>NC_136067.1:1895796627-1898339127 GCF_964261635.1 Lissotriton helveticus | reverse complement strand
GTGAATTTCATTGGTTTTTTAAAAGCTAATATCTATAGCTGTAAAATTTATTCTTCTTTAAATCCAAAAATATATTTTATATGTTTATTAATAATTTTTTTTAAATATTTTTTTTGTTTCGCTCCCGGTCCGCGAACCGGGAAGCTTCCCGTTAGCTCACTTTGATTCCGCGACCCGGTCCGCGAACCGGTAAGAAATCAACATAGTGACGGTATCGCGTTGCCGCGTAATGCGTCTTATGACGTACTGCGTTAGCGCACCCGGAAGTGCCCCGGGGCGCGGACCGAGGCGCGAAACGCAGCTCCCCGGAAGCGATCCGCGGCGCGAAAGCGCGACGTATCGCGTTGCCGCAAAATGCGTCTTGTGACGTATCCCGTTAGCGCACCCGGAAGTGTCCTGGGGCGCGTACCGAGGCGCGAAGCGGAGCGACCCGGAAGCTAACCGGGGAGCGTTCCGCAGCGCGTAACATGAGCGTGAGAGGTCATGTGACTTGTTAATAAAACTTTTCATTGGTTCATTTCACTTTTGGTTTCATAATGATGGAAGGCTAGGTCAGGTGACTTAAAAATAACACTTTTCATTGGTTGAGAAGTATTGTTTTTTCCCAAATGATGAAAACCCCTCCTTCTTTCCTCACTCTGACTTTCATCATTGTGAGAGGAAGACCTATTTTGCTTCTTGGAAAATGGCTTCATTGGTAGCTTCAGCTGGTGGACCCCCACCACCACCACCACCTCCTCATGGGAAGAAAAGACCACCTCCCCAGGTCCTTACCAACACTGAGGAGGAAGAGGAAGAAATGGATGAGGAGGGAGAAGAACCACAATTTTTAGACGAGTTGCCCCGGGTTTCCAGAAAGAAAGCCAGTTTCATCTGGCAGTTTTTTTCAATACCTCGTGGGCAAAAAAAAGTCAACGCGAGGTATGTCACCTGCCTGATATGCAAGGAACAATTGTCCAGAGGGACGGACAAAAAATATAGCTTTGGCAATCACACTATGCACAGGCACATGACGAGGAAACATCCCCTAAATTACAGCCGGGCGGAATTAAGGGATATGCACGACAATCCCAGACCAACTCCTGTGGCCAGACCAACAATACCGGTTTCTCTATCACCAGAAGAGGCACGGGAAACTGTGCCAAATATTCAACAAAATTTTGGGCACATGATCCACTTATGTATGCACTGTCGTGCATTATTAGCTTGTGGCAACATGAGCATCAATGCACTGAACCTGGCGTATGAACACCATGATTGCCCTAACCGCCCCCAGTAATTTTTTTTTGCTCTTGTTGAGCCCTTTTCAACGCCTGTTTTTTGTTGTTTCCCCCCCCCCCAAAAAAAACCAAAAAAAATATAAAATCGTTCAAAAAATAAAAAAAAAACAACAAATGTTCAAAAAATAAAAAAATATATAAAACAACAAAAATATTAAAAAAAAAGTTCTTTTCAGAACTACCTTCCCTTTCCAAAAAAATTGCTAGAATGTTTAGCACTCTGGCAAGCTCTATTTCTTTTGGTTCGCTTTCGGGTTAGCTTCCCGGTACGCGGACCGGGAGCTAACCAAAAAAATAAAAAAATAAATAAAAAGTGTAAGTATAAGGAAAGGAAACAGAGAGTGATGTTAAAAGAAAGACAGCTATAGGGAGTAAAGAAGAGATACTGTTTAATAGATCTATTTACCGAAGAAAAGACAGAAGAGGTTATAATTGTGAAAAACAAAATAGATAACGAAGTGAAAGAAAAAAAAAGAGAGTATAACATTAACAAAGAAGAGTTTCTTGGAGAATGTGAGTGAATGTTCAAAATAAGATTAAAACATGAGGAATAACAGAGAGAAAAAATAGAAAACAGAAAACAAAAAATAACAGAAAAAGATTAATTGAAACAGCAAAGAAATGTAATTAACATAGAGCCATATCATCAACATAGGCAATAAAAGTTTTGCAGCTTTTATTGACAGAAATGTGTCGCTAAAGCTGCTTTTGTGGCAGAAAACTGCCACTAAAACCACTTTTGCACCAGCTTTCTTTTTACTTTGAGTTTGAAAACAGTCTCAGAAACACACCAATTTGTCTTCAGCAGAGCAAAAGGTATGCACTCCAGAGTCTGCAGCTATCAAAAGCACAGAAATGCTGTAATTCTTCACACATATCTCTCATGTCACCCAATGAAAAGTCTTCCCTCACTTTTTTTCAAATGAAAACCCATCCCCCCTCTGCCATTTCTGCCTTATCTGCATGGCAACCACCTCTTGGAAGACCTCTGTTGTTTGCAAGTTCACACAACAATGTTGCAATTGAACTCTGAACTCTCAGTGCACCTGCATATCCAGTGCATTCTTTCATTTAATGATTTTTTATTGACCACTCAAAATACATCTTTCAAAGAACACATCTGTGCACCCTAACTTTCTGTTTTCAGCAATCAAAATCCACCAATCACTCTTACTGCTTCATGAACACAGAAACTCCACAGTTTTTTTTCATTTTACACTCTCATTTTTTCAACTGCCATTTCATTGCCACACTTCATCTGACTGCAGGAGAACCTTCTCTCACCATGTTTTCTGTCTGGATTGTTGGACATAGTTATATTCACTGGGCTCAAAGGTACGTTGAAAACAGGAATTTACCTACCCTTCACAAAACACATCTGAAGTGTTGGAATTGACAACCAATTAAAATGTTACTTTCATTTTCTACTTTTTTTACCTGACATTTGATTGGTTATGTACCTGAATATATATAAAGGAAGAGAGAGAAACACAGCCATTTTGACTACTACTTCCTGAACTACATTGCAAGATAATTTTCACTCACAACTTAAACTTGTTTTTAGAAGGTGAGATATTATTTTATAAATTTGAAAACATTTTTAGATAGTTATATACTATCCCTCTGTAAGAGTTAGACATTGAGAAAGGCTTCTTTATTATAATTATCGATTGATTTAGGTTTCTGTGGTATAATTATGAATTTACTTAGGCTTCTTCACAGGCACTTTTTAATAGTACTACTTCACGCATGAAACCATACAGTGCCCATAGTTTACTTCTCTGTTATAAACTCACAGGTACCTGTCTGAACTTAAACCCAACAGTGCCCTATCTCTACTGATATATTTATATATATATTTATTTTTTATGCAAATTACAGCAATAAAATGGAAGGTGAGCAGAATGTTTCCTTCGAAATTGTTCTGGAGAACAACACAGAAAAAGATATTGAGGACAATGATGACTCAGATTTCATGGATGAATCACGGGACCATGAATTAGTTCAATGTGTAGAATCTGTGGATCATTTACTTCATTATGATGACGGTCAAATGTGGGAACTTATGTTCACTCAACAAGAGGACATATCGGACAGTCAAATGCTAGACGTTCTATTAAATTTTGAAAAACAATCCGAAAAATAAAATTGTATGTAATATTAAAAAATTGTTTGAGTCTTTAATCATTTTTATATGTAATTCATAAACTAGTTAAATGTTAGAAATGTTATTAAATTTTCAAACACAATCACAATAATAAATAATTGCTTAAAAAATAAAAAAAATAAAAAATAATCAACAAAACCAACAATCAATTAACATACTGCATTTGAAAAGTCTCTCATTCATTTTTCATTGCAGTACGCTGCCCAGAACGCTTCCCGGTTCGCGGACCGGGCGCTACCCACGAAAAAAAACAAAAAAAAAATTATTTTTTTTTTGCCCCACGGGGCCCTTTTAAAGCCTCCACATTAAACCTAGGGGGTCAGGGAGGATCTACTATGCCCCCTTATGGTTATTTCCCCCTTTGTTTTGGCCTCCTCTTGTCTCTCGATCCTACCGAGAGACAAGATGGCGGCCGCTCCGGACTGTTTAGAATGTTGACAGACGCCGGAGAGCCAATCAGCTTCGCTACGCGAAGTTCTGGTACGCGCCCCGGTCCGCGAACCGGGGAGCTGCCCGGTCCACTGTTACAGATATATATCTTTTTTTAAACGTTAATTTCTCAAAATCCACTGGAGCACATATATTGAGACCTACAAAAGGCACATCGGGCTACCAGTCCCTACAATTTTGCCAAGTTTCGTGCAAATCCATTCAGCCGTTCGGGCTAAAAGTGAGGCCAACCGCCCTATGGAAAACTCAATGTTAAAAACACGTTTTGGGACCCCCCTTTTTTCTCGGCCCCCCCTGGACGAACACCCCCCAAATTTTCAGGGGCTGCTCAGAAACAAAATGTTCAATTTTCCAGAAAATTTCATCCAATTCCGTCCACAAACGCCAAAGTTATTAGACATAGAATTTTCAAAAATCCCATAGGGAAAAAATCCTAACTATATATACCTACTGGCGACCGCCAGTAGGTAATATATATATATCTTTCTTTGGCTTCACATACTTAAATTTGGCAGCAAGACTATTGTTTGGGGTGCATCCTCTACGAAAGCACAGTTTGGTGACCTGACCATGAAAGTTAAATGTAAACATAAAACCCTTGGAAACAAGGATCAAGAGCCTAGCTTTTCAGTCAACTCACTGGAGTTGGAATCGCTATGATTTATAGAAGAAAGAAAGAAAAAGATTTTTCTTTCTTGTGTCCCCTCACTCACCAGGGTTTCCCCACGGTGACATGCTTCATCATTGGGGCCATCCCAGCCCTCTACGGACTGGGACGTACTGCGACTTGCGAACTACGTAGGTGCACTTTAAGTGATGGACTATGTGTGGTGCAAAGTGTGTTGTGAAGTGGAGTGGTATTATTTAAGTGGGTTAAAACTACCTACCTAGTGAGCTACAAATGATTTATTCTTGCTCCTGGGGGGTTCATTAAAAACGGGGTGCTAGGGATCCTACCGACAATGAGTTAGGTGTGCCTAGCAGTTTCTGTCAACATGTTTCGAGCTTCCCCAAGCTCTTCTTCAGGACTACGCAGGGACCAGCCCTTTGTTTGCCACTCCTAAACGTGCTCAAGTGAGATATTTATAAAACAAAGATTATTTTAAATGCTGCAATAATAAGGCATGCATTAGTACATATGCTAATAATGATCACGTAGTATCTGTAAGAAAAAAGAAGAAAACACTGTATGGTTAAGGGGGTGCATGGCCCCTCAATATATTGACTTATTTTTTAACATACACCATCCACAGATCATCGGAAGGTCTGTGCTTTTGTCCATGCTTGATTACGATAAAAAGGCCAAATGGCATGTGATTAAAAACCGCTTGTCATAACATACTTTCATTCGCACTCAGTGGTTAAACGCACACATGCCACATAGATAAGGAAAACAGTTACTTGGAGCTCGGAATAGCCAGGCTTAGTCACCTACACTGCAACCTCCGGACCGCATCTTGAGAAGTGTGCGGCCGGCGGTTGTTTAAATGCTGCTACTTCCGCGTTGTCATCGCGGTTTGTCTAGACCGTGTGTAGGTCCTCATGGTCGGCTGGGCACGTTATGGTGGCCATCTTGGGAGAATTATTTACTATCAACAACCTCCGAAATTTACTTGTATGAAGCTCGTTCCGCATTAATTCTTATATTCTGGTGGTCTGCTTGATGATATGGTCCCGAAAAAGTAATTTACGCTTTTACCGGAAAAAAGGAAGATTGACTAGTGTTTCAGGGTATAGACCTAGTTGAGGTCGTTTGCAAATAGATGAGTGTAATTTACTTAAGTAAGGTCATTCCGGCCGTGTAGAGGTCATTTCTACTAATGGGAAAATGTCAGCGGCCATCATAGAGAAGTAACTGTTTTAAAAGACAGACACTGCTCACTAACCTTATATCTTCATAGGGGATCCGCTTATGGAGCCCATATTATAAAGGTAATGCATGCAATATCTCAGTGTCTTTCCAGGACCACCCACCTCATATCATTGATATGATCCCCATCCCTTCCAGAGTTTCGTTCAAACTTCTTTGCCTCACGTACCGTGCCTTGATGGCAGGTCCGGCTGATGCTCTGGGATCCTTGCTCACGAGGTATGTCCCGAACAGATGTCTACGCTCTCTAGAGCTAAACCAACTGGTAGTCCCACGCGCTAAGAAGGCCAGATGGGGGAGCAAGGCCTTTTCCATTCTTGCACCCCAGTTATGGAACACACTTCCCCTGGAGATCAAATTACAGCCTTCACTTTACCTCTTCAGGAAAGCGTTGAAAACCTGGTGTTTCATTAAAGCATATCAGTAAGCTCTTGTATCTGACTACCCCTAGCTAGTTGTTTGAGTTAGGCGCCTTGACGCCCATTGGGCATAGTTGCGCGTTATAAAAGCCATTTCATTCATTCATTCATTCATATGAGGTGGGTGGTCCTGGAAACTGTACAGAACCAAACACACATGGATAAAAAACTGTTTGAGATGGAACGTTGGGTTTTTAAATTGCGTTCTTGTACAGCGCGCAGCTGTGGGAGTATCTCCCATTGGAGATCCTAATAAATCGACATAGTAGGCACTCACAAACTAGCACATACTTTCATAAATTACAGACAGACATTCTTAGAGAATGGCGGAGGTTACAGGCCTCACCTATACTGAGGAAGAAGTGGACAGGATAATAGCATCCATGCTTCCTTTGGTAGGGACAACTAATCGAGACACCAGTGATGAGGTTACTGAACTAAAGAGGAACCAAATAAAAACCTGAAACATGAAAGTTAAATGACACCCTTTAACTAGGGAAAACCAGTTTTATCTAGAGTTCTCTATATCAACATTATAAATACAGAAATATCAACTGTAAAAAATACAAATACATTTTCACCAATCGTCCATGCCTCTCTATGACAGGACTTGCTGAAAAAGTTGATCCTGCTAACAACAGTGCATTGATGGAGTAATCAGAGAAGGGGGGATAAGTGATTCGTCCCTGATTTTGGTTTCAGTTTTAATGAAGAAGACATCCCTTGAGCCTAATTCACTTGCTGACCAATCCTGCAGTGAACTATCTGTTGCTGATGTAGAAATTGGTAGCTACTGGTCAGCTTACAACTTTATTAGTACTCTGGTTACTTGCCTTTAGGGAACTTCAATTGTCTCTCAGTGTGTTCGAAAAATTCTGCCCCTGGGTAGAAGAAGGTGGCCCTTGTATTACGACCATGCTAGATTTGTTCTACTAGCAGACTTTGCAAATTGCTTCCTGAAGGTCACCTGAAATACCCCTGAGGTCTCAGCATTCTAGGTCGACCTGATGAACATGCATCTGTAGTTTAGAATATCTGTGTGATATCCTCTTACAGTCCAGAGTGGCCTTGCATATTTATGCTGAGAACACACAGGTGATTATGCTGATGATAAAATCCATCTTTGACATAATGAATTCATAGTTAAAAGCTGTTTGGATGTGACATATCACAGCAAAAACAGAGCAGATGCTCACATGCATGATAAGAGTGCTGAGTGTTCAAACAAGACATCCAGAAAGACACCGGATCCTAAGCTGTTCATTGAATAAACCTCTGTTTATGGAAAACACTGGTCCAGAATGCGGTCAGCATCAGTCACTATTAACATGGGCTGCTACGCATCTTTCTACAGTTCTTTGTACAGACATGGATCAGTGCAATATACTGCACATAGGTGCATCCACTTAGTTCCACCGACACTGGAGAATTAAACCAGGATTGTGATTGGTGCCTGGAGAAAAGCTAATTCCAACCCTGCATAGACTCTTGGGATGGTCTCACTCGCCTAAATGTCCCACTTTAGGCAGCCATGTCATTTGTTGCACTGGTAATGGTCCCAGTATTCCCTTAGTGGGAGTTCAGATACTTGCAGTATCTGTAACTTGGGGGGAGAGGAGGTCCATAAGAATAAGAGTGTGAACCTGATTGGTTGTTCATAATTAGGAACTGTTGGAAAAATAGCGAAATACCGCACCTGATTCCTGGTAATTCCTTATTTCCCCACAGAGGTTTCTCCTGGCGCTGCATTCAGCAGTTGGAATCTTTGGGTTTATACACTGGACCAGCAAGGTGCACGCAAGGCTCATACATTTGATGGGTAATTAACTTCTGAATAAAAAAACAGGACTCACATTTGAGCCTTGGTGGTCAAATTGACAAAATATTAGCTATTGATGAATAGTCCGATCAATAATAAACTAATGAATTGATGTTATACTCAGTGGCGGCTACTAATAAATGAAACTGAAGGGGCTGGGTAGACAAAAACACAAATTCACTTACCTGTGGCAGCCTCTCTCCTCCATCTGTTGCACAGAAGCACCGGAAGCACACAGGCTTCCAGAAACCCCTAGCCAATCACAAGAATGCTGTCATCACCATGACAGCAGGATTGTGATTGGTCTGAGCGCCCTGGTTTAGCCCTTAGACAGGGACTTGGAGCCTGGGATGTTCTCAATCCAGGCTGGTGGAAAACATGCTAAGTGCGCATGAATGTTTGTCCGACCCAAGACGGCAGGCCAAATGTCATGCACACTTAAGAGAGTGCCCACCTCTCCTCCCCCGCTCCTGTGACAGCCCAGCCCCGTCCCACCACTAAAATTAAACAACTCTGAACCAGTACGGAAAAATAAAATGGTGATAACGTTGTGTTATTATCATTTTATTTTTCCTTTAGGTACTGCTCAAAAAGCAGTGGGACGAAGCTCCTTCACCTTAGCGGAGGAGAGGTCGCTGGTACACTGCACTTGTGCATGTCAACCAATGACTGCTGCAATAATTAACATTTGCCTTTCCCAACAAATATTTCTGCACAGTCAGTCTGTGCTAATTTCAAACTAGTTGGCCAGTGCAAATGTCTGTAAAAAATCCCCTGCACAACGCCCCATCATGTTTGCAGACTCCACCTGTTTAAGAAATACACGCAGCTTCTCTTCATTTGAACCTACAGTTCGTAACACATTGCCACTGCAGACTGGAGAGGGGAAAAATATTAATAATTTCAAAGGAAAGTAAAAAATTGTTCTGTTTTTCAATGTAGTGTGAATCCATAGATCGAGGACCCCTTGCCACTGCAGATGTATTTGTCTATCCTGCTTCATGAATGCAGCTGACTAGTATTTTATTAAGATATATATATATATATATATATATTCACTGAAAAAACCATAGGTTTCACACCAGTTATAGTTAGGAATTAGCATTTAAAAAACCTATTAAATTCACTGAAAAAACCATAGGTTTCACACCAGTTATAGTTAGCTGGAAATGTTACTCGCATAAAACCATTGAAATTCCCACGTTATAGTTAGTTGGACTCACTATAACTTGCGCGTGCAATGCACTGCTGATGACGTCACATATTACATCACTCATGACATGGTCAGTGACATCACTCATGACATCACTGATGACACCATCCTTGTGACAGAGTGACAGACCTCCTTTCACTGTAATGTAACCCTTGAAACACATATTCAAAAATAGAAATTTTGGTGTGAAACCTATGGTTTTTTCAGTGAATTTCATAGGTTTTTTAATAGCTAATTTCTATTTTATAATGAATCCTATATTGTATATTTATGTAATACTATTTTGTATATTATTTTATTTTATTTATTTTTTGCCCTGGAGCGCTCCCGGTGAGCGCAGTCTTGCGGCGCGCCCTGGTGCGTGTACCGGTGAGCGTCCCGTTAGCGCTATTGCCGCGAAAGAAAACATCATCGTGACGTATCGCGTAGCCGTGAGATGCGTCTTATGACGCACAGCTTAAGCGCACCCGGAAGCGCCTACGTTCGCGCCGCGTGAGCGCCCCCGGAAGCGCTCCGGAGCGCGTAGCGTAAGCACCCCCGGAAGCGCTCCGGGGCGCGCAGCGTAAGCGCGTCAAGTCATGTGACCTTAAAATAACTCATTTCATTGGTTCCTAACAGTTTTTTTTAACAAAGAATGAAATCCCCACCCATTTCCTTCACTTCTTCTTTCACTTTTGTGACTGCAAGACCTGCCTTTTTGCTGTAGGATCTTTGTGGGAATAAAATCTTGGATTATCATGGCTGCCAGACCATCCAGCAGTGAAGATGACTCCAATGAATTTCTTGATGAAGAGGCTCCTCAGCCGAAAGTAAAAGAACACTTTATTTGGAAGTTTTTTTCTATTCCTGATGACCAGAAGAAAGTAAATGCTCCAAAAGTGGAGTGCAGGATTTGTCACACTGTCCTGTCACGGGGTGACCCCACTAATAAATATTCATTTGGTAACTCCACAATGATTCGCCATGTGGAGAGGAGGCACCCCCAGAATTTTGCCCAGGAAAGTGTCAGGGCTCTGGCACGAGAGGCTCCCAGTGATGGGGCCTCTACTTCAACCGGAGGACAAACTGCATCAGGGAGGGAGCAATCACAAGAGCAGATTCCCAACATCCAGCCTGCTTTTAATAAAGGAGTTATTAAATGCAGATATTGCGATAAGTTACTTTGCTATGGGGAACAAAGTGTTCTGCTCATGGTTCGAGCATTGGATAACCATCGCTGCCGTTTCCAGCCCTAATTTTGTTTTGGTTTTTTGCTCCTGTTGAGCAGTTTCCCATTCCCTGTTTTTGTTTTTGTTCTAAAAAAAGAAAAAAAGAAGAAAAAAAAATTTATTTTCAGAACTACCTCCAATTCTCATCAAAGAGCTGTGTTCTTAAAAAAATGAAAAAGAGTAAGTGAAGTGGAGTGCATTGATAAACGAGAAGAAAATGAATCTGAGGTAAAACAGGTGACATGATTGTGAAAGGTTCAAATATATTTATTTAATCATGCAGACCCGTGGTAGGCTCCCTGGTACGCTCCCGGGGAGCGAGTGTACCGGGCGCTCCCCCCGCGAAAATCGGATTTTTGTTTTCCCCGCAGGGCCCTTTTATAGCCCCCACATCAAACTTAGTGGGTCAGGGGGGGTCTACCCTGCCCCCTTATGGTCATTTCCCCCTTTTTGCCACCTCTTGTGTCTCGATCCTACCGAGACACACGATGACGGCCGCTCCGGACTGTTTGGAATGTTGACAGACACCCGTGAGCCAATCAGCTTTCCGCTCGCGTACTCGCGTAGCACGCCGGGTGCGCGTACCGGGGCACGCTTAAAGATATATATATATTTGTTTGAACCTAAATTACTCAAAATCCTCTGGAGCACATATCTTGCAACATAGCAAAGGCACATCGGGCTACCAGTCCCTACAATTTTGCCAAGTTTGGTGGGAATCCATTCAGCCGTTCGGGCTAAAAGTGAGTCCAACCGCCCTAAGGAAATTAACATGGAGAAAACACGTTTTGGGACCCCCCTTTTATCTGGGCCCCCGCTTGACGAATCCCCCCCAAACTTTTCAGGGAAGGAGCAGAGCGGAGCGGGCCATCTAATTTGAGAAATTCGCGAAAATTCGCCCACCGGCGCCAAAGTTATTCCCAATAGAATGTTGCAGATTTCCTATAGAAACTAGGTCCTAACTATAACTACCTACTGGCAACCGCCAGTATATATATATATATATATATATATATATATATATATATATAAGTTTTAAACCAAGTATAGACTGTGTTTCGTTTTTTTATGCAAATAGAAAAGCACTGAGGAAGGCTCAAATGCCAAAATGCATCTGCTACAATTTGTATAAATAAATACTGAAAATGCCCCGTGAGTGCTCCTTTACCTTGAAATGAGTTATTGTGGAACACGCGAGTCCCGCCCTCGCGATTTAAGGAGGCACCCAATTCGGCAGTGGTATGGTGGGAACTTTGTGAAAAGTATATATATATATATATATTCACTGAAAAAACCATAGGTTATAGACCATATATAGTTAGGAATTAGCATTTAAAAAACCTTATTTTACTCACACAAAACCATTGAAATTCCATATATAGTTAGTTGCACTAACTATATATCGCGCACCCGCAATCCACTGCTGATGATGTCACATATTACATCATTCATGACATGGTCAGTGACATCACTGATGACATCACTGATGACATCTCAAATGACATCACTGATGACATCACTGATGACATCTCAAATGACATCACTGATGACAACATCCAGTGACTGTGTATTTCTGTAAAGTTAAAATATGTCTTACATATTGAAGAATGAGTGGATGTAGAAGTATCTGGATGAAGGATTTAGTAGGTGCATGACTAACTGTATGAGTGAGTGATTAAATGTGTCTCACTGAGTGCACGGGTTAGTGACTAAACTGTCTTAATTTGTGCATCATTATGTTTGTTGTTCTGTAAACTGCTGCATGTGTTGATCAGTAGCTATATGAGTAAGTATATGGGTTATTGATTGGTTGCTCAAGTATTTGTATGGGAGACTGAGTGTGTGTGTGGGTGGCTGGGAGGTGTATGACTCTGTGCATAGATGTGTGAGCAGTTGATTCACTAGATGTATGGGTTCAAAAGTGCATGTGAAAACAGCTGTATGGGTGGTTGACTGTGTGCATGAGTGCATTGGTGAGTGAATGGATATCTCAGTGCTACATGTCAAAGTAAGTACATATGTAAAACACAGTACATGTGAGAGTTGGCATATATAAATAACTGTGCATGAGAGCCACTGAATGTGTGAGTAGCTGTATGGATCATTGTATCAGGGATTGTATAAGAGAGTAAATATGTCTTAGTATATGCTTGAATAAGTAAGGTGTGTATAACTGTATAGTTGAGGAAATGGAGGTGAGATTGTTTCTTTGCATGACTGACTAGGTGTGTGAGTAACTCCATGGATGAGTGACAGTGTGTGAGTTTCTGTATACACTGAGTGTATCTAAGGTTATATTAGAGTCTGAAGAGGTTTATCGTATTAGCACACGAATGATGTCAAATGAGATGTCATCAGTGATGTCATCAGTGATGTCATTTGAGATGTCATCAGTGATGTCATCAGTGATGTCACTGACCATGTCATGAATGATGTAATATGTGACATCATCAGCAGTGGATTGCGGGTGCGCGATATATAGTTAGTGCAACTAACTATATATGGAATTTCAATGGTTTTGTGTGAGTAAAATAAGGTTTTTTAAATGCTAATTCCTAACTATATATGGTCTATAACCTATGGTTTTTTCAGTGAATTTCAATGGTTTTTTAATAGCAAATATCATAAGCTGTCGAATGTCAAGTACGTGGTAAGTAAAAACATTTTCGTGTTTATGCACACTGATCTGCTTTGAATGCTGCCCCCCACCCCTCATTTCTATTAGGAGTACTCTCTCTTTGCAGATAGTGAAGGGTAGTTAACGCAGCCCTTTGCCCCCTTTGTAATCCGTCGTGCCTGCTTCTCTCTCCATTTGATTGATTGTTCTCTTTGGTTCATTCTCTATTTACAAACAAGCACAGAGTCGCAATACTCTGTTTAGTCTTTGCAGATAGCGAAAAACCGTGTAAAAAAACAAAAGGAATCGAGCAAAATCAGTAGGCCACTAATGGGATCTCTTTTTGACCTCGCTAAAATAGAAACATTAGGAACAACCTGTTGAAAATAGCAATGCGTATGTACATAAGCGGCGTTCATTTGTGTTCACAGTACCCCTTGTTGATTGTTTGAATCGAGCATTGAATTGTTCGAAGTTGGTTCTCTTAAGGATCTTCTCTGCCTGCAAACGAGGAAGAATAGGAATATTCTCTCTCCCTTTGCAGATAGTGAAGGGTAGGTAACGCAAGCCTTTAACACGTCGTACCTATTTCATTCCTCATTGATTGATTGATTGTCCGAACATTGACTGTTTGGGAATTAGTTCTTTTTGGAGGTATTCCCTGTTTGCAAATAAACGTAGGAAAATCTTTGCAAGTAGTGAAAGGGTACGTAATGCGGACCTTTCTCCCCCGTTGTAATCTGTCATGCCTATCTACTCCCCACTGATTGATGCACCTGTTTCACCCGGACCATTTACTAGACATACGTCATCTGGCCCGACCAGAGAGCACCCCTAGTGAAAAGGACATATGCAATAATAACGAAGTGATCACTGTATCCTGTTAACAGAAACTTTAGCATGAAACAACCTGGAAAGAAAAGAATAGGAAAACGAAAATCAGTAGGCCACTGATGAACATGAACTTTTATTAAACAACGAACAAAGAAACGATAACATAACGTAATGATAAAACCTATTAATGTCCTAGAAACAAGAAAACGTTAAAATATGCCATTGGTGAGAGACCAGAAAAACAGTAAGAGAAACCAAATCACCCCTCGCTGTCCCACCGCCTGCCACGCCCAAAAAATCGATAGACTAGGGAAAATGCAAGTCAGTAGAACATCCGCCCCCACTCTGGAAACTTCCAAGGTGGGGCAGGGTTCCGGCTACGCCCAGCCGGGAGCAGCCCATATAAGGCAGGTCCTGCTGCCACGCCTCGGCCAGGAGATCCTAACGTAGTGTGTAGCCGGAGGAGAGGCCGAGACCAGCGGGACCCGGCCAGGGGATTGCCTTTACAACGCTGAACAGTTGCAGGGGGGGGGAATGTCTCCTCGACCCTCCCCTCTCTCTCCCAGTCCGGCCGCGGTGGCCCTTGAGAGTTGCAGGTAGTCCCGCCACATGCTCTTCCGGTCCGGCCACCAACGGTCGGGGGGCCGAGGCCGACGGGATCCGGCTGCAGCCGATAAACCAAGAAACCCGTTCATGGGGCCAGAGCCAGGGGCGTCCGGCCGACATCTACCGGAAGCCCGGCCCGAAGACGGACGGGACACTTCTTCTTTCTTGTATAATTGCTGCAACAACCCTGGGGGGGGATGTCTTGCACATGCCTCCGACCCCCCCCCCCTCGTCCTCATCGCCTGGTCCGGCCATAACAAATATCAAGCGAGACGCCGTGGGGTGCACTGGGAGGGAGAGACGGTGCGAACAGGCCTCTCCCGCCTCCCCAGTGGAGGCTTCCCAGCTGCACCCTCAGCGCTCCAGGCGCCCGGAAAAGAGTTCTTCCACTGTGGCCATGCTGCAACGTCTCGCCCGGCAGGGTGGAGCCCGTCCGCTCATTTGACCCCGCGATCGCCAGTAGCTACCGAACTCTCAAAATGGCGGTCGACCTGGCAAGAGCGGGCCCAGCATAAAGAAATGGCCCGGTCACTGGTTGACTCCACCACCGTAGTCCTCCACGACCTTGAAGATTCTAGAGGAGCCGCGGGAGTCTCCGACCCCCGATGGGGAATGACTGCCATGATCACCCGTGGAGTGACGAAACTGTATCCGCGGGACGTCGGCGCCAGCCTCACTTTGAATTACTAGAATCCTGCAGACCTCACTTCCGGTGAAAGCACAGTGTGACCCGGTAGGAAAAATTGTTGCACCCCCTCCCCTTTTTGACTGATAGTTCAAACCACCGATCCTTTCCTTTGCCCTTTTAACGGAACTTTGGACTGCCTCCCCCTCTTTTACATTTTCTAGAGAAAACAAAACATTAACCACTACATTAGCATAGCAGTTGACACCAGAACTGTTTTCAAATTGAAAACCAACAACATCTTCAACAGAATCCTTTTTGTTTCTGCTGTGACCCTGCTACAGCACAGGCATTGTCCCCAGCAGTAATTCTGCAATGCCGGTAAGAATAGCTGTGGTGCCTACTGGACTCACTCACCCCCGCGGCGCCCCACGCCGTTATGTGCTGGGTGGCAACTTGCTAGACATCACTTTCGTGCCATCTAGATTTCAGCGCGTTCTGCTGCCTTGGAACTATTCGCACAACAGACCGCTACTGACAAGAATATTTCATTATTGGTGCTGTCAATTTCAATAAATCTATTGGATAATTCAAAAGAAATTGCCACGGTCTCTTCGTTGTTTAAATGTTTTTACTGTTTTTGTTTTGTTGTATATATTTATATATTATTAAAGTTTTATATTCCTACTACTTTGTTGGAGTGCTATATATTTTTAATGTGACACATAATTGTAAAATCTTTGATGTACAAAGAGTCATTACTGGAATCTTCCGCTTCAGGCTCGGTCCCCTCCCCAATCACAATACAGGATAGTTTTCAGATAGTAGGAACACGTGTGGTGTGACGGATCTCATCGGGTGTGGGCCTTGATCTACTATAACTCCTTTGAAGAGGGGTGATTCTTTACAGCTGGGGCCATAAACTACATCTGCAGGGCTAGCTGATACCCTAGGACCAGCCTGGACAATCGGACACAGAGGAAGAGGAGTGTCAGAGGGTGCGGTAGTGAATAGGGCGAAAGGGAGGTGTCGGGCGGGCACAGAGTGTGATTCTCAGGGAAGAGCAGCGCAGATGGGGGGAGGTTTATTGCCCATGCATAAGACAGAGAGCGGGGGTGACCAGTGCCTGGGGAAGATGCTTGCGAGGGTGAGGAGCCATGCTACGAATCGACAGCGTGCAGAGAGTGGGTCTGGTCAAGACATCTAAAATGGCTGCCGTGCACGACAAAAGTGTGGCATTTCAAAAAAGGCAAGATGGCGCAGACAATGTTTTTCAACACTTCCTCATTTCCTTCGAATCGAACGTTAACAGACGTTGGGGCATATTACCAAAGTTAAGCGATATTTATCGCTAACGATGCTTACCAACGAATTTTTTACCGCTAAGCATCGTCAGAAATTATCGAAGATAAACCTTGCTATTATCAAGGTTTATCACAAATGCGATAATAAACGGCCGCAATGCATGAATATCGCAAAAAACTCAGCGATATTCATACATTACCGAGCTAATGCTCTTAGCCATGTTATCCACCTCCCATTGGATAACATGGCTAAGAACTGCTCAGGGCAGGTGTTACTTTTTGGAGATATTCGCGCTTAGCGCGAATATCTCCAAAAGTTGGTAATAGGAGATAGATATCTTGCATGTTGTAATGCAAGTTATTGTGGTATATGGAACTCATACCATAATCTCTCAGGAAAGCAGAAACTGATCCTTTTGGGACCGCCTAAAAAGGCCTAGGGGGTGAGGAGTACTCTACTTTGCCCCCTTTTCACGTTCCGAACTATTTTATTTTACTCTCTTCTGTAATTACACAAAATACCAGCGATAAGATGCATCGGAGACACACAGTGAGAGAAAGGAGGCCGGAGATGAAGAAGAGATGTCAAATACACATTGGAGATAATATAGTGGCAGAAGGGAAGTAAATATGAGTAAACTTACCATGTAACATAAAAATGTTGCACTCTATACTATAAGTCTCATTTTATACTACAATCACTTCGCTACAACCTCATAAATTAAAAATAAAAATGAATAATGTCTCAAACAATTTTTGATTTCTAAATATAAATTTATTCTTCAGAATTTTCTAAATTTGAAAGAACTAGTAACATGTCCTCATTAGCAATGTCCTCATGAAAAGTCTGCAATAATGATTCTTGTAACTCTATGGTCTCCAAACACTCGATAAATTCGCCATCAAGAGATTGATCAAAAAAATCATTCAAGTCATCTCCTCCTTCTGACAATATTTCATTATTGGTGCTGTCAATTTCAATCAATGTAGTGGAATCATTCAAGTCATCTCCTCGTGACAATATTTCATTATTGGTGCTCTCAATTTCAATCAATGTAGTGGAATCATTCAAGTCATCTCCTCCTTGTGACAATATTTCATTATTGGTGCTGTCCATTTCAATCAATCTAATGGAATCATACAAGTCATCTCCTCCTTGTGACAATATTTCATTATTGCTGCTCTCAATTTCAATCAACGTAGTGGAATCATTCAAGTCATCTCCTTGTGACAATATTTCATTCTTGGTGCTGTCCATTTCAATCAATCTAATGGAATCATACAAGTCATGTCCTCCTTGTGACAATGTTTCATTATTGGTGCTCTCAATTTCAATCAATGTAGTGGACAATTCAAAAGAAATTGCCACGGTCTCTTCATTGTGAGCCATTTTATTTTGAAATTGCTTGCTGTAAATTGCAGAAAAAAATAATCACTTTCATTTATCGTTTTTAGTAATACATAATATAAAACTAACTTTATCAAGTATTTAGTATAACAGAAGGACTGCAAATAAATAACAGAAAACATTTTTCAAATTATCTTCAAGTGTACAACATAGTTCCCCTTACAAATTAACAACTCACCTTTTTAAAAGTAGGAAAAGTGTTAGTACTGTGTAAATCAAACACCAGAAATTCACCACCAAAAATTCCTCACAAATGTACCTCAGACAGTAGTATCACAAAATGGCTGTGGTTTCCTCTCATTTGACATATATACATAACCAATTAACTTTCATCACACACAAATACAAAACCAAAGTAACATTTTAATTGGTTCTAAATTTCAACACTTTCAAATGTGTTTTCCCCATGCAATTTTCTATAGGACATTTACATACGTCTACAGCCTGAATGGCTGAACGGAATTACACCAAACTTGGCAAAATGGTACATCAAACCTAAGAGGTCAGGAAGGATCTACTATGCCCCCTTATGGTCATTTCCCCCTTCGCTTTGGCCTCCTCTTGTCTCTCAATCCTACCGAGAGACAAGATGGCGGCCGCTACGGACTGTTTGGAATGTTGACAGACGCCGGAGAACCAATCAGCTTCGCAAAGCTCCGTAACGCGAAAAGTACGAGAAGCAGAGCGCTGTTACAGATATATATCTTTTTTTGAACGTTAATTTCTCAAAATCCACTGGAGCACATATATTGAGACCTAGCAAAGGCACATCGGGCTACCAGTCCCTAATATTTTACCAAGTTTCGTGCAAATCCATTCAGCCGTTCGATTATTATTATTATTTTTTTTTTTTGCCCCGCGGGGCCCTTTTAAAACCTCCACATCAAACCTAGGGGGTCAGCGAGGATCTACTATTCCCCCTTATGGTCATTTGCCCCTTCGCTTTCGCCTCCTCTTGTCTCTCGATCCTACCGAGAGACAAGATGGCGGCCGCTACGGACTGTTTGGAATGTTGACAGACGCCGGAGAACCAATCAGCTTCGCTTCACAAAGCTCCGCGAAAAGTACGCGTCCTGGGCCGCTGCCCAGTCCGCTGTTACAGATATATATCTTTTTTTAAACGTTAATTTCTCAAAATCCACTGGAGCACATATATTGAGACCTACAAAAGGCACATCGGGCTATATATATATATATATATATATATATATATATATATATATATATATATATATATATATATATATATATATATATATATATATATATATATATACAGACAAACTCCTGACCGCCAAGTGGAAGGCGGAAAAATGCAGGTGCGGACCTCTTCTATATTACTTGGAATCATGGACCAGACCACGAAATTAAGGTGCAAGCAGTGTAGTTTATTTATTCAAGCATAACAAGACGAGTGTCTTCCTTGACGCGTTTCGCTCCACGAAGGAGCTTGGTCACATGGCGCGTCCCAACAGACATTACGTTTATAAAGTGTTTTAAAAGCCCAACCAGCTGTGGAAAATAAACTGGCCGACAACAAAGTGTAAACAGTAAACATAGACAACAGACTATTGCGGAGCAAAATGTAACCATGCAGTAGCTTCATTTTAAAATATATCTTATTTACACATATGCCAGAATTTTGTGCATGATTCATACATATTCATAAATATTCCTCTCATGTGCAAATGTAGCATATCTAAAAACTAAATAGCCATAAAAATATATAATTTATATTGCACACACGCAGATCGTTCTAACTCCAAAATTGTATAAATAAATACTGAAAATGCTCCGTGAGTGCTCCTTTACCTTGAAGTGAGTTATTGTGGAACACGCAAGTCCCGCCCTCGCGATGTAAGGCACCCGTTTCCGAGTTCGGCAGTGGTATGTGGGAACTTTGTGAAAAGTATATATATATATGAATTAGTTTACTATACATAGAGAAGAATCAGAACAAGCTGATAATTGTGAGATTGTAAATACTTTATTTTTGATTATGGTAAAGGTTTAAACTCGTACTTCACGATAATTGTAAATACTCACAAAATGGCCATAAGTATGTGCTAGCCAAGAATAGATTGTGCAGGGTTGAAGGTCTAGATGACCATGGAAATGGTAGAGGGCACTTATACACAGCACTGTATTTAAATCAGGTCTAGACCAAGGGACTCTATGGTCCAGTCGAAGGCAGGAAGCCGAAACGCGTAGACCGTCCAATTGATGCACTTTGCTTTTGCACATGGTGTGTAAATAAAATAGTGGAGAAGCTATCTGTTGCTGTGCCGTGTCTTTATCTACGAGAATCGTGGGAAGAAGAAGCTGATGCAAAATTTGGCGTGTGCACTGGAACGCGCAACACAGGCACTCCAGAAAGAGGTGAAGCGATCGTGAAAGGTCGTGAAAGGACTGTAATCCAGTGAGTTTCAATTTGGGAGAAACGACCGACGCCTCTGCTGCAAGCCGGGAACCCCCGTGAAAATATGCTGTGGGAAGATTCGCAGTAAGAAAAGGAATTCGCGGGGGATTGTGAAGGCGACGGACCCAAGGGTGAGTGAACCGGCGGGGTGTGTGTCAATTTCATTCCGCTCTGTAGCGCGGCGGAGGCAGCGTTCGGGTGGGGTGAGGGGACATCCTCCCATCGGCAAGCGAACCCTTGAAAGCGAAGCCGGGGTGTAGTGTGCAAATAAGCGTAGGAGTACTAAATCCGCTTTAAATCAAAAAAACGCTCACCTTTCATTTCACAAACCTGGCTGCACCCGCGCCAAGCGGGAGAGGATTAGCAAGTCACCCGGAAAGGAAGCCGAGAGAATACGTCATCGGCAAGGACGAACATTCCTTAAAGGGGCCGTGCAGCATAACTGGAAACTAAATGAACACAGGGTGTTCAGTAAGTAGCAACAGACACGTTCTTGGATTCAGCATACTTTGGCTATGAGGGAGCTGACTATCCTTGAAGAATTATAGCAAAAACACACACCTGGCAATAGAAAGATCAACAAGGAATTAAATAAATCAACCCTGCACAGTTCAAGAAATGGCAGATAAATCTAGGAATCGCCAACTAAGGGCGAGCGAGCTACTAAATGACGATAACCCCCCTACAATGACTACTGATGCCAAAGGGGATGGAGGAGAAAGAACAAAGGAAAGAACAATTGTGAACATAGTTAGAGAACTGCAAATACAGCGAATCCAAGAAATTAACAAATGGTGGGAAAAAACATCTCTAGAAAAGTACATTGAATATAAGAGGATCCCGCGAGGTCTAAGGATTCTTATAATGCCAACTTTAAATGACTTGGATGCGGACTTGATCAAACTATGGCAAACAGATACAAATGAATGCTCCTTCAAGTTAATGAGAACTTTGATCATTCATGCCGAGAGGAAATTAGAAAAGATTACAAGCACAATAACGGCATTAGAATTAGAACTCGCAGACATTCCAACATCGGAAGAAAGTAAAGAGGCAATTGAGAACATGGAAAAGAAGGTGGCAAAACATGAGATGGAAGTGGAGAAGAGAAAGGCCAATAAATTCACCAGGGATAGGTTGGATTATATGAACGGCCGGATCTATACATTCGCACGTAAATATGACACCCTAAGAAGTCATGTTGCTATGGACAAAAACATGGATAGAGCCAATGAGCCGACGGAGGAGGTCGACAGCTCAGAAGTGAGCTCCATTGAAGGAGAATCCACCACCACACCGCTGGATTTTCGGGGGGAGATAAAGCTAGCACATATGGTCACGCGACAAACAGGAAGAGGCAGATCCAATGCTTGGGGAAGGGAACAACGTCCACCGGTGAAACCCCCAACAAACCAAAAACCAGAAGGGGTGGAAAAAGAAGTAAAAGCAAAGCGAGGCAAAGGAAAGCAAAAGTAGCTATGAAAAAGAAAATGTCAATATCCAACAATATAGTAATAAACTTATCTAACATACAATTGTCGGATACACAATTAAAGCTCTTAAATAGAGGTCTTTCTTATTGCCCAACAAAATCCATAAATGTACCCAACGCACGCATTGATCTCTACAAATTCTGCCGAAAAGTAAAATTGAAAAAATATTTTGCAGAAAAAGACCGCAGCAACAAAAAATCAAATGTTCCCAAAATAAGTGAAACAACATCTACTGTCGCACAGAAGGATTTAGCAGCAATGATAACACTTGCGTCAATTAAAGAAGTCCCCTCAACCAGCCAAGAGGATAACACAATATCTCCAGGAATGGAAATCGACTTCTGTAAGACTCTTGGAATAGCGACAAACCGAGGAGGCAATAGCGGGTTGAAAAGAAATTCAAAATTTTGCCCGCAACTTCCACCAGGTAATAAAGTGGATTTATTTCAAGAACTAATGGTCGAGGAAATAACTAAAATCGCCGATAAATCTGTAAAAAATGGGCAAATGAAAAAACAAAATCTCTCTCCAAAAGAGTATAAAGCCATGACCGAATTGAAAAATGATACATCGATAATTATTAAATCATCGGATAAAGGGGGCAACCTCGTAATACAAAATGTCTCAAGTTATATTGAGGAAGCAAATAGACAATTAAAAGTTCAAGAACACTATGAAAAATTGACAAAAAATCCCATGGAAGAATGGACATGTGAGTATCACTCCATGTTATTGAACTGGAAAGACAGGGGTCTATTGGATTTTGACGAGTATAGCTACCTGAAAACAGATACCCCAATCATGGCAACCATATACTTTTTACCAAAAGTTCATAAGTCACTTGAATGTCCACCAGGGAGACCGATTGTGAGTTCGATAGGATCACTTTTGGAAGCAACATCAAGGTTTATAGACATTTTTCTTATGAACTATGTAACAAACTTACCCTCTTTTCTAAGGGATACAATGGACTTTTTACAAAAAATTTCCACATGTGAATGGAGACCAACTTATCTAATGGCAACCATTGATGTTGCATCGCTCTACACCTCAATCCGCCACGAGGACGGTATTGGGGTGGTAAGGAAAGCACTGGAAGCGCGCTCTGTGAACTTACTTGAACATACAACTATGTTACTTGACATGCTCCGCTATTGTTTGACCCATAATGTTTTTCTGTTTTTGGGGGGACATACCTCCAGAAACAGGGGACTGCTATGGGGACATCATTTGCACCCACTTATGCAAATCTTTTGATGGGGGCTTGGGAAAGTGAAGTGATAACAAGAGATCAAGAGAATCCAGAGGGGCCAAAAATTAGGCTTTGGTGTCGTTTCATAGACGACTTGTTTGTCATATGGGACGGAAACGAAAACTCGCTAGAAACTTTTGTCGGATCTCTAGACAATAACAAATACAACTTGAGATTCACTTCAACAATCAGTCCTCACTCCTTGATCTTTCTAGATGTGGAAATTTCTGTGAAAAATAATAAACTTTGCTCCAAAATCCACAGAAAACCGACTGCATGTAATAGCATTCTACATGCGAACAGTGGACACCCCATGAGACTAAAATGGAGTATTCCATATGGCCAAATGTTGAGAGCGAAGAGAAATTGTTCCGAACAGGAAGATTTAACAGAAGAAATTGACAAAATGAGCGTAAGATTTCTAGAAAGGGGATACCCTGAGGAAGTAATTTCTACTGCACGAAATAGGATGCATCTAAAAGACAGGACTGATCTATTAACTCCAAAAAACAAGAGGCCTAAGATCAATGAGGAACATGAGATAAGTCAAGGGATGGAGGTAACCAGACTCATTATGGACTTTAATGATCAGAGTACCATCATGAAAAAAGCCCTTCAGAAACATTGGCAAGTCCTACTCTTGGACGATACATTAAAAGAGACCTTGACAAAACATCCAAGTATCACATATCGGAAGACCTCTTCCCTAAGGGACATTTTAACACAAAGTCATTTGGAACTACGGGAAGAGAGGAAACAGGCGTGGTTGACAACACCAGGTTTTTGGAGATGTCACAAATGCAAGGCCTGTGAGCACGGAACAAACATCAAAAATTACAAATTGCAAAACGGCAAAACGGAAATAATTCAGGACCACATTACATGTGACTCAAAGTGTGTGGTCTACAGGCTACAGTGCCCTTGTAGCAAGTTTTATATCGGGAGCACTGTGAACAAACTAAAATTAAGAATACTCCAACATCTAAGGGCCATTAAGAACAAGGACCCATGCTACCCGATGGCCACACATTTTGCTAAATATCATCAGAGCAACCCCGCCCTATTGAAATACTCAGGGATCAAGCTGAGCAAAATCTCTGAGAGGGGCAGTGACCAAACTGTACAATTAAGACGACTGGAATCTAGGATGATATTGAATATGGGAACTAAGGTGCCGTTTAGGCATAATCTGGATGCCGAATTACATGTACATCTGTAGAATTACACAGATACAAACTGATGAAAGTACGGGACTGGAATCCTTCACTATAGAACTGTGTGGATTAATGTATAGAATGTATATAATGATGTGTCTGATGTTGGATACAGCACATATTAGAAGCCAGTATAAGTTTAACGAATCTCAAAAAATTCCTCTTCTTTTTCTAGGTATAGGACACAATTGGGGAAGGTAAAAAGTAATAATTAACTGAAATAAGGGATATAGAACGGTTTGATATAGTACTTTACAGATATTATGTTTTCATATATCCTAAGAATCAAGCGAGATTGGCCAAGGGTTGAGAATTACTTAAAAATGTATATAATTGTAAATAGAAGATCTAATATTGATTGCAATTTGGAATGTTATATATACATTTAGGAAACCTTCTCTAATTTTATATTTATTTTTATTTCTATTTTGGTTAAATATTTGGGAAGTTTACAACAACAATGAATTTGGAATTCACCTTCCCTGTTATATAATTTAAAAATGAGTACTTTACTGAAATGAATTAGTTTACTATACATAGAGAAGAATCAGAACAAGCTGATAATTTTGAGATTGTAAATACTTTATTTTTGATTATGGTAAAGGTTTAAACTCGTACTTCACGATAATTGTAAATACTCACAAAGTGGCCATAAGTATGTGCTAGCCAAGAATAGACTGTGCAGGGTTGAAGGTCTAGATGACCATGGAAATGGTAGAGGGTACTTATACACAGCACTGTATTTAAATCAGGTCTAGACCAAGGGACTCTCAATCAATCAATCAATCAGGTCATTTGTAGAGCGCACTACTCACCCGTAGGGTCTCAAGGCGCTGGGAGGGGGGGGGTGCCGCTACTGCTCGAACAGCCAGGTCTTGAGCTTCTTCCTGAAGGAGAGGTGGTCCTGGGTCAGGCGCAGATTGGTCGGAAGTGAGTTCCAGGTCTTGGCGGCCAGGTAGGAGAAGGATCTTCCTCCTGTTGTCGCTCTTCGAATGCGGGGGACGGCGGCGAGGGCGTGGTTGGTCGATCTGAGGAGGCGCTTGGGAGTGTAGAAGTTGATCCGGTTGTTGAGGTAGCTCGGGCCTTGGTTGTGTAGGGCTTTGTGCGCGTGGGTGAGGAGCCGGAAGGTGATTCTCTTGTTGACCGGGAGCCAGTGCAGATCTCTCAGGTGTCCGGAGATGTGGCTGCGTCGGGGGATGTCGAGGATGAGTCTCGCCGAGGCGTTCTGGATCCGCTGGAGTCTCTTCTGGAGTTTGGCAGTGGTTCCGGCGTAGAGGGCGTTACCGTAGTCCAATCGGCTGGTGACGAGGGCTTGGGTGACCGTCTTCCTCGTCTCGGTGGGGATCCATCGGAAGATCTTACGTAGCATGCGCAGGATGTTGAAGCATGACGAGGAGACGGCGTTGACTTGTCTGGTCATGGAGAGGGAGGAGTCCAGGATGAAGCCCAGGTTGCGTGCGTGGTCCGTCGGTTTGGGTGCGGTGCCCAGGGCGGGGGGCCACCAGGAGTCGTCCCAGGCGGAGGGCGTGGAGCCCAGGATGAGGACCTCCGTCTTGTCTGAGTTCAGTTTCAGGCGGCTGGTCGTCATCCATTCGGCTACGTTTCTCATCCCTTCGTGCAGGTTGGCTCTGGCGGTGGAGGGGTCGTTGGTCAGGGAGAGGATCAGCTGGGTGTCGTCGGCGTAGGAGATGATGTTCAGGTTGTGTTGGCGTGCGATGGCCGCGAGGGGGCTCATGTAGACGTTGAAGAGGGTTGGGCTCAGCGAGGATCCTTGGGGTACGCCGCAGATGACTTTGGTGGCCTCTGACTTGTATGGTGGTAGGCGGACTCTTTGTGTTCTTCCGTCGAGGAAGGAGGTGATCCATTCCAGTGCCTTCTCCTGGATTCCGATGTTGCTGAGGCGCTGTACTAGGGTGCGGTGGCAGACAGTGTCGAAAGCCGCGGAGAGGTCCAGGAGGATGAGGGCCGCTGTTTCTCCGTTGTCCATCAGAGTTCGAAGGTCGTCGGTGGCGGCGATGAGGGCGGTCTCGGTGCTGTGGTTCGCTCGGAAGCCGGACTGTGAGGGGTCGAGGGATCCATTCATCTCGAGGAAGGCGGCCAGCTGTTTGTTGACGGTCTTCTCGATGACTTTGGCCGGGAACGGGAGGAGCGAGATGGGACGGTAGTTCTTGAGGTCGGTGGGGTCTGCTGTGGGTTTCTTGAGGAGAGCGCTGAGTTCGGCGTGCTTCCAGCTCTCAGGGAAGGTGGCGGAGTCGAAGGAGGTGTTGATGATGTCCCGCAGGTGGGGTGCGAGGACAGCGTTGGCCTTGTTGAAGACGTGGTGAGGGCAGGGGTCAGTCGGAGATCCGGAATGGATGGAGTTCATGGTGCGGATGGTGTCTTCGGTGCTGATCGGGGTCCAGGTGCGGAGGGTGGTGGATGGTGGCGTCGTTGCGGTTGTGGCTTGCGTTGGTTGGTTGCTGAAGCTGTTGTGTATGTCCGTGATCTTGTTGTGGAAGTAGGACGCGAGGGAGTTGCAGAGGTCTTGCGATGGTGTGATGTCGTTGTTTCCGGCGTTGGGGTTGGAGAGCTCTTTCACGATGTTGAAGAGTTCCTTGCAGTTGTGTGCGTTGTTGTCCAGCCGGTCCTTGTATGCATTTTTCTTGGTGGCGCGGATCAGTTGGTGGTGTTTCCGGGTGGCGAGCTTGAGGGTGGTCATGTTGTCCGTCGTTGGTTCCCTTCTCCAGGCTTTCTCGAGGGCTCGACAGTTCTTCTTGGAGCACTTGAGTTCGTCGGTGAACCATGGTGTTTTTCTGCTGCAGGATCTGCTGGGCGGGGTCCTTAGAGGGGCGAGTTCGTCCGCGCAGTTGCTGATCCACTTCGTGAGGTTGTCGGCGGCCTGGCTGGGGTTCGCTGAGTTGGCGGGAGGGTGCTGGCTCAGGGAGGCGGTGAGCTGGTCGGCTGTGATCTTGTTCCAGCTTCTTCGAGCAACCTGTTGCTGGAGGTGGTGGATCGTCGTTCTTCTGAAGGTGAAGTGGACGCAGCTGTGGTCCGTCCAGTGGAGTCCTGTAGCGTGGCTGAAGGTGACGTCTTTGCTGGATGAGAAGACGGCGTCGAGTGTGTGTCCGGCGAGGTGGGTGGGGGTGGTCACCAGTTGCTTGAGTCCGAGGTTGTCGAGGTTGTCGAGCAGGGTGCTGGTGTTGCGGTCGTTGTTGTTCTCCAGGTGGAAGTTGAGGTCCCCGAGGAGGATGTAGTCGGCGGAGGGGAGAGCGTGCGGGCTGACGAAGTCGGCGATGTCCTCGCTGAATCGTGTGCGTGGACCCGGGGGTCGGTAGATCAGGGTGCCTCTGAGGGTAGTCTTCGGGTTGGTGTGGATCTGGAAGTGCAGGTGTTCAGCGGTGGTGAGGGTGTCGTCGGTGTTGGTCGTGATGCGGATGGTGTCTCTGTGGATGATGGCGATGCCTCCTCCGGTCTGGTTGTCGCGGTCCCTCCGGGTGATCTTGTAGCCCTCTGGGATGGCGATGGCGATGTCTGGGGCTGAGGAGGCGTTCATCCAGGTCTCGGTGATGAAGGCAACGTCGGGGGCGGTTGTGTCGAGCAGGTTCCAGAGTTCTACGGCGTGTCTGTGGATGGAGCGGGTGTTGAGCAGGATGCACTTGAGGTGGGTGCTGCTGGAGTTCGGCTTGTCGGGTGCAGGGAAGGTCCGGATGCATGTGAACTTGCAGGCGAGGCAGCTGAAGGGTCCGTGGGTGTGCTTCGGGGCGGCTTGGTGACATCCTGGGATGTGGCCGGTGTTGAGTGCGGTGAGGTCGGCGGCGCTGTAGGTTCGTCGGGTCGGCTTCCGTCGGTGGGGGCCAGGGGTCCTGGCACTGGGCGCGGTCCAGGCGCGGACGGGCGCAGACGGGCTTACCTTTGGCGCGCCTTCGGCGCACAATCGGCGCGCCCGCTGCGCGTCAACGCTGCGCGTTCGCACGGTCGCCATTTAAGGCGAAGTGCGCGGGTGGGCGGAGCAGCTGGGAGGCGGGAGCGGGGAGGGAAACAGAAGAGAAAAGGGGCGGGGCTTAAGGCGGTGGCGGGAAGCGGGGGCAAAGCGCGATGATAAGCGGCAATTTACAAGCGCTAATCTGAGTGAAACAGGGAAAAAAATACAGTGACACACAATCTGGGGGGAACAAGCGCAAATACAGGCAAAAGCGGGTGAAAACTACAGAGAAACACGATCTGGGGAAAACAGGCACAAATTCAGGCAAAAGCGGGTCAAAACTACAGAGAAACACGATCTGGGGAAGAAATAAAAAACAAGCACAAATTCAGGAAAAAACAAGCACAGTTACTGGAAAAAACGGGGGAAACACCACGGAGATCGCTCAGGGCGGCAGCGAGGCCGGCGCTGAGACAGAGGCAGGCACTGGGGGGCACACGCAGCAGCTGGTGGCCGTGCGGCGCGGGGGTGTCTATGGTCCAGTCGAAGGCAGGAAGCCGAAACGCGTAGACCGTCCAATTGATGCACTTTGCTTTTGCACACGGTGTGTAAATAAAATAGTGGAGAAGCTATCTGTTGCTGTGCCGTGTCTTTATCTACGAGAATCGTGGGAAGAAGAAGCTGATGCAAGCCGTAATGGCGAACCGCGTCGTGGAACTTTTCTCATCTGCTGAATAAATCTTTGTATACTGCAGCCCTGGGTGTCCCGTTTCATCAATATTTTTTGATGCGTGGTGGAGTGAATATATATATATATATATATATATACCAGTAGGTAGTTATAGTTAGGACCTTGTCTCTATTCAAAAAACGTTTTTTCTTTTGCCAATATCTCTGGCGTTGTTTCACCAATCTTTGCGAAATTTTCAAAACCTAATGGGGCGGTCAGGTCAGCTGCTGCTGTGTTGAAAGTTTCAGGGTGATTCGTCAAGCGGGGCGAGAAAATGGGAGGGGTCCCGAAACGTTTTTTCTCCATGTTAATTTCCATAGAAAACTGTTGCTACAGCCTGAACTGCGGGATGGAATTACACAAAATTTGGCAGAAAGGTAGCGCTTGGTACAGAGTGCACTCTTTTTGTTAAATGGTATAAATGTGTTCAGTAGCTCCTGAGAAATGTAGACATTTCTCAGATATACACATATAGCTGCGGAGGATCCGCAAACCCTCCTAATCTCGTGCCTGAGATCTGATAGGCTGCCAATACGTCAAACCAGGAAGTGTTGGCTGACATCTTGTGACTTGATTGAACCAAGAAAAAAGGTCAAACAAGGTGAAACAGCAAGGAAAGGGGGGCAAGGTAGAGACGCCTTGACCTCCTGGGCCTGCTCAGGGGGTCCAACAGGGACCCCCAGGGGCAAGAAAAGCATTTTTTTAAACGCTTTATGCAGGATTTGCATTGGATCTGCCAATCCAGCTAAAAATGAAGTGTGGAGTCACGCACTTCGTTTAATTAGACCCCCGGGTGGGCCAGGTCCCGGGGGCAATGATCAAAATACATGTGGGAGCCTGCATGGGCCCACAGAGCCTGGGGGCCTGCCACCACCCCGGGGCTATGTTCATTAAATGCGAAGGGACCACACTGGCCCCCGGCAGCTCCAGGGACAGCCACCTCTTCGGGGCTTTACAATTTTAAATAAATTCATGGGGGGCTCCTGCTCCCCCCAGCCCCAGGGACCGCCACCTCCCGAAGCTCATTTTGTTAAATGCAGGGGACAAGTGGCATCCACGCAGCCCCGGGGACCGCCACCTCCCCGGGGCTAATTTGAAAAGCTGCGCGGGGGCCCCAGCCCCCCCACAGAGCCCCAGGGACCACCACCTCCCCGGGGCTTTAAAACCATGCAGCTCCCCTCATAGAGCCATAATTGGCCCTGGGGACCGCAACACTCAGGGCCAACTCCAGCAATGTCCTTGGGTGCCCACCCCCAGGACATTGACTTTGCAATGGCATGGCCACACAGCCCCCCTACCGTTTAAAAAAAAAGTAGCAGGCGTGGAGGGAAGCCCAACATGTGATGAAATGGGAAAAGAGACTAACCAGGTCCACACCTCTCAGGGAAGGCAAACGGCTGCCTGAATTGGCAAAATGGCAGGGGTTCAAAGGATGGGATGCCATTGGGATGACTACTCTTGGGGACATAACACAACGTTTGCGGAGCTACAAATGGAATATAGCCTGACGGACAAGCAGTGTTATAAATATATTCAACTCCGGCACGCTTGGCAGACGCAAAAACCTGACATTGCAGATCTCCCGGAATTTGCCCCATTAGAAGGCCAGTTGCTACAAGAAGAGATACCGAAGAAAGCAGTCTCATGGAAATACAAAACCCTAATAAACAATATGCCTGATAACCTATTAGCGCTCTGGGGCAAGTGGGAGGAACTCGTAGGTACGCTAGAGAACATAGACTGGGAGATGGCCCTAACGCACCCTAGGGAGGCCTAGAGGCCCATAGGAATAAATGGGAAGACATTCTCAATTTGCGATTAGCAATTAGCGAATCGCAAATGAGAATGCAATTTCAAGGGTGCAGGGGTGTCCAAAGGACACCCTGTTGCACCACTGAAATTAATCTGTGCACATATGTTGCGCACACACATGCCCTAAGGTAATGTGTGTGCGCAACATGAAACTTTGAAAAATGCAAAAAGTGAATTTTTCTAAGTTTTTGCACATTACCATGAAGTTCAACTTCATGGTAATTTGCTCCCCCTATTAGCGAAATCGCTAATTTTTTTACTTTGTTGCATTGCATTTACGGAATCTCAATTTGAGATTCCTTAAATGCAATCGCAATTTAAGGAATCTCAATTTAGAGATTCCTTAAATTGCGATTTTTGCATTTTCGCAAAAATACAGGCCGCAAAGGGGCAGATTCTGAGAATCTGCCCCTTTGCGACCAGATTTTCCTTTCATGCATCTGGGCCTTAGTAACATACTGCAGGCACAAATCCCAATAGCCCCTAAGTATGTTCTATTGGGCATCCACACAGTCGTCGACATTCCCATGTATCAGCTTCTGGTGAGTAACCTAGGCCTCGTAGTAGCAAAATGTGACATAGCTAAATACTAGGGGAGACCGGAACTTCCCACCTTGAAAGAGTGGCAGATGAGCATGGACATGTACATGGGGGCCGAGAAGACAGTATATAAAGCGAGAGGTTGCCCGAGAAAGTATGGCAGCCAGGGCTGAGCTACTACAACATAGAGATGGAAGATGAGGACACAGACGTATTGGCAGGCACCTAAATGGGGCGCAGGCGCAGGGTTCGCTACTCTAGGCCCACATCTAGCTAAGGGACCTTTGGAGTTTCTAACACAAGGGATGGGAGGCATCATAGGGGTCATGGAAGAAACTCATAATGCTGTAAACTCTGTATCGTTCCTAACTGCAAACCTTGTCATTTGTAATCGATGGACATTCATTGAGATGTACCTGCTGAGTTGTTTGATGTTTTATCACAAAATAATAAAAATATATATATTTTTTAAATAATAATAATAAAATAAAATAAATAGCAAAGGGCGAGCCCTGGGGGATGAGGGTCTCGGGGGCAGAAATCAGCCTTAGGAGGGGACCACGCGGCCCCTTCTTGTTTTATTACGAAAAAAATGGGTCAGGCCCCGAAGCATCAAGGGAAGGGGGGGCCACACAGCCCCCCTTCCTGGAATACTTTTTTTTAAATGGAAGCTGGCAACTCGTCGGGGCTCCACCCCCTTTCTTCACTACTCTGCAGTTGCGCCTCCTGGCGCGTTCTTTGTTGGAGGATGAAGTGCCCTTCTTACCTCCAATAAGCCCCACACAGCTGGATTGCTGAAATGTGGTTGGAGGCCACAACTCTTTTTCCACCATTCTGCTTCCGTTGTTTCTGCTGAGTGTGTGGGGAACATAAAGTGCTCTGATACCCAACATTGGTATGAGTAGTGCTATCAAAGAAATGAAATATATGTGAGTGAGGGACAATGGAGAGATGTGGGGCACCTTTGAAGGGTGGTAGTGAGGGAATCCCTGGAGAAGGAAGTCATTGGGGGCACCATGAATGATTGCCGCACCAGGCACAATCAGTGCTAAAGCCGGCCCTGACAAGCTGCTTTCTACATTTCTCAGGGATCCCAATATGATCTACCTGACAAATTCATACATACAATATTTCTTTTACTGATGACCACATTAATCTTTAATGACAAGACACTAAAGACTGCTACTTAAAAATGTGTTTTATTAATTGCAAACTATTGAACCTCTTGTGATCCAAGATTCCATTTACAGAATCGTTATCCCAAAAAAATATTGCTGCCAATTACTATAAAGCACTGAAGTGCGACCTCAGAGAGCCCACCATTACTCAGGTATGATTATTCTGTCAGGACTGGAATATGAGCTCTCATGATGATTATGACATTCTTGATGAGCTGCAACAGATCATGAAACCGGGACATGCACAATGGCGCTTATTTACAAGCCACTTACGCCACCAGTGCATCAGTTTTTATGACGCTCTGGTGGCGCAGAGTGCAGACCCATATCTACTAGGTCACGCAAAGCCACTTTGCTTGGCTTTTCATAGCCTCGTAGATATGGTGTAAGGCAACGCTGCTAAAGCCCCTGCGTTGCTTTACACTGCATCAGGGAGGCTTTCCATGGGTGCTTTTGTGGGTATTCCAGACCCATGGGTTTTGACGTATTCCCAGATTTACAAGGATCTGTAAACCTGGGAATGCACCAAAGCTGTATGCTTCACCGAGGCAGGCGTAACAAGGAGAAATATGTTTATTTATCCTCATTTTTTCCTCTTTCAAGGTGTGCTGCATTCATATATAGAGGAAAACGCCTACATGGATTGTTTTTGTGCAGGAAGGTGTGCCTTCCTGCATAAAAACAATCCTGCCAACAATGCAGACACCCTTGCACCTTGGTGCAAGAGTGCCTGTATTAGCGCTAGTCACTATATTGTGCGCCGGCTGAAAGAAACGAAATTCATTGTATCTCATAAATATGTTGCATTCCTGCTCTTTTGATTTGGCGTAGCGCAGTGCAGCAAAAACACTTGCAGCGCTGCCCTATGCACTTGCGGCGCTGCCCTATGCCAAATCATTGCAAATGAGGCCCCAGTTTTTTTACTGGAAGGTCCCCAACAAATAAGACTTCCTTGAAATAGGTCTATTGTTGAGTAAGCCCAAATTACCAATTATTGTTTTCAAGTGAACTGGTAATATAAATCAATGTGTTAGCTGCATCCCACTGAGAACGAAGCATAGTCTTCTTGATTGTATCTCTGTGCCATAAAAACGCTTGGCCCTTTCTGCAGGCTCATCCCCAGACGTTTTGCATTTGCTGTGCACTTTTTTGCCTGTAGTCTGTCTTGGGTCACATGACTGGGTGTAAGTGACAGTTAGACTTTGTGAATTACTTCCAGACAGTCACACAATAGAGGGATTAGGTGTGCCTGGATTGGCCATCTACTGGCAGGATGAGGGTGGAACTGAGCACAGCCCCACTTAAAACGGAATAGCCTGTGCTCTGGTTTCTCAGAAAGGGTCTTCATTGACAGCCAGTTTGGAGCCAGGGCAGGGGAGGCGGGAAATTCAGTGCACTTCAAAGTCACTGTCTGGAAGTTTCTCCCACCGTCCAGAACCAGGGCATCAGGGTATAAAAGTAGGACCTCAGACACCAATTCTTCAGTACACTTCTGGACCTGTGGATACTCTGCCAGGAAGAAGGACTGCTGTGCTGCTATAAGAACTGCCACTTTGCTGGACTGCTACTCTAAAGGAACTGCTGCCCTGTTGTGCTGACATGCTGCCCTCTCCTGCTTGGGAAAGAAGATTTGGACTTGAAGCTTCATTTTGAACCCAGGACCCCACAGTGACTCCAAGTGTCATTTGCTTGGCTCCTGATCTGAGCCTCAGGCATACAAAAGGCTCCTCAACCCGCTCCTGGACCCATCTGCAGTGAGTTCCTGACTCCCAAGTGGTACCCCTCAGGTCCAGGGCCCTTGGTGTGGCTCAGAGATCTCAAATCAAACTTTTGGGCTTTTCGCGACTGCAAATGGGCCCTTTTGCCCTGATACCGTGACGCTCGCACTGAAAACAAGCGTGAGCCACCGCCAGCCCGTCTCTCTACACTGCAGCATCGCCCGCTCACAGAAAGGACCGTCAATGCGGACCTCCCGTCCGCCCAGCTGCCACGCCCTTACTTCTGCCATCAGCACACTGAATACCACTGAATTTGGTACCAGTAGCACCTGCTGTTAAATTTGTAGAGACAAACACTTTCTGGAAGCAAGTTTTTTTGCATTCCTTGAAGTCACTGGTAGAAAAGACACTAACATAAGAATAGCATTGTTCTTATGCAAATTACTCAATAGGGGGCATACTAACTAAGATATGACATATTTTTGCTGTCTCCTAGTGCTGGTGCTCTGTAAGCTGCCTAATGCAAATGCAGGCACCCTTGCACCATAGTGCAAGGGTGCCTGCATTACGAGCAGCATTGTTTTTGTGCAAGTAAGGATACGTTCTGGCACAAAAAACAATTCTTAGAAGCAATGTCCTCTTTCCATGTGTGCTGCAAAATGCAGCATGCATATAGAAAGGAAGTAACAAGGAGGAATAAAGATATTTCTCCTCATTATGCTTGCTTCAGGGTGACATAGATTGTTGGTGCTATCCAAGGTTTAGTTATCTTAGAAAATCTGGGATTGTGTCAAAACCATTGGTGGATGCAGGGGAACTCCTATGCTCCACTCATGGAAAGCCTCCCCTTCCCAGAGTAATGAAAGGCAGTGCTAAGTGCACCTAAAGCTATGGAAAGTGGCTTCATAAATGCCAAAATAGATTTTGTGTCAGGCTGGGCTATAAAAGTGACACAACCAGGACACAAAACCTTAGTAAATCTGGGTGTAGCTGGCAGTTGGTCTTTGGATATTGCTCCCAGACAGTGAACAAAGGGAGCCTAGGTGTTGGCAGGATGAGCCATCTCTGACTTAATAGGGGAACTGAGCTGTGAGCTACCACAATTGCACATCACCAAGACTCTGCTCAACCCACTCACAAGGTGTTTGACAGTAGACTTTTGTGACTCCAGACAAGCTGGGACAGGGCAAGGAGTCAGGAAATTCCAAGCACCTCGGGGGAGAGGGGGGAGAGGACACCTGCAGAAGATTCTTGTACTTCAAATCTGATACCAAGTATAAATATTGGACCCACCTCTTCAGCACACCTCTGGACCTGTGGAAAACTCAGAAGGACTGCACTGCTACAAGTAGTTCTGCTACTCTATTGCCCTGCTGACTGCACCTGCATCTTGAACCCAGGACCACCAGAGTGACTCCAAGGGCTAGTTGGCTGGCCTTCCCATCAGAGTTTCAGGGACAGAAAAGGCTGCAACCACTTTGAACCCAGCACCTGGACTCTGTCTGCTGTGCATGTTACCCCCAAGTGGTTCCATTCAGTCCTGGACTCTTGGAAGTGAGTCTGATAGTGCTTTGCCATCTCAGCTGTGGTGCAATGAGAACCGACGCATTGTGACGTATTGCAGCCTCGTATCAGAACCGCCGCTACAAGATTCTTCCCTAACGCAGGGCCTGGCAGCTCCTTAGAACCACCGCTGCACAATGCATCCTCGATCAGGACCTCACATCGCAGCCCCCAATCACTGTGCAACACACCCTTTACGCGGGATCTCACTACACTCCACAACCAGGATCAAGGTACTTTGTTCAGCGAGTCAAACTTGGTTACGGTATCTGGCCCACTACATCATAGTCAGCCTGAACTTGTGACTTGGTCCCGCTCTAGCGTGACCCGATAACCACAGCTGGCGCTTTGTGCATTTAAGCTCTATTTCTATCTAAACCTCTAAGACGAAATAACTCTCGTTCTAAATGGATTTTTCTCATTTTGGTGTCAAATAATTTATTACAATTTATTAGTTTTCTAAGTTGGTTTAGGATTTTTCTGGTTCTTTTTTTCACTTATGTTTCTGTTTGAGCGCTGCATAAACGCTTTACATGTTGCATCTATGTTAAGCATGACTGTTTTAATGCCAAGCTACTAGAGGGTAAGCACAGGTTAATTTGGGGTTTGGTTGTGTTTCACCCTGACAAGAATTGTGGTTGCTGCTTGAGTAGGGGTATACCTCCCTCAACCAGCTAATTTCCTACAGTTCACCTTTAAAGTTATCGGGGCGCATGCATCAACCTAAAAATAGGTCGCAATCAGGCAGATTCGCAGAATCTGCCCCTTATGACTGCTAAATTTGTGATTACTTAATTCGCAATTGCATTTAAGGATTCGCAAATTGTGATTCTTAAAGTGCATTTTTCAAAGTCACATGTTACACACACACATGCCCTTGGGCATGTCTGTGCGAGGCATGTGGATAAATTGTAATTTCAGGCATGCAACGGGGTATCCTTTTGGCACCCTTATACCCTTGAAATTGCATGCGCAATTTGCGTGTACCTCTTGGGTACTCGCAAATTGTGCATGCAATTCCCATTCATTCCTTTGGGTCCATAGGAATGAATGGGAATCAATTCCTTAATTGCGACTCGCAATTTGTGAGTCACAATTAAGGATTTTGTAGGAATTGCAATTTTTTGTGCGATTCCTGCATGCATAGGCAATAGCAATTCTTTAATTGTGATTCCTTAATAATCGGAATTAAAGAATCGCTATTGTCTATGTTGATGCATGTGCACCACAGATTGCAACCAATGAGGTTCGAATAAAATTTCTATCCTGAGATGTTTAGGATAACCACCCCTTTCCTTTATCCAATAAAGCATTTTAATTTCCAATACCTAAGTGTAGCTGGCCATGTACAATAGCTATGGCAGGTAACTCCAAGTCCCTGAAAACAAAGAACAAGAGTATAAAAAAGTGCAGAGTGGGACTGCATTTGTTGCCCTCTGTGAGCACCCACTTCTCTATCTTGCATTCAATATTCTTACAAATATAAAGTTGTAGGATCAGTTAAAGTTACCCTTTTTAACATGCACCACTGTTGATAGGCTCTGCACATTCCCGTGCTTGCAGTCATTATTGCAAATCAAATCATATAATGTCAAAAATTTTCAAACGCACAAAATAAATTCAGAGGTCACCCCGCCACCTAGTTGACCATTACACTTGACTTACTTGTCATAGACAGGCCAGTAGGAATCACTCCATGGTGCAGGTACTACGCCCTCAAACCTATACATGTTGCACCAGGCAAGGCTTTTGTGGTGGAGCTAAAGGGGCTAAACCCTCGAGACCACAGAGGAGTGAATTCAACAGAGCGCCTCAAGAGTTATGGGCACACAAAAGAGTGTCCTTGAGGAACACCAGATTTAAAGCTTGTGGGATCCTTTGTGTTCAGGGGCCCCACACATTGTTACCATAAGCAAACTAGACATGGAACATTTAGGGGCAAAGGGAAAAGGGTTGGGGATGGTACATCTGAACAGGGGGTTGTGGATTTCAGTCCTTCAACAAGTTTTATGATTTATCAACAAAAGTCTGAGGTCTTGTTGACATGTCTATCAAAGCTGAATGCCTGCATTGAATATCACTCCAGCTGATAACAACTGGCCTGGTGTTCCTGCACGGGTTTACCCAGATATAGGAAAACTGGCCTTGAGTTTACGGGTCCCAAATTCCAGCTGGTAAAATTGTTTGCAGTTTCGGCTGTAAAGGCAGCCAAGCGTTTGATCCCAGCACCACCTGACATTTTTCTCTACTGAAGCAATCTTCTCCTTCCTTCCTAGTTGCTTCCCACTACGCCCTTCCACACACAGAAGCCTCTGCGCACATTTACCACCTGCTCTTAGAAGGTGGTCAATCTGTGTGGTAGCTCCCCTCGGAATTAGGGAATACTGGACAGTAATTCTGTGTTCTACAGTTATACCCCTTCTCAAGAGAATTACATGTACTGAGTTTGTATCCCACCAGTATCATCCAACTACGAATTGGGGGTTGAGTGCTTAAATACGAGGTCTACTGATCCCAAAAGAAAATCAAGATCTAGTTGAAAATATTGGAAATAAGGTAGTTTAGTAACTAAAACAAAAAAGGGAATTTCGTGAAGGTAGTGGTAGAGAATATGTTAAGCAGGGCTGTGCAAAAATATATTTTAGCTAATATGTATTAGAGCATTTTCAGGTTACATTTAAGGGCTGTTTTGCAATGTGTGCTTCGGAAATGGTGCAGGCCGGGGTGGGTCTCGAACTCATCAGCAACTGCTGAACCGACACTAATAAGTATAGCGTTTTTCTCTTCAAATGATTCGAAGGAGCCAGGCATTCCCCCAATAGGGTTGGTCTACATAAACAAGGTACCTCATTGTTAGGTTTTGTTTGTTGGGTTCACATACGACACTATGAGGGAACCAACCATTGCGTAGATAGTATATAGAGATTGGTCCTGAAGAATTGCCACGTGATCTGTTTGACACACCAGGCAAGAAACATGGCGACCTCAAACTCATATCCACTATTGGACATTATGCTTGAAGTGGCCGACACTATTTGTTTTTAACTTGGACCAGTGGGCTGCCTGATTAAAATTGAATTGTGGAGCACCACAGGCCTCCCACTTTTTAATACTCTCCCACACACCTCCACTGCACATCTGCTCACACACATCTGCACCTGAAGGCCCTCTACCAGCACAGCATCCAACGGCTTGGGATAAAAAGATCTCTGAAAAAAAGGGCCTTATAGGGTTCATTGCAGCGCCGGCCTTACGAGGAGCATGCCCTATGATGAAGCATGACACCCAGCTGGGTGTGTGAGGGCCACACTTCCCAAATTGGCCATATGGTCAGGGAACCGACCTTCCTAGCCTCCTCCCGCTCCGCTGCTTTCCTCAGAAGGATCCGCATACTCTGTTAATTCACTTTCTTATTTCAAGAAAGCTTCAATATTTTTGTAAATTTCACAAAGCTTGCAATCCATGGGAAGAAATATCAAATTTGCTGAGGAAATCCTTTGAAATTCTGCCCCCATCTAGTTGGTGGCGAAACAGTTCCATCCACCAGCAACTCTATCCTGCCAGCTCAAATATCTGGGGAAACAGAGAGCGTGAATGGTGACGGCTGCTTCATGCTGAGGTGGATGCCTTTGAAAGAACATCTGCGAGACGCAGTAAATGCACTGAGCTCCAAAGGGGCGCAAGTGCTAACACGGGTGCAAATGCTATGTGTACCCGTTTTAGTTGCTGTTGGTGGGTCTAAAGGACACCGTTTAGTACAGGAACATGAAAAATAACCCAAGGAATGCCCACAACTGTCTGTTTGCTCATCACAGCCTTGGTGAAGACAAATGAAGGAGGGGGGGATCCTATGTCAATACCCATTAAATTCACACACCCAACTTCTGCAAGAGAGAAAACTAGATTTTAAGCTTCAACAATGAATGTTCACATGCTTTGTTGTTTTTTTTTTAGGAGAAATGTAAATTCCATCTTGCCTTGTTAATAATCTTGGCACTTGTTGCTGGTCTTTATATTGTGGTCCATATATACACATGCTACCCCAAGCGTCCTTCTTCATCTAACCGTCTCCAAATACATTTTACAATTTATTTACGAACGTTTCGCTTTTATTTATAGGGCCACGGCCTGCGGATTCATCAACCATGATACCTCCCAGCGTCCCCACGTGGAATTTCACATGGACAATGAAAGAGGCCTCCTTCCTGCACACGCATAAAGGAAGGAATGGTGAGTGTTTTCAGAACTTTCAACGATATGAAAACTAAGCAACAGCCATGCATTAAAAAATAACCATTATGGGAATTTCAGAAAACGCATGTCTCAGGAGTTAAAGCGCAGGGGCCTCATTTATGAAAAGTGATGCATCGCTGCGTGAAAACAGCGATGCGTCACTTTTCACTGCGCCCTCCTTGCGACACCAATGATGCGTCATTGCGCACGTCAGTATTTCTGACGTATCTGTATGGCGCAAAAGTGACGCATTGCTGGAGTGTGTCACAAAAGTGACGCAACTCCAGCAATGTGTCCTTTCACATGGGGCAAGCCCCATGTGAAAGGGCCTGCGTCAGTCTTACGCCTGCTGTGAGGCAGGCGTAAGAAATTGACGCATTTGTGTCCTAGAAGTGGCGCAGTGAAATCTCTTCTACTACCCTTTCTTGCATCAATACGCCCCCCTTGCATACATTATACCTGTAATGTGGCGCAGGGGTTTACAAAGTGACGCATCTACATAGATGCGTCACTTTGTAAATATGGCGCAACTAGGCACATTTTTTACGCCACTGGTGCGTCACAAAAAGTGACGCACCGGCGGCGTAAAAGTGACGTACAGCCTCATAAATGAGGCCCCAGGTGTCCAAGCTGAGTATTTCTGGAATAGTTAATTTGCCTTTTCTACCTTTTGTTTCAGAATACATTCTAGATGTGCACACTACTTTATTTATCTTGCATTGTCTTTCTGCCCCCTTAGCTCTTGCCCTATAGTTCTCGTCCTATAGACCGCAGCTGCTCAGCGAATGACATAGATTGACATGACCTTGGCAGGAAGACGCGTTTTTCGTGCACATTTCTTTTCGATGGCTCTTGCTAGTGATTTAGTATTGGCGGCCCGTCCAGAGTGGAGCAGGCCCTGCTGTAGTATCAATCCAGCAGACGCATGCGTGATCTGTCTGTATATTGTAGTCATCAGCAATAAACTGACATCGCCTTTCATGCAGAAAGTTCCTTTTTTTGTTGCTGGGGTCTAGAAGAGTGGTTCTGGTTGGGTGTGCTGTCACTGCCCTTAAGGAAAAAACAGCAGAGAATATTTCTATGCGGGATGCATCCGCCGCCCCTTTCAGTGCATGTCTCTGCTCACTTACCTATACTTCTCAGGATAACAGGTGTCGAAGATTACACACGTATACACAGAGAATCTCAGCTGCAGCAGCTCTGGATCACCATTGCATAGCAAGGACGCAGTGGACCACAATGAACTTTTGGAGGCAGATTTACAAGCCCCTTGTGCCACTTTTGCGCCACTTTTAACATAGGAAAAGTGGCGCAAGGGGCTTGTAAATCTGCCCCTTGGTCTCTAGGCATTCGTGATGGCCGACACCCTGTCGCCGGTACTTTTAGCAGAGAAGGGGACAGACGGTACACAAATGCACAAATAAACTGACTCACACCCATGCATTCACACGGGTACGCACACACACACACAAATCCATTCACAACACTCACTTCCAAATATTCATGCACGCACGCACGCACTAAACTTTATAGAACAAATCATACTCACCTGCACAGCTGTGCCTCATAGCCCCTAGAAGGTCCGGACTGGCCGTTGCGGCCACCGGGCAATCCCCCGGTCGGCCGCAAGGGTGGGGGCCGGTTTTGGGCCTTGGGGCCGTTTTTGTTGCAGGGCCGTTTTTGCAGCTTAACTGCAAAATCGGTCCTGTAACAAAATCGGCTGAAAGAGCTCGGTCGCACCCCCAGGGGGGCGGCCGAGCACTTTGCCAGGGCTGGTTTTGGTTTTCAGTCCGGCCCTTGGTTGGGACTGCTACCTTCCCTTATTGACTGGACTTAGATCAGCTAATGAGGGAAAGCAGTGGCCCCTCATTCGTCACTGAGGGGGAAGGCCCCCAGATGCTTTGCCAGACTGAAGAGGTCAGTCCACAGGACCTGTGACATCTTCAACCCAGCCAGGTTCAGCGCAGGCAGTCAGGAGCCGGTGCATTTAGCGCGTGTCTGGCTCCTGGCTGCCTGGCCTGATAATAAAGAGTGTCCGTCAGGCTGACCTTTGCTTAGCCTGACAGACATTCTTCTTTTTGGGCAAAAGGTGAGGGCGTGGCACCTCCGTCCATGAGCATGGGCCATGGCTGCCGACACCATGTTTGGGAGATTTCGAGCATCAGTCACGAGAGACAGGTGTGCAGAGGTTAGCGTGTCTCACGCTGATTCCTGACAATAACACATTTGAGATCACTCCAAAAATCAGTGCTATTAACTTGTTGGGGAGCTGGGTCGACAACAAGCCATTGACTTTCAAGAAACGTTACCAGCCACGGATCATTTGCTAAACCAGACTTAATGGAGAGCAGCCCTGTTTTGATCGTGCATCGTCAAGCACATAAAATGGTAGAATTTCTTATGTTTTACGTCTGATGTTCGAAGGAAAGAATTGTGAAAGAAGTATTATAAAACAAGTGTTCTTTCAAATTGTTTTAATTTGTTTTCCTGTGGACCCAAACTTGTTTTTCCTTATAATCTTCTAAAAAACGTGTGGATGTATTTTACTCATGCCTTTTTGCATAGACCAGGTTGTCTTTCTTAGATTGCTTCATAGCATTAGTGTGATTGAGAGAAGGAGACAGTTATTTGGATGGTGTAGATGATCAATGACGCAGTGGCGGCTTCCACTGAGTAGCACAAGTACGGCGGGGGATAGAAAAATAAATTTAAAAAGTGACTTACCTTGCTTCCTGACAGTGACCTTGCGTCGTCCTCCTCTGTTCCTGCTTGAGAGAGAAAGTATGCAGGCACCCCTAAGCCAATCACAACACTGCAACGCAGTGTTGTGATTGGTTTTAGCACCGTGGTTCAGCGCTCAGACAGGCAGTGGGAGCCTGTGCATGTTCCTCACCATGGTGTGTATTACAGCCTGGTGGGGTTCATGTAAAGTGCTCAGAACTGTTTAGGCGGCCCAAGACGACTGGCCATACCGTTATGCGCACTTTAGTGCCTACCACTCCTCCCATTGCTGGCTGTCTTCCCAGCCCCTTAAACCTGCCTGACAACGAAAAAATAAAATAATAATAACCTAGTGTTGTTACAGTCGTGTCCGCCATAACTCGCAGGTGGGTGGGCGGGCGGTGGTTGCACGGGGTAATTAAAACATTTTTTTTAAACTTACCTTCAGGCAGTCGGGTCCCACGTCGTCTTAGCAGGAAGTAGCCGCAGGCAGCCTCCCTCCCCTCCCCTAAGCCAATCACAATGCTGCAATGGCAGTGTTGTGATTGGTTGGGACGCCGACCGCACAGGTGTCTATTGGGAGGCTGTTTTCTCCATGCAGGTTGCATGCAGCCTACATGGAGAAAACGGTGTGCATGACTGGCTTAGTCGGCCCTGGGGCTGACCAAACAATCGATGCCCACAAAATTGGGCTAATCACTCCTCGCCGACCTGCGCACCCGCCCGCCCCCAACCAAACCCTTGCTTCTGCTTTCTCACAATGCGAGAAGCAGAAACATAAAATTGTATTTATACCACTCCTCGGCCCACATGAAGGAGCCGCCCCTGTGTTATTATCATTTTATTTTTCCTTTTTGCACTGCTCAAACTGCAGTGGGGCAGTGCTCCCCTACCTTAGCGGAGGAGCTACCACTGCAATGATGTGGTGAGATCCCTTACAACACCATGGGTCCTGGGCCTACAAACACACAAACAGAATATTAGTGGATGAAAGTGGGTGATGTGCATTGGCGTCTCCTCCACTATGGTGAAAGAGCTTCATCCCACTACTTTTAAGCAGCGAAACATAAAATGATAATAACTTTGAGTTATCATTATATGCTTTGTGCTGCTTTCAGGTAGGCGGGTGGATGGGCTGCTCTGCCTCCCTGGCAGGGTAGGAGTGGTTTGCCCACTTCTAAGTGCGCAGTGACTGTTTGGTCAATCCTCTCAGGCGTCCCAAACCATTCATGCAAACTTTTTCTGTTCTCCATGCAGGCTGTATTTCAGCCTGCATGGAGAACATGCCCGCCCCCAGCTGTTCAGACCAATCACAACGCTGTATTGTGATCGGTCAGGGGACCCTGGGTGCTTACCAATCACAATGCTGCATTGCTTTGGGGCCTGGCTGTGCTTCCTGTTCCTTGAGTCAAGATGAGGAGAGCAGGAGCAGAGACGCAGGACCGGTCAGCAAGGTAAGGTTAAAAAACAAAATTGTTGTGCACCCCAACCCCCCGCTCGACTCCTCACTATGCCCGCCCCGTTCACAAGTCATGCTGGCCACCACTGGTGATGTGGTGCAATTACATTTATCTGTGATCCATCAAAGTCCTGGTGGCAGCAAATGAGAAAGGTACTGAAGAGGAGGAGTACAGAAAAGACTGGAGTTTTTGAACCGGTGCAAAAAGTAGAATTGAATACGCTCGAATCTGGCATTTTGAGATACCTTGGGGGTAGACATCAGTATCAACTTCCAGGCAGAGTCTGAGAGCACTGGGCTCATGTCTTCCTCCCACTGATGCCAAGTGGTAAGCGGTCCGGTTGTGCTCCCCTTGACAATGCCCGGTACAATAGAGTAATCGCCTTGGTCATTACAGAGATGAGGAAATGATAACTCAGGTATTCCGTTTAGTGGGTTCCGAGGAACCCATCTACCACCAGTTGCGAATCCAACCCATCAAGGCTCCATGCAACAAGAAATGCCTTGCAGGTATGTTATAAGTCCCTCTGAGGTACAGGTAACAGTTCAGTTGATCTCCAGTGAAAAGATTGCCCCTTGATATTAACACCTGTTTTGGGCCATGCCTCTAGACCAGCCCAGCCTCTGGGGAATGGCCAATACTGGGCTATCTGTACAGGGAGCTCGTATGAGTACGGGGTTCTGGTGTGGATTTTCTGTAATGCCCTGGCCCACGCATACTGTGCCGCACAGATAAGGATGTTCTCCCTTTGAGTAATCAAATCAGGAGGGGGAGACAACAGTATACGAGGAGCAATCTTGTAGGCATCCTGTGCTCATGAGTGTGTGTCGCATCTCAGTGTGCCAACTTGCATTGGGCGACCCACTGCCATTGGGCAGCCAAGTAGTATAACTCAAAATCTGCCGCAGCCAATCCACCTTATACACCGGTATACGCAACTACACCTGGAGGTTCCCTAGTATAATATGGTAAGTAGGATATCCAATTGCTGGAAGTAAGAGTTCAGTCAGCAGTGCCGCAAAGAGGTATAATAGTTGCAGCAGGGTACTCTGAAAGGATAGTGAACTCCATGCAGCTGACAAGGCTTTGGTGAAGTTGACCTCATGAAGCAACTCTGGAGTTCTGTATCCATCCACCTTCAAGCCAAAATAGAGGCATCCTCCCAGTGCAATTCCAGATGGTAGAGGTGCTCTGGGTCTCCTCTGAGTTAGGTCAGAGGGGAAAGGCACACGTCTTGCACCAGTTCATCTCCAGTCCAAACAATCACCTTGTAGCAACGATTCCGTTCTCCTACAGAACTGTGCATAGAGATTTGGAACCTCAGTGAATTAGGGTGACCCAAAACTCACCTTAGTACCCAAAATCCCCTTACCGAGCTAGCTACAGTGTCTCATTGGTCATAACAAACTCCCAATGTTTAGACAAACCAGAACATGAAATTAGAATACCTCAGGTATCGTGGAACACATGAACACTCTTTCGTTATACAATTATTTCAAACCAGAACGTGGAGTAAAAGAGGACACGTGCATATTTGAAATATTTATTTACTAATGCAGGGTTCTCAAACGCAGTATCTTATATAATACAAGCAAACATATTATAAGAAAAAAAGTTATCAGCATAGTTACTAGTCCATAGAAAGCAAAAGGTGACTGCATGCTAAAATGCTGTAATGAATAGGAGTTAACAACACCTAATTCTCACTTTCCCTATCTAGTATATTATATTATATCTAAGAAGGTCTCTTTGGGTTTTAGCAGGGCGGGCCCATACCTCAAGATCTCAGTGGCAGAGGATCACATCATCTTCCACCAGCTCTCTGCATGCGAAGCACCATCAAGTGTGTATCGTGTGCTCTAAACAAAGCAATATAAAACGCGCCTAAAGCCAGATTTTGGCAGCAGCTGCATTCATGGTATGTCTAGGAAGGTGCGAAGATCATACCTCACAAGAACACTGTGTCGAGTTATCCTTGAAGGCTTCAGCACTCACTGTGCAGACATATTTTACAAAGCAAAGCTGATATCAGAGCAATAACATATTATTCTCATGTAAATCACATTGCTCTTCTAGGTTGAAATCTAAAATAACAATTATGTGTCGTGTGCAGAAGCAGCAAAAGGAAAAATGGTGTTTAAACATTTAATAAGCTCATGCTAACTTAACACGGTATATAGGTAAGCAGTAACTATATGACACCCCCCCAATGATCCGAGCACGGACAAGATATAACCAGAGTAGGGGCACATCATGAAAGCAGAGTTCAATAATGATGAGCTAGGTCAAATTCCGAAACTTGGTGAAAAACCTGTACAGTAGTCAATTAAAAAAAATGTTCAACTCGCCAATCATAGGCTCACTTGTAATCAAGTCAATAGGTTTGGGTTGTAAAAAATTTGTACGCATAATGTCCAATAAAATGTTCGTAATTAAGAACGGGTTATTATCAGAAATCCTTTAGGACAGCACTGAATATGCAAAATAGGCAGCAACAGCCTCCAACATGAAGTCACTGGCATTATCGAAAACAGTTCAGCCATCCAATTTAATAGTGGGAAAGAACATACGTGCTGCTCCAGCACCGGAGCCTATAGCATCATCAGAGGACAACTCAGCGGGTTCTCAATAAAGCTCTGAGCCAAGAAATCTTGCGCTGTTGCGAGTATGTTCCAATGACCCATTAGTCCATGCATCGCTGCCAAGGCCATAATCCTTTCGCCAGAACAAACCAACTCGTGAGTAACTATGGGACTCATCAGATGATTAAAATCGACGTCAGGAGACACCGTCTTGCAGAGACACAAATCAAGGGCCCAGTCGAAATCGCATCTCAGGCAATGAAACACAGGCTGGACACATGTGAAATAAGAAAATCGAAAGATAATCCATATGCCGTGCTTAAGGTTGCAAGCGGCAATGTGCCATAGTATTCAAGCATCCTGTTGCGAAACAGTGCCAGGTGGGGCTGTGCGGCGTGCAACACAGGATGGGCATCCATTTTTATGAAAACAAAAAATCACCAGAACACCTGCAGCCAGCGCCAGCAAAACAGGAAAACCACCAAATAGGCTCGAAAATATAGAATGAAAGAAAGCAGGAATTACTCCAAATATCTTCTCGAAGGAAGTCACGAGACCACTGCTAACTATTTTAAAAAAGTGTGCGGGCCAGAAATGGGGGAGGCATTAAAGATTGAATGAATCAGCTCGCTGAAATGCAATGGCAAGTCAGTGTTCAATAGCGCCTGCACCTCTGTGCGGGTGTTAGCTACTTGAAGGACGAATGTTTCACGAGCCGAACTCAGGGCCACTTCTTTTTGAGACAAAAGGGCTCTTATTCTAGTCATACCATTGAACTCTGCCGTCTAGGTTGGGATACGCGGCCAGATGGAAACCTCTGAATTCCCATGTGTAGGAGGATACAGAACGTTTTTGCAACACACAACACGTTCCGATACTGTAACCACATAAGCGATACCTCTAATTAACCCACAACAGTCCTCGTTACTCAAAAGTAAATAACTTCCGTTTGCCAGTAATGTGAAAGTGGGGATGATTGCGGGAACTGGAGTACCTTTTAAAACACAGGCTAAATTAGGCCGGTCCTGGTTACAAGAACCGTGCAATTGAATGTGTCTACATATTAATGAGTGATCTGGTGTTTCTGTGCACACCTCCCCTTTTAGATAAACTTCTTTCCTGTCTTTTAAGCATCTGTAAGTGAATGGAAGGGACCACGCCTCATGGAGAAATGAACTACCTAACGGTTCATATCTGCCAATCACGATATATCGCATACAATTTGTAAATTTGTACAAAGCAAATGGTAATGTGATTAATCCGTGGATAAGCCACGTCGCAGCAGTGGCTTCTGCCACAGAGAATGGTAAAGACTCTAATCTTTCATTGTGTAACATGGAAAAGGATGCATCCCGCATGGAAAGCAAGCGCTGCTTGTCAGTAAAATTAAAAGGTGCAAAGAGAGAGGACACGTTCATGTAATTCCAAGGCACCTTACCAGCCTTAAGCGTCTGTAGGGTCCACGCAAATTGCATAATGGAACGCAATTGATTTTGACCCTGATATAACACAGACACTCCATCTTGCACAATATCAACAACAGAAGACACAATATTATTTAACGTGTAAATTCGGGAAGAAAGCATGTTAATACTATTATCCACAACTGCAAGTACTTTTTCTAAATTAGCTTGATCAATAGCTTGAAGGCGTGTAGCAGCCTCAATTTGTGACGTTTTCCAAACTTCATTGTAAATCGCATATATCCATCTTTTAGATCTACCACTAGCCGGGCCCTTTATGAAATTGTTTAAATCTACACCATCAGTCAGCTTGGATAGATGCAGTTTAACCGCAGCAAAGGTAGAATGTTTCAGCCAATTCTGGCATAACTTGCCCACTGAATAAGTGGTGACAGAATGGTCAGTATCAAAATGGGGATCAGGCCTGACACATGTAAACCCATCAGCTAAACCCAGAAAACAACGTTGGCATGAATCAGAACTTCTGTGCCACATCAGCCAACCTTTTGGATCCAAACTGGAAATGTTAAAGGACGCATTTTGCAATAGAGCTTGCAATTCCCTAATGGAAAACTGTGTAATATTATTCCAACCAGAATATTCTTCTAAATCAGGGACAGTAGACTCGCTCTACGCTCCCGAGCTGAGTGGTCGCTCCCCTGCTGCTAAGGTACCGTCTGTGCAGCGCTTTTAATCTACTCCTGAGTGCATTTAACCGCGTTTTGCTCCTGCCGCTCTGCCCATTTTGCTCGCAGCTTTGAACATTTAATTTGCTGTAATTGACGATCTGCCCATTCACAGTGCAACTCCACCAGCGTGACTCTGCAGTTTAATTTATTGACTCATCGCCGCTTGTGCTACTTTGCATCCTGGTGACCAGCGCGACCCTGCTTCAGTCCTTGCATGTCCCCCCCAAGCTCTCCTGCCGCCCTGACCCCTCCACCTCCATTTTGCTGTTGTTTATCGTCCTCCTTAGCCCGCCCCGCCTCCCAGCTGAAGCGCCCTCCCACAGACAACAAACAGCGCTCACACACCTCGAAGCGCCGTGACTCGCTCTACGCTCCCGAGCTGAGTGGTCGCTCCCCTGCTGCTAAGGTACCGTCTGTGCAGCGCTTTTAATCTACTCCTGAGTGCATTTAACCGCGTTTTGCTCCTGCCGCTCTGCCCATTTTGCTCGCAGCTTTGAACATTTAATTTGCTGTAATTGACGATCTGCCCATTCACAGTGCAACTCCACCAGCGTGACTCTGCAGTTTAATTTATTGACTCATCGCCGCTTGTGCTACTTTGCATCCTGGTGACCAGCGCGACCCTGCTTCAGTCCTTGCGTGTCCCCCCCAAGCTCTCCTGCCGCCCTGACCCCTCCACCTCCATTTTGCTGTTGTTTATCGTCCTCCTTAGCCCGCCCCACCTCCCAGCTGAAGCGCCCTCCCACAGACAACAAACAGCGCTCACACACCTCGAAGCGACGTGACTCGCTCTACGCTCCCGAGCTGAGTGGTCGCTCCCCTGCTGCTAAGGTACCGTCTGTGCAGCGCTTTTAATCTACTCCTGAGTGCATTTAACCGCGTTTTGCTCCTGCCGCTCTGCCCATTTTGCTCGCAGCTTTGAACATTTAATTTGCTGTAATTGACGATCTGCCCATTCACAGTGCAACTCCACCAGCGTGACTCTGCAGTTTAATTTATTGACTCATCGCCGCTTGTGCTACTTTGCATCCTGGTGACCAGCGCGACCCTGCTTCAGTCCTTGCGTGTCCCCCCCAAGCTCTCCTGCCGCCCTGACCCCTCCACCTCCATTTTGCTGTTGTTTATCGTCCTCCTTAGCCCGCCCCGCCTCCCAGCTGAAGCGCCCTCGCCCCTCCCCCCACCATCCATTTATGGCCAATGCCCCCACGCGCAGCGTCCACGCGCTACGGCCTCGCCGAAGGTGCGCCAAAGGTAAGCCCGTCTACGCCCGTCCGCGCCTGGACCGCGCCCAGCGCCAGACCCCCTGCCCCTCGCACTGCCCAGCCCCCCCGCGTTACCTACGATGCCGCCACCCTCCTAGCCCTTAACCCCGGTCGCGCCCCCAACTGCTTCCAAGCCGCTCCAGGACGCACCCATGGACCGTTCTCCTGCCTCTCCTGCAAATTCAGCGGCACCGTCAACGTCTCCGCTCCGACCACACCACAGATTCCCGACCCCAACCACATAGAATGCATCCTTCTCAACACTGCTCGGTCCACAGGCATGCCATTGACCTTTGGAACCTACTAGACACCATCTCTCCTGACGTCGCCTTCCTAACGGAAACATGGATGAACGCTTCCTCCGCCCCTGACATCGCCATCGCTATCCCTGACGACTATAAGATTACACGCAAAGACCGCACCGACCAAACAGGAGGAGGAATCGCTATCGTCCATAAGAAATCAATCCGCATCTCAACCAGCTCTGACGCCAACCTCGCCAACTCCGAACACCTTAACTTCCAGATCCACATCGACCCCAAGACCACACTCAGAGGCACCCTCCTCTACAGACCACCAGGACCCCGCGCAAAATTCAGTGAAGACATCACGGACTTCATCACCCCACACGCGCTCCCCTCCAAAGACTACATCCTCCTGGGAGACCTCAACTTCCACCTTGAGAAGTTCAACGACCGCAACACCGCCACCCTCTTAGACAACCTCGCCAACCTCGGACTTAAACAACTGGTCACTTCCCCCACCCACATCGCAGGTCACACACTCGACCCCATCTTCACCTCTAGCAACCATGTCTCTTTCAACCACACTACGGAGCTTCTCTGGACTGACCACAGCTGCGTCCACTTCACCTACAACAAGCCGAAACCCATCATCCACCTCCAACCAACTCTACAAAGAAACTGGAACAAAATCACCACGGAACAGATCTCCTCATCGCTCCTTCAAACCTCCCCTGCCCTCTCTTCTAACGCCAACGAAGCCGCCTCCAACCTCACCCTTTGGTTATCCAACACCGCAGACACCTTAGCACCACTGAAAAAACGCCAACACAAAATCAAGAAGGCCTCATGGTTCAACAAGGACCTCAAGAAATCCAAGAAACTATGCCGCTCCCTTGAAAAGGCCTGGAAAAAAGACTTATCCACCAGCAACAAGGACGCCTTCAAAAACGCCATCCGTACACACCACCAACTGATCCGAAAAGCCAAAAAAACAGCATTCAAGGATCGACTCGACAACAACGCCCACAACAGCAAGGAACTTTTCAACATCGTCAAGGAATTTTCCAACCCCTCGGCCAACTCCAACGACATCACTCCCTCTCAAACCCTCTGCGACTCCCTAGCCTCATTTTTCCACAACAAGATTGCAGACATCCACAACAGCTTTGACAACCAACCCGGAAACCAACCCACCCTACCATCTGCTGACCATCTTCCCCCAGTTAACACCCTTAACGCATGGAACCCAATCTCCACTGAGGACACCATCCGCCTGATGAATTCCATCCACTCTGGATCCCCCACAGACCCATGCCCTCACCACATCTTCAACAAAGCAGACTCCGTCATAGCCCCGCACCTCCGAGACGTCATCAACTGCTCCTTCAACTCCGCTACCTTCCCAGAAGACTGGAAACACGCTGAACTCACCGCCCTTCTGAAAAAACCAACAGCAGACCCCACCGAACTCAAAAACTACCGCCCCATCTCACTTCTTCCATTCCCGGCCAAAGTCATCGAGAAAGCTGTCAACAACCAGCTCGCCGCCTTCCTCGAAGCCAACAAATCCCTCGACTCCTCACAATCTGGCTTCCGAGCAAAACACAGCACTGAGACCGCCCTCATCGCAGCAACAGACGACATTCGAACTCTACTGGACAATGGAGACACAGTCGCCCTCATCCTCCTCGACCTCTCCGCAGCCTTCGATACAGTCTGCCACAGCACCCTTTTACAGCGCCTCAGAAACATCGGAATCCAAGGAAAGGCACTGGAATGGATCACCTCGTTCCTCTCCGGAAGAACCCAGAGAGTCCGCCTCCCACCATTCAAGTCCGAGGCCCCTGAAATCATCTGCGGCGTACCACAAGGATCCTCACTCAGCCCCACCCTCTTCAACGTATACATGAGCCCCCTCGCGACCATCGCCCGCCAACACAACCTCAACATCATCTCTTACGCGGATGACACTCAACTGATCCTTTCTCTCACCAAGGACCCCAGCACCGCCAAAACTAACCTACACGAAGGAATGAAAGAAGTCGCCGAATGGATGAAACAAAGCCGTCTGAAACTGAACTCAGACAAAACAGAAGTCCTCATCTTAGGTAAATCCCCCTCTGCATGGGACGACTCCTGGTGGCCGGAAGCCCTCGGAAAAGCACCCATCCCGACAGACCACGCACGGAACCTTGGCGTCATCCTGGACTCCTCACTTTCAATGAACAGACAAGTCAGCGCCGTATCCTCATCCTGCTTCAACATCCTTCGCATGCTCAGAAAAACATTTCGCTGGATCCCCACCGAAACAAGGAAAACAGTCACCCATGCTCTGGTCACGAGCCGACTGGACTACGGAAACACCCTCTACGCAGGTACCACCGCCAAACTACAGAAGAAACTACAACGAATCCAAAACGCCTCAGCCAGGCTCATATTAGACATCCCACGCAACGAACACATCTCTGGTCACCTTAAAGACCTCCACTGGCTACCCATCAATAAGAGGATTACTTTCCGACTGCTTACCCACGCACACAAATCACTCTACGACATCGGACCAGATTGCCTCAACTCTCGACTGTCCTTCTACACCCCCTCCCGCCAACTTCGATCTTCCAGCCAAGCATTCGCCACCGTCCCTCGCATCAACAAAACCACCATGGGAGGCAGATCCTTCTCATACCTGGCTGCCAAAACATGGAACTCACTTCCCACTTACCTTCGCCTCACCCAGAATCACCTAGCGTTCAGAAAACAACTTAAAACGTGGATATTTGACAAATAATCCCCCTCCCCTCCCCAAGCGCCTTGAAACCCTCTGGGTATGTAGTGCGCTATATAAATTCTATGACTTGACTTGACTTGACTAGGTGTATTTAATTTTTTAGAAGCTGCAAATCCAAAGCATGTTGTTTGCGAAATGCTAGAATTCAAAAACAACATATGATTCGGGATGAGACATACTCGGTGCAAAGGCTCAGTGCCTTGTACCTGCCAACTTTTAGAACCCCAAACTGATTTAAGGTCAATTGTTTCCTTCCATAGCTCGTAGCCTTCTACAGCCAACTTGTCAAGAAAGGACTTCGAATACAACAATTTTGTATCGGTAAGTCTAACCTTGGACATGGACTTCTGCGTCATTTTAAAATAAAAAGACTCGGGATTGGACTGATTAAAGTCGGTAAAATAAGTGTACTTTCTCAAAAAAGTACTCGAACTGCCTTATAAAGGAGCTGGGCAATGTTCCCACTGTGTGTAATTTACAGTACCCCTTCTGGAACTTGTTTTATGGAGATAATGGTTGCCAAAATGTTGGAAGCAAAATAATTCACCATAATTAGCAGAATCTAAGTATAAATCTTCAGCATCAAAGGCAGCATAATATTTCAAATCAGAAAACAATGCTTCTACGGCCTGAACATCCCAATCATCAGAACGTATGTTTTGTTTCACCACATCTCCCATGTTTACCCTGAGTACATTAGGGATATTAACAACCTCAGTAGGGCCATGGATTTGAAATGTAACCGCATCCCACACAGTCCCATCAAGAACAGGCCAAGCAGTGATGTTAACAAAAATCAAGTCTCTCTTCAGTCTGTGTGCTGAATACGACGATGAAATGGGGGCAAAGGTTCCATTAAGATGCCGAATGCATGTTCTCTCTTCGACATAGTGTCCATCGACAAGACGAAAAAAATAAAACACAAAACCAATTGACATAAAAAGGTAAATTGAAAAAAGTACCAGTCAAATATATGTCCGGGGGGGGTCAAAAAAGGTTTTTAAATAAAGTGGCATAAATTGCAAAACGTGAGGGCTTTTTTGAATTATGTGAAACAGTGTCAAAAGAGAATCTGGATTCTGTGGCCAAACGTGTTTGCAAATCAGACATCGATAAGTCAGTTGGGTAAGTGTAATCAAGTTCATCAACTTTATCACCAGGTAAAGTACTTAATAAAGGACTGGAAACAGCAGGCATCTCAAGGTCCACCTCAGGCACAGGATTATAAGCAGTGGCCAAAACAGAATTTCTCACCATTGAAGGGCAGGAGACCGCCGGTGTCATTCTAAGAAGAATCGGCCACTCTGTGTATCTTGACATTGTCAATTGAAATAAACCTGTTTTCCTTACGACCTGGTAGAGGAGGTAAAATGACTGTTCTTGTGCCCTTCACGCCAAGCACAGGAACTGGAGCTCGATAGGAAGGACCAAATTCTTTCTTGTTATCGATCTTCTCTCGAACCAGTTCTCCAACTTGGGGTAGACAGCCAATTACTGGGATCTGCAACGCAACATCCGATGTGGAGGGCAAATGTTCCTTTGCAAGACTGTCTCTGGTCTTTTGTAGATCCTATAAAACATTGCAATGTTCATCTACGTCAAAGGTCGTGGCTTGGGCCATGCAGTCTAGACCGTCAAGGTCCGGGACGTACATCTTGATACCAAAGAGCATTTCGTATGGGGTCCACCCACCCAGAGACCTTCTAGGGAGATTATTAAGAACACGCTGCACGCCATTGAGGTGGGCCAGCCAGTTTCTGTCAGTGCCTATAACTCGAGCCGTCAATGATTGCTTTAAGTCACGGTTCATTCGTTCTACTACACTATTACCCTCAGGTCTGTATGGAGATGAAAACTTGACTTGGACCCCCATCGAAATCATGGCATCCTTATACGCCTTAGAGGCGAAAGCTGGACCCTGATCCGAATGGAAGGTACCACAGGCAAAAATCCCTACAAAGACACACAAATCTCTTATGACAGTCCGTGAATCAGCGCTGCGATGGGGCCATACCCACACAAAGCGTGTGCATGAATCAACTGCTACTAAGATGTACTTATACGCAGTATCAGAGGAAAAGGGACCGCAGTGATCCAAATAAACACAACCTAGTGGTTTATTAGAAATGTACAACTGTGTATGTGGCGGACGCGTAGCAGTCGAAGGCTTAATCTGCTGGCAAATGCCACATTGAAGGACATAATCACGCGTCTGTTTGTACAGTCCCCGCCACCAGAAACGTCGTTGTAACTGAGAGACAGTGGCTGAGACGCCCGCATGCGCAGACGCAACACCTTCATGAGCCGCTGTGATCAGTGTATTCCTGCGGTCCGAGTTGGGAATCAACCGTTCCCCAACGTCAGGAATTTTCACATAAGGAACCTTATCGGGACTTAAGTGGTATGTGTACTTCGAAGGGAACCCCGTAAGATGTTTACCTCCCTTCTCAGTGGCAGCAACAGCCGCCAAGATATCATCATCAATCTTACTTTTGGACCGTGTAACTGCTGCAACTAAATATGTAGATACCGCTGATTTCGCCGCCTCATCAGCAAGCGAGTTACCCACAGCGTGAACTCCAACACGCTGATGGCCGAGAGTATGAATCACAAACACAAGTGGCAACTGCTCTTTAAGCTCAGCCACTCGGACCCAGATCATTTTATGTTTTATTGTGCTACCCTTGGAATCACGAAAGTCATTCTGAATCCAAAAGAACAAGTTTTCATTGTAAGACTGGACACAGTAATAGGAATCACTCACAATAAGAGTCGTCACACTAGGATCTGCGTACTCTAACGCAAGCATCATAGCACGAAGCTCCACTAATTGTGCGGTGCAGTCCCCTAGAGTCTGCGTGTGCACGACCCTGGACTTGAACTCATCGTTCACCATGGCACCGACCACATTGGCGCATACGGAAACGTAGGTGTGTTTAGAGCCATGCGCAACCGGCGCCGAACCATCAGTGTAAATGATGCAATGGAAATCCTCCAAAGGTCGCATAGCTAAAGGAGCCGGATGAACGAATTCATACTGCAAGTACTCCTGCCACCGTAATGAGGCGTCATAAATAAACGTGACATCCGTGGATGTCAAGGAAGCAGCCCATTGAATCCTCCGAGGGTGCAAAGCTTTAGAATTTGGTATACTGGCTTTTGTAACTGCCTCTAAATGAGGACAGGGGGTAACAACCAACATGCGTTTTCCCTGTGACAGAGCGCGTTCCTTAAGAATCGCCATCTGTACAGCTGTTAAAACTTTCTCCACAGTGGAAAACCGCATTTCAGCCGAAGTGTTCAACAGTGTGACTTGTAAGCAATAGGTACTGTGTCACCTTCATTAAAAGTTAGGTATGTGAAACCCACCGTCCCAGGAATGATTCTTATCACCAGATTGGTGTGGTTGTCACGAGTCAGTAAAAATTTAGAAGCGAGCAGATCAGCCTGCAAGGATTGCAAATTGGCTTAGTGCTCAGGCAGCAAGCATGATTTGGAAAAAGTTGGTTGTATCAAAGCATACAAAGGCTTGATACCCTGGGCATATTCCGGAATGTATGTCCTTCCGAAATTTAAGAAACCCAGTAAAGACTGTCATTTTTTCAGTGTGGTCGGAGCGCGCAGTTGTGCGCATTTCTCCAGGAAGTGAGGAGCCAAACCTCTACCTTCATTGTTGAGCTCGTAGCCCAGGAACAACACTGTATACTCTGCAATGTGCGATTTTGCAAAGTTGAATTTGTAACCCATGTCTGCAAAGGTACAAATTAAGCTGTTTACTCGACACAGATGCTCCTAAAGTTCGTCGTCTGTGAGATAAATGTCATCTACATACGAGCATGCATCTGGATCAATTCTCTCTAAAAGAGAAACTATGCGGGCAGTAAAAATCCCAGGACTATTCTTATAGCCCATAGGCAAACGCCGAAATTCTTTTTGCACACCGCCGCAAGTAAAGGAGGTCCATTGGGAACTTAGACCATCCAATCGATGGGCATAAAAACCGTTGGAAATATCAAGCGTGGTCTTAAAACGCTTACGCACAAGACTATCCACCAAAGCAGAGCCGTGAGTATTCTGTACTGCACAGGTACGGCAATGCGAGTTTAAATGCCGGTAATCCAAAACCAAACGATATGAACCGTCAGGCTTGGTCACAGTATAAAGAGGGTTATTCATTGGTGACACACATGTTTCAATCACTCCTTGATATTCCAATTGTTCAAGGATTGCCGCGACAGAAGCTTTGGCTTCACGTCGAATAGGATATTGAGGTTGAGCCTGCGGCTGAGACCGTAAAGGAATCTCGTGGTTTGGGGAAAGTTTATCCCAACCACAATAAGTACAGTACAGAGCCGGCGCCAGAGCCTTAGCCCACTCTTCTGCAAAATTCAGCGCATGCTCTTTCGAGACTGTGTGCGCGAAACTGGGGAGGATTACCTCCTCCCCTAGCGGAGCAGCGAGAACAAAAGGTGGGGGCCAGTCAGCCTCTGAAAGCAAAATGTCATACGTAGACGAAAAAATTTCCCAAAATACTCCTTTTATGGGTCGTTGTATGTCACCTTCGATTAACAGGACAATTTCATAAAGTCTATCAGGGGGAGCAACTCTAGTATCTGCTGTTTCTATCACAACATAACGGTCAGTCGCTGTCACCTTCAGTAGTGAACGCAGGGCCTCTCTCACAATGGTAATCTCCGCCGCGCTGTCCAGCAAGGTCAGAGCCCATGTCAGATTCCGAAGCCGCGTTCTCACTATCTGTGGCATATCTGTGTGCTGTTAAAGCGGCGACTTTCTTCTTTTGAAACTGGGGTCTTTTCGGAGTCGAGCCGTCCTGCTTTCCTGCACCGTCTTTCGGGCGGGGCTGGTCACGTCCTTGCTGGCCACCCCGACCCCTTCCGCCTCCTCCACCACCGGTCGCCGAGGCCGATGATTCCTGAAAGGAACGAGGAGAGCATTGTTCAGAAACCTGAAATCGATCAGGTGATTTAATCTTCGCGCGATCGCGCAAGTCATAAACATGTTCTGTCTGCGCAGGCAATGGAGACGCAGGACGAGACTCCTGTTTCTGTTGTTGTTGCTGTTGCTTTCCCTGTTTTTGTTTTTTAGGCCAATTTTGTTTTTTGGACTTGGGCTGAACGTCTGTTTCAGACTTCTGCCCTTGGGGTTGCGTTTTCTCTTTAGTAGAAAAAGGTTTGAGCCCCCAACTATTGCGACCAATGGTTTTATAAGCCGCCACAATAATTCTCGACAACAGCCGGGGTTTCTCGGCATCGGGAAGCGCCGCCAAAGCATTGGCTACCTGAAAGTTCACTGCATCTCCCTTGACATTAGCAAGTATGAGATCGCAAACTATAGCAAAGGTGCCACACAGGCGCATACCCAATTCAACCGCAGCCTCAGGTCCGTGCTCATCTTGAACACGTTTAAGGACCGTAGGACAGTCATAGATGGAGTGCCGTAACACCTCGCATAGACCACCGCGAATGTTCTACCCGAGGTCTCACTGTCACCGATTTCAAGGGCCAAGTCTTTTATGCAAACTAATTGTCAGAATCCTGTGTTTCTCACCAGGAGACGTGTTAGGAAATACAGCTTCCAGCTGGTCAAACTTATCGGCAAGCCAGAAAGGAAAATCATCCTTATCCTGGGGACGCCTGCCCATCACAGCATTGACCATCACGGGACTGAGCTTCTAACCGCCCTGTCCGGCCGGAAGCGCCGCACCCCCCGGGGGCCTACCCGGAAGATTACTGGTTATGTATTGCACTAAAGCGCGAATTACGGCAATCGAGACTACATGTAGTCTACGAATTTCAGCAAGGGTACAATTGCCATGTTGAGGATGAGGGGTGAATCCAGCCAAAACAGGCCAATTTGCGCCTGGAATGCACAAAGGACCTAACCTCGGGGCGTGTAACGTATGGGGTAGGGCGCCACCAAACCAAACGCGATGCTGCCAAACATCAATAGGTACTTCCTGTGCCCGATACAGAGTATATTCATTTGGCACAGGGGAGGGAGTGTACGTGTGGAACACACCAGAAGTTGCATCCACAGCCGTAAATGTCACCCATGAATAAAAGATCTCATAAGGGTATGCTGTTTCCGCACTCACCACCATGATCACGGCCAAGCCATCCACTGTGACATTGTAATTCAGCAAATGGTTGCGCACCGCAATGCGACTATGCTGCGGAGTGTCCACGGCATTGGCCATGACGACACAGAATCAGAAAAGAACAAAGTAAACTTTGTAGCACAACTGGGTAGTAATTCAAGGAAACCGTTTAGAAAGATTCAAGCTTGAAAAGACCTATTCCAAAGATAGGTAGGTTTTGTCCGACACCACCGTTTTCCAGAAACGACAGCGAAGGGGTTAAGGATTGAATGATAAACTACTCGAGTGTCATGATATAAGACCACCAACGTATGGCGCCATGTAGCAGGGATTCCGTTCTCCTACAGAACTGTGCATAGAGATTTGGAACCTCAGTGAATTAGGGTGACCCAAAACTCACCTCAGTACCCAAAATCCCCTTACCGAGCTAGCTACAGTGTCTCATTGGTCATAACAAACTCCCAATGTTTAGACAAACCAGAACATGAACTTAGAATACCTCAGGTATCGTGGAACACATGAACACTCTTTCGTTATACAATCATTTCAAACCAGAACGTGGAGTAAAAGAGGACATGTGCATATTTGAAATATTTATTTACTGATGCAGGGTTCTCAAACGCAGTATCTTATATAATACAAGCAAACATATTATAAGAAACAAAGTTATCAGCATAGTTACTAGTCCATAGAAAGCAAAAGGTGACAGCATGCTAAAATGCTGTAATGAATAGGAGTTAACAACACCTAATTCTCACCCTACCTATCTAGTATAATATATTATATCTAAGAAGGTCTCTTTTGGTTTTAGCACGGCGGGCCAATACCTCAAGATCTCAGTGGCAGAGGATCACTTCATCTTCCACCAGCTCTCTGCATGCGAAGCACCATCAAGTGTGTATTGTGTGCTCTAAAGAAAGCAATATAAAACGCGCCTAAAGCCAGATTTTGGCAGCAGCTGCATTCATGTTATGTCTAGGAAGGTGCGAAGATCAGACCTCACAACAACACTGTGTCGAGTTATCCTTGAAGGCTTCAGCACTCACTGTGCAGACATATTTTACAAAGCAAAGCTGATATCAGAGCAATAACATATTATTCTCTTGTAAATCACAACGCTCTTCTAGGTTGAAAGCTAAAATAACAATTATGTGTCGTGCGCAGAAGCAGCAAAAGGAAAAATGGCGTTTAAACATTTAATAAGCTCATGCTAACTTAACACGGTATATAGGTAAGCAGTAATTATATGACAACCTGAAGTCCGACAGCGCCACCTCATGCCCTCCAAATCAGTAGAGGTTCCATGCATATAAAAAAGCCTGTTATCTGCATGCAAGGAGATGTATACTTGATCCCCCAACAACTGCAGGCCTTGTAGTGCCTTTCCCTGTCGCACAATTAATGCGAGCGGCTCCAGCACGATCACAAACAACAGCGGGGAAGTGGGCAGTCCTGTCAAGTAAAGTGCTCCACAACACATACCTCAAAAAACCACTGGGCCCGTCCGGACCCATGCCTGTTTCTGCGAGTACAAGAGCTGGTCCACCTGATGAAGGGCACTTCAAACCCATCCCCAAAAGCATGGCGTACAAGAAATCGCACTGCAGGAAGGCAAACGCCTTACGTATATCCACTGAGATGGCCAAGGCATCAGATGGCAGCAACTCCTGAACATCTAGGACTTGTATTAGTTTTAGGATATTCAGCAGTGTGCTGTGGGTGGGAATAAAGCCTTTCTAATCAGAGTGTACTAGCTAAGTCATGTGGGGTAGCATTCTATTGGCCCAGATTTTGCTCAGAATTTTGTAATCTGCATTGAGTATGGATAATGGTCTTTAGGAATCCACCCTTAGTGGGTCTTTATCATTCTTTGGCAGCAAGACTATTGCCGCTGTGCGTAGGGATGTTGGGAGCACCCCAGAGCACCTCGCCTTGTTGAATTCTATGGGTAGGCAGTCAGTTCCAGGAACTTTGCCCCTGCCATTTCCTTGATGGCTCCCCAGACCACCTGCACTATAACCTCTGCCTCCATTTGCTCAGCCACCCCCGGATGGGTGGGGATGCTTTTGCAATGTAACCAAACATCTCCGAATCATCAACCCCTGTGCCTATGGTGTATAGCCAACAGTAGAATCACAGACAAACTGCATTAATATCCTCCTGCACAAACACAAGCTGGTTATAGACTCCTAAATCTGGAGGATAGTATGGTTTCCAGTCTCCTCTCTGAGAAGCCAGACTAACATGGTACTCGCTTTATCCCTGTCAGCGTGGGCCCTTGCCATGTACGCCTTGCAATCGTATTGGTGCAAGCGCTCTACTAAGGTGAACAGTTTTTTGTGCTCGGCAAGCAGCCGCTCTCTTCCACCTGGTGTGTTGGTCATCCCATGCGGAGCCCTTCTAAGACCGGCTCCTGTTGTTGTATATCAAAGTGAAATTGAGCATGCACCCACCTTATTCGCTATACAGTAACCATGTATGACAACATTAAATGCCTCCCATTCAATATCTACCGCTTTTGTGGAGGGCTGGTTATCAGCCCAATGCGCAGTGATTTTCTCAAGTAGTGAGGATCTAAAGACTTCGTCATCTAATAGTAATGGATTTAGCCGCCAGTAGGGGATGTTGGTCCCTGTGCAGACCATAGGAAGGTACACAGCAGGGGACAATGATACGAGTACGTCCATGCCAGGTATTCAGCGTCTATCTCCCTCTCGCATGCCTCAGGGCAGGCAAGAACCTTGTCCAGTCGCACCTCTTGCTTGTGCAAGCAAGTGAGGAAAATTGAATTTTGCCTTGTCATATGTGCCTACGTGTTCCCCATCCTATGTTATATGTGCATGATCGATATGCATATATCCCCCTATGATCGATTAAAGACGCAATTATAGTTGTGTCCAACTCTAGTATGCCAGTTTCCAGTTCTCGTGAAAGCAACGAGTATTAGGCCTATGTTGCCACGTTTTACAGTGTGCACATTAATTCATTGAATTGTCCCCGTTTCTACGCCTCAAAAGGGCCCGGACACCAGATTCAAGCTCCAGTCTCCTGAACCCACTCCGAGGAGCGATGCAGCCCCCACCTGCATCCCTGACCCTTCACTTACTTCCTGCCGCGCAGCGCGGTGCCCGGCCTGGCTCTGCCTGCCTGTCTGCCAAGAATATGTTATGCCTCTAGTTATCAGTTCAGCTCTCCGTCTTCACATTCCTAAGCTAGCGAACCGCATAAACAGCTTCAGCTATAGTCTAGTCTTTCTGTCTCCATGCAAGAGAATTACTGTATTAATATTCATGGAAGATTCATAGCACACGCAATACATGTAGAATATATGCATGCACCAGCCTTAGTGTAAAGTAGCCTTTGCCCTGATAACTTTTAGATTCTATCAACATGTACTCCAAACACCAGATACCAGATATGCTATAGGTACATGTCGTCCTGACACCGCAGACTTTAGTCTCCTCTTCTAGTGCAGAAGTCATAGCCCCCAGTTCTCCCCGGGAACACGTCATTGTCCGTTTGCGCGCACCACTAGGTTAAAGGTTCCAGCTGCTCAGGTAGCCACCTCCATGTATCCGCCCATTTATGACACTTCTGTGACGTTCTCATTACATGTCTACGTGCACGCCCTGTGCACGCCTTCTTTTCACGCCCATGTGTTCTTATCTTACGCTTGTCACTTGTTACGCCTACTGTATGTAATGTAATTGTGATGTTTTACTATATATACCTTGTACTGTTAATGAGACGTTGCAGCTGCCTTCTATGCCATTCTATTTCAGGCTGTTCCGATCCTGTCCCTTCCCTTTTGCCTGATTAAAGCCTGTTAGACTCAGATACATCGGATCCTGCCTCTTATTTATTGAGCTATCTGTTATTATTAATGTATTCAAAAATAGTACCGGTAATTAATTATTTATTTACCACATAAATGGCGCCCGAATAGGGACGAGCCCCTTCCCCACGCGCCGGCGATGTAACGCAGGCCCCCTGACCCTTCTACAGCTGTGACGGAACTCTACCGTGCACGTGCAGATATTTCTGCTTCAAGTCTCCCTCAGGCCCACGGAGGAGACGGAAACTGCGGTCCGGCATCCAGACGAGGCGGTGTGGAATGCGGTTCGTCCCGACCAGAGCCCAAGCCGAGAGAGCAAGGTCCGAGGTATCCGGAGGCCCACCTGTTTCTGAAGTCCGAAGTTCGTAGTCCGACGTCGTAGCAGTCCAGTCCAGTCCGAGGCCTTCAGTTTCTGCTTCCCGGTGAGTACCGTTGCGGGGGAAGTATCTAGACAGGTTCATTAGTTTGTTCCTGGTCCGATGGGTTTGGGTACACAGATCCAGTCCGAAGTATTCACCTAGGTGGATACGGTATGACTTGTCTCTTTACGAGACCGGTATGTTCTGTACTGTTTTAGCAGTGCATCCAGTAATTCTAATAAGTCCGTTCTCGAGAAAATTAAGTGTTATGTTTTCAGTGTATCAGGTAGTATTCTGTTCGAACTGTTATTAATGTATTTCTATGTCGTGGTATGAGTGATTTGTTTGCCATTTCATTACTGTGATTATTGTATATTGTGTTCGCAAGTACAACTCAGCCATGCCTCTGTTTTCGAAGTTACGTCAGATAAAGACCAGAAAAGGGTTACTCGAAGAAGCAGTTCCTGTCCCTCCTAGGGACAGTCCTGGACATTTCATGTATCACAAGCATGGCTTAGATGCCATATTATATCTAGACTTGTGGGTGGATTACACGAAAGATCTTGAAGAGAAATATAGATGGCCCATATCAGGTACATGGGATGCCGAGTGCATCATGCGAGTAGAAGAAGCATTATGGAAAAAGAAAGCCAGACAATCCCAGAAAGATGCCATCGAGTTATGGCGCAAAGAATCTCATAGAAGAACCGAAAAAGAATTCAGAAAAACAGAATCAACTAGGGAATCCTCAGAGAAAGCCCAAGAAAGGGAATTAATCGAAGAAGGTGAACGAGTTAGAGCAGAACAGTCAGACAGACAGAGAAATGCCCTTATTAAAGGTATGTATCCTCTTCTTGCCGAGGGCTTGCCAAAGGCAACCCCGGAAGCACCCTGTAATTTACCGCCACCATTGGTCCCGATTAAGCTACGTCATAAACCGACCGCAGCTGAAATTTTTCTTTCGTCCTACTTGGACGACACAGTCCCGGCATATGCAAATCGTATTCCGCCCGCTCACCCTCAGCATCCAGTAAATAATGTAATTCCTGTTCCTCCAGCCACTGGTCCCGGGGACCAAGTTAATGTGCCAGTACCCCCGGACCAGCCCACATTAAATGTACCCGCTTTGCCAGTCACTTTACCAGCACGTACAGTATTAACTGACGATTCTAGTTCAGGAGCAGCGGGGGGAGGTGCTCCTATCACCCCGCCTCAAGTAAGACGACTGACGCCGCGAGAAGCAGCGTTACAGCGTACGCCAAAAGTGGCTACATACACAGACCTCAAGCGACTTCTTACTGACTGTATATATGATCCAGTTCCAGGCGAAGATCACATGGTATTATATTCAGTACGTTTAAGAAGGGTTGCCAACTTTTTGGTCACCCTGCCCGACATGAAGGAACATCTAGACAGAATATATCGTTTTGTCCGTACAGGGGAGAATCCAGGAAGTATTCACGAAGCCATGGCACACAGAAAAGCCGAGATTCAACATATGATTTTACAGTTCTTGATTAATTGTTTAATAAGAGAGCAAGATTATCCTGATAAAGACAAAGACGAGATGAAAGGTCTGATCAGGTGGAGTGACAATATAGCCGAGGGAAAACACAAGACACAAGGTAGTGTAGAAAGTATGTACAAGAAAATTCGTAAGGAAATTATAAGTATACACCAGAAGGAACAAGCAAAAAGAGGAACCGAGAAAGAGAATGACTCTTCCAGTGAAGAGGTAGACAGCGAGAATCCCTCCAGAATAGCGTACGTAGGTAGAACTAGATTTTCCGACCGACATTCACGCCTAGATTACAAGAAAGTTTTTCCTCCTCCAGTACCAGAACCGTGTTCTCTTGAACAAGTATTCCAGGCCACCGATCAAATTCTGAAATCACGAATAGGTTATAGCGAGCTTAGTACAATGCATGAACAAAAACTAGCCCGATCAGCCGTCCGATGGACTAGTGATTCTACCACGTTTCCAGATGAAATAGTGGCTCAAACGTTTCTGAAACTGCCCCCAGCCGAGCAGCGTCTGGTGGGTACGTATATGATCCAGCACCTCATTACACTGTATGAGGATCAGCATTCTGATCCAGGTCCTTTACATGATGTACTGAACGAGTTACTCCTAAACAGATGGAAAGGTCTAGGTACCGATTTAATTAGTAACGTATTAGAACAGCGCCACAAATACAGAACGTTCCTGAATCCACATTTTGTTTCCGTTCCACCCCCAGAAAGAAAATCATTCTACATAGACAGACAGAATCCGTTACGAGAAGTACATCCAGTTAAGGGAGAGGGGGGTGATCTAGAACGAGTATTTGTTTACACCCCTATCACGAAAATAGAACTTCTGGAAATGAAAAAGTTAATACCCTGTCACGATAAAGATCCAGCAGGGTTCCACCGTGAATTAAAGGATATGCTCCGTATGGGAGAATACACGTATCCTGATATCATTAAAATGTTAAAGGTCCTGTTGCCTGCGGGCATATATGAAAAACTCAAAGAAAAAGAATGGGAGGTGGGAGAGAAAAAGATAGATTGGACCGCATTAGAGACTGAAGATAACACACGAGTTCCAGGTACCGGTCTTGGGGATAAAGCTAAAGCATTGCCCGAGTTACTGATACAAGTTTTGCCAAGATTACTAGCCACGAAAAAGGAAGATTGGGATGCCATCTCAGCCTGTAAACAGAAACAAGACGAAGATACTAGTGATTTTTATTCTAGATTTGAGAAATGTTTCATTATTAATAGTGGTCTGAAAACAAGTAGTGAATCGTATCCACATCTTTTTGTTACCAAACTAGTTGAGAATTCAAGTCCACAAGTTAAAAATCGAGTACTGAAAGTCGAAAGTACCTGGCAAGCTAATACTCCGTCACAGATGCTCCAGATGCTACAGTACCACCAGAACAGAATCAGGGAGGAGCAGGAACACGAAAGGAGACGTATGAAAGACACGAAAATGAAAGTACTAGTTGCACAGTCTGTTCCGCAAGACAGTCAGAAGAGGGGTCCGAGTCAAGCCAGTCATCCTACAGCTCCCGTTAAAGGGACATGCAATTACTGTAAACAGCCAGGTCATTATATAAACGAATGTGCAGTTCTGAAACACAACATAGCTACTGGTAAAACGAAAGAGAGACCACGTCCGCCTAGACAAGAACAAGTTTCACAGACTTCCCAGCCGCAGAATGCACCACAGACAGTTACGGTACCGCAGCCTATTGCTGCCACACAACACGTTACACAGCAGATGTACCAGTACGCACAGTCAGAGTATCCAGATTATCAGCCGTATTCATGAAACAGCCTAGAGAGGGAGGTTGGCTTGCCTCTCATCGAGATTCCTGTAGATCAAGAGGGTCCCTATGTACACAGTCAAGTATTAGGGAAAGACAGAAAGTTTGTGATTGATACAGGGGCAAGTAGGACTACCATCAGTCATGACGAGGTTCCAGGGGCTCCACTCTCAGGCTCTAGAAATGTTTCCCTTGGATTTTCAGGAAAGGCTATTGTTAATGAAATATCGAAACCAGTTACCCTAGAAGTTGGTCCATTATCCCGAACTACAGACTTGTTACTCACGAAATCGTGTCCAGAGAATTTATTAGGCATTAAGACTCTGAAAGAATTAGGAGCAGTTATATGCTGCTCCCCAGAAGGGGTGCGACTGTTTTTGAGAGATTTTAAAGGTCATTATGTATTACGTGATTTTGATCCAAGGTTATTGAATGTACCACAGCATTTATGGGCGCAAGGTCCAACTGATGTAGGTTGTATGCACATCACACCCCATCGTGTCACTCTGAAGAAAGGTGTTGTATTACCACGAATCCGACAGTACAAATTGCCACCTGAGGCTGTAGCAGCCTTATCCAAAATTATTGACGAGCTCATTGCTCAAGGAGTGGTTGTAGAAACTGACTCCAATGTATGTAATTCTCCTATCATTCCGATTCTGAAACGTACTGATCCAAATGCACCTCCAGTTTATCGATTAGTGATTGACCTTAGAGAACTTAATAAATGTATCATACCCCAGTACCCAGTGGTTCCAGATATTTCTTCCCTATTGACTGCCATTGATTCTGAAGCTACGTTCTTTACTGTTATTGATCTCAAGAACGCATTCTTTAGTGTCCCCATTCATCCAGATAGCCAATTCCTCTTCGGATTCTGTTTAAATGGAAGAAGCTATAAATTCACACGAGCTCCTCAAGGTTTCACAGAAAGTCCTAGCATTTATAGTCAAGCACTTAAAAGACAACTAGACAATATTCACATGCCAACTGACACTGCTCTGCTCCAGTATGTCGATGATATATTGATCACAGCCCGTTCTGAACGTGACTGCGAACGTGCGTCACTTACAGTTTTGTATTTCCTGGCCGAGATGGGGCACAAGGTGTCCCCTTCTAAATTGCAATTCTGTGTCCAGCAAGTGGTCTACCTTGGACACTTACTGTCCAAGAGGGGTAGGCAGTTGACACCTGACCGTATCCAGTTAATAGCACATCTTCCACAGCCCAATACTCAGAAGGAGGTGCGAGCTTTTATCGGCCTCACTTCTTATTGCAGACAATGGATTCCTCAGTACGCATTTCTAGCCAAGCCACTGATACAGTTAACGACACAGGAGGCAGCCGTATCGACTGTCCTCCCTTGGACCCAGGAACATACACTTGTTTTCAATGAGTTAAAGAAAGCTTTATGCCAAGCACCTGTTCTAGCAACGCCGAACTACAGTAAGCCTTTTATACTTTTTGTCACTGAACGTGATGGTACTGCATTATCTGTTCTCACACAAGATCAAGCAGGACAATACAAGCCCTGTGCTTATTTCTCTAGCACATTAGATCCAGTGGCCCAGGCTCTGCCTGTGTGCCTCAAGTCAGTTGCAGCCACAGCTCTAGCTATCAGACAAAGTGATTCCATAGTGTTAGGACATTCCCTGACAGTACAAGTTCCACACTCCGTGGAAGTTCTTTTAAACCGAACACAGACTCAGCACTTGACTATTGCACGTTTAACAGGTTATGAACTGACACTGTTTCAGCCACACATAGAAATCAGACGCTGCAACATTTTAAATCCCGCTACACTGTTACCCTCAGTTACCTCAAATCCTGCCACACATGACTGTGTGGAAGTTGTTAACACCATGACAAAGCCAAGACAAGACTTGACAGACATTGCATTACCTGATCCTGACCTGACACTTTATGTGGATGGTTCATGTATGAGAACAAGTACAGGAGAACTAGTAGCCGCGTATGCAGTGACTACTGAAACCGAAGTTATAGAAACACATCGTATTGACACCCTGTCTGCTCAAGCAGCAGAGCTCGTCGCTCTGACTCAAGCCTGCATACGAGCTAAGAACCTGAAAGTAAACATATACACAGATTCACGTTATGCATTCGGAGTCGTACACGACTTTGGAGTACTCTGGCAAGAAAGAGGTTTTATGACCTCTCACGGAACCAAGATTCAGCATGGCCCCCTCATTCAAGCTCTGTTAGATGCAATACATTTACCGACAGCTATTGCTATCATGAAGTGCAAGGCACATACGAAAGTCACTGACATCATTTCCCAGGGTAACGATCTAGCAGATCGAACAGCCAAGCTTACAGCTCAGACTCCAGACATTCCAGTTAACCCGACACAGACAGACATTCCAGATCAGACGACTTGTATGACAGTTAAGGACCCTATACAAGACGTACTAGATATACAGTCACATGCTACTCTGGATGAAATCAAGAAATGGTCCGAACAAGGAGGGGTCCAGACAGATCAAGGATGGTTGACGAAGGGAAAAGCCACATGGTTTCTCCCCGACTCTATGGTTCAAGTCATTATTAACACCGCACATAGTCCAGCACACTTAGGAGAAAAGGCCATGTTAGACAGTATTCAGAATCTCTGGTTTAACAAGCATTTACGAGCAGCAGCCAAGCAGAAAGTGCGTACCTGCATGATATGTTGTCAGTTCAATCCAGGTAAAGGTGTCCCGGTGGAACAAGGTGGATTCCATCCTCCTGACCACCCTTTTGAAGTCCTCCAGATGGATTATATTCAGATGGAGCGATGTCGGGGTTTCAAGTATGTCCTCGTAGTTGTATGCGCTTTGTCCAGGTGGACAGAAGCATATCCAGTTCCAGATTACACTGCTGCGACCACTGCCAGGCAGTTGGTTCGTGAGTTTTTCCCCCGCTATGGATTGCCTAGGGTCGTGTATTCAGATAACGGCCAGCCATTCTCATCCGAACTCATTAAACAAGTATCCCTTCTGTTAGGGTACCAGTGGAAGTTCCACTGTGTACGACATCCTGAAGCAGCCGGTCTCGTAGAGAGACATAATCAGACTCTGAAAATCCGCATTGCCAAAGTATGCGCAGAGAAAGGCGTAGATTGGATAGTAGCACTGCCAGTCGCCCTTTTCTATATGAGAATGGTCGCTCACTCCCGTTCAGGTCTGTCCCCTTATGAGGTAGTGTTCGGTCGTCCCCCAAACATGTGGGGTACACCTAGACCACGTACAATTACAGATGTTGACAGTAATATGCTGACAGATTACTTGGCTTCCTTGATGTCTGCACTACTCTCTTGTCGTTCACAGGTTGCCGCTGCTTTTCCAGACAACACCCAAGTGAAACCGCATGAGGTCATACCAGGCGACCTCGTTTTGATTCGTAATTTTGATCGTTCAAGTCCGCTGGAGCCCCGCTGGAAGGAGCCAAGACTTGTATTGCTAACAACAAGGACGGCCATCAAGGTGGAAGGCCGGAAGGGGTGGTTGCACTCCAGTCATGTAAAGCGATTCCATGGACTTCGGCCAAAGACTTTTTTCAAAGACTGCCCCGTTCTCAAGGACTGCCCAGACACTGAATCTAAGCTTCCCCTGTTAGAGAAAACTCCGCAGCAGGAGTATAAAGAAAAGTTAAGGTCTAGTAAGTCAGCCAGTTTAATTGTCTAAGTCCCTCTCGGGTGAAACGGTTAGACAGGTTCCTGACATGTATGAGATAGACCCACACAGTGAGAGAGTTAGTCAAAACTCTAAGAGAATACGTTATCAAAAGAATCTTCGAAGTCGATGTATTGTCACTTTGTTTTTCATGCTATTTCTGAGTCTTATGGTTACTTTCATAAGTTATGCCTTACATTTATGTTTTCCTATTAATTCACACGTACATATGTTTTCTAATGTTACAGTAGAGCACACTTTTAGTGACCTGCCTCCTCACGAGTTATCCTATCGTCTTGCCATGCGCAATAATACGTTTATCCGAATGTTACACTATTCACACCAGACCAGCAATGCCACTAATTGTTGGGTGTGTGGTCGACTCCCCCCTTTCCAGACACCGAAGGGAGTTCTGCCACTCTTTTCCTATCCGTTTTCACACAATGGTTCGTGTGGAGCATGGTCCACGTTAACGTCATCCTCAAATGATATGTCTCTTCTGAATAGAACATGTTTCCCAGACAAGGAAGGTCTTTCCCATAGAACAGGGTTAGATCTAGAAAATGAAGTATATGATCTAGGTAATTATTCCTCGAATTTCATGGTTTTGAATGTTCAGTCCGAGACTACTCCAGATTTGCCTGCTATTTCAGTTCTACCCGTGAAAGGCGAATTATGTGTCAGAAAGAATGGTTCCGCACATGTAGGACATAGTGATTGTACTACTGTGGTCGAGTATAGTGACAGTGGGAAATCTATTTTCAAAGCTTCACGTCATTCTTATTTTGTATGTGGCCAGACCGCATATGTTCGGCTGCCCCTAGATTGGGATGGAACATGTTACATTGCCTTCCTACTGCCACCAGTTTTCCTAGCCCCATCCGATTATCACAGAAACACACATCTAGTACACAGTAGACATAGAAGGGAGACTGAGCCCCCAATTGTCGATCAAACTGAAACTGCCTTAGAACAATATCAAGACTTCAATAAAGGTTTCTTCTTCTTCATAGGTCCTGTCCAGAATAGTAAGTTAATACGTAGGCTAACCAGAACCCTTGAAGCAGTAGTGAATGAGACTACTTCCGCTCTAGGTAACTTAACTGAAGAACAATCTGCTATGAGATTTGTCGTGCTCCAAAATCGTCTCGTCCTTGACGTCATACTGGCCGATAGGGGAGGAGCTTGTAGAGTCATCGGATCTAGTTGCTGCATTTTCATTCCTAATAACGCACCGTCTGTTTATTCAGCTATAACCAGACTTCATAAAATTGCCCATCAGTTACACCAGAATCCAGGCACCTGGACATGGTCCGGTTGGCTCTGGAGTATAATATCTGCCTGGGGATGGAAAGTATTGTCATTCCTAGGTATAGCAGTAATGATTATATTCAGTTGCTGTCTCTGTTTACAATGTGGCCCTGCGATTTGCGGCTTGTGTGCTACCTCTTGTATTCCTAGTCCTAAGTCCCGTTCCAAGATAATTCGAGACGAGCAAATGATGCTATATGAACAGATAGATGGTATCATGAATATTGATGTTTCCTGATGGAAACGTAGGGCACAAGGAGGGAATGAGGAAAATTTAATTTTGCCTTGTCATATGTGCCTACGTGTTCCCCATCCTATGTTATATGTGCATGATCGATATGCATATATCCCCCTATGATCGATTAAAGACGCAATTATAGTTGTGTCCAACTCTAGTATGCCAGTTTCCAGTTCTCGTGAAAGCAACGAGTATTAGGCCTATGTTGCCACGTTTTACAGTGTGCACGTTAATTCATTGAATTGTCCCCGTTTCTAGGCCTCAAAAGGGCCCGGACACCAGATTCAAGCTCCAGTCTCCTGAACCCACTCCGAGGAGCGATGCAGCCCCCACCTGCATCCCTGACCCTTCACTTACTTCCTGCCGCGCAGCGCGGTGCCCGGCCTGGCTCTGCCTGCCTGTCTGCCAAGAATATGTTATGCCTCTAGTTATCAGTTCAGCTCTCCGTCTTCACATTCCTAAGCTAGCGAACCGCATAAACAGCTTCAGCTATAGTCTAGTCTTTCTGTCTCCATGCAAGAGAATTACTGTATTAATATTCATGGAAGATTCATAGCACACGCAATACATGTAGAATATATGCATGCACCAGCCTTAGTGTCAAGTAGCCTTTGCCCTGATAACTTTTAGATTCTATCAACATGTACTCCAAACACCAGATACCAGATATGCTATAGGTACATGTCGTCCTGACACCGCAGACTTTAGTCTCCTCTTCTAGTGCAGAAGTCATAGCCCCCAGTTCTCCCCGGTAACACGTCATTGTCCGTTTGCGCGCACCACTAGGTTAAAGGTTCCAGCTGCTCAGGTAGCCCCCTCCATGTATCCGCCCATTTATGACACTTCTGTGACGTTCTCATTACATGTCTACGTGCACGCCCTGTGCACGCCTTCTTTTCACGCCCATGTGTTCTTATCTTACGCTTGTCACTTGTTACGCCTACTGTATGTAATGTAATTGTGATGTTTTACTATATATACCTTGTACTGTTAATGAGACGTTGCAGCTGCCTTCTATGCCATTCTATTTCAGGCTGTTCCGATCCTGTCCCTTCCCTTTTGCCTGATTAAAGCCTGTTAGACTCAGATACATCGGATCCTGCCTCTTATTTATTGAGCTATCTGTTATTATTAATGTATTCAAAAATAGTACCGGTAATTAATTATTTATTTAAGAAGTGCATCATAACTGCCGGGTTCCTCATTCCCCAATGCCATACCCCTCTTCAGTCGCGGGCTACATGCTTATTGGGACCTATCCATGCAAGTGTCAGTCACACAATTAAAAATCGCCATCCACGTTTTGGGTATAAGGAAGCATAGATGGGAGGAGGGCAGTCAGTATGTCCAGAAAGGGGGCCTGATCACTGTTGGTGGGCATATACATTGAGTAGTGCCACGTCCTTGCCATCCAGTCGTCCCAGCACCAGCATGAACCCACTCTCTGGGCCCACGACTGACCTATGTAGTTTGAATTGGGCCCCAGACTCAATCCAAAAAGGTCCCCCTTTGCAAATGCAGAATAAGCTGTATGGTATATTCGGTCCATCCACAGCCCACCCGCTGCTACAGAAGGGATACAAAAGCTGCTGCATATCATGGAATCAAGCAATGTCATCCGCTGAGCCATGGGTGAACCCCTACAGAAGATCACCAAAACCAGGAATTACAGAGACTCCCAAGTTCGATATGGAGTCCCTATGAGATCGAACATGTAGGTGCGGAGAGTCCCCACCCAAGCGCATAAAGGCCACCACCTCCACTGGTCTTGTGCATTTCTGTGCTGCCTGTTCCTTGAATGGCCAGTTGGGTTCTCAGCATCTGGACTGCTCGCGCCTTCAGTGAGGCGATTGACGAGGGTCCAGTGGATTTGGGCGTGCTGACACTGCATTATAGCTCTCCAACCAGTTCCATGCTGTGGAAGGGTCAACAAAGAAGTGGGTCTTTTCCTCCGCCTGCATTCTCAATCAGGCCAGGAAGAGCAAAGCATACGTCAGGTCCAGTTCTCTTAGGTGGCGCTTGACGTTGTGTCTGTACCTGGAGGGTAAAGTCGGGATAAAGCGACACTCTCACATTATCCACCGTGAAGGAACCGTTAAGTTGGGCCCACTGGAGGAGGAAATCTTTATCCTGGAAGTGGAGGAGATGGGCCACCATCGGTCTGGGTGGGGCTCTAGGCTTATGATGTCAGACCGGGACCCTGAGCGCTCCCTGTCCAAGGCATATAATTTAGAAAGGCCTTTAGGAGCTATCACCTCTTGCAGCCAGTCTTCAAGGTAGTTGAGCATAGCCTCACCCTCTATTCCCTCTGGAAGTCCAACAATCCTGATGCTGTTATGGTGGGCGCTCCCCTTCTGATCATCCAGATGGGCGGCTAACTGCCATGTTGTGCCTCAAAGTTGGTTAGGCAGCGTGCTGCAGTTTGGGTCTCAGGCTCCAGGGTCTGAACCGCTAACTCAAGAGTGGACACACTTCCTGCCACCTTCTTGGATTCCTCCTGGAGCAGGCCCAGCTTAACTGCCATATAGTCTAGTTTGTCCTCCAGGCCCTCTCCTGTGTTGTCAATCATCGCCAAGAGCTTGTCCAGCTTAGAATCTATAGTAGGAGGCCTGCTTGTTCCCTTGATGGGAGGCACCAAGAGGGGTCCCATCTTTTTGGCACTATGTGGGGTCCATTATCCACAAAGGCAAACAGGGAGGAGGTAAGAAGGGGCAGCAGATGGTGAGACAGTCAGCTGGAGAATGCTCCGCCAGGGATCAAAAGAGCACTGTCAACAGCACACCCTGATGTGCACCCAGGCCATGCCAGTGGCAAGACCACTCTCCCCATCAACCAGTAGGGGCACCCAACTAGGAACACGGCAACAGGGGGTCCCGGGGCACTCAGCGAGGGAATCCTACTGGTCTTAAGGCCGCTGTGGGCATCCACCTGTACATCCCATGGTCCTTCAAGTGCCGGGGGAAGCCAAACACAGGGCAAGCATATTTACAGGCAGAGGCCTCCAGTGTCCCAGAGAGGCACCACAAAGCGGTGGCAAGGGCACTGTGCAGGCATACCCGGGGTCGCAATATGTGGCGGGGGCGAAGAAGCAGCCTGAGGGCCCCACTTTGGTGCAGCAGGACACCCCGTGCTTTAGGGAGGAGCAGAAGGCTTGTAGGGGCAGCCCCCACTTCCGCAGCACCTGTCCCTTGTAGCCCTATGTAGAAGGAAGATGGGGAAGGGCCCGCCACCAAGGGCTGGTCCCGATGCTGCACCCTTCTTAATCCCCCAGCGGCTGTGTATGTAATGGGTTATTCCAATCATCCTCGCACCGCCTTGTGAGGGGAGCTGTTAGTCTTAATGAGGCTACCGTGCGCCCCTGCAAGCCCAGCAGTTGGATCATGACGATGGTGCTGCCATCCTGGGCACGGCCTCTCTGATGAAGGAACTGTTTCCCCTCAGGGCCCCCTGCACCAACCAGGATTCAGCCAGCTCCTGACAGCATCCTTGGGATTCCTGGGAACCTGAGATATGCAGGCCGGTGACAGGAGTCAGACGTGGACATCTGGTGTGGCTGGTGCTCTGTGGGGTAGCCAGGAGCTCTGGCTAGGAGTTACCTGCTCCATGGTGGCTGGCTCTGCCCCATCATCAGACCATGAGCTGTTATCAGTGATGGCATAGAACATGTCATGAGTGATGTAATATGTGATGTCTAAGCAGTGAATGGGGTTGCAAATTATAGTTTGCTCTGCAAACTATAACTGGTGAAGTTCTGTGTTTTTTTTGTTCACCTAACATGACTGTAACCTTTTGTTTAGGGAATTTCTAAGATTTTTAGAAAAAAGAAAAACAGATTGTTTTACCACACCTAACTACAATGTTACTTTAACCTTTGTTTTTTTCAATGAATTGCTAGGGTTAAGCAATATTTCATTACCGTACGTAAAACCAACCCCATGCTGTGCATGGCCTTCGGCCCTGGAGTATGTGGTCCCCAGGGCCTAGTACAGGTTGAAGAGGCGTCCACTTGGCCTTCGGCCATGCACAGCAGAGTGTTGGCTTCTATTTCCTAACAATAACGTCCCTGTAATCTTTGTTTTTTAAGTGAGTTTCTAAGGTTTTTCAAATTCTTTTGCCTAACTATATCGTCCTTGTAGCCTTTGGTTTTTCAGTGAATTTCTATGGTTTTTTAACTAGTAGTCGCGTTTGCAGAGTGGTGGAGAAAGGGGGCGGGCAGAGCCTCCGACCAGCTCTCAACAATCTTGCTGTATGGGACTTACAGGAGGTGACAGTAGGAATTCTTGGCCCCCAAGGACCCTCAGTATTCAAAGGGACTTCATTCGCCAAAACGTAGTGCGCCATGAGGCGTGTTTGCAGAGTGGAGGAGAGAGGGGGGGTGGACTCAGAAGACATCTCAGCAATCTCGCTGTGTGGGACTTGAGGAAGGTAACAGGAGGCCTTGTTCACCCCCAAGGACCCCCAGCAGCCAAGGGGACCTCTTTCCCAACCAGTAGTGTGCCAGGAGGCACATTGCAGAGTGGTGGAGAAAGGGGGCGTGGCTTCTGCCCACCTCTCAGCAATCCCACTGTTTGGGACTTACTGGAGGTAACAAGAGGGCTTGTTGGACCCCAAGGGCCCTCAGCATCTAAGGGGAGTTCATTCCCAAACCAATAGTGCACCAGGAGGCACGTTTTCAGAGTAGTGGAGAAAGGCGGTGGACCTCCGATAACCTCTCAGCAATCCCACTGTGTGGGACTTGCTGTCGGTAACAGGAGGGGCAGTGTGCCCCCAGGACCCTCAGGAGGCAAGGGGACTTCATCTCCCAACAAGTAGTGCAACAGGAGGCGTGTTGCAGAGTGGTGGTGGAAGTGGGCATCCGACGGCCTGGCAATGGAGTCAGGTGACTTGCCAGGCCGTCTCTTTTTTCCATATTTATTGGTTTTATTAGAGAAGAGGGGCCATGTGGCCCCCTACCCTGGACTGATTTCAGCCCTGTGGACCCCATCCCCCGGTGCCAGGCCTTTTTGGAATGGGAAGGGGGACCGTGCGGCCACCCCTTCCAGGCCTATTTTGGTCCAGAGGACCCCATTCCCCATTCCCCAGGGTCCGTCCTTTGTTGCATTTCTTTATTTATTTGAGGGAGTGTGGCCAAGCGACCGCCCTCCCCAGACAATTTTGGCCCCGGGGGCCCCATCCACCGGGGCCCGACATCTTGTTGGGGACTGCAGGAGGATCCTGAATGGCCCCGCAGTCCCTGCCGGCTCCTTGCCTCAAGCGGAAGCCGGCATTGCTTTGACACACAGGAAGCTGCTAAACATGCAGCTCCCTGTACATCAAAGCAAATGCTCCACTTCCAGCAATTGAGAGCATTTCTCACTCTCGCTTGCTGAAAGCGTAGTGTTTGCTGTGGCTTGGTGGTGGTCCTCCAGGCTTGGGGAGTCTGCACAGTCCTCCCCCATTCAGTTTTTACAAAGCGCTGGGGACGTGGCTGTCTCTAGGGCACAGGGGGTGCCATGCAGACACCCCACATAATATATAACAAATTCCCTGGGGAGGTGGTGGTCCCCGGGGTTTCAAAAACCCTAGGAGGGGCCCCATGTAGCCCCTCCTTTATTTATTACTAGCAGCCCGTCCCGACGTTGTCCGGGTATGAATTGCTGCCGGCCAGTAGTATATTGTTTTGTAGGATTTCGTTTTGATAGCAGCTCTGATTCGCAGTGCACTGCTGTTGAACTTAAGAGTGAGCGTTCAGTAGTGTGTGAACTCGAGTTTCCCTACTTTATTTTTCCTTGAAATATTATATAGCGCAAACTCGACAACATGACATGAGCACAATTTACATTACAGAAGAACACATTCATTTGGGGTAGGCACGGGGAGACAAAGCGATTTGCGTGGAATCACAGGATGTTGAGCTGATTCCGAGATTCGAACGTAGCTCCCCAGCTCTAAAGTCTGCAATTCTAGAACTTGTGGGGGGAGGTGTGTCTAAAGAGTATGTCGGTGCTGGCCATCAATGAGAGAGACCTGTGCATTTTTCAAATGGGTGGTGAAAAAATATGAGTATGTTGCTGGAGATGTGGGCCGCCGTGCCACCAATGTACTTACCGGGGAAGGGTAAACACCCATTATTCCGCAACTTTCTTTCCGCATACCAAAACTCTGCATACTTTCATTACGAAAGTACCATGACTCCGCAATGCCATTATAACGCATGGCATTACATTTTATATGCTTTTACCACGCATACATTTACAACGAAATTCGTTGTAAATGCATGAATGGTAAAAGCATGTTTTTTTAAAAAAATGTTTGGATAAGGTAAGTATGGGTATAGGGGTATATGTTTTGGGGTACTGAGGTATATGTTTTGGGGTGTTTGCGTATTTTAAGGGTTTAGATATAGTTTTGGGTTATGGGGTACAGGGGTAGTTTTAGGGTTTAGTGACAGGTATGGGTTTTGGTGTACAGGGGTATTTTTAGGGTTCAGGCTAGGTTTGTGTTTTGGTGTATAGGGGTATTTTAAGGGTTCAGGGGTAAGTTTGGGTTTTGGGGTACAGGGGTATTTTAAGGGTTCAAAGCTAGGTTTGGGTTTTGGGGTACAGGGGTATTTTTAGGGATCAGGGCTAGGTTTGGGTTTTGACGTACAGGGGTATTTTAGGGTTCAGGGGTAGGTTTGGGTTTTGGGGTACAGGGTTATTTTTAGGGTTCAGGGCTAGGTTTGGGCTTTGGAGTACAGGGGTATTTTAGGGTTCAGGGGTGGTTTTGGGGTACAGTGGTATTTTTATGGTTCAGGGCTAGGTTTGGGTTTTGGGGTACAGTGGTATTTTTAGGGTTCAGGGGTAGGTTTGGGTTTTGAGGTACAGGGGTATTTATAGGGTTCAGTGCTAGGTTTGGGTTTTGGGGTACAGTGGTATTTTTAGGGTTTAGGGATAGGTTTGGGTTTTGGGGTACAGGGTATATTTATAGGGTTAAGATGGGTTAGTGTTTAAGGGTGTTGAGGTATTTTAAGGAGTAAGGGTGGGTTATGATTAGGGTGTGCAGGGGTATTTAAAGGGAGCAGGGTGGGATTAGCACACAATATGAGACATGGCATGAAGGGCTGAACATACCACACGCCCCCAGCGTTTGTCACGCCCCCAGCACACGCCCACAGCACAACGCAGACATGCCCACAATGGACTACTTTGCTGGCATGGTTCTTTTACCTTTTAAATGTATATGGTGGGCGTCTGCATAGCCTATGTCCTTCTGCTGCAACTGCCCTTTCCAACGCTGTATTGGGTGTTGTGATTGGTGCCGTGGTTCCTGAGATTACCCGCCTCAAAGGTTCGGGCTCTTTCTTTATTATATTAGTATAGATAGATATGCCTTCTTGACTTGACCCACCTGGGGACTTCCTTTAAAAGAAGCACAGGAGCCTCCACTTTTTATTTGCAATTTTGCCATGGATTCACCAGCTCATTTGCACCAAAATGGTAAAAAAAAAGAAATGTTTAATGCCCAGCAGGGTCACTGTGGGACCGCCCTACCATATCTGGGTGGTCATGGTATTCCTACCCTGCCCCCTTTTCTTTATTTTTGACATTTTCTGTGGGAGTCAGCCTCAAGTCAAGTCCCAATATGGCCCCCAATACTTCCTTGTTGAATTGTTGGCAGCCAACCAAATTTCAGCACGGGGAATGGGGATCCGCGAGTCCCCATATATCTATATTTCTTAACCTTGAATATTTCTAAAACTACTGGACAATTTTCGCCAAATCACAAAAAAAAATGCTTTCAGGATCAACATATAGCTTTCTGGCAAATTTGGTGTAATTCTGTTCACCGGTTCGGGCTGTGGTCGTCTTCAAAATCACTATCAGAAAATGCATGGGGAAAATGCAGTTTGGACCAACCTTTTTTCTCGGCCCCTGCTTGATGGATCACCCACAAATTTTAAAAACAACAGCTGAACCGACTAAAGTATACTTTTTGAAAATTTTGTGAAGATTCTTCAAGTGGCGCCAAAGTTATTGGCAACACAACAAATGCTCTTCCTATGGAAACTAAGGGCCATATTATCAAGAACGGCGATAACATTATCGCAGCTTTAGCGGCAGGAAACTGCCGCTAAAACAGCGATAAGGGGCTTGATAATATGCCCTTGTGAATCTCAATAGAAGCCCATGTTCACATCAGAACATGGGCTTCTATGGGAATTCACAAGGGCATATTATCAAGCCCCTTATCGCCGCTTTAGCGGCAGTTTCCTGCTGCTAAAACTGCGATAATGTTATTGCTGTTTTTGATAATATGGCATTAAGTCCTAAATATAACTAGCTACTGGCAATCACCAGTAGGTAATACATGTATATTTATATATGAACACCACTTCCGAATCCCAAATAATGATTAAAAATAGCGTTAAAAATACTGTCTCTGTTTAATTCTTGTACTCTGTGACACATTTCGGCATTTCCTGCCTTGATATATATATATATATATATATATATATATATTACCTACTGGCGGTCGCCAGTAGGTATATATAGTTAGGATTTTTTCTCTATGGGATTTTTGAAAATTCTATGTCTAATAACTTTGGCGTTTGTGGACGGAATTGGCTGAAATTTTCAGGAAAATGGAACATTTTGTTTCTGAGCAGCCCCTGAAAATTTGGGGGGGGGGTCGTCAAGGGGGGGCCGAGAAAAAAGGGGGGGTCCCAAAACGTGTTTTTGCCATGCAATTTTCCATAGGGCGGTTGGCCTCACTTTTAGCTCGAACGGCTGAATGGATTTCCACGAAACTTGGCAAAATTGTAGATATTGTTTGCCCGATGTGCCTTTGCTAGGTCTCAAGATATGTGGTCCTGTGAATTTTGAGTAAATTAGGTTTAAAAAAAGATATATATCTAGAGCCGCGCCCGGTACGCGTACCGGGGAGCGCTTCGGGCGCGCCACGCGACTTGCGCACGGCAAGCTGATTGGTTCTCGGGTGTCTGTAAACATTCGAAACAGTCCGCAGCGGCCGCCATCTTGTGTCTCGGTAGGATTGAGACACAAGAGGTGGCAAAAATCAAAGGGGGGAAATGAGCAAAAGGGGGCAGGGTACACCCCCCTGATCCCCTAGTTTTGATGTGGGGGCCATAAAAGGCTCCCGCGGGTAAAACATTTTTTTTTTAAAAATTCGATTTTCGCGGGGGGGAGCGCCCGGTACGCGCACCGGGGAGCTTACGGGGGAGCGTACCAGGAGATAAAAAATGACAGACTTTTTTTTTTTTTTTTTTAAACATTTTTTTATAAATTGGAGGTAGTTCTGAAAATAACTTTTTTTTGATTTTGTTGTTTTATATATTTTTTTTGTTGTTGTTGTTTTATATTTTTTTAGACTTTTTAAAACAATTTTATATTTTTTTTGGATTTTTGTCAAGGGAAAAACAAAAACAGGGATTCCAAAACTGCTCAACAGGAGCAAAAAAATGTGAAAATTTAGGGACTGGCAGAGCAGCGGTGTTGCTGTTTCTTTAGGGCAATGAGTTCAACACTCTGCTCCCCATATCAGAGCAGTTCGTCACACTCCGTGCACAGAAATTTGATGCCTGCAAACACCGGCTGAATGTTAGGGACCATTCTTCCACGGGGTTGTCCCGAAGGTGTTGCTCCACCAGTGGAGGTGCTGCCGCCATCTGTGGGTAAATTCCGTGCCAGCTCTCTGACACTCTCCCTGGCAAAGTTGTTAGGGTATCTTCTTTTCACATGCCTGATTAAATTAGCATTTCCAAAACTATATTTTTTCAGAGGATTGCCTCTGGATAAACTACTACCACATATTTTGCAGGTTACTTTTGGAGCGTTTACTTTTTTTTGTCCTTCAGGGATGTCATAAAATTTCCAGATGAAATGGTTTTTTTTCTTCTGCTGAGGAGGGTCCTCATCTAAAAATCCGTCTGAATCACTGCTGGATGACTCTCTTGCAGCCATTGCTGTAGATCAGAAAAGTAGGAGATAAACACAGTACACAGAACAGCTCTTGCTCTCTCCAAGTACAAAGCAATAGTGAGAGAAATGGGTGGGTTTCACACAATTTGGAAAAAAAAAGTTATGAACCAATGAAAAGTGTTATTTTAAAGTCACATGGTTTGACGCGCTTACGCTACGCGCCCCGGGGCGCGTCCCGAGGCGTGTTTCGTAAGCGCATCAGGGCGTTTACGTTGCGCGATCGTATGCGCTTCCGGGTGCGCTTACGCGGTGCGTCGTAAGACGCATCTCGCGGCTACGCGATACGTGTCTTATGACGCAAGGCGTGGCGGCTACGCAATACGTCACGATGTTGTTTTCGGCCGAAGAGGCTGAAATGCCAGAAACCGGTCCCTGGTAGCTTGTCTCCTTTCTGGTGAAGAATTGGCTTGGTAGTTTGGTCTGCCCTGTTCCCATGATGCACTGGGCCAGGGACAGACTAATTTGCATATAGCCAGGTTCTGAGCTGGGATGGGGCAGTGAGATAAATAACGGTGATGGATCAAGCCCTGATCTTTGGACTGGGTAAGAGTGGTCTGCTTAATTCAGACACTCTGTTCATCACCACCCCCTTTTCTGTATCGTTGTTTTCGTTCGCAGCAATAGCGCTATCGGGACGCTCATCAGTACGCGCCCCGGGGCGCGCCGCAAGATTGCGCTTACCCATGCGTTCACCTGTCCGCGCCCCGGGAGCGCACCAAAAAGAATAAAAAAAAACAAAATGACAGAATTATAAAATATAAAATTCGATTTAAAATGTATTATTTTTTAAAACTATAAAGATTTGCTATTAAAAAACCTATGAAATTCACTGAAAAAACCATAGGTTATAGACCATATATAGTTAGGAATTAGCATTTACAAAACCTTGAAAATTCACTGAAAAAACCATAGGTTATAGACCATATATAGTTAGGAATTAGCATTTACAAAACCTTATTTTACTCGCACAAAACCATTGAAATTCCATATATAGTTAGTTGCACTAACTATATATCGCGCACCCGCAATCCACTGCTGCTGATGTCACATATTACATCATTCATGACATGGTCAGTGACATCACTGATGACATCACTGATGACATCTCAAATGACATCACTGATGACATCACTGATGACATCTCAAATGACATCACTGATCACATCACTGATGACATCATTCATGTGATGATACGATGAACCTCTTCAGACTCTAATATAACCTTAGATACACTCAGTGTAAACAGACACTCACAGACTGTCACTCATCCATGGAGTTACTCACACACCTAGTCAGTCTTGCAAAGAATCAATTACACCTCCATTTCCTCAACTATATAGTTATACATACCTTACTTATTGAAACATATAATAACACATTTACTCTGTTATACAATCCCTGATACAAGTTCACAATAATCCATACAGCCACTCACACATTCACTGGCTCTTATGCACAGTTATTTATATATGTCAACTATCACATGTACTGTGTTTTACATATGTACTTACTTTGACATGTAGCACTGAGATATCCATTCACTCACCAATACACTCATGCACACAGTCAACCGCCCATACAGCTGTTTCCACATGCACTTTTGAACCCATACATCTAGTGAATCAACTGCTCACACATCTATGCACAGAGTCATACACCTCCCAGCCACCCACACACACACTCAGTCTCCCATACAAATACTTGGGCAACCAATCAATAACCCATATAGTTACTCATATAGCTACTGATCAACACATGCATCAGATTACAGAACAACAGACACAATAATGCACAATTTAAAACAGTTTAGTCACTAACCCATGCACTCAGTGAGACACATTTAATCACTCACTTATACAGTCAGTCATGCACCTACTAAATCCTTCATCCAGACACTTATACATCCACTCATTCTTCAATATGTAAGACATATTTTAACTTTACAGAAACATACAGTCACTGGATGTTGTCATCAGTGATGTCATCAGTGATGTCATTTGAGATGTCATCAGTGATGTCATCAGTGATGTCACTGACCATGTCATGAATGATGTAATATGTGACATCATCAGCAGTGGATTGCGGGTGCGCGATATATAGTTAGTGCAACTAACTATATATGGAATTTCAATGGTTTTGTGTGAGTAAAATAAGGTTTTGTAAATGCTAATTCCTAACTATATATGGTCTACAACCTATGGTTTTTTCAGTGAATATATATATATATTTATTTTTTTCCAGGAACTCTGTCTTATTATCTACTGCCACCAGGATAAAAAGAATGAACTGGACCCATTCAGGTAGATTTGCTGAATTATTTATTTAGTGCAACCCTATGTCCGCCATGACGCGTTTTGGGCCCTGGAGCCCTTGATCACATGACGTGGTCAACCTATCATCGTGATTTAAAGTGCATACATGGGTCATCTGACCACGGGCATATAGAAATGAACAACAGACTTCGGCCTAATACACAATAATTAAACAAATCGGCGGGGTGATGTCCCTTCATAATATTTACAACCAGTGTTACTTGCACAATATATATATTACATCATTCCCTCTTTATTACTACACCCCTTGTATCCCCTGGACTACAAAACACATTTTTTGTCCTGTAATTAAAATCATCAGTGCTATACTTTGCTAATCTTCAAATTACGCAAATAAATAAATATCACATAAAACCAATACAGATTTATAATACATTAAATGTAAAATCCTGGTTTGATATTTTGTAAAAAATAGATGTAAATATACATTCTTTACCCCTGCAAATACGCTAAATATGTGCTACATTCGCAATTAAAGTTGTGCAAAATTAAGCAATTTTCTGAAGATATGGGTTCAATGGGGGTGAGTTGCATAGTGCCCAAGTGGGCTTAGTTGATATTGGGATAACTGCGTCTACATTGCCCTCATAATCTGGTCAGCCCCTTATGCACATTCCTAGGAGTTAAACTTTACCAGGAAGTGAAAAATAACCTCAAATTTGTGACTTCACCTCCACCCTGTGAATGATCTAACAATTTAAAATCATGACTAATTTTAAAATCAGTGATATGTCCTGATAACCCCCTAACATTATATTATGCTTATTACCATTTGGCGTTGATCTCACGGACATGCTCCATCTAGTTCCTAATTTCATAAACATGTGTGCAGGTCCTCTGTGGCGTTGAGACTATTCGGCGTTTTAGAGTTGAGCTCCAGGATGTATCTGGTTTCCAGTAATCTTAAGCGAGCCTCCCTGTCACCCCCTCTACAGAGCGGCGGTACCATGTCGATGGCATAATAGCTAAGGCAACCCAGATCACCATTGTGGCATGAATTGATGTGCCTCGCCACCGGGTATGACTCATCCCCGTTGCTGACCGCCCGCATGTGCTGGAGTATGCGCTTGTGGACCTGCAGTTTGGTGCTACCCACATACCGCAGGCCACACGCACACTCCAGCACATACACGACGAAATCAGACTTGCATGTTATCATCTTGGTGATCCGGTTTGGCACCTCACTAAATGGGGTCATGTAAGTTGTTCTATTCTTCCCCAAGGTGCACGCCTTGCATATGGCGCACTTGATGAATCCCTTGCTTTGCTGTAACCAGTTATCCTTGCTCACCACCTCTGGGCTGCTCTTCACAAGCAAATCACTCATTGACCTGGCTCGGCTATATGTTATAGCCAGATAGTCTGCCAGCGATCTACCAATCACGGGGTCCCCCTGACAATGGGCCAATTTCTGCGAATGATCTTTTGCAGCTGCTTGTGTTGTAAGCTGTTATTAGTCTCGGTTGGCTCCCTTCATTGCTCCCCACCTTATGGGTCTTGTCGGGTTCCCCCTCTAGATCAGAAAGAGTGTTTGTCTTGTCGGCCCTTATCATGGCTTTTTCAAATAACGTCGCCGAGTAGCCCTTTGCCAAAAAACTCTCCTTACTGCTGGATTGTGCTGCTGAACATGACTCCTCTGTGCTACATATTCTCCTGATCCTCAGAATCTCCCCGTAGGGGATGCTCCGGATCAGGTGAACAGGATGGTGGCTGGATGCATGGAGGACCGTGTTGCCCGCGGTCTCTTTCCGATGCAACCTGGTCTGTAGTCTACCCCCCTCGACATAGACTCCAACGTCGAGGAAGTTGACCTTACTCCCGCTTATCTCGCCTGTAAATCTGAGATTTAAATCATTGACATTGACATCTGAGATGAATTGTTCAGCCTCATTCAATGACCCCTTCCATACTATGAAGAGGTCGTCTATGAACCTATGCCACAACACTACTTTATTTGTCATTACCTCAGCGAAGGCGACTCCCAGGACCTGCTCCTCCCACAGCCCCATGTGCAACACGCGTAGCTGGGGGAGAAGCAGGCCCCCATCGCAACTCCTCTCAATTGTTGAAATACTTGGTTTTGAAATAGGAAATAGTTGCTGGTGAGGCATATCTCTGTCATTTTCCTGATCATGACATTGTGTTCTAACATGCATGCTGGTCTACTATTCAAAAAATTAGTCACTGCCTTCAAACCATCTTTGTGGTTGATACTCGTGTATAAATCAGTCACATCAAGTGTGATTAATAAATAATCATTCTGCCACACAATAGTCTTGATTTTCTCCAGGAAGTCCATAGTGTCTCTTAAATAGGATGGTAAGGCCTTGACATGTTCCTGGAGGAAGTGGTCAATGTAGCACGACGTATCCTCAAATGTTCCCTGTCTGGCCGAGATTATAGGCCTTCCCGGTGGCTTGATCCGATCTTTATGAACCTTTGGGATCAGGTAAAATACCGGGATTACCGGGTGACTTGTCTTTAGGAATTTTAGCTCATCCCCACTTAGGAGTCCTTTACCTCTCCAAGTGTACAATTTGGAGTTAAATTTGTCCCAAGCAGATTTCGCGGTTTGCCAGTCACTTCTGCAATAACATTGTCTATCATTGAGCTGTCTCAAAGCTTCCTCCATGTATAGGTGCATGGGCCAGAGGACAATATTTCCCCCCTTGTCGGATTGTCTGATGATCACCTTATTTTGACTCTGTAATTTCTTCATCAAACTTCCATATGCACTGTTATGTTTTTGTTTTTTGCTATCTTCACTCAATGATGTCATGTGAAGTTTCTTGATCCCAGCCGTCACTAATTCATTGAACACATCGATGTTATCGTGCACCATCACTGGGTTAAATGTTGATTTGGGATAAAACGAAGTTGCCCCCGGGGCGTTGGTTCTCATGGGCCTATGTTCATCTAGAGTCCCTTCTGTATCGCCTTCCCTGAGGAGATCTTGTAGATCACAGTGGAGTTCATATTCCCCTGCTGAATCCCCTGCTGTAACCATCATGGATTCTGCACCCCCCGTGTCACTGATGTCAAGAGGTTTACGGGTTTTGGATTTTTTTTGCAAGGTACATTTTTCTTAATTTCAACTTTCTTGTAAATTTAAATAAATCCATCCTGGTACGCGCATAATTAAAAGTACTGGGTGGGCAGTATGTTAGCCCCAATGACAATGTTCTAATCTCACTCGGACTCAAATGCATGTCTGTTAGGTTTATTACTGTCATAGCATCTCTTACTTGTGACTTCATCGGCGGTTCCATCTCTTGTGTGTTCTCTTCTTCGGTGCTGGATCTGCAGCTTTGCCTTGCTGCCCTGCATTTCCTGCGTTGCCTGCGCCTGATGTTGCGCCTTTGGTTGCTCCGGAGTTTAAGGCATGGGATCTCAGTGATTGTTTGCGGTCGTGTCTTAGGCAATCCAACCTGTTGCCGCCTGTTGTTCTGGTTCCGAGTCACTGCTAGGCACAGAGCTGATATCACTAGAGGACGCTGAGGTACGACCCATATTCGTGGCCACCTGTGATGTCTGTGGTGTAATACTACCTTTGGCGGGATCGTATTTTCTTGAAAACGTGTAAATACGCCCATTCTGGTAATCCAGTTTGTCCCGCTGGAATTTGAAATTTTTTCATTTTTTTTTCACATCCTCCTCTTTGGCTAACCTCACCAGCATCTCCTATCTGAGTTTCTTCTCTTGTGCCTGTTCATTCAGTGCTTTGATTTGCTCATTCAGTTCTATGATCTTTTTTTGAAGCTTCACCCCATCACTTTCTGCATATTGGACTAATATCCGCAGAAGTTGACTGGAATTGTCCAAATTGCACTGCGCCCAATCCTGCAGCATGTTAGGGTCAGGGTTCTCGGAGCTGGGAGCCAGCATGATTCGCAAGCCACATGGGACACGTCCCACCTCCAGGTAGCGGGAGAGGGACTTCTTCTCCCACCACTTGGCTTGCTCCATCCGCATGGCTTTTTCCCATTGTTTGAACAGCTCCTTTATCCTGCTGCCCCCAGCTTCCGCTTGCGTCGCTTGTTCCAGGAGTTGTAAATCCGCTATGGGGGAGTTATCGAATATATCGACTGCTGCCTCCTCTCGATTTCTGACCACGTCCGCAGCGTCCATCGTGATGCACTATATGTTGTTCAAAATTTTATATATATATCCAAATCGTATCATTCGCTTAAGACCCCTGCCACTGACAGCGGCGGGCCCAGACGGGATAGCGATTCCCTGACAAATCCAACGCTTCGCCTCTGCCGGTGAAAGAAAGGACTGTCCAGGCCGCAAATTCAAGAAAGCGTGTTTAATAAAGTGGAGCAATTTATTAAACACGCTTTCTTGAATTTGTGGCCTGGACAGTCCTTTCTTTCAACGGCAGAGGCGAAGCATTGGATATATATATATATATATATTCACTGAAAAAACCATAGGTTATAGACCATATATAGTTAGGAAATAGCATTTAGAAAACCTTATTTTACTCACACAAAACCATTGAAATTCCATATATAGTTAGTTGCACTAACTATATATCGCGCACCTGCAATCCACTGCTGATGATGTCACATATTACATCATTCATGACATGGTCAGTGACATCACTGATGACATCACTGATGACATCTCAAATGACATCACTGATGACATCACTGATGACATCTCATTTGACATTACTGATCACATCACTGATGACATCATTCATGTGATGATACAATGAACCTCTTCAGACTCTAATATAACCTTAGATACACTCAGTGTAAACAGACACTCACAGACTGTCACTCATCCATGCAGTTACTCACACACCTAGTCAGTCTTGCAAAGAATCAATCACACCTCGATTTCCTCAACTATATAGTTATACACACCTTACTTATTGGAACATATAATAACACATATTTACTCTGTTATACAATCCCTGATACAAGTTCACAATAATCCATACAGCCACTCACACATTCACTGGCTCTTATGCACAGTTATTTATATATGTCAACTATCACATGTACTGTGTTTTACATATGTACTTACTTTGACATGTAGCACTGAGATATCCATTCACTCACCAATACACTCATGCACACAGTCAACCGCCCATACAGATGTTTCCACATGCACTTTTGAACCCATACATCTAGTGAATCAACTGCTCACACATCTATGCACAGAGTCATACACCTCCCAGACACCCACACACACACTCAGTCTCCCATACAAATACTTGGGCAACTAATCAATAACCCATATAGTTAGTCATATAGCTAATGATCAACACATGCATCAGATTACAAAACAACAGACACAATGATGCACAATTTAAAACAGTTTAGTCACTAACCCATGCACTCAGTGAGACACATTTAATCACTCACTTATACAGTCAGTCATGCACCTACTAAATCCTTCATCCAGACACTTATACATCCACTCATTCTTCAATATGTAAGACATATTTTAACTTTACAGAAGCATACAGTCACTGGATGTTGTCATCAGTGATGTCATCAGTGATGTCATTTGAGATGTCATCAGTGATGTCATCAGTGATGTCACTGACCATGTCATGAATGATGTAATATGTGACATCATCAGCAGTGGATTGCAGGTGCGCGATATATAGTTAGTGCAACTAACTATATATGGAATTTCAATGGTTTTGTGTGAGTAAAATAAGGTTTTCTAAATGCTATTTCCTAACTATATATGGTCTATAACCTATGGTTTTTTCAGTGAATTTTCAAGGTTTTGTAAATGCTAATTCCTAACTATATATGGTCTATAACCTATGGTTTTTTCTGTGAATTTCATTGGTTTTTTAACAGCTAATATCTGTAGCTGTAAAATGTATTCTTCTTTAAATCCAAAAATATATTTTATATGTTTATGAATAATTTTTTTTTAAAATATTTTTTTTTCTTCGTTCCCGCTTCGCGAATCGGGAAGCTTCCCGTTAGCTGACCTTGATGCCGCGAAATAGACCGCGAGCCGGTAAACGTTTCTTTACCGCAAGTGCCGCGTTAGAAAACAACATCGTGACGCCTCCCGTCCGCATGACGTTCCACGTTGTCGCTTGATACGTCATATGACGTGCTACGTTAGCAAACTGGTACGCGAAGCGAGTGCCAAAGCGCAGGTTTCTGGAAGCAAACCGGGAGGCCCTGCAAAGCGCTTAACGTAAACACAGCAAGTCATGTGACTTGGTAATAACACTTTTCATTGGTTCATTTCACTTTTGGTTTCCTAATGATGTAAGACTAGGTCATATAATCTAAAATGAACACTTTTGATTGGTTGAGAACTCTTGTTTTTCCCAAATGATGAAAATCCCTCCTTCTTTCCTCACTCTGACTTTCATCATTGTGAGAGAAAGACCCTTTGTGATCACTGAGCAATGGCTTCTTTAGTAGCTTCAGCTGGTGCTTCCCCACCACCTCCACCACATCCAAGGAAGAGTGGACCACCTGCTCAAGTTGTAATTCAACAAGAAGAAGAAGAGGAACAGGAGGACGAGCACGAAGAGAGGCAGTTTTTGCCTGAGCAGCCCAAGACGTCTCACCGGAAAGAAAACTTCATTTGGCAATTTTTTAAAATTCCCAAAGGTCAGAAAAAAGTAAATGCAAGATACGTAACTTGCCTTATATGTCAAGATAGACTGTCCAGAGGGACCGACAAAAAATACAGTTTCGGAAACTACACAATGCATCGCCATATGACTAGGTGGCATCCTAACAACTACAGTGCTGCACAGTTTCGGAACGACCTAGATAATCTCCCTATTATGGCCAGAAGATCTGTTGTACCGGAAGTAACGGGACCAGAGGGCAGGGAGATGGTGCCAAATATACAAATGAGATTTGGTGAAGTAAAACACACCTGCGTATTTTGCGATGGATTCATTTCCTACGGAGAAAGAAGCATCACTCTGATCAACAGAGCTATTGACTATCATATGCAAGTTTGTCCGAAACGCCCAAAATAATAAATACTTCTTTTTTTTGTTTTGTTGCTCCTGTTGAGCCCTTTACAATGAATCGTTTTCATTGCCCCCTCCAAGAAAAACCCAAAAAAATATAAAACTGTTCCGAAAAATTCAAAAACAGTAAAAAAATGTTCAGAAAAATAAAAAAAAAAGTTCTTTTCAGAACTACCTCCCCGTTATTAAAAAATTGGTACAATATTTGGAACTGTGCCAACCTCTATTTCTCTTAGTTCGCTTCCTAGTTCGCTCGCTGGTACGCGAACTGGAAGCGAACCAAAAACAGTAAGTATAAGGGAAGGAAACACACACTTATGTTAAAAGAAAGACAGCTATAGGGGAGTAAACTAGAGATACTATTACCCATAATCCACTACTGATGATGTCACATATTACATCATTCATGACATGCTCAGTGACATCATCAGCAGAGGATTGCGGGTTTTTTGGCAACATGCCTTATCCACGGTTTAATAACGCTGCCTTTTGCTTTATATAAGTTTTCAAATTGTATGAAATATATACCAATAGGTCTTTATGAACCTTTAGGTAGTGCTTTTGTTCATGAGGTCTGGTCGCTTCCATACACATACAGATGTTTCAAAGATGATCAAGAAGTTTATCTGAATGGAGAGGAATGCACTGAGACGCCAGATCATTCACTAATGTGTAGGCACATACAGTTACACGATTCATGCAACAAACACCGACCAAATATGGCTTGCGTGTTGCAAGGCACGCCAGTTCCTGCTATCATCCCCACGTTCAAGTTGTTGGAAAATGGTAGTTATTTGATGCTCAATAATGAAGATTGTTCTGAGTTAATTAAAAAGTATTCCTTTTATCGTAACAGTAAGTGAACGGGTTATTTGCTGCAGAAATGTTCTATTTCCTCCCACACATGAACATAGGGAGTTTTCAATCTGGCCACAAATACCAACCTTGGGACACGTTTCAACGGCATGACAAGAATAAGAGCTCTTTTGTCTCAGAGAGAGGTGGCCTTGAGTTCGGCCCGTGAAACTTTCGTACTTCACATAGCGAACACCCGTACACAGGTTTGCCTTTCAATTTCAGCAACATGTTTCCGACTATCTTTAACGCATCCTCCACAAAATCCCTGGCACACTTTTTTAAAGTTGTTACCAGTGGTCTCGTGACTTCATTTGAGAAAATCTTTGGAGTCATCCCTGCTCCCTTTCATTCCATTTTCTCCACTCTGGTTCGTGGATTGCATTTTTACTTGCATTACCAGCGGACGCTCTTGTGCTTTTTTACATTTTTAAATATGGATGTCCCTCCTATGCAACCTCCGACCCTGCAGCTGCTGACACTGTTCCGCAATCGCATGCTAGAATATTATGGCACAATGCCGTTGGCGATATTAAGCACGGCATATGGATTATCTTTTCGGTTCTCATACTTCACCTGTGTCCAGCCTGTATTTCACTGCCTGACCTGTGATTTCGATTGGGCCATTGATTTGTGTCTCTGCGGACCGGTTTCTCCTGACGTCGACTTTAATCAGCTGATGACTCCTATCATTACTCACGAGTTGATTTGTCCTGGCGAAAGGATTATGGCTGTGGCATTGATGCATGGACTACTTGGTCCCTGGAATTTACTGGCGGCAGCACAGTCTTTCTTGGAACACAGCTTTCTTGAAAACCCACCGAGCTGTCCTCTGATGGTGATAGAGGATCCGGTGCTGGGAGAGCACGTATGTTCTTTTCCGCTTTTAAATTGGATGGCTGAACTGTTTTCGGATGAAGACGGTGACTTCCTATTGGAGGCTGTTGCAGCTTATTTTGCATACACAGTTATGTCATAGACCTTTTTCATGTTTGATATGCTGAGTACTAGCATTTCATTGACAATTCATTGACTTATTTGTCAAGTTTTTATTATTTACCTTGCCTATTGGCTTAAGACTCGATAAAGTACTTGGCTGTTTTATTTTTCTTTAGCATTGAATTTTCCTAGTTTTTAATGCTTTACCTTGCGGACCGTCCACATATAAACTTGCAATCTGCTCTCATGAGATGGCACTTCTATTATCTTATTCAGTTCGTTTCCGGATCATGAGGAGGTGTCATCTAGGTCCTGGATATCTTTACACCGTGTTAAGTTAGCATGGGCTCATTACCGGTTTAAACGCCATTTTTCCTTTTTTGCAACTTCTGCACACGACACTTAGTTGTTGCTTTAGCTTTCCACCTAGTAGTTCATCGTGGTTTACATGAGAATAATATGTTATTGGTCTACTATCTGCTTTACTTGTTAAACTATATCTGTACAGCGAGTGCTAAAGTTTCAAGAACAACACGATACAGAATTGTTATGAGGTCTGATCTCCACGACTTCATACTCATAACATAAGTGCAACTTCTGCCAATTCTGGGCATGAGGCGGGTTTTATATTGCTTTGCCGAACACACATACACAACAGTTGATGCGGTTCACATGAAGAGAGAGCTGGTGTATGCTGATGTGATTCCTTCAAATCTAAGACACTAAAGTATGGACACGCCCTAAACCAACACAAAGAGACCTTCTTAGCAAATAATATAATATGTGTATTAGGGAGGGTGAGATATAAGCAGCCGCGGGCCGTGGAGGGAGTTACGATGGGGCAGGGAGGCGGGGAGGGGGAGAAGCAGGGTGGAGCCCTCTCTACCTTGCCCCTCCCCCTCCCCGCCTCCCTGCCCCACCGTAACTCCCTCCACGGCCCGCGGCTGCTTATAAGTGTTGCTAACTCTTATTCATTTACAGCATGTTAACATACTGTCACCATTCGCTTTTTATGTACTAGTAACTATGCTGGTAATTTTGCTACTGATAATATGTGTACTTGTATTCTCCACCCTGCTTCTCCCCCTCCCCGCCTCCCTGCCTCACCGTAACTCCCTCCACGGCCCGCGGCTGCTTATAAGTGTTGCTAACTCTTATTCATTTACAGCATGTTAACATACTATCACCATTCACTTTTTATGTACTAGTAACTATGCTGGTAATTTTGCTACTGATAATATGTGTACTTTTATTATCTAAGGTACTACGCCTGAGAAGACGGCATTAGTAAATAAACATTTCAAATACACATGTGTTCTTCTTAACTCCATGTTCTGGTTTCTAAGAAATATATAACGACCGACTGTTCATGAGTTCCACGTATCCTGAGGTACTATAAGTTCATATTCTGGATTGTCTAAACATTGAGAGTTTGTTATATCCAATGTGACACTGTACCTAGCTTGCTAAATAGTTTTTGATTACTAACGTGAGTTTTGGGACACCCTAATTCGCCGAGGTTCCAATCCTCTGTCCACAGTTCTGTGTGAGAACAGAAACCCTGCGACAGGGGCACCCCCGACCCTTGCTGGAGCTTCATCACACTTGCGATACAACTCCAGCAATGCGCCACCTTTACGGCACAGATACATCACGCATCTGTGCTGTTTTTGCCCCATGATGCGCCGCATTGTAAATGCAGCACACCATAGGTGACGGAACAGCGGCACAGAATGACTAACACATCCCTGGTGATGCGCCAGTCATCATAAATCTATCCCTATGCTTCTTATCTTGTTAGAGATGAACCGCCATATGTATCATCAAAGTTATTTGCATTTCCTAAATAGCGAACTTTAAGGAATAAATAGCGATTCTTTACCATTCCTAGTTTGCGATGAGCTATTTGCTAATTAGCCGAATGTAGCCCAATGAAGCCCAATGTAGCCCAATGTAGCCCAAAGATGGCCGCCAGACACACAAAAAAACAAATGTAGCCCAAATATCAGCCAGATGTAGCCCAACTATAGCCCAGTGACAGAATGACCAATCAGCTTCGCAAACCTCCGTTACGCGAAGCGGAGCGCTGTTACAGATATATATCTTTTTTTGAACGTTAATTTCTCAAAATCCACTGGAGCACATATATTGAGACCTAGCAAAGGCACATCGGGCTACCAGTCCCTAATATTTTGCCAAGTTTCGTGCAAATCCATTCAGCCGTTCAATTATTATTATTTTTTTTTTTTTTTGCCCCGCGGGGCCCTTTTAAAACCTCCACATCAAACCTAGGGGGTCAGCGAGGATCTACTATGCCCCCTTATAGTTATTTCCCCCTTTGTTTTGACCTCCTCTTGTCTCTCGATCCTACCGAGAGACAAGATGGCGGCCGCTACGGACTGTTTGGAATGTTGACAGACGCCGGAGAACCAATCAGCTTCGCTTCACAAAGCTCCGTTGCGCGAAAAGTCCACGAACCAGAGCGCTAACCGGTCCGCTGTTACAGATATATATCTTTTTTTAAACGTTAATTTCTCAAAATCCACTGGAGCACATATATTGAGACCTACAAAAGGCACATCGGGCTACCAGTCCCTACAATTTTGCCAAGTTTCGTGCAAATCCATTCAGCCGTTCGGGCTAAAAGTGAGGCCAACCGCCCTATGGAAAACTCAATGTTAAAAACACGTTTTGGGACCCCCCTTTTTTCTCGGCCCCCACTGGACGAACCCCCCCCAAATTTTCAAGGGCTGCTCAGAAACAAAATGTGCCATTTTCCTGAAAATTTCAGCCGATTCCGTCCACAAACGCCAAAGTTATTAGACATAGAATTTTCAAAAAACCCATAGAGAAAAAATCCTAACTATATATACCTACTGGCGACCGCCAGTAGGTAATATACACACACACACACACATAAATAAATAGCTCAAAGAATTACAGTGACAATCTCATCTCATCCACCTATAGATGTTGGTGCCTGAGGATGGCTGTGAGAACAGTCAAAATGTGTCAAATTAGGAAAATGAAAAAACAGCACTCCAGGTGACCGATTTTAGCAGTTTATTCCAGTACAAAATTACGCGTCTGCTTCTGTGAAGCCTTTCTCAAGCACAAAGCCCAATCACTTCCAACCTGTTGTTAGTCTATGGGAGAGATTGCCTTACCATTGTGGGAAAAACAACGTCAGGAGTTTTTCACTATTAGGACATGTAAAACGTAAGTGAACATGTCCTACTTTTAAAATACTATGCACCCTTTCCTATGAGCCTGTCGTGCCTACCTTATGGGTGACTTATACGTTTTTAAAAGGAAGCTTCAGGCATGACAAAAGGTTTATTTTGTAGATTGAAAGCGCAGTTTAAAGCTTCACTACAGACTGCAGTGGCAGGCCTGAGGCATGGGTTAAAAGGCTACTTTAGTGGGTGGCACAAGGAGTGCTTCAGCCAACTAGTAGAATTTACCCTGTGTACATGTAGTACCGTATACTAGGAATTTACAAGTAAATTAAATGTACCAACCAGTTGCAGCCCAATTTGACTATGTTTTCGAGCAATATCACATGCTCTTTAATATTGATTAGCAGGGAAAAAGTGCACAAAGTCCAAAAAGTCAACAAAAATGGGATCAGCAAAAAAAGGCAGAAATCTGTGGTGACCTTGCAGAGAGGTCCAGGTCCAACACTCCAGCTAATTACAAATATAATTTGCATGCCTATCTCACACACACCTCCTTCTTCTATGTGCTGCGTCCCACGGCAAGATGCGAGCACTTCTCTGGGCACTCACCCCTGGCACGATAACGCTCATAAGATTACAATAAATATACCAGTCTATCAAACAACCAACCACTCCTCCACGTTGCAACATGCTGCTTATCCACTAATGTGCTTCTGTGCCCCACTATGGAATATGACACGATGTATAAATGCTCAAATACAATACAATTGTACATGTGCTCCTTTGGCCGCATGCTGTTTTCCAATATTTTTCTTACCCCACTCCTCCATACTATTTCGTCCTTTAGGTTACATAGTTTAGAAATAAATATGAGTAAAGAAGCCACGCAGACCTTTGCAACTAATCACCTTTTTATATACAATCCTAAAACTGTTTAGCAGTCCATCAAAATCATTAAATTGCACACAAAAAATAAAGAATACTAACTGCTATGGGATATGTTTATATTGTTTTTGGAAAATTAGAAAGCTGTCATGGTATGAATAGGTAAGTCCTTGCGTAAATAAGGTTTCAACAACCGTGATGTAATCTGTTAGATCAGTTTATAAGCACCATTCCAGTAACAGTTTGATAGGGACCTTAATGTTATTTACTTTCAGAACTTAGCAACCACCTGCTTTCGACAGCTGGTGGATTTGTATAAAAGATAATCACATTACAAAGGTTCAATTTTCCCTTCAATTCCCTAGAGTACTTGGTTATGCAGTAGCACTATGTCTGCACAGGTAGTTCAGTTTAAAGAGTTAAGTCTGGCATAAGAATTAATTGAAACATATTTGTAGTTAGTACGTTTATCAAACTATTACAGAGTTTTGATTAGCAAAAAATGGCAACTGCACTCTTCAAAAATCATTATTCATGTTCTCTCACACAAGAACCAACGTGGCAACAAGTCAGGAGGTTGAAACATAGACTAACGTGGTTTTGTGAAGTTAAACTGGGCCAGTCTTAGTTAATTAGTTAGTGTGGCTGATCGCACTCTCTGGAGGAGCAATTCTCAACCCAGTATGAATTAGTAACTCAAGGCCTGATTTAGAGCTTGGCGGGTCAACTGTCATCCCGCAGTGGTGGTGGTTACAAATATGCCATCGAGCTGATGGCGGCCCGCCCACCGTATTTAGATGTTTTGTTAATACAGAGGTTCTCCCCATCTCTGGGGTCTTCTCATCTGGCAATCAGTACTCCGGCACCATCAGGCCCACGGGTTTATGCCAAGTCGATTTAGATGTTCCCATTGTGCTGGCAGTGTCCTGGTCGCGGCGTCCTGACGGAGTGAGGCCATCGTGGTGTGGAGACAGGTAAGTACCTACTCATCATTATCTCTACACATACATATGTTGTGAATGTGTCATATTGTATATGTACCTTATGTGTAATGTCCTTTCTTTACATGCAGCTTTGCACACCAACAACATACACACCCTTGCATGTTCACCCACAGGCACCAAAAGCACAGCACCCACAACCACCACCGCAAATAAAATATTTTTAAGTGTCAATACAAGTGTGTACATTTTACCACGATAAGTAGTAGGATGTAAACTCCTGCATGACACATTAAAAAAAATTAATGTTTAGAGCTATGTAAACATACACAAGGAGATAGCTAATGTTACCAATTGATTGATAGTGAGACAAGTGACAGAGAAGCCTACCTCAGATTCCTGCGACAACGAGATGGCTGAGTGTCGTGGTGAAGTGGCAGCAGCACAGGAAGGACCTGGGCGATGGTGTTCAAGATGGAAACGGATGTGGGGACCCAAAAAAGGGTACGTTCTTACCTCTTTTTCGTCGTTCCCTGAAACCAGAGCTTGGAGGCTTCCCTGCCACAGTTGCCCGACGGAAAAGCACATCGTAATGGGGACGGTGGGAATCTTGACAAGACGCCCTCCAAAAGCCGCTTCTGCCTCTGATGTCGTCAATACGGGAGAAAGATCCTGATGGGGGTGGCGGGCTGCAACTGTTTTCTCTCCAACAACCCGCCAACATCTAAAAGCAGTGGGCAAACTGCCAAGTTGGAGATGCAAGACCACCAAAAAAAGTGACGGCAGGACCAGTCCCACCAAGATCTAAATCAGGCCTTCAGTCCAGATAGCTTTAGTTGTACACATAGAGAACACAGACCGGCGATCTGGACTTCTACTGTGGGAGCTACTCTAGGAAAACAAGCTACTACAGCTTATAATCTATGGTGCCACATAGAACACTGATTGAGAAGGCAGTGCACAAGACTACCTTCTGTGTATAGATGGCAATTGACACTATTTAACAATGATATGGAACTTATTTATCCAGTTCAATCAGAGCACTCGTGATGGTCCTGCTACTGATGTAGACAACTTTAACAGTTCAAAGTAATACTAGGAAGATGCCGGGGCCAAGACCAATAATGGTGCTTGTGGCCACATCTTGCCTGTACTGCACTCTGTCCAAAGGGGACCAATGCAGAATAGGTCTGACTCTACCCATAACAAAAATGCACGATTTGTATTAATGTGCTGATGCATAGAGTTGTTTATGTAGAACATAGCACAGAAACATGGAGGAGCTGATTAGAAGTGTGGCTCACTGGTTAGAGGCGGCAGACCCGTAAGCAGAGAACGGCCCGGGACCAGGGTTCGATTCCCGACGTGGCAGGGTTGTGGACCAGGGTCAGCGGACTCGATAATTCTCGCCTCGGTGCCTACTCTAGTCAGAAACCACACTCGGCAACTCTGGGCATCAGCTTGCCTCATCTTCACAACGGCCCCCTCAGACCGCCGGGGATGCTTGGTCGCACCTTAGAGAGACCCATCAGGGACCATCTCAGGGTGAGCCAGGACGGGTTCCCCAGCGGTCGAAGCGTGGAAATACTCCTCCGGGAGTCGATTCCTAGCGCTATATAAAACCTGCAATAACCCTCACTCCTCTGTGCTTGTCTGCAAGTAGCTCTTTTAGCCCTTGATGTGAAACTTGAAGACCCCTATTTGGCTGAGGGCAGATGTAATGCTACTTGTGGAGCCTCTGTACACTATGTAAATACTAACAACAATGACCATGTCAGTTTGTCAGCAAGTGCTCATGAGCACAACCTGTGTGTCTGCTTTTGGGAAGGATTCAGGTTCACGCCTATAGGAGTGTCAGTTTGTAACTGCACATCGCCATTAATGTTTCTTCTGTTGAACTCTCATTTAAAGGTACACCCACCAGGTCTACAGTTAGGATTTTCTCATACAATACTTTTTTTGCAAGTACAGCATGGGCCTTAGTGTGTACACAGGTATATCATTAGAACATTTCATTTCTTTCACATAGTTAGCTGTGTGATTCATTGCTTCCACAATGACCATACCTTCCACAGAATTGGGATTGCCTGACAATAACTTTTCTTTGGCGTCTAGATTATTGGTTCATCTGATTAGTTGGTTAAAAACATGGGTGTTGAACTTGGCCCTCTCTGCAAGGTCAGCCCCAAATAATATGCCTTCAGCCCCCTCTTTTTGCTGAATTTGTTTTTGTTGGCCTTAGGGCTCTGTGCACTTTACTACTGCTAACCAGGGGTTAAAGTGCTTGAGTTCACTCCCTAAAATATGGTACAATTAGATTACACCTGATTGGCATATTTAATTGACTTTTAGGTCTCTATTAAAGTGGTATACCATATGTCCAAGGCCTGTACATCAAATCTACTAGTGGGCCCGGATCACGTATTGTGGCAGCCACTTAAGTAGCTCCTTAAAAACATGTCTGCCATTGCAGTCCAAATGCAGTTTAAACTGCCAATTCGATTTGGCAATATAACCCCCTTCCCAAGCCTTAAACTCCCCTTTTATTGCATATAAATAATATATATATATTATAATAATATAGGTAGCCCATAGGGCAGGGTGCATTCTAATTTAAAGGTTAGACATACATTTTTAAGTTTTAAATGTCCTGGTAGTGAAAAACCTCTACATTAATTTTTCACTACTTTGAGACCTACCTCTCCAATAGGATAACATTGGCTTGCCTTACCTCATTTAATAAGTGATAACGTTATGTTGGAAACAGGAGACATTTCATGTTTGGTGGCTGAAAATTGAATTTTAAAATCAAAATACTATTTAAAGGTAAAGTTGGATTTTAAGGTACAATTGTGAAAATTCCACTTTCAGAAAGTCGGTATTTTCATGTCCAAGCTATTTGGTGCCTGCAGCCAGTTCCTGGGTCACATAACTAGGTGTAATTGGAAGCTGGACTTTGTTTATTCCTTCCAGACAGCCACACAATAGAGGGATTAGTTGTGCCTGGATGGGCCATAACTGACAGGATGTGGAGGGCAGCTGGGCACATCCACACTTGCAACTGAATATGATGTGCCCTGCTTTCACACAAAGGACTTGTCACCCATACATTGTTCATGCAGACAGCCCGGAGCCAGGGCAGGGAAGCAGGAAATGTCAAGCACTTCAAAGGGAATTCTCTTGAAACTTCTCCTACTTCAAAGAAGGCACTAGGTCTATAAATTGGACCCTCAGACCCATCCTTCAGTTCACTTTCTGGACCTGAGGTAGGACTCTTAGAGGACTGCATACTGCAGCAGCCTGCTGTGTGCGCCACAAACTGCTTTGTTGAACCTGGAAGAACTCTTTACTGTCTGGGGCCTGCCTTGAACCCTCAATGCATGCCCTGCTGCTTTAGCCCTATTCCACTGATTGTACCCAGTGACCCAGTTACTCCAAGGAGTAGTTGGCTGGACTCTTGATCAGAGAATTAGGGACAGAAAATGCTCAAACTATCTTGAACTCACACCTGGGCCCAGCCTGTGTGCGCCTTCTCCCCTAAGGAGTGCCTGAAACCTTGGTGGTGGTGCTAAAGGTGCCCAGATAGCCAAAATCCACAACTTGGTACAAGGTAAATCTTTGGCTAAAACTGCTTTGAGAAATGAGAGGAGACCTGGAACAACTTGCTTGTCTATCCAAACAAGGTGCATCGCAGGTCAGCCTGACTTCGCGGCAGCTCCTGCTATGTTCATCTCCGCAGCAGCAAATCCTGAGGGGTATCTGGCCTCGTGGACTTGTCATAGGCTACAGCCTCCAGCCTTGGCCCACTGGAAATTTTCAACTTCCAAAAAAGAGACTAAGTCTGAATATGGAAATCTTCACTGCATCTTTGTCCAGTGGCTCCCCGATGATGATGCCTCCTCCTCGAACTATGCCTGCAGCCTTGCCAGGCTGAACATTACATTCTCAGGCAACTTTTTCTTTAACATTTTTCTAAGTCTGAAGGTAAGTGCCAACCGGGCCCAATCCCCTTTTTGTATTTGACTCGCACTACATCGCGATCTGCCTTACTTGGCCAGGTCCGCGGCTGGCGCATTGATCGTTTGGAGCTAGTTTTTACATTAAACTTAAAAAAATCATAACTTTGGTTTTACTGATTGGATTTTTGTCATGTCGGTGTCAATTAATTTATTAGAATTTAGTCTATTTTTCTAAATGGTGTGGGATTTTTCTTGTGTTTTGGTTTCACTTTATTTCTGTTTGTGAGCTGCATAAATACTTTACACATTGCCTCTAAGTTATTGATTCACCTTAACAGGGATTGTGGCTGTTGCTTGACCAGGGTTAAGATTGCACCCAACCAACAACCCAGTTTTTCACAATGGATCTGACACTTCTCACAAAACTCACTTCAATTTTACATTCGTAACAATACTGCTACTTTGTTTATGTACATGTCATTTTTTTTCCTTAAACTAATTCAAAACAGATTATTTCTTTCAACCACAGTATCGTTATTTCAACAAAATAACCTCAAACATTGTTGGAACCAGCACTTTCTGGTTGAGTGAGGCAATCACCCAGCTAGGCAGAACCTGCCACTCCTGTCAGGGGCGGGTGATTATACACACTGTATAACCTGCGCTCACCCTTGGGTAGCTTGGTAACGAGCAGTCAGGCTTACCACAACGGCAATGTGTAAAGCATTGACACAGCACTCAATCACGATAAATACATTGAGTATCACAAAAGGGAATTCACACATGGTGTATGTAAATAATGTTTGTATTCAACACACATATAATAATCAACACAGCATGAATATCAAGTATTTCTGGGCATAAATCACATCTGGAATTATTTCTAGCCGTGCTAGGCCCAGCCGAGTTCGAAGGACATCAGCAATATGCACACTTGGGAAAGATCCAATTCTACCCCCCCCAGCATCCTTATTCGGTGCAACATCTTGTCCACCCCGGGCCCACCCCTAACAAATATTGTAAATCAATAGCACACAGTCCGAGGGTGCAGCATGGCCCCCAACAATAGCAGAAATATGTACAAACACAGAATCATAACACTTTTTAGCAGCACCGTGGGCAGAGGGCACATGGGTAAAACCAATGTCACACGCAATGCTTTTCTAGCGAGAAATCCACGTATAAGGCACAACCGCCGGCCAGTGTCATGAATCACAGGCAGTTTACCTACTGTCACTCCCACACACACACACACTCTGCACCACTACATGGTGCAATGGATATCAGGCAGGCCCGTACGGAACACCATTGCACACATACACACCCAGCACCCTAATGTAGTGCAATTGTTACCCAGCAGGTCAATTGGTAACACGCTGCAGACCGCGTGGCCCTAACTCACCAGACTATCCTACACCGCGTGATTGGAGAAACCCATCCTCCACCCAGCCACTAGGCCGTATGGGGCCAGCGTCACTCTCAGGGTACGGGGGATGCAGGTGGGGATAGGCAGTAAGGTCAATTAGGAGACAATCGGCAAAAGTGGTTTGGCAGCCACTCGAAAAGTTCACCCACAGGATGCGGAGCAGGAATGGCTGAGAGCAATAGTCAGTTACACCAAAGGCGTCCACAAGGGCCTTTCGGCACTAACCCTTTTCACGCAGTCTTTTGACCCACTCTCGATCATTCTCGGACGTGTTCCACCAGCCCAGTGAATCACTCTCACCGCCCAGGCCCTAGCCAGACAATACTACCTGGTAACACGTTGTTGTCTGGAAAGGCCGGGTGAGGAGAGGGCATTTGTTTGTTGTGCTGAAGGCCAGAAAAGGAACAATCGAGGAATGGAGAATGAATCAGGGAAGGGGGGCCTCTCAAAATGAGTAGATGCCCTGTCAGCTCACATCAATCAGAGTCACACCCAGACAATCCAGGCATAACGTCTGGTGCAAATGATACGGGTCACACCAGACAGTCTCGGTCACATACAACGAAGAGTTGCAAAATCCATACCTCCCTGGAAATGAGGCCAAATGTACAGTGCCCGGTGAAATTGGTCACTCCAGACAATCTGGGCACAACGTCTGGTACATAATGACATGATTAGCACCAGATCATTCCAGTCATACACACTGGAAATGAGGCACAACATTGGTGCACATTGATCTTGGTCACACCAGACAGTTCCAGACACACACAGGCACAAGTTCAGCAATGCTTCATGAGTGTTGCAACCTGTGAATCGGACACCACAAGCAATGAACATGCTGTGAGCATTTTCGCACAAGAGAGATGCTTCACGATCAACGAAGCAGCTCATGTTGGATCCCCAACCGGTGAATGCTTACCACCCTCAAGACGCTTATGCATGCGAAGGTATCCCCGATGAGGGGGCCACACGTCGTTGATGCGGGCAAGAATTAAGGGCTCTGCAGATGACAATCCAGTCTCCAGGTGCTAATATTAGTTTCACGCTGTGCTACCAGTTGGATTCCAGCCAGTGATGTGGGCACCACTCTCCAGGTGTCATGGGTAGATGGTGTGGGTCACTCGTAGGAGATCTTTGGTGTCCACATTGCAGTCCACATATAATTTTGACTCACACAGCATTGGTACATTTCTCTGCAGTTTACTATGGCAATGTAAAAACTAACTAAATAAATAAATAAAAGCACTTACCTTGCACTCTCCACATCACTGAAGTCTGCGATGTGGCGAGCGCAAGGTAAGTGCTTTTAGTTATTTATTTTGTTAGTTTATACATTGCCGTCATATGTCCGATTCCACTACCCCCCACCCTGCCCCGCCCCCGCTCTGCCCGAGCCCAATTCTTTATTCATTGCAGGTTATGATCTCGGTTTTAGCTTAGTTTTGATTCAATTGGTTTCTCAGCATCCAATGATTGATGGGTAAATTAAATTATGGTGTGCAGGTAATGTTCATCGCTGGCTGCAAACTGAGATACCTTTATGACTGTGTTGTCCTGTTTTAATATTAAAATGCATGCTTAGTCAAATTTATTTCACTAAATCTGGCATCTCCAAAGAGAAGCTTGTGAGATACTGGTAGCTCTCCAGCTAATTGTAAGTAGCTCTCCAGTGCGCAGCCCACTCTACTACATTTGTAGCTTTTACTTGGTTCATTTATGTAGATATCCCTAAATTAGAAAAGTGATATTTAATTGTTCACTCATGTGTCACAGAGGAGACTTATTACTAATAGTATAATGCTGGTGCCAGGGCACTGCAGCTATGGATGTCATGTATAGGCATTCCAAGTTCATAATGCCAATTTCATATTACTGCTGGTAATCCTGCCTGATGCAAAGAGGGGATCGCTGCTAGTAACCTTGCTTGGGGTCGCCACTGATGTATTCTTGTCTGACGTGGTCACTGTACCCACACTAATAATATTAGTTGCTCAGAATGATTTCATATACCCTAAGTAGCTCTTATTACAGAAAAGGTTGGAGACCACCTGACTAACTACTTTCAAAAGCAGAGTGTGAAATATTATCACTTCAACATCTCACCCGTTGCTCTGTCCAGACAGGACCGATTGTGCATGTACTTAAAGTGAGCTCAGGAGCTGACATTGTAAAAGTGCACATAATATGGAGGAGCATAGCTTTCGGCACAGTAACATTCTTTCTTGATAGCTCTCCTTTGCTCATTTCATTCTCAAAGTAAACAACTGTAAATGGAAATATGTAGTGTCAATAATCCAGAGTGGCTAGGATGCTCTGTATTCGATGTTATTGTATCAACTCTGAACATATTAAAATCGGTGCAAAGAAGTAAACTCTGAGTATGAGAAGTATATATACTTATATAGTGATTGTGCATACAATTGTGTAATAATTGCTTAGAAATATGTTTTGTGGACAAGACTTAGAACAAAAACTATATAAATTATTACACATCTTTTTTTTATTAGTGGTATTAGCTGTATGTTTAGGGTAAGTATGACTATTAGTATTATTCACATTGTGTTGCTGTTTTGGGGTTAGAGCTCTCACGTTCGTTCTTTCTTTCTCTCTCTTTCTCTCGTTTTCCCACCTTCTCTTGGTCCAATGTACCTTCTTCAGACTTTGACTGCCGTTTTGAATCTCCCTGTGACTTGGATTCTGAGACTCCTGGAAGTGAGAGCCCCTGGCGAGTGGCGAGTGCCGAGGCGCTGCTGCACATCAACCAGTTGGGGGGACCCAAGGAAGATTACTCCGAGGGCTCCCCAGCAGGTAAGTTCACGTCTGGAACATGTGCCCTGTGTTCTGAATATACAGACAGGTTCAGCTTGTAAGACGACAGCATAGTTATGGAAATTATACAGGCTACAATTACGTGTGATTGCTTCTAGGAAGACAGGCGTCACTTTCCCATTCGCTGGCTGTGTTTCGTCAGCGTGGCAGTCCCATGTAATTGCCTGGACACATTAAGGAAACATTATTCTCAGCGTGGTCGTGGAACGGCTGTGCGCGCTTTGTTACCGTTTAATGCATCGTGTTCCTGCTGATTCATCGCTTTGTTACCCTGTAATGCATTATATTCCTGCTGATTCACAGTAATGAACATTCGTGGCGGCTCAAGATGTCTGTAAAGATCCGTCATACCTGGTGGAAGCAGTATTTCCGCACCTTTTTGCAGCATTTATCGATGCAGGGGGTCACATGTTTGCTTCTGCTAACAGGCTTAGCTGCTCTACCTACAATACAGTATTTTTAACACGCATTTGTCAATAGCATGTTAACTTAAATCAGGAAAAAATATTTTACATTGATATTCTGTTGACCCTTTTTTAATAGATATAACGGTTTCTAAATGAGGGCCTCTGCCTTTCGGCAATTATGCATTTTCTTCCATACTTCCTTGTGCCACGCAGATAGCTAGCTAGAAGATAAAATATGATGGATGTTGGATGTCAATAAAGTGAAAGGTTGAAGTGTTCTGGAAAACTTTCCAAGCTAGCCGTCGCCATCTTTGAATGCTAATTTTTAGGTGGGGTTTTAGCCAAGACCTTTAGATTTAAAATAAAAAACATGTATGTATAATATAGCTATTTAACCCGTTGGCCGCGGGGCTAATTCCCCCGCTGTGCTGGGGGGTGGGGCACGCACAGCGCCCTGGTGCTCGTGACGAGCTCAGCTCGTCATGAGCCACAGTGGCCGTGTGCTCATGACGAGATGAGCTCGTCAAGGCCACACCCGTTTTCGTAGAATGTTCAGCACAGCTGGGGAATTAACCCCACATGCGAGCGTTCGGACTGTTATGACGAGCTCAGCTCGTCATGAGCACACGAGCACCATGGCTCATGACGAGCTGAACTCGTCTAAGCGTCCAACGGGTTAAAGAGGCTTTCCGCCAGCTGCATCTTTCCATTGGACTGTTGGTGAGTCATTCACATTTTGCATCTTTCACCTGCCGCATACAGCATGGGCCAGGATGTCAACCCAGTTTAGCCATTGGGCAACCTCACATTTTGGTCTTTCACAGGGTGCATGTTCGCATACAAGGTAGTTCTCTTCAGTACCAGGGCTTTTGTTTTTACTTTATTGCTCTGTGTTTAGACACTGATATGAAAGCACAATGTTTTCTTTCAGCTCTTCATTGTGGAACACAAGGCACATTCCAGGTTTATCAATTCCTCTCTTCTGGTTTTTCAGTTCCTATCTCCTGGTAATGGAGTTGTAAATTCCATTTGCAGTGGCCTTTGTTTTTATTTCTTTTCTGATTGCTTCTATTTCTCAGCACCAATATCCATTTGAAACTCTTTTCTGTCCTCCTGTATGTTATTCTGGGATGTATTTTAATTGAGGGCTACAGTTATATCTGCAAACCAAGTTGCACAATATCATAACTTCTCGCTACCTATTAGGTTGAGACAATTGGGACTTCACAGTTTTTTTTACGCAGCTTTGAGCAACTGTGCAGGTCTTTTTGTGGTATTTCATATGATCATTAACTATTTATATGGTTACTGCACTGGGTTGTCCAGTCTGATATTTGGTTCACAGTTCATGGTCCTGAGAAGGCATGTTTGGTGTTATAAGCAGTTGGGAAGATCTGCTCGGATGGACTTTGTTACCAGCATTTCGTATCTGAGTTCCATTGTGAGATGTAAAGCAGCACACATAGAATGTACCTAATTGGGCCCTGCAATGCTGGACTAGAGTGCAGTCCTCCGAGAGGCCAGTTTTATGTGTCAAATCACTTCAGGTATTCCATTTCTGTTCAACTGGTGATGATTGGATATGGGGCTGGTACAATACTGAGTGATGGAAAAGACCCACAAAGGACAAGTCCTGTGTGAGGGTAAGAGCATTAAGCAGGAAAACAAAGTTCTTAACCAGCCTGCCTGAGCTATAATTGGTGACACACTGCTGAGTGTTATGGTATTATTGTGGGCCAGAACGATTAGATAGGAGTTAACATGACTATATAATGCACTGGCTAGCCATATATCAGCCTTCCTTATTTTACCTATATAAGATTGGGCTGTGTCCTTTCTGTGAACGTAAACGGCAGATTCTCACTAATGCATAGAAGTGTGCTACAGACTAGAAACGATATACGTTGTTGAGGTTATGTAGGTCAAAATGAGGTACTGTCTTTTACATACAGACATTGTATTTTGAAATAGAAGTACAATGTCAGCATGTCGTTTTACTGATAAAACTATATGGCCCAAAAATTATAATGTGTGGGAATGTGTTTTCAGCAAATATGTATCATTTGAACATAACCAAGTAAAGTGCCTTGATTGTTTTTATCCTATTAAAACTTTGTTTCGAGCACACTTCTGAATTACAAAGAAGTGGTACAATTGTGGTTTCCTAACTGGTGACATGTGTTAAGACATTTCCATAGTTCATTGACTCCACAGCCAACCACACAAAGGAGCTCTTCAAAATAGTCAAAGAATTCTCCAAACCGACAGCCCGAGAGACCATTCACCCCTCCCAAGAACTATGCGACACCCTCTCAGACTACTTCCACAACATGATCACCAACATCTACAACAATTTCAACATCCAATCTGCCCCACTCAACCCTGATGACCTCAACCAACCAGCCAACACCGGCCAAACCATCACCACCTGGTCACCAATCACCACCCTGACCTCCTCAGCTATCTTGTCTTCCATCCACTCAGGGATGTACACAGACTGCTGCTGTCCTACCTCCTCTACAACCTCGCACCAAACACAATAATCACTCAACTCCTCCATCTCCACAGCAACCTTCCAATACAGATGAAAACACGCAGACGTCAGACCCCTTCTAAAGAAACCCACTGCTGACCCGAACGATCAAAGATGATTATCCAATCTCCCTGCTCCCCTACCTGGCCAAAGTTCTTGAGAGAGCCATCAATCAGCAGCTTACCGAATTCTTCGAACAAAACCATCTACTGGACGCCTCTCAATCAGGATTCCATGCCAACCACAGCAGTGAGACCGCGCTGATTGCCACAACAGATGATGTCAGAGCACTCCTCAAACATGGAGAGCCTGTGGCCCTGATCCTCCTCAACCTCTATGCGGCGTTCGACACAGTATCACACAACACCTTCATGAACAGACTCTACAACATAGGTATACAGCCAGACACAATCAAGTGGATCGCCTCCTTCCTTACAGGACACACACAGAGCATCCCCCTGCCTCCCTTCACCTCCACCACCCAAAGACATCATATGCGGCGTGCCACAAGAATCATCCCTCTGCCCGACCGTTTTCAACACCTACATGACCCCCATTGCAGATGTCGGCAGATCCTGTGTACTCAACATAATCTCCTATGCACACTACACTCAACTGACCCTCTCGCTCACTGAGTACCCCTCCAATAACAATCCTGGCTGTGCTTTCCACCACAGTTATATCTGGTCCCGTAACGTGTGGGATAACTGGGGGAAAAGACTGTTTCTGCTGGTAATTCCGACAGCTTCCTCTGGCAGCGATGAACTACCTGCAGTATGGAATGAATTACCAGGAGAGGTGTGGTATTATCAGCATGGGAACCAGCATTACTACTTGATTTCCCGGCCTCGTATATGTTTGGAATTATAGGAAACTGAAAATGTGCCCGGAACCCAATGACTTGCCATTTTTAGCGCATCTAACACTTTCGGTCACCTTCTTGATCTGAGTTTGGAAAGCAAAAAAAAGATGCATGCTACAATTCAAATAAAAATACATTTTTATGTCTCGCCTACAGACATCTTCAGTTATTCTGCGAGAGTTCATGTTGTTACATGCCATACACCACCCATCATACATATATTCCAACATACAGAAAGGTGCTCTGGACAGCCCCTTTCAACCATTGGCTATCTTCAGACATTCAATTTAGGGGTTGTCCTTCAGCGCTGAAATCACACTATGGCATTTCAAGGTCCCGTGGGAAATGTACCAACACAAACAAGCATTGGTAAAGCTCATAGATCATCCACCTTCTAAAAGGAATACCTATTGGTTTTGCCAATGTAAGTTGAATAGATGTTTGCAGTATTATTTTAAAAACATATTTCCTGTGTCTACAAAGTGTGGGGTAGCAGGCTTAAATAATATGCAGTTGATATCTAACCGACTTTCTTTTGTCTTCTTAATGCAGCAAAGAAGTGAAAGCATATATTTAGACACAATGAAGAGAATGTGTTTTTTCATGTATTTAAGCTTCCCCTATTATGCATCTTTTTCAAGGAATTTTGAATCTGTGCCTTTTACACGACTGTCATATTTAACAGAACTATTAAAAAGGAAACCATTACAATCCCATAATTACTTAAAATACAATGGGATTTAATACTATAATACAAGATTGGCACAGCAGCACACCAAGTGCCCTTGTTTCCTGAATTGTAAGAGCATATTAATCATACACAAGATAACATAATCCATGCACGCGGTGCATTTGTGGAAGTTTGCACCCTGTGCGTGAGTAAATTGAAATGCAGTGATGTGGAGGCCTGAGCTATTTGTAGATCTTCAAGAGTGGTAATAGCCATGTAAGATCACTTTATAAATGTGTTGGTGGGTGGTTTTTCTGAAATACATTACAGAAATTTTTTTCATAATGCAGAAATCTGAGGTAAAATGTATCCATCAACCCATTTTTAGCTGGAAAATATATGCAACAGAAAAGATATGAAATTGGTAGCTACTTGGTGGAGTAGAAAAAGATGACAAGAATGAGTCTCAGACAATGTTTATTTTTGGTGTTTTTTGCATTCTGTTTGTAGTTAGTTTAATGTTTTGGAGGAAATTTCTCTGAGGCCCCAATTGCCTGAACTCGTAGTCCTGATTCCAATCAAGATTACAATTAGTGTGCTTATACTGCCCCGTTCGAAACACACATACAATGCAGGAGCGGCCTGTGCAGGTATGAGTGGTAGGGCCGGGTTGGGGATTCCACAGACAACCATGAGGGGAAATTAAATAAATAATTAAGTTTCCCTCGTCGTCGTCTGTCGAAATCCCACCCACTTGTCCCCACCACTCTTACCTGCACGGGCCACAGCTGATACAATGTCACCAAATATCAGACTGAATTTGTGCAGGAAAAATACTTCACATACCAAGTTTTGCAACTCGAAAATTGAAAGCATGCGTTATTACCAATCGATACACAATTCTGAGGTGCAGAACTTGGAAAGGTGAAGTAATGCATCCTCCTGACACTGTAAACTCCTTCCTGTGTATGGCCGCTAGCGCCGGGATGACTTCGGGTAACTACGCGCTCTACAAATGCTAAATAAATAATAATAATGCCACACTCGATAAATACCACATCCAGTGGTATTAGTATGTACTCAGTGGCGGCTCCTCCACTAAGGTGGAGGAACATTGCCCACTGCTTGTTGACCAGTGCAACAAGAAAAAAGTGATAATAACAAGAAATTATTATCTTTTTCTTTGCGGGACTCAAGAAGGATCTTACGCTAGTTACGGAAAGTCATGCAGCCTCCCCTTGCTTCTTCCTCCAATTGAGAACTCTCTAGAAAATTATGCATGTGATTCCTTCACCTTTCATATGCTGAATGGTGAATGAAGCTTTATTTTCCAAATTGGACTAACCTAATTTCTTTAGGCTTTCCTGCAATATCATGGCAAAGCCTGCAATGGTTCCTAAACGTGCTGGCTAGCCTTGTCTGCTATCTTAAAAAGTATTAAGCAAACACTTGCTCACTTTGCCACTGGATTCAAGCTAGCCTGGTTGATGAAGGGTGTTACCCAGAAACCGGTCCTAGGATGCTTGTTTCCGGTTCAGGGAAGACCTGACTTGGCAGTTCGGGCTGGACTGTTCCCATCCATGAGGCACAGGGTCAAGACTGATTTGCATATACCTGGATCTGAACTGAGATGGCGAAGTGAGCTAAAGAATGATGATGGATTTAACCTAGATCAGTGACTGGGGGTGAGTGTCTCAAAAGTTTCAGCTCTCCGTCCATCATCTCCTTGTGTTTACTATCTTCAAAAGTATGCCAGGGACTCTGAAACTTGACAAACCCTTCACTGGCTCCTGGTTGCAAAGGAAATTCTATTTAAGTGTCTATCCTATTGTGCTAAAGCTTTCTATGGACAAGGCCCTACCTTCTCAAAGAAGTTATTACCCAGATACTTCTCTTCGCCTTCCCTCAGGTGTAGCACGTTGGATCTCCTAACTGTACCGTGCCGTGCCCCGGCCATACTGGTAGTTTTATCCTTTTCTAATGCAGCACCCACCAGTGTTGGCCGGCATGTCTCACAGGTGGCGGGGCGGGCAAGGGGGTCATCGTAGGGGAATAAAAAAAACTTACCTTGAGGCCGGGTCCCGGGTCCCGTGTCTCTGCTCCAGCTCTCCTGCCTCCCACTCCAGGAACAGGAAGTAGGTAGCCAGTCTCCCTCCTCTATGCCAAACACAACGTGTTGTGATTGGTTTGAGCCCTTGACACGGCGCTCAGCCAGGGACTGGAGGGGTGGGCATGTTCTCCATGCAGGCTGTAATGCATGGAGAACAAGAGAATAGGGAAAGTGCACATGACTAGTTTGGGTGGCTTGAGAGGGCCGACCAAACCGTCATTGTGTACTTAGGGGTCGGCAAACCACTCCTCCCCTGCTCTGAGAGCACATCAGCCCCGCCCGCAAAGCAGCAGGACATGAAGCATAAAATGATAATAACTGTAAGTTATTATCATTTTATGTTTCTTTTTGGCACTGCTTAAAAGTAGTGGGGCGACGCTCCTCCGCCATAGTGTAGAAGCCGCCACTGGTGTCCGCCCTTAGGAATGTTCCCTCTCTCTCTCTCTTCCTCAGCATAAAAGACTGATTAGCTGTTTAGAAGGGCTCTCAAGGTCCATCTTTTCACTTCTTACACCCTTGCAGTATCTAGACCCAAGAATCTCTAGGGAGACTATATCTCACGTCCAGAGAATCAGTTCAACGACAATGATGGGTTTCCTTTGGCAACAACAGGCTTTTGGAATCATTTTTAGTTAGGGAATTGTCTCAAAAGATGTGCCTTGGGCTTTTTCATGAACTTGTTGAATGGGGTAATTATCCAAGTTCGTAGTGCCAGGTCTGCTCAGTAAGGAATGATGTTGTCATTAATGGCTTTATAGACTAGGCTGCACATTTTGAATTTGTATTCTGGCCATAGTGGGGAGTTAGTGGAAGTTGCATGTGGGGGTGATGTGATTAAATGTTCATGCAGATTACACAAGTCTTACCGCCGAGTTCAGTGCCACTCTGAATGAATAAATAGAGGCTTCTTACGCACTTTTTAGGATGGCATTCCCAAAGTCCACTCACACTGTGGCTAATCAATGAACAGTTGTTTTGAGAGGATCAGGGATGAGGTGGCAGATTCTCTTCAGAGCATAAAGACATAAGTTTGCTGTTTTGGCCCCCTTGTTCATGTCAGAGTGGAGTCCAGGGTGAACCTCAGGGATTTGGCAGAGGGTGGGGCATGTGGAGAAACCTTCTAGATTGAGAATTTCAAAAATACTAGGATCATATTTGCTCGTGAGAGAGGGTTTGTTGAGGAGGAATTCAGTTTTCTGGGATTTAGAAGAAGAATGCCCCCCAGCATCACGGTTTCTGGATGGCTTAGCTGTTTTCAAAGTTTTTTGTTTTTTTTTAACCATATTTTATTAGCATTCATTAATTGACAATGCATACAGAAATACGTATCTTGGTGCAGTGTCCAATGTGCCTTGATTCATAACCTTTTCCCAACAGAACTAAGCCCCCACCCCCTTTGAGTTGCTTGCTAATAGAGATGCAAGTCCATTGGATGTCATCGAAATTTATATCGAAAAAAGACCCCGCCCTCACAGAGTTCCTACTGAATTGACCGTCAGACTTGCCTCTCTAGCGCTAAAGAAAAACTTTTTTACATTTGAAGATGAGCTGTTCCTTCAGGTGAAGGGTACAGCTATGGGATGTCCTTTTGCGCCGGAGATGGCAATACTGTATATGGCCCAGTACGAAGAAAAATATGTGTACAATAATAATCCATATAGGGCACATATAAAACAATGGCTAAGATACATGGATGACGTGTGGTGCATCTGGGAGGGAACTACTTCAGCGCTCAAGGAATTTCACGGCTGGCTGAATAATCGAAGTCCTGACATCAAGTTCAGTCTAACATACGATTCGAAAACCTTGTCGTTCCTGGATGTGGAGATGAAATACACATCAGAAGGATTGATGTCCTCACTATACCTCAAAAAGACCAACAAAAATAATGCGCTGCACTTTCGGAGTTACCATCCCAGAACTTTAAAAAACAATCTCCCCTATGGACAATTCCTAAGGGTGAGACGGAATTGTTCGAGGGTGGAAGATTTTGAGATACATGGAGAAGCCCTACTTCATAAACTCCTTGAGAGAGGATATCCTCGTAAGCTCTTGAAACACTCCATGAAAAGAGCACGATGGACACCAAGAGAACATCTACTTAAAAAATAAAAAAAATCGCCTTCAGAACGCATGGTGTGTGTCTCAACTTTTGGACCCCATACTCACCCAGTTCAAAAAATCATACGGAGCCATTGGCACCTGGTCGAAGACGCAATTCCCAATATTGGACCACCACTATTCGCCCTCAAAAAGAACCGCAGTATAGGACAACAGATCACTTCTACATGTCCTGGAACAAAAAAGGACAACCAAAGCACTTTGTTTGGTCTGGGGCCTGTGAAGGGCCATCATAAATGTGGGACCTGCTCGGCCTGCAGTTCCACTATCGAAGGTACTCTGTTTACTCATGGGACAAAATTCTGGCGACATGACGACTTTACTAACTGCAAAACTAAATATGCTATCTATGCTATTGTGTGTCCTTGCCAGAAAGTTTACGTTGGCAAAGCAACACAGGAAGTACGCCAACTTATTATACAACATTGCTCACGGATCAAGAATAAAGTCATGACGGCTCCATTGGTACCTCATTTTCTCCAAATGAATCATACTCCCAATGATTTCAAATGGACTATTCTGGCCATCGTAAAAACCTCTTCGCGAGGGGGCAATCCTGATTTGCAGTTATCTCAAAAAGAGGCATTTTTGATCTTGAAGTTTGATACGGCCATGAAGGGATTGAATGAACTTTCGGAACTGAGTAACTTGTGAGACCCATTTTTTATCATTCAAACATGGAAAGTGCAGTTTGGCTTTGAATATGGCTGGTTCCAAGCTAATATATTAAAAGGTCTCTGCCCTCTTTTCACTTTAAATCAGCATTTTGAATCTGATTTACATCGTGTTCCTGCTTTTAAACTACAAGTACCATAATCCCCGGGCGCCTGCTTTTCTATTGTAAGCTGCCCCTTTAAATTTGCGTAACTACCAGCATACGGTCTTTTACAAGCACAACGGCTGAGGAACTGAGGAGCCGCACTCACGTAAACAATTCAGGACGGTATGTTCCAGACGCGAGTGTATCGTGCTACCGTTTTCCAATTAGAAGCATGCAAAATGCCAAGCCGACGGCCGCTTTTGCTCCAACTTCTTCATTCTACTCCATAATGTATTTATGCTTTCTCTCCCGGCAGGATCGGCTGAGAGTGAAGCTCGAACATTGCTGCAGAGGGGGGCCGCCGCCATTGGGGATTTGGGGGGGAGGCCGACCATTGGGAGGCTCTCCCCCCCGGGGAGGTTTGGGGCACCCGGGGAGGTGGGGGGGGGGGGGGAGGGAGGAAGCTTGATTCTCTGGGCTCGCCGTAGCTGGCGATATTGGGCTGGTTGGGCTGGTTGGGCTTTCTTTGGGCGTGTTTTGGGCTGGCTGGGTATTTAGCCGGCCATTTTGTGTCACTGCACACTGTTCGTGGTGCAGTGACACAGCAGCCAGGGGTTTAGGCTTTTCTTGGTGCTTGGTCTGTGTTTCGTGCGTTTGCAGGAGTTTTTTGTGCTTCGATAGCTCAGTTGGGAGAGCGTTCGACGGCGGAGCTTGAGGACCCTGGTTATATCCCGGTTGTCGGCATAGTTGCAGCTTGTGCGGTGATACTTACTGAGGCGGCGTATTGAGACGAGATGGCGGAGGGCGATGATCCGCGTGTGGCAGAGGCGTTGAGGCTTTTGAGCGAGGCGGGCCGCATGGACATCGTGCGGCCCAACCTCAAGGTAAGGCCGCAGCGGCGCGCTGCCAACGGCGCCGCTGCGGCTGTGGTGGCATGTGAGCCGCCTCGGTCGCGGCCGCGGCCGGCTCAGCGGGGTGGGAGGGGGGGGGCGGAGGAGCGAGGGGCGGAGGCCGGTGCTCGGAGGCAGGGCCGCGGGGGAAGGCACAGGGTGGCGGCAAGAAGGCTGGTCGGAAGGGGAAGAAGCGGGCACTGGAGTTCGTCGAGGAGGTGGGGGGGAGTGGGGGCGGATCGCGAGGCAGTGGTTGTGTTGGGAGGGCGGGGTGGGGGAGGGAGGACGAGGGGTCCCAGGTGGGGCTGCCGGGGGAGTGGGAGGCCGGGGGGAGGGGGGTGGGGGGCCGAGGGTGGTGAGGGGACTGTGGTGGTGGAAGGCAGTGGTGCAGGAGGGGGAGGGGGGCCGAGGGGCGCAGAGCCAGGGGAGCAGAGGGGGGGGGGGTTGGGAGGGGCGGTTTCCCCATTATTGATTGAGGAGACTGAGGTGGAAGAGGAGGTGGGGGGGAGGACACGGAGCTAGACTGGAGTTTGTCGACATCTGAGGAGGGGGGGCGTGGGGGGCAGTGGGGGGATGGCGTCGCCGGGGATGCGGGGGATGGGTGGGGGGAGGGGCCAGGCGGAGGGGCGTGCCAGACCTGAGGTCATGGGAGGAGTGCGCGGAGGCGACAGGGCGGCGGGCGGGAGGGGTGAGTCGGGGACGGGGGGGTGGGCCGGGGGGAAGGGGGGGCGGAGGGAAGTGGCGAGCACTGGGGGGGTTTCGGTGTTGGGGAGGGGAGCGACATGTGGGGGGCATGGGGTGCGCGGCGTGGGGTGGGGGCGGGGCCGTGCTGGGGTTCCGGGGGGTGGGGCGGGCCGGGGGGCTGGGCCGGGGAGGGGGGTGGGACTTGGGGGGCGGGGGAATCCCGTCGTGGCGCGGAGGTCATTCGGCAGGATGGGGGAGGGGAGCGGGTATGGGATGGGGGAGTTGGGGGGGGAGCGGTGCGTGGGGGGAGAAGGGTGGGATTTCCACCCAGGCATGCTGGACTCCACCTTTTTTCCTTGGCAGGAGCTGTTTGCGAGGCGCTCGGGGGAGCAGCATGCGGCTCCCACCCACCGAGGGGATGGGCCGGCTCTGTCTGGTGCGGGCGGCCGAGCTCCAACGAGGGACCTAAATCGTGACCGCGGCGACTGGAGGCGGGATGCGTCTCCGACAGCCCCTCCCCGAAGGGTCTTTACGGCCGCCGGGGGTGGGGGAGTGAGGATGGATGCGAATAATTCTGCTTTGACTGCGAGTGTGGAGGATGGGGGGGCGAGTGTGGACTTGAGGGAATTGATGCGGGTGTGTCGTGAGAGAGCGGGTTTGAGCCGGCTGGAACCCCAAGTGGGGGGCCGGGGTGGTGTGGAGCTGGCTGATGGAGAGTCGGAGGAAGAGGGCGAGATTCGGGAGGACGGGGGGGCTTGTAACGTTGTTAGCAGTGTATTACAGGTGCCAGCAAGGCAGGATGTGCCCAGAGAGATGGCCCCCTCAGTTCCACTGGTTAGGCGGCGGGATCCAGCAAGGACGCCGACCTTGACGCCAGGTAAGACGGATGACGGTGCGGGGAGTGGAAAGCGGCGTTGTGTGGAGGTTGCAGTGGGGACGGGGGGCGAAGGGGGGGATGGGTGGCGGTTGGTGCGGGGACGATATGTACAGGATGCCGGAGTTGGCACGGACGGCGCGGCGCAGGGCGGTGACGGGTCGAGCGCGGGCGGCGGGGCAGCGGCGGCTGGCGAGACAGAGACGGCGGGGGGAGGGAAGGAGAGTTGTGTGGTGCCGGTGCGTAAGTTACCGTACATGGGGCTGACCAAGCCGCTGGGGGCCCACCTTTCTGCTGCAACGAAGGAAAAGATCTGGAAAGGGGAGTATATTGACATCTTGAAGCTTCTCCATAGGGAGTTGACGTCCAAGGAGGGGTCGAAGGAGGAAGAGCAGGAGTTAGCTAGGCGCCCAAAGGTGCCCCTGACGTTAGACAACTGGTCAGCGGCGTTCCTCATATACGCGAGCGTGTATTGCGAGAAGTTCCCGGACCGGTGCGTTGCGCTGTTTAAATACATGGATGTGGTGCGGAGGGCCCAGGTGACTTACGGCGGTTACGCGTGGTCACACTATGACGAGGAGTTCCGGGCGCACATGGCGGCGGACCCGGAAGCGCAATGGGGGGAGCTGGATTCGGATCTGTACCAGCAAACGATGGGAGGGGCCTAGTTTGGCCGCACCATTTACACGGCAAGCGGTCTGCCGCTGGTGCCGCCCCCCTTTGCGGCCCGCCCCTCCCATGGGGGGGTGGGGCAGGGAGACTCTGGCAGCCAGGCCGCGGTCAGGGCCTGCTGGGACTTTAATAGGGGAGCCTGCGGGCGGGCGGCATGCCGGTTCCGGTACGAGTGCTCGTCATGCGGACGAAGGCATCTGGTGCTGCGTTGCTGGGGGCTCGGGGGCCCACCGGGGTAGCAACCTGTGCAGGGAGGTGCCCCAGCCAGAGGGGGACAGATTGGGGGAGGGGAGGCGGCAGAGGGGGAGGAGCGGGGGCTCTGGGAAAAGGCTCGTACGCCGGTTAGGATCAGGCGGATGGAGCCCTGGTTGGCGGCGTATCCGCGGGCTGAGGATGCTGCTGTGCTGCGTCGGGGTTTTCGTGAGGGTTTCAGGCTAGGGTACGAGGGCCCTCGGATTGCTCGCTGGGCGGACAATCTGAAGTCGGTGAACGCACATAAGGGCATTGTGCGAGAGAAACTGTTCAAAGAAGTCAGAGAAGGCCGGATGGCGGGCCCCTTCACGGCACCTCCGTTGCCGGGCTTGATCATTTCCCCCATCGGGGTGGTGCCCAAGAAGGAGGAGGGGCAGTTCCGACTGATACAGCACTTGTCTTGGCCGGAGGGGGAGTCGGTCAATGCCTACATTTCGGCGGAGTTGGCGTCGGTGACTTACTCGTCGGTGGACGTCGCGCGGAGGCTCGTCGCGGCGGCGGGACGGGGGGCGTTGATGGCGAAATGCGATGTCAAGTCGGCTTTCCGACTGCTTCCGGTGCACCCAGCGGATCACCAGTTGCTGGGGATCCAGTTCCAAGGTCTCATCTTTGTGGACAAGGCGCTGCCGATGGGGTGCTCCATCTCCTGCGCGCTATTTGAGCGCTTCAGCTCCTTCATACAGTGGGTTTTTTCCAGGCGCACAGGCTCGGAGTCAGTGACGCACTATCTGGATGACTTTTTCCTGGTGGGGCGGCCCGGTGCGGAGGACTGTCAGCGGCAGCTGGATGGTTTGGCCGGGTTAATGGGGGAATTTGGGGTTCCCTTGGCGCCAGAGAAGACGTGCGGTCCCAATACGGTGTTGTCCTTTCTCGGTATCGAGCTCGACTCGGTCGCCATGGAGGCGCGCCTACCGGAAGACAAGAGGTCAGCAATGCTGGTTCTGGTGGATGGAATGTTGTCAAAAAGGAAGGTGACGGTGCGAGAGGTGCAGGTGTTGTTGGGGCATTTGAATTTTGCTTGCCGCGTGGTGCGGGCGGGCCGAACGTTTTGCCGGCGTTTGGGTTTGGCGTTGTCCGGTTTGACTTTGCCTCATCATCACGTGCGCCTCTCGGCGGGAATGAAGGAGGACCTGCGCATGTGGCGGGCGTTCTTAGAACGGTTCAATGGTGTACCCATGGCGCCAGCGGAGGACTGGGAGTGGGACGTCACCATGTACTCGGATGCGGCGGGCGTCGGCGGCTTCGGCCTGTACTGGGAGGGAAGGTGGTGTGCGGAGCAGTGGCCGGAACATTGGCAGGCGGGCGGGAGGAGCATTGCGTTCTTGGAGTTGTTCCCTTTGGTGGTGGCGGTCACGGTGTGGGCAGGGGCTTTGGCTCACAAGCGCGTGCTCTTCCGAGTGGACAACATGGCCGTAGTGCAGGTGGTGAACAGGCAGTCGGCTCGGGACCCACAGGTTCTGAAGTTGATGAGGGTGTTTGTCTTGCGTTGCTTGGAGAATGACATACTGTTTCAGGCGCGCCACGTTCCAGGAGTGGACAATGACATTGCCGATGCCTTGTCTCGTTCACAGTGGGAGAGGTTCCATAAGCTAGCCACGGAGGCGGAGGAAGTCAGGACGCCGGTGCCGGAGGAGCTGTGGTCAGTGGGCGAGGCCGGGTCTTTCAGTTGGTGAGGACGTCGGTGGCAGTGTCTACGTGGAAGGCGTATGAACTAGCGTGGGAGGAATTCCTGCAGTCTGGTGCGGTGAGGCAAGGGGACCGGTGGCGGCGCGAGGAACAGGTGCTAAGGTTCATGCTGGCGCTCATGGATAGAGGGCTGACGCGGGTGTCGATTGCGGGCAAGTTGTTGGCGGTGGCTTTCATGGGGAAGTTGTGGTGGGGTTACCCCCCGTCGGCGGGGGAGTTGGGGACCCGGCTGCTTGAGGGGTGGGCGAGAGAGAAGGGGGCGGAGGTGCGGCTGCGCCGTCCCATCATGGTGGACTTGCTGGAAGGGGTAATCAGCGCGCTCCCGGCGGTGTGCAGGGACGAGGGCGAGGGCGAGGCGGTGCGTTTTTCTACCTTGATGTCATGGCTTTTCTTTGGAGCGTTTCGAGTGTCGGAGTTGCTGGGTGCGAAGGGGGAGGCGGGGGTGTTGTGGGGGGAGGTGGAGGTGCGAACGCAGGCGCTCGAAGACGGACCAGCGTGGGGTCGGGACTTGGGTGGTACTGGGACCGGGCGGCCGGGAGGGAGTGTGCCCGGTGGCGTGGGGTAGGAGGTTGATGGCAGGCAGTGGCGAGATGGAGGGGGAGGTTTTTGGACGGGGTGGGGGTGACGGAGTGATGGCGTCTCAGGCTTTGGGGGTTCTGCGGCGCGCCCTACGGTACATGGGGGAGGACCCCCTGGCATTCGGGACGCATTCCTTTCGGATCGGGGCAGCAACGGAGGCGGCACGGAGGGGTTGGGGTAAGGAGGAGATACAGAGGCTGGGACGGTGGAAGTCTGATTGTTACAGGACGTACGTGCGTCTGAGGGAGGGGGAGGGTTTGTTGTAACGGTGATTCCCGATCTTGATATGTGTGTCTTTGCAGGTGCTGTGGCGGGGCCGGAAGCGGCTGTTCTGAATATATATATTGTGGGACATTCCTTCGTCAAGAGGGCAGAACAGGCGGAGTGGGACAGGCCTCGGACACTCAATTTGGGATTGGATGTGGGGCTGTATTGTTGTCATTGGAGGGGAAAAGGGGGTAGGCGTTGGCATGAGTTATTGCCCATGAATAACACAGTGGTGAGAGGGGGGGTGTGCCCTGATGTGGTGGTGATTCATCTGGGCGAGAACGATTTGGTGCAGTGCAAGGGGCTGGCGCTGCTCAAGCAGATGAAGAGGGACCTGAGGGAAATTAAGAGGCAATGGGCGGGCTGCCATATTATCTGGTCTGAGTTTATTCCCAGGCGTGTGTGGAGGGGGGCGGAGCGCCCTGGAGCCATAGACAGAGCTCGGAGGAAAATTAACAGGGAGATGCGGGAATTCGGTGCCAGGGAGGGGGTTGGGAGGATGGAGCACCCGGAGTTGAGCTATGGCGCGATATATTTTTTCCGGGAGGATGGGGTTCACCTGTCCAGGTATGGCATGGAGTTGTACTTAGTCCAGCTTCGGGAGGTGTTGGATGGGGCTTTGGGGGTGCTCAGGTATCCCAGGAGGCAGGAGTCCTAGGGGGGGGGGGCGAAAGGCGTAAGCGACTTTCGAGTGGCGCTTTCCTAAGGAGATAGGGTGGTTTTGCGGGAGGTTTGGGGCACCCGGGGAGGGGGGGGGAGGGAGGAAGCTTGATTCTCTGGGCTCGCCGTGGCTGGCGATATTGGGCTGGTTGGGCTTTCTTTGGGCTTGTTTTGGGCTGGCTGGGTATTTAGCCGGCCATTTTGTGTCACTGCACACTGTTCGTGGTGCAGTGACACAGCAGCCAAGGGTTTAGGCTTTTCTTGGTCCCGCCCACCCTCCCTTTAATTTCATTTTCCCTGTCCTGGGGTTTGGGTCTTGGTCCGGGTCGTGAGGGGTTTTGTTGGTTGATGGTGCACTGGTTAGGGTTTCAGTTGTGCTGTCGCTGGAACAGGTGGAGTTTCTGGGGGCGCTTTCCTAAGGAGATAGGGTGGTTTTGCGGGAGGCCTGGGAATGTATGGTAGGCGGGGTGAGGTCATGGAGGTCACTGTGGCATTCAGTCGAGGGGTAGGTTGCTGAGCGGATGTGTTGTATTTCAGTTGCGATGTTGGGGTTAACTTTAGGGGTGGGGGTGGGGGGACTGTCAGGCAGTTGTTATTTAGTGAGCAGTAGTTTTGTTCGGCACAGGCCAGGTGGGATTGTATTATAGGTGCACCTGATTCCAATAAAGCGGCCTTTGTCACACATTTTGGTTGCCTGTGTCAGTGCTTCCCCCCCCCCCCTCACCTACTGGTGTGCCCCAAGGCTGTCAGTCTCGAATTTGATTAAAACGAACGACTACGGAGGTAGGCTCAGCCCGTGAGGGGTCTCTTCTACATTCCTGAAAACTTTTGAATCCAGTTTCAAGGAACTAATGTTCAATTTCATGTTTCGCCAGAACGTCACTTCATTTGAGCGCGTTTGTCACTGGCTCGAAATTTGAAAACACAAGTCCATGCCTTTTACAATGTGAGGTAGGAATTTATATATTCAAGGTCCACTAATGTAATACTCAGCCGTTAATGTATCATATGCTGATTATTCCCCAATATGTGTTTATGTATCCACAGAGTTTCCATGCTCTTCTATGAATATTTAATCGAAATGTTGGAAGGAACATCCAAGTACTGGTATAACTAGGTGTCTAGGGTGCAGTCTTAGAGAAAATCAGTGTAATAATATAAGTTTCGGAAACACTGACACTTATTCCCCTTTGTTTGTATTTTACGTTTTATAGTGAAGGCCATTTCCAGTCCACGTCCTGATGAGAACCCTTAAGCAGCTTTGGGTTCGAAACGCGTTGACTCTGAGCTTAAGCCAGAATAAGAATGGGCATTACAGGAATGACTTTTAGGATGTATTCCCCCTGTCAATTCGATCCTCAGTACCAATATCCTTCAGCACAGTAAACAAGCAGGCCCTATCTGAACTATTTGTTGTCCGCTTGTTTATGTATATAACACATAAGGACTGGTGCCCTCTGAACCAAGTAGTTGGAGGCATTTCACTTTGTATATGGTGTCTTTGTTTGATACAGATGTTATGTCATTTATTTGTACCACTTTTTTTAAAATTTTGGATGTTCATGTATTGTAGGTGTAAAAAGTGTTACAATGGTGTTGTTTTTTGCATATGATGACATGCTTTGAAATATGTAAATAAGTAAAAATTATGAAATGAAAATTCTGCTTACATAGGATTTGTTTGCTAGGTGGGGCAGTAGATTGTGAGAATAACCTATCTGGTCACCCTTTTTGTTTAGCAAGTGTGAGTGGTCCAGACCAGGTAGTGACAGGACCCAAGCCTTTTTGCTCAGTCAGCTCAGTTAAAGCCACACTAGCAATATCAGAGTGACCCTTAGGCCTGTAGACTGGCAAGTGTCCAATGATTCTGGTACAGTAACGCAGACTAATGACAGGGGTTCACCTAGATAGCTGTGCCTGACAGTCAGGTATCCTTCAAAGCAAGTAAGGAAAATAGTTTACATTTGTTCCCACTTTCACAACCTACTTGTGGTCTGTCACACTCATCTTATCGCAACCAAATGTTCTCGATATTATGGTGCAAGGTAACCTCTAAACTGATTAACAGTGTATTTTGTTATATTTTAGCAACAGTTTTGAAGTTTGCCACCAGAATGTACATAGGTGCATTTATAAACACTTACAGTGGTATTACTTTTTCAGAAAATACGTTTTCTGCTTTTCTCCAGCTGTTTTTAATGCACACTCTCTTGAGAAAGTCAATAGTTGAAAAATTTTACTTATTGGTTTATCAAGTTTAATAAGAGGGACAATTTAGGTGCTAATAACTGGATGTCCTCAGGGAGACCAGCAGTAGGTCACAGGTAAAATGCACATATTATAGAATATTTGATGACTCATTGTTTAACTTGTCCTTGTGTCTAGTAGCTCATGAAAGAGGAAAAATTCAGATAAAGTGAAGCTAGGTGCCACGTTGGAATAAAAGGGAAGGGGGCACATAAGGTAAAATAGCCGCAAATCATCTAGGAATGCCTGATAAGGAAAGTTTAAGAGTAATTCAACACCTGCTTAAAAAATGCACCAATCATCTAAGGAATGCCACTTGCAAAATGTCAAGATGTACCTATAAACCTTGCATCAATTTTGGAGAAGTCAGATTCACACCAAACATCTGATCCCAATTTCTGGGATCAATATCTACCAAAATACAAAAGCCACATTCTAGCGGGGGTTATTTTTCTTTTTGGGACCATCAGACTTTTCCTGACTCTCCCTAACATAAAAATGTGCCTCAGAACATGGGCTGATGTGCTTACACCAACATTTGTAAGTCCATTGATCTGTCAGTGTACGGTTTCTGCCGGTAGACCCCAGCACCAACGCCACCAGCAGAAACATAATGCTATGCCCAAATTTAAATAGAGTAAGTAGACTATCAGTTTGACGGACAACGAATCCCCCACAAATGTGGCATTTTGTTGAAAAGGACTGTGTTAGCCAAACTCTAAATGAGGCTCTTAAACATTTTTATTCACTGCTGGCACCTGATCACATTTGAAGTGTTTCAACCCCAACTAAGGAAGTTCCATAGAGACAAGTAGATCTTTTAAAATTGTTTACTTTCCTGTAGTCTTACATTAGTACCTCTTTGATTTCACTGTTAATGTGGTTATTCACTTTTCTTTGTCAATTTTCTTTGGCTTTTTAGTGTTACTGATTTAATACATTTATGCTAGTATCATACATTTTACTTGGGTCTTTAATTCACTGACTAAATTGCTTTCTAAATTGTAGAGTTTTACACCACAACAGGTTTCTAAGGGTAAGTCCTTTAGTGACATGTTGGGATCAGCCATTCATACCAAAGTCTGGACCAAGGAAACATGAAAGAGGAATTTGGTTTTCCTGTGAAAATGTTCTGGCAAGGGTATTGAGGAAAGTCAATTATACCAGGCATATAATCTCAAGTCACTCTTCCACCTCTACAGTGGCAGGGGAATTTCCCAGTGGATAAAAATGAAATTATGTTGAAAGATTAAAAATGAAATAACAAATATAAAGTTGACAAAGATAAAATGTATTTCTATTTTATTCATTATTTTATTTTTCAATTAAAAGTGGCATAATCGTGCATGGACATGGCAAATTGGAAAGCAAGGCAATCAAAAAAACAATTAAGTTAGGTGAGCCACCGACTCGGCCGCCCGCACCTGGGGAGCTGATCGGACGGAGTGTGCACGGCAGAAAATAACCACCAGGAGGCTGATGGCACAGAACTGTAGGCGACCGTGACTCAAAATGGCGGCCCGCTGATACTGTGAGCCCGCTGCAGAGCATAAAGCTGAAGTGTAGCGGAGTGCGCGTGCCGTCAACGGTGAGTCCCACTGAATAGCGTCTCCCCCCCTCCAGGCAACGCGTCAGAGAGAGGTGGAGATAGTGCGGGGATAATAGGAAGCAGAAACCGAAGGGGGTGAGCGGTCAGTGGGCAGGCGGGCACAGCAACGAGAGGCCCTGGGACTGGCACAGACAAGCCGCCGCAGAGAATTGTGCTTCCTGGTGCGGCACAGTAAGGCGGCCTACAACGTTATCTCACCCGAACTTCGCCCCAACTCTCCCACAACCCGAGCATGTTAAAGCGGCAGACTGCGGCCCACCAAAGAAGACGCTTGCTGTGATATCGGCGATCATCCAGAGTCACGATAAGGAAACACAGATGGGGAACCAGCCCATAGAAGATGTGCCAAGGGCCAGCGGGAGACACTGGGTGGTGCAGGAGAAGTGCGCGGCCCTCCCGGGGCCTGAATAGTACGAAGCGGCTGTTCAGCAGGAGAAGGCCCATAAGAGACGGGTTGTGAAAGACGTCATTTGTGGACAATACGGAGACGGGGGCCAGACGAAAAGAGCTAGAGATAGCGAACCCCCCCAGAAGGCAATAACCATGGAAGTGACTGATCGGGGACAGGCCCGAACATTCCGATACCCGCTGCTTCGGAACTCTAAGCCAAGTCAGAAACAAACAGGAGATTGGTGGCCACAACCAAACCGGTAAGTGCAGCCACGCCAGGTGGGAACAACTGTGCGGGCCTCGAGGGTTGCTAATCTGGGGCAATCTATGGAGAGCATATAGTAGACCCCGTGGAGGATTACAAATACTGAGCAGTGAAAGGACTGTACTGTCTGATATCTACCGGATCTTCAAGTGACTGTGAGCGGTCACTGCAGCCAGCTCGGGCTCCAGAGGGCAACACACCAGAAACACCATTCATGCACGGGCCGAAGAGTACTACTTGAATACAGTTGGGAGGCGATGCCAAAAAGAGCGCAACTCGACACGTGGGCAGTGGGACACGCGTAGACAACACTAGCTCAGGACTGTACAAAGACACAAAGAATTCATCCAGGCCAGCTGCCAAACCTCACCACAGCAGCAAGAACAGGCCACTACGCGCACCGTGTGGAAGTACCGCGGGGGTAGGAGAATAAACCACCATCAATGGGAAGGCTGACAATAAGCAAGACAAAATCTCCTTTGAAAAAAGAACAACACGTCTCCAAGACCCCACTACAGCCCTGATTACCGTAGTCCCTGATACACAAATGGATTCTGACCAAGATGATGGCACAAATGGACTCTGACCAAGATGATGACATCAGAGCAATGATGCGAGAGGTGTGGGGCAACCTCAGAGCAATCGATACGAAATTAGACAATATGGCAGCCCGCTTGGACCACATGTCCCAAAGAATAGACAAGCATGAAAGCTGGATAGGCACACTGGAACAGCGCGTGTCGGACTCGGAGGATCGGCAGGAAACATCACAGGGCAACATGCTAGGTATGGAGATGGTGCTTGCAGTAGTATAATTGAGCACAGCACTTTGAGTCCGCTAGCGCCAAGACACCTGAGCGTATTCGTGCGCTGTAAAAATTCTATTAACATTACCATTAACAATCAAGGCTCGCAACGAAGACCTGGAAGCAAGGTCCAGAAGGATTAACGTCTGTATCATGGGGGTACCGGAGTCGACCAACATCTAAAACATGGAATGATATGTGGAGGAAATGCTCCGTGATCTGTGTGCGGAGGAACTTACCCCGATGTTCCTGGTGGAGCGTGCACATCGCACCCTGGGCCCTAGACCGGCTCCGGGGGCCCCCATAAGACCGATCATAGCTCGCCTACTCAACTATAGAAACAAAGACAGTGTGTTGAAAGTTGCCAGGGAAAAAGGGGATACCCAATATCAGGGGAACAAAATAGCTCTCTATCCGAACTTTACTTAGACTGTGCAGTTGGCAAGAAGAGAATTTAAACCAGCCAAAAAACTACTTCAGCAAGCAGGCACAAAATACTCAATGATGTATCTGGTCAAGTCATGAGTCCACACCGGAGGGAAACCCCTATTTTTCACTGATGCTAGTGCTGCCCTGAAGTATGTCAAACAGACTATCAGAAAACACCGCACTCATGAGAGAGTGTCTTTGCCTGCCTTCAATAACCAGATGAGTGATAATGACTGACAATATGAATGACGGGGGCCATGTACTCTGTGTTTCCGGGGACTCCAACTGATATTATGCTTTTGAGCCAGAGCCGCCCATACACGCTCTACCACCCAGTCCAAAATGACAGGGCAGTAAGCAGGCAACCCCGCGCCCCTCTGGGATGATTCCCTGTTATACTATGTTCAATGGGTTCCCTCACAAGGGGTGTTGTTCAGCAAGGGATCCACAACCTGATTGGGGGGTTAGTGTGGGAGGGGGGTGGGAGGGGAATGTTAATGTTTATTGCTGTTGGGTGCTAGTCAACTCAGCCATCGGAATATGTTATCTTAACCGCAGACAGTCATATCCAGCTAGCACACAGAGCAGGCATATGCTGAAAACGTGATGGGGGCTCTATCCGAGGCAGTGGTTTGGGCAGGGGGAAGGGGCAAACAGTGACACAACTAAGCCAGACCTGAAGCAATTGTGACAGTCAACTGTCTAATTTGCCTGTCTCACTTGGAAAGTACGAGGTCTGAACGACCACCCCAAGTCTTGGCTGGTACAATCTTACCTGGTCAGACATGGGGTAGATATCTGTCTCCTACAGGAAACTGACCTCCTGGAGTCGGCCAGTACAAGGCTGTCGGAAGCTCGCTGGAGTGAGGTTCACACTGCAGGCTATTCAAGCTACTCCCATGGGGTAGCAACTCTCATCCATAAAGGGGTCCCCTGGCACACAAAACAGTCACGAAGAGATCCAGAAGGGCGGTATCTCCTCCTAAAGGGTACACTATATCAAAGGCCACTAATTATAGTAAATGTCTATGGTCCCAGAATAGACGATCCCACATTTTTTTGCCATCTCTGGCATAAGATCCAGTCCATGGGTGACTCTTCAATACTTTGGAGCGGAGATTTTAATATCGCGCTGGTGCCACACAAGGACAGGGAGGGAGCGTTGCGGGCTCTCCACCCGCAAGCGACAGTGACATTACATAGTATAATACAGGACTACAGTTTAACTGACCCCTTGCGTGCGCTCAACCCCGCGGCACGTGAAGGTACCTGCATTACACACCATCGCCAAGCATGGTCCAGAATAGACTTCCGGCTCTTGACCTAAGACCTACAGATAAAGGAATGGGAAGCCACCCACCAAGCAAGGTCACTATCGGACCACGCCCCGGTAGCCCTGGCCCTACTGATCCCCCAACCTTATTGTCAGCCATTCTCATGACGCCTCCCCCAACTCCAACTTACTAGACACAGCTTTTTGCGATGTCAACTGAGGGAGCTTTGTGGAGGGCGTTTAAAGTGGTAATCCGGGGGCATTGCATAGCAGGTCAGTCCGGTGTTCCTCGTGATATACAGAACAGTTTGAGTAGAATAGAAAAAGAACTACAAGGACTAGAGGCACAGTACTGCACAACACCAACACCCTCCATCTTGGCAAATATACGCACCATGCTCACGACATATCAGGAAGAAGAGAGGTAGACCGGCCAGGTAAAATGCTGGCTAATCTCCTGCATATGCCCAGAGGCTCTCTTTTCTTTACTGAACTGACCACCGCGGATGGTGCAATAGTGCACCCCCCACAGGACACCTTGTCCACTATGTGCAGTTTTTACACACAACTATATAAGTCCACCTCTGAACTGGCAGAGGACTTACTGTGCGACTACTTTGATTCCATTGCACTAGTATGGTTTAACAGAGCCCATCGGGAATACATGAAGATGCCCTTCATGGTGGAAGATGTCAAGCAGACCATAAGTAGTCTCCCAGCAGATAAGTCCCCTGGGCCAGATGGCCTGACAGCCAAATTCTATATGAAGTACGTGGATATCCTAGCGCCTCGCCTCCTGGCGGTCTATCAAGAAGCCATGGAGATAGGCCACCTGCCCACCTCAATACGTGGAGCCATTAGCATAACAGTGTTAAAACCAGACAAAGACCCCACTAATTGTGACTCTTATCGCCCAATTTCACTAATAAATTTCGACGCAAAAATGTTCGCAAAACTTTTAGGTACCCAAATACAACCACTGCTCACACGGATAATATTACCGGACCAATCCGGTTTTATACTGGCAGGTACACGTCCCACAATCTCCGGACGCTGTTTGCCCTAATGCACCACACATCCTGGCGATCGCGGCCTTGCTTGAGGCCACCAAGGCATTCGACTCCTTGGAGTGGGGTTTTCTATTCCCGTTGCTCCAACGGATAGGTCTCAGCTCCATCTTTATCCAACAGATAAAACTGCTTTACACTATGCTCACAGCGCGCTTGAGGGTGAATGGCCTGGTCTCTGAACCCATTGCTATCACCAGGGGAACAAGGCAAGGGTGCCCCTTATCGCCCCTACTTTTTTCCATCTCAACTGAGCCACTGACAGCACGCATACGACAGCATCACACACACCGTAGCATTGGGTTCACAAAACGAGGTCTGACAATATCATTATACGCGGACGATATCACGCTATATATGACTGACCCTAAAGATAACCTAGCACCCATGACACAAGAATTGATTCATTATGGGGAACTCTCAGGGGTGCGAATAAACTGGAGTAAATCTGTTATCATCCCCTTGACTTCTGGTACTCGGCCCTTCGAAACTGAGTATCCGCTCACATGGGCGACAGGACCAACACGTTATTTGGGGATATGGATAAGCAACAACCTTAATGAACTCTGGTCTGAAAATTACGGCAGGGTGGTGGACTGGATCACAGAGAGGGTATGCTTTACTAAGGTAAGTAATATCGCTGTCAAAAATATCACAGTGTTTAATATCGCTAACAAAAATATCTATGTTGTTTACATCAATGTTAAAAGATATCTATGTTGGTAATATCGGTAACAAAAATATAGTTGTTAGTAATATATTGCTTTTTAATAATGTTATGTATTTTAGTATATGTTTTATTGTATGTCTTATACATTTTTGTATAATTTGTATTACATTTTTTAATATAGTTTGTACATTTTTTTGTTTTTAAATTTAATTTAATTGTTTATTGTAATTTCTTGTGTGGTAGTGGGTTGTGTGTTTTGTAGGGGTATACAGTGGGAAGTAAGTTAATTATGATTAATGAATACTTCATTTTCAATCATTATCAATTATTTAATTGATAATTAATCAATAGTGTAATTAATGTCGTTTTTCAGTTAAGTTTTAGGTACGGGTTGTGGGGTTTGTAGGGGTATAGGGTGGGAAGTAATTTAATTCCAATTAATTAATAATGACGTTTTTTATTATTAGTTATTTAATTGATAATTAACTATTTTAATTAGGAATTTTTTTACAGTTATGTTATAGGTGCGATTTGGGAGGTTTGTTAAGGTGCAGAGCGGGAAGTAAAATAATTGTAAAGTATTAATAATGTATTTGTTATTATTAAGTTTAATTATTGAATTGATTCATAATTATGTAAATTATGAAAATAATGTATTTTTTGAATTATGTTTTAGATGCAGGTTGTGGGTTTTTTCAGGCTACAGCTGTGAAGGAAATTATTTATGAAAAATTATTAATGAATTTAAATTATTCTTAAATAATTTGTTGCTAATTAATTATTAAACTACTGTCATTAAGATATTTTTAAACTATATGTGAGGTGCAGATTGTTAGGTTTGTATGGGTAGAGGGTGGTAAGTAAATTAATTATAAATAATTAATAATTAATTTAAATTATTAGTCATTATGTAATTGATAAGTAATTATGTAAATTTTGTAATTAGGATTTGTTTTTAATTATCTGTTAGGTGCAGGTTGTATTTTTAGGGTTACAGGGTGGGAAGTTACTTAAGAAGTAATGCATAGATAATTATTACTTTATTATTCATTATTTAATTGCTAATTATGTTCAGTGTGAGCTTATCATATTTGTTAAGTTATATTTTAGGTGTGTTTTTTAGTTTTTAGAAGAATGAGGGGAAGTTATTTAAGTAATCATAAATAAAAAAAAGTATTAATTTATTTACTTTTTTTATTATTTCATTTGCTAATTGTGTTATATTTTATTTATTTACATTACGTCATAATTGTTGGTTGTTATGTTTGTGAGAATATAGTGTGGTATTTTAATTATATTAATAATATTTATGTTCATTGATAAAACGTATTAACATTTGTATTAATATTTATGTTCTATTTTACATGTTTAATAAAATTAAGACATTTAATTTTTATATTTAGAATTTTGAATTTTTGGGTATTTTATAGAGTTTTTGCCATATGTTATTTGTTTGGAGTGAAGTACTCTATCTGTACTGTACCAGTGAATGGAGTGGAAATAGTAAATGTTTCCACTTCTGAGTCTAATGCTTTCCCTACTGTTACACTGACTGGAGTGGGAATAGTAAATGTACCCCTCCTGAGTCCAACCCTTTTACTACTGTTTTACCGACAGGTGTGGGCATAGTAAATTTAACCTCTCTTGAGTCCAACGTTTTCCCTACTGATGCCCCTACTGGAGTGGGAATAGTAAATGTAACCCAACCTAAGTGAAATGCTTTACCTACTGTTACACACATTGGAGTGGGAATAGTATATTTTACCCCTTCTGAGTCCAACACTTTTTCTAATGTTGCACACAGTGGAGTTCGAATAGTACATTTTACCGTTCCTGAGTCCCATGCTTACCCTACTTCTGCACCGACTAATGTGTGGGAATAGTAAATGTAAAATCTCCTAAGTCCAGTATTTTCCCTACTGTTGCACTGACTGGAGTGAAAATACTAAATGTAACCCCCTTCTGAGACCAACCCTTTCCCTACTGTTGCACACACTGGAGTGGGAATATTATATTTTATCCCTCCTGTGTCCAATGCTTACACTGCAGTTACATTGACTGGTATGAGAATAGTAAATGTAACCCCTACTGAGTCCAACGCTTACCCTACTGTTGCACAAACTGGAGTGGGAATAGTAAATGTAACCCCTTCTGAGTCCAACACTTTCCCTACTGTTGTACTGATTGGTGTGGGAATAGTTAATTTTCCCTTTCCTGATTCCAATGCTCTCTCTACTGTTGCACCTACTGAGTTGAAAATAGTAGATTTAACCCCTCCTGAGTCCAATGCTTTCCCTACTGTTGCACACACTTTGGGGCCGATTCCGATGTCGGACGGATCGGTCAGGAGCAGTAACCCACCGACCTGCTGTCGTGGGTTACGGCCCTGCTAATACGATGCGACCGAACAGGGTTCAGTCGCATCCGTATACTTCACAATGCAGGCAAGCATTCCAAGTGGAATGCATGCCTGCATTGAGAAAAGCAGGGGTGCAGTTCACCCCTGCACCCTGTGGCCGGCACCCCAAGGTGCCTGCCACCGGGTGCAGGCATCCACAGAGGGGCACCATAGCTGCCCCCAGGCTGCCATTCGGCAGCCTTGCACCCATGGGGGCCCTGCTGGGGGCCCCCAAAGACAGTTTCCGACTGCCTTTTCGTGACGGACAGACCGGCACGAAAAGGCAGTGAAAAACTTCCATCGTACTCCCTCGGTCGTAAAGAGGCGACCGGGGGAGTACTGGAGGATTTACGGATGGCAGACGGGCTCTCTGAGCCCGTCGTAGGCCATCCGGAAATCCGAGTCGGATTCCATTCCGACCGAGCCCATCAGAATGGCTCTGTCGGAATGGAATCCGGCCGGCACTGACCGATTTGGTCGGAAGGGCTCCGAACATGGTTCGGAGCCCTTCCCACCCGAATCGGAATCGCCCCCTAGAGTGGGAATAGTACATTTTACCCCTCCTGAGTCCAACGCTTTCCCAACTGTTGCAGTTACTGGAGTGGGAATAGTACATTTCTCTCCTGAAACCAGCGCTTTCCCTACTGTTGGTCACACTGGAGTGGAAATAGTAAATTGTACCCCTCCTAAATCAAATGCTTTGTCTTGTTATACACATTGGAAATAGTAAATGTTTTCCCTCCTGAGTCCTACGCTTTCCCTACTGTTGCAAATAATGCCATGGAAATAGTAAATTTATTATTCTCAAAGTTTAATAATACTTTTAGAATTGTTTACATATTTATTATTATTGTGTGTACATATATATAGATGGCACAGTGAAAATACGCAGATCCCTAGGGATTCGGTTGCAATCTACATAACGTTATAATGATGTTGCTTCCCACCATTTTCTTATCTCTCTTTCCTGTGCTTTCTCAAGTTGTTGATACAGGATCTTTAGATGGCTGGTGGAAAAAAAGTATGTATATATATATATATATATATATATATATATATATATATATATATATATATATATATATATATATATATATATATATATATATATATATATATATATATATATATATATATGTATGTATATATGTATATATGTATATATACATACTTTTTTTTCCGCCAGCCATCTAAAGATCCTGTATCAACAACTTGAGAAAGCACAGGAAAGAGAGATAAGAAAATGGTGGGAAGCAACATCATTACAACGTTATGTAGATTGCAACCGAATCCCTAGGGATCTGCGTATTTTCACTGTGCCATCGTACAAAAATCCGGACCCGGCACTTTTAAAAGAATGGGCTGACTACACTTCAGAATCAGCCAAGGGCATGGTTCAAATACTTATAAAGTATGCCTGGACCAATCGCGAAAAGTAGCTGGCAGAAATCAGCAGGTTGGAAGACATGATTAATAAAGACAAAGACACCAAATCCAGTGAAGAATTGTGAAGCGCAATGATGAAAAGATTGTAGGACTATAAAGCGGGAATAAGAAAGAGAAAACAAACTAAGTTTCAAAGAGACAAGGAAGATTATCGGACAGGACGAATTTTAACTTTTGTCAGAAAATTCGATGCTACTCGAAAAAGAATGGAGCAAGGCGCTTCAAACACCGTAAATAGAGACACTTCGGAATCAGAAGCCGAAATATCAAAGGGAGAGCAAGCCACAGGTACTGATGAGGGAGAAAGAAATAAGGAGTCCCCTTTTTTTCAAGAGTGCCAAGTCATAAAAGAAACATGACAAAGAGCGCTGCAAAGAACGCACCCCCCACAACAAGCCAAGGAGAAACAATGAAGTGCAAAATAAGGAGGGGCAAGAGGGGAAGGAGCAGCAGCACCCTCGCCAAGAGTAACACGAAGCAGAGGCAGGAGATGCAATGGTAACAACAAATGATGATAACACAGTTATCAACCTCTCGGATAGAATTCTTAATCAAGAAGAATTGAAGATCTTACAGAGGGGCCTAACATTCTGCACAACTGCTGAATTTGACCTGATACAAGCAAGGATAGACCTATTCAAATATATGAGAAAACTGAAACGTCATCCTAGAAATGACAACACATTGGGAGAACAGACCGGTAGAGAAATAGATCCAGATGTAGTGACTGGAAACGATCTTGAAACCCTAATGGACCTTCAGTCCTTCGAACAATCAGAAGAAACCAGGGACACATCTTCTTGTTTGGAAATAGCAGGAGTGGCGCAAAAAAGAGAACCAAGCACTCTCAAACGGAAATCAAAAACACTTCCACATACCCCATATGATGCCATAGATGTGTTCAACGAGGCTATACTTATGGACTTACAAAATCTGACCAAATCTTCCGAAAAATATGAGAAAAAATGTTCAAACATTACCAGAGAGGAATGGGAAGCCATAACATCGCTCAAGAATGATCCAAACATCGAAATAAAACCCTCAGATAAAGGAGGTAATATGGTGGTGTCTAAGAGGGATCTTTATGAACAGGAGGCAATGAGACAACTCACGGATACAAGTTGTTATGAAGTTATAAAAAGATCTGAATATGTGAAATACACAACGGAATACCAAATCCTCCTGAAAGGCTGGAGAAACGAAGGGATACCAAATGAAGAAGAATTTCTATTCCTTTAATGTGAGACACCGGTCTTGCCAACCTTCTATCATCTCCCTAAATCCACCAGGACGCGAAAAGCCCCCCAGGGAGACCAATTGTATCTTCAATTGGTAGTCTCCTGGAGAACACTTCCAGGTTTATTGATTCTTTCTTAGCACCATTAGTATATGATTTGGCATCCTACCTAAAGGATACGCAGAACTTTTTGAGACATATGCGATATTTATGCATAAAACATATTGTTATAGATGGCGTACTTTGCACGAAAGAAGAAATATAAATGTTTCCCCCAACATTGGTTTTTGTTACACAAGCACAAGCACTTTATAAAGTTTCAATGATCTGCATTTGATATGTTTTAAGATGGCTGCGATAATTGTGAAATGAATTTTAGTCCATCATTACTGTTTACACTGATCCCATGAGGCTTCACGGCATGACATTTTTGTATTGTTTGCACAGAACCTAACATTGACAAAGCCGCAAAGCGAAACGCGTCTGTTAGGGGTTTGGGGGGGGTCTGCAATAAAGCACTTTGTACACCTATACCAATGTGCTTTCTTTCCTCGACTTTGGAGAAATACGCCAAAAGTTTCCTGAATATAAATATAATATATTTTTTTACACATATATATATATATATATATACATAACCTACTGATGGTCACCAGTACGTAGTTATAGTTAGGACCTAGTTTCCATAGAAAGAGCGTTTTTTGTTTTGTCAATAAATTTGGCCCCGCTTGACGAAAATTTTGACGACATTTTCAATATGCATACTTTGGTTGGTTCAGCTGCTGTGCTGAAAGTTTTGAGGTGAAGTGGGGAAAAAGAAAGGGGGGGTCCCGAAACGTATTTTCCCCATGGTAGTTCCCATAGGACCTTTGAACAAGCCTACAGCCCCATCTGCTGAACAGAATTACGACAAATTTGGCAGAAATGTAGATTTGATTAGGCATATTAGGCTTTGTGCGGCCCGGTGTAAATCTGTTCAGTAGTTTCTGAGATAATAAAGGTAAAAAAATATTGATCTATAGGGCTTGTGGGTCGATTTGCGGCTCCATGCGCCACAGAAAGAATCTGATTAGCTGGTCGCAACCTAACTCAGAAGTTGTGGCCGCCATTTTCTTTTATCAGGAAACAGTCCCCAGGGTGAAATTTTGTCTGTGATGTTCATGAAGGGGTCAAGATAGAGAATCCCTGACCCCATGGAGGATATATAAGTAGGCGGTAAGTATAAATTGTTAAGTTTAATTGCTTCAAGTTTTTGGGGGACTTTTTCTGAGATCCGCTGATCCACCTGCGGGGCTCAGCAAAACCCCCTATGTAAATTCGCAGATCCATATAAAGAAGTTACAGGTCCAGGAAAAAAAACGAGAAACAAAACACCCAGTGCATCCAAACTCATGCTCCTCATGGTCTGGGCTTGGGTGTATGCACCAGGGCTGCCCGAAGGGTCTGGCTTGTAAGGCCAGATTATAAGGGCATGCAACCCTCTCCTTGAGCATCATTAGGCCTTGGGAACCCATCTCCCAGGGCCAAATGCAGTCCCTCCTACTGGACCTTATCCGGCCCTGGGATCCCATCCCATGGTGCTGAATTATATTATTAAGGGGAGGGGCATGCTGCCCCCTCTCCAAGCCTTCCCTGGCTCCTGGGGACTACAACTCCTGGGGCCTGATGTGGGTGCTGCAGTGCCCATCTGGGGCACCTCCGAACCACAAGTTGGTGCCACAGGCGGAGTCCCAAGGCCATGCAGCCCCAGTCGCTTCCCTGCATAGCAGCTATTTTTGCTTACATCTGGGTGTCCCTGTTGCATCTGTGTGGGCAGGGAAACACAAGTCTGCTTCCACCTTTGCTGTAGCTTATTTCAATCTCCGACTGACTTGAAGCAAACATACCTTCCCTGCCTGCGCTACATGAAGGCATGTGTCCTCTTGCCTGGTGGGAGATTTAAAAATGCTCCCGTCAGGTGAGGGCAAACATATATGTCCCTGCCTGAGCTGATGCAGACAAGGTAACTACGCTGTCCCGGGTGTAGACTCCTGACGTTAGAGTTGTGTTCAGATTTGACACACACAAAACCATAGAAATTCAGCAATTATAGTTATCTCAAGTAACTTTAACTTGTGCCTCAAGGTAACTATATCTCACACCTCTGCCATGCACAGTTTTCTCATCAATAATTTCACTGCAAATATTATCAATGATATAGAAGATGTTATGACTGATGTAATATGTGGGGTAACTATCAGTGCATGGCGAGGGCGTGAGGTATAGTTACCTTAACGTGCTATAGTTACTTGAGATAACTACAACTATAACTGCTGAATTTCTATGGTTTTGTGTGTGTAAAATCTGAACCTAAATACGTCCCTGTAACCATTGGTTTTTAAGGGATTTCCAAGGTTTTTTACAGAGTGTATCTTTAGTTAATGTTCCATTAACCTTTGGTTAATTCAGTAAAAGAATAGTTTTTTTAACGTAAAGTAATATTTAATTGCCATGGGTCAATCAACTGGCAACAAGGCCCTGCAAGCCCTCACTTGCAACTAACCTCATGCTGCGCACAGACTTTGGCCATGTGCAGTGGGGGTGGGCCACAAGGCTTGGCCTGTCCCCATCTTCCGGGGCCGGCACATACTTTTAGGGGCAGGGGGTGCTTGTAGCCCATCTCCCTGGGCCAATTTTGGCGCCAGGGACTCCAACTTTGGGGACCGGCAACATATTTCAGGGGGAGGGTGCACGCAGCCCCCCATCCTAGGTCGATTTAGTCCATGGAGACCCCATGCCCAGGAGACCAGTACCATATTTAATGAGGAGCGGGGCACGTGGCCCCCCTTCGGGGTGAACTTTGGCTCTGTAGAACCCATCCCCCACGGCCTAGCTGATTAAATAAAGAGGGAGTGAGGGCATGCGGCCCAGGGACCCTATCTCCCAGGGCCCGGCCAAAATAGGTGGGTGCCCTGACACCCATCCATGGCACCCACCACACTTTTGCTGGGGGATGCAGGGGGTTCCCCAAGAGCCCTGCATCCCGAGCCAGGTCCTTGCCTCCCAGCAGGAGCCAGCATTGCTCCCGCCCACAGGGAGCAGACAAAAATACAGCTCCCTGTGAGCAGGAGCAATCTTTTCATGTGTTTCCATGCTTGCTTTACTGCGGGTAGGGAATCAGATGAAAAGTCCTCTCCCCGTGGGTAGGAGCATTTTTCATGCCCCTGCCCAGTGAGAGCAGATTTGGTGTTTTCCCCCGCGTGGCTGGAGATTTAAATTGCTCCTGTCAAGTGAGAACAAACACAGGTTTCCCTGCCCACGCCAGTCCAGGAAGGGAAACCACTATCTCCCAGAGGTGGGATCCCCTTGACCTAGCATGAGCCGGCCCTGGGGTCCCCAGGGCTAAAATCAGTCAGAGAGGGGGGCTGCATGCCCTCTTATCTTTTTTCAATACGGCTGGGCCCCAGGGGATGGGGTCCCCAGGGCTGAAATCGGTCTGGGAGGGGGTTGCGTTCCCCCTCCCTGGAGGATGAGGTCCTTGGATCCAAAGTCTGCCAGGGGAGGGGGGTCAGGTGCGCCTAAGAGTTAAAAAAAAAAAACAGCACTGGATACAGCATTTGGGTTTTTAAAAATGTTTTGCCACAGATCCTCTGCAAACTTGCGGCAAAATAATAATAAATTTTTGTTATGGCCCCACGCCTAGTGGGTCAGAGTATCCCTTTTGCTTTTGTTTTTAGGACTCTAGACCGAGTCCTGATTCCTGAAATGGCTGACACCACTTCCTGGTTGAGGTGGTCGCAATCAATCAGATATCATTTAGTTATCTTTCAGATTCATGGAGGATTCACATCTCTAGACTAATCTTTTTTCCTTAATAACTCCAAAACGACTAAACAGATTTACACCAAATTACTGAAAGCACTCTTTCCGGCCCAAGATCTAGCTACCTGCCAAATTTTGTGTAATTCCGTTGAGCGGTTTGTGCAATAGTCATGTCTAAAATCCCTATAGGAAATTGCATGGGGATAACCCAATATAGGACCTCCCTTTTTCTCGTCACCAGCATGACGAGTCGCCCTTAAACGTATCCAGACAGCAGCTGAAGTTACTGGCAAACTACTTTTAAAATGTTTGCGAAATATCATCAAACATGCCAAAGTTATTAGCAAAACAAAAAATGCTTTTCCTATGGAGACTAGGTCCTAACTCTAACTACCTACTGGTGAACACCTGTAGGTAATAAATTATATAATATATTCTGAAAAAACACCAGTTAAAGCGACCTTATAGCTAGGTGATGGAATGAGAAATGAGGTAATGTTAAAAACCCCAAAACCACTGAAATACACCAGGTAAAGTTAAGTGAACTAACTATAATTTGCTCCCCCCTCATCCACTGCTTATAACCTCCCATATTATGTCACTTATTTCATGGAAAATTACAACATACATGACATCATTTATGACATTTCAGTCATAGTCTCTGACCAGACTCTACATCCAGTCAACATCAGAACTTGAACTGGTTTTCTTTAACATAAATTAAAGTCTTTACATTTTACCTAGCAATAACATCACTTTAACCTTTGTTTTTAATCAGTGAATATTTGCATATATTTGGCTTCCAAAATGTACTATTTTAAAATGAGGACGCTAATAAGAGAGTGAGAAGATAAGTAGGCTTAGTAAACAGACGTACAAAGGGGATGCTGTTCATATGCAGTGGTCTCTCTGTTTACCAATTTCTAGTCCCTTTAAAAATAGACTGTGCATCATATTACTAAAAGCCTGTACCTCCCCTCACATATGTAACCTGTCTGGTTACATGCTTGCATCATAATGGTTATTTATGTTATCCTGCTCCTCAAAATAGGCTTTAAATTCAACCACTCCTATTTGAACAAAATGATGTCCAGGGGTGCCTCACTTTTGTCTTGAATAGAAAATGTTAGCATTCTAGTTGTTCATTAGAGCTCTGTTATAAAACTACAGTTATGTACTAGGGAGTTAATTGACAAACTGCTATCTGTGTTGGAAGGACATGGATCACTCTGCATATCGGAAGGTTTTACTCAAATGGATGAGGAAATTATTTGCAAACCAATACATAGCTTTCAAAGATATAGATTGCTTATGTGTGACATTTCCACAGTTTCAAGGTACTTATGAGTGACTTCTACTGCCAAATGCGTGAACCTTAGGGCCTTATTTTGATGGAGGTCGAACAAGCGCCTGACTGCTATCGCTGCGAAATGGATACTGACCGACATGTATGCTACGCTTCCACCTAACAAAATACGATCATACCACCGTGCAGGCGGTCAGAAACATGCTGTTTTCTATTGCGTCTTGTGCAGTGCCCTGGAAAAGGGGCGCAGCAGATACCACAATAGAAATAGGCATGTTTAAAACATCCATGCACCATGTGCCAGGCACCATGAGGTCCATGGACGTTTGGGGGGGGGCACCTCATGTGCCCCCCAGCCCCCATAGCGGAGGCCAACTGGGAATAGGGCCCTGCTAGGGGATCCCAAAGTCCCTTGCTGTCTACCTGTACATGGCAGTCAGACTGCCATGTACAGGCCGAGGGTAACAGACATTGTAATCCCTTCGGCGGTGCCTGAGCAGGCACTGCCTCTATTGTAGGGATTACAGTCAACCCGCTGCCCCAAAGGGCTCCTTGAGCCAGTGGGAAAAGCAGCTGTCGTTCCCTACAACCAATGCCTTTGACCACTGAATCATAATCCGACAGACGTACCGCTTCTATGGATGTTGGTGGGCCCCCACTAACGTCCTGTAAGTGGCGGGCCAACAGATATCAGAATGAGGCCCTTACAGTGACACTTTGTCAGGTGTAAAACCAATCAATGAAGGCAGGAAAATCACAAAAATATTACTAAAGCATAGTGTAGTAGCATGCTGTCAATTCCAGACAGCACATTTTCTATTGTACTAACTAAATTTGCACAAACAGTTTTACTGATAAACATCCATAGTGCACAAATGATGTGAGGATCTGGTTTCACAGAATATTTTATTTGTGCTTCAAAGAGTGTACTGATTTGTTTTAATCCTATTAAAATGTTTGCCCCCATCACCCCTTCAGAACTGTAAAACGAAATGTTCTTCATTTTTGCTTTTCTAATTGTTGATATATTTTGACAAAAATTGTAGTTTATTTACATGTGTATAAAATTTGTGTTTTAGAAAAAAAAATCATTTTAACACCTTTCCCACTCACTGCACCCAGCATGATTATTGTATAGCTCACTTTAGAAAATCCTCTAACTTTTCAGTTTGAGAAAGAAAAGTAAACTCCAAACTCTCTTTTAATTTCAAATTTTGTTTTATTGGTTTTGAGAGCAAAAATAGGCAAGACAAAACAGTAGGTATGCAGCAGGCATATATAGTGAGCGAGACAGACAGGCACGTCTTCTCTAAAGGTCATCAAGTAAGCAAGAAAAATATGCCAACACAGATATGCAATGCCGATGCTATGATTAAGGTGCCATGCAATAAAGTCAACTGACCAGAACAAGAAGAAGAACCAAACCCCCCTCCCCCTTCCCAACATCCCCTCCCTCCCCCCACCCCGACCAGTATGCCATTTGTCTGGAACCTCTGTTATGACATGTTCAGAGCTGTATGCTGCAGGGCATTCGAGTGTATCGGGGATCTTGTGGTGGTCCTGCAAGCCGTAGAATGCGGAGATACTTTGGGCATGTGATTTCGTGAAATTCTTTGGACATGAGGGACAAAAGCGGCTGCCAAACCTTCTGAAATGAGTCTTCTGTGTGTGTAAGCGTGGCGTGAATACGTTCCATGCCCAACGTGAACCATAGTTTATGCAGCCATCCAGTGTAAGTGGGTTTGGTGGTTGATCCCCAGAGTGATAGGATATGTTGTGACGCTGCTTGCATGGCAATGCCCATCTGTTTACCGTGAGGGGACCTCAGAGGAAATGTAAGCGCGTTGGGTAGTCCCAATATTGTGTATGCAGGGAAGCGTGGAATTTCAGTTTTAAAGGTGGAATCGATATCATCCAGAACCGCCTTCCAGTATTCCTGAAGTGCGCGGCAGTCCCACAGGAGATGGGTCAAAGTGCCCCTTTCACCGCAGCCCCTCCAACACAACGCACTTCGAAGTGGATTGCTTTGATTGAGTCTGACCGGGGTAAGGTGCCAGTATATGGCCAATTTCACCACCGCCTCTCTGGCACTAGTATTACGAGTGGTGTGTGCAGCTCTGTAGTATACAAACCCCCATTCCTTGGGCGATAATGCCCTGCCGAGTTCCGTTTCCCAGCGTTTCTGTCCCGCCGCCTTGCCTGGGCCGGCCGCGGGTGATATCATCTTGTAAAGGTCTGAGACAAGGTGCCGATCCGAATCTTTCGTAACCAGCCACTTCTCGAATGGTGTAATTCGCCGACTAACTAGGGGAGCGCATTCGGGGCTCAAAAGCCAGTGGCGGAGTTAGAAGTATTGGAACATGTGAGGCTTGGTCACTCCATAGCCTTGTACAATATCGGTGAGGGGGAGAAAGCCCTCTAAGTCAAAGAAATGGCCGGCAGAACAGCAATCCATACCACGCCATTGTGGAAAGGCACGAGGGTCAGCGCCCGGTGGGAATTCCGGATTGTCTAGGATCGGAGTGAGTGGGGAGGGGAAAGTTGTTAGGCCTCTCTTGACCGCCACCATGTCCCAAGTCCTCATAATGGTGCGCGTGATGGGGGATCGAAGAAGATATCGTGGTCTGTGTTGGCGAGCAAGGAACGGGCTCTTCCACAGTGATGTCTGGGCCATTGCTCTATCCTGAAATAGCCATCTCTTCTCGGACTCTGGCCATTACCATTCCACCAAGTAGCGGAGTTGTGAGGCTTGAAAATACTGCAAGAGGTTGGGGATTCCGAGACCACCTTCGTCTACACCTCTGTGCGCCACTTGTTTATGCAGCCGCGCGCGTTTCTTTTCCCAAATGAACTGATGGAAAGCAGTTTGCATGTCAGCAAGTGCGCCAGGCGGCGGCAGGGCCGGGAGAGTCTGGAAGACATACAAAATTTTAGGTAAGGCTGACATCTTTACTGCCGCTATGCGGCCCAGCAAGGAGAGGGGTTGTTTTGACCAACGTGTAAGATCGGCCCGAATCTGAGAGGTGAGCGTTTTATAGTTAAGGGTCACTGTCGAGTCCGTGGAAGAGGTGAGAGTAATTCCCAAGTATGGGAGCTGTGCGGATGTTTGTAAATCGCAGCCAAAGTCAGGCACCGGAGTGCGAAGTGGGCATTGCTACCCAGAGGCAAAATCAAGGATTTCCCCCGGTTGATTTTGAAGCCAGACACCGCCCCAAAGCTCTCCAGTTCCTCCAGGAAAGCAGGTATAGAGTGGGATGGTCGGTCGAGAGCAGCGATGATATCGTCGGCATAAAGCCCCACCACGTGAGGTTCATGGCCGAAGGTGATACCGCGTATGCGAGGATTGTCTCGGATTTTTATGCGCAAGTGGCTCCACGTATAAGGCGAATAGGAGGGGCGAAAGAGGACACCCCTGACGTGTGCCTCGCTGTATCTCGAAGGGGTCCGATTTAAGGCCTCCTAGCCGGACCCGAGCTTGAGGGTGGTAGTAGCAGCTTGCGATCCAGGCTTGAAAGCGGTCGCCTAACTGGTAACGCTGCAGGACCTTCTGCAAGTAGGTCCAGTCGACTCGGTTGAACGCTTTCTCTGCGTCGATAGCCAACAGCGCCGAGTCTGAGTTTTGGAAGTGAGTCTTATCCACTAGATGCAGTAGACTTTTAGTATTATCGCTGCATTGGCGGTTCGGGACGAAGCCCGATAGATCCGGTTCAAGGATTCCCGGTAGGCAAGGGCCCAGACGGGCCGCTAGTACCCCTGTGAACAGTTTCAAATCTAAATTAAGTAACGAGATGGGGCGGAATGCAGAGCAATGTGTTGGGCTTTTGCCCGGTTGGGGCAGCACTACTATCTCTGCCGCAAGCATATCCGGGGGTATGGAGCTCGGGCCCTCGAACAAATTAAATAATCTTGAGAGTACCGGTGCTAGTATCTGGCCAAAGAGTTTATAAAAGCCTGATGAAAAGCCATCAGGTCCTGGCGATTTGAGCGGGCGCAGGTGGGAGATAGCGGCCAGGACCTCGTCCAGGCGGATAGGAGCATCTAAGGCCTCTGCGTTCGTTTGAGACAACGGTGTGACTTCCGCTGACTGCAAATATGCGTCGATGTCGGTAGGCGATACTTTATCCTGGCTGTATAGGGAAGCGTAAAACGAGCGAAAGGCGTCTGCAACCTGTGTCTCTTCGGTAAGGGCCTCTCCGGAGTCGTCCAGGAGGGTGGTGATTTTTGAGCGTTGAGTCTTGGCTTTTAGGGCACTGGCTAGAAGGCGCCCGGTGCGGTTGCCTCCTACATAATATGTATGGCGGAGTCGGAGGGCGGCGAATTCCGCTCTGTCGGTGTCAAGGCTGGCCAGTTGGGCCCTACCAGCCTTCAGCTGACGCCAGATCCTCGGAGCGCAGGTGCGGCTGTGAACCCTTTCTAATTCAGCTACCTGTGCTGTGAGGTCGTCTCTCTTTTCTTTGCGGATTTTGGCGTCTGCAGCTGCAATTGCGATCAATTCCCCCCTGACTACAGCTTTCAGGGCTCCCCAAAGGGCCGATACCAAAGTTGCGGAGTTATTATTAGTGGCGAGGTAATCCGAGATGCATTTATGGATTTGTTTAGTAACGGCCGGTCTCTGCAAAAGGGGCTCATTAAGCCGCCACAAACCCGGGGTGCGCGAGATTTTGGGCATATTGAGCGTCAGTTCTACCGCATCGTGGTCAGAGAGGGCCGCTGGGACAATGGAAACATCAGTGACGTGGGTGATTAATTCTGAGGAGCCTAAGAAGTGATCTAAACGCGCGTATGTGCGGTGCACATGTGAGTAGAAGGTGAAGTGCGCTGTGTTGGGGTGTACCGCCCTCCAGAGATCCAGCAGACCCCTCTCCCGCAGCCACGACCCGCCCGCCTCAGATAGCACTCCAGTTTCCCCATAACGGTGCCCAGATCTATCTTTGTTCGTGTCCATGACTAAGTTGAGGTCCCCCCCAATGAGCAGCTGAGAGTTAGGTGGCTGTAATGCTTCCGAGAGTGCGTTTTTTAAAAATGGTTCCTGGCCTGTGTTTGGAGCATAGATGGAGCCGATCGTCATTGTTCTATTCCCTATGAGGAAGGTATAGGCTAGGAGGCGTCCTTTAATTTCTCCTGCCTTGGCCCCCACCCGGCCACGGAAACGCCGGGACACGAGAATGGCCACCCCTGCTTTTTTAGATGGAAGTAAAGAAAAAAATTGCTGAGGGAAGGCCCGGGAGCGCATCCTGTGCCAATCTTTAGATAAGAGGTGAGTCTCCTGCAATAAGCAGACGTCTGCCCCTGAGTGCTCCAGGTATGAAATGACAGCCCTTCTTTTTATCGAAATGTTGAGGCCTTTTACATTGATAGACAATACCTTAAGTGTATCAGTCATCATGGAATAGCACGAAGTTGACAAAGCGTGGCAACACAACCCGTTGTTGCGTATAGTAAGCAATGGTCAGCACATGAGATCTGTTGATGTCCCTCGGCATACTGGTCCCCACCCTCACTCCCATCCCTGTCCCTCCCGCGATACTGCTCCCCACCCCGGTCCCTGACAACTCCCCAGGTGATCCCCTGTCCCCTCCCCCGCCTACCCAGAACAGCCCCTAGCCCCCCCCCCCCGCCCAACAACACCCCCCTCCCTCTCCCACCCTAACCCCAACCTGTGGGTCCCAAACAAAAGTCATAGTCCCAGGCCTATCCAAAGTCAGTTCAGGCCTGTAGGTTTAGAAGGTAAAGGAGACTGTGGCAGTGGCGACCCATGTGGCCCCCCACCACTTTGAAAAAAATGACTCAAGTATGGTTCCCTGGCTGAAACAGGTTCAGGACTTTGTAGCAGTGTCTTTAACTACTTCTTCGATGGCTGCGGCTTGTTCTATGGCGATCGTCCCTGGGTCCGGGCGGAGGCGAGTTTTAGGTGTGCGGCGTCTCCGTACCTGTTGCCAACCGTCTCTAGAGGGTTGCGTCCGATTAGCTTGGGAGGACCCCGGGGTGGAGTCCCCCTCTGATGCGTCGTCTGGCAGCTCAAGGCCCAGTAGGGTACAGGTATCCTGAAGCGAGCTAAGCTGATGCAGGGTACCCTCCCATTTGAAGATCAGGCGGAACGGGTGGCCCCAGGAGTAGGGCACCCCTTTTCCCCTCAGAAACGTGGTGACTGCTTTGAAATCCTTGCGCTTCTGAAGCGTTATAGCTGAGAGGTCCTGGAAAAGTTCAACAGGGCAGTCTCGGAAGCGAAGGGGTTGTGCTTGACGTGCTTAGTATACTTTCTTTCAAGGGAAAGTCCGGGAGGAACGCTAAGATGTCCGGAGGGGGGGCAGGAGCACGGCGGGGCAATCCCACTCGGTTCGCCCGGTCGATGCGGATGGGAAAGTCAGCAGGTTCATTGAGGACCTCTCGGAACAGGTCTTGGAGATACACTGTGACGCAATTCCCCTCTGCCTTCGATGGTACCCCTCTAATCCGTATGTTGTTCCGCCGAGAGCGGTTTTCAAGGTCCTCCGTGTGAGCTTGGAGGTCCACCTGCTGCTCCCGAAGACGGAGGACTTCTTGTTGAAGGTGCACCAGATCTTCACAGCGTGCCTGGCTGGACTCTTCCACCGCCACCACTCTTTCCCCCAAGCCAACGAGGTCCCGGCGCAGTTCCCTTAGCTCACTCACCAGTTCCTGCTTTAAAGTCTGGAAGTCATCACGTAGCGTGTTGAAGAGGGTTTCCAGAAACGACTTCGTGATAGGGGCGTCCTCAGTGTCCTTGTTTGGAGTAGCCGCCAATGCTGAAGGTGACGTAGGTGTTTTGGATGTCTCACCTTTTATGGATGTCTTCATGAGTAGTTCATTAATCGTTCGACCCCCCCTGCGATGAGCGTTGGACATTGTGCCTTGGTCGGACCGTCTAGGTGGTGCGGTCCTATTTACGCCTCCGTTTGCTGACAAGAAGGTCTATCAGCGGGCACTCCCGCCACCCCTCCGATCGTGGCCGCAAGTGTTCCTAGTGATTCCCTGCTAGGTCTCCAAGTTAGTGCAATTGACGGGCGTAGTGTCCCCAGCTCCTGTCGAGATAGTTGCGGTTTCGTGCCCTGCGTTGTCGATAGGGCCCAATGTCGTTGGTCAAGGTGGTATCGGGTCGCGTTCGCGGGTTTTCTGCAGCTCACCTTCGCTTTCAGCAGATTGGGCGTATGACATCGAATACGGGCCTCAAAACCTTGATCAATGGGGGTCGCCTAGGTTTCAACAGTCTCTAGTCCACCCTGGCAATGTGCCTCGAGGCGCAGGCGGGAGCTAATTGTTTCAGAACACTCACCGGGGGCTCGATTCGTACCCCCCGAGCATCAGGTATCAGCGCAAGCTGGGGTGAGGTACCGTCGCTGGGGCCAGCTGCGGGACTCTGTGATGTGTTCTTTTGGCGCTCCCTGGGTCCTTTCGCTGCCTGTCTAGTCCCCTCAAGCAGTCCCCAGTGGGTGTGGAGGGGGGGTCCAGTAATGAATAGGTGTCTACTCTCCTCCCGCCGGGGGCACGATCACCAGGCCCCCCAAGCTCCCCCCACTCCTCACCTCTGAGTATGTAGTCGCTGTGCAGCAATCTTTCTGCGTATTCAGGCGTCCTTTAGGCCTCTCGTAGTGGGCCTCACTTGGCCGGGTTGGGGCTCTGGCACTTCGGCCCGGGTCGGCCCCCAGATGCCCTAGGCGGTGATGTGAAGGTGGGTCCTCCTCTTCTAGGCCTCCGGCGATCGCCTCGCTTGTGGCTGCGTCTTACAGGCCCAAGCCGGGGCCTCGAGTTGGCGCCCCGAGGCGGGGCGCCACGCAATTTCAGGTGTTCATTCAGAATGAGGGCCAATGTGAGTCCAGTCGTGCTTGACTTGCCTAAGCGCTCACCTCCAGCGCCCATTCACAAGTCTCTCTTCTTGCTGCCGGTTTCTCACCGGCCGGTCTCCGCCGCAGTGCAGGCCCGAGCCGGGGTCCAAAGTATCGCGCGCCCGGGCCGCAGTCCGCCTCGGGTGCACGAGCTCAGGTTCTTGTTTCTGCGACCCCTCTGTGGTTCTGGGGACAGCGGTGGCCCTGCACCGGTGATTAATGCTTCAATGACCCGGCAGTATGGGTCAAACCAGTGTGGGTCCGCCACGGCCCTCCTCCGCCGGCTCCGTAATGTGTGTAGGCCCAAGCCGGGGGTTAAATTTGAGATATGCCCGGGTCGCGGGTCACTCCAGCCGCGGGGCGAAGACTCCCTCCAAGTGGCCCCCCGGTGTCTCGGGGGGGGGGGGGGCCCTGATGCCGAGGGCTCGTCCCGGTCAGCAGCTGCGACCCTTCCGGGCGGGACGGTCGGCCTCGGGATGGCAGCAGGCCCGACTCGTACCAGGCCCTTTCCTCGGCTCACTCCGGCTCCGGCTGGCGATGGTGGTGAGTGAGTGCAGTTTCACCTCTTTAGGTCCGCACTCCGGGGCCACGTGTCCGCGCTGCTTTGTGCAGGACGTGAGGGGGGCTGTTAGAACCGGGGTCTCTAGTTGGCAGGGGTATGCACCCTAGTCCAAGTAGGGACCACCGCTTCCGACCTGGTAGCTTGGCGCAGAGCAGCAAAGGCGTTACTTCAGAGGCAATGTGTAAAGTATTTGTGCAACACACAACGGCGATTACCCAGTAAAAACACTCACAAAAGGAACACCACACCAGTTTTGTATAAGAATTTCTTTATCTAAAAAATTATGTGAGAACCAAAAGCAGGTAAATCCAGCTCCAGGCAAGATCAATAGTAAAAAGGATTCCAGTTTCCAAGCAAGATCAATAATCAATAAGAATGAATCCAGTTCCCAGGCCAGATCAATAATAGAAAGGATTCCAGTTTCCAAGCAAGATCAATAATCAATAAGAATGAATCCAGTTCCCAGGCCTGATCAAATCACCAAAAGCTCATGTGTCCCAAGGGCTCCTGCTGGTAATGTCTTTCTCACAGTGTCCTTGGATGGCAAAAGTTCACTTGAGGTAGGTTCTTATGGTCAAAATTCACTGGGGGAAGGTTCTTAGGCCAAAGTTCCCTTGTAGCATAATAAGTGTGTCTCTCATAGAAATGATGCTACCAGTGTAGGAAGTGCGGCTGCCCAGGCGCAGCTGGTAATGCTAAAAAAATGCCCCAGTGTCAATTACCAAGTAATTATGCCCCCGTAGGCCGGTCAGTGTAGGACGGTTCACAGCCAAGCACAAAGCTCACACTCCAGGTACCCGGCCAACCCGCACCCCGCCCCCTCGCAGCAGCCTGGTTGCACTGAGGCGTCACCTGCGGTGGTGGTTGCGGGAGCAGGTGCGAGGCTCCTCTCCCCCTGGGGCCTCGGGCTCAGCAGGCGCTGCACGGGTGGGGGTCACGGCCACACAGCGCTCCTTTAGCACAGCACTTAACAGTGCCTCCAAGTCCAGGGTAACGACGGAGCCTCCTGCCACACAGCGCTTCGCTTCTCAGCGCTACACAGCGCGCTCCGGTCCCAGTGGCGGTGACCTCAGGGCCAGTTTCAGTCAGCTTGCGCCAGAAGCAGAGGCAATCACAAAGCCCTCTGGAGGATCACGGGGCAAGCAGTGCTAAGGGAAGGCACAGCGTTGCAGGGCAAATCTTGAGAGTGTTGTTGCTGTTCCAAAGGGCAGTCTTTAAAACGCTGTGGTCCAAGGACAGGTAGTTTCCTTAACCTAAAAAAGGCTGTAGTCCCAAAAAGGCAATCTTTTAAAGGTTGAAGATTTTTTTAAATGTGGTTCAAAGAAAAGTAGTTCCTTTGGGATGTTGTGGAGACACTCTGGTGGTGATGTTGCAGTCTCCCATGCAGGGCAGGATCAGCAGACAGTAGGGCAGCTCAGCAGGTTGTGGGGCAGCAGTTCCTTGGAGCAGTCAGCCTCCTTCCCAGTGGCAATCCTCTTGCGCAGCAGTCCTCACTCCAGCAGGGATTCTTCCAGGTCCAGCAGTGTAACAAGAATGTGAGGCCAGGACCCTCCCTTATATATCTTTTTAGTCTAAGGGCTAGAAAGTGGTGGAAGTCTCTGGAAGGGTCTGGGGGCAGGGGCTTCTGGAAGAGTCCAGGGTGTTCTGGTATGTTCCCTGCCTTCCCTGACCTAGCTGGCACAGTGACGAGAGACAGGCCGTTAAGGCTACAGTGGGCAGCCCGTCACAGCTCATCCCAGGGAAGAAGGTGTGAATCACCACTCCCACCTCCCAACCCAGGCAGGCTATCAGTACACAGAGGGGAGGGGGGAGTCTGCAGCCTAATCTAAGTGTAGGCAGGAAAAGGTCCCCTTTATAAAAGTGGGATCCCTAGCGTAGTAATGCCCAAACCCTATATATCATTGGAAAGAGTTCCCCGCCCGAGTCCAACAAGACCAAACATGATAGACTTATTAGGTCCCTGTCAGAAGTTATTCCATAAGGGGAGGTTCCCAATGTTAGCCTATTGGAGGAATAAACCTTACTGCGGTAGCAGTGGCTTGTGGCAGATATGCCAGCCTCACAAGGTTTTAGGGAAGAGCACCTGCACCTCAGCACTGTTTAGCAGTGGTGAGGCGCCCAGAGTCCTAAGTCCAACAAAATATAGGATAAAAATGGGAGGCAAAAAGGGCAAAAATGTAGGGGAGACCACCCTAAGGCTGACAGGTCTAACACATGTCCCCCCAGCTGAAAGTGGGGAGAACTACCCAACCTCCAGGGAGTTCTCATCACTAAGGCGGAAAAACCGAGAGAGACCGTCAGCATTGGCGTGGTCTACTCCGGGTCTGTGTTCCACCCTGAAGTCCATCCCCTGTAGGGAAATGGACCACCTCAGCAATTTGGGATTCTCGCCCCTCATTTGCATGAGCCATCTGAGGGGCCGGTGGTCAGTCTGGATCAGGAAGTGGGAGCCAAACAAATATGGCCTCAGCTTCTTCACAGCCCAGACCACCGTGAAGGCTTCTATCTCTATCGCACTCCACCGCTGTTCTCGGGGGAGCAGCCTCCTGGAGATGAAGGCTACTGGTTGGTCCCTTCCCTCCTCATTGAGTTGCGAAAGTACTGCCCCTATGCCATGCTCTGAGGCGTCCGTTTGGACAATTAACTCTTTGGAGAAGTCAGGGGACCTGAGCACAGGAGCGGTGCACATGGCCTGCTTTAGAGAGTCAAAGGCTTTTTGGCAAGCCTCTGTCCAGATCACTTTTCTAGGTTGTTTCTTAGAGGTTAGCTCAGTCAAGGGGGCCACAATAGTGCCATAACCCTTGACAAATCTGCGGTAGTATCCTGTGAGGCCCAGGAACGCCCTGACCTCAGTCTGTGTTTTGGGAGGCTCCAAGCCAGGATGGTTTCTATCTCGGCACCGGAGAACGTCTGTCATCACGGCACCGTGAGAAGACGCCGCGGCGCGGTCCGCACTCTATCTGCTGGAACCAGGAATACCCCTGACACTCGCCCGCCTCTGACTGCATCCGCCAGAACGGAGGACGCCGCACAGCGGTCTGTGTACCCCACCCTCGAATCAGGTCAGCGAGGGATAGGTACCAATTTTGACGTTGACTGATCATAATAGAGCATGCAATTTTGTGGTCAGCGCCCAACGCTTTTAAATAAGGACCGGTCTGAACCCTTGTCCTCCCCTGTGATTGATTGTCAGAACTGAGGACGCTGCTGTGCGATCTGTGTTCAGCCTCCCCTAACAAGTGTACCCGTTTCCTGTCTTGCCCCCTCCCATAGCCCTCCTCGCCCTGATGAAGGTGCAGCCTAAATAGGCAGAGCATCGAAACGCGCTTTGGCGTGACTTACTTGGATGGCACCATTGCAGTACAAGCTTCTCCATCTCATTTTTTGCACCCTGCCTCCATGTTACAGCTTCAGTCCTAGTGGCTATTAAAATATCTTTCCCCGGACTGTTATGCATTCACCCTATGGTCCCTGTATGAATGTGTATATATTGTGATGTTTGAGGTTATGAATGAGAATATATGTTTTGGATGCCTGTGGGAGTTAGTGGAATACAAAGAAATGTTTGAGATGTATAAACCCTTATGACATATTGTACAGTTAAAATTTATTTTGATCAACTACAAATAAAATATATTTATTTTTTCTAGAGAACTGTATGGATCTGTGTTATTCTATGTTTACTCTGATACGTAAACTTCTGTCACCATTCGTTCGAATATGAGGATTCCTTAGTGGGACCTTAAAATTGACCCTGGCAGGGTTTCCCCCTTTTCTATTCTGCTGGTTTCTATCTTGGCCTGTAGGGGCTGCACCTTGCCCCCTCCTACCAAGTGTCCTAGGTAGACTACCGACCCCTGCCCTATCTGGCATTTGCTAGCTTTGATAGTCAGGCCTGCCTGCTGCAGAGCCTGAAGCACTTCCTGGAGGTGACCCAAATGGTCCTCCCAGCTGCTACTGAAGACAGCTATGTCGTCCAGGTAGGCAGCAGAGAAGGCCTCTAAACCGGAGAGGACCCGGTTCACCAGCCGCTGGAAGGTGGCAGGAGCATTTTTCAGTCCAAAGGGCATCACCCTAAACTGGTAGTGGCCCTCTGGGGTGGAAAAGGCGGACCTCTCTTTAGCTCCATCTGTTAGGGCGATCTGCCAGTACCCTGACGTGAGGTCAAAGGTACTCAGGTATCGGGCAGCCCCCAGCCTGTCAATGAGCTCATCCGCCCTCGGGATAGGATGAGCGTCAGTCTTGGTCACAGAGTTCAGTCCCCTGTAATCCACACAGAACCTAAGTTCTGGTGTGGTGCCCGGTGGGGCAGCTTTTGGTACCAGAACCACCGGACAGGCCCACGGGCTGTTGGAGGGCTCTATCACCCCCAACTCCAGCATCTTAGTGACCTCACTCTGGATGCTGGCCTTCACCTTATCTGACAACCTGTAAGACTTGGACTTGACAGGGGGGCTGTCTCCTGTGTCCACATCATGGGTACACAGGTGGGTAATCCCAGGGATAAGGGAGAACACTGAGGAGAACTGCCCCAGGACTTGGCGGCAGTCCCTCTGTTGCTCAGGAGTCAAGGATGGGGAGAGGACCACTCCCTCCACCGATCCATCCTTCTCTTTGGAAGCAAAGAGGTCCGGGAGAGGTTCACTTTCCTCTTCCTCGGCCCCATCAGTTACCATCTGTAAGGTAAGCTCAGACCTCTCATGGTGGGGTTTGAGGCGGTTGGCGTGTAGCACCCTGTGGGGCTGCCTGGGGGTTTTAAGGTCCACTAGGTAAGTGGCCTTGCCCTTCTTCTCCAATATCTCATAAGGGCTTGTCCAGCGATCCTGGAGGGCAGTAAGCTCTCCAGGCTCCTTGACCCACACCTTCTGTCCAGGTTTTAGCTCCACAGGGTGAGAATTCTGGTCGTACCATTCCTTCATTACCGCCTGGCTGGCCTCTAAGTTGTCAGAAGCTTGTTTCCACAACTTAGCCATTTGGCTACGGAAGGCCAGCATGTAGCTCACTACATCCTGGGGAAGCCTCCTTGGAGTCTTCTCCCACCCATCCTTCACTAAACTGAGAGTCCCCCTAACAGGGTGACCGTACAAAAGCTCGAAGGGGCTGAAACCCACCCCCTTCTGCGATACCTCCCTGTAGGAAAACAGCAAACAGGGCAAGAGGATGTCCCACTTTTTTCTCAGGCCCTCAGGCAGACTCCTGATCATGCCTTTTAGGGTCTTGTTAAATCTCTCCACGAGACCATTGGTTTGTGGGTGGTAAGGGGTGGAGAACTTATAAGTAACCCCACACTCCTTCCACATGGTTTGCATGTAGGCAGACATAAAGTTGGTACCCCTGTCGGACACCACCTCTTTGGGAAAACCCACTCTGGTAAAAATCCCCATCAGGGCCCGTGCCACTGCAGGTGCAGTGATGGTTCTCAGAGGAATAGCCTCTGGGTATTGGGTGGCGTGGTCCACCAGAACCAGGATAAACCTGTGACCAGAAGAAGTCGGTGGATCCATGGGCCCAACAATGTCGATGCCCACCCTCTCAAAGGGGGTGCTAATGACAGGCAGCGGTTCCAGGGGAGCCTTCAGCTTAGTCCCTGTTTTCCCACTAGCTTGGCAGGTCAGACAGGTCCTGCAGAATGTATCTGAGGAGATCCTCATCTGCGGCCAATAAAAATGTGGGTCAAGCCTAGCAAAGGTCTTGTCTTGGCCCAAGTGTCCTGCCAATGGGATCTCATGAGCCAGTTCCAAAAGAAAGGCCCTGTAGCACTGGGGGACCACTAAGGCCCTTGATGACCCATGCACAGGAGCCTTGGGCTCACTGTAAAGGAGCCCATCCTCCCAGTAAATATGATACTTCGCGGAGGCATTGCCTGCTGCTTGGGCTTCGGCCTGTCGCCTCATGCTCTCAAGGGTAGGACACTCCTTCTGTGCCCGGCAAAACTCCTCCCTGGTGGGCCCTCCTTCCACCTGCCACCCTTCAGGGGTAGGTAGGTCCCCCAAGGGAGCAACGCCCCCCTCCGTGGACTCCGGTGCAACCTCCTCAGGGGTCCCATCCATCTCACGGGGTGACTGCCCCGGGGCGGGCTTCCCACGTCATCGGGCTCCTCCCTTCTTAGCAGCTGGCTGGGCCATTTTTCCATGTTCCAGCCCTGGCTGACTCCCTTTCCGGGCAGCCATAGACCGTGTGGTAGCACAAATCCACTCCGGTAACCCCAGCATCTCCACATGCGCTTTGAGCTCTACCTCCTTCCAGGCAGTATGCTCTAGGTCATTCCCTAACACACAGTCCACTGGCATGGCAGGGCTCACAGCAACTCTTAAAAGGCCTGAAACCTCTCCCCACTCAAATGGAACCTGTGCTATGGGATAGTGACCCCCCCCTGTTGTCAGCCATCACAACTGGATGGACTGCATCAGGAATTATTTGCTCTGGTGACACCAGCTGACTACTTACCATAGTCATGCTGGCACCTGTGTCCCTCAGGGCCTCCACCCCCCGACCATTGAGGGTAACCCACTGCCTATACTTGGTAGTATTTGAGGGCACATGGACCTTAGGAACCATCTCACTGTCTCCCAGAGACACTAGGACAAGCCCTGCCCCCTCACTCCCATCATCTAGGGACAGCTCCTCCCCAATCGCTACACTAGCCACCCTGGGGCTTTTACCTCCAGTGGGCTGTGGTGCTCTCTTGCGACACTTGGGATCCCCCTTGTAGTGTCCAAGTTCACCACACTCATAGCACCGGACAATTCTGGGCTGCTGACCTTTGTCAGGATAAGTGGGCTTCTGGTGGCCAGATTGGGGCTGGGACCCAGACCCTTTCCCTTGTGAACTATTTTGGGGGCCTTTGGAGAACTCTTTCTTTTTGTCTCCCCCCTCTTTCCTCTGGTGGGAACCCTGACCACCCCTTTGGGAGTCCCCCCCCAGAACCCTTGTTGGACACCCTGGTACTGACCCATGTGTCCGCCTCCTCCGCAAGCTTCCTAGGATTGGTCAACTTGCGGTCAACCAGGTGTTGGCGCAGCTCTGGAAAACATTTCTCTAGAAGGTGCTCTCTTAAAAACAAGTCATACAACCCATCATAGTCATGCACATTGCTGCCCCGCACCCAACCATCTAAAGCTTTACTAGCGTAGTCCAGGAAGTCTACCCAGTTCTGTGTGGGAAGTTTGTGGCTATTCCTAAACCTCTGCCTATACCTCTCAGGGGTAAGACCGAACCTCTTAAGCAATGCGGCTTTCATGACAGAATAGTTAGTCTGGTCTTCCTTCTCTAGGTAAAGGAGGGTGTCCCTAACATCTGGAGGTAGGTACTTATACAAACCACCCCCCCCAATAACTCTCTGGGACCCCATGGGCTCTTAAAGATACCTCATAGGCGGCTAACCACTTATCAATATTATCCCCCACCTTAAAACTGGCCATCACATCTTTAGGCATAAAGACCCTGGACTCACGTGAAGCTTCCATAGGTACGCTGCCTCCATAGGTACGCTGCCACCATTCTTGTTGCTGTTGGCCCCTACTTCTAGGGCCCGGATTTCCAGTTCCTTCAGGCTGAGCTCATGGGCAAGTTCTTTTTCCCGCATAGCCAGTCGCTTGTTCTCGCGATCCTGCTCCATGGCCCACCTTTCTCTTTCCCGTTCTTTCTCCAGCTTGGCAAGCTCCAACCTGAGCTGTCTCTCCTCCCTCCTGTCCTCCAGGTCCTCTAAGGACAGGCTCTTCACTGACACACTACTGCCTGCCCTGGAAGGTACCCTTGTACCTGGTAACAAATTACCATTTCCCGCCAAGTGCAGTAGGTCAAGATTTCCTGTGGTGTCGTTCTCCGGTCCTTGCCCGTTCCCATCTCCTTCTGGGTGGGCTGTCAAGGCTTCCTGAAGCTCTGCCTTCTTGGCGCTTCGCTTGAAGGGCACCCCTTTCTCCTCGCAGAATTCCTTGAGTTGTGCCACTGTGTAAACTTCCAGATTGGCCAGCTCGAATTCCATCTTGCTAGGTAGGGCCTCAGACGTTTGTAGAGAAAACCAAATGGGACTTAGGCAAAAGAACTTTTAAAAAGAGCAGTCAGTCAGGGAGAATTTTTAAAAAAATTCAAAAATGCCAATTGGAGAGGGTAGACAAAATTTCAGTAGAGTCAGGTGTAGGGTTGCGGTGTACACTGCGTCGCTGCGTGGTGTTACACAAGCACAAGTCCTATCCCACCGCTGCCACCAATGTTAGAACCGGGGTCTCTAGTTGGCAGGGGTATGCACCCTAGTCCAAGTAGGGACCACCGCTTCCGACCTGGTAGCTTGGCGCAGAGCAGCAAAGGCGTTACTTCAGAGGCAATGTGTAAAGTATTTGTGCAACACACAACGGCGATGACCCAGTAAAAACACTCACAAAAGGAACACCACACCAGTTTTGTATAAGAATTTCTTTATCTAAAAAATTATGCGAGAACCAAAAGCAGGTAAATCCAGCTCCAGGCAAGATCAATAGTAAAAAGGATTCCAGTTCCCAAGCAAGATCAATAATCAATAAGAATGAATCCAGTTCCCAGGCCAGATCAATAATAGAAAGGATTCCAGTTTCCAAGCAAGATCAATAATCAATAAGAATGAATCCAGTTCCCAGGCCTGATCAAATCACCAAAAGCTCATGTGTCCCAAGTGCTCCTGCTGGTAATGTCTTTCTCACAGTGTCCTTGGATGGCAAAAGTTCACTTGAGGTAGGTTCTTATGGTCAAAATTCACTGGGGGAAGGTTCTTAGGCCAAAGTTCCCTTGTAGCATAATAAGTGTGTCTCTCATAGAAATGATGCTCCCAGTGTAGGAAGTGCGGCTGCCCAGGCGCAGCTGGTAATGCTAAAAAAATGCCCCAGTGTCAATTACCAAGTAATTATGCCCCCGTAGGCCGGTCAGTGTAGGACGGTTCCCAGCCAAGCACAAAGCTCACACTCCAGGTACCCGGCCAACCCGCACCCCGCCCCCTCGCAGCAGCCTGGTTGCACTGAGGCGTTACCTGGGGTGGTGGTTGCGGGCGCAGGTGCGAGGCTCCTCTCCCCCTGGGGCCTCGGGCTCAGCAGGCGCTGCACGGGTGGGGGTCACAGCCACACAGCGCTCCTTTAGCACAGCGCTTAGCAGTGCCTCCAAGTCCAGGGTAACGACGGAGCCTCCTGCCACACAGCGCTTCGCTTCTCAGCGCTACACAGCGCGCTCCGGTCCCAGTGGCGGTGACCTCAGGGCCAGTTTCAGTCAGCTTGCGCCAGAAGCAGAGGCAATCACAAAGCCCTCTGGAGGATCACGGGGCAAGCAGTGCTAAGGGCAGGCACAGCGTTGCAGGGCAAATCTTGAGAGTGTTGTTGCTGTTCCAAAGGGCAGTCTTTAAAACGCTGTGGTCCAAGGACAGGTAGTTTCCTTTAGCTTAAAAAGGGTGTAGTCCCAAAAAGGCAATCTTTAAAAGGTTGAAGATTCTTTAAAATGTGGTTCAAAGAAAAGTAGTTCCTTTGGGATGTTGTGGAGACACTCTGGTGGTGATGTTGCAGTCTCCCATGCAGGGCAGGATCAGCAGACAGTAGGGCAGCTCAGCAGGTTGTGGGGCAGCAGTTCCTTGGAGCAGTCAGCCTCCTTCCCAGTGGCAATCCTCTTGCGCAGCAGTCCTCCCTCCAGCAGGGATTCTTCCAGGTCCAGCAGTGTAACAAGAATGTGAGGCCAGGACCCTCCCTTATATATCTTTTTAGTCTAAGGGCTAGAAAGTGGTGGAAGTCTCTGGAAGGGTCTGGGGGCAGGGGCTTCTGGAAGAGTCCAGGGTGTTCTGGTATGTTCCTGCCTTCCCTGACCTAGCTGTCACAGTGACGAGAGACAGGCCGTTAAGGCTACAGTGGGCAGCCCGTCACAGCTCATCCCAGGGAAGAAGGTGTGAATCACCACTCCCACCTCCCAACCCAGGCAGGCTATCAGTACGCAGAGGGGAGGGGGGAGTCTGCAGCCTAATCTAAGCGTAGGCAGGAAAAGGTCCCCTTTATAAAAGGGGGATCCCTAGCGTAGTAATGCCCAAACCCTATATATCATTGGAAAGGGTTCCCCGACCCGAGTCCAACAAGACCAAACATGATAGACTTATTAGGTCCCTGTCAGAAGTTATTCCATAAGGGGAGGTTCCCAATGTTAGCCTATTGGAGGATTAAACCTTACTGCGGTAGCAGTGGCTTGTGGCAGATATGCCAGCCTCACAAGGTTTTAGGGAAGAGCACCTGCACCTCAGCACTGTTTAGCAGTGGTGAGGCGCCCAGAGTCCTAAGTCCAACAAAATATAGGATAAAAATGGGAGGCAAAAAGGGCAAAAATGTAGGGGAGACCACCCTAAGGCTGACAGGTCTAACAGGGGCCAAATTAGCTATTTCGGGGCTATTGTGGGGGGATACAGGGGATTAGGGCGAGGAGCTCCGCAATTAGACCTCCGTCCCGGTCGCCATCTTGGCCACGCCCCCTCCAAACTCTCTTTTAAGAGAATAAGCAGGAATTTGTCATAAGCCACTGCCAAAGTGAGAAACTTCCACAGCCTGTTAAGCTCTGCTAGATCACCTGATTGGTCATGCTGGTGCTTCCGCTGGGGTCGCTCTGGTAGGTAGATTCTCTCGCCTCAGGAGGGCATGGCCTTCTGTTCTTCAAGTTTTGTTGACCACGCCGGTGGAGTCCTAGCCAGAAAACAACGGGGAATGCATTTAACGGCTGGGGCTACAAACATGCCTTACCAGTTCCTCTGCTTGCAGAGAGACAGCTCTTGTCGATTTGGGGTTGGCATCATAGCTGTGTTTCACTGCTGGCTTTTCTTTGCTTCTATGTTTTGTGCCCGATTCACCTAAAAAGAATTAAAGTGACAGAAATACACTGACAGTGGAAGTTCCCCCTGATTCTTTTTAGGGCAGACACAGCGCCATACATGTTTATTAATGTTCTTCACCTGTGTCACCTTGCGCTGAGAATAGCCACATGGTCTGCTCAGAGACTCTGGAGCCAAATGGGGCTTCACTGAAGCCCGGTCTTGTGCCTAGTTGTCAGTCAGTGGCAGTTTAAATAACATTGACTCACTAGTGCATGCAGTGTACTTTATGTTTGTAAAACTAGAGGAGGGCAGCAGGACTGGCACTTCCTGAGAAGCCAGTTTTAGGGCACGGGCTAATAAAATCAGCCTTGCTAAGGGCGCCTCGTAAGGTGGTTCCAGGAGTGCTATAATGCGTGACTAATGCATTTTAGTGTGGTGATGCAAACTACAATGCGTTAGTTTAACCCAGGGTCGGACTGACTACCAGGCAGTTTGGAATGCTGCCGAGCTGGGGGCTGATTTAATAGCAGTGGGGGCTGATTTCATTCATGGAGACCTGCGTGTGCTTCGAAATAACGAAAGCAAAACGAATTTCGTTTAGTACACGCAGGTCCCTATCAACAAAATCAGCCCCCAGCTCAGCCGCATTCCAAACTGCAGGGTAGCCAGTCCGGCCCCGGTCTAACCCCAGATTTGTGGTACTTGACAGGGCTGCCTCTAGAAAATGTGCTCTCATTTTTTATTTCCAGAGCACTAACCATACATTCTATGATAAAAAGAAACACCACATTTTGTTCATTTACAGCAGTATCCTCTATAGAAAATTCCTTTCAATTTTGCAGGTTTTATGGCGCCACGGTTTGTCACACTTTTGTTGTAAATTCAGAATGTCAGCACTCTAGTTGTTCATTACAACTCTGTGGCAGCAAATCTGCAGTTGATCACTAGGGAGTGAACTGACAGACTGCTGTTGATGTTGGAAGTACGTTTACCTCTTCATTTCAGAATGTTTTACTGACATGAATGAGACAAATGTTTAAGAACTGATAGAAAATGCACCCTCATTTTAGATTTGTAGAGCACCAACCATAATATTTCGGACAAAATTAATCCCCTCGTATCATTTATTTCTAAAGAAAATGTTTTAAGTTTTAAAGCTTTCATTCCATCAAAATGGCGTTCAGGTGTGCCTCACAGATTTCATAGTGTGAACTTGAAATGTACTCTCATTTTAGTTTCTGGAGCACATTCTATAACCTCTGTGAGAAAATCATGAGATAAAAAAGTTTTCTTTCAAATATGGTTAATCAAATCCCAGCAGAGGTTCAGCATCATGTCACAGTTCCAAATCACCAGAATTCTGAAAATTAGTACAACTAACAAATACATGACTTTGTAACTAAATATGTTATCACCCTTTATTTCTTTTTGTGATCCTCAGAAAATAGGCTTTCATCACAATACATTTCAATGGGGACCATTATCTGGATCCCTGTAATGGCTGCCACAACATGTTGTTCATGTTGTGGCCAGACAATCAAGTAGGGTTCTTTGGGACTCAACTACCCCACATGCTCCTGGGGGGCTAGTGTGCTTACCCCATCCCCAATATATTTTTCTAATTCATTTTCAGGGTGTTGGGGCTGTGCCCTGAGTCCTGTAATGATTGCCACAACATATCAGTCATGTTGTGGCCAGTCAATCAGGAATGACTAGCCCCCATTAATTCAGCCAATCGAATCATGTCTGGACACCAGCGACCCGGATATGTCTAACATTGAAACCTTTTCATGCCCAAAATGAGCACCTATTTAGATGCAAGTTGCTAGAAAATGGCTGAAAAGATCACAATAACAATAAGCATACTTCCTTAGTAAAGTTCAAAATGTTTTGCTAAATTTGGTACAATTCCTTTTAGCCATTTTTTAGATATATCAGAGAGCAAAGTTTCCTATGGGAATTAACATGGGAAATTGCACTTTAGGGATTTTATTTTTTCTTGGCCACCAGCCTTCAGGTTGAGGCAGCTTAACTCTCTCTGTATTGATACTTTGACCTAACTCTACCTAAAGAGAGTTAACCACCACTGTGTGATGTATATCTATGAGAGAGGGAGACATTGCTTAACAGGTAACTGTGTAATATGGTTTTGATGACATCATAAACCAGGTTTGACCAAGTGACTTATAAATGTCTTAAACTCCAAAATGTCATTATAGGGCAATATTACAGATTACCAATAATGAGTTTTAAATGTTACATGTTTATTTTTGGAGATTGTTGGCCTGAAAAAGCAATTTTATTTTAATTGCAGCTAACAATTGGTACTGATTGAAAACCTTTCATGGCTAAACTACAGATAGACCTATGGACAATAGTGAGGGCCAGTGGATTTATGTGATTCTGTGGGTGGAGGCTTTACCACATAATTATGTATTGTAAGGAGACAGGCTTTTTACAGGTTTACCTACCACTTTTTGCCCTAATTTTGACCAATAGGTACTGGTTCTGAAATGCCCAGAGCCCTGCTAAACAGAACCCAGTGCATGTGCCCTGACCCTTAAAATAGTGTATGTTTAATTGGCTTGTTCCGTATTGGCCTAACCCAACTTACTTGTAAGACCTTGGCATATGATACAAGGGGTGCCTACGGCATGTAGGTTGAGATGTTGCTCATGGATTGCAGCACTAGTTGTGCCCCCCACAAGTATGGCAAGGTAGACATGATTTCTAGTCTGCCACTGTAGATTGGAAGGGCAGTTTAAAACTACTAACTCGGCTTTGCAAATCCAAAACCTCCCTTTTTAATGTATGCAAGTCACCCCAAAGCAGGTCTAATGAGCCACGAGGCAAGGGTACTGTATGTTAAAAAGTGGAACATGCAAGTTTACATGGTCCAGCATTAAAAACCGTAAATTGTCATTTTGTGGAAAAGCTAGTGGCCCCATTGGCAAGTACAGAGTTACAGGTTGGCACTTCAGCCCTGCTAACTTCTGAATGGTTGGTACTGTTTGGTATCAAATGAATCAGAACACTAAATCCAATGTAATGGTTAAATCTAATTCAATGTAACAGGTGGGCAAAGGGCAACATTAGAAGTTGCCTCTGTAGTTGGCCAATGTTTCCAGTGCTTGTTTACTGATGTATATGTGGTTTGTCTTGCAGACAGCTTTCTGCCCTCTTAGGGAGACATGATAATGACTCACAGGAAAGGACCAAATAGGGGTGTGCATGGTAGAGAGGTGTTACCTCCCTCCTGCAGGAAACTACACAGGTGTTAGCCCAAGAGGTGACCTTTAATGGAGTACCTGCCTTTGAAGGGAAAATGGGTAACACTTAGGAGAGGGGCACTCTATTGTTAGGTAGTCAGGCTGGTAATAGGACAGAAGAAGAGAAACCTGTTGTCAAATTGTTTTTTTCCAGAGATGTATATCCTCTTGTTAGCCACACCTCTGGGGTGAGCTGGGGATCTGTTAGTGTTGAGAGATGAATTTTGCCATGTTGGGAGTGGGCAGAATGTTGTAAACCGTTATAGCCAGATGCCACACTTCCCAGGAAGTGGTCATCAGAATGGAGGGAACCTGGTAGCACATTGGCTACCAACCACATCCTACCCTGAGGGCATTTGTCTGAAGTTAAATAGGGCTTCCTTAGCACTCAGAACTCAAATCTGAACTGACTTGCAAGAAGGACTGCAGAAGAACTGTCCTTTTGCACCAGCGACCTTCAAAGAGAGGCTGCACCATCGAACATTGCACCTGCTGCATGCTACTCAAAGAGGAAAAGTTCCAAAGACCAGTCAAGCCAAGAAACTCCAAGGGCCAGTGGACTGGCTTCCTGTTTGCAGCAAAGGAACACAACAGTTGAAGAAACCTTCTGAGGCACATTGGTAGCCCAAAGACTTCAAGCCCATACCACCACCAGCGGGCAGCACCACGGACCAAGACCTGATGCACAGATTTGTGCCTGAGTTTGCCGAACCTGGAGGTGCTGTTGGAGAGTTGCTGGGGCCCTCAGAAAGCGTGTTATTGACTAAGGAAGGATTTATCTGTTGCCACAACAACGGGCAAATGGACTTAAAATATGATATGTACAATTGAATTATCTGAAATACATCTCAATAATTCGCATCACTCATCTACATTAATTTAGGCACAGCTTTAAGATGTTGTAATGAGGGGTTGGAAGTAGAATCTGGCCTGTGGCCAAGCCTGTATCTACCCCCCAGGGGCAGCCAAGCCCCCAACTTTGGTTGATAGGGGTGGATGGTTGACTCAATCCCCCACAGCAGCCAACCTCCCCAACATGCACAACCAAAGGCCAGAAGAGGTGGAACTTGTCTGAATGGCCTGGTTGCCTTTACGGCTGGGCCCTGAGCACAACTTCCCGAGGGCGGTCAAACACCATCATGCATGGCCTTCATCGGCATGCATTGTGGAGTTGGCCACAGGGCTTGGTGTTAGAGCCAAACTCCAATGCTTGGCTAATGGACCATGAATCCCAAACCACGTTTGCCATAAAAACAAATGTTTTTGCAGTTTAGCTGTACCGCGGCCAAGCATCACCACTGTGATACCATGGGACCATGCAAGCTTCAATCAGTAAAGTTTGTATAGTCCTACAGTATGACTCTTCCTGAAGTGCGCCACTAGTGGCCACGCTGGGTCCACGGAGTACCGCAACCCAAGTGCCAGGGTGTCTTAGTGTCACTACCCTTCACAATACCAAGTTCCTGAGTCCTGTAATGTCACCCCCAACTGTTTCCTTCAGGTTGCAGCCAGCCAATCAGATAATTTGGTTTCACTGCGTCAGTACCAATCCCATCGTACCGAAACGTAGCTTGGGAAAAAAGGTCTCTCGACCAATCAGGTTACTCCATTTATTTAATTTAATGAAAACCCGGAGATATCTGGGCCAACTGTCTTAATCCCTCTTTAATTTCAAATTTCTCAAAAGATTAAATGGATGTACACCAAATAATGAAAACTATTCTTTCTGAGTAAAGTCATACATTTCTTCCAAAGTTGGCCTAATTCCATTCAGCCCTTTTTCCTGTATCACTTTTCAAAATCTCTATGGGAATTACTAATTTTGGGACCCCCCTTTTTGTCGGTCCCCTCATGATGGATCACCCTGAACTTTTCATGAAAAATCATTTAACTGCGCCAAAGATATTAGCAAAAAACTCTTCATAGGAAAACTGACTAACTATAACTACATAGTTTCAAAATGTAGAGAAATCTGGCCTCAATTTTCTGATTGAAGACGCATCATGATAATGACTTATTAGAAAAAGAATATCATTCCACGGTACCCATTACATTCTCCTGTTAGCAATTTACAGCCATGTCAAGTGAATGCATATATATGGGTTCCACTGTTTGTCAACTTGAATGAAAAAGGAAAAAAGATTGTCATCAAGTGCGTGAGTTGCTATATCTCAAATCAGATTTATTTTTCCAAACATATTTTATTAACTAATTACTCGTGGTAACATAAAATCAGGTCTCAAATCAAATCATAACGTCTTGGCATGCCTTTTTCTGAGGCAAGCTGTCAGAAATATCCGTGCCTTTACATACAGCACATTGCCTTTTCATAGGATGAGTATCTCTTGCAATTCATTGTACACATACCATTCTTTTGTTTTTCCACAGAAAAAACTAAGTTCAAACCTTTGTTATAGTTAGGAAAACTTTATTTATTCTTTCTTTACAAACCAAACTTAAACTACACACACATTGAAAATACTAAAGTTATAGTTATATTTAAAATGTATAATTTAGGCACCGCCTTTAAATTACTATAACTTTATTTACTTGTTCTGTACAAAAAAATGTATACTACACAAAATTTTGAAATTTTGAAGTTACACTTATTCCTTTAATCTATAATTTAAGCAAAACCTTCTGAATTATTATAACTCATGCACCTCCATACACAGAGTATTCAACTTGGTAGCCAATGGAAATTTAGCAGCAAAAATATGGAAATTTAGCGGTACAAATATGGAAATTTAGCAGCAATTTTGCGGCACTTATGTTACTCATAATCATTCATTTTCAGCCTGAAATCATTGGAAACAGTTTTAGCAGAGTATTTCCCTTTGAATTAGGCATGTTTGAAGTGTCTGTAGCTCTACAGAAGCACAGCTCCAGTCCTAACCTCATAGGAGGGAGCTGTATTTCCCCCTGGGAAGTTCTAGCGCCCATGTATGCATGCCTGCGGGGGTACCGCTGCCTCCTGGATCCGTGAGGCAGGACACCTCTTCCCCAGGCACCCTAGGGTGCAGGATCATAGTGATCATAGTGACTGATGCAAGTAAGTCGGACAGACTGCATAGGGAGGTCCCCTCTTGCCTACCTGGTCCAGTCCTCATAGGTCGACTTGAGTAAACATAGCCTGGCCTCGAAAGGGAATCTTGTCCTGAAGACTTTGGAGAGGACGCTTGAACATAAAGGATTATTTTCTAGATGCCAGTGTAAGAGGTTTAAGAATATTTTACTCTTCCACTTCTTTTTGCACCATGTCATCAAGGTCATTACCAAATAGTTTTGATCCTCTGAAATGTAATTTTTTAAGTAGACCTCTCTGAGTAGAGTCTAATTTCCATGACTTCATCTAAAGCTGTCTATGACCAGCTATTGAAACCCCAACCGATGCTGTGGCCGCCCACAAGCTTTTATGTTCTTGTTTCCCTTTTGGTCTCCTATTTTTCTTTTTTCCCCTGCTCCCATAAATGTTACTTCTATGTGCGGTGCCAAGATCATATGGCGCAAAAGGTATTTGTTGTAGATATTTTGATAAAAATTTTAGATGGTGCTTGCAATTCCATTGAAGTGCAGCAGCCCGACCAGACATGCACTTCACCTTATATGACAGTGACCACAAGCACATGTTTGTGCATAAATAACTGAGACCGGCTCTTGAGAAAGGGATACAATGAAATGATGGAAGTAAAGCAGGCCTTTTGGCAGGAAGAATTACCATAGGGAATCTTAGATGCGTAAAGACCCATTTAAACAGACTCTTTACATACCTGCAAAAATTAATATTCTTGCAGTGTCTTGTTTACGTCCCTCTTACTATATCCCCCATGTCAACGTGTTCCCTTGAGTCTCTAGATTGAGCCTCTCCAAATACAGTTGGTGTATGGATGAAGATTCAATGATGAAGTATGCCACTAGTAGCTTTATCGGGCTAGAGCTCCATAAAGAAAAAGAAGACTAAGCCACTTAGTGAGAGAAGAATTATTGATAGTGGGTCCACTCTTTACTGATTAATTGTATGAACTTGGGCGGTGTCAGTGACAATCTTTAATACTTCTCACTCCTCATTTTGATAAAGGAACCTGTGATCAGATATTGTTAACAAGTGTGACAAAATGAAGCAATACTATCCACAGTTGTCTGTTCTTGCCAGTTAATTTAGTCAACCATGCTGCATAATTTGGTTGTCTCCTGCCGCATAATTCTATTCATAATCAACTAAACCTGCAAAACAAAAGTCTGAGAGGAACATGGAATGCAATACACTACACAAAGCGAGTAGTTACCTGGCCAAAGCCAACAAAGAACATAACCACTTAAAATCGAGACGAACCTAAGCATGTGTTGTTCCATCAAGTGTTTGCCTCTGTACAAAGCACATGTTTGACTAAAATGCAGCCTCGTCTTTATCCACATTCTATTACCTGTACGCAAGCTATACTACCACTTCTGACATGCTGATAAATTAAAGCTCCCCTTAACAGACAGAACAAAGAAAATAAATGACATCGCCAATGTCAGTCCTTCTCCCCCTCCTAGCCCATGTGCCCTCCAAGTCGCATCCACTCTCTCACGGTCTTTAGGCCACCAACGCACAGACCCTGTGATTCTCTTTCACAGGCGGTAAGCACTTTGCTGACCACGCGTTTTATATGTTATATGCCGCAAGTTAAGTGGCTCCCAAGAGCTGCTCGTAACATATGGTAACACTACCCAATTTAATGGAATGCAACAGTTACTACAATTACTCGTTCTCCCCGAAGGCTAGATGATGATATACTGGCTGCCGTCAATGCTACACACTACAGCACCCTTATGCCTAGGGGATTTCCAGCTAAATGCACTTATCAATTAAGTGAACAAAATGTTTCCTTTGCTACAATTCCAGGGGTTGGTGATCGATTGATTCCCAAACAAGACCGCAAGCTTACCTAAGTGATAGCTTTGCATGAAGATGTTGTATCTGCGCATGCTGGTGTGGCGGCCAAAATGTCATTATTACAGCAACGTCATTGGTGGCATGGCTTGAACAAGCAAGCAAAGAACTATGTCCATTGTTGTGACATCTGCAAACAAAATAAGAGTTCCACTGTGGCTTGCCCATAGCAGACACACCTGTTGATTTCAAACAAACCTTTCAACTGCATTTGTTTGGACCATTCCAGTCCACTTAATTTGGATGGTGCATTTAAATTTATCCTACTTGCAGTTGATTCTTGATTGAGGTTTCTCTGGGTGGGCCACAGTTGTCAGCTGCCACTTGCACTGTAATTTAATATTGGCAAGTCTTTATCAGTTCATATCCATATAATACATTCAAGTCAGACCGAGGCCCTGCTTTCATATCGGTCGAAAGTGTATAGGCATTCTATGGCTTTTCTGGTTGTAGAAGTGCATTACTCCTCTCCCTACCATCCCAAGATAAATTTGGTAGTTGAGTGGAAGAACCATGACTTAAAACAATCCTTAACAGCTAGAGCATTAAGTTCATGACATAGCTGGATCAATCACTTATCTGGTGTACAAAGAGCATTTAATAATCTCCCTAAACGTTCTCTGGGTGGCTTCAAATAAGGTCCGCTTTGTCATCAGAATGTATGTTCCAGACCTTGATGGTCCAAAAATCATAGCACAAGCCACACTCTTTGACATAAAAAATTGTTCTGCTGTCTTATAGGATTTGCAGCATCCAAAAGGGACCAAGTATTTTGCCATTTCTACAGCAAGGTCTTTAAGCATAGGATTAGCACAGTGCTATTTATGCCAAGCTGTAAAATGACCAAAGCCTTTCAGAACTCCAGGCACAGAATTACAGCTTTGAATGGTAACATACCATCCAAGCTAACCTGAAATGAATACAAGCTCTTGTCCCTTTCTATCTCAGTATGAATGGCACTGTGGTACTCCTATGCTTCAAGACAATGACAGAAAATCAGACATTTGAGGTGACCAAATATAGTGTGTTGCTGGTGTTGAGAGTGCTCTATGCATGAGCTGCTTTCCACCTAAACTTGAGAACTACCCAGAGTTCTCTGCTTTTTTTGCATATATATACTATTGGGCCCTCACAACTACAGCAACAATTTCTATTTGACCTTTTCTTTTGTTAGCCTCACATTTTCCAAGGCTCCCATGTATAAAATATGTGTGAAGTGGTAAGTGCTACAGCTTCACAATATCGTTCTAAGGAAGATAAAATACAGAGTAACTAAACATATATGTGAAGTTTTCTGTTGCATAATACAGAAGTTCTTCAAAAGCAGACACTGTGAACTAACTCAGAGGATGGGCATTTCATTTGTGACTTTATATTTTCACCGTTTCCAGAGAGGGCTGGCTATTTGGTATGCCTTGAATGTTGCCGTTTAATTCCTTTTTTGATGTAGCTCTGGTTGTTCACTAGGGATGTGTAAGAGTGAGGAACTATCATCTATAACTTAATTAGAACATTGGAATGTTGAGAGCTCAATTGAAGACAATAAAGTGGTTCTGGGATTATAATGGCTGATATAAGCCTTCTGCTCCAACATTCCAATGTCTGTCTCTCTCTTTCTACCTTTCAAATTCAGAAAATGTTAACCTCAGGGGGTGTAATATTCTAATGGCCTTTTACCCTTTCTTCCTTGGGCTCAGGCCTATAATTCAGGTTCAAGGCCTTTAAGAAAAGGCATAGCCCTCAGCAGTAGTGTATATGGCTATGCGAGCACAACTGTAAGAAATTAAGGGCCAGATGTAGGAACCCTAATACCGGTCAGTAATGGCCGAAATTACCGAATTTTGGCCGTTACCGACCGGTATTAGGCAATTGGGATGTAGGTGGCTACATTTCAGATTCGGTAATTTACCGAATCGGTATTTAAGAATTCGGTAAATTACCGAATTCTTAAATAACGATTCGGTAAATTTTAGAATCTGAAATGTAGGAAGCACTCAAGTGAGTGCTTTTCACCTGTAAGGATTCGTTATTTACCACCAACTACAAGTTGGTGGTAAATTACGAAAACCCTAAAAAAAGCAATTTTTTGCATTTAATAAGTGTCATGTGGCAGACATACATGCCCTTAGAGCATGTATGTGTGCCACATGTGCACCCATGCACAATTCAGGGGTGCAACAGGGTGTCAAAGTGACACCCTGCCAACCTTGAATGTTTTCCCCCTTTTACCGAATCGGCCTACAGGCCCATAGGAATGAATGGCAATTACCGAATCGTTATTTACCGATTCGGTAATACTTACAGAGTAATTACCTACATAGCATTTACCGATTCTAAAATACCGAATCTGTAAAATTCGGTATTTTAGAATCGGCAAATGTAGTTTACCTACATCTAGCCCTAGGTTATTAATTAAGGGTGGTACGTGCCCACCTCAAGTAATAATTACAATCCTTGTCAAATGAATCCACTGAAGCCACTAAATAAACTTGAGCTCAGCCACCTGGTAGCTATGGCAGTGAGCAGATAGCCATAACTTAGACTCAATGTCTAAAGTATTTATGTAGTACTAAAACAGAAATAAAGTTGAAATTCAAAGCAATAAAAACCCCCAAACGAATTAGAGAAACATAGAGTAATATTCAATAAACAAAATGACACCAAAATGACAAAAAGCCACTAAGGGGAATCAGAGATAGGACTTTTCAAAGGTTTAGCAGAAATAGAGCCAAGAAACGAATGTGCCAATGATGGTCAACAGTTGAGGCAAAGCAGGACCTAGGTGCAATTTAACGCTGACCATAATGGAGGTCGGATACCTTAGCAAGGTTTGTCATCTTGGTCAAAGATTTCACCTTCCGACTTTAGTCCTTTAAGTCCAAATTCGCCACAGGAGTACACTCTCAAATCTCCTCAGGATCTCAAGCGAGATACTGAGAAACTCACAGGGTGGCAAGCAGGGTCAAGTCGAGGTCCAGTTGTCATTGACCAGCTAGGCAGTTGCCGAAAAAACCTATTCAAGCTAGTTGTACTCCTGTAGCGTGATCAGATCAGCCTTATGACCCTTTGAGTCTAATTCCTTGACCTGGTTGCAAGAGGGAGTACAGGTCTAGTCTACTAGGCTCTTCCCAGGTCGTAGATCGTGGGGTTGGTCCTTTTCTGATCTTCCACTGGTCCAGGAGTGTTCTGAAGTGGGTGCCTGAAGTTGGCAAATTTATGCCTGGCACAAGCTAGTGGTTGTGAAACACCCTGGAGACCTCTTCATGTTTTTCAATTACTTTTTAAGATGCCCTAATCACTTGAGTACAGGATCCCAGTGCTAACTCTACCCAAGAAATTTTCAAGAGGGCCAAAGTCTTCTACCATGCTAAACTTGGGCTCTGAGGACTGGGGACTGTGGGGAGTGTACTCTGGAAATCATATGGTTCTCCCACAACTAACATTAAAATCCAATTTTAGGAAGTCCATGTACCCCAACAAACTCACAGATAGAAGTTTGGTAAAATCAACCCTGAGCTTTCAGCAACTGGACAGTGGATTCAAACAAAATGTTTTGGCATTCTTTTTCCCTTCTTTGAAGTCTCACCAACTTTTTTATGTAAGACCCCAGCAGACTTGTCAAGCAGGGTGTGACATTCATACAGGATTTGACACTCGAATGCTCGCAATCCCACCGACTAAAATTGGTGCGTGGTTGAATAGAAGGAGAAAAGGGGAGGCAGGTGCAAGTTGGAGCTACATCTGCCTGTGACAGGGAGGCCCCTTTAAAGTGCACTAAGGCCTGGACATAGCTCGCAGGCTCCCCTGTCAAGGTGAGGACAACACCCACCCAAACCCAAGGCCATTGTCCCTGTCCTGGAACCAATTTACACCTGACCTCACAGGGAATCTATCAAACTGCCTCATGACATTTGAATACTTACAGAAAGTCCTCCAGAGGCTTTACGCAGGCAAAAGGTAACTTTTCAAAAGCACCTTTTCGGTAACAGTTTGACATAAATTTGACTTTACCATTTTTTTTTTCAGAACAATATTTTATTATTTTTATGTTGTTGAAGGATTACAAAGAGGGCACTGCTCTCTGGAAACCAGAGGAACAGTGTGCAGATAAGTACCCATCACTTCCAAGCAGTTCAATCAACATTTGATATAAATGACTATCCCCGAACTCCCTTCCCCCCCATCTCCCTCCCCTCTATCCCCCCGCCCGGAGCCCACCCCCATCCCCGCACAGTGTCCACGTGTTCCGAAAGTAAAAACATCTCAAAAACACATTCAGTGTGTGTTCCGTTTCACCCAGGGTCAACAAGCAATTGTCCTGCATCAGCATCTCGTTGCGCTGGCGGCTCCAGCCACAGCCCTCTATAGTCCGCCCATCTCTTCCATATTTTAAAATGTTTTCGGGGGCAACCCCTGGCCTCGAAAACCGGGCGCTCCAGCCCCATTCAAAAATCTAAACCCCTCTTCCACACCCCTACCAAGGGAGCCCTAGGGTCCTTCCAGGCCCGGGCTATATCTCTTTTGGCCACCGTGAGGCCCAGGAGTAGCAGGTGACGTTTGTAAATATTTCCTCCCACCTGTTCCATAACATGAATAAGGCCCAGCTTCGGCAAGCGGGGGAGGTCCCATCCCAACACCTCAGACAGGCAATCCCATACACCGGTCCAAAATCTCATCAATTTATCACACGCCCACACCGTATGTATGAAAGTGCCCACCGCGCAACCACACCGCAGGCAATCAGGGGAGGCAATCAGACCAGCTCTCCACAATCGGTCCCTAGTATAATAGGCTCTATGTAAGTACTTGAATTGGATAAAGCGCAGGCGCACTGCAATTGCCGCCCCCCTCGGGGCCTCCAGGACTTCTCTCCAGTCGTCCTCCTCCAAGTCACCAATGTCTCCCTCCCATGCGGATCGTAGCCTGTCTAGGGAAGAGGAACAGTGCGTAACTAGTGTCTGATATATATTAGATATTTTCTTAGTTTCTAATTCCCCCATGAACACCTTAGCTTCCAGGGGGCTAAATTCGGGCAAGGAGTCCAGGCCGACCAAGGAGGGAGACAAAGCGTGTCGGAGCTGCAGGTATCTGAAAAACTGAGTTCGGGGCATATCATATTCCTCTCGTAATGCTTGGAACGATTTAAGGGTTGTGCCCTTCATGACGTGGCCCAACGCCGATATTCCAATCGCGTCCCAGCCGCGGAAGCCCTGTAGGGACGCCAGTGCTGGAAATCGCCCATTTTGCCACAATGGGGTTTCCCTCGTCAATCTGTTCCACCACCCCATACGGCGTAGAGCTCCACGCCACACCCGAAAAACCACCTGGGTAACCAATGGGAGCCTCTTTCTTATGGCCGCCGAGAACAATATGGTGTGCAGCGTGTCCGGGTCCATCATGTATCTCTCAAGGGCAAAGGCCGGGTCGCCCCGGTCCCCATACCACCATTCATTTAGTATCAAGAGATGAGACGCCTGATAATAGGACAAAATGTCTGATGCGGCTAAGCCCCCACAATAAGTGGAGAGGAAGCAAGTGCGGAGCGCCACTCTCGCCACCCCACCTGCCCAAAGGAACTGGCTCAACACCGAGTTCACCTGTCTGAACCACTGTGGTGGAATAGGATAGGGATGATTTTGCAGCTGGTAGAGGAGATGCGGGAGAGCCACCATCTTGAATATGGCCGAACGACCATAGACGTTCAGGGGCATTCTGGACCATGTTTTCATGTCTGAACGTACGCGGTCCCAAACAGGCAACACATTGCGTGCCCAAGAGACCCCAGGGACATCCGTCAGGAATACTCCGAGGTATTTAACGCCTCCAGCCGCCTCCTGCAATGCTGACGCCCAGGATCCTAGGCCCCTGCGCTCTCCCAGCACCCACAGCGTGGATTTCCGTAAGTTTAAGGGAAGGCCGGACACCTCCCCAAATATCCGCATTATTTCGAGGATCCTGGGCCCTGATCTATTCAGTTCGGTGAGAAAGAAAAGGACGTCATCGGCGTAGAGCGCGATTCTATCGGACGGTCCCGCTTCCCATTCAATGCCTCGCAGCTGCGCGTCCATACGCACCCACGCCGCCAGCGGCTCCATTGCCAGGGCGAATAAATAGGGTGAAAGGGGGCAGCCCTGCTGGGTGCCCCGGCCTATAGGGAAGGGGCTGGACACCGCTCCCGCCACTCTCACAGATGCCGTCAGATCCGTGTACAGCAGCTGCAGGTATGAAAGGAAATGAGGTCCAAGGTTCAGGTGAGACAGAAGCGCACGGAGATAGACCCAACTCAGAGAGTCGAATGCTCTGTCAATGTCTGCCAGGAGGAGTGCCGCCGGAATCTTGCCAGCCCGGACCGCCTCCACCACCACCTGCGCGTGTCTGATATTGTGCCTCATCGCCCTGTGGGGCATGAACCCGGCCTGGTCTGGGTGGACCAAGTCAGTAATGTATGGGAGAAGACGATTGGCCAGGGCTTTCGCCAATATTTTCGCTTCAACATTTAGGAGCGATATCGGCCTATATGATTCATGTTGTTCAGGAGGCCTCCCAGGTTTACAAAAGACCACGATTTTGGCGTGTCGCCAGTCCGCCGGAAGGCGACCACATTCTCTGGCCGCCTCCAGTGCCCGTCTGTAATGCGTCCCTAGCTGTCTGCATGAATTCACATGGGAAGCCATTGGGCCCGGGGGCCTTACCAGTGTTCAGTTCTCCGAGTGCCGCGTCCAGCTCCTCAGCCGACAGCGGGAGCTCAAGTCGAGCACGCCTCTAACCTGAAAGCGCTCGTGGCGGGAGGTCCGCAAGGAATTTGTCTACATCTTCCACTGGAAGAGACTCCCGAGGGGCATATTGGGCCGCATAGTATTGCGCAAAGCTGGCAGCCAGAGCTGCTGGGGCCGTCATCGGATCCCCTACCTCATCACAAAGTCCTGGCAGGGATTGCACCTGGAAGGTACCCTGACAAAGCCTGACTTTACTATTTTTTAATAAAATGTTTTTATTAAGTTTTGCAATTGGGGACGGAGAGAAGGAAGAAAATAGGATGAACATTCACAGATGAGTGGATTAGCATTCAGTGTTACATGGATTGATAATACAGAGAATTGTAATTGTAATTGCATTTACATAGCGCTTACTATCCTTGGCGAGGTGTTTCAGTGCTTGTTAACCATAGCCACATCAATAAAGTGATCTAAGCATTTTCAAATGTTCATGTACTGGTTTTCAGAACTTGGTCAACCCTAGTCAAGTGCACAAGGATAGATTTCCACAACGGTCAAACTGAGGGGTTGGGAAAAAATACAACTGTGACAATATTGCTACAGCTGCGAGTATAGTCGAGGAACATTGTCTGTTTAGCGAAGTTGGAGAGTGGTCAAGAGTCTGCAGCCGCCCGATCTATTAAGTCTGTTACTTCGATGAGCACCTATGCTGAAGTTTAAATAGAAGGTATGAGCGGTGAGGGGGTAATGGAGAGTGCGACTAGATGGCAGGGGGTGAGTTTCTTCTATGCTTTGGTTGGTGTGTAAGGGCCCTTGTGCTTACTACTCATTGTTCTCCCAGGACACAACCAATCATAGTGGGAGAGTGGTGTCTTTAAATAGAGCTTGGAAGTGTAGAAGCAGAGCATCCCACTCCATAGAGATTGGGCATTTACTGTGCTTTCTGGTTACCTCTTTAGGAGCACTTTGCGCTCTGCGGTTGCCCAATGGAAAAATTCGACTTTACCATTAAATTATAATTTACCTATTAAAAGGAGTCCTTGGCATTTTCTCACTGTTACGGATATAAAATTAGCATTATACGGTTTTATAATGTAGTCCAGTATTTCCCTATGGAAGCAGGCAACCTTGCTATAGTGAAAATTGTGTTTGTGCTTTTTCACTGTTAGGACATATGGAAAACTAAAATTCTACGTGTTTTACTTTTAAAAACCATGCACCCTGCCATAGGGTAAATAGGGTCTATCTTAGGAGTGACAAAAGAAGTATTTGGTGAAGGGCCTCAGCCAAAACTTGAATTTTCCCAGTACAAGCTTGAAACAATGTTCAGAGACCCAAGTGACAATGCCATTTTATCTCTTAAAGAAGATCCTTTTCGTTGTGTTGTCAAATTTTCCAGTCCACATCTTCTAGAGTCTTTAAAACTATTGGCTCCGTCTGATATGTGCAGCTGCGCCCTACACTATGGCCCTAGCCCCTCCCCATGCTCATTTACACAGCTGCCGAACAAAATGGTATCCAGCAGGGGATGGCGGCTATAGCGGGAGACCTGTTTTGCCAGTAACATCGGTGCAGGCAGCCGCTATCGAAGGTTGAGGGGCCCGCACACTGTGTTTGCGGCCGAGACTTCCTGGGAGACCGGGCTTTGGTAAGAGTATCGGTTGGCCCTGGAGAGGGCTAAACATTCTGCGGACATCTCACGAACCGGCAGATATTCTTTAAACAGGGATTGGGATCAACTGTCCCAACAAGCCCATCGTCCGCCGCTTGCTTCAAAGGGGAATGGAACGATAGGAGTGCCCCTTGCTGTGCCACTGACCGCAGGACCGTTGTTGAGTGGCCTAACCTGCTGCAGAGAAGGGTAGAAGCGGGCGAGACACATAAGCATGTACCACTTTGCGATTTCAGCGTGCACTGCTTGAACCTTGTGAGGGTGACTCCTAGGGGGAAGACACAGATAACTCTGGAACGAGGAACAAACGTTGTGCCCACAATTGCCCCCAAAGTTAGGAATTGCACCCGGTATAGAGATCGAGCTGAGGGACTTGGTTGAGGCCAATTCATTCTTTGCAGAGCCTTCTCAGGGCAGTGCCTGACTTCAAGATGGCAACTGGGACCAGTCTTGACCACCTCTGAGGGGGACTCCGGAGGCTCCGACCACTCCTAAACTGAGCTGTTGGGACATCCCTTCTGATCCCCCTTTACATAGGCGGTCCATCCTGGGGCATTTCAAGGAAGTGATGTCTACTGTACGATCGGGCCAGGAAAACGCCTGACTCTTAGATGGTGCCCACCCCCTGCCCCCGTTCGGCCTGCTGTCTTCTCCATCTCTCTGGCATCTGCCTCTTCCGGCTATCGAGCCTCCTGCTGATGGTGCCTTGATAATCACCGAAACAATATCCCCATGCCCATCTGGATTTTGTTTGGACAGTGGGTTTCTCATCTCTCCAACTCCCAACAGGACATCCGGCTCAGCCTCTCCCCATCTTCCTGTTTTGTCTTCCTTCCACCTCACCCCCTGACAGGGGAGTCTGAGCATTATGGCCGATGCCCGGTGCCAGACAGCTATAGAGGAGATCGGCACTGGTTTATCCCCTTGACCGTCACAAACCCAGCCGGACATTGGACACAGTTTCTCCCCGTCTCCCTGTTTTGTCCCCTTCCTCCCCCTCCTCTGACGAATTTACCTTAACACTGCTTTTAAATCCTATGTTTGATTATGCTTTGTAACAAATGTAACTTGTAACCTGTAATTCACTGATCCTCATGTAAAGCACTCTGATACCTACGGGTCTAGCCAGCGCTGTATAAAACTCAATAAATAAATAAAATAAATACAATTTAGATGGAAGGTTCAGGCCTGTCAAAAAGGTTTATTTTGACTGGTTGCATTGACAGTTGAAAACTATGCAGCCAGACTACAGTGGTAGGCCTGGAGACATGCTTCACTCTATCACTACAGTGGCTGGCTCAATATGTGCTGCAACCCACTGGTAACATTTAACTTACAGGTTCTGGGTACACTGTGGGTACAATATACTAGGGACCTAGAGGTAAGTTAAATATGCCAATCAGGAGTATACCAATGTTACCATGTTGAAAGGAGGAGCACAATCACTTTGCCACTAGTTAGCAAGGGTAAAGTGCATAGAATTCCATAGCCAGAAATATGGAGTTCAGCAAAAAGGGCAAAACAAATTTGGGCTGATTTAGCAAAAAAGGACACATTTTCTACATCAACATATATTATACTTCTGGATTGTTGTTTGTGTGTGTACCTATCTGTATATTTCCAGTGTGTGTGCCTTAAGTTTAGCATGTGTATGTGTTTTGGTCTTCTCTACGTTTGCCATGTTGAGTTGCCTGTCTGTGCAAAAACCTCCAACCTATAAACTTGGTAAAAATTCTTTGTAGTATACCTCACCGCACAGTCTTTTTTCTGACACATAAATATATCAATTTTGTGACTGCGAATACAAATATAAAGTTTTTTGTCGTAATCCTTACTCTCGTAAGTGCTCCCAGATTTTCTTTGCGCGATTTGAAACCTGTCTTTCGCATTGCATGCGTTTCACCTCACCTACCCTCTTGATCTTCACCAATACACCGTTTATTGCACTGTTATGCTCTGTAAGTTACCTTTATACTACCTATTATACTGTTGTGGTTAGATTCGCTTTACAAATGCGACAATACATAGGATTTCATGATGTTTAACTAAATACTGTGTTTTCTCATTTACATGACCTTAATGCATATGTTTGAACTTTATTGTATATATTGATGTTGGCTAAGGTCCTGTATTCGTCTTGTTCACAGGCCCATGACGAAGGGTCACATGACCTGACCCGAAATGCATTGGGCAGAGCTATAATGGATATATGTTGACAATCAAAAGAAAGTGATTGACTAACTCGTTATAATGCAAGAAGTAAATTGCATAATCAATAAAAATAGAAATTGATGAAAAAAAAATGGAGTCATGAATTTGCATCAATGAACTGTTAAAAAAGGAGAAGAAACATTCAAAAGTTTCAAGTGAAACATTAGCGCGCAGTTAGTGAAAGGTGGTTATCTTTCACAGAATTCGTCTGTATATAAGACACGAATAGGCATCGTGTAACAACGTGTAGCGCTTAACAAAATATCACGTACAATCAAAACAAAACGCTCGAAATATAAGTGTGCGCAGAGACTAAAAAACTTTGCATTTGTACCTACTGCCTAAACTCTTCTCTGCAGCACCCACAACCAAACTTGAAAATGCAACTTGATGATATAGCTCAAATAACAACCAATAAAGCAGAAACATTAGCCTTCACGCCTGAAGCCGCAAAAGATATCTACGGACTGATACAGGAGACCAGAGCCTTCACACCTCAGATCTCAACAGTAACACAATTACTTCGCCAATTCGAATACATATCAAAAAAGGAAATTAATCAAAGGCTGCATGCCACAACATTGATTCACTATCATAAGCACCAAAGAATTCCTCGGGGACTACGAATTGCCCTTAAACCGATGCTATGTAAAAACAATAAAAAGTTCATCGAAAGATGGTATCAAATCCTTAATAAATGTTCCTTAGATTTGATCTTACTAATAATTGAAGAATTATCAAAAGTCTTAAAAGAACTAGAGGAGGAACTAGAAGGCATAAAAAGAGAGCTGAATAAACAGGAGGATTTACAACAACTATTAGAGGATATTGAAAAAAAACTTGAAAGATACACCAAAGAGGTAAATGACCGAAAGATTCGCAAATATCGACGCGATACGATCGATTATAAATTAGAAGAAGTGTACACGTGGGCTGAAATTTATAATCAACGAAAATGGCAGCAACCACATGCGCAACCAAAATCAAATGTGGGCTCATCCCAAGAAAGTGTGGTGTCAGAATCCGACATCGCAAAAACAAGGGAACCAATTACAAAAACATCAACCTCATCTACTTCAAAAACAGCAGAGTTACAAAAATCTCAAACTCAAGTTCAAAAACCGGCTTTTTTAGATGTAAGCCCAGCAGCAAACGAAACACCACAAGTTACAAAACAAGGAGAGGCAAAAGAAACGGAAGAGGAAAGAATAAAAAGAGTCACAAGGAGCCAAACGAAAGTGACTTAGTCATTAACATCTCTAAGAAACAACTCAATGAAACTGAAATAAAAATCCTGAATAAAGGTACTTCGTTTGTCCCTACTTATCAATCTAATTCAGCTGAAACAGAAATAGCCCTCTTTAAATTCTTTAGGAATCTTAAATTACGCTACTTCTTCAAAAATAATGAGAACATACCGCTAGAAGAACTGGATAACCAAACTAAAGAATTCAAGCCCAAAAGCACATTTTGCGCTCCAATGACCCACAAAACTATTGAAGCTTTCGAACGATCAATACTAACTGATCTACAAAAGATCAAATTCGCTAAACCCAAAAGAACGAATCTTTCACCTCGCGAATGGAATATCCTAAAAAATTTAAGTCAAAACGAAGAATTGACTTTCCAAAGAGCTGACAAAGGGGGAGCTCTAATAGTTATGGACACCAGCTTTTATCTTGAAAGTGTCAACGCACATGTGCAAGATACCAACACATATATGCCACTGGATATTGATCCGACTGATGAATACAGAAGCATATTGCAACAAATAACTAATAAAGCACTTGACATGAAAATCATCAGTAAAAAGACCCATCAATTTTTTGAAACAAAATATCCAAGACGACCTAAACTGTATATGCTACCAAAAATACACAAGGACAATAAAAATCCACCATTCAGACCAATAGTCTCTGCCTGTGGCTCAATCTCCGAACCGTTAGGTCAATATATCGACTGGTTCCTACAACCGATTGTTCAAGAAGGTAAAACGTACATAAAAGATACAACAGATTTTCTTAAAATTCTCAACGAAGTGACTCTCTCACCTGGAAAAGAATATTGGCTATGCACAATAGATGTGACCTCACTCTATACTTCTATCCCTCACAACAAAGGAATGGAAGCCCTGGAATAGAGCCTATTAAAAAGAGACGAGATGGAAGAAAGTCAAAAAGTTTTTCTGTTGGAATTAATGCAATTCGCCCTATTCCACAGTTATTTTAAATGGCAACAGAATTTCTATAACCAAAGCATCGGAACATCTATGGGCTTTGGGGGAGCCCCAGCATATGCATGTATCTTCATGTCTAAATTCGAAACAGACTTCATCCTTAACAACCCAGATTGGAGCAAGAATCTAATTATATTCAGAAGATACATAGACGATATCTTTCTCCTGTGGCAAGGGAACAAAAAATCACTTGAAAACAACATCAATTTCATAAACACCAGGTATGAAAGAATCAAATTCACACACACCATTCATAAAGAATCTATTGTATTTTTGGATGTAAAAGTCAACATCACTGATTTTCATTTTTCCACTCAAGTCCACATTAAACCCACTGACAGGAATTCAAGTTTACTTTTCCAAAGTTTTCACCCTATTACTTTGAAAAAACATTTACCAACATCTCAACTAATTAGGTTGAAACGTATCACTTCAGATCCACAACAATTGGAAATTTCCATGAAAGATCAAATCAACAAATATCTGGTAAGAGGATATCCCACAACTGTTCTAGATGAATCTATGAAAAGAATTAATATCATCCCAAGAGAAAAACTTTTCACACCCAAGACCAACACAACAGAACAAAAAACAGTATGTGTCCTCAAATACTCTACTGAAGCTATGAAAATTAAAAAAATCATCAACACTCATTGGAACTTAATAAAAATGGAACCAGACCTGAAGGATCTGTACAATGACAATATTACATTTGCGTTCCAAAGATCAAAAAATCTAAAAGAAATCCAAACTACCAAACCTAAGAAAATGAAGAAATTCAAAGGAATGTGTAAATGTTTTAACTGTACTCACTGCAACAACGTCATAGTGGGCAACAAATTAAGACACCCTACCCAAGGCTATGAAATTGATCTTAAACACACCAGTACCTGCGATACAACTAACACTATCTATGCTATCAAATGCCCATGCGGCAAGTTATACGTAGGCCAAACCGAAAGAAAAATTAAAGTACGGATAACAGAACATAAATCAAATATCCGACTTCACAATCAGAAATCCACTGTGGCTAATCATTGGGCTGAAGCAAACCATCAAATCTCCCAACTGAGATTCACGGTATTGGAGACTATACCACACCGCAGCGATATGGACCCCACCAAACAAAGGCTAAGAGCTGAATATTTTTGGGTCAAAAAATTGAATAGTCTGCAGCCATCCGGGATGAATGACCGGATTGAATATTCGTGTTTTCTATAAATGGCATCTTTAAGGACCTTTCTAACCCCCTCCCTTGAACCCATCAGATTCAACATCTTATGTACAGGATCCCCTCTTCGACACTTATAATGTTGATCTAACCATTTATTATTATTGACTATCATGTTATTTCTATGACCGTAATGTTAGTTACAACTAGTATATTTCCAGTATTGAAGTTATTTTGCTGGGTTACACATCGTGTATATTTTCTTCATGTTCATTCTAATGTCCGTTTTCTATTTTCATTCCTTCATCATCTTTTGGTTCACCGGCACTCGTATATCAGACTGATCAAACGTAACACATGTTCACCTCATTTCTTCCATATTCGTTAACCTCACTTCGTTTATTTTTTTAACATCACTTGTAGTATTCTGCACTTCGAGCTGGTACATTACTCATAACACCCCCGAGAAGTCTTTCTTCGACTTCCTTTGTTCACCCGATCACGTGATCGGAACTGAGCGTGTTTGTTTAAAACACAGCCGTACACTATTTTCCCTTACCCGTCCGGCATTGACCTTTGCTACCCGAGTCACCCGCCTGAAGTGAGCGTGTTGAATGCGTTATCCTTACTCTCGTAAGTGCTCCCAGATTTTCTTTGCGCGATTTGAAACCTGTCTTTCGCATTGCATGCGTTTCACCTCACCTACCCTCTTGATCTTCACCAATACACCGTTTATTGCACTGTTATGCTCTGTAAGTTACCTTTATACTACCTATTATACTGTTGTGGTTAGATTCGCTTTACAAATGCGACAATACATAGGATTTCATGATGTTTAACTAAATACTGTGTTTTCTCATTTACATGACCTTAATGCATATGTTTGAACTTTATTGTATATATTGATGTTGGCTAAGGTCCTGTATTCGTCTTGTTCACAGGCCCCTGACGAAGGGTCACATGACCTGACCCGAAATGCATTGGGCAGAGCTATAATGGATATATGTTGACAATCAAAAGAAAGTGATTGACTAACTCGTTATAATGCAAGAAGTAAATTGCATAATCAATAAAAATAGAAATTGATGAAAAAAATGGAGTCATGAATTTGCATCAATGAACTGTTAAAAAAGGAGAAGAAACATTCAAAAGTTTCAAGTGAAACATTAGCGCGCAGTTAGTGAAAGGTGGTTATCTTTCACAGAATTCGTCTGCGAATACAAATATGTCATTTGTCGTAATACAAGTCACTGAACTTCTGTGACATATGTTGGCCATACGAATACCGACAGCATAATTTGTTAAAAGGAAAGGAGCAGGAGCAATTCCCCTTAATGTTATTAGTTTCGCTAGTCATTTTTATAAGAGCAGGAAGATTAACTAGCAGGGGCATTCTCTGAAAGGTTATTAATGATATTTATGTTTTCAGGAAGGGTTTTTCAGGAGCTTCGACCTCCATTGAGTGAATAGATGCGCCGCAGAGGCCTCCGCTCATGTGCTGGCGCTCCCCTACTGTGGTCGCTGCTCAGTCAAGCATCAAATGCAGGAATTGTACGGAATGGATTATCACTTTTAGCACTAAAGAGAAGAAATGCGGCCATTGATTCTTCCTGACAGGCCTTTTCACACCCATTTGCAGTGGTGCTGATTAGGTCTTGGGCGCACGTCACCCAGAGCCCGGAAATTCGTTCTGGCTCCTTTAATTTGTATTCACCGTGGCAGTGATTTCACAAAGGGGATGACAAGGTAGTGGAGGAGATATGTGTGCGCGTGTGTGTACACAGTACACGTGAGTGCACGTGTACTCGTATGCATATGTGTGTATTTGCATGTTCACGTGTGGGTATGGGTGTGCGTGTGTGTGCATGTCGATGTGTGTGGTGTGCATGCATATCTCTTTGTCTTTGTGCACATATGGTGTCTGTGCCTCTAAATGTGTAGAGTGCATATGTTTATCCATTCATGTCACCTTCTTGCATCCACCTTGTAATTTGTGCACTATCCCCAGATGCAAAGTCATGTTTTGCGAGTCCTTAATAGCGAATTTTAAGGATTCGCTATTAAAGACTCGCAAAACGGGATGCATGTAGGAATCGCAATATTATTTGCGATTCCTACTGATTCCTAATTTGCGTTTAGCTAACTGCTAATCGCAAATAAGGAATGGCTTTTCCATTCATTCCTATGGGCCTAAAGGCCCATAGGAATGAATGGGGAGTCATTCCTTATTTGCGATTAGCAATTAGCTAATCGCAAATGTGCCGCAATTTCAAGGGTGCCCATGGTTTACACCAGCAGGAGGGGTTCTGGCCTTAAAAACAACTAGAGATGTTTTCAGGAGGAGTTTCCTCATTTTAAAAGGACAGTCACTAGGTAGGAATTCTGAGCTCCACATACTATGCCAGGGTTTCTTCCATTTTGAAAGATGCCCAAAGAAGTTTCTTGGGGTCATTTAAACATAAGATTTCAGGTAATGTTGAACAATTATGCTGGTTTGGACCTTACAGTTTACATAGGATTGCATTAGAAGTTGCCACATATCACTGGCTACTCTATCCTTTAAGAAAAGCTGCCCACCAAATGTCATTGGAGCGCAGTTGAACTTAGAAGGAGGGTGGTGTATCAGCTGGCCATTGCACTTCTCTTGTACCTTTGGAAGTGTTCTTGAGAGCAGACCGGTTGGTCTCCTTTAGCTTCAGGTTCAGAAAGGGCCGAAGAGAGCAACTCCCCAGTGGAGGAATCACTTGAGAGAGGACTAGAGTGGAGGTTGCAGATTCCTTAATGGAGTGAGTGCTTGAGTCAGCTTCCATTACTGAACTATGGCCTTCACCCTGGATCAATGATACTGGAAGAAGTTTCAGAGTAAGACAGTGGTGTTATCTCTCCAAATTTACAGAGAGTTGGAGAAATCCTTGCTTTACAAAGCAAACAATTCAAACAAATGGGCGAAAAGTTTTAGTGTCAGTGTGTGTGCTCTGGCCAGTCTTGAAACCGTGGGCTTGATGTGGTTGATGTTACTTTTCATATAACAGAAGGATCCAGTGGTGCACTTTGAACATCATTGATATGGAAAGGCGGGATTTTACCTCTAGAGTCTGCTTACCATTCTCCAGAATCCCGTCACAGGTCGACTAGACCTTTTTACCTGTCATAGAGTGAATTAGGCAATCTTGTCTATGGAATCAACAACACTTTTAGAAATCCCAACAGCTTCCCCCAAGAACCACTGACCAAAGCTAAGTTTGAAGATTTATTACATAACCAAAAACAACTGAAGATACAAGCACCTCAGCAAGAGGTTCTAAAGATACACTGGTACTAATACAAACATAATTCTACGGAAAAGTCTCAAGCGACTGATGAATAATACGAGAATCAATTCCAGAATCATCAGACTGAACAAATTTGCTATAACCTGGGTTCTAGTACTCATTGGGATAATAGACATAAGTTCAAATTAGTCTGTCCCTACTCTATACTAGGTGACATCCCTACTTAACAACAGTCCATCCTAGCAAAAGGTGTCAGCCGTGGTGACTTCCAAAGAAGTTCACTCACGTTCTCTTGAATCAGGTGTAATTCTCAATCCTAGCTAAGCTCCTTGCCATCCGACTGCTCTCTCTAGCTCCTCAGCCCATCTGCCCTGCCTCCACCCTCGGGGTGCTGTCCCTAATACGAAACCCCAAAATGTGAACGACACGCCTTCAGGTACGCCCCTCGCGAAGGTGTTGGTTACAAGAAGTTTTCCGCTATGGCATTCTTCCATCTTTGTCCGTTAAAACGTCCTTGGGTCTCAGACTCTCTGTCGCTTCAAGTTGTATCTTCAAATTCCTGGTCTACTCCTCCATGTCTGAGTCTAACATTTCTAACTCTCATACACAATGGGCCCTTCTACTCGACTGTCTACTTGATGGTGCACCTGCAAAGGAATACATACAATTCGGCTCACATTCTATAAATGTTGCAAAGTTTTCTAAAGGCATCTTTTATAAAAAATATTTCCACATCTAAATGCTAAGCAAAACTTTCGAACAGGCCTGCATCAATTCTATGAACTAGGCCTCAGCTTGATTTAAAGGCCCAACATTTTACATTAGCAATCCCTTGTTTCACTAGGCCTCCAACCTTAACAGCAAATGCATTTTCTACTTTAAGCTAGCTGTTCAAATATAAAGGCACAGTTAAATTCAATAAGCAGATATAAATGCACAATAGTGCTCGTTTAAACGCACTTCTTATAAGTGAAAGATTTCATTTTAACAACATTTCTAGGTTATACAGCAAGTGTGGATGTAATTCATAACCTTGGCTCTTCAGATTTCTAATACCAGTTTCTCTAGTTCTCCATCCCACATTGCATCTAAACATGATTAAAGTCCTCTATATATACGGATGCTGACTACTTGTACATATGATGCACCCCTTCATTTTCACTGTAAATGGCGCTCTCTCAGTTCCCCCCTTTGATGACCCGTGTCATCACCACCCTTACATCATCCTCAGGGTAAGAACCGCTCTAAACAGTGCTCGTGCCCATTTTCCCTCGCTTGAGCATTTTCAACGCTCTCAAGCTGCGGTATTGACTGTCCTGCAGCCTCTCCATTCGTACCTCTTGCGCTCTCATTGATCTCGCCAATCTATTGGACTTGTACCACTTGTACAGCCTCACCAAACCCCACAATCCAATCACACATACCACTGCTATGATGAGAGGTTTCAGTACAAACCCAAGGAAACTCTTCCCTAAATTGGCAAACCAGTTTCCAACTTTCCCAAATCCCTTGCCAACCGTCTCCCACGCATTCTCTTGTGTCAAATCCTCAATTTCATAATGGATGGCAGTAATGTTGCTTATATATTTCTCCAGATCCTTGGAATTGTCTGGTATATAAGTGCAACATTCTTGAACCTTCAATCGTTTACAGACCCCGCCCTCTTTCGCTAGAATGACGTCTAGGGCAAGACGGTTCTGTAAAACCACTGTCCTAATCGACAACATCTCACCCTCAACCAGCACTAATGACTTGGCTGTATTCATTGACAATTCATCCACTACAGTTGCCAACCGCCGTATCTTTATGTCATTCAAAATGACACCCAACATAGGTATCGCTGCTCCAAACACATCTCCCACAATTGCTCCAGCACTTTCCCCTCGCTTTACCCTCCTTTGAGGCCCTTCCTCTAAGAGTGCAAAATCTTCTGTATGATAAATCTTGGGAAAGATAATTGCTAGATAGCAAGTTCCATACCACTTCTCTGGCAACCTCACATACGCATTCCTTCTGCAAACAAAATATACAGTAGGAATCACTTGCACCACGCTCTTCAGGAAATCTTTGGTGTAATATTCCAATGTGAAGGTGTGTTCACACGTAGTATGACCCACATACACATTTTCATAATACGTCTGTGGTCTGTGAAGACACAACTTCCCTTTCTGCACTTCATCCAGAGCTATTGGACCATAACTCCCTCTAGACTTATGCTGCTTCTCTTCTTCCGTCCAATCTACTTTGCCTTGCCCTGAATCTCGCAACTGTTTTTGATTCGTGTACCTATCTTCCACCTGTTCAATGAACTTCTTCTCCGTCTCAGATAATGAGCATGTCAAGTTGTGTCGGTGTGCATACGGTGTGTCTAGCTCTTGTGTGGGAATGAAAAAATATCCAAGTCTGTCCTCTGACTTATAATAATCCCACTTGTTCAAATGCTTGTAATTCTGGACTTCTGGTAACACAGCATCATAATTCGAAAAGAAATATTCAAAATGATTTCGCCCATAAAGTATACTAATCAGCAAACTACAGGATATTCCATATGTCAAGGGAAGGTGATGGTATCTAATGCCCTCATCTACTGAAGCTGGCAGTTGCATACACACATAACAGTCCTTCGCATCCATCGCATCAATGTATTCATACAATAGCTTTGCATATGCATTCTGTCCAAAGTTTCCCTTAGACAGATCTGTATGTAGCCTGCGACTTTCTGCAGCCAGCAAAGCTTTCTCTCTTCGCTCTCTGTCTTCTTTCTGGCTAGGGGTGGTAGGTGCCGGTGTCCCCTCAGCCTTCTCTACCTGTTCGTGTGGTGCAAAATAAGAGACTAAAACTACTATAGCTATAAGGAGTATCACTCCTCCTAAAAGAGTGCCTACTATGCACTTGGCTCTACGATTCGGGTTTCCAGGCGCCATGGTCTCAGCACAAAGTAGTTCGCTCTCGGAAAGCACCCAAAGGTCTCTTTCTTTGTTATTTGAGTCTCTCAAACCACAGCTGGGAATCAGAAATCCGTTTCAGTTCTTCTTTTGCTTCAACAGACAACCCTAACCCTTCTCCGTCCTCTGTGGAAAGTCCCTAAATTTGTTCTTCTTTCACTCGGCTCTAGGTTAGGTTAAACAGCTATTTACAAAGTCTTTAATAGTCTATGATGATACTGGGTCCAATTGCCTGCAACACATAGTCTAAAAGTTCCATGCGGAGCACAACTGCGTCATAGGCTGGTATATCCGGACCAAATGTAGGAAAAAACAGTCTATCCAAGAGTAAATCACGTAACTTGCTTAGGTAAGGGGGATTGGGAATTGTGAGTATCAGTACGCCTTCGATTTCAAGTCCAGGTACCAACAGTATCACTTCCAACTTAACGTTTGGGATCGTACTGGTCACAGCCACTGACCTCACCCTCCCGGACCTCAGTACACCTGGCATTTGTGAAAGGGTAGGTCCACTCAGCAGTGGCGTATCTTCGGCAAGGTACTCTTACCCTCCTTGACCTTCTCGGACCCCTTTGATCTGCTTCTTGTTCTCCCTCCTCCGGATCTGATTCTTCGGACACAGGGGCAAGATCTCTTTCGGAAGCCAATCTCACATTCATTCGCCTCCTTCTCTCGGGCCAATGAGCCTCTGCACTTCTGGCTCTTCTGCTTCTCGTTTGCACACCCTGTTCGTCCCCACTGTCAGCCTCTTCTGCGCTCAGATCACCTTCGTCGCCTCTTCCCCTTTCTGAGGCAGACTCAGTGTCACTGTCGTCGTGGTCACTTTTAGCTTGATTAGGGGAATCCCCAACTTCCACTGGCACCTCCTCAGCTTGACTCGTCCCCTCCTGTAGATCTTCTTCCTCTTCAGAATTTCTCTCTTCTAGAGGGGCTGTTCCTTCCAGGGGTGCTGGGACTCGTCGGGTATGAGAAGCATGGATCCAGTTTGGCAATCCGCCACACTTCACAGCCGTAGTAGTCACTAGAATTACTTGGAAGGGTCCCCTCCAACGCACATCCAGACAGCTCTTCCTGACGTGCTTCCACACCAGGACCCAGTCACCAGGGCACAAGTCGTGACAAAGGTCGCTAGAAGCCGGGATTTCAGCAGCCTGCACCTGAAGGGACACAGAACGGATGACATCAGAAAGTCCCCTGCAGTAATCAAGAATCAGATCATCTGTGATATTCAGCAAGGCAGTTGTAGGAATAGATGGCAGTCGCATAGCCCTCCCCATCAGTACTTCATGAGGTGAGAGCCCTGTCCTCCTGTCTGGGGTACTACGCATACTCATTAGTACCAACGGCAATGCATCGGGCCACTTCAGGGATGTGGATGAGCACACTTTTGCCATTTTGGCTTTAAGGGTTCCGTTTATTTGCTCCACTATGCCAGAAGCCTCTGGGCGGTAGCTACAATGCAGTCTCTGGTCAATGTTCAGGGCACAGCAGAGCATCTTCACAACTTCGCTATTAAAGTGCTTTCCTCTGTCCGATTCCAAAGAGGTCGGAACCCCGAATCGTGGCACCAATTCCCTTAACAATAGTTTCGCTACTGTGAGTGTATCGCACCTACGAGTGGGATATGCCTCAACCCATCTAGAGAACACACACACAATCACTAAAACGTATCTGAGGCGGTTACACCTCGGCATCTCAAAGAAATCCATTTGCATCCTATAGAAAGGTCCTCCGGACCTCCCAATGTGACTCAATGTAACTGGTGTTCTTTTCCCAACATTCAGCTGCTGACATGTTACACATCTCTGACATACCGCTTCCGCAGCCTGTCTAAATTTCGGATTGTACCATGTTTGCCTGAACACACGCATCATCGCATCCCTTCCCAGATGCACAGGAACATGTATCGGTCTTGCCATGGCGCTCACCAACTCATTCGGCAACACAGCTCTTCCATCAGCCGAAACCCACATGTCCAACTCTCCTTTGACACAACCAGCCGATTCCCACACCCTTCTTTCATAGTCTGACGCCTGTCCTTGCATGTCTCTCAACTCTTCCCATGTGTCTGCCTCCTCAAGCATCATGCTTAGTTCGGTTCTTTCCCTTGGTCCCTCAACTGTTTGTTCAGTAAAGGAGTATCCCTGCTCCGCACAATATCGTGTAACTTCATCAGCATAACGATTCCCCATTGTCACAAAATCTGTACCTTTGGTATGGGCTGTGCATTTTACCACGGCTATCTCTGCAGGACCTTGCAAGGCCTCCAGCAATAACCTGATAAATTCACCATTCCTGATTGGGGAGCCCGATGATGTCATATAGCCCCTCTGAGACCACAATTGACCGAAGTCATGAACCACCCCAAACCCGTATTGGCTGTCAGTGAATATGGTGATTCGAATCCCGCTGGCTGCCAGACAGGCACGCTTCAACGCAATTATCTCAGCCACTGCGCGGAGTGTACTCCTTCCAGGCAGGCTGCTTCAATTATTCCAGAAATAGTACAGACCGCAAACGCTGCTCTCAACTGACCAGTATTGTCTCTTACACATGAGCCATCCACAAAGTAAATTTCATCAGGGTCGGTCAATGGCTCATCAACAATATCCGGTCTAGGTTTGGTGTATAGTTCAGTCACGTCAAGACAATCATGGTCTTCCCAATCATCTTCTATATCATTTGGTAATGGCAACAAGGTAGCAGGATTCAAGACAGAGCACCTCCTGAGAGTCACATTTTCCGCAGCAAATATAACCTGCTCGTAGCGTGTGAGCCTGTTGTTGGTCAAGTGCTGCGTCTTGGTCCTGGTCATCAACAATTCCACAAAATGAGGTACATGCACTATCAGAGGATATCCCATCACGATGCTTTCACACCTTTCAATGCTGACACCTGTTGCAGCAACGGATTTAAGACATCCGGGCAACGCTGCGGCTACTGGATCTAAAGTAGCCGAGAAGTAAGCAACTGGTCTACGGACTCCTCCATGATCCTGCACTAGGACTGCCAAAGCACACCCCTCTCTCTCACTGCAGAACAATGCAAATGATTTGGTGTAATCAGGCATTCTCAGAGCCGGAGCGCGACACAAGTCCTCTCTCAGCTCGAGAAAGGCCATCATACAATCTGTGTCCCATGGTACCGGATCACTCACGTCCTTGTGCGTCAGTTTTTGCAATGGTTTCGCCTTCAGAGAAAAGTTAGCAATCCACTGTCAGCAGTAGCCAACCATGCCTAGGAACATCCTGACCTCTCTCTGGGTTGAAGGCACCGTCATTCTCATGATCGTCTCAATCCTGTCAGGCGACACTTTTCTCTTTCCCTTCTCTATTCTGTGACCCAGATACTGTACTTCAGATAGGCAGTACAGTAGCTTGTTGAGGGATACCTTGTGTCCATTCTCTGCCGAATGGTTCAGCAAGGCAATGGTGTCAATTCTACATGCATCCTCGGTGTCTGACGCAACAAGGAGGTCATCTATGTACTGTACAAGAACAGAGTTCTGCGGCAGTACCAGACTCTCAAGATTCCTTTTCAGCAACTGATTAAAGATCGATGGGCTCTCTGTATACCCTTGGGGGATACGGCACCATGTTAAAACGCGACTCTCTATTTTGAACGCAAAAAGAAATTGGCTCTCCTCGTGCAATGGGATGGAAAAGAAAGCCTGACACAAATCAATCACAGAAAACCATTCAGCTTGGAACGGTATCTGAAACAGTATCACTGATGGATTCGGTACCACTGGACAGCACGGAACAACTATGTTGTTAATCTTTCGTAAATCCTGCACAATCCTGAACTTCCCACTTGGCTTCTGCAACCCCATTATCGGAGAGTTACAGGGACTGCCCATGACCTCCTTTAGAATTCCCTGTCTAATCATGGACTCAATCAAGGGTCTTATCCCTGCAATTGTTTCCGGGGTCAACTTGTACTGGGGTGTTCTTGGGAATTCAGCATTCGGCCTTACTTGAATTCTGACTGGCTCTACTCCTTTAATCAATCCGATTTCCTCCCCTGTGAAGTCCCAGACCTCCGGTGAGACTGAATCTCTCAAGTCCCAAGGGAGCTCCTCCACCGTCAAAGCAGGGTACAGTTCAATGCACACATGCGTATTTGCAACTTTAAAGTCAGCATCGTCATCATTAGTCTGTAACTCCACTCCCTTTGGGGTACAATAGATGGTGCAATTGAGTTTACACAAGAGGTCTCTTCCTAACAGGCACACAGGACTGGAGTCACACACTACGAACTGGTGTCTATCTCTGAAACTTCCGATCTTCACAGGGACTGGCTCAGTCAGGGGGTTTGTCATTCTCCTGTTTGCGACTCCTACAACTTGGATGGTCTGTCCTGAAAGGGGTAAGTTAGGGACTACCGCAGATCGCACAGTAGAGCGAGAAGCACCAGTATCAACCAAAAAGGTGGTGGGATGTCCATCTACATCTGCCTCCACAAATGGTCCTCTCTGATCTACCTCCAGCACCGCTCCCAGAGTACAGCCCTCCTCCCCATCCAGGTACCGTCCTGTCTCGGGGTCGAAGTAATAACACTCGTCCCCTTCGACTATGAAAGGTATCTGTTTGTAAACCTTGTTCCCTGCTGATATCTTCGGTGGCTGGGGAACCGGAGCCCTAGGGGCTGAAGTCCCCCCTTTGGTCATCTGGTATTTTGTCACCGTCACCTTCGGCACCGGAGGGGCTTGGACTTCCTCCTCCTCCTCCTCCTGTACCTGATTGTCTGGGTTATGGGGACACTCGCGTCTCCAATGCCCGACCTCATTACATTGATGGCACTTGGTCGTCTTTTTCAGGGTCGCTATATCTACCCTTGGTCTCGGACCCTCCTCGTTGTCCCTCTTCTGTCCCCCCAACTTCCTCCCCAAGGTGCCATTTCCTGACTGACTCTGCCCTCCCGATTGCATCTGTACTAACATCAGTTTATCCTTAAGCTTTCTTGTCTTCGAGTCAATCTCGTCACTGCAATACCTCGCGTATCTCAGGATCTCATCCAGAGGCTTGTTTTGCCAACAAATTAAATGTTGCTGTATCATGAGACAAATATCAGGCCTTAGTCCCAAAACGAACTTGGACACAAACTGTCCCATATCCTTTGGGTCCATCACATCTAACCCACTGTACTGTTTAAAAATCTGCAATAGCCTCTCATAATATTCATGCACTGTCTCCTTTGGTTCCTGTCTAGTCCGGTCTATTTTCACCCAGTCAATGTCTTGCGGTGGCACCTTGGTTTTTAACCACGTGATCGCCTGCTCATACTTTGCCATCACCCTGGGTGACGGTCCATTTGTGGCAGCATCTCGCTCTGGCTCCGCTGTGGGCCATTCCACACTGACCTTACATGCTATCCACAAATCACCTGGAACCACAATGTCAAACAGCATGTTTAAATCAATCCACAGCACCTTTGAGATTTTAACGAACCTCTCTACCTGCTTGTACCATTCCACTGGACTCTCACGCAACTTTGGAAATGTGTTCGTAAAGGCAGCCAGATCTCCCTGCTCCAGGGTACATGTACATAACCCCCATGGGCCACCTGCCGCAAGGGGTACGCTTCTGTATGCATCAATCCTCCTCCCGGGGATGTCTCAATAACACTTCGTCTAACCGTCTTTTTCTTTGACCACCTTTCTTCCCACTTCTCCAAATTGGACCACGTTCGGATCCCCACAATCAGTTTCCTGATGTGGGTTTTTAATCCGATCACCCTCTTTTCTTCTAGATCTTGGTCCGAGTACTGCAACCTATGGCCACCCTGCAGCGCTTTTGTCTTTGTCAAATCCACAGCATACTTATTCGCTAGTTCAGAGAGTTTCTCATGGGCTGTCCTAGCTCTCCGGGTAACATCTTTAGCCACAAACAACAGCTCATCTGGCTCATATAGTTCTATTCTTTCTAGTGGCAATGTACCTTCCACTATTTCCTCCACTTCTGATTTCAGCCTCAGCACGTCTATCCTTCTTGCCTTAATTGCAGCCCTCAATGTACCTTGACTAGAAGTCCCATTAGAGTCCCTCCCGCCACAGTCCTGACTCTCATCTGTTTTCTTCAGGTGTGTTAGGGGGAACCCTTCTGTTTTCCCAGCCTTCACGGTCCCACTTTTGTCGGCTGTCTCTGGAGGTGTGGTGGGATGCCCCCCTATTCTCCACACTTCCGCATTCCCATTCCTGTCTGCTTTCACCAGGAGCGCAGTGGGACACCCTCCTACTTTCCTGGCTTCCAGACCCACCTTCATTCGCTGATCTATTGCTCTGAGTGTCCACAATGGTCTCCCAAGTTCTCAAATCTGGCCTTAATTCCCTCATCGACCTCGGCCTCGGTCCCCTCAGATCCATTGGTCCTCTCCAACCCATGTGCTCCTCTGAGGAGTCTGCTGATGCTGCCAAAGGAGTGCTTCTTTCTATGGGCCTTGGCAACTACCTCCACCCATCCACCACGTTACTCCCGTCCTCACTGACACATCTCTCGCTCTCTCTTCGTGGCGGACTCTCGCATTGTTTTTGTTCTGGATTGTACACGGATACTATGGGACCTATGGTAACTGGTACCGTAAGAGCATCTGGCAGTTTCTGAGAGTTGACGCCCTCTTCCAACCGAACTTTTTGTACTGTAAACCTTCCCACTACTCTCGCCACTGGGGAAGGTGGAGGTACCTTTTTTCCCTCTTCTGGGCAAAACTTGTCCCCTAAGGTACTCGACTCACTCACCATTTTAACCCCACCATCCCCGTGGTCTTCCCAGTTCTTGGCTGATGTTGGCGTTCCCTCCAACTCAGGATTGTAAGGAGGTGGTCTCTCTGAGCACAGCCTCTCTATCAGGCTGTCGTCTGTCTCACTGTCCTCATCCTCCGTACTTTTTCTCTGTGCATCTCCCGTATTTACCAACAACGGGCACAACCTATCTCCTTCAATGGTCTGTACCCTCCACCTCTTGGCCAATGCATCCCATCTCGCATCTTGAACCGCCCTAACTGATCGTTTCACCCTTTCTTGTCTCCTATCTCTGTTCCGTTCATGGGCTGCCCTGATCCATGCATTTAATGCTTCGAACTGTGTTGGTCTGGGCAAAGGTCGCAACGCAGCCATAATCGCTTTCAGCTGATACAACACCTCTAGTCTAAACGATCCATATTTAGGAAATGTCAATTCTTCGTTTCCATCTGTCATCTTACACCAGGTACTAAGCCACAATATGGTGTGTAACCCAACATTCGTTGCCATATAATAAGCTGGAGTATCCTCGGGCGGAGCCTCCTCCCCACCCCGAGGTTCTATCTTGTTGTCGCCCTTGAAACATTTCCGCAACACTTTAAAACATTTCATGATGAAAATTCACAACGTTTTCTTGTTTACTGCACTCGTTAACTTCCTGATGACAATCCACCAATCTCAGCGCAACTTCTCACTGTCCGCCCTATCCCAGCGCGGCTCCACTCTAGCCGACCAATCTCAGCGCGGCTCTTTCTGACGTCACTCGCCTCCGTTTCGCAGCAGTTCCCCTCCTTTCTCCGCTCGTCTCCCGATCACGCATGCGTACCAATCATACACTGAAAATGATTACTTCCGCCCAAGCAACCACCTCCCTGACTGTACGTCCACAGTCTGACTGTAATTGTCACCAAACTGGCAAATGTCTGTCCGCGAACGACCGGACAATCGCCTCAGCTGATAGGTTACAAACTCACGGCAACTTCCGACCAGCGTCCGTTACCCACGCACTCACCCATTCGTTCCCCCTATCTCGGTCCTGCGGGCGATCAATGGTACCTCATGACCCCCTTACAATGGTCGACAATTACTTTGAGTGTTCGATACACCCGAACCACTTAAACTCCCCTCGAGCTTAAGATTTTCTCCAGTTGCGCGCGCTTACAACCTGTTCTCTTTCACACTACAGGCACTCAACTCCGCAAGACAACACAGCAACACAACATAACCGCAATCTAACGACGCATGACCCTTTTCATACTCACTCCTCCGACCTGCTGCTTTCCGCCGCACTGTCACTCTTCGTCAGTTTCCATGGAACACCATCCGTCTGCAGCTTTGTGGACACTCTTCATTGCTTCTCTATGGGCCTCGGGGAAATCTCAACCTAATTCTAGATTACCCTCACTCCAGAAGATAAACCATCCTACTCTGCTACCAACTGGAAAGGCGGGATTTTACCTCTAGAGTCTGCTTACCATTCTCCAGAATTCCGACACAGGTCGACTAGACCTTTTTACCTGTCATAGAGTGAATTAGGCAATCTTGTCGATGGAATCAACAACACTTTTAGAAATCCAAACAGCTTCCCCCAAGAACCACTGACCAAAGCTAAGTTTGAAGATTTATTACATAACCAAAAACAACTGAAGATACAAGCACCTCAGCAAGAGGTTCAAAAGATACACTGGTACTAATACAAACATAATTCTACGGAAAAGTCTCAAGCGACTGATGAATAATACGAGAATCAATTCCAGAATCATCAGACTGAACAAAATTGCTATAATCTGGGTTCTAGTACTCATTGGGATAATAGACATAAGTTCAAATTAGTCTGTCCCTACTCTATACTAGGTGACATCCCTACTTAACAACAGTCCATCCTAGCAAAAGGTGTCAGCCGTGGTGACTTCCAAAGAAGTTCACTCACGTTCTCTTGAATCAGGTGTAATTCTCAATCCTAGCTAAGCTCCTTGCCATCCGACTGCTCTCTCTAGCTCCTCAGCCCATCTGCCCTGCCTCCACCCTCGGGGTGCTGTCCCTAATATGAAACCCCAAAATGTGAATGACACGCCTTTAGGTACGCCCCTCGCGAAGGTGTTGGTTACAAGAAGTTTTCCGCTATGGCATTCTTCCATCTTTGTCCGTTAAAATGTCCTTGGGTCTCAGACTCTGTCGCTTCAAGTTGTATCTTCAAATTCCTGGTCTACTCCTCCATGTCTGAGTCTAACATTTCTAACTCTCAAACACAATGGGCCCTTCTACTCGACTGTCTACTTGATGGTGCACCTGCAAAGGAATACATACAATTCGGCTCACATTCTATAAATGTTGCAAAGTTTTCTAAAGGCATCTTTTATAAAAATATTTCCACATCTAAATGCTAAGCAAAACTTTCGAACAGGCCTGCATCAATTCTATGAACTAGGCCTCAGCTTGATTTAAAGGCCCAACATTTTACATTAGCAATCCCTTGTTTCACTAGGCCTCCAACCTTAACAGCAAATGCATTTTCTACTTTAAACTAGCTGTTCAAATATAAAGGCACAGTTAAATTCAATAAGCAGATATAAATGCACAATAGTGCTAGTTTAAACGCACTTCTTATAAGTGAAAGATTTCATTTTAACGACATTTCTAGGTTATACAGCAAGTGTGGATGTAATTCATAAACTTGGCTCTTCAGATTTCTAATACCAGTTTCTCTAGTTCTCCATCCCACATTGCATCTAAACATGATTAAAGTCCTCTATATATACGGATGCTGACTACTTGTACATATGATGCACCCCTACATTTTCACTGTAAATGGCGCTCTCTCAGATATGTTATGTGTTATGGTATTTCCCCGGGTGGTATTACCTACAGGGATTACTGTGGGCCTGTAAAATAATTTCTAACTTCCAGGATCTCCATGTACTAAAGAGAAACAATCTATGAGTGAATATCATTTAAATTGCATGCTAATGATGATAGATAACTTCTTACATAGTGGATTGTACTGCAACATTTGACATTAATCTTGCCTTCCCTATCGTAAAATACAACAATTGGTGAACTGCAATTGCATTAAGTTTAAGGATATATGAAGATTCCTAAAGAATAATACCAAACTCCAAATCAGCCCCTAAGTCTGAGGGTAAAATGAAAGAGCCAGAAAAGGCAGCAAAGGGATCCTGTTGAGCAGCGGTCTTCAGCAGCCATATTCTTCACGTTTGTCCAGGTTGGAGCTTTCAGCATCAAAGTTCGTGGCATGAGCAGGACTGGGCATAACCAGTATCTGACTTTGAAAGAACTACGCTGCAGTGACGGCTGGCACAGATCAGGCAGGTAGTAGTAAAATAAATATATTAAGTACATTATTGTTGTGTCTCTCATCATCTCTCTGCTCTCTCAGGAAGCAGGAAGCACCCAGGCTCCCCATAGCCAATCACAACGCTGCATTTCAGGGTTGTGATTGGTAAGAACTGAGGCTCCCCTGAGCGGATCACAACCCTTCAACGGCCGGCCAGACATGCATACTGATAACAGTGAATACCACTCCCTGTGGGTGCCTGTTATCCCCCTGGCCCCGCCCCCAAGACACAAAATAAAACAATAATAAACCACAGTTTATTATTGTTTTATTTTTATTTTCTTTACGGCTGCTGGAAGGGGGGGCCACACTCTTCTGCCGTAGTGGAGGAGCCGCTGCTGCTACGCTGATTACTGAGTCCTGGCTTGCCTTGCTGGAGGATTTTGACTTCCAATAAAAAGACTAACTTTAAGCTAAAACTTTTAACTGCTTCCAACTTCTAGACATACCCGGCCACTGCTCTTTTGAAGTCAGCCCGAAATCTCGCTTATTCAGAGTAAACCACAACGAGTGGCAATGAGCGTTTTCTTGGAACTTTTTGATCTAAAAATAAAAAAATACTTTTGGTTTCCTTAATCTGAATTTGAATATTTGTAAGCCATTTTGTTTATGACATTTTATCCTTTTTAATATATTGGCCGTGTCATTTTATTAGTTCATTTCTGGACTTAAATATTGCTTTAGTGCTGCTTAAATATTTAACCTGCATTTCACTGTGGTAATAAACCTGCAGCTTTGTGCCTTAAGTGTCATAGCTAACAGGAATGTATCTCACGTTTCTTATTTGAACTGAAGTTTAGCCCTACAAGATAAGAAATTGCTAGTTTGCGGAACCCTTCTTTCCCCAAGTTATTAATACAGAATCTCACAGCATGTACTATATGAGCAATTACTGATGAAATCAGATGTGGAAAAAACAATATCCCCAGCAATTCCAAATTTCTCAGGGGCCACTCGGGGTACAATTCAGAATATCATGATGTTGCTGCACATTGAACTTAACAATACTCCAGGTATCAGCAATGCATAGTGGGATAATACAGCATCGATATTCCAGAGCAACCTAAGGGGCCAAATTCACAGAACTAACTTAAGACAAAATCCTAAGCTTACTACCATTTTGGTATTCACAGAAAGCACTTACTCATTTTGGTATTCACAGAAGGCACTTACTCATTGATGAGTAAGTAAGTGCCTTCTGCGAATACCAAAATTAGTAAGTGCCTTCTGTGAATACCAAAATGAGTAAGTGCCTTCTGTGAATACCAAAATGGTAGTAAGTTTAGGATTTTGTCTTAAGTTAGCTCTGTGAGTCAGGCCCATAATGTGGACATTATTGCAAAATTTACTCCTGGAGCTTTCAAGTTTTCAATCTGTAGGTATTCACCTTATTTTCAATATGTTTGCATTGCTTTTCTCTGATCACATTCCAGGTACTCCTTCCCTGGAAACACTAACTCATCTAAAGCAAGAAGTTATGTTATGTGTATTTGTATTTGTATAGCACACAACTCGCAGGGGAGGTTATATGGGCGTAGAAGCAGGAGCTATGTGGGCCGAGCCAGGGTCAGGGCTAGGTGAAGAGCCAGGTCTTCAGTTTCTTGTGGAATTCAAGAACTGAGGAGGAGGCTTTGAAGGGCAGGGGCACTTTTTTCCAGGTTATAGGAGAGAGGTGGAAGAAGGCAATACTGCCTGATCTGGTTCTGTTTATGCGAGTAGCAGCCTGGCTGGGTGGATGTGTCTGGTAAGTTTGGGAGAGTTCATGCGGTTGCTGTGGTACATGGGGCCAATGTTGACTAAAGCTTTGTATGTGTGCATTAGGAGTTTGAAGGTCAGAATTACTTGTCCATAGTGTACAGCTGTGCTTGTAATGTTTTGAGTATAGCTTATCTGGGTAAGAATATGCATCTGTTATCTGCCAATAATGCCAAGTCGCCGGGAAGAAGATGGGCCCTACAAATGCACCTGTAACATAAGTGTAAAATAAAATAAACATTATAGCAATTCTGACTTAACGCTGGGAAGAGATTTGTGAATCAGTCAACAGGTGTATATTTTCCTAATCAAGTCTTTTAATACATCATGTTTTTAATATATTGCTAAATGCCACAATAAAAGGATCTGTTTTTTTTATAACAAGCAACAACCCAGAATGTATGTACTTGTTTTACATTAAATTTAACAACACTGCTTCATAGTTTTTAAAATGATACATAATTACATTATACAGCGTGGCATTAAAAAGTAAAAAACAAGACAATATGCACATCCTGTGGATGAATCATGTTTTGTGCAGATGGTATGGGGGGGTGTATTTACTAAATAGCTTTTCAATGAGCCTACATTAAGAAGCACCTTATATTTTATAGAAAGAGAAAGCACCTAATTAGCAACCTAATTAGAATCCTAATTTGACATTTGTTTCTAATCTCACTGAAAGAAATTTACTATTATTGCGCATGGACTGAATAATAGGCGACATTAGTTGTGTTTTTTGGTGTAGGTGTGCGTGTGTGTGTCTTTGTGTGTGTGTGTAAACGGTTGTGTCATACTACTAAGTTTTTCATTTTGTCACTTGAATAGACCTAATCTTAAAAATGGGTAGGTCTTTATTTCTGGCATGTTTAGTTGGAGAATTATTTAATAACTGTTAGCAAGTTTACTAGGAGTTCAGATGTCACTGACCAAAAATTAGACGTAGTCTAATGGACATACCCATCCTGTGACATGCACACTTCCTCTCTGGTCTACAGTAGCAGTACATACAACCCGACCAGAGGCCACATTGATAAGTGGTGTGTTGTGTAGGGGTACACCCTCTTTGTTTTAACAGTTTTATATATTGCATACTCTTTCCAAGGGGATTGGAGCATCTTTAATGAGCACCAGTGACTTTGCACTAAATGAGATTAGTTTTCTTTGTAGGCATGCTGAGATCAAATGATTTGCCCAGACTTGCAGGATGTTGAGTCAATGTTGGGTCTCGAACATGATTCCCTAGTTCCAAAGTCGGCAGCTCTCGCTGTAACACCAAATCTCAACAGAGTGGATCACCTACGAGTAAGTGCATGCCCTGGAACGAGATCAGAACTGAAGGGTAAACTAGCGGTTTGATCTGTGTTTCATTGGCGGCACAGCCTGGCCTGCGTATGGAGGGTGGCCAGCGACCCACTCTCAGAAAACTGCAGTTTACTCCTTTGTGGGAATCTCATGGGGATTCCCTGGGATTGTCTATGACTCCTCCCACATGAAACTCTCGCCATCGTGTACTGTACTTATATTTCACCACCTTGTATGGTGCTACACAATAACTGCATCACCCATGGCACACTTGTTGGAAATTGGGTTCCTGGTTGATGGGGGTATAAACACTAGTCCAGAAGAAACCACAATCCTAGTAAGGGTAAGGCACAAGGACACCCTAAATTAACTTGTGCTCAACCCTCTGGTAGCGTGGCACAGAGCAGTCAGGTTTAACTTTGGAAGCAATGTGTAACGAATTTGTGCAACACTTCAAACATTAAACAGTGAAAACACCACAAAAAAAGAATGCGTACCAGGTTAGAAAAATAGCCCTTAATTGTATAAATAAAACAACACCAAAACAATACAATAAGCCTAACCGGAGTTATGAAATCGAAAGAATAAACTGAATAGCGCTTAAAAGCATAAAACACTGACCGGAGATATCTGGTCGCGCTGGACCGGTTCAAATCCAAAGCTTCAGGCTGACCATGATGGAGCGCAGGTCGGATACAGTCTCAGGTTAGCCCCGCTGAAGGTTTGCCTTCTCAAGTTTTGTGCCAAGAGTCCCGTTCATGGGGAAGAAGTTCACTGGGAGCAAGGAGAACTTCGCTGGGGATGGTCAGCGGGTGCAAAGATCCAGCCTGGCATCATGTGTGGATGGGCTGGAGCCTTGCAGTCATGATGGGTGATACTTGCTGTGCAACTAGACAAATTTGTGCCTCTTTGCGCTGGATTTCAAGGTGAGCAACGAGGTTCCAGAGCAAATGGACCTGTTCTCGAAGAGCCCAAAGCTTTACTTAAAGAGCAAAAAGACCACTTCCAAGGGCCCGGACCTGGAAGGCACCTTTTGGGGGTCAGGAACTTATTGAAGACGGGCTCAGGGCTGTGGGTAGCCTGTTATGTCCCTCAGGCTCAGATAAGGGAGCCAGAAAAATATACCTTTGAGTCACTCTGGGGTCCTGGATTCAAGATAGGTTTCAGGTCCAGTTCTTCGTCTCCAAGCAAGAGGGCAGCAGACAGCAGGTCAGCACAGCAAGGCAGCAGCTCCTTCAAAGTAGCAGTCTAGCAGAGTGACAGTCCTTTCAGCAGCACATCAGTCCTTCTTACTGGTTGAGTATTCACAGGTCCAGAAGTGTACTAAAGTGGAGTGTCAGAGGTCCAGTATTCACTTATACCGAGTTGTGTCTTTGAAGTGGGAGAGACTTCAAAGGCATGCCTTTGAAGTGCACTGAGTCCATGCCCTTCCTGCCCTGGCTCACGACTCACTACATGGGGGTGTGCAGCCCTTTAGGTGTGGACATCACACTCCCTATTCAGGTCTAATTGAGGCTGTGCCCAGCTCCTCCCTCCCATCTTGCCAAGATCACCCATCAGGTCACACCTAAGCTCCAGTTGTGTGTGGCTGTCTATGGGAAATACACAAAGCCTAGCTGTCACCCACCCCAGACAAGCGGCAGGACACAAAATGGCTAAAGATGACTATTAGCACACTCACAGCGGATGCTTTGGAAAAAGAGTGCATCACAAAGAAGGAGCACAATTTCCTGAACCAGGAGTATTCTAGAACCCCCCTCTTCTACACGATCCCCAAGATCCATAAGGTCAAAGTCCCTCCCCCGGACAGACCCATCGTGTCGGGCATTGGATCACTCTTAGAGCCATTATCAAAATACACTGATTGGTTCTTACACCCACTAGTAACGAGAATCAGGTCATATGTACAGGATACAAAACACCTGTTCAACCTACTAACAGATGTAGAGTACAACCCTGAAGAAAATATCCTAGTGTGCCTTGATGTAGAGGCATTATACACGAATATACCACAAGAGGAGAGTACCAGAGTAGTTCAAGAAATCTCGAAAATGAACGAATGGATGTGGGCAGACCTTATAGAGTGGATTGTTACTCTCATACATCTGGCACTCACAGAGAACTTTTTTAAGTTTGAGAATCAACTTTACCTCCAGGTACATGGAACTTCAATGGGCAGCACATTCGCCCCAAGCCTAGCATGTCTTTATGTCAGCCATTTTTAAAATCTACACATCTGGACCCAGAACCCATACTCCAACAACATCTATAAATGGTATAGGTACATCGATGACATCTTTATGGCATGGAAAGGTGACATGGAAGGCCTTATTGAATTTAAAGAGTGGGTTGACAATCTGAATCCCCATCTCCGCTTTACCATGACCACACATAAAGAACAGATTTCATTTCTTGATGTCACATTCACAGCAAAAGAGGGTACATTAGCTAGCTCCCTTTACACCAAACCTACTGACAAAAATAGCCTGCTTAGGTTTGACAGTGCACATCCACGCGCACTACGAGAAAATCTCCCAGTGGGCCAATTTTTAAGAGTGCGCAGAAATTGCTCTCACCTTCAGACATACAAAAAGGAGGCAGTGCTCCTTGCTAAGAAATTACAACATAAAAAGTATCCAACCAAATTTATTGAGAAAGCAAACAAGAGAGCACGCAACACTCCTAGAGAGGCCCTTTTAGAGATACATGTGAAAACACAACCTGAGCAACTCATATGTGTCACTACATACAATTCATCGTCTAATGATGTCAAGAAGATAATAAATAGGAAATGGTTAATCCTCACATCAAATAAACTTCATTTTGAAAAACCCATGTTTTCTTTCAAAAGAAACACAAGTCTTAGAGACTTGTTGGTGCACAGCGGAACACGAATACCCCCACCCATAAGTCAATCTACACTGTGGAATACTCCTTCAGTAATGGGTAATTATCCCTGCGGGAACTGTGTAACGTGCCCATTCACAGAACACACTAAACACCTTGAACTAGGACTAAATTCACCTTGGGAACAAAGATCCCACACTAACGGCAACTCTGAAGCAGTGGTATACCTCATCGAATTCCCGTGTAATCTAATGTATGTCGGCATGACAAGCCGTAAGATTAAGACCCGCATCAGCGAGCACAGAAGCACAATACGCCGTGTAATAACAGCCACAAAACTCACAGCACATTACCGGAAAAAGGGACACAAAGATACTGAGATCAGGTGGACCATTATAGAAAAGGTGAAAGACACTACCAACTTACAGCACAGACTGCTGGAACGTGAACAAAGGTGGGTGTATCATTTGAAGACACACGTAGTGGGTTTGAACGATTATATCCCATGGAGACAAGTCAACAGATGAGTCTTGTTCACATGCCCTGGACAGCTCCTAGCTATAAGTCACCTTAGATTAGGCTAAGGAGTCGGCCTGTCTTTAAGCAAAATAAAATGGAGGTGTATGATCTGGTTATTAATTTTTTAATTCCACGTTTACAAGACCTCTTTTTAGTCCACTCACACTAAACACACGTTGGACACTTCACTGAGAGGCCACGTTTCTACAGCATGATGGCAGCAGTCATGTGGTATATGGGACATTCCAACCCCATAATACAAGTGCCTTGAACTTAATTAACCTCCATTAACCCTGTAATATGGAATAATATGTATGCGTGCCCAACATATAATGGTAAACGGGCCACCACTCTTATTATAACCAGTTCTCGCTATCTACCATATAGCAACTCAGGGTCTTGCAGCACTAACTACAATCCCCATGAGCCTTAGAGCCGAGCGCCACGCCACGCACACGTCGCTACGTCACACGTAGGGCGGTGCCGACAATCATTGGCGTTTTCGCGGGCGAACGCTGCTTACTAATACACCGGTCCCGGTCACAACTGTGCAAAAGCCGGGGACCGAAACCGAACAGGTTGGAAGGCAGGGCAGGACTCTTGACGAAGTAAGTAAGAGGGCGCACACATACAAGCGGAACCATTTAAAACCGCTGGGCTCTTCGTGGTGACGCTACCTGCTTAACATGGCCTGATGTCATCACCACTAGCAGTATTAGAACCCTGAAACGAGCTAAAATTATTTATCTCTCTGGGGGCATACTATAGGGTTTGACTACAGAGCTACCCCACTTGGCCAAACGGTCCCCTGAGACACGGAGACTCCACAGAATCAGGGTAAGACCAAGTATGTGAGGTGATGCATGGAATGTTAAGAGAATGAGTACCGTAACTGTTAAAAATGTACATGAAGTTTTAGAATGGATGTTGGGAGAATGATGGTAAAGATTTTATAGTGTTCTGACTGTGATATGCACTACCTGGCATGTTGTTACTGTCAGTTTACGAGTAAAGCTCGCCACTCCACTATAATCTGTCACAAAGTCCTGAGAGTGTACAGACTCTGATGAAAGTGGCATAAGATTGAAAGAGTTTAAATACTACTGAGTTGCACATCACTTGGCACTGGTGGGCTCGCTCTTTCAATTAGGCACGTATTGAGATAAACGAAGGTGTAAAAATGACCTGTATACTCAAAACTTGCTGTATGTTTTTTCCTTCTTTTTATCAATCTCTTCCACATGGAGACCCACATATGGTAGAAAATGTCTTACCACACACATAAGGAGCAGCTACTCTGCCCTTGATTTCACTGACAGGATAGGGAATCCCCCTTACTGTACCCCAGGGAGGCCAACCCGAGCCCTGAAGAAAGTCCTGGATCTTTAAGACCATGTATGGACTGAAACATGTTGGCACTAGGGTCTTAGGACCATAACACTCCTACACCGACCCATTGTTTACGTTATTTTAATAACCATGACAGACCCAATAATAAAGGGAAACTGGGATTTTGTCACAGTTTTTTTTTACTTCTTTAGCCCCCCTGGTCTTCTACAATCTTCAAAGAGCTCCCAACACTGTGGTTGAGCCCACTCCGACTTCTAGGCGTCTGGGTGACCCGATGATGAAGCATGACACCACTAGGGTGTGTGAGGGTAACTAAACAAAAAGGAATCCTTTCCTTCATCACCGAGTGGTGAAGGTACACCTTCCTCCACACACTATAAGCTTCAGTTCCCCCCACCTAAGTGCATTTCTGATTGACCATCACACGGTCACTTGGAGTAATTGTTGTGGTTTAATTAATTCATTTGGGAGGAGTTACTCCGACCCAATTTCCTCTCTACCCTCCAGCATTGAAAAAGTTTTTCAAGAAGCCTCATACATAAAGTAAGAAATTGGCAACTTTCAATTTAATACAATTTTGATTTGCTCTCTTGAGTGGTATTAGATATCACTCCATAAAGACATTTTTGGAATCTTTATAAAACAAAAATGCTGTTTCAATAAATCCCTTGTAGGCACCTTTACATTCAGCTTTCTAGAGGTAACACTAAAATATGATAGACGGAATGCTGAACATATCAAACATTCAACCACTGTCGCAGATCTGAGTTAAATCCAAAGTTTTTTTGCTCAAATTTTCCCCGGTTTGACCCAAGCCATATGCACCCCTCATCAGACAGGCTAGCTTGAATCCAGTAGCACGGTGAGCACAGGACCCATGTCTGGCATACCCTTCCCACTTTGGGTGACTCTAGCCACAGAAAAAGATGATGGAAAGAGTACTGAACATAGCAAACATTCACGCTCTGTCACGGATATGGGTTAAAATCATTGTTTTTTGATCAGCATGGCACCTCAGTTTGCACCCAGCAATATGATAATCAGTCTTGACCCTGCTCCACATGGGAACAGTCGAGCCTGAACTGCCAAATCAGGTCATCCCTTGACCACAAACAAGCATCCTGGGGTCGGTTTCAGGTTATCGCCCACCATCAGGATACCTAAAATCCAGTGGCACAGTGAACACTGGACCTCCATCTGAGCATACCCTTCCTATTTAGGGTGCTTTAGCAACACAAAAAGATGATGGACAGAATGTAGACATATCAAACAGTGAACAGTCGCAATATCGAAAAAAAAAATATCGAATGGGCAGTATATAGAGTTTTTAATATAGAATGGACAAAATATAGAATTGCAAAAATATAGTGGTTCAGAATATCGAAATTCAGGTAAGAAATATCGATTTTAATAAAATGGAAGTTAGTAATATCGGTAGTCATAATATAGTTGTTAAAAATATCGAATTTTTGAATAGTGTTTTATGTGTTAGTATATGTGTTTAAAGTATGTATTTTTTTGTAATGTATGTTTGAATTTTTTTAAAGTAATACATTTTATGATATTTAATTTTTGCGTAATTTAATTCCATAGCAGGTTGTGGGTTTATAGGGGAATAGGGTGGGAAGAATTTAATTATAGTAAATTAAATATGAATATTTGGGAATTATTAATTATTTTTAATTTAATTTTGCATTTTACTTCTGTAGCAGGTTGTGAGTTTATAAGGGAACAGGGTGGGAAGTAATTTAATTGTAATTTAGTAAATCTTTATTTTTATTTATTGGTATTAATAATCCATTTATTGTTAATTAATTATTAATTGGTAATTTATTTTTATTAATTGGTAGTTAATTTTTATTAATTGATTAATTGATAATTATGTTAATTGTATTAATTTATTATTCAGAGTGGGTTGTGGCTTTATGGGGGAATAGGGTGGGAAGTAATTTAATTGTAATTAAGTAATTATTGAGATTCTTTTTGTGTATTGATAATTAATTTACTGTTAATTAATTATTAATTGGTAATTTGCTTTATTATTATGTATGACATTTTTGGTATTGACAATTAATTAATTATTAATAGGTAATTATTTTTTAATTAATAATAACTATGGTAATTAATTATTAAATATTTTGAAATAGGTAATTAATTTTAATTAATGTTTTATTGGCATTGATAATTAACAAATTTTTATTAAAATATTAAATCATTACTTTCCCCCTACGCTATCCAACGCTTTCCCTACTGTTGCACTCACTGGAGTGGGAAAAGTTATTTTTACCCCTACGCTATCCAACGCTTTCCCTACTATTGCACTCTCTGGAGTGGGAATAGTAATTTTTACCCCTACGCTATCCAACGCTTTCCCTACTATTGCACTCACTGGAGTGGGAATAGTAATTTTTACCCCTACGCTATCCAACGCTTTCCCTACTGTTGCAGTCTCTGGAGTGGGAATAGTCATTTTTACCCTCCCGCTATCCAACACTTTCCCTACTGTTGCACTCTCTGGAGTGGGAATAGTATTTTTTACCCCTACGCTATCCAACGCTTTCCTAATGTTGCACTCCCTGGAATGGGAATAATAATTGTTACCCCTACGCTATCCAACGCTTTCCCTACTGTAGCACTCACTGGAGTGGGAATAGTAATTTTTACTCTCCCACTATCCACCGCTTTCCCTACTGTTGCTCTCACTGGAATGGGAATTGTAATTTTTACCCTCCCGCTATCCAACACTTTCCTTACTGTTGCACTCTCTGAGGTTGGAATAGTAATTTTTACCCCTATGCTATCCAACGCTTTCCCTACTGTTGCACTCACTGGAGTGGGAATAGTAATTTTTACCCTCTAGCTATCCTACGCTAAAAATATAGAATCTTTTTTATTAATATTAAATTAATATATGTATGTATTAAAAAATAAAAATGCATGTTTATTTTTTTTAACTTACATTAATTATTTATACATTTTAAGGTTATTTAAGTATTTTTAAGTATGTTTTAGTTAATTATATTTATTTTTTAAATTAATTTTACATTACGTTTAAGACATTTAAAAAATTCAATATTATTTACAACGCTATTTTGGATTTAATATTTTTGTACTTACCTGTTTGTAGATAGGAATTCGATATTCTGGCATGCTATATTTTCTCCACGATATTTTGGCAGGTCGATTTTTTGCTCCTCGATATGCTGTCAGTGATCCATATCAAACATTCACCCCCAGTCACAGATCTGGGTTGAATCCATTGCTTTGTCACTCACCATGCCACCCCAGTTTGAACTCAGCCATATGCTAAGCAGTCTTGACCGTGCTCCCCGTGGGAATAGTCCAGCCTAAACTGCCAAGCTAGGTCCTCCCTCAACCGTAAACAAGCACCCTGGGACTGGTTTTGGAGTATCAGCCAGAGTAACTTGAATCCAGTGGCACAGTGAGCACAGGACCCATGCCTGAGCATACCCTTCCCACTTAGGGCATCTATAGCAACACAAAAAGATGATGGACAGAATGCTGAACATACAAATGTTCACCCTCAGTCACAGATCTAGATTAAATTCATTGTTTGTTTGCTCCACCATGCCACCCCAGCTTTGACCCAGCCTTATGCAAATTAATCTTCACTCTACTTCCCAGGGGAACAGTCCAACCCGAACTGCCAAGCCAGGTCATCCTTGGGCCAGAAACAAGCATCCTGGGACCAGGATTCAGGGTATCACCCACCATCAGCCATGCTAGATTGAATCCAGTGGAGCAGTAAGCAGGAGATTCACGTCTGGGCAGACCCTTCCCATTTAGGATGACTATAGCAAAACAAAAAGATGATGGACAGAATGTAGCCCTATCAAACATTCACCCCAGTCACAGATACGGGTTAAATCCATCATTTATGTGCTCACCATGCCACCCTAGTTTGGACCCAACGTTATGCAACTTAATCTTGACCCTGCTCCCCTTGGGACCAGTCCAGCCTGAACTGCCAAGCCAGGTCATCCCTGGACTGGAAACAAGCACCCTGGGACCAGATTCGGGATATCACCCACCATCAGCCAGGCTGGCTTGCATCCAGTGGCACAGTGAGCACAGGATCCATACCTGAGCATACCCTTCCCCCTTACTCCAACTATAGCGACACAAAAAGATGATGGGAAGCATGCAGAACATATCAAACGTTCACCCTGGTCACAGACCTGGGATAAATCCATAGTTATTTTGCTCATCATGCCATCCTAGTTTGGACCCAGCCATATGCATAAATCAGTCTTTACCCTGTTCCCCATGTGAACAGTTCAGCCCAAACTGCCAAGCCAGGTCCTCCCTGGCCCAGAAACAAGCATCCTTGGACCAGTTTCAGGATATCGCCAACCATCAGCCAGGCTGGCTTAAATCCAGTGGCACAGTGAGCATGAGACCCATGCCCGGGTATACCCTTCCTACTTACTGCAACTATAGCAACACAAAAAGATGATGGACAGAATGCTGAACATATCAAACATTCACCCCCAGTCACTGATCTGGGTTACATCCATCTCTTTTCTGCTCATCATGCCACCCCATTTTCGACAAAGCCTTATTCACCTCAGTCTTTGACCTTGCTCCTCATGAGACCACACCAACCCGAACTGCCAAGCCAGGTTCTTCCTGGACCAGAAAGAAGCATCCTGGTACCGGTTTCCCCGGCTTAAAGTGGCATTTTCAGAATTGCAATCTAAAATACGACTTCACCATGAATTGTGATTTTAAATGGTGATTCCAGAAACATCAAACTTGAAACACTGATATCTTTCCAATTGGAAATTACGCTTATGAAATGTAGTAGGGTAATGTCAATGTTATCTTATAGGAGATATAGTCCTTGCAGTAGTGAAAAGCAAATGTAAGAGTTTTTCACTACCAGGACAAGTAAAACTTAAAAGTACATGCCCTACTTTTTAAATACACTGTACCTTGCCCTTGGGCTATCCGGGGACTACCTCAGGTGTGAATTAGGTGTATTAAAATGGAAGGTTTTGGCCTGGCAAGAGGTTTAACTTGCCAGGTTGACATGGCAGGTTAAAACTGCACACTCAGGCTCAGCAGTGGCAGGCCTGAGACATGTTTAAAAGGCTACTTAAGTGGACGGGAAAACCAGTGCTGAAGGCCCAATAGTGGAATTTAATTTACAGGCCCCGGCACATGTACTGCACTTCACTAGGGACCTATCACTAAATGTTATATGCCATGTTACCATGTTTTAAGGAAGGAGCACAATCACCTTAACACTGGTCAGCAGTGGTAAAGTGCACAGAATTCTTAGGCCAGCAAAAGTGGTCAGCGAAAATAGGACGTCTGATGGCAAAAAGTCTGGGGAAACCACACAAAGTATTCCATGTCTAACAACACATTTACTATATTCTATATTGTGTGGCCGAGAAAAGAAGCACACCCTGATGCAAAGGATAGAAAATATCCTTCACATTGCACAGGCATGAAATATGCACTTGCACAGTAGTGAGTGTTATAGCAGGGATGCACAAGAATAGCAGAAGCACCACTTCTACACTGGGAGGCATATTTACTAGAAAATGGTGCAGTGTGGTGCTGCAATCGATCTTGCTGTGCCATGCTGAGTCATTAGGAAAGTGCAGGGCTGAGTTGTACTTACAGCAATACAATGCATCCCTGTGTTTTCATCTGCGCTGGTGTGCAAATGGCTGTCTAGCACCAATGGAGGCACCATTACACAGTGCAAGGGTGGCTACCCTGGATAAAAAAAATTATTGCAGGAAGGGACACCTTTCTGCACAAAAACAATCATTCATGATGATGTTTTCCTCCTTTTATGTGTACTGCCGAATGCAGCATACATAGAAAGATGAAAAAACAAGAAGAACTATAGGTATTTCTCCTCGTTGTGCTACTTTAACGCCTCTCCAGGGAAGGCATTAGAATCTGACACTTCACAGGTTTACAAAACCTTGTAAATCTGAGAATGCATCAGAATCCATGGGTGTTGCATGAGAACACCCACCGCAATGCCCATGGAAGACCCTTTTTACTCAAAGTAATGCGTGAAATGGGGCAATATTTACAAGGAAAAACCAAAGGAAATGATGGACGGAGTGTTGACAATACAAGCACTCACCCCCAGTCAACTGATCTGGGTTTAATCCATCACCGTTCTTTAGCCCACTCTGCCACCCCAGTTCAGACATGGCCATATGCAAATCAGTCTGACCCTGTGCCTCATGGGAACAGTCCAGCCCGAACTGCCAAGCCATGCCTTCCCTGGACCGGAAACAAGCTACCGAGGACCGGTTTCTGGCATTTCAGCCGTCTTCAGTCCGGCTTGCTTGAATCCAGTGGCAAAGTGAGCAAGTGACTCACGTCGGAGCATACCCTGCCAACTTATGGCGAACCACGAAAAACCAAAGAAATGATGGACGGAGCGTTGACAATACAAGCACTCACCCCCAGTCAACTGATCTGGGTTTAATCCATCACCGTTTTTTAGCCCACTCTGCCACCCCAGTTCAGACATGGCCATATGCAAATCAGTCTGACCCTGTGCCTCATGGGAACACAAATATCCCGCAAGAAGATACTGTAACAATGATGAAGGATATTTTGGGCAATGAAGATGGGGACTTGACCTCACAAAATACCTTCATCATAGAATGTATTGAGATAATCTTAAAAAACAATATCTTCCTTTTCAAAAACGAGTATTATCGCCAGATCAAGGGCACCAGTATGGGAGCCACATGTGCTCCCAGCCTGGCATGCCTATATGTGGGAAGATTCGAGACTCATCACATTCACAATGAAATGTGTCCTTTTTTTGAGAATGTAAAGTTCTGGTCACGTTTCATAGATGATATTTTTTTTATTTGGGATGGACATGAAAGAGAACTAGATACCTTTTTAGAATGGATCAACTGTGGGGATCCAAACCTCAAGTTTACCTCAAATAAAAGCCAAGTATCAGTAGATTTTCTAGACATCAAAATCCATGAAAAAGAAGGAGCCCTCAATGTGGACCTGTTTGTAAAACCGACGGACCGTAATACTCTACTCCACCATACGAGCTACCACCCCAAATGTCAGAAAGATGGGATACCTTTTAGTCAATTTTTAAGAATTAGGCGTAACTGCAGTGACAGAGCCAGCTATGAGAAACATGCAGCCGTTCTAAAAACTAAGTTGACTCAGAGAGGATACCCGAAGCGCCTTATAAAACAAGCATATAAGCGCGCAAAGTACTACAACCGTGACAGTCTGTTTGAGGGACACTCAAAAACAAATGACCGTGAAGATGGTATCATCATGGTATCGGACTACAACGGTTTTAGTAATAAAGTAAAAAATCTGATAAACAGAAATTGGGGCATATTAAACAAAGCAGGGACAGTACCAATGGCTAAACCAACATATGCATATAGAAGAAACAAGACCATAAGGAATCACTTAGTTCACACTTTTAAAGAACCAAAAAGTGTAGTACAAAGGAATGTAGTGAACAACAGTCCCATCAGGGGAAATCTGCCCTGTGGTTCCTGTTCACATTGCAGGAACATTATAAAGACCGACAAACTGGAAGTCAACGGTATAACCCATTGGATGAACGACCACGTCAACTGTCGTACTGCCAATGTAGTATACCTCCTGCTGTGCCCATGCAACAAATGTTATATTGGGGAGACAGGACGCGAAATGCGTCTACGCCTCACGGAGCATCGCTCTGCAGTAAGAAATAAAAGAAAAAATGCTCCGCTGGTGGAGCACTGGATAACTGAAAACCACAATATTGATGACATCAAGTGGTTCATTCTGGAAAAGATTACAATTTCAGTAAGAGGAGGAGATTTAAATAAAAAACGAAAACAAAGGGAACAGTTCTATATGTCCAAATTCAAATCATACTACAAAGGATTAAATGGCCGTGAGGAATGGGATAGAATGATTAGATAATACTGTAGAACTCTGCCCATGTACATTATCTGGAATGAATGTTTGGTGATTTATGTATATGTACTGTTGAAAACCACCCCACATGAAAATTATTATAATCATACTTTGAGCATATGTTTACTGAGCAATGTAATATGCTGATGACAATGTTGCAAAATGTGAAAAAGCGAAATGTGGAATTGACTCTGTTGCCTTTCTCATTAAAATCTTAAAAAAGATTTTTTCGTTTCAAACAGATGCCCAGGCTCATGTGTAAGGTATAAAATGTAATGAGAAGTGGCCATCAATGTGTATACAAAGATGCAACAATGAAAATTGAGAAAAAATAATGTTTTTTCCAGAATGTATAGTGAGGAGTCCTATTGTAATAGATCTGGGCTTCTTGTACCGAACTCAGGTTAAGGAACATCATAATTCCGAAAAGCATCACAATAGAAAGCGAGGACATAACCCGAAAATAGGATGCCCCTGACTAAATACTGCTGACGTTTTTAAAAAAAATGTGCTTATTATATCGAAATACACTGTTTGCAATTGATGACGGAATGCAAATATGTGAAAGGGTGAGATAACCAAATGCCCTAGAAATAAGCAGTACGTAGATGGCGTTGCTAACAACTGAGATTCAAGAAAGAGACAGTCCGGGGATCGAACCCGAGGCCTGACAGACATTGGCACATCTAGAACTACTAAAATGGCCTCTAGATTAGGGTAGTCTGCCTACAAACAGCGAAACTGGCATTAAGGACTGTTACCCTGAGACACAAATCTATAAAATGCGTGACCCTGGGTTAAAAAATGATGGCACTAAAAAACGAAGCAAGACTTCAATTTAGAATTTTTTATTAAAAATGATCGTACCCAGGCCTCGAACCCGCAATTGTGTAGTTCCCTTTGGAAAGACGCAAGGGACTACTAAAATGGCCCCAAAGCAGCGATCAGAATTCATAAGTTTAAAGAAATGCCATAAAAAACGCATGGACTTTGGCATAAAAAACAACATCAATAGTGAGGACTGGATGCCTCTATCCGCAGACCCCCGATAATTAATCGGGTTAAAGTCGCGGTTTTGTAGTTCATATACAGCGACATTCAGAACTACAATAATGGCGCCCAGAAATTAACTTTGCCGGAAGATGCATAAAATACCAATTAAGCAGCTAATTGGCAACTAATTGATAATTCGACAGGGTATTTAAAGGCTTAGGAATATCACTGCTTAAAACAGTCGCGGAGTAAGCAGAAAGACGTCAGAACTGGGTTCGTCGAGTGCCCGTTTTCGAAGGTAAGAACTAGGCTGTTGCTAGTGACCCTACAGAGGGGGCGGGAATCTCCCTTAAAGTAAGAAGTATCAGATAGAGCTCTATATTTTACTGAAAGAGATATCAACCATTACTGTAATGGCGTAATGCAGGATATTATTTTAGTGCTTGCTGTGACCATGAAAATGCATACTCTAAATGAATAAGCGAGGCAATGCATTTTCAGTGCTTTGATAGACAAAAAGTCCAAATAGCATAACTTAGTGAATTGGACGTCATGGACATCAGTATTAGGATTAAATGTTTTTCCAACAGCAACTATACATTTGTGTCCAGGTATAGTAATCTAAACAGTGCCTATTTACTATTCAGGTTGGGAGAGGACTGCATGGAAAATAGCCCCCCACCTACAGCGTACATTTACAGCACTTAATGAAAAGAAGAGCACGCAGCATACCAGGCGAAAAGGGAAAACAGAGCCCGGAACCGGTATGTACCATCGCTCACACAATGAGCTAGCAGATAGAAAGTAGACAGTCTAGAATCCTCACATTTACGTGTACTAAGTATAAAAACATGTAATTTGATACAGGTACAAAGATACCTTTAAAAAGGGCGAAATAAAGAACAGCCTGATTGTCTGCATTTGACGCAAAAGCTATAGGTATGTATTAATCCATTCTTAAACTAGCCAGTCAGTTACTCGCTATCTAGAGTATATATTGACACACGTGTACTTCACAGGCACGGCAAAATAACCGAACCCAGACGGTACATATCTGTAACCATGTACCTGCTCGACAGACACCATTTAATCACGTGTCAATAAGAACCTTACGAGTAAGTGGCCCTTGATGAATGTAAAAATAGGCCATAAATCTCTGCAGTATGGTATATAATTCCATGCTCTTTCATTATAGAAGTCAATGATTCAAAAAGACCTCGTAGTGAAAGAACCTATCTGCAACCATACAAAGAGGTACAGCGGCCCTGGAATTCAATAGAAGGACCCTAATCCCTATACTCCAAGTAAGGGTAGTTACGAGAAGCAAACTTCATTAGATCTATCCACTACTAGAATAAAATCTCTCTGTAGGAACAGTATATTAATTATATGTATTCTCTTTTTTTAGAAAGAAGTAAAAATAATCCTGTGGTTTTAAATTCGTCCGTCCTGAGGAAGGTGCCATAATTGTAAACCTACGCACCGAAACGCGTCGACAGTAGGACATCTAAATGTGTATATGTATTTCGTATTTATTTTGTGAGCATAAAAATGCATGATTTTAATGGGGAATGACTCTGAGGTAGATACCGTAAATTGGAATTGTTAGATAGCATCTAAAGATTGTACCAGAGCACCCAAATCACAATACTAATTGTCTGCAATTTTAAACAATGGTTTTAAATACAAGTGTTTCTACTTAATAAACTTTTGAGAGTAAAAAATGATTTTCTAGTGTGGAGTACGATTCTCTATTTGAAATATCTTTGTAAATACCATAATTACAAAATTGGTAAGGATTTGAATGTGTAGGCCTTTTGGTCACCATAGGAAAGATTAATACACAGAAAGGATCCTCCTTTTGATAAATATTTGATACCCAGTCCTTTCTGGTCTTTGGGAAACTCTCTATTTTTTTGGAGATTCCTCATGGGAACAGTCCAGCCCGAACTGCCAAGCCATGCCTTCCCTGGACCGGAAACAAGCTACCGAGGACCGGTTTCTGGCATTTCAGCCGTCTTCAGTCCGGCTTGCTTGAATCCAGTGGCAAAGTGAGCAAGTGACTCACGTCGGAGCATACCCTGCCAACTTATGGCGAACAACGAAAAACCAAATGAAATGATGGACGGAGCGTTGACAATACAAGCACTCACCCCCAGTCAACTGATCTGGGTTTAATCCATCACCGTTCTTTAGTCCACTCTGCCATCCCAGTTCATACATGGCCATATGCAAATCAGTCTGACCCTGTGCCTCATGGGAACAGTCCAGCCCAAACTGCCAAGCCATGCCTTCCCTGGACCGGAAACAAGCTACCGAGGACCGGTTTCTGGCATTTCAGCCGTCTTCAGCCACCCCTGGATAATTTTTTTTTTGCAAGAAGGGACACCTTTCTGCACAAAAACAATCATTCCTGAGGACGTTTTCCTCCTTTTATGTGTACTGCCGAATGCAGCATACATAGAAAGATGAAAAAACAAGAAGAACTATAGGTACTTCTCCTCGTTGTGCTACTTTAACGCCTCTCCAGGGAAGGCATTAGAATCTGACACTTTCACAGGTTTACAAAACATTGCAAATCTGAGAATGCATCAGAATCCATGGGTGTTGCATGAGAACACCCACCGCAATGCCTGTGGAAGATCCTTTTTACACAAAGTAATGCGTGAAATGGGGCAATATTTACAAGGCCATGAAAAGCCACTCAGGGGGACCTCATGTGGCCTTGAAAATATGTTAATGTTGAAAATGATTTATAAAGCGCACATACATCGGGTGGTTTCATGGCGCTGTAAAGGCTATCGGCGAAGACATTAACTGTAGGCTTGTGCAAATAGCCATGTTTTAAGGGACTTCCTGAATTGCAGAAGGTCAGTGCAGGACCGTATTTCCAATAGGAGGGAGTTCCACAGTTTGGGGGCGAGGATATTAAATCTGCAGCCTCCTTGACATACCCGCTTGAACACAGGGGTGGCGAGGAGTGAGAGGTGAGCAGAGCGTAGATTAGAGTGTACCTGAATATCAAGCTGTTCATGAATTCAGTACTATTGCCATGCAGGGATTTAAAGATGAGGCAGCCTGTTTAAAAGGTGCAGCACTGAGGAATGGGGAGCCAATGCAGTTTCCTCAGAAAGGGGGTTGCTGGTTGCCCTTTAGGTTGGTGAAAGGCCAGTCGGGCTACATGGTTTTGGGCCATCTGTAACCGTTTGAGCAGGTAGAGTGGCATGACCAAGTACACGGAGTTGACATAGTCCAGGTGCAACAGGAAAGTGGCTATTATGACCTGGATCAGAGCTTCCTGCGTGAGAAGGTGATGTATCTTCCTGATCTTCCGAAGTTGAAAGAAACACTTAGAGATGACCGCGCCAACCTGAGTTGTCAGTGAGAGGTCACTGTTGAGGGAGACTCCTAGTGTTTTGGCCGAGGGGGAGGGAGAGGCAGGAGGTCCTATCTCTGGTGACCAGTAGTGTGGACCCCAGAACTTATGACTGTCCCCAGTGAGAAAAAGCTCTGTCTTACCAGGGTTTAATTTAAGGTGGTTATGGTCCATCCATTGTTGGATGTGCAGCATGGTGACCTGGAATTCAGTGACAGAGCTGTGCGAGTTGTCAATCTTGAAGACTAATTGAAGGTCATCTGCATAGTTGAAGACCGTCACCTTCCTGTCTTTAAAGGACTGGATCAAGGGAAAAATATAGAGATTAAACAGGTGGGGAGAGAGAGCCGAGCCTTGTGGAACACCACAAGTAGTTTTGCGTGGAGGGGCCAAAAAGTGTCCTTGACGGCCGGCCTGGGAACAGTCTTTCAGAAAAGAAGTGAGACAGCGAGCTGCCCTACCTTGAATGCCAGCATATTGAAACGGTCAACCGGAATAGTATGGTCGACCGTGTCAAAGGCGGCGGAGGGATCCAGTAACACCATTGCCTGAGGGGAGCTTCTATCAACATTGTCCCAGAGAGTATTTAGGACAGCTAGGATTACGGTTTCAGTGGAATGAGCCGTCCGAAACCCTCCTGATAAGGATCGAGGTGTTTAGACTCCTCCAAGAAGTTGGATAAGCATTTAGCTACGTGGGCCTCTAATACTTTCGCCAAAAACGGAAGCAGGGAAATCGGAAGGTAGTTAGGTAGACGCGCTGGATCAGCTCTAGTTCTTTTTAGGAGGGGTACTACTCACTATGGCTTTCTTGAAAGCCATAGGGACTTGGCCGGATGAGAGAGACTCGTTTAGAAGGGCGAGTGCAGGGCCCGGGGAGACTGCGAGGCAGTCTTTGAGTATGTGTGGTGGGCAGTAGTCGAAGGGGGCACCTGATTTAACTTTCACTAGGATATCCTGGAAGGTCTCAGTGCTAATGGTAGGGAAACAGCTGATTGTACAGTTGTTTCAGTGCAAGGCAGAAGAATTTGGGTTGGATGGGTGCTTGAGAATGCTTGCCTTGATAGTGGTGATTTTTTCAATGAAGTAGTCATTTAATGAATTGAACAGTGCTTGGGAGGACGTAACCTTCAAAAGGATTCTCTTTGGTTGGACAATTCATTAATTATGGTTAATATTTCTTTAGAGCTTTTGTTGGAATTGAGGATGCAGGTAGAGAAGTCGGCGGCTTTGGCAACGAGGGTGGTCTTCTTATATTCTTTCCGGGCTGTGATATAGAGAGTTTTTTTGTCAGGGGAGTACTGCAGTCGCCACTGCCTCTCTAGTTGGTGCAAGGCCAGTTTCTGGGTTTTAAGTTCAGTGGAGAACCATCTCTGTGCGTCGGTACGTCGGGCTAATTTAACTTTTTTGAGGGGTGCGTGCTTGTTACTGGCTTTAAGTAGCCATTCAGATAGGTGCGCTTCAGTAGCATTGATGTCGATGCCAGGGGATGGGGCTGTGCTGGATAGCGTATCAAGGAAGTCTTTTCTATAGACTGCATTCCATTTCCTAGCAAAACCGCATTCGGCCAGCTGATTTTATCGATGGTCGGGAGTACAAGTGTAAATTTTAATAAGTGGTGGTCAGACCAAATACAAGGAACAATTGTTGGGATGTAAGTAGTGAGGTTGTGAGTCCAGACTGGGTCAAGGATGTGCCCTTTCAGATGGATGGGGATGAGACCAGTTGGGTAAAGTTTAACTTGATGAGGAGATCAGACATCTCAACAGATTGTGGCCCTTCGTCAGGCTCATCATTGTGCGCCACCGGAGCATCAAATAAAGTGAAGCTCTGGTGGTGCAGGGGCCTTGTAAATATGGCCTTGAGTCTTTTACAACACTATGAAAAGCATTCTCCATCCTAGGTATGCTCTGTCACAGATTGAACACAGAATATTACAGAGGTGATTGAAGTTGTAGCTGAGTAGCTATGTTTAGATGGCATCCTCAGGATGGCATTACCAATTTGGAAAGGGAACTACAGGGCAGTGCAAAGGAGAGTGCAATTTCAGATTGTACTGAAAGTGTTAATGCTTTTCTTCAGGTCATCTGCGTCCAAAGACATCAGGAGAGCAGACCCGACTACTAAAACAGCGCCTACATGTGGGTATATGTGTGGGGAGGAGGACAGATACCACCCATGTCAGACATCTTCCCTCCTCGAGTGGTCTCAGTGAGTACCTGAAACTCTGCATACTCTTGGGTAGATAGTGCACAAAGGGTAGACTAAAGATACACCCAGGCAGTACATGTTCAGTGCACTTTCTCAGGACCTTGCACATGTAAATTGTTAGCAGTGGTGGCACTTGTACTGGTAAATAGACTTGATCACATGGCTAACAGCGTGTCGGTTCATGAATGAGAAACCACTCACTGTTTGTCCATGCACATCCAAATGTCATGCATTTGCCATAATGGATGTGTCTTGCACATTTGTCTATAATACATAGAGGCATATTTACAAAAGCATTGGCAACAGGAACGTAACTTTTACTGACGTTCTGGAAGCTCAATGCCCTGCTCCATATTTACAAAGTGGCATTAAGCAACTATTTGTGAGTTAACACCGCTTTGTAAATATGATACCCTTTCACGCAGTTTTCTGAGGCAGCACCAAGAGCTAACACCATGCATTAGAATGACGCAAAGAGGAGAAGTACTTTTATTTCTCTTCATATTTGCTTTTTCTATGTGTGCACTATGGTGCAAGGGTGCTTGCATTGGCGCTAGGCAGTTATTTTTAGCGCCAGGGCTAGGGAAAACTCAGGGGTGCAACGTATGGTTGTAAATACAGCGCATGTGTTTTAAAAATGGCGGAGAGCGGCGCTGCCAAATTTGGTGCAGCTCCACGCTCCACCATTTTCTTGTAAATATGCTTCTAAAATTGCCAGCTACAGTGCATGTGGTCCCATCTCTCTAATTGGTTTGAAACATGCATGGCATTTTACATAGTGGAAATTACCCAGATTGTGTTGTAGAAAGTAAAAAAAACAAAAAAGGCCTTGAGAACTAATTGCAACCTTTGTTACTTCCATTTAAATCGTAATGAATCTGGGAAACTCTTACCAAGTCTGGGGTCTAGGCAAAAATATTCTCTCCTCCAATCGTTTGTGACCTCACTTTATAGTAAGCTGGGTATCTCTCTGACATCATATTTCAATATTGATATTCCTCTAAAATGAGAACCCACCACGTGATATTCTAAAGTGAAATTTGCCCTTACGAAGATTACTGGCAGTAAAAAGAGAGCTGAAACACTGTGAGGTCATTTGTAAATGTTTATTGCAGAGTCAGCGATAATGACTCAGCAGTTATGGTTAGGCCTGACGTTCGCTTATTGTTTCGCTTATGAGTTTGCCACTGTTTGACAATTCTGCACAAACCTTTCCACAAAAAGTCGATTTAGTTGAGGTTTGGCATGTCAAGGTACATGCAGATCTGTCAGGGGAGTGGAAGAATTAATGAGGGGGAGACAAAAAAGCGCCCCCATTTGAAGTCCTGTTGGAACATTTGCTCTCCACTACAGTAAAAAAAACACTGAATGAAATGACACCAGCACCAAACTTAGCACAAAACTAGAACTTTATTCTAGAAGAACCTTTGGTTCGATGAAAATCTGAAAAGCAGTTTTTGAAAAATTGGCATTAGAATAATGTGTCAGGTGTGCACAGGCCAGGCATGATCAGGAGGTAATGCCTTAATCATGTGTAGTTGATGACCACAGCTTGGATCAAGCTGAAAACTCAAGTTGTGCAGCAGCTTCAGGTCATGCTGTGATTTCAATGCAGGTGCAGCAGCTAAGGGCATGCCGCAACTTCACAACACAGGCACAGTGCCCCAAGTTATCCTGCTGCTTTACGATTAAGGCACAGCCAGTGCTTATTCGTAAAAAAATTAAGTGTCGGGCCCTCTTCCGAAGGCCATTGCAGCTTGCACCACCCATTGCCCCTGCCAGAACTGCCAATGGCCATACCAACACAACTACTAACCATCACACTGCTATATATTTGACAACTCACACTATTCCAGGCGCCCAACACTATAAGGATGGATTAGGCAACAGGCATTAGCCCTTTTCATTATATAATGAATTAATGAACAACAGTTGTAATGCTCATTTCTTAAATTAGACAGACTGTCATACGTGCTGGTGTTGAGCACCGGAAACCACTGGCTCAAATTAAGAACTGGGCACAGCAGCCCAGACAGTACTACAGCTTCAAGATTTGGGTATAATGTGTCATGGCACTCTGCAGCTTCAGGATTTGGACACAAGGGCGCGGGTCATGCCGCAGCTTCAAGATTCCTGACAAACATCACTGTGGAAAGCATGGGGCCCACTGATGCAAGGCCATGCAGATTGCTTTCTGCAGCCTTCCTCTTCTGGCAGACCAACCATGCTTTGTTGTTGCTGCCTTCAGTCTTCCTGGACCAGTTGCTCCTCCTGTAGGGTTGGCAGGCCCTTTTCCTCTCTCAGCAGGTAGTCTGCTTCCTAGGCATGTTATGATAAGTAGAGTCTCTTCAGTGAGGGTAGACTAAGGTGATGTCCGCTCGCCTCTGGGAAGCTAGATAGGTGATGTGGTTGGATGATGATAAGCTCTCTGTCGACCACCAGGTAAAACCTCATGCTTCCTGCTGCTTTGAGATTCTGAGGGGCCTGAGGAAAATCCTTCCTCTCTTACCCCAGCTACTCAGAAAAAGTCCTCCAGGTGATCATCATCACTCGCCGGGATTATAGAAACGCTCTCTACTTAGGCACTACTGAGACTTTCTTCCGACAGTTACAGGTAATTCAGAACACTGTGCTCACCTCTCATCCACATTTCTAGCGCACACTCCATTTTCGGGTATCCTAAAGCCTTGCATTGTCTTCCAGTCGCCAACAGGACTAAATTTAAGGTCCTCTGTTACATCAATCGTACTCTCACCATGAAAGGACCTCAGGCTGTTAAACATTTGGTTCACTCCTTCAGAGGCTGCTATCAAGAAACAATTGAAAATCTGACAATTCCAGATTTCCATCTAGTTCCTTTGTCATTTCTGGATAGAGTGCTGGAATGCCGCAGACCTGGGGCAGCTAGGCGCTTTACAAAGCATAATCATAAAAACCAAGTTGTGGCTGCACAGCCATCTTCTGATTACTCTACAGAGCACTCCCTTTCATAGAGAAATTGCAACTGGGACACAAGTGGGTCCAAACTTTATATGGTACACAGACAGGAGATGTGATCCACTGCCTGCACTTTTGAATTAGTTTGTTGTGGTTCTCCTTTAAAGTATCCTTTCTAGGATGCTATCCAGAGACAACCCTTATGCAGAGGGATGTTCCTTACAGCAAGGTAAGCCCCAGCATGAAGCCCCTACAACAGAGACACTGAATTACATAACCCAACTGGCTGTTTTCAGACACTTTAAGGGTGTGTATTCACTGAACCATAGCTAAGCTTAACTGTGTTTCTTTCAGTGAAGTTCTATGTTTTTCAGGATGCACTTAATTCACCAGTCATGTACCAATTTAGTGCTGTCCAAAGTTGGCCATCGGCCCTGCGCACAAACACGCTGGCTGCCAGCCTTCATGTCGCACAATATTTGGTCATGCACAATGGCGGTAGGCTGAAGGGCCTGACATTTGTTCAGACATGTAGCGTTTACATCCGAAGAGAGTATTTTTTGAACCATAGCCTTTTCTTTTTTTACAAAAATCTTGAAATTCCTGGAAATGAAAACTTTTTGACAAAATTCCCCAATACAAAATGGCACCCATGAAAAATTTGATTTTACCATAGGAAGCTACTTTTTTCTGATTTTTGTAAACATTGTCCACACCTCTGCGAACCCCCAGCATCAGCAGTTGGTTTTAAACATTATTATTTAATACACTACATAGAGTGGGCTCTGAGTCAATCCTTTCCAATGATTCAAGTTTTTTTTCTCTTTAATCGCAACCTTTCCTCCTTTGTTCTGCTCCTGGAGCAGATCTTGTGTAACTGTGTTTTTCATTGGATAAAGTGTATCCTTCCACTGCTGACACCACAGAACTTCTTTTCGTTTTTCCTTCCCCATCTATTTTTGGACTTTCCTCTACCTTAATGCACCCCTGCTCTTTCCCTGCTTTTTGAATCTCCTTCACCATGCCTCTCTCACCCGCCCAGCAAACCTGAATACTGACTGCATGCTCCTAATACAGAGCAGGAGGACTTATGGATGACACTGTCTTACACACTATCACATAAAACAGGGACCCCATGGAACCTGGCAGGAGACTACAATTGCTCGCTTGACCTATCTTTAGATCGCTCTCGCACACCACTGCCCCGCGCGCTCCCATGCACAGGTAGCACAGTTTCCGTTAGCGGATGTGTGGCGATCCATACACCTTCAAAGACAAGTTTATTCCTACTATTTACTTGTACATGACCTGTACTTGTGCCTTGATCTTATTCTCTTCATTGCCGTCCTTCTTGACGTCATACACCGAGCTGATTTCCTTGGCCGCCTACTTTGCGATCACGATGTACAAACGGTCGACATGTCATGGAGTGCTCTGCTACCCCTGTTGCCCATGTGGTGACTGCCCAGGGAGACGTTGGAGGACACTTCCTTCCAGGAGTCTCATGGCCAGCGCGTCACTCAAAACTTTTCAGACAATCAAGGAATGGCTTCCTCTAGGGCAGTTGATTGGGATGCATTCAAGTCGGTCACAGAGGGACACTGCATTCAGGAAATAACAGGTGACCAAAAGATTGCCTAGTCCGAGCAACAGATAGCATACCTGGAGAAAACGGTGGTCCTGGACACCTCCTGGAGAGAAGCGCTCGTGGAGGCCAAAACCCACTATGTGACCCTCCTAGAACAACTGTGATGTTTCCATTTTAAAGCCTACGAAGACAGAACACACGAGAAGGGCAAACAAGACCAATTTCTTGCATGGTTGGTCCGCCAGGATCCCCATTCTGGGTCAGTCCTGAATAAATTCTCGCCCTCTGGTACCAGCCTCACACCCAATGAGCTCTCCTAGATGCCTTCCTCGTCTACTAGTCCTCAGTTTATGCACCGACTCTGTGTCTGCCAGAGGCTGAGATCAGATCATTCCTATCAGGGTTCCCCCTTCTGAAGATCACATCCATTAGCAGTGAATAACTGGATGAACCCCTAACTAATCATGTAGTCACACAAGCCATTTGTACCATTGCCAGGAATAAAATCCCCGTCCTGGATGATCTCCCAATTGTATACTACAATACCTTAAGTTCTCTACTTGCTCCTTGTCTAGCCAAAATGTACAAAGAAGCTCTACGTACAAAGAGACTACCGCCATCCCTATGTGAGTCCCTACCCATATCACTACTGAAACACGATATAGACCTGACCCTGCTCGCTTCTTAGCCACCGACTGCTATATTGGGCATGGACTGCAAGATCCTGAGGAAGATCCTGGCTGAGCGTTATGTCCATATCCTGTTGGCCCTACGACACCCTGACCAAAATGGCTTTGTTCCTGGACTTTCCATAATGTCTGCCGTCTGTTCCATCAGTTGGACCAAGCCCCCCAGCAGTTCCCCTACACAGCTTCTCTCATTCTGGACCTGGAAAAGGCTTTTGATGCTGTAGAATGGGACTACCTTTTCCAGGTGCTGTCCACCATGGGAGGAGGTGAATACCTATACGCCTACACACGGCTGCTATTTGTGGCTGCCCGCGCAACCACATGATCTCGGAAGAGCTACAACACATGCTGTGGTCCTGAGCCGCCCCCATTATATGCTGGCATTCGAACCATACAACACTCCGCGAGGTGACCGAACTCCCTGACATATACACTTGGGAGGCCTGTCCTCATTGCATTTTTAAACATGGAAAGCGCTTGGCGCTGAGGGCGCATTACCTGAGCCCCGATCTGCTCCTCGCCAAGCTTGCCATCACCATGCACTGGCGATCATGTCAGGCCCCTGAACCAGAGGCCTGGTATGGAGCGATACAGCAGTAGGGGAGGACTGAAAGTGAGGCTGTGCGCTTCGAGGAGGTCCGGCACATACGCAAGCGTCCCATCTCCCTCACATGCTACATGGTGATAGGTATCGTTATCTCCAGATGTGAGATTCCCGGATGTAGTTTGAATAAGGGGGCAAATGTTGAGAACCATCTTCTCAGTGAGTGTATCTTTCTCTGTACAGGTGAGGGTGTGGATACCACTGAGAGCAATCAGTGCTCACAGTTGAGCAAAGGATGCTGGACGCAGGTTAGAGGAGGTTGTGTACGTACCTATTAATGAGATCTAAGTGCATAAATGTGAGTGGAACTGTGTTCCTGCAGGCGAGAGGGTCCTAGGTGAAGCTAGTCTGGGGCTTGCAATGCAAACAGATGAGGGGGTATATGCACACAGGTGAAGAGTTAGGTGCAAATGGGTTAGAGAGAGATTAGTGCATACAGGTTATAGGGCTATATACACACAGGTAAGAACTGCTAAAAACCCACGCGTGGAGGTTAGAAATACAAAGGTGACAGGGAACTACAGGCATACAGGTAAAGGCTGGGTTTCGTCCACATAAGGATGACCTAAAAAATACGGGGGGGGGTCCTCTGTTGCCTTTTGTCTAGGTTTGCACTATAAAAATGCCATTTACACTTATAATATACATCCACTGTGTATAGGTGCACACAGACAAGATGTGGCTAGGTGCCCACAGGTGGTTGGATCCTGTGCCCACACACAGCAGATGTAAGTGGAACATGCACACGGGTGGCGTATGACTTAGTGAAGAAAGATGAGAAGTATCTACATGTATGCATCGTTGTGCACACAAACAAGAAGTGGCTAGGTGCACAAAGGTTTAACACAAATGTTTCTGTTGGGTAACACATTAATAAGGTTCTAAGAGACAGTTCAGTCTGAGGCGTGCACTATATATGTAGAACTAGCATAATTCATGTATCTTATGGGTGTCCAAAGTAGGTGCAGGAAGGCTGCACCATGCCGGATTTTTAGAATCCACATAAAATACATTTTAATAGGATTAATCTAACTGCAACTCGGTTACAAATTCATTGGTTACTCTGAAAATGATGACATATATGTTGGGTTTTTCTGATGTGAAAAATGTATTTATTTGCCATAAAAATAAAGGTACATGCTACATAAAAAAAAAGTGCTGGTACTAATATGCTATGCTCAGAATAGGCATATGGATTTCCTGTGCATGTAGTCAGTTGTGACTGGAAATTGTATGTGAGGAGAGTGTCTGCGGTTTTGTGTGGGTATATTTGCATTCTGTGTTCAGATTTGCTTCTATAAAGAAAGCTAACACATGTGTCCCACCCTCGGTCAACCGTCAATCAAGACAATCAGACAAGACGGAGGTGCTCATCCTAGGATCCTCCCCCTCAGCTTGGGACGACTCCTGGTGGCCTTCCGCTTTGGGATCTGCGCCCACACCCACAGACCATGCACGTAACCTTGGCTTCATTCTAGACTCCTCCCTCTCAATGTCCAGACAAGTCAACGCCGTATCGTCCTCCTGCTTCAACGTCCTTCGCATTCTCAAAAAGATCTTCCGCTGGATCCCCCTCGAAACTAGAAAGACTGTCACCCATGCACTGGTCACGAGTCGACTGGACTATGGCAATACACTCTACGCCGGAATTACAACAAAATTGCAGAAAAAGCTCCAGCGCATCCAAAACGCATCAGCGAGACTCATATTAGACATCCCGCGCCAAGAGCACATCACCGGTCACTTAAAAAACCTCCACTGGCTTCCCGTCAACAAAAGAATTACTTTCCGCCTTCTCACCCACGCACACAAGGCCCTTTATAATCTAGGACCCGAATGCCTCAACACCCGACTGTCCTTCTACTATCCCACCCGCCAACTAAGATCAGCCAATCAAGCCCTCGCCGCAGTCCCGCGCATCCGAAAAACCACCATGAGTGGCAGATCCTTCTCCTTCCTGGCTGCCAAGACCTGGAACTCACTCCCCACCCACCTCCGCCTTACTCAGAATCACATCTCCTTCAGAAAAGAACTGAAAACATGGCTATTCGGTAAATAGTAAACCCCTCCCTCCAGCGCCTTGAGACCCTCTGGGTGAGTAGTGTGCTTTATAAATGCATGAACTTGAACTTGAACTTGAATCAATGCTATTATGATTCAGCACCAGCATGTTGGATTATGCCTGGACATCTATTTGTTTAGACTTGCTTTACGGAGATTCTCTGCCTGTGCTTTTTAAAATGTACTTTGGTTGTTGAGGCTATTTCCCCGTAAGCTATGGTTGTGCTTAGTCAAATTATGGTGCATGAGTCTGTGCATAAGCACTTGGGGCTTCATTTATGAGGCCGTGCGTCACTTTTACGCCGCCGGTGCGTCACTTTTTGTGACGCACCAGCAGCGTAAATAATGTGCCTTGTTGCACCATGTTTACAAAGTGACTCATCTAGGTAGATGTGTCACTTTGTAAACCCCTGCGCTACATTATACCTACGCCAGGTATAATGTATGCAGGGGGGGGGCGTTCTGACGAAAGAAAGGGTCATGGAAGTGACGCAGTGAAATCTATAAAATTTCAATGCGCCACTTCTAGGACACAAATGCGTCAATTTCTTACGCCTGCCTCACAGCAGGCGTAAGACTGACGCAGGCCCTTTCACATGGGGCTTGGCCCATGTGAAAGGACACATTGCTGGAGTTGCGTCACTTTTGTGACAAACTCCAGCAATGTGTCACTTTTGTGCCATACAGATACGTCAGAAATACTGACGTATGTGTAACTCCTTGCGCCATGATGCGTCATACTGTAAATATGACGCATCATTGGTGTCGCAAGGAGTGCGCAGTGAAAAGTGACGCATCGCTGTTTTCACGCAGCGATGCATCACTTTTCATAAATGAGGCCCTTGTAGCCTTGTGTGAGAGGAAGATGGCGGCAGCTGTGCTGTGTTGGCTGGTCTATACTGATGGCTTGCTGTGGTTGTTCCCCTGCAACACCATCACAACAGCCCAGTCAATATGTGGCTGATAACTAAAGTACATTTTTATCTACTTCAGAATACTTTTGTTGTTTATTTCTCTCAGTTATCATTTATTTTATAAATTTTCAGTGATGTCACTTTCTTTCATGATGAAAGGGTCAATGCTTCTGTGACATCACTTGCTGTGACATCATCAGGGTCAAATGTCAAATTATGCCACTTCCTGCGATATCACTGGGGGTCAAAGGGCATGTGACGTCACTTTTGCGACCACAGGCAATTTGACGCGTCTACGTCCATGCTGTACAGATGAGAGGAGAAATGCCTAGAGTCCTCACAGAAAAAGCAGGGAGTTGGGGAGAGGGTCTGGCACATGGCACCCCCCAAGCTCCAAGCCTGGTAGGACGACAGTGGTCGCAGTGCCCTAAATTCAGCGCTGAGCATTGGCGAAGAGAGACCGGCTGGCTTTGCATTGCTTGTGACAGACAGACTGCACTCGTAATGTCCACTATACACATTACACATGTGTGTTTTGAACACGCAAAGCCTTTTTTTGTGCAAAGGTAACAACCCAGGCAGACAATTAGGGACAAGCGGAGGCTATTGAAAGAGACATATGCTCATAAACAACTCATTAAAAAAGCAATAGACTGTAATGATATCAAAAAGGGTTGATTTTTAATATAATTATAAAAAATATATATATAAATGTGGATACATCCGATTCAATAAAAAGATAATTGCATGATATAGATAGACATGGGTTAATTCGAATAATACATATCAAACAAACATATCAGTATACATAAAAATTGATTTAGAAGAATTTTTCTTAAAAATAATTTCTCCAATGTGGAAAGTGTATAAGGCTGTAAGTCTACGCGTTTCGACAAACACATTTGTCTTCCTCAGGACAGGTTGATAGCAGCCATTATTTCTAGAATAGAGAAGTTATAGGTTAATAAGTACGTGGTAGTTGGGGCGGGTAAGGCACCTCTCCTTTTACTGCTGGAGACGGTATGTGATGGCTGTTTAAACAGAAATCACTGCTGACTTCCTACCTCTGCCCACAAATACTCTTCACGCTTTATTTCATTAAAATTATAAAGGACAGAATTCCTCGTTGGTTTCTTTAAAAGAGCGATGTTTTCATTTAGACTTGTAACCAGTGATTAGCAGGGCGCTGGCTAAAGTCAAACAATGGTATGTATTTCCTTTGTAATTCTCTCGAATGGACCGCTCCGTCTCATGCATCAACTGTTGTATAATGCTAATAAAAAGTGACAGACGCTGAGCTGTAAAACGCAGACTTCCTCCGTTCTGCTTGTTTCTTGAATGATGAAAATGAGTCAAAATAGTGGCTGGTTCCAAATAAATACCTAGCAAATGACACAGGCTGTTTTACACTGATCACTTGAGCGCGAGAAAAACGGTAAGTAAGGTGATTTCCAAATCCGCTATCTTTCCCACAGGCGGCTTCAGTTAGGTGCCAGAAGCCGGCGTTAGAAACGCAGATCTCACGGAAGTTCTGTCCTCTTGTGTGCGTGCAAACCCATTTGAAACAGTTCCCATCAGAGACTGGTGTCTCCAGAGCGGAAGATGCGGCTATGTCTCCAGCGAGAGAGCCTGGAGTGGAAAACTCCAGAACCTGTTTTCTAGAACATTCCCTGGGCCATGCAATGATGCCCGTTACTGTGCTCCCAATTAAAACTGGCCCGGCCTACGCTTAGTTCATTAATACATAAATAAATAAAAACGTAAAGAAATAAATATTCGCAATGAGCAATCGCTCTATAAAGAGTTCAAAGGCAGCTAGGATGTTGTTCGGAATATCTCACTGTTCCAGTGCCGTTTTTCAGGTCACTGCCACTGGAGCCGACGCTGCTTTAATGCAGAAAGACAATTACACGCCATGGCAACAGATCACCTCTATTTTTCTCAAATGTAAAGTACAGCTTTGGCTGCACTTTTCTTTATTTTGCTGAATAATAATGGCAGAAAGATGGCGTTTGTGCTGTTTCTTCGTCTTTCATCTTGATGTACAAACGCGCAGCTGTAATTTCCCTTCTGTTCTTTCACTGGTGCTTGTGAAGGATGCGTCTTCCCTGATAAGTTAAGTGGTTTCCATTTCCATTTGCGTTGGCATGCCATGAAGATTGTGGGATTCTAACCCCTCGGGGCTGGGATCTATTACGGATGCATCTAAAATAAACAAAGCCAATAGGTCTGGGGCGAAGTAGTTATGAAAAGCTTTAATGTGTTGAGCCTAATGAAAGGTTCAAATGTAGAGTGAGGAGAGAGAAAAAAAAGACTGAGGGACTTATTACGATGTCAGGTGGACACCCTATCGGTATGGGAACCGCCCGACCATAGGTCGGCGGTTCCGCTTACGTAATTACAATGCAACTGCACATGGTGCAGTCGCAAGCTCCCATTTCCCTATCATTTCCCTATGGGAGCTTGTGCTGCAGTTGTAAACCGGCCGTAGCACAAGCGCCCATAGAAAAATGGGAGTTTCTGTGAATGCATGCACCATGTGGCAGGCACCCTGAGGCCACAGGGAGAAAGGGCCCCCATAGTTGGGTTGTATGATGTTACAACGGGATCTTTTAGATTGCGGTACATCACAACGCATCTTTTACAACGCAAGTCCTTAACACGACTTGCGCTGTAGGGTGCTGGATTTAGGAATAGTAAGATTTACTATTCCAACTCCAGCCTACGTACAGTAGGGAAGGTGTTGGAATAGTAAATCTTACTATTCCTTAGTCTAGAGCGCCCTCCAGCCTTGCGTTGTAAAAGACGCGTGGTAATGGCAGCGCTGTGTTTTGACCGCGTTGTCATGGATGTTCCCCCCATAGTTGCTTTCTGACAGACTTTCCATGTCGGAAAGTCCGGCATGGAAAGTTTGTTGGAAGCCGACATCGTAATCCCTACGGCGAAAATACCATCCTTAGGGATTACGTGCCACTCTCCGACTGACGGCCGAATGACCGACCAGATTCACTTTCGACCACCTGCATGATAATTGAAACCGCGAAAAGGCTCGAAGAGGCTCGGGAAGCCTCCGACCAGAGGTCAGAGGCTTTTCGAGTCTCATCATAATCAGGCCCTAAGTGTCTGTCTGATCCTACCTCGTACAGGAAGTTTTGCTGTGTCATGCTTTTTCTGTTGGCCGGGCCTATATATGTACATTTTGTCAGATGAATGACCTTGGATATTAAATGAACACAAACATCCTCTCTTTTTTGATGTTAAACATAATGGAGGTCTCCTCAGATAGAACAATGCTATGTATAAACAGAGATGGCCTCTTTGAGTAATGCAGAAACTATTAAATGCAGTTTTCGATGCAAGGTTCAAGTCCAAGATGATATAGTTGGCGAAGAAGACGCATGGCTCAGCCAAGATTGCATAGTGCTTGGCCAAGGTCGTGCAGCTCACAAATCACACAACTCTGAGTCCTGATACCCCAGCTGTGGGCAAACATATGCCGAGCGTAGCTACTCTCTCAGGGCACAGCATACCATGTGGATTTGTAAAGCGCACAGTCAACCAGAAGGATATCTTGGCACCGCATAACAGATGTTTATTGTTACCCAACTAAATGATACTCATTTTAACAACCTCAGGGGGATGAAAGACTGAGTGGACACGCCAGGTTTTGAACCTGTAAACATGAGGTCAAACACAGGCCTCTACAGTGGATGCATTAGTCTACGAAGCCAACAGACCCAGCAGATCTACTGTTACTCTCTGAATCCACTGTCACACCCTGGGATCTGTTTCACCCGCTGGTGGACCAATAGCACAGCGTGATTGCCGGTACCATGCAGTGCTGGCCAATCTCAATGGGCTGAATGTGCACTCCGGCTTCTGTGACATTATAACAATGCCCCAGAACTCCATGGGGTAGATTTTCAAACATTTTGCTGGGTTAGCATCACAAAAGTGACGCTAACCAGCACAAAATGTTTCTTTACCAATTTGCTTTCCAGCGCAAAGCTTGTTTTGCATTGCAAAGTATCCTAGAAGTAACACAAAGGAGTGTGAAGCATTGCTTTGCATTACTCAGTGCAAAGGAGGCATTACATGAGTGGTACATGGGGGTTCCAATGCTACCACCCATGCCTTTTGATGCAGAACCCTATCTACAAACAATCGTAGACAGGGTTCTGCGCCAAAAGTTAACGCCATCTTAAAGGAGGCGTTAAGAGGAGAAATTTTTCATTTCTCCTTTCTTTTCCTACTTTGCATGCGTGCTGCACTGTGCAGCACACATACAAAGTGGGAAAAGTGTTTGAACTTGTGTAGGCTTGGTATTTTGTACAGGAAGTGTACCCTTCCTATACTAAACCTTTGCTAGATTCAGGCATGCACCTTAGCGCTATGGCGAAAAGATGTGTGCCTGACGCATGGCAGTTGAAATCAGTGCCGGCGCTAGGGAGTGCGGAGGAGAAAGCCATATCTCAGGAGACATGGCGCTCTCCTGCTATCTGTCACACAGCACAGTGCAGCTTTCTTGGCTGCTGTGATGCGTCCAGTGACTTTTTTGAAAACCTGCCCCCATGTCTGTTAAAGCTAAATGAGCTACATAAGCATGCAGAGGGTCACCACAGCATATTCATCTCTAGTTTACTAAAATAAATGGCGTGACTGTCAATTGAGAACTGTTGGGGGTCTGGGCCACACAAGTCCTTGGATTGAAGCGCCCTGGTTAAAAATGATAAGTCCAGGAAAACATGTCACATGTGAGTATTTGTGTTAAAGCAGCTATACAGACACTCCCCATCAGTGCCCCATTATAGGCCCCATCTCTTGGCATCACCCCAGTTACAAAACACTGGGTCAATCACACAGTAGTATGCCAGGAACATACATTACCGGTCCTGTATTGCAGATTACTGCTAAATATCTATCAAACTGTCAGTAGGAATTTAGGATCCAGTAGTAAAAAAATGTCTCTCTAGTCATGGGTCTACTAAGCACTTTGGTGCCAGAGACTTGGGTCTCCTAGAATTGTTTATTTAGGAGTTTTCCAAAGTGCTGCATGCCATTTTTCAGTTGCTTCAGAGAGCTATGGTGGGTATGTTATGGAGTTTACCTGGTACCACTGAAACTGAGGAGATTAGAGTCTTGTCAAGTGTTAAAGTAGTCCTCCTGACGTTCTTCAGCTGTCTCCTCTAATCTGTGGATAGCTCAGTTCAGTTTTTAGGTGGTTCCTGACATGTCAGAGACAAGGGTTCAATGCATTCCATTTGTGGCCCAGGACTCCCAGGGATTGTCCTCAATCTTGCAGCCGCAGCCATTAAAGGGTTTTCTGGTTGACCAGGTGTGCTGCAATCAATTACATGTCCCTATGTGACACATAGGGCCTTATTTACAACAAAATGATGCAGCATGGCACAGCCATTTTGCTGCGCTGAGCTGCGTCATTTTAAAAGCACACGGAGGCGTTATATTTACAAAAATATGATGCATCCCTGTACTTTCCTCTGTGCTGGCGCACAATTGGCTGTTATGTGCCAGCGCAGGCACCCTTCAATCATGGTGCAAGGGTGCCTGCATTGCGGGGATGATTGTTTTTGTGCAGTAACAGACATCTTCCTGCTCAAAAACAATCTTTGATGGTGTTTTCCTCTTTCTATGTGTGCTGCAGAATGCACCACGGATAGAAAGAGGAAAAACCGAGGAGAAATAAAAGTATTTCTCCTTGTTGCGCCTCCTTACGCATACCCTGGGGAGGCATCAGATTCTGACGCATTCCCAGGTTTACAAGATGTGAATTTGGGAATGCAGCAGAATCCATGGGTGTTGCGTGAGAACACCCACAGCAACACCCATGGAACTTTCCCACAAAGTGATGTGTCAAAAAGGGGCTGTATTTACACACAGGGTGGCTTTGCATGGCCTTGTATGGTCTTGTAAATATGGGGAAGCACACTGTGCCGCCTGTGCGTCAAAAAAAAGGACGCACCAGCAGTGCAAAGGGCTTGTAAATAAGCCCCTACGTTTTTTTACCCTCTTCGCCAGTTGTGACTGGGCGATATGTTTCATTGCCGCACAAAAACTTACTGGCTAATTCATCAGGGCATGAGGACCGGTATTCACCCAATTGTGCACTGGATCATATGACCCCCAGGTGAACACCTACCTGTAGGCCATACGAAAAGGTTTCTGGACAAAAGTTGTGGGAGATCGCATTTGTGACTATATGAAACATGTCGGCCCTTCACAACAAAATGGCCTAAACATGCAATTTAATTTTTTTAATCATGAGCATAGGCATAGAATTGAGATGTGTGTAATATGCAATATTTGACTCATTTTTTGTATTTTTGTAAGGAACACAGCAATGTAATTTCTTCCTTAATGAGGACCGAAAGGAGGTTGATGTTGTTTGGTTTAACCCCTTTGCTGCGGCGGCAATTCCGCCGCAGCGCTACGGGGGAGGGGGGGCGCGCTGCGCTCCCATGCTCCTGATGGAACCGCTCCGTCACGAGCCTCCGGCATGCTGTGCTTGTGACGGAGCGGTTCCGTCACGGCCCCGCCCGCTCAATAGAACGCGCCGCGCAGGCGCGAAATCAACGCCGAGTAGGCCGTGACGGAACCGCTCCGTCACCAGCACAGCGCGACCGAGGCTGGTGACGGAGCAGTTCCGTCACCAGCATGGAAGGGGTTTAAGAGAAATTACACATAGGAAGCACCATTATCTTCAGACATGGTGTTGGTTCCTTCTGTCAATATTGGTCAGCAGATGATGAAAAAGCTAACAAGTTGGTGAGTAACAGCCAACCAGCCTATGGTGGTTGCTTACTTTAAGGCACTTCCTATAGATAATATATTTTTCAATGAATTTTTGATTTCTATGTCTTTAGACACTGGACTTGAAAAAGTATCACACCTGGGTACAAGATCTTATCAAAGGAGTACCCAGAAAATGTAACTAGCCTCCTCTTCGAACTGAAGCACTGATGCCACCAGGCAAGCGAAGCTTTGATAGAACGGCTTCCTTGTCACTTTCATCCATGCATCTATCCATTTATTCTTTCACCATTCCATCTACCTGCTGATTTCAACTATTTCACCTTTACATTCAGTCATCCATTCATTCTTACCTCCATCATCCAATTTTTTCCCATTTCATCCATTCTTTCATCCATCTGTTCAGTCATCCAATATTCCATCCATCAGCCACCCATCCAATTTACCATCCGTCCACTCTGCCACCCATCCATCCATCTACTCTGCCATCCATACCTCTCCACACTCTGCCATCCATCCAAACCTACGCTCTGCCAAGCATCACTCATCCAGCCACCCACTTTGCCTTCCATCCATCCACCTATCCACTCTGCCATCTATCCCCTCTTCTTTTCACTCATCCATCCAGCTATCCATCCTTCATCCATCCACTCTGCCATCCATCCATCTGTCAAATCTGCCATATGTCCATCCACCCTGCCATCCATCCAGTCACTCTGCCATCCATTTACTTATCTTTTTACCAGCTTTTCCATCCATCCTGAAACTCTGCTATCCTTTCACTTGTCCATCCACCTATCCATCGATCCCTTTACTCTGCCATCCTTTCACCTGTTCACCCACCTACCTATCCATTCACTCACTCACTCATCCATCCATCATCCACCCACTCTTTGTTTTATTCTGCCATCCTTTCACCTGCCCATCCACTCACCCATTCACCCTACGCCTTTACTTTGCCATCCTTCCACCTGTCCTTCCACCTATCTATTATTCACTTATGCTTTTACTCACTCATTCACATTCATCTACCCATTCTTCTTTTCACCATGGCTTCCAATATTAATTTCTTTACCTGTTCTATATTCTCAGTGTTGTTTTCCCTTGCTCTGGTTGCTATTCTATGGACTCTGTATTCAAGTGTTAATGATGAACTTTTGTCTGCCGAGTTGCAGACAGAAGGGGCCTAAAAAAACACCATCCCCACTGCAGCTGCTAAAGCGGACGTTCGCAATGCTCCTGGGTCTGACTTGAAAATGGAACGAGTGTCCTGTGCACACGTATATCTTAAAATCAGTTCTCAAGTGAGAACCCAAAATATTTGGTAAGCGTTCAATATATGATTTCAGAGTCCATAACTGTAGAGTATATATATTTAATGGTTCAGTGTTTATCAGTACATACAAGATCAAATAGCTGACACGTGTTTCGTCACACCGTGTTGGGGTTGTGACTCTTCAGGGCTGGGAAGGGCACAATGTATGGATGAATTAGAATCGCTGAACTGTAAACCGTGACTAAATGTGCGAATTGGAGCACCTAGAACTGGGTGGAGACCCTATATTAGTGGAAAGACATACACATAAGGTGACTGGGAGTCCGCAATAAACAAAGGCCCGAATTGTGCTGCGACAAGGTGGTGTTAAATAAAATACAACGTAATTTAGAAAAGTAAAAAAGGCAGTACAGAGTGAAAATTACGGAAGTTTTGCGTTGCTGTATCTAAGAGAAGACCAACATACACTGTTCAACATAACTACATAATGGTGCGACTGTGGTATCAGAGTGAAATCAGGATGTAAGCATAAAGTCTAGATCAAAAGGATCGTGGGTAACATCAGAGTACATGGAGCGTCTTGGGGATCGAGTTATGATAAAGGGGCCGAGAGTGTTGTAAATATATCTCTGAAATAGAAAATTTATCTGAAAACACTTGTGTCTAAACATTGAAGTTCATGAAGAAATGGCCCGGTTTGGAGAGGCATCTAAAAGAAGACAAAACAGCGGAGCCTAGATGCACGGTAATGTAGCTCACAAAAATGAAAATATCTGTGTATAAACATCAAAGTTCATAGAGACTTGGCCCGGTTAGCGGAGGTATCTAAAAGAAGACAAAACAATGTAGCATAGATGTACGGTAAAGCTAAATATCATAAATATCTGTGTGAAGATGAGCCGGTTTTAAGTTGTATCTAGAAGAAGATAAGGGTACACTGACGTACAGTCCCGATAACCACGGGAACACAATATGACCACACAGTGTGGAACCACAATCTAAAAGTATGTCTAGTCTCAGCGGATTATAGCGCTTAAAGTGTGAGTTTACAATAAAATCACAAACTAAAATGCGTGACAGGTTTCATCAGATTATATCGTACATCCTACAGTGTACAAATTGAATATACACATGTGACAAAGGTGATTTAAAATAGGCGAGAAAGGGCGAAAACAGAGAAACTTTAGCCATAGAAGACAGTGTGCCAAGAATCAAACTCCATAGGGGAAATAAAATGCAGAAGAAAAAGAAAAAGAAAAGGAAAACGGCACGGGTACGTAGATCTCAAGATAAATGTATAGAAAGGGGAATCTATTTATACATGGTAGAGGGAGTTTACCTGTGTGCGGTCATAAGGCATCTAGTGTATTAAGCGGCGCTGTGTCGGAAAGGAAAAGAAAAAGGAAACAATATAACTAGGCCAGTCAAAACTAGGTATCAGTGAAATTAATAAATGAATGAAGAAACGCGCGGTCACTGAGAGGGCTTACCGCCAGCATGGGATGGGCCAAGGTACAGAGTCCATGCACTTTAGCACTAGTCAGCAGTGGTAAAGTGTTCAGAGTCCTTAAGCCAACAAAAATGATGCCCGAAAAAGAGGAGGAAAGCAAAAAGATTGGGGTAACCCTGCAAAAAGAGCCCTTTCCAGCACATGTATTTTAGGGATGTATGACGTTACAACGCATACTTTTACAACGCCTACCTTTACATCGCAAGTTTTACAACGCATACCATTACAACGCATAATGCTTTTGGGCGCTGGATAGTGAATAGTTTAATTTACTATTCCAACTCCAGTCCCCGTGGATAGTAGGGAAGGTATTGGATAGTACATTAAACCTATTCCCTATCCTAGAGCGCCCCCAAGCGCTATGCGTTGTAATAGTTTGCGTTGTAAAAGTTTCATTGTAATGGTAGTTCGTTGTAAAAGTTTCGTTGTAAAGGTTGTTCACCGTATTTTAGTTTACAACAAGAATGTGTTACCACACGCGGTCAACATAGTGCTCATTGTCCATCAATGATGCAGAACAGCTCAAATCAATCTCTGGTAAAATTTGGAAGGCAGCTGCCCCAGAAAATGGACACACACATAACAAAGTTTAAGAACAGCTAAGAGGGAAGCGTGACTTTGAGTAAGATTAACATCGGCGGGGGAAGTTAAATGAAAGAAAGATAAAATAATTTTTACTCTTAAAATTTGTGGATCTCCTGCTTGGATCGGGAGGGTATGATGGTATATGAAGCTATGTCACTGCTGTGAATTAAGAATTATAAGCTCTCACTCATGTGACCCATGTTTCCACAGTCAGCAGCCCTCTATGATTGCGCCTAAATCCCATCCACTCTAACTTGGAGTTGAGCTGGGAATAGTGTGTGCTCAGTGCTGAGCCACATGATGCAAATGACAGGTGCAAATGACTCAGTTCTAGTGAGAGATAAGCAACATCCAGAGCAGTCACATGTTTGGTGATGCAAGAGTCTATGGTTAGTGTTCCCACTTCCCACCTCTAATTGACACCATTGCTTCAGGCGGAGGCAGGCAGCTCAGCGAAGAGCTTCAGTGTAGGCTGGACTTCTTTTGAAGGGGAGCAACCTTGACGTGCACTGTGGAGGCGTGGGTCTCGATTAGAGATAAGTTTTGCTATCATCAAGCAGACCTTGAAAAAAGCTGTAGAATTTCACTGTCTAATTGGTAGGTGGTTGTTAGACTTGTCAGCCTTTGGGTGGTCCCCACCTCAGATGTTTTGCCTTAATTCTCCATTTGTTCTGATCCTTTTTTGGTTGGTCTTAGAACTCTGTGCACTTTACCACTGCTAATGATTGGCTTACATCCAATTAGCACATTTGATTTACTTATGCGTCACTAGTAAAGTGGTAGTACAGGGCCTGTAAATAAATGCTACTCATGGGCCTATAGCCAGGTTCTGAACTGGGATGGTGCAGTGAGCTAAATAACGGTGTTGGATCTAGCCCTGATCTCTTGACTGGGTGAGAGTATTCTGCTTAATTCAGAAACTCTGTCCATCACCACCCCTTGTTGTTAAATATTTTGTCCACCCTAAGCGTGAAAGGGTATACTCAGATGTGAGTCCCGTGCTCATTGCACAATCAGGATTCAAGCAAGCCGGGCCGACGACGGCTGAAATGCCAGAAACCGGTCCCCGGAAGCTTGTTTCCTTCCCAGTGTAGGAATTGGCTTGGTAGTTTGGTTTGCCCTGTCCCCATCATGCACTGGGACAGGAACAGACTAATTTGCATATAGCCAGGTTCTGAACTGGGATGGTGCAGTGAGCTAAAAAACGGTGTTGGATCTAGCCCTGATCTCTTGACTGGGTGAGAGTATTCTGCTTAATTCAGAAACTCTGTCCATCACCACCCCTTGTTGTTAAATATTTTGTCCACCCTAAGCGTGGAAGGGTATACTCAGATGTGAGTCCCTTGCTCATTGCACCATCAGGATTCAAGCAAGCCGGGCCGACGACGGCTGAAATGCCAGAAACCGGTCCCCGGAAGCTTGTTTCCTTCCCAGTGTAAGAATTGGCTTGGTAGTTTGGTTTGCCCTGTTCCCATCATGCACTGGGACAGGAACAGACTAATTTGCATATAGCCAGGTTCTGAACTGGGATGGTGCAGTGAGCTAAAAAACGGTGTTGGATCTAGCCCTGATCTCTTGACTGGGTGAGAGTATTCTGCTTAATTCAGAAACTCTGTCCATCACCACCCCTTGTTGTTAAATATTTTGTCCACCCTAAGCGTGGAAGGGTATACTCAGATGTGAGTCCTTTGCTCATTGCACCATCAGGATTCAAGCAAGCCAGGCCGACGACGGCTGAAATGCCAGAAACCGGTCCCCGGAAGCTTGTTTCCTTCCCAGTGTAAGAATTGGCTTGGTAGTTTGGTTTGCCCTGTTCCCATCATGCACTGGGACAGGAACAGACTATTTTGCATATAGCCAGGTTCTGAACTGGGATGGTGCAGTGAGCTAAAAAACGGTGTTGGATCTAGCCCTGATCTCTTGACTGGGTGAGAGTATTCTGCTTAATTCAGAAACTCTGTCCATCACCACCCCTTGTTGTTAAATATTTTGTCCACCCTAAGCGTGGAAGGGTATACTCAGATGTGAGTCCCTTGCTCATTGCACCATCAGGATTCAAGCAAGCCGGGCCGACGACGGCTGAAATGCCAGAAACCGGTCCCCGGAAGCTTGTTTCCTTCCCAGTGTAAGAATTGGCTTGGTAGTTTGGTTTGCCCTGTTCCCATCATGCACTGGGACAGGAACAGATTAATTTGCATATAGCCAGGTTCTGAACTGGGATGGTGCAGTGAGCTAAAAAACGGTGTTGGATCTAGCCCTGATCTCTTGACTGGGTGAGAGTATTCTGCTTAATTCAGAAACTCTGTCCATCACCACCCCTTGTTGTTAAATATTTTGTCCACCCTAAGCGTGGAAGGGTATACTCAGATGTGAGTCCTTTGCTCATTGCACCATCAGGATTCAAGCAAGCCAGGCCGACGACGGCTGAAATGCCAGAAACCGGTCCCCGGAAGCTTGTTTCCTTCCCAGTGTAAGAATTGGCTTGGTAGTTTGGTTTGCCCTGTTCCCATCATGCACTGGGACAGGAACAGACTATTTTGCATATAGCCAGGTTCTGAACTGGGATGGTGCAGTGAGCTACAAAATGGTGTTGGATCTAGCCCTGATCTCTTGACTGGGTGAGAGTATTCTGCTTAATTCAGAAACTCTGTCCATCACCACCCCTTGTTGTTAAATATTTTGTCCACCCTAAGCGTGGAAGGGTATACTCAGATGTGAGTCCATTGCTCATTGCACCATCAGGATTCAAGCAAGCCGGGCCGACGACGGCTGAAATGCCAGAAACCGGTCCCCGGAAGCTTGTTTCCTTCCCAGTGTAAGAATTGGCTTGGTAGTTTGGTTTGCCCTGTTCCCATCATGCACTGGGACAGGAACAGACTAATTTGCATATAGCCAGGTTCTGAACTGGGATGGTGCAGTGAGCTAAAAAACGGTGTTGGATCTAGCCCTGATCTCTTGACTGGGTGAGAGTATTCTGCTTAATTCAGAAACTCTGTCCATCACCACCCCATGTTGTTAAATATTTTGTCCACCCTAAGCGTGGAAGGGTATACTCAGATGTGAGTCCCTTGCTCATTGCACCATCAGGATTCAAGCAAGCCGGGCCGACGACGGCTGAAATGCCAGAAACCGATCCCCGGAAGCTTGTTTCCTTCCCAGTGTAAGAATTGGCTTGGTAGTTTGGTTTGCCCTGTTCCCATCATGCACTGGGACAGGAACAGACTAATTTGCATATAGTCAGGTTCTGAACTGGGATGGTGCAGTGAGCTAAAAAACGGTGTTGGATCTAGCCCTGATCTCTTGACTGGGTGAGAGTATTCTGCTTAATTCAGAAACTCTGTCCATCATCACCCCTTGTTGTTAAATACTCATGGGCCTACAGCAGAAATTGTGCCACCCAATCACGTAGCCTGTCAAACATGTCTCAAGCCTGCCATTGCAGCCTGTGTGTCCATTTTGACCTGGCAAAATAAACCCTGTGCTAGGCTGAAACCTTCCATTTTACTACATATAAGTCCCCCCTAGGGTGGGCCCTATATATCCCAGATGGCAGGATGCAATGTACTACAAAAGTTGGACATGTACTTTTCAACTTTTATATGTACTGCTAGTGAAAAACTCTAAAAATCATTTTTCACTACTGCAAGGCTTACCTCTCCCCATGGATAACTTTGGGTTGCCTTATTACAATCAATAATGATAACTTTAAATATCGAACAAGTAGGAATGTCAAGTTTAATGTCTAAAGAAATGCAATATAAAATCCTCTTTAATGGTAAAGTTGGATTTCAAGTCACAAATCTGAAAATAAAACTTTTAGAAAGTTGGCATTTTCTTGTCCTCACCATTTCATGCCTGCTGCCTGTATACTGGATTGCATGTCTAGGTGTAGCTGTCAGTTGGTTTTTGTGTATTACTCGCAAACAGTGAGACAAATGGGCAATAGGTGTTGGCCGGATGGGCAAAATCTGACTCAATGAGGGGAGGGGGAGGGGGAGGGGGCTGAGTTGTCACCTACCACACTTGCACATCTGAAAGGCTCTGCCTCAGCACACTCACAAAAGGTTTGACAATAGTATATTGTGCCTCCAGACAAGTTGTGGCCAGGCGAGGGAGGCAGAAAATTCCAAACACCTCTGAGGGTTGAACTCTCCAGAACTTTCTCCTACTTCAAAGATGGCACCAAGTATAAATATTGGACCCTCGGACCCAACCCTTCACTACACCTCCGGGCTTTTGGAAGACTCAGAAGGACTGCTGTGCTGCTCTGTAAGAAGGACTGCTGCTCTGGTGCCATGCTGCCCTGCTGCCCTGCTAATCTGCTGCCTGAGTGAGAAGGGCTTGTTGCTTGAACCCATGACCACTAGATTGACTCAAAGGGCTTGTTAGCCTGCCTCCTGATTAGACCCCTAAGGACAGAAAAGGCTCCAACTACCTTAAACCCAGCACCTGGACTCTGCCTACTCTGGGTCATGCCCCCCGGATAATGCTATCCAATTTCTGGACCCTTGCAGCTAGACCTGAAGTGGCTCTGCCAGACAAACTGTGATCTCTTGGGCCGAACTGACACAGTGCAATACATTTCCTCGCAGTCGTGCATCGGAACCACCGCTGTGCAACGCATCTGCAGCACAGGACCTCACATCGCAGTCCATAGGTCATTGGAACAGCCACTGCATAACGCATTCCTGATCCTCGATGATGACACAGGACCTGGCATCCCAAGCCTCATTCATGGCTTCATCCGAACAGCCGCAGTGCAGTGTATCCCTGAAGCAGCACCTCGCATCTCCACCCGCAGCTCATTGTAACCGCTGCTGCGCGATGATCCCTCAATGCGGGATCTTGCAACTCTCTGCAACCAGGATTTAAGGTACTTTGTTCAGCACGCCTATCATGGTTCCTCCCTCCGGGACGTGCTCCATTACGGTTTGCCTGAACTTGTGGCTTTGCCCTGGTCCAACACACCCAGCTAAGCACGGTTGTCTCTTTCTTCTTCTAAGCACTGATTTCACTTAAATCTTTAAAATTGCTAACCCAATGAAGAGGAGACCCAGCGTAGTGAAGGTGACCCTCCCACTCAGAGTTGTTGTGGCATGTGTTTATCGGTATTTTGCAGGATGGATGGCTCCACTACCCACTGTTATGAGTTAAGAAGGGGCACAGATTCCTGAGGAGGGGCAGGCCAGGAATGGATACTATGGAAGACAGTGGCGTAAAACAAAATTATGGCTCCCTGCAGAATGGGCTCATTGGTGGCCCCTGAACGGTTGGGCTCCCACTTCACTGCAGGGGCCTGCTCAGAAAGCAAGGGGCTTCCCCGAGCGTTTACCTATTTCATCTTCCATGACATTGCATGCCTTGCACACATTCTGCAAAGCATGCAATGGCATGGCTTAGAGGGTGAGGGGGGGCACCCTCCAAAACAAGAAACCCTGAGGGAACCCGCATTGCGGGTGCTGCGGGCGCCTCCATTATGCCCCTGATGGAAGAGGAAGGAAGACTTCTGTGTATGAAGTCAAGCGCTTGGTGAATCTGTGGATGAGGCTCCAGGCCTCTCTTTGAAACTGAAGGAACGTAAAGGAGGAGACTGGGAGTACTGAGGAATAGTATGAGTAATCTAAGGTCAGACAAGCGAAGCAATAGCTAAAGAAGGCGCAAGTTATCTTTCAGTAAAAAAAAAAATATCAATGTCCACGAGTGAAATCAAGTGAGATTACATTTCAAGCTACAAATATTTTTGCAAATTATTGTAGTTGGATATGTTTTTTATGTGGTTGAATGTCTGAGTAGCAAACGGCATTTGTCACAAGTCAAACCATCCCTGCCCTATTCGTCTGCGTTGTTGTGCTGCAGGGTTCTGCCTTGTATATGTACTCATTAAACTTTCAGCTTTATGTGTGTAGCCTTTGCCAGCAGTGGCAGGCTTCAAAAACTCCGTCGTCATTGGCTCTGACCATGAAATATTAGGCGGACCAATGGGATTTCAGATTTCGTCTGAAGTGCAGCTCTCCAGGCCTCCTCTGTCTGAGGCAATATATTGTTTGACTGCAGTGGGGAAACGGCTTGGGAAATTTAGCTAGGATATTGTCTCGTTCTTCTTAAGGGCAGCCCAAAATGAAATCCACACAGGAAAAAATGCATTTAATCTGTTCATCATACTTTTGCTATAGCGAAACTGTCTAAAAGCCAATTTCCATTTCTGCCACAGAAAAAACCGTATTGAAATTTGTCTTTTAACAAACAATGCTGACAACAGCACCAACAGTATAGTTCAGGAAAGAACTGACAAAAAGTCATGAAAGATTAGAAAAGAACTGGAAAGGTGCATTTATTATATTTGACTAGATTTGGAGGTGTGTGCTCATGGCACAGAGAAAATGTATAGTTTTTAATCGTGTTCTGAGTGAAAAGCTTGCAATAACTTACAAGAAATAAGTGTGCTTTTGAGAGAAAGTGGTTTAGTTATTTTATATATCTATATATATATCTATATTTCTTTTCACTGCCCCTGAAACCCAAAGGTTACAGGGGCATTATGTTTAGGAAATAGAATAATAAAAACTTTAAAATCCACTGAAGGAGCAGGCCTTGGTGGGTGGTGGTCCCCAGGGCCATTAATGGCTCTAGGAGCAGGGCCCCCCTCCGTCTCTGTGTAAGGGCCAGCCCCGGGGAGGTGGTGGTCCACAGGGCCGTAAATGTCCCGGGAGCAGGCCGTGTTGCCCCCTTCTAGTATTACTTATGTTTTAGAACCCCAGGAAGGTGGTTGTCCCCAGGGTCTGGGGGGTCGTATGCCCTTCTCAAATTTATTTTATTGCCCAGGGAAAGTTTTTGTCCCCTGGGCTTCTAGAGTGTACACAAATACACTCCACAATATTTGCAGGAGGTAAATTTACTTTTCCACACTTTCTATAGTATATATATATTTCTTGCTGCTTGGTAGTTATAGTTAGGATATATATATATATATATTCACTGAAAAAAACATAGGTTTCACACCAGTTATAGTTAGCTGGAAATTTTACTCGCATAAAACCAATGAAATTCCCACGTTACAGTTAGTTAGTTTGACTCACTATAACTTGCGCATGCAATGCACTGCTGATGACGTCACATATTACATCACGCATGACATGGTCAGTGACATCACTCATGACATCACTGATGACACCATCCAGTGAATGTGTGCATTTTAAAAAAAAATATGTCCTATATATGTATATGTAAAAGTTGATGGAAGAATAAATGTTTAAATAAGGGTTTACATGGATGTTTTAAAAAAAAATGTGATTGGTTAACTGGCTTATTAAGTGTATCTTAGTGAATACATATATTAGTGAGTAATGTTTAAGTATTTAAATATATGGATTAGTGTTTCACTTTGTGTATAAGTGGCTGCATGGGTTGGTGAGTAGCTACATGTGTATGTATATGGGTTATTAGATTTTTTTAATATCAGTATGAGAGTCTATATGTTTGGTGGGGGTATTACTTAGAACATAGATGCATGAGTGACTGACTCTTTGTTTTTATGTGTTTTGAAGACAGCATATGTGCAGGACTGTATCGGTGGATGAGTGTGTATATGTGTGTGTTAGTGAGTGAATGACTGTCTCACTAGTGTCTTTATCAGTAACTACATATGTTTTAATCTAGTATATGTGAGTATTGATGTATATAAGTGAGTATATGTGAGATTGAGAGATTGTAAGAGTTCCTGTTTAAATAAGTATGTGTTTCTATAAGTGATTGTTTAAGAGAGTAAGTATGTATACGTTTCTGTAAAAGTAAGTGTAGTGGTGTGTATATAGCTGTATATGCAAATAAATGGATGTTCAATAGTTTATTTGCATGTGTCAGTATGTGTGAGAGTATCTTTTGGATGACTCTCGGTGTGTAACAGGATGTATAAGTGTATCACTACATATGATGAGTGAGTATATGTATGAGTGACTATATAGAACTGTTGGTCAATGAGTGGATGTGTATATAGATGGTGGAATTATTGAATTGGTTGTTGTAACTGGTATGGGTATCTCCATTTTTTTGAAAATTTTAGTTTCTATTTTTGAATATGTGTTTCCAGGGTTACATTACAGTGAAAGGAGGTCTGTCACTCTGTCACAAGGATGGTGTCATCAGTGATGTCATGAGTGATGTCACTGACCATGTCATGAGTGATGTAATATGTGACGTCATCAGCAGTGCATTGCACGCGCAAGTTATAGTGAGTCCAACTAACTATAACGTGGGAATTTCATTGGTTTTATGCGAGTAAAATTTCCAGCTAACTATAACTGGTGTGAAACCTATGGTTTTTTCAGTGAATTTAATAGGTTTTTTAAACGCTAATCCCTAACTATAACTGATGTGAAACCTATGTTTTTTTCAGTGAATTTCAAAGGTTTTTTAATAGCAAATCTCTATAGGTATGAAAAGTAATATCTTTTATAACGAATTATATATTGCATAATTATGTAATAGTATTTTTTTATGTTTATTTATTTATTTATTATTATTATTATTTTTTTGCCCTGGAGCGCACCCGGGGCGCGTACCGATGCGCTCACCGGTGAGCGCAGTGTTACGGCGCGCCCCGGGGCGCGTACCGGTGAGCGTCCCGTTAGCGCTATTGCCGCGAACGAAAACAACATCGTGACGTTTTGCGTAGCCGTGTGATGCGTCTTATGACGCATGGCGTAAACGCACCCGGAAGCGCCCGGACGTATACAATCGCGCAACGTCCTGATGCGCTTACGCTACGCGCCCCCGGGCGCGCCCCGGGGCGCGGAGCGTAAGCGCGTCGGGTCATGTGACCTGAAAATAACACTTATCATTGGTTGAGATCAGTTTTGGTTTCCAAATGATGAAGGCCTGAGTCATGTGACCTGAAAGTAACACTTTTCATTGGTTCAGGACAGTTTTTTTTTTTCCAAATGATGAAAGCCCCCACCTATTTGCCTCATTCTCCCTTTGTACTTAGAGTGAGGAAGACCTGTTGAAAGACCTCTCTGTACCTATTTGTCTGAAAAATGGCTACAGTAGCAGCAGCTGCAGGAGCATCTGCTCCACCTCCACCACCACGCACCACCACAACACCACAGTGGTGGAGACCAAGAAGAGGAGGAGGAGGAGGAGCAAGAGGAGGGGGGGTTCCTACCAGAAGATACTACCCCATATAAGCCAAAGGAGCACTTTATCTGGCAGTTTTTTTCCATCCCAAAGGACAAGAAGAAAGTTAATGCGCCAAAGGTTTTCAACTTTTCAAGGGGGAACCCTAACAAAAAATACTCTTTTGGCAACAACACCATGATTCGGCACATGCAATAACTATTCTAGGGCAGAGGTCAGGAAACTTGCCAAAAACCCTGCCCAATCTTCTGCCAGCACCTCCCAAAGTAATCAACCCACCCCATCGGGTCCAGAAGCGAGGGAGATGTGCTCAACTATTCAAACCAAGTTTTCCAATTTTAAAATCGTTTGCATATTTTGGTGAGCAAAGCATTACACTTATCACCCGTGCTTGGGATCACCACAAGTGTCAGAAGAAGCATTAATTTATTCCTATTTTTTTTTTGCTCCAGTTGAGCCATTTACAATTCCCTGTTTTTTGTTTCTCCTCATAAAAAATTAAAAAAAAATATAAAACTGTTCACAAAAGCCCAAAAAAGTAAAAAATGTTCAAAAAAACAATAAAAAAATATAAACCAACAAAAAGAATAAAAAAACCAGTTCTTTTTAGAAGTACCTCCAATTTATAAAAAAAGCTAAATTTTTAAAAAACTCTGTCATTCTTTTTTCTCCAGGGTACGCTTCCCGATACGCTCCCTGGTGCGCGTACCGGGCGCTCCCCCTGCAAAAATCGAAGAAAAAAAAAGTAAAAATTTTTTGGGGCCACGCGGTGCCCTTTTATGGCCCCCACATCAAACCTAGGGGGCGAGGGGGGTCTACCCTGCCCCCTTATGGTCATTTCCCCCTTTGTTTTTGCCACCTCTTGTGTCTCGATCCTACCGAGACACAAGATGGCGGCCGCTCCGGACTGTTTGGAATGTTGACAGACACCCGAGAGCAAATCAGCTTTCCGCGCGCGAACTCGCGTAGGGCGCTGGTATCATGTGGGCGCACAGCATCTTGGTACTTGTAGTCCATGTAATAGGTGCCAAGACTCGATTTCATTTAAATCCCACTGGATACTGCTGCTTCGTGCACACCAAGTGGAAAATTATAAAATATAAACCAATGTTCTTCCCAAGTGGGTGGAGGGGAGTGAACAACACTGTCATGTGGCCAATATCACCCTGCTGCGAGGCCCCCTTTCCTCCAAGCGGTGACCGCGTTTGCGGGCACACAGGATCCGCGATTCTTCAGCGGCGGGACTTCCCTGTGGCGGAACCAGCCGCTAAACATCAAGAAAATGAGGGGTGCCTCGGTAGGGTAATCACACGGAAAGGGGTTACTGCACACCACAGCAGGCAGCAACAACGGCAGGTTACCACCGCTCCTCCATACCTGATAGCAGCCAAACGCGTTTCGAGCATATGAATTGCTCTTCATCAGTGGCAGGTAATGAGGCGGAAGCAGGAGTTGTTTGAAATCACCATTTTAATAGTAAAAGTCCCGCCAAGTGCTGTGCGCCCACATGGGCGGGACTTTTACTATTATTCTTTTCCCTAATTGTCATTTTCCTGGGTAAGGTTGCTTACTCCTATACCCTTTTTTTTTATAAACTGGGTGCACTAACACATAGAATACAAAAGTTGGGGTGATAGATATACAGAAAATAATGTTTTTGATTAGCATATAGTTAATATATTACAATTTAGCATATCGAAGTACTGGTATGGCTGTCTGCATATTTCTTTGACCACTCACTATAATATAATGGTTTTATATCTCATCGCCCACTCGTAGATTCATATATATATTTCACATATTCTCACATTTTTTTTCACACTTGTAAGGAAACCGTTCCCTGAGTCAAAAATGAAATATGTTGTCATTGATTAATCAATATGTCTTTTATTTAGGCATGCACTAGTGTAATCCATGAATTATTGAACTGCAGAATTAATTTTTCAATGTTTTATGATGACACAGCGCACAATTGTCGGGTGTCATTCATATCTCACTCATGCACATTGTGTATGTTTTGTCCCCGTACCACGGAGTTGGTCAGGTGACCATGAGTGCAATAGCATTGGTAATGGACAGATTTGCTGGTAGCAGACATTATGCAATGTATGTGCAGCGTTAACTGAGCAAATGGCGAACACCCTGCTAATTTTAATTACTCTGACATAATTAGGTATCGGACGTTGCAGGATATATGTGATCTTTTGTGAGTTTTGCAATTGGCTAAATCGCTTAATTTAACTCAATTCTTTGAGATTTGAGCAGTATTGTAGTATTGTTATTCATTCTCCTTTGGATTCTATTCATATGCACCATAAAAAACATTGTACAAAATTGCAATCAAACAAATTACTTCACATATTTCGTAGTAATTTTTCTATGCTCACGGTGACGTCATTTGCATTTAATGGTGAGCCAGGAAATGCTTGGTTAACTCGACAAAGGCCTCTCCGGCCGAAACGTGTTGTTTTTGCTAATAAATCACTTGACACGGAATTGGTGTGCCACTTTTCTTCCTTGAGTGTGTAATGTTTTCAAAAATGTATGTGGGAGCCTGCCGCCACTGCTGGCACCAACACGTAAAAGCAGGCGTACGTTGTTTCTTGTCAGATATTCGGCAACCTTTATATATATATGTATATATATATATATCCAGAATTCGTCCTCCAACCACGATCCAAGGTAGGAAAATTAGACGAGGCAAACCTAGATAGATGGTGCAGTTATTTTTTTATTTTGTTAGCCCAGCAACACCACCGCCACAACGTTTTTCAACACTCGTAGGGCCTTGATCACATGACATGTGTGTGGGGTCACCTCCCTTTGCGAGTGCAAATAAGTACTTCCCCTTTCCCCCTTTGCCTGATACATAGACCTAGAAACAGTACTTCGTTTTCATAACTGCATAAATGCATTAGCCTTTCGAAAAATGCTATATCTGTGCAAAATATATGCAAAAAATTCCTATCCATGAATGTAAAGCTCGCTATTGACAGTATTGATGTTACCTTATATCTCTCCAATTTACTTTAGATAAATTTCGAGATTGACACATGAAATAGATAAGTGAATAAATAAATAAATAAATACCCATCTAAATATCAATCAATCAATCAATCAAGCAGCATTTATAGAGCGCGCTACATACCCGTGAAGGCGCTGGAGCGGGGGGGGGGGGGGGGGCTACTGATCGAAGAGCCAGGTCTTGAAGTCTTCTGAAGGCCAGCAGGTCCTGGGTTTGTCATAGGCTGGCAGGGAGATCGTTCCAGGTCTTGGCGGCAAGGTAGGAGAAGATAAATATCTATATACATCTTCATCTTACATATTTATGAACACACATATCTATATATATCAACTGTACATTCATAAATATAATGAATCTATACACAACCATAAAATTTGCGTGTACAAAAATATATATAGAAATAATTCTGCTATCTCGATTTTATATTACCCGTCGTCATTGCTATACTTTGCACAGAAAAAAATAAAAAACTCTACATTACTATGGTTTTAAATAGATCCTGTTTTTTTGCGTGTATAGAAACGTTGGTTATTCATTACTGTATCATACATTTAAACAACTTCCTGCACAACATTCTCTTACTGTTCTTTAGACAAAATCCATTGCTATAACCATAATCTATCAGACTACTGGGACTACTTGAGAATAAATATGTGGATGTGTGCTTACCCTGTGCATCTTATAGTAAAAGAAAATTAATAAGATTAAAATCATGAAATCTTTCTACTAGATAGATTGAGAGGCAGCTACAATCGATGTTCTATACTTTCTTTTGAACCACCATTAGTGAAGATAGGTGTAAAAATCCTCACTGTTGTTCAATCCATTAGGCATCTTACAATCTGATAGAACTATGTGCCTGGTTATATATATTTATATAAAATAAAAAAAATATATGTATGTGTTTCTGTATATAATATTCACTACTAGGTAGCTATAGTTAGGACAACTTTTCTGAAAAGCATTGTTTAGTTCCTCTATAACTTTGGTATCGTTAGACGAATCTTCACGAATCTTTCCAAAAAAAGTGTCATACACCTCAGCTCCTTCCATGAATTTTTTGGGCTAATCCATCAAGCAAGGGCCTGAGAATAATGGTGGTCCCAAAATGCATTTTGCCCATTATATTTTTCCATTGGAAAATTAGGCACAGCTACAACTATGGCTGAACACATTACACCACATTTTGCAGAAAGCTAGAACTTGGTCAAGAAAGACCACTTTTAATTATAGTTCTAATTTTGTTCAGTAATTTTTGAGAAATTGAGGCTAAAAACGTTCACGTCATGAAGGATCTGCTTACCGACAGATCTCAAGATGAGATCTGATAGGCTGCCACCAACAACAAGGCCCAGCTTTATAAAATAAAGAATCCAGGGGTGGGCCAGGGTCAATTTGGGACAGTGCACCTATATATAGGTAATACAATTACATTGATACTTACCTTTATATAATGATCTTCACAATATTGTGGTAGTCTGTATTCTGGCTCCGATGTTTTGGTAGCACAATAGTTAAAACTTGATATTCTGGTACTATACCTCTACCCTGACTCCTATTCACCTGCCATCTGACCCATAGAATCAGTACTTAATTTGTTAAGGAATAAGTGCCAGAGACCTTGTCAGAAGGGGACTGGACTTTTACCACCCTTTTCCCCACTAGTGCTGCCAATGACAGTACCATCACAACTGACCATCACACACATACAAGTGTGACAGTTTAGACTTTACATATATATTAAAAATAACTAACATATGCCACCCAAGCTATTCTTATAGCATTGGGTAGCCAGTATTAGTGATTTTAATGTATATGTAAATATTAAACAACTGTTGTGCTCCACACAAAATCAGAATAACAGCTGGTGTTGACAATAAAGTGCTGGTGCCGAACACCGGAAACCACACGTTCAAATTAAGCACTGCCCAGAATCAGCTTACATGACGGGCTTGGGGGACTACATCAAATTTTGGCTGGGTAGCTGGCAATATTGTGGAACATTCTGCCACCCTAGAAAACTCAAGTTTCACTTTCATTGTGCATCATGTCTTCCTCCAATGAAAACAATTCTGTCAGGGACTTATTTCCACTCATATGTCTGTGTCTTATTCTGATCCTTTGTCATCACTTGATGTAGTGCAAAGTTTCACAAAATCAGAAAAAGTTATTTAATAGAAAAAACCCACTGATTACATAGCTCAGATGGTGTCTGTGGATGCTATTGAGAGCTGTGGAGAAAAGAAAGGGTACTTGCTTGAATCTTATTATCACCAAGACAGTTTGAGCTGTGCCCTATACAAGTAGTTACTACTAACATAATTTTAAAAGTGCTCCTCTGAAATATATTTGCAGACCACAGACTTTAAAGTCATTGGTATATATCTCAAAACTTCTAATAAAAGAGTTATTTTTTGGGATTGCATTTGAAAATAAGTCTCTGTAGTCGTTGAAATCTATTGTAGTTGCAGAGTTACAGGGGTATTCTGATGCAGAGAAAGTGTGCATGCAGAATTTCCACTAGAAGGACAATTCTGCACATGGAAATGGTGATAGAATTGTTCATTTGGATATGTAATTATTTTTTCTCCACAGGCAAATTATTTTTCCTGCGAGAAACTCATTCCCATAGACAGATGACATTTGAGGAGGGTTCATCCTCTTTCCCACTCTGAAAGACACTTATATCTCCCTCTCATAGAAGTAGTTATTCATTTGATTCCAGGGTGGGAACTACCTGCAAAAGATGTGTGGGTGCCCACAAATCTGCACGTTTGTAGGTGTATACACATAACTTAGCTTGGCCACTCAACCTCACATTCCTGCCACTAACACTCAATTTCGAAATGCTATAAATAAATAGAAATAGTGTTTTTTTTACAATTGGAAAATGTGCGTTGCAATATTCAATTTACACCAATGATCAATTAGTTATCTGAATTTAAAATGTTCTATTACACTGATGATTTTTCGTGCACCGAATTTCAATTTGAGTGCACAGATAAGTTTGTAACTCACGCCCAAAGAGAGACAGAGTCTCAGCTTTATTAATTTTTCACACAGTACAGCTGTGCTGTGTTGTTCAGGGGCAAAATCACATCCCAACGCCATTTTTGCTAAGATTAGCCTGCTGCTGCTGTCATCCCCTGCTGGAGCTCCCAAAACACTGCTCTGCACAGTATGCAGACTGGCATCATGGTGCAGTGATGAGTGTGTCCTGGCTGGCATAGGAGTTTGTGCAGGAAGCATTCTGTTCTAGTAAAAATGTTTGTGTGTAGACACAGGACCCCACATATTGGATGTGTGCTGTGGTACATCAAGATTTGCATCAACACCTATGGGTGTTTGCACTGATCTGCTCCAGCAATGGCCATTTGAGACAAAGCAATGCAATGCAGGGCCTTTGGAAAGCCTTAGCAAATGTGGGACAGAACATTATACATCAAGGCCTTTCACCTTGTCAAGAAGCTTGTATAACTCGAATCAACACCATCATTTCCACTAGTACTTGCACTATGTGCAGGCTCCTGGTGGTTGTATCGCAGGTGCAATGAGATGTGTTGTTTGCATTTGACCAGGTTCTTTGCTGTCTCACTGACACCTTTGAGGAGAGAAAAAGCAGCGCCCACATCTAATTCCACAAAGTATGAACAGCTACACAACAATCATGAGGCAAAGCACAATTTCCACAAATAGGTGCAACATGAGCACTGCATCATCCCACTTGTTGTCATGGTAGGATCCACCACAAGATGGCGAGAGTGCTACACCTCCCTGTGTGATCAATTTCACAGCTATGTCATATCGTAAGGCAACTAATTGAATCACAGACTCTGGCTGGATTCGCATTGCATAGAGCCGATGCAGCGCTTCTTTCTAATTGGTGGTAAATGCATTAAAAGTAGGCTGGTGGAAAGAGAGGATAGAAAAACACAGCCACACGCTGCACACACTCTTTAAGCCTCATTCATGTAATTAGCTGTGGAAAGTCTGCAGTAAGAACTACTTGGCACCTGCTATCAGAAAATGAAGCAATTCATAGTTGTTGATTTAATTTAAAATCTGAATGTATGTATACAGCACCCATTTCGTTCATCAGAAGCAAGCAGAATACCAGAGTAATTTATCACAGTGTTTTTGATGCTAATTGAAAAAGACATTGTGCAGATGAGGTGAAGGGAACCCTCTTATGCTATGGGCAATATTCAGTTATCCTCTCAATGAAGCTCACATAATGTCACTTCCTAGCTAGTAAATACAATCTCAGTGCCTCCCTGGAAGCCTTCACTTTTTCCTAAGGGGCTGGGTTCCTGTCTAATCATGCTCATAAACAGCAAAGACATGTGGCTCTTGGGGTATGCATATTTCTCTGGTATCAAAGGAAAACTGAACATCCTGGTCTTCTCTTGATGGCATAATCAGATTATGACATTGATCTGACCTTGGTTTCCCACGTCGCTTAATATTGTGAGACAGAACACAGTCCACTGTCCAGCTCACAGAGGCGCTCAAGGATACAAGCATTGTCAAAGGCAATAGGTCTCGCCTATGCAAGAGCTATTGGCTTTGCCAATGTGTTTCAGCCATGTTGTACACCGGCGTGGCTGCTGTTCAGCATGGCTGAAAGTTAGTAGCATAAATGAGAGTTGAGTGTAGTGTCAAAGAGTGGAATGATGAAGAGTGGAGTAGAGTGTTGTAGAGTAGAGTGGCATAGAGTGTTGTGTACTGGAATAGCATAGAGTGAAGTTGCATAAAGTGGTCTAGTTAGAGTGGACTGATATGGAGTGCATATGTATTGAGTGTTAAACTTGAATGGTGTAAATTAGAGTGGACTGGTGTAGAGTGCATTGGTGCAGAATATTAAAACTTAAATAGTAAAGTTCCTCTCACTTTCGCCCATCTCGTCTGATATCTGTACATTGTGTAGAGTGGAGTGGAGTGGACTGGTGTTGAGTGCATTGGCATAGAGTATTAATCTTGAATAGTGTAGTGTAAAGTGAACTGATGTCGGGTGCACTGAGTTTTAAAACTTGAACAGTGAACTTTCGCTCTCTCGCTACAATCTCTTCTGATATCTGTGCATAGTGTAGTGAAGAGTGCATTGGCATAGAGTGTCAGGAAATAGTGACATAGTGCGCTGTGGTGAAGAGTACAGCAGCATACAATTCAGTGGTGTACAATGCAATGTAGTAGAATGCAGTTGTTTACATTAGAGTGCAGTGGCGTAGAGTGCAGTGGTGCCGAGTATAGTAGAGTGGTGTAGAGTACAGTGGCATAGATTGCAGTATGGAGAGTGGCATCTAGTGGAGTGGCACATAGTGGAGTAGAATTTCGTCGAGTAGATTGTTTCAGAGCAGAGTGGAGTGGTGCAGGATAGAGTGCGTACTGTGGATTGGCATAGTGGGCGGTGAGTGGTGCAGAGTAGAATGCACTTGCATAGAGTGTACTGGCATAGAATTCAGTGACGTAGAGTGCAGTGTTGCAGAGTAGCGTAGAGTAGAGTTGTGTAGAGTAGAGTGGAGTGGAGTGGCCTAGACTCGAGTGGAGTAGAATGCAATGGTGTAAAGTAGAGTGGTGCAGAGTAGAGTAGAGAGGCGTAAAGTGCAGTTGCATAAAGTGGAGTGGTGCAGAGTGGAGTGCAGTAGAGTGGCGCAGAGTTCAGTGGCACATAGTGGTGTAAAGTGGAGTGGTTCAGTGTACAGTGCAGTGGCATGGGGTGGTGCAGAGCAGAGTGGAGTCGTGTAGTGTGGTAGCACACTGCCAAACTATACAATACATATTCAGTTTAAATGACTGTTACATTTGCAAAGACATAGTTTTACTAATAAAACTACACCGTTTACAAATACTAGCACAGTTCATTTAAATGTTATTGTGTTCTAGGAAAAAACCTTTCCTACCCCATCTAACAAGATAGTCACATAATCTTCTCACTTTGAAGTCAGTGAAAGAAAAGTAAACACCACGCTCCACTGTCTTTGAATGCACAGCAAATGTGACAAGATCAGAACAATATTTACAGGCTTGCTTACATAAAGGAGCACTTGTGGAAGAATACAAGGAGAGGTAGTGTGCAAAGGCTTTGCTCCTTGGGAGGGACAAACTCACTCTGGGCAGCCTAAAACAAATAAAGCCAGCAAATAGAACTCCAGAAAATGTTATTTACATACCACAAAGCCAATGACAATCAATGGGTGAAATGTATTCCCAGGGAAGCTTTCTGAATGTTCCCAAGATCTCGTTAGTAAACCGGCCAGCTGCACTGTCTGGTAGGCTTCAACCTGAAAACGAAACTTTCCCATCTGATGCCTAGCAAATAGCTTTCATGATGGGCTGGTGTCAGGTGACAAAGTAATTCAGTGAATTCCCATAATTATGAGACAAGTGATTACATAAATAAACTATGGTCTGTTCTTAAGCCCCAAACCAAGCAGTGACACCCTGAAAAGGGCCAATGGTGGCACCTCAAAGAGGCTTGCCACCCTGACCAAGCCGACCTCTTTCTCAGTGTTCTCCTGCAAAATCAAGGGTCCCTGGCAGATTTTGAATTGAATTGATTTCTGGTTTGAAGGGGTGTATGCCCTTGATTAAGTTCATAAAACCAGACCCAAAAACCATGCAAAAGAATGTTTGATTCTCACCACACATTCCCAACCATACCTGGCTGGATGACTCATCGGGTTAAGGCTCATACTTGACATCTGGTTTGATTTGTTGAGGATTAAACCTAATAGCTTGCCCTCCATCCGAGCTCAGTAAGTTTGCTAAAACTACATTTGCCAATTCTTACGCATCATATTTAAAGCTATTATAAACAGAAAATATTTGGTAGAAAGCACTCAAAAATAATTTATTATTATATCCAACACATGCCTCAGTCAATTCATAAGTTGAAACAGCAGATGTAAGGCAGCCTCCCCCATATTCAACATTCGGACGTAGCCTGATTCTTGTCTCGCTGGTATTAGCCCTTTGAAGCCAATCCACCCACCCTTCTTGGCAGGCTTGTCCATACACCCAGCACTGCCTCTGGTGCTTATTTAGACACTGCACCTTGCAAGACCAGCCCTAAATTGGTTCAATTGTGCATGTGCTGATATAAGGCCCTGCATAGCCAGTGGTGCATTTCATCTTGCTGGCATTAACCATTTTTCTTGGACTTGTTCTCGTTCTCGTCTCCCTGTGACCCACTCACCATGAGGTGGCAGAAAACGGCATGGCGTGCAATAAAATATGCTTTCACAAACTTCAGTCTAGTACCACCAATGTTTCCGAGCTCAGCTGAATTTTCAGCTGAAAGCTCCTTACATTTACTGCACCTGTTAACAAACAAGCATTAGTAAAGTGTATAGATCTAGCAATGACAACAGAAACACCAGACTTGGCATTGACCCACTGCCCCATCCTGTACGCTGTGGTGAGTGGAAGTAAAATGTGAATGACATGTGAGCAGACCAATGGATGCAGAGGGCTGAGATGCAGATGAGAGGCCTTCTACTGCATGTATATATTTTTGTTTTTCATACTTATTTTTTTAAAACACTAGGGGCCATAATACACAAAGTGCCGGGGGTGCAACTGGTGTTTGCACCTGCTTTGCATGCCCCCCGGTGCACTATGGTATTACAGGAGGCCCGGACGCTTGTGTAATACCGATAGCTCTGGCGCACATAAAGCACCAGCGCTATCTTCGGGGGGGGGGGGTTCTCTCATTTGCATGGGGATGTGCTCTTCAGTTCAATCAGAACAGGAACATTGGATGATATGATAGTTGTAGTAGTATCTGCCGTAGTATCAGCCCCACTGGGAGCAGCATCCCTGCTGCACAGCGCACATGCAGCAACTGACTTTTGATTCAACCAAACACACAAGAACACTCTGTGACATCACTCACACAATGGCTGAGCAGCAGAGTACAGAACACAGAGAAAGGACTAAACATAATGACAGTAGAATACCACACCATTTAATTGGAGGAATCCCTTTGCCTCTGCGCCCGCGCTGTATTACAGACTCGAACGCAGAGGCATAGAAGCTGTCAGGAGACACACTTACTGTGTGCCACCTAGAAGAGACCCCCAGACATCCCCTTGCAGTGACAGCACCCGTCTGCAAGGGGATCTCCAATCCCCTTCAAAAGTGAAGGCGGGTAGCTGCCAGCACTGTGAAAACATTTGAGTGGCTTCAAAGCAGCAGCTCCATTTTTCACATGAATGCGTTGACCCACAGGGCAGCGCGAGTTCAAGGCTGCCCGAAGGCAGTGTATTTGCAATAAAATGGTGTATTTTCTTCCATTGCGCTGGACGCACCTTTAAAAGAGTTTGCGGTGGCCCTGAAGGCAGCGCATACATCATAATATGGTGCATTCTCCTCCATTGTGCTGGGCGCTCCTTTTAAAAGGTGCCTCCAGTGCAATGAAGGAAAATGCGCCCCATGTATACCTTCCAACTGGTAGTGTCTCACTTAATTCAAGAAAGTAGCTATCCAGCAACCACTTTGTTATTAATGAGGTGTGTTAGACCTGACAGCCTTTTGGTGTGATCTTTCCTCAAAATTTTGCTTTCTCCCCTCCTGTTCTCTGGATTTTGATTTAGTTGGTAGTAGGACTCTCTGCCCTTTACCACTGCTAACTAGTGCTATAGTGCTTTAATCTTTCACCCAGTTGGCACATTTAATGTATCTATAAGTCCCAAGTAAACTGGTACTACAAGTTACCCAGGGCCTGTAAATTAAATGCTACTAGTGGGCCTGCAGCACTTATTGTTCCCTCCCATTTAAGTAGCCTTTTAAGCAATGTCTTAGGCCTCCCGTTGCAGTCTGTGTGTAGTTTTACCATGCCAATTCATCCTGGCAAAACAAACCTTGTGCGTGGCCTAACCCTTCCCTTTTTAATACATATGTCAACCCTATGGTAGGCCCTAAATAACCCATAGGCAGGGTGCATTGTAATTAAAGGTTTGGGCATGCACTTCCAAGTTGTACATGACCTGGTAGTGAAAAAGTCCCAAATTCATTTTTCAGTGCTATGAGTCCTCCCTTTCCCATAGGATAACATTGGGCTGCCTTATTACATTTAGTAAGTGATAACACTTGATTGGGAACAGGTAGAAATGTCATTCTTTGGTTTAAAAATAACTGTAATTTAAAATCATATTTAATGGTAATGTAAGGTTTTAAGTCACAATTTTGAAAATGCCTCTTTTAGAATGTTGGCATTTTCTTGTTCTAACCATTTGGTGCCTGCAGCCTGTGTCCTGGGTCACTTGACTGTCAATAGTTGGCAATTGGCCTTTGTGTGTTCCTTCTAGGCAGTGAGAAACTAAGGGGGACTACCTGTTGGCAGGATGGGCTATCCTGCAAGGATGGGTGGGGCGGAGCTGTTCCCTGCCCCATTTACATTTCAAAGAGTTGCTTCCAGCAGACTCACAAGAGAATTTCATACCAGGCCTATTGTCACCCTAGATGACTTAATTCCCGGGCAGGGGAAGAAATGAAATTTCCAGAACCACATACAGTGTTAGTTTAAAAGTTCCCCACTTGAAAGGCTGGTACCAGGTATAAATTGTGAACCCTCAGACCAACTCTTTGAACACCCCTGGACCTGTGGAGGATGCCCAGAAGGACTGCCCTGCTGCTTGTGGCCTGCTTTGCTGCTTGAGGCCTGCCTTGCTGCTTGATCCCAGGACTACCAAAGTGACTCCAAGAGCTAGTTGGCTGGCCTCCTGTGTGACCTACATGAACATAACATGCTCCAGAGACCTTGAACCGTGTACCAGGCCTATGCGTTTAGTGAGCCTTACCCCTCTCCCCCCAAGTGGTACCCAACCAGTCTTGTATGTTTGGAAATAGTGCTAAAGGTGCTCCTCCTACTAAAATGTGAAACTTAGGACTTGGAAAGATTTTCACAAAACGTGGCCTGAAAACCGATAGAACAGCGGGACCTACTTGCTCGCCAAGCTGCCCGTAGTGCATTGTGAGTTGGCCTGACTTAGTTGAAGCTCCCGAAACGTTCTTCCCCATAGCAACAAATCATGTTCAGCTGGATGTCCAGCCTCACGGAGCACTCATTAGATACACCCTGCTGCTTCATCTCACTAGAGATTTTCGAAGAGTGACAAAATCCTAACATAAGAAATCTTCACAGCAACCTTGTCCAGCACTCTTCGTTGATGATGCCTCCTCCTCGGACAACGCCAGCTGCCTTTCCCAGTGGAACTTTTCCGTAAACTTTCATCTAAGTCCGAAGGTAAGCCGAAACCAGGCCCAATCCACCTCATGTATCCGGAGAGCATTTGCTCCATTGCTGCAGCCATAACTTTTGACTATGCACCGTATCGCGTGACTAAATGCCTTTCATTGATGCTTTGAACATTTAGGGCCAGATGTAGGACACTAAATACCAGTCGGTAACGGCCGAAATTTCGGCCGTTACCGACCGGTATTTGGTGTTTGACATGTAGGGGGGCCTATATTTACAGAATCGGTATATTTACCGATTCGGTAAATTGACCAATTCTGTAAAATACCGACTCGGTAAATTTACCGAATCGGTAAATCCAGATGTAGGTGGCACTTCAAACAGTGCCACAGGCCATTACCGATTCGTTATTTACCATGTAATACTATTGCATGGTAAATAACGAATTCCTGTGTACATGCACATGTGTGCATGTACACCTGTGCCATGTGACACACATACAAGCCAAAATCAGGGGTGCAACCCCTTGACAATTCGGTATTTTTACTGAATCGGTATTTACCGATTCGGTAATTGACATTGATTCCTATGGGCCGATTCGGTAAAAAATACAGAATTTTTAGCTACATCTCATTTACCGAATCGAGAATACCGAATCGGTAAAATTCGTTATTTTAGAGTCGGTAAATGAGGATTACCTACATCGGCCCTTAGTCATTAGTCACTGTGTTTTACTTAAATCTTTAAAAATTCATAACTCCGGTTCTACTGATTTAATGTTATTTATTTTAGCGTCAAAATGTTTATAACATATTTGTTCTAGTTTTCTAAATTCGTTTGGGATTTTTCCTGTGTTGTGTTTTAATTTTATTACAGTTTGTGTTCTGAATAAATACTTAACACAATGTCTCTAAGTTAAGCCTGACTGCGTTTGTGCCAAGCTACCAGAGGGTTAAAAGCAGGTTCATTTAGGGACTTTTATAGTTTACCCTGACAAGGATTGTGGTTGTTGCTCGAGAAGAGTCTTCAGCCCCATAGCCAAAAATCCAATTTCATACCAAGTACATCTTTAGTATTTCCTTTTTAATGCGACTGAAATTCAAACTGATTTTATGCCTTAGTGTATTTCTCATTAAATTAACCATTATATAGAGAATTCCATAGAACAGACTACAGTCACTGATCCAACCAAACTCAAAGAGTCTCATAAGGAGAAGGCGAAGAAATTGCACTCATTGGACTCATTTATTTCAAAACCTAAAAACAAGGTGTGATGCAAACAAATTCGGAAAAAATGCCAGAAATGGTTGATGTGGAATTGACATTATGTAAAGCTACTACTCGTTATATTTTTAACTTTGCCCAGAGTTTTGGAAAATAACCCGGCCGAAACAATGGTCTCTGGACAAACCTACACCTGTAACAAAAGGCCTTCGGACACACCAGAGTTCTGTCCACTAGTTAACAGGTTTACCAGCGCACCCCCTGTGAACTCCTGGTAGTTGTGTTATGGTGGAGGCATGAAGAGGCTTGTCTACCAATTACTAGCAGTTGATTTCCTTCTGCACCATTTTCTCCATGTTTGGAAGTAAGTGCCACCGCTATGGATTGGTGGCCTATGCGTGTGATGGATATTCTGTGGAAAAATGAGCTGTGCATATTATGGTTGAGGCAGAGATCACCAAATTTAACCTCAATAGATTGAGGGCCTCATTTATGAAAAGTGTTGCATTGCTGCGTGAAAACAGCAATGTAACACTTATCAGTGCGCCCTCCTTGCGACAACATGATTGCACCGTATTTACTGTACGGAGCTAAATGTTGCAAGGGTTTACAGATACATCAGTATTCCTGACGTAACTATAGGCGCAAACGTGGCACCTTGGTGGGGTGTGTCTGAAAACAGATGCAACTCCAGCAACCCATGGTAAAGGGCCTGCATCACTCCTTATGCCTTCTGTGAGGCAGGTTTAAGGATTTGATGCAGTGGGGTCCTAGAAGTGTCGCAGTGAAATCTCATAGATTTCACAGGGCCATTTCTTCGAGGCTTTTCTGTGCCAGAACTCCCACCCTGCATACATTATACCTGTCACTGGTATAATGTTGCACAGGGGTTTACATAGTGACACATCTGCCTAGATGCATCACTTTGTACATATGGTACAGTGTGACGCATATTTTACACCCCCATTGCGTCACAAAAAGTGACGCAACGGAGGCGGGAAGGGCTCATAAATAAGGCCCTGAATTTGCTAAACTGCAGGGAGCGCATCTTTGCTGCTGTGTTCACATCAAGTATAACAGTAGTTTCATTACCACAATCTGGGATCATTATATTAATTCATTTACCATTAAATGAAAATGAGCATGTGGAAATGTAAAGGTGCAGTATTAGCATAAGCATTTTGATAAGGGTAAAAGTCACAGATTTCCTTGACCATCCTGTAGGGTTTCCGATTTCCTTGATGTGGAATTCCTTCAAGATCAAAATCCGGGAAAATTCTTCACAATTTGTTTACTACACAAGTAACCCAATATTTTACACATCTGGCAATTTTAAATGAAGATTAGTCCTTCAGCAGAAAAAGAGCCAGACCATCTTCAGGGTGAATAATGACACCTACTCGGTAATGAAAAGATGTGTAATGAGTCATAACGAGAGCAAAGGAAAAGTGGAAGAGAGTGAAGAGAGATTAAGATATGAAAAGCCAATTATGAACAGAACTTGCCCAGAATGACTAATGGTCCTTGGCACTTGAGACTAATGTTTAAACAGGTAATTGTGAATTAAATTGAATGAATAAATCATACTTTTGAATGTCAGAGCAGTACTAAGAATGGAATCCCTCGTATCCATGAATGGAACCGAAGCTTGTCTTTATTTGATGATCAAGGCAAATTGATGGGGAGGGTGGCTATCATTGGCTCAGCAGGTGTAGTTGACCTGTGGCCAAGGAGTCTTAGTGGCATAATGCACCCTGATTATGGCTTCATATTTGCTACCAAACAGGGAGCAGGGAACCTTTGTTTGCTGCTTGCTCTATGATCCCTCTCACTGGACACGTTATGCCAATGCTCTAATGTACAGCTTTTATACAGCTCTAAGAAGCATTGTGAACCATTTGAGAATACTTCCTCAACTGATGGGGAAGGAAGGGGCTTGAAGCCGGTCAAAGGATAAAGGTCACGAAAAATATGCTATGATCAGTGCAGTTGGGAAATGGCTGGGAGTCCTTGAGAATGAGGCAAGACACTAGGCTGGGGGTATGTGGGCTAAGATTTTTTTCCTGCAATAATACATGTTTATTTCCTAAGTGCAAGACAAGGGAGTTCTAATGTGTTATGAAGTGCCACCACCCCAAACTACTTGGGCAGATGTAAATGTAAATAAATCCGTATTTGTAAAGCGCGAACTACTCACCCTTACAGGTTTCTAAGCACTGGGGGCCATCGTGGAAATTAAGTGAGCTATTGCCCAGAGTTACATGGTGCTGAGCTGAGCTGCTGCTGGAATCGAACCGTGAACCCTGTGCTCCGAAGTCAGCTGCCCTGGCCGCTGCACCACACCTCTCCAGTTGTTCTGTGGCCTGCGGTCCTAGATGTCTCATTACTAGGAAGAAATGCAGGATGTTTGAATGATATCGTCAAATTACAACCAAGTACTGATCAATATACTACAGAAAGACTCTTGAATTAGGATTTTTTGAGACCAGGAGCACATGCTGTGAACAAAATTCAGGGGGGATGAGGTCACAGCAGCTCTAGTAGAGAAGACTCCGGGATCCTTCCAGGTGGGACACGAAAGCTGCAGGAAACTATTCAATCTTGTAAGGAAGGGGAATATAGGAAGGAATTCATGCAAAGCTCATGGGTTGTGAAAGACTTTCTTGTGGCAATGTTGACTTATGGTGTTGAGGACAAGTTCAACAGCATCTCACAGCCTCAGTGTTGGTCACCTTCAGTTCAATTTGAAGGCCATGTGGCAGAAGGTGCACTTCTGTCTGGCACACTTGGCCAAGAAGCCAGACCATTGTCTTGAAGTTAACTGAGCAAATGGATCATGGTATTTTCTTTGTTAAATGTGAATGAGTCAATCATTTCAATTTTGTGAGTTCTGAGGTCCTTCCTGCGGTGTTAAAGCTACACACTCCATGTGAACCACTTTTTGGGATCACATAGGGCGGTCGAGACGGAAATTGTGGAAAGGGTAGATTCTTTGAACTGTCCTCTGCATTTCCAAAGTCTATTGCAACTACAGGTCCCAACTTGCTCTATAGCCCCTGTCAAGTTTTTAGCAAGCACACCTAATATGCATGGCAGGAATAATGTGGAAAGCATTCAAAGCCTTGTATGAGGTGCAGAGGGGTGCATTTTGATGATAACATGTCACTGCACATAGGCATGTCAGAGGAACTGTATCAGCTAATGTATGTCTTCTTCATTGGATCTAGAATACAGGTGTTCCCAAGTTTATCGGTGAAACCCTGCGCTGGAACGCAAACTTCCCACTCAGTAAGTGGAATTTTCTCAGGGACACTATTACAACAAGCTGTGTGAGCAACAGGATTTATGAAAGTAAGGATGCCTTTTGCGAATACCTTGCACTCAGAGCGGAAATTGAGACCTTATTGCATTTACGCTAGACTTACATATGCAAATGCTCTGTGAATCAGGACCCCTGGGAAGCAGAATTTCTCGCAAAAGCGGTGTCACCTTGAACAAAGACTATTTGGTAACTTACATTTGCACCTGCAAATGACTCGGTGAATAGAATCTTGGATCTACCAGAGAACGTTAATGCAACAAGACGCAATTAAAGACTCACATACCTACTGTAAAGGAGAATGAAGTTCTGTATTCAAGAAGTTGCTAGCTGAAAATCCTACAATGAAAAAGGAGAAGAGCATTAACAGTAGAACCACGTTTTATTCCATCCTCCACTATAAAGATGGTTGGAATTATTCTGGCAAGCAATGCAGAAACACTTCACAATTTTAATTGAGCTACAGCAAAGAAAATCCAATCTTTCAAAGCAGGGATGGAAAGGTTCTTCACGGACAACTGCCTTTTAGAGACTGGGATCACGAAGACTATTTATCAAATTATGGGCTGATTAATTGGTTAACGATTATTGGTCTTTGCTGGTTTGCTTCTCGCGTTAATGTACCATTGGAATTGTCGCTTGGCTGGTTTTGCTTACATTGCATTATAATCCCGAGCTGTTTACTTTTGGGCATTGGCCATGCTTCAATGTCTCTTATTTTATTTATTAATGTATTTATTTGGTCCACAATATGTGCTGCTGGCCTGGCAGTGTAAGAGGCTGAGAACAGGTTTGTTTCTTAGTCTGTTTCACTTGTGTGGGCTTATTTCACTTCTACTAGTTAAGCCAAACTTCTTACAATCGTGAGGAAGTGCGTGGGGAACTTTTTGAACAGTTGTTGTATCTTTGGTAAATGGTGGAGTCTGACAGGAGTCTGGAAAGCTCCTGGGCAAACAGCAGATCAGGCTGGTGGGCTCCCTCTGCTGCATGGAAGAATGGTGTAAGCTTTATAGGTGACGGATGGCACCATGTGTAGTGGGCAGCTTACTACAGCAAGGTGTGAGGTGCACTGTGCACTTCATTAGGTGCGGTGGGGACGCGTAAGACATCAAGATGTACAGTGAGTGCACGTCAGGAGACAACACAACATCGTGATGTTCCAGTGACTCCTTTGAAAAGAGAAAATAAATCAAGAGTATAGACAGCCACTCGGTGCAATTACCCAATGTGGAGTGAGACTAATAATGAAATATTTCATTATTTTAAATAATTGCATTTATTAGCCTAACAGTGGATATTTTATTACACACTACTTTCCCGATTCAACTTACTGATGAGTTGAAATGCTTTACTTCTATTTGTTTTTTAAAACCGTTTTTATTGCAGGAACCTTAATCCGCCTCACATTTTACAACATTTCTGGTCCACTGACGCTAATGCGCCCCCCTCCACTTCCACTTGTTGCGTACACAGCCATTTAGCCCACAACCCGGAGGTCGGGCGGCGTCAGTCCGTAGATCCCCCTTCTTGATAGCCTTTATATACGGAGTTCTGATTGCTCATTAACATTTTCACCCTTCCCACCCCTGTCGCCAACTATCCCTCAACCCCCTCCCTCCAACCCTCCCCTTCTCCCCCAACTTTCCCCCCCTCCCCCCCGAGTGCCTTCCCCCCCTGCGCCTGAAGTTCGCGGTGTCCTACGTGTGTGTGCGCTATCAGGAGTGTTTAAAATCCTATTGGGAATGTGCTCCTATTGTGCGTTGGGGTGCTGCATCACCTGATCCCGAGAGGCTTCCCTCCTCCTCCACCATGCTATCTCGCAAAGATTGCACCAGTATCTCCCATTCCATGGCCGCTTCCATTGCCCTGTCATCCGACCTGCGGCGGGCCAATTGATACCTGAGTGTACTTTCGCTCGCTGCCCACTTAAGCATCTCATTAGTCCATCTTCTGAGCGTCAGGCATGTTTTCGATTTCCAGTTTCTAGTCAGTTCTCTTTTAGCTAAAATCAAGCCCATATCTATAAATTTGCTCGAGTTCCTATTTTTGGGTGTGTGCGGGAACCAATGCAGCACTCCTACCGCCTTGGTGAGTTGCAACCCCCGTTCAGTCACATTGTTCAATGTCTCAAAAATCTCCCTCCAATAATCATGTAGGTGTGTGCAGTCCCAGAGCATATGGCCCAGGTCCGCTCCTACCGTGTCACACCTGGGGCATGCCGCGCTCTCCACCCCAAAATACTTCCCAATCTTTCCTGGTGTAAGATAGGCTCTATGCAGGATATAAAAATTTATTAACTGAAAACGTGCGTTTCTTGTGCTTTTCCTCGCCCGCCTAACTATCTGCGCCCATGTAGTATCGGGGATCTCAGTCTGCAGCTCCCAGGCCTCCTTCAGTGTCACTAGGGGTTGCAGAGTCTCCCGCAACATCCGTGAGTAGAGGCACGTCACCGCTTTATACGTCCCGGCCGCCATCATTGTATATTGGCAAGCCATGGATGCAGTGGGCTCTTGGATCCCTGCCCCCCAGTGCACCTGCATCGCCCGCGTTACAGCTGCATGCATTAAGTAGTCCCCTCTCGGGAGGTCAAAGCGATCTTGCAAGGTCTGGTAGGGGAGTAGTTCTCCGTTCTCATACAGATCTCCTAACATTTGCAGCCCTGCATCTTCCCATCCCTGCAGCCTCGACCAATCTCCGCCATGTGGAAGTGCCGTCACCATGCCCAGGAGTATTTCAGGCGCATACATGCGTCGTACCCCCACCCGCTTCTGTGCTCGGTTCCAGCAGAGTTTGTACGTCTGCTCCTCCAGCGATAGGTCCCTGAGAGTCAGCTTCTGTTGCAGGGTGATGTATGCCAGCACATGTCGAGGGGTACCCTTCTCTCTCTCTTGCTCCGGCCCCCGATACACTCGCGCCACCTCCTGCGTGAATATCTGCAGTTGAGCTGCCAAATAGTAGAGCTCAAAATCAGGGACCGCAAGGCCTCCCTCATCCTTCGGCCGGAGCAGCGTGGCCAAAGCTATTCTGCGCCTGCTCGTGCCCCAGAGGAAAGAGATCAGTAAAGACTTCAACTGCTGGAAGACCGATCTGGGTATCCAAATAGGCAGCGTGCGGAAGTAGTAAAGGAGCAGCGGCAAGGCTATCATTTTTATCAGGGATATGCGTCCCGTCACCGATAGCGGGAGGGTAGCCCAAAAGGTCATACAGCTCCGCAGCGCTCGTGTACATCGGCCCACATTCCCCTCAAGCAGGTCCGCAGCTTTATGATATATGTGCACCCCCAGATATTTCAAACAGTCAGGTTCCCAGGCCAGCAGCGGCCGGGTAGCGGGTCTCTGTTCTCCGTGACGTAGTGGAAACAAGCAAGATTTAGACCAGTTAACCTTTAGGCCGGATAGCCTGCCAAACAACACCAGAAGTCTCTCCGCTCCCTCCAACGCTGCCGTCGCATTCTCTAGGTACAACAAGAGGTCGTCCGCATACAATGAAATAATTTGCGGGCTTCCCCGATAAGTCAAGCCCCTATAGAAGTGCCCTTTCCTGGCTTCACCTGCAAAAGGTTCGATCGCCAGTGCGAATAACAGGGGGGATAAGGAACAGCCCTGTCTCGTGCCGCGGCACACCGGGTATTGGTGTGACACGAGGGAGCCCACCCGCACACGTGCCATCGCAGAGGCGTACAACACTCCTGTCCAGCGTATATAACCGCCTCCGAGGCTGAAGTGCTGCATAACCCTATACAGGTATTCCCACTCCAAACTGTCAAATGCTTTTTCTATATCGATTGACAGGACTACAGGCGTTTGCGCGTCAGGCCATTGCCCTCCCAGCAGGCGTATCAGTCGGCGTATATTGATAGTTGTGTTTCTGGTGGGAATAAATCCCGATTGGTCACTATGGACCAGTCCCGACATGTGCTGCAGTAGTCTGGTCGCCAGTATGGTGCTCAGTAATTTATAGTCCGCTGTCAGCATGGACAACGGCCTATAGGATGCTGGATGTTTACTCTCTCTGCCCTGTTTCAACAATGGTATCATTAAGGCTTCACACATGGAGTCAGGCAGTCTGCCTTGAGATTTAGCCTCGTTGTACACCACCTGGAGCCGCGGAGCTAGTTGGTCTATGTATTTGCTGTAAAATTCTATGGGCAGCCCATCAAAACCTGGTGTCTTTTTACGAGCCATCTTCTGCACTGCACACCTAATCTCTCCCAATTCTATATTCTTTCCCAGGGCTTCCGCCTGCTCTTGTTCTAATTGTGGCAACTGCAAGCCCTCTAGGAAGGCATCAATCTCATCACACTCCCGGCCCTCCAGCGCGCTCTCATAGAGCTTCTCGTAGTATGAGCGAAAGCATTCTAAGATCTCCATCTGGGTGTGGTGTATAAGGCCATCGTCCCCCTCGATGGCTAAGATTGGGTGGCCAACAAAGAAAAAAAAAAAAAAAAAAAAAGAAAAACCAAAGGTGATGATGGACGGAGCGTTGACAATACAAACACTCATCCCCAGTCAACTGATCTGGGTTTAATCCATCACCGTTCTTTAGCTCACTCCGCCACCCCAGTTCGGACATGGCCATATGCAAATCAGTCTGACCCTGTGCCTCATGGGATCAGTCCAGCCCGAACTGCCAAGCCACGTCTTCCCTGGACCGGAATCAAGCTTCCCAAGACCGGTTTCTGGCATTACAGCCGTCTTCAGCCGGGCTTGCTTGACTCCAGTGGCAAAGTGAGCAAGGGACTCACGTCTGAGCATACCCTGCCAACTTAGGGCGAACAAAGAAAAACCAAAGATGATGATGGACGGAGCGTTGACAATACAAACACTCACCCCCAGTCAACTGATCTGGGTTTAATCCATCACCGTTCTTTAGCTCACTCCGCCACCCCAGTTCGGACATGGCCATATGCAAATCAGTCTGACCCTGTGCCTCATGGGAACAGTCCAGCCCGAACTGCCAAGCCACGTCTTCCCTGGACCGGAATCAAGCTTCCCAAGACCGGTTTCTGGCATTACAGCCGTCTTCAGCCGGGCTTGCTTGACTCCAGTGGCAAAGTGAGCAAGGGACTCACGTCTGAGCATACCCTGCCAACTTAGGGTGAACAAAGAAAAAACAAAGATGATTATGGACGGAGCGTTGACAATACAAACACTCACCCCCAGTCAACTGATCTGGGTTTAATCCATCACCGTTCTTTAGCTCAGGGTAGATTGGGTGGCTACATCTCGTGGGGTTAGCCAGCCAGGCAAGTAACGTCCCCGCTTTGTCTCCCTCCGCATACGCCTTTGTCAAATAAATCTTATAATCAAAACAGCGGAGCCATTCCATTTCTGCAGCCACCGCTTCCTTGGCCGCACATACCCTCTCCTGCAACTCTGGGTGAGTAGGGCGCTCTATTTCAGCGTCACACAGAGCTTTCTCCGCCTTCTCTAGATCATCCAGCAAGGACCTGCGCGCTCCAGTGTATTTTCCAATACAGTGGCCTCTAATAACAGTCTTAAAGGCGTCCCACTCCTTCGCTCTGGATGTCGCGGTGCCTTTATTCGCCTCAAAGTAATGTGTTATCCTATCCCCCAACTCAGCTCGAAATACCAAGTCATCAAGCGTGTCCGGTCTCAGTTGCCACATCGGGACCCGCGAGGTCTCCGTCATCCAGTTAAGGGTGAGAAGTAAGGGATTGTGGTCAGAGAGTGTGCGAGATAAGTATTCCGAGTTCGCCACCAGTGGAAGCACCGGTGGGGAGCATAAGAAGGTATCTAATCGGACATGGAGGTCATGCAAGCTGGAATAATAAGGGTAATCTCTCGCCACTGGGTGTTGCACCCGCCAGGCATCCTGCAACTCCCAGCTCTCTTGCCATTCGAACCTGCGCCTTGCCAGATGGTGCACCGGGGACGTCCCCAGAGGTGGATATGCTTTACTTCTATAATAATGCTAATGTTGATGCTTCCATAGGACCCACGTACACGCATTACACACTTGTCAGCATAGCTGGTACATTTGGCAAATGGATCAGCATCTACTTTTTTCAAAGATATAAATAGAAATGTCAATGGCCTTTTTCAGTGTAATACGACTAATAAGGAACTAATAAAATTAGGTCTTAAATATGATATTCATATGAAACAGAGGGGTTTCACAAACAATTGTAATGAGTCATTGGTAATGGAACTGGTAAGATGGCTCGAGAAAATATATTGATGAGTTTTCATGCTAGCATGTTCCCTCGGGTAGAGCATAGTTAAAGGCTAGCATACCCAAACCAAACTACCACTATGCACTAATTATCACACACTTTACTACCTAAGATATGATATTCATAGTTGGCCAGGCCTTATTACAACAACATATCTTCTGAGGAGCACTTTCATGTCTGTATCAGTTAGTACAAGAGGAAAGTCATACATGTATCCTTGTGGTAATCGTAGCCAATGGGACCTGCTGGCCACCTACAAAATGTATTTAGCTGCTCAACTCCACGCGAAAGTAGAATTACTCAAAATTAGTGTGAGCTGCTCCGTTATGTGAGTTGGTTTTCTCAGTTAAATATTGGTATAGCTCGCTGTTTAATTACATATTTTGGGACATAAATCTGCATATACCATGTTGTTTTATTCTGCAAGAATGTTGCCACCTACTGTGCACTAATATATTTATGTTTGATAGTAAAGTACATATCCATTTCTATTTGTGAATGTTTGGCTTCTTCTGATTCAACACGATTAATAAATGTAACTATGGTTTATTCATAGTTTGTCTACACATCGGGTTTGATCTGTTTACTGCACTCTTTACGAATAGTATATCTAAGTGTTTAAAATATTTTACCTACTCTTCCTCAGTCCTGAGACATTTGTCACAGAAATCTACAACTTCTCTTCTTGTCATTTTTAGGTCCTGCTACAGGCAGCTTTGTCTATTGTGAAAGCTCTTGTCCACAGTACATCAAAAAGAAGTATAAAGAAGTACAAACAGAGTGCATTTTGGGCAGCCCTCTTCTGCTATTGGCTTTTGTGGCGTTTCATAGTTCACCAGTGTTTGGATGGACGGTTCATCATGCCGCGGCAGTTTGAGGGTAGCCACATTGTTCGTCCCATTCGTGTTCGCATCACATTTTGGGGTTGGGATCAGCTAGTATGTTTTTTAAACTGCAGATACAGCATGACATAGCTTGAAATTGAGTTCCACTTTGGGGTACTTTACTGCCAACACTGCCATTTTAATTAGTTATTTATGGGTTTAATGCTGGCTTCTTGGATGCCTAAGCCTAAACCTGTTATAAAATAATGGCATAGTGCTATCCACTAACTACCCTTGAGAGTTCATTTGTTTTATATTGAAAATATATTGGATTTTCAGTTTGTTTCATTCACAACGTAAATGCATGCACTAACATGTACTTTTTGAGTGATGCAACAAAAATACTACTGTTATGCATGTCTCTCTTAAAGAATCATTAGCATGAATGACTGTGTTCTAACAGAACTTGTTAACCATCCTGCCATATCATAAAAGTATTCCAGGCTACTCTGTCTGGGCTCTCTCTGACAGCCTGAGGACCACTGCTACTGGAGGGAGGAGAGGGGATGGAAGGGAAGGCGCAGTGAGTGGTAGTGGTGGGTGGTAGGAGGCCAGGTATTTTTTAATATTTAGACAGGGAGGGATGGTCATGTCACGTATGGCTCCCCATCTCTCCTCTGATTCTGTGTAGTGGTTGAAAGTAGGGGCAGATGATTTTGCGGGGTGAAAGTTGAATTACGGGGATGTTCTTCACCTCGGGGTTCTGAGTGACATTATAGACAATATGGGCTTCGCTCTTGTTGTCTGTTTGATGTCACCCAGAGCTTCTCACTCAAAAAATGTCTCCGTAATTGACTGTTACCCATCTACAATTTCCTATATATCTACTATCAAATATTTTGCTGTAGGTGCCGTTTAAGTGCAGCACTTTCAACCAAACCTCATCAGCGCCCCATTATCATAACACTCTTCATTGAGGGGACAGCTTACCTCTGCTAATGTGGTCTGTTCAGCAAAAGGACCCTTTATTAATGATGATGATCATTCTTATTAGCAGTATTGTGAGTAGGAGAAGTAGTAGTAAGGGAGAGCACCTGCATATAATTGTAGTAAATCGTGTAGTAAAGGCGACTCGGTTTCAAGGACTCACTTTACCTAGACGTTGTTTGGTCCATGTGGAAAAATCTTAACTTTTTACTTCACTTGCATTCCATTTTAATTTTCTCTCTTTTCCCTCAAGTGTGAAATCCAAGCCCCTCTCCTTGTTAGAGATTTTATTTTTTGGAGGGCTGCAATGTCACCACCAACCTTGACATAAAAACAACACAGGACTGCAGACAAGCGGCCTCCTGTCCAATGCATATTCCCTGCCTTTTTTATGCACAGGCCATGCATGGTCTGCAGGTTTCCCCTTGCTCTCTCAGTACTAGTCCTCTATGTCTGTACTAGCTTCCTTATTTTCCTGCTCTATCCAGACCTTACGAGGCCCTCCATTTATCAGTAGCAACTGCTGCAAGCCTATGTGTCTCTCTAGCTGCTCTCAACACAAGCCTAACATGGTCTCCAGTGTTATCCTTGCTTTCTTGTGACAACTGCTGCCCTGTGTGGTTCTTAAACAAGGTATAGGGGACGGAAACATAACCCTTAGAGTCTAGTCTTGTGAGCAAATCGTGGGTTGGTCCCTTCCAGGATGAGCTCTGCCAGCAGTGCTGAGCAATGTGCACTCTGATGCTAGGGTTCAGAACATCAACAGAAAAGCATTCCAGGTGGTTTAGCACCAAGAAAACTTATGGAGTACCTATGCTCTGTAGGTTTCCTATAACATAACGTAACATAACAGACATTCCAAAAGTTAAGCATAAAATCAGACTTTCAAAGCAGCAGCTGAGCCATTTGGTAACTCACATCCACCTGGTTTAAGAACTTACCTTTATCTTCAGGAGAGGTTTAAAAGTGCTCCTCTGCGGGTTATTCTTCAATTGACCTTGTTACCAAATCTCAGCAATAACATTGGCACTGCACATTTGTGAACTGAAAATGTTAATCAATTTTACTATTATGGGTTGATACCCTGCATCTGCAACGTGGTCTTCTGTGATATGTAATTATGGCAGTACGTAATACTGCTATATAACTAAATACACATGACCTATCCACTATTATCGCAGGGTAAGGAAATGAAAATGCACTATCTGAATTCAATAAAATAACATGCACACCATCTATGACCCATCACCTTTGTTTTCTGTTGCGAAAAAGGAAAATTATAAACTCTATATTATTCACTGTCACTGCTAATGTGTACCATATACATATCCATTCTCTTCTCTGCCATCCTCCCACTGATTCATGGTGATTAAGTATCTTTTGACATTTCTGTCACTTGCTTTGAATACTGTGTGCTTTGTTCGCTATGCTGCATTTTCAGCTAGCACAGTGGTTTGAAGCCCTTTCAAGACATTTCACAGTTACACTTATGCATCGTCCCTGCACTTCCTAACAGATTCTCACTTTTTAATTTAATCTAAAAATGTTATGAGTAATGCTTATTTTCTAATCACTATGGGGCATATGTATCAACATCCCTGTTTGCGATTCTCAAATAGCGATTTTTTAGGAATCGCTATTTGAGAATTGCAAAACGGGATGTATTAAAAAATCGCAAAAATGTAGCGATTTCTTAGTATTCATTCATTGCAATTAGCAAATTGCGAAATTGCAATTAAGGAATACCTTCCCATTCATTTCTATGGACCAGGAGGCCCATAGGAATGAATGGGAAGTCATTCTCAATTTGCGATTCGCAATTTGAGAATCGCAAAGTGAGAATAATTTCAAGGGTGCAAGAGTGTCATAAGGACACCCTGATGCACCCCTGAAATGAACATGTGTGCGCATATGGTGCATGCATGTGCGCCACATAGCACCTCCACAAATGCCAAAAAGTGCTTTTGTGAAAGATCATCGCAAATTACCACCAACTTGAAGTTGGTGGTAATTTGCGATTTCTTAAGGAGAAATCGCACAACATGAGTGCGTCATACATAGCATAAAAGGAATCTCAATTTGCGATTCCTTAAATGCTTACGCAAAATTAAGAATCGCAAATTTTGCGATTCCTTAATTTTGCGATGCGATTTTCCTTATGCATCGCGTTTTGCGAATATTTAGTCGCAAATGCTGCTTTTTTGCGAATCGCAGCGTTTACGACTAAAAATCAGTTTCATACATATGCCCCTAAGTGAACATATTTGGAAGTTCGACACTCTACTTGCGTATGTGAGTGAAGTTTTATCTTTCAGGAACCAATGGCCAAATATACTATTAATTTATTTGCCAAAAGTGGCAACAAATTATACACCAACTGTTTGTGAATGGTATAGTATTTTGTGACCTAACTTATGTACACATAGGTCAGTTCTCAAAATATGGAATCGCACAAACGACCTGCCTAATTAAAGTTCATTAAACAGGCCTCTATTTGCGACACCTGTGATTAGTGCTTAATTTGGAGAAAATAAGTGCTGGTGTCCAAAGTTCTCCTCAGAAACCCGCGACCGGGTTAAATTACATATCAGTGCGCCGAATACCATGACTGAGTAATCTTGAATTCACCTCATGCCTCTTTCATCCACAGCCAGTCACTCCCATCACCTACCTCATCCTTCCAGGTACCTGCCTTCTCCCTTTGTGGCTTTTTCTTCGTTTTTCTGTTCCCCCATCTTTCTGCTTTCTGTAATTTTCTCTCTCTCTTGCTCTCAGTAAATGTCTGATGCAGAAACATAAGTACTGTTACCCAAAAAGGAGTGCCGATGTCCCCCACTGGCAGCCACCGGCTCAAATGATATAAAGCCATAATTGGCCGCATTCACGGGGATGGTGGCCTGAAAGAGTCAGCAGAACAGTATGCCTGCAATTGTGTTTGAGTAAAGACTTTTTGTTTAAATGCAGCTCATTTTCCTTAAAGGAAACAGAACCGTACTTAAAACTAAAAGTTTTCTTTTTATAAAAAGTTTCACTGAGAGTTGGTAGTGGTCCTACTCTCTCTAAAACTGTTTTCAAGATTCACAAAAGAGAAGGGGTCCAAACCGGAGCCCTCCCCTGGGCCGGCTTTAGGATGGTGCAATCGGTGCAGCCGAAAGAACATGCTGCAGAGTTCCTTGTGTGCCCAGCAGTTTTCAGGCAACAATAAAAACGTCAAGATAACTCTGGGGATTAATGTTCCTGCTGGGGAGAGATTGGAGTTTTTCCTACTTACAGTTGTGACTCATCATAAAGTAGCGCAGAGAATGAACGTGCCTTCTCCATAGAACGTGTACCATGCAGATCACAGAGCTGAATGTGAATGAATATAAGTAGTGGCATAACAAAATTAAATGTATGTCAGAGAGGGGCTATGGCGAGATGAGGGTCACTGTTGGAGGGTGCTAGTGGGGGAATCTGTGGAGCAGAAGACAGGTTATGGGATGGGGGTGGTAAAAAAAGATTGTTGCACCAGACCCCACCAGCACCACTAAAGCCAGCCCTGCGGTTCCCCTCTGCAAATCAGTTACCACTCACACTTGGATGATGGTAACTTTTCAATGTTTTGTGACCAGATTACGCTGTTAAAACATTCATAGATCTGGGTCTGATTGCTTTTTGGAAGGAACATCCATAACATGACCCATACTAATAGCAAATCACAACCCATTTCTGAACCCATTTAGTGATACAGAAAACAAATTCTAAATAGTCCATTTCATGAAGGGTTTTAGCGTTTGCAAATCCTCTGGTTTACTGAATCTGAGGGTGTGCAAATACTAAAATCCTTTTTACATGAAGCCTTAGATTTAGAAAAAATGGGGGCAAACAAAGAATTTTATTTAAGTGTAATGTTTGCACCTCTCCATTAGCAAAACCAGTGACAGTGTAGCAGGTGACCCAGAAATGTCCCCCTTCTCTACGCACAAGTCTGGCTACAACAGTGAGGGCATGTATCCCGCTTTAAGACTATGAGCACCCATCTCTGCCATTTTTTGGTTTCATTGTTTCTCAATGAGGAAGTACATGGAGAGCTGAGGGGATGTCAGCATTGTAAGGATCTGGGCCTAGATGTATCAAGCCTTTTGCGAATCGCAAAGGCCGAAATTCGCAGCATTTCGGCCTTTGCGAATCGCAAACGGTCTATTTGCATGTTTTGGCATGCATCAAAAATTCGCAAATTAAGGAATAGCAAAAATTTGCGATTCCTTATTTTGCCATAGCATTTAAGGAATCGCAATTTTGCGATTCCTTAAATGCTATGTATGTAGCATTTTTGAATTGCGAATTTTGATTAAGAAATCACAAATTACCACCAACTTGTAGTGGATGGTAATTTGTGAATTCTTTAAAAAATGCACAATTTGGCATTTTTTAAGGTGGCATGTGACGCACACACATGCCCAAAGGGCATGTATGTGCGCCATATGCACACACATGTACATTTCAGGGGTGCAGCAGGGTGTCCTTGAGACACCCCTGCACCCTTGAAATTATTCTCATTTTGCAATTAGCAAATTGCGAATCGCAAATTGAGATTAATTTCACAATCATTCCTATGGGCCTCCTGGCCTATAGGAATGAATGGGAAATTATTCCTTAATTGCGAAATCGCAAATTGCGAATTCGTAAATAAGGAAGATTAAGAAATCGCTAAAAAATAGCGATTTTTTACATACATCCCATTTTGCGATTTCTAAATAGCGATTCCTTAAAAATCGCTATTTAGAAATCGCAAATGGGTATGTTGATACATCTACCCCTATATACTTTATTTTTGTCTTTCTCACTGTGCCAGTCTTTGCTCGAGTCACCCTGTAGCATTAGTGGGGTAACAAAGGCCCCAGCAGTGCGGGGGGCCCTCAAGTTCCAGGAGGGCGCCTCAACACAATGCCCTCGCCTGAGCCGCCCCTGAGTAGGTCTGGAGGGGGTGGTTTCATGTACTTTGCAGGGGGGACTCCTCAAGTTTAGTTATGTCACTGTGTAGATCTTAGTAATGTGGGAGCAATTTCACAAAAAGTCACACTCCCATTATAGTACACAGTGACAGAGAATGGGTGGAAACATAGAAAGTGAGTTAATCAAACAATACAAATTCCAGACTTGGTAGATTGGTAGTTAGAGTTGGAAAATTACAGGTTGCAAAGCAGTCCACAGGGTTTGCCAACACCAAATCCCTAAGTAGCCCTAAAAGGCACCTGTGCTTTTGAGCTGCTGTAGCCAGTGCATGTGTTCCTACTTCCCTCATTCGCTTATTTAAGTAACAGTTAAGGTTGGAATTCTCACTGAATATGCTGTGACTCACTTTATTATGCTGTTACTTACTCTTAGAGTGCTTCTGGCTTATTCTTGATTTTCAGATGCAAGTCAGGAGTGTCCCTGGTTTACTCCAGAAAATCAGCAATAATTCCAGGAGTACTGCAACAGTAAGTCACAGCAAATCTTTATGAATCAGGCCTCAGGTGTTTAAAAGGATATCTTTGTTCTCCAAATTATAATTTTAGGCTGATGCCCTCACAAAGATTAGTGGGAGAATTGCTAAGGAGCAGCTGAGATTTAATCTGGAGCCCCGCTGTAAACATGGCAGCTCTCTGCTGCTCCTGGCCTGCGGTTTAGCCACCTCATTTAAAGGAACGGGGGAGTACCTGGTTTCATGTAGCAGAGCATCAGATGGCTGTACCATTGGAAACCTTTGACTGGTGACCAATCCACTACCAGGCCATTGGTCAATGTAATTCAGAAGGTCTGCCTTTGCCGGGCTGTCTTTTTGATGTATATGTTCCCAGTTTGGGAGCCCTAGGAAAAGCATTGCAGTCCCAAATAAAAAACAACACAATTGACCACTCATTCTGAAGGAAAGGTTCCAGCACATCAGACAATTTTTTTTTCTTAGAAACAACCCCCCCCTCCACACACACACACTTTACGGCTTTGTTTCTCAAAATATACGTATGCCACACGGCATACTTCTGTGCAACTTCTGACTGGCAGACGCATAGAAGGCAGCGAGTTGCCCATCAGGCAGACATGGATCCCATTATGTGGCAGGTTGTTCGTCTCCAGCGGAGCAGGGCATCTGCTGAACTGGCAAGCTTCCTAGTGGCCCACCACGACTAACTGATCTTTGCAGTGCCTCCAAAATCAGCAGTAGCAATCTTCAGTGTCTGCTTGCTAAAGTACTGTCTATGTAGGCAGTCCTGAGGGCTCAACCCCTGGCAACGTAAAGACTTTTCTTTAAGGTTCTGTGGAATGGTTGCCTTCTTGACCTATACGCAGACATCACTAGTCTTTTCACCATCAACCTTGTGGATGACTTTAACCTCTCTACTCTTCTGTTGAGGCAAATAGATGTCTTAAAAGGTGTACCAATTACATTCTTATGCGTCTCTTCATGTGTATAAGCTACAATGTTACGAGAATGTTTGCATAATGCTTCGACAAAGGTGGCCAAATGTACTAAAAGCGGTGTCTCATATGTCTAATTCATCTCTCTTGATATTTTATTGTAACTGCATTTATATACCGCTTAGTATCCATGACAAGGTGTTGATGGGCGTTACAGCAGTCAGCACGCTGCTCTGAACCCAATGTCATTGGTTATTCCAGTGGTTATTGGGATTATATGTGGACTATTTTACTTGTGATCTTCTTAAATTATCTCAAGTTTAGTGGTCGTTAACCCGCTCTAATTTTATTGGACTTTATTTCATTCTGAGAGGGATCTATGTTCTGCACAGGGGTCTTTTGTGGATTGCGGTGAATGGATCTTCCTGATCCATACAATGGCGGCCCGCTGTGGTTGTTGCGCGCGTCCTCTGCCGACACGAGAGCACCACCACGCGATGCACACTTCCACCCCTGGTACTAAAAAAAGATTCCTCCTTCATTCTGAGTAATGTCCCAATATCCTGAAATGGAGACACTTCAGAAGATAAAAGCTGTGCTGAATTGAGAAGCGGTTGATGAATGTGGTTGTTTATTTCCGTCAATCGCGCAGAACACGAGAAGGGACGTCGTTTGTTGCTCTGCTTAATTTTAGCGGTGACAGCAGATTGACAGGGCGCTGTTGAAATCTGACGAGAAAAAATGACAGCAAAATCACTCTATTATCGTGCACAATTAAGGATCATTTATAGCGTAGACATTATCAACGGTTTTATTTTCATTTGAAATGTATTGCTCTTTCATAATTTGATCCTTGGATTCCATGTTATTATCCAGGGAGATATACAAATGAGGGTGTCAACAGCATCAGGGGAAGGTGTTTCAAGTGGCTGAACGGCTAATTCTTTTAACTCAAATTTACAATTCTGAATAATTTAACAGACAAATGCTGAATGAAAAACAGCAGACGTTAAAGAAGTCACTAATGGAGCAGAGACCAAACTGATGACACTCGATGGAAGATATCTTTGTTTTGCATACCACCAAAACTACATACACAAATCCAGAAACTTCAACTACATACACAAGTCCAGAAACTTCAAGGTGTTCTTAGAAGCATGTTCATGGAGGTACCGAATACTGGGAATGCCAAATACCGAGGCTATTCCTTTTCGATTCTGCCTCATTCTTCCTCCATCATACACTTCATGTCTATTTATCTCACTCTTTCAGGTTCTTTTCATTCCTATTTCTCCTTTTGTCCCTGTTTCCTAACTTTCTCCTCCTTCTTTGTTCCTTTTCTCCCTTTCTCTCTTTTGGGTCAAAGTCTGATTATAAAAAATCAGTCTTGGTCTCTAATGAGTGCAGGTTCTTATCACCTGCAACCACCGGGACAAATTAAGCGCTGGACATTTGTGTACAGAAACCAATATGTAGTTGTGACACCCAGGTAGGTTTACATTCTGGAATCTATTTATTAAAGATTCCACCTGGTCACCCCAGTTGAGGTCAACCTAAACTGCCTCAGAGTTTGAATTCCACCCCCACTTAACCCCTTCAATGTTTGACACTCTCCAGCCATTCATAACAGGCTTTGGTCCATCTTCCTGACTGGTAACTTTAAGTTACTTCCATATTGTTCTCTAAGTTGTGAACTTTCAAACTACAACCATATGATACCTTCCACCCACCAAGATACATGAAATGCTGCAGTATTTAAGCATCCATGTTGTGTTGAATACATGCTGTCTAGTACCACATACTGAACTCAGAGGTGCAAGACGCTAAGGGGCTTATTTACAAGCCCCTTGCGCCACTTTTGCGTAATCTTTAAAATGGGAAAAGTGACACAAACGTGGCGAAAGGGCCTTGTAAACCTGCCCCTAGATTTACAAGTCTAAATTCAAGTGTGGCATTCTCGAAATATGAATTAATTCTCACAAGTGGACCGTATTTACTTGTAAAATGGCCATCAATATGAGTGGCCACTTAATATCAACGGGGCTCGTTGCCGGAGTTATCATTATCCCATCAGAATTGGGAGATTCACAGGAGTGCTGCAGGGCGGTGTCATATAATCAAGAGATTGCATTTGATAAAAGCAGCCAAAATCTCTGTTTGTAGGTCTGGGCTAAAACGAGGGATCGCCACACAATTGGACCCAGTGATGTATGTCGTTACAACGCATGCTTTTTCCACGCATGCCTTTACAACGCAGCTTTTACAACGCAAGTCGTTACAACGACTTGCGTTGGGGGGCACTGGATAGTGAATAGTTTAATTTACTATTCCAACTCCAGTCCCAGTGGATAGTAGGGAAGGTTTTGGATAGTAAATTAAACTATTCCCTATCCTACAGCGCCCTCCAGCGCAAGTCGTTGTAACGACTTGCGTTGTAATTCCTGCGTTGTAAAGGTACTGCATGGAAAAAGTTAGTTGTAAAGGATGTTTACCGGACCCAGAATTACTGATTCCTTCAGTACGTCCTTAGTGGACCCATTGGGTCCAATTAATGGACTGCATTTTCCCTGCTCCTGGAATTGCTGGCAGCACCCCTGAGTGGTATTCTGTGTACGAAGAAATACCAGCCCAAGTACTGAGAACTCTTACTGAGGACCTTTTTAGTGCCATGTTATGTGTAAGAAAACCTCTCGGGGATGGGGGGTGGGCTTTCTAGATTAAGAAGGCCATGAATAGTAGGTGATCATGTTCAAACCTGCAAGGTAATAGGTGTTGAAAATATTTACTGTAAACGTTGTCTCCTCAGATATTTGTGTCAAACCAAAAGCACAAGTGAATCCATATGTTTGAGGTAGGAATCCGAAAAAACCATGTCATAATCGATGGGGGTGCAGGAAACGGGTTTGTTCCATTAGTTAAATAAATTCCCTATGGAGGAAAAAGAATATGGGCCATATGTAGGTAAAACATGTTTTTACGATTCTCAAATTGCGATTTGTAGGGAATCGCAATTAGAGAATCGCAAAACGCAATGTAGGTAGGACTAGCAAAATATTTTGCGAATCCCACATATTCCTTATTTGCGAATCGCAAATTGAGATTCGCAATTAAAGAATACCTTCCCATTCATTCCTATGGGCTAGAAGGCCCATAGGAATGAATGGGAAGACATTCTCAATTTGCGATTCTGAATTAGAGAATCGCAAATTGAGAATGCAATTTCAAGGTTGCAATGGTGTCAATAGGAAACCCTTTTGCACCCCTGAAATAAACATGTGTGCACATGTGGCACACATACATGCGCTAAGGCCATGTATGTGCGCCACATGGCACTTTGAAAAATGCAAAAAAGTGCATTTTTCAAGGAAATTACAAATTTCCACCAACCTGAAGTTGGTTGTAGTTTGCGATTCCTTAAGCCAAAATAGCACAACTTGGGTGCTTCCTACAAAGTATTTAAGGAATCGCAATTTGGGATTTCTTAAATGCATTCGCAAAATAAGGAATCGCAAATTTTGCGATTCCTTATTTTGCATGTGGGTTTTTGTGTGCTACATAGCATACTGCCCAAATTGAGATCGCAAACGCTGAAATTCTGAGAATTTCTGCATTTGCGATCGCAATTTATCTACCTGCATATGGCCCTAAATGATTTTAAAAATGCAAATTCTTAATTGGCAAATGTTAGTACATGGGTGAATATATGGGTAACTGAAAGGCTTCTTAGCAGCCCCTGAGCTAATTCTCAGTGTAACATTATATGTATTCAGACTGCAATATTCATTACAGAAAGCATTTTTTATTATTCAGGTTCATAATATGTTGGGGAAAAGGCTTTTCTAGACGTAATTTATTAATTTAATTATTCATTACAGATGCATCATTTATTATACGTGTTCATAATATGTTTTTTTAAAGTGTAAATGTACATGTTACATTATCTCACTTGTAAATACTTACACATTGACTGCCCCTGGAAACATGCAACTGTTGTAACTCCCAAAATGTGTTCGTAAATGTCAATGTAAACCAACAGGGATCATTTCTGCTAGAGTAAGGGACATTTCGCACATGCTCGGTAGTCTCAGTGCTTGATAGTGTTATGTTTAGGGTGAAAAAAGTTGAGAACCTTTGCCCACTTCTTCTTTCCTGAATAATGTCTGAAACTTGGAAAACTGTGTAAAGTTCATTGGTAAAGCCAATAGGTCTCACTTTTTGCCATTGGTTACTGCTGAAGCAGAACAGCATCGCAAGCTATCACGACCAACATACTGTGTGGCTTATATTGGAGGTCTGCGTCTCTGGTGTCACACCCCTTAATAGTAACTACAAAAGGCTGCACGTGAAATGACGAATAAAGCATTAGGAAGTAAAACGCAGAAAAACTGATGCAATGTTGAGAACATGCAAGATATTTCTTAATTTGTTTTCGGAAATGTGCACAATTGCTATTAAACTATTAAAAATGTTTTAATGCAGGTTAGTAAAAATAAGCCCCACTCCATTAACCAGGTTCGCAAGCCTAGTCAATAAATGCTGGTCGTGTGTATATAAACACCTTCTACAAATGTACTGGCAAATTCAGCAAAGTCCACTGCATGATGTGCAGGGACTGTCCTAGTATTCCTGTTTTTGCAGGCATGTGTGAATGAAGATAAACGATCACCTCTGCTGCTCATGCAAAAATGTGCGTCAGATAGACGTGCAGGTAATTTTGAACAGCCACGCTTTTTTTATTTGATAACAAAATATTTTGTATATACCTGGAGAACTTTTTCATGGCATGTCTGTGTAACACCGCCGCAGCCTGCTTTACTTACGGACTGAAAATCTTTATAAAGCTTGGCAATTAAGGTGAAATCTGTACACGAACAGGGCGATTATTTCTTTATAACTATATAATACTGCACGGAGCCTGAAGAAACCTAGGCCTAGATGTAGGTAATTTCATTTTACCACTTCTTAAATACCGAATTTTACCGATTCGGTATTTAAGAAGTGGTAAAATAGAGGGGGGGGATGTAGGTATTACAGAATCGGTAAATACCGAATCATTAAGATTCGGTATTTACCGATTCTGTAAATTCCGATTCGGTAATGCCCATTGATTCCTATGGGCATTGAAGCCCATAGGAATCAATGGGCATTACCGAATCCGTATTTACCGATTCGGTAAATACCGATTCCAGCAAGGGTGCAGGGGGTGTCACTTTGACACCCTCTAGCACCCCAAATACAGGCATGTGTGCCATGTGGCAGACAGACATGCCCTAAGGGCATGTCTGTCTGTCACATGGCATAGGTGTGCATGCACACATGTGCATGCACACCTGGATTCGGTATTTTACCACCCAATTGGATTGGGTGGTAAAATACCGAATCTGAAAGGCCTTTGGGACTCAGAAGAGTCCCACCTACATCTCGAAGTTACCGAATCGGTAAAATACCGATTCGGTATTTTACCGATTCAGTAAATTTACCGATTCGGTAAAATTGGCCCCCTACATCCCAATAACCCATTTACCGGTCGGTAACGGCCGAAACCGGCCGTTACTGGCCGGTAAATGGCCACCTACATCTGGCCCTTAATCACATCATCTTCATCCTGAAGGAACTCCATTGGCTCCTGATGATCAGCCTAAACTTTAAATCCATCTGCTTCATTTACAAAGCCATCTCAACCACTATCCCCACTTATTTTACAGAACAACTTACCATCTCTGATGGCTCTCAGCACACCGGTAGCCATGGCACTATCAGACTGGAGACCAAGAATTGTAAATAAGAAAACGCAAGACAAGAGGCCTTTACCATCAATGCACACTGGATCTACAACATCCAGTATCCAACAAGACCACCCCAGTGCTGCTATAATGCAGCAACAGTACACCTTTGCTCCCAGGACCCTGTTTGTTAACCTTTCACCTTGTATCGTGCTCCGTTACTTTTTGGGCAGGTTTACGCTATGCAAATATCTCATTTATGTACACAAACATACTATAGTACTACCAATACCAATGCTACCACCGCCATCAGTAATACTACTACCAATACTACCACCATTACCAATACTACCACTACCACTAATACCATAATCACAACTACCACCACCCCAATACACCATCACTAGCATTGATACACATCTGCCAGTTCCATCACCAGCACCAACACAAGCACGACCACCACAAACAAGAAAATCAATGCCACTGCTACCAGTAACACCAACAATATCACTACCACCTCAAACACACAACCACCATTACCACAAACAATACTACCAATACCCCAACCCCAAAACCAGTACCACCATCAAACCCATCCCCACCATCAGTGCCATATCACCGCCATATCAATACCACTACCAATACCACCAATACCGCCATCAGACATACCACCAATTCTATGAGGACGATCATGACCAATACAATCACTACCACCAATCCCACAATTCCAATACTATCATTGCCACAGCAATACCAAAATCACAACTTCCACACCACCACCATCATCAATATCACCACTAATATCACCAATACCACTAGATATGCTGCCAGCCTTAATACCACATCACTATAATTACCAATACCACCAATACAAATACTACCATCTGCAATGCCAATAAATCTGAGTTTTATGTGTTATCATATAGAAATACATTTCTGCATGCCTTTGTTTGCATGCACTGTGGCCCTAAAGCCAGACCTACTAGCTTTGCCAATGCTTTCTTTTACAAGCAGATGTTCATTCATTGATAGCCAAGGTTTTTAATGCCAGGCACCTGCCAGCACATATACTTGTATATGTAAAATATATTTATAGTTATAATAATTCGAAGACAAAAAAAGTACTTTTTCTTTGTGCCAATAAGATTAAGATGTTCCTTTGATGCACATTAAAATTAAATAGTGTTTCTTTACCTTATCTATGTACACCTGCATGCTAAAAAGCACCCGTTCTATTCCATTACAATTATATACGTTGGCTAATTTTTCTTTCAATTTGACATTTTATTGGAGGCATACCGGAGGCACTTTTAGGTTGCGTCATTTTTAAAATGTTCTTCTTTATATTTTTATGGCATTAGTTTGCAATTAAAAATAACACTGAGGGGGAATTTATGAGAGTCTTGCGTCACTTTTGAATCACGTAAAGTGGTACATGCATGATGTAGAGTTTTAAATCAGATTTTTGAAGCCACGCTAAGCCAACCTGTGCGACTTTGAGTGGCCTCATACATCTTGAATAAGATGACGCAGCGTAAATCAATGCATCACATTACTCTGCGCTCGTGAGGCGTTCCATGGGCATTGCAGTGGGTGTTTCCACGCAACATCCATGGATTCTGACGCTGCCCCACATTTACAAAATCATGTAAACCTCAGGAAGTACCCAATCCTTACGCCTCCTGAGCTAAGGCGTATTAAGCAGAAATATCTTTATTTCTCCTTGTTTTTTCCTCTTTATATGGGTGCTGCATTCTACAGAACACATAGATAGAGTAAAACGCATCTTAGGATTGTTTGTATGCAGGAATGTGCCCCTTCCTGCACAAAAACAATTCTGCATGCAATGGAGGCACCCTTGCACCATGTTGCAACAGTGCCTACATTGGCGCTAGGCTGCCGAAACGGCGCCAGTGCGGGGAGAAAGGACAGGAATACACCGTATTGCATAAATACAGTGCATTCCTGCCCTTTCACTTTGACATAGGGCAGCACAGCTAAGTGACTTGCTGCGCTGCCTTACACCAACATCCTGTAAATGAGGGCCTAGTTTGACTTGCCAGACCTATTGTCTTGGTCAATGTTATATGTCATGCAATGGCGCCTTGAAGGTACACACACTTCTAACTTCTACATGTTGTATAAAAATCAACAATATGGGTCGAAAATCAGTTTGATGTCCATGGAGTCTCCATGTTTGAAGAATGCTTGAACTCACATATGTCACAATAGCTTAAACAGGTGCAGCATAAGTGTGTGCTTCCTCAGGCCACCCAAGGCTGAACATAGGGTAGAGGAATGTGGGAAATAGGGTGTTATTAAAGCTAGGCTGCTGCAGCCTTCAGTGTGGGAAGAAAATCTTCTTTGAAAGAGAAATGGTTTTACTGGGAGTGGTGGAAGACTGTGCTACTACACATGCATGTTAGGGGTTATGCAGCAGTAAAATACATGGACTGCAACATATTCTGTGCATGATGCAAATAGAGTCAGTGTCTGGCCGTATGTGGAGAACCAGCACAATGCTGCACCAATGGGATAGTCTAAAACCAAGGGTATTAGCTAAGGAGGTGGGGCAGAAGTAGTCGGTTGCATAAGACAAAATAGTACTGTGCGGTACTGTAGGTGGATTAGTGAACAGATTGCACCTCCAGTGCAACAAAGATCTTGCACTCATTATCAGTTGTATAACAGAATGGATTCAAAAAGCTTTGCTTGACTCACAAAGTTCTCATGGACTATACATGCCAGTATCTCACCAGTGCATTCCATGTTTACTAGGCCACCAGATGCCAACACGAGGCCTGCCAAAACGTGCCAGCTCAACACCAGGATGAGATTTGCAAAAATTGCCAAATTTTAACTTACTTAAAATGCTGTGGGATTTGTAAAAAAACAATTGGATTACAGAATTTAGGGTAACTTTTTTACCCAAGCATGTACCTTATATAAAGACATTTTGCAAGATACCACCAGGAAACTGAATTGGAATGTGAATCAGAATTCTCTTTATTCCGATGCAAACCATAGAAGCCATAAAAGCAAGCAGGAAACTGGTTTGTCAGAAAATGTCTCACCAACAGATTTTCTTTTATGCCGGGTGCACGCTTGGTAAAAAGAAAAAAGTTGATGCAACATATTGCCACATATTGATACGAAAAAGTATTTTTTGTGAACTTTTCAATATTTTACCAACTTTTGACCAAATTCACTCATTTAGGGAAGTTTCCACAGCTCCTCCCTCTGGAACTCTCTCCCACTCTATCCCTGGACCAGACCTGGTTGGTTGAAACTGAAAAGGGCCCCAAACACAGTCCTCTTAATCTTTGCTTACGGACCTCACACATTCCAACCCTTACCTTGATCTCTCTTGCTGTAGAATTTCTCCTCTACATCTCCATTTCCTCGGCACAGTCTTTATGCTCCACAAGACTCTGGGCTGGCCATAGACCAGAATTGGGTCTGGATGTTATGTAAATTATCATAAAGTAATAAATACTGCTTTGCCCCTTTTCCTTGGCAGACAATTAAGGCCTAATTACGATGTCGGTCGGAGTTGCCTCAAACCTACACCGTTTCGGGGAAGAAACCATCTGACCATCGGTTGGCGGTTCCGACAACCCCATTAGGATGCGATCGCACATAGGGGTAGATTAGGATCGCGGACGGACTTGAGTCCGTCCGCGACCCCAGAGGAGGAGGGAACGTCTGCATGGGCTGCAGCGTTCCCTCCGTTCAGATTAGGATGTGACCGTCAGGGTGGCAGTCACATCCTCTATCTTTAACATTGCGGCGGGTGCAGCTTCAAGCTGCACCCGCCGCAATGTTAAAAATCCATGCATCGCATTTGCGTGCACAAAGCGGCAGGCACCGCGCTGTGCCTGCTGCTTTGTGCACGCAAATGCACGGGGGTACTATAGGTGCACCCCCCACACCCCCCTTCACCCAGGGGGCCCGCAACGGGCCCCCGAAGTGAAGGTCCATATGCTTTTCCACGGTGGAAAAGCCGCCGCGGAAACGCATACATTTTACACCATCCTAATATGGCTGGCGGTGTCTGATAGACACCGCCAGCCATGTTAAAGCTTTTCCGCCGCGGGCAGAAGGCGACCGTGGCGGAAAAGCTGCGGACAGATTTCAAGACCCACCGCCATCCTAATATGGCGGTTGGTCTTTTGAGGCTCCGCAGCGGTTTTCCCCCATCCCCCGGGCCGGCGGTGGATTCCGCCGGCCCGGAGGATGCGGGAAAACCGTGATCCTAATCTACCCCCTCGGAAACTTCAAATTTTCTTTGGAAGCTTGTGCAGCGAGCCGAAGCTGTCCGCAGCACAAGCTCCCATTGAAATATGGAAGTCTGTAAACATGCCGGCACCTCAAGGTGCCTGCCACACAGTGTGGGGATGTTTAGGCGGACACCATGGGTGCTCCCTGGGCCCAAATGCAGTGGGCCAGGGGGCAAGTGGGTCCTGCAAGGTGCCCCCAAAGTCATTTTCTAACAGCCATTCCATGTCAGAAAAGCCGACATGGATTGGCTGTCGAAACAGACATCATAATCCCGAGGGCAGATACGCCATCCTTAAGGATTTATGAGCGCTTTTGGGGCCCTCTGAACTGGGTTGGATTCTCCTGCCAGTTTAAACTCTGCCGCTATCATCATGATACGGCAGTCGGACTTTAAACCTACCATGTCGGTCAATAAACAGCCGTCGAAGGCTTTCCGACCGACATCATAATCCGGCCCTTTGTATTCTTCTGCAATCACTTATGAATAAAATGGAACCAAAGCAGAGCAGACACTGGAAATTGTGACAGGATATGCCCTAATGTTCTGGTTTCTAAAACAAACCAAGCCTTATGCTCCTTTCCCATAATCCTGGCTATTCTGCACCATGTCCTATTTCCATTGAAAGAAACGGCTGCATAAATAAGCTGATTCACAAAAGCAATAATGAGCATGGGGTCTAGTCCTACAGGAGTCATATTTTATGTACTCTCACGTGCATTTGTTACTCCATCTCGAAGTGCCTAACATCCTTTTAGTAAAAGTGCATGCATAGAGGGCTGAGTCCTTTTAATCCGTACTATTTGCAAATTAATTGTCCTTGAATATTGCCACTTTATTCCAATGTTCGATGTTTTAGAGTTTAATTTACAGAGAAATGCAAAAGTAAATAACCGAGTTCTAGAGGAGTACTACTTAATGATCTGCAAAATGCCTTTGTGATTAGCCCTCTCATAAATATTAGGTGCAACACTGGCAAAGATAGAATGGAGTGATGAAAAAAGAACCAGCAGGAAAGAGGTAAACAGACAGGGGGTGCATGATGGGGAATTAGGTGAATCAAGACTAGACAGCCTTGTCATTCATAACACCTGACATTTGGCAACACTGTCCATGGCCTCTAAGCAAAAACATTGGACCACTGTAGTTATATTTTTGCAATCTAAGCACTTGCTGCATGTGAAAGGAAAAGAGATGGACAGTAAATACAGTTTTAATTTTTTTTAAAAGAAGTATGGCTGTTTCCTTTTAAAGAATCAAACACAAGACAAGTTGTTAAAAAGACAAAATAGCAGCCATATACACTGTAAGGCCAGCCGAAGAGTAATGTGTATTGTACATTCTCAATCTCTACCCAACACAGACAAGGCAATACAAATTGATCAGTGCCACAGGTTACGGATGACGCATTCTTCTCTGATGTATTGAATTGTGCCTTGGCTTTTTTACTGCCGCTCAATGGTTTCTTTAATGCATCACTTCTTACAAAACTTCGAAGCTCATGTGCTCTGATAGTGCTTTAGGTTATAATGGATGTTCCTTCATATGAACCTATATTTAATCCATTGGTCAACCTTCGTTAGCAAACTTTGTTCATTAGGGCCCTATTATGATGTCTGTCAGAAAGCCTCCGACCTATGGCCTGAGGCTTTCTGACCGACATCATAGGTTTCACTTTCGACTGCCCTATTACAATGACAGAGGTCGGGAGTGAAACCGGACGGTAATTCCAGCTGGCTTCTGACGGGCTCGAAACAGCACGTAATCCCTTCAAGATGGCGTTTTTACCAACGGGTCTCTGATGTTGTTATCCCCCAGGCTTTCCGTGTCTGGCTTTCGGACATGGAAAGCCTGTTGGAAAGTGACTTTGTGGCCCCCAGCAGGTCTCCTTCACCTTGCAACCCTCAGTTGGGGCCCGAGGGAGCACCTATGATGCCTTCCTGTTAATCCCTGCACCATGCACCATGTGGCAGGCACCATGATGCCTGCCACACGGTGCAGGGATTAATAGAAACTCCCATTTCTCTATGGGAGCTGGTGCTGCGGCCAGTTTACTATTGCAGCATAAGCTCCATAGAGAACTGGAAGTATGCCCCTGTACCATGTGCAGTCGCATTGTAATAGAGGTGTCTGGACCGCCGACTGGAGGTCGGTCGGTCCAGAGACTGCAAGGGTGTCGGCGGACGTGAGTCTGCCCAACATCGTAATGAGGCCCTTTAGTGTCACAGAGATACACATTTTGTGTTAATAGGAAAGTTAATCATTGAGTAGACGCATCTAAAGTCTGCCACCCCCTTTAGAACGGTGTGAAATCACAGCTGAATTACATATATTGTGATGCAATATGAAAACAAGAAACAACTGTGTTCCTGGCTGCAGTCCAGGCAAAAGCTTCTAGAACCAAACCCTCATATTTATGTTTTTGTTGGTATTCCTTATGATAATGTCTTTATTTGTAGATGAGTGCCAATACACACACATTACATGTCCAAGGATATTCAGCACTTGCTGTGCCAACATTCCAGTGTTTAACTGGAGGTGGTGGTGGTTTGCTCACCACTTGCACAGAGTTTTGGAGAGCGGCACTTTTTTTTCCCTCATCAGACATTTCCAGATAATGAGAGGAGGAAAACGCGCAGAGGGAAAAAAAAGGAGTACGAGAAAGATGGAAAACCCGTAACATAGGGTGAAAGCAGGGACCCAAAAGTGAGATAAAAGGGGAGGGAGTGACTCGGTTACTTACAATTAATCTTCATTACTCTGAGTCATAGTCTTCCTCGTCACAGTCACCTCTGAGCACTATGTGTTCGGGACACAGCATTCACCCATTGAAAAAAAATCCCCACCCAACATGGCGATCTTACAGGAATTACCTGTCACCTGCCATATAAGGGTAGGGCAAACCTATACCACATCCTGCGGAGGACGGTAATATCTGCCAGTGGATTAAAGAGGTCCTAGATGGATTCAAGACTATTCATCCTTGGTATTCCACTCACTGACATTTAACAGTGCCAGCCGCAGTCTTCTCATCCAGCCTTTCACACCGGCACTGATTCTTTTAGAAATTAAGCACTGCACCACTCTGTGGAAACACTCAATTGTGACAATGACACAACTGAGGACTGCATCTGCCAGAATGCATTGGGGTACCTGGTGATGGCAGGCGCATGATGCTCTCATCACTGTTTGAATTTCCAAAAGAATGTTGGGTTGATTAACCCTGGGGATACATCTGAGGACTTGGGAGTGGTACAGAACTTGGTATACTTTGCACCCTACAGGTCAGTGCCACTTAGCATGAGACACGCATCCAAAGATATCCGGCATTCTCTCTGCTGTTACTCTGTTGCAAACACTGATGTGATTGTGCGTATTAGCACTATTAAGCTCTGCATCCAGGAGAATGCATTTGGAGAAATGGCACAAGCAACATGTTCTCCTTCCCCAAAATGTCCTGTAGTATGGACTTGGGGTGGTACAGACGCTAATATACTGAAACGACTTGCCGGGCACTGCTAAATCACTGGAATGCTTGTTACCAGTGTGCCAATCAGCACAAAAAACCTGGCCAAGGATATCCAGCACTTGCTGTGCAACACCAGGAGGCAAACATTTGATTGATTGTATGAAGAAAATTGAGGATTGCATCTACCAGAAGATGTTGTGAGAGCCAGTGAAGGCAGTATTCACCCGTTCTTCCTTGTCTTTTAATTTTTTTTACCTCCCATCTAATAACTGTCCTCCCTTATTATTTTTCAATCATTGGAACTCCCAACCCTTTTTTCTTTCGCCCATCACTTTCTCCTTTCTCTTTTGGCCCTCCCCTTTCATGTTGATTATGTGAAAGCTATGCAAACAGCCTGTTCCCTCCAGTTGAATTGTTGTGCAAAACCATGAGCAAGTATAGCTAATAAAGGAATTATCAGGTCTCAAGGGCCATCCAAAATTAAACCAGAATATACTGTTTTCACAGCGAGTTCCATGGGTGAAGGACCTGGATTGAAAAACCTGTGCTGCTCGGATCCTTTTACCGCTGCCATCTTTGATGCCATTGAATCGGGGGGATTTGGACAAAATATTTAGTTGTAAATGTCAGGAAACAGAAACATTGTGAAAAAACATATCATGATATTAAAATATCGCAATGCAGTAATATTGTCAAGAATATTGTTTTTTGATTTAAGTAAGATCGTAAAGAATAATGTTGTTGTAAATATTGTTTTCAATAATATAGTTGTAAAGAATATAGTTTTTTAATGTCTTTTAGTTTCTATATGTATGTTTATTTATGTTACGTGTTATTATTTTTTGTATAATTGTTATTATTTTTTTTAATATAGTTTGTAAAGTGATTTAGAATTTTCCATTTAATAGTTAATAGTGATTTAGTGATAATGGTAAGTTAAGTAATAACTAATTAGTAATTAAGTATTACCTTTTAAGTAAGTATGTGATCGATGTTTATTATGTGATATTGATTTATCATAATTATATTTTAAGGGCACCTTGCTATGTTTGTAGGGTATAGGGTGGGAAATTATTTAGGTAATAATTAACTAACAATTACTTTATAATTGATTGTAAATTATGTAATTAGTTATTAATTATGCAAATTGTGTAATAATCATATATTTTAGTCGTATTGTAGGTGTGTACTGGTGGGTTTGTAGGGTTATAGGGTGAGCAGTTAATTAAATAATTAAGTATACATTAATTAATACATCATTGTTAATGACTGAATTGATTATTAATTTTGAACATTATGTAATACTTATTTTAGTCATATTTCAATTGCAGGTTGCTAAGTTTGTAGGATTATAGGGTGGAAAGATAATTGAATATTAATAAAAAAAATACTTATTGTATAATTAACTATGTGTAAAATGTATGTAATTTAATATTTTTATTGATTGATATTTATGTAAAGTGTTATATATTTTAGTTATATTTTAGGTGTGGGCTGCTGGGTTTGTAGGGTTGTAGGGTGGAAGATTCATTATGTAATAATGAATTAACAATTATCTATTAATTCTAAATTAAATATGTAATTGATTATCAATTATGTAACTGTTGTTATACTTATTTTTTTTCATTATATTTTATGTGTGGTTTGCTAGGTTTGTAGGGGTATAGGATGGAAATGTAAGTAATAAATAAATAATCATTATTTTTTATTGGAAATTAATTATCACATTGTTTATGAAGTAAAAATGTCGATATTAAGAGTTTTATATTTTTTCTAAATTAATATGCTTATTCAAATATGTAATGTGTTTTTTCTACTGCAGCGCACTGATAGGTGGGAACAGGTATAAGCAACACTTGCTCTTTCTAGCCCTCACTCTCGCTAAGCGCAACATCGCCCAGCAGTGGAAGGTGGTGTCCCCTCTGACAATTGGTGGGCGGAAAAAGGCTATTGATAGATGCATGGGAGCGGAGATTGAGGTGTTCCAGGCCCGGAGCTGCCCCCAGAGGCATAGGAAAATATGGTCCCGTTGTGCGAACTATTGGGGCCTCAACTTACCCCGCCTACCATCCGCGGACCCCTGAGAAGATTTGTTTTCCCACACATAATTGGCTATCGAGCAACCCAGACAATCAATCAGATTTAATAAGCCGTGTAGGATCTGAGACTGTCTGTGGCCATGTTTTTGTTGTGTTACCTGAAGGTTACGCAGGAGTTACAGTTTCATGTCAGTATTTGTACTCCTGATTAATTAAACCTTCCAAGTGTATACAAAGGGATATGGCCCATAATGTACCATGAAAACTCAATAAAATATGTTGTTAAAAAAAACAAAAATGTAATGTGTTTGAAGTGAAGTAGTTTGCCTACTTTTGCTTAGACTGGAGAGGGAATAGTAAATGTAACCCCTCTGAAGTCTAATGCTTTCCCTACTGTTCAAAAGGTAGGAGAGAGAATATAAATGCTACCTCTCCAAAATACAGTGCTTTCCCATCAGTTGCACAGACTGGAGTGGGAATAGTAAATCTTACCCCTCTAAAGTCCAACGCTTTCCCTGCTGTTGCACAGACTGGAGTAAGAGTAGTACATTTTACCTTTTTGAAGTCCAACGCTTTCACTATTGTTTCACAGACTGGAGTAGTAATAGCAAATCGTACCCCTCTGAAGTCCATCGCTTTCCCTACTGTTGCACAGACTGGAGTGGGAATAGTAAATTTAACCCTTCCAATGTTCAGCACATTCAGTACTGTTGCGCTGTTTGGAGTGGTAAGAATATAATTACCCCCTCCGAAGTCCTACATTTTCGCTACTGTTGCATAAACTGGAGTGGGAACAGTATATCTATTATTCACAGACTCCAATTCATTTCCTATTATTGCTTGAATACATTTTTTTTCATTACGTATTTTTTTATATTTTTATGGGTTTTAAAATCTTTATAATATTTTTTGTAATGTGTTCTTTTTTATTTTTTTAAATTTAATTTGTTAATATTAATTTATCTAATGCTTTGGAATTGAATTGTTAAATTTGTTTCTGTTTCTGTTTCATTTAGTATATAGGAAGGAAGAGGACGGCTCAATTTTTTCAGAACAGTCCTCTTTATTTCATTGTTATATTTTCTCCATTAGGTGCAAGAATAAGACCTACGTGTTTCAGCCGTAGCCGTCAACAGGGTCATAGATTTCCATTGTGGGGAGTGTATTTTTAAAGGGAACAGCACAATCCCACCATCATACATTAAAAACAACAAGACTGCTCACATTTCTCTCTAGTTTCCCATTATTTCATTGGTTTTTAGTCACCATTTTCAAGTTATCTTATTACATGGCGAATTGCATGTTTTTACATGGCAAGTTGCATATTGTTACACGGTGCACTTTACACATGTCAATTTAGATTGACTCTAAAGTAAAATTATATGAGATACTACATGAATATATAGAATGGAATTCAAAACAAATTCAAAATATCCGAACCATTCTATCCAACTTCATCCTAATTATTGTACAAAAGTTGCAGTCCATCAAGTGATGAAAATTTAGATCAGCTCTGAAGTAAAAATACATGTAGTATTCCCTCTATACATTGAACAAAGTTCAAAACAAGTTCAAAAGTGTCCAAAGTAGTCTATCAGACTTCATCTTACTTGTTGAAAAAAAAGTTGCAGTTACCTCAAGTTCAACTAAAGTACAGTAGAAGTAAGGTACTCTAGATAGCTGTTTCCATGTTTGTCTTTTATTGGTACAGTTTTATAGTCAGGTCCAACAATAATGCTACATTTCTCATTTAAGGTTCAAATACAAACTTTACTTAAGGTGCAAAGTCCAAGATTTCATTGCGTAGGAAGATGGTCATCTAGGTCCCATTTGAAATACAAATCTCAAGATTGTAAAGTACATATGAGATAGTATTCTGCAGTTCATTATCTAAATGATACTTCAGTTACAATATCCTCAACCCAATATATTAGGGCTTAACACAATGATTTTGCAAATCAGACAAGATCATATAACATACAGGAGCATTGCATAGTTCCAATCCTATTATTCACTGCTAGCTCTCAAGTCTTTGTCAAAGTGCATTGCAGATGGTTTCAACCAATTTATCAGAATTCATAATTGTTGTTCTATACGCTTACAAGCTCACCCAATCTAACTAAAGCGCAGTATTTCAAAGCAGTATGTTTCTTTTTTGTCAATTATGAGTACTGTTCTGTGATCTGGATTAACCATGGTATTCCAATTTCCTTAAGGTGCAATTGTAAGATGTTATTTCCGAAAAATGTAAACGCAATATGTTGTTATGTACGAGGGTCCTTCAAGTTATTTTTATAGTTCCAATGTTACGATTGTAAGGTGCATATATAACTCAACTATTATGCAAAACATGCAAGATCTTAAAAGTGCAGATGCATCTCATGGATAATTTAATTCAAGGTTCCCTCTAACCTGACATAACATTTGATAAAATCTGAAATCTTGACATTAAGTTATAAAGTGAAAATCCAAATATCTTCAAGCCATATTTCAGGAACTAGATCACTCAGTCTGTGAAGTATGAATATTCTCAATGCTTTTGGGATTCTACCACCTTCTATATAACTTTTGAGTGTCGTCATTTCCCACCATTTATTGATCTCAGCAATTCTTGACTGTTCTAGTTCTCAACATGTCTGTGTATTATAGCAGGCATTGCTTTATCGACCCCCCCTTGGTCTCCAAACAATTCCAGTGCTTTCATTTCACGTTTGGCACATATATAGCATGTGCTTTTTATAGTAGTAAATTTAAAGAATTAAACAAAAAAATTAATATAATGTAAAATATATATTTTTAATAATTGTGTTACATTATATATAAATAAACATACACATATATGTATGTGGGTTTTTATAAGTATATATTTAAAAATAGTATCAAATATTTGTGAGATTTATTTGATTAACATATTATTGTTATATATTAAAATATTTAAGATTTACTACTTTAAACTATATATGTATATAAATATATACATATATGATATTTTTGTATGTTTTTTTATTAAATTAGTGTGAAACAAAATTTATTCTGATATTTTTGTACCTACCACTATAAGGATATGGAATCGATATTTTTGTAAACAATATTTTGGACATGATATTTCTTTTACACAATATTGTTGATTCCAATATTATGTCAGTGATCCATATCTGGAAACATCAGATGGTGGCCACATATATTGCAAGAGTTCCCGGGGGCTAATTGAAGCAGTAAAAATTAGATTTCCAGATAAGCAATATGCAATTTTATTCTATTCAAATTTATTTGAGGTTATATTGTTGATATTCTTAAATGTGGCAAGGAACTAGCCTTCACGACCTACGTTGGGCACCAATGCATAGAGGAATGGGCCAGTTAACAAACTTTTATGTGAAAGGCTCCTTCTGTGTCTGCTGAACGCAATTGCACTGCCAGCTAGTTGGCCTACCAGTCTCAAGAGATTATGATGTCTTTATTGACTTATTGTAGAAACAGACCACATGCATGTACGCACAAATAGATGTACGCTCACAATCTGGCATGCCTTCACCTGTAAATATGTATTTTTTTCTTGTGCAAGTAAAATAGTGATGAGAGTATGTCATAACAGAAAATTATGTGGCATAATGGCCAGAGCTGCAGACTTTGGAACTGGGGAACCAGGGCTCTGATTTACTAAACGATTGCATTGCCATTGAGTCATGCAGGGTGGCGCAAGGCAACTCAACGGCTTAAGTGATATTTACTAAGCCACACAGAGGCACCTTACATGGCTCTGCGTGACTTAGTAAATCCAAATTAACTCAAGGCAGCACAAATCATAACCATGTCTTACTCTGCATTAGGCGATCGTTCCGTGGGTGGAGGGTGAGCGTTCCCACTTAGCCACTCATGGATTTTGGTGCATACACAGGTTTACTAAGGGTAGTAAACCTGGGACTGGCTCAAAATACTACGTCCTCCCAACAGAGGCATAATGAGTAGAAATATGTTTATTTCTCCTCGTTATTTACTCTTTCTACATGTGCATGCAGAAAGAGAAAAATGCCTCTGAGGATTGTTTTTGTGCAGAAAGGTGTACCTTCCTGCACAAAACGGTCCTGCCTGTAATGCAGGATCTCTTGCACAATGACACAAAGGTGTCTGCATTTTGCTTGGCTCCACCCAGAGCACTAGCACACAAAGAGAGAGCACGAGTGTGGCATATCTTAGTAAATATTCCTGCTCTCTATTGGACGCAATGCAGAAAGTTGTCTTGCTGCATTGCGTTATGTCACATGTTAGTAAATCTGGCCTCAGGGTCAAGTCTCGTCACCAACTCAACATCCTGTGATTCTAGGTAAATCACTGAGAGCGTCATTTATGGATGTAGGGCAGCAAAGGAAGACCCCTTGCTGCGCTACCCTGCCCTACGCCAAAGTGAAATGGAAGGAATGCACCATATTGAAGCAATAGGGTGCATTCCTGTCCCTTCTGCCTGCACTGGCGCCATTTTGGCAGCCTTGCCCCAATGTAGGCACCCTTGCACCATGGTGCAAGGGTGCCTCCGTTGCAGGCAGGATTGTTTTTGTGCAGGAAGAGGCACCTTCCATGCAAAACCAATCATACGAGGCGTTTTCCTCCTATGCGCACTACAAAATGCAGCACACATGGAAAGAGGAAAAAATTAGGCAAAATAACATATTTCTCCTCTTTACGCCTCACCTCAAGACGCATATGAATTTGATGATTTTCGTTGCGTCGCCTTACTCATGATTTATGAGGCCTCTCAAAGCCACGCAGGCATCATGCATTTTAAACAATGCCCCGCGTCACGCATGTACTACTTTACGTGACGCAAAGGCGACGCAGGTCTCTCATAAATAAGCCCCTTAATCTCCCCGTGCTCAAAAAACAAAAATGAATGTTTCCTTGTGAAATATAACAGGTGGTCACGTAAAGCTCTCCAAAACTTTTGGGTTGGATTCACGCTATGTTAGTCGGCAAAAAAAAGAGTGTATTATTTAGATGGAAGTGTGACAGCACTAATAATAACCATAAACTGGAAATTTCATGCAGCTGATCTAACTGGCCAGGCGAAATGGTAGCGAGAGGCTGTTGATGTAGTTTAAAGATAATGTAGTTGTTCCGGCACAGAGACATTACTGCCATGTTGCTGTAACTGGAACAACTGTGCACATTGAAGAAAATAAGAAATGAGCAGTGTGCTCAGAGGCCCTAATGGATAAATTAGCTTTCTGCCTGACAGTTGGGCTCACATTTAGAAACTCAAATTGACACGACAATGAATAGCCTGACGTTTATTAAAGAGTGACCTATTCAGCAGCCATTAAACAGATTGGAGCTGTCTACAGGGCTGCGGAACTGTTTCCAAGGAGGGGCGGCGACTCCTGGCACAAAAAGATTGGGAGGATACGTACCACAAAGCCCTCAGAAATTAGAGGGTTTATGTCCCCGCCCCAAAAATTTGGTTTAACCCAACAGACTCCCATGACAGTATTTGAAGCCAAAATCATCCCAGGTAAATGTTTACAGTGCTCTGAATTGGCAATTCCAGAGCGTAATGCTTTACACAGGCACATTACACAGTGGCATAGCTAGACTTATTGCCGCCCGGGCGGTTGCTGGGTTTGTCACCCGGTGCAGGTAAGAGCAGGGGGGCTAGGAGTGGTGGCAGTCGACAGACGACTTCTTCTGGCGGGTGGGGGGAAGTGGCGGTCGACAGATGACTTGTTTTCAGGGCGGGGGTGGTAGTCAACAGACTACTTGCTTCCCTCTGCCCCCCCCAAAAGAGTGCCGCCCCCCAGCTACGCCACTGACATAACATTTTCATTCCACCCTCACAATGCAGGTAGGGAACCTAGAATTTTCAATATGGAGAAGGGGAGTGTTTCCTCAAGTACTTATTTATTAGTTTTTTTTAACCCCATGCCTGCGCATGACGGAACCACGCCGTCATGAGCCACGGGCGGCTTGTTCTCATGACGGCGTGGTTCCGTCATGCTGCGGCCGCTCCGCCCATGCGGCACTGATTCCCCGCCTGTGCAGGCGAATTGGTGAGCGTGCGGGCCCGTGACGGAACCACGCCGTCATGAGCACACACCTCCCGTCGCTTATGACGGCGTGGTTCCGTCACGAGCATGGCGGTGCCGCGCTCATCCCCCATCCCCCCAGCTCTGCGGCGGAATTAGCGCCGCGGCCAAGGGGTTAAGCAAGGCGAAGGATTCACATGTTTATAATATATTGGCGTAAAAAGCAATGGGTATTACAGCCATTTTTTAAGAAGTACCTATGAAATATCCCAGAATGAATGTATTCAATACATTGAAGGCTACAACTTCCACTACAATCAGACAAATGATATTGGGCGTGGACCAGCATACGAAATATAGTGACATTTCAGTACTTTCAGGGTACCAAGGGGGCACTTCCATAAAGAAATGAGAGCCATTAACCTTAGGGCATCACCCATTGATGGTCCCAAATAGCAGTCAGGGCACCAAAAATGCAATTTTTAGTGTATGAGGTGCACTGCAGTGGCAAGATAGTACTTGATCAGTAATTAAGAAATTCCTCCCACCATTTCTGAACATAGCTGAGCATGCTGATTGCAAATGGGAATTCAGGTGTCTTTTCACCTGCTTTGCGAAATTGGAGAGGACACTGACCCAGACTACCTGATGCTATGATACAGCAAGGCTATCTACACAACATGTTGGCCTTGCTGTCACTTTGTAAATTTACCAAGATGAAGTTTTAAAAGGATTTATCAATGTGTATAACAACATTATGAAGATGACTATAGTTATTATGCAAACCAAGCAAAATGGAAACTGATTTGAACGTATTCTCATCAACTCTGTTCTCTGATGACCTATGGGTATCATAGTGAGTTTTGAACATTTTACACAGATTTCTACATAAACTCTAATAAGTAGATTCACAAAGGTATAGGTCTACTCCTACAGTGAGATGTAATTCTTCATGTTTTTTGCTATTCACCATTTCCGATTGGAGATTTATAATTAGATGTCGACTTTATTGTCCCCACCCTCTCAAGTGAGACTCCTAGGACTGAATGTATGAGTGTAAAGTTACCATTAGTAACTTTTCACTTGGGTGTGGACCTCTCAGCCACTGTGGCAGAGATCTCCCTATAGGAAAATGTATTGGAGTTATTTTATTTAATAAAAAATAAAGTGAATGTAATGTAAAAGAAATACTACTAACCCAGGATTACATAAAACTAAAGGATACAACACACTATCTCCAAAATGTAACTTTGCATTCATTTGTAAATTACCTTAAGTATATTAATTATTCGGTTATCATATTTTCTGTACAATATCATGCAATTAAATACACCCAGCCTCACTTACCTTTTTATTTAATTTATAACACTTTTGATTAAGAGTTATGTTTTTAATTAGTGCATTACATTTCAGACCTTTTAAGCTAACTTATACATTTGAGTTATTTATCTTAACAGTAAGTATATTTAGAAATACAATTTAGTATATTCTCAATTAATTGTATCTGTGTTTTAATTTAAATATTATATATGTATATTTGAAATTTCGAATACTATATTCTATTTTACGTTATTTCATTTTGACTGTTAGTGTTATAGCTAACTTCCATTGTTTTCTATGGCAGTGGTTGTAGTAACAGGGGTGGTTGGCCATGTGTAGTGCTTGACTTACTGCAAGGCTGAACTGAAGACCACGTAAGCATGTTTGTCACTATTAGGGTAGTAGTAATATAAGAAGTGTATTTTGTGAATTGCAATTGTCTTACTCCTAAGTGTTTGTTTTGTATTAGCTTGTCCTTTCCAAAACCCCACCTTAAATTTCCCAAAACCGCTCCTAGCAATTTTCCCCATTTTTCAATGATCCCTTTTCCCCTCAGACATGTAGCGCTAAACATATACCTAGATGTGCAGAGCTTTCTCCACTGAGGGGGAGTTCTCCTTGCTGAAAAAATAGGAGTGACATAAATAAATATCTCTGAACATAGGATTGTGAATTGAATTTTGTTGTACATAAAAACGTACTACTAGAGTACTACTTTACGCAATCCACAATTCTTTTTGTAAATCAGACACTATGGGGCCGATTTTTGTGTTGTCAGGAAAGGCTCCAAACTGCATTTGATTTGGTGGAATCCAATTCAGAAGTCTTGTCACCTTTCCAGACGACCATGTATGATGCATGGGAGCCCACTGGGCTGTCCGAATCGGTTCAGAACGGGATTCAGGCAGCCTGAGTCATTCAGAGCCAAATCGTACAGCCCAATGGAGACGGTTTACGAATGAGCGAGTATGATGACCGATTCGGTCAGCCATTCCGAATCGGTTTGGCCGAGATGAAACGGCTGTGGGAATCGGACTTAGGGGGTTCATAGCAAGCCCCCCTTCACCTAGGGGTCTCCGACTGGGGCCCTTGTGTGTACCCATCTGGATGCATCCCAATCGCCCGGTGGGACTCACCGATCTGAGTCATTCGGAAAGTATTCCAGAACCGATTCGGTGGGAATGCTTTCCTAACAACATCGTAATCGACCCCTATGTCTTCAATGTAACCAAGTATTGTTTCTTCTGAGTTTGATAAAAATAAGCACAGGAAATTTTAAGTTATAGTAGCTATGTTTCTAAATTTGCCTAATGCTAGGAAGCAGCTTTGTGCCCCAAGTCAGTACTCTGCAAAACAAAAAATAAATACTGTGGGAAATTGGGTTATTAGTTGTGTGGCCTACACAAGCAATATGTCCACAATTCCCCCTTACAGGGAACTAAGCGCCCCATTGTTGTGCTTGACTCTCTCAGAGATATTAGTTATAGATATATGGCCCGGCTGGGTGACATACCGAGGAATAGAACTACCCCCGATATTACACCCCGAACCCGCATAGATGCCCCAACATAATACACGACCCATTAGTAAATTATAGATTGACAATTAAAAATATTGCCACAAGAACATCAATCTAGATGTGGTGGTGGGTACTCAGTGGGATCAGGTGTTATTGTTTAGTTTGCAGGCCAGATGTTGAACTGGCTGAATTGTTATTGTTATTTCAAAAGTGATACTTTCTGCATTGATCGTTATATGTGTGGCCTACACCTGGCCCTGACCTATTTGTACTGTTAAAATTTAATAACATTTGTTGTGAGAAAAAAAGTTATAGATATTTGTGGCAAATAGCAGTGAACGCTGCAAATACATTGAGCCAGAGATGGATAACCTGATTTCACAATCATTTGCATTGATGTTCCACTGTGCATAGGGATTAGCAGATATATCCAGATACCATGGGCAACTATTACAATTCATCAGTAAGTCACTTCATGAGAGCTTAATCCAGCCCCTTAAAGAAGTCGGCACAATGACCTACCTACAGAAGCCTCCATTTTGGCTGTCCTGAAAACTATTAACCAATTGTAAAATCACCTAACTTGCCAATGGGTTTATGGGCCCATTACAAGAAGACCTCTTCCTGTCTAAGCAAAGAGGACTTGGGATATGCGATCTTGCTTGATGTCCAGCCGTCCTTTGTCATGGACCCACAGCTGTCGAAGGACCTTCATATTCTTTATTTTCCACCTGGCACCCCTGGGTATCTCCAATAGGCTTCCCATTAGACTGCTTCCCCTTGTACACAAACCCTGCCACTGAGTCACCACACTACCGTCCACATCCACCTCCTTCATTGAATCCTATTCAATCCTATTGTTTTTCAGCGAATTCATCACCCTCTGGGTCACACCAATAACTTTACTGAGAGAGTTTTTAATATTCTCTGATATGTTCTGACCTTGTACAGCACTCTACTGTCATTGACTAGGTTCGCACTGTATAAATAGTACATACATACATACAATACATGTTTGATATTTTTATGACAAGCAAAATGTCCCGATCCCAGCATTTTGTTTTAGGGTTTTGGGCTTTCATGTGTGATATAATATCGTTCACTCTTTCCTTGGCTTTTCTCTTTGCTTTTCCTTCTTTCCACCTTGTTAATAACCAAAGCCTTGCTTCCAATCAGGAGGCCAGTTACCTGGTAATCTTGACACTTCTCATGTGAGGGAGTTGGCTTTTGTTCCCCTCTATGCTGGATGGAAGTAAATGTGTAAATGTAAATGTAGAGGTACTGTATAGCGCACGACTACCCGGAGGCATCTCGGCGCTTGTACAAATACCGCTGAGGGACCCTTCCTGGCCTTTCCCTGTGAAGTGCCCACTCCTGGGCACCCCCAAGGTGAAGCCAGGCATCCTAGCGTTGTTGGGGCCATTGTGGAGATTAAGCAAGCTATTGCCCAGAGTTGCAGAGTGGTACTCATGATTAGAATAGGCACCGAGGCGAGAATTATCAGGTCCGAGGAAATTGAGCCCAAGACCCGCCGAGGCGGGAATTGAACCTTGGTCCCGGGCCAGACTTCTGCATCAGGGTCTGCCGCTCTAACAGAAGTAGCTGGCAAGTGGGTTCTGCTATTTTCTCATCCCATGTCCATTGACTGGTGCTGACTTCCTAGACTTATATCAGGATAGAAAAATCATGTTTGAACAGATTGGATTTCAGAGGAGGAGCACGTCAAAGAAAGTAGCTTTTTCAATGCAAGAGTCATTAGCACGCCAATCCCCAAGTCCTACTGGCATTTACCGGACTCTTCCTGCACTTCCCCTTTCCTGCTGAATATGAGTCCTTTCTTTGGTCATTATCCTAGTGTTCTGGACATTCTGGTGTAGGGAGCTAACTTTAGGTGACAATTAACAGCTGTATGGACTGTAAAGAAGCCCTGGGACAGGTGTGGTGGAAGCTCAGGCATCCTGCATATTGCATAGGTCTGAACTAGTTAGGCGACAGGTTTGCTCGGTTCCCTTTGCTAGGATCTCCCTTTCATGTTCAAACCAGTGCAGAGCATTTAAGTTAAAGTGTTTTGAGCCATTGGAAGTGGCCTTTTTTAACAATATTGACTCTCATTGTTCTCTTCATCTGTCCTCCAGGGGAAACATTTGGGATATTGCTAGAGAGGGATTTATATCTTATCCCTAAGGAGCTTAACTGTGCCCTTCTCCATTTTCTGTTGTCAAGGCTATGCCAGACTTCCACTCGAATCAAGACACAACCCGCCTTCCCTCTGACAAAAACTTTACTTCTTTTAGAAAGCTTGCGCTCTGTGAAGGTGGGTAGGCCGCCAAAATGTCCCTTCCTTGAAGAGACTATTTTAAATCATCATGGTCTCTTTCAGTAATGTTTGTGCAGCCTGAGGATAGAGAAGCCAAGAAGCCATCTACTGCTGTAATTTTGTGAATCATGGCAAAAAGCAAGCCTGGTTGCCACTTCCTGCTGCATACAGCGACAATCCACCAGGGACATTGTGGCTTGCTGGGATGAATGCATTTGTTTTGCCTGTGACCAACAGTTTCTGAGCAGTGACACACACATCTCCTGTCACCTTTATATCTTAGTATATGTTTCAAGCACATCTCCCCGTTGCCTTTTTTGCCTAACTGGCATCACTACAGACGTTTTGTAAATAGATTTGCAATACACAATCATACTAAAGGCTATGGCTTTGCGTGGTGAATGAACTATTTTTGAAGGTATCGCCTTAAGTGGGAAGATGGTGTTTTTACCATAATAATAACATGACTGGCCTGTGATGCAGTTAGAAATTTTGATTAGGTGGTTGATTACCCGAATCAAGGAGGTTGAACTCTCAAAGTCAATAAATTAACCAGAGCTCACCCATCTGGTAGCTATGGCGCATAGCAGATGGGCTTAACTAAAGACAAAGTTTGAAGCATTTATGCAGTGCCAAAACAGTAATAAAGTTGAAATGCAAAGCAATCAAATTGCCAAACCAAGTTATCCAAATAGAGTGAAATGTAATAATCTAAATAAAACCACAATTACAACAATCTAATAAGGGAAACAGCCAGTAGAAATAGCGCAAAGAAGCATAAAGTGGCAATGACAGTAAATGGTCACGGTAGACCAGGACCTAGGCTCAGTTTGACACAGACCGTGGTGGAGAGCAAATCGTATACACCAACTAGGTTTGTCCGTGTCAAAGATTTCACCTTCTGACTTTAGTACTTTTCCAATACTCCAGAGAAGTAAACGTGTAGAGCCCATCAGGGCCTGAGGAGAGGTACTTAGTTACTCAAAGAGTGTCAGGCAGAGGCCAAACCGCAGGCTCTAAACCAGGCCATTTGCCAATGGTCACTTGCTAGTTAAAGAGATTTATAAATGTACGGATTTTTGATGCATTACTGGTTATTTGTGCATTCTTGAGCACTCTGTATTGACAGGGATACGAAACTTGCTACTACTCGTCCTCCAAAATGAAACTCCTTCTGACTTGGCCGTCTGACAAAATATTGAGGACAAAAATAGTGCGTGCCCAAAATATCATGGTAAACATATCCAGGACAAAAATATCGAGAAGGTTAGTGCAAATAGGTAAGTATAGATTTACTATTCTATAGTCCTCATCTATGCACTGCGAAGAATAACCTTCCGATAAGGTAATTATATGTGGAGTTAAGTGTAGCAAAACATTGCTTACCAATTGACAGTTACGTTCATGATATTCTTGTCCACGATCGTCTTACTGCAATGTTTTGGTCACACAATATTTTGTTTCCGATATTTCGATCAACCACTTTTGACATATCTCAACGTTGTATATGTCACTTTAATTTGGAAGCTTTCACATTTTCTTTGCTCTACTGTGCAATGTGCTCTTCCACTGTGTTCCAGGGGCAGATGGTATGTAAGATTTTTCAATCTGCCTAAGACAAGTATGGCAGTGCCCTTGCTAAATGTTCAGGATTTTCAAATAAAATGCACATGCAGTAACCATGCATGCCACTCTTATGAAATAAGTAGTTAGCCATGAAACCTGGCATATATTTCTCTCCATGAACCTATCTTGGACACTCTTAGCCTTAGTGGTGGGTTAGGGCAAATGGGCTGGCAATAGTGCAGCCAGACAAAACCTCAGTCCCTTCTCCTTTCAAGGACTAGTTGCGGTCATGGTCAGATAAGCTTCATTCTTGGTTGGCCAAGGAAATGGTGACTGATGCAGTAGATACAGTAAAAGGTGACACGTCTCTTTAAGAGAGTCCAAAATAGAAGGAAAAAACATAAGAGTAAAAAACCTCCTTCCCATTGTAGTTGCTCTTGGGCAAATCTGGAGGAACTAAGCTTTCTCATATATAAGGGAACAGAAATGGACCTGTCCTGTTTATCCACAAAAAGATCCAAATTAGCCAAGCTGCAAGGAACAAATTATCAGCAAAAAAATAGTAGTGGGTAATGAACATGCAATAAGTAGGGAACAAATGCTTTGTAACACATCTTCCATTAGTGAATTCCTCCTTCATGATTCAACCAGAAACTAAAAGCACAGAGAACCAGCAAACTTCATATCAGATTGGGAACGTATGGTAGAGTTCTCTGGTTATACCACCATCTTGAAACTGGTTCTGCAGAAGATCAATTATGCTCCTTTTCTCAAAATGACTATATCAACTTGATATGTGAAGAACAAACCCAAATATGACATCCTTTGCCTGCAGCATGACTCTAAGATTCTGCCTTTCCTAACTAACGCTCCCAGCGGATTGTGCAACACCCTCTGGATGACCACAGAATAGTCAGTCCAGTCCAGGCAGACTGGACACCTAGGCAGGTCCTGAGCGTAGTGTCCAGCAACATTCTCTCTCAGCGGACAGCCTCCAGTAAGTTCTCTGCATGGATGTGACTCCTGACTTTATTCACCACACAGACACTTTAAGTCTGCAAAAGAAAGCTCATGTTGAAATGTGCTTATTGCCAATGCAGTCTCTCCACTATGGTTCTCTGCCTGTCTGCTCAGCGTGTGGTGATGTCACATGGAATGTTGGGGTTGCTTTGTATGAAGAGAGTTTCAGTTGGTGTGATGGGCTGAGCAGAGAGGACCCTGCTCCTGGTGGGGCATTACCATGGATCTGAACATCTTCCTGTAACTGAGAACCTGTAAGAATACCACAAGAATAAATCTATCATTACCATCTACAGGACATGTCTGCCCCTTCATACCTCGTTTTAACACTGGTGACGATTCAAAGAACCTACGTGAGCCACCTTAAACAAACTTTTCGAATTGGAAACTATAGGAACTAAAGCAACTTCAAGTAAGTGAGTTGGAAGTCGTGGATTTGATGTAATTAGTATTTAAGTAACTGAAGAAGCTCTATTAAATGAAGCAAGCTGGCACTCCAGAAGCCCCACCAGTGACCAAAGATCGGTCAGCCCCATTGTGGATGTGCCATTTATTGTTTTGGTAATGTGTCTTCTTCTTTCTGTCAAAAGTGTGTTTTCCATCTCTATGCATTTTTTGTGTTTATAATCATTATCAAAGGGGAGGGATGTGTTGGTTGTATTTATTAATGCATTCTCATCTTCTCCTGTTCCTTTGAATGTTTAGGGGATGAGTTGGTTGTATTTATTAATGCATTCTCATCTTCTTCTATTCCTTTGAATGTTTAATTATTAAGGGGGGAGATGTGTTGTAATGTGCTTATTGCCAATGCAGTCTCTCCACTATGGTTCTCTGCCTGTCTGCTCAGCGTGTGGTGATGTCACATGGAATGTTGGGGTTGCTTTGTATGAAGAGCGTTTCAGTTGGTGTGATGGGCTGAGCAGAGAGGACCCTGCTCCTGGTGGGGCATTACCATGGATCTGAACATCTTCATGTAACTGAGAACCTGTAAGATTACCACAAGAATAAACCTATCATTACTATCTACAAGACATATCTGCACCTTCATACCTCGTTTTAACAGCTCACTACTTTCATTGGCTCATGAAATACCTTATCTTCAACCAACTTGCTAAATTCTGCAAGCTGTACCCCAATGTGCAATGTGTCCGCAAAGACTCTCATTAATGTTCTAATTCTAAGGTTTTATAAGGTTTTCACCAAAAGCCGTATTTCATAAAGTGCCTGGGGTGTGCAACTGGCGTGTGTGCCCACTTTGCGCTCCCCGGGACACTTTGGAATTACAGAAGGGGCCGGAGACACTTGTTGGGCCCCTTCTTTAATACCGATAGCACTGGCACACATAAATCACCAGCGGTATCTGCAGGGGTGTTCCCTCATTTGCATAGGGGCGTGTCCCATGAAAATGAGGGAATCCCTCTGCCTCTGCACCTACTCCGTATTACAGACGTGGGTGCACAGGCAATGAAGCCCTCAGGAGGCGCACTGAGAGATGGCACAATGGTAGCCTCTGGAGCCCATGGACCCCCCAGACATCCCCTTCAAAGGTGCAGGCAGGTTACTGCCTGCACTGTTAAAACACGGAGCGGCATTAAAGTAGCCGCTCCGTGTTTCACAAGATTGTGATGCCCCCAAGGCAACATGAGATTGTGGCTGCCCTGGGGGCAGCGGATTCATGGTAATAAGGAGCATTTTCACTGTTTGCGCTAGACGCACCTTTAAAGAGGTGTGCCCAGCGCAAACTATGGTAATGCGCATTTACCATAATACCGCCCAAAATGTCCATTCAACTCCTTGAAAACTGCATAAACGTTCCACTTTTCCACCAATTGCATGTTCTCCTGTGGGACACCAGGCAGACTGGTTTATAGTATAAAATATGCTATATACATTTCTCACTGTAGTTCTATTTTATCACTTTGCCTCCTTATCCTGAAGCAGAGGTCAGACCCGGGACCAGGGTTCAATTCCCGACGCGGCAGGGTCTTGAGCCCAAATATCCACGGACTCGATAATTCTCGTTTCGGGGCCTACTCGAATCATGGGTTCACACTCTGCAGCTCTGGGCATTAGCCTGCTTAATCTCCACTACGGCCCCCCCCCCCCCGCGGCGGGATGCCTGGCTTTCACCTTGGGGGAAGCCAGGATGGGTTCCCAAGGCAAGCGCCGAGATGCCTACGGGTAATCGAGCGCTATATAAGAACGCATAATAATAATAATAATAATAATTTCATTGCCCATCTTCCTGTATGTTTTGTCTATCCCACCTCTTCTGATTGCAAAGCCAACATCCACTCATCATCCCTCTTACTACACCTTTGTCATTGAAATAGCTTACACTACTGGTGCCTCTTCATGCAGTCATCCTTTTCCCCTAATGTTGGAACTGTCAACTCACTGACTCCTTGAATAAACTCAAAATATGCATCTGCATCTAAGGCCCACTCTGTTAAAGTGCGCAATCTAAGTATATTGTGGTCACTCTAAGGGGCCACACGTAACAAGTGCACCTTCTTGTACTGTATCAGTATCCACTATTGGCTTATCTAGCTATACAATCTATTATGACCTATCTACCACGTTTTGATGTAACCAATAACTACAAAACACCAGTAGTCTTTTAGTGCAAGGGGAAAAGAGAGGCTTCACATGGCATTCACCAGAGCTTGAAAAATGAAGATCAGAATAGATCATTTGTCTGGATGTTTTGAATAGACAATTTATGTAATATTAATTTGTAGAACAGAGAGAGAGATATCACACTTCCTTTTACAGAGAGTCCGATACACAGAGGGAAAACCAGAACTTTTCTCCAGTCAGATTACTTCCAGATTGGAGGACATTTCCCATACATAATCGATTCACAGAGGAATACTCTAGGACATATGTTACATTTGTAGTTTACATGAAGTACTTTAATATGTCACCTTTATGTACTTTGAACTGAAGGGTGTGCCTTGAGTACGAAACTCATGCAGAACACTGCACACTTTTGTTTGTACGGTGGTTCAATGCTACATCGTGTTTAGAGTAACAAATACGGGAGACATCGTTTACAACGAATGCGATACAATGCATTCAATTACAATGCGGTCGTTACAACGGCCGCGTTGTTACATAGCAAACCATTACAACGCAAGTTGTTACAGCGACTTGCTGTAGGGGTCGTTATAACGACTTACTGTGGGGGGCAGAAGGTGTTGGATTTAAAATCCAACACCTTCCCTACTGTTGCACAGACTGGAGTTGGAATAGTACATTATACTATTCCAACATCCAGCGACCCCTACAGCAAGTTGTTGTAACGACTTGCGTTGTAATGGTATGTGATGTAACAATGCGGTTGTTGTAACGACTGCGTTGTAATGGCATGCGATGTAGCACAGGCATTGTAACATCGCATATTCAACAAATACATGGCATCACAGCCATATGCCATGCAGAAAATATGACGCTCCAGAATTTTTTTGCCATTTGTACAATGCGTTTTGACTCTTGGTAATTTTGGGAAGGGACATCTTAAGGATTTTCCAGGCCCTGGACAAATCATATTTTGGGGGTCCCTGTTCAGAACAGTTCGGGATTTATGATCCAGTTTTAGCTTTTTCGAGCCCTCTTTGGCCAGGTCACTGGCAGTGCAAAGGTACACTTGTCCAAATTCGAAATGTGTTTACATCTAATATTCAGGGATAGTCATGTGTATTTTCAATATTGTAACACAGCAGCAGCTCAATAATATTACTGCAAACAATCTAGGTCACAGCCTCCCATTCTCATATGCGAGGTCCTCCTTTGTTCTAAAAGAAACTTGTTTTCATGGATGCTGCATGAACATAAACACATTTCTCTGCAAAATGTCTGTAATAGACTCTCACACATCACCCACATTAAAAATAAGTTCAGGGAATAATAGTATTTAAAACAATCTGTTTAAGACTTATTCACCATCATCAGGACAAGACTCTCTGCTGAACTGAGCCTGAAAGGCTGGGTCCCCGGGTCAGAGCCCACTTTGCCCACGGCTTGAAAGCCTCTGTGTTATACTGGATAATGTCCTGTTGTGAAAAGAATGAATTGGAACAGGAATCATGTACTCACAATAGGACATTACTAGTTATCTCATTCAATAATTATTTTCTTTCGATGGAACATGGCTCAGAACAAACTTGGAGCCTTTTGACAACAATAATATCCGCATCCATTTCAATCATTACTCTCAGCAAACTATTAATTTCTCTTCTATTCATACAATAAATTGAATTAAATGGATTGAGACAAATCACCTCGGTGCTCTCTCCTGGCTGTGCCTGCTCAGTGCAGATTCAATTTGCTTCAGATGGAAAGAGTATAATAGGACATGAAACTTACATTAATGAGTACAAAATATGTTTGGGTGTACAAAATGAACTGGCAATCGTTATGATTTCTGTGTGTCACAGACTTTCACAAATTATTCGCTGCGATTTGCATAGGGTGGGTAATCAATAGCATGGAGGCATCTGCATAGAGTTCAAAACATACCATGCATCAGAAAGAGACACTAGAAAGGTGATGAGAGCAGAGCTTGACTTTCAGATGGAAGAGGCCTGACCCTACACGGCTGGGGGTTTAAAAAGGGGACAATAAGTAATGGGACAATGCAGTCTTTGTAATGCATAAGACATTTGTGATCTGGCACTGGCAACAAATACAATCAATATTAAAAGAGCATAAGAAAAAGTGGTGTGCAATGTAAAACGTTTGTGTAGAGCATTTCTTTTTTTTTTAGTTCAAAGAAAAATTTATTAAGATAACTGAATAATGGCAATATAACATACAAAGAGAAAACAACAGGAATAGCATGAATATTAACTGAGAGCATTATAAAAAGTGTGATGAAATAAAATGAGGGGAGGGACAAAAAAGAAAGGGAGGATAGGGAAGATAAAAAAGAAAGGGAGATAACAATGAGGCTAAAACTTTAACAAGTACAATCATTGAATCTACATAACATTAGAGGCAGTGCACAAATATGCAAATAAATAATCATTAATGAATAAGAAGGAACAAAAGGTTATTCAAGGGGGTTTCGAAACTTCTTGTTGAACTGGGGATAGGGGAAAGGAGTGCTTGGCACATGCATCTAGGTAAAGGGTAACGGGGAGCCATAATGCAAGCCTTTTCGGAGCCAGGGAAGTGGGGTAAACAAATGCACTATCTAGTCTGTGGTTGTAACATACATTAAACCACCAAGCTTTAAAAGTAATACCCTTGGAGTCTTTCCAATTAACAGTAATTTGCTGGAACGCAACAGCCAATAATAAATCAACAATCTGAACATTTGCATCAACATCAATCCAAGAAGAGGAAAGTGAACCAAGGAAAATGTCAGTGATAGAAAAGGGGATGGAGGTGTGGAAGATAGAATTGATTTGATTCCAGACTTTAGTCCAGAAAGCATGCGTGGGAGGACATGTGAAAAGCATATGAAAAAGTGTGGCATTGGGGTTAGAGCAAGACCAGCAAAGGTCTAAGGTCAGGGGAAAACGTTTGTGGAGGAGAGATGGCGTGTAAAGAAGGCGGTTGTAGAGGAAAAAAAGGGTTTGCGTGAGAGAGGCTGCCCTAGAAGATTTGCGAAGTTTGGTCCATATTTTGTCCCACAGGGCTGTGGGCCACGAGACATCGAGATCAGATTCCCATTGCCCCTCAACTTTGGATTTAGGCCTAGGTGATGGAGGATCGTACAAGGAATGGTATATGGAGGATGCTGATGGGTGAGAGCGTAGTTGAGTGTGTAGAGAAGAGACGGGAGTGATAGAGGACGTAGTCGAATTAGAGTTAGAGAGAGAGTCATAGGCAAACATAACTGCAGTTTTGAGTAGGGCGTATTTATGAACAAAGGAGGCAGGGAGAGAGAATAGTTGACGAAGAGTTGGAAAAGGGGTGAAGGCAGATCCAGTGAAAAGTTGGGAGACCCAGATTAAACCACGCTGCCGCCAAGTTTTCCAGTAAAAGGATTTCAATTTGATAAGAATGCTATTATTATACCAAATCGTGGTGGCGAGAAATTCTGTAATAGAGGAGGGAGGAGCCGGAGTAATGGCTAAAAGTAGTTTCGCGGTATGTTTATGAATTGGACTGGACAGGAGTTGGGGCTTGCGCGAGAAGGATAAGTATTCAGCAAAGGTAAAAGGAGAGAGAGAAAGGCGTTCAAGTTCAGCCCATAGAGGAAGAGGGTCAGCAGGGTCTGTAAGCCAAACGGCTGCCTGTTTCAGGAGGAAAGCTTTATGGTAAGCAGGAAAATTTGGGAAATTAACCCCACCCTCCGATTTGGGGAGGCGGAGACGCGATAAGGACATACGCGGGTTCTTACCAGACCATAAAAATACAGAGAGTATGGAGTTTATTTTAGTGAAAAATTTGGCAGGAATGGAAACCGGTAAATTAGAAATGGTGTAGAGGACAATTGGGGACAACATCATCTTAATAGTGTCGAGACGACCCCACCAAGAAAGGTATAGGGGGTGCCATCTAGAAGTAAGGTCAGACAATTTTTGAGAGCATTTAGTAAGGCATAATGAAATAGTGTCCGGGACAGAAGGAGTAATGTACAAACCGAGATACTTGATATGAGCTGGACTCCGAGTGAAAGTGGATGCAGCAAAGTCGGGTTTAAAGGTGAATTTGGTGAGAGGCAGGATTTCGCACTTATCACTATTGAGCTTATAACCGGAGAGATGGGAATAGGTGTGGACTTCAGCGAGGAAAGCGGGGATGGAGACCGACGGATTCGAAAGGAAAAGTAAAATGTCATCTGCATAGGCAGCTAGTTTAACTTGCGAATGAGCAAGAGGGAAGCCATGAATGTTCGGATTTTGACGTATTCTGGATAAGAAAGGTTCCAGGGCAAGATTAAAAAGAAATGGGGAGAGAGGACAGCCTTGTCGAACGCCTCTACCGAGACGGAAAAATGAAGAAATGAGACCATTGGCACACACCGCTGCTCTAGGGTTTGCATAAAGGAGGGATATAAGGGAAATGAAGTTAGGGCCAAATCCAAACCATTTTAACACGGAAAAAAGAAATGACCATTCTACCCTATCAAATGCCTTCTCGGCGTCCAAGGCAATAGCAGCTAAGGAATCATTGAATCGTGGGGATTGAGATAAGACATTAAAAAGGAGCCTGGTATTGTCGGAGATAAAACGACCCTTAACAAAACCCGATTGTTCAGGACCAAGGAGATCTGGGAGAAAAGGATCAAGCCTAATGGCCAAAGATTTGGCATATATTTTATAGTCAATGTTGACAAGGGAAATCGGTCTATAGTTCTTGCAATGTTGATGATCCTTGCCCTCCTTCGGTATGATGCAGATGTAAGCATCCGAAAAAGTGCCTGAGGAGGCAGCGCTGGTCTTGAAGGAATCAAGAAGGTGAAATAATTTGGGTAGAAGAAGGTTTGCAAAGTGTTGGTAAAATTCGACGGTGAGGCCGTCTGGACCGGGAGCCTTATCCTTTTTAAGTGAATGAAGTGCAGTGCGGAGTTCGGGAATGGTAAGGGGAGCCTCAAGGGAGGTCAAATCAACAGGAAAGGTGGAAGGAGGGTGTATGCTGGATAAGAAAGTGGAAATAGAGTGAGCAGAGGGTTGAGTGCCAGAAGAATAAAGTGCAGAGTAGAAGTGAGAAAATACCTCCAGGATGTCAGCATCTTTATGTTGCAGTACTGAATTGATATCAAAAACAGACTCCACATTCAACTTAGTTTGTTTGACTTTCAAATAATTGGCGAGAATTTTCCCCGCCTTATTTTTCCCACCATAAAATTTTTAACTGGATTTCAGGAGGTACAGGGAAGCATCATCAGAGGATTGTTTATTATAATTCATTTTTGCAGTGATGAGAGCTGTCAGAGTCTCCTGAGTGTGAGAGGTATAGTAGGAGTGCTCTAGGAGTTTAATCTGAGACAAAAGATCATTAGTGCGTTGACGAGCAAGTTTACGTTTTGCCGCAACATGTCTGAGGATAAAATCTCTGGCAGCTGCTTTGAAAGCGTCCCAGACAGTGTGAGTAGGCAAGGATGGGGTCTCATTAATAACAAAAAATTCATTGGTGAATTCAATAAAAGAGGTGGTAAATTTGGGATCAGTGAGGAGGGTATTGTTGAAGCGCCATCTTTTAGGACCACTGGATTTGGGTAAAAAATCAATGTTGACCAGGACAGGAGCGTGATCAGAGAAAACAATGGGACCAATCTCCGCTTGGGTAAGGGATTGGGAGATATGGTGGGAAAGAAATATATAATCAATACGGGATTGGGAGTGATGAACCGGGGAGTAGAATGTAAATTCTTTGTCGGTTGGATGACAAAGTCGCCATGCATCAATTAATTTGTGCTGGGAAATGGCGTGGGCAAAAAGTTTATGGGATTTATTAGGAACAAATGAAGACGTGGAGCGTCTATCCAAAAAGGGGTCCAATGGTAGGTTACAGTCACCTGCTAAAATGAAATTGTCAGCTATGCAATCAGTGATACGGGAAGCAAACGCTTTCCAAAAAATAGGATCTCCACCTGTAGGGGCATATACATTAAGCAAAGAGAAAGGGACACCTTTAGAGGATAATTTGACAAATAACCACCTGCCCTCAGGGTCAAAGTGAGATTGTAGCACTGAATGAGTAAAAGATTTGCGAATTAACAAAACAACACCATTTCTTTTGCCATCACCAGGGGCAGAAAAAACCGTACCCACCCAACCTCTTTGGAGTTTAGCAGCCTCACTATCAGTTAAGTGGGTTTCCTGTAAAAAGGCAATGTCAACATTGAGTTTAGCTAAATGAGAAAGTATCTTTTGCCTCTTAATGGGCGAATGTAAACCTTTAACGTTCCAAGAGACAATACGAACTGACATTAAGAAGATATGAAAGGGGAAAGTGCAGAGCAAAGGTGAAGGTAAGCCTCAAAGAATTCGAGAAGGAAAAAAATGAAAAAAGGAATGAAGGTAGGAAAGTGTACAGAAGAAAACAGACAGAGAAGTGCTAAAAGGGAAGCGCATGAGATAAAAAAATGCGATAAGAAAAACATGGGGTAGTACTTACAAAAGGTGTTGGGGGATGGGTGTTCAAGAGCAGGAAATAGAAGGGAAGGAGTGGAGACGAGAGACTAGAGGAGGGGGGAAAGGCCAACCAACGGAGGACAAGCAAACGGGGTCACGGGACGTCCCACCGGAGAGACACGACGGCACACAACGAGACGATCTGTGAGAAAAAGAAAACAATGAGATTAGAACAAGCAAACGACTAAATAACAGGAGAAAAGCGTTAGATTAAACAATTGGAGAACAAGAATAAGCCAGCACGAGCTGAGACCGACAAGGTCATGTAATAACTGGGGAACCTGTGGAAGAAATATCATAACGTTAGAAGAACAACAAAATATCTTAAACATCAGGAAAGACCGGAAATACTAGCAACAGAGTCATGGCGGAAAGGAAGAAGAAGGGCCAGAAAATTCCATATCAGCTGGACCGCAGGAATTGAGGAAACTGCGTAGTCGGAGAGGATCTTCAAAAGTCATTGTCTTGTTGTTATAAGTAACTTTGAATAAACAGGGGTGAAAAAGTCCATATTTGGCTCCAATGGATCGCAGTTCTGGTCTCATGTCAAGAAATTCTTTGCGACGAGAGGCAGTAGCTTTGGCGTAATCCTGAGCAATAAACAAGGTGGAATCCGACCATTTCAAATGAGGTATTGCTTTAGCCGCAAAAAGAACCTTCAGCAGATCCGTATACTCAAGAAAGTACATTATGACGCCTCTTGGTTTTGTCGCAGGAGAAGGGTTGGAAGGAGCTCTACCAAGCCTGTGTGCGCGTTGAATGTTAAGAGAAGTACCTTCAGGAAGATGAAGGAGCTTGGGCAAGAAGGACTTGAAAAAGGCAATGGCATCAGTCCCCTCGCAACCTTCCTTCAGGCCGTAAAGACGCAGGTTATTGCGCCTATTCCTGTTTTCAAGGTCCTCCACCTGCTTCTGGAGAGTGGAGAGCCTCACATCCATATGTACTGATTTGGTAGCGGCTTCCTGGAGAGAGGACACAGTCTTTTCCACATTAGAGACCCTGGTATCCATTAACGACCAATTGTCAGTTAGTACTTGCAGCTTTGAGTTGGTCTCCTCCATAAATGGGCGCAATGCTCGTATTTCCTCGAGAAGGAGTTCCATGGAGATAGCTGTCGGTGATTTTGGGGGCGACGGAGGATTATGTTTCACCCTCTTAGGAGTGGTTTTCGCTCCAGGCAGGGGGAGGGTGTCCATTTGGAGAGAAGAGTCGCAACTGGAGGGGCCTGCAGAGGCTTCTAATTGAGCCAACGCAGTAAATAGCTTCGAGTTTTTAACGAAGTTGCGTTTAGGGGTCTTGCCAGGACCCTCCGCCATGGAAGCGACAGTGAAAGGAAATCTCCAATAATGGGTAGAGCAGATATACAGCGCAGAAATGAGGAAAACCCAGCAAAGTCAGTTAAAGGAGGAGCTGGAGTGAAATCCAACACAAGTCAGGAGCAGTTGAGAAGAAATGGTTGCATTCCCAGCAATATGAAGTGAATAGCAGAGGTGACAGATGAACAAAGCAGTAGAAAGTGCAAAATGGCCACCAAATCTGAGGAGAGTGCTGGAAATCGAGTAAAAATGAAAAAAAATGATTCCAGAAGAAAAAAAAGGTCACCTGGCCACGTATTCCTGAAGCGCCGTCATTCCCTGCAATTATGGGATGTTGCCGTGAGCTGTGCACGTTTCTACAGATGACGACGTGTCAGGCGCGCTCCTGATACAAGCGCCGGCTGAGGCATCAAGATGGCGGTCGCGGCAGTGGTAGAGCCGCGACCGAAGCAAAACGGAAGCCGCCGTGCAGGGATGAGGAGCCAGTTTACAGCGTGTGGCTTTTCAGGCGCCGGAAGGGTTCCGCTATCGTTTGCAGGTAAGCATTTCGAAAGAGGAAGGCTAGAACCGCCGAATTCCCCCGATGGAGACGGAGCCTCACCCCGCTGCGGCCATCCGTCACGGGCGCTTAGCCACGCCCCTCGTGTAGAGCATTTCTAAGACACAGTTTCACTCGGATTGGGGACATAGGGGTGAGGGTTGGGTCACTCGCTTACAGAAACCAGGCCAGAGCAAAGAAAAAGGTGAAAGAAGGCGCGCAAGAGCGCCATCAGCCGCGGCCCGTCCTAATGGGCCGAGGGACCACGCCCCCTCACCTTTTGGCCACTATAAAGAATGTCTGTCAGACTGAGCAAAGGTCATCCTGACAGACACTCAGGTCAGGCTGCCAGGAGCTATGAATGCTCTAAATCCCCAGCATCCTAGCTGCCTGAGTTGAACTTTTCTGGGCTGAAGAAGCCACAGCTCCTGTGCGCGTGACATCTGCAGCCTGGCAAAGCACCTTGAGGCCCTCCCTCTCGTGACGAGGGGAAGCGGCACTGATTGCCTTGGACCTGGGTGCGTCAGTTCTAAGCCCTGAAGTGCCCAGGCCTGAGTGTCAAACACTGACCTCATCAGAGTGGGATGGGGTCAGCAGTCTTACTGACCCCATCCCACTCTGTGTCGAGTGAGGGACGGCTGATAACCCTCATTGGCTGACCTTAGGGCATCCAATGAGGGAAGGCAGCAGTCCCAACCCTCCTGCGATCTCCAAGTCAGAGCTGTGCACGTAAGTATGATTTTATATTTAATGTTTGGTATGTGAGTGTGTGCATGAATGTTTGGGAGTGAGTGTTGTGAATGAATGTGTGTGTATGTGTGTGTGTGTGTGTATGTATGTTTGCGCATGTATGAATGCATGAGTTACAGTGAGTGTGTATGTGTGCGTGTGTAGCCCCCGCCACCATCCCTGGTAAAAGTACAGGCCGCCACTGCCAGGAATTGTGAAAAATAGCTTCCCTTGTAACTTCTATAAATGCCATTAGCAATTCAATGCACACAAAGTCTTTAGTCTCTCTTCTAAATCAATTTAGGGAAGCAAATAATATGGTAAGAAAGAGTACTAGGCCTATGCTAACTATACACAGCACTCTTGATCCTTGGTGGCAGGTGGTGAGGGGTTCTAATTTTATCTTTAGCAGTGAACAACTCACCTTCGTTTCTCCAAAAATGCAAAAGTATGTGAAGTGTGATGTAAATGTGTATATAAGTGAAATTCTAACCTCTGCTTGATGTGCAAAGCCTTAAATTGTCTCCCATTATTAAAGTACGGCTTTTCCCATGCAGTTTGCACATAGTGCACATCATTTTTTTTAGGAATGACACACACTACATCTGTCAGGTTTGGAATACATATTGGGAGGTCTATTGAAGGTCTATCTTTATTATTTATTTATTTTATTTTTATTATTTATTAGTTTGTATTTATTTATGTATTAATTAATTATTATTATTATTTCTTGGAGGTCTATTTTTAGACCTTCGATTAGTCAGATGCAAAGCAGTCTTAAAGGAGTCAGGTAGGAATCAGGGATGCAGAAGGATCAGGTGTTTCCACGGTTCAAGGGGAAGAAGACCAGTACTTGTATTGCGGTTTAGAAGATCATCAGTAAGAAAGGCCATTGGTACCTTGCTGCATGCGTTTTGTGGCTTAGGGTGCTATGGAGCAGAGGGTGCAGCCTGTGGTCCATCCAAGGAACCTTTGATAGAACTGTGGAGTGAATCCATCTAAGCACAAATTCTTCGCCAGTCCTGCCTCAAGCTTTGCTTTGAGATTTGAGCAATGGGGATGTATGAGTCACACTTATTAATTTTATTCATGTATTTAAAAAGTTTTATACAGCGTCGAACATGACCCGAGAGGGTATCAGAGCGCTTAACAGATTGCAGAGCACATGTGAGGAGACAAGTGAGGCAAAACAGCAAATGGTCATAACATATACAGGCAAGCACATCTAAACTAATGGAGGGGATCAGTATTACGTAAATACAAAATAGCATAAGTAAGCAAAAGAACATGGGTGTTGAATACAGCAAAATGATCAAGAACAATAAAGGATGTAAAGAAGCCCATTAAGCTAGGAGGTCCTAACAGAGCCTGGTTGACAAGACCGTAGGCAGTGGCTAAAGTCTAATTTAGAAAAATGTTCATCAGTAAAGATTTCACTTCCTTTTTGAAGGACACTGTTGAAAGATTCAATGTGGTTTCAAACTTGGTTGGATTTAGTTATTAGTAGGTAGCCACTGTCTCTTGAATCGGGTAAAGATGTGGCAAGTTGAGACCTATTTTTTGAAGATGTGGCAAGTGCGACCTTTGTGTAGACTCCTGCACCAGAGATGATGAAATGCCAGTCTGACCCTGGCACATACATCATGCTAGGTCACTTTGGTTTTCTGGGAGTATGAGCACCTCCCTCAGAACAGAAACAATGTCCAAAAACATCTGGAGCAGAATTGCAGGAACTTAAAAGTCCAGGGCTTGGGGCAAACCGTCCCAACGGCCCTCTCCTTCTGCCAACCCTGCCCCTAACGTTTATCGTAATATGGCATATTGTAGTATCCTGTGCTTGTTTATGGAACGTGCCTTGGCCAGAACCTCACTGCGTGGGAGTTCTGTGTCTAGAATTCCCAGACTGTCAGTTGGCGTCCTTCTAATCTTCCTGATGGCGGCTCTGCTTGTGACTCAGCTTATTTATGAATAAAAGCTTGTTTAACCTACCTGGCATTCCTGATTCGTCTCAACACATATTTATTAATGCCAGGATGTTTTCTATTTTTAACATTTCAGTTTCCAAGATGTGGCACATTTTTAAGGTTTCTCCCATCTATATATATATAAAAACCAAAGTATGTCCGTTTGTCCTTTATGCATTACTACACAATTCATCCGATCGGCATGAAACTTTGGGAAGTTGTTGAGTACCCTCCCGCAAAGGTTTCTGGCTAAAAAAAAAAAATACATTTTTTTAAACAAAATTGTTAAAAGTTGTTGAGTACACTCCCGCGAAGGTTTCTGGCAAAAAAAAAAGAAATATTTGTTAAATAAAAAAAATAAAAAAATTGTTAAATATCGGCCCCCGCCCACCCAGGGCCCTCATAATCTTTCCAATACTGAACGTTTACAGTTTACGGTGCGACTCGCTTTTGCAATGACCATCAACAAAGCACAAGGACAATCGCTGCAAGCGTGTGGACTAGATTTGGAGAATCAGTGCTTCTCACATGGACAACTGTAAGTGGCCAGCTCACGCGTCGGAAAACCTTCTGATTTATTTGTGTACGCAACGTTTACAGTTTCCGGTGCGACTCCCTTTTGCAATGACCATCAACAAAGCACAATGACAATCGCTACAAGTGTGTGGACTAGATTTGGAGAATCCGTGCTTTTCACATGGACAACTGTATGTGGCCAGCTCACGCGTCGGAAAACCTTCTGATTCATTTGTGTACGAACCAGACGGAAAAACAAAAAATACCGTGTATCCACAAGCACTCAAATAAATAAACAGAATTAAAACAACACTTTAAAATGATTTCCATATTAAAATGAATAAGTTTCAATAAAAATGACACAATGTAAATTGAATGTTATCATAACAAGTTTCCTTAAATTTCCTTTCTTCTGAGATCGCAGCAACGCGCGACGGGTAAGCTAGTATGTTCATATAATATACATGACTGAAATATTTTTTCAGAGATGCGACTTGCTGAAAACTGGCTTTATAGTTGGCTTTACCAAATGTCCACCATTTCTTATGAAAAGCCATGATGAGAAATAGACTAATATGACAAAAACTTCTGTTGTTTTACACTGCCATAACCTCCTGCAGTCACATTTTTTGAGTAAGCATATTGCAGAATTCTAACACTTCCACCAATAACATACTGTATCCTGTGAATGTACATTTTTTTCCACAGTAAATTGCATAATATCCATCTGATAAATGCCAGCACTTGCAGTTCAGATGCAGAAACGATTCCCGCCTCACTGGTTCGTGCGTTTATTCCGAAGAGTTGTTGAATTAAGGAATAAAGAGTGAAAAAATAGTCTATAAGTGGCGGTCAGGTGTATGCAGTGACGGCAAGCCGCGACTCGGTTAAAGTCTGCATCAAAAAAGCAGTTTTATTCAATTATTATGTCTTGCAAATGATTGCAAACCACTTTACCAGCTGTGCAGCTTCAGGGGAGGCTTCTGTAAAACACACAATTTAGCTGTAAGGACATGAACACAAAACAACCAAAAATAGTTTTTTCACTGATGTATATTAAATATACTAACAACACTGCGCTGCTTTCAAACAAGAAACCCTAGAAAGGAACGAAGAGAAGGGATGCCATGTATGTTTTTAGGAGTATCCCTTTAGTTAATCTACCTGTACTTGTTAAGTATCCAGGGCTTTATTCTAGCGCAAAACCTGTACAGCGCTGCGCACAGTGAGGGAAGTGGAGAATGTTAATGAAGTACACCATTTACAATGCACACACTACCACTAATTGTTCATGTTGGAAATGGCCCTTTCTGCAGGGTCACCCCCCAAACGATTTGCCTTTCTCCTCCCCCTTTTTGCTGAATTCGCTTTTGTTGGCTTTAGGTCTCAGGGCACTTTACCACTGTTGACCAGTGCTAAGGTGCATGTGCTCTCCGCCAAAGAAATCGCATAATTGGTTTATACCTGTTTGGCATATTTAATTTATATATAAGTCCCTAGTAAAGTGCACTATATGTGCTAAGGGCCTGTAAATTAAATGTTACTAGTGGGCCTGCAGGACTGATCGTACCACCCACTTAAGCAGCCCTTTAAACATGTCTCAGGCCTGACACTGCAGAGCCTGTATGTGGGGTCCGACCACCATGCCAACCTGGCAAGATAATCCACTTGTTCTCAACGATAATCCACTTGCCAGGGCCAAGCCTTCCTTTTTGATACATATAAGTAACCCCAAACGTAGGCCGTGGCAGCCACAAGGGGATAGTGGAGTGTATTTAAAAGATGGACAGGTACTTTTACGTTTTACATGTCCAAGTAGTAAAAAAACTCTTACATTTTTTCTAATACTGCAAGATCTTTCTCTCCCACTTTCTTACATTAGGATTACCTTATTACATTTTATAAGTGTAATTTCCAATTTTGCCAAGATAGGCATTTCGAGTTTGGTATCTCTGGATTTTAATTTGCCAGTCTGAAATTTCCACTTTTGGAAAGTTGGCATTTTCTTACTTTAACTATTCTGTGCCTCTGCCTGTCTCTGAATGTACATCTGGGGTGGGTGACAGCTGGGTTTTGTCCATTCTCTCTAGACAGTTGCACACAACGGGAGCTGAGGTGTGCCTGATGGGCCATTCACATCATGATGGTCCATTCACACCCTGATGGGTCCTCCTGGACAGGGTGGTAGGGAGGAGCAGACACTTGCACCTGAATAAGGATGTGCCTGTCCCCACACAAAGGGCTGCATACCACTCTGTAGTGAGTTTGGAGCCAGGGCAGGAAGGCCAGGGACCTTGTGTACTTCAAAGGCTTGCCGTTGAAGTCTCCAGCACTTCAAAGGCACAACTGGGTATACGTACTGGACCCTGGAGACCACCAGCTCAGTAATCTTCTGGACCTGGGGACACTCTGCCAAGAAGAAGGACTGCTGTGCTGCTGAAAGCAATGTCACTCTGCTGGACTCTGCTGGACTCTACTGGACTCCTGCCCTGCTGCCTGCTGCTTTCCTTGCTTGGTTTTGAGAAGGACTGGACCTGAATCTCCAAATCCCCAGACCAAGTGGCTTCAAGGGCTGTCTGGCTTGCCTCCTGTTCTGAAACCTCAGGGACATTAAAGGTTTCTTTCACCCAAGCTTCAGCCCCTGAACTCTGCAAACTGTGAGTCCTACCCTGCCAAGTGGTGCCAATCGAGTCCAAGGCCCATGGAAGTTTGTTTTCTGGCTGTTTTCCTGCAGAATCCATGTGTTTGCTTTGCGCTGATGGGAACTGATGCATTGACATTTAATGCCCACACATCTCCACTTCAAGGACTCCACAGCATTGACAGCGCAGCTCGATGATGACGCATTGCCTTCATTGGCAGTGGTTCAATGACGGTGAAAGGGCGAGATTTTGATCGATACCTTATATCTATTGATCCAAACCTCGATCTGGTCGACTGAACCTTTATTGCCTGTCTTGGAAGGAAACAGTACACCTATCTGCAAATTAGTTCACCCAAGAAAGGACTCTACTCTCAAAGATCACGGACAACTTCTAGGTTTCAAAAGTTTATTGTAAAGATATAATGAGCTGCAAATACAAGCATCTCAGAATGAGATTCACGAGATACACAGGTCCAATTACATACATGTGCTCTCGAAAAGCCCTCAGACGAGCAACAGAAATCACTAACACAAGTTCTAAAAATAGCAAAGCTATCAGCATAGACGCATATCTCTCCTTCATTTAGGTTGGAGGAAAACAAACACAGGTTAGGCGTCCCTACCCTGTTCTAGATGGTATCCCTACTTAACCAAATCCCAACCTAACAAAGGTGTCAGCAATGAATGACCCCCAAGGGAAGTCACCCACTCTAAGTCTCTTGGTGAAAACCTAAAGTTCTCCAGTCATGACCCCTCACTGCCTACCCATCCGCTCTCTAAAGGGTCCTCAGGTCTCTGCTCTAACTCCACCCAGGGGTGCTGTCCCTAATACAAAACAGTCAACAACATTTGAGACGCCCCTTGCGAAACGCCTCTCACGTGGTGCAACTTCAGGCTTTTTCCATGATGCTTTGTATTGGGCCTCAGACGTTAGAGTTGACCTTGCTTCTCAGTCTCTTCTCCGGCCCGCTGATACCCCTTAAACATTCCAGAACCCTCCTCCATGTCTGGGCCGTCTACTGAACAGACCTCTATTCATTCACTTATAATTGGATCCCCCCTTTCCTGTTGCAGACAGATATCTGCCGCCAAGAACCCAACTCTCATAGACTTCTAAAAAGGCTTGCAACATTTCTCAGCCCAGACATGTACGTGTAAATCACTGCTAAAACATTTCAGGCCTACAATATTTCACATTATGATTATAGCATTCAAATTCTTCATTTAATTAAAGCATGTTAAACTCTTATTCTATTATTTAGAAAACATTACTCTAAATCACGGCCCATTAATGCAATGACCAAAAACGTTAAACAATCTGTGTCGTGAAAAGAAACACCTTCCCTTTTAGCTCCAGCTCTGGCCCTGAGGCCTACCACGTTCTGCGTTTTACCACAGACCATCTTATATGTTAACAGCTACACGACATAGATTCAAAATAATCACGTCTAATAAAATCATATAATGTCACACATTTCTGTATTAGTTCCACTTCTACTTAAATCTCTATATTAGCTATACATTTAGAATATAATTTCAGATACTATTAGCACTCATGGCATTTCTCATCATGACTTGTGCTTACTATAGGTAAGTGTGATGTACTCATACATTTATATCAGTTTGCGCTCTCTCAGTTCCCCCCTTTGATGACCTCTCGGGGTCATCACTAACATTTAAACTGCAGTTATTGCTGGCATTCTCTGTGCTTCCAGAGCTCTCAGGCTCCTGTACTGATTATCTTGTATGGCAGCCAATCTCTGCAACTGTTCTCTTTGGGCCCTTTCTGACCTTCTTGCTCTGTACCATTTGAATACCCTCACCAATCCCCACAATACTATCCCACAGATCAATATTATGATGATAGGCTTTAGGATATACCAAATAAAGCTTTTGCCTAAGGTGGAAAACCACCCTCCAACTGTACTCATTCCGTGGCCCACCTTTTCCCAGACATTTTCTCTACTCAAGTCTTCGATCTCTTTGTGTATATTAGTTATGTTCTTAATAACTTTCTCAAGGGGTTTTGAAAGGTCTGGAATGTAAGTGCAACATTCCTGAACCTTCAAAGCCTTACAGACTCCGCCCTCTTTTGCTAATAAGACATCTAATGCAAGCCGATTTTGAAGAACCATAGCCCTTATCGATTGCATCTCTCCTTCTACCAGCATTAAGGACTGAGCAGTGCTGGCAGACAACCTGTCGACAACTGTTGCCAGTCGTCTAATTTTAACATCATTAAGGATTATTCCCAAAAGAGGGAACATAGCTCCAAAGACATCTCCAACCATTTCTGCATCGCCTAAATCTCTCCTTCCCCTCGATGATGTCTGGCCCTCAATGATCAATAAGTCTTGTGCATGATATATTTTGGGGAAGACAATTGCCAAGTAACATGATCCATACCAGTTGTCAGGTAGTCTCACGTAAGCATTTCTTCCACATACAAAATACACATTTGGAATCACTTGCATTCCCTTCAGGAAATCCTTAGTGTAGTACTCTAAATTAAAAGCATGTTCACAGTCAACTTCACCCACGTATACATTTTCATAATACGTTTTGGCTCGGTGAAGACATAACTTTCCTTTCTGCGCTTTATCTAAAGCTATTGGACCACTACTACCCTTTCTCTTATGTGACTTCTCTTCCTCGGTCCAATCTAATTTCCCTTGTCCTGATTTTTTCAAAATCTTTTGTCTCCTGTAACGATCATCCACCTGCCCTATGAACTTTTTCTCGACTTCTGACACCTTGCATGTCAGATTATTTCTACGGGCATGTGAAGTATCTAAGGTAATCCAAGGAATGAAGAACTTGGCCAATCTGTCTTCACTCTTCCAGTAATCCCATTTATTCATCTGCTTATAATTCGGGACTTCTGGCAACACAGAATCATAATTGGAGAAATAGTATTCAAAACTATCTCTCTCATAAAATATACTAAGCAATAAGCTACATGTAATGCCATATGTCAGAGGGAGGTGATGATATCGAATTCCTTCATCTACAGACGCAGGCAACTGCATGCAGACGTAGCAATCCTTAACCTCCATGGCATCCACGTATTCATACAAAAGTTTAGCATAAGCATTTGACCTAAAGTCTCCTTGGGACTCGTCTACATGTAACCTGCGGGCTTCTGCAGCCAATAACGCTTTCTCTTGAGTGTTTTCCCTTTTCTCACCTGCAACAGTGGGTGTAAGTGTTACTACAGAATTCGCATCAGTTACCTTTACCTCTTCCTCATGTCCCTTTACATAAGAAATTGTTACCACTAAAGCTATTAATATTATCACTCCTACTATTAGTGTACCTATTATACATTTAGCTCTGCGGTTCGGGGTGCCGGCCTCCATTTCGTCAGACAATCTAGCTTTTCCCTTTCTCTTTGCAAAAAAAAGTTCTTTTCCTCTCGTTCCTTTACAGTCTCTTTCAATCCCTTTTTTGTCTTTAGAATCCACACAGCTGGAGGCTGACAGCCTTTTTCGCAAAAAGTCCTTTCACAGTTCAAAAAGACAACCCTAGCCCTTCTCCATCCACTCAAGGGGTTCCCTAAAATTCTCTGCTTCCTGGGCGCTAGGTAATCTTCTTTTCTTCTACTTGCTTTATTTACAAAGTCCTTTAACAATCGACTATTAGATTTGTGGTTGCAGCTTCAATAGCATAGTTCAATATTTCCATGCGAAGAGTATGCTCTTCATGTGCTGTTATCGTGGTACCAAAGTCGGGGAATTTCAATTCTGTAAGAAACATGTGTTTTAACTTGCTGAGGCGGGGAGGTCTGGGGAGCACGAATGTTAGTGACCCTTCTTGTTCGACACCGGGTACCAACAGTTGTATTTCCACGGTGATAATGGGCTCAGAACTGGACACCACCACCGCTCGGATCCTCCCTGTCTCCGGTTTCACAGACATTTGTCGCCAGATATGTCCACTCAGGTGTGGAGTATCTTCTGTTAGGCACACGCACTCTTCTTGACCTTCTTCGGTCTGGTGCTTCAGCGCCCTGAGCACCTTCTTCTGGGTCTGAGTCTTCTGATATCGGAGGAAGGGTTGCTTCTGGAGTTGACCTCAGGCTAGAACTTCTTCTTTGCGGCCAATTTGCTTCTCCACGTGCCCTTCTACTCCTTCTCCTTCTGGTCTGTTCTCGCTCTCTTTCAGACCTGTCAGGGTCAGACTCGTACTCCCAGCTGTCTTCTCCTTCTGTAGCGTCTTCTGTTTCGCTGTTGTACTGACCGTCCTCAGCTTGGTCAGACTCGTTCCCTGCTTCCACTGGCACCTCTACAGCTTGGCTAGCCCCCTCTATGGCTTCTTGGTCCTCTGCTGGACGTCCATTCGAGAGAGGAGCTGTTTCCAGAGGTGCTGGAACCCTTTTCGTATGCGACGCGTGTATCCAGTTGGGCAGGCCTCCCACCTTTACAGCTGTACTTGTGATCAGGATGACCTGGTAGGGCCCACGCCAACGAATATCCAAGCAGCTTCTTCTCACATGTTTCTTCACCAGGACCCAGTCCCCAGGATACAGGTCATGGCAAGGGCCCTGGCACGCTGGAACCTCTGCAGCCTGCACCTGAAGGGACACAGAACGCATGGCGTCAGACAGCCCCTTACAATAGTCCAGGATCATATCATCTGTGATATTTAACAGTGCAGTAGCTGGAATAGATGGCAGTCTCATTGCTCTCCCCATTAACACCTCATGTGGTGACAACCCTGTTCTTCTGTCTGGGGTACTACGAAGGCTCATGAGTACTAATGGCAGGGCGTCAGGCCAATTCAGGGTCGTTGAGGAGCAAACTTTCGCTATTCTGGACTTGATCGTGCCATTAATTTGTTCCACAATTCCTGAGGCTTCTGGTCGGTAACTGCAATGGAGTTTTTGGTCTATATTCAGTGCAACACAAATCATCTTCACAAGCTCGCTGTTAAAATGTGTTCCCCTATCTGATTCCAAAAAGGCCGGCACCCCGAACCGAGGGATAAGTTCTCTAAGCAGTAACTTAGCCACTGTGAGGGTGTCGCACCTACGTGTAGGGTATGCCTCAACCCACCTGGAGAACACACAAACAACCACCAGGACATAGCGGAGGCGGTTGCATCTTGGCATTTCAATGAAATCTATCTGCATTCTGTTGAATGGACCTCCAGACCTTCCTATGTGACTTAGCGCAACTGGTGTTCTTTTCCCTACATTCAGCTGCTGGCAGGTCACACAACGCTGGCACACTGCTTCTGCTGCTATTCTAAACTTAGGATTGTACCAAGTCTGTCTAAACACTCTCAGCATAGCATCTCTCCCTAAGTGTACGGGACCATGTATGAGTCTAGCCATTGGACTCACCATCTCATTGGGCAACACTGCTCTGCCGTCTGCTGAGACCCAAAAATGAGTCTCACCCATTACACATCCTGCCTTTTCCCATGTTTCCTTTTCTGAATCAGGAGCATTTTCTTGCATGGTTGACAGTTCATCCCAAGTATCAACAGTTTCCAGTATCATGGCTAATTCAGTTCTCACATTTATTCCACCCACATCCACCTCTGTGAAAGAGTAACCTTGTTCTGCGCAATACCGCGCAACTTCATCAGCATATCTATTGCCTTTCGAAACAAAGTCCTCATTTTTGGTATGTGCGATGCACTTTACAACTGCGATACTTGCTGGACATTGCAATGCTTCTAACAACAAGCGCACAAACTCTCCATTGCGAATGGGAGAGCCTGAAGAAGTCATGAACCCTCTTTGAGACCATAACTGCCCGTAATCATGAACTACCCCAAACCCGTATTGGCTGTCGGTGTAGATGGTGACTCGAATTTGATTGCCTGCTAAGCAAGCACGTGTTAGGGCAATAATCTCGGCTACCTGAGCGGAGTGTACTCCTTCCAGGCACCCAGCTTCCACAACTCCTTCAATTGTACAAACAGCATAAGCTGCTCTCAACTGCCCAACTTCGTCTCTTACACATGAGCCATCGACAAAGAAAACTTCATCTGGGTCCGTCAGTGGCTCATCCACAATGTCGGGTCTGGGTTTGGTGCATAGTTCAGTCACATCGAGACAGTCATGGTCTGTATATTCATCATCATCATCAATATCATTTGGAAGTGGCATTAAGGTAGCAGGGTTCAAAACAGAGCATCTCTTGAGGGTCACGTTCTCTGCAGCAAGAATAACTTGCTCATAGCGCGTGAGCCTGCTATTGGTCAGATGCTGTGTTTTGGTCCTGGTCATCAACAGTTCAACAGAATGTGGCACGCACACCTCTAACGGGTGCCCCATAACGATATTTTCACATCTCTCAATGCTGACACCCGTTGCAGCAACGGATTTGAGACATCCGGGCAACGCTGCGGCTACTGGGTCTAAAGTAGCCGAGAAATAAGCAACTGGTCTACGGGCATTCCCATGGATTTGGACCAACACAGACAACGCACAACCTTCTCTCTCACAACAGTAAAGAAAGAATTGTTTATTGTAATCAGGCATTCCCAATGCCGGAGCACGACACAGGTCCTCTCGCAACTGTAGGAACGCCATCAAACAGTCTTTGTCCCATGGTACCGGATCACTCACCTCTTTGTGCGTCAGTTTTTGCAAGGGCTTTGCTTTCAGTGAAAAGTTCACGATCCACTGTCGGCAATAACCCACCATCCCTAGGAACATCCTGACCTCTCTCTGTGTCTGAGGCGCGTTCATTTTCATGATCGCCTCTATCCTGTCTGGTGACACCTTTCGTTTGCCTTTCTCAATTCTGTGTCCCAAGTACTGCACTTCTGTCAGGCAGTACTGCAATTTTCCCGGGGACACCTTGTGCCCATTGGCAGCTAGGTGATTTAACAAAGCAATGGAATCTTCCCTGCAAGCTTCTTCTGTTTCTGACGCCACAAGGAGGTCGTCTATGTACTGGACCAGAACTGACTTCTGGGGCAGCACTAGACTTTCAAGATTTTTCTTCAGAAGCTGGTTAAAGATCGATGGACTCTCTGTATACCCCTGAGGGATACGACACCATGTTAGGACGCGATTTTCCAGCTTAAATGCGAAAAGAAAATGGCTATCTTCGTCCAAAGGGATCGAAAAGAAAGCCTGACAAAGATCGATCACAGTGAACCACTCAGCTTGGAATGGAATCTGAAACAGTATCACTGATGGATTCGGTACCACTGGACAACATGAAACGACTATGTTATTAATCTTTCGCAGGTCCTGTACTATCCGAAATTTCCCATTGGGTTTCTGCAGACCCATAATCGGGGAGTTGCATGGACTACCCACAATTTCTTTCAGTATTCCCTGTTTAATCATGGACTCGATCACGGGTTTTATGCCTGCAATCGTTTCTGGAGTCAATTTATACTGGGGTGTTCTTGGGAACTCAGCATGCGGTTTCACTACAATTTTCACTGGGTCCACCCCTTTGACCAATCCAATCTCTTCCCCAGTGAAATCCCATACCTCTGATGCCACTGTCTCTCTCAAATCCCAGGGAAGCTCGTCTACTGTCAAAGTAGGGTACAGCTCCACACATATTCTTGAGTTTGCAACTTTGAAATCTGCATCATCATCATTAGTCAATACCTCCACTCCCTGGGGTGTACAATATATAGTACAATTCAATTTGCACAACAGGTCTCTTCCTAGCAGACACACAGGGCTTGAATCGCAAACTACAAATTGGTGCTCATCGCTGTACTTCCCTATTTTCACCTGTACCGGTTCTGTCAATTGGCTGGTTATTCTCCTGTTTGCGACCCCTACCACCTGTATGGTCTCTCCAGACATGGGCAGGTCTGGAACTGCAGCTGATCTGATCGTGGATCTAGTGGCTCCTGTGTCCACCAGAAATGTCGTAGGGCACCCTGCTACTTCTGCTTCCACATAGGGTCCCCTCTGATCTACCTCTAAGGCTGCCCCAAGGGTGCAGTCTTCTCTTTCCACTCTCTGTCCGGTTAATGGGTCCACATAATAGCATTCTTCACCTTCCACAAACAGGGGCATTTGTCTATAGGTCTTACCCATACTCCCTACTCGAGGAGGTTGCGGGAACTGGGCTCGGGGAGGAGCCCCCCCCCCTTTGAGCACCTTTCCTTGGTATGGCGTCGCCCCTCTCATAGGTGCGCTCTGGACCTCTTCCTCCTCTATCTCTTGCTCTCCTATCTCTACATTGTAAGGGCACTCGCGTTTCCAATGCCCCAACTCGTTGCACTGGTGACACCTAGTCGTTTTCTTCAAGGTAGCTATGTCTACTCTGGGTCTGAAGGTAGTACTCTCCTCATTACCCTTGTTCTGACTGTACTGCTTCTTACCTCCTGTACCTGTCCCTTGCTGCTGTTGTTGCGGTCCCCCCTTTCCTGCTGCCTGCAATTGTACCACCATCAGCTTCTCTTTTAGTTTCTTAGCCTTGGAGTCTACCTCATCACAGCAGTACCTGGCATATCTCAGTATTTCATCTAGGGGTCTACTTTGCCAACAAATCGAGTGTTGCTGAATCATTAAACTAATATCCGGTCTCAGTCCCAGGACGAACTTGGACACGAATTGCCCTATGTCCTTTGGATCCATTACATCCAAGCCGCTATACTGTTTAAACGCCTTCAGCAATCTCTCGTAATATTCATGGACTGTCTCTTTGGGTTCCTGTCTCGTTCTGTCTATTCTGACCCAATCTATGTCTTGCATTGGCACCTTCTCTTTCAGCCAAGTCATCACTCTCTCGAATTTTGCCATCACGATCTCGGACGGCCCATTAGTCCTAGCATCTCTCTCTGGTTCCGTTGTGGGCCACTCAGCGCTAACCTTGCATGCTGTCCACAGATCTCCTGGTACTACAATGTCAAACAGCGTGTTCAGATCTATCCATAGGACTTTTGAGATCTTCACAAACCTCTCGACTTGCTTGTACCACTCCACGGGGCTCTCTCGTAACTTGGGGAAAGATGTGGTAAAAGCAGCTAAATCTCCCCTACTCCAAGGGACATGTACATAGCTCCCATTGGCAACTTCACGCAAAGGGTAAGCTTCTATTCCCCGCTGTCCTGGTGTTATACCAATCATGCTTCTTCTGCCGGTCCCTTTCTTGGACCACCTCTCTTCCCATTTATCTAGTGCCCTCCATGTCCTTATTCCAGTAATCAGTTCCCTTATGTGTGTTTTCAGCCCAATCGTTCTCCTCTCATCTAGATCTCGATCTGAGTAATGTAGCCTGTGGTTACCCTGTAATGCTTTGGTTCTTGACAAGTCCACCATATATTTGCCTGCTAGTTCGACTAACTTCTCATGGACTGCTCTCGCCTTTCGTGTGATGTCCTTTGCCATATACAGTATTTCATCCTGTTCATACATTTCCATTCTTTCTAAAGGCAGGGTACCATCTACCATGTCATCCAGATCTGACCTTAAGCTGGAGACATCAAGTCTCTTGGCTTTTATCTCAGCTCGCAATATGTCTTTTGAAGGGGGCTCACTAGTCTCCCTCCCATCCCAACTTCGAGCTCTGCGTTTGGGCTCAGGAGAATTAATGGGTGGCCTCCCTTGCTCCCATCTCTCCAGGTCCCATGCTCGGCCATCCAATCTTGGAAGGTGATGGAACACGGGCCTTTTATCCCTACTCTCTCTCTGCCCACTCTCGTCTTCTTCTCTCCTCTCACCGCACATCTCTCTGTTATTTTCCCTCTGGTCGCTACACTCCCTTTGCCTCGTATCGCTCAGTATCCGATACGATCCTTCCTGGTTCCCCATATTCCCTGGGCTGCGCTCATTTCTGTCATCACAGGGACTATGGTGCGACCTCTCACAACTCCCATTCTGTTCTCTGGTGCCAGGCACACAGTGTGGACACTTAAAGCTGTTCCTGTACTCTTGCGCTCTCCTCTCCCCTTCACTGAGTATTGGGCACGCCACCCCTTCACTCCCGGGGCCCCCGTTTTCCAGGTCTGTTCTACCTCCATTTCGGGCCCAATGGGTGACTCCCCTACTCCCTCTACAGTCCCACTCCGGGCTACTCTCCCCAGCCCCGCAGTGAGTTCGTGCTCTGCTGTCCTGACTTTCCCTTTCTGCTTCTGCAGCATTGATGCACTTTTGAGCCTTCACTGCCTCATCCCACTGCTTCATGTACTCATTTAGCTCTTGAAAGGATTTTCGTCCAGATCCCCTCAGATCCTTTGGCCATCTAGGGCCCCCAGGATCTCCTCCTGGGTCCCCTGCTGTGTGCATCGGGGTACTCCACTCTCTGGGTATTGGCATCTGACTTGGGGAATTAGTGGTATCGTTCCTCCTTGCCTGCTCTGCTCTTTCTCTGTCTTTCCGTTTCCGTTCTTCCCCTTTTGCTCTCTCTTGGTCATATATCGATATTATAGGACCTATGGTAACAGGTACCTGTAGTGCATCTGGTAATGGGTAGGATGTGGCGCTTTCCGTTTCCGGCGCTCTTTGTACCACAAACCTACCGACTACCTGTTGCACCTGACTAGGCTGGAGCAACTCTTTCTTTGGCTCAGGATCCCACTCTGAACTGGGAAGCAGTCTATGCTCTCCTGCATTGCCCCCCTTTTCTCCTTCAGTATTCTCGACCTCTCCCCCTGCTCTATTATACGGGGGTGGCCTGTCTGTCAGTAATCTGTTTATCAGGCTGTCCTCTGTTTCGCTCTCGTCATCTTCTTCTATGGGGCTTTTATTTACTGGCGCCTCTAACACTGGGTACAGTTTATTTATTTCCAAATTATGCACTCTCCATCTTTTAGCATCCGCATCCCACCTGGCATCCTGTACTGCCCTTACCGAGCGTTTCACCCTTTCTTGCCGTCTGTTCATATTCCTTTCATGCGCTGCCCTAAGCCATGCTTCAAGGGCTTCAAACTGGGTTGGTCTAGGCAAGGGTCTCTTTGAGGTCATGACTGATTTCAATCGATGTAACACCTCTAATCTGAACGTCCCGTACTTCGGGAACGTCAGTTCCTCGTTTCCTTCAGTAATCTTACTCCACTCTGATATCCAAAGGATCGTATGCAACCCAACATTTACAGCCATATAACGAGCTGGCGTACCCTCCGGCGGGGCTTCTTCCCCTTCATACGATCCTCTCCTCTCTTTCTTAAACAGCGCTTTCAACCATTTAAAACACTTCATAATTATGCGCACAAAATCCAGCCTCGCTACTCTGTTTACTTCCTGATGACAATCCACCAATCCTGTCGCGGCTTTGCTAGCTTGGCCTATCACAGCGCGGTCTTTCTCCTGTTGGCCAATCACGTCGCGACCCTGTATGACGTGTTCGCTAGCTGGCCTATCACAGCGCGGTCTTTCTCCTGTCAGCCAATCGCTGCGCGACACCACCTGACGTCTCTTTTCTCCGCTTCGCAGCAGCACCCCTCCTTTCTCAACTCGTCTCCCGGTTATGCATGCGTCCCATTCATACACTGAAAAATGACTACTTCCGACCAAGCGGTCACTTCTCTCGACTGTACGTCCACAGTCTATCTGTAATTGTCAACACAACTGACGAGATGTCTATCGTCTTTCTGATAGGTTACTTACACACACAGTAACTTCCGACCAGCGTCCGTTACTCACGCACTCACTCTTACGTTCCCCCTATCTCGGTCTCTCGGGTGATCAATGGTACCTCATGACCCCCTTCACACTAGTTGACAATTACTCTGGGTGTCCGATACACCCGAACCACTTAAGCTCTCCTTGAACTTAAGATTTCCACCGGTTGCGCGCGCTCACAACCTGTTCCACAGTCACTCTACAGACATTCAACTCCGCCAAACATTACAACATAGATACAATACAAAAACACCGCAATCTAACACGCATAACCCTTTATACTCACTCTCTCTGATACTGCTGCTTTTTCTGTCTCACGTCATCCGGATCTTCATCTGCGGGCTGTTCTTCCGATCATCGATTTCTAGGGGCCTTGGGGTAAGCTAACCTGGCCTAGGTCACCGTCCTCAAGAAGGCAACCATCCTCTGCTACCAACTGAAAGGGCGAGATTTTGATCGATACCTTATATCTATTGATCCAAACCTCGATCTGGTCGACTGAACCTTTATTGCCTGTCTTGGAAGGAAACAGTACACCTATCTGCAAATTAGTTCACCCAAGAAAGGACTCTACTCTCAAAGATCACGGACAACTTCTAGGTTTCAAAAGTTTATTGTAAAGATATAATGAGCTGCAAATACAAGCATCTCAGAATGAGATTCACGAGATACACAGGTCCAATTACATACATGTGCTCTCGAAAAGCCCTCAGACGAGCAACAGAAATCACTAACACAAGTTCTAAAAATAGCAAAGCTATCAGCATAGACGCATATCTCTCCTTCATTTAGGTTGGAGGAAAACAAACACAGGTTAGGCGTCCCTACCCTGTTCTAGATGGTATCCCTACTTAACCAAATCCCAACCTAACAAAGGTGTCAGCAATGAATGACCCCCAAGGGAAGTCACCCACTCTAAGTCTCTTGGTGAAAACCTAAAGTTCTCCAGTCATGACCCCTCACTGCCTACCCATCCGCTCTCTAAAGGGTCCTCAGGTCTCTGCTCTAACTCCACCCAGGGGTGCTGTCCCTAATACAAAACAGTCAACAACATTTGAGACGCCCCTTGCGAAACGCCTCTCACGTGGTGCAACTTCAGGCTTTTTCCATGATGCTTTGTATTGGGCCTCAGACGTTAGAGTTGACCTTGCTTCTCAGTCTCTTCTCCGGCCCGCTGATACCCCTTAAACATTCCAGAACCCTCCTCCATGTCTGGGCCGTCTACTGAACAGACCTCTATTCATTCACTTATAATTGGATCCCCCCTTTCCTGTTGCAGACAGATATCTGCCGCCAAGAACCCAACTCTCATAGACTTCTAAAAAGGCTTGCAACATTTCTCAGCCCAGACATGTACGTGTAAATCACTGCTAAAACATTTCAGGCCTACAATATTTCACATTATGATTATAGCATTCAAATTCTTCATTTAATTAAAGCATGTTAAACTCTTATTCTATTATTTAGAAAACATTACTCTAAATCACGGCCCATTAATGCAATGACCAAAAACGTTAAACAATCTGTGTCGTGAAAAGAAACACCTTCCCTTTTAGCTCCAGCTCTGGCCCTGAGGCCTACCACGTTCTGCGTTTTACCACAGACCATCTTATATGTTAACAGCTACACGACATAGATTCAAAATAATCACGTCTAATAAAATCATATAATGTCACACATTTCTGTATTAGTTCCACTTCTACTTAAATCTCTATATTAGCTATACATTTAGAATATAATTTCAGATACTATTAGCACTCATGGCATTTCTCATCATGACTTGTGCTTACTATAGGTAAGTGTGATGTACTCATACATTTATATCAGTTTGCGCTCTCTCAACGGCGCATCGCCCAACTGCGCAGCTCGAAACTGATGCACTGCCTACATCCAGCCGGATCGACAAAGACACATCACCTCCTCCAGTCATCACAGTTTGCTCCTCGACGCTTCATCCGTGATGGTCCTGTTCCAGAGGGGCCTGCGTGGCTCCTGTATCTGACCACACTCCATTCAGTGGGCTTAGCTTTTTAGATTTGACCCGGTCCAGCCTGACCAGATAGCCCCGGTTGGCACATTTATGTCTCTAAGCACTATATTTCAAGATATTCTTTAAACATTCATATCTCTGGTTCTACTTATTGGATATATGTTGTTTTGGTCTTTTTTGTTAATTGAAATAAGCTCTATTTCATTAACATTGTGTGGTTTATTTTTGTGTGGTGTTTTCACTGTGTACTGCATTAATCCCTCCCATGCTGGTGACGGAACCGCTCCGTCACCAGCCACGGACGCGGCATGCATGTTAAAGACATGGTTGTGGTTCAGACCGCATTGTTTAGGCTTGCGTCGTTTTAGCACGTGTGGTTGTATCATATACAACTGAGAGTGAGGCAACATTTGAATACAACTAAGGCCGGTTGTTAGACCTGGCACCATTGGAGTGGGTCTCCCTTCCAGGTTTTGGATATTTTGGGCACTGTGCCACTGCTATTCAGTGCCACAGTGCAAGTGCTCCCTATGGTAAATTGATGTATGGATTAGTGACTACATGATTGGCTTATATGGTTTACTTGTCAGACCCTAGTACAGTACACTGCGTGTGTCCAGGGCTTGTAAATCATATGCTGCTGGTGGGATTGCAGTCCTGATTGTGCCACCCACCAGAGCAGCTTGTAAAGTGTGCCTCAGGCCTGCCATTGCAGAGCCTGTTAGCCATATCTGACACAGTGGATTTTTGACCTGCTGCTTGACCAGCTCAGGACAGTGTCTTCTGTGTTGGATGATGTTCTGGATTGGTTCCATTTATTTGTCACAGGATGGCCAGTGCATCAGGCTTGGATCATCCAGTTATCTGAACTCAAGGCTGTGTGTGGTGTCCCTCAGGGTTTGCTCATGTCCCCTGTCTTCATTAATGTGTTTGTCAAACCAAGTTTTCTATCATTGGGGCATGAAGCCTGAACTATCATTCGTATGCTGCTGACACACAGATCTATCCGCATGTTAAGGACCCAAAAGACAATATTCTTTCCCTTAAACAAGGTCTAAACAAGAAGTGTAGCGAGTCTAGACAGATTGTTGGGAAGTATTATACAAAATGGCCTGGTGGGTTTGGGTACATAATGGTCCCTGTGCCCAGGCTGGCCTAATTTGACATTGAATGGACAAAATGTGGTTCAGGTTCATGGCTATGTACACAGGTCAGTGCCCCTTCAAAAATATTAGGCTCATGGGTAAAAATAAATTAGCCATTCTTTGAAAAGAAATGGAGGTCTCTCAAATGGGTTCATATTTAATGGATACTTTTAGAATACGCCAGTTAAAAATAGTTTGAACAGCTGGATTCTGTAGCTCAGCTTCAACTTGATCAATTTTGCAGGATTTTGCCTGGTGCATGCTTGGACTATTTAAATTCAATGTGTTCACATCTGTTGAGCTACTAGTCTCATGTGGTTTGGTGCCCCTTTTCAAATCCTCATTGGTCTGCTCATTCTGAGCAACACCACTGCTTCCCTGCACAGGTTGTAAATACCCCTAATGGATGGGGTATGTTACTCTATGACCTGTGCTGGCTGTGCTGTTATTTTTTCCAAAAAACACAGTTGATGGACAGAATGTAGAACAATGTCATACATTCACCCCAGTACAAGGATCTGGGCCTAAATCCATCGTTTTTTTGCACTCCACACCACCCTGGGTTAGACACTGGCTATATGCAAATCAGCTCTGACCCTGTGCCTCATGGGAACAGTCCAGTCCGAACTACCAAGCCATGTCTTTCCCAGACCGGAATCAAGCATCCAAGGACCGGTTTCTGGCTATCAGCCTTCATTCAGCCTGAATAGCTTGACTCCAGTGGTGTGGAGAGCCTGGGACTCACGTCTGAGCATACCCAGCCCACTCGGGGTGAAAATTGCAAAAAACACAGTTGATGGACAGAATGTAGAACAATGTCATACATTCACCCCAGTACAAGGATCTGGGCCTAAATCCATCGTTTTTTTGCACTCCACACCACCCTGGGTTAGACACTGGCTATATGCAAATCAGCTCTGACCCTGTGCCTCATGGGAACAGTCCAGTCCGAACTACCAAGCCATGTCTTTCCCAGACTGGAATCAAGCATCCAAGGACCAAGGATGTGTTATTTTTTCCAGCACATCTTTGCCAATCAGACCAGCCTTCCCTTGTCTGTCCCCTTCTTTCCAGTATGTTTGCTGGCAATGATCTATCACTCTTGACCCTTAAAATGGCCACCCACAGATTTGTCTTCACGTCTTCCCTGTCCCAGGCATTGTAAAGGCAATATATTTACATAGAGGGTACTATTACAACACGGATGACCTGCCTATAAATCATGAGTAAAAAGGAACCTAAGAATAAAAGAACGAAAGCACTGACATCCAAGTACCACGCTCACCACTGCAGTCTGCAAAGTGAAACGTCCTTTACAACGCAACCATTACATCAAACTACACTTACAATGCAGTCGACACCCAAATTATTATCCGGATAGACAACTCCTTACCAGCGCACCAGAAAGTACAGAACATCCTAAAATTCACAATAAACTGGATGTCGGCCAACTATCTGAAAATCAATCCGGATAAGACGGAGGTGCTGGCAGTCACTAATGACGCCAACCCCTGGAACTGCCTCTTTTGGCCACCCGAGCTGGGCAAATACCCTGAGCCAGCTACAGCAGTCAAAAGCCTGGGAATAAAAATTGACAATAAACTAAACCTGGCACCCCAGGTTTCCACCACTGTCGGGGTTTGTTCCAACATAATCAGGCAGCTGCGAAAACTGGCCCAGCTACTCTCCTTCGAGACCCTCAAACGAGTGGTAGTAGCACTTATCCTATCCCGCCTGGATTACAGCAACTGACTTTACCTAGGCCTCCCAGATTACCAACTCACTAGACTTCAGACCACCATGAACGATGCGGCTCGGCTTGTGTTCAAAGTCCCACGCCGCACTCATGCCTCCCCCCTTCTACGCCAGCTACACTGGCTCCCCATCAGACAGAGGATCAAGTTCAAGGGTTTGTGCATTGCACATAAGGCCATCTATGGCAATGCACCAACCTACATAAAGAACAGTCTTACGAACTACGCCCCTACCAGAGCACTTCGATCCTCGGATGCCAGGTTGCAAGTCTGTCCCCGCACCCGCCTGTCCTCCATGGGAGGCAGAGCTTTCTCGTCTATCATTCCACAGTTCTGGAATAGACTGCCTGACAACCTCCGCAAGGAACACCTACTGTTTCCCTTTAGAAAACATTTAAAAACCCTCCTGTTTAAAGAAGACTGGGGCGCGCAGTAAAGTACCTACCTCCCCACCCTCAACACTAGCAGGCCCCTCTATCAAAGCGCTTAGAGACCGTTGGTGATAACGCGCGATACAAATATAAATAAAATTACAAATTACAAATTACATTGCAACCTCCTTTACAACGCATGTCACTACAATGCAGGCATTACAAAGCATGACACTACATCGCATGACACTACATTGCATGTCTCTACAACGCAGGCATTACATCGCATACCATTACAACGCATAGTACCCCTACACTATCCAAAACTTACCCTACTATTGCACCCCCTGGAGTTAGAATAGTAATTTTTACCCCTACACTATCCAACACTTACCCTAATGTTGAACGCCTTGGAGTTAGAATAGTAATTTTTACCCCTACACTATCCAACACTTACCCTAATGTTGAACCCCTTGGAGTTAGAATAGTAATTTTTACCCCTATACTATCCAATACTTACCTTAAATGCAATTTAATGGTATGCGTTGTAATGGTATGCGCTGTAAAGGTATAATGCAATGTAATGGAATGCGCTGTAAAGGTAGTTTCTAAAAATGCAATGTAGTGTCATGCGATGTAATGGAGTGCGTTGTAAAGGATGTTGCGATGTTAAAACTGTGTTGTAAAGGTATGCGTTGTAACATCATACATTCGTCTGCGAAGCCTCTTCTACAACGTTGGCCGTACACTGGTACCCACAATGCTTCAGTGTGGAAAATAAATACACAGACACCATAGGACAAACTGAGAGGGGGTAGGGAGCTAGTTTCCCATCAGTAATGGCAATTCGGGAATCCAGCCGGGTTTTCAATAAACTGACAAGTATCATTGGCAAGGACCTGACTGGCAATCTACTTTCTAAAATAATCTGGCCATCTGATTTTACGGAACATTGTGTATGCCCACAGCATCTGGGTCTGTTGTTAATGGGCGAGATCAGATTATAATATACAAACCAGTTTACTTTGCCAGGAACAGAGGTTTTTCCCTGCTGGAGCCCTACCCATATACTCAAGTTAAGTGCATTTCCTTTAGCAATGTCTGCCATAAGGCATCAATGTTGGGCAGACTTCTGGATGTTACCTCAACCTCCTATCTTAAACCATTAGCAATGCACATAGTATTCTATTGAATCACTTACATTTATCCACCCATAAAAATACCCTTTAAGGTATTACATTCCCCTTTTATAATGCATTGAGTCTGATTTTTAAGAGTAAACACGCACACAGTCAAATGAGATGACATTATGCAATATTACTATTTTTGCCAGCCATTGCCAAGAAATAATAAAACAAGATAAATTACCAGTTGCAGGCAAATGGCATCATGGTGCTAGGAAGAATGTAACAAGCAACTTCAATGTGGCTCGCTTTCACCAACAGACCCTGCTGTGTTTGCTGCACAAGTATTCGGGCATTTTATACGCATGGCAGCGGGCAGATAACATACCAGCAGCCAGTGCTTAATGTGAGCCAGTGGTTTCTTGTGCTTGGCACCAGCACTTAATGCTTGATGCTGGAAACAATTTCTCCATTTCCTCTACACTGAAGGCACCCTACACACCACAGCACATCTATGTCTATGTCTATGTACTGGTTCTTGTTGAGCGCATATATCACCCTACTTGACTGTACGAACCTACGGAATTGTTAATAGATGTTTATTAGCAGAACGAAGAGTTCTTGTTGGCTGATACATTTTCAGTTTCCTATCCAAGTAATGGGGACCCTGTCCATTGAGAGTTTTATGGACAAAACAGCAGATTTTAAAGTTAATCCGCTTCTTGACTGGCAGCCAATGGATTGCCTTCTGGCTAGGTGCAGAAGGGGAACGAGAGGGAAGGTTTAAAACCAGTCTAGCTGCTGTATTCTGCAGAACCTGGAGCGTATTTAAAAGTCTCATCCAGGACATGAAGAAATGTTACTCCCATCCTGGTGGAACTCCACTGGCTTCCTTTGTCACCCTGCACCAGCTGTAGAACCAGCTGCATCATTTACAAAACCATCAAAGCTTGCACCCCATCCATTTGGCTAAGAATCTCGCCATCTCTTTAGTTCTAAGTCCACCCTCAGCTAAGACTCCATCAGACTGGAGACAAAAGGTAAAAAATTAAAAACAAAGCGACAAGTCCTCTCCATCTATTCACCCAGGATCTGGAACAACATCCCCATATCCATCAGGAAGGGGAAAAAGGAGGCAAAAGTAAATCACAGTGTAAAAAAAAGGAGATGAAAGTGAGTTCAGATTCGGCGGAAAAAACAATGGTGTCAAGGATTGGCAATTCAGTGCAGGTACGAGCAGGGGGCTCGGCCTGCAGCAGCGGTGGGGAGCTGGCCCAGGGACCTGCTTAACGGGGTCGTGCTGCAGCCTCTATTAAGTAGGTGCTGCAGCCTCTATTAGGTAGGTGCCTGGGATGGGCCAGGGCACTGTGTGGGGTCAAGAGAAGGCAGGAGGGAGAGCGAGTGGGGAGAGCGTGGGGGTAGAGAGCAGTTTAAGAGGGAAAAAAGAGGCAAAAAGTTATAGTTTGTGCTGGGAAAAAAAGAAGGCAAAAGTTACGATTTGAGGAAAAGAGAGGCAAAGTTACAGTTCAGGCTGGAAAAGAAAAAGGCAAAAGTTATGATTTGAGGGGGAAAAAGGAAGGAAAAAGTCACAGTTAAGTCTGGAAAGAAGAAGGCAAAAGTTATGAATAGATGGGGAAAAGGAGGCACAAGTTACAGTTAAGGCTGGAAAAGAAGACACCGAGCAGGCCCAAACCACTTTTTGCATCTGACTCGCATTCCATCGTGCTTGGCCATATTTTTCAACGTTGAACCGGTCTCACACGATAACCACAGTTGGCGCTTTGATCTTTTAGGTCTAATTTTACCTTGCATTAAAAAAATTCATAATTCCTGTTCTACTGATTGGATTTTTGTAGTTTTGTTGTCAAATAAATCATTAAAATATACTGTATTTTTCTAAATTGGTGTGGCATTTTTCTTGTGTTGTACTGGTGCTCTTTGCCTGCTGTTCTGGTGCTTTCACTTTATTACTGTTTGTGTGCTGTATACATACTTTGCACATTGCCTCTAAGTTAAGCTCGAATGTTTTTGTGCCATGCTTCCTGAGAAATAAGCACAGGTTAATTTAGTGACTTTTGTGGTTCACTCTGACAGGGATTGTGGCTGTTGCTTGAGCAGAATTAACACCCCACTCAACCAATACCACAGTTTCTCACACATAGGCACTGCTGTGCTTCCAGTGGCGGCTGCCATCGAGTAGCATGGGTGAGGCGGAGAGTAAAAAATAAATTAAAACGTGACTTACCTTGCAGCCGGACCGCCGCCTCGCATTGTTCTCTGGAGCAGGAAACACAGGCTCCCTCTTAAGTCAATCAAAATGTTGCAATGCAGCATTGGGATTGGTCTGAGCACCATGGATCGTTGCTCAGATGGAGACAGGGAGCCTTGATTGTTTCTCATCAGGCTGTGTAATGTAACCTGCTGAGGAACATGCAAAGTGCGCAGGACTGTTTGGCCGGACCAAGAGGGCCGGCCAAACCGTCATACTCACTTAAGTGCCACCATTCCTCCCCCTGCTGGCTGTGATGACAGCCAAGTCCTGCCCCGTAGAGCTGCATGACAAAGGGAAAATAAAATTATAATAACGTAGTGGTATTATCATTGCATTTGTACTTTTTCCACTGGAAAAAATGCAGTGGGACAGTGATACTCTGCCTTAGCGGTGGAACCGCCACTGCGTGCTTCACTCTATTCCCAGGTGAGAAACCACAGACAGAATGCTGGAGGAATAGCTCAGTGAGTTGAACGTCCGTACCTTGCGTTTGAATATCAGCCCACTCAGCCTTCTGTCCTTCCAACGACTGGCCAACTGAGTATAATAACTTGAAATATAGTAACATCTGTTTACGGTGCATCAGGTGATGTATAAAAGACAAGTTATTGCATGCATATTTTTTAAGAGCCCCTACTGTTCTTACCAGTCACCTCATCTCGGAGAGTGTTGCACCCCACAACAAGGCAGGTGAAGAAGAGAGGCTGATGGGTGGGTGGGTGTAATGTTCCGACAGGGTGACTGTCACACAGAAAAGGAGGATGAGTAGATAGTTGATAGGTTTGTAAACCTCACATGCCTTACAAGCACCCTATCACTCATCACCAAACAACTATCATGCTAACAACAAGTGCACTAACCCTCTTCTTTTGCCCAATATCCCACATTTATACACAAAACACATATTTGCTACCACCCTCCAAAAGCTTTAATGTATTAAAAAAAAAAGCCAGATTCATTACATCTTGTAGCAGTCTAGTTCTTCACCCGGCTGGGTGAAGACCCGGAAAGAAAACCACACAATGTATCACTCTCTGGCCAGGCGTGGCCACAGACCTTAAATAAAGGGGCCGGGGTCGCTCAGGACTTCCGGTCCGTACCAGTAGTCATGAGTGCCTGTGCCATTATTGCCCCTGCGATTATGGTCTCTCTTTAATGTGTTTTGATATTAGCGCCCCCCCCCCCAACGTTACACTGGCGACGAAGGTGGGATACGCGCAATCCTGGTCCCGCTGGAAAAAAAAAGACACCCACCGTACAGCGCGAGGCTGCGCCGACATGCGAGAGGCCCAGCCGAGCCCAGCAGTGAGGAGACTCGGCGAGGAGGAAGAGCAGCCCCGTCTGGAGGCCGCGCGGTGAGCTGAGAGTGACACAGCCTGCGCTCGTGGGTGTCCCAATCTGAGAAGGAAGAAGAGCTAGCGCGCACCGCCCGGGGGTATCCCAGCGCTACTGGGAAACCCTGTGCTCAGTCGGCCCAACGCGCATGCGCAGAAGCAGGAATAACCCAAGCAAAACCCATTTGAACGGGAGAGAAAGCACGCGAAGGCACAAGACAGCTACGAGGGGACAAAGCAGCCATCCCCAAGGCAGGACACGCCGCGTGAGCGTCATAACGCTCAGCAACAGAGCTGACCAGGCAGAGAGGAGCCACAACCAAACAAGCAGTGGCAAATGTAAAGGGAGCAGTGGCACGGAGGCTGCTAAAAGACCAATAAGTATCAAAGAAAAAAAAAAGAAGAGGCAGAACAGCACAGCTGGGGCACAGCACTACACAAGGGAAAGTCAGGCACCCCAAGACACATAAGAAGACAACAAACACTGACAAACCCAAGCACCCCAGGGCACTTAGGTAGACAACAATCCCAAGAAAAGGTGCAGAACGGAAGAGAGTCGCGACTAAAGACACTTAATACGACTAGTGAAACGCGTGTGCAGTCAGCAAAGGAAGGGGCATCATGTTGGACCCAGCAGGACAGGCAGCCGCAGGACAGGCAGCCCAACAGCTAGTGGCCCCGCCGGTGGTACCGCATCCGGTACACTCACAAATTACAGCATTTCCCCCGTTTAGCGAACTCGTTGACCCGGCCACCATGTCACCAAGATGGAAAGTATGGGTTGGTCGCCTTGATAATTATTTCATGGCCACAAGAGAGACAGACGAAGCCGTCAAAAGATCGCTGCTCTTACACTTTGCGGGAGACGAAATATACAAGTTGTTCGAGCATTTCCTGAACACTGGTGCACCCCACCGACTAGGATGCGGCAGTCAGAGCCTTAAATGCTCATTTTGACCCCCAGCTCAATCCTCATTAAGAACGATTCAAGCTCAGGCAAGCCATACAAAGAGAAGGAGAGTCAATGGACACTTATCATGCACGCCTCAGAGAGTTAGTAAGCACATGCACGGAGGATGATCAAACCAAAGAAGTGCCAGCACAGCTCATCCAAGGCTGTCGCAACAAGACGCTGCGTACGCTCATACTTCGACAACCCCGGATTACCCTAGAGGAAATTCTGATTCTCGCTCGCTCACATGAACTGTCTGATATCCGTGTGACAGCAATGGAAGCCGTGCTTAACTCGCACTCCGAGCAAGCGGTCGGTGTCAAGGCGGAGCGTGTTGATGCCATTCGAACACCATCTTGAGGAGGAAGAGGAAAGTGGCCCACAAAGACAACGCGATGAACCTTGTGTGGATGGTGTGGGAGAGAAGAACATCCTCCAGACAGCTGCCCGGCAGGAGGAAAGACATGCTCGAAGTGCAGAATCCCTAATCACTTCGTGAGTGTGTGTTGAGGAGGCTCGCGAGGGAGAGGCAACACAGGGAGACGTGAGGAATCTATCCCTGGAAGAACCAATAACTTCAAGTTCGACAAAGACGTTCACTCGCCACCCGCAGCGCCTGGATGATTCATCCACAGAAGAAGACGAAGAGTGTTATTTCGTGTCGTTTGCAAGCGACCTCAAGTAGAGACGCCGACCACAACCCAAGGGCAACATCGAGATTGATGGGTCCCCAGTGACCGGCATAATTGACACCGGAGCGACGGTTAATGTGATGGGGTCGCAACACTACAAACGACTGAACCCGAGGCCACCTCTTACCCCGTCAAAAATCAGGATTCGAACATAAGGGAGCCAGGAACCACTTTCCCTAAAGAGAAAAATGACCGTACAGGTGAAATCAGAGAACCAAGAAGTAACTACAACTTTCCATATCGTGGATAGGGAAGCCGACATACTGGTCGGGAGTCATACTGCGGAAGACCTTAACATGATTGCTTTTGCAAACGCTTTAAAACTCCTACAAACTGACGACAGCCTGGATCTGTTCCCGCAACTGTTCAAGGGATTAGGGAGCATAAAGAGGCCACCCGTTAAGCTGCATATAGACAAATCTGTACAGCCGGTGGCGCTAAGACACCGACGGATCCCCTTTCATCTCCGACCACTGGTAGAACAAGAGCTCCTAAAGCTTGAACACCAAGGAGTCATCGAAAAAGTGACAGGTCCAACCCCCTGGGTGTCACCCATGGTGATTGCTGAAAAACCGAAGCAACCAGGGAAGATTCGAATATGTATCGACATGAGAATACCCAATCAAGCCATAAAACGAGAGTGACACTTGACCCCAACGGTTGATGACAACTTGGCCGACCTAAATGGGTCACAATGGTTTTCGAAGTTAGACCTAAACGCTGGTTATCACCAGTTAAAACTAGCGGAAGAAAGCAGATACATAACTACGTTTTCGACTCACCTGGGGCTTCGTCGGTACAAGAGACTAAACTTTGGGATATAATCAGCAGCAGAGACATTTCAGAATGCTGTGAGAGAAATTCTATCGGGTCTTCACGGCGTCCTTAATGTAAGTGACGATATCCTTATTCATTCCAAAACCATTGAGGACCACCACCGACAACTCCGAGCCACCCTCGGCCGGCAGAGCATGGTGTGACGCTTCACAGGGAGAAGTGCCAAATCTTCCGCAAAAAGATTGACTTCTTCGGGGATGTGTTCAATGCAGAGGGTGTCAAAGTAGACCCCAGAAAGTCACAAGCAATTCAACTCGCTCCCGCGAGCTTCAGACCAATGCTTCTGAAGTAAGAGGTTTTCTGGGGATGGTAACATATTGCGGACAATTCATCCCGAACTTAGCAATAATTGCAGAGCCGCTGCCGAATCTCACGAAAAAGGAAACCCCCTGGAAGTGGACCGCCGAGGAAGACAAAGCCTTCAAGCAAGTGAAGTCGGCCTTGCTGGACAGCACAACAATGGCATACTTTGACACCACTCGTCCCACAGAGTTGTTAATAGACGCCAGCCCAGTAGGTTTGGGAGCCCTACTCACCCAAGAGACTGAGCCGGGGACCTGGGTCCCTCTAGCATATGCAAGCAAAGCACTCACCGCGACCAAAGCCCGATATTCACAAATTGAGCTGGAAGCACTCGCGATCAAATGGCCATGCAATCATTTTCATTTGTACGTGAGCGGTCACCCATTTCGAGTGATAACGGGCCAACAACCTCTTCTTCCCTTGTTCAAAGAAACGGCACCACATCCACCTCCAAGAATGGAAAGATGGGCCATCCAATTGCAGCATTACCAGATGGAACTAATATATTGCCCAGGCGCAAAGAACCCCGCTGACTTCTTATCTCACCACCCAGCAGCAGAAGCAGACGCTGATCAAGAGACAAAGACAGAAGAGTTCATCAACATGGTCTCACAGTGGTCATGCCCGCGAGCACTCTCGACAGATGAAGTAAAGGAACATCTGGACAAAGATGCATGCCTCCAGCTGGTATCTGACGCCCTGAAAGGCGGTTCCTGGAAAGGAGTCCTCCAGAACATCCAAGGGTGGAGTGAGTCTGACCGAACTCGGCTGGGGAAGTTTTGGAAAGCGAGAAACGAACTCAGCTCTGCAGAAAACGGGATCATCCTAAGAGGGTCACGCATTGTGATACCGTAAAACCTACAGGAACGAGCGACAGTCCTGGCACATGAGGGTCATCAAGGCATCGGAAGGATGAAGTCCAGAATGAGAGAAAAGGTGTGGTTCCCAGACATGGAAGACAGCATAGACACCGTCGTACATAATTGCAGAGGTTGCCAACTCACAGGCAAAACCGAAGCTCCGGCACCTGTGATCACCGAGGATCCGGCCCCTTCACCATGGTCGTGGCTGAGCCTTGACTTCGGAAGTTTCCCTGATGGGAGGGTTACAGCTGTTCTCATTGACAGCTACACCAAGTAGCCAATTGTTGAAATTCTACCGTCCACATCGTTTGCCAATCTGCAACCCGTCTTGGAAAGATCGTTTGCCCTATTTGGCCTGCCACATGTCATCAAGACTGACAATGGGCCCCCATTCCAGGGCAGTGAGTTTAGAGACTTTCTCACATGCCTAGTGGTTGAGCATCACCGGATTACCCCTCAATGGCCACAAGCCAATGGTGAAGTAGAACGATTTATGCGCACGACTAACAAAGTATTGCGTATAGCAACAGCAGAAAATACTGATCCAGAAGTTGCGTTGCAACAGTTACTGAGGGAATATCGCAGTACACCCCACTGCACAACTCAACGGTCTCCATGGTCACTCATGCTAACAGGACCTCGACGAGACATGCTCCTGATGGCTGACAGCTGGAGCCAGAAACCATACGACCCAACGAGTACCCAAGCAAAAAGACAGAAGACCAACAACAGAGCAAGCCGTCGACGCAAAGCGCAAACCCGTATTGTATTGCCTGGATGCTCCGTGCTGCTACAGAATCGGCGGAGTGCAGGGAAGTTTCGAACTCCCTCTGAGCCCAGACTGTGGGTCGTGAAATCAACCAAGGGAACAGCAGTCACTGCGGAACGAAACGGCGAGACGATAACGAGGAATATCTCGGGTTCAAGAAAGTTCCGGGCGCAGGCAGAATGCACCACGTGGTAGATCAGTCAAAGCAAAGTGGATGAAATTCCACTGTCAAGTCCTGCAAAGTCACCACTTTCCGAAGCCCACAGTCCTGGAGCAGGCCAGCAGCACAGGGCCTTCAAGTCCACGCCACCAACACTATGAACACCGGCACCAATATAACCTCAGGGCGAATCCCCGGCCAAACCAAAGACTAGCAGATTTTGTTTGTTAATAATCTGTTGACAATATTTTGTTTCATATACCAATTTGGGAAGAGATGTAGCGGTCTAGTTCTTCACCCGGCTGGGTGAAGACCCGGAAAGAGAACCACACAATGTATCACTCTCTAGCCAGGCGTGGCCGGAGAGCTTAAATAAAGGGGCCGGGGTCGCTCGGGACTTCCGGTCCGTACCAGTGGTCATGAGTGTCTGTGCCTTTATTGCCCCTGCGATTATGGTCCCTCTTTAATGTGTTTTGATAATAGCGCCCCCCCCCCCACAAACGTTACACATCTGACAATGCTTGTTTTTTTTCAAAGATCGTGTAAATAAATATGGCTGTGCTTTGGGAGGTCCATTGAGGCGTCTGTAACAACATCCTGCTAAACCTTTCATTGGCGCTCAGCAGAGGGGGGGCCTGTTAATTATCAGAGGGAATATTTGCCTTTGTTTCTACTGAAGAGGGCTTTCCGTCCTTTGATTTTTTTCGAGATTGTTTATGGCTCTCGCGCTGCAGCGCAATCCTCCTGTGAGACCCCTTGTCTTTTTGTAGTGGTAATAAGAATGTCACCAGCGCTCTGATTTGTTGCGCATCTTCCTGAAAGGAATCCTTCCCTTGTTGACAAACTTAACAACATGGCGGATGAAACAAATCGCCCTCCGCTGAGGGTCGTCTGTATCTGATTTATGTTCTTTTCAAGTGGCCCAGATTGTAAATGACGGCAGCCCCAGGGGGGAGAGACGAGCCCCCCACCCCAAGGTTGATGTTAGCATGTTAAGTGAAGTATGATTTATGCAATCACGCGAGGCCTTGTTCTCCCGGCTGTCAATCATCAGTGCGTCTCAGAAGAGACCCGGGGAATGAAAGCTCAGCCCTGACTATGAAAACAGGAAGACATACATCAGTGGTGTAACTGCTGAACTGGTTGTATTCGTAGTTGCTTTGTGAACTTGTTTTATGTGACACTGACAGAGTTAACAGCGAGCTCTGCCCCTAGAGAAGCGCATTCTAGGGAATAAACAGCTTTTAGGCCTGAGATATTCAAGTATAGGAAATTTAAATTGAGACACAAAATGAGGCTTGCAGCATTGAAAAGCGCTTTGATTACGAGCTCTCCAGGGGGTATGAGTTATTTATCGCACCTGACAAAATTACCAGGTGCAATACGTGATACCTACAACCTATTCCAAGTTTTGAAATAAAATGGAGCAAAACGTGCACATTTCCGTGCTTTACGCATCAAAATTTGCATGTAGCCATATTTACTGAGCGTTATTCCTCTTTTATACTCCGGCACATATGACCTTCTAAAATGTATCCAGGGGATGTGGACATATGCACATCAGATCAGATGACTGGGGGTGGGTGTTTGATTTGCTCAAACGCTCCGTCCGTCATCCCCTTTGGTATCGCTTTGTTCGCCCTAAGTTGGCAGGGTATGCCCAGACGTGGGTCCCTTGCTCACTTTGCCACTGGATTCAAGATAGCCTGGCTGATGAGGATTATGAATCCGAAACCGGTCCCAGGATGCTTGTTTCCGGTCCAGGGAAGACATGGCTTGGCAGTTCAGGCTGGACTGTTCCCATGAGGCAGAGGGTCAGACTGATTTGCATATGGCCATGTCTGAGCTGGGGTGGTGGAGTGAGCTAAAGAATGATGATGGATTAAACCCAGATCAGTTGACTGGGGGTGAGTGTTTGAGTTGCTCAAACGCTCCGTCCATCATCCCCTTTGGTATGTGATTGATTGATTGAGCATTTGCATGATCTGCATGGAATGTTTCACCTGAGCAAGCCAACAAAAGTGGATCAATTTGCTAATTAGCTCTCAGTATGAATTTTGTTGAGAAGGAGGCCAAATTACACTGTTGGATACAAGGGCAGCACACATGGCCCTGATTTTGCACTCACACTGGTAAGTGAGTGCAAAATCAGGGCCATGTGTGCTGCCCTTGTATGTACCATTCATCTAAGAAGAAAGTACAGTAGAAACATGCGGTGGGGAGTTGTTACCAGACATCAGAGATGTCTTCCATCATGGAATTGAGGGGAACTAGGAAGTACAAGTTGTGATGCCACAAATCAAATCTCTCAAAACTTGAACATCAGCACTGTAGCTGGCTGGCATGAGGGAATGTTTAGGATTAGTGGTTCGATTGCATGAAGAGTGACATTTCACATATAGTGTAATGCCTTTCACCTGTACAATGCCAAGCTTTATTCAAATAGAAAATTCTTGATTAGGTTGGTAAAACCTGTCTCACTTGCACAGCATCCTTGCCAAAACTAATTAAGCTGCCAGAGTAGGCCTGCTCCAAGGGATACTGGTGTACATTCTGTCTTCACACACTTCCTCTGCCCACTGATTGAGTCCACAGTGACAAAAAGACTGAAAGTAGGGCTGTCACCGTTGGAAATGGGGAATCAGACTTGAGTCCTGGCCTCGGCTCAGTCTAGTGATTCTGGTTAAACAACTAATGCCTCTGTGCCTTAAATAAAGTGTAATGTAATTTGGGTCTCTTGTAAAGCAAGCTAATGCCTGTGGGCAAATTTATTGCATATGTAAAACTACAAAATGAAGCACAGGAATAATAGAGGGTCAAGAAACATCAAGTGGATACTAATTTAATTTGGGATCTTGCCTGCTTTAAGTCCTGCATTTGGCTGTGATTAGGCAGATTTCGAGAGTTGTTGAGAGAGTTGTTAACAGTATTCCAGTCTGTAACTAGGGATTATTCATATGGGCCCTGCTTGAAGGTATCAACATACTGCCCAAGAATAAGATATATAGGAAATATATACTACTTTTATAAATTGGGAAGTACTTTTATTGTGTTGTGTTCTTTACTTATTTCATGTTTGATACTGATGAAAACTTTACACTTATTTTTTCTAAGTTAAGCATGCCTGCTCTGTGCTACAGCTAACAAGGGTTGAGTTTAGGCTTAAATTACTGAAAGATAACTGGACCAGGTAAAGGACTGTGCCATTATTACTTGAATAGGACTACCATCCACTTCATCTAATAATCCATGTTCTCACAAGACCCATTAGAATGCTTCAGGGTGGAGTAACAGAACAATCCCAAAAAGGCAACATGTCCACAGACGATGACAGCAACTGATTCCCCTCAGAGTTTTTCAAAATTTTGTGAAGCTCCACACCTTCCGCCATGAAATCCTGTTCAACTGTCCTAGCTGGTGTGAAACAAAATCTCAGAAAGTTCAGCAAAAGAAAATCCAATAGTGTGAATTGAACCAAAGTATTTGATTGCCTTCTGCGTCATATATGTGAAAAGCCCCTTCTTCCCTTTCAAGCTTTATATTTTTCTTCAATATACCTCAGTGTGGGGCTTAATCAGTACATCAAAAGACATGAAGGTCTCCCCAAATTAAGCCCAGTGACCAACTGCTCTGAAGTCTGAAGAAGTTCATATTCAATAAGCGACTTGAGGTCTCATGTACGACCTCTTCATTTTTCCAGTTCCAAATCGCGGCTTTTTGCGACTTGCAAATAGCAAGTTGCAAAACGCGATGTACTAATGTGTTTCAGATGCATTTAGCGATTCCTAATGAGGTCGCAATTGACCTACCTCACCAATATCCATGAGGTAGGTTCCAATTTGTGACCTATTGAGAATGACTAAAAACACTGGGACGGTGGCCTTCTGAGAACAGCAGACCAGCATGTTTGCTTTTAAATAAAGCAACTTTAAAAAAAATTAAATGCATCAGGATGCATTTCAAAATGAAACGTTTCAATTTCATTTTTTAAGAGTAGGCAGTGGCACGTGAGATCTCTGCTTGCTCTTAAAAACATTTTTCACAACCATTCACGAAGGGGCAGGGGTCCCTTGTTGACCTCTTCACATTTGCGACTGGGTGACCACCTACTTGAAGTAGGCAATAGACTGCAAATATTTTTTGCAAATGCTTTCCGGTCACAAAACATTCATACATCCCCCTGCGACTCACAAATAGAAAGTGACGCCCTTGACATGCACCTTCCTAATACCAACTCGAAAACCCTATTTTGCAAGTTGGTAATAGGTTACCGACTTTCAAGATAGGTCTAGTATATGTCAAAAGGCTATTTAGCTGTCGCTAACAGCCCAATTCTTCTTTGGCGACCGCTAAAACCTTTTGTGCATGTGGCCCTCAATCACCGTCCTATGCAACATCAGCCAACCACAGTTTAGCATAACTTGGGGCCAAAACGACCCACAACAAAAGCTAAGCCTTTTTTCCCCGACTGTTTATAATTGTATATAAAACAGTAGAATATTATAGAAATCTTTGCTCTTTTGTGTTAGTATGTTTAAAAATGTTTCCTTGAATGAAGTAGATTTGGTTGTCCACTTTTATTCATGCCCAGTTAGTGAAGTAAATGTGCATTAAACACTTTCATGCCGAGATTAATTCCTGAACCATTCGAGAACACCCAGGGCCTCTCATTTGTGGGGCGGCTTTCATGGTTTATTAATATATTTTTTTTCTTTCTTAGTAAAGCAGTTCCGCCACAGTTGGCTAGTCTCTGACCCCCTGTACCCGCCAGTTATTTGCTTTTCTCATGAACATTTTGCAAATTGCACACATTATGTAATGACCACATGAGCAACATCACAATTTGCTTTCAGAGTTCTGAAAGCATGGCCACTGAAAAGGGGCAGAACAGCAAACATGGTTCGTGAGTCATTCGGTTGTCAACATTAACACTTCGAAGCAAAGCCAACAACCTTCCAGTTTCTCCATCTTAAAACATCTGAACAGATTTTCTGTAAGCCAGAAAAACTATTCTGAATAAACTTTCACTTTCAAGCCAATTTTGGTAGAATTCCATTGAGTAGTTTTGGTGTGATGAAAGCCATAGTAAAATAGTTGCAGCACTGACTCTGTGATAACATAGTGACGTAGAAGGTGAGCCATGGACCCTAGTGCAAAAAAAAGTATTTTAAAGCACAATTTAGGTCAGTGACAATGATCGAAACTGTATATATTTTAAAAACCAATTTAGAGCTCTTCTCTGTGAATTACGGGAAACCTTGAACTTTAACCGCATCGGTGCGGCGCATTTTCCCGCTGTGCGCTGAAGATTTGAAAATCCCGCGGTTCATGACGAGCTCAGCTCGTCATGAGCGTACGAGAGGTGTACCTCATGACGAGCTGAGCTCGTCATCAGCGTTGATGTGGTTAAAAAACTTTGAGTCAGAAAAACTGAGCAGATTTAAAGACCTATAAAGAAGATGGTGGCCTCTCCAATAGATTTTTGGGAAATAATGAGGCATGGTGCATGTTGAAGGTATTGGTACAAAACTGTTTCTATTTTAATTCTTTTTTTTCCCGAAAGGTGTGGATGTTTTCCCCAGAAGAACATTTTAGAAATTTAGTAGCAAATGGTAGATTTAGAGCAAGTAATTTCTACAATATTGGTCAAAACTGTTAAATTTCAAGAAAAAGGCACATTCCTTTAGTAACACATTGACCTAGTAACTTTGGTTAAAAAACTTTTAAGATAAAGACCCCTCTGTACTTGGTAGAGGTTGTCACTGATAATTGTTTGGCAGGTTCAACGTGAAATGGTGGCCAGTCATATTGTGAAACATGAAATTATATTAAACTACTTTACAATGGCGTCTTGGCATTCTTTGCAATTTTCTATATGATTCAGTCATCACATTTTATACCTTTCTCTACTGATTGCTTTCTACTCTTTCGGATTACACACTGGCCCCACTGTGCATAATTTCCCAATTCCATAAAGGGTGTCTTCAGAAACCCACCAGGAGGCGCTACGCTTTGCTAGTCATTGGGCTTGCACCAGTGATGCAGGAAAGCCTTCTTCCTCTCGCCTTCAAAGAAAATGCAATCACTGCCCAGTGTAACATTGTCCAAAAAGGTATGGAAGGTGTTGTGGTTGTAGAATTACAGTAATGGGAATTTGGCATACAATGTGTGGAAGATTCCACAGTCCGGGCTCCACACCATGGCATTTGAGTTACAGAGGCTGTGGAGTCGAAGCTGCGCCGCCCAACTCTCACCTGATCCCTCTGTGTAACACGAATAAACTGGAGTTCAAAGAGACAGCTCGTACTGTGGCCTGTGCAGTGTACCAACATTACAGAAGGCATGGTGAGGAACATCAGAGGGTACTGTGAGCAAAATGTTCTCACCAGTGACATCTTGGGCACCACTGATCTGATCTAAGTACTAGTCATTGGATCTCAGTTTACATTCTTTGGCACAACTGAGAATTTCTGGCTCGGCTGCCATTTTGAGTCTGGCTGCGTATTCGTCGGACTCATATAAGTCAGTTTTAGTGGAGTAAGTAAGTAAAGGCTTGTTAAGCGCGCGAAGTGTCTTGGCGCTAGCGGAGCAGTGGGAAACAGCTAAAGTGAACACAGTTATTTAGGGGAGGTGACAAAAAACCAAGTCTTTGCGCCCTTCTAAACAGGGTATGACTTGATTGAGATCTTACAGACTGAGGTAGGGAGGTCCACAGAGCCATGAAGAGAGAGCCATGAGCCAGTGGGAGTTTGGGGATGGACACCAGAGTGGTATAAAATGACTTAATTCTTGCATACAGGATTCAAAGTCTGTGAAATGCACATGCAGTTCCAAAGGAATTTTATAAATCAAATAATGATCACATTAACTTATTCTCCATGATATAAAATTATTGTAAAGAGTACTCAGGCAGTCAAATACTGTCTGCGGGTATTTTTTATACACCTTACTAGTGAACACAATTGCTATTCGTCTGAGAGGTGCTGGTGGGTTTTAAAATACATAAAATTAAACTAAAAAGACATTAAAATTCACAGGAAAACCTTTTAATGTGTTTGCAACTAAGTTATAAAAACTGACAACAACTGAAATGGAGCAGTTATCTGCACCATTGTCACCACAGACAAAGATAAAGAAAAGAGAGGCCTATTTAGGGGCTTTTAATATGAAAGTGTTGGTATATCCATAGCTGACACAAATATATATCACAGAATCTACCATAAACTGTTTATGGTTACCTTGCACTTTACATTGAAGAAGCACTTTTTGGATCATTAAAAACATTTACTCAGTCACGATTCAGTACGTAATCTTCTGAAACAAAATATATTTGTAGCTAAGAGGAACTATGTGGAAAGTTTTGTGTTGGTTGGTCAAGAGAGCTACATTTATAGTGCAGGCCCATTTGTTACAGTTACCAAGTTTACATAGAAAACGTTGCTTAAATACACAGAAACAAATAATAGACAAAGAAGATAACATTGTGCTAACATAGCTTCTGGAATCGCTCGGTGCATTCAGTGTTGTTTGACAAATTGAAGAAGATAAATTGTCAAAATATATATTGCTGTTTGGATTTGTGAATCAGTTCACGATCAAAACCTGAATCTAACATCAAATCTGATTGGATGAAAACCTTTTTTCCTCCTGGCCGTGTCCTGGTTTGAGAAACATGCAGTGAAAAAATTATGCAATGGCCATCTGTGCCAAAAATAGCGCATTCTAACCCCTGAGGGACATGGTCAGATAGTGGAAAGTGATCTTTGTATCTATAAAAGTGTCAAATGCTAGGTTGTGGTCAGTCACCCTTTTTACAGGATACAATCCGAAAAGTACATCTGACTGACTTAGAAGAGCTGGTAGTGGGATAGAGCAGTCCATGGCTAACCCAGGAGGTGTTGCTGGCCAGAAACCCACAACTCAGCATTAATAACAATTCACTCAATTAATCAATTCTAGGCAGGGATTTCACTTTCAGAAGGAAAAGGACTTTAATGAATTACAATTTTCACCATGGGTGACCCTTTGTGGGTCGCCCATGGTGAAAATGTAATAGTCATTCATTTAATTTTACATAGTCCTTTCAGATTATGTGGTGGGTTCTTGTAGCTGCTCAACCTTGCCCCCTCCTCTGCGCTATCTGATACTTATCTCTGTGCTGGATAATGAAGCTGGCTAGTATACTCTTCCCACCTGTCGCTGCATTTGATGGAAGAACTCAGACAGTGCGCCTAGCCCCTGGTGGGTCCCCACTGGCACGGCTACATGGTGGCCAAGGGGCTTTCCTGGGGATTAGGAGGGACATTCCTTATTTACTCACTGGTTGTGGTGAATGCAGGTGGTTAACCCCACATCTAAAGGGTAAAATATTAATAGATGTGAGATGACTCATTGGTGCATAACCCATTGAAAGAAACAACAGCAATAGCAATCACATTTTCTTCTTCCTGGAGGTGCCCCAAATCCCCAAGGCACCCACTACCATAGCAAAAAGCTTGGCATATGAGACAAGTCAAAAAAGACTAGAAACCTCAAACACTGCTCAGTAGAGTTGAGCAAAGTGTAATGTGCTGTGCTCTTGAGGCCTCCCCCAACCAACTGTACCAGCAGCCAAAGGCATCGTGGTTCACCTTTTTATTTATTAATTCTTTCTACCCTTCACACTTTCTGTCACAAATCACTCTTTCTCCTGGCAAAAACAGAAGCTAAGCAGTAAGGCCTCTGGGTTGCAGCCTTAGCAGTCAGGCCTCTGGGTTTAGACCAGATGTTCAGGCCTTGAAAACTTCTGATTTGGGAATTCTCCACAGGAAGAGGTGTGGCGCAGCGGCCAGGGTGCCTTACTCCGGACCACAGGGTTCACGGTTTGATCCCCGTCTCTGACGGCAGGTTAGCCCAGCACCATGTGACTCTGGGCAATGGCTTGCTTAATCTTCCTGACGGCCCCCCAGCTCCGGGACACCTCTGCCATAGGTAGCTGTGCGCTTTAAAAATGCTGGCATTTGCATTTACCTTTCTACCTGCACTCCATAGTCAGCCAGGCCTTGTGCTTCTTGCAGAGTGACTGTGCACTGGAGTAAGGGTCCACTGTGCAGTGCACATTTCTTTAGGCATGACAGAAGGATCAGTCTAATAACAATCCTCAGAGTAACATGCTTCAGGGCCATTTGGAAGCCCCCTTCCCCCTAGGCATAGAAGAGAGCCCAGTAGCAGAGGGCACCAGATATGAAAAGAGTATACAAGAGCACAAGTCTGGAGTGGGTGCCTCCCCAAAGCTCCTGGCAGGGGTCACAGTATTGTTCCAGTCACAGTATTACTGGTTTGTCCTCTACCCTTTTCTATGTCTTTCTCAGATCTCACTGCCTACACAGGAGCTTAAGAAGTGAGATGGAGTGTTTTGTGATTGGTGAGGGAGTATACCAACCCAGTATCCTTTCACTTCTTACTGACATTCAAGGAACTATACCACCTCATGTACTACCAGTGTAAAGCCTCATGGATAAAATATAACATAGCATCCTTCTCCGAAATCAGAGCCATACTTCTCTGAGACTGTATAATACACACACGATAGGTGGCTATGCAAAGAATATCTGCATATTCAAAGCTTGCACAAGCGTCTCCGAGAATTCAAATGTAAAAATCAAGCAATTCAGTAAGATTTGGTGCTCCCTTGGTATGTGCACCCTGCCCCCTGGGGTGCAAAATCTGTAACAGGAAATTCCCCGTTTGGTGTATAATTGTTAAAAAAACAATACCGAAGCACTCCACATTGATATACGTGCTTGACTTCCATGTGGTCTATTCCTTACACAATGTTAGCATAATCAGACCTTAGATATGATCTATGCATGGCCAAGAGTCTGCTCTTTGTACCATGTGCCAATACAAAGTTACGGTTTTAGCACAGTGAAACATAAAGTGTACAAATGAAAAGCATCACACAAAATAAACATAACCCAAAATTAATGATACAGTTACTTCCAGTTCCTAAATGAATCATGAAAAATGTAGGCCCAGCCCCATTCTCCTGTGAACTGGGATATCCAATCTGTTCAGATCCATTCACCCAACTGTTTACAAAAACTGACTTTATTTTACAAGGTGGAGGTTGCAGTATTAAACAATCATCTCCATATATTACAGGCTGAGAAAATCTACTGGGGTGTCTCACACAGCCTTGGCCCTTGCAGGTAAGAGCGGTGGGACCGTGTGGTGGGGGAGGGGAGATTTGGACAGACGACGATGAGGACACATTAATTATTTATTTAATTTTACCTCGTGGTCGTTGGCGAAATCCCCCCCCACCCCTCCCCCACCTGGCCTCACTCCTCTTACCTGCGCCAGCCGCTGCTGGTCTCAGACCAAAGCATAGGCCCAGAAACCAGAGGCCAGAACTGAAAAGACTAGGGGGCATATTACCTAGAAGTTGCGTTAATGAACGCACATCGCACATCTTCATATCGCCGGCTATCGCCTGATTTTTTCGCCGTGATAGCATGCAATTATCAATGCGCATCACGTAGGCGAAATTAAATCCGGCGATAGTCGGCGATATGGCACATTAGCGCATGAAAGCAAACGTTGTTTTCATGCGCTAATGTGTGCATTGATAATATGGGGGGGGGGGTGGATTCAGCTTTATGATCCACACCCCCATTTTATCAATGCCTAACACCTGGTCAGAGCAGGCGTTGGGAGACCTGCGATAAACAAGTTTATCGCACGTCTCCTTCTCCCAACGCCTGCCTTGGTAATAGGGTGTTCCCACCTCCAACCACATTTTACATGTGGTTGGACGTGGGAACCCCCACTTTGCATGTCATTAGCGATGTTTGTCGCCGACATGCAAAGTGGGCTTGAGCCAGGCGTTAAAATGCCCTTGTGGATAGGGCTCTAGAAGTATCGCCGCTTTCTCGGCACAATTCGCCGAAAAAGCAGCAATACTTCCCCTTGCTAATATGCCCCTAGATGTTTTTTATAGCATTTTATAACATGACACACCGGAATAGATGCATGGTGGCATAATGGCATGAGAGATATACCATGAAATAATACAATGTATATAAAGATAAGATGTTGGTACCTTAATATCATTACAAAATTGTGGAGTATGCACAAGAGTCTTTGATGTCGCCTGAATACAGAAATCGAGTACATGCTGTCAGACTTCAATCGCAGGAAAAAAGTTATTATTTAATGTAGAACAGAACGTTTGTAATTAGAATACAGAATACCTGCTCTGAAAACAGACGAGCGTAAGTGCATATGCCTTTCACTCTGCTTTTATCAAAGTAGCAATCATTTTTTAGCATTCCTCTTGGAGGTACCATTGTAGCCTCGCAATTTGGGGTATGATTTTATGCTATCGTTTTGATGAAGAACTCAACATCTGTATTGTCCACGAAAAACGTGCCACTTTAAAATAAGACAAATATCTAAAGTTTGTACATTCACAGTAGCAATCTCCATTTTCCCGTTTCTTGTAAAAATTGCTCATGCAAATGACAGCAGATTGGAATACTCTTTAGATGTCTGTCAAAACTGGGAGGAAAATAGTACCTTTACTTTTTTATGTTTCCAGAATAAGCACGCCTCCCTCTGGCTGTTGGAGTTGTGACCTGAAGATATTGACATATTGCTTTGGATTATGTACATTTTGCCAGCTATAAAGTATTTAAAAAAAGAGCAAGAAAACTATCTAAAAACTAGAAGGAGGAATACATTTATTAGAGTACATTTAGCAAAGCATAGGGCATTTACACCCATAGAGAATATTCACTCATATTTGAGAAACAGGCCTATCCGAGAATGCCCAGAAGTCAAGTCTACTAAGTGTAAGCAAGTTTTAGTGAGTGCAGAACTGCCTCAACTTTGCTATCTTAGGCAAAGCAAGAATTCGACACGTGTACAATATGTCAACAAAAGTATTCAACAGTATAACAAACCATGAAGTAATTCAATGTCAACCCCAAATTCAAGTAAAAAGATAAATTTTGGATAAGAAAGAATTTAAACAGGTGAGTAAGAAACAAAAATATTTTACTAAATGGGTTGACTGGAAAAATGAATTACACGTAAAATCGATTATAAATTTAAAATAAACAGTGGAAAATACTGTGAAATTTAAAGGAACCTAAACAACCTCTTTTGTCCCAGTGAATGATTCCACCTCTCCAAACTGGAGGCTCCACCCAGACATAGCTCCAGGGTGGTTAGAGTCTTCAGTTAAACATGGACATTGGAAAAGGAAAGGCTCAGTCTGCACAATGTTCTGTGAGTGCCTGCCTGCCAGGGTCAAGATGTTTCTCAGGAGGTAGTTCTCAGTTGGCACTTAGAAGAATTGTTCAGCTCACTGTACACTCAAGGGTTGCATGCATAACTAGAATCCTGGTGAGGCAGCCTCAGGTTAAGATACATTTGATTCCTTCCAAGTGCTATAGAAATTTCTGGATGCTATCAGAACTTCAGAGCAGCCAAGGGACATCCTAGGTCCATGGGTTATAGCAGACCCAATAGCTTCCGTTTCCAAAATGGAGAGAAAATAAATGACAAATAATCAGAGTGGAAATGAAGAAAACTCACTGCCCTCTTCAGAAACCGCTCTCACTGACATTGAGCTTATAACATGGAATACGTTTGAAAAAAAATAAAAGATGCAGTCGTAAAATACATATATGTGCATATGCAAGGAATATTAATTGGTAATGAGAAAAATATGACAATGCTGCACTCCTAACTGACTATGTAACAATGCCAATGTCTATATGTAAAATAATAAAATATGTAGGGTAGAATTAGCCCACACAGGACTTTGTACATTTAAATTAAAAAATAATTAGAAAGAAAATAAATGTTACTATTTTTCAGACATGAGTCCCTCCGGCGATCTGCTGAGGACAGTGAGTTCATGCACGTTTGGCCCTTCCTGCGCGACCTCTCTGTCAGTGTTGAAATCTAGCTCTTCCCTTTCGCTGACATTCATCCACTTGAGGCCAGAACAGAAGTGCCTGATTTGTGAGAATTATTCCCCAGGCAAATCCATTTGAGTGATTTCAAATGCAGGTTTGCTGGAAGGACCAGAAGACTAGTGTGTCTCCTGCCAACTGACATCAGAAGTTAGCTTGGTCCCATCTCAGGCCCATACGCAATGAAAGGTGGGAACAAAGCTTTTAGATTTTTGACAGTGGGTGACCATCATCTTTCCTGGGTGTGGAATATTACACATAAATGTATATATTATTTTCTTATGATTCCAAGGGAGTTTCCTCATAGAGGAGAGGTCGTTGAGCCTTAAGAGGATTGACTATAAAAATGTTTACTTATTTTTGTTTTAGGGTCACATGATTGAATACTGGCAAGTAGACACAGTCTCCCATCAATAGTTGATAGGTAAAATGGTTGACATTAACAGCTGTTATTTACAGCGCTTCAAAACAGCAGATTTACACTTATCACTACAGAAAATCAAATTAGTAATGTCATTATTCAACAGTACATAGGCTATTTTGCCTACGTTGCAAGGAATAGTCCTTAGAACTCTACTGTGGGCAACGGTTCTTCTGGGTCTTTGAGGTCTTTCATGTCATACGTGTGATGGACAATAAAATGTAGTTCTACAGGGCATGCCTTTGCTGGTATAACTTCAGAATGAAGGAGAGGAGGAAGATAAGCAGTTATAATGGGGCATTTCATGAATAATTTGTCACATGACCAAGGTGGGCTCATTGAAATAGTGTACAGTGACATTGAGGAAGCAGATAGTTACAGAATGTCAGTGAACATGTAGTTTCAGTCTTAGATGGATGGAAGGTGTGCAATAAATAACAAATGTATAACTTGCATTTTCTTATTTTGTTATATGTATTCAGTCTGAAATATGAAATTAGCTACATGTTTTGCTCCTGGCCATTAGCCTTGGATCAAGAATGACTGTTGTTTATTCGGGTACGTTCAGGAGAGGGATTCACAGTCATGTGACCCTGGACAGTGGCAGATTGGCTTTTGGTTTACATATGGTTTAGGCATTTTCAGAATAGTAACTTAAAATCCAACTTTAACATAAACAATGTTTTTAAATTCAAATTCAAATGAGTGAAAGAAGTATTTCTCTATCTGCTTCCAACCTGAAGTTATTATGTATTAAGAGTATTAAAGGCACCCCAGTGTTAGTCTATAGGCGAGGTGGTCTTGCTACAGTGAAAAATGACTTAAAGAGTTTTTACTTCCAAGTCATGTAAAACTTACATACCAATGTCCTATTTTTTAAATACCATTGCACCGTGATCTATGAGCTTCTAGGGCCTAACTTAGGGATAATGTATAAGTATTAAAAATGAAAGTTTAGCCTGGCAAAAGGTTTACTTTGTCAACTTGAAATGGCAGTTTAAAACTGCACTACAGGCTGCAGTGGCAAGTATGGGACATGTTTGACAGTGCTACTATAGTGGGTGGCACAATGGGTGATGCAGCCCACTAGAAGCATTTACTTTACTGGCCCTGGGTACATGTAGTTCCATATACTAGAGACCTATAACTAAATTGAATGGACCAATAAGGTATATACCAGTGTTATCATATTTAGAAGAAAGAACACAAGCACTTTACCACTGGTTGGCAGGAGTAAAGTGTGCAGAGTCCTACAATTCAACAAAGGCAAAACCTGGATTGGCCCTGAAGAAAGGGCCCGGTCCAACAATCACATGAAACCTTTCCTGGGTGATATTTTCTAAGATACATGCCAAAATGACTTTTGCTGTGAGAATGCCTTTGATCAGGAGTGGACACACATGAAGGAAAGCAGTGACATGCAGGAAGCTAATTGGATGAGCATTAGAGAATCAGTCAGAGAAAGAAGTGTAAGGCCTCCTCGACAAACAGGAGTTTTTAAAGCGTGGAATATGGAAGTGTTTTAAAAGTCACTTTTGCAATATTTAAAGAAATATGATTTTTCTTTACATTATTAATGAGTTACATTTCACAAGAATTATTTTCTTGACATTTTCAAGACAAGCTTAGAAATGAATTGACGCCTAAAACTATACAATTTAAAAGAGTGCATCTTCACTACTAGGACAACATTTAGCTCTTTATACTCCTTTTAAAAGTTTAGGTGCAAAACACTTTTCTGCAAAGTAGAACATTTGCGGGTCACAGTGACAGCTCACACACACAGTGTTCCCTTCAGAATTCAAATTGTTTGCATGAGTTTAGTTTGGATGTCACCAGCCAGACAAAGGCTCCAGTGTAAAGTGTCTGAATTTCATGCCATATGATATAGCATTGCTCCAGTTATGAGTGGCAAAAGCCCTCGCTGCATGACAGCAGCGGCTTGCACAGGTAAGCACGGTGAGTCTGTGCGGCCGGCAAGGGCGCGGTGATGCGGAAGTAGGTATTATTTATTTATTTAATTATACCTATTCCCTCGTCAGTCGACTTTAAGCCGTGCTCTGCCCTGCCTCACGGCGGTTCCCTGTCCAGGCCGCGGTTGCTGCAGTCTCACATTTGGAATTTAAGCGGCCTGTGGCCTTTGTTTTCACTTTATAGCTGTGTTATCAAACCGTCCATACCAGTTAAATAGCCAAAATGGTTAGCATGTTTTAGGCAGATACACATGCAAATAGAGTTCAAAAACCTAGGGAGAACTCAACAAAAAGTTCCAGTCTCCAGCTTATCCTGCAGATTTCCTGCCCTGCAAGTCATCTTTAGCAGACCCTCCAGTACAGTTTATCACCCACTCATATTTGGATGAGCAAGAATGTGATGAAGCCTAACACCAACAGGTCTGAAGGTGTCTTAGCTGGCTAGGTCACCTTGTGGTACTACAGCAGCAGCAGAGGGTTCAGACTAAATAGCGGACTTATCTTTGAACATCCGGGTTTCATATCTGAAGGTAGAAACCCACTTCATGTGCTCCCTTCTCTGCAGCAAGCCCACCTCAAGGCTCTGAATCAGGACCATTGAGCTTTCTATGGAGGCAGGCCTTGGGGAGGGCGTCAGTTCCTGTTTTCTCTTATTCTCTTCCCTCGTTTTGGGGGTTGGTCATTTTCTAATGATGATCATAATGACAGATGGTCAGGAGATAAGATTAGCTCCTTTGATCTTGCGGTAAATTGGTTAGCACTACAGTAGTGCTCCTACACACAGACATGCATTAGCCTTGCATTTGCCCAAGAATTGTAATAAAATGAGGAGATCATCATGTAACTTCTTGTAGAGTTTATTTATACACCCACCAGACAGTCCATGACAGCCGACGGACGCTACAGCTGACACTGATCTTCTCAGATCAGACCGTTCCAATGCTGACATGGTAATATTCTTACTAAGAGAACACTCAATTAAAGGGGGAAGGTACAACAAATTGATTTCAGAATCCACTATGCTTGAGACAAAGTAAAAAATCCAACACACCCAGCGTTAAGATGTTTGTTACCAGACATAGGCCCTATTATCGAGTGGTCTTGAAATATCAATATAGTGGTTATGGGTGGGGAATAACATGTGGCAATCATGTTTCTGCACCAACTCCGGCATGTAAACGGATAATTCAGGGCATTGCACTGAGAGCAAAGTCCTCTAAGTGGGACCTAGTGGATTTGTTTCAGAAAAACATGCAACATTAAAATACCAGGGAATTTTATGTGTTGTAGCCTAATATCACTTGTAATTCCTGAACCTACTTGTAATTCTGCAAGATATACAACTTTATACAAATATAAATGTTATGGTATTTGAGATAATAAATGCTAGATATTATTTTCACTGAAAGGAAAACAATAATCCCCTTTTTTCTAGTACCTCCTTGCCTCCAACAAAATTATGAACATGATTTTTATCTCCTGCTCTGTCTTCACCCACATGCCATGTTTACAGATTTCTGGTACTGCTTTTCCACAAGTATACGATCCATGCATGTACTAGCCCGAAGATTGTATGCATACCTTTGGTGTGGGAAAACTTCTTTGCTGGCTATGCTCACGGAAAAACGCCTTTGGTGGCATATGCTCACTCTTTCTATGTCCTAATGTATTTTATTATCTGTCTCATTTAACAATTTGTCCACCTCTCTTCATCATAACGTTTCTGATTACAGTCTTTGAAAAATATATGCTAATTTTCTCTGGACTCCTTTTGATTCCCACTTTTTGGAACATTTCTAGGTGATGTTTTACCTAATAATACTGAATCCGAAAACTCTACTATAAATCATTCATTATTTTCAACTTAAAACAATGCTTAAAAAAAGCAAATAATCTCATAAGTCATTTACAAAACACACTAATTCTGTTGGCAAGAAGTTACATTTTTGGACTAAAACAAGTATTTGAAACAAGGCATGAAAACTGAAAGATTTAACCGCATCGCTGCTAGGGAGATTATCCTGCTGTGCTGGACAGCAATAAAAGCGGGTGTGGTCATAACAAGCTCAGCTCGTCATGAGCACAGGAGCATTGTACTGCATGACGAGCTGAGCTCGTCATGAGCATGGAAGGGGTTAACATTACAGCATTAGCAGTGTAGGAAACAGCCATCTTTGAACCTCAATTTTTGCTGTCATGTTCATAAGGAGTATTCATTTTAACTTAAATTACTGTATGGTACTGCAAAACCCATGTTCTGGATCCCACTGCTTACCTGTCAGACTGAACCACAATAGTCAATGAATCAACCTGAGCTCAACCCATTAGTATCTAAGGCTTAACATAGTACAATGTATAAAGTATTTATGCAGTACCAAAACAGCAAATACTAAAACTCCCAGTTCAATTTGGAAAAATAGAATAACATTTCGTATACAAATGGGGACTTAATCCCCCAATTTACAACGCACCAGGGGGTGTTTGCACAGTGGTGCAGAGAGGGGGCATGGCCTGGTGTGACAAGTGTGCAAACGCGCCCTGTGGTGCCTTTTAAGTTGGGGAATTAAACCCCCTTTGAATGCAGAGAGTCCCTGGGGGCCAACTAGCCCACCAGGTACATCCAGTAAACGCTACAGAGTTGCGTTGCAGAAAGGTGTAAAAAGGGGCGTGGCCTCGGGCCACCTCTCTGCAACGCAGCTCTGTGGTGCTCACTGGAGGTACATGGTGGGCTAGTTGGCCCCCAGGGACCCTCAGGATCCAAGGGGAATTAATTCCCCAAATTAAAACCCTTCAGGGGGCGCGTTTGCACAGTGGTGAAGGGAGGGGGCGGGGTTTGATGGGACATGTGTGTACTTATGCTATCCCTCCACCAAAACCCAAGCAGTTATAAAATCACCATGCACTGTCCTTGCAGTACTCTAATCATCCAGTCACTACCCATGTACTCATGCAATGACCCAGGCACTAACTCATGGCAAATACAGAGGAGGTCATGCTCATTACAGGGGTACCCCAATGCATAGTGTTCCCTAGTGTATGTAGGTGTTTTCACTGTATTCAGAGGGGTCGATTCCAATTCGGGGAAAAAACCATCCGTACGATTTGTATCCAGAGCCCTCTCCGTACGAATCGTACCCATCCGTCCGAGTCGCGAAGTACGATCCGTATTCCGTGAATGCGTCCGAATCGTCGCGATCCGTATGTATTGCAAGGCTGAAACCGTGAACCGTACGACTCGTACACATACCGTACGACTCGTACACATGCCGTACGACCCGACGAGTACGATCCGGACCGGGGTATGAGGACGCGATTCGTACGGTCCACGTCAGGTAAGGGCGAGTCGTACGGAAAAGCACACAATCACATACACACCGTATGGTCCGTACCCCCATGATCGCAGGGGTACGCACCGTACCCCTGCGATCATGGGGTGTACGAGCCGTACCCCCATTGTACAATCGGTGTACGAGCCGTACCCCCATTGTGCAATCGGTGTACGAGCCGTACACCCATTGTACGATCGGTGTACGAACCGTACCCCATGCACGATGGGTGTACGAGCCGTACCCCCATTGTACGATCGGTGTACGAGCCGTACCCCATGTACAATGCGTGTATGAGCCGTACCCCCATTGTACGATCGTTGTACGAGCCGTACCCCATGTACGATGGGTGTACGAGCCGTATCCCCATCATACAATGGGGTACGGCTCGTACAACGATCGTACAATGGGGGTACGGCTCCTACACCGATCGTACATGGGGTACAGCTCGTACACCGATCGTACAATGGGGGTACGGCTCCTACACCCCATGATCGCAGGGGTACGATGTGTACCCCTGCGATCATGGGGGGTATGCACCGTACCCGGGGGGCCGTTCCATACCTGTTTCGGCGCGAACTCTGCTTTTACGGCTGTTTTCAGCTCCCGTAGAAAAAGGGTTGTACGGTGCGTACCCGACACGTATCGTACTTGCTGGGTCGTAAAAACCAGCCGCGAACCATACAGATGTCGCGTACAGCGGGTTCCGAGGGAGAATCGTACAGACATTAGAGTCGTACAGTGTCTTGTACGACTCGTACGGAGTACGGCTCCTGGTACGAATCGTACTTCGTCGTACATACGGGGGACGTTGCAGGGTACGATTTGTACGGGAAAAACACTCCGAACGGCTATTCGGAGCAGTTTTTCCCGAATCGGAATCGACCCCTAAGTGTCTTTTAGCGTAGCACTTGCTCCGGTCCTGGTTAGTCAGAGTCAGTTACCACCAGTACCCATCACTAAGAAGTTGGGGGCACAGGGGGACTCTGCTCCTCTGTTGGTTCTTTCTGCACATCTCTTGCTTCTTTCTGCACTTTTCTTCGTCTTCTGTTGCCTCTTTCTGCATTTGTCTTGCTGCGCTTTTCTTCCTCTTTCTTCACATGTTTTTACTTTGTAGGCATAGTTAGAAATTAGCATTTTAAAAAACCATTGAAATTCACTGAAAAAAACATAGGTTTCAGGCACGTTATAGTTAGAAATAAGCATTTAAAAAACCTTAGAAATTCACTGAAAAAAAAATAGGTTTCAGGGACGTTATAGTTAGTTGCACATTTCACTCGTACAAAACCATAGAAATTCCCCGTTATAGTTAGTTCAGCTATCTATACCTCGCGCCACCTCAATGCACTGCTGATGACGTCACATATTACATCATTCATGACATGGTCAGTGACATCACTGAAGACATCTCCGTGATAATACAATGCACCTCCTCACACTCTAATATAACCTTTGATACACCCACTGTAAAATACAGACTACCATTCTCAAAACCATCGACACACCAATACCAGTTACTACATACACACTCACTGATTCCTAGGTCGACACACACATCCACTCATTCACCCATACAATCACTCATACATACAGTCACTCATCAATACAACACTATCATATGCACTCATACACCTATACAGACACTCACACACCGCCACTCATCCATGGAGTTACTCACACACCTAGTCAGTCATGCAAAGAATCAATCACACTCCCATTTCCTCACCTATACAGTTATACACACAACACCTCACTTATGCACACATATACTAACACATACTTACTCTCTTATACAATCACTGATACAAGTACACACTCATCCATACAGCCACTCTCACAATTACTGACTCTCACGTATCGTCATTTATACTCCAACTCTGACATACATTGCCTTTTACATATGTAGTTACTTGGACATGTACACTGAGACATTCGATCTCTCACCAACACACCCATACACACACTCACACGCCCGTACAGCTGTTTACACATGCACTCATGAACCCATACACCCAGTGAATCAACCACTCACACATTTATGCACAGAACCACACACCTCCCAGCCACCCACAAACACACACAGTCTCCCATACAAATACTGAGACAACCAATCAATAAACCATATAGACACTCATGTAACTACTGACCAACACATGCAGCAGCTTACACAACAGACATACTGATGCACACATTCAGACAGTTTAGCCACTAACCCATGTATTCAGAAAGACACATGTAATCACTCACTTATACAGTCAGTTACGCACCTACTAAATCCTTCATCCAGGCACTTATACACCCACTCATTCTTCAATACACCATGGCATATATATAAAACATATTTAAACTTTACAGAAACACACAGTCACTGGATGATGTCATCAGTGATGTCATCAGTGATAATATTTGAGATGCCATCAGTGATGTCACTGACCATGTCATGAATGATATCATATGTGACGACATCAGCAGTGCATTGCGGGGGTGGGAGTTATATTTAGCTAAACTAACTATAACGGGGGAATTTCTATGGTTTCGTATGAGTGAAATGTCCAAGTAACTATAATGTCCCTGAAACCTATGGTTTTTTCAGTGAATATATATGTATATATATATATATATTTGTTCCAATGTCTGCTTGTATGAATTTTACACAGACTCCAGCACGCTCGGGGTTGATAAAACTAGTGTTTATTCGGGCCACATAGGTATAGGTGATGCGTTTCAACTGCCCGAACAGTCTTTTTTAAACCTTATATAAATATGGTCTTTAGGTCAGCTCTTTTCAACTATTGATCTGTTTGAGTGTCATTCGCGTTCTGTTCCTGCCCTTGAGAGCAGATAGCATCAAAGGGGCCAGTCAACTTTGCCAGTGCCTCTATTGCAAACTGCAGCCCTGATTTAGATCTTGGTGGACTGGTTACCCCATCACAACAATAACAGATATCCCATCTCCCAACATATAAATCCTATAGAATATAATGGGATTTATATGTTGGCGGACGTGCTATCCATCACTGTTGTGACAGAGTAACCCACCGCCAAGATCTAAATTAGCTAATGGCATTTTGTCTGGTCCCATGTGCACATTCGCGTGAAATTGAGTTTGCGTCTGTACCAGGTCTTGTGTGCTAGTCACTTTAGTTTTGAATTTCTCCTTTTATATGTTCCCCCTTTTAAAATTATTTTTGGGGGGCGCTCAGCACCTCCTGTGACAATGCTGTAAGACTGTTCATGTACTGCACCTTTCGTTTGCATTGCACCACATCCCACTTGACTAGTGATTCTAAACCAAGTGGCCATCATAAAGGGTATTGCCCATTGTGTCATTGTTTTACCATTCCAAAATGGCCATCAAATTTCGAAACAACATGTCAGTTATTTTGTATTAGTGCACCAAATATTCGTTATATGCAGGACCATTCCATTTTTTGTTTATTCTTCACACGCCTGTCATGTATATGCAGTAGCACTTTCTTTTTTGTATAATTTATTATTTTTAGTTATTTTGCATATACTTGTGTATGTGTTTTATTCGGGATAGGTGAGTGGATGAATGTAAATATGACTCAATAGATGGATGAATGGACTTATGAATGCAAAGATAAGTGACAGAGTGAAAGTGTGACAAGATACTGTCTACCTAAACTCTTCACTAACTGAAGAGTAATTTTCAGTTTCAAGCCAGACATACTGGCATTGCTTTTTTACTGGATTTGTAATGATATATAACTTCACTTGACTTCATGAAAGATGGTAACAGTAAATGTTTGATTGCTTTTAACTACAACTCACTCGAAAAAACTGTGTTAAAACAGATTCTGGCACACTACACTTTCCTAAACACTGGTGATTACTTACTCCTATAGTAACAGGAGGATAGACTACTGTAATTAAATCCTTCCCTATATCATAATAGCTTCAGGATTACTCTGTCTCTGCACAGCAAGGAGTCCTCTCGTTCATTAGTCATAATTATCTTAATTACAGATGTGTCTGTTACAGATGCTCTAAAGTATTCAACCTCCCTGTACGCTAATGAAATCCACAAATCTAATATCTGGCCAATGTTATTGTACTAGAGATGACATCTGACGAAGCCCTTTAGCAGCCACACAATGCATGCACATTATGTCTGGCAAAGGTGGGCTGGAGCTCCAGATAGCCACAGTACTGAGCCAAGTGCTGTTAGCTTTCATCCTGCAGTGCAAGGTCTATTTAGAGACCATGAGACCAGCAGTACAATGCAATGATGAGCTGAAATTAACCAGTCATGCTGAGTGATGGAACACTTGCCTTCTCTAATGGGTGCAAATTGAGTTTCATCCTTTTAGCACTCATCATCTGTGTGTTTTCATTTGGCTAAGCTGTGTACTGTAATAACAAAACATAGTTTCATAATTTCATTAAAATGGCTTCATTAGGGCCTAGAACTTGCAGTCTTGATGTAAATTTCTTTAAGCATGCCAGATCTCAAATTTGGTAGCTGTATGAATTGTGTTTGTGGGACCTTAGATAGAAATATGTATCACTAAGTTCATCATTTTCCTTTTGTCTTGTTTTCAATTGAATCACTGTGCTGAAAATGGGTCATGCCTGTAGCCGCATCAGTTTGATGAGCGCAAACTAGAAGATCTTCGAGGGATAGGTCTAGGGGGGATGAGGCGAGCTTAGTTTTCAGTGACAGGGCGGGCTTTTGGACTTCAATACCAGCATCCCTATGTGTTCTTCTACCTGATGCACTATCCAAAGAGTTGCAGGATTTGCACCTTTCTATAGCTGGGAAGAATGGCAGAGTTTGTCCTCTTCAAAGAACCTGGAATCTGCAGAGGTCATGATTGTGCTGCACTGGTGAATGCAGCAAAACCCTGATAGGAGTGAGAGGTATTTAGAGATTCACATGCAGGGAATGGGGTAGCAGGCAGAGAAGGAAGTGAAACATACAGGACAGTGAATAGAGGTCAGTGAAGGACAGAAAGATAGAGGTAGGGAGCAAGAAGTGGAGATATCAGCAGTGCCGGATGATAGAAGCGTTAAAAAAAGGAGAACTGCTAGATTGAGCCAGGGATAAAGGCCAGGGAGTGAATTTGCTTGTTGGTGGTGAAAAGCTGCTTCCTGAAAGCCATATGGAGCACTCTGCTTCTGAGAACAAACTGTGGGCTTCCAAATCTGTGCCGTGGTGCAATTCTAGCCGAAATAAAGAAAGCGGGGTGAGTCTCCTTTCACCGCACTGTCTCTTTATCACCCTGAAACGCCATTCATTAATAATAATGAAAGTGGAAGGTATGAGGAAGTTCTGGAAGGTCTGCAGGATGCTTCCTTATGTAAACTAGGATGACCAAGTGTTTCTGGGATCCAAGAAAAGTACCGGGCTCGTAGATTGGGTGAGGACAGAAGGGTAACAAGAGACAGGCTGATTTGCTCTTACGCTGTCATGACTACAACCTACCAAGCTCTTCATCTCTCAACCTCGCATGTGCAAGGTGTCTGTATGGCTAAGGTCTGAGCCACAACCTGATTAGGGCTCACTCAAATGGTGTGCATCCACTTTTGGGAGCCTTCCATGGGCGTCCGCAGGGGAGGGCAAGGGGGAGCGACTCCTTTGGCCCGTAATTTTCACGATTACAGCAGGCTGTTCCCCTGCGAGAAGCCCCAGGAGTTTAAATGATCTCTCACTTGGGGCCTCTCGCACTTGTCTTTGAACTCTAGAGGCTGCAGCAGCCCCTCCCCGATCTCGAGCAGACTGTGGACAGGCCCATTGTTATTCTGTCTGCTGCTGATCATCACATAAAGAATGACAATCGGCCGTCTGCCTTTACCTTGCCTTGAAGGCGAGTGATGAAGTTAAAATGTTGCCCCCCCCCCCTGGAAGGCGAGTGATGAAGTTAAAATGTTGCCCCCACCCCCCTAGAAAAATTTCTGCGGTGCTTCAGAGGGGCTTTGAACATGAACCCCTGCTTGAAATGTTATCTTCCTTCTGCCTAGACGTAAGTAGAATCTAGGCATTGTAAGATTGCGTACTTTCTGCTCACCATGTCCACCTTGATTGCTCCTCCACTTCCTTCCTTACTCCTGGGGTGCATTTTAAAGTTTAAAAGTGTGTGGAATTATATAGCGCAGCTTAACACCCATGAGGGTTACCAGGTGCCCATGGGCACGGGAGATTAAGTGATTTGGTCAGAATCACAGGATGTTGCACCAATGCTGAGACTCGAAACCGGATCCCCAGCTCCCGAGTCAGCAACTCTGGCCACTGCGCCACATCCTCTCCATTTGTTCAGAAGCAGCCAGTAAAATTACTTAAAAAAGGATGCATGGCTAATGCTCATGTCATCAGTCCCCATTCTTGCCCTTGTCATAGTTATACTCATTTAACACCTTCTCTGCCTGGTGCATGTTCTCATGGAGATTAACGAGCCAACTCTGATTAGCCTCCTTTTTTAGTGTACACAGACAGCATCCCTCTGTGCCTATTTCTAGGCTGGGTTTGTATAGCTAACTATATGTTTCAGTCATTATTACAAATATAATTTGCATGTCTGTCTCTCACATTCTTTGACACATGCCACCACCTGGCACTGCACTCCGTAAAATGATAACTGTACCATGGTGGTCATGATGCACAACATGAGACCACGTCCCATAAAGGTTTGAAACAAAATCAGCTCCATTCCAACCACACACCCTGGACAGGGTAGCTTGCTATACATGTGTGTAAATGATTTAGTGCCCTACATAGGTGATGAAAGTGCTATACTAATGCTACAAAACAAATACAATGCTATACAATACAATTGATAATATTATCCCACTTTTTTAGGTTTCGCCTGCACACCGCTCATGCTGTGCTTGTGAAATTTCTTGCATTTAATATATATTAAAAGGGGCTCTTATCATTTCCCTTAGTTGAATTACTGTGTTTATTCACTTTTGTGTGGAACTTTTTTTTTGTTAACTTCCCCTGGCTACACGCGTTTACTATACTTCTACTAAAGCTGTTCACATTGTTTAAGCCCCATTCACTGTCAAGATAAGATCTCTTCCCACGGAGAAGGCAGACAGCTTCAAACAGTATGCTGGAATGCTTGCTTTTTAATACCTAGTTGTGTAAAGCAGATGCTTTAGCCTTGGAATGTTTGTGGCATTTCCTATTAATGCTCTTTGCTCATTGTAGGCATTATCGGATAGATGTTTTCAAATTATTCTACAATCTACTAATTCTAAATGTTGTAATAAACTTTGCACATTAAAAGTAAAGTTAATATACAAGAGCTTTGCTATATTTTACCACTAGACAGGCAGCCAGAAGTGAAGTTACCTTGCCAACAACAAGGCCATGATTCGAATGGTGCAACAGGTGCAGAAGCACTAGGCACAAAAGTTGACAGAACTCCTCTAAACACATAATATTACTATATTTGACTTCTAAACAGGCAGTCACAATTGCAGTTAACGTGCAGGTAAAAGGGATTTGATTTGAATGGTGCAGCAGGTGCAGTGGCACTGGAGCCAAAAGCTCTAGGAACTCCCCTAAACCAAAATGATTACTAACGTTTACTACTAAACAAGACAAACACTAGTGCATTTAACTAGCAGGCAATATGGTCATGATTTGAATAGTGCAGCCTGTGCATAGCACCAGAACCAAAAGCTCTAGGCACCTCACTAAACACCTAATATTGTTGTATTTTACTACTTAATAGGCAGTCACAAGTGCACTTACCTTGCAGACAACAGGGCCATCATTTGAATTGTGCAGCAGGTATAGTGGCACCGGGCCCAAGTTGTCAGACCTCCTCTAAACACCTTTTATTGCTATATGTTACTACTATACAGGCAGACACAATTGCAGTTATCTTGCAGTTAAAAGGGGCGTGATTTGAATGGTGCAGCAGGTGCAGTGGCGCCCGGGTAAAATGATCAAGGGACCTCAATGAACGCAGAATATTGCTAAATTGTACTACTAAACAGGCAGACACAAGTGCAGTTATCTAGCAGGCACTAGGGCCATCATTTCAATGGTACTGCAGGTGCAGTGGCACAGGGGCCAAAAATTATCAGAACTCCTCTGAACACCATATAGTGCTATATTTAACTACTAAAAAGAAAGTAATCAGTGCAGTTACCTTGCAGGCACTAGGGCCATGAATTCAGTGATGTAGCAGGTGCATAGCCCCAGGACCAAAAGCTCTAGGCACCCTTCTAAACACCAATATTGTTATATTTTACTACTAAATAGGCAGACACAAGTGCAGTTACCTTGCACACAACAAGGTCCTGATTTGGAAGGTGCAGCAGGTGCAGTGGCACTGTGGCCAAAAGATGTCATAACTCCTCTAAACACCTAATATTGCTATATTTTACTACTAAACAGGCAGTCACAAATGCATTTATCCTGCAGGCACTAGGGGCATGATTTGAAAGGTGCAACAGGCGCAGTGGCACCGGGCCCAAAAGTTGTCAGAACTCTTCTAAACACATAATATTGCTATTCCATTAACTCATTCTAATATTTCCCTCTCTCATTTCATTTTTCAAACTGTTGCTATTCCTTACCTGCACTATACCACTGGTAACAGCACAATATATTGCCTTTTTGTACATAAACAAGTCATAAAACTTTAAAAGAGTTTCTGTAACCTATAATGTACAACTTCTCAGCAAGCTACAACTTACAACAAAAATCATCTTATTATTAATCACATGGGCGAAACGTAATGCATTTTCCAATGCTTGTTTAACAATGATACCAACACTAGGACAGTACAGAGGAAAGAGATTGCACAAACATATTAAAATAATTACAATACACAATTGATTTTTCCTTGCCCTGGCAAATTATCTTCATCCCAATAAAATGCATCTTTGTGTTTTGAATACGGGGTTGAAAAGTTTAAGAAGCGCACATCTGAAGTAAGCATGCTCAAATCAATGGAGCATGTATAATACAGGATAATGAGGCTGCAATTTAAAGAGCCATTATCCTGCATCTGCTCCTCTCCAACGGTGGCCACTGTATATTTTAATGCACTTATTATAGATAAGATGCGGATCTTGCTTTGTGGCGGTGATGCCTCTGGATTTGACTTTTCATAATTTTGACTATTTTACTGTGTTTCTCCGCCATATGCTTGTTGTTAATAAGTGTGTTATTAGATCTTTTTTTCTTATGACTTTTGGTTTCTTTTTTACATCTAAGTTTTCTGTAATATTCTATTTCGTTGCTTTTTTCTAACCATCACAACATTAATTCTACCTAAGACTGTGTTTTGTAATGCACTTTGGCGTAAAGCCCAACAGAAGAATCCTATATTTTTTGTAAGTTGTTTTCTTCCTTTGCTTCTATAATCTGGGGCTTCCCAGTAGACGGCCATTGCCCCACTTTGGACACCTCAGCTAAGTGTATTGAATTGTACAGCCCCACATCGGATGACACGAAAATTGTGAACAGTGCCAGCATTCATATAATTTCACTGTATGCAATAGGGTCATTCCAGGAGAAGAGCTCCAAAGTGCAGTCTAAAGACTTCCTTTGCTCCGTTTGAACAATGGGCTGTGTCTTGAGAGATCTTCAGCAACACAGTCTCCCCAGACTGGGTTCACTCTGTCAATCAATCAATCAGTAGATATGTAGAGTGCTGCTTGTCACTCATGAGGGTATCCAGGCGCTGGCAGGGTCCTGTTGATTAGCCGAAAAGTCAGGTCTTCATGGTCTTTTGGAGCTCTGTAAGAGCTGGGGAGATCTGTAGATGAAAGGGTAGCTCGGTCAATGTTTTCGCTGCTAGGTAGGAGAAGGAGTGACCTCCACATCTGCTACGTGGGATGCGTCACACTCGGTATAATTACAGCTCCATGCATGCTGTAGCAAGGTTGCTATCAGGGACATGAAGGCTGGATCCCATAGGACCAGATATTGAGACGTCTATAGTGTCTGTCTTTGTAGTTGCTTTTCAGTTCAAGCAAGTGTGTTAGGTTCATGAGCTTGACTATGTTATTTGGCTTCTCATGTAGTTATTTCAGCAAAATTTGTATTTTGTATCTCACTTATATACTGATACAGGTGTGTTGTTGATTATTGGTTTGGTCTTACTGTTTCGCGCAGTTTTCGAGCTGTAATATTTTAACTAATTTGTCAACACTTCAATGTTTGTGGCACTAGGGTTACTCTTTCAATACAATATAAAACAATAAAGCAATAAACTAAAAAGATATATCCGTGTAAAGGGTATGAAAAACAATAATGCACGTGACAAAACAGCACCTTTAAAAACCCCTATGAAAGACTTATTGGTCATCTTCTATCGATTGATTGTGATTTTAAATTGTTTATAGATTTGTTGCAAGTGCATACCTTTTTCATGGGTTATTTGCAAAGCCTCGGCGAATAGCCTGTCTTTATATTCTGATATGTTTACTGAGCATACCTATTTGTATTGGATTTGAACCAAAGTACGATCATTGCTGAATCTGATTCCTTCTGATGGCATATTCCTATTATTAACTAATACAACGAGACAAATAATGAATGAAATACTGCCAGTGCCTCATTTGTAACATAATGAGTGCCGGTGCCAAAGCACTGCTCAAAAGACAGTGGCCAGTGCTAATAAATGTCCCCGTGCCGAATACCAAGGCTGCTAGTCCTGAATCCACCTCATGCCTTTTTAATCCACTGCCACACATTCCCTGCCCCTTTATCTCACTCTTGCAGGCTCCTGCTTTCTCCCTTGTTGACGGGTTTTTCGACTTCTCTTTCTTCTTCTTTCCCGTTTGTGTGTTTTCCCCTCTCTTGCTCTCAGGGAATGTCTGATTGAGAAAAATAAGTACCGATGGACCCCACTGGCCCAAAAAATTAGTGCTGACGACCCAGAGGCAACCACCAGGTCAAATCTCTGAATACTGCTGTGGTGCACTCATTTCTTTTTAGAAGACTTGACAAGCCCGTTCAAGAACTGATACTAAATTGAAACTTGTTTAAAAACATTAGGTAAGTCCAAAGATTTTATCCCAAAACAAAAGAGCCTTAGGGACAAAGGACCATATGTAGGTAGCTATATTGCGATTGCAAATGTAGAAATTCGCAGAATTTCAGCATTTGCGATTGCAATTTGGGCAGTGTGCTATGTAGCACACAAAAACTCACACACAAAATAAGGAATCGCATAATTTGCGATTACTTAGTTTTCTGAATGTATTTAAGTAATCCCAAATTGCGATTCCTTAAATGCAATGTAGGAAGCACCCGAGTTGTGCGATTTTGGCTTAAGGAATCGCAAATTACCACCAACCTAAAGTTGGTGGTAATTTGCGATTTCTTTGAAAAATGCACTTTTTTGCATTTTTCAAAGTGCTATGTGGCGCACACACATGTCCTTAGCGCATGTAGTGTATTTTGTAAAGCGCACAGCTGCCCCAACGGGGCCTCCCGGCGCTGTATAACGCCGTGGAACCCTTCCTGGCTCTCCCTGTGAGATGCCTCTCCTGGGCACCCCCAAGGTGGAGCCAGGCATCCCAGCGCTGTTGGGGCCGTTGTGGAGATTAAGCAAGCTATTGCCCAGAGTTGCAGTGTGGGACCCATGATTAGAGTAGGCCCCAATGCGAGAATTATCGAGTCCGCGGACATTGAGCCCAAGACCCTGCCACATCAGGACTTGAACCCTGGTCCCGGGCCTGATCTCTGCTTCAGAGTCTGCCGCTCTAACCAGTGAGCCACACTTCTCCACTGTATGTGCGTCGCATGTGCACACATGTTTATTTCAGGGGTGCAAAAGGGTGTCCTATTGACACCCTTGCAACCTTGAAATTGCATTCTCAATTTGCGATTCTCTAATTGAGAATCGCAAATTGAAAATGTCTTCCCATTCATTCCCATGGGCATTCTAGCCCATAGGAATGAATGGGAAGGTATTCCTTATTTGCGAATCTCAATTTGCGATTCGCAAATAAGGAATAGGTGGGATTCGCAAAATATTTTGCTAATCCTACCTACATTGCGTTTTGCGATTCTCTAATTGCGATTCCCTAAAACTCGCAATTTGAGAATCGCAAAACACGTATTACCTACATATGGCCCAAAATCTTTTGAACGCAGAAGAAAGAGTCACTTAGATGCACTAAAAGTCAAACGTATTTTCCGAAATGCTCAATACAGATTTAAGCAATCTGGATTTGTCTGTTTTTTGCAAACAAAAAGTCACTTACTCATGCTGAAAGCTACACCTGCTTGGTGGACTGCTCTTCACTAGAGTTAATAAAAGTGGAAAAGTGAGTGTTTGAGGTAAACGGCAGGCGAGCAAACCTTGGTGCACGTTCACAAAGTTGTAACTTTGTGGCTGTTTGCTAAAGTTTTTTCATGACGTCTTCCAACATGGCAGCACTATACAAGCTATGCAGCTACCACAAACAAAATTAAATGTGTTTTCAGGGTCGGAAAGGAATAGGAATAAGGTGCTGAGGAAGGTTACTCTTTAAGGTGAAAATGATTTTCTTTTTGGAGTGATGAGGGAGAAGGTCCATTCATGGAGAAAGTAATGGTTTTGTTTATATAGATGTGTGTATGTATATGGTATTTCTACAGTGTGAACCTAGAGAGAGGCAGTGAAGCACTGTACAGGGGTAAAGACAAGCATAAAGTCAACGGGTGAGAGGAGAGGTAGCTGGTTGGAGGGATAGTTAATGCATCAAGATGTATTGTTCTTTAACAAGGTGAATCTTCAACCCTAAATTGGAGGAGCGTAGGGTGGTCCTGATGGATACAGGGATGTTGTTCCCAGATCCTGGGTTCATAGATGAAAAACCTGCTGCCTTCTTTTTAAATTTTTTACACTGAGTCTGCAGTCTAATGGCATTGTGGACAACCAGAAATAATGCCCTTGTTTTGCAAGATAGGTGTGCATGCTGGTCACGTGGCTTTGTAAATGATGCAGCGGGTTTTGAAGATGATACAGGATGGTAAGGGGAGCCAGTGCTGGCTTTACTGACAATAATGAACACACAACATCATGGCCCTACCTGCAAGTGAAACAGCAAAGCAGCAGCTGTCAACAAGTATGTGTTCCAGGTCAAATTCACATCGCTGTCTAAATTCCATAAAGACATTCCACTTGTGATATGATCCCATAGAGCATTCACAAATGAGGCACATCAGTGAATCTTCCTAGAGTTAAATACAACAGTCTCCTTCTGGCTGCCCTGGTGTGCGGCATCTTCACACAAATTAGCGAAGCAAGGATATGTCATCTAGGTTACAGGTGGGGTTATGGAATTTTAAAGCCAGAGTACAGAGAGGGGCAGCCATCTTTGCCTATTTCTCGGCACACCTGGAATACGGTTACCCAGTCTTCTGCGCCGACAAACCAATATCCCGGCCCTGCTTCCTGGGCACCCCCAAGGTGGATTGCCTTTCGTAGCATGTGTGACCTGCGGAAGTACATCCATTGATTCTGATTTGGTGAATCAAAATTTAGGATAGAGACTTTTTTGCGACTGTATAGGTTTTCTGGACTTAAATGTCTACTTTATAAATCAGCTCCAATGTTCTTAGAATAGAAATGTTTCTATATCACGTGTCTCAATTGGGCCCTGTTTGTTGACATTGGCTGTATTTATGTAGTTTGAACAATGTAATTTAAATCTTTCCACCTGCAGAGCACTCTATACCATTTATTGAACTTGGAAGGTGCTTTCTAGAATAGTGAAGGTGGAAAGATGATTGAATGCAGTGTTTGGAAGACAGGTTGAAGGATAGAAGACAGATCTACGGAAAAGAGAAGAGCTAAAAGCTAATGGTGACTGGATTGACAAACGGACAGGTGGATGGTTGGATGGACAGGCGGATGGATGGATAGATGGATGGTTGGATAGATTGATGGAGGGGCAAAGAGAGAGATGGATAACCGGGTGGGTTGAAATATGTAGATTGCAAATGCTGGATGAACCTCACTGAATTATTGTTTACTAATCGATGACTGTGATTTGGGAGAATTGTTCTATTAAAAGTTTTCACGCACAGCCACATATACATGGCACAGACAGATGCCTGAAGAGTGTCTGATGATGCACAGGGATATTTATAGCTCAAAGAATAATGCTGACATTCTACTCATCCCCAATCTTCTGCTTGGTCCTAATGAAGCTCAGCTTCCACTGACTTCATAGCAGACTTGGTAGCGGGAAATGTTTGATTGCTTTTAACTACTGCCATTAAATCCTACCTCACTTCACATCAAGGAGTCACTTTGCTCATTTATTCCTTATCATCTAAATTACAGGCTTGCCTGCTACATATGCTCTGCAGTAATCAAGCTCTCAGCACGCTAATGATGTCTCCCATCCAGTGTCTGCACAGTGTTATTGGGTTAGAGGAGACATCTGATGCAGCTCTCTCTCTGAGAGATGCCTCACAGAATGGCTGGGGAAAGGGACCTGATGCAGTTACAAAGAAGAGGAGATGCCAGCAGACACCAGTCAGACAGAGCTCCTTGTCAAGTGCTGTTAGCCCTTTGGTGGGTCCATGCAATTCATCAAAGGCATATTTACTGGTCCTTGAAGCAGGACCCATTACAGCAACATAAAGCAATCACCAGCTGAAATTAGCCATCAACGCAGAACGGGATAATGGCTGCTGGTGAAAACTTGGCTTCCTTAATAGGTAAAAATTGAGTTCTTCCCTTCAGTCCTCATCATCTGTGTGTTTTTGTTTAAATTGGGCCCTGGGAAAACAAAACAATTTAGTTAGCTAATGGTGTTGATGCTGCTATCTTAGCCCTTTAAATGTACAGGCTGAATAAAAACCTTAGTATGCCATCTGTCTAAACTTATTCCATTGGAACATTGGGAAACTTCAGTAATGTTTTCATAAAGTTGTGTTTCATTTAATTGTAATATTAATTACTAATTTGAATATGATATGATATGATTCATAGATAGTTTTATTTGAATTTGTGGCTATGGTAAAACACCCCAAATTGTGGTTCCGGCTTGGCTTTTACTTCCAGGTGAAGGAGCGCAACTGCAGGTCACCTGGGAAAAACATGACTAGGCATCTCAGGCACAAAGGGTCATGACCTTCTTATTTGTATTTGCAGTGGTCACTTTGGTTAACCAGTGAATGCGATGATCTTACACTAGTGCAGATGGCACGTGTTGGTGACTTGTAATGGGTCCAGTGTGAATCGCCTCTCCTTATTCTCTCTCCCCATCATTTGTAGTATGATCATGGATTACTTTCTTCAGCAGTTAAAGCACATTGATCCACTCTCTGGACACTTGCTAAAAGATTAAACAAAACATAAAAGACTTAAAAAATTATACTGATATCTTACTTTACGCTGAATAGAGCCACCCTCCTAGAACGCGAAAAGGACATAATGCTGCCACCGCATTGAACACTAAGGCAGATTTACAAAACTATTGTGCAACACAATTCAGCACCCAAAGTTGCAAAGATACTAGCCTTGATTGTCAAGAATTATCTACTGCTGCTGTCTTTCCCTGCACTGGCACTTTTAAGTCCTACCTAGTGCCACGCACACCTTTGCATCATAGTTCAAATGTGGGTTTGGTGCCTAGCATAGGTTATGTACTGGGATGTTACCCTTATAGTATGCCTTCGCTTGTTTTAAAACATTGTGCACATTGCATGTGTGCTGCAGAATGCAACATGTTGCATCACATGCTCACACTCAGCTCAGACTTAAGAGTGGGTGGTGAATAAAACAAGTCTCTCCTTTTGGGTTTCAATCCCCTGAGTCAATTTGAACGTTGATGATATAAATCCCTCCAGAAGGGGGGCAAGGGGCTGTGTAAAATTGTTTGTATTCATGGTTCTTTGTCATGGGTGCATCACTGTTGGTGCGCATGAGTCCCATCTGTGGAGATGGTTTTAAAAATGTGGAGCCCATGACTCTCTTCTCTCAGGGTATTGCTAAACGTTGTTGGTGTTCAAGCCTCTCTCATGTAGACTCCCTCATGATGCTGTAATTGTTGATGTGCATTACTGAGGCAGTGTTGCTATTAATTATTGCCATCTGTAGCTAAAGCTATGGCTGTGTTGGGAAAAATATTGATAGACTGACACCACCTGTGGAGGTGGCACTAAGGATCTTGGTGTGCACAAGCCAAGAGAAAATGTATTCTTCCTCTAATATATGTACAGTTCTTTGCATCTGTGAACAAAAAAATCTGCATAATCTGGATTTTGATTTCAAGACTCAGAAGGGTCAACGTCAAAAGTATTGTTGCCTTCCAATGTCAACAATCATTTAGGCTTCTGTTTCACTTTAAACCACAGTTTCCTTGAAAACAGCACTGGCACAAACACTGCATTGGTTTGGTAATGCGCTCTTTGGAAGGCAGTAGTTTTCTAATTCAGATAACATTACGAGACCCTATGGATCTTGTTGTATACTTTGTGCAACACTGGTAGTGTTTTGTCGTAGTATGCTGGGATATGGTTATCGTTCATCTTGCTGCATTAAAGTTGTTTTACATCAGACACATAGCGGCTACTCATTTGTTTTGACAAAATAGCATCTGCAGCACTAAAAACACATTCTGGCTGAACACTAATTAGGAGACATCTTAGGATTTCGAAAGCCATATGGACAAGTAATGCTGGTCAAACAATGTTTTGTATGCCCAGTACTGGAGTAGACCACTATCTGTCAGCTGGCAGTGGGACATGCTCCACAGAACCTCACAAACCTAACACGCTTTTGGTTGTGAGGCAAGAACCACAAGACTAAGTGGGATGTATTGTGGTTTGCAGTCCTTTCCCCCTCTGCACAGCAATTATATGCTTTTTCAAGCATTACGCTACTGAATTCATGCATTTTTAGCCATGACCCCACATGTACCTTCCCCATCGTTTAAAATGTGGTCTCCTTCCATTTTAAGTGCGAGACAGGGAAAGATGACAAGAGACATCCTGTGGTTTCTTTGTGCACTTAAGTGATGGTCTTCATGAAAGATGGAGAGCAGTTGTCCAAGGCATATGTTACATGCTGGGTTCCCAGTTTTTGTTGTAACTTATACAAAAATGTTACAATTGCAATGCATTGTTAGAAGCAGGGTACACAAAAATAACAAAAATGAATGTATTACACACACAAAGGGGAAAAGGTCATGGGTAAAGAACAAAAGACCCGTAATCATACCTGTCATTTTTCAATTCAATCTAATGAATATCTGAACCCTTTGAAAGAACAAACTACATTTTTTATTATTACGTTATTTGCCCAAAGGTGCACCAGGACACTGCCCTCGTTGTTCTTTTGTATTGGTTTCTGTTCCATTTCTCCTTTTATATCATTTTACCACTTGATTACTGTGAAAAATTGGGTTATTGGTTGAGGGGGGTGTGAGTCCTTCTCAAGCAACATCCACCGTCCTTGTCAGGGTGAACCACAAACCTTAACTAAATGATCCTGTGCTTAACCCTCTGGTAGCTCGGCACAAAAACAGTCATGCTTAACTTGGAGGCATTATGTTAAGCATCTATGCACAACAGAAACAGTAAAAAAGTGAAAACACAGCACCAGAAAAATCCCACACTAATTTAGAAACATAGAGTAAATAATAAAAATAATAATAAGTTATTTGACACCAAAATGACAAAAATCCAATCAGTAGAACCGGAGACATGCTTTTAAAGATTTAGGTAAAAATAGTGCCTAAAAGCACAAAGCACCAGTTGTGGTTATCTGGTTGTGCTGGACCGGGACAAAGGTTCAGGCCAACTGCAATAGAGCACAGGCCAGATACAGGGACCAGATTACTCCTGCTGAGACTTATACCTTATGTCCTTGATGCAAGGTGTGGTATTATGCTACGTCAGTTCCGACGGGGAGGTGTGAGGGCTGCAACATGTCTGTATCGAGTTGCATCGCGCTGCATTAGTTTAGATGAGCACAACAGTTCGGCTGATGCAGCACCTTTACCCCCACTTTCAAGGGTCCAGGACTGGGGTCACCCTCTGGGGAGTCAGGAGGACTCGCTGCAGGCAGAATCCACATTCAGGGTGTTGGGGCTTGCTGATTCCCTGCAGATCAGAACAGGAGGCCTCGGAGTCACTCTGGTGGTCCTGGGTTCAAAGTGCTGTTCTAGTCCTTCTTCAGGCAGCAGGGCAGCAGAGCAGTCCTTCTTCTGAGTCTTCCACAGGTCTGGAAGTGATCTGAGCAGTAGGGTCTGAGAGTCCTATATTTTGCAGGGTGCGAGCTTTTAAATTGGGAGAAGCTTCTAGAGTTTCCATAACAGATGTTTCTGGAATTTCCTTCCTCCCTGCCCTGGACCCAGATTGTCTGGGGTCACAATAGACTTGTGTGAAATGCTTTGTGAGTGTGCTGAGGCAGACCCTTTGATGTGCAAGTGTGGTAGGTACCAGCTCCACCCCACATCCTACTAAAGATGGTCCATCCAGCCAACACCTACTCCTCCTTTGTGATACTGTCTGAGAGGAATAGACAAAAGCCAACTGCCAACTACACCCAGTCATGTGACTCACAAAACAGGCAGCAGGCACCAAAAAGGACAAGAAAAGTATTTGGAATTTGTAGAAGTGGCATTTTCAGAATGGAGACTTATCTGACGTTGCCATTAAAGAGGGTTTTAAATTACAATTCTTTTGAGACCACACTCGACATTCTTCTTTACTCTTAATTAAAAAGTTCTCACTTATTAAATGCAATAAGGTAACCCAATGTTATCCTGTGGGAGAGATAGTGAAAAATTGATTTAGGGTGTTTTCACTACTAGGACATGTAAAACTTAAAAGTAAATGTCCTACTTTTTTAATACACTTCGCCCTGTCCTGTGAGGTGTTTATTACCTAACCTAGGGGTGATTTATTTATATTAAAAAGGAGTTCTTAGTCCTGGCAAAAGTTTATTTTGTCAGGTTGAATTGGCAGTTATCAACTGCACATACAACCTGCAATGCATACCTGAGACATGTTTAAAGGGCTACTTAAATGGGTGGCACAATAGTTGCTGCAGGCCCATTAGTAGTATTGAGTTTGCAGGCCCTGGGTACATGTAGTACCACTTTACTAGGTTCTTACAAATAGAGTAAATGTGCCAATTAGGTGTAAGCCAATTTCACCATGTTTAAAGGAGAGATCCCAAGCACTTTAGAACTAGTTAGCAGTGGTAAAGTGCACAGAGTCCTATAGCTAACAAAAAACAGATTCACCAAACAGAAGAAGTGAAAGAAAATGTTTGAGGGAAGACCACCCGAAGGCTGACAGGTCTAACAATCACCATGATGGCGGCCTGTTGACTTTGAAATTGTCTGCAACTGAGACTGAAACAACAAATGCCCCATGTCATTAACTCCCTGTTCTTCTCCCCTTTCTCCCTATGTTTACCTTATTCACAAGCAGATGGAGAAATCCCATTTCATTCAGAGGCATCACCACTACTGCTTTCCTCTAGCAAGAAGGACTTTTCCTCAATCGTATACGCTATCAGATGCTTTCTCTATGTTTATTATTTGAGCTTTCTGTATTAATTTTCATGAGTAAAACTTTTTATTGATTTTCTAGACCCTCCTCAGCCCCCCCCCCAGTATTTTTCACTGGCAGCCACTGCTAGGACCATCATCTGTTTCCCTGACAGTGGAACATTCTCCACAGAACCTCTTGAACCTACCACACTTGTAGTTGTGAGCCAAGAACCACAAGATTGAGGGATTGTCTTGTGGTTTGCTTTCCTTCCCATCTCTGGTCTGCAATCAAATGGTTTTTCAAACATCACACTACTGGATTCTTGCATTTGTCAACTTTGTGTGCCCCTTCCCCATTGTTTGAAATTTGAGCTCTCTGTTCTGCCTTTTGGAAGCTACACACCACTGAAACAGCATTGTTGCACGCCTCCAATGTTCTCGCCAGTTAACACCACAGTCACCCTTCCTTCATTCTCATCCTGTTTGACCTCTCAGCTGTGTTTGGTATGATGTCCCACACTCATTGAGACTATTGGCTCCCTAACTATGGCAAAAAGGCACTAGACCAGATTAGCTTCTATCTTGTTAACCATTCTTATCAGTTTCATGGGCCTCTCCCTTTCACAGCCATTCCCTCTGCCTGTTAGTATCATTCCTAAGTCCTAGGCCCTTTACATCAACTCTTTTGGCAGCATCATCCCCTACTTTGGTTTCTCATATTATGTTCATGACGATGACACTCTGATCTGTTTGTTGACTCAGAAAAGACTGAAATCATCTATCTCCCCACTTTATCCACCTCAAAGACCTGCTATTCCCCCATTGGATTCCATCCTGATATCCTCATGCCTTGTTAGAACAAATATTTGAAACTAGGGCTACTCTTTAGCAGCATGCAGCAGGAATGTTTTTTGCATCCTCTATGCCAGCTGCCTGATTACAACTGTGAGTATCAAGACAACCCACAATCCCCAGCCCTGAGGGACAAACAAATCCCAATTAGTATTCAGGTGATTCTCAAAGTAAACAAGTGCAACTGCCGGCTGATAAGTCTCGCTCAATATATGTTTTCTCCCCTCATCTCTCTGTCAAGCACTCGGCACATTAGAAGCTTCTGACCATCGTATTAAAGACCATCCAAACACAGTCCTATCCATACATTTTGAATTACAATCCTAAAACCACCTTGCACCTAATCAAAGTTCAGATCCTTCCAGTCAAATACTCTCTTCATTTGAACATCATGGAGAAGTGTGGCTCACTGGTGTGGAGAAGTGTGGCTCACTGGTTAGAGGAGGCAGACCCTGAAGCAGAGGTCAGACCCGGGACCAGGGTTCAATTCTCAACGCGGCAGGGTCTTGAGCCCAAATATCCACGGACTCGATAATTCTCGTTTCGGTGCCTACTCGAATCACGGGTTCACACTCTTCAGCTCTGGGCATTAGCCTGCTTAATCTCCACTACGCGCCCCCCCCCCCCCGCGGCGGGATGCCTGGCTTTCACCTTGGGGATGCCCATTACGGGTATCTCACAGGGAAAAAAGCCAGGACGGGTTCCCAAGGCAAGCGCCGAGATGCCTGCGGGTAATCGAGCGCTATATAAGAACGCATAATACTAATAATAACCCCTTTCTCTTGGATTTAAAAAGAGGTCTAATTGGCCATTTGTGATAAGCAGATGTTCCCAACCCCTTATTAATTAGTCATTTGTCTACCTGGACAGTAGGCCTCCACTGACCCTTTCCTTAAAATCAGTCCCCACAAAAAGACATAATGTTTTCTTACATTTTCGCCATCTCTGATATACAAAAGGTCTACTCATGCAAAATAGTGAGTGTCCCCTTGTCTTTAATGATGAACAATGTAATCTTTGTCTCCATTTTTCTCCATTTTTTTTCCTTAGACTGGCAAATGTTCACAAATTGTATTATGTGTATACAATTTGGTTTAGACTTTAATGTTTTTATTCTCAGCTGTGTCCCTGTTACCTTAAGTATTGTAAGATAGTAATACGTTTATCAAAATGTATACATTTCTGGACATAAGAAAAATATCTTAAAAAGTTTCAAGGGGGCGGTGCCATGTCACACTTAGGATTAGCTTGTACCCTGTTGAATGATTTGTTTCACAAACATCCAATATTCCTGCCAAAAACATGCAATCAATCCACAAAAGGCCCCTTCTGCCTCTTCACTTAACTGCTCTGCTTTCTTTTCCTAGGTTACAAATTCCAAATCAATCAACCTGACTTTTAACTATTGTAAACTTTGGCCAAGTGGCTGACCTCAGAATGGTTTCTAAGATATGTGTGACCAGTACCATATTAAATTATGTGTAGCATTCTGTACATAACGTCTCCACCCCCTGACCTAGACAATACCAACCATGGGGATGATGGCACTTCTTCCCTCTATGGTCAAGAACGTGTGAGAGCTTGCCATTGGTCAAGTCCCCTCCAAATAAGTAATCACAAGTCTGCATGCATGTACGCATACATAGACACCACAATAAGAGCTGCAGTCCAAGTATACTGGTCCTCAGGCTGCTAACCTCAACCTTTAAAATCATGGGTGTAGCTTGGTCAATGAGATGGGGGGGGTGTTGGTGGAGCGTTGAGATGACCAAGATTTGGGATGGACTGTTTTCATTATCCAGTGTCGGTACTGATTTGCATTAGGGGAGCTCAGTATAAAGTGGCACAGTGGATAAAAAACGATGGGTTGGAATGCTACCCTGAGCAACTGCCATTGGTTAGACAATTTTCAAGCATTTATCCCATCACATTTTCGATGTTTGGTTGCCAGTAGAGTGCCTGGAAACCTGAGAGTTTCCAAGCCTAATACTGCCAATGCTTGTGAATTCCAAAAGGTGGGAAATTTGCACTCATTTAAGGAGTACTTCTATAGGTGCAGAGTTACCACTTTTTTATTAAACTGGTCACAATGTGTAGATCTGATGCAAAACAATTACCAAGTTTACAATCAGGGGCGTTCAATGGGAAAAACTGACACAGACATAGCAGACCAAACTCAGGGCCCCTAGACCCAACCACCAAATCAAGAATACATTTGAAGAGTGTCACACCTCAAACACACCCGGTGAAGTTACTCCCCTGACCATCCCGCCTGGGCCTGGTACTTTTCCGAAGAAACTCATGACTGCAGTCACGTACAACAAAACGGACTAGAGTCCCTTCCTTGGGGTCACTTATTTTAAATGTATTTTCACTGCACACATTCTTCTTCATCTCTGCTACAAAAAGCCTTGATGGTAGAGTTGGCAAATCTTTACATGAGGGCTCCATGTTTCTAGTCCTCTCCTTTTGCAAATCATTTTATCAGGTGACTGGTGTCCCCAGGTACTAAGCCAGAGTTGCACATAGAGGAGGGTCACAGGCAAATTAATAGGGCGGGTCATGGGCCTGGCTTGGTTCTTAGAATCTGTGCGCCAGCGGAGCCATGAAAATGTTCGCCATGTATAGCATGCAACACACAAAATGTAAAATATGGATACAATCTCTTCAAAATTAAAAAAAATGTGCTTTCATTAACATGTAAAAGCATTTCACCTTCGTACATCAGATTACATCACTCCATAAACAGGCATTTATTAAAAGTGATAGTTTTTAGAAACATTCATGACCTTTCCCCCCCAATGACAATGCCATTAGTGAACTAAAAGGCAAGTCAGTAGTCATGTAAACCCTAAACATGGTCTAAATTCTTATTATAGATGGAGCGAGCAGCATTACAATCCATTAAAATAAACATATGAAGAAGAAATTCTTGTACAGCTCACATCCTAAACTCAAGTGCGCTCATAAGTGATAATGAAGACAAAGTAGGCTTAGGATCACACAATTTGGAGGCATATGGAATCCGGTTTCAATTCCAGCTCATCTGGTTTCACATTTTAAAATTCAGCCATCAGATGGATATCTCTGTTTCTCTCCTGTTTACATCAAAGGTCCCTGTTTTGTCTTACTTTCTTAGCTCACAAGGAGAAAAAAATGACCTAATGATAGCAGACCTGATTCAGGGCCCCCAGACCCAACCACTATACCAAGAATGCATTTATTTGGGGGTGCTAAACCCCAAACACCCCTCTGAAGCTACCTCCCTGTTTTTAATGAGAGCAGAGCAAAATCTAGTCTCGCATCTAACTAAAAAGCACAGTCCCCAGGAAACATTTCAAATCAAAATTGAAAAAACATTTCAATACAAAAAAAAAGTCCAATCGACAAAAATGGCTTAAATAAAAGTCCGGGATGAATGAACTGGATATTTAAAATCACTTCAGACAGAAATGGAAAGATCAATAAACAGAGAACATCATTTGCTCATATCCGAACTACAGTGAATTGCTGTCATCCTAATGATCAAAAATAGTAAATCAATAAAGAAACCATCAATTGTATTCCGCTCATAATACATCAGTGTGAGAAAAATGCTACATTTTTGCTGAAGGTGCATTAAAGAAGATTGTGTATTCTCAGGTGGTTCTGGCCTCAATAGTTTCAGAGTTCTAGCTTCTAAATTAAGAATATTTCACATGGCCTTGAAATTGAGATGTTTCAGTAGTAATTGTAATCCATGGGTGTTAGATTTGGGGGTCTCTAGTTGGCACAGGTAGGTACTTGTGTCAAATAGGGACCCTTGCCTCTAGTCAGGGTAAGCGGGTACACTCCTAAAATAACCCCTGCTCATCGCCTTGGTAGCTAGGCATGAGCAGACAAGCTTATCTCAGAGGCAGTGTGTAAAGCATTTGTGACCACATACAGTAACCCAGTAACAACACTACAAATGGACACCACACAAGGTTTATATAATAAATACGTATTCTTTATATAGACTTAACACAAGACCATTAAACAACAGAAATCCACAATACTATACTTAAAAATGGTAGTTTTAGCTTAGTTCAGTTCAGTTCTTAAGATGTGACACTTTGTATCACTGTACCTATGATGCGTTGCTCTTCCACAACAAGTAATGTTGCAGCGATGAAAATGCGGCAAAGTTCCGGTGCAAAGAAATAAAGACGTGAAGATCTTCCAGATGCGGCACGCTTCTCCGATGATGCGAGGTCTTGATTGGATGCGTCAACTGCAGCGGTGACACCCTTGTTCAGCGATGCAACGGCAGCAGCCTCGGCTGCGACACTCTTCTCCGGCGTTGCAAGAAACTACCGCACAATGCGACAACTACAGTGCTGACATCCACGAAGCGATGGCAGAAGCTCCGATGGCGGCGCGCTTCTCCGGGGATGCGAGGTGCTTTCCTCGATGCGGTGCAATACGACAGCTACAGCGCCGACATTCAATATGCGATGGCAGCAACAGCGACACGCTTCTTCCTCGTTGCAAGACACTTCTCTCGATGCGGTGCAATACGACAGCTACAGCGCCGACATTCACGATGCGACGGCAGCAGCAGCGACACGCTACTTCCTCGTTGAGTCGCGATCCAGCTCCTTCAAACACGCAGTCCCTCAGAAGGCCCAAAACAGCAGCAGGCACTTCCAAAAGAACTTTGGGGACCTGGGGGTAAAGTCTGTTGTCCCTGAGACTTCAGCAGGAGTCAAGCTCTTTTCCAAGCCTTCACAAGTTGAAAGTAAAGCACACAAATTTCTTTCTCCTCTCTTTGGCAGTCAGGCAACCACTGCAGGCCAATCCCCTAAGCTGCACTTCAGCTTAGGAATAGTCTCTCCTCAGTTTCTTCAGGTTCCTCTCCATCGCAGAGGTTTCTTCTTGTAGTCCAAAAGTGATCTAATTTCTTGGGATCAGAGTCCCAATATTTATACACCAAAATCCTTTGTCCTCTGAGGGCAGAGGGGCCTTTGCCCAGTCCAAACCAGTTCTGGAGCACTCTGTTTACATGACTCCTTCTTTTCTTTCACAGTGCTGGGCAGAAACATCAGACGCCCCACAGGAGGTGGATCCAGCATTGTGGAGGGAAAGCACAGACCTGGAGCACTTTGTTGACAGGATTCCTTCTCTTCTTTCACTGTGCAGGGCAGAGACATCAGCCGCTCCCCAGGAGGTGGAGCCAGCATTGTGGAAGGCAGGCACAGCCCTATTCAAAATTCAGGTGCAACTTCTGCTTCCCATCTAGATGCAGATTTCTCTATTCACCACTGGACTGACTCATCCCGTCTCTTGGAATCCCCAGCCCTGTCACTCAAAAACACCAGACAAGGAATACACAACCTAGCAGAGGCAGGCTTGAAAGGTTAGGCAATAAAATACCTACTTTCTAAAAGTGGTATTTATTTTCAAACACAGAATGTTAAAACCAACTTTACTAAAAGATGTATTTTATCATTCTGACTTCAGGCATACTAAACTCGAGTTTCTACCATGTTCTTTGAGCCAGTTAGGATTATAAGAATGTAACAATCTAACTGCCCATTCTGGCCTATGGAGAAAAGGTAGCTTTGCAATAGTGAAGAACGAAAATGACTGTAATTCACTATTAGGACATGCCACACACACCAGGGCATGTCCTAACTCATACTTACAATGCACCCTGCCCTTGGGCCTACCATAGGGGGTATGATATGAAGAAAAGGGAAGGTTTAGGGACTGGCATGTGGGTGCACTTGCCCAGTCAGCATGACAGTGCCAGACTGCACACAGGCTCTGCAATGGCAGACCTTAGACACATTTTACAAGGCTGCTTCTGTGAGTGGCACAACCAGTGCTGCAAGCCCAACAGCAGCATTTGGTTTACAAGCCCTGGACACTCCTGGTGCACTGTACTAGGGTCTGACAGGTAAACCAAACCAGCCAATCATGGAACCACTGATTAATACATCCATTTACAATAGGGTGCACTTGCACTGTGGCACTGGACAGCAGTGGCACAGTGCCCAAAGCATCTAACACCAGCAAAAACACATGAGGCAACAGCAAAAATGGAAGGGAGACCCACGCCAATGGTGGCAGGTCTAAGAATAGGTTTGATCTCAGGCTCTTGAATATAGTTTAAAAATATTTGGCTTCCCAGAAGTAAAAATTAATTAACCAGAAGCTGATGTGCTATACCCTTTCTGGCCTAGATGAGGCACTGATGCAGCCCTGCAGGAGTAAGGCAATGTACGTCACATTGTTCACAATGCATATGCTCAAATCCTGGTATTTCTTGAATTTTGAGCGGCTGTTGATATCCTGGACCATGGAACTTTCTCTCCCTCTATGTCTCTCAGGTGTGTCTGAGCAGGAAGTTCATTCTATCCCTCACTCTGCTTAATGCATGGTGGTACTCCTGGAGGTTCTGGGAGCATCACCTTTCACTTGAACATTGTCTCTAATCTAGTTCGCCATTCATTGAGGTTATTCATCTCTTGAAGAACTCCCTACACAGAATTCAGAACTGGCAATCCACATTTGACATAAACTTTAAAAGGAGTTCCTTAATTTCTCTAATAATAATCCTGTCTTCCCTGCTTGGACCTGCCTTGCCCAATTAGTCAAAATTATCATTGCCATTAAAATAATCAGTGATATAACTTCTTCTTGTGCCTAATGGGATAATAGCTGCCAAATGCTTTCACCCCAAGACCCTCATCCTGCCTGCCAGTTATCTTACAAGAATGTAATATAAATTAAATGGATTGTTATGCGTATGAGTCTAACTCCTGCTGGCATAAAAAAAATCCAAGGTTTTGAATGTACATTTAATTTCCTATTCGAGGAAACTAAATGTATTTTTTAGCACAATATTTAGGATAATTTCTGTCAGGAACATTACAATGAACTTTCTATATTTTCTATAATTGTTACGCATCGGAATTTAACATATTTAGTCATCAGGATAGTGTGCATATTAAGTCCAGTTCTGACTTTTTGTTCTATTATTCTTCTGATCTGAAGATATTAAAATAAAACTGACCTTTGGATTTCATAATGCATTCCTTTCTCTAAAAAGGACAGAACAGTCCTGGCGTTAGACACATCGAGAACATTTTGAACATTTTGTAGCCATCAATGATTTTGTCACTGAGACTAGCTCTGCAAGATTAGCATAACTCTTAAGTGCTGTTTATTAAGCAAATGTGCATGTGAAATTTGAAAAATCCTTGCCAGTGCTAACCAGTGGTACAGTGCTTGTGTTCTCCTTCAAAACATGGTAGAATTCGCCCATATTTAATGTACTTGTAGGTTCTTAGTATATGGTTTTACATATACCCAGGGCCTGTAAATTAAATGCTAGTAGTGGGCCTGCCGCACACATTGTGGCATCCATTAAAATAGCACTTTAAATTTAAAACTTATCTCAGGCCTACAACTGCAGCTTTTAGTGCAGTTTTAAACTGCCATTTTGACCTGGCAAAACAAATCTTTTTCCAGGCCTAAATATTCCTTTTTGAATACTTAGAAGTCCCCCCTAAAGTAGGCCCTAACAGACCTGGGGCAGGGTGGAAGTAGTACATGTGTACTTATGTTTTACATGTCCTGGCAATACAAAGCTTCTAAATTTGTTTTCCACTGGGGTGAGGCCTATCTCTCCCATTGACTAACACTGAGATCCTAATTACATTTAATACGTACTTGCTTTGGAATGGGAGCAGGCAGGGATATGCCGTTTAGATTCAATGAATTTAATTTAATGGTAAAGTCGGATTTTAAGTCACAATTCTGATAATGCCACTTTTAGAAAGTTTGAATATTCTTGTCCCCATTTTTGCCCTCTGTCATTATCCTGGGCCACACTACTGTAAATGGCAATGCTGTTAGGGTTCGTGTATTCCTCCCAAACAGCGAAAGAAAGGGGAATGGGTGTGGGCAGGATGGGGGTGGAGCTGTATCCTCCTCACTTCCCATTCAAAGGGCTTGCCTGCACTTCACACAAAGGAACATGAAACTAGCCTTTTCTCACGCCAGACAATTTGGAGCCTTGACAGGGGAAGGGAAGGCTTTCTAGAACAAGAGGGAGGTTTAGACAGAGTGTCCCTCCACTCACAAATGCTGGCACCAAGAAATGAAATGAAATGAGAATTTATAAAGCGCAAACTGTCACTCCTGACGGAGTCTCCTGGCGCTAACAACAACAGATCAAGAAGGTGACATAAGCCTAGATTAGCTTTTGGCAGTAATCAATTGGTAGGCCAAAGATCCACGTTTTTAACTGTTTTCTGAACTGCCCCTTTTGTTTAGTGGCTCTAAGCTCATTGGGCATGCTGTTCCAAGCTTTGGCTCCCAGGATGGTCGCTGACCTTCCGCCTCTGGTGACTAGCCTAAATGCTGGGATGCTGAGTAGGTTGGCCGTGGTAGACCTTAGTGTTCTAGTCGGGTTGTATGGCTTAAATCTTGCTGCAAGTTATCCGGGACCTAGATCATGGTAAGCTCTGAATGTTAGCAATAAAAGTTTGAACAGAATCCTCTTGCAGACCGTAACCCAATGAAGGGTCTTCAGTGCAGCAGAAGCCGAAGCCCTACGTGGTAGTCCCAATACCAGTCTGGCTGGTATTGGGACTAATAATAATAATACTGAACCCACAGAACCACTCTTCAGGCCCCTTCTGGACCTGTGGAAGGTTCAGAAGAAATACTGCTCTGCTGCACTGCTGCTAGAAGGACTGCCTAGCTGCAGCGCTGCTGATAGGTCTTCCCTGACGCTCTGCTGTCTGAGGAAGGAGGACTACACCTAATCCTTGAACCCAGCGACTACAACGGCTAGCTGGCTAGCCGCCTGTGTGAGCTACAGGGGCACAACAAGCTTTAGAGACCTTTACCGTGCTGCTGGCCTCTACTGGAGTGAGTCGCCTAACTCCCCAAGTGGTGCCCTCAAGATCCTGGATACTTTGAAGTTTTGTTAGTGGTACTGCTAGTGCCTAACCCTTAAAGCTGGGACTAAGACAATTTTCCAAGTAAAACTGCCTGGAGAACCAACTGAAGTCCGGGACCTACCTGCGAACCAACCTGGCCAAGGTGCATTGCCGGTCTACCTGACTTTTGCGGTAGCTCTCGCTGTGCTTTTCTCTGCAGCAGCAAATCCTCTGAAGTGGGACCTCCTGGCAGCAGTATCCGACCTCATGGAGCTATCTTCGGCTACAGTCTGAAGCCTCATTCCGCTGGGTTAACCTGATGGATAGAAAAACTTCTAAGTCCAAAGGTAAAAATATTCATCAAGTCGATGGTGACCAGCTCCAACTCGACGCCAACAATCTCCTCGACCTAGAAATCCTGCTTCTCCCACTCAGAGCATTCCTCCATCTTCATCAATGGCTTCACTGAGACCTGGTCCAGTGTCTCCCCACCATTTACAATGTGCCCTTTGATGTTAGTCGCTATTTTTCCCTAAAAACTTTAGAAATGCCATTTTATGTATTCAGATTTACTCAATATTTCTAAATTGCTGTGGGATTTTTCTTGTGGTGTGTTTTCAGTTTATTACTGTTTGAAGTGATGCATACCTACTTCAACACGGTGCCTCTAAGTTTAGCCTGGCTGCTTTTGTGCCAAGCTACCAGAGGGTTAAGCACAGCTTAATTTAGTGAGTTTTTATGGTACTCTCTGACAAAAATTGTGTTTATTTGAGTGGGGCCTTCACCCCTCTCAACTAATCACCCAATTTCTTACAGCAGTTATATATTTATGTTTTCTCTTAAAGTTCTCTGACTTTTGACTTCAATAGTGACTTAGGTCTCGTTTCTATAGTGATTAAATTAATATATTGACAAGCAAGTTAAAGAATTATTTTTGCCATTGTTGACTAAAAGTATAAGCTTATACTAAAAGTATAAGCCAGAGTTGGGTAGCAGTTTTGATATTAACAGCTTAAGCATATGTTGAACTTTTTTACCTTTCTTACTATGCATCTGGAAGTATAGAAGAGGTCAGTCGCTACGTTGTCTAAATAATAATTATAGAGGTAATACACATTTTTGTTTTCATTTTTCCTTATTTATTAAACAATTTTTTTACCCTCAAGTGAATGCATAATTAACATAATGTGTATTTGTAAAGCCACGTTCGCCCAACTCATTGGTACTTTTCTTATCGACTTCAGAAGGATGAAAGGATGAGTGGAACTGCTGGGACTTGAACCTGTGAACATAAAGTCAAACACAGGTCCTTGTAAGGAGGGACATTAATCCATTAAGCCACCAGACCAAGCTTGATTAAGCTTAGAAATGGCGAAGTGACAGCATTTTTACCCCTTGCCTTTAAATACTCCTGGTGGATGTGTATTTGTACAATGCTCAGCTTCCTTTTAGATAGGTTCAGACCTTCTAATTACCCACATATAAATATATAAATTCAAATATTTGCATACACTCCTTTAAGTCAAGACATTCTTTCCTTCACCAGCTTCTGTTGAGCTGTGGTTTGATGTACAGACCTGCTCTGTGAGTGAATGTGACTGTACTGCGAACGCCAGCATCAAAAACAAAAAGTATGCATCCACTACATCACCCGACACTAGATCGCTAGATAAGTATATATTTACTATTTTTAACTTCACATCTGCATACCTGGTCTTACATGTAGTGTAGTGTTTAGGGTGATGTAGTAGTTGCAATATTGTTGTCATGTCTTCTCTGCTTGTTTTTCCATTGAATAATGGAAGTAGGCTGTGGACCAGGGGTCTCCAACCTTTTCTGTAACAAGAGCTGCTTCTGATTAACAAAAATAGTCCCGAGCTACTTTGACCATTGTTTCAATAGTGACCACATCTACTACAATCACAGTTGTGATCAAGCCTTGCAGGATTACTAGGAGTGACCACCCAGATGTTTGTCACAATATCGAGTTTTAAAGTATCGTGTCACACCAAATTATCATATTTACAATATTGACTTATATAATATGATGATAGTATGTATGCTTAAGTAAGAATAGATATACTATTCTCAACTTAACTTACCTATACCTTGAAGATGTATAGATGTGTACATCTTCAAGATAAATATATGTTGAGTTGAGAAAGTAAATTAAATTATAGTTCCTTATACTTACCTTCATGATATTGTGGTTGTCGATACTCTGGATACAATATTTTTGCTGGATGATATTTAAAGCGCGAAATTGTAGACCACCAATCACTTTAAAGCATAAGACAGGGTTACTAATAGCAATGAAATATAATGAAATGAAAATTAAACTTATATAGCGCGTAACTACCCTGAGGCCTCGCAGCGCTTTAGCTAGAACCATTCAGGCGGCCGGGCAGGGCGCTAAGCTCTTGCAAACAAATGCGCTTTTAATAGCTTTCTAAAAGCTGTCAGGTTGTTATTTTCTCTCAAGACCAGCGGAAGAGCGTTCCACAACCTTGCAGCGTTGTGCGAAAAAGAGCGACCACCCCAGCGGGATTTTTTTACTTTTTTGACAATGTTAGGAGAAACAATATTAAAAGTCTCTACATGACTAATAACTAATGAAATCACAGTACAGAAAATAAATTGCCACTGGCACAAAGGAAATTCTAACAGCTATAAGGTACCTCAACTCGGTTTGAACTATCATTTAGAGAGCAATCATTTAAAGATTATTTGGCTTTGTAGTCTTTTTTTTCAAACAATCATCATATCAGTTTCCCAAAATGTTTTTCTATCAAATATGAACATTCCATATTAGGTTAATGTACTTTGAAAATCTTCACTTTTATCTAAAAAAAGACACAAAAAACTCGGTTTTTGTACATACGGACATGTGTAGTGCTGCCATCTTTAAAACAGCTCGACCCTCTGAATTAGAAACTGTGCTAGGCTGCTCTACAGGGAGCTACTTCCAGTTTACTGGCAAGCTACCAGTGGCTCCTGAGCAGTGCTTAATTTGAACCGGTGGCTTCTGGTACTCAGCACCCGTACTTAATTGTCAACACCAGGGCTTGTGACAGTCGGCCACAAGGTGGCAATGTCTGGCTAATGTAGAGATGATCACAACAAAGGTCAATTAATAATTCAATATACATTTCAAATGAATATTACCTGCTGCACAAGCCATTCTTACAGCTTTGGCCTGGAATAGTCCAAATTGTCAAACTTGTAGGAGTGCGATGGTTAGTAATTATGTTGTTACTATCATTGGCAGCGTGGTTGGGGTAATCTCTGGTGGAAGCTACAGTGGCACCTGAAGAAAGCCCTGGCACGTGTGTTTTTTTTTTTACAAACTAAGCACTGGTCCTGAGCTACCCTTTTGGAAAGCCTACAGTACACAAACTAAGCTAACAGTTTTCACACCTTCTGCTCTGTCCAGAGGACCACTCCGGGGATTTATGAGACTGCAAAATGTCACCGTGTTGTTGCTCACTTCTGGTACATAAAGGAGCTGAGATTGAGAGCAAAAGCTAACTGCACGTGAGGGCCTTTGAGCACAGGCAGATTTATCATTGGACAAGGTCATGAAAAGGCGACTGCGTCACACGACCAGCCCTGAGCCTTCTCATTAGCGCTTTGGCTCCCATGGGCCTCTCCTGTAGTGCAGTGAGGCCCTGCAGACTGAACAGCCATCTTTAGAAGTGCAGAATCAGCAGCTCCTTGAAGGTAGTTGAGCTGATTTATTCAGCACTGCACCAGCACGCATGCACGCGAGGAGGGAGAAAGAAAAGGGAGTGAGGATGAAAGGGGTAAAGAAGGATATGGCCCAAGAATGCCGCATGGCCAAGCCGCCACTGTGGACCCTTGTTGTTAGCGCTTTACCCTCCATGGGCCGCTCATGTAGTCCATGCTCAGAGATCTTATACAGCAGCTTCTTGAAGATAAATTGGCTGCAACAGTTGGTATTTGACCAGTACCTAAGCACACGAGGACGGAGATGGAGAAGAGCAAAAAGTCAATGAAATAAAAGAGGGCAAAGCAAGATAAGGGCAGCGAAAGAAAGACAGGAAAGAGCCAACAGTGGGCAGAAACATACAGCATTGTTGGAAAAAACTGATGTAACAAAAGTAAGTGGAAGTAAAAGCACAAAAGGAGATAAAGGGGGAAATAGCACAGCGAGAAAGAAAAGTGCAGGTTATGAGAAGAAATGAGATGAAGAATGCAATGGAAACAAACCACATGCAGAGGAGAAAATAACAGAGTAAAAAGAAAAAAATGAAAAAAGAGAGAAAGCAACAAACAATTAAACTGGAAAAAGACCGAATGAGAGAATCTAGATACAAAGAAACCAGAGCTTGAAAAGGGAGGCAAAGAATGAAAAAGGGGTAAATATACAGACATCTAGCAGACAAAGGAATACGTGCTGTATATTGCGGCTTAGGTTGTGATAGGGATATAGGTAGTTAAATTCGAGTTGCAGATCCCTAGTTGTAATCCTCGTGAAAGAGGTCAGCGGATTAATATATTAACTTCAAAGCCGTATGTGTAGCCTGCAAGCCTCAGGTTCTAGTCCCAGCAAGAGAGCTGTGGTTGAATGCACATAGTGCAGAGACCTCTGTATTCTGCAAATCACAGATTCCAATTCTTTCGACAAAGATCAGAGGTGTAATGCGCCTACTGCAAAGATGTGTAAATCAATGGTAACTGGCTCCAACCTTGGAAAATTAGATCGGTGGATTAATAAATCTATTGTAGTGACCTCTTTGTAAAATTTAAATCAAATATTCCAATCCTGGTGAGATATCTTTCTCCCAGCAGTGTACTGTCCGAGTGCTTTATATCACTATATGGTTAAAAGTGGAACATTTGAAAATAAAGACATTGGAACATTACTATTGAACTAACCAATATTACAACCTATATGACCTCATACCACCCAAACGCCCGCCTGTACTCCACACATGGTCAGTCTTGCTGTCACTGATTTGGGGTAAGCGCTGAGGAGCATTGTGCACAGGTCACCTCTCCACCTGAATGGGATGCCTTCTGGTGTTAGAGTCTAAATGATTGTTAGCCTTTTCCTGGGAGGAATGTGGGCAAAGGGTCGGATCCCTCAGGCTGTGAAGCTGCCTGTAAACAACACGTCTATTTGTCGCTTTAAGACTTCTGGTTTTCAGACGTTTATTCTGGTGTGAGGCCCCTGATCGATCCCGCTCTGCCCCCTACTGGAGAATGGTGTTGAGCTGTGCAAGACGATGCGTACCTTTTAAAATAAATTCAGCTTCTGGGTGCAGGTGTGTTAAGGGCCTTAGAGAACACGTGGGAGGACATATGTTGTCTGAGTGTTGCCTCTATGCACAGGCTGCACTGTGACAGATGCAGCCCCTTGAAACTACTACGAGATCCTGATCCCAAAAAATAGCAAGTTAAAACCTTTTCGTTCCCCCATACCCAACTAACAAGCCAAAAATGAATTTATTTGGGTCTTGTCAAGAAAAAATGGGGAGGGGAGGTGAGATTTTTTTTAAACCGGGCTGTTTCAAAAAGAGTAAGACTACTGTCCGCTTGCTGGTGGCCTTGAAGACAGTGGCCGGACCCTGGTGGATTTCTTCGCGCTTTAGAAATCTCAATTCATAATCATCATTGTCACACCCCAAACACCGTCTTGAAGCTACGCCCCTGCAAATAGTGAGTTGGTGTACCTGCCCTAACTGGGAGACAGAAGAAATCTATTGGGTGTGAGCATGATTAGTGTGGCGACTCAACATCAGGCCTGCTTGGAAGGTTCTAGGGAAGCTGACCTTTATGTTGCATGGCTAGGAGTGGTTGCTAGGCAACACAGGTCAACAGTAAAATGCTCATGTTAAAGGCTTAACACCTTCCTTGTTCATGGTAAAAAAAAAAACTCATTGTTTCATTCCATATGGTATCAAAGCCATGGACGGTCGATGTTTTTGATGGGAAACATCCTTTACAACGCGGGGTTTACACCGCGGGGCCTTTACGATGCAGCCATCACAACGCAAGTCGTTACTACAACTTGCGCTGGATGGCGCTCTTGCTCAAGGAATAGTTTAATTTTCTAATCCAACACCTTCCCTACTGTTACGTGGGCTGGAGTTGGAATAGAAAATTAAAATAATCCACAATCCAGCGCCCTCTAACGCAAGTCGTTGTAACGACTTGCGTTGTGATAACTGTGTTGTAATGGTAGCGTGGTGTAAACACCGCGTCGTAATGACATACATCCGTTTTTGATGAATCATGCATTGACAAATGGTTTATGACTGATAACATTGATTGTGAATACTTTGACAAAGCCAGAAAGCATGTCTTTTGAATAGAGAAAACCTTTCTTAGTTATAGGCATATTGAGGAATATTTCTGTTTTTAGAGTTAGGGCCTCCTGGTGCAATTGAACATGATACTTCCCACATACCATGCAGATAATGGACTTTAGGATGAAGTAATCAGGTCGGCCAGACGCAAGTGCGGAATTATCTTTTATTCTAGATACTTTGTCCCCAGCAGCGAGGGAGTGGCCATACAGGTAGGTGGCCAGTATCCAACTGCAGGAGATTTAAAATGTAACATTCCAACAGGGAATGTAGAACTTGGAATTCATGTCAACAACAGCAATTCCAGAAAGGCGCTCGTGTAGCTAACATTGCAATTAATACCAATGTAACTAATACAAATGTAACGTAATGATAAAAACTAAACTCCCATTGCAATAAATGAGTTGCCATTTGTGACATTTCGTCAAGGTAAGTGATTTGTACCACCGCTTTTCTGTGAGGCCGTTTAGGGGTGTTCCAATCAGTAATGTTATCTGAGAATGTGTAAATATTTGTAATTTAGTTTCAAAGGCAGTCAATGGCTTGCATTTTCATTTCTTTCAAGTTTTGTCGACTGATCTTCAAATGAGCTATTCAATAACTGAAACATGAATATGGCTATTCCCTGATGATGGAGCCTAATGCTCAGAAATGCTTTGCGCCACACTTTTGAAAGCACCATGTAATTGAATAATTCACGAAGATTATAATGAATATACATAAAAGAATAAACGGACTCAACGCTGTTGGTTGAATTTAGCATTGACTTTATTAATTAACTATAAGCACATGAAGGTCCCAATAAAGAATCACCATTTAACTATAGATCATTTTTAACTATAGATTTTTTTTTAAATCTCTTTATTGAGCAAAATAAGCAATCCACTTTTGTACAAATAAAAATTAGATAAGCCTCCAACAGGCCCCATTTGTGGCATATTCCAGTAAACCAACGGTCGCACAAAGGGATCATGGCAAGTGAACATATCACATTACTGTTTTCCATTTTTGCTGTCAATGAAACCATAAGCATGACATTGTATAAAATAAAATAAATAAAATAACCTAAAAACAAGAAAGAAATCATAGCTGTGAGTACGTGAGAACAGAGGAGCAGAGAAATTAGCACAATAACTTTGTTGAGTTGAGGACAATTAGCAAGCGTATGCAAGTATCATTACAGTCTGCCGCAGGACAGGTCACAGCAGGTAGTACTAAAGGAGGAAGTCGCTACTAGCCGCGTAATAGGCACAAATCAAGTCTGTACATTCAGCACATAGGTTGTTCCCATTCACCACCACCATCTGCTGCCGAGTATGCGGCCATGCTGTGCCCCCCCAAGAAGCAGCAGAACGGATGGGCACAGCGCCCTCCCATAAACCATCCTAGCCCACACCCTCCGGCACAATGGAGCTAATCGCCTGGGATTGCGCCTCCTTCGTAAGTTTCGCAACGTATGAGCGGTATGGCCCCCAAATGTCCAATGGTCGGGAAGCTGAGGGAAGTTGTTCGGAGTATTCCACACTGTTAATATTGCAATAGGCCAGGCTACGGAGCCAAGCATGTACAGTGGGGGGACGTCTAGCACACCAGAGCAACACTATCTCTCTTTTTGCCAATAAAAAGCAAATGGCAGCCAATTTACGGAGTGGGCGTCGAAAATTGACCACATAGCCAAGCAGAGCTATTTCCGGAGCAGGCACCAATGTTAGGCCCAAAATGTCGCCCAGAGTCTTATGCACCTGGAGCCAATATTCCTGCAAAAGCGGGCACGTCCAGGACAGATGGGCAAAATCAGCCTGTGGAGCATTGCATTTGGGGCAGGAGTGCGGTTTGTTGGAATCTATCTTATGAGCAAGTGCCGGAGTGTGATAAACCCGCCTCAAAAATTTAATGTGGGAGGAGCTTCGCGCATATCCAAGATGGACGCGTGAGCACAGGGCTCCCGAGACCCTTTCCGCCTCCCGCATCTATCCTGTAAATAATCCTGATTTGGACGACGGGTACTTATCGCTGATGCCCTGCTGATGCACACACTTTTTCTGAAAATTGAATTGGCCGCCGGGAACCGGACTTACTGCACTTTGAACTTTGCGGCCTATACCGAAGGCCATCCGGGGGCTTGAGTCCCCGAGGTACCCAGGTGGCAGTTGAACAACAACGGCTGGTGCGACACGTCCGCTGCCCCTGTGGTACTTTCGGTTTCGCTTTTGGTCATTGCAGACGGCGACTTGTTGCCGATCGGCGCGTCTGCCCTGATTCTGCTGCCAACCCTAGGCCGGCTTTGGATCCTTGCCCTCTCGCCTCTACAGGCTTGCCACGACGGTAATCATTCTGACCAGATCCCAAAGGTTCCGTCAGAGCTCGTCGCCCATCATGGCGGGCAGGGCGGATGTCGAGAAGCGTACCACCAGAGGCCCATCTCGAGGAGGGGTTGCCCAATCCCAGACTATTGATCGCTTTACTCGCCCAAAGGGATCCCCAGGCGGATCGAGTAAGGTCCTCGAGGAAACTGGTGATGGTGCTCCTGAAACTGAGGAGCCAACTTTGAAGGATGTTATGGGCGCCATTGCAAGTGTTCGGACTACTATGGGTCAGCAGTATGAAACCCTGGCAGCTAAGATAGACACGGTGGCGATCGAAGTCAATCTCATCAGGGCGGACTTGGGGAAAACCAATGAGCGGGTCAAGTCCCTTGATATCAAGACTGCGAGCCTGACCACGGATGTCTCGGATCTCCAGACCAAAGTCCGCAATCTCCGGACGTCCAATGACCTGTTTGCCCGTCGGCTGGATGATTTCGAGAGCCGGGCCAGACGCAACAACGTCCCCATCGTGGGTGTTCCGGAGAACTCCGCAGACTTGTCTACAGATGTCCTGGTGGAAGACCTTGTCTTGAACCACCTGGCACCAAAGGGCCTCAGTAAACTTTTCGCGGTGGAGCGGGCTCATAGAGGCCCTGGTGGGAAGCCTAAGCTGGGAGCCACTCCGAGGCCCATAATAGCCAGGATTTTTAATTTCCGGGGCAGGGACGCTATCCTGCAAGCCTCACGTACCAATGGTCCCACCAAATTTGAGAACGTGTCGATCAGTTTTTACCCGGACTTTACACAGCCGGTGCAGAAACGACGTATGGGCTTTATGGGGGTGAAAAGGCGACTCAGGGACATGGGACTGAAATACGCTATGCTTTTCCCGGCCCGCCTGAGGATTGAACATGGAGAACGTGCGCTCTTTTTCGACCGCCCCGAGGTGGCCAGTGACTGGTTAGACACTTTGTCGACGCGCCATACCAGCCCAGAGAGTTCGAGGGGCGCCGAAGGCGGCTTGGAAGAACAGGAGTAGTGAGTCTACGCCGGCGAGCCTGACTTCATGGCAGTGGCTCTGTGACTGTTATGTTTATACAGTATGGATACCCGGGGGTGGGGGGATTCGGGACTCTTCCTCCTCTGGGGACTCTTTCTCTCTTCTTGTAGGCTAGTTTAATGGGGCGACAGGCACACTGCAAGTTGGGGTGGCTTTTTGGTCTACCGCAGGGGTGCAGGGTGGGGGGTGTGTGTTTTGAGGGTTCTTTGGGGGTGGTGGGGGGGAATTTTCTTTCTTGTTTGTATCGAGGCTGTGCTTTGTTCCATACTTGCTGCTATGTGCCTGTTTCGTGGCGGGGGGGGCAGAATGTTCACTTCTGGGATGGGGGGTAGGGGGCTGAGGGTATTGAGCTGGAACGTCAACGGTCTTGGTGATAGGATAAAACGGGGGATAGTACTGCAATATTTGAAGCGATGCTCCCCAGATGTAGTTTTGCTCCAAGAGGCACATTTAGTAGGAAATACGTGCCAAGCACTGAATAGACGGGGTTACCGGTTGGTGGCCCATTTCGGATTTACCACTGGGTCGAGGGGGGCGGGCATCCTGGTCAGGAACTCCCTCCCCCTGGAGATAGATGGCACGGTGCTGGATGATAGAGGCCGCTATGCGGCTATTACGGGTAGGCGGGAGGGGAAGACGATCTCCATATTGTCTGTGTATGTTCCGCCTGGTCTACAGTCCATCACGTTCACTGATTTGGGTAGGGTGGTTCTGGGGTTTCCTGACGGCTTATTGGTAGTGGGTGGCGATTTTAATTCCGTTGTTAATGGGGAGGAAGATCGTAGCCCCCCCAGACTCCTTCCCGCATCGCAGCTATGGCTGGGTAAATTTTTAGACATGTTGGGTCTGGCGGATTGTTGGAGGCAACTGCACCCTGGACAGCTCCAGTACACCTTTTACTCGGGAGCTCATGGGAGTCTCTCGAGACTCGATTATATCCTCGTACCGGCGGTGCAGATGGTCTCTGTAAGGGAAAACAATCATTTAGCTAGGGGGGTCTCCGACCACTCCCCGCTCTGGCTCACTATTGATGTACAGCTGGGGGCCGGGGATCGGATTGCCCCGATCAATCCATGGCACTTTCATAACCCCAGAATTAGATCAGAGGTGGTTAAGTGTATGGACTTCTATTTTGCTGAGAATGAGGGGTCGGTGTCCTCCCCGGTCTCCTTGTGGGAGGCTTATAAAACTGTGATTCGTGGTCAGACTCTGTCTTTGATTGCTAGCGAGAGGAGGCGCAAAAATGAGGAAGTGGTGGGCTTGGAAAATGAAATTACTGGGTTGGAGGAACAGTTGGAGTCTGGGGCTACACCTGAGGGACTGCACTTTTTGGCTCTTAAACAGTCTGAATATAGGGCTCTGATGACTGACACGGCCAAGGCAATGAATCGTGAGCAACAGGGGCGTTTGTATGATGTGGGTGATAAAGCGGGAAAGTTGATTGCTTGGCTAGACAAACGAGATAGATTGAATCGGGTGGTGCCTGTTGTTGAGAAAGTGGACGGAACGCGAGTGGTGGACCCAGTTGAGATAGTCGAGGTTTTTGCCCAGCATTTTCGGAACGTTTACGCGCCGGTCTCGGATAGACCGGAGGAGGACTCGTACTTGTTGCTTCGGGATGTCGCGTTGCCTAGCCTGTCAGAATCGGACAGGGAGCTTATGGAGGTGGAATTTTCCACCGATGAGGTTGCGCTCGCCATCCGCTCACTTCGATCGGGGAAGGCCTCCTGTCCGAACGGTATACCAGTCGAACTGTACAAGCTATGCCCTGACAAAATGGCGCTGTATCTTTGTCGGATGTTCTCGGCATCGCGAGACCTTGGGTTCCTTCCCCGGGATCAGAGACTGGCGTCCATTGCGGTCATCCATAAAGATGGCAAACCCCGCGAACACTGTTCATCGTATCGGCCGATATCGCTTTTGAATGTGGAACCCAAGATCCTGGTGAAGCTTTTGGCAAACCGGCTGATTACGGTGATCAGTGACTTGATACACCCGGACCAGTCTGGTTTTATCCCCCATCGGAATACCGCGCTCAATCTTCGCCGTCTTCATGGTGTCTTGGCGAGGGCGGGGTCTCTTAATGAGCCGGCCATCTTGGTTTCTCTTGATGCCTCGATGGCCTTCGACACGGTGGAATGGCCATATCTGTGGGCTGCTTTTGCTAAGTTTGGTTTTGGCCCTAAGTTCATTGAGTGGGTCAGGCTTCTGTATGAGCAACCGCTGGCTCAGGTGGTGGTCAACGGCAGGGCCTTGGAACCCTTTGTTCTCGGACGCGGCACGAGGCAGGGGTGCCCTTTGTCGCCCCTCCTATTTGCGCTTGCCCTTGAACCCCTTGCTGCGTGGCTTCGCTGGGAACCCTCGCTCAAGGGCATTCGATGGTCCCCTGACTTCGAAGATCGTATATCGCTATATGCCGACGACATATTATTGTACCTGACCTCTCCCCGTAAGTCACTGGGAGTCCTCTTCGACGTCTTGATTTCCTCCGGGAGGAACTCCGGTTTAGTTATCAACTGGGCTAAGTCCTGTATCTACCCACTCACTGGAGAATCACATTCTCTGCCCCGCGTTTGCCCGATACCAGTTTCTAGAGGTGGCTTTAAATACTTGGGGATCTACATTTCATTGGTACGCTATGAGCGGAATTTATTACCTCCGCTTGCCCGGCTTCGGTCGGACGTTGCGGCGTGGTGTGGCTTGCCTTTGTCCCCCTTGGGAACAGCGACCCTGTTCAAGATGATGTCTCTTCCCCGCTTCCTGTACGCCGTCCAAAACACACTTGATCTGGTGCCGGCTAGCTATTTTCGTGAAATTGAGGGCCTCCAGAGGAGGCTGGTGTGGGGCGGGCGACCCTGCATTGCATTGGCAAAGTTGACTTTGCCCTGGTACGACGGTGGTATAGCATTGCCTGATATTAAAAGATACTACTGGGCATCTCAATTGAGCGCTGTTAACCATGCCATGTACGGTCCAGTTCCGAATCCCGCATTCGAGATGGATAGGTGGCAACTGCCCGGGGGCGACTATAATAGAGCGCTCTATTCTAGAGCCGCCAGGAAGAACCTGACGGGTCCCACTGGAGTGGCGGTGCGAGTGTGGGGTAGTGCAACTACGGCTACGGGGTGGACGGATAGGCTGACTAGAGCGACCCCCCTATATGCTGCGGAGAGACTGGGTGGTCTATGGACGTTGAAGGGATTCGATAGATGGGACCTTATTGGCATCAGTAAAGTGGGCGACCTCTGGGCCAAAAATAGAGTTAAGACTTTTGATGAACTGAAGCAGGAGTACAAATTGAGTGATAAGGAATATTTCCGGTATCTCCAAGTCCGTCACGCACTTGAATCGGTTTTCCCAGCTGGATCTACGATCCCGGAGTATTCTCCCCTGGAGGACAGAGTGCTGGACGGACACGTCCCTGACAGCACTATCTCTCTTATCTATAAAAAACTCATCAATGATCGTTCGGTCCTCCTTATACAGCTTCGAGGTGCTTGGACTGGCGATGGACTGGAATTGGACGATGAGGACTGGCAGGCTGCGACATCCTCTCCTAAAGAGGTCGCGATTCCGGTGCGTCTCCGACTGGTACAGCTGAAGATCCTGCACCGAGTCTATGTCACGGGTCCACGATTGATGCATATGGGTTATTCTGCGGATGGGCCGTGTAGGCGTGGCTGTGGTATGCTTGCTACCTTCCTCCACATTATATGGGAATGTCCGGAGGTAGTGGTTTTTTGGACTCGAGTGCATGCGGTGATGGGTGAGGTGACGGTCGTTGGGTTATTGCCTGAGGCCAGACGCTGTTTGTTGAACGTCTGGGAGCCGAATGACTGCACTGTTGCTCAGACTCAATGGGTCACGCTGGGCAACATGGTTGCGAAAAGAGACATTGCTCAATTGTGGGGATCTCAGAGGGCACCATCAGTCCTCACCTGGGAAGAAAACATGGACTGGTGCATGTTTAGAGAAAAAATAGTGTATGTTTCCCGTGGTAGGCCCAAGAAATGGGGTAGGATATGGGGTCAATGGAATTCATACCGAGGAGAGATATGCGCTCCCCCCCTTACTGAAGCTCTCGACACTCCTCAATCTCCTTGACTGTGCGTTTCGGTTTCCCAGTTTCCCGTTATGTGCGATGTGTTGCTTGCTCTCTGCCCCCCCCCCTTCTCCCAGGATCTCTCCTTCTTCATAGCACTGCTTATTGTTCGCCTTCTCCCCCTGCCGTATGAGACAGTCATTACATTACAAGGTACCGCCTCGACTCTTTCTATGTTTAAGTTTTTTTTTTTTTTTGGTTAAAAACTTTTATTGAGCAACAAAATCATGTGTACAGAGATGGGCCTACAACCGCACGGGCTGGCCGCTAAGATCGGAGCATAACGCGGTATAAAACAGTGGTCGCCACTCTGGCGGTCAGGCACAATCCGGATACAAAATGTCGCTCACAATATGGAACAGGATAAGACAATTTTCATATTTTAAAGCACACCAAAAACAACAAACATCAAAAACAAGGCGAAGGAGTAATACACAGAGAGTCAGCCCTGGAGGGGGGGGAAACTCACTAAGCAGGAATACAAAGTCACAATCAGTAGGATAAGTCAAGGCGGGGGGACAGCGGGGAGGTCAATCAAACCAAAGGACAGTATACGAAATTTCAGGAACGCCAACCTAGGGTGACAAGAGAACATCAGGGGCCTCCACCAGGGGAGGAGCACAAATATCTCCGCGATATGCATTCCATTGACACCAGATCTTCGTCCATGCCCTAGGTCTGCCCCTGGCTGTGTAGACAGTCTTTTCGCGGAACATAGACCAGTCCATGTTTTCTTCCCACACAGAGACAGTGGGGGGCCTGTGCGAGCCCCAAAGTTGCGCTATGTCCCGCTTCGCAACCATATACCCCAGGGTCGCCCATCTGGTTTGGGCCACCGAACAATCGGTAGGTTCCCAAACGTTCAACAAGCATCTCCTTGCCTCCGGCACCAGGGCAATTCCAGTCACATCAGCCATCACCGCAAGCACCCCCGTCCAATAGGCAGCCACCCTCGGACACTCCCAAAGAATGTGAAGAAACGTAGCACTCATCCCACACCCACGCTTGCAGAGGCCATCCGGGGAAAAACCCATCACAACCAAACGAGGACCAGTAACATACACCCGGTGGAGGATCTTGAGCTGAACCAGACGGAGACGGGCCGGAATGGCGACCTCTTTCGGAGAAGATAGCGCCAATTGCCAATCCTCGTCATCCAATTCCAGCCCGTCGCCGACCCATGCCTCTCGAAGTCGAACGAGCAAGTCAGTGCGATTGTGAATCAGCTTCTTATAAATCAAGGAGATAGTGCTATCAGGGAGATGACCATCCAGGATACGATCTTCGAGGTGGGAGGACTCGGGGACGGCGGTACCGGAAGTCAGAACAGAAGTGAGGGCATGACGGACCTGTAAATATCTAAAAAATTCCCTATCACTCAGGTCATAATCATTCCGAAGGGCCTCGAAGGACTTCACCGCTCCATTCGCACACACGTCACCCACTCTACAGATCCCAATCATGTCCCAGCGGTCAAACCCCTTCGTTGTCCAAAGACATCCCAAAAGCTCAGACGCAAAAAGCGGAGTCGCCAGCGTCACTCGTTCATCCCACCCTAAGCTCACATTCGCAGCGCGCCACACACGAACCGCAATCCTAGTCGGTCCCGTAAGGTGGAGCCCAGCCGACCTAGAGTAAAGCGCTCTATTAAAGTCACCACCCGGTAGTTGGAGTCTGTCCATTTCAAAGGCCGGATCCGGACCCGGGGAATACATCGAATGGTTAATGGCAGACCGTTGCGTAGCCCAATAATATCTCCTGATATCAGGAAGTGCTATGCCCCCGTCATACGAAGGGATGGTGAGCTTCGCAAGTGCAATACGTGGGCGCCCGTCCCAAATCAGTTGCCTTTGTAGACTCTCGACCTCTCGGAAATAAGTAGCGGGGATATCATCATGAGGAAGAGGTGTGGCGCCGCGGCCAGGGCGACTGACGCTGGAATCTGGGGACCTCGGTTCAATCCCCGGCTCCGGCGGCAGGTTAGCCCAGCACCATGTGACTCTGGGCAATAGCTCGCTTAATCTTCCCGACGGCCCCCCAGCGCCTAGAGACCCTTACGGGTGATTGTGCGCTTTACAAATGTGGACTTTATCATAGCAATTCTGGAGTGCGTAAAGGAATCGCGGCAAGGACATCATCTGAAAAGGGCGACCCTGCCCAGCGGCGACAGGGGTAATTCACGCCAGCGAGCCACGTCCAGCCTCAATCTATGAAGCGGGGGAAGGAGATTACGTTCAAACCGGAGCGACGAATCCAATGTAATAAAAACCCCCAAGTATTTGAAACCAGACTGAACAACCTGGATGGGAAATCTATTCGGCAACGGGGGCAGATCACCCGAAATAACATAGACGCAGGATTTAGCCCAGTTTATAATCGAACCAGAATTCTTACCAAACGAGGCGAGAACGTCAAACAGGACATTCAAAGATTTACGCGGGGAAGTAAGATAAAGAAGAATGTCGTCCGCGTAAAGCGAAACACGGTCCTCAAAATCTGGGGACCAACGTATACCTTTGAGAGAAGGTTCCCAGCGAATCCACGCAGCTAGCGGCTCTAATGCGAGAGCAAAAAGTAGTGGAGACAAGGGGCACCCCTGTCTGGTCCCCCTACCAAGGGGAAAGGGAGCCGACACTCGACCGTTAACCACGACCTGTGCCAGGGGGTCGGTATACAGCAGCTTCACCCATCCGATGAACCCCGGGCCAAAACCAAACTTCTCAAGAGCCGCCCAAAGGTAGGGCCACTCTATCGTGTCGAAGGCCATCGAGGCATCCAACAAAGCCAAAATGGCCGGCTCCGTCAGAAGCCCCGCCCTCGCGAAGGCTCCATGAAGGCGACGCAGATTAAGAGCTGTGTTACGGTGCGGGATAAATCCGGATTGGTCCGGATGAATCAAGTCACTAATGACCGTTAGGAGGCGAGTAGCCAGGATCTTGGCAAGAACCTTAGGCTCAACATTCAACAGGGAGATGGGTCTATATGACGAACAAAGATCCCGGGGCTTACCATCTTTAGGAATTACCACAATCGTAGCCAGGCGCTGGTCATAAGGGAGAGCACCCCGCTCACGGGACTCCGAAAACATTGTTCGAAGATAGGGCGCAATCTTATCAGGACGCAGTTTGTATAACTCGATTGGGAAACCGTTCGGGCCCAAAGCCTTGCCCGAACGGAGAGAGCGAATTGCAGTCGCGATTTCGTCCGTAGAGAACGGGGCCTCCATGGAGGACCGCTCCAAATCGGAGAGGCAGGGCAAAGCTATGTCGCGCAGCAAGAGGCGAGAGTCGTCTTCATCCCTTACCGACACTGGGGAGTAAACCGCACGAAAATAGTCCGCAAAACATTCCACTACTTCAACCGGGTCCGTTACTCTCACACCATTCAAAGTCTGAATCACAGGCACTTCTCGATTCGCCCTCTCCTTCTTGTCCAACCAGGCAAGCAATTTACCCGCTTTGTCCCCAACATCATACAGACGACCCTGTTGCTCCCTAAACATCATTTTGGCCGCATCTGTGACCAGAGACCTATAGGCAAATTGCTTCAGACCCAGGGCATGGAGTTTGTCACGAGTGACACCCGATTCCAGGTCAGCCTCCATCTCAAGTATTTCTATCTCAAGATCCACCACCTCCCGATTCCTTGCCTTTTTGGTTTCAGCAATAAGGGACAGGGCCGCCCACGAATTACTGTCTTAAAAGCCTCCCATAGGGACATCGCAGAAGAGACAGACCCCTCGTTCTCCAGAAAGTAATTGTCCAGGGACGTAATCAATTGACCACGGGTCTCAGGGGAGGCCAGGTACCAAGGGTTGATAGGAGCCACCCGGCCCGCCGCCTCCACCCCCACATCAAAACAGAGCCAGAGCGGAGAATGGTCCGAGATGCCCCGGGGGAGGTGCCTAATCTCCCGGACAGCCGACGACTGTTCAGCTGGCATGAGGAAGTAATCTAATCTAGACAAACTCCCATGGGCCCCAGAGTGGAAAGTATACTGAAGTTGAGTGGGGTGCATAAGTCTCCAGCAGTCCACCAAACCAAAAGTATCCAAAAAGCCACCCAGCCATAAATGGGTCGAAGGAGTATCCCTAGGGGGGTAACGATCACCAAGACCAGAGAGAACAGAATTAAAGTCACCAGCCATGAAAAGAGCACCATCAGGGAGTCCCAACAAAACTCGGCCCAAATCAGAGAAGGTAGAGGTCTGCAGGCCGGGGGGCACATAGACGGTAAACAGGGAAAGGGTCTTGCCCTCATATCGTCCCACGAGGACGGCATAATGCCCCCGATCATCGAGGATTACATCATCTATCGCAAGGGGAAGGGAAGCCCGGACAAGGATGCCCACCCCCCTGGAACCCGTTGTAAACCCTGAGTGCGCAACAAGACAATAGCCCCACCTATTCATCGCGCGACAAGTATTGCCCACTAGGTGTGTCTCCTGCAGAAAGACAATATCGGGAGACAAACGTCGCAGGCATCGCAACACCACCCCTCGCTTTATACGATCCCCTAGACCATTGACATTCCATGAAATAAACCTCAACCCGCTACCCCCCATCCCACGAAGTAATGCAGGAACCATCCCCCAATGAGCATGACACTGAAAGTACAATTATCAAAATAGAATCGCCTTGAGAAAACAAAACACAAACTACAAACGCCCCAACAACCCCCCCCCAACACCCAAGGAAACACCCCCCACCCTGCACCCCTGCAGTAGACAAAAAAGCCACCCCAACATGCAGTGTGCCTGTCGCCCAAAAACCCCCATTCTACAAAAAGACCCCGGAGGAGGAAAAGGCCCTGTCCCACCCGCCACCCCGACAGAGATAAAGGGAGAAGAGAGTACACAGAAAACAGATCACTCAAGTACAGAACCCAGGAAGAAATTACATGATACGGAAACAGGGGCCCAGATAACAAGTTCAGCTCTCCACGCCACCCTCGGCACCACCCGGGTGCTCGGTGGGATCAGTCAAATTAGGCCGGTCCGGCAGAGAGTCCAGCCAGTCATTTACCGAATCAGGTCGATCAAAGAAAAGGGTCTGTTCATTGTACTCCATTCGTAGCCTGGTAGGAAAAAGCATGGCGTATCGCAGACCCAGGTCCCGAAGACGCTTCTTGACTCCACGGAAGCCCATTCGCTGTCTCTGCACAAGCTGTGAGAAGTCCGGATAGAAGTTCACCGTGGCATTTTCGAAGGCCACCGGGCCCTTAGCTCTCGAGGCCTGCAGGATAGCGTCTCGGTCCCTATAATAGAAAAGTTTTGCGACAATGGGCCTTGGCGGGGCACCCGGCTTGCCCTGGCCACCGGGAGCACGATGGGCACGTTCCACCGCAAAGAATTTGCTCAATCCGGATGGAGAAAGGTAGTTTTGTATCAAGTCCTCAACCAGGAGATCAACAGAATGCGGATCAGGATTTTCCGGGACACCAATCACACGCACGTTACAACGCCGTGCCCTGTTTTCAAAATCCTCCAAGCGCTGAGTCATGAAATCGTTCACCTTTCTGAGGTTGCCGATCTCCGTCTGCATCTCCGAGATGTCGGCCGTGAGGCTAGATGACTTGAGGTCCAATGACTTCACCTTCTCATTGGTTTTAGATAAGTCGGCTCGAATCAGGTTCACATCAATAGCCACAGTATCAATTTTGTGGGCCAGAGCTTCATACTGTTGGCCGATGGTTTCTCTCATGCCAGAGATGGCGCCCATGATGTCCTGCAGGGACGGCTCCGCCGAAGCCTCCAATGGGTGCCCCACTGCACTCGGGCCAGGCAAGGCGGCACTGGGGGACACCTTCGATTGTGTGTACCGGTCCATGATATTAGACTGGACCGGGCCCCCGCGAAGGGGCGTCTTGGTCTTCCGCCGCTCTTGGTCCCCTCTGCCAGTCATAGCGGAGACCGCGTCCCCACGGGACCCACGCGACCTGGTGAAAATGGCCGCAGGAAGACAGGGCGCCGGAGCCAAAAGTCAGCAGCGAGGGCAAGTCGAGGTGTGAACCGGCCCGGAAGGACACGAAGCAGACAAAAGGTGCAACTGCAATCTCGCGCCGCTGGATTCAGCACCGGCCAGACACCTCCGTTGGAAGACGTAGTCTGAGTCAGAATCGAAACCGAAAGTTAAGAGGGGGACCCATGAGTCGAGTCCCCCTGCCGCTGTTGTTCAACTCAGACACGGCAACAGAGCCTCACCAAGACCCGGGCGCGCCACCAAGGCGGGCCCCGAAAGTTTGAGTCGATGTAGCTTCGGTGCCCCTGGTCCAATTCAAAATCCGAAAACAATATTAAGATCAGCCCAGGTTCCTCTTCATTAATCCTTGTGAGAAATCAGGATATGTTCAGGATATCATGCCGGGAGTGGCGGGGGTCCGGAGAGCGCTGTGCTCACGCGGCCATCACGGATGCCCGCCAAGCTCCTCCTATGTTTAAGTTTTTGATGTTTATCTTGTATAAAATGTGAAACCTTTTATTTATCCTCTTATTGCCACGAGCTTTGGATAACATCATGCTTTTTCGCTGCTGGGCCTTCGGTTGTCGGCTGATGAGCTGTGTCTTATTGTGCTACTGTTGTTGCGTATAACTGGCCGGCCCTGGTGGTTGTAGGCCTGTAACTGTATTCCTTTTCTTACAAATAAAGGTCTTTAAAAAAAAAAAAAAAATGTAAAGTGTATAAGTTTATGTCTGCTGTTAATGGACACTTCCCTAGTGGCAGTGCAGCACGCCGCCCACTGGTCGTCAGTAATCTGGGTGCCGAGGTCGCCCTCCCATGCGGTCCGCACCGCCGCATCCGAGGAAGGAAGCGAGGCCAGGCAGAGTTTGTAGAGCTTCGAGACCACATGCGATCCCGTCTCATTCTGGATTATGAATGTGAGCATGTCAGTGTCTGCAGGTGGAAGCGGGAATGTGCGAAACTCAGCACGCGTGGGGTAAGGAAAAGCTAAAATGCACCGGGTTTTGTGCTTGTTGTCTTTAAGAGAGAGAAAACTAGAAGCTAATGACTGACTCACACTGTGATTGTGTTGATATATTCTATTATTTTATTTCTTTTTATATCATCTTTTTTTATAGAAAGTATTTTTTTATCTTATTATAAATTATTACATACAACTAAAAATGCATATAATATAAAATGTGAAAATAATGCTAAACAATCCATTTGATTTATAAAATACAGAGGTGCATTCCCATTTCAACGCGTTTCGGCGTGTCCACAATTTCTGATATATAGGACGCCTGATGGGGAGGACGGAGCAGCTGCGCGAGCAGTTTGCCCGGTCGTTTACCTTCACCATATTGACGTGCCGTATAGTGTTTGCCCAGAAATTGCAGTTCCCTGTCTGCAGCGTCCCTGAATTCCAACAGCAATGCCAGTAGTCTGGCCTCCCCGGATGTCGATGGGGATGTAAGCATTTCCCTCTCTAGTGCAGAGATATCGGTCTCAATGCGGGTCAAGGTGGAGCGTATCTCCCGCAAAGCCCCCACGTGTTTAGCAATGCATGCCCCGCGAATGGTGGCCTTGAAACCCTCCCATAGCGTGGCCCAGGAACCCACTCTGCCGGTGTTAATGTCGAAGTACTCGTCAATGGCGCCACGGATCTCTTCCTTAAAAAACGGATCTTGTAGGGCTCTGCCAGGGAAGCGCCACTGTCTTTCATAGCCACCCAACCTAGGGACCAATAGAGTCAAAACAACAGGAGAGTGGTCTGACAGCGTGCGCGGCAGGGTGGAGAGGCCCTCCACCCAGCCAGCGATGCCAGGGGAGAGGAGCCAATAGTCAATTCTAGTACTAGTGTTGTGGAAGCCGGAATGATGTGTATACACAGGAACATTAGGGTGCAGTCGAGGCTCTATGTGGATCAGGGAAAAATGTGTACAAATTTCTGCAAGCACTGATCTGGCCTGACTCTTGCAGTCCGGGGAAGGGGAGGTACTGTCTCTACCTGGGTCCATTAACAGGTTAAAGTCGCCCCCCATCACTAATAGATCTATGTCGGAGTGGAGCAGCAGCAGTTGGAGGCCCTGAAAAAAAGCGTGAGAATCCACGTTAGGACCATAAACCCCCACCCGTGCAACCTTGTACCCCAACAGCACACCAGTAATCAGCACATATCGGCCCTCATCATCTGACTTACTACCAGTTAATACAAAGGGAACACGTCTGTGCACAAATATTGCAACACCTCTGGCATATCTACTGTAATAAGAAAAAACTCTGTGTGCCCCCCATCCCTGAGCCATCGAGGAAGCGTCTGCCTGCGTCAAGTGAGTTTCTTGCAGAAAAAGGACATCAACCTTGTGTCGTGCTGCATAGTTCAATATCTGTTTGTGCTTTCGCGTGCTGTTTAAGCCACGGACATTCCATGACATAAGTGTGAGTCTGGTCGAGCAAGACTGCAAACCTACCCCAGCCATAGCACTGCACCAAAAAGAAGGACAATCAAGCTTGCATTGAACAGTCCACTCCCATCAGTCCCTTCAATACTCACAATCAAAAATGACAAAGCAAATAAAACATTCCCCGCCCGCCACCCAGCCTCCCAGTGTCCCCAGAGAGGCAAACCCCAAACAAGCGCTGACGTGAGGTAAAAAACTTAACAAGTAATGACAGTGCCATTAATCGAAAATGCAGCAAAGAAACCAAAACGCCAAATAAGTAAGACAAGTAGGCATACGCCATAGGGGGTAGCAACGCCACACCATGCGGGCGGCCCAACTACAGCGACTACATTAGTGATGACAATTGAACAAGTGTCAAAGAAAAAAGAGGCCACATCAAGTCAGCAACACTGTGAACAGGTCCCTTAAATCAACCAATAAAGACCCTTCAGCCTTGGCCGGTCTCAGCAAATAGGTCCGCACTGGACTGTGTGTCATTCCGGGCCGGCGAGTGCGCCGCAGATCCAGAAGCCGATGGGGAGCGCTGCCGTCTATAACCTTGACAAAAGTCTCCGTGGGGGAGTCAAAGATGCGATATCTGCCGTTAACATCAACCTTCAATCGGGCAGGATACAACATACCGTACTTCAACCCAAGATTACGAAGAGTAGCTTTGACCCCATTATACTTGCGGCGGGCCTCCTGAACCATGAGTGTGAAATCCGGGAAGAAGGATAGGACGCTGCCCTGCCACCGTACCTCACCGGCCTCTCGGGCGTCTCGAAGCGCGGCGTCTCGATCCCGGAAGTTCATGATCCTGGCGATTATGGGCCTCGGGGGTTGACCAGGGCGAGGCTTAGGACCCAAAGACCTATGTGCACGTTCGACCACAAAGCCAGCCGTGAAGGTGTCCTTGCCGAACAATTTAATGAGGAGGTGTTCAACAAAAGTGTCAAAACGACCCGTCGCCGTCGTCTCCGCCACACCAAGGATTCGGATATTGTTGCGCCGACCACGCGCTTCCAAGTCCTCATTTTTCATGGCCACGTCTTTAAGAATTTTCTCAACTCTTTCCAGTCTTTTAAGCGCTTTGGCGGCACCGTCCTCCGTATCAGATATCCTGGATTCAGCCATGTCCAGTCGTTTGTCGTGGGCCTGCCCTTGGTGCTCATATCAGCAATCTTCTGGTCTAGGCTGTCGAAGCCGGTGTCGAGCGCCTTGAAACCTGCGCGCATTTCGCTCATCATGGTAGCTACCATGGCGGCGGTGTCCTCCATGCCTGCGGAGCCGGTCGCCCCAGCGGATGAGCCTGGCGGAGGGTCTGTAGCAAGGAGGGACGTCTTGTCAAAGCTTAATTTTCGCTGATTCGGTCCCTCTTCCCCATGATCAAGGCAGTGAGAATTGCGTTGGCGCCAGTGAAAGAGTGCGTGTCCGCATGCGGCGTGGATGGATGTATCAGGGCAGATCTAGGCCGCAGGTAGAATCACGGCAAATTAGGCCTCAGTGTGCGGCATCTGACCGGGAGATGTAGAGACCAAGCGTTGGTGTGTAGAATCAGTCCCTCTACCTCACGCCGACAGCGCCAGGGAGCAGTGATCGCCGTGGCTCGCTGTCACAGAGCCCCTCGGCGAAGTAGAACTCACTGTGGCCAGAGCAGTGTGGGAGCGTCCCTCTCCCTGAGTCTATCACAGGAGGACAGGTGGGAAAATAGGGACCCCACACGTAGCGTCTAGGCGGGGCCGCCCGTGGGCAAAAGGCAGCCGCCACTGCCCCCCATCTCCCCCGCAACCGGGCGGACGGTCCCGCTCCCCGCCCCAGGTCCGCCGCAGGCCCGAAAATCAAGGCCCCAGCTCCAACGCGCGGACAGGCCCGAAGGCCGCGACCGCACCACGGAGACCGGCGCCCCCACCCCAGAGTCCGCGGAGGACCAGCAGCAAGCGTGAGCGCCTACACCCAGCGCGCGGCGGGAAGGAGGCCCGGCAGGAGAGCACCGCGCCGCACTCACCGCTCACACCGGCGCAGAGAGGGAAGATGTCGCTGTGGTCCGAATGGCCTCGGTTCCCCTCTGCCGAAGACACCACTCAGGACGCTCCCGTGGCCTCCGGATCCGTCCAGTTGGTCAGGGCGATTTCCCCATTCGGATCAGCAGCAATGTGGGGGCCAGCGACAGCGGGTCACATGTGTTTAGTCGCCGTCGGGAGCCCGCATGGAGGAGCTTCACTCAGAGGCGGCCATTCCGATCGCCTCCATGGCCACGCCCCATAACTATAGATTTTAAGCCACAATTATATAACATCTTTATTCCTCGTTGTGGAATGCCATATACATCACCGGCATCATAATGTTATGTTATGTTATGTTATTAAATCTTTTGTATCGCGCTCTGTTACTACAGAGTATCCTGGCGCGGTGAGTTTTAGACAAAGAGAGTGTCAGAACATAGCATAACCAACCCAACTAGAGAGAGGCATTAAACAGATGGGTTTTTAACCCCTTCCTAAAAACAGAGATGGTCGGAGAGGCTCTAAGGTACAGAGGAAGTGCATTCCAGGCTCTGGCGGCTTTAACTGCAATGGACTGGCCTCCCAGTCTGGCATATTTGTATCTAGGCAGGGCCATTTGACATTGGTTGGCAGAGCGCAGTGCACGGTTTGGGGTGTAGAATGAAAACCGTTTCTGCAGATAAACCGGTCCAAGACGATGGACCGCTTGAAATGCCAGAACCAGAACCTTAAAAAGAATTCGATGCGGCACTGGAAGCCAGTGAAGGCTTCGTATATGGCTCCGCACACTGGATCTCCTAGGTAGTGAGAATAGCAGACGAACCGCCGCATTTTGGATCACCTGCAAGCGGTGTACCATGTAGTCAGGAAAGCCACTAAATAGTGCGTTTGCATAGTCGAGCCGAGACAGAATCAGGGCTCGTAATACAGTCTCTTTGGCTACTCTAGGGAGAAGAGGGAAAAATCTTCTCAAAGTTTTAAGAGTGGCGAAGCAAGTGCCAGTCAGTTTTTTGATGTGGTCCAAGATTTTAAGGTCCTGTCCAAACCAGACCCCCAAATTCTTGGCTGGACCTCCCACTGAGTTAGGGCAGGGCAGGTCCGAGGGCCATATCTGGTCCTTAAAGTTGTCAGGGAAGGAACCAAAGAAAAGGACCTCGGACTTGTCCTCATTGCACTTAAGTTGGACCTGTGCAAGCCACCGAAAGACCGCTGACAGGCAGAGCCGTACAGTAGATGGATCAAAGATACCCTTAGGCCAGGTGAAAAGCAGCTGCGTATCATCCGCATAGGCCGTTATTTTGGCTCCCAGCTGTTCCGCCAGATAAAGTAGGGGAGTCATATATACATTGAAGAGTAAGGGGCTTAAGGTAGACCCCTGCGGGACCCCTGTCGTCAGTCTCTTCGGCGAGGAGGTGTGAGGAGGCATCCAGACCTGCTGTGTCCTATTACTCAGGAATGATGTTATCCAGTCAAGGGCAGGCCCCGAGATACCAACGGCCTCTAGTCTCGCAAGGAGCAGTGAGTGAGGCACCGTATCGAAGGCGGCAGAGATCACAGTGATACTATCTGGCTAAAAAAGGCCGCTGCTGGAGAAGGTTGAAGATGAATTCAAAATTTGCAAACATGTGTGACAAGAATTTTCAATTCTATAAGGACACGGAGGCGAGGATTATGCTTTCTCATTTCTTTATTAGAAATGCTCAGCAGCCAATTAGAAAACAGTATGGAAAAACAAAACTACAATACCCATGAGTACTTGGATATCACATGACAGATCATAGAGTTGCCAGTATAAAACGTCCCACAGAGAATTCCAAATCCTCTTTGGCGACTAAAACAGTTCAAATGAAAAAGGGCAGTCCAATATGAAGATCAAAAAGGGGAGTAACCAGCGACACCAGAAATCCATTGGGATGAAGGACCGGATGCTTGCAGTCGTAGACAACTGGGGATTGAAGATAACAGTCAGGCAGGATGAACCAGGCTGGACAGAAGCCTCTATTTAGGATCAGAACCTGAAAAGATATGGAGCCGTAATACACATTCTTTGTGTGTAGAGAAAATTAATAAATAGGGGGGGTTAACAACAAAGTCCAGTAATCAACAAAATGTCATATGCAATTAGCAATAATCAATAACAAGTTAACACATGCAATAAGCAGAAAACATGGGTGGGATAATCCTCGCCTCCGTGTCCTTAATAGAATTGAAAATTCTTGTCACGTATGTTCGCAAATTTAGAATTCTATGTCAGGACCAGAGGCTCCGATTATGCTTGTTCAAAGCTGATCCACCACAACAGAAGCAATATGTGCAATTGGTTTATAATAAAAAGTCTTAAACACAGAATCAGACGATTAATCCGCGGCCTTCATGATGTCAAGCAAAGTCACTCACATTGAAAAGGATTTAGAAGATATAGCATCCCGTGCTGAATGTGCACCAAAAATAGAGACATCAATACCAGCTTCAGTCATGAGCCATCTGACCCAACGGGCCAAGGTAGCTGGGGTGACAAGACGAAAAGGCTTCTGTAAAGCAATTAACAATTGACCTTGCATATCCTGACGAAAAGGAGCAGTACTCACCTCATAATCCTTAACACATTGAACTACGTAAAGTTTGGGATTATTGGGAAAAGATGGATAGGTAGCAGAAGACCTATTACATTTAGTGCGTCTGGAAATAGCAAAAGTAACACACTCAGGCGTGAAACTGCGACCTGCCAGGTCCAGTGCACGAACATCAGACACGTGTTTGCAGGAAACAAGACACAACAACATAGTCAATTTCGCTGAAAGCTGTTTGCGGGATAAAGAAGAATTGGAAGACCAGGCCTCCAGGAACCGCAAAACATTGGAGACATCCCATAGGGCAACGTATTTCGGACAAGGTGGTTTCACGAGGTGTATACCCTTAAGCAACTCAGAAATCAAAGAATGTTCACCCGCAGGCTTGCCATCAATATAGACATGACCTGCGCAAATAGCTGAACGGAAATTATTAACCGTTCGGTAAGCAAGGCCGGACGAGACGATGGAAGCCAGAACATTAACAATCAGAGAGATATCTGCTGAAGCAGGATCCATCTCCCGTTGAGCACACCAATCACACTATCGTTTCCAAGACCCTGCATAATGTTTGTGAGTGTTGGGTGACCAAGCCTTCCTGATAAATCTGGTAGCGTCTCGCGAAAGGCCTGGGACTTGCCAGCGTTCCCCGAAATTCGCCACGCAACTAGGAGAAGGTGGCATGACTCGATCAGGGGATGCGGATTGCCTAGAGGGTCCAGCAAGAGATTCCACCGCTGGGGAAGAAGGAGCGGCACTGCACAACTCATTTCCAGGAGAACTCGGAACCAAGCTTGAGCCCTCCACGGAGGAGTGATCAGAATCAGCTCCGACTGATAATGTTTTGTGCAAGCCAGGACTCTGGGGATCATCATAAACGGGGGAAAGGCGTAACACAGGAGCGATGGCCAGGTCTGCAGAAAAGCATCCGTGGCCAGGGCTTCCGGATCCGGTCTCCAGCTGAAAAACAGGGGAAGCTGAGTGTTGAGGCGAGATGCAAACAGGTCGATCTGACACCCGCCCCAAACACAGGAGAGAGAGCGGAACAGTCGAGGATGCATCCTCCAATCGCTGAAGTCCCGAAGATGTTGCAAGTTCCAGTCCGCAATCAGATTGCTGCGACTGGGAAGATACTCTGCAATAACTGTGATCTTCCTTTGAAGGCAAAAGTGCCAAAAATCCTTGGCGATTTCTGCCAAAATCCTGGACCTTGTCCCGCCCAACTTGTTGACATACTGAACCGCCGAGACATTGTCCATGCGGAGAAGTATGCAGCAATTGGTCTGGCGTGGAGATAAACAAAGGATCGCAAAAGATCCCGCTAATAGCTCTAGGCAATTTATATGGAGAGACAACTCCTCCTGAGACCATCGACCTCCCGTCGACAATGGACCGCAACGGGCTCCCCAGCCCCACAGACTGGCATCCGACTCTATCACCACCTCCGGGGACGCTCCGAACAGGGCTTGCCCATTCCAGGCTTCCATATGCTCCACCCACCACATCATCTCCCACCTCGCTTCCTCTGAAAGAGGGACCAGATCTGAATAGCGAAGGCCTTTCTGGAGATGACGTATCTTCAAACGTTGAAGTGCCCGGTAATGAAGAGGGCCCGGGAAAATTGCCAATCGCGGAAGCTAACAGACCGTCAATCCGAGCTATAGACCTCAACGATACACTCTGTTTGGACAAAACTAAATTCAACTCCCTCTTGATGGACCAAATCTTCTGATTGGGCAAGAGGAGTTGACAAGAGAGGGAATTGACCTGAAAACCCAGAAATTCTATCGACTGAGAAGGAAGAAAGATCGATTTCTGAGGATTGACCAGAAAACCCAGAGATTGTTAAAGATTGATGGACCATTCCAAGTGCGTCATCAACATTTGAGGGCACTGCGCCATGATCCGAATATCATCCAGATATATGATTAGACGAACACCCCGGGCTCGCAAGGATTCGACTACGGGCCTCAGAAGTTTCGTGTAGCACCAAGGTGCCGACGAGAGGCCGAACGGAAGAACCCTGTACTCGAACCAATTCCCCTGCCATTGGAATTGAAGGAACCGACGGTGCGGACCGTAAATGGGAATTGATAAGTACGCGTCCTTCAGATCGAGACAGACCATCCAGTCCCCTTCCCGAAGAAGATCCCTCAAGAGATGGATGCCTTCCATTTTGAAGTGGCGATAAACCACCCAATCTTTGAGATTGAGTACCGGCCGGGACCCGCCCCCTTTTTTCTGGACCAGAAAAACTGTGCTTGCAGAGCCCTGAGGATGGCAGGAAGTCTGAATGATGGCCCCTCTTTTCAGAAGAGAATCAATCTCTGCTGAAATGAACTCTTGTTCTTGAAGGGAAAAAACTAGGGGAGTAGGCGGGTGGGTTTGATGTTGGGAATGGTAGAACTCTATCTTATAACCCTGAACCGTCTCCAATACCCATGCATCGCTGGAGATCAGACGCTAGTTTGGTAGAAAGAACTGAATTCTGCCCCCCAAGACCACTTCCGAAGCTGGGATCAACCTCACCTGAAGTATTGGAATCGTGATGTCCACCTTGGGCCCCGCCGTAGCGTCCTTTTTTGTTCTGACCGCTCCCTTTACGGGAGGGATAGAAAGAGGCTCTGTTGTTGTAGCAGGAATCTTGTCCTCCGCCACGTTGGGACTGGAATCCACGTTGGGAATTCTGGTTGGATCCACGGCCGAACAATCGTCCCCTGTATTGTCCAGCCCTCGCAAAAAACGGGCGAAAAGCTCTCCGGAGGGACGCTTGAGCCTTATCCAGCCCACTAAAAGTTGCCACAAATTTTGTCAACTCTTTCAAGAAAGGTTGGCCTAATAATAAACCTTGAGCCAATGGGCCGGATTCCGACGATGATAGTTTTGCCAGTTTGGGATAAAGCTTCAGTAAAATGGAGCGCCGACGTTCGCAGAACATTGCGCAATTGGCATTCCCCAATTGGCATATAGCCCTCTGTGACCACTCAATTAACTCATCTGGATCCACAACAGACGATGATTCTTTCGCCTGAAAACCCAGGTCCAAGATCTTTGTAAGAGGAACAAAGAGATCCAACCATTTATCTTGGCAGGAACGCCACGCCCTGTCAATGCCCTTTTTTGGATCCCTAGCATACTTTTTAAGGTATGTCCCCATAGTAGGATCAACTTCCGGAGTGTCGGCCAACTTATCGGCCAAGTCAGGACGTGGACATTCTGAACGAAGGCGAGCTCTGACATCTCTCTCAAACGGCTGACGAATATGGGCTTGAACATATTCAGCAACGGCTGGGGACGGGAGCCAAGAGGAAGAGTTCGGATGAACAATGTCAGAGGGTTCAAAGGTGAGGAGCTGAGGATGCGTTGGGGCATCAACATAACGCTCTTTACAAGCTTTCTTAGAGGACGGAGGCTCATAATGGTCAGAAGAGGAAGTTGAATGAGAGTCATCCCTATCCGTTTGATTACCCTGCGACGTGGAAGCCCCCTTAGAGGACTTGGTCGTAGACTGGTCACTGGATAAAGCCTTCGCTAACCGTTGAAAATCAGATTTATGAGGATTACTGGGAGACTTAGAAGAGGAAGTACGGCTGGAAGTATATGGTAACCAACCTTGTTGTTGCGCATAGAGTGAAAGATGACGTTTTAAGGGAGTGATTGCGCGAACAAGCGCCTTATTAACGGAATGCTGAACTCCCTGGTCCAAAGCCTCAGCCAGATCCTGCTCCATGGAGCCAGAGGCGTCCTCCTCATAATAGTAATCATCCTCTTCAAAATAACCTTCCATAATTACACCAAGTGTAATAATCAATTGCCCACAGAGGAGATATACATATATAGGTATGCCAAAGGCACAATGCAGGGGGAGTGACCAACCCCAAGGTAAGCCAATATAACACAGGCTGAAACCTGCTTAATAATGAAATATAAATAGTGGAGGGAGCGCTTGCCAACAATAAGCCACTCTAGGCAGAGCCTATGAAGATTATACTGCCCAAAGTTATATTTTTTCTACTTTTGGGCGTAATTGGGGCTAAATGAGCAGGCAGTGGATTTGCGGCGGTTGAAAACGCTGCTCTCCTGTCAAAACTCCGTGAGGGCACGGAGATAAACAACGAAAATGGCCGCCACGCATGCGCGGTAACGGCCGCCTGCCAACAGAGTACCGGAGCACCGCGCGCGAGCCTCTCAGCCCCAGACTCCCGGTCCACCAAGAAAAGAAGGCGCTTGCACAAAGCGCCCGAACCGGGGAGGTGAGCACACGCTCCCCGCAACAACCAAAAACTGCCCAAATCCCTGAAGCGCTAGGAAGCGCTAAACACAGCAAAAGAAGCGCCGGACAGAACAAGGGAATGCAGCGGCAACGCGCAAACAAAGCGCGAATGAAATTGGCAACAGCAGGAAGTGCTCAATGCACAAGTAAGGCAACAATAACGCTCAGCAAAGCAGTAATGAGAAAATAGTCTTAACTGGCTGCGGAGCAGCAAAGAAAGAGAATTTGGTATTCTCTGTGGGACGTTTTATACTGGTAACTCTATGATCTGTCATGTGATACCCAAGTACTCATGGGTATTGTAGTTTTGTTTTTCAATACTGTTTTCTAATTGGCTGATGAGCATTTCTAATAAAGAAATGAGAAAGCATAATCAGAGCCACCGGTCCTGACATAGAATTGTGAATGTGTACCTATCTGGCTGTAGGCCTGTCTTCTATTTCTATGGCCTCGTAGCACCTGCAGGAATCGAACGATGACTTTGTATGGCAATCTGGAGGACCGTAGTGCCAATAATAGCGGCGCAGCGGTCTGTACACATGCCCTGATGAGAGATGAGCGGGGTGATAGACTTTACTGAGGTAATTGGCAAGTGGACGCTTTTATAATGATTTGCAATGACTTTCTAGTTCACTTGTTCCACGCGCTGTTTTGGCCCTGATCTCTCACTCACACAGGATGAATATGCGAATGCTACCAACTCACGTCCTTGTAAGTCATTAACCTCCGTCTGTATTAGTTTCCACATTCTCTTTTATCACTGAGGCTCGTTTGCAGAATGATGCTTATGGGGATATTAACTTCACACATAATAAGTCAGAGTAAATGCACAGTTTAGATTCATTCCTCCTTCTTAGATTCTGTTTCCCACTGGCTTGCTGGTGAGTCTTTGAAGACAACCTTTCCGTAAATGTGTGTAGTTTAACAGTTGCAGCACTTTCAGTGAGTGAGCATTGTTTAATAAGGAGAGTCTTAAAGTTGCTTAAAATCTTGGTTATTCGTACAGCCCCTGGGACAGCTGCATTGATTTGTTCACCAGTCTTTTCTCGTCTAAATAAAGAGCTAACGTGAGGCGTGTAATACAGTCTGAGCATGCATTTATTTTATTTTTAACTTTATTTAATAGTTTTTACTACGGAGTGGCAGATCTCCTCATAAATGTTACAGAAAAGGTAAAAATACGCAAGATATTCACAAATCACATACATTGAGGTGAACTTACAGATAATGGTGTATCCATATGCATCACTATATTGCCACAGTGTACCAGCTTCTCCAACCCCAGCTATCATGTGCAGGATAAATTGTCGCCAATCTGGGCTGATGTATGATATCTGGAACCAACAAGGCAAGGGTGTCTGAGATTATATCATTTATTACAAACCAGTGAAGGCGGTCTACGTTGGTTCGAATTTTACAGGCGCGTCTCGGGGCATCGCAGTCAGCGTGGTCACTGTGGAGGTATTCTAAAGTTGGACCACTTTATACTCTGGGGCACAGTGGAGGGAGACTTCCAAAATTGATAAACAGCAAGTCATGCTGCAAAAAGAATATTCATGATCCATTTGGATGGAAAGTGGGTTGCATCTCTCCTCTGTTTGATTAGTGGGTCCACTTCCAGGATTACAGCAGTTATATCTTTGATGGTGGTCAGTACTGTGGTCCAGCTTCCTTGGACACAAAGGCAGTATCATCACTTACAGGGCATGGTGCCTGAATATTTACAACCCTTCAGCATCACTTTGATGAGCCAAGCATTGCTCTAAGTCTTGCTGGTCTAAAATACCAGTGCAATAGTATCTTGTATGAATTATCCTTGTGCTGAGACCATATCAATGACTTGGTGGCTCTTTTGGTATAACTGACTATGGTTCATCTGGTAATACAATATGCCCTCTATATTTGAGGCTCGCAGAGCTCTGGAGATACTTTTCAGTAAACTGCGTTGTTTGTAAAGTGTTTCTATGCAAATGTTGTCTCTTGTGCTCCCTGTCTTACATTTCTTGGTTCCAGCCCAATAAAGTAGTCAGGTCTGGTTAAATTACCTTGCTGTGACAGTTCGAAGTCTTCTACGTAAGTCTCCTACTTTCTATGTCTCCTGACTTGATTAGCTCTCCTGAGCTAGGTGGGTCGCCATTTCGCCAGGTCCCTCAATCCATCTGGGAAGGTGTAATAAAAAACTATGGGTGTCAATGGCGAAGTGTATGAGATAACTTGCACCTTTCTGACCACCGCATCCCAAAGTTCAAGAAGTGTGTGTAGTAATATTGATTCAACTTGGACTGAGCTGTAAAACCTAGAAGGGAGCCACTGAAGAAATTGCCAGGGGAGGCTTTTCCTATCTGGATCGATTCTGACCCAGGATGTGGTGTGTGGTAGCAATGGCCAGTCTAGCTCTGGCTTTCATTGGGTCACTCTTATGTAGTCATCGACATGTGGCACTCCAGCGCCTCCTTCAGCTGTGGACTTGCAAAGGGTGATTTTAGTGATCCTACTCGATTTGTTATTCCATTTAAAATAAATGAGCTTCTGTTGTATTAAGTGAATGTTAGTAAGAGGACATACAGTGGGAGTGTCTATATAAGTGTCAATTTCATTCATTACGGACAATTGGTTTTGCTGCTACAGTGGTTTTCTTCAAATCTAAGCGCCAGGATACCCGTAGGATGGCAGTTTTGCGCTATATAAGTCAATTTCATTAATTTCATTCATTCATATATATAATGGATAAAAAGGTATTCTTAATACTACTTACCTCATCTATCTAAGTCCTTGTACAGAAAAACCAACACATGGGGGACATTCACTGTTTACAGAAAGGATGTTGAGCTGGGGAGAAAGAGTCCCATGTTTAATGGGCCCTTGAGTATTGTTAAAGCCAATCTCAACCAATATGAACACGCTTTTCCATATAAATAAAAAATCTCCTGTGCCAATCCTTTTCCAGTAGGTATTGAATTTACCTTAACAGGTTTTAAATTGAGGTTTTAGGATCTGTTAGGAAACAAATAATATAATCTGCAAACAACGCTAATATGTGAACACCTGTCTTCATCTTAATACCATGGATATGTGGGTTGGTCATTATAGCAAGCATTAGGGGTTCTAGTGATGAGCCAAAGGCAAGGGTTGAAAGTGAGCATCTCGGTCTCATGCGTGTGTGATATTTTGTGTGTATATATTCCCCATTTATCTTTTTCTTAGTCCTGCTGCCAACATAGTTGGACAGGATATAAATTTTCGTGTTTACCCAAGTCCCGTCTTATTTACAAAGCTTTCTAGAAATGACCATTCAAACCCATCTAAAGCTTTCTTAGCATCTAGTAAGACGAGTATCCTGTATTGCTTGTCATGCTATGTCAATCATGTCAACATCTTGTCAGAAGCTGTCCCAGATTTGTCTTGCTCTAATAAAACCAGCCTGATAAGGTGAGATCAGAGCAGGCCAAACTGTGTTGATATCAACAACATGGAGAACCCAATCTACCCTTGACAGCTTGGGCAAGTAATATTGGCAGGTAAGTACGCTTACAAGGGATTTGCTAAACTCAACACTTAGATCAATTCATACACTTGGTCTTGACAGGCTATCTTAATTTGCTTGTCAGTAGATGGTTTATATACAAAAACCAATTGCAATTATTTTCACGTGCATAAATCTTATATAAACATAGAAAATAGTGTGGAAACATGGGTGTGTATATTCAAAAGAGTTTTATATTGTTGTAAAAAAGATTTTTTATAAAGGGTACAGAATAATTTTATAACACAATGAAACCAATCTATCTAATAACATAGTGAGCATAAGTGTTGTCCTGTGCTTATAATAGTCAATGGTGGAAAAATCCTTGCATTTCATAGCGTGGTTATAGTCACATTCATTTAAAATCTCAGTGACCGCACATGTGTAAGTATATACATGGGCGCATTCATTATTCCTCAAAACCTAAGGGTTGAGTATGTAACCAAACAGTTCAGGCAAACCGCAGGGAAAAACCATTCTGGCAGGGCTGCCGGTAGCCTCCTCTGCCACACTAAGAGCTGACCTACACTCACACTCCAGGTGATCCATCCTGCAAGGGCATAAGATCGCTTAACCTCCTCCAGCTCAGACATGGACAGCCGATCATACTTAGGGGTGGCCACCATGCCCCTTCATGACATAAGCCCCATGATTGGTGGACGTTTTCTTTCTGTGTGACAGTTTTGGACAGCAAAAATCTGGGGTATCTGGTGTGAGGTTGTCTAGCTACCTTGTCAATGCCAGGTCAGGTGGTGACTGATGTGCCAGGACAAGGGGTGAATCGTGAATAAACAGCTATCCACCTTTTTAGAGACCCACAACCTCCTTCGCCACTCCCAGACAGGGTTCCGACCAGGACAGGGGACCGACACCGCCCTCCTTGCCGTGACAGAGGGGACTAGATCCATCTTGGACGCAGGGGGATCAGTGGCAGTGATCCTTCTGGACCTGAGCGCCGCCTTTGACACGGTGGACCATACCATCCTCCTCCACCGTCTTCACAAAACTGGAATCACTGGGACCGCCCTGGCCTGGTTGAAATCGTTCTTAGAGCATAGGACCTTCCAAGTGGCCGATAGTCACGGTCATTCCAAAGCCCTCCCCCTTCAATGTGGGGTTCCCCAGGGTTCGTCCCTGAGCCCCACGCTCTTTAACGTTTACATGGCCCCCTTAGACGACATAGTCTCACCATTCGGCATAAAGGTGGTCATGTACGCCGACGACACCCAACTAGTCGTCTCCATCAATCAGTCCGACCAGTCCATTGAGAATCTGGTCTCCTGTCTGCAGAGCATATCCAAATGGACGGGCGACTCCCGCCTCAAACTTAACGGCAAGAAGTCGGAGATTATGCTCCTAGGTGACCCACACACACGCCCCAAGTCTCTCGCCTGGCCACCCAGCATGGGCTCTCCCCCTATACCAAAAAATGAAATCAAGAGCTTAGGCTTCTGGCTTGACCAGGACCTCAGCTTCAGAGCCCAAGCGAGAAAGACAGCCGGCACATGCTTTGGTCTCATGCGAACTGCCCGGAAGATCCTCCCTCTTATCCCCCCAGTCTAGAAAAATTCTTCTCCAGGGCCTCATTATTTCTAGATTGGATTACGGAAACACCCTGTACCTGGGCGCCGCAGTAGCTGTCATCAACCGACGGACCACGCACGCAACCTGGGCTTCATCCTGGACTCCTCCCTCTCTATGACCAGACAAGTCAACGCCGTCTCCTCATCATGCTTCAACATCCTACGCATGCTACGGAAGATCTTCTGGTGGATCCCCACCGAGACCAGGAAGACCGTCACCCAGGCCCTCGTCACAAGCCGACTGGACTACGGCAACGCCCTCTACGCCAGTACCACCGCCAAGCTCCAGAAGAGACTCCAGCGGATCCAGAACGCCGCGGCCAGACTCATCCTCGACATCCCACGAACCAGCCACATCTCCGGACACCTGAGAGACCTTCACTGGCTCCCCGTCAACAAAAGAATCACCTTCCGCCTCCTCACCCACGCACACAAAGCCCTACACGACCAAGGCCCGAGCTACCTCAACAGCCGAATCAACTTCTACGCTCCCAAACGCCACCTCCGATCAGCCAACCACGCCCTCGCCGCCGTCCCCCGCATCCGAAGAGCGACCACAGGAGGAAGGTCCTTCTCCTACCTGGCCGCCAAGACCTGGAACTCCCTCCCGACCGACCTTCGCCTGACCCAGGACCACCTCTCCTTCAGAAGGAAGCTGAAGACCTGGCTGTTCGAGCAGTAGCGGCACCCCCCCTCCCCCAGCGCCTTGAGACCCTACGGGTATGTAGCGCGCTCTATAAATGTCATTGATTGATTGATTGATCAAAAAACTTCAGCACGCTCAGAATGCTGCAGCAAGACTCCTCACGGGGACGAAATCCAGATGCTCGCTAAACCCTCCCTCAAAGCTCTTCACTGGCTCCCCATTCAGGAGCGCATCGCCTTTAAAACCCTGTGCATCTCCCACAAAATCCTACAGGGCAAAGGCCCTTCCATACTAAAACCACTCATCAAACCCCACAAATCCACTAGACAGCTTAGGTCAGATTCCCTTTTCCTTGCCAGCATCCCCAGAATAAGAAGAGCGCGCACGGGTGGGCGCCGCTTCGCATACAACGCCCCTAAGCTCTGGAATAGCCTCCCCCTCAGCATCCGTAAAGAAACCAACCTGCTGCCATTCCGCAGGCTATTGAAGACCTGGCTCTTCCCCCAATAATTCCTCCCCCAGGAGCATTTCATTCTGATACGACAGCGCTGGGACGCCCCAGGGTAGCTACACGCTCTACAAATCCAAAATCAAATCAAGGGGGTATTCCTCTGGCTGCGATGGCAGAGACTCTGCCATCGGGAAAAGAGCACCCCAGGCCTCCTAATGATGTGGAAATACGTGGGATGTGGGGAGGGTACACTTTGGCAGGTTCCCTGTTACCACCCATCCCACGAGGTAATTAGTCATTAAGTAAAACCCCAGTGCATTCCAGTAAAGCTGACCCACCACCTTGAGGTGAACAGCATTGTGGACCCATCTCAGTCCGGGTTCCACAGAAACCACAGCACCGAAACCACCCTCATCGCCACCACAGATTACATCAGGGCCCTACTGGACAACAGCGAAACCGCGCCCATCATGCTCCTGGACCTGTCAGCTGCATTCGACACTGTCTGCCCTGACACCCTACGCACATGCCTCCACAACACAGGGATCCGAGAAAAGGCCCTGGAATGGACCACCTCCTTCCTCTCCGGCAGAACCCAGAGCGTCCGCCTCCCCCCCTTCCGATCCGAAGCCACCGAGATCCTCTGAGGCGTTACCCAGGGTTCATCCCTCAGCCCAACACTGTTTAATATCTACATGGCACCGCTCACTCACGTCGCCTGACTGCACGACCTCAACATCATCTCCTACTCCGACGACACCCAGCTGATCCTCTCCATCACCAAGGACTCCCTCACTGCCAAAACCAACCTCCACGAAGGAATGAAATCCGTCGCAGAATGGATGAAGAACAGCCGTCTGAGCTGAACTCGGACAAGACAGAAGTCCTCATTCTCGGCTCCATCCCTCAGCCTGGGATGACTCCTGGTGGCCGACCGCACTGGGAGCAGCACCAACACCCACCGACCACAACTTTAACTCTCACCAGAACGCAACCTGGGTTCATCCTCGACTCAACACTCTCCATGACCAAGCAGATCAACGCCATCTCATCCTCCTGCTTCAACACCCTCCGCATGCTCTGCAGGATCTACAGGTGTATCCCCACCGAAACAAGAAAAACAGTCACCCAGGCCCTCGTCAGCAGAAGGTTGGACTACGGAAATGCCCTCTACGCAGGACCCTCGGCCAAACTCCTGAAGTGACCACAACGCATACAGAACGCCTCCGCACGCCTGATCCTCGACATACCTCGCCGCAGCCACATCGCACCCCATCTGAGAGACCTGCACTGGCTTCCCGTCAACAAGAGGAACACCTTCAAGCTCCTGACCCACGCACACAAGGCACTCCACAACACCAGACTGGCATACCTCAACAGACGACTCACCTTCTTCATCCCAAACCACCAGCTCCTCTCCGCCGACCTCGCCCTCGCCACCGCCCCCCGCATCCATAGAGCGACCACTGGCGGCAGATCGTTCTCCCACCTCACCGCTAAGACATGGAACGCCCTCCCCATCCGCCTACAGCCGACCCAGTACCTACTAACCTTCAGGAGGCTACTCAAGACCTGGCTATTCGAGCAGTAGCAGCACCCCACCCACTTCCCCCCCAGCGCCTTGAGACCCTCACGGGTGAGTAGTGCACTTTACAAATATTCTGATTGATTGATTGATTGATTGATTGATTGATTGATTGAATAGTTCATACTCCTCTTTTCACAGAACCGTGTTCCTTTTTAGTCATCACAGCTTTCCTTGATTCACCTCTCCCCTCAGGTGTTTGGCGGGCTTTACCTCTCTTAAGAAGACCATGCTTCATAACCATGTGTGCTTCCAGGCTTTAACTCTCACCAGAAGACCTTTTCAACAACTCTTCATCATTCGACCTCAACTCCCGAATTTTCAGTGAGTGGGCTAGGAGGGTCCCAGTGACCTCCGTGAGGTGTTTTCAACCTTGGCTGGTGGTTTCAGAGAACAGCCACGGCCAGGTGCGGCTCCTCCGCTATGGCAAAGGAGCGTCACCCCTCTGCTTTAAGAGCAGTGCAGAGGAAAAATAAAATAATAATGACGAATCATTTTATTTTTTTGTTTCTAGGAGCTGGGAGGGGCGAGGCTGGCCAGAGCAGGGGCAAGGGGAGGATTGGGGAGCACACTCAAAGGTGGGCATAAATGTTTGACTGGCCATCTTGAGCCGGCCAAACAGCAAACAGACATGCGCACTTTGCATGTTCCCCACCGGGCTGCTTTGCACAGCCTTATGGTAAACATGCACAGGTTCCCTGTCCCCGTCTAAGCGCCGAACCACAGCGCTCAGACCAATCACAATGCAGCGTTGTGATTCACTTGGGGGAACCAATCACAGCGCTGCATTGCAGAGTTGTCATTGGCTTACAGAGCCTGGGTCCTTCCTGCGACGAGGAGAGGTGGCGGCTGGCAACGCGACCAGCAGGTAAGTTTTCGGTTTTTTTTTTCTACCCCCGCTGCCATCCGCCACGGGCCAGTTCCCTCCTCGATGACCATGTAACCTCAGGGGCTTCTGTTCCCTGATGCACATTTGAATTTTTTCTTTACTTATCTAGAGAGAGTGTGATATTGTCATCACATGTTGTTCGGATTTGCAGCTGCTGTCGCATTGCTTCCATCTTGGGGGCAGATTTACAAGCCCCTTGCACCACTTTTGCGTCACTTTTCCCATGTTAAAAATGACGCACAGGTGACGCAAGGGCCTTGTAAATAAGCCCCTCGGTACCTTCCGTTCTTCGTAAGCAGACAGACGTCACAAAGGAAGTACTTTCACTTTTTGTTGGTTTATTTTTAAAGCACGGTTGTGTGCCCTCAGGTTTCAGAATTAGTCATGCAGTTTGATTGTTCTCGTTTGGTAATGAGGGTTTCTACTCGCTGGTCCCCGTGGCCCCGTCTGCCCTGTGATTCACCCTTCCTTTCATGCTCCTCTTCATCCATTAAAGGCTACAGCTGTTGCTTTTAAGGCTCCCTCTTGCATCCTTGCCATCCAATCCTTCGCCATTTCCGGTTGGGTGGACCCCGGAGCCGTCTGTGGTGGGAGCTGCTATTTCTTGGTGTATTGACTTCGAAGGAGGGAAAGTTGGACAAAAAGATTCTGAAATGCCATCAGGTCAGCAAAGGGACGTGCATTTGCCTTGAAATACAGGCCTTCCCCAGTCCCATGCTTTATGCAAAAGGGACAGGTAGGATTCTACAGCAGTAACATATACTCTATGCACACCGGGTAGGTGTTAGTGCAGCCTCAGAATTTACAATTGTTTGCTCGTTGTATGTGGCTCAGTTGGGCCGCTGACAGTAGCTAGTCTGTCAATATGCAGGTGTAATACATATTTTAAAGCGCCTAGAGACAGGTATTTGCACCAGGATTTAATCTCACTGCAAGAGTTTAGGGGCATATTTACAACAGATGGCGATAAATAACGCAAAGCGCGCTTAGCACTTTTATATTTAGTGCTATCTATCGCTGGAATTTATCGCCATGCTTGTGCTGTATTTACAACGCATAGCGCAATGGCGATACAAATTCAAGCGATAGCGGCGTAATCGCCATTTTGCAGAGAACATCGCTGGTTTTCCAAAACAGTGATATGCTTGTTGATACGACCATGTGGTCGTAACACAAGAATCCACCCCCCATGTTAGGTGTGGGTTAGTCATGATTTTAGACGTTAGTTTCTGTCGAAAACAGCGGTTTTCACCCAAAACTAACGTATGCTAAAATGCGTGGGCCACCTTGTAAATATTGTGATGTGCACATCAGCGATATTTACAAGGTTGTACTGCCCAGTGACGCCCACTTTGCGGGGGGCGTCGGAAAAAAGGGTGGTAACATGCGCTAATGCATGGAAGCACCCTCTTGTAAATAGGGCGATATTTTTATCTCCACTTTTTTGGCTTAATAAGCCAAAAAAGCGAAGATATTGCCCTTGTAAATATGCCCCTTAGTGTCCTCTACTCAGCTTTAACTATGTATTGATCTCTCATCAGCACCACCTCAAAGTACAATGAACCATGTGCGGTAGTTAATGCACGTATATCCATCGTGCCAGCCTGTGTATCTCTATGCCAGCTGTAATACAAATGTTTGCCACAGTGGAGTAAAATGATTATGTCCTGGGGTATTTATTTTGCATGGGAGCTGCAGCACTTCAGGGTGGCTAGACCACAGGATTCAGAAATGACCCTAATCCGGCTTGTCATTTCGCCTGGGCCAGTATCCTGGCAGACATTAAAGGGGCATGACGCGGTGCTCAGTGGCAGGGCTCACCGGCATGAATTATGGAGGTGCTGCCATTGAGGGCGTCCACCACAGCGGGGGAGCCTGCTTTTCTGCAAGTGTGAGTAGAGGTAAGGGCACACACATAAAGATGGGTACTTCCAGAACACTTAAATACAAGTGCTCTTTGTGCAAAACCCACATAGATGGTTTATGTATTGTTTCGCTTACAGAAATTGGCAGTTTTGCAAGAGAAAAACATTTTGTGAACCAGGACCAAGTGGTTGCTGTCTGATAATATACTTTCCGAAATCCATGTGACTGGTGCCTTTTCCCTCCCAGGGCTTTTAGTATCTTAATAAGGCAGAGTTGCTTCATCCAGGGTGGAGCAGCGTTTGCATCCTCGTGATCTCCCTGGACACTGCCTCTGTGAGTCCCGAAACTCTCGAATTTCATTTAGTTATCACTAAATCTTGCAATATTCGTCCCGCATCTTTCTAAAGCAACACAGAACACATTTTATAAGGTGGCCTCTACTTTTCCTAAGGCTGATATGATTATTTCTGTTGTGTATCGGTGTTCGAAATTTCACATCCATAGATTGTAGGCTGCAGGTGAGCAGTGGTTCTGGGTGCTGTGGTCAACACTAAAGTATTTGAAAATGTGTGAGCTCCCCTTCTAAATGTTTATGCAATCTGTTTCTAGACAACAAAGTTAGGGAAATGTCTCCTAAAAAGCACCCTATACATTATTGTTTAAAATTCTTGCTCCATGATGGGGAGAAGTCGTCCTCATGATGGTGCACTTTGGAAAGACTTGGCTTGCTCACAAAGCCTACCATCTCTCTGCTATTGCTGCCCAAGGTTCAAGAGGCCTTAATGGTCTGGTGACTTCTATGGAAGAACAGATGAACCAGAGTCCTGCCATGCTTATGTCAATCAATCAGTATTTATAAAGCGTGGCTAATCACCCGTAAGGTATTCAGGCTCTGAGGATCTGGCTGCTTGGGGAGGGATCAATTGAACAGCCAGGTCTTGAGCCCTTTCCTGAATTTCAGATGAGAGGAAGCGGTCTGGAGGTGAAGGGAGAGGTCGTTTCAGGACTTAGCAGTGAGGTAGGAGAAGGAACGTCCTCCACCGTTGCTTCGGCCGATGGGACAGGTGTGAGTGAGGGAGAAGGAGGCAGACCAAAGGTGTCTAGATGGTTGGTGGAAGTTCATGCGGTAGTTGATGTAGGCTGGTTGATGTGAAGGACTTTGTAGGTGTGGATCAGCATCTTGAATTGAAAGACCTTTTGAATGTGGAGCCAGTCAAGCTTCTTGAGTTGGGGCGTGATCTGACCCATTTGAGGGGGTCAAGGATGAGTCTGGCCGCTGAGTTCTGTGTAGTCTGCACTGTCCTCCGGAGGTGGGCGGTGATTCCTATGTAGAGTGTGTTGCCATAGTCCAGCCTGCTGGTGACAAAGGCTTGAGTGACGGTTCAGCTGGTGTTGACTGGGAGTCATATGAAGATATTCTGGATCATGCAAAGGGTGAAGAAGAAGGCGGATGAGACTGCGTTGTTCTGGCATTTCATGGTGCACCTGCTGTCCAGAATAATGCCATGGTTGTGGACATGGTCTGTTGGAGCGGGTGAGGGTCCTAGTTCAGGAGGTTGCAAGGAGTCATTCCCCAGGGAGGTGTTGTTCCCATATGTCAAGTGGTGAGACCCGCCCTCTCTAAGCACCATGACTAAATAATTTCAGGAGGAAAGAGGGTAAGACATTGAATATTTCTGGAACAGTATTGTGTTAAGACTTGGGTATAAATACAATTTACTGCATAATATGTGGGATTACAGTCTGCATTTCTTCAGCAGCAAATTTCTGATAGGTGTTCAGCCTCTTAAAGCAATGCAACTTTATCACCTGAAATTCAAAACATTTAGGGCCAGATGTAGGAGGCCATTTACCGACCGGTAACGGCCGATTTCGGCCGTTTCCGACCGGTAAATGGGTATTTGGGATGTAGGGGCATCATTTTACAGATTCGGTAAATTTACCGAATCGGTAAATTTACCGATTCTGTAAAATACCGAATCGGTATTTTTACCGATTCAGTAAATCCCAGATGTAGGTGGGACTCTTCTGAGTCCCAAAGGCCTTACAGATTCGGTATTTTACCACCCAATCCAATTGGGTGATAAAATACCGAATCCAGGTGTGCATGCACACCTAGCCATGTGACAGACAGACATGCCCTAAGGGCATGTCTGTGCGCCACATGGCACACATGCCCGTCTTTGGGGTGCTAGAGGGTGTCAAAGTGACACCCCCTGCACCCTTGCTGGAATCGGTATTTACCGAATCGGTAAATACCGATTCGGTAATGCCCATTGATTCCTATGGGCTTCAATGCCCATAGGAATCAATGGGCATTACCGAATCGGTATTTACAGAATCGGTAAATACCGAATCTTAACTCCATTGTTAAGATTCGGTATTTACCGATTCTGTAAATACCGATTCGGTTTTACCGATTCTGAAATACCTACATCCCCCCCCCCTCTATTTTACCACTTCTTAAATACCGAATCGGTAACATTCGGTATTTAAGAAGTGGTAAAATAGAATTACCTACATCTAGCCCATAGATCGAAGAGTGGGTCAAGCATCAACACCAGAGAGGAAAAAAGACACTCTCCGAGTCACTTTGCCATTGTCAGAGCTTTTTCCATCTTTGTAAAGTACTAGACAGAAAACTCTCTCAATCGCCTGCAATAGTATTAGGTATGAGGTGATGATGACCTGCCCACTCATGAGCAAAAATCTTGGGAAAGTATGCAACAGAAGAGCAGACTGTGAAGCTTTATCAAGATGGCGATCTGACCATATATATGACTTTGTAGATCACTCGTCTGATGAAGCCTTTACATCCTCTTTACTGAAGAAGTTTGCCATGCACAAAAATACCAAAATCCAATGTGATTGAATTCATGAGCTTGAATCTTTATTCTACCACATTCACTCGCAGTTTTGCTCAACTTGATTCTATGTTACTTTACAAAGACCCATAGCTCACTACATATTTTTTTAACATTTTACAAAATCCACCACTGGTTTATATACTACTCCTTATTAACTGTTGCTTCAAGAGCTTTCAGTAAGCGACAGAGCAATTTTGTCTAAATTCTCTTTTACATTTTGCCTTGTTTGATTTTTAATTTATTTTTTGTCCATTAGCTAACACTTTTTCTTTTTTGTATAAGGTTGGTTTTGATCCTACTTTGTGCATTCTTTAAATGCACAGCTGTTCTGAGCTGTTGCTTTTTGCACCCACCTCTGCGGTATCTTTGAGTAAGAACGAGACATAAAGAATTTAATACGTTTCTCGTTTGGCTCTGTAAATCTACCTGATCAATGGTTTGTGTAATCTTTTCCAGAGTTCTCGAAGTCTTTGGGCATTCTCTCACCCCACCGTCTGCAATATTAAGGTTTATTCTCACTGCTGGCCATCGATGTACACGTATCCAATGCAATGGTAGGTACTGCTGTCATTCATCAATACGCATACACAGGAATTGTTTGTGCCGCTACAATGTTGGCCGCCCATTTTTGGGCCTGCCTAGGTGGTGCTTTCCTTATGGCGAGTGCACTTGTGCGTTCATGCTGTTGGGTGGAGCACAGGCTCCCCTATTACTGTCCACGGCTGTACACTTTCAATCAGTTCGGGAAAACATTTTAATATCCAGAGTTAACCTAGAAAAGCTTACAAAAAAGTTGAAGATCTGTTAGTATACACTCCTCCTCCATGTTTTTCCTACTCCTCCACTGTAACTACCAGTTTATCGGTGTGAGAAACTGGGTTGCTGGTTGACTAGGGTGTTAGTCCTCGTCATGCAATGGCCACAATCCCTAGCAGGATGAACCACAAAAAGTCCCTAATTTAACTTGTGCTTAGCCCTGGGTCGCTTGGCACAAAATGCAGTCAGGCTTAACTTAGAGGCAATGTGTAAAGTATTTATGCTCGAAGTGTAGGATGTGCACAACCTGTTTTTGAACTTAACATGCAAATATTCCTAATGGAGTTGATGGAATTCACCCTGGTTAATAGCTATTTTGTAAAGAATTGTCCGAAGTGTCTTGGTGTCGTTTTCGCACACATCGAACAAAAATCTGTTAGAAACGGTGTCCCGGGTCTACTCCAAGGTGCAGCAATGCTAGATAGACGCCGTCAAGGAGCTTGGAGAAATTAACTTCCGAGTAAGACTCGCGATCACGTGAGCGCAGCTCAATGTCAAGATAGAAAGCGGACTATTTGGGGTAGTGGAGTAGACCCGGGACACCGTTTCTAACAGATTTTTGTTCGATGTGTGCGAAAACGACACCAAGACACTTCGGACAATTCTTTGATTGAATTCGACGGCATTTGTTGAATGCAGTGACCCTATCGGACCCCCCTCATTTGGGTTGCTATTCGTTTACATACAGATTTTTACCAATACGTGTGGTTATCTGACCCTGACACCCCACGCTGGCTATATGAGAGGCTGTTTTCCCTACTGACCACCCATCACCGAAGTATATGAAATAAACAGCATCCCTTACATGTCAGGATTGTGATCCCCACGAGGTACCCTATCTAAACACCGACCGAGTACTGAACACAAGATTCAAAGCCCCCTTTTGCGTCCCCTGTCCTGATGAAGACCCTCTAGCAAGGTTCAAATCACGCCTGCAATTGCCTGGGTCGAAACGTCGACACTTCTTCTGTTGTTCAGCCTCTTCCCTGATTTATCATTTGTGATTTTGTTCTCTTTGAGGCATGTGTATTGTGTAAACCAACATATGAATTGTAATTTCTGATATGTTAATTGATCAATTTTTTGGTTTACTAAGGTCTTAGTGACCACTGTCATATTTTCTATTTTTCACATAATACCCTCACCATCCCATCACTACCTTCCCTGTCTGTTCCTCTAGGGGCATTAAATGTGATGTACTATGTAATTATTTTATGAATGATTTTTAAGGTACACATTGTGAATAAAAACAATGTTGGTATAAATTTCTTGTATTTACGTAACTTGTACAGTTAAGGTCCAGGTACAGCAAAGCAGTCTTGTGAAGTACACAGCAACAGGCAGTCCTCTGAAAGACCTTCAGCTGGTCTGGAAAATAAACTGAATAGTGTGACTGAGGACCTTATTTTTATACCCAGTGCCTTCTTAGAAGTAGGAAACGTTTCTAGAGGTTTCTCTTTAAAGTGCTTGGAATTTTATGACTGCCCTGTCATGGCTCCAATCTGGCTTCAGGGACAAATGCAGGAGTAACAAGCCCTTTCTGTAAAGGCAGAGTGCAGCCTATTCAGTTGCAAATAGAGCTGTGCCCAGCTACACTCACCCATCCTTCCAGGAGATGGTCCATCAGGCACACCTAATCCCTCTATTGTGAGACTTTCTGAAAGGAATTCTCAAAGTTCAACTGCCAACTATACCCAGTCATGTGACACATGTAAGGCTGCAGGCACCAAATGGCAGGAAATTCCAACTTTCTTAAAGTGTAATTTTCAAAATTGTAATTTAAAATCTGACTTTACCATTAAAGATGGGTTTTAATTACAATTTCATGGATACCAAACATGAAATGCTCATCTGTCTGCAATCACAAGTTAGCATGTATTTAATGTAATAAGGCAACCCAATGTTTTCCTATGGGACTGGTAGGCCTTACAATAGAGAAAAACACATTTTGCAGTTTTTCAGGACAGGTAAAAGTACATGGCCAACCTTTTTAATTACAACACACCCAGCTATATGGGCTATGTGGGTCCTACCTCTGGAGTGACTAATAGGCAATAAAAGAAGAGTGTAAGGCTTGGCGAGGGGTTTATATTACTAAGTGGAATTGGCAGTTTAAAACTGCATTCAAGCTGCAATTACAGGCTTGGGACATGTTTTAAGGGGCAACGTAGCTCAGTGGCATAATAAGTGCTTAAGGCCCACTGGTAGCATTTAATTTACAGGCCCTGGGTATATGGCATAACAATCTATAAGGGACCTTTAAGTCAATTAAATATGCCAATCAGGTGTAAACCAATTTTACCATGTTTAGGGGAGTGAGCACAAGTACTTTAGCACTGGTTAGGGGTGGTAAAGTGCACTGAGTCTTAAGGCCAACAAAAACGAAATCCCAAGAAAGGGAGGGAAAAAGGCAAAAATGTTTAGCGGAGACCCTGCAGAGAGAGCTAGGTCCAAAAATATGCAAAGATAAGTTCAGGGCTTTAAGTGGGCCGGGTCTGCCCGGGTCTGAGCACCGGCAGCTATTTTCAGGGGGCCTCGAAATGGGTCTCTATCAGTCTCTATTTTCGGGCCTCGCAAAGGTAGTCCTTTTTTCTTTTTTATTTCTTGGACTGCAGTGAGAGCATGCACATCGATGTGGGCTTTCTCATTTTGATCACTACTGAGTAGTGGAGGTCAAGGCATGACATCATCTTGTAGGAGGAACGGAAATCCTTTAGGGAGAGCAATTTTCTCTCAGTTTTTGCTGAGTTAGTAACTGGTTTTTCAGTTACTAATAGCCATTGACAAAGCCAATAGTCCTGACTTGTAGTTATGATGTTACATGTTGTATCATATTTCTGGATGCAATGACAGGGACAGCAAAATACAAGTCGGGCGGCACACTGTGCTAATTACAGATTTTTGGCTTACGTGGTTTTAATTTCAACAACAAAAGACCTGCCCCTATGTTATGTAGAAACAGTCGTTTCCCATGTATCTTAACTTACACCTATCATAAGGTGTCAATCACCAGTAATTATTACCCTACTGCTTCTATATGCTGTAATAGTCATAAGCTCAAGTCTAAAACAATGTCTATAATGTGTGTGGTACTGCAGCAACCCACGCACCCTCGCATATCCTTCTAAGAAAGCAACTTTCAAAAAATCCTCGCATATCCTTCTAAGAAAGCAACTTTCAAAAAATGAGGGAGGGGAAGTTGGCAGTGCCTTACAGGAGCAACACCCGGGGAGGAATAAACAGACAGGTACTCGCCTGTGTCCTCACGTTCTCATCATCAGCAACTTGTAACAAAAAAGGGGATAACAAACAGTGCAGAAAACAAAAACCATATATGTGCTCTGTGATAGTGACCCAATGCGGTTTAACCCACTCTGACCTCCAAGTGTGGCACCACCACCGTTTAAAAAGAGCAAAGCTACACTAGCTAAATTACTTTTATTCCATGCTGGGTGCCCACTCTATTAAAACCAAACCAACATGTTTCATTGCCGCGATAGATTTACTGGCAATTTCATCAGGGTTTTGGGTCTGCCCGATCTCTGCACGTTAATTCTCCATTTATTGTACCAGGTAGCCGCTATGTTCATATATACCAGCGCCCCCGTTGAAGAATCAGCCAAAACCGGTGCCTGTAGCCTCGTTGCAGGTACCGGAAAACTGCCTTTGGTCAGAGCGATATTGTGCAGGAAAATGGCCTCCGCTCACCCCCTGTGCCCATAGGTACCCCCAACCGGAGGGCCAGAGGGAAGGGAACCCTCCTAGGGGCCCCCAAAGGCACTTTCCGACAGCAAATACATGTCAGAAAGGTCAACATGGATTTGCTCTCGGAAAGGGCCATCATAATCCCAAAGGCATAAACGCCTTCCTCATGGGATTATGCTGCCCTTCCGACTTGCCAACAGGCTTCTCCTCATAATTGTAATACGAAGGTCGGAAGTCAAACCAGGGATTTAGGTAGGAAAACGAACATCCTAATTAGCCCCATAGTCTTTTAAGTATCCTAGGAATCCGCACTGCTGTCCCTTCCCAATGCACCTTAAGCCCCCTTCTCAAATAATATATTTTACCATGATATGCCAAGCGTGATTGTTGGGAAATTTGAAACTGACACCCCCTAATCTTACTGACCAAGCTACGCCCCTGGCTTCCTCCCTTGCTCTATTTTTCCACATATTCTGTCTCTCTCCTCTCTACCCCGGTCGCTGATCTCTGTCCATCATCGCTCTATCTTCTCTACGCTTTTCTCACATCTACAATTCCCTTTCTGCTTGTGCACCAGAGAAAGAGCCACAAAGCGACAGCCAAGGGCCTTAAAAACAGCCTCCGCCGGTCCCACCTCCTACCCTGCCACCCCCCCACTGATGAAAAAGTTGATGAGATAAATGGCCATTCTAGCCCTGGGTGTAGGCCTGACTAAGTGGCTTCTGTGTTTCATTTGCCATTTCCTAACCTTTCGTTCCTGAGCAGATGTTCAAAAATAGATCTTGCATTAAAAATGTGTGGATGAAATGTGACAAATTCTGATTCTTATGTAGGACCTGCTGACAAGAGGGCAAATGATGCACAGGCAGCATCCTGCCACTTCTGCTGCATAACAAAGCGAGAGCGCGTATGACGCTGCAATGTTACGCATTGTCTCCTGATTGGTTGATTGAAGTCACCAGGGCCCAGTGTTACCCACATCACCCATGAGAGCGGTATTCTTTTGCATTTGAGTTACAGATATAGACATGTAATACTGTGCTGGAAGTGCAGCAGTATACATGCACATGCTAGTTCAAATCAGAATACCACAATGTATTGGCAAAGCAAATCACTTTGTGGCAGCCATGTTGTGCCTGTTCTGGACTTACATAGAGAAAGGGACATTCGCCAAGAACACATTTCCACATAATCCTCTGAAAATGAGGGATATAGTGGAACTGACCACTTCCCCTCACCCAAACGTGCCCAAAAGCAGACTATAGAAACAAGCATTTGCAATACAATAGGTCTCGCATTTGTGAGAGTTTGAGCTATTGGCATTGTAAATGGCAATAGCTTTTATTTATGTATTTTGAAAACCTGCAAGTGGTGCGTAAACATGCCCTTTGTACTTACAGGGCCAGATGTACGACCATTCATATTTGCGAGTCGCAAACTGCGTCAAATTGTGACTCGCAATTTGCGACTCGCAAAAATGAATGTACAACAGTGTCTCAGACATTGTTTGCGATTCCCAATCGGGTCGCAAATTGCATGCCTCATTAATATCCCTGAGGCTGTCGCAATTTGCGACCCATTGGGAATGTCTCGCACTCACAGGGATGGTGGCCTGCTGGGGTCAGCAGACCACCATGTCTGTGACTGCTTTTTTAATAAAGCATCCTGTTCTCCTTACAGAAAAACAGGATGTATTAAAAAAAAAAAAGGAAACTGTTCAATTTCATTTTTTAAGGGCAGGCAGTGGTTCCTGGGACTGCTGCCTGCTCTTAAAAAATATTTTGCCACCCATTCACAAAGGGGTACCAAGGGGACCTCTTCCATTTGCAAATGGTTTACCACCCTTTTAACCTCTTCGATGCTAATGACAAGGTCAGCTCGTCATGCAGGTCCACTGGAGCTGTGCTTATGACGAGCTGGCCTTATCATGAACAATGGGAAATTAGGATCGTCAGCATAGGAGAAAAATACACTGTAGCATTGAAGGTGTTTAAAAGGGTGGTAAACTGCGAGTGTTTTGCGACCACAAATGCAATTGCCAAACAATGGTACATGCCATTTGCACTCGCTATTAGGAAGGGACTCCTGTGGCACGCCCCTACCTAATAGCAAGTCGCAAACCATATTTTGCGAGTCGCTAATAGTTTAGGGCCCGATGTAGGTAGCCCTTTACCGATCGGAATCGGCCGAAAATACCGATTTTCGGCCGTTTCCGATCGGTAAAGGGCTATCGAGATGTAGGGGCACATTTTCGGTAATTTTACCGAATCGTTATCATTTCCGAATCGGTAAAGTTACCCAATCGGTAATATTTACCGATTCGGTAATGATGACGATTCGGTAGAACTACCGAAAATGCAATGTAGGTAGCCAATGTTCCATTAGCACATGGCCTACAGAATCGGTATTTTACCATGGAATACAAATCCATGGTAAAAAACCGATTCCTGTGTACATGCACATCTGTGCATGTACACATGTGCCATGTGACAGACAGACGTGCCCTTAGGGCATGTCTGTGTGCCACATTGCACACATGCCCGTTTTGGGGGTGCTAGAGGGTGTCAAAGTGACACCCCCTGCACCCTTGTGAATTCTTTAATTACCGATTCGGTAAATACCGAATCGGTAATGCCTAATCATTCCTATGGGCTTCAAAGCCCATAGGAATGAATGGGCATTACCGATTCGGTATTTACCGAATCGGTAATTAAAGAATTGTTAAGGATTCGGTAACGAATCCAGATGTTGGGACCTACATCCCATTTACCGATTTTTGAATACCGATTCGGTAGGATTCGGTATTTCAAAATCGGTAAATGGGATTTACCTACATCGGGCCCTTAGTGACTTGTAAAATATTGTTTGTACATGGGGCTGACCGTTTTTGCAGTCACAAATGGGCCAAATTCCAGTTTGCAACCACAAAAAATGGTCATACATCTGCCTCACAGTCCTTGTTTACAAGCAGCAAGGAAGGCATCATGTCAGTAGGGGACAATACTTCTCTCTCTTGTAAGGTAGCAGAAATGCAATGCCAATAGCTCAAACTCTTGCAAATGCAAGACCAATTGTATTGCAAATGCTTGTTTCATTAGTTAGTATTGACATGGCTGTCAACAATGTTAGAACAGTAAATTAAACACAACTGCAAGGCGTCAACACATTTGCACGCATTGGCTACGACACGTGTATGAATGAGTCATGACATACACGTCAGCAACCACGTGCATCAGAAATCATAGAATGGGTTTTAATAGCAAACCTATTACAAACGTTCTTTCCCGGTCAAGTTTTTTTTTTAGGGCTTCAAAAGCTATTATGAAGAGCATTTTTGTGTTTCCTTTCAGGGCGCCTTCTAATTTTTTTCTAATTTAAAAAGCATTCATATGCTGCTTGACGTTTGTTTTGCGGTTGTGTTTTGTTCTTGTTTGTTTAGCGGTTCTATTTTAATATATTTGTACATTTTATTTTACAGTGCTTTCTGTCACGACTGACCTCGTAACACTGAACATACACAAGTCCCAATTCTCCACTGTGCCTCCACTGCAGGTTTCAATTCTGTAGCCCTCTGGTCAGTTACGGTCGGTGGTGGGAGTAGCTGCCGGGCGGTGACGTGCGAAGGAGGAGGGGTAGGGGGGGGAGTAGTAATCTATGGATTACAGAGGATTACAGGTAAGTAAACATAAATAAATAAAATGAATTTCGTTGCGTGCACTGCATCACATTTGGGGATGCAGTTTGCGCAACAAAATTCATTTTATTTATTTATATGTTTACTTACCTGTAATCCTCTGTAATCCATAGATTACTACCCCTCACCCTGCCGCTCCCCACGTCGCCACCCGGCAGCTACTCCCACCACCGACCACTACTGCCTCTGGTTAAAACACAGACCTCTGCAGTGCATTAACTAATACGGGTTTCATAACGTACAATAGTGCATTACATTTATGTGTAGGTACTGAAGTTGAAAAAGTGATACAACATGTATATTTATTTGTCACGTCTTTGACACCGCTCCCTTGCTTACTCACCCCACCTCTATTACTTTTGTTATGCACTTCTACCGCTGGTGTCAGCTACTATGATGTAACAGCGCTGAAAGCCCGGATCGCTTGTGAGTTCACAATATCTGTGAAACATTCATTTTAGAAACGCCTGACACTTAATTACAATTAAAGAAACTGAACAATATGATTTTGTTTTGTACAATATTTAACATCCTGATATGAATTAAAATAATGTGGCCTTTGGTTGGAAGGACTAAGACAGACTCTAACGTAGTTAAGATAGCTAAACTTCAAAATAGGGTAAATATCTTCGCAGACATTCTCCATGGTTTGTGCACATGATCACTTTAGAATAATTATTTAAGATTAAATCAACACCAATGAGTTAGCCCTGACTCGTAGATTATGTTTCAGCAGTTAACAGAATGTGTTCATGCAGTATAAAAATATTTCCAGTTGTGGCAATCCCGAGCTCTGGTCTACTCTCCCAAGTAAGGAACAGCAGGTACTGGTTCATAACCTTGGCAAACTCTGCTCTACCTGCCAGTGTTCAGCGAGAAAATAGCCGCTGCTGTATCCAAGCAGAACTACAAAGCGTTGCAGTGTCTGAAAAACCTGCGGATCCGCAAAATCCGCGGATTTTGCGTATTTGCGGATTTGGGGCGGGGCTTCCATGCCAGTGCACATGCCTCTTGTGTGTATTAAAGGTCAGAGACCGATCAGAGCAGCAGATGAAGATACAGAAGCTCCTGGCCACAGGAACAGCACGAGGATTGCGCTCGTGAAAGTCATTGGATGCAAAGGCCTCTGTCCAGCATCACAGCTGATTTTCGATGGTATATTTGGGAAGAAGGCACATCTGCCCAGCCTTGACAACGCTCACGATTGTTTTTTGGGCCGATGAATGAGTCACTGAATTTAAGTTTCAACTAGGGCACATGCTTAATTGATATCTGTAAGTGCTTCCGGTTGAGGTTTAATTTTTGTGCCAGGACCATCGTGCCAGCCCAGAATGAACCCTGCCATTCATATTTATTCAAGAAGACGCCACCGTTTTGTGCCATACCTCGTTGGGTAAATGTATAGTGCTTTTACTACACTACAGCTGCCTAAAGTGCCAGAGAGTTGTCTACAGCGACCAGGTGTGTGTTACTATGCAATCGCGCCGAAGGGCGCAGGGGTCCCTAGAGTGAGCTATCATAGTGGGTAAATGGCGGGAAGACGGTGCCCACCGCGACTGTGTGGGCGGGGCCAAACGGACGGGGCTTCCATGCGAGTGCACATGCCTCTGTGTGTATAAAAGGTCAGAGACCGATCAGAGCAGCAGATGAAGATACAGAAGCTCCTGGCCACAGGAACAGCACGAGGATTGCGCTCGTGAAAGTCAAGGATGCAAAGGCCTCTGTCCAGCATCACAGACGATTTTCGATGGTATATTTAGGAAGAAGGCACACCTGCCTGGCCTGTTGTTACTATTTTACGATGGCGCCGGCAAGCTGCCAGCACCATCCTAAACTAGTTACTAAATTAGCTTCAACAGGAAGCTCGAATAGATAAAATAAAGCAGATGCACGAGCACCTGCTTTATTTTATCTATTAGTGCTTAATAAAACATTCGGATTTATAATATGCTCATAATCATCTCATTCAGTTGCATTGCTCTTATTAATATTATTAATAAAAATACATTAAAATTAGCCTTTTGTGTTTGTATTAACACAATATCAACTTCATTAGTAATAAATCCTATTTTATTATTAACACATCCTCCCCATCATTTCGTCTGAGTTGCTTACCTTGTAGTTGTATTGCTTTTCTTCTTAGTAGTACAATTTCAGCTTCAATATTTATTTCACTTTTCTAAAATGTCTTTATTTATATATTCCGCTTATCTACCTTAGTTACTTTCAATATTCATCTTTTTTCTTATTCGCAAAATAATGTTAGCCTCATTATCACTTTTTACTAAATGTCAATAAAGTAGCTAACTTGTTTAATTGATCTTTGTAAATATGAACATGTCTGAGAGGAGTATTTGTGGGGCCAGGTGTCTGAAGCAATGCAGAAGCAGGCATGCTTTTGTAGAATGAGGAATCATTTGTTGGGGAGATGCCTTCAAGCATTCAAAGGACCTGATAACTTGAAATGTATGTTGAGCAGTCAAGGTCATGAGGGGAACTAGCAGCAGGCCTGAAACTGCTAGTGTGGCTTCTATGCACACAAAAGGTCTTCTGTGTGCTAACTTGCATTTCCTTGCTTTTTAGTTATGACATTAAAATGTAGAATTCTGACAGGTGAAGTACATACCTGCCAAGGGGTGAACGTTGAAAGCTGGTTGTCATTAAACTTTAAAATCCATCATCTACATCTTCAGTACTTTCTAAAATTATGGACTTGTGTTTTCAGCCAGCAAAAGTGGCTGACATAGCAGCCGTTTATGGTGAGTTCCACCTACTCAGACAATCGACTTAAGGGAAGCAAAAATTGACATGATCTCCTTGTCTGCTGCTAATTCAATTCCTTACTCTTTCTGCACACAGCTGCTCTGCCACATCTTTGGATACTGTGGCTGCAAGTTACCTTCCCTTCGATACCTTTAACTTTTGTTGTCTCTTGGGGCCATATGTATCATTGAAATTCGCATTCGCAAAGCCCAAAATTCGCAGAATTTCGGCCTTTGCGAATGCGAATTCGCAAAATGATATGTATGAAGGAAAATCTGGTGCAAAGTAAGGAATCGCAAAATTTGCAATTCCTTATTTTGCGATTACCTTTAAGGAATCGCAAATTTTGCGATTCCTTAAATGCAATGTAAGAAGCCAAAAAAATTTGCTAAATGGCCTTAAGGAATCGCAAATTACCACCAACTTCTAGTTGGTGGTAAGTTGCGAATTCCTTGAAAAATGCAAATTTTTGCATTTTTCAAAGTGCCATGTGACGCACATACATGCCCTTAGGGCATGTATGTGCGCCACATGTGCACCCATGCATATTTCGACGTACTTCCAGCCAGCTGCGAGCAGTAACAGCGGGGGCGGACAACACAGCCCGTTTGAAAAAAGTCCATATTGCAGGAAGCTTTGATCTTGAAATATCTCATTTTACTTCAGAGGATGACTATAAAATGTCACCTGTGCGTATAAAGATAAATCATTAATCGTAGGTAATAAAAATATGTTTTGTAGTAAAAGTGTGTAGCCACACCTACATAAAATGCGTGTTCGTGAAAACTAATTTCAACCAAGTAAACATTCATCCTAGAGAAACATCGGTAAAGCATGAACACATAGGAGTACATTTTCTGAAATATGACAGCCCAAACATGGGTTCTTCCGTATTCGACCAGCCACGAGCCTTACGTTTACAGGGTTTTTGTGAGTTGACCAAAGTGCTCCGTCTGCAAGTGTTATTTTATCGCATAATTTCCAGTTCCGGATTGTTACAGTTGCTGTTGAAGGCGTGCATGCTGGTTCCGGTTGGAGCTGTGTTTTTCTGACACTCCACTCAAGTTGAGCCTAAGGAACCGAAGCTTGTAAGGATGGCAGGGGTCACTAGAGCAGCACAGGTAAGTCACACACTCAGGCTGCATGCATTCTTCCTCTCCAGTACACCAGTCTTTTGTGTCAGTCTCTCATATTGCATACCCCCACACTTGTTGTGCCTGTCTCTCACTCATTCTCAATCGCGTGATTGCTTTTCAAGTTGAAATAAACTACGAATGTAAGTCCCAGAAAGTCCTGCTTTCATATTTCACCCCTGCACCCTTGAAATTATTCTCAATTTGCGATTAGCAAATTGCGAATCGCAAATCTCATTCATTCCTATGAGCCTCCTGGCCCATATCAATGAATGGGAAAGTATTCCTTAATTGCGAATTCGCAACTTGCAAAATCGCAATTAAGGAATATCAAGAAATGGCTAAAAAATTGCAAATTTCTTGATACATACCAATTAGCGATTCTGAAATAGCGATTTCTTAAAAATCGCTATTACAGAATCGCTAATTGGTACCTTGATACATATGGCCCTTGGTGAGGATTCATAGTAAAAGAGTGATTCCTTTCCTTTTGGCCCAGAATACGATGATTTCCCCCCCTCATCAGATGTCGGTGGACCACGAGTGGATTCTCCAGGCTATTTAACCTGCTGGTGTTGCAGATTTAGTCTTTGGACAGAAACAGTCTTATTAGGCTAACTCTATAACTCCATAATGGATAGACTATGGGACTTATGCAACTGTTCTTTTTGCATTTATTTAGATCTTGGCAGATGGAACACTCCATCACAAACGTGGCAGGCATCCCGTACGCTGTATTGCGATGTCCATGGGATATGATAGAATCATAATACGGCGGGCGGTAGTCCTCTACGCTTAGGTCTAAACTAGGCCCTAAATTGGGTGTGGACTCCACCTTGAGGCTCACACTGGTACAGTTGATTTTTATTGGCATCTTCAGCCAGGTAGCCAGTCTAACACTCCAATCATTGACCAGCTTACAGGCCGCAGAAATACTCAGCAGTGCATATATGCCCCCAGCCTGTTCTGGCAAACGTATTACTAAGACAAGGGAGGGAAAATCAATAGATGCCTTAGACATCAATACAATAGGTAACAAGATTATGAACCATATGCAAGCTTGAAGTACAGTCCAATAGATGTCCCTAGTTCAGTATGCCAGCCCCTCTGTCCAGCAGAAACCTGTTGTAACTGGTTAGATGCATAAGCACCAGGAAACTCTGTATCTGTTTCAGAGCTATTCAGAGTAGTGGTCCATCTTCCTACATCAGCTTCTTACCTGGCATCCTCCTTCTCACATCCTCCTCTGTTTCTGTGTTAGAAGCTCACAAAGGACCAGAAGGCGGCATCAGGGAGGTGGTACCTTTACTTATCAAGTAGATCATCTTTGAAATTCTTTTACTTCTGACCTTTGGACAGCCAGGGACAATATGCTTCTCAAGAAAAGGTCAAGTTTGAGGCATTTTTTATTTCATTTTGATGCCAAAGCGCCTTTACAGGCAATTGATTGCACACTTTACACATAATATAAGTAAGTAAATAAACAAATAAGCTGGAAGATTGAGAGGAACACCTGGTAGGATGTCATTTGAATAGTTTCAATGGTAAGTAAACCCATTGTATATCTGCATTGTTCTCGCGGTATTAAATCTATACTACTATAATAAAGTAAGAACTTTCAGGCTTTGAGGCGGGTAAACTCGGAAACCACAGCGCCAATCTACACACCCGATACACCGTTGAAATCGTTAGGGTGTGTAGATGGTTATAGGCTATATAAATATAAAAAATAAACGTTATTTACAAAATTCATATTAAAAAAAAGTAGTCCCTCCAAAGTAGCGCCGGCCGCGACGTGCGTGCTCACGCCAGGAGCACGGGGAGGAGCGGCGTTCTAGGAGCGGCGGACATGGCGCGGGGGAGAAGCGGTGAGGTGAGGAGCAGCGGAGAGGCCAGCGGCGGTGCGAGCAGCGGAGAGGCGGACATGGCTCGGGGGAGGAGCGGCGGCGGACAGGCGGTGAGGAGCAGAGCGGCGAGGAGCGGTCAACTGAGGAGCGGCGGCTGAGGTAAGGCTCCGGGGACAATGTCGGGGCAGGCGGGGGACGGGGAGTTACAACAGAACAGACTACAAGAGAACAGATCGGCTGAGGAAAGGCAATGTCGGGGAAGGCTGGGGTCGGGGCAGGCGGGGGACGGGGACTAACAAGGTGACGGGTGGAACATTTTGCACCTACTACTGTCCGACCTCCATTGACTCAGGACAGGCGGGGGTCGGGCCAGGCGGGAAAACAGATCGACTGAGGAAAGGCAATGTCGGGGCAGGCGGGGGTCGGGGCAGGCGGGGGACGGGGACTAACAAGGTGACGGGTGGAACATTTTGTCCGACCTCCATTGACTCAGGACAGGCGGGGGTCAGGCCAGGCGGGAAAACAGATCGGCTGAGGAAAGGCAATGTCGGGGCAGGCGGGGGTCGGGGCAGGCGGGGGACGGGGCGGGCAGGGGCACGGGCTGCTGGGCAATGTCGGGGGAGGCAGGGGTAGGGGAAGCCTGAATGCTCCCGGAAAAGGTCGGAACGGGCTGCTAGTGTATCATAAAGTGGTCAGATCATGGGCCGGATTCACAAAGAGTTTACTGTGCCTTACCATTGTAGTGCTCTTAAATTATAAGAGCAATCAAGGAGAGAGCCAGGAGCACTGCTGCCTTACTCCTGAAATTCATGAGTAAGCAAAGGGTATTGCATGAGTAAGTTACATCTACTCATACACTGGCATTTGGGAATTGGTGCTAAAGAAAAAACTATTTTATTTTAAAAAAATCAATGAATAAAATACCCTGGAAACTAAAACTTAAAGCTGAGAATGATTACCTAGCTGGGGAATTAATGGAAAGAAAGCTTTCCGAATCAAAGATTGCACTTAAATAGATTCATTGAGTGAAAAAAATCTCTTAGCTGATTTTGTAATTGACAAGAACTTGAAGCGCTAAGGCACAATATGAGGTCACGTGGTATACTATTTGATCAGTCTCCTAGGTAGTATGTTCGCTTCTGCTGAGGGATGTTGTCTGTTATCTTGCTTTGCTTGATCAAAGGTTTTTTGTGCACTCATAGATTAATATTGCCATTGTTTCATTCTGCCTTGTGTTTTACTTGCTTTTAGTCAGGCAATATTCACAGTGTGACATCAAGTGGTCAATTACAGTAGGTTTTAACCAAAGGCTCAAAAAATATTCAAACAGAAACAACCATAGATTACGGGTAATGTACTAACAGGGCTCGCTAATTATCATTTCGCATGACCGGAAGTTGCAAAAAACAATCCCTGTGCCACCCCCCAGCCCATATCATGTTCCAGATATGCTCCAAATGTATCATAGTAGGCATACCGCTATCAACAATATTGTGAAGGAAAGTATAGATTTACTATAGTAAACTCCACTTGTATGTACCTTATCAATTACTTGCTAATAGCTTCCCTTCACAATTTGTTTGTTGCTATTCTTGCTACAGTATTTTTGTAAAACAATCGTTTTGTTGTTGATATTTTGACATACAGCTGCTCCAGATCACATTCTTTAAGTTCAATATCCTCTTTCAGTCCAATCACAACAATCATGCTGCAAGCCTCCACCTCTCAATATAAATCCTGCCTAGAGGCATACATACATGACTTTGAACCAATATACACTACCACAGCCTCTTCCAGGCAACTTGGAGGGCCAACCTGTCTGTTGATCTACACTTATGGTCTTTGCACAATCAGCACATCAACACCATTTTTAAGGACTGCCTGGAAGTGCTTAGCATAGGGATGGGTCCCAAAGACCTTAAAACAGTGCACACTCACAATCTTGCTTTAGAAACTTTCATCCATTTAAAACAAGCGGGTCGTCTATTGTCATATGTCCAACCTTTCTCCCGCCATCACAATCATGGAACGAATTCATCACCCTTTTTTGGAACTTCACTCTACTCACCTCAACCAAAACATAGGTTTCTGGTCTTCCAGCTGACCCAACACATCAATGAGTGGTGTCGTTGAGCACAAGGGGGAGGGCGCAAGGATGCGGAAGGAGATCTGTGGCCACCACATCTCTTGTTTCAAGTGCATGCACTACCACGAGAAGTGCGTACCTCGTTTCGTGTCTGTGCCCACTTGTGCTCAAGTTCTATGGCCTCTGTTGTAAGAGATGAATAGTTTAGGCTTGCACCTAACCACACACTGACATCTATGGTCGGCCCTACTCTGGCTCTTGCCAAGATTACAGAAATGTATGTACCCTGCTGTTCCCGCCTGCTGTCCTACTTCCACCAGTTTCAAAAGATGTTGGATATGCGTTAATGGGACTCGCTTCTCGTTGGTTCTCGCAGATGCTATATTTATCACTGTGTTTCCTGCATATTACAGAACACAAACACAGTGTTCCAATTTCTTCTGAAAGTGTATAAACCAGAAAACTCATCTTTTATCCTGTCCAAAAATGTGCCTTTGAGCTTCACAGTCTTCTCATAAACATATGAAAGTAGGATTTCTTTCCGCAAGGCCTCAGCGGTATTTATAAATTACATGGGGAATATACGAAGGTATATTAAAAAAAATTATCTATTTCCTAGGTTTGAGGTTTGAAAGGATAAATATAGTTTAAATTCTCAGGGCAAGCTTGCCTCGTAATATGATCTACTTCCCTTCTTGCTGCATTCTAATAGATACATCTTTATAATGTCTTCACCGGCAATGCGGTTAAAAAATAGTATCTGAATTCCATTGGTGAGGTTTGTAAAACATGGGTCTTATCCCACGTGTCTCAGCATTTAGTTGACTATAGCTGGAAGGCTCTCACAGTGTATTTCCCTTCTGCCTCCTCCTCCATAGAACTGCCTCTGCCCAGTGGGATTTATAACTATTGGCCTAGAACTCTGATTAGCCCAAGACCTTCAATGAACCATAGTAAAAACAACAGGACAAATTCACTCTATAGCTGGAAATGTTGCTCAAGTCGATATACTGTGATATGAGAGGGCTAAAACATGTATGCCAAAGCACCCTATGGCATGTTACAGTGCTGAAGGGTGTCCCACCATTTATAACTGTTGAGGCATTATTAGTATGGGCTCCAGACTGGCTATTAGGGCCCCCTTAGAAAATGTCCCTTATGTACGTTGGAGCAAAGGTTTTTGGGACTGGTGTATCAAAGATAGACCAAATTGGGATGAACTGGAAGTACTGGTTCATCCAACAGAAGCAGAGAAAGCTTTGAGAATCTGAATGGCAGAGAGCATGTAGGATGGCATTTTGAAAGTATAGCAAGGCTAGAACGCCCCCTGGATTCATCAGCGGACGGATGGATTGGATCATCTTCATCTTATAAGCGATATGAGGGATGAATAAATTGACATCTTTCAAACAGGATGAAACTCCTCAGTTTGCTTCTGGATCGATTATGACCCCCTCTTCTTATCTGCCAGTGGTACTGGAGCTATTGCCCTCTTCGTAAGCAGATGCTTTATTCCTTGCCACAAAGCGATGCTGAGCACTAGACATTGAGGAGAAGCAGCTGAACGACAGCAATGTAGCGATGTCTCAAAGAACTGAATCTTGTAAATCCTGAACGATAGGTTGAAGGACCCAAATGTCCAAAATAGTGCTGTTCCAGACAGAAAAGGGTTCTGTAACTGCCCACCTACTAGCTCTTCCTGATGGCCTTTGTAGATGGTCGACATTTAAATGTGGAAGAAGAGAGAGAAGAGGAGAATTGTTCTGAAATAATGGTCCCCTTCCCCTCTCACAAAAGCAGATGTTTTGAATCTTGGAAGTCTAACCAGGACTAAATGTTCTTCTAGAACCAATACCTTGTATGAAAACGAGTTTGCTGCACTTTAACCCCTCTGACACTCATGACGAGCTCAGCTCGTCATGAGCCACGGTTCTCGTGTGCTCAGCTCGTCATGACCGTTAGAACACTCAGGTGCGGGGCTAATTCCCCTGCTGTGCTGGGCGTTCTAACGAACGGGCGTGGTCGTGACGAGCTGAGCTCGTCATGAGAACACGAGAAACGTGGCTCATGACGAGCTGAGCTCGTCATGAGCACCAGGGCGCTGTGCGCGCCCTCCCTCCCCCCAGCACGGCGGGGGAATCGGAGTGCAGCCAAGGGGTTAACCCAGAGAACGGCACATGCATTATCAGGGCTTTTGGAGAACTATTTCCACTGCTGGGTGCATCTATAAGTGTTTGTGAGCCTTAACGCAAGAACCCAATGCAGCAGGGGTGAACACAGAGACTTACAAGTAATGTCCAATAGACTTGGTGCTTCATGATGGAAAGAATTGGAAGATAGTTCGGTCCTTGATGAATCCCATGGGCGAAAGATTGAAAACCTTGAAGCTAATAGTCAGTCATAAGCTTTTATTCGATATGCAAGATATCTTATAAGCACTTTTATAATACAATTAATACAATGTACAAAAAAATCATTGCCACAAGAAGTCAGTATAAAAATATTAAAAGAGATAAGAAGGTGTGAAAAACCGTTAATAAATTAACTAAAAAGAGAATTAAACAGCTACTGACAATCTCTTACATCGAATAAGCCAAAACTGTTTTAAAAATTTAGCTATTCCGCACACAATGGGGGGGGAAGTGTCCGTGCCTAGAATACGCAAGGCTACTAAATGACTGCGTGTGCCCATGTTCCGGCAGAGTGGTTTCAACCAGAAACTCCTAGGCCTTGCGTAGTCCGGGCATTCAAATAAAACATGGGCAATGGACTCAATTTTACTCGGGCAACATGCACAGTTGGGAGAAGTACAGGCCACAAGAGACCATTTCGATACCAGAGCACCTAGCGGAAGGGAACCAACTCTGAATTTAAAATAAAGAGCTCGGTCAAAGGGGAGAGAAATCAAGTCCAGGTAGGGTTCAAATGCCACAGTGTCTTTAATTTGTAAAAAGGCGGCAGTGGACCTGCAGTGGTTAGAGGTTGTAATTAGACGCTCTGCAGTCCATTTCCAAAAAAGCGCCTTAACAACTTCTTTTGGAGGGGCTGAGCGAGATGACCAGCAATCTCCTAGGCCGATGTTCTCCAAAAGCTTTTTGGTGTCACTTAACCATTTTATATGAGCCCAACCCCCCTGGCTCATTATATCTCCCAGGGCATCAGCATAGGATTTTAATTCTTCGCTCCTCCAAATCCTTGTCCACAACAGGAGCGGGCGAAGCTGGGCCTGGTCTTTAATGTTTTTACATCCCATGTCCATCCACACTGGTACAGATGGTGTGCTCAATGGAACAGAGATAAGAGATTTTAAAAGCTTGCTCTCTGCTGTCACTAGGGCATCCAGCCGGCAGTGGCCCCACAATTCTGCCCCATACAAGGCTGATGTCACTACTTTGGCCTTGTAGATTTCGAGTACTGGGGTAAGTGATCTCCGGGTTGAGGCCCTGTATTCCCTCATGAGAGCTCCTCCTACTCTCCTATGATTTATGACCATTTTATCTATGTGGTTAGCCCAAGACATCCTGTCCGTAATCCGGATACCTAGGTAGTCGAATTCGGGTACTCTCTCTAGAGGGATAGAATTAAGTGTAGGTGGGCAGCCCAATTTTTTAGGTGGATTTACAACTAAGTATTTCGTTTTGTCCACATTTATTATTAACCCTTTTGCCTCACAGAACTCCTGGAATCGTGTTAATAATTTCTGCAGGCCTTGTGGGGTCTTCGAGATCAGGAGCGTGTCATCCGCAAATAACAGGGTTGGGATGCGAACACCTCCAAGACAGGGGGCGTCGGCTGGTTCTTGTTGAAGATGTTTTACCACCCCATTCAGATATAGCGAGAATAGGGTGGGCGCCAAGACGCAGCCCTGTCTTACGCCCCTGGACACTGGTATCTTGTCAGTGAGCTCTCCGTTTTTACCCCAACGGACCTGTGCAAAGGTGTGGGCATGAAGGCTTATGAGAAGGGACAAGATGTAAGGTGGTAATCCCAACTCATAAAGGACCCTCCAGAGCTCTTCCCGGGGAACTAGGTCAAAGGCAGTCTTCAAATCTATAAAAGCTAAGTAAAGACTACCCTTGCCTAGTTCCACCACCTTCCACCCCAAAAGGAACAGCCTAAACACCTGCTCAATAGTCCCCATACCAGCCCAGAAACCTGCCTGAAAGTCTGATAGGATTTTTCTCTCCTCCACCCAATGGAGAATCCTACCGAGGATAGCTTTACCAGCTATCTTTTGGGTGGAGTCAATCAGACTTATAGGGCGATAGTTGCCCGGAGTTTCCCTACACCCTTTTTTATAAATGGGTACAACCACAGCCCCTTTCCAGGATTCTGGCACTGCTCCTCCCTCATAATATCATTTAGGAGAGCTGCTATGATCCTTCCCCAATCCGCCGGGTAAGCCCTCATTAAGTCACCCGGAAGGCCATCCGGACCCGGTGCCTTTCGGGGTGCTACCCAGCCTATAACCCCCTCGATCTCTAAAGGGGTGAAGAGGTCATAGGCATGAGGTTCAAATGTTAGTATATGATCCCTCCCCACGGTCAGTTCCCCGTCTGGAGGGAGGTATAGGGACCCAAAGTGTTTTACCCAGCTTTGAGGCGGGATGTTACAGGGCCTCATGGCTGCGTCGGGTTTACTCCGCTTATTTATGAGATTCCAGAAGGCCCCTGAATCCCTGATTTTACTAGCCTGGAGTAGATCTTCCCAATGTTTAACTTCCCACTCCCTTTTAGCCAAATTAAGGGACTTTTTATAGGTCTTCCTTGCATCCTGAATCAGACTAGGGGATTTGGATTTAACTGCCCTAACTAACTTTGTTTTAAGGCCCCTACATACGTGGGTGTACCAACCATCAACTGGTTTGTTAGTTCCTTTACTACCCGGCTTTTTAGGGTAGAGGGTAAACACGTTAGTTAAAGCTTCAATCAGGGAGACAAAACACCCACTAACGTTACCCACCCCTTCTAAGGAGGTTCCGAGAGATGTTATCGCACGGCTTAGATGGGATTTAATTTCCCCAACCTTTGCCTCGGATAAAACCAGTTTCGCCCATTTGATTCTTCTACCACATGGGGAGACTTCCGATTCATCTGGTGGTACAGGTGCCAGGTTGATGTTGGTCATCCTTAACGGTTGCCACCATTGTTCAATTTTTAGGGAGAGTGAGTTATGATCACTTTCTGTCGAAGGGACCACCTGCATATCCCTTACATAAGGCCATAAGCACACATCTATTAGAATATAATCTATCCTAGAGGTGTGCCCTGGTCTATTGTAGGTGTGGGCACCCCCCCTATCCGAGGAAGTCCTTCCATTCACTGCCCTTAGGTTAAATTCAAGACTCAGGGAGTATAACTGGAGCGCCACTTCTGTCCACCTTTTAATCGGTGGAAGGTCCAGTGCCGGGATCCCCCACCTAGCATCCTCCTCATCTTGGTCGAGGGAAACGTCCGAGCCCAAGGGCTCGAACGTACAGTTCATATCACCTGCAACCAGAGTGCGAGTCTTATGGGGGGAATTGTTTAACAGGGTCTCAAGGAGAGATATTACTGGCGACTTCCTCCCACCTTTTGTACCCCGGGCATACACATTATAGACATTTAGAACAATTCTTCCCCTTTGATCTATAAGGATGATATTTTGTATGTCCGGGGAACCTGTGGGAAAATCCACAACTCTACAGTTTAGAGAAGCCGCGACCCAGATGAGAAGGCCACCCGAAGGTCGCCCTCTCCCAGATTCCGAGACTCGCGCAGGGGAAGAATATGAGGAGAATCCCGCCCTATGGACCGGCACCAAGCTCCATGTTTCCTGGAAGAGGCACAAAGAGTGCTCATCAGCCCATGCAGCAAAATCCGGAAGGGCCAGTTTGCTTGCAATCCCTGCGACATTCCAGCTGAAAACCTTATAGACTAGGTCCGTCACAGCTGGAAGGTCGCTGGGCGTCTGAATGCCCCTATCTATAGAAGTCCTCCTAGATATACAAGGAGAACAGGGATCTTGTGAAATTACTATAGGGTCTCCCATTCCACTTACGAGGTTTGTTTGGGGGGGTAGTGCTCCCACAGAGTCTTCTCTGCTCACTGTTTCCAGTCAGCAGGGGCCTATTGCCCACATTTGACTCTCCCCATTGCCCCCTACAACCCCTGCCAAGTTTTGACCAAAATTAGGGGAACTTACACTTCCTCCATTTGGGCTAACAAGGTGCCTAGGGTAAAAATACGAAAGGTCTACCAATTTAACCCCCGGGGCCCCCATATTATTGATAGGAGTACAAATGGATGGTATTACTCGGGGGTCTTGGAAGTTTATAATTACACAATCCCCCTCCTGCAATTTTTTCCCTTGCCCTACCCATCCTACTCTGCGGACACTTAGGATAATACCGTCCACACCTTGGGGGATTGGCTTATTTGCCTTCAGCCAGTGGATACACTTATTCTTGAGTGATTGATGGTTTTCCAACTGACCTTCCTTTAAGGGGGGCACATTAACCATGACAGCAACGAAGGGTTGACAGTCTGGTGGGAGGTTAATCGGGGGGATCCGTCGTGCTGGATGACTGGGGACCAATGGGGAGGTAGATGGGGCAGAATGTTTGGATACAGGCCTGGCAGCTTCCCCTGTCGTTAACCCTCTGGGTTTGCTACTCCCCTCTGGTTTTTGTTGAACTTCCTTTTTACCACTATCTATCTGTTTCTGTTTTTGGGGAAGAGGCTTGGGCTTATTTCTCTCAGACTCTGTATATGTTAAAGGTCTCTTGTAACTTGAGCCTGTTTTGTGGTGGGGAGGAGATTTAAGTGTTAGGGTTACTGGACTATTTGGGGCAACTTTGTTTTGGGATGGTAGGGGCTTAGGGCCTCTCTGAGCTGATGGTTCAATCCCCTTTGTACCCCCGTCCTTGTTTTCAGTCACTCTAGCTATTTGTTTAATTGTTGTTTTGAGTGAGTGAAACCCGTCCAGTGTTGACTGCTCTAATTTGTCAAACCTCTCCCCTAAACCCTTGACTTGCGCTAGTAACGGTTTCAAGAGGGTAGATACCTTCTCCAGAATATTTTCAACTGTTACTAAGTCAAATGACTTTGAGGCCTTGGCTGAGTGTGACCCCTTGGGAGAGTTCAAAGCATCCCCTTCTATACCGGTTTCGTTCAGCATAGGGGCATCCCTTGTAGTTCTCGTACTAAATGCAGGAGACTTCCTTACTCTTTGGTAGAGGGCAGCCTGTCTCACTAGCCTACCCTTTTTACGTTTACGCACTTTTCTACCTAAGGGGAAGAACTCCTGCCTAATATCAGGAGTTACAGTATTTGGTGAAGCCCCAACTAAACTCCCGTCTAATACAACTGAAGGGGGTACAAGCAATTTTGGGGACTCAGGATCTCTGTTGACATCACTTGTAGGAATAGATGGTGATGATGTGGACAAGTTACTAGGGCCACCGTCTTCCATTGTAACTATAGGTAGGAAAGCGGCCAGATTTTCCAGCCTATCTATATTTTGCTCTATACCAATCAACTGAGGGGGGTCTGAGGAAACGCCGATCATACTAGAGGGGGTACCCGCTTGAACCCGGACAATGGCTGGTGTGAGCGACTGAGCGGCTACCCCCAAGGATGAGCGTCTTGAGGGGAGGTAAACTTCAGATAGTCGCCGCTCAGACATAGCGATCTCCTTTTCAATCACCGCCGCCACCCTGGTGATAAAACGGTCCATAGATCCTATGACCGGGCTTGCGGCGTTTGTCCCCCTTTCAACCTCGCCCCTAAGTGGCTTTCCTGAACGGGTGGACATGGTTTGGGCAACAGAGCGGAGACGGGCGCCGAGGGTGTGTCGTCAAGGCTGGTAGAATGTAAGGGACGTGGCCCAGCCCAGCCTCTGACAGCCCCGGACGGCCACAGACGGCCCGCCCTCTGCCCGGGCTCCGCCCGGCGTCGCCCGCGCGCGTCCCGCGACGCGGAGGTCAAGGCTCCGCTTTGTAGCGCCTCCGGGCGCGAAGACAGCGGGGACAGGAAGTCAGCGCAAAGCCCACTGGGAGCTGTAGTCTCCAGCCGCTCCTGGATGTTGTTTGCGGCGAGACCTACAGCGTTGGCAACCCAGGGGCAGAGGCAGAGTGCTGGCGTCTGTGCAGGTAGGCTGTGTGGCTTGAAAAGACCCCCGCTCCACCGAGGTCAAGGCTCCGCTTTGTAGCGCCTCCGGGCGCGAAGACAGCGGGGACAGGAAGTCAGCGCAAAGCCCACTGGGAGCTGTAGTCTCCAGCCGCTCCTGGATGTTGTTTGCGGCGAGACCTACAGCGTTGGCAACCCAGGGGCAGAGGCAGAGTGCTGGCGTCTGTGCAGGTAGGCTGTGTGGCTTGAAAAGACCCCCGCTCCACCGAGGTCAAGGCTCCGCTTTGTAGCGCCTCCGGGCGCGAAGACAGCGGGGACAGGAAGTCAGCGCAAAGCCCACTGGGAGCTGTAGTCTCCAGCCGCTCCTGGATGTTGTTTGCGGCGAGACCTACAGCGTTGGCAACCCAGGGGCAGAGGCAGAGTGCTGGCGTCTGTGCAGGTAGGCTGTGTGGCTTGAAAAGACCCCCGCTCCACCGAGGTCAAGGCTCCGCTTTGTAGCGCCTCCGGGCGCGAAGACAGCGGGGACAGGAAGTCAGCGCAAAGCCCACTGGGAGCTGTAGTCTCCAGCCGCTCCTGGATGTTGTTTGCGGCGAGACCTACAGCGTTGGCAACCCAGGGGCAGAGGCAGAGTGCTGGCGTCTGTGCAGGTAGGCTGTGTGGCTTGAAGCTAATATTGCATGACGTAATCAGCATAAGTGTTGTTAAAAATATTAAGCCGAGGAGGATCTTTTTGCCACTGCTTTAACTTTTGTGTTTACTAGGTCTGACATAATAGATATTTGGTAGCACAATCCTGCCATATTGAAGGAGTCTACTTTTGCCACTGGTGAAGATTCCTCATGGAATCCCTACAAAGGATGCCTTTTGAATAGAAACCTCGGAATAACTGGCTTTCCCGCCTCTTCCCTTCCCCCCATGGTCAATAGTTTGCTGATGACATCATGACCAGGCAGAGTCTTTGGCTCTTTACGCTGATACTGCTTGAAAAAGTCCACCCCTTCTTTTTCCAGAGGAACATCAGGAAAGCCAAACTGGTTTAAGTGCATCAGGAGCTCATCTAAGTCTGTGCCTAGGACATGGAGCTCCCACAGATCCTCCTCTCCAGGCTTATCCACATCAGATCAGGCTGTGCTTTGGCTTGTTTAGAGTTAGGTGTTCCGTGTTCACAGTAAGGCCGCACATGCATGATTGGGCTTTAACAGATCTTCGTGTAAATTCACTTCTCTAGATCAAAGAGCGAAACAAGAGACCGCGAAACGGAAATCCTGAGGCGATTATGAAAGGACCCACACAGGATTGCTTTTTCCTTTAATAACCTATGACAGTGCACAGTGGCAATCAGATATAAAATCAATACACAATGGAAACACATTGTTGCACATTTGGATTTATGAAATTCTAGGCACTGCAATGTAAACCTGCTTGCATGAAGCCTCCTGAGCTCTGCTCTGGGAAGCGGCGGGGTGCAAAGTCGGCCATTTGCAGGAGGTGCTATTTGCTTTAAGGAGCTGCTGTGTTCAGATGTGAAACCGTCCTTTCAGTTCAAGCTCTGAGGGGCATATTACCAACGATTAGCGATATTTATCGCTAACGAAGCTTAGCAACAAATTTTTTATCGCTAAGCATCGCCGGAAATTATCGCAGAGATAACTTGCTATTAGCAAGGTTTTTCTCAGAAGTGATAAAAATCTTCGCGCTAACTGCCAAATGAGAGATTATCGCTGGAAAACCAACGATAATCTCTCAAAGTTTGGCGTTAGCTTGATGATAGGGGCTCACAAACTTAGCCATGATATCCACCTTCCGTAGGATATCATGGCTAAGTCAGGAAAATACCAGGTGTAAAAAAAGCAGCGCTAACCGCGGTTAGTGCTGCTTTTTTTTATCACTAACAGGATTAGCGAAATCCTTGATAATCGTAGAAATGTCGCTTAAGCGTAGAGAAAAAGGGTGCTAACATGCGAATTTGCGTGTTAGCACCCTGTTGCTGATAGGGAGATCATTTTATCTCCGCTTTCTTGGCTTTTAAAGCCCAAAAAACGGAGATAAATCCCTTGATAATATGCCCCTGAGTCCCTCCGGGCTGTAAATGAAATCCATAAATATGCATGCACTTGGGTTTCAATTCAGCCTATTTCTTTGTTAGTTGAAGTGCCGCTGTGACAGTTCCAAAAGAACACTTGAAAATGAAGCGTGCATGTGCAATTTAAGCATCTACCTGTTCTTTGTATCTGTTTATTCCCTTTGCATGGCCTTTTCAAGGAGTATTTCTGCTCCATTTCATTCAGCTTCGCCCTTGAGTGCCTCCCCCTCATGTGAGGTGAAGTGTCAGCCCCTGCTACAGCAGGTAGAAGTAGCAGGCCGTAATTTAATCGTAGCTGTGACGTGGGCAGTATATTGAGAATGCTCAATCCAGTTTGCTTCCGGAGAACGCCAGTGGCTGTATTTTGACTGACCTTTGTCAAATCCTGTTAGTGAAAACCATATTGAAGGGCACTCCTTGCTGGAGATTTTATGATTGACAGATCTTGGCCACGCTTGTTGGAAAAGACAAGGAAGTCAGTGCTCCGAAGGACGCTCGCGGCGTCCCTGACGTCAGCATACTGTCAGCCCGCAAACCAACACATTGAACTTCCTCCTTGGGCACTGATGCCGGATCAGGTGAGGTGTAGTCCCTGCCGGGCTTTGGTGCTCCCCACTCGACCCCTCTCTTTTAATAAAGTAGGTAGGCAGGCAATGTAAGGAAGGCAAGGATAATCCATTTCTGTGAAAGAAGGACACACAAGGATCTCCCTTTTGAGATTTACTCAGTTAAAATCACAGAACATGCACAGTCGGTAATCAGAGTTAGATCAATTACCAGACAAATCTCAAATAATGCAGCTGTAACTCAGTACAGTTCTACTGAATATCCAGCATAGAGTCACCTTCTAAGAACAGGGTAAAGGTCTCCTCCTCCTAGCATGGAGAACTCACACTTTACACGAAGGTTTCACATATTCACTTCAGCAGTACATGGTTCACATGCTGGTGATAACCAATGGGAATCAAGTAGAGAGCAGCAGTTGCATTAAAATACATTTGAGGATGTTCTCACTATTCTAATACATGGAGTTCTATTGTTCACAACTTCTGTGATCCATATATGAAATGTTACAAAGTATGTTTTCCAGTCATGGACAGTTGCACTGTCCTTGGGAAAGTACACTCTGCTCAGGCAGCTACAGGGAATAATGTTCTCAGCTAATGAAATCTGACATCCTTTATAATAAGACAGAATAAACATTCATTCGAATCACATGTTGGATCACAGCGTCATGGCAAGATGGATGATGTGGCTCAATTCATTCTAAGCCAAAGAAACACTTATTCTGATTCACTAAATGTTGAAATTTTGAATTCTTAAGGAACCCATGATACCAAACCTGATGCTCCTGTGAACCGTCTGAAGAATTAGCTTTTTATTAGTTTTTTTTATTTTATTTTTTTTTTTATTTTTTTATTATTATTATTTATTATTTATTAAAGAATTAGTCTTCAGTGGGCAGCTAGGAGGAGGGGGGGCGGCCCAATTACTAAAATCCCCTCCATGCTCACAGTGTCACCGCTTTCTGTAGCTGCACTTGGATGAGGGGTGCTGGATGAGGAGTGTTGGTGGTTGGGCAACGTAGTAGCCAGGAAAAAAAATACCTTCACTTTGAACCATATCCTGTATAGCTCTGAAGGATCATGGGAAGCAATCCTTCCCAACAGATGTTTTGGAAATTGCTTCCCCCAGGGAATTCAATTTAAAAAGAAATTCCTTTCTTCCTTTTTCCATTCATTTTCAGTCTTTTATCCTTCTTTTTTCCGTCCTACTTTCTGTCATCTTCATCTTGCTTTCATTCCATTTTCCTATTCTTTCTGTACTCGCTTCCATCCATCCATACATCTTTCTGCCTTTTCCATTCCTCAATCCTACTCTCCATTTTCTTTTTTCTTCTAGGATCTGTTTGACCTGGCCCTCTCTGCAGGGTCATCCCCAACTTTCTGCCTTCAACCCTCCTGTTTTCTGAACCTGTTTACGTTGACTTTTTGGACTCTGTGCACTTTTCCATTGCTAACAGTGCTAAGGTGCTAGTGCTCAATCCCTAAAATGTGCTAAAATTGGCTTACACCTGATTGGCATATTTCATTTACTTACATTTCCCTGGCAAAGTTAACTGCCAATCCAATCCAATATTTCTTTATTTCGGTTGTTCACCATAAAAGAATACACAGAAATATGTATATACAGTTAAGATGGTTAAAAGGAAGTTAAAAGAGATAAAGCATTTCATCTAGGATAATTCATTTTAGGTTGGAAAAAAAAATGGTAGGAAACTCAGTCAACAGTCAGTTACCTTGGTGTAGATTCTTAAGGAAGTTTCTCCTGGCCCACCACATGGAATTCAAGAAACGTGAAACTGTAAAAACTATATGGGAGTCTGTGTTGTATTTTAAAATTCTAAATGCTTCCATGCAATGGGTTGTACCTAGATTTTTACACAGCTGGACCAACCATTTTTGTCTTATTAGATGATATCCCGGGCAAAAAGGAACACATGTAGTTCAGACTCAACACACATGCTACAGGCTGTACACCCACTTGGATTTCCACCCGACCATTTACAAGTAAAAGCACACCGAGGGAGACAGCCATGGCGAAACTGCACGTATAATTTCCTGCCTGATACCGGGCGTATTTCATCAAGACATGCCTCCATCCTGGAAGTGTCTTTAACTTCCAGAAAAAGTGAGATAAGGGTGTCATGGGCGGGTTCTGTATGAAGTTTTACATATAGTCTACCCCAATAGCTGGAAGTTAATAGTTTGTGTGATGTTCTCATACAAGCTGTGTCAGGGTTTTCCCATAAGTCTTTAAGTCCTATAATTGCCATTTACCCAGGGCTGCTAAATTAAATGCTATTAGTGGGCCCGCAGCACTTATTGTGCCACTAGCTTAAGTAACCCTTTTAACCCTTCTATGCTTGTGACGGAACCACTCCGTCACGAGCCACGGGCCGGCTGTGCTCATGACGGAGTGGTTCCATCATGCCACGGCCGCTCCGCCCACGCGGCACTGATTCCCCGTCTGTGCGGGCGAATTTGTGAGTGGGCGGAGCCGTGATGGAACCACTCCGTCATAAGCACAGCGCGCCAGTGGCTCGTGACGGAGTGGTTCCGTCACAAGCATGGCGACGCCGCACGGCCCCCTCTTCCCCCCAGCACCGCGGCAGAATTACAGCCGCAGTCAGGGGTTAAACATGTCTCAGCCTGCGATCGGATCCTATAAACCTTTTGCCAGGACAAAAACATATTTTTAATACATATGTCACCCCTAAGTTGGCCCCTAAACAGCTCATAGAGCAGGGTGCAGTGCATTTTAAAAGTCAGACATGTATTGTTAACTTTTACTTTTACATGTCCAAGTACTGAAAAAAAAGTCTTAAATTCGTTCTTCACTACTGTAAGACCTGCCTTTCCCATAGGATAACATTGGGTTACCTTATTACATTTAATAACCTTCAATTATGAGCAGATAGGAAAGCCGAGTTTCGTCTTTAAAGAATTGTAATTTAAAACCCTCTTTAATGGTAAAGTTGGATTTTAAGTCAAAGTTCTGGAAATGGCACTTTTAGAACGTTGGAATTTCTTGTCCTAACCATTTGGTGCGTGCAGTCTGTATCCTGGGTCTCATTACAAGGTGTAGCTGGTAGTTGCTCTTTGTGTATTACTCCCAAACAATGAGACAAAGTGGCGAAGGATATTGTCAAGATGGGGCATCTCTGTCAGGATGAGGGGTTGGAGCTGTCACCTCCCACACTTGCACCTCACAAATACTCTACCTCAGCACATCACAAAGGGTTTCCCACTAGTCTTTTGTGAGTCCGGCCAAGCGGTGGCCACAGCAGAGAGGCAGGAAATTCCAGACTTCTCTGAAGGGGGAGGACTCTAGAAGCTTCTCCCACTACAAAGCGGGCACCAGGTATAAATATTGGACCCTCAGATCCAACTCTTCAGTGACTGTGGAAACATCAGAAGAAGGACTGCTGTGCTGCTTTGCTATAAGAAGGACAGTCCTGCTGCCCAGCTACTCTGCTACCCTGATGCCTCAGTGAGAAGGACTGGACCTGCATCTTGAACCCAGGACCACCAGAACGACTTCAAGGGCTGTTTGACTGGCCTCCTGATCAGAGCCTCAGGGACAGAAAAGGCTCCAACCACCTTGACACCTGCACCTAGACTGTGCCTGCTGTGAGTTCTAACTCCCCAAGTGGTACCCTCCAGTCTTGGATTCTTGGGAGTGAAGCTAAAAATGCTCTTGCAGCCCAGCTGTGGTATCCACTAGAACTGACACAGCTTAATGCACACATGATGCAGCTCTTCGCCACACCTCAGCAGAACCAACGCAGTGTGATACAGTCTCGACACAAGCTCACATCCCAGCCTTCACAGCTCAATGTAACAACCGCTGCACAATGCTTCCTTGATGCAGACCTCGCAGCTCTTCAATGGAACCAATGCAGTGCAATTCAGTCTCAAAGCAAGCTTACATCGCAGCCCTCATACCTCATTGGAACCGCCACTTCATGCCACCTCCTTAACGCGGACCTCGCAACAATGCACAACCTGGATTTAAAGTACATTTCTCAGCTGCACTATCTTGGTCCCTGTATCCTGTCAGTGCTTCATCGCAGTCAGGCTGAACATGTGACTTTCCCAGTCCAGCGCAACCAGATAACCACAGTTGGCACTTTACGCTTTTAAGAACTATATTTACACTAACATTTAAAATAGCATATCTCTGGTTCTACTGATTTGATTTTTGTCATTTTGTTGTCAGATAATTTATTGCATTTTACTCTATTGTTCTAAATTGGTGTGGGATTGTTCTTATGTTGTGTTTTTGCCTTGGTTATTGTTTGTGTGCTGCATAAATACTTTACACATTGCCTCTAAATTAAGCCTGATTGCTTTTGTGCCAAGTTACCGTAGGCTTAAGCACAGGTTAATTTGCGGTTTGCTTGTGTTTCATCCTGATGAATTGTGGTTGCTGCTTGAGTAGGTTTTCACCCCCTTCAACCCAATCAGTAACTGTAATTCCTACATTATCCTACCTTCTCTCTGTTTTACTTTGACTTTATTTTGTTCCCATCCATCAAGCAAAACGGCCATCCATCAATCCATCTTAGCTTCCTTCTTTCCATGTATTATCTTTTTCTCCCCATCCATTCATCCTTCTCTCTGGCCACCATCCATTCTTCTCCCCATCCTTCCCCTCACCTCTCCCTCTGTCCAGCCCTCCTCCCCTCCCTTCCTTCCACTACAATAGGTCGTATTTATGACCTACTTGGCGACGAAACTGAAAGGAGCTTTAAACAACAACTTAAATATTTCATATTATACTGCACTGTCCAGTAACATCCACCCCTGCTCCAGCTGCGAAAGCGGAGGGGTCATTGTCGCCCTGGGAGGAGGAGAGGTTGAGGGGGGATTTTGCAAATTCCAGAGTGTTTATAATGTCAGATACACCATCAAGGCTGGGTAGTTATTGAGGACAATTGGGCTGTTGCTGAGTACTTTAGTGTGTCCTTGGAGCCAGGCAGGGTTGCAACTGAGGGTAAACAACCATTAAGACGTGGTAATGACACTGCAGAGCCATTACAACGCGGGTTTTACAACGCAAGTCGTTACCACGACTTGCGCTGGAGGGTGTTCTAGACTAAGGAATAGTAGATTTACTATTCCAACACCTTCCCTACTGTACGTAGGCTGGTGTTGGAATAGTAAATCTCACTATTCCTAAGTCCAGCACCCTACAGCGCAAGTCGTGGTAATGACTTGCGTTGTAAAACCTGCGTTGTGATGGTACCGCGGTGTTATGTACCGCGTTGTACCATCATACATACCAACTGAGCAGCCCACTTTGAGGCTGTGCTCACCAGCAGCCCCAGCTCTGAATGCAAGGCAGAGTTCAAAGTAATGCAAGCAGCCCTGCAGCTGAGATCGGGAGGGGTGCTGTCAGGAGCCTTGTCTGTCAAGTGTGAACAGCCAGGTTGATGTTTCATTTGACTCTTCTCCCACTTATGACAATCATATCTAGTGCGGATTCCTCAACTTCGGGGATTTGAGGTTGAAGCCACGTGAAGCCAAGTGGTGACCCACTTGTGGGACACCCCCGCGCCGCACGGCCACCAGCTGCTGCGTGTGCCCCCAGTGCCTGCCTCTGTCTCAGCGCCGGCCTCGCTGCCGCCCTGAGCGATCTCCGTGGTGTTTCCCCCTTTTTACCAGTAACTGTGCTTGTTTTGCCTTAAAATTGTGTTTGTTTTTTCATTTCTTCCCCATTGCGTGTTTCACTGTAGTTTTCACCCGTTTTTTCCTGTATTTGTGCTTGTTCTCCCCAGATCGTGTGTCTCTGTATTTTCGCCTTGTTTTCACTCTGATTTGCGCTTGTAAATCGCCGCTTATCATCGCGCTTTGCCCCCGCTTCCCGCCACCGCCTTAAGCCCCGCCCCTTTTCTCTTCTGTTTCCCTCCCCGCTCCCGCCTCCCAGCTGCTCCGCCCACCCGCGCACTTGGCCTTAAATGGCGACCGTGCGACACAGGTGAGTGTGACCCACTTGTGGGACACCCCCGCGCCGCACGGCCACCAGCTGATGCGTGTGCCCCCAGTGCCTGCCTCTGTCTCAGCGCCGGCCTCGCTGCCGCCCTGAGCGATCTCCGTGGTGTTTCCCCCTTTTTACCAGTAACTGTGCTTGTTTTGCCTTAAAATTGTGCTTGTTTTTTCATTTCTTCCCCATTGCGTGTTTCACTGTAGTTTTCACCCGTTTTTTCCTGTATTTGTGCTTGTTCTCCCCAGATCGTGTGTCTCTGTATTTTCGCCTTGTTTTCACTCTGATTTGCGCTTGTAAATCGCCGCTTATCATCGCGCTTTGCCCCCGCTTCCCGCCACCGCCTTAAGCCCCGCCCCTTTTCTCTTCTGTTTCCCTCCCCGCTCCCGCCTCCCAGCTGCTCCGCCCACCCGCGCACTTGGCCTTAAATGGCGACCGTGCGACACAGGTGAGTGTGACCCACTTGTGGGACACCCCCGCGCCGCACGGCCACCAGCTGCTGCGTGTGCCCCCAGTGCCTGCCTCTGTCTCAGCACCGGCCTCGCTGCCGCCCTGAGCGATCTCCGTGGTGTTTCCCCCTTTTTACCAGTAACTGTGCTTGTTTTGCCTTAAAATTGTGCTTGTTTTTTCATTTCTTCCCCATTGCGTGTTTCACTGTAGTTTTCACCCGTTTTTTCCTGTATTTGTGCTTGTTCTCCCCAGATCGTGTGTCTCTGTATTTTCGCCTTGTTTTCACTCTGATTTGCGCTTGTAAATCGCTGCGTGTGCCCCCAGTGCTTTGCCCCCGCTTCCCGCCACCGCCTTAAGCCCCGCCCCTTTTCTCTTCTGTTTCCCTCCCCGCTCCCGCCTCCCAGCTGCTCCGCCCACCCGCGCACTTGGCCTTAAATGGCGACCGTGCGACACAGGTGAGTGTGACCCACTTGTGGGACACCCCCGCGCCGCACGGCCACCAGCTGATGCGTGTGCCCCCAGTGCCTGCCTCTGTCTCAGCGCCGGCCTCGCTGCCGCCCTGAGCGATCTCCGTGGTGTTTCCCCCTTTTTACCAGTAACTGTGCTTGTTTTGCCTTAAAATTGTGCTTGTTTTTTTCATTTCTTCCCCATTGCGTGTTTCACTGTAGTTTTCACCCGTTTTTTTCCTGTATTTGTGCTTGTTCTCCCCAGATCGTGTGTCTCTGTATTTTCGCCTTGTTTTCACTCTGATTTGCGCTTGTAAATCGCCGCTTATCATCGCGCTTTGCCCCCGCTTCCCGCCACCGCCTTAAGCCCCGCCCCTTTTCTCTTCTGTTTCCCTCCCCGCTCCCGCCTCCCAGCTGCTCCGCCCACCCGCGCACTTGGCCTTAAATGGCGACCGTGCGAACGCGCAGCGGTCACGCGCAGCGGGCGCGCCGATTGTGCGCCGAAGGCGCGCCAAAGGTAAGCCCGTCTGCGCCCGTCCGCGACCGGATCGCGACCAGCGCCAGGACCCCTGGCCCCCACCGACGGAAGCCGACCCGACGAACCTACAGCGCCGCTGACCTCACCGCACTCAACACCGGCCACATCCCAGGATGTCACCGAGCCGCCCCGAAGCACACCCACGGACCCTTCAGCTGCCTCGCCTGCAAGTTCACCTGCATCCGGACCATCCCTGCACCCGACAAGCCGAACTCCAGCAGCACCCACCTCAAGTGCATCCTGCTCAACACCCGCTCCGTCCACAGACACGCCGTAGAACTCTGGAACCTGCTCGACACAACCGCCCCCGACGTTGCCTTCATCACCGAGACCTGGATGAACGCCTCCTCAGCCCCAGACATCGCCATCGCCATCCCAGAGGGCTACAAGATCACCCGGAGGGACCGCGACAACCAGACCGGAGGAGGCATCGCCATCATCCACAGAGACACCATCCGCATCACGACCAACACCGACGACACCCTCACCACCGCTGAACACCTGCACTTCCAGATCCACACCAACCCGAAGACCACCCTCAGAGGCACCCTGATCTACCGACCCCCTGGACCGCGCACACGATTCAGCGAGGACATCGCCGACTTCGTCAGCCCGCACGCTCTCCCCTCCGCCGACTACATCCTCCTGGGGGACCTCAACTTCCACCTGGAGAACAACAACGACCGCAACACCATCACCCTGCTCGACAACCTCGACAACCTCGGACTCAAGCAACTGGTGACCACCCCCACCCACCTCGCCGGACACACACTCGACGCCGTCTTCTCATCCAGCAAAGACGTCACCTTCAGCCATGCAACAGGACTCCACTGGACGGACCACAGCTGCGTCCACTTCACCTTCAGAAGAACGACGATCCACCACCACCAGCAACAGGTTGCCCGAAGAAGCTGGAACAAGATCACAGCCGACCAGCTCACCGCCTCCCTGAGCCAGCACCCTCCCGCCAGCTCAGCGAACCCCAGCCAGGCCGCCGACAACCTCACGAAGTGGATCAGCAACTGCGCGGACGATCTCGCCCCTCTAAGGACCCCGCCCAGCAGATCCTGCAGCAGAAAAACACCATGGTTCACCGACGAACTCAAGTGCTCCAAGAAGAACTGTCGAGCCCTCGAGAAAGCCTGGAGAAGGGAACCAACGACGGACAACATGACCACCCTCAAGCTCGCCACCCGGAAACACCACCAACTGATCCGCGCCACCAAGAAAAATGCATACAAGGACCGGCTGGACAACAACGCACACAACTGCAAGGAACTCTTCAACATCGTGAAAGAGCTCTCCAACCCCAACGCCGGAAACAACGACATCACACCGTCGCAAGACCTCTGCAACTCCCTCGCGTCCTACTTCCACAACAAGATCACGGACATACACAACAGCTTCAACAACCAACCAACGCAAGCCACAACCGCAACGACGCCACCCACCACCACCCTCCGCACCTGGACCCCGATCAGCACCGAAGACACCATCCGCACCATGAACTCCATCCATTCCGGATCTCCGACTGACCCCTGCCCTCACCACGTCTTCAACAAAGCCGACGCTGTCATCGCACCCCACCTACGGGACATCATCAACACCTCCTTCGACTCCGCCACCTTCCCTGAGAGCTGGAAGCACGCCGAACTCAGCGCTCTCCTCAAGAAACCCACAGCAGACCCCACCGACCTCAAGAACTACCGGCCCATCTCGCTCCTCCCGTTCCCGGCCAAAGTCATCGAGAAGACCGTCAACAAACAGCTGGCCGCCTTCCTCGAGACGAATGGATCCCTCGACCCCTCACAGTCCGGCTTCCGAGCGAACCACAGCACCGAGACCGCCCTCATCGCCGCCACCGACGACCTTCGAACTCTGATGGACAACGGAGAAACAGCGGCCCTCATCCTCCTGGACCTCTCCGCGGCTTTCGACACTGTCTGCCACCGCACCCTAGTACAGCGCCTCAGCAACATCGGAATCCAGGAGAAGGCACTGGAATGGATCACCTCCTTCCTCGACGGAAGAACACAGAGAGTCCGCCTACCACCGTACAAGTCAGAGGCCACCAAAGTCATCTGCGGCGTACCCCAGGGATCCTCGCTGAGCCCAACCCTCTTCAACGTCTACATGAGCCCCCTCGCGGCCATCGCACGCCAACACAACCTGAACATCATCTCCTACGCCGACGACACCCAGCTGATCCTCTCCCTGACCAACGACCCCGCCACCGCCAGAGCCAACCTGCACGAAGGGATGAGAGACGTAGCCGAATGGATGACGACCAGCCGCCTGAAACTGAACTCAGACAAGACGGAGGTCCTCATCCTGGGCTCCACGCCCTCCGCCTGGGACGACTCCTGGTGGCCCCCCGCCCTGGGCACCGCACCCAAACCGACGGACCACGCACGCAACCTGGGCTTCATCCTGGACTCCTCCCTCTCCATGACCAGACAAGTCAACGCCGTCTCCTCGTCATGCTTCAACATCCTGCGCATGCTACGTAAGATCTTCCGGTGGATCCCCACCGAGACGAGGAAGACGGTCACCCAAGCCCTCGTCACCAGCCGACTGGACTACGGCAACGCCCTCTACGCCGGAACCACTGCCAAACTCCAGAAGAGACTCCAGCGGATCCAGAACGCCTCGGCGAGACTCATCCTCGACATCCCCCGACGCAGCCACATCTCCGGACACCTGAGAGATCTGCACTGGCTCCCGGTCAACAAGAGAATCACCTTCCGGCTCCTCACCCACGCGCACAAAGCCCTACACGACCAAGGCCCGAGCTACCTCAACAACCGGATCAACTTCTACACTCCCAAGCGCCTCCTCAGATCAACCAACCACGCCCTCGCCGCCGTCCCCCGCATCCGAAGAGCGACAGCAGGAGGAAGATCCTTCTCCCACCTGGCCGCCAAGACCTGGAACTCACTTCCGTCCAACCTGCGCCTGACCCAAGACCACCTCTCCTTCAGGAAGAAGCTCAAGACCTGGCTGTTCGAGCAGTAGCGGCACCCCCCCCCCTCCCAGCGCCTTGAGACCCTACGGGTGAGTAGTGCGCTATACAAATGACCTGATTGATTGATTGATTGAAGCAGAGGCAGAGGCAGTGGCAAACAACATGTGGTGGCACAACAAAGGTTCTCAACATAACCAGGCATTTGTATAGGGTAGAATGATAAGCTGATTGATGTAATTTCTGAAACTTTGCTGCACCAACCCTAACCTTTTCTGAGCTGGCCCCAGGCAATGTTCAACAGTGCAACATCCCTACCTCTTGGGAGTCTTGGCTTAGAGGAAGGATGCTTTGGAACCGTGGAAGTCTTTATGAACCCTCTGACTCCCCAAGGGGAAATCAGGTGCTTTTGAAAAACCAAGGGCAAGACAGGTAATTTCTACCTGAACTCAAAAAACACATTTTGTCTCCAGCACCAGGGCTCATTGTTCAGCCTGTTGACTGGTGAGCGTAGAATAGCTGAGTATGTTTAGAATGGGGAATACCAATTCAATTTGCCCTTTAAATGTTAATTTCTGCTTGCCCGTGTTTTTCTCCCAGAGATTTCACTTGGTTGGAGTGGCTGAAATCTCCTGATGGTAAACTCTAGAGGGCATATTTAAAAAGGGATATCGCCACCATAACATTACTTTTAGCGACATTCTGCTGGCGCTAGGCCCGTCCCCATATTTACAAAGCGGTGTTTAGCCACTTTTTGTGGCTTAACTCCGCCTTTAAATAAGGCCCCTTTATACACATCACTTAGCAGTATAGGGGTGTGCAACGGGTGTTGCTGTGGGTTTTCCACCACAACACCCATTGCTTTTGACACTGCCCCAGATTTACAAGGAAGTGTAAATCAGAGGCAGAACCAAAAACTAACGCCATGCAAGAGCAGGTGTTAGGATAGCAAAACGAGGAGAAAAACAAAACGAGGAGAAATACTATTATTTCTCCTCGTTTTTACTTTTTCTATGTGTGCTGCAGAAAGAGCAAAATGCCATTAATGATTTTTTATGAGTGCTCTCTGAGGATATAAGGATTTTGCCTTTGAGACCTATCCATGGTGTCAAGCCCTATCTGTATTGGGGGAAGTTGCTGAACCGAAAATAAATGAAAGTGAAAGCACTCTTGCCCCAACAGGGAATTAATTGTAGTTCCTGTGGGAAAGTGAAAGACATAACATAACAACCTGGATTTGCAAAGTGCACGTTCAACCTAATGTGCCTCTTGCCCCTGAATAACAGATGTTTTTTTTAACTCTTTATTCAAGACTGATTAAAGCAATGTATCAGTGTTTACAAATTAGTACATGTAATGTTCATCAGTCCCTTTTTCTTCTTTTCTCCCCAACCAATCACTAAAGGAAACAATACACCTTACCAGTCGTCACATTGCCTATAATCAATCCTGCAACAGGAGAGACTGTCTAGAGATGTATAATACTACGGCTGAAGTCCAACATTCTCATATTTGTGCCCAATAGTGACATATCCTTCCAGCTTCACCATAGCTAGAGCCTGCAATTGTCATCCTGCTCCTTCATACATAACAAGAATAAAACAACCCTTTCCCCTCCCTGCCTCCCCAACAGTCCCGCCCAGTCCCTCCCTCGTCTCCTGGTCATAGTGAAATATCTGTGATATAGTGCCTCCTGATTCATATCTTAATTATGTAGACCATAGCATAAGTATACAGATGGCCTGTACGCTGGCCCGGGCGTCATAACATCCTGTCTCTCTAGTGCAATACCTCGTGTAGGCATCATACACTATTTCCTTGTGACGGTATAAGGTCTAACCCCTCCAGGTCCATCAACATTACCTCCCATTCCTGTGCTATGGGATACTTCCGTTGGCCTTTCTCTTCTTCTCTTCTAAGGGCTGACCCCTCTGCTCGACCCATTTCACAAGGTCCGTCTGCCACACGAACGTTTGGGGTGACCTGGGGGATTTCCATCTCATCGTCAATGACATGACCGCTAATAAGTGGGCCAGGTCTAGGAAGTTCAAATTTGGCTTTCAGCTGTTTGGATCTTTTATGAGACCCTACAAAGCAGTATAGTTGAATAACAGATGTTTATTGTGACCCAACTCAATAGTTGTAGGGCTCCCAAACATGTCAAGAGGAATAATTCCCAGGGAAGACCTCATCCCACTGCTTCCTTAGAAGTATACTTTTCTCCAGTATGAGGCACATCTAAAAGCTTCCTGAAGAGACATCCCGCAGTGACCTACCTAGCAATTAAGTGGTAATCAACATAACAATGTCAAATCGAAGGGCTAGCAGTGGACCGCCCCATGCACCAATAACACTCTGCAATTGCTTTCTAAGATGGAAACTGTGGTGTAGGACTCTTCCCAGTAGGATACACCATCCTGTTCCAACTAGTATTTGGTAAAGTAGGATTGACAGCTGAGAGGGAAATGGAGGGTGAAAGTCAAACACTTTCCCTCGTGGAATCTGTGGCCTATGCCATCATGTTTTGTAAGTTGAGGTGAATGCAAAAGTCTCCTTTTGTGAATGGGGGCCTCAACTTTTCTCCTCTTCCATGAGCCCACTGTTCTGCATTGTCAATACCACTATGATAGTACGCTTCTCCTGAATATAGCTTTTGTTCACACCATGCATAGCCTCTTTTTAGTCTGCTTGAGAGCAAATGATTTTAAACCCAAGCAAAATTTGGGTTACACAGCATAATATTGCATAAATTCCAACATTCCGCATTACAGATGTTACATGAACTGGTCAAGATTATACCAATATATGTGGCATAACTGGGGTGTCCTTCAGGTAAAAATCGCATCACAGTAGAAGGTTACAACATGAATAAATCAAACACAAGCAACTGTTGTTCATGTCACCCAAGCTTTTGCACTCTTTTTTTAGTGCAAGATGCGTCCTCGCATGCAAAATGAACGTGAAGATGCATTTCGCACTAAAATATTGCACAAAATGCAAGATGGGATTTTAAAATGTCTTCTTAAAAAACATAATCTAGAGCATGTTATAGATTTAGTAGCAGATTTATTAAGCAACACCCTAGTGCTGCAGTCCTACAGCAGCCCCCATCCAACGTCTCATATCATATCACAATATACCATAGAATCAGTTCTTAAAGAGACAGCAAATGGGAGTTCTACAATATATGTTGAGCATTACATGTGACATATCCTCTTGTCTTAACATATATATAAATATATAATATTTTTTTTATATTTCCTGCATACAAGTGCATTTGTTTATTTGCTAATAACTTTGATGTCGTCTGACGAATCCTTGAGAAATTTTCAAAACTAATACGCTAGTTACTTCACCTCCTGTCTTGAGAATTTCTGGGTGATCCTTCAAGTAGTGGCTGATAAAAAAGGTAGGGTCCCAAAACGCTTTGTTCATTTCCATAGGAAACTTTAGACACGGCTACAGACCGAAGTGTTGAACGGAATTATTTTCGGAGCTGGACACCGTGGCATTGCCCAAGTGGTGGTGGATGGAAGCCTTGTGTTTGGGCGATTGGAACACACCGGAATTGAGCACAAGATTATAGTTTACAACCTTTATCACGGACGGTATTGAAATTGAAAGAAGTATCGGTTCTGACAGCCAGAGCCCACGATGGAGGATTTAATGACCTTCACTTTATAAGGAGGTAAATTTTAGTGATTCTTAAAAAATGACTGGGCTGAGGAAGATGAGGCAATTAAGAAATTACTGACATTCGTGAGCACAGATGAAAGTTGGCATAGACTGATTTTTTCGTAGCCGGTTGGAACAGAAAACTTTAATTATGTTCTTGCTGCAACAATAGATGACAGATATCAACTGGGACTTTTGAGACAAGTTTTAAAAGTGCAGTGAGTGGTGTTTTAGTTACACATTTACACTATAGATATCTTAGTCAAGAGTTGGGCGACTACAAGCACTGGAAAGATGTTGGGAACATTCCTTGCTAAAGGTGCATTTGATCGTGCGTTTGTTAACAATGTTTAGATGTTACTATGGCTAATTTAATTTAAAGCCAGGTAAAACCCATTACAAAGGTTAAGAATCAGTGCACTTTAATAAGAATGGCATGCAGGAGATGAATTTGCTATTTTAGCATGACGATGAATAGAGTTTTTTTAACTCTTTATGGGCAAATACATGTTTATGTTCAAGTTTGCAATGAACAGAATATTGTTTTGTATGTGTCCCATGAGCAATTTAATATGGAATGAGAGCAAAAAACCTTTGAGTATTTTGTTTATGCTTATGCTGAACTAGAGTATATGAGCTGTTTTAAAATGGCGCTCATCAGGTGACAAAGCCTGTCCTTTGTGGCCTAATTGATTGATTTAGGACTCCTAAATATCTTCTGTGAATACCGAAAGTCTTAAAATTAGGATTTTTCTAACTTTACTACCACTAAACTGAGAAAAATCCTAATTTTAAGACTTTCGGTATTCACAGAAGGCATTTAGGAGTCCTAAAGTTAGGAGTCCTAACTTTACTACTACTAAACTGAAAAAAATCCAAATTTTAAGACTTTCTGTATTCACAGAAGGCATTTAGGAGTCCTAAAGTTAGGACTCCTAACTTCTGTGAATACCGAAATGAGTAAGTGCCTTCTGTGAATTACAAAATTAGTAAGTGCCTTCTGTGAATGCCAAAATGGTAGTAAGTTTAGGATTTTGTCTTAATTTAGTTCTGTGAATCGGGCCCTTAGTGTTTTACTAACAAAAATGTTTTAAATTTTACAAATGGCTTCAGCCGCACAGCATGTAGAAGCGGCCTGAGAGCGTGGGGCTAATACTGACAGACAGACACCCGTATTGGTGAAGTTAGCCAGCGCACACCTAGGCCCAAGTGCGCTTGTCGGGTTGGACTGCTGCCTTTCTCTGACCATACCAAAATGCGTGCTAGAGGTGCCCCTACCTACGCATTAGTGAGCCAGAGGTGACTCAAAGCTGCATCCCCTAGGCTCAGTAATGAGCAGTGAGGCCGCCTGCCCGAACCAATCCTGGCACTGCTCTAACAGGAGGAGCAGCACCAGGATTGGCTTAGAGAGTGAGGAGGTGGAGGGGCCTACGTGCTGTGTGTGTACGTAAGGCAGCGCGGTATGGGACGAGTAGGCTAGCTCTGTAGTCTCTCCCCCATTTTCATGTGATTCAAGCCTGAGGCTGAGGAGTCGTTGGTTGTGATGGCTTGAAATTCCAGCCCTCTTTCAGTTGCAGCAGACTTCCGCTGCTCATCTCTGAGATCGGACCTGAGCGGACCGCACACCCCGCCTGACCCTGAGTTAATGGAGAAGTGGTAAGAAGGACCGGCCGTATGGGATTGGTAAGTAATGGAAAGGTTTTCCAGCTTTGCATTGTGAAAAGTGTTATTTTATGATGCACTTACATAGGACCTGCAGCTGCAATACAATGGGGTTCTAAAGCTAAAATATAACAACAGTGGGTAAGAAGAACCTGTTGAGAGCGAAGCCTTGTGCCCATCGAATCTCCATGCCCCTTCCCTGGCTTCTGATCTATTTCCAGTCACAACTCCTCACTTCCTTTCACCTCGTGTGTGCCTCAGGACAAGATGGCAGAGCGCGACGGGCAACCCTCTTCTAAGTTCACTTGCACTCATGATATGACAGCACTAGCATAGAAAAGGTAATTTTGCATTGCGTATGTGTTGTATCTTACCAGACGTAGCCGAGTTGGATTTTAGTATTCCTTTATTAACTTCATGTTGCAGGATGGTAATTATCTACATCTGCTCTTCAGCCTGGTAAACATATACACCAGCTCCACCAGGAGCAGCCTGCCTGCTGCTCAGCCCATCTTGCAACTGTCACCACTCATCCACACAGGCACCCAAACATTCCAAGCATCACAGTCACACCAACATTCCACTGTCAACACTCACACTGGCTGAGCAGCAGGGAGATAGCTAAACTGGGACACATATACTAATATTAGCAGGATATAACAGTATGGATGCCTGCTGCCTTAATATTTGGCATTGAATTTAATTTATATGGGCAAAACTTGCAATCGCTGTATATAATTATCAGATAAATATGGTGTTCTGTGATGGGTGTGTTATGCAAGTATTTATTTACGTATCCGCGTGGCAGCAGATATATAATGTTGGGCAAGTCCACAGTGTGCATTAACGCCGACTCTTGCTCAAGCAGCGTCTGCCAGGAAAGAGAGAAACAAATAGTGTCTTGTCATGCACTGCCCTGAAACTCTGCTGATGTAGTTAGTCATTATTTGCTGCTCTTGTTGATGCAGAGCCATGACACCCGTTTTTTACTGATTAAAGCTAAACCCGTTAACAGGCCAAAGGTGAAAGCATTGTGTATTTCCACAAATAAACCATGTAAAGTAGCTGGAACTACGAGCTGGTTTCTAAATGTTTTTTTTATGTTCAGCACAAGTTTCAATGTCCTGCCCCTCACTCCTTTCCATTTACCAAAATGAGCAGAAGTACAGAAGAATTAGGTGATGATGAACCAGGATCACACACCCTGGTCAACAGGGTAGCTGGGACTAGAATTTATACTCACTGGTTCTGAAACCAAATTATGATGGCAGCTCATTAACACTTTAGGCTCCGCTACAGAGTACGCATTATATGTTAGGTAGTAGGGGTTACCACGCAAATAAAAAACATACTTTGGGGCAGATTTACAATTATTGGCGCATCCCTGCATATCGGCAGGGATATGCCAGTAATTGTGTGCCGCAGCTCCGCCACCCTTGATGCGCCGCATTTTGGGGCAAAAACGGTACAGATGCATCACGCATCTGTGCCGTAAAAGCGGTGCATTGCTGGAGTTGCGTCACAAGCACGACGCAGTTCCAGCAATGATCAGGGGGGCCCTATGTGCACAATGCTGCGTCAATCCTTACGCCTGCTTCAAGCAGGTGCAGGGTTTTGACGCAGCATGGGCCCAAAAGTGACTGAGTGAAATCTTTTAGATTTCACTCAGCCACTTTTGGGAGGCGTTCCTGCGCCGGAACGCCTCCCCCTGCGATGGTACGCCTCTTCTGGCGCAGGGCTTTACAACGTGATGCATCTGGGAGATGCGTCATGTTGTAAATACCCCGCACCATGGCGCATCTTTTGCGCCGCCGCTGCGTCACAAACGGCGTAAAAGCGGCGCAAGGGGCTTGTAAATCTGCCCCTTTGTCTGTTAATTTATGACTGAGGCAGTTCCTCAGTATTGTATTATAAAAGTTCCAACCCCCTGTACAGGGAGCGTGGACCCGTCTACACTACGTTATAAACCTGTACTCTGTAGAGATTTCACAGGCAGCGCACTGTGTATCACGAGGTATCATATTACTCTTAGATGACAAACTGCATACTCCATGGTAGCACAGTGGTAGCATAATATACCTAGCTTCGATGTATCACTGTTCAACTCAGTGATTACCATTCAAGAGGGTCTTGGTTACCACTGTTTACCTTTAATTTGTAGTTCAAGAAATCTTCGGGCATATTATCAACAAATAGCGATATTTATCGCTAAGTAGGCTTAGCGGCAATTTTTTTATTGCCGCGCATCACTGGATTTTATCGCTGAGATAACGTGCTAATAGCAACGTTTATCTCAAAAGCGATAAAATTCCCGGCGATAGCGGCAAAATCCGTGAATATCACTGAGAATACAGCGATATTCACGCATTATCGCAACAGGGTCTTAGCCATTATATCCACCTCCCATTGCATTTAATGGCTAAGAACGGTTCTGAGCAGGCGTTTGTTGTTGGAGATATTCGCGCTTAGCGCGAATATTTCCATCGCTACGCCTGTGTTGGTAATAGGTGATATTGATGTTAGCGACTGCTTTCAGTCACTAACAGGTTGGGTACGCCCACTTTGCATGTCATTAGCGATCAATATCGCTGACATGCAAAGCAGGCCCCAAACCGCCTGCTTTCGCCTACAAGCTGTCGCTAACTGCTGTTAGCGACAGCTTGCTAATAGGGTGATAGAGTTATCGCCGCTTAGCGGCCTAAAACGGCCGCTAAAGCGGCGATAATTTCCTATCGCCCCCCTTGATAAAATGCCCCCTTGTTCTGATTGAAATAAAAACCTAGAAACATCTTAAGTTGCACCCAATAGCCCCTTAAGTCTTAATACACATTTGTAACAATAAATGTGTGCCGCAATAGTGCGGTCATTAGTTTGTCAGTTTGTATCTCTAATATTAAAAACCAGGACACAAATTAGCTCTGTAGGTATGTAGCAGCAATAATTGTTGTCACATTGACTTTGTGAAGACTAAAGTCAATGTAGTGATTCGAACATCTAACTCATTGATTACTGCAACATTTGTTCAACGCTCTAAGCTAAGAGGAGTGCAAACTTTTTATCCAGAGTTTCACTCTTTTCGGGGCTGCAGGTGCACACATGGCTGCTGTAAAGTGGCAGGGCAGGGGGCACACATTGCTTTCTCAAATATGCTTGAAAAAGCACCATGTGCACACACGTTTTCCAAAATTTGTTCGGAGGGACTCTCCTATGCCCCATATAATGGACGGGCTCGCTCGCTACTCTTGTTCGCCACCGGGCACTCATCTCGAACTTTTACGCCTCACCACTTTCAAATGTCACCTGCCGGTAATGGGATTAACAACCAAGGTCATACAATAAAGTCAGTCAAAATATTTTGTCATTTGGCCCCTAGTCCTTTAATGAAATCACAGAACTTTGTACTACACACAGTTTAGTCCCAATAAAATGCTAGACCTTAATGATATTATCTGATACCATCACACTCCCCTTCATGACTCCACAATTAAGCTTTACTATAAGAGGAAAAACTTGTCAGGTGTTATGATGCAATATTGGATATCCCAGAATATGGAGACCCAATCTCACCCTTTCTAATTGTTTCAGATTTAAGAATTCCTTAATTAAATGTGTGCAGTGGGAATGAATTTGGTTAGTCAAAGAGGTGCGCCTCAGTATCACAAAGGACAGAGCTTCTACCCTCAAAGGGTGAGATCCTTAAACTCAAGGTGCTTTAGTTGCCAACAGACTTGCTGTGTGCTCCTCAAGTCTCATAAATCCCCACTAGAGAGTTCATGAGGTTGTGCAAATACTAAAGAAAGGTTTGGTCTGACACTAGTTGCTGGTACAGACTGCAATCCTGCTCAAACTTTAATGCTGGTCCACCCTTATTTGCACAGCCTACCATAACCACCCAGCCATGTGAATCTTCAGATGGATTCCTAATTTATTGTGATTTCTTTACTAGTACTTGGGCCATCTTCCAGCGGGTGATACTTCTCAATGGGCATCTCTGTTGACCGCACTTAAGTTAAGGCTCTGATAATTAAACGTAATTTGATTGATTATTTGGGAGCTATCGCCTGAAAGCGCTGTGGCCTCCCCATAATTTATCAATCAAAGTGAAGAAACAACCTTCAACAGTCTAACACAAAACATCTTTTGATTACTTTTCTGTTTGCCAGTAACGCAAATGATAGCGGCTGTGGTGTCCTGGGGACGTGTCACAGCAGCGCCCCTCTCAAGGAAGGCTATCCTAAATTTCTCATGTCAGTCCCCACCCGGCATCACCAGTCGAGTGACCCCTGCTAGTAAATAGGAGTTTGCTCACGTGCCCTCACTCCAGTTATCCCCACCACTCCAGTCTCTGCATCGTTCCTCTAAACCATTGTGGGTCATGGGTCCTCAGCATTACAGGTGCAAGCTTGTAACTGATTTCAAGCACTGTCAGAAAGTGTGGCACAAGGCTTCACTGACGCCGCCTACCTCTAAGGCACAGTGTCAGTCGGAGACTCAGCCTCAGCCACAGCAATGGCTGGGTTTTGCAAAATCTCACTACTGTAATAGCCTTTATGCAGGAACTAACAAATCAGTCATGCATAAGCTTCGGATGGTCCAGCATGAGGCTGCTCGGCTGGTATTAAAGTGGCCTAGGAAATCACCCGCCTCTGCTGCATTAGACACCCTGCACTGGCTGCCAGTTCACAAACGTGTTCTGTTTAAGGTCCTTATTATTACCTTTAGGCCTTTCACGCACGTGGACCACAAGATATTCAAACTGGTTTTAAGCGCTATGTTCCCTCCCGTAGCCTAAGATCATCCAACGCAAATCTGTTGCCCATGCCAACTTTTAGATTGGTGTCGAAGGGAGGAAAATCACTGGCAGTTTTGGGATCAAAGACATGGAATCAACTACCACCTCAGCTCCGCCAGATTGCTTCTGAGTCTGTATTCAGGAAGGCCCTTAAAACCTGGATCTATAGTGCACCAGATATACTGTGCAAAACTCTGATCTGAAGACCTAATTTCTACCTATTTTGAGCAGTAAACCAGTTTTTCTTCCTCCTCTGGTTCCGTATCAGCGTAAAGATGCTCCTTGGAGTGCTGGTAGCGCTATACAAGTTTGCTTTTACATTACATTACATTACTTGCAAATGATCCTGAATCCTCCACTCACGTACCAAAAGAAACAGACCAGTGCACCCATGACATCACGGGAAGCCAGAGTTTCAAGAAGGACCTGGGTTCCATTTTTGCTAAACTGAATCCCACAGAGACGTAAAAATTAGGCCTCTCAATTTTCCCAGTTTTGGCAGAGGTAGCAGCCTGTTATGGATGGAAGAGAGGAGATAGGTTTTGCACGCGCACCCTTGAACCCTGTGCCACACATGTGGAAGAGCTGCCATCCACAGCCACAGGAAAAATGCAGTATTCCAAAATGGCTGCCCTGAATTCACATATAATCTCATTGCTATAGCTAATACACAGCATGACAATGTCAGGATGTGTGAAGACTCACACTGCCTGTGCTGGTGCTGAGACTATCACGATGGCTGCTGGAAGGAGGATTGGAATGTTTGTGTCTTAGAGGTCTTTCTGGAGCTCAGAATGTATTGGCAACTTACAAACTAAACTTAAGATGAACGTTTGAAACCTTCTAACTTGATAATATATGCATTATTATTAACATATTTGTTATGAGAATCTGGGCACACCTGGTTATATCTAGGAAGCCCCTACGCTGTACAAACAATAACTGCGACAGCGATACTTGTTTGCTGCATCTCCAAAGACCACCATCGCTTCTCAGGGATAGGACATGGTGGGAAGGGCGTACAAATGTGAGATGGAAGGGGCTGCCCATGCAGGTAGACTACTGACCAGAGGTGGGCCTAAGCTGTTTACAAAGGACAACAAAAAGAGTGTGTCCTGCCCTTGCAGACAGATGCACCCTATTTATAATATAATTACTATTAGTAAAGCTCAAACATATCCCTCCCTTGAGGGTTTCAAGGCGATGGGGGCCGTCGGGGAGATTAAGTGAGCTATTGCCCAGAGTCACATGATGCTGAGCTGAGCTGCTGCCGAAGATCGAGCCGTGAGCCCCACGCTCCGGATTCAGCCACTCTGGACGCTGCGCCACACCTCTTCCAACTCTTGCATCTGCTGTACCATTGCAGGGCCGTACTGGCAGTAGCAGCACCGGGCATTTCCCCGCTGGGCCGGAAGTGTGGGGGCTGGTTTTGGACCGGTGGGGGCTGTTTTTGTTACTAGGGGCCGGCTTTGCATTGATCCCTTGTATTAAAAGCACAGCAACAGTGTTCCAGCCAGAAACCCCCTACACCCCAGAGGCCGGGCAGACGTAATTGCCAGGGTTGGCTTCCAATCCCAGTCGGCCCCTGTCTACCAATAAAATGGGCAAAACAGGAAAACAGAAAAAAAACTCCACATCATGAATGCACTTACAACAGCCAATCACGTTCATGTGTATTAAAAACATGTGAATGACACTTCAAACACCAGTAGCTGAGGGGCTGACCCACCCACTGTGTGTTGATGATATAAGCTCTGCTAAAACCGTCTACGTGTGATTTAAACAAGGAAACTGCGATATTTCAGCCAAAAGCATTGCTGTGTGTCTTGTAATATGACATTTATTATTCCTCGGGTACAGCGTAGGAGGGTCTGTTGTTTACATTAAAATCTTAGCCATCTGTTCCGTTTACCTAGTTGTGACAGTCTTTCTTCCATTGCGCTTAATGTGTCGGCATATAGCTGTATTGGTTAAGACTCATTAAGCAATAAACAAGGCATATCATTCAAAAGAGCATTACGGCGTTCATCATCTGCTGTAGTAAATTTCAGGATCACAGCCGGCATCACAGGTGCTTTGGAGACGTGAAGAGTAAGTTGTGTGCTTACAGCAAAAAAAGAAAATTTGAAAGAAGTAGAAATTGCCTCATTCATAACAATGAAAGAGAAATGGGGAAATAACTTTGCAAGGAAGATATAATTTAACAGTTATTACTTTATTTATGTATCTGTTTATTTACATCACCCACATAGCACTAGTTGCTGCCGAAGCCAGTGGCGTAGGAAGGGGGGTGCGGTGGGTGTGGGCCGCCCCGGGTGTCATAAGTGTCTTTACTGAATTGTCAAAATGCCAATATTTTTGCCATTTTGTCAAGCCGGGGGTAACGAGAGATTTTCCGCACCGGGTACCACCTGACCTTGCTATGCCACTGACCGAAGCGACTACATACGTCCTGATGACAAGTTGTGCAGAGTGGCATTCGTGTGCGTAATTCAGCTCCACACAGTTTGGCAGGTGGCGTTCCATCACCCGGCTTTTCAGATTGTGGGAATGCTGGACCCAGTTTTAGCAGATGGAATATCTGGCTTGGAAAATCGCCTTCGATTTGGAGCACTCCTGTCTGACCTTCTCGTACAACATGGTGTGGAGCATGCAATCCTGTCCTTTGCCACCCAACCACTCCACTCCCCACCCCCTGCACTAGCCAAGAATTTATATTTACCGCCTGTTCAGTGCAGGTGGCAAATTTGAACGGTAATCCCCATGAATTTGGGAATTCCATGCAGAATTTTCTCCTGCAGGAATCAGGACCTGCTGTTCTTCCCCAATCCATGGGGATTCAAATATAATTGCACTTTACTGGCGGAATGCAACCACACGGTACCACTGTTTATGGGCCTCGTCAGTACTGTGAAACCGGCTTCTGCAAGATGACTCCTTATCATGCAAACACAAGAGGCCACCTGAAACACTGATAACATGTTGGTTTGTAATTTCCTTGTACATGCTCCAGCCTCAGGTGACCTAGCATGGTTAGTAGATGTATTTGCTGAATTCATCTGTCTCTTCAAATGCACCAACTTCTTTGCACCTTCACTACCCTTTCTACATTTGATATTGATTGTTGAGTGCAATGCTGCTTCCTTTATTTATTACCATTTTATTTTTCAGCAACCCGTCCCGAACTGAGTGTCAGGACCTTAAAATGTACATGTCCCTTTGGCTGGCCGCCTTGCACCGGCCAGCCAGCCATGGTCATTTTAAAATTCTCTAACCAAGCTGCCCTAGACAGCTGGGTTAGAGAAAGCTCTGCCTCCAGTGCTCTTGAGGGCGATGAATGAGGCCGCTCCCTCCAATCCTGACGCTGCTCTCATGCTGGTGAGAGCAGCGCCAGGATTCATTAGGGGAGTTAGCTGGGTCCCGTATTGGAGCATGTAATCAAAGACCAAAGGAGGAGGACGTCGCTTTGCGGAGGAACGTAGGTCTATTTCATTTTTATTTTTTTGGCACCCGCTGCACCACTTTCGGTACATGCCAGCCACCACTGCCCACACATAGATAACTCACGATCAGACCCATGTATGTTCTAAGCCAAGAAGGGCACAGTCAAAAAGAGAGTAAATTAAGAAGAAGGGGAGCAGAACATGGAAAATGGGAGAAGGGAATATCTGAGGGGAGTAGTGTAAACTAACATTAAAAAAAGTTCTTGAATAAATATATTTTGAGATTCCTCATTACATGCGTCAAGTTTGTGTGCCATGGGAAAACCACAAGAAAGTTCTTGCTGTTTAACCAGTTATTTGGATGTCCCTTTAAAATGGCTGACTCTGTCCTGAAGATAGGAAAGGCCTGACTTCCAGAAGGCGCGGTGCATGAGATTTTAATATTTCTTTTGCACGAGATGGCGAAAGAGTTTAATACCATAGCAAAAGGAGATTTGGGGCAGATCAGCAATCAGGCCCAAGGCCTCTGCTTGTTGGAAGGTGGTGCTCTCATTGGGGAGCATTATGGTGACCACTGCTATCTACCTAGTTAAGAAAAGGAATATTTGCAACGCATGCACTAACTCATCGAGTTACAGCATGTGTGAATGACATCGCAGCACACACCCTGCTCTGAGCTTCTATTCAGGTGCCACATAGGCCCTAGAGGTTTCTGTACAGAGACCCTGACAGCACACTTCTTCCTACACTGAAATTGTCCCCCTAGTTTTGTTTTTTAGGAGCCAAGGGTACTCTGCTTGGATGGCCTAACTGTCCACCACCTCCTGGATGGCACACAGATAGCATGTCCCTTGAAGGTTTTTTTTCACAAGTCCACTGTCAAAAGAGTTCTTTTCTTTGCTTGTTTCTGTGGCCAAAGCAAATTAAGGAACTCGTCTTTACATTGTGCAGGTGGCAACATTTTGCTAGTACAATGGATATTACAGAAGTATCTTGACAAAGGTCTGCAGCTTCGTCTGAAACACCAAAGAGATCTGGACGTACATAAAAATGGCTAAAATGGTCCATTTGTATGCATTAAAGAGGGTCCTTGCAGCACATTTACAGACCCATTTAATGTATGTATAGCATATGTAATTAGAATACATTGCATTAGGAAAATAGTATTAAAATGAAGACGTTTATATTAGAACATTGGAATGTTGAGCGCTCCATTGAAGACAATGGAGTGCTCCGGGCTTCTAATGGCTGTTAGAAGCCTGGAGCATCAACATTCCAGTGTTTTCTTTTCACAGCTGTTGCTGGGGATTTCAGGCCCCTCGGGCTCTGTGAGGCCTTTGTTTTACTAATTAGAACATTCTGCCCTCTAAGGGCGGAATGTGCTAATAGCCTTAGAGCCGTCAGTAAGGGGCTCTACCTGCCATTACATGTTGCCTCTCTGTAAGGAAAACACGCCTTTTCCTGCATGAGAACCCCCTACTGGATTTATCTGAAACCTTGTACACAGGGCGGGGCTCCTGCAGTCCCAAGCCTGATCTCTGAGGCGAAATTACCTGAATTTGGAGAAATACACTGGACACTGATTGGTAGTGGGCGTCTGCCAATCAGACACAGTTTAGCCTCTCTGGAAGGAAAGCACTTGGTTCCCTGCAAGAGACTCCCCTGGTGAGTTCACCTGAATCTCTGCAGACAGGTGGAGGCTCCTGCTGTCCAAGGGACTTTCTGAGGAAAAAAAACCTGACGCAACCTGATTGTCTGGACCTTTGAATTTGTAGGAGTGCACTAGACACTGATTATCAGTGGGCATCTGTCAAACTGCCCTGCTTTGGAAACAGAAGCTAGAGCTATCTGCACCTTTACAAACATGCTTTGAACTGAAAATATGCCTGGACCCCCTTAGAAGAAGGTTCATTCTGGAGGATGCAGCCGCCGGGCTGCCTAGTTTCTCCTTGCTAGAACCAAGTCTGTGTCCTTGCTTCATGTGTGCTTATCTGCCCTGCTGCGGTACAAACGGGCGTGGTGATGGACGGAGCATCTGAACCAATCAAACACTCACACCCAGTCAACAGATCTGGGTTTAATCCATCACCGTTCTTTAGCCCACTCTGCCACCCCAGTCCAGACATGGCCATATGCAAATCAGTCTGCCCCTGTGCCTCATGGGAACAGTCCAGCCCGAACTGCCAAGCCATGCCTTCCCTGGACCGGAAACAAGCTTCAGAGGACCGGTTGCCCTGCTGCAGCTGCTGAATTTGCCCTGTACTGAAGCATGTATTACCAACGAGAGCCTGACTCTCCTCTACCTCTTACAATGAGGCAGACAGATTGCTGAAGAATCAACCTCAATGATACCAGATGCTTATGAAGCTCTGCAAGGAGATTTTAATATTATGTAGTCAGATTAGCCGGGTGCCCTGGTGGTCTTACTGAACAGCATCTGCCTCACTGTTGCACACTCCTCCGCTCCCCTCAAGAATATCCTTCAGAGATTGCAGGTCATAGCACAATTTATGTTTCTCCTTAGTGTATTACCAGCTGTTGTGCTATCTATATTTATTTGAGTACTGTTTATACTGGTGATACTGTGAGTACAATGTGTGTGTGTAATATTTTTAATCATCTTAACGCGTGTTTCCTGGACATTGGTACTTTATTGTACTAACTGTGATGCACTTTACCTAGACCCCCCAACCCCCACCCACATCTGTTGAGTCAATCTTTGAAATGCTCGCCCGCTCAAAAAGTCTACGCAAAATGTCAAGGGCAGAGATGTGAGATTCTGTATTTGGTGCAATGAAATGAAATAAATAATGGTAGTGCTTAGTTTGAGCTGGTGGGGCACTTAATGGTCAACACCGTGGCTTGTGACTGTCTGCCACATGGTCTGTCTGGCTAATTTAGACATGGCCACAATAACACTTAATTAGTACTTCATTATACATTAAAAAGGACTATTACTTGCTGCCCAAGCCATTTGTATAGCTTTGGGGGGCCTTGAATAGTCCAAATTGTCACACTTGTAGGAGTGTGATGGTAGTAGTTGTGTTGTTACTATTACTGGCAGCATGGCAGGTGCAATGTGTGGTGTAAGCTTCAGTAGCCTCCTGAAGAGAGCCCTGGCACTTACGTTTTTTTTTTAACAAATTAAGCACTGCGAGAACCTTAAGCACTGATCAAAGGGAACTTGCCCTTCCCATCTTTAAGAGATCGTGGCAGGTACCGATGGTTTAAAGAGGGCTTTCCTTGATCAAAATATGCATAATAACAGCAATGATGCCCTGGTTCCTTGAACTCCCTTGATAAAAGAAGGAAGAACAGAAAAATACTCACCAAGGACTTTATACATCTCTTAAGACAGGTCTAAAGATTGTAGGCCAACCTGCCTTTATCAGAGGAGACAGACAAAAATGGAAATTCAGGATGAGGGGTGGGCCATCCTATAGGGATGTGTGGGAAAAAGGAAGAGTTTTCTTAAAGAAAACATACCATTTCTCTCAAGAAAACTTTTACAATCACCTCTTTGCAAGCTGAAACAAGGGAGCCACCATCAAGAGAACACCATTTGGATTCCTGCCTTAAAGTGAATGGGTAAAAATAAATCTTGCAATGACAACTGTTTTTTTCCAGCCAGCCCCCTTGTGTCATCCTATGTCTCCTGCAGCCATCATCATGTTACACAGTAACACGAACCATCTCCATAGTGAACCTTTATCTCTCAAAGTCAGCATTATCCGATCCTCTGTGGCCTATTCCTTATACCTTCCAAAATGTCACCCTCCAATATAATTAACAGGATCGATTGATTCATAACATTTTTATAAACAACGCTACAAAAATACCTCTTGGTACTATAGGGCCATATTGCCTTGAACTAAGAAGTGGCAGGGGTTCACGGAATCAATAGACAATGTCAAACGCATTGGGCATCATTACCGTAAATTAGAACATTGGAATGTTGGGAGCTCCACTGAAAACAATGGAGTGCTCGGGCTTATAATGGTTGGTATAAGCCTGGAGCTCCAACATTCCAATGTTTCTTTGTTCACAGCTGTGGCTGTGAACAAAGGCTTCAGGGAGCCTGAGGGGATTCCAATCCCCTCCCGCTCCCATAAGGCTTTGTTCTTTTTTGTTAGAACATTCTACCCTCTAGTGGCAGAATGTTCTAATAGCCTTATAGCCCTTCGTAGCTGGGCTTTACCGGCTATTAAAGTCCCTCTCCCTTGTTAAAGGTCCTCGTCTTCGGCTCCGGCCTTTAACGCTGGAGAGGGCCTTTAATAGCCGGTATAGCCCTCTACGGCGGGCTATAAGACTTTAATATAGGTTTTAATAGGCCATCATTACTCCAGTGTTTGTGGCCAACTGAAGCGAAGTAAAGATGCCAACACACAGACTGTTTGTATAATCTAGTTTTAAGTTTACTCTGGCTTCCAGCTACTAATGGCCGATAATGAGAGGAGACAAAGTAAACCATCTGAGGAGGCATTTACAACTCCCTGGCTAATAGTATACTGATCGCGTTACCTGTCTTTGAGCTCAGAAAAATTTATATCGGTGTATTTTTTGCATGTATATGAATCCAGCTGGAACTCGTCCAGGTGTTTATCTGGTTTCAGCAGACCTGGAGCTTTTCTACTGAGACCTCTCCCCATTGCCCCATTGCTTTTTTACAGGATGAGCAGGGTATCTTGATTGTTTTCAGCGAAGTCGTTTTCAAAGTGAACCTTTATATCTTCATATTCCATGGTTGGATTGCGAGTTGGGCGGCACTGCAGGTTACTGTGTAGGAAGTCCACAACAGGACCATCCATTTCTGTGTTAGCACTCTCTGGAGTGGGGAATTACCATGTGGAACTGAGTTTACACGTGGAGCTGATTTTACGTCATAAAACCTCATGAATTTCCTAATTCATGTGGTTCAACAATGAGCAGGTGTTATATGTACAGTTGGGCCTCTGGGTGTGCTGTAGGGTGAGGAAGGGGTGTGGGAAGTAGGTGAGGAAAAAAAGGTAATTTTTTGTCTAAAGAAATGGAGAATAAGGCTGCTGCAACCAAAGACTTATGCAATTTTTCTGGCCGGATTTACTGGTCGGAAAAATTGGGTATGGTTTTCCAAGTGTGGAAATATTGGATGTGGAAAAACCTAATGTAGGAAAATGGGTTACTGGTTAAGGGGAGTGGAACCCTTCTCACCTACCAAGCAACCCCAAATTAACCTGTGCTTAACTTAGAGGCGTTGTGTAAAGTACTTAGACAGCCCTTTAATCAGTAAAATAGTGAAAACTCAACTCAAGAAAAATCCCACATCAATGTAGGGAAATAGAGTAAAATGTAATATATTATTTGAGACCAAAGCAATCGCAAGTCGTGAACCCTCTTTTTGGTTTAGTCTGTCTGGCTTCCTAGCGAGAACCTGCAGCCTCTTTTTACAGAGACTGATTCCTATTGAAACACATTGGGCCCCCGACGCTGATTTGCACTGTACACCCAGACTCACGTGCTGCTGGTGGTGTACTGTTGGTGCCCCTTGGATCTTGCCTACAACTCATCTTAACTCCTAGGGATTGGTCCTGTAAGTTGATGTACTGTACGGTAAACAGACATAATATCGACTGCAAAATATCGAATGGACATAATATCGAGTTTAAAATATAGACTGGACAAAATATCGAATGGACAGAATATAGACATCAAAAATATCGTTTTTAAGGTAAGTAATGTAATATCGAATGTTAAAAATATATACTAAGTTAAAATATCGAAGTATATAATATAGGTTATTAAAATTATCGAATTTTTAATAGTATCGAATTTTTTATAGTGTTTTTTATGTTATTATAAGTGTGAAAATTGTGTATTTATGTTATAATTAATTTTAAATAATGAAATTTGTTTTTTTAATTTTTGCGTAATTTAATTCTGTAGTGGGTTGTGGGTTTATAGGGGAATAGGGTGGGAAGTAATTTAATTATAATTAATTAAATATGGTATTCATTTTTAATTAATTGTTAATTAATTTATATTTGGTAATTAATTAAATTTTAATTGGCAATTAATTTTAATTAATTGATTAATTGCTAATTATGTTAATTTTACTAATTTATTTTCTGTAGCGGGTTGTGGGTTTATAGTGGAATTGGGTGGGAAGTAATTTAATTATAATTAATGAAATATGTAAAAATATTTATTGGTGTTTTTTAGAATTAATTGTTAATTAATTTTTCATGGGTAATTAATACAATTTTTATTGGCAAATAATTTTATTTAATTGATTAATTCCTAATTATGTTAATTTTACTAATTTATTTTCTGTAGCGGGTTGTGGGTTTATAGGGGAATAGGGTGGGAAGTAATTTATTTATAATTAATTAAATAATTCAATGTATTTAATTGTATTTATTTTAAATTAATTGTTAAATAATGTTTAATTGTTAATTAATTAATTGTTAATTTGTAATTAATTTGTATTAATAGGTAACTAATAGTAATAATTAATTTTTATTTGTAATTTTAATTGATTAATTGTTATATTATATTAAATTGGAAATTACTTTAAATTAATTTTTTATAGATATTAATTTATATATTTTTAAATAATATATGAAGTATTTACTTTCCCTACTGTTGCACTCTCTGGAGTGGGAATAGTAATTTTTACCCCCTACGCTATCCAACGCTTTCCCTATTGTTGCACTCTTTGGAGTGGGAATAGTAATTTGAACCCCTACGCTATCCAATGCTTTCCCTGCTGTTGCACTCTTTGGAGTGGGAATAGTAATTTTTACCCCTACGCTATCCAACGCTTTCCCTACTGTTGCACTCACTGGAGTGGGAATAGTAATTTTTACCCCTACGCTATCCAACGCTTTCCCTACTGTTGCACCCACTGGAGTGGGAATAGTAATTTTTACCTCTACGCTATCCAACGCTTTCCCTACTGTTACACTCACTGGAGTGGGAATAGTAATTTTTACCCCTACGCTATCCAACGCTTTCCCTACTGTTGCACCCACTGGAGTGGGAATAGTAATTTTTACCTCTAGGCTATCCAACGCTTTCCCTACTGTTGCACTCACTGGAGTAGGAATAGTAATTTTTACCCCTACGCTATCCAACGCTTTCCCTACTGTTGCACCCACTGGAGTGGGAATAGTAATTTTTACCTCTACGCTATCCAACGCTTTCCCTACTGTTGCACTCTTTGGATTGGGAATAGTAATTTTAACCCCTACGCTATCCAATGCTTTCCCTACTGTTGCACTCTTTGGAGTGGGAATAGTAATTGTAACCCCTACGCTAGCCAACGCTTTCCCTACTGTTGCACTCTTTGGAGTGGGAATAGTAATTGTTACCCCTACGCTATCCAACGCTTTCCCTACTGTTGCACTCACTGGAGTGGGAATAGTAATTTTTACCCCTACACTATCCAACGCTTTCCCTACTGTTGCACCCACTGGAGTGGGAATAGTAATTTCTACCTCTACGCTATCCAACGCTTTCCCTACTGTTGCACCCACTGGAGTGGGAATAGTAATTTCTACCTCTACGCTATCCAACGCTTTCCCTACTGTTGCACTCTTTGGAGTGGGAATAGTAATTTTAACCCTTACGCTATCCAATGCTTTCCCTACTGTTGCACTCTTTGGAGTGGGAATAGTAATTTTTACCCCTACGCTATCCAACGCTTTCCCTACTTTTGCACTCTTTGGAGTTGGAATAGTAATTTTTACCCCTACGCTATCCAACGCTTTCCCTACTGTTGCACCCACTGGAGTGGGAATAGTAATTTTTACCCCTACGCTATCCAACACTTTCCCTACTTTTGCACTCTTTGGAGTTGGAATAGTAATTTTTACCCCTACGCTATCCAACGCTTTCCCTACTGTTGCACCCACTGGAGTGGGAATAGTAATTTTTACACTTCCGTTATCCTATGGTAATAATATTGATTAATATTTAATTATATTATGTTACTATATATATATATGTTTTTTTTTTTTTTTTTCACAACAAGTTATATATATGTTTTAACAAATATGATTGTAAACATTTTTTCTGTAACTTTCATTAATTATTTAATTATTATAAGGTAATTTAAGTATTTTTAAGTATATTTTAGTAATTAATTTTTAATATTAATTTAATTTAACATTGTTTTTAATAAAGTCGATATTTTTATAAATTATATTTTTGTAAACGATATTTTTTACTCAATATTTATGTACTTACCTGTTTGTAGAAACAAAGTCGATATTCTGTCTGTCGATATTTTGTCAACGATATTTTTGATAGTCGATATTATGTCCCTCGATATTATGTCAGTGATCCCAACTGTACCTGTATGCAGTACTTGTTCTTCCATATTTAGGATAACATTGGAGAACTCAGAAATTGCAGCGTCCACTTTTTAAAGTGAAAAATAATGTATATTTAAAAACGTACTTACCTGAATGTTTTTCTCTGATGCCTAAACATATATAAAGATAATTGTTATTTTTATAAATTGGTGTGGATCTCCTTCTTGAGTTGTGTTGTCATTTATTGACCATTGTTTGTATTTGCAAATGTCTTACACTCCTTTGTGTTAAGCCTAAGACTGCTCGACCACACTACCCTCTAGTAGAGCACTTTGGGATTTTATAGCAAGCCAGTCCACTCCTAAGAGATCGCCTGGACTCTTTATACAGTATAACAGATTCTTGATATTTCACGTAAAGAGCCATCTTCCTACCAGGAGTTCACTTTTAGCATACGTAAAGGTTAAAAGTGCATGCCCAACTTTTTAGATACACTGCACTCTGCCCTATGGGCTATTTAGAGCCTATGCTCAGGTGACATATATGTAATAAAAAGGGAGATTTAGGCTGGCAGAAAGTTTATTTTACCAGGTCGAAATGGCAGTCATAAACTGCACACACAGGCTGCAATGGCAGGCCTGAGACGTGGTTAAAGTACCACTTAAGTGGCTGGCACAATCAGTGTTGGTGGCCCACTAGTAGCATTTAATTTACTGGCCCTGAGCACAGGTAGTGCCACTTAATTAAGGACTAACATGCAACTTAAACGTGCCAATTGGGTATAAGCCAATGTTACCATGTTTTGGGGAAAGAGCACAAGCACTTTAGTAGTGGTTAGCAGTGGCAAAGTGTGCAAAGACCTAAGAACAGCAAAAATAAAGTCAGCAAAAACAGGATGATTGAAGGCAAAAGGTTGGGGAAAACCCAGGCCAAGGGTTTGGGGTCCAGCACCTAACAAGTTTAAACGAGGTGCAGCAGAATTCGACTAATTATTTATAGCCTATATTTTTTAACTCCTCATCTGCATCATTCCAGCTTTGCAGCATGTGGTTCATGTGAAATGAACATCAAAAGATACTTGCTCATAGGGTGATTGGCATTGATGTTTGCTGGTATTGTAAGTGGAGCAAAATCCTGCAAAAATGGATCTTCGTTTCATTTGAGCAGTGATTAATCTGGGTTATGGTTGTTACACTCCCCTTTGCTTCCCGGGTTCTAGAATGGGCCAGAGCGACAGCAACAACATCAAAAAATAAATAAAATAAACAACCATACTGTTTTATTCAGGCTGTGAAACAAGATTCTTTGAACAGAGTAGCGGACCCGGAAGTAGCTGCTGGAGCCACATCGCCTATACTCAGCTCCTGTTTGCCACTCTCTCTTAAGGCGTGTGGTCAAGCCGCAGCGGCTGAAGGTACAGTCGTTGCTGGTGGGTTGTCATCTTCTGAGCTGCAGCTTCATCACTGTAGTCTTTTTAATAACTGTAGATTATTCAGCTGATGTGACCGGTGTAGCCTGCACTTGCTTCTTCCTCTGACGGTTACATTTGGAACTTGAGCTTAACCCACATGCACTTCTTATGTGGTTGTTTTTTAGACTAATATTAAATCCAGTATTCATTGTGCCTCCAGCACCTATTAGCCCATCCCCTTTTCTGAAGTTCCAACTTGGGGTTGCTGGTGTTAATGGGAAGGAACACTCATTGTCTAGTGGAGCCTGCTGTGGCCTACAGCCTGAAGCTATTATTGGTCCAGGAGGACCCAGACGACCAATCATGATGTTCGTTCCATTTTCTCCTGCTGGATCTTTCAAGTCATTCTCTCTGTCAATGTTATGTTTTCTTGGCAATACATGAAATGGTTGTACAATGCCCTGCAGTAAAGATGGTGCCTAACTGCCTTAAAGACCAGTGCCCAAAGGTATGTGATTAATGGGTTCCACTGGATCATACCAATTGTGTTAACCTTTCTAACTTTGACACAGTGTCCAGTCAGTGATGATCAGGAGGCAGATATTTTACTTATATTTAACTAAAATAATGACTATTGGAAATGCATTTGGAAAAATCTTTTCACTATAGGTATTATTTATATCGTTTTAAAGTTTTTGCTTGTTTTTTTATATTGACTTTCTGTCCAGTTGTTGTATGGTGCCTTTTGTAAAGTTGAAACAATGAAGGTTTGATGATGATGGTCAAAGTGTTCTGAGTAAGAGACCACTAGAATTATGCGTGACTGGAATATAACATTCTGCAGTCAGCTTGGTTAAATTGTGATTTATTGTATTGTATTGTAACTGCATTTATAAAGCGCTTACTACCCCTGACGAGGCGTCGAAGCACATTTTTGGCAAGTAGCACGCTGCTCCAGAACCCATAAAGGATTAGTGGTAAATTAGTATGGTGAAATATGAAAGTAGCTTGAGTGGTGGATATTTTAGTCAGTTATTCCGATTGAAAAGGATAGTGGAGGGATAGAAGAGGGAAAAAGGTTTGCATTTATTTAGCGCTTGCTACCCCTGATGGGGTGTTGAAGTGCACTTTCGGCAAGTACTCCAGAACCCATTAAGAATTAATGATGAATTAGTACAGTGAAATATGAAAGTAATTCGAGTGGTGGACATGTTAGTCAGGTATTTGGATTAAGATGCATCATGATGCAGCACATTAGGTGGTAGAATTATTTTTTGTAATTGTAGCACACATTAATACTGTCAGTCAAAGGTTTTACCTGGTACATATCAGTTTCACAGCTGCATACAACAAGCGGGCGGCATCTAGAAGGAACCCTTGCAAAGAGTCTCCCTCTGCGTGGGGCATTTTTCACTAATGTATGATCTGTATGCGCCAGAAACCAACTTTTATTCTTGGAATCTGCAAACTATGACGAAGATGTTGGGCTGTGTGATTCATGGGTTTAATTTATGACACTGAAACCCCCGCTGCTGCTGCATCACATTATTCCAGTAGCTTGGAGAGGGGTTAACATTCTTTGATTGAAGCAGTGGTCGCACACAGGGCCACAAGTTTAATTAGATTATAGGACAGAGCTGACTTCATTATTCAGGAGCAAATTGCAAATCATGCATCACAATGAGTCACATTATAAGGCAGTATTATTTCATTCTTTTTTCATTTAACGGACACTAATAGTCTATAGGCAAATCTTTCACCTCATTAGTGCCAGCATAACACCTGAATACAGCACATATAGAAATTAAAATGTGAATAGTTCACCTTTGCAAAAGGTCAGGTACTTTGCGGTATGTGGCACTTTTTATACTAACTTTTAAGTGCTTTCAGCTCTAAACATTCTTTTATTGAATTGTACAAATTATGCAGCAGAAGGTAGATTATGTGGTGAGAGTGGTAGGTCTATAATAATGCAGAAAACAGTAGAATTGCAATATTCCAATGGCCCTGGGAAATATTAAACCTTGAAAGATACTTTTCCTTGCAGGAAGATGACCTGCCTCCCACAATTTCACTGTACCTTCGAGTTTTTTGTGTAGAGTTTTATCTAGCATGATCTAGACCCGAAGGTTTCAGAGCGCTTTATATGAGCACCAGTTACGTTACACAAGGACACAATAATTTTTGTCATGCACAGGGAGATTACGTGATTTGCCCAAAATCACAGGATGTTGAGCATTGTTGCTGAAACTCGAACCCGGTTCCCCAGCTCCGAGGTCGACTGCCCTAACCTTTTGGCCACATTCTCTCCCCATTCAGGATAAAGCATCTACAGTGGGTGTTATTGGTTAATCAGAAGATTACCTCCCAGTATTGATTTCATAACATCATTTACCATTTACTCTCATCACTGAAGCAGGCTGGTTCACCTATACTATAATTGTGTTGAGAAGACGCGAAACTAGAGCCAAATTTCGGGGGGCTACTAAAGATTTTGGGGGAGGGGCTAATTCTTCCAGCAATAGGGAGAGTGGAGAAGCAGGGGCTCTAAGGAGGGGTGAAAACACAACAAAGCCTTGTTAACAAGTAAATGATCTTTTAAAGACCTGTGAAGTACTCAGGTGCGGCTGCAACAAGACGGTCGCCAGCCCGGGAAGCTGTCTCAGCCGGGCTGACAAACATGACAGGGTGGGCTGAAGCCCATTGAGCCCGAACAACAGTCTTTCTCCAACTGCCCTCCAACCGCCACCCTCGCCCAAGGTTCTACAATGGAACAAAGGGACGTCATAGAACCATGGGCGAGGGCTCGCGATCAAGGGACAGCGCGAGGCAGTTTGCGAGACATGTACAAGGCAAATGAGCACATGCCAATACAAGGATACAATAGTAAACACAACAGATGCCAGTGATGACTCTTGACTTGCAAGAGCGAAGAACATGAGTCTGAAAGTGTTTTGCACGTCCGTGACGGCCTCAAGGGAGATCAAGTCCCAGCAGGCAGAAATTACCCGCATTCTGGAGTCAAAAGGGATTTAATATGAGTATGTTGATATCGCCCAGGACAACAGCTTCCTTGAAGAAATGAGGACCAAATCGGGGAACCCAAAAGCTGTCCCTCCCCAGATCTTCAATGGAGACCACTATTGTGGGGATTTTGAAATGTTCAAGGATGCCATTGAATGTGACACCATGACCGAGTTCCTGAAGTTGAGCAAAAAATGAGTCGTTATCATCTCATGTTCATCTCTGACTGCATTCCTACCTGGCCAGATTCCAGTCCTGCAACTCCTGAGCTGTCTCCACATTCCACTGAAACTTCAATCCCCATCTTACCCTGCGCCATGTATGTTACAGCATGGTGGAGCCAGATGTTGCTGTGCATTCCATCTGCGTAATCTTCCAGCCTCTGCAGCTTCCAGTGTCACATCTCTCCCAAAAAGCTAAGCATTCGATTGCATTTGAGGGACCCATGAGGGCAGACTACTCAGTCCCGTGTTGCTTTGCTGGATAAATGATTTTCATATTCTAATGTGTTAATTACCATTTCCCTCCTCCAAGTAAAAATATAAACAAAACATGCAGACGACTTTGACCTTACCAGTCTTAAGTGCTGCTTAACTTGATAAGCCCTTTGCTCTTGTGCAGGTCTGAAAAGCCCACACAGTACCTGGCCACTCATGTGGGTAAAACCCTCTTTTTCCGACCTGTCTTGATTTGTGAATGCCACAGGCATTATAAATGCTGATGAGCCTGCCTTCTCCATCAATCTGAGTGTACACCATTCCCCAGTGTTCCATACTCTGCTGCTTTTGTAATCTCTGGACCAATACACTTGTAATGATTCCTGCCAAAAGGGAAGTTAAAATTGTGCTTTGTCTTCCAAGCTGCTAATAAATGTGATTGGACCTTGAAAAAAAAAAAGAAAGAAAGGTGTCTTTACCTTTTGACTGCTGGAAGTTCGTGACCATCATTCTCCCTGTTGCTGCTTGCCGCATCTCGACCAAAGCGGCCGCCGAGCGGAGGACTACCATCCCCAGGGGGCTGAGCGGCGCCACGTGACCACACGCGCCCGGAGGCGCCATAAATCAAACCCCTCATCCGCGTCGCGGGAGCAAGCCCGGGCCAAGGGCGGGCCCGTTTAAGCCCGTTAAAGACCGGGTAAGACTGGACTGGGCCACCCCATTTATATTTGTCCTGTAAATACTCATCTTGCCCCCTTCATCGGACATAGTGTATGCTTCACCCTCTCTACTATTGATACAACTTTATTCATTGTTATAAACATCATGACCACCAGAGGTACTAGGAGTAAAACAGCACAGGGTGCAGCACAGATCATTGGTCCAATTGATCATTATATCACTAGGGCAAATGAGGCAATTGACCAAGGCATAATCCTTTTAGAACGCAGGGTATCACAACATTTAGCCAGGGCCAAACGGTCATCGTTGGGTTCCCTAGCCTCAGCTAGGACATCTACTTTACTACGGCAACCTGGCCCATTACTGGAAGTACACGTAGAAACCCACACTGTGCCAAATACGGTTGATTTGTCGGCTTCCCTGGAGCTCTCGGACTCGCAATCGTCCATGATGTTAGAAAAAAACCCTGTTCTTTTTGCGAGCCCGAGACGGGAGGATGTAGACATAGCGCTAGACCGGGGATTGAGGGAGGGCGCCATACCTAAACAAAAGAAACATAAGAAATTGCTTAAAGCGAAACAATCTAAGAAACATATTCACCACAAAGAACTATCTACCAATCAGCCAACAGGACAAGATAGTTCAACGCAGAGAGAGTTAAACACTATACCAACAGAAATAATAAATATCTCCATGAACACAGCGAACCTCAGTGTAACTAGTAACACGGGAGTAGGGTGTAAAGTCTGTGGGGTAAATAACCAATTATTAATCAGATTAGGTGAACTTGTTAAAACTTACATGCATCCCATTGAAATGAGCCTTAAAAAGATCGAAAAGCAGATAGCTGCTCTGAACGCAACTTCTAATATTCCGAAGGGGGTGGGGCTGGTGCAAACAGGGGGGCATAAAGTGAACAGCAAAACCCCTAAGGTAGGGGTGCAAGCCACAAAAGTTGTTACTGAAGCGACAATTACAAAATCGAAGCCCCCTCCTGTAGTGGCGAAGAAGGTCCCCGAGACAATAAAAACTCCAGTCCCCCCTAACATACCGAAGTCTGTCCCTACTAAACCATCAGGGGCTCAATATACCAACACTAGGAATAGGGGGAGGGGTGGGCACCCAATACACTTACCACCAGAAGCAAGCCCTTACGTGGTAATTATGACTGGGGTCCCCGAGCTGAGTCCCAATGTGGAGGAACCAGGCTGGTCTTTAAAAAACAAGGTAATGTATTGGTTATCTACCAACAGACCGTTGCCACCGCACTTGGCTAGCAGAGTCTCAATGGTCCGCAGGGTCCCGTGGATAGGTAAGGAGTTGAAAAGAATCCCGGGAGACTGTGTTATAGTCAATTTTGATGACCCACACACAGTAGAGCACATTTGTTCCTGGGGTATGCCGGTAGCGAACGATGAGATAGACACAAAAAGACTCTCCTTCTTTTATCCTCCAATACCTCGTTGCAACGAAGGCCCAGAATGGAACTGGACTCAAGTAGGAAACTGGGATAGGAGAAGGGAATGGGTTGACTGGTCAGGAACCGGAGGTAGAGACATTGCTCCTCTGGTAGGTTGGAGAGGCATTCCAGTCGCAAACAGATTTAACTGCTTAGAAATGGTGGATTGACTACCACCCCGTACTGGTCAGGGTAGCTCGGGCCCAATACCTCTTGGGTCCAAATTCCAACAACCATCCTTTAGCTCTCCGAGTTCCTCCCCAAACATCGTAATCCCCGACAGGATGATGGAATTAAAAACAAAAACACCCAATCCCTCTATAGGAATAACTGCTGATTTATCAAAGACTTTAGCTGCTAAGAATGCGACACCTGGTAGGGTGAGGGAGGTGGCCATCCCACGATCATCAGAAGCAGGTTTGGTCCATGATAGATCTATAATCCCTGACGAACCCTCTAATACACAAATAAACGTTCCGGTGCCAGAATTCTATCCCACGATAGGCATAAAAGCTTCCAACGTTCCCCCTGAAATTAATGACTCGTCTAACTCCATCCTAACCATCTCTGTTCTATTTTGGAATGTTGCCGGTCTTCGCTCCAAAGTAAATCTTAAAGCATGGTTGGATACAGTTAGTGTACACCAGATAGTATGCCTGCAGGAAACCTGGGCCATCGACCCTATATAGCTTCTAGGTTATAAAACATATCATGTCCCAGCTAGCTCTAGAACTTTTGGTAGACCTAAGGGAGGTCTTGCAGTATATACCGCAAACAACTTACCACCTATGGACATAATTGTTCTTTTGTCTGGCGAGAATTACCAAATCATAAGGGCTTCATTTAATAAATGCATGACATATTTCCTGGTTAACTTTTATAATAACCTTTCAGTCAACTGAATGTGCAAAAATCTTAATTGAAATTACATCTTTTTTAAATGTACAGCGGAATAAGCTCATTTCCTCTACCTATTATGTGATTTGGGGGGGGGGGATTTTAACATTTCATTATGTAATAATTACAAGAATGGCACCTGTGGTCTTCAGGATGAAAATGGATGTTCCCTGACACACTTTACACATACGAAGTGAGGTAATTTCCTAAATGAGTGTCTATTTTCATTAGAGATGGACTTTGCGAATGACCTTATAGATCCCCCTTCTGACTTTTTGCCAACGTTTCATGGTAGGGGTTTGTCAAGTGTCATCGATTACATCTTATGTTCCCAGATTATAAAGGGTCAACTGGTAACTTTTAAAACAGGCTCGGATATTAGCAGTGACCATTTTCCTAATAGTGTTACCCTGTCAATTAAAAATGTTTCATTTCAATTAACTAGGCCAAGTTTACTGAACCAACAATCGTTGTCCATGGACAAAGTAAACGGCTTTTCTGTAAAATGGTCTAAAATTGACCCAGCAGTAATCACTAGTAAAGTGGTATCCAGAGCCCTTCCGTGGATGTACAATTGCTTAGCACTAGATTCCTCACCCCAGATGATTATAACTAGTTTTTTGGAAATTATTAGAACCATACGGGAGGAGCTGTTTCGTAACCAAAAGTCCAGAAAATTGGAATCCAAAGGCTGGTTTAACTCAAATTGCCGTAAAGCCCTAACTGATCTAAAAACAGCTCTCCACGCCCCAGTTAGAGATCGAGCTGAAATTACTAAACTAAGAAAGGTCTATAACCTAGCACAGCTTAACAGTAGGAATGAAATTAAGAAGAACTTGTGGGCCCAATTACACGAGAGTTGTCAATCTAAAGACAGTTCTCTGTTCTGGCGTACGGTAAAATCACCCTTCTTGGTAGATGCCTCATCTTCACAACATCTTGATGTTGCAGTGACGGCTGATGAGTGGTGTTGGACCTAGATTACCCAAGCCTACATATGGTAGCCTGGCACAGTAGTGGTTACAGCTAAACTCAAGGCGTTGGTTAAGTGCTTACAAGACCCACTCACAGTAACTCAGTGATGAACCACTAAAATAAAAGACACAACACCAAACTTAGGAAAATACCAGTACCTTTTATAAAAATAATATACTTTCTGGTTCTTGTTTTAAATCCAAAGCAGTACACAAATAATTTACACTTTTCTCATAGCTCTCAAGTGACTTCTAATACTTTTCCTAGTCAGTAAATAAGAATCAAAGGTACATTGCATTTGGAAATTGCTTATAGTTAACTCTACCAGTCTACTCCTTTAATCACTGGTTACAGAAGGGTAAATTCACATTAGAGATTCAGTGTGTCATTTGCAGTGATATTAGCCTGCTTCAGTAGTTATTTTCAATAAGACATTGCATCAGTCTCCAGCATCACCACTCTGCATTCAATTCTGAAAATACCCTGATATATAAAACTAGACCACAGCCTTAATTGACTTTAAATTCTGTAATATGCTCTTATTCCTCCTTTCCACAGCTGAGATTATTAATCAGAGCAAAGTTACCCCCAGTTCTCAGAACTTCCCAGGGGCCCCTATTCCCTGCTCCTTACTTTAGCGTGGGGACGATGTTGTCCCAGTCCCCACGCGTCACCGCTGCCTTAAGGCTCCCTCTGGTTTCAAGATCTCACTGTCTCTTCCTCCCGCCGAGCCAGCTGCTTGCTCGGGGCTGGGGCGGTGGAATGACGATGATCACAATTCCCCCCTTCCTGCTCGCGTCAGCTTCTTTCCGTGACACTCGAGCGGGGAGGGTAAAGACAAAGCCACGCTTTGGCCTCCTTTCTGCTCCTCACCGGGAAGGATGTCCTCAAGCAACGCCCTCTGCGCGGCGGTCCACTCGACGATCCGGAGACGCTCCCTCAGCGCCTCTCCTCAGGCCAAACACTTCCTCACCGGGCATGCGCGGAAGCGCTCGCTCTTCTCCCGCCTCCTCCGGCGGCCGCTCACAGGAAGGACGCTACTCGCCTGGACCTGCTCGGTTACGCTACCCCTCTTGCCTTCAGGAGCGGACGTGCTCCGGGCATGCGCGGAAGCGCCTCTGCACTCTCCAAGCCTTGGGGTGATATTGACGCGGCCGGTGCCCCCGGGGACCCGCAGACGATCGGAGCAGCGCCGCTGCTCTCCCTCAGTCACTTCCCTCACCGGCTCCAGGGGAAGGATGTTCTCCAGCAGCGCCCTCGCTCCTCAGGAGGTTTATGGCTCCACAGACCCACGACTTCACCAGGGCACGACAAGGAACTCCAGCCACGTCACGGGGCTCACAGCTGTTCCCCCACGCTGGTAGGTGCAGCGCTGGGCATTGGCAATTAGGGAAACCCTCTACTCAGAGCGACCTGTCAGGATTCGTTGGGGCTCAGTCTTAGAAGGGTCTTCCTTCACACGTAGCTTATTCTGATTCTCAGCAGTTGATGTTTGGGGAGGGATTGGTCAGAGGTTGAAGGGGGAACGTCTCTCTGTAGTGACTGTCTGCCTCAAAGACAAACTAGTTGCTCCCAGTGCGTCCACCTCCTCTCACCACTGCCTCACTCCTCCACACTTGGATCAGCACAAATTGGCTGCTGGTCACTGGCCTTATATAGGGTGGCCTGAGACCTGCAGAAGTCTCTAGTCAATTCTAGAAAGTTCCCTAATGTTATCCTATGGACCTGTCCTCCAGTAGTGTCCGTTATGGCAGTTGGTGGACACCATCTTAGGTTTCTGGAGATCCCTAGATTTTCAAGGGGGGCTGACTAGGCCTCACAGGTTATGAGGGAAAAATGGCGTCATCGCCAAGGAACACCTAGCCCCCTGACAGCATTAAAAAATTCCCTGATGGACATATGTAAAAATAAAAATAGAAACTCTGGGAGGCTAAGGGGGACAAAAATAAATCATGATGGTTAGAGTCTTCCCAGAAGCAGACAGGTCTAACACGCGTCCCCCCCAGCTGAAAGTGGGGAGAACTACCCAACCCCTTGGGAATCCTCATCACTAAGGCGGAAATACCTGGATAGACCGTCTGCGTTGGCATGGTCTGCCCCAGGTCGGTGTTCCACCCTAAAGTCCATTCCCTGTAGGGAGATGGACCACCTTAGCAACTTGGGATTCTCCCCCTTCATTTGCATCAGCCAACGAAGGGGGCGATGGTCAGTCTGAACTAGGAAGTGCGAACCAAACAGGTAGGGTCGCAGCTTCTTCAGAGCCCAAACCACCGCAAAGGCTTCTCTCTCAATTGTACTCCACCTCCTTTCCCTGGGGAGTAGTCTCCTGGACAGGAAGACCACGGGTTGATCCAAGCCCTCATCATTTAGCTGCGATAACACTGCCCCAATGCCATGTTCTGACGCATCTGTTTGGACAATGAATTCTCTAGCAAAATCAGGGGCCTTGAGAATGGGAGCGGAACACAATGCTTGTTTCAAGGTCATGAAGGCTCGCTGGCAAGCCTCCGTCCAGACTACCCGTCGGGGTTGCTTCTTGGAAGTAAGTTCAGTGAGGGGTGCCACAATAGTGCCATACCCCTTCACAAAGGGACGGTAGTATCCAGTGAGGCCCAGGAAGGCTCGGACCTCTGTTTGAGTCTTGGGGGGCTCCCAGGCGATGATGGTCTCAATCTTTGCCTGGAGGGGCTGCACCGTCCCTCTGCCCACCAAGTGACCTAGGTACACCACCGACCCTTGTCCGATCTGACACTTGCTGGCCTTGATGGTCAAGCCAGCCTGTTGCAGGGCATGAAGAACAGCTTGCAGGTGCTGCAAATGGTCCTCCCAGCTGCTACTGAAGACAGCAATGTCGTCCAGGTATGCAGCAGAAAAAGCTTCCATTCCCGAAAGGACCCTGTTCACCAGCCGCTGAAAAGTGGCAGGGGCATTCTTGAGCCCAAAGGGCATCACACGAAATTGGTAGTGTCCCTCAGGTGTAGAGAAGGCTGACCTTTCCTTCGCCTCCTCGGTAAGGGAAATCTGCCAGTACCCTGAAGTTAGGTCAAAGGTACTTAAGTATTGAGCAGCTCCCAGCCGGTCAATAAGCTCATCCGCCCGTGGGATAGGATGTGCATCAGTTTTAGTCACTGAGTTCAAGCCTCGGTAGTCCACACAGAATCTCAATTCAGGTGTGGTGCCTGGTGGGGCAGCTTTTGGTACCAAAACCACCGGGCTAGACCAAGGGCTACCAGAAGGTTCAATCACCCCTAGCTCCAGCATCTTGGCGACTTCACTTTTGATGTTGGCCTTCACCTTGTCCGACAGCCGGTAGATTTTAGATTTCACAGGTGGGCTGTCTCCTGTGTCCACGTCATGGGTACACAGGTGGGTCCTACCTGGGACAAGGGAGAACAGGGGAGAAAATTGCTCCAGGATCTGGCGGCAATCACTTTGCTGTTCAGAAGTCAGGGATGGCGAGAGAATCACTCCCTCCACTGATCCATCTTTTTCTTTGTACGAGAGAAGATCAGGGAGAGGTTCACTTTCTTCTTCCTCTGCTCCATCGGTCACCAGCATTAAGACAACCTCGGGCCTCTCATGATGTGGCTTGAGACGATTGGCATGCAGCACCCTGAGGGGCTGCCTCGAGGTCTTAAGATCCACCAAATAGGTGGACTTCCCCTTTTTCTCCAAAACCTCAAAGGGGCCTGTCCAACGGTCCTGGAGGGCATTTAGCTCTCCAGGTTCCATTACCCACACTTTCTGTCCAGGCTCCAGTTCCACTGGGTGAGCGTTGTGGTCATACCACTCTTTCATAACTGCTTGGCTGGCCTCCAAGTTGTCTGAAGCCTGCTTCCACAACTTAGCCATTTGGCTCCGGAAGGCCAGCATGTAGCTCACCACGTCCTGGGGAAGCTTCCTGGGAGTCTGTTCCCATCCGTCTTTCACCAGGCTGAGAGGTCCCCTTACAGGGTGCCCGTACAAAAGTTCGAAGGGGCTGAAGCCCACTCCCTTCTGTGGCACTTCCCTGTAGGAAAACAAGAGACAGGGTAGGAGGATGTCCCATTTCCTCCGTAGGCTCTCAGGTAGACTCCGTATCATACCTTTCAAGGTTTTGTTAAACCTTTCCACAAGACCATTGGTTTGTGGGTGATAGGGAGTGGTAAACCGATAGGTAACGCCGCACTCCTTCCACATGGCCCGCATGTATGCTGAAAGGAAGTTAGTCCCCCTGTCGGAAATGACCTCCTTGGGGAAACCCACTCTGGTGAAGATCCCCATCAGGGCCCTTGCCACTGCAGGTGCAGTGATGGTCCTCAGAGGTATTGCCTCTGGGTACCGGGTGGCATGATCCACCAAAACCAGTATGAACCGGTGTCCAGCTGAAGTTGGTGGATCCAATGGCCCTACAATGTCGATGCCCACCCTCTCAAAGGGGGTGCTAACGACAGGTAGTGGTTCCAGGGGAGCTTTTAGCTTCACCCCAGTTTTCCCACTGGCTTGGCAAGACACACACGTCCGACAATATGTATCCGACGCCACTTTCATTCGAGGCCAGTAGAAATGGGGGACAAGCCGGGCAAAGGTCTTGTCCTGTCCTAGGTGTCCTGCCAATGGTATCTCATGAGCCAGTTCCAGTAGAAAGGCTCTAAAGCATTGAGGAACCACCAAGGCTCTGGCTGAACCGTGGCCAGGTGCCTTGGGTTCACTGTAGAGGAGTCCATCCTCCCAGTAAATCTGATAGCTCCCTTCAATGTTTCCCGCTGCCTGGGCGTTGGCCTGTTGCCGCAGCCCCTCGAGAGTAGGACACTCTTTCTGAGCTTTGCAGAACTCTTCCCGGGAAGGACCTCCCTCCACATGCCATTCAGTTGGGATGGGTAGGTTTTCCAGGGAAGCAACAGTCTCCCCGGTGGACTCCAGATCCACCTCCGCAGGTGGTCCAGCTGTCTCACGAGGTGGAGATGTCGAGGCAGGGTCCTCCGGCCTCCTGTCCTTCTCCTCTCTGGCAGCCGGCTGGGCCATTGTTCCAGGCTCCAGCGTCAATGAACTCCCCCTTCGGGCAGTCGCGGACCTTGTGCTGACACAAGTCCAGTCAGGGGGTCCCAGCATCTCAGAGTGAGTCTGGTACTCCACCCTCCTCCAAGCATTGTGCTCCATATCATTCCCTAACAGGCAGTCAACAGGCACGGCAGGGCTTACGGCAACTTGAAGTGGACCTGCAACCCCTCCCCACTCAAAGGGAACCTCAGCCACAGGGTAGTGGCCCAATCTGCCGTCAGCCATTACGGCGGGATGGAGTACATCTGGGATGACCTGCTCTGGAGACACCAGCTGACTCCTTACCATAGTCATGCTGGCTCCTGTGTCTCTCAGAGCCTCCCCTCTACGGCCATTGATGGTGACCCACTGCTCATACTTAGTAGTATTAGAGGGCAGCTGGGTCTTGGGAACCATCTCCTTATCTCCCAGGGACACTAAGGTGACACCCGCCCGCTCCCCTCCATTAACCAAAGGTATCTCCTCCCCGAGCACTACACTAGTGATTCCCGGGGCTTTTCCTCCAGTGGGAGGGGGTGGTCTTTTTGGGCATCTCACATCTCCTTTATAGTGTCCCACACCACCACACTCAAAACAATGAACAACCCTTGGCTGCTGGCTTTGGCCAGGGGTAGGGTTGCGAGGGGGGTTACTCTTGGGGATGAATCCTCTGCCCCTTCCTTGCGAAGTATTTTGTGGCCCTTTTGAGAACTCCCTCTTAGTTTCCCCTCCCTCTTTCCTCTGGGGGGCGCCCTGTCCTTGCTTCTGGGAATTCCCTCCAGTCCCCTTAGTCGACACCCGGGTACTAACCCAGATGTCTGCCTCCTCAGCAAGCTTCCTGGGGCTGGTCAGCTTGCTGTCCACCAGATGCTGTCTTAGTTCGGGAAGACACTTCTCGAGTAGGTGTTCCTTGAGTATGAGGTCATATAGTCCCTCATATTCTCCTACTTCGCTGCCTCTTACCCAACCCTCCAGGGCCTTCCTGGAGTAGTCCAAGAAATCTACCCAGTTTTGCGTGCCCAGCTTGTAGCTGCCCCGGAACTTTTGCCTATATTTCTCAGGGGTCAACCCAAACTTCTTGAGCAGCGCTGATTTCATAGCCGGATAGTAGGTCTGTTCACTCTGGTCAAGAGCCAACAAAGTATCCCTGCCAGTGGGGGGCATGTATTTGTATAACCCACCTCCCCAGTGGACTTCCAGAATCCCATGGGCCCTTAGCGAGACCTCGTAGGCGGCTAGCCACTTAGCAATGTCGTCACTGGGTACATAACAAGCCATAATATCTTTTGGTAGGTACGGTCTAGGTTCTTTGATGTTGGTCTGGGTATCGCTGCCACCATTCTCTGATTTGGGGGATCCTCGGTTTAGGGCTTGTAAATCCATCTCTTTGATGGTTCGCTCATGCGCCAACCTCCTATCCTCCCTTTCCATGTCCATCCTGGCTAGTTCTATTTTCAACCTCCTCTCCTCCCTCCTATCTTCCAGCTCGGCTTCGGTTAAGCCCCTGTCTGAAACGCTGCTGCTTGCCCTTGAAGGTAGCCTGGGACCTGTCAGAAGATTCCCTCTCCCCATTTGGTTCAGCAATGCAGCCTCAGTAACAGTGTCCCCATCACCCACTTCCGTTTCTGGTTCCTCCCTTAGACGAGCTTCTAACCATGCCCTTATGCTTGTCAGCAACTCTCCTTTATTGGCACCTTTATTAAAAAATACCCCGTTCTGCTGACACCAATCCCTGAGTTGGGCCACAGTATTGGCTTCCAGCTCTTTAAGATTCACCTCCAGCTTTGCCATGGTATAAAATTACTCACAGGAGAAAACCACGAAGTGACCTGAGGTTAACCTCCACCCACCACCAGAAATAAATTTAGAAAAAACAAAAATTAGATTAGGAGGGCCGCAGGGAGAAAACTCCAGGTGGGGTCCCGTGGTTGGCACTGCGTTACTACTAAGTGAGTGTAAGCACAAATCCGTGATCCCACCGCTGAAACACCAATTATGTTGGACCTAGATTACCCAAGCCTACATATGGTAGCCTGGCACAGTAGTGGTTACAGCTAAACTCAAGGCGTTGGTTAAGTGCTTACAAGACCCACTCACAGTAACTCAGTGATGAACCACTAAAATAAAAGACACAACACCAAACTTAGGAAAATACCAGTACCTTTTATAAAAATAATATACTTTCTGGTTCTTGTTTTAAATCCAAAGCAGTACACAAATAATTTACACTTTTCTCATAGCTCTCAAGTGACTTCTAATACTTTTCCTAGTCAGTAAATAAGAATCAAAGGTACATTGCATTTGGAAATTGCTTATAGTTAACTCTACCAGTCTACTCCTTTAATCACTGGTTACAGAAGGGTAAATTCACATTAGAGATTCAGTGTGTCATTTGCAGTGATATTAGCCTGCTTCAGTAGTTATTTTCAATAAGACATTGCATCAGTCTCCAGCATCACCACTCTGCATTCAATTCTGAAAATACCCTGATATATAAAACTAGACCACAGCCTTAATTGACTTTAAATTCTGTAATATGCTCTTATTCCTCCTTTCCACAGCTGAGATTATTAATCAGAGCAAAGTTACCCCCAGTTCTCAGAACTTCCCAGGGGCCCCTATTCCCTGCTCCTTACTTTAGCGTGGGGACGATGTTGTCCCAGTCCCCACGCGTCACCGCTGCCTTAAGGCTCCCTCTGGTTTCAAGATCTCACTGTCTCTTCCTCCCGCCGAGCCAGCTGCTTGCTCGGGGCTGGGGCGGTGGAATGACGATGATCACAATTCCCCCCTTCCTGCTCGCGTCAGCTTCTTTCCGTGACACTCGAGCGGGGAGGGTAAAGACAAAGCCACGCTTTGGCCTCCTTTCTGCTCCTCACCGGGAAGGATGTCCTCAAGCAACGCCCTCTGCGCGGCGGTCCACTCGACGATCCGGAGACGCTCCCTCAGCGCCTCTCCTCAGGCCAAACACTTCCTCACCGGGCATGCGCGGAAGCGCTCGCTCTTCTCCCGCCTCCTCCGGCGGCCGCTCACAGGAAGGACGCTACTCGCCTGGACCTGCTCGGTTACGCTACCCCTCTTGCCTTCAGGAGCGGACGTGCTCCGGGCATGCGCGGAAGCGCCTCTGCACTCTCCAAGCCTTGGGGTGATATTGACGCGGCCGGTGCCCCCGGGGACCCGCAGACGATCGGAGCAGCGCCGCTGCTCTCCCTCAGTCACTTCCCTCACCGGCTCCAGGGGAAGGATGTTCTCCAGCAGCGCCCTCGCTCCTCAGGAGGTTTATGGCTCCACAGACCCACGACTTCACCAGGGCACGACAAGGAACTCCAGCCACGTCACGGGGCTCACAGCTGTTCCCCCACGCTGGTAGGTGCAGCGCTGGGCATTGGCAATTAGGGAAACCCTCTACTCAGAGCGACCTGTCAGGATTCGTTGGGGCTCAGTCTTAGAAGGGTCTTCCTTCACACGTAGCTTATTCTGATTCTCAGCAGTTGATGTTTGGGGAGGGATTGGTCAGAGGTTGAAGGGGGAACGTCTCTCTGTAGTGACTGTCTGCCTCAAAGACAAACTAGTTGCTCCCAGTGCGTCCACCTCCTCTCACCACTGCCTCACTCCTCCACACTTGGATCAGCACAAAATGGCTGCTGGTCACTGGCCTTATATAGGGTGGCCTGAGACCTGCAGAAGTCTCTAGTCAATTCTAGAAAGTTCCCTAATGTTATCCTATGGACCTGTCCTCCAGTAGTGTCCGTTATGGCAGTTGGTGGACACCATCTTAGGTTTCTGGAGATCCCTAGATTTTCAAGGGGGGCTGACTAGGCCTCACAGGTTATGAGGGAAAAATGGCGTCATCGCCAAGGAACACCTAGCCCCCTGACAGCATTAAAAAATTCCCTGATGGACATATGTAAAAATAAAAATAGAAACTCTGGGAGGCTAAGGGGGACAAAAATAAATCATGATGGTTAGAGTCTTCCCAGAAGCAGACAGGTCTAACAAGTGGGTAGCCCATTTCTCAAAGATATTTGGTGGACCCCCCGAGGATGTTGACAACGAGGTTCACGTGGCAGGTGACCGTCCCGGGGATCAGATATTCCCCATTGACCTCCTCTTTGATCATAAGGAGGTCATCAATGCGCTGTCATCCTCCAAAATCGGTAAGGCCCCTGGCCCGGACGGAGTTCCAATAGATATCTTTGTACACAGCCCGGAACTCTGGTCACCTCTTGTCACTCAGGTAATGGCAGCAGTCACAAAAACAGGTCTAATAAACTCCTGGTCCACTTCAATCTTGCTCCCAATTTTCAAGAAGGGCGAACGTAACAACCCAGCATGCTACAGGCCCATCTCCCTCCTGGATTCCTTGGGGAAAGTTGCTGGTCGGCTGATTTTGGAACGCCTCCAGGATTGGGCGATCACGAATAACATCTTGACAGATCTCCAATATGGTTTCCAGGAGGGACTTGGTACTGTGGAGCAGGCTTTGAATCTAGCCCTTTTGATCGGTAAATATGTGGGGGCCAAAAGTGGAAATCTGTATTTAGTCTATGTAGACCTCAGCGCAGCATTTGACTGTGTCATTCACTCAAGGCTGTGGTCTATTCTCGGTGAACTAGGGGTAGATCCACCTCTTATCCAATTCCTTTGCGAACTTTATTCAGACGCGACTGCTCGCGTTAGATACGGGATTGGTGGTGAACTATCTCCATCATTTGCCGTCAACAACGGTGTTAGACAGGGCTGTGTCCTGGCTCCCTTCTTATTTAATCTATATACTAACGGCTGGAAGTGGCCATGCTCGAAGGGAGCCAGGATCTTCCATCCATTAACAACCGCCCCATTCCCGCGTTACTATACGCGGATGACTCCGTAATTCTAGCCAGAACTTTAAATCAGCTGCAAAGACAGCTTGATAAATACTGTCAATTTATGCTCTCTTTAGGCCTAAAAGTGAATAAAACCAAAACTTATATTATGCACATCGGTCCCAGGGCGAAGAAACCTAAACCAGTCTTTATTGATAAAGTAAGGTTGGAATGCACCAGGGAATATCCCTATCTAGGAATTTTAGTGGACGATAGATTATGTTGGAAACAAGCTTTGGTTAGTAAAAAGTTACTTTTTCAGAGAGCGACCTCAGCTCTAGTTTCCTTTTCGAGGAAACTGGGTAAGCCTGCTCCAGTGGAGTTGCTAAAAATCTATCACGCAAAGTGTCATAGCGTGGCAACCTACGGCGCAGGGGTCTGGGGTTACGCTCCCATCGATACCCTTCAAACGGTTGAGAATGGGTTTCTTAAATACTTATTGGCAGCACCTCAAAGTGCTCAAACATACGGTTGCCACATAGAGCTAGGTATTGACTATTTGATAGATATTATTAGATGCCAACCGATTCTGCTGTGGCACCATATTTGGACCAAAACACAATGCCATCTAACCCGCTCACTGATAATCGATTGTTTGGCCCTGGCAAACTATAGTAAAATCCCATGGCTCCTGTACGTGTCCAACTTCCTTAAGGACTTGGACTGTACATCTTATTTCTTAGAACCTTCCATGATGACAGATTTCTCCAGGAAAGACTTGAAAAAACTATGTTTAACTCATCTTAGGGAACTATGTCTTTCCAAAGAAATAAGTAAAACCTCAAACGTACAGATCCTATCAGTCCAGACTGCTTCGGGTATTCAACCATACCTAACATTCCATCTAACTATCTATGAAAAATATGTATTAACTAGGTTTCAATTTAATTCTTTCTTTCGCCTAGTTACATATCCAAAAGAACAGGACTGGTCACTTAATCCAATGAAATGCCCTTGTGACGGCATATCATCCCAGTCTACGATGCATGTAATAATGTTTTGTACTTACTATGAGCTCCCCCGCAAGCGCTGGATTATTCCCTTACTGCGAAAAATGGGCCTGAGAACATGTCGGCCCGCCTATTTGGCTCTGCAGTTTTTGGATTCTCAATACACTGCTAAGTGCGTAGCTTGTTTTTTAAAATCATGTTTAAAAATTCGCTGTAGTTCCAATGTTTGCCAATGAATTATTGACAGCAATGGTTTTAAACGACTTCTGTTTTTAAATATATATTGATACTGTGGTCTTTTATACGTATTGTTTTATCTTTGTAGTTTTTATGGTTTCGCCAAGATGTAACCGAATAAAAGTTTTATGACTGACTGACTGACTCTTGACTTACATTCATTGTGTGTTGAGGGTCTGTCTTACGTACGAGTGCTGTTACGTCACCCAGTTGAACTCCTTTATTGCCACTCCAACAGTGATCTGACATGTAAGTCAACAGCAGAAATTGCAGCTCCTTCTAAGAGCATATGAACTGCCTTCTAATTCCATCTGGTGATGATGCAGCTGAAGAAACATTTAACAAGTGCTGTAACTTACATGGGCCCTTGCTACCTTGCTCTAGTGGTGTTACTAGGTGAGATAACACCCTCCTGAGCAGGCTAATTCAAGCTATGTTTCCCTAAAAAAAAGAAATCAGCACTTCTGACCACTTAAATTTGCAAAATGTCATGCTCCCAAGATTGAACATAGAAAACATGTCACCCGCTCTATTTCCTGAAGAAATTAAAAACCTTTCTTCATAAACACTAAGGGGCCGATTAGGATGGCGGACGGAAATGGGTACTGTCCGCCATGGTGGGGGAAATTTTACTCCCGGCAGCGCCGCGGAGAAACCGCGGTTGGGATTAGGATATTCATGTCACGAAACTCCGACCGCGGCGGACGGAACACAACCAACACCGTCCGCGGTGGACGGAACACAACCAAGTCCGTCCGCGGCGGACGGAGTCCAATGAACAACCACTGCCGCGGACGGAAATGACCGCGGAAAATAAAACATGTACCGCCATCCCTGAGAATACTCCGTGGCCGCAATTAGGATAAATCCGCCCGTACAACGGAACTCACAGCCATCCACGTCCGCGGCGGAAACAATGCAACGAGAACCACAGCATCAGGGCGGAAGGCCAACACGCACAACATCCCTAGCGCCTAACAAATGTATGAAAGTGCACCGCAAGTCCTAAGCAAACATACGAACATTGACAAGGCCCCCCCCCCCAGCACAAGCCACCATGACACGTCCCAATTATCCAATAATGCACACAAGTCAACACGCCCACCTACCACCTGACTGCCAACAACCATCGAGACACGACTATAAAAAGACACCCCCACACAACCACAATCCCTTGCACCACAGCATTGCTGCCAGCAAGAGGGCCATTCGAGACACTGCTAACTCACATAAAATCACATAGAAGACACCCACCCACCACCCTACCACACAAACACCCACCACACAAATCCTACACATCACACACCACACACCTGCACCTCCCAACTCACTCAACTCACACACTGAGCACCACACACCATGGCACCCAAAAAAAACCCCAAATTCACGGAGACAGAGTTGCGGGTAATGGTAGATGAAATTATCCGTGTGGAGCCCAACATCTTCGGGGCCCAAGTCCAGCAGACGACCGTGGCGCAAAAGAACCACATGTGGGACAGGATCGTCACTCGTGTGAATGCGTCGGGGACTGTGCCGAGGACCAAGCACGACATTCAGAGGCGGTGGCATGACCTTAAGACCAGGGTCAAGGGCATCCGAGCGAAAAACCACGCCAGAGCCAATCTTACTGGCGGTGGCACACCCCCGGAGCCCATACCCTACACCGATTGGGAGGAGAAGGTGCTGGTGATACTACACCCAGAGAGCCTAGACGGCCTTGACGAAGGAGAAGAGACTGGTGAGTACAAACCAAGCACCACGATCAGCACGACATGGTCAGGCTCACACAACTGAGAAGAAACATCCCCCACGCCCCAACCCATGCACGTCGGACACCAACACACTAACATGTCCATGGCTCCCAACAGGCCCCTATGTTCACGGGGAGGGTGGTGGTGGTGGTGGCGGTGGTGGAGGGTGGGGTGTGTGAGAGGCCCAAACTACAACTCCCAACAGGCCCCCATGTGCACGGGGAGGGTGGCGGTGGTGGTGGAGGGTGGGGTGTGTGAGAGGCCCAAACTACAACTCCCAACAGGCCCCCATGTGCACGGGGAGGGTGGCGGTGGTGGAGGGTGGGGTGTGTGAGAGGCCCAAACTACAACTCCCAACAGGCCCCCATGTGCACGGGGAGGGTGGCGGTGGTGGTGGAGGGTGGGGTGTGTGAGAGGCCCAAACTACAACTCCCAACAGGCCCCCATGTGCACGGGGAGGGTGGCGGTGGTGGAGGGTGGGGTGTGTGAGAGGCCCAAACTACAACTCCCAACAGGCCCCCATGTGCACGGGGAGGGTGGCGGTGGTGGTGGAGGGTGGGGTGTGTGAGAGGCCCAAACTACAACTCCCAACAGGCCCCCATGTGCACGGGGAGGGTGGCGGTGGTGGTGGAGGGTGGGGTGTGTGAGAGGCCCAAACTACAACTCCCAACAGGCCCCCATGTGCACGGGGAGGGTGGCGGTGGTGGTGGAGGGTGGGGTGTGTGCGACAGGAAACAGAAATGTCTACAAATCAATGTAACCATGTACTGTCCACATTACTGACCTGCTCGATCTTGTCCCTCAGGTGATCGTCAACTGACTGGGGAAAGCAGTACCCGGCCGCCAGCCTCGCCTCCCACACCTACAGGACTCTCTGCCGACGACGACACAGGCAGCTCCGGGGCGGAGGATGGAGCGGGACCAAGCACGCAGCCAGGGCCATCTGGCTCACAGGGACTCCCGGGACCGACCAACGTCGCATGTGTGACTCCCGCGGCACCCGTCTCTGTGATCTGCACAGTCCCCACCACCACCAGTACCACCAGTACCACCAGTACCACCACTACCACCACTACCACGAGCACCACGACTCCTGCCGGTGCCACCCAGCATGACCCAGCGCGCAACGCTGGTCCAACGGCCCCACACACAAGCAGGGTGAGTGGGCCACAAACACAGGCAACGGGACAACTGCCAATCAGGCGACCCACACACCGCCGGTCAGAGGAGGGACAGCTACCCGAGCCAGTGGCACAGTCCCTACAAGCTCTTGCCAGGTGCCAGGCCTCATACGACCGGTCCCAGGCAAACGCTGATCGTGTTCACGAGGACTCAGTGGACAACACCAACAGCCTGCGCGAGATCTCTGGCATCCTTGGCCAGATGTTGGTGATCATGGGCCAGCAGGCAACGATGTGGAGGGAATGGGTTGCCCGGAACAACCCCCCCCCTCCTCCACCATGTGTGTCAGCGCCACCGCCACCGTCACCTCCGCCTCCCCCGTCGCCTCCGCCTCCGCCTCCACCGCCGCCACCACCACCTGAGCCCCTGGCGACGGATGTGGCCCATCACCAACCTGCCCTCCCAGCTGCCTCTGTACCACCTCCGAGACGGAGGGGGCGTCCGAGGCAGGAAGTTGCTGAGAGCAGTGTTGGAGCGCCAGGCACACGCTCCAAGAGGGGACGACCTTGACAATGCCACTGCCTGTGCCAGACATTCACCCTGCAAACCATCCTGTCCCACATAGACAATCATTGCCACTGGTCTGCTGGACTAGCCTGACACCCCCCAATGTGGTGTCAGCACGGACATTTCATCTGCCATTACCTACAACTCCAACTCCCTCCCTCCCACTTACTTGTATATATTCACCAGCACAAAAGCACAACCTGTCAATAAATTGCATTTACTCACACAATGATGTTTTGCCTCCATGTTTATTCACATGATTGCCATCAGATACAGACGTAAACAGGTACAGGGATCATAGTCGCACATGATCATGGCGCTGCGGGAGTGACCTAGAGAAACCCAGAGACAGCAAACACACGTCAGTAAAGAGATTCACACACATCACAACACAATGCACAGCAACATTACACAAACGACAACCATCACACAAGCATGGGATGGGAGCACACACATCATGGACACTCCTATGTCCAAAGACATGAAGACACACATGTGCAACCATCACAAACCACACCCAGCTGAATAACCCCATATCCACACAACACCAGAAAACATACATGAGGCATTGTCAACCGCCACTAGAGGTAGATACTCACATTCAAGGGAAGTAGCGATCAATGAGCTGGCGCCTCTGGTCCACACCTTCCTCCTCACCACTATCCTCATCAGTCGACATGGGTGGGATGGGAGGCCGAGGAACTCCTTCGTCTTCAGGGTCCAACAGCAGTTCAATGTCATTGCGTACTGCCAGGTTGTGGAGCATGCAGCAGGCAATCACGATCTTGCATACTTTTCCTGGTGAGTAAGGCAGTGCCCCTCCGGTCTTATCGAGGCACCGAAACCTAGACTTCAGCAGTCCAAAGGTACGTTCGATGACTCTCCGTGTCCTTCCATGTGCCTCATTGTACCGCATTTCACCCGCCGTCCTCGGATTACGTAGGGGACTGAGGAGCCAGGGCCGGTTTGGGTAAGCCGAGTCGCCTATGTAGGGGGATGACAGAGACAAACATCAGAACAAGATATGGTGGGTACCCCATGCAACACAGAGATCACAAGAGTCCCCACTGCACACTCACCAACAAGCCACGCTTGACCGGGTGGCAGATTTGCCATGAGTCGTGGGACATTGCTGGTTCGCATGATGTGGGCGTCATGTGCGGATCCAGGAAATCTTGCACACACATGGGAGATGATGTTGCTCGCCAGGCACACCACCTGCACGTTCAGCGAATGAAAGTGTTTCCGATTCCTGAACACTTGTTCGCGTGCCCGTGGTGGAATGAGCGCGATGTGCGTGCCATCAATTGAGCCCACAACGTGAGGTATGTGGCCCAGTGCATAGAAACCAGCTTTGACAGCTGGCAACTCTTCCGGACGTGGGAAATGTATGTACTCATCCTTGTACAGCATCATAGCTGTTAACACATCCCGAAGAACCGTGCTGAACATTGCCTGTGACATACCCCCGGCACCTCCAACTGTATACTGAAATGTGCCAGTAGCGAAGAAATGTAGTACCGCCATGACCTTTGCAGTGGGTGTAAACGAGCCAGGATACGTTCTACGTGGCTGCAGATGAGGAGCCAATTGAGCCACAAGCTCCAGCAACCGACGTCGATCCAGCCTGAATTTCCGAATCACCTCCTCGTCTACCATATCCTCCAGCTGAGTGTATGGGCGATGCACATTTGGAGCCCTCCTGTGTGGGAGAGAGATGTAACTTAGGTCAACGTACAAACGACGCATACGTGTACAACTCCATCACATGTGTACCTTACTGACATAACTCCAGTCGTCACCCTAATGTATCGTAGACACATCACAGACACTCATGCAACTGCATGCACACAAACGATAAGTTTACACACGCCATGTCATCAAGCACAAATGCCACCACCAATGATGATGTGCATACGGTAATGACATGCATGGTGACAGAACGTATAAATCACATACACGGAATGCATGTGTACCACCACCACTGTAGTCACCTCGACACAACAATAAACCGACAACAGATGCATGAATTGGCCACACAGCCGTGATGTACTGTGTAGTTGTGAAGATGTAACAACGTCTGTAGGGTCAAACCCGACGTCAACACGTACGAATGCACATCTGTTGGCCATTGTGTGCCGACCGATGTCCATTGTATGGACACACATGCTATATTGTATGACATATGACCTTTCACAATCACGCTCACATCCCTCATGACGCAACTGCACACAACACATCACGGTGCAGCGTCTGACAAGATCACATATTTGGCGCCGCCATGGCGGTGCTCAACTTCCGCTACTTCCCAAAGGCAGAATGCGGCCTGCGTCCCTCTTCCCATTGGCTGCATGTGCAGGGACCGTGACGGGCACACATCGGCAACCGCACGTGCAAGCTTCAGGCACGGATGCTTCAGTTGCAACAATGTACTATCACTGGCGCCTCCATGGCGGGGCACGTACACAGCGGGGGAGGTGCAGGCCTATACACCCTGCAGATGTACTCAATGGACATGCCAGTTCATGACCCCCCTTACAGTCACCTTGCATCATCCACCGTACACCGGCCGGAGCGGCCGGCCCATGAACAACCGCCGTGCACGGCCATGAACACAACCGCCATGGCCGTGCCCGGCCATGAACAACCGCCGTGCCCGGCCATGAACACAACCGCCATGGCCGTGCCCGGCCATGAACAACCGCTGTGCCCGGCCATGAACACAACCGCCATGGCCGTGCCCGGCCATGAACAACCGCCGTGCCCGGCCATGAACACAACCGCCATGGCCGTGCCCGGCCATGAACAACCGCCGGTCCCGGCCATGGCGGTTGTGTTCATGGCCGGGCACGGCGGATGTTCATGGGCCGGCCGCTCCGGCCGGTGTACGGTGGATGATGCAAGGTGACTGTAAGGGGGGTCATGAACTGGCATGTCCATTGAGTACATCTGCAGGGTGTATAGGCCTGCACCTCCCCCGCTGTGTACGTGCCCCGCCATGGAGGCGCCAGTGATAGTACATTGTTGCAACTGAAGCATCCGTGCCTGAAGCTTGCACGTGCGGTTGCCGATGTGTGCCCGTCACGGTCCCTGCACATGCAGCCAATGGGAAGAGGGACGCTGGCCGCATACGGCCAATCGCAAGTAGCGGAAGCTGTGCACCGCAACAACAGGGCCAGTCATTGGCCCATTTCACGATCACGCTCCCAGGGCTGACCAATTGCTGGCGACGTATGCCACTGACACGTGCTGAGGGCCCTATATATGTGTCTTGGCCAACATGAAACTTCCTACCCTGGGGACCAGTGCTGCCTGTGACCATCACCTCGACCTGCTGCTGCTGCTGAGCTGACCACCGACTGCTGCCTGTGACCATCACCTCGACCTGCTGCTGCTGCTGAGCTGACCACCGACTGCTGCCTGTGACCATCACCTCGACCTGCTGCTGCTGCTGAGCTGACCACCGACTGCTGCTCTAGTGCCATACTCCGTGATCTTGCCATGTCGAGAGGCAAAGAGATCCGGTCTCGACCCTTCACCGCCGCGGAGCTTGATGTCCTCGTGGACGGTGTACTCCGCAACTATGGACGCCTCTACGGCGCACCGGGACGGGTGGTAAGTGCAGTGTGGGACATGTTGGTGTGCATGAGGGGGCCAAATGATCAGGCCTATTTATATCTTAGCTGTGTAGTGTGGGCTAGACATATGTTCCTGATTGTGCATGGCTGCTGACAGTAACGTCTTGCCCCTATGTGTGTGACAGGCCACCTGTCCACTGACTTAAACCCTTTTGTCTCCCATCATGGTAGGTCAAGCTGCACCTTCGCAAGGACCTGTGGAGGACCATAGCACGGGAAGTACGGGCATTGGGGGTGTGCAACAGACGACATACACACTGCCACAAACGCTGGGACGACATTTCCAGGCTGAGCAAGAATGTAGCGGAAGTAACACTGGGCCTGATTCCAAGGACGCCCCGTCTGGCCCGACGCTCCATGACCCCTCTCATGCACCGTATCATTGCAGTGACGCATCCTGAACTGGCCGAACGTCTGAGTGCCGATCAACAGCAAACTAGCGGTGAGCATACTGTCTGTGTAGGAAACTTGTGAGTGCTATGCATGTATTGGTGCACAGACACACCATTGAGTTCCGTGTTGCGTATGTATGCCTGTGATGGCATTTTGGTCCCATTGGGTGGTACTCATTTGACATCCAGGTCCGCCATGTTGACACGCCACTTGCTTAGTAGTTGAGTGTTAAAGCACATCCCCTAGTGGTCCATGTCCCCATGGCAGAAAATGTGAGGATGACTGGTAGGGGTGGGCCATGTGCAGGCTGAGGGCTCATGAACCTTTGTCTGCTATGTGATTTGGCTATCCTGTTCCTTCTGTACGTGAGTGTGCCCATGACTCACACATCTTTTCTGTGCATTTCAGCTTTGACAGAGGACACTCAGCCACAGACGGTGGAGAGTAGCCGAGGAAATGAGTCCGGCTCAGACTTCGCACACACGCAGACTGACACGGAGGAGGCCAGCGCCGGAGAGGGGGACAGGACCGTCCCTGAGGACTCGCATGTGGAGACACCATCGTCCTCCTCGTCGGACACTCTTGGTGAGCCTGCACTGTTGTCACAGACTGGGAGTGGGCACTCATCACCTTCTGTCGGAAGACAGCACACAGGGCCCACACTTCCGCCAACTGCACCATGTATTGTTCGTGGCCGAAGGAGTAGGGGGAGCAGAGTGGCGTTCGGTGCAGGCACCGCTGCCCCTGCCACGGTGAGCCAAAATGCACTGTGTGCTGAGGCCGTTGATCTGCTGCGACAGCTGTGTGTGGGTCAGACCAATATGACAAATGCTTTCCAGGATCATGATAGGAAGTTGGGGCAGGTGGTGGCATTCATGGAAGGGATGCATGGCGATCTTGCAGGTCTACACAGGACAGTGCAGTCATTGGCAAGCAGTGTGTCGTCTGCAATAGTACAGTCGAATGAACAGGGTGCTACTTCTGTTTCCCCATCTACACCGCTGGATGTCTCAGGGGGTAGTGATTATTCAGAGCAGGACTCAAATACAGGTTATTGCACTAGAAGCAGCGTCAGACAGCACGTCAGGGCACGCAGGGCACAGACCCCATCCCCTAGATCAGCTAAATCTGTTCACGTAGACGACGTCAGATGCACTGGAGTACACACACAGGATCCACAAGTGTTGTTGGGGGACATGCCTTCCGGAGCTACACAGGCATTCAACACGAAAGGTACTCCGAAGGCAAGGGATACTCACATGTCCATGGACTGTTCCTTGGACAAGGCCAGTCAGAAGACAAAGGCACCTACTGAGAGCAGGGAGACTCCCAAGAGCAGGCCCACAGCAGTGGATAGGAACACTCCCAAGGACAGTGAGAAGACTAAGGCACCTACTGAGAGCAGGGAGACCCCCAAGAGCAGGCCCACAGCAGTGGATAGGAACACTCCCAAGGACAGTGAGAAGACTAAGGCACCTACTGAGAGCAGGGAGACCCCCAAGAGCAGGCCCACAGCAGTGGATAGGAACACTCCCAAGGACAGTGAGAAGACTAAGGCACCTACTGAGAGCAGGGAGACCCCCAAGAGCAGGCCCACAGCAGTGGATAGGAACACTCCCAAGGACAGTGAGAAGACTAAGGCACCTACTAAGAGCAGGGAGACTCCCAAGAGCAGGCCCACAGCAGTGGATAGGAACACTCCCAAGGGCAGCGACACACACAGGGAGCAGGTGTCTGCTGGAGGCAGGTGCACCACAGACGACAAGTCTGCTGGCAGGAACAGGGCGGCGAGCAGGGCACAGGCTACATCCAGAGACAACACTCCACCTAAGGATAAGGCACATCCTACGGACAAGGCATCTAGCATGGACAATGGCGCAATCAAGGACAGGCATACTTCACCCCTGGCTGCACTGAGGCTGATGTTTTCTACTAAACGCCAAACTGATGTCTCCGCGGCGGAGTCCCCCCATACCTCCACTCCCATCCAGGCCAGTCAGAAGCAGAGGAGGGTGTCCCCTGTTGTTGCATCCCCCATTACACATCATTCCGAGTCCAGGCGGCAGGCACAGAGCAAACGACAAGCAGGCTCCAGCACGTCCCCCGAAACCAGATCCCCGGCAGCAGTTGCTCCACCTATACTGGGTGGTGATTCTTTGGAGTCCCCACCACTTGGCAGTCCTGTCCTGTCCAGGGTGCACTCACACCTCCCTAAGAAACGCAGACACACACCATTGACACCTGCAAACCCCGATTTGGCTCTAGGTGAGCTATCCCCAGCTCCCAGGCCCACCCTGCCTCCTGGCCCATACAGCCCTGTGGCTCATCATTTCAGTTGTCCCAGTGGCGCCGGTGCAGTTGACTCTCATGTATCAGATGGTGGCACAGTGTCAGTTGTGCCCTCTCCTGTTGCAGGTCCTGGCAGTGTATCTGGGTCTATGGCTCACGTGTCAGTTAGAAGATCTGTGGCTGTGTTGCACACTCCTGTTTCTGGTGCTGGCAGTCTGTCTGGGTCAGTGGCTCACGTGTCAGTGACTACATCTGTGGCTGTGTCTCACACTCCTGTTGCTGGTGCTGCCAGTGTGTCTGGGTCCGTGGCCCATGTGTGTGTCACTCGGGCTGTGGCTGTGTCTCACACTCCTGTTGCTGGTGCTGCCAGTGTGTCTGGGTCCGTGGCCCATGTGTGTGTCACTCGGGCTGTGGCTGTGTCTCACACTCCTGTTGCTGGTGCTGCCAGTGTGTCTGGGTCCGTGGCCCATGTGTGTGTCACTCGGGCTGTGGCTGTGTCTCACACTCCTGTTGCTGGTGCTGCCAGTGTGTCTGGGTCCGTGGCCCATGTGTGTGTCACTCGGGCTGTGGCTGTGTCTCACACTCCTGTTGCTGGTGCTGCCAGTGTGTCCGAGGCAGGTAGTTCACGCAGTCCCCCCTGATTCTGTGATGTGACGTGCTGTACACTTCACTCAAATGTTAATTCACATGGTGTGTCCATTGAGAACTGCGTGGCACTCTTGTGGTCCCTGTGACGGGTTGGTAGGGACACGTAGTTGTGCTGCCTCTGATGTACCTGCTCTGTAATGCACAATGCCCTGTTGATGCTCTGATACTGCATACTGGCCTCTCGTTACCTGCCTCTGATGTACCTGCTCTGTAATGCACAATGCCCTGTTGATGCTCTGATACTGGCCTCTCGTTACCTGCCTCTGATGTACCTGCTCTGTTGGCCACACTGCCCTGTTGCTGTTCTGATACTGCATTCTGCCCTCTCATGTGCTGCCAGTGATGTGACTGTTCTGTGCAATGGACTGTTGATGCACTTGGCCCCTCTCACGTGCTGCCTCTGATGGAGCTGTTCTGTGCAATGGACTGTTGATGCACTTGGCCCCTCTCACGTGCTGCCTCTGATGGAGCTGTTCTGTGCAATGGACTGTTGATGCACTTGGCCCCTCTCACGTGCTGCCTCTGATGGAGCTGTTCTGTGCAATGGACTGTTGATGCACTTAGCCCCTCTCACGTGCTGCCTCTGATGTACCTGCTCTGTTGGCCACACTGCCCTGTTGCTGTTCTGATACTGCATTCTGCCCTCTCATGTGCTGCCAGTGATGTGACTGTTCTGTGCAATGGACTGTTGATGCACTTGGCCCCTCTCACGTGCTGCCTCTGATGGAGCTGTTCTGTGCAATGGACTGTTGATGCACTTGGCCCCTCTCACGTGCTGCCTCTGATGTACCTGCTCTGTACTCTACAATGCCCTGTTGATGCTCTGATACTGCATACTGGCCTCTCGTTACCTGCCTATGATGTACCTGCTCTGTAATGCACAATGCCCTGTTGATGCTCTGATACTGCATACTGCCCTCTCGTTACCTGCCTCTGATGTACCTGCTCTGTAATGCACAATGCCCTGTTGATGCTCTGATACTGCATACTGCCCTCTCGTTACCTGCCTATGATGTACCTGCTCTGTACTCTACAATGCCCTGTTGATGCTCTGATACTGCATACTGGCCTCTCGTTACCTGCCTATGATGTACCTGCTCTGTAATGCACAATGCCCTGTTGATGCTCTGATACTGCATACTGCCCTCTCGTTACCTGCCTCTGATGTACCTGCTCTGTAATGCACAATGCCCTGTTGATGCTCTGATACTGCATACTGCCCTCTCGTTACCTGCCTATGATGTACCTGCTCTGTACTCTACAATGCCCTGTTGATGCTCTGATACTGCATACTGGCCTCTCGTTACCTGCCTATGATGTACCTGCTCTGTAATGCACAATGCCCTGTTGATGCTCTGATACTGCATACTGCCCTCTCGTTACCTGCCTCTGATGTACCTGCTCTGTAATGCACAATGCCCTGTTGATGCTCTGATACTGCATACTGCCCTCTCGTTACCTGCCTATGATGTACCTGCTCTGTACTCTACAATGCCCTGTTGATGCTCTGATACTGCATGCTGCCCTCTCGTTACCTGCTATGTTGTACCTGCTCTGGTGCCCACTTTGCCCATGTTCACGCATACACTGTGATTTGACCCCTATTATTTGACAATAAAGGTAGTCTATCAAGTCTCGTGGTCTGTCGTTGTCATTCCTGCTTGCGTCCTGCTAATGTGTATTCGTATATGCTTCTCATCAGTGGTTTCGGTAACATGACACTCCCCCTCCCTACGTCACGTCCCTTGCTGGTATTCCCCTCCAGACAGCCAATGGTTTGTACCTTACCTGCGTCGTCGTCCATAGTAGGCCATGACTAGGACGTGGTGGATCGCGAAGAGCATCGGGAAAGCGTGTAGCGCCGGGTCCATGGTGGTGGTCAGCTTGCGGTGGGTATCTCGGCTGTGTCACCTATGTTCGCTGTGGGGATTCCGCCGTGTTAAGACAGGTTGTTTTTCCGCAGCGGTTTTATGTGTGTTTTCCGCCATCTTGATTTGGGGGACGGTCTTCGACGTCAGTGCGTACGGCGGAGCGTTTGGATGTGTTCCGTCCGCCGCGTGGTCGTGTGTAGTTGGCCGGCGGAGCGTGTTTTTCCGTCGCGGACGGAAATTTGACACGTTTTCCTATCCTGATATGGCGGACGGAGTATCCGCGGCAGGCGGACACGGAAAAGGCTTTTTCCGCCTACTCCAGGGCCGCGGTGGCTCTTCCGTCCGCCATCCTGATCGACCCCTAAATTTAGAACAAAGGTTCAAACTCTCCCAACAAAATGGTAATAATGCTTTGCTCAGTGTTCTCAGAGACACCCACAAGAAAGGCATCACATATTCGGGGACACGTCTCATCAAGGACCTCAAGATTTCACTAAGTTTCAACCACATCTGTCCAACACAGAAAGAACTACGCTGTCACGCCTGCCAAGCAACAGAAGAAACAATGGGGGTTTTAAGTGTTTTAGTGACCCTGCAGTCCTTCCACCTGAAACATCAAGCAGAAAGTCGCACTAGTCGCACAATTTAAACTATACAGTGCATTGTTTTCAGGGAGGACATAATCTCGAAAAATATACCCACGTCAAGTGACTAAATATCATAAAATTACTTTATTTCTTTGTTTAAACATAGATTAAAAAATAAGTTTAAAAGTAAAACATTTTTTAAAACTTCAGTCCATGGCTACCAAAATCCAAATTATATATACAAATGAAATATCACAAAATACAGGCTTTCAGGTTGGTTGTGTACAGCCCTCGTGCGGCCAACATGCGGTCCACGAGCACCACCGCTTATTCGGGGACATAGCACAGAAGAACTCCTGCTTGAACTTCTCATCCAATATTATTAATATGTTGCACTGTCTCTCAGTATTAGCACATTCTTTCCAGATCCTTATTAATCTAGGGATTCTATTTCCACTGAAAGGTTACCATTTTCAATAACCCGTCTGTCAAAATTGCAAGTAGTCTCCGCAGAAGGGAGTAATTTCAACCAGTCCCCTGTATGTCATGATTTTAGAATTCTATAATTTTAGAAGTTTTCTTTTGACATTCTCCAATACTTATATTGTGTGTGAGGTTTTATACTTTTTATTTTATTTATTTATAAAGTTTTATATAGCAGGAACAAGATCCCAAAGGATATCAGAGCGCTTTACCAGAAGTTAGCGTACTGTGTTAAGCCCATCCTCATGCTTAATGCTCGTATAGAGCGTTGTAACATCCAAGGCCATCATCCAGTAACCCTCCTCCCGTGAGACTTGCTGTATCTTATGTAGAAAGTCCCCTGTGTAATCATTGATTAATACAATAAACTTTCTTTACTACTACTCAAATTGATTTTCCATCTCGTGGAAGAGGTGTGGTGCAGCGGCCAGGATGTCTGACTCACGAGCACAAGGGCTCACGGTTCGGGCACCGGAGGCAGGTCAGCTCAGCACCATGTGACTCTGGGCAATTACTCGCTTAATCTTCCAGACGGCCCCCAGTGCCTTGACGCCCTCTGGCAATTGTTCGCGCTTACAAAAATACTGGATCTCAGTCAAACATCCCATTTTATCCAAAGGCCAGATCACCAGACAGACCTCCTCACTCACAAGGCATATAAGCCAGGAAGGCTGGGCAGGCTTTAGCGCTGGTGGCGCCCAGTGCGACAATAATTTCTGGCACCCCCACACCCCATGACCGTCTATTCGGATTCTCTCACTACTGCCCGGCAAAAGTGCCCCTTATCTCTCCAATCATAAGTTATTGCTAAACATAGCGCTCTTACCTCCACATCCCCGATGTCAGTGCCCCCCCACACAGGTCAGCGCCCGGTGCGGCCGCACAGGTCGCTCTGCCTTAAAGGCGGCCCTGCAGGGAGGCATGCCTAATCTTCGAGGCCATCTGAAAGACCTATAAACCCATCGAAAAAGACACAACACTATCAGGTCAAGCATCAAACTACCTTAGTCCAAAGCTTTGCACCAGAAGTCACAACATCACCTAATTAGAAACAACAAAAAAGCAAGAAAGTGTAATCAAAAAGCAGGTTTTCACCATTGAAACACCTGAGATTTCTCCGAAAGGTTTATGAATAATTATGTACATTTGGCAGGAAGATTCTTAAACACCCCTTTTTAAACGGTTTAAGGGAAGAATAAAAGAAATAAAGTATTTCCTCTACGGATATAAGCAGAACAAAAAGTCTGTAAGCAAATCCATATTTTTGCCACATCTATTCATGCAGACATTTTACACAGCCAGCTGGAAATGGACAACGTCCAACAAGGGTTTGCGTCATAATTCCTTAATTTACAAAATGTATTATCCCACATTCCTTTATCATCGGCGCTCCTTAGCTTCCTGTGATCCTATGTTTTTAGAAAACTTTTCTGCTCATAGTTGTCCAGTGTACATACACGTAGAGTTGGGAAAACGATGTGCTGTTGTATGGGGTGGGAAGCTGATGCTTAGATCTGTTTGAAAGACATTGAGTCAGAATATAAGAACCATTCAGAGTTGCAAAAAATAACCTGCATTTATTTAAGGCACCTGTGATCTATATTGTTTATGAATTATCGGTGCACAATTCATGCTGAGATCCTAATACAAGATCACCATTCGGCTGCACAGTTTATAAGATGTCAATAAGACATTGGTCAACTTTAATGGCCCTAAATTATGATAATGGGTTCTCTACCTTTAGACTAATGTGGTCCCTCACCTAATCATTGTTGTAGGAGAGTAGGGTCTGCTATCCTATGGTCACCCCAAATTTTTGCTTTTTGCTTCACTGGTTTATGACTTAATGTGGCTGTGGGCCTGCTAATCAGACCCACAGCCTGCTGTTCTCTCTCTAAATTGTTACCCATGTACTTTAGGTGCATAACGAAATTGGAACTGGTTCACCTTATTGGCCCCTGTAACAGTGTACCCAGGTACCCAGGGCATAGGTGCTTCCAAGGCCTACCAGGGGCTGCAGCATGTATTGTGCCACCCCTGGCCTGGCCTCCATATTTGACACAACTGGCTGATCACTCAGCTGGGGTAAGTCGGTGTAACCACCCCTTACTTAGGTGTAGTATGCCTATACCTAACCTAAAATGGACACATATGTTCCTATCAGTCACTACTATGGAAGGCCTCATCAATCCTGGAAGCAGAGTGCTTGGAAATATGTGAGATGGTGCTCTGGCATGAGCTGAGCCTGTCTGCAGCTTTCGGAACCATGTCCTTTAGCTGTTTCATGATACTGCCATGCCATATACTCTTAAGTGCATTATGAACCTCGCGGTTAAATGCTATCTTTGGTTTGGCTTTATCAAAACATGTCGAGTAAGGTGTCATACAAATTGGAATACTACCCCCTCGCCAGTTCTGGCGACGGGGGTAGCATTCCACCCTTCTAGAGGGACACGACATGTACCTAACCTGAATCCCGGTTAAAATTAAACAGAGCCTCAGCATCACAAAATGGATGCTGCCACCACAGACACAAGTCTGACCTCCTGCTGCTGGGAGTCCTTCCAGCGAGGGCAGCCTGGACAAAGGGTTTCCTGCCTTGGGAGGTGCTAGCACCACCCCAGACAGGATTTTGTGTATTGGGTAGGACAGGGCTGAATAGAATCAGACATGCCTGGGGCACACAAGGTGTCTCTGTGCATAGGCCAGTTCATACCGGTGCTGGAGCCTTCCAGCCCCAGTCCTGGCGCGAAACTGGACAAAGGAAAGGGGGTGTAACCACTCCCCTTCCTGGTCCCACCCAGAGGAGGGACCTAGTAGGTGATCCGGCCCCCCAGATTCGAATAAGAGTGGGAGCTGTGTCCTGAGACTTCAGATCATCCTGAATCAACTTGAAACTAAGAAGACGACTGGAGTTCGACATTCTGCTGCACAGAAGACTGAAGAGCATCTCCCTTGTGGCCTAGGAGTGGCCACCCTGTGAACACAGGCACCATCCAGCAACTCGAAGTCTGCTTTGCCGCCGCCTCCCGCCTCCCGCCGGAGCCCAGAGCCTGACAAGACCCAGACTCCCAGACTTCTCACAGCCCGATCCACAGTCCCTGCAAAGAAGGGACCCGTGGAGGCACCGAGAGACGTGGGACCGGACCTCTTGAAAGACCCCCGAGAAGCTGACTGCGCAGTATCCGAGGCACCCTCGACACTGTGCTTTGGGGGTTGAGAAGCCCCAACCTCGAGCAGCCCTTGCACCGAAGATCAGCCCCCCAGCATCTCCACGATCTGCGTGGGGCCCTTTTGCACCGTGCCACTCGATGCGCCATCCCGGCCACTTGCCACGTGGATAGCGGCCATCTTGGTGACGAAAACAACAAACTACACCGCTGGTCTGGTTGCTCCAGACTGGCCCTTGCTCCCCTGAAAAGGAGCAGCCGCTCTGACCTTGCTGGTCCGAGTGAGAAGTTTGAATCACTCCCTGCGTGGCTTGCTTTAGCCAAGGCCTGTTTGCTCCAATCAAGTTGCCGACACCGCCATCAGCGAGAGCCTTCGTGGGACAGCTCATGACCAACGCCTGGACGTCCTTGACCTCTTCGTGTCCACGTGGCTGCCGAGACAATCTTCACAACATCGCCTGTTTGCACCCGACATCGCCTGGTTCCTTCCTGGTTCCACGGTAGTCACTGGCTAGTGACTTTGAACATTGTCCCCTCTGCTTTCAGGTCTTCACCTCTTCAGATCCACCCTTGCATCCACCGGAACTCTTCACATCGAGCCGCCGGCAGCATCTTCAGCTCCAAGCACCATCGACCTGCGTGACGAAACCCGACACTACTTCGACCCTGTGCACCCGCTTCCTGTGGGTGAGGTAACTCAGCAACGCCGGTGTTCCCACACTGGTACACACCTCTAGTGTCTGTGTCTAAAGTTTCATCCTTCTAGGTCACTCGGAAGGTTCCTTAATAACTAACTTTGTAACTTTTACGCACCATTGACATTGCATTGGTATTGCGTGCACTTTCCGCACTGCACCCGAGTCCCGCGGGCCTTTCCCGACTTCTTCACTGCTAATCCCGAACAGCTCCAGCGATTCCCCAGGCCCTAGGCCTCTTCACTTTCCCCATAGTGGTTCTTATACCACTATTTTAGTATATGGTTTAGGTGGCCCCTAGGGCTCATCCATAATTGTGCAACTTTGGTATATTTAAACTGTGTTTTGTTTTAACGCATTTGCTTCTGCGCTCATAAAGAGTATAGGGGATATTTGTAGAAATAAATCTATATATATATTTTCAATATATATCTGTGTGGTGTCCTTTCATTTGGTATTCAAGGGATTGTGTATGGTAAAACAGCTTGCTTCACATGCCTTTACAGAGTTTAGCCTAAGACTGCTTAGTCCATGCTACCCCTAGGATAGCTTCTCTATAAGGTAGACTTTACAACCTGCACCAAGGGGGTTGCTTGGCATGGTACAAGGTGATCACTAGAACTAGTGAGCATCATATACCAGGCCAACTTCTCACAATTGTCACTTAGAGCGACTTAGATTTAGTTTTTTATTTCTAACTGCTGCCCACTTAACAATCAAGTTCTGTACATATACCACAACATAGGGATGGTACATTTTCAGTTATTTGCCAAACAAGTCCCCATATTTCAGCAGAAAATGTTCATTTAACACAACGCTTACTGCTGTTTGTCTGCTAGTAAATGTCTCCTTAATAGGCGACCAGCGTGATCTGCCAGTCACGTCGAAATGTGACGGACTGCCGGTAATTTTTGCAGGACTCGCTGATGTTTTTACATCAGTATTTTAATTTACGTGCCATTGATTAAGTAAAGTGCTTCCTAATCTGGCGGATAATGTCTGCTATCTACAACATGTGTTCTCAGGCATTTGAACGGGTAATTTCTTTAACATAAATTACCTGCTGTTATTAAGGAAAGTTAAACGGTAAAAGGAAATAGTGAAAAATCACTCAACTAAATTGTTTTTATCCTACAAATTGAACATTGAGTGTTCTTTCTTAAAAAAGCATAATGATGCATTAATAGCCTTCCGGTTGGCGCGGGTTTTGGCTGCTGAGTGTTCCTGACTGATGTCAATCCTGGCGCGTGAATCTATACAATGTGTTTTTCCACCTCCAGCAGTGGCTGCACACTGTACACATTGACGCGTGCCACGGCCTGGCTGTTTACCAGCAGGCTATTCGCAGCAGCGCAGCGCAGAGCATTCTGGGATCACCTGTGTAGAGAGCCATCCGGGCTCTCTCATACAATGTATCCTCTCACGCACGCATGCACGCACAACCTCGGGGCGGGCTCGCTCCGAGGTATAAATAAACAGGCGGAAGACCGCTCGTGGTCTTTCCGGCTAACTGTATACTAGAGTCTGTGTCGTCCATTACTGTATGTGTGCCCACGTGGTAGGCCTTATCTTACCACATTACATTGGCGACGAGGCCGGTGTTATTCCCCACGCGTGCCTGGCGCCCCGGGTTGCTCTGCCGCCTGCACCCTGCCGCGGTGCCTACCCGCTGTGGTGTGCCGGTTCCCCATCCGCCCGAGACCCGCCCACGCGTCTCCCGTGAGGGAGCGCCTTCAGCCGGCGGGACTCGGGGCTTGTGGGGTCGACGTGCTGCCTAGAAGTGATCCTGCGGGTGAGTGTTCGTCTGCCCCGCCTGCGCGGCCCCTGCCCTGCCATCTCCCGCCGGCCAACGCGGAGGAGGTGCGCCTGCCGGCCGCAGGCCCTCAGAAGAGGCCCGGTGAGCACCACGTGACGGCGGCCTGCCCTGGACCCGCCCTCCTTCCCGGAGAAGGCGCGCATGCAGCGCCCTTGCTGCGGCGCACGCTGAGCACCGCGCCAGGCCCCTCCAGCGCAACGCCCGCTCTGGCTGTACGCCAGACGCCTCCACAGCAGTGCAGGGCCCGCTGCCTGCCAGTTTCAAGGACAATTCAAAAAATATATATATAATTGTAGAGGAGGGTGAGCGGAGCCACACGTCTACTTCTAAACAGGCAGAGGTGCCTGCAAAGACATTAGCCTGAGGCAGCCAAACAAGCATTGGCAAACGCAAGAGTCTTGTCCTGGAACCTGCCACTACTGTAGGTTCCTGGTGTCCTTACACTCGCCACAGCCGCCTCTTTGTGCATCACGCCCCACGGCGCCTCGACACGTGGCGCAGCCTGCGCCTCAGCCTTACGCCACACGCCGCCACCACCCCGGAAAGCACCAGAACGGCCGGTGTGACGCCACGCAATGAGCCAGAACGCGACAGGGGCAGCCCAAGACGGGGCTGGCCAGCCCCCCCAGCAGGCGATCCAGCCGCCACCAGTCGTGCCCGCGGCTCAACCACCGGTTCAAGCCCAAGCAGGAGCACTAGCCCCAATGGGACCCCCCACACCTGCGCCTCACGCGCATCAGCACGCCGGCGCAGCGCCCATACCGCCGTTTAGCGAATCTGCGGACCCAGCGACGGCAGCCGTCCGCTGGAAAGCGTGGGTCGGGCGCCTCTATCTATATTTCAAGGGCACCAGAGAAACAGATGGGACGGTGAAGAGGTCGCTCCTCATTCTATATGGAGGTCCAGAGATTTATGATCTGTTCGAATCGCTCCCCAACACAGGGCCCGAGGATAACTATGACGCCGCTGTCGCGGCCCTCAACGCACATTTTGATCCTCAATTAAACAATGACTTTGAAAAGTTCAAGTTCAAACGTGCCTGGCAGACGGACTCCGAGTCGGTCGATATGTACTACACTAGACTCCGACGGCTTGCGAGCACGTGTCCGTTCACCAATCCCCGTGATGAAATCAGGGATCAGATCATAGTTGGATGCAAGTCGAAGTTACTGAGGAAGCTCATCCTCAGGCAACCAGGTATTACTCTCGACGAGATCCTCATCCTGGCTAGATCACATGAGCTATCCGACGCCCGTGCAGAGGAGATGGAGGTAGCGCTGCGCACCCCGGTGATCGCCCCGCCTGCGGCGAGAGTCCCGACCATCAAGGAGGAACGGGTGGATGTGATCCACAGGCGTTTCCCGCCCACGAGGCCGCGAAGTGGCCCGCCACGAGGCAATCAGTGCGGATATTGCGGGGAGGATCACCCTGCCACAGCCACGTGCGGTGCCAGAGGCAAGACGTGCCTCAAGTGCGGACGTCTAAATCATTTTGCCGCCGTCTGCCGGGGAGGAAAATTCCGCTCAGCGGGCCCGCGCACCAGAACTGTGACACAGCGTGTCCGACAGCTGTCTCTCGACCAGGAAAGGCCCCCTCCCGACACCGAAGCACAAGACCGCCGGCCCAGGTACGAGGACGATGAAGACGACGAGGTGTACGTCATCTCCTATGTGAGCCGAGCATCCACGAAGAGGAGACCGCCTCCCATGTGTTCCGTCTCTGTGGATGGGACGAGTGTCAACGCGCTGATCGATACAGGAGCGTCCGTGAACGTCATGGACTCGGACCAGTACGAGCGTATGTCCCCGAAGCCGACGCTGGCACCGTCCGCGGCACGAATCTACACCTACGGAGGGACGGAGCCTATGCCTCTTCGTGGAGTGATCCAAACCACCGTCGTCAACGGGGAGTTCTCCACAGTGACCAAGTTTCATATCACTGAGGGGAAGAAGGGTACACTCCTGAGCTGCCACACAGCAGAGGACCTGGGACTGGTGTTCTTCGCCAACCAAGTGCACCAAGCGCACGCAGATTTCATGCTAAAAGACTTCCCTGAACTGTTCAAAGGCCTCGGCAAGCTCAGAGGGAAAAAGTTTAAGTTACATATCGACGCAACCGTCAAGCCTGTTGCTCTCAGGCACCGGCGAGTGCCTTTCAACCTCAGGCCGCAAGTGGAGGAAGAGCTTCGCAAACTTGAAGAACTGGGGGTAATCGAGAAAGTGTCGGGCCCGACACCCTGGGTCTCACCACTGGTGGTCGCCCCCAAGCCGAAGCAGCCTGGAGCCATTCGGCTGTGCGTGGACATGAGGCTCCCCAACACCGCTGTCAAGCGTGAACGGCACATCACCCCTACTATGGATGACATCATAGCAGACCTCAACGGGGCGAAGTGGTTCTCAAAGCTGGACCTCAACTCAGGATATCACCAGCTCGAGTTGGAGCCAGCTAGCAGATACATCACCACTTTTTCGACGCACGTGGGGCTGCGTCGCTACACCCGGCTCAGTTTTGGTGTCTCCTCGGCAGCTGAAGTCTTTCAAAACGCCATCCGCGAGGTGCTATCTGGCTTGCGAGTGATGACATCCTGGTGTACTCCACGACCCTCGAAGAGCACCATGCCAACTTGAGGGCGACCCTGCAAAGGCTCGCCGACAGCGGCCTGACCTTACACCGAGCCAAGTGCGCATTCTATCAAGAGTCAGTGGATTTCTTTGGATACACGTTTACGAGAGAAGGCCTGAAGGTTGATCCCAAGAAGGCGGAAGCTATCAAAGCAGCCAGCACCCCACGGAGTCAAACTGAAGTCCGCAGCTTCTTGGGCATGGCCACATACTGCGGCCGGTTCATCCCGAACCTGGCTGCCATTGCGGAACCCCTCCGAGCCCTCACCCGTGCTGATCAGAAATGGGACTGGACGGCAGCCGCCAACAAAGCATTCCAGACCATCAAGGCCAGTCTCCTGGCCGATACCACCATGGCCTACTTCCAGCCACGAAGGCGGACCGAATTGATCGTCGACGCCAGTCCAGTAGGGTTGGGAGCCGTGCTGTTGCAAGAGTATGGGCCTGAAGAGTGGAAGCCGGTTGCCTACGCCAGCAAGGCCCTGTCGGACACTGAGACCAGGTACGCCCAAATTGAAAGAGAAGCCCTCGCCATCAAATGGGCGTGCCAGCATTTTCATCTCTACCTCTGCGGGCAGGAATTCACGGTGGTCACAGATCACAAGCCCCTGCTGCCCCTCTTCGCGGGGACGTCACGACTGGCCCCCCCGCGCATCGAACGATGGGCTGTCCAGCTGCAAGGCTACCGATTCAAAGTGGTGTTCAGGCCAGGTGCACACAACCCCGCCGACTACCTGTCGCGACACCCCGATGCCGTCCCGCCGCAACCCCTCGCTGAGGACGGGGATGAAGTGGAGGAAATTGTCCACATGGTTACGCAGGCAGCGTGCCCTGAGAACATGTCGCTCAAGGAAATCGGCGATGCCACTGCAGCGGATGAAACGTTGGTGAAAGTCCGACAGGCCCTCGAGGGAAATCGCTGGGCCCATTTCCTCGACGGCGCCGCCTGCCTCCGACCGGAAGTGAGTCATGCCAGGCAACAGCTGTGGCAAGTACGCAGTGAACTGAGTATCGGGGACGATGGAGTGGTGTTACGCGGGCATCTCATCGTCATGCCCGAAGGTCTTCAACAACGAGCCCTGAGCCTAGCACACGTAGGACACCAAGGCATGGCCAAGACAAAGGCCCGCCTCAGGAGTAAGGTGTGGTTTCCTGCGATGGATAGCCAAGTGGAAGCGATGGTACGGTCCTGCCATGCATGCACGATCACTGGCGGTGAGCCTGCCCCAGCACCGGTGCTCACTGAAGAAGCACCCCAGACACCGTGGGCCCAACTCAGCATAGACTTTGGCAGTTTCCCGGACGGGCGGCACATGCTGGTGCTGGTTGATTCCTTCTCCAAATTCCCAATCGTGGAAGTCATAGCATCCACTGCATTCCCGCAGGTGAAGAAAGTCCTAAACCGCGTGTTCGCCACGATGGGGCTCCCTGGAGAAATCAAGTCCGATAACGGACCCCCCTTTCAGGGAAGGGAATTCCAGGCATACCTAGAGGCTCTCCGGATCAGGCACCGAAAAATCACCCCGCTGTGGCCCCAAGCCAACGGGGAAGTGGAGAGGCTGATGCGAACATTGAACAGAGCCCTCAGGATAGCTGTAGACAACGGTGAAGACCCAGAAACAGCCCTGGACCAATTTCTAGGAGCCTACCGTCAGACGCCCCACTCAACGACTAAATGTGCCCCCTCACATGTACTGTTCAAACGGGCTCCAAGGGATGGCATACCCACTGCGAGCACGTGGGTGCCGGAGGAGAGAGATGCAGAGGCCACACAGGCCCGGAGACAGGCTACGAACATCAAGGCAAGTGTACACCGTCACGCCAAAGATCCAGCCATCCGAGAAGGGGACGCGGTCATTGTCAAAGATCGCCACCCCGGGTGGAAATTCAGGACTCCCTTTGAACCCGAAGTATGGATAGTAGAACGTATGCAAGGAACCATGGTTACAGCAAAGAGAAATGGCCAAACTGTGACAAGAAATGTATCGTGTTTCAAGAAGGTGGCCGACACAGCCGCTGGACAGCTGAGAACAAGAGCGATGGAGCCTGGAGACCCGGAAGATATGGACTTTGACAGTCTTCCTAGTCCGGCACCTACCCCACCACGAGAGGACACTCCGCCACGGCCAACGCCACCAGGCCCCGACATCGGGCGGAGTCAGACAAGAGCTGAGGAGGCGAGCGAAGGACCAGGGACAGCCCCGGCTGGGGTTGTCGAACTGCCCTGGACCAGGAATCGCCGCTACAGTCTGAGGCCCAATCCGAGGCCGAGCCAACGGTTGGTGGACTTCGCCTTGTCATCCCCTTGACCACGAGTCTCAGAATGTGCTGGCTGAAGAGGACTAAAATAAAGGAGGGATGTAGAGAGCCATCCGGGCTCTCTCATACAATGTATCCTCTCACGCACGCATGCACGCACAACCTCGGGGCGGGCTCGCTCCGAGGTATAAATAAACAGGCGGAAGACCGCTCGTGGTCTTTCCGGCTAACTGTATACTAGAGTCTGTGTCGTCCATTACTGTATGTGTGCCCACGTGGTAGGCCTTATCTTACCACATTACAACCTGGTCCTGTTAGTATTTCATTTGTAAAAATACAAAGGCAGGGGTGAGCGGGCAGCTGGGGCTCGAGTGCTGGGGTTGCAGAATACCAGTGTCTTCCTGGACCAGATCACAAAGCCTTGCTCTCTTGCGTCATTACTTGTTTTTTGTGGAAAGTAAAGCTGTGCTTTACGCAAACACCCTTTAAAACCGTGCTCTACAAGCAGACTTGTTGAGACGGTAATGTGTGGCTGGAATATTTGAGCATGTTTGTTGTGATGCATGTTGTTGTCGGTAGTGGTGTGTTCTTTTTGTGTGTGTTGTGTTTTTGAGCTACATTATTGTGTTGAGTTATTTTGTTGTTGTGCGGTTGCTCAGTTGCATACTATTTTATTGTCTTATGCCCTATTATGTTTCTTTAGTGTTATTATTTATGCTTTGTGTAATTTTATTGCATTGTTTTCTGTTCTGTAGTACTCTGTTCTTGCTGCAAATATATCAATAAGTACTTCGACATTTCCAGGCAAAAACCTCAATTTTCTTTAAAGGTCCAGTGAAAAACAACCATTTACCACTGCCAAAGGTGGCAAATAACAGCTGTTTCAGCCTTTCAACTATTTTAGATGTGAGTTAGCCCAAACCTGTGGCAGGAACCCTGTTTTAAAATAGCACTCATTTTATGATACGACCCGTTGCCCTTTTTCTGACTTGTGCAGGTTATTTTTCATCTCTATTTCCACTCTTTGTCAGATTTCCTATCCTTCTCTTCCTCTTTCTGACTCCCTTCTCTGCCTTTCTCTCTTTTACTTTGGGTTAAAGTCGTACAATGCAAAATATGTCAGAAGTCACAAAACTGATCTTCACCAAACACAACCAATTGAAGACATTAAGCAATGGGCCACCCACCACTGGTCCCCAGCACTGCCTTGTATGATGTCCCTTCTATTATGTATGTTGAAGGGATGCAACAAACACAAGTGTGATGAATGTGTTTGTTTACATTGTAACACAGGTGTTCCAAAAGAAACGTGAGAACAAGAGAAAACACTCAAACACATGAGAAAAGTGTGAGGGAACCAAATAAACTAAACAGCTCTGACGAAGTACACAAAATGTAATCTTCAATATTTCCAAAATAAGTGACTATATCTGCTTAAACAGAAAGAAATGGAGGAAACAGTATTGCCACAGTGAATAAAATGATCAAACAGACAGCTGGGACAAGATCAACAAGACTGGCAAAGGAAAGTTGAGGAAAAGTTACATAATTTGAAATGAGACTGACACATCCACACATTTGGAGATCATTCCTTTTAGGTCCAGGAGAACAGTACAAAAAGAAAAGATTGGTTGCCGAGATTACGGGAGTAAATATTTGCATCACGTAACTTAGAAATGCTGTGAACAATAAGTGACAAATTTAAAGAAAGACTAAAAATGTTCTGCATCTTGGAGGTCCTATAGCCTATCTATATTTTCTTTTTTAAGAAACTTAACACTCCTCCTGGAGACCTCTACAAATTAGAGGAAATACTGACAAAAATATGTGAACTAACACCAAGTTTGTAATTGACAGGCAGACTGAAAAAATATTCTCTATACAAAATTCAAACTATTTCTAAAGCTGTCCTACTCATCGTTCCCTTCTTAAGCTTGGTTTCCAGTTAATCGTCCTCACAGTTGAGGCTTCGGTACATGAGGATGCGACTAGTCCTGCACTCATATAAATATATGTATTCTTTGTTGTGAGGTTTGAGCTTGAAAGAATTTTCGGAGGATTCCGATGCTAATACCCAGGATTCTGCCCGTATATATTGATGCAGTTCTGAGTGACGGGCACTCAGAGCACATGCTCTCGATCGGGGAAAAATGAGTGTAGGGGTTAGAGAAACACCATAGCGTTGTCAGTGGTTCAACACCAACTTTGTATGGATAAGAAGTTCTTCAGGTCAACATTTATGGTTACACATCCTAGCAGGACCATCTATATGAAAGGAAATGGGTGACAGTTAATACACAATGGAACCACCTCCAGCCACAATCCTCACTAGAGATTAGAGATCCGGATTGACCAGATTCATAGTAAGGAGGTGCCTGCCAAGGGCCAAGAGTAGCAGGAAACCTACAGCTTGAGGACTGGGAAATGGATGAGTCAAGATGACTCAGCAAGAATACAGAAGATTACTACGAGAGGAGACACCAAAGAAGTACACCAGCCAGGACCGACCTGGCCGTAGCAGGCACCGGGTGTTTCCCCGGTGTGCCGGAGGGGTTGGGCTGGTTTTGCAGCTGTGGAGGCAGGTGCTGTCCCTGAGGGCTAGTTTTCTGCGCTGCTGTATTATCGGCCCCTGTCATATAGTTATGCTTTGCCTATATGCTGTGTTAAGTTAGCATGAGCCTATTAGGAGTTTAAACGCCATTTTCCTTTCTGCTGCTTCTGCACATGACACATAACTGTTATTGTAACTTTGAGCCTAGTAGAGTGTTTTGATTCACACACGAATAATATGTTATTACTCTGATATCAGCTTTGCTTAGTGAGCTGCGTCTGTACAGTGAGTGCTGAAGCCTTCAAGGATATCTCGACACAGTTGTTGTGAGGTCTGATCTTCGCACCTTCCTAGACATAACAAACATACAGCTGCGGCCAAATTCAGGCGCTAGGCGCGTTTTATATTGCTTTGCACAGAGCATACATACACACTTGATGGTGCTTCGCATGCAAAGAGCTGGTGGAAGATGATGTGAGCCCTGCTAAAACCCAAAGAGACCTTCTTAGATATAATATAATATGCTAGCTAGGGAGGGTGAGAATTAGGTGTTGTTTAAACCTATTCATTTTAGCATTTTAATATGCTTTCACCTTTTGTTTTCTATGGACTAGTAACAATGCTGATTACTTTGTTTCTTATAATGTGTTTGCTTGTATTAGCTAAGATACTGCGTTTAAGAACACTGCATTAGTAAATAAACATTTCAAATGTGCACGCGTCCTCTTTTACTCCCTGTTCTGGATTGAACTGATTGTATAACGAAAGAGTGTTCATGTGTTCCACGTTACCTGAGGTATTCTAAGTCCATGTTCTGGTTTGTCTAAGCATTGGGAGTTTGTAATGACCAATGAGACACTGTAGCTAGTCTGGTAGGGGATTTTGGGTACTAAGGTGAGTTTTGGGTCACCCTAATTCACTGAGGTTCCAAGTCTCTATGCACAGTTCTGTAGGAGAACGGAATCCCTGCGACACCTCCTGTAACAAAATAAAAGCGGCAGCGGTGCTCACAACTAGAGCTTTTCAGTGCCACAAACCCGTTCTCCCCCCCTCCCCCCCCCCCCCCAGAGGCTGGTCGAGTGGAATTGCCAGGGCTGGCTTCTCTTTCCAGTCTAGCCGTGATACCAGCCAGGTCAGTTCAGATAATATCTTGTACTGTGAGACAGCTGATGGAAGAGCAAACAAGCCAAAAAAAGGTTGGCACTGCATGGGGGCAGGCAACAAGCAAAGGAAGGGAGAAACAACAGAATTGCAGACAAGGAGCAAGCAGTGGGCGATGACTATAAATTGGAGAGCCATAGAATAAAGCTGATGCGAGGCAACTGACCACTGTTTCTGCTAGTTCTTATATTCCCCTGGAAGATGCCACTTTTTTTCAAGGCATGTGTCTCTTGGTGAACTTGACCTGGAAGGGTTGACTGATACCTTTGTGCCCCAGCCGCCACTGATTAAGCCCTCCAGATGCTCCAATCACGCTCCTCCTTAATCTCTCTCTCCCCTGTCTGTAGTCCTTGTGGGTCTGATGCCTCCAAATATTCCAGATCCTGACACACGTGGTCTGCAGTGCCAAACATCAAGCTGCAGAGTGTGCAAAAAGTGTAAAACAATATAATGTGGCCCCTTTATGTAAGAAAAAAGGATTTTATTGGCTGTGTTCAACCGAAAAGTGAAGTCCATTATGAAATTCAACTTCTTTAAGTGGTTATACATACCACAGCAGCTTGGTGTAGTTCCAATCTTTCCACACAGGCAGTAAGGGGGCAATAGCAGACACAGAATTCCCCCATTATAATTGAATTATTGGATCAAGGAGACTGTGTGCGGTGCATGCAGGTCCCTCATTGGAAGAGGTCCTGTTTCTCCTCCTCACCTCCAGTGTTATGCTCTGAGTGGTATCATCATTAAGGCTTCCACTTTTTATAATAGAAGACAAGTAAACTGTCACCAAATAACTCTCTGACTCGCAGCTCTTAGAGTGCAAGGGGACTCCTACAAAGGCATGTAAAGTTAAATTATGGGTACATTACAGGGAATTCCTCTTTAGAGAATTAATTACAATTCAGGTCCTGCAAGTGGAACATAAGCACAGTTCTGGAAGGTATATCTTCCCTTACACAACTCCAAGGGGATACATATATTGTGGTATGCAATAGTGGACACTTAGCACTACTGGGGCCTGTGAGCCTCTTCTTACTTTTGAGTTAAGAGACCACCCTGTGTTAGCCCTAAACATCAAAACCCCCGCTATAGCCTAGACAGTGATACTCAAAGTATGGACTGGGGGCTGCATGCCTAGAACAGTCCAGGGGGCCTCCAGCTGAACGACTGCACTGGCCTGCTGTTTATTTGAGATAGCACTAACACTCAGAAAGATATGACATAACCGGGCAAGCTTTTATAAGTAAAAGAGAAGCAAATAAGATGCCCGGCACCACTTCAATTTAAGAACACATTAATTTTTAAAGACATCTTGAAACAAATGGGCAAACATATGATGCAATTTCTTCAGAATTCAAAAAAAGTGTATTTTATTAACACGCAGACCTGTTTAATCTCATTACATCAGATTATATCAGTGCATTCAGAAGATTTTTTTTTAAACTGACAGTTTTCAAAAATGAATGTACAGACATTCATGCCTCCTCCTACCCGGGCAACAATGTCAATAGTGAACTAAGAGGCAAGTCAGTTGTCACATGGAATCCTCTGTGTGGTCTGGGTTGTTATTACACATGTACAACATATTAATACATCAAACACAAAATTAGGCTTTGTACAGTATATCCGGAATTTTGTGTATTTCAAGGTGCTCTTCTGTCATAATGAAGAACAAGGAGGCAAAATAAAATAAGATAATTGCCTATGTTCACACAATTTAGTCAAGCGGGGAAGCTGAATTGATACTAGGGGGCATATGTACAAGGGGACTGCGCCACTGGAACATCAGTTTTTCCAACGCTGTGGTGCCGCAGTGCCTTGTTCCATATTTACAAAGCGGCTTTAAGCCACTTTGCATAGCTTAACACTGCTTTGTAAATATTGTCCCCTTTCAAGCTGGAATCTACATGAAAAGGGCGTGCAATGAGTGTTGCTGAGGGTGTTCCTGTGCAAGACCCATTGCTTTTTGACACTGCCCCAGATTTACAAGGAGGTGTGAATCTATGGCAGCGCCAAAAACTAACGCCACTGAATAGCAGATGTTAGATTGGCGTATAGAGGAGAAATACTTTTAATTCTGCTCGCTTTTTGCTCTTTCTTTGTGTACTGCATTCTGCACATAAACAATGCACCCTGGTGCAAGGGTGCCTGTGTTGCACGGAATCATCCCTGCAACGTACTCACCCTTGCCGTATGTCGCAAGAGTGTCTGTGTTGGCTCTAGGCAGCCTTATTAAGTCCAATGTGAGGGAAAGCACCAGTGCGCCGTATTCCTGAAATACTGTGCATCCTTATGGTTTTTTAATGACGCGGCGCTGCACCATTTCCTTGCAAATACCCCCCTAGGTTTTAATTTCAAATTATGCAATTCTATTTCACTCCAATGCAATAATCAAAACACTTCTTTTTTACACTTGACTCTCTGAAGGCTTACCCCAAAGTGTGGTAAAGGGATAGCGATTCAGAGACAGCATAAACCAGCATTGTCAAATCTATGACTTATTAGAGACTAAGGGCTTCATTTAGAGGACAGTATGGAATACAGGAATCCAAATAACTGTAAAGCTCACTGCCCACAACATGATTTGCTTCCACTGCAACCACCTAAACACCCCCACTACATTCCCCCCCCCCGGCCTCCTACAAAACCCCAAACCCATCATGCTGGCATTAATGTGGCCCTCAGGCACACTACAGATCATACTTAGTTGCCCCAGCGAAAATGTTTGAGAGTATCCATGGCCATGAAGATACCGTGGGTAGTTGAGGATAGCCAGGGCAGGTACATGAGACGCACTACTCATCCATCATAGGTACTGTGAAAGAACTGCATCCAGCACCCCTACATGTGTACATGGGGTTTATACTTAGATACATGGGCAAAAAAGTAATCACTGCCCCAGCACGAGAAGTAGCTTGTAAAGTGGCGCACCAACCAGATCTGCGCCTGGTGACCCTCATTGGGTGTGTGAGACACAGACCACATTGGTTTGTACACAATCCTTCAATTGCTTCGATAAAGCCAATAACCTAATTATAAAACGAACTATTGCTCAATCAAGATGTTGAATCAAAATCATTTAGAACGAGTCCAGTGCATTTCGGGCCATCACGGTCCTTCATCTGGGCGAGTGTCCTCGTGCAAAGTTCACTGTAATGAAAAACAAAAAAAAATGTATGCAAATCATGTCACACTATCAGTTTTTGCAAATTTATGTAGCAGGCAATCTTAGGTGTGATCTGTGCTCTGTGAGTCTCCATCATACCTATCCCACTATTTTATACTGCTAAGCAAGGTTACATGAAGCCACAAAGTAGGTCACATTCCTACCTAATAAGGTTTTTTTCGTTCTGTTTGCTACCTTCACAGAGCCAACAACTATCCTGCTATTAGCAGCTACAACGCTGACCAGAAGCATGCAACTTATTACAAAAAGAAATGTGTTCTCCCCAGCATGGATGGGAATGCAGTGCCCTGGAGACAACACCAGGGGCGTAGCTTGGTCAGTAAGATTATGGGGCATGAGCTTCAAATTTCCCAAGAATCACAGAGGAATATCATGGTAACATGCAGTATTTGGGAAGCTGAGCATGAGTGTGCTGAGGGACAGTGAGAAGGAATATCAATGAGGATTGCTAGGGTTCTCATTCGGACTCATGCCAAGAAGACCGCAGGGGTCTGTTTTGGCTTGTTGAGATCAGCCCGTAAGGTGTTACCTCTGCTTCCTGCTCCATCAAGGAAGTTGTTGATTCGTGGCCTAATTCTATCCAGGCTCGATTATGGGAATGCGTTGTTCCTCGGTGCTCCGGAAGCTACCCTTAAAATCCTCCAACAGGTGCAAAATGCAGCTGCGCGAGTCCTTATGGATGTCCCCAGAAGGCAGTCTGCTGCTCCGGCCCTTAAAGCGCTTCACTGGCTCCCCATGAAGGAGCGGGTGAAATTTAAAGCGCTTTGTACGGCTCATAAAATTTTATATGGTAAAGGCCCTCCCATTCTTGCAAACATGGCCCGTCCCTACAAACCCTCGCGTCTGTTGCGCTCGGAGCAAAAACATCTTCTGCAGTCAGCGAGAGTAAGAAGAGCTCGGTCGGGGGGCAGGCGTTTCTCTGTGCAGGTAGCCTCCCTTTGGAACTCTCTGCCCCTTAAGATCCGCTCAGAATCCCAGATCCTACCATTTAGGAAGCTGCTTAAGACTCATTTGTTTCCTCGGTAGTGTTAGCTGAGTCTTCTTCGTTTCTGTGGTCTGTTGCGCCGGGATGCCCCTGGGTAAGCCGAGCGCATTATAAGTTTCATAATAATAATAATAATAGGGTTACTTAAAAGACAAAGTGATATATTTACAAATAAAGGCCCTCATTAGGATAGCGGTTTTTCCGCATCCTCCGGGCCGGCGGAAGAGTCCGCCGGCCCGGAGGATGCGGAAAAACCGCTGCGGAGCCTTCACAGACCCCCCGCCAGATTAGGATGGCTGGGGGGTCAGGAAGACCGTCCGCAGCTTTTCCGCCACGGTCGCTTTCCAACCGCGGCGGAAAAGCTCTAACATGTCTGGCGGTGTCTATTAGACACCGCCAGGCATATTATGATGTCAGCATTTCTATGCCTTTCCACGGCGGCATTTCCGCCGTGAAAAGGCATACGGACTTTTGTTTGGGGGCCCGTTGCGGGCCCCCAGGGGTGAAGGGGTGGCGGGGGGTGCACATGGGGGGTACCTATGGTACCTCCCTGCATTTGCGTGCACGAAGCGGCAGGCACCTCGAGGTGCCTGCAGCCTTGAGCATGCAAATGCACTGCTTTCATTTTTAACCTTGCGGCGGGTGCTGCTTGAAGCAGCACCCGCCGCAATGTTAAAAATACAGGATGTGACCGCCACCCTGGCGGTCACATCCTAATTGCACAGGAGGGACCGCCGCTGCCCCTGCGGACGGTCCCTCCTACTCTGGGGTGGCGGACGGACGCAGGTCCGTCCGCCATCCTAATCGACACCAAAGTGTGGTGGAGCGCTGCGTAAAGTGAAGAAGGCAAACACCGTGCTACCTCACTTTAGAAACACAGGGCTGCACCGTATTTACAACAATACGGTGCAGCCCTGCTTTTTTTTCGAATCTGGTGCTAGATTTATTTGACTAGCGCCAACGCAGGCATTCTTGCACCATAGTGCAAGCGTTCCTGCATTGTGGGAATGATTGTTCATGTGCAGGAAGGTGTCCCTTCAGGCACATAAACAATCCTAAATCGCGAGTTTGAAACTTCTAGGTGTGCTGCTTGTGTAGAAACCCCTTCCTGCACATAAACATTCATACATGTTGCTATGTGTACTGCACAGTGCAACACACATAGAAACAGCAAAAATGAGGAGACATAAAGCATTTCTCCTAATTTCGCCTGTTTAAGACTAAGTTTTCACTGGTGTTAATTTTGTCGCTGCCACATATTTACACTGTACTTGTAAACATGGGGCAGAGTCAAAATCAATGGGTGTTGTGGCGGAACGCCTACCGCCACACCCATTCCCTACCCCTTTCACGCTAAATATAGTGTGAAAGGGTACTTTATTTACAAGGCGGTGTTAAGCCTGGTGAATAGGGCGAAGCCCCTATCGCCGTTTGCCCCATGGCCTTCTAAATTCAGGGCTTCACATACACGTTTTTGACGTAGGGCAGCACAGTAAGTCCCTTTGCTGCGCTGCACTGCGTCAAAAGGAAAGGGAAGGAATGTGTTGCAATTATGATATACTGAGCATTCCTGATCCTTTCCCACTGCGCTGGCACCGTTTTGGTGGCCTGGCACCAACACAGGCACCCTTGCACCATGGTGCAAGGGTGTCTGCGCTGTAGAAATTATTGTTTTTGTGCAGGAAGGGACACACAATCAATGGAGGTGTTTTCCTCGTTCTACGTGTGCTACCTACTTTTCCATGATTTTCCCATATGAAAGCACCTTGAAATAATTCAGTTCAGGATATGCACTGCACACAAATCTCTTTTCTGTATGTTTTAATACACCATAATGTTGCTCCATAGGAAGCAACACAATTGCCTTGCCTTTGGAGTCATTAATAAAAGTGCCGGGGCAGAAGAGGGTGTGGTTCACTAATTCTAACAAGCATTAGAAATGCAATAGGTCTCGCAGCATTAGAGTTAGTGCTTTTAGAATTGTTAATGGGTTTTTTTGTAAATCTTTAGCATGAGGGTGAGGGTGAGTGAGGGTGAGTGAGGGTGGGTGAGTGTGAGTGTGAGTGAGGGTGAGTGGGGGTGAGTGTGGGTGAGTGTGGGTGAGTGTGAGGGATTGAGGGTGAGGGGTTGAGGGTGAGTGAGGGTGAGGGGTTGAGGGTGAGTGAGGGTGAGGGGTTGAGGGTGAGTGAGGGTGAGGGGTTGAGGGTGAGTGAGGGTGAGGGGTTGAGGGTGAATGAGGGTGAGGGAGGGTGAGGGGTTGAGGGGTTGAGGGTGAGTGGGGGTGAGTGAGGGTGAGGGGTTGAAGGTGAGTGAGGGTGAAGGTGAGTGAGGGTGAGTGTGGGTGAGTGTGGGTGAGTGTGGGTGAGTGTGGGTGAGTGTGGGTGAGTGTGGGTGAGTGTGGGTGAGGGATTGAGGGTGAGGGGTTGAGGGTGAGGGGTTGAGGGTGAGGGGTTGAGGATGGGTGAGGGGTTGAGGGTGAGTGAGGGTGAGGGTGAGTGAGGGTGAGGGGTTGAGGGTGAGGGGTTGAGGGTGAGGGGTTGAGGGTGAGTGAGGATGAGGGGTTGAGGGTGGGTGAGGGTGAGTGTGAGTGAGGGTGAGGGTGAGTGAGGGTGAGGGTGAGTGAGGGTGAGGGGTTGAGGGTGATTGAGGGTGAGGCGTTGAGGGTGAGTGAGGGTGAGGGGTTGAGGGTGAGTGAAGGTGAGGGTGAGGGTGAGGGTGAGTGAGGGTGAGGGGTTGAGGGTGAGTGAGGGTGAGTGAGGGTGAGGGGTTGAGGGTGAGTGAGGATGAGTGAGAGTGAGGGTGAGTGAGGGGTTGAGGATGAGGGGTTGAGGGTGAGTGAGGGGTTGAGGGTGAGTGAGGGTGAGGTGTTGAGGGTGAGTGAGGGTGAGGGTGAGTGAGGGTGAGGATGAGGGGTTGAGGGTGAGTGAGGGTGAGGGTAGGTGAGGGGTTGAGGGTGAGTGAGGGGTTGAGGGTGAGTGAGGGTGAGGGTGAGTGTGGGTGAGGGTGAGTGTGGGTGAGGGTGAGTGTGGGTGAGGGTGAGTGTGGGTGAGGGGTTGAGGGTGAGTGAGGGTGAGTGAGGGTGAGGGATTGAGGGTGAGGGGTTGAGGGTGGGTGAGGGGTTGAGGGTGAGTGAGGGTGAGGGTGAGTGAGGGTGAGGGGTTGAGGGTGAGGGGGTAGGTATTTTGGGATGCGAGGTGACACCGCCACGAGACCTTGTCATAAATGCATAAAAACATATCCCTATAAAAAGAAAACAAAACACGAGATAAACAACATCCCTTAAGGAAAGTTACGTGCTGTGAGCCGCGGGGAGGGCTGTCGGAAACACCTACGGAACTGACATTTTAGAAACGCGTGGGCTGCAGGAAGGTCCCCCGGCACCTTGCAGAACAGAGCCTGCTTGTGATTGTGAACAGTGTGTGGTCGAATCTGCCCTCCAGCGGAAGGAACGCATCACATTGTAAATGCACGCAGCAGGGGGCGTCATGATTACCAGAGTGGGCACAATAGCACCGGAATACCGCCTATGGAGGGGTGTGGGCAGTCTGATTCTATCAGGCAGCCCCCTGCAGGTGCTGCGTGGGGTGGGGCTTGAACTACAGGCCGGGGAGCTTTGTGTACTGTGCTTGTGTGACTACTTTCAGTAAAAAAAAAAGGTTATTCTACTGTTTGTCCTTTAGACGATCCGGGGAGGGTAGAGGGGAGCTATTTATTAACCAAGGCGTGGGCGGGGGGTCTGGCCCTGAACCCCAGGGCCGTCCCAGTGCAGTTTGCGCATCACCTCGAATGCTGTTCATGCAGCTTCAGACACGGAACTGGCCTGCCCCGTCTGGTCTGAGATATTGGCTCAGTCCGCTTTCTCTTTACAAGTGGTAACAAGAAAGGGTGGAGGGGGCAGGGGAGGAGGGGTCCGGGGAGGAGGGAAGGGCCAGAGGGACTTGATGGGAGTGGTGGGGGGGAGGGGGAGGGTATAGAGAGGGAGAGGAGGAGAGACAGGACAGGGGCAAAAAAAAGAAATTCAGTAAAGACATCTTCCCTATGGGCCAGCATCAATTTGCAGCCTGTAATGGCCGTTACCATGCAACATGTATCAGCAGCCACACCCTGACTAAACTGTGCTTGTCAAAAGAGGCTCATGGGAACGACTGTACTCGAAGGAGGGCATCTGTACTGTCACTATGGTTTGCAGGAGATTAGCCCTTCAAGCTATGTTTTCTGTTCCTCGAACTGGAGAACATAAAGGATATAAACACCAGGCCCATAAAATTGTATGCAGCAAAGAACAGAATCTAACCTAGCAACAGGTATCCGGCGACTGCTAGATGCACAGCAACCTAACACGGCGGGCAGGGGAGGGGGCGGGCAGGGGAGGGGGCGGAGAGGGGAGAGGTGCGACACGGCAGGCAGGCAGGGGAGGAGAGTAGAAGGAGGAGGGGGGAGGAGCTGTATGTGTGAGTGCTCCCGAACAGGACAGGAGGCTTGTAGGAGTCTGAGGGAGCATGTAGACAGCACAGGGCCGAAAGGAGACGTGCATGTATGTGTTTTTAAGAGCAGTAAGTGTCAAATGAAACAAGCAGCATGTGCATGCCGGTAGGGGCAGGTAAGGAGAAAAGGGCAGAGGGTTTGCGTCTGGTGTGCGCGCGCACATGAAGGGGTAGGTGCAGGCAGGCAGGCCTGTGAGTGTGAGTTCAGCGGGAACACGACAGAAAGGCTATCATATTGGAAAAGGAGCAGTCAACACAGGCAGGTACACAGAAACGGGTGCGTGTGTCTTTGGCAATAGACAGAGGTAACAGGACATGCAACATACGTGTGCATATAATGGTAGGTTCAGAGATAAAGAGGTATCAATTCAGACGAGAAACGACTGCATGTGTGGACAGTGAGAGTAGAGACAGACAGGCAAACAGAAATGTGTATGTGTGTGTCTATTTAGTAGCAGACAGATGTAACAGAACAGGCACGTGTGCGTGTACAGGGACCACGGATAGACACGCTGCCCGTGTTTGTGTGATGGGGCAGACTCAACAGAGAGGCCACGCGTGTGTGCTGACAGGAAGCAGTTGATATAGGCATGTGCGCGTCTACATAGATGGGAAAATGTGTGTGTGTGTACACGCGCGCGCAGAAAAGGGGCAGCGTGAGAGACATGCAGCATCTGTGCCTTGGAGTGGAGACAGGCATCACAAACAACCAAACAGAAATGTAAAAATGTGCGCGAGACAAGAGTGCACATATGCGTATCGGTGCAGGCAGCGAAAATGTACACTTGTGAGCAGTAGGGGCTTGTTTGTAACTTTCAGGGGCGACAGAAGTAAGACACGCAAACAGAGAGTACATATGTGCACGGAGAAGAGACAGACAAGGATGAATCTGGACAGACAGCACGGACTTCGGTGCAGTGCCATGTGCTATACAGAGCAGCCAATTGTGCGTATGGGGTGCACACGGGTGTGCGTCTGTATGTAGAACTGTGGGAAAGTAAGGGGCATAAACTGGCGGCAATTATGCGTGGGTAGAGAAGGACAACTCGGAGAAGAGGAGGCAAGGTGAAAGCAGTGTCTGTCTATAGGGGGAGATATGTAAGAGGGCAGAAAGGCAACAGTAAGGTACGAGGAGGCATGCAGCTAGTGTGTTTTGGGGTCAATAACACCAACGGGGGAGACGCAACAGCGGCAGATTGACAGTATATATGTATATCAGTAGGGGAGATGGATTTCGTGACCTGGTCAGTGAAGAGGGAAGAGAGGGGAGGGGGGAGGAGAAATGCGACACGGCGGGAAGGGGCAGGCAGGATGACTCAGGGGAGGGGGCGGAGCGGGGCAGAGAGGCATGTGGGTGTGAAGAAGCCGGGCCTTTGAAGTGAAGCTAAGCTTCACTTCAAAGGTGTCGGAGGAATGCGGGCGGCTGTGCACGCGCTTTTAAGCTCAATGCACATGCGCATTGAGCTTAAAAGTCACGGGCACTGCAAGGAATCGCCACGATTCCTTGCAAGTTAGATAAAGTGTGGATGAGCCCCTATAGTCTCGCTTGCTCGATGCGCATGCGCATCGACAGGCGAGACCAGCAGAGAGGCATGTGGGTGTGAAGAAGCCGGGCCTTTGAAGTGAAGCTAAGCTTCACTTCAAAGGTGTCGGAGGAATGCGGGCGGCTGTGCACGCGCTTTTAAGCTCAATGCACATGCGCATTGAGCTTAAAAGTCACGGGCACTGCAAGGAATCGCCACGATTCCTTGCAAGTTAGATAAAGTGTGGATGAGCCCCTATAGTCTCGCTTGCTCGATGCGCATGCGCATCGACAGGCGAGACCTAATAAAAACCACTCAGTATAGTAATATAACCTAATGTGCTTGAGTGAATAAATCCAAAGTACACTTGCTAGAAATTTAAAAGTTTGTACCTCAGCTATTAACCCCTTCGATGCTTGTGACGGAACCACGCCGTCATGAGCCACGGGTGGCGTGTGCTCATGACAGCGTGGTTCCGTCATGCCACGGCCGCTCCGCCCATGCGGCACTGATTCCCTGCCTGTGTGGGTGAATTAGTGAGTGGGCGGAGTCGTGATGGAACCACGCCGTCATAAGCACAGCCCGCCTGTGGCTCATGACGGCGTGGTTCCGTCACAAGCATGACGGCGCCGCACGACCCCCACTCCACCCCAGCGCCGCGGCAGACTTACCGCCGCGGCCAAGGGGTTAAATAATGACAGTCAGTGATTGGGCATGGCCTGTCATTAGACTAAGATTACATTGTACCACCATGTGTAACAGTCAGCATATGCTGGCAGCCTCACAAATAGAGCGTCACTAAGCCTCTTCAATTAGTAGGGCCTGAGGAAATTTGCCCCACCTGCCCCTCCTTTTGAACATCCCCTATGAATTGAAGACTGTTTCACAATATTTGAAGTGAGATACTCATAGTTCTGAGGAAGAGGCCTGACCCCAGAGAGACAACATGCGAGCGCCTAACGTGTTGACAGAAACGAGAACCTAAGTGCATTGCTCGACCTCCCCTGTTTTTAATCTTGTGGTGGGGAGTCACCCTTAAAAAACGTTGTATGCTCACCCACCCACAGTTGTTAAATAACCCTGACAGTTCAACCAAGGCAGAATGTCAATTTGAGGGATACACCCTCACTCAAACAAGGGAATCCATGACTAGTAGGTGAGGGTTGGTCATCCTAGGTGAGTGCATGACTGTTTGACACGACTGCATAGCAATTTGATAAGATGTTGGTCTGTTTCTTCCATGAGTTATTCCAGCATCCCTTTAACACCTCCCACTCCCTCTTTTGTGTGTTAAACACCTGTATTGTACCTGCCCTGTGTGTGTGAGTGAATCGTATGATATTCATTCTGCTTCTGCCACCTGTCTTTTACCTGTTCAGTGTGTTATGGTACGTTGTGATGCTGCTGTTTTGTACATTTATTGTGTTGTGAAGCCTCTGTCACAGAATGTATATGGGGAACATAAGGCATCCTCCTATGTTTTGCTGACATCAGTCTGCCTCTCCCTAACTGAAGAACTTGGACAGTGCTCTGGGCACATGTCCATTGAAACTGCAAAGGGCATTGGTCAGAGTGTGCTTTTGCAGATACACAGAATAAAGCATTTTAACCTTTATCCCCCCCAATGCATACAGAGTGCTAAGCTTAGCTGCGGCAATACATGTGTACTTTGACTATTGCAAAGCACTGCATACTGTTACTAGCTAACTAACTCAAAAACTGCAATTAGAACAGAAAGGAACAGTTTGATTGCCATGTCCATCAGAAAAACATCACCACCTGAGTCGGGCATGAACATCCCTTCTTTTGTTGCAAAAGAAGGATACAGTATGATTTAAATATGGCATTTGAGAGTATGCATAACATATACTTAGAAGTCCATGCCAGTTGCTTTGTACTGGAAATTAAACATGTTTCTGTCCTAGTTATGAAAACAAGGATATTGTTGTCTATACAGCTATGTAATCTTGTCAAGACGAAGCCTGTGTTCCCAGGCCTTTAAATAAGGGATTTTGCTCACTGCCCACAGCATTAACAATGGTTAGCTCACTTTACAAAGTGTGTTAGCGGCTCTTAATTGCCCTCTCTACAGTTATGGGCCCCAGATGTATACAGGACGGATAATTACTAGGTGAAGTACAGCTATTAAGGCCTGGCAACATGTGGGTACTCGAGCTGTCCCCCTAATGTGACCCACACAGGCAGACAAATAGGGCCTCTGCAATCCCAGAATTCCATAGAACGCGCTATAGACCATTAAGGCCTCCCCTAGCTCTTAAGATCTCACACTTCACTGGGCCAAATACAAGTCGTAGCACATCAATCACACTGGTTCAAAACACCAGGCCTTTAATTGAGATGAAAAAAGTGTGGGGGGTTCTATGGTCTTTATAGGTATGGCTTAAAACGCAAACTACGTTTTTGCGACTTCTGTAGTGTGGCATCTGACTGGTATTTTGGTTTCTCACTGAGCTTTCATTTATTACATGAAGATATTTAACACACACACTGACACACTTAAAACCAGCCAGGGCTATGCTTTGCTAACGTTTGTCTCCGTGCGCTCTGCAGAGAGGCCAAGGATTGGATGACCATGCGTTCTGAACACCTTTTTGACCCACTGACAGGCACAGCGAGAAACTGTCTTCAGCCTCAACTTATTTATTTATTTAGGAAGTTTTCTATAGCGCTGTCAAGACCTGGAGGTAGCAGAGCGCTTTACAGTAATAGAATGACAAAAATCTGAATAAACATATACATAGCGTAAACCTAAACATAAACATAGCATATGTAAGGTACTTCAGAACTCTTATTCGTGGCATGTTATACACATGTTGATGTGACTCGGTTCAAAGTATGCACTATACAAGAGAAATATGCTGCAGGAAAAAAAATACAAAAACACAACATTCTGGAAATAGCTAACGCTCTTCTAGAGTGAAAGATTACGTAAAGCATGTGAAATATAAATAGCAACTAAATCACTGGCATGAATTACCTTAATGTGTTTGACATTCAATGTGCAGAATTCGATCAGTGTGTTTTCTTGTAAAGTTAAGGACATGACTATAGGGACCCTTTTCAAAGTCCGTTTTAATTGACTACCACGTTTGAGGCCCGGCTGGACCCGGCCCACTTAAAGCCCTGCTTATATAGCACATCCTATTCTGAAGACCGAGATCTATCAAATAAAGTTCGATTGAATACTACATCAGGCACCTTCACACCTGTGAGACTCTTGTCTTTCCAGGTCACCTGAGTCTCCTTTACGTCAAAACACCAACCCCAGCTGCGTCCCCCGAGACGAGGCCTTCTCGTCGCTGCTGCATTCATACCGGTTATCTCTCAATTCCCCGTGGCATCGGAGGCACGTATTTTTAGACAGATTCTCATAGCTTTTTGCAGGATGCTGTGAGCTTGCCATTGAAACGTGTGTCACGGCTGTTTTTTGACAATTTGTTACAGGTTCTGGGCGTCAGACGCGCGGGATGTTCTGTGCAGTGAGGTGGGTGGGGGATGCGATAACGCTGCTGGGTGCAGGGGCTGCAGCTTCGGATGGTCCTAGTACTATAGCTGTCCCTTCTTAAAAACAAAACTTTTATTAACCTTTCGCTCTGCTCTCAACATACTATTTGTAGTAAGAATGTCGAAGATTATTTATTGCTGTATAAAACATAATAATCCTCTTCTTTTGAGAATTCAAGGGCTGGTAATCCTTCATGGGAGTTTGGACAAAGTATCTAGGGCCTCATTTATGAGGCCGTGTGTCACTTTTACGCCGCCGGTGCGTCACTTTTTGTGACGCACCAGCAGCGTAAAAAATGTGCCTTGTTGCACCATATTTACAAAGTGACGCATCTAGGTAGATGCGTCACTTTGTAAACCCCTGCGCTGCATTATACCTGCCCCAGGTATAATGTATGCAGGGGGGGCGTTCTGACGCAAGAAAAGGTCATAGAAGTGACGCAGTGAAATCTATAAGATTTCACTGCGCCACTTCTAGGACACAAATGTGTCAATTTCTTACGCCTGCCTCACAGCAGGCGTAAGACTGACGCAGGCCCTTTCACATGGGGCTTGCCCCATGTGAAAGGATGCATTGCTGGAGTTGCGTCACTTTTGTGACACACTCCAGCAATGCGTCACTTTTGCGCCATACAGATACGTCAGAAATACTGACGTATCTGTAACTCCTTGCGCCATGATGCGTCTTACTGTAAATATAACGCATCATTGGTCTCGCAATGAGGGCGCAGTGAAAAGTGACGCATCGCTGTTTTCACGCAGCGATGCGTCACTTTTCATAAATGAGGCCCTGAGTTTTTAATATCATGATCCAGGAAAATGGTGTCAAAAATATCGTTAGTACAGAAATAATATGTCAAAGGATATTGTTGGCAAGAATATTGTTGTTTTGCTATATAATATTATTTTATTAAATATTTTTAGCATACTTACTAAAGTATAGGTGTCAAAATATATTTTGTGTTTAATGTATTATATTAAATAACATTAATTTTAGGTGTTACTAATATTAGCAACATTGTTAATCATTTGTTGTACTGTATTTTGTAATTTAAATGTTCCACTATTTTTTATTAAGGTAGTACTTTATAATGTAGTTGCAGCTTGTTGGGATTGTAGGGAAATAGGGTGGGAAGTAATTTAGATTCATTGGTAATACCACTAATTCCACCATTACTTTTGCCAACAGTTACCACTACCACTAGTATGTATGTATGTATGTATGTGTCTTGTAAAGCGCACTGCTGCCCTGAGGCGTCGTGGCGCTGTAGACCGCTGGGGAACCCGTCCTGGCTATCCCTGTGAGATGGTCCCTACTGGGTATCTCGAAGGTGAAACCAGGCATCCCCGGCGAATGTGGGGGGCCGTTGTAGAGATGAGGCAAGCTAATGCCCAGAGTTGCCGAGTGTGATCCCTGGTTAGAGTAGGCACCGAGGTGAGAATTATCGAGTCCGCTGACCCTGGTCCACGACCCTGCCGCGTCGGGAATTGAACCCTGGTCCTGGGCCGTTCTCTGCTTCCGGGTCTGCCGCCTCTAACCAGTGAGCCACACCACCACTAGTAACATCAGCACCATTACCACACCACTATTACTACTACCACAGTCCCATGATCCCTACCATTTACAACCATTATCACCACTAGTGCTACCACCATTATTATCAATGTCAACAGATCTGGCTTTAATGAGCTAACGTGCAAATAGAAGACTGAACAAATGCTCTTTGCATGTGTTATCTTTTTTTAAAATCAAACATATTGGGTTTGCCAATGCTTGATTTCCTTTAGGTTTTTATCCAACCCTTCAGCGTGGCTATTGATTTAAGCATCATTTATCAAAGATGCATTATTTAAATGCCAGTTCACATTGATCCACTCTTACTTTGTATGTACATCAGTTATGACCGGTCAGTCATTTTAGGGATTCTTTAACCTATATGCATTCTTTAAGTGCCAGTTTATATATGATGACTTATTTGTACATTGTAGATACATTAACTAAGAAATATATGTTAATTTACAATCTATAAAACTTGAAATGCATTTTTTTATTTTAAAAAAACAAAACTCTTATGGACGTTCAATTTGAAAGTAAATAAGTTAGTAAAATAGAAAAAAGACAAAATATATGCAGATCAGATTTTCTCGATGATAGCAGAACAAACTACAAGCTGGTCCGATGATTTTATATTAAAATTCCTTTATTCTCAATTCGTTGTTTATTCATTGTCATAATTTGTTTGTCGCCTAAACAAATTACAATTTCAGTCGCCGAGGAGTTTCGTTCACGTAGAACTTCTTCAGGGCTAACCTAAAGATGAAACGCTTCTGCATCTCAACATATTGGAGAGGATGTCAAAATAAAACCTGTTTTTTTTCTCCACCTCTTAATACATCATAAATAGGTTTATCATATGAGTAGCTGCATTGTCCATTTCAGAGAGGGATTATGAAAATAGCATTTGTCATCATTTTCAAAGGGTTGTCATGGCTTACTTCTCGTTCTGTAATGATGTGAATTTGAGACCATACCATAACGTCATAGTGGCATGCTCATTCGACATAATGGTAATGGTGGTATGTTATTGTAGTATTTTTGTAACAGTGGTTTGTTCAGTTTTCCTCTAGTGCCTCAGCTGTCATATGTAAATGATTTGTTCCATTAATTTATTTTTCTAATCCTTTGAAAAAAGCGTGTTCTGGGAATGCTGCCAACAACCTTAGTGACATAAAAAACTTTGAGCATGGTTGGCCTGATCTTGATCTCGGCAGAGGTCTGCAAATGCATATTGTAAAGATCTTCCTGGAACATCAGCTGGGATAGGAAAATCATCATAAAAGAGTGATAACTGTTCTCCATGCTGAAAGGAAAGTCTGTTGAAAACAATCTGATAACTATCTGTTTTTCCCAAACTAACAGCAAACGTAGGGGCATATTATCAAGGGGGTTTATCTCCGCTTTTTTGGCTTTAAAAGCCAAGAAAGCGGAGATAAAATTATCTCCCAATTACCTAGCTGTCGCTAACACCAGTTAGCGACAGCTAGTAGGTTATAGCGACTATCTTGGGACCCACTTTGCATGTCAGTGACATTTATCACTAATGACATGCAAAGTGGGCGTGCCAAGATGTTGTCGCTAACATCGCTATCTCCTATTACCAACTTTTGGAGATATTCGCGCTAAGCGCGAATATCTCCAAAAGCTAACACCTGCCCTGAGCAGTTCTTAGCCATGTTATCCAATGGGAGATGGATAACATGGCTAAGAGCATTAGTTCGGTAATGCATGAATATCGCTGACTTTTCAGCGATATTCATGCATTGCGGGCGTTTTTTATCGCATTTGCGATAAACCTTGGTAATACCAAGGATTATCTGCGATAAAAATCGCCGCAGCTCAGCGGTAACATTTTATCTCTAACCAATCGCTATTGCTTGGTAATATGCCCCGTAGAGCCTTGCCTTTGCGTTGTGCTTCTAGTACAGTCCAGTTCAACTGAGCTTCTCTTCCATTTTATGTTTGATCTGCACCTTGATCTTATTTCAGTTCAGCAACAATCACCCTTTTTCTGTGTATCAGAGTGTATGCTTTGGCCTGATTCCTGATAAAACAAAATATAAAAGTTTAGACAGAGATTTACATCTTCGACAGAAAGTAGATTTCGGGCCCGATTCTGAGATTGGCGGTGTGGGGGCGGGCAGTAGGCCACAGCCATGCTCCCACACCACCAAAGCTGACCGCCCGCCGCATACACCTGATTACGAGTTTTCTCGTCTGCAAGGCGGTCCTTTGGCGTTCCCACAGTGGTGCCTTTTTCAAAGCTGCCTCCGGCACATGTTTCCAGCTATATTCATTTCACTGGGCTTTTCCCCTAGGATAGGTTCACCATGCAAACATTTCTGTACGTAAGCACTGCATGGTTTCTAGAACCATACATGGAAAGCATGGAGAGTATGCAAGATCCTACTCATGATTTTACTGCACAACAGTACAAATATTTAATGGAACAAAAGTAATAATACATAGTGCAGAATCAAAACAGCATCAGTGAATGTTTGTCAGAATATTGAGCACAAAAAAAATCATATACATGAAAGTACAGATTTACTGTTTTTATCTCCACATTGAAATATCTTGAAGATATATGTATATTGTCAATGCACATATATTTGGAGTTGAGTAGAGTAAATCTGTAACTAATCATATATACTTACATTCTCATTATTTTTGTACTCGATATTCTAGCTACAATATTTTTCTCACAATATTTGTAACTTGATATTCCGGGAGCATACCTCGGTGGAAGCATAGGAATGTGGAAAGAGTAAACCTTTTGTGTCAGTTCTATTCTTTTACTAATTTGGAACAGTTCAAGCACCCTTGTTCACAAAGTTTTTTTCTCGGCTCTCACCTACCCCTGGAAAAAATCATAATCTCCACAAAGTTATCTCGTAATGCAAGAAGCCAGAAACGTGAGGCTTGCTAGTAGAGGATTCACATGGGTAGTATCTGGATCAGAACAGGTAAGGGACACGTATGGTCCCATTATGAGTAGGCTTGTAATGCCCCAGTATCACCCTACATAACTACGGGCTCACAATGCCGTCTTTTTATGGATCACAATGTGGAAATCAGTGCTATTGTTACACTTCCGGCATGCTTCTCCCATTTCACCAAGTGTTTATTCTGGACATTTTTCCTGCTTTGAGAGGCAAAATGTCCAGATGAATATTCCAGAGCTGGGGTGTTCTTGCGTGTCTTGTAATTCCCAGTAGGGCAGGGAACTCAGTTGACTGACTCATCTGCAATTACCTGGCACTCGTAATGAGGCCCACACATTTGAGTAAGTGGGCCTTTATAGGGGAGCAGCAGAGAGTGGTTAGATAAATAGAATGTAAATGAGGTGATCACCTACACAATTATTGTCAGTGTCACTATTTGATAACCTTGGCATCGGACGTAATATGTTTTTTCTATATCAACCTCACTGTAATATTCTTCTGCCTATAAAGGATTAACAGAGACATAGGGCCCGGTGTATTGAATGGTTTTGCAATTGCAAATCCTACAGTTTGCAAAATCTCAGCCTTTCCAATTGGCAAATCCAAAGTCATAATGTACCAAGGGGCATGGCAAGTTCCAAATGTCTATCACTACCACCATACCAACTACCACTCTTACTATCACCACCGCAGCCATCTCCATTACCACCTCTACTAACAATACAACCACTTCCACAACTTTTGCCTCTATTACCACCACCCTTACCACTGCCACCATTACCACCTACATCACCATTATCATGGCCACCACTATCTTCTTGTGATTCAGAAGGAGGGGGGATTTATAAAGGGATGCTTCCTCCTTATATTTTTCAATCTAATGTATCAGTGCTTTGCAACCACATTTGTGGTTCCTAGCCATTAATGAGATACCTACTCCTCAAAGTGGGTAGTCCTGCACTTGTGGTGTGGAAGCGGTCCTTGAGGGTTAGCATCTACTTTGTAAATGTGAGCTTGGATGTTAAGGGATGCGTCTAGGATGCGTCCAGCAGTTCAGAGCACTGCTGCATGCTTTCTGAAAGGATATACTGTTCTGTTCATGGTCCCCCAAAAGCCCTTTGCATCAGCCCCTGTCCCTATATAGGAAAGGACTAGCAATAAAAAAACAGCATTTTCTGAATGTGAATACAGAGATAGAGGTCTACTGTCCCTTGTAGGCTGCCATCCCCGCATGCTCAAACTTTTTGGGAGAATTCACAGACAGAATCCTCCTTCATTATTATTGATGAAGCAAGATTCTGCAAATCCTACTGAAAGGTCATTTTGAAGTGTGACGATTAGTACACCGGTCGCAGGTCAAAAACACTCAGGTTGCAAACCACCGATGTGTGAAACCAGCAATTGATTGTGATGTGGGGATGTTACCAGGGCACAAGTTCTAAAAAAAGAAGTGGGGGGACTAACCTAGTTAATCAGTATGCAAGTGGCAGTGCGGCGCGTGGCATTGCAGTGCATGACATTGTGGCGCGTGACATCACAGGAACTGGCATCACAAGAAGTGACATCAGCTCTTAAGCCATCACACATATGTTTAGCAGGTGTATCATGAGTACATTTGAGCACATTTCGAGTATACTTGCAAACCCTCCTGATTTAGGCAGAAGATTCACTCTTTTGTACGCTGCACATAAAACAATGTTACCTTTTGTCAGCATTAACCTTTCTCTAGCCATAGTGCTTTAAAAGAAATAAGTGATATTTAAATGATTACACTGCATCCACCCTGTAAAAAAAGTGGGGGGACGCCGTCCACCCGCATTGACCCCTGGTGGCCTTCATAGAGCTTTGGAACGCAGTTATTTAGGGTTCATTAAAAATATGTGTGACGTCTAATCCATTATCTTTGGATACTGCAGATGTGCGAACTAATATCCTGAAATAGTGGGGATCTTTTTCTCCCTCCCTTTTGAAATTCTCTAAAAATATCAGTTGATCTTGTGTGTGAGAGAGTTCAGTTAAAATATGTCTATATTTTCCCAGTACATGTAGACCCCTAAGTTGGAATTCAATATCGTCAACATTTCCCTGAGGACAGAATGCATCAAAGAAAATACAAACAAATGTAATGAGGTGTTACTGCCCTCTGCTGAGATCATTAACCAGTGTTAATTGCATGCTCCACACTTGTAAGACCAAGCAGAAGTTAAGGTGCATTACGAGGGGGGAGTACAGTGGCCTGGTGTTTGTGTGTAATACCACTATTCGCACATGTCCACACAATCTCCTTTTGATGCAGGCTACCAAGGCAGCTCTTCGTATATGCTTAGTGGCCCTCCACAGGCTTTCATTGAATGTAAAAATGCAAGCAAAGTGCAGTAATTATGGTCAGCATTTTAAGCTATCTGACTGGGAGATGCAGTCCCAGCATGCCTTTGAGCGATGAAGCAGCACGTGCGTGAATTAAGCACCATCTTCAATGTCAAACCTTGCAGCATGTGCTGCCGGTGCTAAACGCTTATTTACCAGGCCACAATAAGTCACCCTTTGCGAACAGCGCTGTTTTCCTCTTTGTTTTGTGTGACGCTACTTAGGTGAATTGTGGCAGAGGGGCGCCCTTAGGAAAAAACACAGTCTGCGTCCTTTAAATGCCACGGACACACAGAAAGCCCTGCTGCATCTTCAGTCTTTGCAGTGAAACCTTTTGGGTGGGCATGCCCTGGGCACGCGCTGACCCCGCGGCCGCCGTGTGTCTGTCTTTAATCGCATTGTCATGAAGGAGGCCAAACTGAACAAGTGACCCTGGTCCCATCAGATTATTGTGATATGAGCAATTACCTCGAGGCACGAGAAGCGCTGCCAGCCGTAACCCGACCCGGCCGCCTTCAAATGTCACTGTTCCCAGTGATTTGCAGGCGGCCACGTGAGGGGAGCCAGATGGAATATTGCATCTCATCGCGCTCTGCGAGTCTCGCGCAGGAGAGAGCGAGGGGCGCGCGCCGCGCTCTGTGACGTCTTCGGGTTCTCTGAGTGAGAGTCCTGCTGTAGTAGTATTGATTGCAGGCCTCAGCAGCCTTAGAGAGTAATTGAGTTCAAATACTGCTGGTCCAGGTATAAGGGGAAGCTGCGGCCACAACAATGTTCTGAATCTACAGCAAAAGCCCATGTACCCATGTACCCAGGGGTCCTGAGGGGGGCGTCGCTGGCGCTACCAGGGCCGGACGGGAGTCGCCTTCCTCCTTGATTCATTGCAACATTTTCACAAAGAAACGAACTAAAATCGACTGCAGTTTTTCAATTACAGCAGCGATGTTCCACTCTCTTCCAGGTACATGCATCAATGTAGGCTTTTGCGATTCCTTAATTCCGATTATTAAGGAATCACAATTAAGGAATAGCAAAAGCCTAAGCATGTAGGACTCGCTATAAAATTAGCGATTCCCAGACATTCCAGTCGCAATTAAGGAATGACTTCCCTTTCATACCTAAAGGGCCTACCGGCCCATAGGAATGAACGAGAGATTGCACGTGCAATTTGCGAGTACCAATAGGTACTCGTAAATTGCGCATGCAATTTCAAGTGTGTAAAAAGGACACCCTGTTGCACCGCTGAAATTGCTCTGTGCACACAAGGGCATGTGTGTGTGTAACCTACAACTTTGAAAAATGCACTTTAGTGCATTTTTCAAAGTTTTTCCAATTTACCATCAAGTTCAACTTGATGGTAGTTTGCGCCCCCTAGTTGCGAAATCGCTATTCTAAAGTGGTTCTTGCATTGCACTTAAATGCAAACGCAATTTGAGAAATCACAATTAATTGCGAATTCTCAAAATTGCGAGTGCCTTGAACCTTAATGCATGGCAAATGCCCTTTTGTGGGCGCAAACGGACATTTTTTCTGAATCGCACCATTTGCGCTCGCAAAAATGGTTGATGTATGTGCCTGTTTGTCTGTTGCTTGAGAAACCGGAGGTTAATGGGATGTCTCAGGCAAGCTTTGTGGCTCAGATGTAACGCTGTGAACTTCCCAAAAACTGACGTGTATCAAATCATTCCTGGTTGAGTTATCTACAGAAATGAAGCGAAAAATACCGGTTATCACAGGAGGCAGCAATGCAGCATGCATGCCGCAACCACATGGAATTCTATCTAAATACACAACTATGTACCCGGAAATACGGTATCCAGTGGCTTCTGTGGGTCATAGTTTGTTACAAACGAAGAGGAAAAAAGCAGGTGTTGACACAAACTGCAGTTTATGTATATCATGTGTCAGTGAAATATTTAGTTTGCCCCAATATCAAGTAAAAATACAAGTACACTTGCTAGTAACTCTGGGCATCTTTTTAATGAAAATTCAGGGACACATTTATAAAGCAATTTGTACACCTGATTTCTACTTAGTTGTCCACTTCTGATTTAATTACATTAAATTAAATACAATCTTTATATTCACAAACTGTGAATTTGCATTCACTGTTTTACTCTCATGGAATATTGCACCAAAATGATGTAATATTTTGTAGGTGTCAATCTGCACCCAGAGGCCAGGATTGTCTTTCCCCAGGAGTAATTAAACACATGGAACGTTTGACATCTACGTAATCATATGGGGACCTGACCTACTACATCAGGGGCCACAATTACAGACACTATTAAGTCTCCGTTTGAAGAGTTACCCCATGATGCAAGTAATTCTCATCAGCATTGTCTGCATTTATACGTGTGGGTAGATTTGGGCAGTGCTCAATGCACTTAGGGGCAGATTTACAAGCCCCTTGTGCCACTTTTGCGTCATTTTTAACATGGGAAAAGTGACGCAAAAGTGGGGCATGGGGCTTGTAAATCTGCCCCTTAGTACCTAATTGAGCACATTAGGGTATTACTATTGATCCTGAAGAATTGCTACCCACCCATTAAGTGCAACAGAAACAAGAAGCATGTTGAGCTTAAAAAAGAACACAGACCATTATTTATCCCATGAGTTCCAATTCCTGTGTTTTTAACATTAGCATGGAGACCTATTCTGAATAAAATATGCCTGAGGTGGCCCATGGCAAATGTTTATACCTTTTCAATCTCAATCTCCCTCAGACCCCTCTACCTAGATAGCAAAGGGCCAAGATCTTTCCAACATAAGGCGGAGAGACAAAAGATCTCCGACAAAGAGCCTCTTCGTGGAGCCCGTTAGGTATCGAATATTAACGAGGAGCAAAGTCCAATGATGAAGAATGGCACTCCGGTGGGTGAGTGTTAATACATCCTGAATAGAATACTTATTATGACCTTACCTAATCCTCTTACCAGAGTGTGGACAAGTACGATGTAAAGACCAACTTACCTTATTGTGAGTAACTATGGACTGGGAGGATGTATGCAGTACCATTAAATAAAACACCTTGCATTTCCCTTCTATGGTTCACTTAGTTCTGTCATGGTCAGGAGTGAATCCCATGAAAGGTGGGAACAAGAAAGCAATACAAGAAAAATGGTCTTCTTCTTTGGATAAAATATCTTCCCTGTGGAAGAAAGCTATCCTGCGTGAAAGAAATTTTAGTAAGAATTTACACCTGTGTTAATGTACATCTTGAACATTTAAGCATGTACACTTGTTTATGCATGTTAGTATTTCTAGAAATTGAATATCTACCCCAAACGGGGATGTTAATGCACAGAGGTAGATTTACAATTCTTTTTTAGCTGTGTAACACATTATGAATCTAAGAAGTGAGAATTAAAAGAGCATGCACTTAGGGTGAACTTCTCATGATTCGAACCATCAACCATCATATACCAAACACAAGCCTTCAACAACCGAGCTACGCAGCATCTTAAGACTCATCAAATATAACATAATCTTTAAGGTTAAATCAAGTATCTAGTAACTGCAAGTTTCTAGTAACTGTATGTTCCATTTCACAAACAGTCAGGTTCAATTACAGTCCACTGTCATTTCAACAGTAACTATTCTCAATGTTGGGGGTGTGGCTTCGCCGAGCTGCAGTATGGCCGCCTTCGAGAGAGGCTCTGCAGGCCGGGCCCAATCATCCTAAAATATCGACATCCTGCAGTTGGAATCTACTTCTACAACAGAGCAGCCCTTATTCTGGTGACATGGAGGACCTGTTGGGAAAGTTTGGCGGTGATTGCTTTGGCGCCGGACCCATCGGAAGACCAGACATGTAAAGGCCTGACACCCTGCCAACTAATGGCCGCCGCAGAGGCTCAATGCAATTGACTGTGCTTGAGCCCTCTGGCTTGGCCCCCGCCTGACTCTGATTCCTGAGGCTTTGAGCCATGAACGCAGAGGCTTGATTGCTGGCTCTCCGTGACCCTTTTACCTAGCCGGAGCCCAAATCGTGGCCTGCGGTGAGATTTGCCCCGCTGGGTCGCTTGGGCCTGTGTGGTGAAGCTGCAACCGGGCGGGGCTGCATCGTTCTGGAGCCGCCTCCGGGCTGAGCGGAGGCCGTGCTGTAGTGGATTTCGGTGATCCCTCCCATCACCATCTGCAACGAGGCTGGCTGCACCTCTCCAGAGGCGACTGATTAGCTGATAAGTGAGCCCAGTGAGTACTGCTGTGGGCCTGGTGGGCACACAGCCCTGAGACCTTCCCACTGGCTGTACCTGTGCCCTGCGCGGTGCCTTGGGTGCTGAGTGGTGCTTGGTGTGGGCTTGGGGGCTAGCTGGCTGTGGCCGCGGCCTAGTAGGTCCACAGCATAGTACATGACTGGGGGGTTGCGAACACAGCAGAGTTTGTACGGACGGCGGAGCGGCTGACCGGCTCCCCGCCCCGCTGTGTGCACCTGTTACGCTGGGGTGGTTGGTGAAGTCTATGTGCCTGTGCCAGGTGTACCGGCATTAGGGCTTGCTGACAGGCTTTCCCCCCCACACAACCGCTGCTAGTCCTGGTGCAGTGAAGCCAGCGAGACGAGCTGTGAGACAGGGAGGCAGAGGCTGCTGCATGGTCGGGTTTGGGCTCACCCAGTATGGCCTTGGGACATCCACCACTTGCTCTGGCGTGGTTGAGCAGCACCGCTGTGCCACGATTTGTGAAGCGCCGCTGGTTTCACGATAACTGTACACTACCTGGCATAATGGGAAAAAACGACCCAAAGCAAACTAAACTCCCCTTTGACAGCATAAGCCAGACCTGCACGGCTGATGCCTGCTCCGAGCCAGAGACAGACCCAAACGCCAAAGATCCTGGCGAGAAGCGTGATTTGCGTGCTGTATTGCTGGACGTGCGCTCCAGCATAAAGACCATAGATAATAAGATTGATGCGCTTACCTCTAGCCTTGCAAAAGTTAAAAAACGGTTAGACACTATGGAAAATAGGCTCTCAGATACCCATGACTTTCAAGTTGAATCAAGGGAACAGTTACTCCAAATGGAAAAAGTCTTGGCGGTTATCAAAGCAAAGAATGAGGATTTGGAAGCACACTCTTGGTGCCACAATCTCAGAATTATTGGCCTACCCAAATCCACCGCCATCCCAAGAATAGAGCGGATGTATGACGTTACAACGCATACTTTTGCAACGCATACCTTTACAACGCATATTTTACAACGCAACATCATTACAACGCATTCCATTACAACGCATGCCATTACAACAAATTATTAAAAATTACCTTTACAACGCATTCCATTACAACGCATACTACCGTTACAAAGCATACCATTACAACGCATACCATTACATTGCATGTATGGTAAGTATTGGATAGTGTAGGGGTAAAAATTACTATTCTAACTCCAGGGGGGTGCAACAGTAGGGTAAGTGTTGGATAGTGTAGGGGTAAAAATTACTATTCTAACTCCAGGGGGGTGCAGCAGTAGGGTAAGTGTTGGATAGTGTAGGGGTAAAAATTACTATTCTAACTCCAGGGGGTGCAACAGTAGGGTAAGTGTTGGAAAGTGTAAGGGTACTATGCGTTGTAATGTTATGCGTTGTAATGGTATGCGTTGCAATGACATGCGTTGTAGTGGTATGCGTTGTAGCGTCATGCGTTGTAATGGTTGCGTTGTAATGGCATGCGATGTAATGGATGTTGCGTTGTAAAAGTTTTGCTGTAATGTTAGTGCGTTGTAAAAGTTGCGTTGTAAAGGTTGTTTCCCAATGGAGCCCTACATTGAGAACCTATTGCGCGATCTGTTTGGCCCGGTACTTTGCCCAGTCTTGATAGTTGAACGCGCGCACCGCTCACGGGGGCCTAGATCACCGGCTGGTTCTGTGCCTCAGCCCATAATAGCGCGCCTCTTAAACTACAGAGATAGGGATGCTGTCCTGTAGGCCGCCAGAGACCAAAGTCAAATAAACCACCAGGGCAATTCCCTCTCCTTTTCCCAGACTAACTCCGATGGTGCAGGCCGTACGCAGGGAGTTTATGCCGGCGAAACGCATCCTCCAACGGGCCTCCATCGAGTACGCTATGCTCTATGCGGCCCAATAAAAAATTACACATGATGGGCAACCCCACTTCTTCACAGACACCAAAGCAGCCTTGAAGTTCACTAAAGATATAAGCACCCAAATACTTTCTCCCCGCTCCTCACAAGTAACTGGTTCAAAACGCAACCTGAGTGACAATGACTGATCGCACCACTCTATGTTTAGTGGAACTGCTATTATGCTCTTTAGCGTTAACTGGTATTTACGTATCAAGTCTATTTAAATGTAAAATAAGCAAATTCCATGCACCCTAATACGTCCCGGCCACCCTGCCACTTGGTAAGGGATACGCCGGTGACCCAGGACCAACTGGGAGATCTCCCATGTTTTTTGTTGTTTGGGTTAACACAGGGAAATGGCGTTGGCCTGTGGGCAATGCAACACAACCTATTTGGGGGGTTGGTGTGGGAGGGGGTGGGGTTGGGAGGTTATTGCGCTCCTAGGAAGGGGGGGACTAAATACAGTTCATGTGTTTACAGTAGACCACAAGTTGTTTTTCTCAGATGACATTCCAGCTCCATGCAAGAACCCATCATGTGATATTAGCAGGTTCCCGTGCTCTATCGTTTATCTAAATGTGCATTGTTATAGGTCACGTAGCACACTATACAACACCATAGCAACTATATGACTGAGGCCAAATTTCTTACCGAGAACATCAGAGGGCTAAATGACTTCACGAAAGCTAAGCTAATGCATACATATCTAATTAGGCATAAAATCGACATATGTTTTTTGTAGGAGACACACCTGAAAGCTGGGGCTGACCCAAAGCTGCACAATAAATACTGGGGTGAGGTGCACTCAGCTCCGTACTCTAACTATGCAAGAGGAGTATCTGTGCTGATCAGGCGGGGGCTGGGCTGGATAACTTCCCATACGGAAGTTGACCCAGAGGGGAGGTACGTTATTTAGAGAGGTACCCTAATGTCTATCCAGGTAACCTTGGTGGCTGTATATGGTCCAAACGTGGACAATCTCGGTTTCTTTCTCACCGTCTGGGCAAAGGCGATGACAATGGGAGGGCATACAGTGATTTGGGGCGGGGACTTCAACACTATCTTACAAGATGAGGCGGACAGGGTGGGTGCTGCCCGCAGACCACATCTCAGAGCCACTCAGCAAATTACTTCCGTTATACAAGATCATGAACGTATAGATATTTGGCGCAGCAGGCATCCAGATGCTAGAGAGGGTACATGCATAACATCTCATCAAAATGCCTGGTCCAAATTGGATTATTGGCTGGTCACGAGTGATATAGCATCCTCGACCACAGACATTATGCACTTGCCACGCACGCTTTCTGACCATGCACCAGTAGCACTGAGCTAGAACATACCACAAACTTTACCTCGTGCATTCAGCTGGCGACTGCCGCCGCATGCTCTACTAGACACAGCATTTAGAGAAGAGTTCCACAGTGAACTTACCCAGTACTTCTTCATTAATGAAGGCTCAGTGGAATCTCCTTCCACTCTGTGGGAAGCCTTTAAGGCAGTTAAAGAGGCACATGTCTTGCCAAACAATCTGGGGTTTTAAAATCAATTAGACAAACACTGACAAGACTAAAACAAGAAATCCGCGACACTGAAATCCTATTCTACCAATCAGGTGCACCCATACATCTCGCAACACAGAGAGGGAACATTTCAGAGTTCAGGGAAGAGGCTGACAGAGAGACCCGCTTCCTGGGGAAAAATGCCAAATCTCGCAGTTACAGAGAGGGTGATAGGCCGGGAAAAGCTCTAGCGAACACACTCAGACAACATACGACCTCGACGTACATGACTGAATTACTAGACGAAGACTCGGCTTCACTTAGAGGTCAACAGGCCACACATACACATCTAACTAACTTCTACTCCTCACTATGCACGGCCACGCAGACTGCCCCTCACCCTAGCTACAAGCATACTTAGACTCCATTGAACTGGTTTGGCTAAGCGAGGCCACCGGGCCTATTTGGATGAGCCATTTTCCGGGGAAGATATTGTGCAGGTTATCAGTTGCCTGCCAGGTGAGAAGGCCCAAGGACTGGACGGGCTAACAACCTCATTTTACAAAACCTATGCGGACAAGCTCGCACCTCGCTTACTAGCAGTATACTAAGAATCTCTAGACTGCGGCTCTCTGCCACAAACAATGAAGGAGGCTGTGATCATTTATCTCTTGAAACCAGAGAAAGCGGCTAACCTCTACGATTCATACCGATTGCTCTCTAATGAACTTTGATGCCAAAATCCTTGGCAAGTTAATTGCCAACAGGCTGCAGCCACTCTTGTTGCTCATAGCCAGACCGAACGAGTCCGGATTTATCCTTGGCAGGTCCACAACTCATAATTTATGCACCTTCTTTGCTGCAGTCCACCAAATAGACCCACAATTGCCAGCCATCGCTACCTTCCTTGACGCTACTAAAGCGTTCGACTCACTGGAATGGCCATATTTGTTCACTATATTACCCAGGTTGGGGTTCAGTCCCAATTTCATCAAGCTTATTCGCCTACTCTATGCTGAGCCCACGGCTCGTCTGAAAGCAAATGGATTGCTGTCGGAGCCTTTCCCAATAACACACGGTACCAGTTAGGGCTGTCCCCTCTCACCACTGCTATGTGCAGTGGCGATGGAACACCTAGCTGCCAGAATACGACAGCACCACACTTTATGAGGGCTTGGTTTCACAGACAGAGGCTTAATTATTTCAATGTATGCTGATGACATTACACTGTACATTCGTAAACCGGACGAAAATTTGAATCCAGTGCTGCGGGAAGTTCTCCAATTTGGAGGTATGGCTGCCCCACTCGATGCAGAGCTGGAGTTCCCGCTTACATGGGCGGATGGCTTGGTAAAACATTTAGGCATATGGCTCAGTAGAAACACACAAGAAATCTGGCGCATGAACTTTGGTCGACTACTAGAGTGGCTGGAGCGCAAGTCAAGTTACTGGTCGGCTTTGCCATTGTCACTGGCTGGCAGAATAGCCATAACAAAAATGATAGTCCTCCCCAAGTTCTTATATTTATTCGTAAATATCCCCATCCCCCTCACTCAAGCCTTTTTTAAATCCCTCCGCTCCATTGTGATTGCCCTGGTATGAGCTGGGAAGCAGCTACGGGCGGGATGGGAACTATTGACATGACCGCTCTAGCGGGGGGCTGGATGCTCCCGACTTTGAATATATGCATTATGTGTACATGCCCAATATCTCCATTTCTGGGTGCACCCGGTCCCATTCCAGCCACACGTGGCGATCAAAAAAGGATGTAGCAGACCCCACCTTTCTGCATGATGCCCTATACAAACCTTACCACAGAACAACCGGGGAGGTGAACACAGTCGAGACATTGCACTGGGTCTTGGAGGTCCTGAGGAGGCGCTTTGAGACCCTCTCTATACACCCTCCACTCCACTTGCATATCACCCACTTTTCCCTTTTTTACAAGACAAAGGGGCTATTAATCGTGCCTGTGCAATGGGCCTAAACACACTAGGGGATCGCTAGCCGCAGGGCACGTTCATAGAGAAACCACACAATCAAGGGGGACCTCCAGGGCCTGTTCAAGAATTGCTTCTATACTACCAACTTAGAGCCCATGCAGACCAATACATAACTCCTTTCCAGAGGCCCCAGCTACAATGGCACCACTGGAACATGTACTTGTTACCCCATCTCCCCGTAAATTAGTTACCAGGCTATATAATCTAACACAATCAAAGACTCCTTTTGTCGACCTACGTGCTTTGGAGCAGTGGCGGGTGGATCTCGGAGAATCACTTACAGACGAACAGTGGTCCTGTTTCTGCTCCCAGCTCAGGTACTTATCCCAAACTATAAGCTGAGGCTTATCCATTTTAAAATCATTCACAGGTTATACCGCACCCCTCTACAACTACACAAAATGGGATTACGCCAAAATGCGAACTGCTGGAAATGTAAACAAGATAAGGCATCATTCCTGCATGTTGCGTGGACCTGCCCACCATTGCCCGCTTCTGGGAAGGAGTCTTGGAAATTATACACGTGATCAAATATATATATATATTTTAAAACTATTCTCAATGTTAGTGTCCTGACTTTTTTTGTGAACTAAACAAAAATGCTTCTGTCATTACCCTAAATCAGAGGTCTTCAAACTGGGGGGCGTGCCCCTTTGGGGAGGCCTCAAGTGATCTCGGGGAGGGCACCAGTCTCTGGCCAAGAGAAGCATCATGCTTTGCTTTAAGTGTTAAGATCATGCGCGGCATTAAGCCACCTTGTAATGGGCCCTCACTAAAAACTAATGTCATTTATATTCTGACTGGGAGTATGTGTAAAATTGGGTAACAGAGCTTAACTACAATGTTTAAATATGTTTACACATATTTAAACATTGCCAATTTAGCAGAATAATTGTGAAAATAATTAAGGCAGGACATTTTTTTTACGGGGAGGGCGCAGCATTAAGAAGTTTGAAGACTCACTGGTCAAAATACTTTTCACCCCTATCTCAAGTACCTTTTTGTGGTATATAAATAAATAATACCGGATCTAGGTTTTACTGGACATAGCAATAACAGATAGCTCAATAAATAAGAGTCAAGATTCGAGGTAGTAGGAGTTTGCAGGTTTAATACAGCATAAAGGACAGGAACAGGATAACCTGCACGGGAACAGGATGGCAGCGCTGCCGGGGGCAGGATCAGAATAGGCGTAACATTTAATAACAGTGCACAAATATATATACTAAAACAGTTACATTACAATGAATTACAGTAGGCGGAGCAGTGGGTGTGGTCAATAGCAGTCGCGAAAGATAAGGGTGAAAATGGGTGTAACAGGGGCGTATACATAGACATGTGATGCAAACGTAACAGAATATGTCATAAATGGGGCGGAAACATGGAGGGGGCTACCTAAGGAGCCGGGACCTCTAACCTAATGGTGCGCGCAAATTGACAATGACGTGTTACTAGGAGAAGCTGGGGGCTATGAACTCTGTGCTAGGAGCAGAGACTGAAGTCTGGAGAGTCAGGGCGACATGTACCTAAACAGTATCTAGTATCTAATGTTTGGAGAACATGTTGATAGAATCCAAAAGTTATCGGGGTAAAGGCTAACAGACTCTAAGAATGGTGCATGCATTATTCTACATGTAGTGCGTGTTGAGGAATATTAAATGACCATTAAATGCAGTATTTCTCTTACATGGAGACGTAAAGGCTAGACAATGACGGAAACTATTGATGCTATTCAGTAGCTTAGGAATGCAGAGAAGGAGGGCTGGACTGATAACTAGAATCATAACATACTCTTGGCAGACTCAGAGGCAGAGCCAGGCTGAGCCGGGCACTGTGAGGCAGGAAGTAAGTGAAGGGTCGAGGATACAGGTGGGGGCTGTATCGCTCCTCAGCGAGGACTCAGAAGACAGGAGCTGAATCTGGTGTCCGGGCCCTTTTGAGGCCTAGAAACGGGGACTTTACAATAAAATAACGTGCACACTGAGAAACGTGGCAACGTAGCTTTACATAGGCCTAATACTCGTAGCTTTCACGAGAACTGGAAACTGGCATACTAGAGATGGACACAACTGTAATTGCGTCTTTAATCGATCATAAGGGAATACATATGCATATTAATCATGCACATACAACATAACATGGGGAACACGTAGGGACACAGAACATGGCAAAATTTACTTTTCCACATTCCCTCCTTGTCACTACGTTTCCATCAGGAAACATCAATATTCATGATACCATCTATCATTTCATACAGTATCATTTGCTCGTCTCGAATTGTCTTGGAACGGGATTTAGGACGGGACTTGGGACTAGGAATACAAGAGGTAGCACAAATGCCGCAAATCGCAGGGCCACATTGTAAACAGAGGCAGCAACTGAATATGATCGCTACTGCAATACCCAGAAATGACAATACTTTCCATCCCCAGGCGGAAATTATATTCCAGAACCAACCGGACCATGTCCAGGTGCCTGGATCTTGGTGTAACATATGGGCAATTTTATGGAGTCTGGTAATAGCTGAATAAACAGACGGTGCGTTATTAGGAATGAAAATGCAGCAACTAGATCCGATGACTCTACATGCCCCGCCCCTATCGGCCAGTATGACGTCAAGGACGAGACGATTCTGGAGCACGACAATTCTCATAAAGGATTGTTCTTCGGTTAAGTTACCTAGAGCAGAAGTAGTCTCGATCACTACTGCTTCAAGGGTTCTCGTTAATCTACGTATCAGTTTACTATTTACAACAGTACCTAAGTAGGGGAAGACACCTTTATTGATATCTATGTATTGTTCTAGAGCAGTTTCAGTATAATCGACAATCGGGAAATTTCTCTTGTGTCTAGTATGTACTAGGTGGGAATTCCTATGATAGTCAGGTGGGGCTAGGAAAACTGGTGGCAGTAGGAAGGCAATGTAACATGTACCATCCCAATCAAGGGGCAGACGAACATATGCGGTCTGACCACAAACAAAATAAGAATGACGTGAAGCTTTGAAAATAGATTTCCTACTGTCACTATACTTGACAATAGTAGTACAATCACTATGGCCTACATGTACGGAACCATTATTTCGGACACATAATTCACCTTTGACTGGTAGTACTGACATGGCAGGTAAGTCTGGAGTAGAATCAGACTGAACATTCAGGACCATGAAATTCGAAGAATAATTACCCAAATTATAAACTTCATTTTCTAGATCTAACCCTGTTCTGTGGGGAAGACCTTGCTTGTCTGGGAAACATGTACTGTTCAGAAAAGACATATCTGTTGAGGATGACGTTAACGTGGACCATGCTCCACACGAACCATTATGTGAAAATGGATAAGGAAAGAGTGGCAGAACTCCCTTCGGTGTCTGGAAAGGGGGGAGTCGACCACACACCCAACAATTTGTGGCATTGCTGATCTGGTGTGAATAATGTAACATGCGGATAAAGGAGTTATTACGCATAGCAAGACGATATGAGAGTTCATGAGGAGGCAGATCACTAAACGTGTGCTCTACTGTAACATTAGCAGACTTATTTACATGAGAAACTGGAAAATACAAATAAAATGCATAACTGGTGCAGGAAATCATAATGCTGAAATATAGCAGAAAACATAAAATAATAGTGCAACTTCTAGAGTTCTCACTAACTCTCTCTCTGTGGGGGTCTATTATATACATGTCAGAAACCGGTCTAACCGTTTCACCTAGGGGAGGACTTAGACAATCAAACTGGCTGACTTATTTTACTAGACCTTAGTTTAAGCTTATACTCCTGCTGCGGAGTTTTCTCTAACAGGGAAGGGTTCGTAGCAATGTCTTTTGCGGGACAGTCCTTAAGAATAGTACTTTGGCAGTCTTTAGAATCCTCGGAAATGTTCTTTGAAACAGGCTTTAGTCCAAAAAATCTTTTCACATGTGACAGGTGGACCCAGCCCTTCCTGCCTTCCAGCTTGACGGCAGTACGGGTGGCCAGGAGGACCTGTCGGGGTTCCTTCCAGCGAGGCTCCAGCGGACTTGAACGATCAAAATTCCGGACGAGAACCATGGATCCGGGAACGATTTCATGCGGTGCCACCTCGGTATTGTCTGGAAAGGCGGCAGCAACCTGTGAACGACAAGAGTTGAGGGCAGACATCAAGGAAGCTAGGTAATCTGTCAGCATATTACTTGAAACATCGGTAATACTTCGAGGTCTAGGTGTACCCCACATGTTAGGGGGGCGGCCGAATACGACCTCGTACGGGGACAGACCTGATCTGGAATGTGCGACCATGCGCATATAAAACAAGGCGACTGGCAGAGCTACTAGCCAGTCCACACCTTTCTCTTTACATACTTTTGCAATTCGAATTTTCAGGGTCTGGTTATGTCTCTCTACTAGACCGGCTGCTTCAGGATGGCGTACACAATGGAACTTCCACTGGTACCCTAACAGAAGGGAAACATGTTTCATCAACTCAGATGAGAATGGCTGGCCGTTGTCAGAATATACGACTCTAGGGAGTCCATAACGGGGGAAGAATTCACGAACCAACTGCTTGGCAGTGGTCGCGGCTGTGTAATCTGGGACTGGATATGCCTCTGTCCACCTGGACAAAGCGCATACCACTACAAGGACATACTTGAAACCTCGACATCGCTCCATCTGAATATAATCCATCTGGAGGACTTCATAAGGGTGGTCAGGAGGCTGGAATCCACCTTGTTCCACCGGAACACTTTTACCTGGATTAAACTGACAACATATCATACAGGTACGGACTTTCTGCTTGGCTGCAGCTCGTAAATGCTTGTTGAACCAAATGTTCTGGATACTATCTAACATAGCTTTTTCTCCTAAATGTGCTGGACTATGTGCGGTATTGATAATGACTTGAACCATAGAATCGGGGAGAAACCATGTGGCTTTACCCTTCGTTACCCATCCCTGATCTGTCTGGACCCCTCCTTGTTCGGACCATTTCTTGATTTCCTCGGGAGTAGCATGTAACTGGATATCTATGACATCTTGAGTAGGGTCCTTAACTGTCATACATGTAGTCTGTTCTAGAGTGGATGTCGGTGTCTTGTTAACTGGAATGTCCTGTGTCTGTGCTGTAAGCTTGGCTGTGCGATCTGCTAGATCATTACCTTGGGAAATAGTGTCAGTAACTTTCGTATGTGCTTTGCATTTCATGATAGCAATGGATGTCGGTAAGTGTATGGCATCTAACAGAGCTTGAATAAGGAGACCATGCTGAATCTTGGTTCCATGAGAAGTCATGAAACCTCTCTCCTGCCAGAGCACTCCAAAGTCGTGTACGACTCCAAATGCGTAGCGTGAATCTGTGTAAACATTAACTTTCAGGTTCTTAGCGTGTATGCAGGCTTGTGTCAGAGCAACTAGCTCTGCTGCTTGAGCGGACAGAGTGTCAATACGGTGTGTTTCAATAACTTCAGTGTCAGTAGTCACTGCATACGCGGCTACTAGTTCTCCTGTACTTGTTCTCATACATGAACCATCCACATAAAGTGTCAGGTCGGGATCTGGTAATGGAATATCTGTCAAGTCTTGTCTTGGCTTAGTCATAATGTTAACTACTTCCACACAGTCGTGTGTGGCAGGATTTGAAGTAACTGACGTTAACAGTGTTGCAGGATTTAGAACGTTGCAGCGTCTGATTTCTATGTGTGGCTGGAACAGTGTCAATTCATAACCTGTTAAACGTGCAATTGTCAAGTGCTGAGTCTGTGTTCGGTTTAAAAGAACTTCCACGGAGTGTGGAACTTGTACTGTCAAGGAATGTCCTAATACTATGGAATCACTTTGTCTGATAGCTAGTGCTGTGGCTGCAACTGACTTGAGGCACGCAGGCAGAGCCTGGGCTACAGGATCTAATGTGCTCGAAAAATAAGCACAGGGCTTGTATTGTCCTGCTTGATCTTGTGTGAGAACAGATAATGCTGTACCTTCACGTTCAGTGACAAAAAGTGTAAAAGGCTTACTGTAGTTCGGTGTTGCTAGAACTGGAGCTTGGCATAGAGCTTTCTTTAACTCATTAAAACTAAGTGTATGTTCAGATGTCCAAGGGAGGACAGTCGATACGGCTGCCTCCTGTGTCGTTAACTGTATCAGTGGTTTAGCTAGAAATGCATACTGAGGAATCCATTGTCTGCAGTAAGAAGTGAGGCCGATAAAAGCACGTACCTCCTTCTGGGTCTTGGGCTGAGGAAGACTCGCTATTAACTGGATACGGTCAGGTGTCAACTGCCTACCCCTCTTGGACAGTAAGTGGCCTAAGTAGATCACTTGCTGGACACAGAATTGAAGCTTAGAAGGGGACACCTTGTGCCCCATCTCGGCAAGGAAATACAAGACTGTAAGGGATGCTCGCTCGCAAGCACGTTCAGAACGGGCTGTGATCAGTAGATCATCGACATACTGGAGCAGGGCAGTGTCAGTTGGCATGTGAATATTGTCTAGTTGTCTCTTAAGTGCTTGACTGTAAATACTAGGACTTTCCGTGAAACCTTGAGGAGCTCGTGTGAACATATAGCTCCTTCCATTTAAACAAAATCCGAAAAGGAACTGGCTGTCTGGATGAATGGGGACACTAAAAAATGCGTTCTTGAGGTCTATGACTGAAAAAAATGAGGCTTCAGAATCAATGGCTGTCAATAGGGAAGAGATATCTGGGACAACTGGGTACTGGGGAATAATACATTTGTTGAGTTCCCGAAGGTCAATCACTAATCGATATACTGGGGGTGCATTTGGATCAGTACGTTTCATGACTGGAATGATCGGAGAATTACATACATTGGAGTCAGTTTCTACAACTACTCCTTGAGCGATGAGCTCGTCAATAATTTTGGATAAGGCTGCTACAGCCTCAGGTGGCAATCTGTACTGTCTGATTCGTGGTAACACTACACCTGGCTTGAGAGTCACACGATGGGGTGTGATTTGCATATAACCAACATCAGTTGGACCTTGCGCCCATAGATGCTGCGGAACATTAGACAATCTTGGATCAAAATCTCGTAATACATAGTGACCCTTGAAGTCACGTAGGAACAGTCGTATTCCCTCTGGGGAACAGCAAATAACTGCACCTAATTCTTTCAGTGTTCTAATACCTAACAAATTTTCTGGACATGACTTCGTAAGTAACAGATCAGTAGTGCGGGACAATGGACCTACTTCTAGAGTAACTGGCTTAGATATCTCGTTTACAATAGGCTTTCCTGAAAATCCAAGGGAAACATTTCTTGAGCCTGAGAGCGGAGCCCCTGGAACTTCGGCGTGACTGATGGTGGTCCTACTTGCCCCTGTATCAATCAAAAACTTTCTGTCTTTCCCTAATACTTGACTATGAACATAGGGACCCTCTTGATCTACAGGTATCTCGATGAGAGGCAAGCCTACCTCCCTCTCTAGGCTGTTTCATGAGTACGGCTGATACTCTGGATACTCGGACTGCGCATACTGGTACATCTGCTGTGTAACATGCTGTGTTGCAGCAATAGGCTGCGGTGCTGGAACTGTCTGTTGTGCATTCTGTGGCTGAGAAGTCTGTGAAACTTGTTCTTGTCTAGGCGGACGTGGTCTTTCTTTAGTTTTACCAGTAGCTATATTGTGTTTCAGAACTGCACACTCGTTTATGAAATGACCTGGCTGTTTACAATAATTGCAGTTCCCTTTAACGGGAGCTGCAGGATGACTGGCTTGATTCGGACCCCTCTTTTGACTGTCTTGAGGAACAGATTGTGCAACCAGCACTTTCATTTTCGTGTCCTTCATACGTTTTCTCTCGTGATCTTGTTCTTCTCTGATTCTATTCTGGTGGTACTGGAGCATCTGTAACATTTGGGACGGGGTATTAGCTTGCCAGGTACTTTCGACTTTCAAAACTCGATTCTTAACTTGTGGACTTGAATTCTCGACTAATTTAGTAACAAAAAGATGAGGGTATGACTCGCTACTTGTCTTGAGGCCACTGTTGATACTAAAGCATTTCTCGAATCTAGAATAAAAATCACTAGTGTCTTCGTCTTGTTTCTGTTTACAGGCTGAGATTGCATCCCAGTCTTCCTTTTTAGTGGCTAATAATCTTGGCAAAACTTGTATTAACAGTTCTGGTAATTCTTTACATTTTTCTCCTAGACCGGTACCTGGTACTCGTATCTTATCTTCAGCTTCGAGAACTGCCCAATCGATCTTTTTCTCTCCCACCTCCCAATCTTTTTCCTTGAGTTTTTCGTATACCCCTGCGGGCAACAGGACTTTTAACATTTTAATTATATCTGGATACGTGTATTCTCCCATACGGAGCATGTCTTTTAATTCTCGGTGGAACCCTGCTGGATCTTTGTCATGACAGGGAATTAATTTTTTCATCTCTAAGAGTTCCATCTTTGTAATCGGAGTGTAAACAAACACTCGTTGCATTTCACCATCTGTTGTCCTGACTGGGTGTACTTCTCGTAACGGATTCTGTCTATCTATGTAAAAGGGTTTACTTTCTGGGGGTGAGACATGAACAAAATGCGGGTTCAGAAACGTTCTATATTTGTGGCGTTGTTCTAGAATGACACTAATTAAATCGGTACCTAAACCTTTCCATCTATACTGGAGTAACTCGTTCAGGACATCGTGTAACGGACCTGGATCAGAATGTTGACCCTCATACAGAGTAATGAGGTGCTGGATCATATACATACCCACCAGTCGTTGCTCGGCTGGAGGCAGTTTCAGAAACATTTGTGCCACTATTTCATCTGGAAAAGTGGTAGAATCAGTAATCCATCGGACTGCTGATCGGACTAGTTCTTGTTCATGCATAGTACTTAACTCACTATAACCGATTCGTGACTTCAAAATGTGATCGGTAGCTTGAAATACTTGTTCTAGAGAACCTTGTTCTGGTGCTGGATGATGAATAGTTTTCTTGTAGTCTAGACGTGAATGTCGGTCTGGAAATCTAGATTTTCCTACATACGCTATTCTGGCGGGATTCTCGTCCTCTACCTCTTCAGTAGAAGAGTCATTCTCTTTCTCGCTTACTTGTGCTGCTTTACGTTGTTCATGTAACTTTATTATTTCTTTACGAATTCTCTTGTACATACTCTCTATACTACTGATAGTCTTGTGTTTACCCTCGGCTATATTATCACTCCACCTTGTCAGGATTTTCATTTCGGCCTGATCTTTAGTCGGGGAATCTTGTTCTCTTATTAGACAATTAATCAGGAACTTTAATAACATGAGCTGGATCTCAGCTTTCCTTTGAGACATGGCTTCGCCAATACTTTCTGGATCATCCCCTGTACGGATGAAACGATATATTCTGTCTAGATCTCCTTTCATATCTGGTAGGGTGTCTAAATACCCGGTCACCCGTCTTACACGGATGGAATATATTACTGTACTATCATCACCTGCAACTGGATCATAGCGGCATTCAGTGAGAGCTCGTCGGATTTCTGCAACGGACTTAAATTTGGGCGTACGCTGTAACGCACATTCATGTAACTCGGCCAACGTTCTACGTTGGTGTGGTGGCGGGGTACCAGGAGGACCTCCTCCTGCGGCCCCTAAACTGGAATCATCGACTGATACTCTTCGTGCTGGCAGAGTGGGAAATTGTAATGTAGGCTGGACCGGGGGTACCGTAGCGGGTACTCCGGTGTCTGGAGGAGCAGGATTTACATTATTTACAGGAACTGGCGGAACAGGATTTGCATATTCTGGAACTGTGTCGTCCAAGTAGGACGAGATGAAAATATCAGCTGCGGTCGGTTTGTGACGTAGCTTAGTCGGAACTAATGGTGGCGGAAAATTACTGGATGCCTCCGGGGTCGCTTTTGGCAAGCCCTCGGCAAGAAGAGGATACATACCCTTAATGAGGGCATGCCTCTGTCTATCTGACTGTTCAGTTTTGACTCGTTCACCTATCTCGATTAGTTCCCTTTCTTGGGCTCGTTCTAAGGATTCTCTACTTAATTCTGACCTTCTGATTTCTTTTTCGGTTCTTTTATGAGATTCTTTGCGCCATAACTCGATGGCATCTTTCTGTGACTGTCTGGCTTTCTTTTTCCATAATGCTTCTTCTACTCGCATGATGCACTCGGCATCCCATGTACCCGATACGGGCCATCTATACTTTTCTTCTAACTGTTTGGTATACTCTACCCATAAATCTAGATATAATATGGCACTTATGCCATGCTTCTGATACATAAAGTGACCTGGACTGTCCCTAGGCGGGACAGGAACTGCTTCTTCTAACAGACCTTTTCTAGTTCTTAACTGACGTAGTCTGGAAAATAACGGCATGACTGAACTGTAATCTAGACACAATACAATACACAACGAACACGATAACTACACCACTTTCATACCACGACATTAAAAATACATGAAGAACATTTAAAATAACAGTTCGAACAGAATACTACCTGGAATACTGAAAACAGAATACATGAATTTCTCGAGAACAGAACTGACTAGAACAGAAACTAGATGCACTGCTAAAACAGTACGAAACTTACCGGTCTCATAAAGAGACACGTCAGGACCCGCATCCACCGAAGTGGACACTTCGTTTTTGGGTCTGTGTACCACCAACCCACGGACCAGAGTCAATTTAGATTGACCCTGTCTAGATACTACCCCAGCAATGGTACTCACCGGGCAGCAAGAACGGAAGGCCTCGGACTAGACTGGACTGCTTCGACGCCGGACGGACGAACTTCGGACTTCTGTTACGGGTGGGCCTCCGGATACCTCGGACCTTGGACTCTCGACTTGGGCTCTGGTCGGGACTCGCCGCGTTCCTCCACCGCCTCGTCTGGATGCTGGACCGCCACCTCCGTCTCCTCCGTGGGCCTGAGGGATACTTGAAGCAGAAATATCTGCACGTGCACGGTATGGTTCCGTCACGGCTGCAGAGGGTCAGGGGGCCGGCGTGGCTTCACCGGCGCGTGGGGAAAGGGCAAGTCCCTGTTCGGGCGCCATTATGTGGTATATAAATAAATAATACCGGATCTAGGTTTTACTGGACATAGCAATAACAGATAGCTCAATAAATAAGAGTCAAGATTCGAGGTAGTAGGAGTTTGCAGGTTTAATACAGCATAAAGGACAGGAACAGGACAACCTGCACGGGAACAGGATGGCAGCGCTGCCGGGGGCAGGATCAGAATAGGCGTAACATTTAATAACAGTGCACAAATATATATACTAAAACAGTTACATTACAATGAATTACAGTAGGCGGAGCAGTGGGTGTGGTCAATAGCAGTCGCGAAAGATAAGGGTGAAAATGGGTGTAACAGGGGCGTATACATAGACATGTGATGCAAACGTAACAGAATATGTCATATATGGGGCGGAAACATGGAGGGGGCTACCTAAGGAGCCGGGACCTCTAACCTAATGGTGCGCGCAAATTGACAATGACGTGTTACTAGGAGAAGCTGGGGGCTATGAACTCTGTGCTAGGAGCAGAGACTGAAGTCTGGAGAGTCAGGGCGACATGTACCTAAACAGTATCTAGTATCTAATGTTTGGAGAACATGTTGATAGAATCCAAAAGTTATCGGGGTAAAGGCTAACAGACTCTAAGAATGGTGCATGCATTATTCTACATGTAGTGCGTGTTGAGGAATATTAAATGACCATTAAATGCAGTATTTCTCTTACATGGAGACGTAAAGGCTAGACAATGACGGAAACTATTGATGCTATTCAGTAGCTTAGGAATGCAGAGAAGGAGGGCTGGACTGATAACTAGAATCATAACATACTCTTGGCAGACTCAGAGGCAGAGCCAGGCTGAGCCGGGCACTGTGAGGCAGGAAGTAAGTGAAGGGTCGAGGATACAGGTGGGGGCTGTATCGCTCCTCAGCGAGGACTCAGAAGACAGGAGCTGAATCTGGTGTCCGGGCCCTTTTGAGGCCTAGAAACGGGGACTTTACAATAAAATAACGTGCACACTGAGAAACGTGGCAACGTAGCTTTACATAGGCCTAATACTCGTAGCTTTCACGAGAACTGGAAACTGGCATACTAGAGATGGACACAACTGTAATTGCGTCTTTAATCGATCATAAGGGAATACATATGCATATTAATCATGCACATACAACATAACATGGGGAACACGTAGGGACACAGAACATGGCAAAATTTACTTTTCCACAGAAGGTAAGGCTGTACCTTGCACGAAGATAGTCACAAGAGATTTGGGCAGGAGAATATGTCTCATTTGAGCAGAAAATGTGCTTTAGTGAAATATTTTGTGCTCAAGCCAATCTGCTAGCATCAAAAATCACATGATAGTTTGCAATAAATGCAATGGTGAGAAGTTCACACATGTTGCGTAGCGTGAAATTCGGCAACTATGTGAGATTAACCAAGTTGAACAAAGAATTTGCACATTTTTAATGTGAAGTTAGTGGCAAGAAAATAACCCTATAACAATGGAAACATGTTCATCATAGCATATTATGGTAGTAATTTCATTGTATTTTTTCAAGTTCAAATTTACTCCTGCTAAAGAGCTGTTAGTCGTCCTGCAGGTTAGAAATGTATCAAATAATGTGTTTTTTGACTGCACCTTGTCATCAGAATTCTCTTACTGGTGTGGGCAATCTGCTGCATCACATTTTCTTTCTTTTTGTTTCTCGCTTCGGTTGGCTGCTACAAATGTTTCTGCCAGGGCTACCCTGTCTAAATGGAATGGAATCTCTGAAGGATGCTAAACTGTGCAATTTACCCAGCACTAGACTTAAAAAGAACTGATCTCATCATACCACCATTGAATGCTTTTCTCTGGCTACTCTGTCAAGCAAATGGGAGTTTTCAGATCCCTCAACGTCATTCACCAGGTATTACTAAACTTCTGGCTTCTCACCATCTACCACCCCACCACCCATTAGAATTTCCCCATATGATTTTTCCCCTCTAGGCTGGGTTCAAGAAATGTAGAAAAGATCCATAGACCTACCAGTCTTATCGTGAGTGAGTTAAGCTTTATTGTTCAATTACTTAAAATCATTACAATATACTATTATTACAATAATCTAACGGAAAAAAGAAAAAAGTTAAGATCTCACACAACTTGCTACGAGCTGTAGAAGAGTTTAAAACATTAAAAACAGTTTATCCAAACTGGCAATAAAGTGCAAGTGCATAAAACTTTGTGGGGAGTATTGTCATAGTCTCTCTTGCTTGAAGACCAGCTGGTTTCTTTTTTGTGACTCAGTTTTCTGTGGCAGGGCTGCCCGGATTGATTCTGTGAATTTCCCTAGCCGCGCAACTATTTGGGCTGTTTTAGCAGAAAAACACAGGTCTGAGACTTCTCTGCATCGTACTAGGCCGTAGGACCTGAAATGGGAAGAACCAGCCGGTGCCGCTCGTTAGCCAGCTTAGGACAGCAGCACAGCATATGGAGCTAGGATTCCCAATGACAGCTACAAAGACGACATGCTGCTGAATTGTCCTTCCGGGCCCAGGACAATTCAGCAGCATGTCGCCTTTGTAGCCAATCTTATCAATTTTGGGACTAGACCTGTCTAAAATCGAACCTCTTGACACCATTCTGCTAGGACTCCACATTTGCATCCGCATTCCAGGAAGTTTTTACATGAATGGTAAATACTCCTTTGAAGAGATACTAATATCCTTATGAATGCCAAGCTTTGAACATATCTCTGATTATTGACAATAGAAAAGGTCCTTCTATGATGGCAATGGATCCTCTATGAATAGGAAAAGTTTCAATATAATACTCTACACTAAAATGAAAGAATTACTTTTTTACTGCACGTGTAAAAAAAGATAAATCAAAGATTAAAACAAGGTCCAGCCTCCATTTTAAATCCTGAGCTAAGTGTGGGGGGTGGTAATATTACGCCTGCTAGTAAATAAATAAATCCGTATTTGTAAAGCACGCACTACTCACCCTTAAGGGTCTCATGGCGCTGGGGGCCGTCGTGGAAATTAAGTGAGATATTGCCCAGAGTCACATGGTGCTGAGCTGAGCTGCCTTCTGGAGCCGGGGATCAAACCATGAACCCTGTGCTCCGAAGTCAGCTGCCCTGGCCCCTGCACCACACCTCACCACTAGTACCAGTCCTGAGGCTAATGGTAATTCTGAGTTGCACTAGGGTGAAGGAAAATCTACCACAACATTTCACATTGATCTTTACAATGCCCGGCAATTGACTGTTATATAGTTTGTATTTACCATTGTAATGTCACGGTTCGCGGCGTTGCCGCGGCCGGCCATTCCCGCATACACACACGGGAGGCCGAAATACTCACTTCCGGCCGGAACCTGAGTACCCGGTCTAGTCCCGGGCAGCAGAGCACCGAAGCACTTCTGGGGGAAAACGCATAACCAGCGCGTTTCCCGCCGGCTTGGTGCTTCGGATTCCGGATTCCCGCTTGCCAAGACCTGCCTGTCCAGTTCGGAGACGAGCCGCGCTGGAGTGCTGCTCGGCTGTCAAGTCAGCCGCCCTTCGGAGCCCTCTTAATCCTCGGCTGACATTAAGGAGGCAAGCCGCGCTGGAGCGCTACTTTGCCTCTAGACTGCGCCATTTAGGAGCGCTTGTTTGTTCCTTCTCCTGGGGGTTCCAGGAAAGTGCCCGTTTTTTGTTTTATTAACCCCTGATGCGCAGGAGCGCCTTGAGGGTGTTTGGACCTGGATTGTGTTTTGGGGTTTAGTACTTACGGCTTCTCACCGCGCAGGAGCGCTAAAGGGAAACAACTCAGCCTACAGACTTGGGTTTCTTATCAGGGATGCCTCAGGTTGAGTGATTACTTACCGTTTTCAGCTACACACGCAGGAGCGCTTTCTTTTTGTTTTAGCATGGGTGAAAAGCGCAGGAGCGCTTTCTTTAGTTTTGAACTTGGCAGTAACACGCAGGAGCGCCTTACTTTCGCTATTCACAGCCGGAGCTGTTCTCATCTGGGGACCTTCCTTCCCGGGAGCATTGGTGAGTCCTCAAGGGGTGCCAAGGTCTGTGTGTGTATGTGGGGGGTGGTTCCTTTTCGGGTCTGATACAGTCTCTGATCTATCTTCTTTGGTTTCCAGTTGACACCGGGACGCCCCGCCAGCTCCACGCCATTCTTAACCCTACACCCTGGCTCCCATCCCTGCGTCCATCTCATCCCTGCTGGGTATTGTCTTCCACGAGGGTCAGGTGGGTACAGGGACGGGTGCTCTTGTCGTCTCTGCGGAATCGCGTCACAAGCAAAGGTAAGACTTGTGGGGCACCCTGACATGTAAGTCTAAGCACACTACTGCGATAGGTTATAAAGTGGGCCAAAGCTAATATAACTGTACTTTTTAATTTTTTGATACACTTGCCTACAACATTACGGGCACCAGTCTTCATAGTGCCTTGATCATCGTGAAGATAGTGTTTGTCTGGGTCTATGGCTCTGCTAGAGTTCACACACAAACAACACACACACACAGACACACACACTATCTCTCTATCTTTCTCTCTGTTTATTCCTCTCTCTCACTCTTGCTGCCTGTAGCAGTGTTTGAAGATTCAGTCAAAGGGTATGTGGACGAGGTAGGGAATAGAGTCTGTTACAGTGGGCCCTAGCCTTGTGACTCCTGTTCTCTGTTTTCCAGCAGGTGCAGCTAAAACCCAACCAAAAGCCATTAAGCTGCATTTGATGAACTTGCTCTGAAACAAATAGTATTAAGAGACTGGATCCCCAGCGTCACATTCTGAATAGAAAAAAATAATTTACATGTGTTAAGGTTTGTTTATCAATTTAAAGAGGTGTTAATTCAAATTGATGGCGATGGCCTGATTCTTCGGAGGATACATCAGACTTAGCACACTGTACAGAACATTCCTCTCGTCTAATTCCCCCTGAAGAAAAATTGACTAGGAGCTGATGAGGACAAGACCTCTCAAATGTATCAGCGGCTGAGCCATCTCAGTGGGAAATGTGGCCTGCTCAATCAAATGTTAAGTGCTAATTATAAAATGAATATGAAAAAGGTTCCCATCTGCCAGTTTTGAGAACGACAAAATGTTCCGCATGCTTGCACCCTCTTCTTGGATTCTCCACCAGAGTTCAAGGGGGCATATTAGCAAGAACCTCGTTAAATGATCGCTGTTTTAGCGGCAGGAAACTGCGCTAAACGGCGATAATGGGCTTGCTAATATGCGTTATAGAATTCCAACAGAAGCCCAGGTTAGATGAGCAGGGCATCTAACCTGGGCTTCTATTGGAATTCTATAACGCATATTAGAAGCCCATTATCTCAGTTTTAGCGACAGTTTCCTGACGCTAAAACGGCGATAATTTTAACGAGATTCTTGCTAATATGCCCCAAGGTCTATGCATGAACCTCTTTTTTTATATATAAACAACATACAAGAGCGTGGAAACTAAATCCTTATTGTACGCTTCTTGCAAAATATTCTTTCTCTCCCCCTTTTTTTCTATAGTCTCGCTGCCAAATACCGCTAAAACATCGGCCATGCCCACAATGTCTGAAATATAACAGATCATCACTTATAAGGTAACCTATACTGTTTAGTTTACTTATTAGTTTTTCCACACTATATAATGAGCTATCACCATTGATTACTGCTTCCCCCGTCCCCCCCTTTTCTTTAGCTCATCCACAGACTACTAAAGACGGTACAGAATTACTGCTAAGCTTCTTTGCCAACTACGCTTATGAAAAAGGAAGATGTAAGCATTTATGTACACATTATTTGTGTACACACATGTTGTCACTGTGTCTATTTAGAAAGTTGTAGGTATAAAACACATTAACACTAATATATTCTCAAGATAGATAAATATAACCCCCCTCTTTCATCATTTCTTTAGATCCTTCTGATAAATAATTTTATTGAATTTAAGTATCATATATGGACTTTCTTTAATGCCAAATAAACAGGTTGGATGTACTTCCCCGTATAAAGAGTCAAGTATCACTTCTCACTAAACTGTTCCATTCTAATCACTGACCCTTAATATCTAGGCAGTGGTGGTCTCAATGGCTCTAGTTTCATAATTGTATCACCTCCTAGTGGTATTCAAATATTACATAGATACATTTCTCACTTCTAGATATCCCGTATCTTTATACCTGAACAACTTCTCCATTCTGCAGCTGTTCTGAATTCACTGCTGCCATACATCTAGTCTGGGTCTATCAATTTGTCCTACTGTAAGTACACTTCATTTAACTATATTCAGCCTTATGATCTTCTAACATTATTAGTGGCTTTATTGATTATTCCACCATTTACCCTAGTAATAATATGAGAAGTCAATAATCATACAGAGGTTTAGTTAAATATTAGACTCCACATCTTGGTAGTCCAAGCAGGGACAGAGCTACTCAATGCCCATCCAATATCATCTCACTTTGCTTTGTTTTAAATTCAAGAGATGTCTCATCATTAGTAGACATAATATCTATTGTCACTGTTATATATATATATATGTGCTGCCTGAAATGGTTACAAGGTTGTCTCACTGTACATACATATGCACTGTATATAGATTAGAATTACTGTATATAAATTAGCCAAATAGGTTTAACAAGAAATGTTTTGCTTCTCCTGTCCTCCTGTATATAAACCTGTATATAAACTTGTTATATAATAAGAGTGATGTATGTTCTCTTTCCATATCCTATAGAGCAATAGACGGTCACCTGAAGAAGGCCCAAGAGCCGAAACGCGCGTAGTGTTATCTACCGTATTGCCTTCAACTCAATTGCTGAGTTTTTTTAGTTTTTTGATTATGTCTTCTATCTTCTGTGTTCATGTTTTTTAAACTTTTTTTGAATTTAGATGAATATGTAAATATACGAGTCTTATGTATAATATTAGTCACTTCATACACTGTACTGTTCTTCATAAATTACTAATGTGACAAAAAAAGAGAAATATACAAAAAATCAAAAAAGATATATAAACATTTATCGTATGTAAAACATAAATCATTAATAAAATTTAATATCAAATAAGTTATCTTTTTGAAGTGTCTTACTACAGTTGGACGATATATGTTGATATACCTAAACATTCGAATATTGAAATCTAAAAGAATCTGTACTACTTGGCTATAGACCTTTTCCAAATGTCTTGTTCCTTCCCTATGTATAGCAAGTAGAACTATAATATATAGGGGTCCCCTTTTTTCAAAATACTATGCATGAACCTCTGCCTGCTCTGCTTCTAAGAATGAATCTCACCTTCCTTATTTAGGCTACAATGGTAAAATCTGTGTTTGCAAGGATTTATACATGTTTGTATATGGTGTTTCTACAGCTCAAAACTAGCCAAAAGGCAGCTGATCACTGTACATGGTAAAATGTACAAGTCGTTAAGTAATAGAAGAGGAAGATGAGCTGTGAACTGTTAATGCATTGTGATGTACATATATTGGCAGCAGTTTGAGAAACCTGTAATGTGCATAATAATTTGTATTATCAAAAGTTTGCTCAAAGAGTCTTTAAGCCTTTTACTTTTGATATAAAGGATAATATGCAGTTACTCCCTCCTACAGTGTTTTCTACTTCTATCTGTATTTGCTGCACTTAAATTGCAAGAACCTTGTGCTGCACTTTTAAGGTGGTGGGCAGCTGAGAGGTAATACAGGATCATGTACATTATGTGGGAATTTACACCTGTTTGCATTTGGGTCACATATTTAAGATTTTACACAGGGGTTATCACATGATTTTAAGTCAAGTTCCATAAGCCAAGATTAGAACTCAGGTCCCCATGTTACAAAGTCTGTAACATAGGAAGTAGACCAAATCTCTTCCCAGCAATCGCAGAACCTTGATGGTAAGTGGACTTGTACCTTTTGGACCTGACATCCTTGGTCTAGTTTTCCCACAACGTTTTGCCTCCCACCCGTCTGTTTTTGCTGACTTCAGTTTTGCTGCCTTTAGAATTCTAATTGTGTCACCCACTTCAGTGGCCCCTAAAACATGTCTCAGACCTGCCATTGCAGCATATCTGTCAAGTTCTATATCGCCAATTCCACCTGGAAAAAGAAATATTTTGCGAGGCCTAACCCTTCCTTTTGAATAAATATACATCACCCCTAAAGTCGGCCCTAAACAGCCCATAGGGCAGGGTGCAGTGTATCTAAAAAGTTGGGCATGCACTTTTAAATTTTACATGTCTTGTTAGTGAAAAAAACCTCTTAAATTTGTTTTTCATTATTGAAAGTCCTGCTTCTCCCTTAGGATAACACTGGATTACCTTATTATATTTAATAAGTGATACCACTTCATTGTGAGCAGGTAGGAAAGTCATGTTTGGTGTCCGGGGAACTGTAATTTAAAACCGTCTTTAATGGTAAAGTCAGATTTTAAGTCACAATTCTGAAAATGCCACTTTTAGAAACTTGCCATTTTCTTTTCCTAACTAGATGATGCCTGCAGTTTGGTCCTGGGTCACATGACTAGGTGTAGTTGATTGTTTGCCTTTGTGTATTCCTCCCAGACAGTGTCACAATAGAGGGTCTGGATGTTGGCAAGATGGGCCATCCTTGCTTAATGGGGGATTGGGGGGGGCAGAGCTGTCACCTACCACACTTGCACCTCAAAGACACAGGCCCAGCAATTTCACAAAGGACTTCACACCAGCCTATTGTCCCCCAGTCAGACTGAGACCAGAGCAGGGAGGCATGAAATTCCAGACACCTCAGTAGAGGAAAACTCCAGAAGCTTTCCTCACTTCAAAGTGGGCACTACGTATAAAAGGTGGACCTTCAAACCCACTCTTTTCTACACTCTTGGACCTGTGGATACTACAGGAGAAGGATGCCTTGCTGCTTGAGACCTGCCCTGCTTGCTGAGAAGGAAGTAGGACCTGCAACCTTCATCCTAGGCAGAAGTGACTCCTTAGTCTGAGCTGTAGGGACATAACAAGCTCCAGATGATTCACTGCACCTGCCCTGCTGACCTAGACCTGCAACCGGACATGCCTAAGCTCTGGTGGCCTCAGCTGGAGTTAGTTCATGATCCCTAAGAGGTGCCCCTCAGGTCCTGGACCTTTAGTTAGGCATCAGTTGAACTCCTTTGTGAAGAAAAGTACAAATCCTGAAGTTTTGGGCTCTTTGCGACCATGAACATGCCTGTACTTGCTAAGATCTTGCCATCGCACCACAACCGCCAGAGCATAGCTACAGTGAACTTGACTCTTCATGCTACAGTGACCACCAGTGATGACTGGTAATGCAAGATCTGCACTTCGCACTACAGCATCGACAGCCCACGGTGACCACCAACATAAATCTCCAGCAACGACCATCCACAATGCCCAACAGGATCTTTGTGATACAGCGATGACCATCTGCGATGCCCGGCCTGATCTTCCCACTGTAACGACAACCATCCACAACACTCTCCCTCCTCCTCTCGGCCTCCTCCACCGTGAGAGGAACTCTTCACGCTGGACTTTAGAAGTTAACTCTTTCAGCAGAACTAACTTTATCCCTGCAGCAGACTGCGCCCCAGAGCCGTTGGCAGGAACTTGTGACTTTCACCCTGTCTCACTCAATGAGAACTGCGAGTGGCGCTTTGTGCTTTTAGTCACTATACTTACCGTAGATCTTTGAAATTGTATATCTCCAGTTCTGCTGATTTTTGTTCTTTTGATGTCAAATAATGTATCACATTTTACTCTATCAAGCTAAATTGTTGTGAGAATTTCTTTTGTTGTGTTTTCACTTATTAGAGTTTGTGTGCTGAATAAATACTTTACTTATTGCCTCTAAGTTAAGCCTGAATGCTTTTGTGCCAAGCTACCGGAGAGTTAAGCACAGGTTAATTTAGTGACTTTTTGGGTTCACCCTGACAGAGATAGTGACTGTTGCTTGTGTAAGGGTTCACCCGTTCCCCAAAATCAACAATCCAATTTCTCAAAATTCGAATAACACAAAATGAAGCAATTATGATGTAGAGTTCTGGAGTAAATAGTGAAATTATGTGGGATGGTATTTAGCCCCTTCGCTGCAGCGCGAATTTCGTTGCGATGCAGGGGGTGGGTAGAGGGTGGACGTGGCGCTGCGGTGCTCATGACGGATCCCGGCCGTCATAAATCACGGTGGGCGTGTGCTCATGACGGCCGTGAGCCATCCGAAATCCGCCCACTGATTCATTCTCCCACACAGGTGGGAAATTAACAGCGCGTGGGAGGAGCGTCAACAGTCGGACGGCTCCTGGCCGTCATGAGCACACGCCTACCATGACTCATGATGGCTGGGAGCCGTCATGAGCACCAAAAAGGTTAATATTGATCACCCCTTGGAAGAAAAAATAAATAGACTGTTAATCTCAGAAAGAGCCCATTGAAGGAACCAGTGCAATTCTTTGGCACTGAAACAAAGCAATATAAGCAGTGATTTTTTGGAAAGAGAATAGCTTTTAGAAATATCTTCTTTAAAAACACAGGAGCAAATTTACAATAAATGTGACAGAGCGTGACGTTAGCCTTCTTGGCTTAACACCGCGCTCCGCCACTTTTGAAATATAAGGCTGCATGGTATGTATAATAATATGGCTCAGTCCTGCGCTAAATTTAGCTGCTTGGTGCCAATGCAGGCACTCTTGCACCATTGCAAGGTGTCCCTTCCTGCACTTAAAAAATCAGTAATGGTGTTTTGTAACTTCTATGTGTGCTGCAGAATGCAGCACACATAAAAGTTGCAACTTGTCATTTTTGTAATGATTGTTTATGTGCAGGAATGGATACCTTCCTGCACATAAACAATCAATGCTGTTTCTATGTGTGCTGCACGAAGCACAATGCAGCACACATAGAAACAGCAAAAACGAGGAGAAATAAAGCATTTCTCCTCGTTGCGCCAGGGTAAGACCAGGATTTTGGAGCTGTCCAATATTTACACCACCCTTGTAAATATGGGGCAGCACCAAAATCAATGGGTGTTGCGGTGCAACGCCCACCACAACACCCATTGCCCACCCCTTTCAGGCTAATTATAGTGTGAAAGGGTGGCTTATTCACAAATGCAGCGTTAAGCCACATTAAGTGGCTTAACGCCAGCTTGTGAATATGGCAAATCCAGTATCGCCACCACAATGTAAAAAAAAGTGCTGTTATGGTGGCGATAGGGGCTTGTAAATATGCCTCACAGTTTCACTCACTTGTGACAGCAAATTTCAATTTAAAAAGTAACTGTTTAGGAATACATTTCCAGATCTTCAAGACTGGTCCTGTAACATCTTCATGGTGCTCCAAAAGTTCTTGATCTTTCCGCCGTGTCTTCTTGAAAACCATGCCAGGTGTTTAAGTATGAAAAGGAGGCTTTTCCATATTTCTTGGAAGGTTCCCAGCTAAAGGTTCAATGCTTCAGTGCTTCAGTTTTGCTGGTCTTCTACTAGGCAGTCATTTGTCTCTGTGATTGGCAAAATTCCACGTCCAGATAGAGTTTCCACATAATCTCCACCTTTCTTGTACTGCACCTTTATCAATTTCCTGTTTTCCAGAGATGGATTAATACCAAAACAAGTCCACTGTGTTTGTTCTCAAGTTTTCCAAAATGGCAGAACCAAGCTTGGTATAGAATTCCATCTCAATCTCTATCTTACCTCCTCCACAAACTACAAACCCCATTTACCAGTGGATACAATTTTTAAAAAAATCAACTCAACATCTTCTAGGTACATAGGCCTTCCTCACTTGCAGAGAAAGCCTCCTCCTGTCACTTACACTACTTAGGAAATCTTGAACGTTTTCCAAAGTTCCAGTTGTGTAACAGAAAAACATGCATTTAAAAAAAATCTTTTACATATGGTACATCACTTAATTTGAGTCTTGTCCAAAGTTCATGGGCAATAATATGTTCCAAGTTTCATTTGAGAGGTTTGAATACAATTGTTGATCAGCAGAGTCATGTGACAGACATAAACCACTTCCCAGTGTGCTATATTGTCTAGATCCAAATTTCCAGGTGTAGAATTAAATTAACTTTTTATAAAAAAGCTCACGTAAAATAATTGTAGCCTATTCATTTAATTCTAAAGTATCCCAAGACACGTTCTCCTTATTATGTAGCACTTGAGGAAACAAATATTTAATAAAATATTATTTACACAAATGGGGCCTAAAAAGTTAAAGTTTAGCTTTTCAATAGGAGGGACCACTATCTGCTCTTAAAAATAGTTATAGTTAGGACCTATTTTCCATAGGAAATCCGCAACATTCTATTCCCAATAACTTTGGCGCCGATTAACGATTCTTCGCGAAATTTTCAAAATTCGTGGGGTGCTCCGGTCCGCTCCCATCCTGAAACATTCACAGTGATTCATCAAGCGAGGGCCGAGAAAAAAGGGGGTCCCAAAACATGTTTTCCCCATGCAATTTCCCTTAGGAACCTTTAGCCGCAGCTACAGCCGGAACTGCTAAACAGATTTACACCAAATTTGGCAATAAGGTAGCCTTTGGTTCAGAGTCATGCCTTTTTGTTAAATGGTGTAAATCTGTTCAGTAGTTGCTGAGAAAATCAAAAGTAAAAACACATATATATATCTAGGGCCGCGGATCCTCTTGTGCACGAGCTTCATGCTAATTGGCTGTCAACACTTCAAACCAGGAAGTGTTGGCAGCCATCTTGTGCCTCAGTAAAAGCATTGAAACATTAGTGGCCAAATACGCAAAGCTTTTTAGAGGTCACAAACGGCCTGATTCACTTTTTTCAATGTACAAAAGGCAAATTGCGATTCAACAAGTTTTTACTGAATCGCAATTTGCATTTGCGACCCAATTCCGATTCTAACAGTGCTATGTATTAATGTATTAATGTTTTGAAACCAAATTCCAGTCACAAAACATAATACTTTACCACCATTTCACAATCTGCAAATGGGAATTGAGAATGTTAAAAAACATTTTTAAACTTTATATTTTCTTCTTTGAAATGCATCCTGTTTTCCTTTAAGGAAAACAGGCTGTATTTATAAAAAAAAAGATTGCTTTCTTAAACAGCAAGCACAAACATCACTGTGATGGCTGTGATTCCTAATGGGTCGCAAATTGTAACTTACCTGATTAATATTTATGAGGTAGGTTGGTTTGCGACCCACTAGGAACTCGCTTTATTAAAAATTAAACTATCATACATTAGGAATTGCGATTTCCAAATTGTGATTAGTTAAGAATGTTCCTAATGTTAGGACATCTGGCTGTAAGTGCTTCACAAGAGATTGTCTAAGACAGAAAAATTACTGTTTGGAAGAAATATAAGCAACCTTTATAAAATTGTTTTCTTTCCTCAGTTATTCTCCTCTCATGCTTCTATCTCATGAAGCAATGCTTGCTAGGCTATCTGACCCATTTTTATATGACAGAAATTGATAAATTGCAAACATTCATCATTGTCTAATTTTGCTAAATCCGACGATATTCCAACACAGAATGATACACTCTGCTGGCAGCAGCGCCCCTGAGATCACTGTTCATCATTATTTAGTCATTCCGCATGGATGACATTTACTATTTTCTGCTGATGGCCATTTTAAAACCTTAGTACAGACTGTGTTTCTTGATGCGGCATGGAAGTTCTAGGATTCTGCAGTGAGCTTAAGGATGGGGTGGGGGGGGGAATGTTGAGTGGTTGAATTTATACTCCTTTCCCACACCCATCCAATTGTTCAATACAAGAAAGCAAGCACACTGCAGTAATGATTAATTTCCATAATTAAATATGTAGGTATTGTCAGTACATGATTGTACAGAGATGTTGTTTCCCATATTAATGAGAAATAAGTAGAGTATACTGTTTATTTTTAGACACCATGATGTTTCCAGAGTTTTCCTGACTTCAGGCGCTCAGTGTGTAAGCATTCATGCCTCCTCACACAAAAGAATAAAGGGCAACTGTGACTTCCAGTGTTCTCAAAATGAGTTAATGAAAAATAAGGGTTGGGTGGTTCCAAGGCAATCAGAAGGTATTGGACCTCAAAAGAATCTAATGGGGTCTTTCTCGACTGGTGTCTGGGCTCATTGATTTGAGGACCATCACATTTTTAATGCTTGACTATTACCTCTATAGAGGAACTAAACCTACTAGCTTTCACACATCTTCACAACATGTAATAGCACTTTGGTCAACAAAAGTCAATAGTTCTGCTTTTCCACCAGTTTGCCAGGCAACTTTTCAGGACCCTAAACACACGGAATCCAACAACACTCAAAACAACACAAAGTTCATCCTATTGGCAGATTTAAGTTGGTGAAGGGAGCTTGTAGGAGCCCATCATTGCTCCTCTTCAGGGGTACCACTACTAGAAATATGAAAATTGTTTAAATACTCAATTGGATTATAAGATATAGGACAGTCCTGTGCCCTAAGGGCTTGCTTTTTCTGCGGCCACACAAGGCCATAAATATTTTCTATTTTGACAAACTCGGTGTTGCCACCAGTAGGTCATTCATCTGACATAGGTACACTTGCCTTCCTCTGGAGAGACATAGATGCAGACACACAAAAACACACACACCCCTTCTGAGCTGTTCAATCTTACAGACTCCCAGCCACCCAAATTAGGTTATACACAAACAATGAAAAGATCAGACTCAGATGTCCTTTTGGTGTATATTTATCCTTTTAATTCTATTCTTCTTCCAAGTGCACAAACGTAGCCAACATGTTTCCCCCAAACAAAGAGGCTTCCTCAAGGCAATCTCATACAGACCGTCGTAGGGGACAATAAATTGCAATCAATATTTCGAGATACACTTTTCAAATGGTAGCTTTCATACATAACGAGCACGTTCAAGCACACAAATTCCTAGTCTGAAGAAGATCCAGTATTCCTACTTTCGAAATCCGTCACTCAAGCCGTGTTTGGCACCAAGTCACTTCTTTATTGAAGGTGTTAGAGTCAGCTGTTCCTTTCTTCTTCCCACTAGCCCACTCTGGTTTTCTCGGATAAAAGGGCAAAGAGGTGGACTCTGCACATGCTCTATGCTGGAAGGACCACTTCCTTCACATTCAACTGGCACATACCTGAAAGGCACTCTATAAGAGGAACACCTGTGTGTCTAGGTCCCTGTAAGGAATGTTCTCATCACAGCTGGTGCCCCAGGCCCTCAGGGCATCCACTGTAGTGAAGAACTTGGACAGTGGCTACTTTTTTATGGCTGTATCCAGTTCTGTGTGGCTAAAGCGCACAGAGCTGTGTGCCTGGAGTTACACTCCAGATACTAGGAGTTGTTTTGTGGAACGTCTCCAAATATTCAAGATGTTTGTCCTTGAGGATTCAAATGCCATCCCACAGCCCCTGGTGCTGCTGCCTTCTGCTCCTTAGCAGTAGCTTGACTATAGGGGCACAAAGATGACCTCCTCTCAAGCCCCCATTGTCTCCTCACCTGGGAATTAACTGGCAGGAGCATCCCATGGTCCTCACAGCAGACCAGGCTCCCTGACTGCACTTCTGAACCACTTGCTGGATGCCTATGTTTCTAGCAAGAGCATGTAGCACCCACTCCTGAGCCACCCACAAGCAGGGCCAGTCCAATGAGATCCAAGGTCACCCCCTTCCTTCAGTGTCCCCAGTAAGTCTACCCTGCAATGTCTACAGAGAGGGAATTGGGAAGCTAATGACCCAGGAGTTCAAACTTGGAGTTTGTCCACTACACCACAGATAGGGCTTAATTGGATGTACTAATGCATCCACCTGTCTACCTCCGTTTTATCATACCTTCTTCTCTGAGCACTGATACTGCGTCACCTCTCCACCCCCATTGTTACTTACAGGGACTGGCTCTCTGATTGCTCAGCCCCTTGCACAGCATTTTGAAGAGAAAGAAAATGGTGGCCACCTCCAACGTTACTACAAAACAGTAGGCCAAGCTTTCCCCACTGAGGTCTGGTTTCTTCTCTCACGGATTTCAAAGAAGTCTCCTTGATTACTGAAGCCTATCTCCCATTTGTCCCATTTGTGAAAATCCCGCCGCTACTTGACAGAGAGGTGCTGCTAATCAACTTATATTTCATTTTAATTTTCAGTTTATGTAAAAAATATAGAATGGGATTTAATATTTGCAATTGTTAGATGGCTGTATGCATTCTGTGCGACTTAATTTCTGCATTTTAACTTTTCACACAATTTTGAAGGATTATTTTTCAATTAATTTGTTTTGTTGGTAATGTTAAACTTTATAGTTCTTTGTTTTCTTCAGAATAATTTTTTTCTGCTTAAGGTTTTTTTTTTACAAAATCAAAACTGGGGAGAGGTTGAAGTTTTTATTTATGGGAGTATTGTCTCCATTTCCAATTCAATAATCAAAAAATAAGAGAGAGAGCTCACATGATGACTCCTATGTTGTCCCTCTACCCCTTCATGTTAGAGAGTGTGCCTATTTATTTAAAAGGACTCTCGCTCACAGGGAACACTAGTGAAATGCTTCATCATTGAGTCCTCACCTAGATATTCCCTGTATCTGGGTGGGCTCAACCTTGAACATCAAGGGAAATCTTATTTATTTGAGGGGGTGGGGGATCTGTGAACAAAATTGCCTACAGGTCAAGCTATGGACTATTAGAAGTCTATTTAATTACAGTATCCCTTTACAAGGTTAAACACACCGGGTGATGTAGTAGGAGTAATTATTAGAACTCCAACAACTGTTGGATCTAAATGTTCAGATCTCTGTGCCTCAGTGGTTAAATTGCTTTTGTAGGGAGCTAAACCCTAAGGGGCATATTTATGAACCCTTTTGTGTCGCTCTTGCACCACGCAATGCAGTGCAAGACCGACACATATTAAAAATGAGATTTATGGAGCAAATCAAGGCCACCTTGCATCGCCCTGAGTGGCTTCATAAATCTGGGTAATGCAACATAGCACAAATAACTGCGTTGCATTACTCTGCACCAGGAAGGCGTTTCCATGAGTGTTACATGGGTGTTCCCATGCAACATCTATTTATTTTAACGCATTCCCAAATGTACCAGAAGTGGTAGACCTGGCAATGCGCCAAAAACCTACACCTCCTCATGTGAGGCGTAACAAGGAGAATTATCTTTATTTCTCCTAGTTTTGTCCCCTTTCCATGTGAGATGCATTCTGCAGCCCATATAGAAAGAGAAAAATGCCTTAGGAGGTTGTTTTATGCAGGAAACAAAAGAAGGTGGAAGGTGGAAAGTTCGCCACAATGCTCATTTTTGATATTTTGGCATTAATTAGGCATAAGTATTAATGAATCCTGTTTCATGTATGACATTTGACTCCACATTAAAGTTGATATGTCACTGCTATATTGTATCTTCTACTGCACTTGGCTGCTGTTGCTAGTGATTGGCTTGTTATGGCGATTATCTTACACATAAATGTTGATGGGAGGAATGATTGAAATTTGTCTGACCACTGGCAGTCGCTTGGGGTAGCATCAACTGATTGTTTAACTGCTCACCTTCTCACCTCAGTTTGGACCCAGCCATATGCAAATCAGTTTTGACCCTGCCCCTCAGGTGAACAATTCAGCACGAATTGCCAGGCCAGGTCCTCACTGATCCTTAACACAAACAACTCAGGACCGGTTTGGCCCTAGTTATAGGCTCATCAGGCAGGTCCAGCTTGGCTCCAGTGACACAGTGAGCATGGGACCCACGCCTGGGCACACCCATGCTACTTAGGGTGGTACATGTTACTCACAAAAGGTGATGGAAGTAATGGTTGCAATTTGTCTAACCACTGGTAGTCGCTTGTGTAGCATCCCAATCCATTGTTCTTCTGGTTAGGCAAATTGCAGGCACTTCTTCCATCACCTTTTGTGTGTTTGATGGTGATTATCGATATATTTTCCAGTGTGGTGGTGCATGATGGAGCCAGCATGGTGTGTTATGTGACCTCTGATTTATGGTTCTTGAGGATGCTGTACAAGTTCCATCCAGGACAGGAATTGAAACCAAGACCAGCTGTGGCAAAAACCTTCAAACTAGCTCCACACTGCAGGTGACTGCAACTAGAATATGGCCCTGTTGGTCATGTCAGCTCATGTGCTCCGAGAGCAGCCTACTGGGGAAATGCCAGAGCGGAAGAATGGGCAGTACTGCCCTAGCTCCACCCACAGTTGTCTGGTGCCATTTTGTGAGACTATGCATAGATAGGATTCTTAGACATGTCCTAGGCTTTGCACGTTTCACTATCTCCTAGCACCTATTTCACAATCTGAATGAAGCTAATCCACAAACAAGAAGTGAGTTGTGGGATGGATTTATGTGAAATGTTTGAAACAGCCTAGCTCCCACGGCTAGTAGTGATGTGTTAAACACAATAACTTGTGGTGGTATTGTGGTGGCATTGTTGCTGCACCTTGTGGCAGCTTGTCCTTTTGTTCTTCTTAGGTAGTGTGTGAACACAGTTCTGAAACAAGGAATGCAAACAACTGGCAGCACAACTAGTAACTGAGGTCAAATCTTCAACTCTTCATCTGGAATTAGTTCCACAGTTTGTGAAATTGACTCTAAATCGGAGTTGTTCGTATTTGAGCATTTCATTTTTGGTTCACCCAGGATCGACTTCGAGCATTTATGGTTTGCCCAGGATCGGCTTTGAGCATTTCTGGCTCACCCAGGATCAACTTTGAGCATTTTTGGTTCGCCCAGGATCGGCTTTGAGCATTTTTGGTTCATCCAGGAACGGCTTTGAGCATTTTTGGTTCTTCTAGGGATCGACTTTGAGCATTTTTGGTTCTTCTAGGGATCGACTTTGAGCATTTTTGGATCGACTTTGAGCCTTTTTGGTTCACCCAGGATCAATGTATGTTTCGCGTGAAATCTGATGCCATTTGTTGTCTGGAGGTGCATGTTGCAGCATCTCTATGTGATTGTCACCATATTTCTGCCTGTGATGTGAGGATTTTTGGTCAGCCCCGGCCCAGGATCGACGCTCGGTTCAATTCAGTTCCATTCTGTTAACAATTTATCATTTCAGTGCAGAAAAATGCATAGTTAAACATAAAAGGTTACTCCTATAAACATAAATCGGAAAAAAAAACCAAGACTCTTTACATAACTCTGATGACAATTGTTTCAGCACGGTGCTTAGATCCATGCAGTTACATCTTTAAATGTCACCATATTCCCTGGATTCGCACGTGGGTAATTTTTGTACAGTTTTGGAAGACTCCACGAAGAACATCATAATGTCAAGCGATAAAGCGTATTCATATGAAACTAATGAAAGTGATAGCTAGAAGCTATTACTGAAGAGTCAACATGAAGAAAATAAAGTCATATTGCAAATTTCAGTATATTTAACCTGCCAGGCAGGAGAAACATGTTTAATGTGGTTGTTGCATTTTCACACTTCCTGTAACCACAGGCAGAAGCAAGTTCGATGTAGGATTGCCTTTCCTCATAAAAATAATGACAAAAATAATAATCATACAAAAACAAACATTGACAAAGCCAATCGGTGTGGCTTTCCTATCAATGTGGGCCAGGTGGTTTGTTTTCAGTAGGGCGTGAACAGAGGCAACACTTCTGCACACAAACCAACTGGTCCACGTCCACACAAACTGCACAGGCAGCTCATAGAGATGTCCATGCACACAAAAGCACACACACACAGATATGTATGCAGTCTGTGTGGTGCATGTGCACCAGTTGCATTAAGTGTGACTTTATGTTGTTTTTGTTGTGTTGCATAGCGCAGTAACTGAAAAGTAAAACAATAAGTAAACAAACTACCTCCGGTGGATTTGGCTGACTTGTGGCTTTTGGATATGCTGTGAGTGGTCACTGTGTAGACTGAAGGCATCATAGCGTACTTATGCATCAAAGCTCAGTTGCAATATGGCTGCAGATGCTTTATTGTATACCACTGAGGCTGCTGGATGGTCTCAGTGAACCCTTCTGCATCTGCATGGCTGACTGGTGGTGTATTTATCAATGCATTTACTTATGGAAGTGCCCTAATGGGTGACCTTTGACAAATCCATGTTCAGAGCAGTAAAGGACAGAGAGTCATAAAAGAGTACAGAAACTGCTTTACTGTGGAAGTGGAAGGCTACTAAATGAATGTGTGACGTCAAGCTTGCACATTTGGGTTACTGTATGACCTTACAGACCAAACATTCATATCCCAGATTACCAAGCCATCTTATCCTACTTCTAGAAGATAGGGGGGCATAGCTTAGTCAGTGAGATTTGGGGTGGTGAATCTCAAATCTCCCCACTAAAAAAGCAGTGGGCCACATGATGAAAGGATGAGAGGACCAGAGTGTGGGATGGACTGTTCCAGGAGAAGCAGGGTCAGGAGTGATTTAAATTAGGTGGGCCTCTGGGGCTGATTTAAAGTTTGGTGGACAAATACTCCATTGCAGTGGTGATAGTGTATCCTGTCTGTCGAACTCGAAGTGCATCTGTCTGATTTTGAGTCAGGTGGACTGTAAGTATCCGGGTGACGGAAGGAAATTTACTCCGTTGGTATATAACTTCCTCTTGCCTAGAGGAGTAGAGGCCATCAGAGTAAGCCATAAACTCTATTTAGAATGGACAGTCAGATGACTTTTGTTTTTACTGTCCCTCTCCGCCACGTATATCCTGGTGGCGTGGGACTGTAAAAATAGAAAAATTATCCCTGTCTGAGCAAACTCCCATTGTGTAAGGATCATTGGTTCTTTTTATTTTTCTAAAACTCCCACTGTTGGAGTTTTCTCCTGAAAAATAAAAACTTTGGAAAATGTCACATATGGCCATCATTTTTGATGGCACCATCCATCGAATTTTTCCAACAAAGAAAGAAATTGCCATGTTGGCAGTCGCTGCCAAAATATAGAGAAGTCCACGGGTCGGCGGATATCTTTAAATTTGGCCAATGGAGTAAAGGCAGGGTGGCGGACATCACATTCTCCACTACCATGTCTGCTTTTACTCCATCTGCCAAACCCTAAATCAGGCCCTTTGTTTAGGCCACACTAGCACAGTGGGGGAAGATACACGGATTGGAATACTTCTCCAAGCAATTGCCAGTGGTTAGACCATTTGCAAGCATTCATCCCATCACCTTTTGGGTGTTTTTGCTAGTAGTATGCCATGAAGCCAGAGACTGGTGGAGTTTTCACAGCCTCCTACTGCCTGTATTTGTGAATTCCAAAATGTTTTAAATGTGCATCCATTCAAGAAATACTTCAATGGGTACATATTTACTACTCTTTTGGTAAACCAGTAACTATATATATATATTTAAGTTCCTGATCCCAAAAAATGAAGAAATTAAACCCTCTTAGTGAAATCAGGACAATAAAAAAACAAATGCAGATATAGCAGACCCTACTCAGAGCCCCCAGACCCAATTACGTGCCAAGAATGCATTTATTTGGGGGATGTCACAGCCCAAACTCCTCCCTGAATGTACACACATGGTAAGATATCACCACCCAAAAATGTTGTATTGTTATGATTTTCTTGGTAATTGTAGGTTTCTTCATGACAAATGTGTGTCTTTCTTTCTCTCTAGAGCTAGTGCCAATTAAAACAATTACAATGGGCTCTAATGTATTGATAAGTTTCAATCAGCCATCCATCCATTCAGATACAAAGGGCTCATGAGACAGCCACACTGATATAGAACAAATTAAATATAACCATGTTGGGAGTTCTGTATCCTGTGGCAGATCAAGGTATTCAGCTTGCAAAAGGGAACAGCAAACAGACTCCAAGAGCATGTGCTGTTGATCTTTACAAAACTGAAATAATTAAAGAAGCTAAAACAAGCACCAGCTAACAAATTACGGGCACATCGCTGTTAAAAAAATCTTTTAAAACTTAGCATCAACTATGATTTAACTTTGTTATATGGGAAGGGCCTTGGGAATTATGCCGGAGGGGAGGATAACATTATGCAGCAAGGTTGAATAACTGAAGGGCAATAAAAGGGACATTATGTGGAATAATGCAAACTTTTGTGGCAGTATTACTTGAGTATGTTGTAGTTTTTACACTGTCTAGTGAAAGGATACACCTCACTAGTACAGCTAGACACTTTAAAACAGCCATCAGTAACTAAAAGGTGACAAGATAACCTTTGCACAGAGCCTACCACTGTACTGCAACTTGTGTTGCAGCTTTTTTTCAACTTTCGATACATTTGAGCTAAAAAAAAACCTATTTTAGATAGTTTAAATTAGGAAATTATGTAGCAGATGATGAATTATGTGGCAAGTTCATAACTATGCAGAGCATGCCAGGCCCACAAAATTGCATACTTCTGTATAATTCTAGTGGCCCTGTTTATAGGTGATTGGCCACTCATGTAAGAGTTTACAAAACGCACAAGACAAATGATCCTCTAGTAACTTTCACATTCTAGCATTTGCCCTCTGTAGCAGTGATATCAAGTTTCACAAGTGAAGATCCCTGTCACATAAACACACTCAGGATGACTATTAAAACTGTCAGTGTTACTTCAGTTTTTTGCATGAATGGCAAAAAAATCAGCAGGTAAGGCGCACATTTAATTTTGTCACTTTTACGTCTTCATGGATGCTTTGGCAGATGTATACAGTAGTAGCCTAAACCTATCCAAAAGCCAGCTGAGCGCTGTACATGGTCAAAGGAAAGCATAAAGTCAACAAGTAAGTGGAGAGAAAGATGAGTTGAGGGTGGTTAATTGTTGGAAATTGCGCTGTTGGTTGACTGGGGTCTGAGACCTGTTCAAACAGGAACCACAATCCTAGTCACCGTTAGCAAACCCCAAATTAACATGTGCTCACCCTCTGGTAGCTTAACCGGGAGGCAATGTGTAAAGCAGTTATGTAACACCTCAAATAGTAAAACAGTGAATACACCACATAAAAATATCCCACTCCAGGCTTAGAAAAATAGTATGTATATTAATAAATAAATAAAAAAATAAAAAAAAATGATCCAAAAAGCAGAATTTGAGATATTGAATTGTAAAGTTTTTAGGTAAAATTAGCACCTAGAAGCTGAAAGCACTATTTGGGTACCTGGTCACACTGGACCGGGACAAAGTCAAAAGTTCAGGCCAACTGTGATGGAGTGCGGGCCGATACGGGGACCCAGCAAGGCCTGCTGAACAAAAGTATCTTAATCCTGGATGTGTCAATATCACAGTTGCGTGGTGCTGTCGAGGCAATGCATCAGGGCTAATCCACACAGCAGTGGCCATGCGCCGGTCCTGATCCCCTCACCAGAAGCAATGTGTTGGCTCCGATGACCGGGGAGCTGCAATGCGGAGGTTCAATATCATCGTCGAAGCTCACGTCAATGGGGATGCGAGGACCTGGCGCCAGGAACAGTGGGGAGCAGTGGTGTTTCCGAATGTGATGCGTCAGGTTTCTGATTCACACAGCAGCAACGATGCGTTGGTGCCGATCCAGGCAGCAGAAGCAATGCTCCCGATTCTGATTCACACAGCAGTGGCTATGCGTCGTGCCGATCCGCACAGCAGAGACGATACGTCGGTTCTGACATGTGCAGCAGCGGTAATGTGTCGATTTGACAGAGGATGCTTTGGTTCTGCTGGAACGAACACCTTAGTCCCACTTCCAAGCGTCCAGGACTGGAGTGGAACTATTTCTCAGGGCAGACTCACAGAGTCCATGTGTAGAAGCAGGGTGGTTGAAAGTATTTTATATCCCTGAGACTTCAGAACAGGAGGCCAGCAAACTAGCCCTTGGAATCACTCTGGGTTCAAGTGATGCAGATCCAGTCCTTCTCACCCAGGCAAGAGGGAAGCAGGTCAGTACAGCAAAGCAGGTATCCAACTGAGTAGCAGTCCAGCAGAGTGGCAGTACAGCAGAGTGGCAGTCATTTCAGCAGCGCAATAGTCATTCTTCCTGGCAGAGTATCCACAGGTCTAGAGGTGTACTAAAGTGGTGGTGTCTGAGGTCCAGTACTTATAACCAGTGGTACTTTGGAGTGGGGGAGACTTCAAAGACAAGCTCCTGAAGTGTACAGATGTCCTGCCCTGGCTACAGACTCACTACAGGGAGGTATTCAGCCCTTTGTTTGGGACAGGCCACAGCCTATTCAGATGTAAGTGAGGCTGGTTTCAGCTCCTCCCTCCCATCCTGCCAGGATGGTCTATAAACTCACACCTAAGATCCGATTGTGTGTGGCTGCCTAAGGGGAATACACAAAGCCCAACTGTCACTCACTGCAGACATGTGATCAGAGACATGCAACAGGCATCAAATATCGAAAGTAAAAAAAGCCAACTTTCTAGAAAGTGGCATTTACAGGATTGCAACATAAAATCCAACGTCACCATATGTTTTGATTTTGAATTGTGATTCCAGAGACACCAAACTTGAAAAATTATCTCTTTCCAATTGGGAATTACACTTATAGAATGTAATAAGGTATCTCAATGTTATCCTATCCTATGGGAGAGGTAGGCCTTGCAGTAGTGAAAAACGAATGTAAGAGTTTTTCACTACCAGGACATGTAAACTGAATAGTACTTGTTCAACCTTTTAAATACACTGCACCCTGCCCTTGGAACGGTCCAGGGCCTACCCTAGGGGAAACTTCTATGCATTAAAAAGGAAGCTGTGGGCCTGGCAAGAGTATAACTTGCCAGGTTGACATGGCAGTCTAAACTGCACACACAGGCTCTACATTGGTAGACCTGAAACATGTTTAAAGAGCTAATTAAGTGGGTGGCACAATCAGTAGTGCAGGCCCATTAGTAGTATTCAGATTACAGGCCCTGGGCACATGTAGTGTGCTTTACTAGGGACTTATAGGTAAATTAAATATGCCAATTGTGGATAAGCCAATGTTACTACATTTTAGGGAGAGAGCAAAAGCATGTTAGCACTGGTCAGTAGTGGTAAAGTGAGCAGAATCCCAAGGGCAGCAAAAACGAAGTCAGCAAAAACAGGAGGTCTGAAAGCAAAAAGATCGGGGTAACAACGGCAAGGATGCCAGGTTTAACATTAATCCACTGTGATTGAGTGTTCATTAAATAGGTGAGTCTCATTCCTGTATTCATCAGGACTGCCCCAAGGCTGCTAATTATGGCATGTTGTTCCAGATCCTGGATGTATCAATGGAAAAGGACTGCTTGTTCCAATACAGCGCTGTTTGTTTTTATGCAATTAAGCAATCACGATGTTTTCGATGTCACTTCTAAATGTTAACTGGTGGCTACCGTTTGTAACTATGCAACCACGTTGTCCTGATGGCAGCGCCGAATGATTTTATGCTATTAAGCAATCACATTGTTTTCAGTGTCACTTCTAAGTGTTAACTGGCAGCTACCACTAACGATGTACTTACAGCACTTTTTTTACAGGCATGTCGTAATTTGTAAACATGATTTCAAACGCGCATTTTGCCATGAAGAACATACATTATGCCTCGATACGGTGCTGAAACGATATTGCGCTAAGAGTGCCTCATGTTATCATGTAAAAATTTTGTTTAAATGTCATTCTGACATATTAGCTGACCGCTATCAGTACTGTTTCATGCACAGGAAATATTTGCTTCATATTGATACACAAAATGTCACATCATCAGTGATTGCAAAACATATGATGTAACATAACTCAGTGAGACAAATGCAAAGTCAAATTATTTTTTACACAGAGAACTTTATCAGGAGCTTAATTTGTAAAATAATAAGTGCCAGGGCCATGACCAGGAGGCCACCGCAGCTTGCACCACCCATTCCCCCTGTCATTGCTGCCAAAACCACTACTAACCATCTCTCTTGCCTGCAAGTACAACAATTCAGTTATTCCAGGTCCCCAAATCTAGAGAAATCGCTGGGAGGCAGCCATTCCTTTTAAATGTATAGTTTATTCCTAAATACCCGTTGTCTGCTCTTCTTAGATGAGCCACGCCACCATGTGGCAGAATGTCATAAGTGTGGTGTTGACAACAAGTGCTGGTGCGGAGCACCGGAAACCAATTAAGTTCTGGTGTCAAGCACCACAAACCACCGGCTCAAATTTAGCACTGCCTGCATGATATCCTTTATTCAAATTTTAAAGAAAAAACAATTGCAGGAACGTAAGAATATTTCATGAGGTAACATTGGCCACATGGCCATACACACCTCTCTGGGCACGGTAGACTTTTCTTGGGCCCACAGTAAACTCATTTCCACAATTTCTTTCTAAAATTTCTTTCCAAAACTTAGTACGCACGACCTTGCATGAATTTTCTTTGTGACACTACAAATGTATTATTTGTTGGTACTACTCACCCTTATAAGTAGCTACCTCTTTAACTGATAACTTTAGTATTTGATTTTCGTTACGTTTCTTGTCATCTTGGTGGTATTATACCAAAACAGGACAATTAGATTGTTCATAAAAAAGTTGCATGCCAGTACCAATCAGAAATGATCTTTAATCTAACTAACCTTCAATTTCAAATAAGTATAAGCACCTTTAATGATTACAACTTCACATGCCATGTTCTCATTTTTCAAAAACTTGCCGGATGCATGCATGTGGGCAATATAAACCGCACACTTGCGACTTATGGTAATGGACCTTGCATGACCTCATGCCTAGTGATGAAGGCAAGTGGAATTGAAATCACTTCACTTATGGTGGTGGATACCCCTGTCTGAATATCAAAATAAAATTAAATCCACGCTTTCTTCAACTTTCAGCTTTGAAAAAGACCCAGGCAATACAGCCATGCAGGTGTTTCTTTTTTGACAGTAGTAGTATATAAACATAAGTTTGGCCCAACTCCCTTTCTCAGGTAGTTAAGAAGTGTAACTCTATACGTTTGAGCAACTTTACACTCGGATTTTGTGAATGGCCAACAGTAGTCAAGTTATTCAAAAATGTAGAGTAAATTACATATGTAAATTACTCACAAGTGTAAGTTATCTTTGTGAATATCCCCAAGTCCTTCTAATTGTCAGTCCGCTGCCTGTAAGTGACAGAGGCAGGGTGGTGCTGCTCAGAGCCCCTCTAAAAATAAGAGGCACGCCTTTAAGTTTTTGAGGTTTCTTTCAATGTTGACCCATGATTGGTGACATCAGACACACTTGGTGAAGCCTTGTTTTGAAAAAGAAGAGTGAACAGAGTGGCCATCTTGGTTTGTAGTTCTCCTGTGCTTTTAGAAGGCCATCTCATATGAAGCTGACGACTAATCCCAATGGCAAGTACAGTAAATAGGGAAAAGTCAAATGGCAGGTAAAGTAAAGGGTCTGAGGGTGCTAGGCTCTGCATGCAGAAAAATAATCAAATACAGGTGCAAGGATTAAGTTCAGGGGGTCATGACTGTACAATTATAATGATACAATAAAGTGTAGTGCTGCTGTGTTCCCGGCCATGAAGGTGTGTCTCCATTGACGCAAGTAGAACCTGGATGGTGGGCAGCAGTGTGCCTCAGCGAGCCAGTGTGCATTACATCTTTGTCGGCTGAAGATTGCCTCCTTTCCATCTCAGCACTCACCAATTTGGGCGTGGAGGGTAATAGTAAATGATCAACATACTGTCACTCACTTTGAACAGAGCCAAGAGCTGAAATGGGAAGACATATTGTTCTATGCTGTATGTTGTGGTGGATGGAAGCACAATGTGACTAACACGACAAAGGACCAATGGATAAAGAGGGCTGGCAGAAAGCCCACACATGTTTGCATGTATATATATATTTTTTTGTTTAAGATGTTTTTGTATTAAAAAAAACAAATGGTATTGGCTATCGCCAGACTGAATAATAATGATGATAACTCTCTATTTCTGTATCACCACAGTTAACACAATATTTCACACAACAGGCTGCATGTTGATGCATGCATGTCTCATGCTATTGTAGTAGGTGTATGTGCAGTCAAACATACCTAAGCACAAGCAAAAGGTGGAGATCTAATAGTAAGCCCTATTGATGACGCATCTCGCTGTGGGATATATGAAAATATTACTCATTGTATTAAATGTGGTATTTTAGGGCTGCGGTCTTCTACCAGATTATCTTGCAGATGGATGAGTGGGATATACCACCCTCATAAACCACCTCCTTTTTATTCTCAGGCTTTTTTGCTATGATTTATAGCTTCCTGTGTTCTTACATAATGGCTTAAAGGGATGCCATTGGTTGGAGCTTGCAATTTGTTCTTGATTGGTACCAGCTCATTAGATTTTCTGAATGGTCCAGTCAGATTGTTACTGATCTTCCACTGGCTCCTTGATTTTGGACCTGAAGCAATATTTCTAGTGGGTGAGGTTGTGGTGAGATTCTCTTAAGAACAAAACCTCTTTGTACCCATTCCCTTATTGACAACATTTCTTCCAAACTCCTATCACCAATAGTCAATTGACAGGCATACTGCTAATAGGGCCTATCGGATTATGAGTTGAAAGGATGAGTGAATTTGGATGCCATGTTATAGGGATAATGAGGATGAAAGGTGGTATCATAAATAATCAGGGTATTATATTTGATGACGCAAATGTATATACAGTAGGGAAATAATTGTAGGCAAGAAATTCATTAAGTAAGAATACCTGTTGCTGATTATACCTGATGGGTTCCTGATGATCATGAGCTCTTTGCCAACCTGTGGCTGTATGCATTTGACTTGAGAATATTTTCACTCGATGCTCGAAGACGTCTCCCCTCTCCAGGCCTTTTCTCCCCTTTTTTCTGTTTTTGTCACACTGGTTATGTGCGAGTTAGGTTCTTTTTTGAACCCGGTAAAAATTCAGGCGTGGGAGAAATTTACTTTATGACAGGAATAATTTTGGTAATTTGGTGTTACGATTGTTATACAAAGTTTCCAAGATTATGCTATCACACTACGCTGTGTAACTATGCGACATTTGTGGCAAACATTAAGGGCCTGATTACGATGCGGTTAGGAAAACTTACAGACCGAATCGGTTTGGAAATGTTTTCCGACCCACTCGGATTGGAGAGTCCGACCGACCAAGTACGATGCATACAGATGCTTCCAGATACGATTTGGTTGGACTCCCATTGACTTCAGTGGGAGCCTGAGTTCCTAACGGCATTGTAATTGGGCCCATGGTTGGGAAGACAAGTTCCCGATCCAATTCGGAAGGAGCAGATGCCGTTAGGAGTCCTTCCTAACCACATCGTAATCGGGTCCTAGGTGGGAATGCTTTCCTAACCGCAACGTAATCAGGCCCTTAGTGTGAGGAACAATGCGGACAGCCAAAATGCGTTTGGCTGATGTTTGCAGCCCTTGGGTTTTGTGCTATTTTTTATCAAAAAATGCATACTCTCATCCTAAACGGACAAGAGGATACATTTCTTGCTACAAATATAACACCAATTGTCGATTTAGCATTTTTTGTGCAATTATGAGTAATGTCACATCATTTACTTGAAATTTAGCTCAATATGCTGAAAGAAGTTAAGAAAATTCAGCACACCACTAGTAAATAATTATAGTACTGAATATCTAACATAGAAATATTGTGATATAAGGATATTTTATACAAAATGTAGAGGGCAAAAAAATCAAAAGGTGAGTGCATTTAGGGGAATTATAGATGTATTATTCCTAAAGGCACGTCTATGCACCTTGAAGACATATTTTGTCCAGAGATATATATATGCTTATATACACACATACTCTCACACACACACAAACGTGTATATATATATATATATATATATAAATTCCAACCGGAAAGTCGATGCGGCGCTTCCACATCAAACCCAGTGCGCAGACACAGATGAGTAAATCCACAGCCAGACTTTCTTAGGATATTTCTTCGTCCTTTATTGCATATAAAGTGCAGAGGTGCAACACACTGCCAAACAGACGCGTTTCGGGCGTGAACGCCCTTGCTCACTGTCAGCGGGTAAGCGGTACATGAATCATTTAAATACATTAGTTAATTGATTGATTGATTAAACGCGCCAAAACTCCCCTGCATTTGCATTGGGCTAAAAAGAGGACTAAGGCAGAAACCCACTAGCAATGTACGTAATTAATAGTACGGCCATTTTGCAACGGAGCCAAGTTAGAAGTTTTGTATGACATTGATCAATGATAACATACATTCAAAGGTCTACCCAAAATTCCCGGGATTGTGATATAGCTTTTGACAACTAGAGCAAGGAATTCTTTTTATAAAGTGCAAATACTTAGCAGCCATTAGTAAAAAGCATACAGCAAGTGCAAATACGCAAAATTACTAACTGTGCAAACACATAACATATTATCTGTACAAATACAATGAATCATTGAATATATATACAGTATAAAGTGCAAATGCTCAGCAGCCATTTTTGTGCAAACATTAAAAGGCCAAATATGTAAAGTTATTCAAATGTACAAATACATAATACTTTGATTGTGCAAATACATTAACTGGCAAATAATGTCATCTCTTATATGCACAGTGCTGAAATCAAGACCTTGCTTTTCAATGACTCATATCACAATTTATCCACAACATATGGGCAACATTGAAAGATTCCATTGTGTGTCATAACATCATCATATGGAAAATCCTAATGACTGTTATTGAGCTCTTAAGAATGGGTTTCCACTGTTATAATAAATGGTCAATGTTTCGGCGCGTATTATATATATCCATTTCAAATAATGCACTGATCTACCGCTAGAAAAAATATAGAAAAATAACCAGAAGGTGAGGGAGTGCTGGGATGTCCCCCTTACATCGAAAGGAAGACATCAGGATGTGAAGGGAAAAAATTTTTTTTTTTTTCAAGCTTATACTGTTTCAGTGAATTAAAATATGTAAATACATAAAGTTACATCTATGCCCACATATCAAAAAGAATGACAGATATCATTACATGCATAACTACGGCCCATACCTATTGACCTAAATCATCATCTGTAGTGTCATATATTCATAAATAGAGATAAGTAGTTATACATGGCGCCTATGGTGTATATGGAACGTGAATAAACACTGATATCTTGCTGTTGATAGAAATGCACTGCTCTGGAAATGTTTAACATCATAATTAACAGATTGCCCCTGGAGTTTAAACCTTGATGACTATACGGCCATTATTTACAAAAAGGTGCTCAGATCTTCCCCCATATTCAAACCTCCCGGGATCTTGGTATTGAGGCGAACTATATATAGGGACTCCATCTGCCTTAGTCGTTTTTCATAATCGCCACCTTTCTTACTGGTCCTTACCGCATCTATTACAAAATAACTTAGATGGGAAAGATTTCGATTATGGAATTGATCAAAATGGCGAGCTACTGGGTAACTTTTGTCACAGTTCACTATCGCTCTCAGGTGTTGTAGGATACGTTGGTGCACTGGCAATTTTGTGCTACCAACGTACCTCAAATTACACGAACACGTGAGAACATAGACTGCTAACTCAGTTTTACAATTGAAATGGGCTCTTATATTGATTGGTTTGTCATCAAATGGCGTCGTATATGATTTGGTGTTGGTACCGAATTTGCACGCCCTACATGATATACATCGGAAGAAGCCCTTCCGTGGTGACAACCAATCTGCCTTGTTAGCTGTTTCAGGAGAACTGGAGACTAAAGCATTTCTCATGCTGTAAGCTCGTCTGTATGTTATTTCAGGTTTATTGGGCATTATCTGTTTCAAAATGGGGTCAGTAAGAATAACTGACCACTGTTTCCTGACCAATTTGGAAATTTGGTTAGCCTGTCGGCTGAAGCCGGTGATCAATCTAATGGTATTACTATCGCCATCTGACTTGTCAACCATAGATGTGGCATCACTGGGGGCTTGCAGAAGTTTGGATCTATCCAATTTGTTGGCTTTGTTCATTGCCAATCTAAGGGCACTGGGTTTGTAACCCCTCGCTACCATCCTTTCCATAGCTTCCAGTTGGTGGAGGTTCCTTTGCTCTAATGAACTACACGTTCTGTGTATTCTAAGGAATTCCCCATAAGGGATAGATCTGATAGTGTGACCCGGATGGAAACTTTGGGCGTGCAGAATAGTGTTACCTGCTGTGCTTTTCCTATAAAGGCCTGTCGTTATGGCACCATTAACTATACTGACTTGAACGTCAAGAAAGCTAATGTTGGTCTCACTTATATCTGCGCTAAATATAAGGTTGGAGTCATTGATGTTAATGGCATTGACAAAATTGTTTGCTTCTTCCTTGCTCCCACTCCAAATGATGAAAATATCATCAATGTATCGCATATACTTGATAATATTATTCTGCCAAATGGTCGAATACTGCGTCATCAGGACATGCTCCTCCCACCAACCCACGTGGAGCCCCGCATAGGTCGGAGAGAAACATGCCCCCATAGCGACCCCTCTTAACTGCCTGAACATTTTATCGTCAAACAGAAAGACATTATTGTTGAGGCACAATTCAACCATGGTTAACAACATTGCGTTATGTTTGTGGAGTTCTATTGGTCTTTTACCGAGAAAATACCTTAAAGCCTTCAAACCGTCTTGATGGGATATCTATATATATATACACATATATACACACATATATATATATATATATATATATATATATACAAACGAACAGAGTTGCCCCAGTTGAAGTCGCCACATACAGGGAGAATAACACCTTTTAATTCGTGTACATTGACACAAAGACGCAGTCTCGTTCCTTACATCAAAATCCAAAGCCCTACGCGTTTCAGACAAACCATGTCCTTGTTCACGGGCAGACTAACTGAGCAGCAACAGCATTAGTGAGGGACACCTGTATATAATCCAAGTCCCGCCCATGTGAGCGTATGCACTTGAGCATGATGGTACTTGTGGTTCCCACTTTTTAATCCCAAATGGGCGCTGTCGTGCCAGTCGTTTTAAGTCCAATTATTACCACAGTGGGTTTATGTAAATCATGAGGCACTGCGATTCAGTCTATAAGTGCCACATGAAATGGAACTCCCCGCTCCTTCAGCACGCTGGGTTCAGAGTGCTGGGATCCGCTTTGGATTTTGATGTAAGGAACGAGACTGCTGCTTTGTGTCAAGGTCCACAAATTAAAAAGTGTTATTCTCCCTGTATGTGGCGTCTTCAACGGGGGCAACTCTTTTCGTTTGGATTGTAGCGATTAGTCCAACCGCGAAGACGCCCTGCCGCTTTCGACTTAAATGGTTACACAAAGTTTCACCAAACCCTAACCATTACCTAAGCAATGACAGCATTTGTTACTTACTAATAACTTGAACACAATTTGATACATTTGTACAGTATTTGGCAGATGATTGGCATGTTCAGCTTAGATTCCTTTTATTTGAAATATTGTTCAGCTCAATCAAGGGGGTGAAGGGGGAAAAGTTATTTGACATGACCTAAAAGAAGCATTACACATTTTAAGTCCCATTGGATCTTTTTCTTTCTAATTCAGCTAAACTTGTTGAATTGGTTTTTATACCCAATTTGGCATGAAGACTATGGGCCTGATTATGATGTCGGGCGGATCCCCACTGAGAGGCTGTCGGTGGAGATCCCCGCCCAACATCAGACTCAACAAGCCAACCTCCGTATTACGATGCTGTAGGTCAGACTGCCGCGGCCCGGCGGAAAGACCGACACCTCTGACAGGATCGGAGATCCTCTCAGGCCATCGGTCAAACACATAATCCCCAAATGGCAGTGGTGCCTGCTCAGGCACCGCCGTCAGGATTATGATGTCTGATTCCCACAGCCTTTCCATGGTGCCCCCTGACCCTCTCCTATGGGGCCTGGGGGGCACCTATGCTGTCCCTCTAAACTTCCTTCCACCATGTGGCAGGCACCACATTGTGCCTGCCACACGGTGCAGTGATCTTTGTAAACATCCATGTTTTGATTGTAGGTTGTGCTGCGGCCCTATTCCTGCTGCCGCACAAGCTGCTATTGAAAAATTTAGGTTTCTGACCGCCCATAGGACCGTCGTATACAAATTCAGCGGGTGGAACGGCTGACTTATGATCCTGTGGTTCCATTCTGCAACAGTGTCCGACCGACATCGTAATTAGGCCCTTTATGCACAATAAGCATTTTGTCGGGGTTGGTTATTATTATTCCAAAAATGCATTGGGTGTATTACAAATGTTTGTTATGTTTTCACAGTCAAGTTTGAAACAGTTAGAAAATCGTATGAGATCTAATTCTGTAGAGGAAAGAAGATCCAATTGGCTATGGTAAACTGTTTTCATGTTACTCATTCGGGTTTTGGAAACTATATCAATATGACTTGTTCTCTCAAACAGAGAAGTTGCTTTCGCCTAGGTTACACAATGCAAATGGTTTGTGATGTCAACCATGGTTTCATGTGTGAGGTCATGAGCAATGCATTAGGAGGACATGTATTTGCAATGCTTACCATAAATGTCGAATGTCAGTGTTTTTATATTTTGCTTTGTAACCATAGTTTGCAGCCAACTGTCTTTTATTGGCCATACTCTCCATCCCCTTCCTTTGCCACAGTACCTGCTGCACACAGCCTTTGACCACATGCAGTGATCCTAGAGTGCAGGACCTCAATGCAGCCTCATGCCTACAAAACCTGCTGCACACAACCTTTGGTATTATGAGTTGGTAACTGGATGTAGGCCATGGCCTATTGCCATCAGGGCTTAAATGGTGACGGTCGTTTCCAGTGCTCAGCACCAACACTTAATTACCAGTACCCGCTCTAGTGACAGTCTGCCACATGGGGTGATGCTCTTTTTAATTCTGAGATGAGCACAACAACAGTGTTTATTAAGTCAATATACATTGACAATTACTAATCCCAGCCTCTCATGCCATTATTGTGGCTTTATGTAGCCTAAAATAGTCTAAATTGTCACACTTTTAGGAGTGCGATTTTTAGGTGTTATGTTGGTACTGCCACTGGCATGGTAAGGGTGGTGCAGGCTGAAGTAGCCTTCCGAGAAGGGCCCCTGCATTTAATCTATTACATATTAAGCACTGATTGCCATGCCCTCTACCCTGCCTCCGTCCCTCCACCTCTACAAAGCAGCTGTGCACGGTGCCTTGGTCAGGTCCAGCAGACTTTGTGTGCGCAACCCATGTCACAGTACATGTTTGTGCAAGGCCTTTGGCTATTCATAGGGGTCTCTGTATAGAGTGTGGAATTTGGCCACAACTTGCCACAGCCCCCATAGCTACCAAATAAGCTATGCACAGAATAGTGATATGTACAACAGGCTGAGACCCTACACCCAGCTCTCACATCCACAAAGCTCTCTGTACCTAGCCTTTAGCCATGTGTACTGGTGTGTGGGTGCAAGGTGTGGCCCTAGGACTCACTGCACACACAGCCATCATACCTACCAAACTAGAAACACATGGCATACAGCGGTGTGCAGTATTTTAAGTCTCTGGGAGCAAAATCTGGCCATGTCCTGGACCCAGGCCCTGCTCTTGAAGAAACAACTGACTATGGCCTCTGTCCTTGTGCATCAGCACTGTGGCCTTACCATGTTTCTAAACATCTTCTGTTCTTATGCAGCATCTGCAGATACAAAAGGAGGCCAAGGAACTGCAGCATCATTTATTTGCCCCTCTCAAAAATTCCTTGGGTCGGAGGATGTTCCACTAGTCCATGGTTCAGTCCTAAATAATTTTTTTCATTACTGGGTTCCTCAGTTTATCTGTAGTTCCTGGGCATCTGCAGGCCTGCAATTCTATGGTGAAAACTAAAAATGTGTGCCCATATTTAGGGAAGTATCTTTCCTTGGGATCCCCCAAGATATGCCCTGGGGGCATGGGATGCACCGGCTGCCCTCTCATACCCTCAAATGTTTCTCCTGCAATGCAGTATCAGCTGCCTCTCTTATAGTAATGGCAGCCACACAAAAATGTGTCAACAAAGCCAGTAGGTCAGATAATGCAGAGCCACAGATCTGGACCACATCCGGGGACTGTGTAATGGACGATGCAAAAAATGTCTCATGTATTTCATTTATTTTTCAAATTGTTTACCTTTGAATTCTCACTGTATCTAAACCTATGTATAATTCATTGATTAATTAAACATATATTCCTAACACGTACTTGTTTATTCCCACTAGCTGCCTTTTTGAAACCAAATACATCGAAGACTATTGAATGAATTTAATCCAAACCAAACCACAGAGCATATTCTGAATAAAGTTCTATTCCATACTTCTTTCCAAGTTTGGTATCATTCCTTTCAGGTCTTTGTTGCTGTAGTGGGGAGCAAATAGGATACATGAGGATACATTTCTTGTTACAAATATAACACAGATTATCGGTTTTACATTTTGTGTAATTATGAGTAATTTCACATCATTTTTTTGAAATTTCGCTCAATTATGCTGAAAGAAATTAGGCAAATTTAGCACACCCCTAGTAAATGATTATAGTGCTGAATATCAAACATAGAAATATTGTGATATAAGAATATTTTGTACAAAATGTTTAGGGCAAAAATTATTTTGGAACTCAAAATGTAAAACCGTACTTTTCAAACATCTGTAATGCAAGCCAGTGCCCAGGTTTGGTGAAGTGCCACTTTTTGAGTCACATAAAAACTTATTTTTCAATGCAAAGAACAACTTAACCATGACTAAAGAATCTCTCTCGCGGACTCAATATCTATGTGTTTTTATATATAGTTCGTCTGATTAACTGCTCAAGTGTGTTTTCAAGTGACACTCATTAATTTCTTTCTTTGTTACTCATTTATTCTTTAAAGCCAATAAAATAGTAAACATACTATACATGCCAGTAAGTAATCTAGTTTCTTCAGCGTTTTTTGATGTCATCTGGTCTTATATGCCAGCTAACTTTTAAATCGCTACAGATCCAGTTCAGTCTTTTAAGGTTAATGAGCTAAGTGCTATTTAATTAGTTAATAATAACTCCTGGAATTTGCAGCACTAAGAAGTAGTAAAAATGTGTTTTTAAGCGTTAGGAATTCTGTCTACTGTTCAATTGTATGAATTATAGGAACTGATTATCGCATATTTAAAAAACTAATAAATATTATACATATATGTATTATATATATCGATGTGTATATATATATATATATATATATATATTACCTACTGGCGGTCGCCAGTAGGTATATATAGTTAGGATTTTTTCTCTATGGGATTTTTGAAAATTCTATGTCTAATAACTTTGGAGTTTGTGGACGGAATTGGCTGAAATTTTCAGGAAAATGGCACATTTTGTTTCTGAGCAGCCCTTGAAAATTTGGGGGGGGTTCGTCAAGGGGGGGCCGAGAAAAAAGGGGGGTCCCAAAACGTGTTTTTAACATTGAGTTTTCCATAGGGCGGTTGGCCTCACTTTTAGCCCGAACGGCTGAATGGATTTGCACGAAACTTGGCAAAATTGTAGGGACTGGTAGCCCGATGTGCCTTTGCTAGGTCTCAATATATGTGCTTCAGTGGATTTTGAGAAATTAACGTTCAAAAAAAGATATATATCTGTAACAGCGGACCGGGCAGCGCTCCGGTTCGCGGACTTTACGCGTTACGGAGCTTTGTGAAGCGAAGCTGATTGGTTCTCCGGCGTCTGTGAACATTCCAAACAGTCCGTAGCGGCCGCCATCTTGTCTCTCGGTAGGATCGAGAGACAAGCGGAGGCCAAAGCGAGGGGGCAAATGACCATAAGGGGGCATAGTAGATCCTCCCTGACCCTCTAGGTTTGATGTGGAGGTTTTAAAAGGGCCCCGCGGGGCAAAAAAAAAAAATAATAATAATAATCGAACGGCTGAATGGATTTGCACGAAACTTGGTAAAATATTAGGGACTGGTAGCCCGATGTGCCTTTGCTAGGTCTCAATATATGTGCTCCAGTGGATTTTGAGAAATTAACGTTCAAAAAAAGATATATATCTGTAACAGCGCTCCGCTTCGCGTAACGGAGGTTTGCGAAGCTGATTGGTTCTCCGGCGTCTGTAAACATTGCAAACAGTCCGTAGCGGCCGCCATCTTGTCTCTCGGTAGGATCGAGAGACAAGAGGAGGCCAAAGCGAAGGGGCAAATGACCATAAGGGGGGCATAGTAGATCCTCCTTGACCTCTTAGGTTTGATGTGGAGGTTTTAAAAGGGCCCCGCGGGGCAAAAAATAAAATAATAATAATAATCGAACGGCTGAATGGATTTGCACGAAACTTGGCAAAATTGTAGGGACTGGTAGCTCGATGTGCCTTTGCTAGGTCTCAATATATGTGCTTCAGTGGATTTTGAGAAATTAACGTTCAAAAATAAGATATATATCTGTAACAGCGCTCAGCTTCGCGGAGATAAAATTATCTCTGTATTACCTAGCTGTTGCTAACACCAGTTAGCGACGGCTAGTAGGAGATAGCGACCATCTTGGGCCCCACTTTGCATGTGAGTGATATTTATCACTAATGACATGCAAAGTGGGCATGCCAAGATGTTAGCGACTGGAAACAGTCGCTAACATCGCTATCTCCTATTACCAACTTTTGGAAATATTCGCGATAAGCGCGAATATCTCCAAAAGCTACCACCTGCCCTGAGCAGTTCTTAGCCATGTTATCCAATGGGAGGTGGATAACATGGCTAAGAGCATTAGCTCGGTAATGCATGAATATCGCTGAGTTTTCAGCGATATTAATGCATTGCGGTCGTTTTTTATCGTATTTGCGATAAACCTTGATAATAGCAAGGTTTATCTGCGATAATTTCTGAAGAAGCTTAGCGGTAAAAAATTCGTTGCTAAGCATCGTTAGGGATAAATATCGCTTAACTTTGGTAATATGCCCCAACGTCTGTTAACGTTCGATTCGAAGGAAATCAGGAAGTGTTGAAAAACATTGTCTGCGCCATCTTGCCTTTTTTCAAATGCCACACTTTTGTCGTGCACGGCAGTCATTTTAGATGCCTTGACCAGACGCACTCTCTGCACGCTGTCGATCCTTAGCATGGCTCCCCACCCTCGCAAGCATCTCCCCCAGGCAGTGGTCACCCCCGCTCTCTGTCTTATGCATGGGTAATAAACCACCCCCCATCTGCGCTGCTCTTCCCTGAGAATCACACCCTGTGCCCGCCCGACACCTCCCTTTCGCCCTATTCACTACCGCACCCTCTGACACTCCTTTTCCTCTGTGTCCGATTGTCCAGGCCGGTCCTAGGCTATCAGCTAGCCCTGCAGATGTAGTTTATGGCCCCAGCTGTAAAGAATCACCCCTCTTCAAAGGAGTTATAGTAGATCAAGGCCCACACTCGATGAGATCCGTCACAGCAGACGCGTTCCTATTATCTGAAAACCATCCTGTATTGTGATTGGGGAGGGGACCGAGCCTGAAGCGGAAGATTCCAGGGATGACTCTTTGTACATCAAAGTTTTTACAATTATGTGTCACATTAAAAATATATAGCACTCCAACAAAGTAGTAAGATTATAAAACTTTAATAACTTATAAATATATACAAGAAAACAAAAACAGTAATAACATATAAACATTTTTAGGGAAAAACAACGAAGTAGCGGTCGGCTGTGCGAATAGTCCCAACGCAGCACAACGTCCAGATTTCACTGATTTCGGAATCCGGCGTGGGGCGTCGCGGGGGGTGGGTCATCAGTAGCAAACTGTTGTGCGAATAGTTCCAAGGCAGCAGAACGATGGCACCAAGGTGATGTCCAGTAAGTTGCCGCACTGGTTTTGGTATCCTACAATGCTGCTCCGAATAACGGCGTGGGGCGCCCTGGGGGAGGCGGCGTGAACGGGCCTCTCCAGGTGGAGTCTCGTCTGTTGTAGTGGGGCGCCCCTTTACCGTTTCAGTTGCCATTCCGTCCGCTTTTGGTCCACTGTGTCAAAAGCCGCAATTCAGCTGAGTTGCGCCCACTCTTGCGGTGCAGCGATAGGCGGCTGTCACAGGACTCTCAAAATGGCGGCAGGCTGTTTCCTTTTTGGGCCTGGTCCACTGAAATGGCCCTGGGACACCTTGGAAATCGGACGCTTGTCTGCTAGGTCTTGGACCCCATTCTCGAAAGCGTCCCCTCCGCCTTGAGGATTCATCAAAAGTTTTGGGGGCCCCCGACTCCTGCAGGCTTCTGGTGGGGAGCGGCTGCCATGATTGCTCGCGGAATGACTACGACGGAGCTACGAGATGGTGGTGCTTTCATGCTGACGCCAGCTTCAGTCTGAAACATCCAGAAACAAGGTGGGGCTTTCATCGTTTGGGGAAAAAAAAAAGTTTTCATCCAATGAAAAGTGTTGTTTTTAGGTCATATGATCAAGCCATCCATCATTAGGAAACCAAAAGTAAAATGAACCAATGAAAAGTTTTATAAACAAGTCACATGACCTGTTATGCGGCATAGGGTATAAAATGCGGAGAAAATACGTTGGCACGTGAGGCGGCGTCAGTAGCGGACCGATGTGCGAATAGGCCGAAGGCAACACAACGCGCCAAGATCCGGATGGCACCGAGGTGGTGTCCAGCAAGTTGTAGCACTGGTGTGGCCATCCTACAATGCTGAAAGTCGGCGTGGGGCACCCTGTTGGCCTGTGAGTTCGCGTCAGTAGCGGACCGATGTGCGAATAGGCCGAAGGCAGCACAACGCGCCAAGATCCGGATGGCACCGAGGTGGTGTCTAGTAAGGTGCACTGGTGTGGCCATCCTACAATGTTGAAAGTCGGCGTGGGGCGCCCCGTTGGCCTGTGAGATGGCGTCAGTAGCGGACCGATGTGCGAATGGGGCCAAAGGCAGCGCAACAATGTTTTCTGAATAGAAGACACCACAAGGCGCTGAGATGCCAAGATCCGGATGGCACCGAGGTGGTGTCTAGCAAGTTGTGGTACTGGTGTGGCCATCCTACGATGGTAAAAGTCGGCGTGGGGCGCCCTGTTGGCCTGTGAGATGGCGTCAGTAGCGGACCGATGTGCGAATGGGGCCAAAGGCAGCGCAACAATATTTTCTGTATGGAAGATACCACTAGGCGTTGAGATGCCAAGATCCGGATGGCACCGAGGTGATGTCTAGCAAGTTGCCGCACTGGTGTGGCCATCCTACAATGCTGAAAGTCGGCGTGGGGCGCCCCGTTGGCCTGTGAGATGGCGTCAGTAGCGGACCGATGTGTGAATAGGCCGGAACCAGCACAAGGCGCCAAGATCCGGATGGCACCGTGGTGGTTTCATAGTTGAGAGGCACTTCATCTGCAGTGGGGCGCCGAGATCCGGATGGCACCGAGGTGATGTCTAGCAAGTTGCTGTACTGGTGTGGTCATCCTACAATGCTGAAACTCGGCGTGGGGCGCCCCATTAGCCTGTGAGATGGCGTCAGTAGCGGACCGATGTGCGAATGGGGCAAAGGTAGCGCAAGAATATTTTCTGAAGAGAAGACACCAGAAGGCGCTGAGATTCGGTTACCACCGAGGTGATGTCTAGCAAGTTGCCGCACTGGTGTGGCCATCCTACAATACTGCTCCGAATAACGGCGTGGGGTGCCCGAAGGGGGGGGGGGCGGCGTGAACGGGCCTTCCTAGGTGGAGGCTCGTCTGCTGTAGTGGGGCGCCCCTTTACCGTTTCAGTTGCCATTCAGCTGAGTTTCGGCCGCTCTTAATGCTACAGCGACAGGCGGCTGCAACAGGACTCTCAAAATGGCGGCCTGTTCTTTGGATTTGGGCCTGGTCTACTAAAATGGCCCTGGGACACTTTAGAACTCGGACGCTCGATTTTTTTTTTCCTTTCCTGTACATGCAAAAAAAGGTAAATTCCCGGTACGTTACAGGCTTCATCTGCCACGATGTACTCTCCAGAGGAACCGAAAAAAAATATAGTTATGGTAACTATACCATGCATCGTCATATGGAGAGGTGGCACCAATTAATTATAGTGCTGCATAAAAGAGAGATTTGGAGGAGAACCCCCGACCTGCCAGTACATTCATCAAAGAAGTGGCACTGACAGCATCAGAAGCAAGGGAAATGGTCCCAAATATTTAGAACTTTGGAAAGATTAAAATGACATGTTTAGATTGTGGCAAATTAATTTCATGTGGACAGATGAGTGTTACTCTAATAAATACAGCATATGAACATCATCATAGTCGATGGTTGGTAGAGACATTTTGACTATATCCTGGACCTGCCCGTCCTCGCCCAAAATGGCGCCGGAATAAATGGGACTTGTAACTCCTTGTTGTGTACTGGTTGCAGAACCTTGAAATCACGAGATACGTATGCAGTTTTGAAGCATATGGCGGGCGGGGACGAGAATTGATTGAATATTTCGACATCCCTATTGATATTAAGTTCTGATGTGTTATTGATTACTGTACTATTGAAAGTTCGAATTAACGTCACCAATGGTACTTGCCCGCAAATGTATGTCTAGATAATTTTATTGTAACTGGCCCTGTCGCATTTTAATTATAAAATGTACGTCCACCGATTCCGCAACTGTTAGACACCTTAGTTCTTGCAACCTAATGGCCCGCCCGTTACGTTCCTCTACAGTGTAAATGTCTACTCATCATATACGATTACAGTTTGCTCCGTGGCCGGCCCACGTGGTTATAGGCTCGTATTTGTATAATGAAATTTTCACAATAAAGGTTTTTAAAAGAAAACATGGTAGTAGTATATACATTGGTAAAGTTTTTAATAATAGTCACTGTTTTAGAACCATTAAAAGGCAAGTGAAATAAAGCAGACCAATTACATGAAGGGTAAAAGGTATAATACGCAGGAACGCAGTAAAGATAAATGGTCAAGGGCTGTTGTGTTTTCTACTCCTGCAACATAAAGTGATCGATAAGAATCTCATATTCAGGCGTATCGGCGACTAAGACAGCAGGTCGACCCTCTTTTGCTCAACGGCTCCGTCATGGGACGAAGAAACGCTCTTTTTCTCGAAAAAAGAATATCTTTTACTTGCAGGACAGTTGTAAATTTTCCGGGAAAGTACATTAGCCTGGAACATTATAACATATATTTAAGAAAAAATAATGTTCGGAAGTAATAAAAAGCGTAATTTTTAGGTCATATGACCAAGCCTTTCATCATTAGAATAAGAAAAGTAAAATGAACCAATGAAAAGTTTTATTAACAAGTCACATGACTTGTTATGCTTACGTTACGCGCTGCGCGTCGCGCCCCGGATGACTTCCGGATGCGCTAACGCGGCGCGTCATATGATGCATTACGCGACAACGCAGGTCCAGAATATAGTCAAAATGTCTCCACCAACCAGCGGTCGGAACACAACCCCTTTCAGCAGGCTAAATAGTTCTGTTAAATGACAACAGAAGGGACAGGCAACAAGAACCATCAGTCAAGAGGGGAGGGCTAGTTCTTCTCTACCGGGTTACATTGGGGCGCTACCGGAACTGATCGAATTGGTAGTCTACAGTGTTTCTGGATGTTTCAGACTGAAGCTGGGGTTAGCATGAGAGCACCACCATTTCGTAGGTCCGTCGTGGCCATTCCGCAACCAATCATGGCAGCCGCTCTTTATCGTTATTTTGGGCGGGGTGGGTGGCTGTTTTGCAGCCATCATTGTGTGGAGTTCAGTTCATCTCACTAGTTTTGTATTTGTCATGAGGGGTTGTTCCTAATGTTTCTATTTTAGCGAGGTAAAAAAGAGATCCCATTAGTGGCCTACTGATTTTGCTCGATTCCTTTTCTTTTTTTTTACACGATTTTTCGTTATCTGAAAAGACTAAACAGAGTATTGCGACTCTGTGTTTGTTTGTAAATAGAGAATGAACCAAAGAGAACCAATTCTAAAACAGTAAATGCTTGGATAACAATCAATCAAATGGAGAGAGAAGCAGGCACGACGTATTACAACGGGGGCAAAGGCCTGCGTTAACTACCTTTCACTATCTGCAAAGAGAGAGTACTCCTAATAGAAATGAGGGGGGGGCACCATTCAAAGCAGATCAGTGTGCATAAACACGAAAATGTTTTCACTTACCACGTACTTGACATTCGACAGCTTATGATATTTGCTATTAAAAAACCATTGAAATTCACTGAAAAAACCATGGGTTATAGACCATATATAGTTAGGAATTAGCATTTACAAAACCTTGAAAATTCACTGAAAAAACCATAGGTTATAGACCATATATAGTTAGGAATTAGCATTTAAAAAACCTTATTTTACTCACACAAAACCATTGAAATTCCATATATAGTTAGTTGCACTAACTATATATCGCGCACCCGCAATCCACTGCTGATGATGTCACATATTACATCATTCATGACATGGTCAGTGACATCACTGATGACATCACTGATGACATCTCAAATGACATCACTGATGACATCACTGATGACATCTCAAATGACATCACTGATGACATCACTGATGACATCTCATTTGACATCACTGATGACATCACTGATGACATCTTATTTGACATTACTGATCACATCACTGATGACATCATTCATGTGATGATACGATGAACCTCTTCAGACTCTAATATAACCTTAGATACACTCAGTGTAAACAGACACTCACAGACTGTCACTCATCCATGGAGTTACTCACACACCTAGTCAGTCTTGCAAAGAATCAATCACACCTCCATTTCCTCAACTATATAGTTATACCCACCTTACTTATTGAAACATATACTAACACATATTTACTCTCTTATACAATCCCTGATACAAGTTCACAATGATCCATACAGCCACTCACACATTCACTGGCTCTTATGCACAGTTATTTATATATGTCAACTCTCACATGTACTGTGTTTTACATATGTACTTACTTTGACATGTAGCACTGAGATATCCATTCACTCACCAATACACTCATGCACACAGTCAACCGCCCATACAGCTGTTTCCACGTGCACTTTTGAACCCATACATCTAGTGAATCAACTGCTCACACATCTATGTACAGAGTCATACACCTCCCAGCCACCCACACACACACTCAGTCTCCCATACAAATACTTGGGCAACCAATCAATAACCCATATAGTTAGTCATATAGCTAATGATCAACACATGCAGCAGATTACAGAACAACAGACACAATGATGCACACATTAAAACAGTTTAGTCACTAACCCATGCACTCAGTGAGACACATTTAATCACTCACTCATACAGTCAGTCATGCACCTACTAAATCCTTCATCCAGACACTTATACATCCACTCATTCTTCAATATGTAAGACATATTTTAACTTTACAGAAACATACAGTCACTGGATGTTGTCATCAGTGATGTCATCAGTGATGTCATTTGAGATGTCATCAGTGATGTCACTGACCATGTCATGAATGATGTAATATGTGACATCATCAGCAGTGGATTGCGGGTGCGCGATATATAGTTAGTGCAACTAACTATATATGGAATTTCAATGGTTTTGTGTGAGTAAAATAAGGTTTTTTAAATGCTAATTCCTAACTATATATGGTCTATAACCTATGGTTTTTTCAGTGAATATATATATATATATATATATATATATATATATATATATATATATATATATATATATATATATAAGATATATATATACATTGACCTCTGTTTTTGATGCATTTCCCTCGAGCAACCCGATTGCGTTTGATTTTCAGAGCTTCGCAGTGAGCTGATTTGCATGAGCAACTTTGGTTTCCTTGGTATAAGGATTCCACAGCAGTAAGTTTGAAAAATGTGGCTTTAATTTCGCTTGCTTCTAGGCAAAGACATTACGCCAACAGAGGTATAACATTGCAGTATTCTAAATTAATCCCGTCATTTCAATGTGTCTTTGAACAAAATATAATTCATTATTATGCAACATATTCAAGTCATTGTCAATATTTCATTAAATTCGCATCTTAGCATTTATATATCCGAATTTGATTTTTTTCCCTCTTCTACATGGGGCATATTTGAACATGTTAATATACCACATATTCACTGTGCTTTAGTAAATTCCCAGAGTACTTTGTTTATATATTCTTTTGGCCTTTATCACAGTTTTAACTCAATATTCCACACTTATTCATTTTTCATTTCATAAATTATATGTTTTAATAAACAGTAACATATTTGTTATCGAAAAAGTTATCAAACCAGCATGCTGGTACGACTCTCCAATAGAAGTAGTCTCCATGTTTTGACCAATGCATGTTTTTTAATACTGCTACACCTAGTAGCTTGCCTTCTTGCAAACAAAAAAAATAAGCATATACATTGTTAAAAACTTTTTATCTTCAAAACAATTATTTCAGTCTTCAGAACTAGCAGCTTAATTAGTAGACAGTTCCCCATTTGAGGTGGACAAATAGCTCCTCATCAACATTCAGTCCTAGCGGTTCCTTACAATCCATTTCTAGAATGTAACTTGACTCTAGTCTCCTCAGCTCTTTCTCTCTTCTCCTCTCTCTTGCTTTCTTTGGTACAATATTACACTGTACTGTAGTAACTTGTAGTACCCTCCATGTAGTTTATGAAAGTGTCTTGCCACTGTATAAGAACTGTCATTGTTCTTTGTTGCTGTTAGATGCTGCAAGATACGCTTGTGTACTGGTAAAATGGTACTTCCCACATCCCATTTAGAGCAGGGACACAATAGGGCATATACTTTATATTCAATTTTGCACGTTAGATTTTTCTTTATTCTTATGGTTTTTTGGAATGGAGTCTTTAGCTCTGTCAGGTTCTTCCCGTTCTCACATGCTTTGCACCAGGTGCTTTTCTTAAAACCGGGTTTGAGTTTCAGCCAAGTATGTACAGTTGAGGATACCTCCCTTTTCACTAGAAGATCCTTCATTGATCTTGCTTTCCTGTATGTTACCTGAGGTTTATTCGAGGTACTGTTTCCTATGACTGGATCTTTCTTGATTAAGTGCCAATGTTTGGCTAATGCTTTTCTAAGCATTGCATGCTTTTCAATATATGTCATGATAAACTAATACTTTCTTGATCGCTGTTCTTCCTTTTTTTTATACTTTTGGAAAAAAATATATCCTCCCTTTTTAATTTTGTAACTTTTCTATGTGCCTCACTTAGTGTACGCTCAGTAAATACTCTCTGTATTAAACTTGTTAGCATCCTTGATTTAGTTTTTTCAAAATGTTCTTTACTGCTACAATTGTGATGTCACGTGCCCTTAGTAATTCTCCATAGGGAAAATTGTTCTTTAATGTATAAGGGTGAACACATTTGGCATGCAATATGCAGTTCCCTGCTGTAGGTTTCCAATACAAAGTGGTAGTTAGTTTAGATTCTTTCTCTATGATTTGTACATCCCAAAAATTAATTTGTGTATACTTACTTCGCAAGTGAAGTTTAGATTTAACCCCTTCGACGCTGATGACGAGCTGGGCTCGTCATGGCGTAGCCTCCTCGCACGCTGATGACGAGCCCAGCTCGTCACGTAAAGTGCGATTTAAAAAGTCTCAGCGTACGAGAGGAATTCCGCCCGCACGCATGCAGTTAAGGAATTCTGGTTGATTTTTTTCTACAAATTCCTTGGTTGTGTTTTCATCTCACTTCCAAAGTTCAAACACATCATCTATGTAACGTACCCATAGAATTATCAGTCATTTATGGTGTTTTGCTCCTTCTATGTGTACTGCAGAATGCAGCACACATAGAAAGTGCAAAAAAAGAGAAATACAAGTATTTATCCTTGTTGCACCAGATTAGCGTCTCCTTTTGCATGTCGTAAGCTTTTGCAGCTGCCTCAGATTTACGGATCCTTGTAAATCTGGAAAAGTGTCAAAAAGCCAGGGGTGTTGGAGGGAATGCCCACAGCAACACCCATTGCACGCCTCTGTGCTACAGAAAACTGTGTTGCAGAGGGCCATATTTACAAGACTGTGTTATGCTCAAAGCGGCCTTGATATATATGAGCTTGCATCGAGCGCCACCTGAGCATCAAAAAAAGTGACGCTCAATTGGAGCAAGGCGCTTGTAAATATGCCCCTCTGTACCGGAGTATCAGTGTGTAAAACAGACAGGCATGTTCTGTCGTTATACTTGTACTATATGCTGTTGCATAAATCTGGCATTGATGTTTATTATCCTCCTGGCCAGATTTCAAAATATTATTTCCACTTTCACCCTCTTTTAGGAGGAATAGCAGTGCTCAAATGCACCCTTAGGTAATAGTTGATATCTGCCTGATATTTAGATACCACTGTTCTTCGTGTTACAACAGAGTCGTAAAGAGCACTTCTATGAAGATGCTGGTGAAGCTGCACAGCCTGAAGCTTGACATTTACTCCTGCGCCTCATTTTACCTGGAAAGCATGGAATGGGTCAATAGTTAGATTGCATAAAGTCAGCACTGTCCTTACTAAGGAGTGGGCAGGGACGAATTATTGTTTGTTGTGCCCTATAGGCCTTGCAGCATAATTGGCACTGGCTAGGGATTTTATCAACGTTCTAGTCTATCCCTAGGCGGGAAGACAGAAAAAGAATACATCTAAAATAGACCCAGCAATGTGTATTTGTTCAGTTGCGAATTCCTGGAAGCCAAGGTTTTGTCTTTAATTGCTTCATACTTCAAAGAGTAGTGTATGTTCCTGGCGCTGAAACTTAGGTAATGCACTTACCAGACAAGTAAAGCAATTTGAAGAGGTTCTTGGAAAAAGTGAGGACAATAATTTAATGTCAAGATTTTGTGCATTTTTGTGTCTGTCCGTTTGCAACATGGGTTTATAGAACTGGTCCAAGTGGGGCTTGGCACTTTAATGCATGAATCTATCATTTTGTCAATGTGTTTATGGGCAAGTAGTTTATTTTAAATACATCTTTAAAGTATCCTCAAATATTACAAACTGTTTTGAAATAAATCTTTTAAGTATCCTCAAATATTACAAACTGTTTTACAGAACTTCTAAATATTTATAAAAACACAAGACAATCAATGTTTAGTCCACTCTTCACGTCGGTTTGGATATGTCCATTGATGATAAAACATATGTATGTGCATGATATATACTCACATACATTTCAGCAAATATGTAGGCTTATGCATTGCCTCAGACAATCAAAGCTAGTTAGAGAAAGTAATGTTTGTGACAAGGTGCTGCGCTCGTGCTCAGGTAGTGCTGACTGATACTGAGTTGGTGCTGCACTGGTGCTGATGTGGTGCCGTGTTAATGCTGGGGTAGTGCTGAGCCATGCTGGTGTGGTGGTACTGTGCTGCTGCTCAGGTGGTGCTGAGTTGGTTCTCTGTTTAGATGATGCTGCTCTAATGCTGAGGTGGAGCTGTGCTGTTGCTGAAGTGGTGCTGTATTGGTTCTGAGTTGCTGATGAAGTCGGGCTGTGCTGGTTCTGAAGTGGGGCTGCGCTGGTGGTGGTGCACTGATGTGGAGGTGGTGCTGCGTTGATGCTGAGATGGTGCTGTACTGATGTGATGGTGCAATGGTGTTGCACTGGTGCTGAGGTGGTGCTGCACTGATGCTGAATTGGTGCTGCGCTGGTAGTGGTGCACTAATAAGGATGTGGTGCTGTGAGGATGTTGCGATGGCGCTGTGCTTAAGCTGAGGTGGTGCTCTGGTGGTACTCAGGTCGTGCTGTGCTGATGCTGAGGTGGTGTTGAGTGATGCTGAGGTGGTGCAGAGTGATTCTGTGGTGGTGCTGAGTGATGTTGTGTTCCTGAGTTATGCTGTGGCGTTGCTGAGTCATACTGAGATCGGGGTGCTGTGCTGGTGCTCAGGTGGTGCTGAGTGATACTAAATTGGTGCTGTGCTGAGGTAATGCTGGGCTGATGCTGAGGTGGTGCTGCGCTGATGCTGAAGTGGTGCTGAGTTGCTGCTGAGGTGGGGCTGTGGTGGGGCTGTGCTGGTGGTGGTGCACTGATGCAGAGGTGCTGCTATGCTGTTGCTGAATTGGTGGTGTACTGATGAGGAAGTGGTGCTGTGCTGATGATGGGGTGGTTCTTTGGTGGTACTCAGACAGTGCTGGGCAGATACTCAGGTGGTGCTGCACTGATGCTGAGGTGATGCTGCACTGATGCTGAAGTGGTGCTGCACTGGTTTTGAGGTGGTGCTGCCGAGTGATACTGAGGTGGTGCCGAGGTGGTGGTGTGCTTGTGCGGAGGTGGTGCTCAGGTGATGATGAGTGATACTTGGGTGGTGCTGAGTAATTCTGAGGTGGTACTGTGCTGATGCTGTGGTGGTGCTGCACTGGTGCTGAGTTGGTGCTGCACTGGTGGTGTTGCTCTGATGCAGAGGTGGTTCTGTGCTGATGCTGAGGTGGTGCTGTGGTGGGGCTGAGTGATGATGCCGCACTGATGCTGAGGTGGTGAGCCTTCACTAATGCAGTGCTGGTGCTGAGGTGTTGCGCTAGTGCTGGGGTGGTGCTGCGCTGGTACTGAGGTGGTGCTGTGCTGGGGCTGAAGTGGTGCTGAGGTGGTGCTGTTTTGGTGTTGTGGTGGTGCTCAGGTGCTGCTGAGTGATGCACGGTTGGTACTGCTTAATGTGGTGCTGAGTGATGCTGACTTGTGCTGAAGCAGTGTTGCTCTGGTGCTGAGGTGGTGCTGAAGTGATGTTGCTCTGTCTACTTGCAGGATACATTGTTAAGTAACCTCACATTACATGCCACATTTGGAGAGCACGAGGAGGCATCCCATGATATTGGTTTTATTTCACTAACAATTGAAACCTAAAAGAAAGCATCAAAAGTTGAAAGCGCACATCTTAAAGCTGCTTCCATTTTCATAAAATGGAGCAATAATAGTATGTTTACCTCTTTAATCGTATCCAAATAATCACGCTGTCAAATGCACAATGTAAATGGGTTGAACCTACTGTCGGCCGTCTTCTCAAACTACACTTCCATTAAGTAAGTATATTAATTAAGGTTTGGACATTTGAGCTAATGGAACCAAAATATTATAGGATGAAAAACAACATAGACTCCGACTGAAAAGCTCATGTGAAACCAAAGACAGTGGAAAACAAGATAAGGACATGATTTTCAGTCCTCGGCTGAGTGTGTTTGGAAAGTCTAACAAGCCCAGGCAAAAGAAAAAGTAGTGCGCAAAAGCTAACTTATATGGCCAATAGAGAAGTGATCCATGTAACAGGGCTAGTCTCCAGAGTGTGACCAAAACAGGAAAAGGAGGGACAAATGTTAATTATTCACCAATTAAAATAAAGGAATTTCGAGAGGCCCAAGAAGGAACTAATCGAAATGGATGGGCATGCTGAAAGCCCATACACTAGATACAGCATGTCTCGAGAAACAGCTCATGCGCAGCTTATGCAAGACCAAAAAAGAGGGGGTGCAGTTGTTAGTGCATAACAGAGTGGAAGATGGTAGTGCAACTGACAATGCATGTGCTTCATCCAATCAAACTTTCAAAGTACCTAGTTTGGTCTAGGTCACCTTTCAATGTTGATCTGATAGCACATATCGTGGAAAATGCAGATAAAATACTTAATGGATTCAAGGAATCCTCAGAAACCAATTTCCCTTTGAGTCTCATGCAAAAAATCATCAGAAGCCGGGGCAGGCCTATATCCCTGCACCATGTGCCAGGGGCATCAAAACAATATGGGACAGCAAAATCTATCATCCACGCAACCAATTCATCCCACCTTGATTGTCTTATTGCTAGGGTGTCTGGTTCTTTAAGAGCTTGTAAAGGCAACTATTGGTGCATGCGTGTCCCCATAGAAGCCTGCCGCGAGCTGTCACTGAATAAGTAACATATGCTCTTCTAGTTATTTTAAAAGGCAATAGTTTTGTATGGCATCTCTCGTTCTTAACCCAACAACGGTTACTTTTAAATAACAAATACAAGAAGAACATTTTGTTTACCCGTATTTTTTTTAATGTGTGGCTGGTATCCCTCACTGTTAAAGTTGAAAATGACCTTTTTTTTTTTAAATGAAAGCAGTGTATTTTATTCACTCTGTGACAATGAAAAGTTCACTTGTTAAATGTGCTAACCAAAGTAATTTGAATTTTGTTTTAAAATGTGCCTACAGTTCTAAGCGAATATTTTCCTTCAAGTGCGATAGAAAGATATTTCAGGGCATGTTTATGAGGAAATGGCATAGCGCTGCAGCAAATTTTGCAACGCTACGCTGCATCATTTAAAAAAATGTAGGGATGTGCCGTATTTACAAGAATACCTAGCGCCAACCATAGTCACCCTTGCGCCATAGTGCAAGGGTGCCTCTGTTGCCGGTGTCCATTCCTGCATATAAACCATAAATAATGGCAGTTTGCTATTTCTATGTGTGCTACATTCTGAAGCACACATATTAGTAGCAAATCACCATTATCTAATGATTGTTTTTAGCACGAAGGGACACCTTCCTGCACAACAACAATCATTAATGGTATTTTGCTCTTTCTATGGGTGCCGCGTCGGATCCCCAGTTGGTTTGAACTCCGACTGCCATCATTGTAATACGGCAGTCAGACTTTAAACCTACCATGTCAGTCAGAAAGTCTCTGACCAGTGGTTGCAGGCTTTCCGACTGACTTTTCCATTTAAGCAGGTGCAGCAATTAGTAGTGTTGTTGCATCTTGGTCTATATAAACGGTGGTAAATTATTATATGATATTTTGAGTATACAATTTGGCATTTTATCTTTTGTCTGATTCTGGTATGAGAAACCTTGTGCTTTTTTGTTTAGGAATTTGACTTAGTCCGGGCGTATGTCTCATGGACTGACCATCATACTGTTCTTTCATTACTAAATATATACATATACCCTTGGTAAATTTTTTGTTATACTTTTGACTTTGGTGACTGTTAGATCTGGGGGTCTCTAGTTGGCAAGGGTATTCACCTTTGTCCAAATAGGGACCCTTACTTCTAAGTCAGGATAAGGGGATTACACTCCTTAATAACCCCTGCTCACCCCCTTGGTAGCTTGGCACGAGCACACAGGTTTATCTCAGAGGCAGTGTGTTAAGCATTTGTGAATATACACAGTAATATAGTGATAACACTACAGATGGACACAACACAGGTTTTATAAAAATAAGTATTCTTTATATAGACTTGACACGAGACCACAAATGACAAAAATCCACAATACTACACTTAAGATTACTTAAAAAGATGATTAAAGTCTCTTAGATCAAGTTGCTGTTAAACGCGACAAAGTTCTCAACAAAGTACCTGGATGCGTAATGCAAAGTGAACAAAAGGCTCGCAAAAGGGGAGATGCGTCGGATCCGTGATCCGGGGGAACGGTTGCGTCCTGCCTCAATGCTTGCGCAGAGTAGGGGACTCGTCGTGAGCATTACCGGCGGAGGTAATGCGTAGATTCTTGGCTTGCGGGCCCGCTACGATGCGCAAGATGGCGCCTCGAAGCGATGTGATGATCCAGTTGCGATGCGAGAAGATGGCGCTCTTGATGCGGCGATGCGATGACGATGCGATGACGCCCTGGCAGCTTTGCGACGACTCGGTACTTTGGAGCCAAGACAGGCCCTGCGACGCGCTTCTCCGGTGATGTGATGGCGACTCTCTCGATGGCGTCCCGCTTCTCCGATGATGCGACAGCAGGCAGCTTCGATGAACACACGCTTCCAGGGAGATGTGGCAAAGGGTTGCTTCTCCGGCGTTGCGACGATTTCAGCTGCGGCGGCGACACGCTTCTTCTCGATGGGTCACGCTTCCAGCTCCCAGCGGCACGCAAGTGACTGGAGTCAGAATTCCCAGCAAGGAAATTCAGGAGGGAGCTGGAGGTGAAGTCTTTTGTCCCTGAGACTTCAGCAGGAGGCAGGCACAGTTCAAGCCCTTGGAGAATATTCTGCAGATGAAATTCCTTACAAAGTTCCTTCTCCTTTCCCTTGGCAATGAAGCAACCACTGCAGGACAACCCAGCAAACAGCACACTGGCAGAGAGGCAGTCCAAACTCCTGCAGCTTCCTTGGTTCTTCTCCTTGGCAGAAAGGTTTCTTGTTCCAGAAGTGATCGAATTTCTTGGGAGCAGGGTCCCAATACTCATACCCCAGGGCAGAGACATCAGACGCCCCACAGGAGGTTGAGCCAGCACAGGGGAGGGAAGATCCAGCTCTGGAGCAGCACTCTGTTGACAGGATTCCTCTTCTCCTTTCACTGTGCAGGGCAGAGACATCAGACAAGCCACAGGGGGTGGAGCCAGCATTGTAGAGGGAAGGCCCAGCCCTATTCAGGTCCCAGGTGCACTCCTCCCTCCCATCATGATGTAAATCTCTCTATACACCACTGGGCTGTCCCAGCCTGTCTACTGGAATTTCCCCAGCCCTGTCATGCACAAACCCAGACAAGGAGTACACAACCCAGCAGAGGCAGGCTCAAATGGTTAGGCAGGCATATACCTGCTTTCTAAAAGTGGTATTTGCGAACACAGAATATTGTAATAAACTTTACTAAAAGATGTATTTTATTATTCTGAGTTCACGCATACTAAATTTGAACTTCTACCATGTTCCCTGAGTCAGTTAGGATTATAAGAATGTAATAATCTTAACTGCCCATTCTGGCCTATGAGAACAGGTAGCCTTCAATAGTGAAAAACGAAAATGGCTGTAATTCACTATTAGGACATGCTACACACATCAGAGCATGTCCTACCTTATACTTACAATGCACCCTGCCCTTGGGCCTACCATAGGGGTGTCTAATATGAAGCAAAGGGAAGGTTTAAGGACTGGCAAGTGGGTGCACTTGGCCAAGTCGACATGGCAGTGCTAGACTGCACACAGGCCTTGCAATGGCAGGCCTGAGACACACTTTGCACTGTACTAGGGGCTGACAGATAAATCAAATAACCCAATCATGGAATAACCAATTAGTGGATGTATGACGTTACAACGCATACTTTTACCACGCATACCATTACAACGCGGTTTTTACCACGCATACCATTACAACGCATAGCGCTTTGGGGTGCTGGATAGTGAATAGTTTAATTTACTATTCCAACTCCAGTCCCCGTGGACACTAGGGAAGGTTATTGGATAGTAAATTAACCTATTCCCTATCCTAGAGCGCCCCCCAGCGCAATGCGTTGTAATGGTATGCGTGGTCAAAACCGCGTTGTAATGGTAGTGCGTGGTAAAAAATGCGTGGTAAAGGTTGTATACCCCAATTAGTATATCAATTTAACATGGGGAGCACTTGCACTGTGGCACTGATTAGCTGTGGCACAGCGCCCAAAGCATAAATCCAGCAAAAACATATCAAAACAGAGGAGGCAATCCGTCAAAAATGGAAGGGAGACTCACGCCACTGATGTCAGGTCTAACAGTGACTATTAAGTGCTGGCACATTGGGGGCTGACAGGGGTCTAGACCTATATATTTCTCACATTCTCTCTGGTATTCCAGTGTTGTGGGTTTATGCACTTTCCTTTTCAGAGCACCATGGGTTTTTGTGTGACAGCACCTGCTTTTTATTCACTCCTTATCTCTTACTGATGGATTTTGTTCTTTATTTCTTGTGAGTTCTTGATTGTGTGACATATTTCTGACCTCGCCATGCGATTTGTGATGTTAAATGTAGGGTTTTTGGTGTGTCATTAAGGCTATCCCATATTTGTTTTAGCCCTGATGAAGTCTTTTGGCATAAAAGCCTGACGAAACACGTGTTGGCAAGATCTTTTGGCTATCCTGTGGCTGAGGTTTTTCCAAATTAAGAACTGTGGCAAGAATTCTTTTGATTACCCTGTGGTTGGAGTATATCCAAATAAGAACTGTTTACTCAGAAGATATCATGGAAATGGAAAAATAAAGAGAAGAAAAGAAATGTAATACCAGTGAAGAGAGTTCTTTATTGATATGTATACTTATTTTTGCAAGTGTTGCTCAGGTTTAAATTGTGATTATATATATATATATATATTAACAAAACAATATTTTTGTATGTTTTTGGAATATATTAGTATAAAACTATATTTTATTTCCGATAGTCTTGTACTGACCTTTTTTTGGTAAACAATATTTTTGACAACGATTTTTGTAAAAACGATATTGTTTACTTTGATATTGTGTCAGTGATCCTCTCAATTGATATCGCCTGTTGCTCATGTTCACCTATAGCTGTTTTTTACTGAGTTTAACCTGTGCAGTTTCTCCTAGAATCCTTATTTGTGCTTCAAGTCTGTTAAAATATATGTATGGTTAACTATTCATTAGTGGGAATACAACATATGGATTATAGTTTGTCATGATTGTGTGGAGTGGGAGCACACAGTGTGAGCAAACTAGGTTGTGCTCCTGGTAAACACTGCAGCACGGATTTCCTAAGATTCCACATAAGATAGTGCATCAAGGAAAGTTTCTGTACTGCGTTGTCTGAAAGGGAGAAAGCAGAACTTTGCAATATTTACAAAAGATATGGGGCTAGTTCTGCTCTTTCGTAGCACTGACACATTTGTGCCTGCCTAGCATCATGTCGTATGGGTGCCTGGGTTGTGGTCAGAATAGTTATGATGCAGGAAGGTATAGCTTCCAGCACAAAAACTATCCTTTGAGGCAATTTCCTCTTAGTGGCAGAATACAGTACACATGCAAAGAGGAAAAAGTGTGGAGAAATAAAGATATTTCTCCTCGGGTAGGCCCACTATTTTTAGCACACACCCATGCTTACAGGCATTCGGAAATATGATTTTGCATCAAAATACATGGGTGGATCCACTGGAACGACCATGCTCCACTCAAGTAACGCCTACCCGATGGAACGTAATGCAAGGCAGTGCTATGCGGTTTTTTGCAAAGCCATGCAAATCGGGCTTTGTAAATCCCAAAATAGATTTCAGGCTGGGGCTGTGCAAAAAAAGTGATGCAACTCCATGCAAAGTATTAGTAAATATGGTCCTGCGTTTATACAAGGGCACGGGTGCAGTGTAGGGGCCAGTGCAGATACCTTGCTTCATGCTCCTTCAGAAGCCCATGATATGTTTTTAAAATATTATACATTAGGAAAATTACAAGCAAATCATGAGATTCAATCCTGTGACAACACTAAAACTGTTTCCTTCTCACCCACAGGCCATTTCCTTCTGCTCAACTCGACAGACAACATTGACAGCACCATTATGAGCCCTTGGATCTGGAGCAGGGATGAGCACTGCACAGTGGAGGTGGCTGTCTGGCTTCAGCAAAAAGGAGAGTACGTGGTGCGACTGCTACCCGGCAACAGAACCAGCCACAAAATCCTGTCCACAGCAGGCCAGAGGCATGATGGGTAAGTTATCTGTTTTAATATTTTCTGTTCCTTGATATTTTGTAAGCCACTGCAAAATCAGTAACACTTTGGTAGCTCTTCCAAGGATCCTCCATGGTTACCCTGCTTTTGAGAAGCTGGGATGGATATTGGATCGAAATTGTAACCCTCAAATGTAAAGTATCCACAGTACTTTTTTTATTGAATGGGTAAAATAGTGAATGCACCCCGAGCATATTGCACATTGTACAGTAGCATTTGTATGACGCTTCAGAACTCAGTCCAGGCAAAAAGCAATTCTAAGTGACTGAATACGTGGGTGTAGGTGAAGGGATGAATGATGTTATAGAACTAAAGATTGGGAAACATAGGGCCAGATCTACAAACTTTTGTGATGGGTTTCCATCACAAAAGGGATACAAACCTGCACAAAATATTTTTTGTTGGATTTACTTTCCAGAACAAGACTTGTTTTGGAAAATTGCCTGCAAGTAACGCAAAGCAGCACCAAGGCACTTGGAAGGAGGCATTAAAAAGGAGAAATACTTTTGTTTCTCCTAACTTTTCCCACTTTTCATGTGTGCTGTACTACACAACACACAACCGAAGTGAGAAACCTTCTTAAAGTTAGTCTAGAAGTAAGGCATGATTACGAGTTCGGTAGCCTTACTGCCATACTGCCACGGCATCAGTTCCAAGTGTCACCGCTGGTCATGCGGCAGATTTTCGGACGGTGGTGAAGGTTTTTTCATATGTATCGATGCATGTGTGTATATTTTGACTGCAAAAGTGTTGAATGTACACATATGCATGACATGTGAGAAATACCTACTGCAAGTACTTTCCCATTGATGGAGTCTGGATCATAGGTGCCTAGTCCAGTCAATGGGTGAAAACGGACCTACCTGTATTTCCACACCAACAGGGTTGTTTTCTTCGGGGACAAGATGCTGTTGTGAAGGGGGGACCTGGAGGAAGGGATACAAGTGGGAGACTGCAGGGAAGAAAAGGAAATGGGTGAGTATGCACCCCAATTCCTTCGATATAGCTCACCGGAAACCTAACTCGTAATTTCGAAGGCAATGAAATTCTCTGTACCACCGTCTGACAGCTGCTTTTCCCCTAACAACATTGCGGTAATCTGTGAATGGTTGTCAATGTAGTCGGTGCTCTGGTGGTCTTTCATTGTGCAAACTGACAATATCATAATAGGCCGGTTTTAACGCCTAGTCGACAGGAGGTGAGTCCGATGCTACACTAGTCCCAAGACCGCTAAAGTCATAATAAGGCCCACAGTATTTTGTACTGGAATGCACCCATTCCAGTACGAAACCTATACTTGACTCACGCAGACACCAATGCACTATGGTGCAAAAGTGTGTCAATGGTGCTTGGTGAACTGATTGTACACCAGCGTGAGGGAGAGAGCAGGATAGTGCCATATCTCTGAAGGTATGGTACTTTCATGCTCTCCCCTTCACGCAGCGCAGCACAGGAACTTTGGCTGCTGCGCTGCGTTGTTTGGTAAACCTGGGCTACAGTCTGCCAAATATATTGGTCTGATGAAATTGATTGATGTTTCTGACAACGGAGGTTTAAAAGGTAAGCTTGGAAAGTTGAAGAGTTGTGTTTTTCATGTAGAACAGCTAGGAGGTGGAATGTGGAGCAATTCAGATAAAAGAACAAAAAGAGGAAAAACATTGGGAGCAAGGTAATAAAGAAAACAATTCAAACCTAATAGCGAAACTGGGTGACTGTGAGGCATAAGATAAGGCAAGGAGGCTTCCAGACCCCCCCTATAGAAGAGGTGCTCAAAGCAGGAAACATCGGTTACATCGCAGTGTTCACACCGCAATACCTTTACAACGCGGGCATTACAAAGCAAGTCATTACAATGACTTGCGCTGGATGGCGCTCTAAGATAAGGAATAGTATGATTTACTATTCCAACACCTTCCCTACTGTAACGTAAGCTGGAGTTGGAATAGTAAATCATACTATTTCTAAGTTCAGCGCCCTCCAGGAAAAGTCGTTGTAACGACTTGCGCTGTAATGCCTGCGTTATAAAGGTATTGCGGTGTGAACACTGCGATGTAACATGGTATATCCGTTCAAAGCACGTATGTAAAAACATTGATGGCTTGTCTATCAATATTTTTATATTTGCCTAATAACATCTAAATATTCTCAACACCTGTGAAAAAAACAAACAGCATGTTCGCCAAGGTTAAGAGAATGAAAATTGAAATTTCGACTGGATTAGACCCGCAGCATATCACAGTGCGAGCAACAGGGGTGAAGACGAAACCGGCAATGGCCAATGCCAGGGGACCTGATGAATGCATGAGCCACACAGCTCGACTCTAGGTTCTCCAATAGAGACTCGGAGGGCCCATAGTTGGGATTGTCAGTGAGGTCTTTAGTACTTATTAACCCGGCAGCATTGTCGTAACGAAATTTGAGGGGGCCACTGCAAAGTACATGGAGGGAACCCCTCCCACCAGACCCTGTCGGGAGCACGCAAGCTAGGAGTCTGCGCACAGTGCGGGAGGGAGCCCTCCCACACTGTGGGGGCTAGAGAGGCTAATGTTATGCCACTGCACAGCAGGTGGTTTAAGCGCATGAAGCCCCTATTACCCCAGCCATCTGCACGTGTACATTCCACTTACAATTACAAGTGCCACGGCATGCAAAATACCTTTTGAAGATTGCAAATTGTCACTCATAAAAGAATTTACTATCCAGGTGTGTGGACTGGAACAGGATAGACACTGAGAAACCACACAAACTCATGTCACAGCCTTTTCGAGTGCATCCCAAATTATAGGGGTGTAGGAACAATTAAATCCAAAAGTACCAGTGTACTCATGCAAGGGAATGTTTGCAATCTCAATTGTTCACTATGAACAATGTGTTTGTGAATTTTATTTCCCTAAACGCAACTGGAATCTTATAACTCTTTGCAAGAAATTCATTGGGGAAGCTTCAGCTGGCGCTCTAGTGTTTTTGCAAACCGCTGTAAATTCGTAGGTTTTGTAAATGACTCTGTAAACGTAAAGTTACCAAATCATTGTCTAATGAAGTCCATGCAGGGCTTTAAGTGGGGCAGGTCCAGCCAGCACTCAGTACCAGCAGTAAAATAAAAGCACACTGAAAAAGGGCCTATTCAGGCCTCCCATTCAGTTTGCCTGCTGACAAAAATAGCTGCATCATTCAAAAAATGACCACACAGGGCTTTAAGTGGTTTGAAAAAACTGAGGGCTCTCTCAAAGGGGCGTGGCCAATTCAATTAAGGGTGTGGCTTAAAAACATGTAGGCTAAAAATCGGTTTAGCTTAATGTGCCACCCCACTTGCATTGTGTTGTTCCTGTCATTGCGTCCAGATATATGATACAACAAGTGACATCATACCTACAACAAGTCAAGACTATTGGCTTTGTCAATGGTTGTTAGTTGCATAAGATAAATTAGCAGCAACTATGGCTTGTATTTAATATTGAAAAAGCTTCCACTTAAAGCCCTGGTGACATCAAGACAATGTTGCTGCCACTGAGTTTCAAAAAGAGAAGGGAAATCCAGATAGAAAATGTCTCTTTAATGGATTTCCCTTCCCCTTCAAGGTTTTCCTGGCATGACGTCATGTCGAAACTTCTCCACTTGTGAGAAGTGAGCAGTGTGAGCACGTGCACAGCGATGTGTCTGCTGGCACTGCAGTCCGAAATAAAATGGACCGCCTGTGCCAGGGCACAAAACAGAGCCCGATAGAGACCCGTTTCGAGTCCCCCTTCAAATAACTGCTGGTGCTCAGGACCGGTGAGACCTGGCCCACTTAACACCTTCCATGCTCATGACGAGCTCAGCTCATCATGAGCCACGGTGGTCGTGTGGTCATGACCGTTAGAACGCTCACACGCTGGGCAAATTCCCCTGCTGTGTGAGCGTTCTAAAGAAACGGGTGTGGTCGTGACGAGCTCAGCTCATCATGAGCACACGACCACCGTGGCTCATGACGAGCAGAGCTCGTCATGAGCACCAGGGCGCTGCGCACCCACCACCGCACCCCACCGCCCCCCAGCACAGCGGGGGAATATGCCCCACAGGGAAGGGGTTAATGCCCTGGGACCAGATATGTTTTCCCTGGCAGGTCCCTGTGATCTGCAATCAGTTGTTCTAAAATGGTGCAATAAGTGGAATATGTTTACAATTGTCTCCCCGGAAGCAATGAAGGAGGCCTGTGCGATGCACCCTGTCAGATCTGTGCGTGCTTCTAGTTGTGTTAGTGTGTGTGTGCATGGCTGTTTCTCCGTTGGCCCCTTAATCGGGCACACATTTTGTGTGAGGCAGGCAGAGGGCGCGTGTGAACAAGTGCTGCAGACTGTCCCAGGCACCACACAAGGACTTTCAACAGGAGTGCAGAACAGGTTGTTGCTTTTGAAGATAGTCTGCTCTGCACTCGACCCAATTCATTAATAATAATAAATGACATTGGCTACATTGTTTGTTTCATCCATTTTGAAGACCAAATTCCAGAGACACACTGTGAGGGATCATGCCATATCTCCAGAGGTATAGCAAATGCTGGTCTGCAACAAAAGTCAATAATGTATTCCTTCGTAAGGAGCACACCTTGATTGTGTAGTCCGATAGTCTGTGGTTTTTGGGGTGTTTTTAAAATACCCTCCTACCTATGCAATTACCATTTGGTTTGGGTTGTCTTAGGACACTCCCTTAATTACACAAGGCATGTCTCCTGTAAGGGATTCCAAGTTGTGCTCGTATGGCCACGCCCCTTTCCAGGGAACCTGCGCCTTTTTCATCGCTTTCAAAGCACTGAGTACATGGCCCATGTGGCACAATGAAACCTCTAATAGTCCATGCTTGATTGGTATTCCCGTACCTAAATGTGCTCAAATGTTGTGTTCAATTTCAAACACCAAGAGAAAAGATGGACCCTTTTCTGGGGCATATTATCAAGGAACGGTGTTAAAATTATTGTCGCTTTAGCGGCAGGAAACTGCCGCTAAAACGGCGATAATGGGTTTGATAATATGCCGCTGAGAATTCCAATAGAAGCCCAGGTTAACACCAGAACAATAGCGATAATTTTAACACCGTTCCTTGATAATATGCCCCTCAGTTTCTAATGTGAAACGTGGAGTTGAGCTCCAAGCAGTGGGTTTGAGAATCATTGAGGTGGCGAACAGCCTGTCTCCCCATCACACCGAGTTCATATTTCCTGAAGCTGCGACTTCTGAATACATGATGTGATATGTTCTTCCGCATACTGGTACTATTTTTCTGCTTTTGCCATCTTCAGTGCTGCCGTAAAGATCATATTATTCGAAAGGGGTTTCGCGCCACACTGCTTTGACGAAAAAAGTAGAAATGCAAATCATTCTGGCCTGTCTGCCACTTCTAATTAAGTATTGAAATGATGCTGGCAAGTGGTCAATAATAAAGAGAGAGTGCAATTTGATCATTTTTCCAGGATATGTTAATGAGCATAGGCCATGGGGAAAACCACTCTCGGTTTTTCACTGGTACAGTCAGCTCTCTCTTCGATGACGCCATGAAGCCAGCTGGCAGCCAAGCAGAGAAACATACGAGTCTGGTGTCGGAGTGGTTCACTGATACAAACAAACATTGTCAACGCCAGAATCTTTATAATAAAAATCGTGCAAATGCCTGCTTACTCAGGGCTTGATTACGAGTCTGTTGGTCCACGGACTGCCAGACTTGTGGCGGTGTGGCGGTGGTGGTCTCGCAACCGCCTTATTACAGTTAGGGTAGTCAGACCACGATTGCCGGGGGAAACATAGTTTACAACACACACATACAAACGTGTGTCATTACAGCGAATGTTTTAAAGCATGAAATCCATTACAACACGTCATTACTTCACATAATCCATTACAACGCATTTCCCAAAGCCACGCCCCAGCGGAGTTAGAATAGTAATTGCGCTGTAATGGATCATGCGTTGTAATGACACACGTTGTAACGCATGCGTTGTAAAGTGTCATATTCGATTGCTGCCATGTAGAGGCAGTAATATGATTGGCGGGACCGCCGCGGTCCCACGAAGCATATTACAAGTTTCCTCTCCACCACGGTTTTCATGGCGATTCCTCCTCCATGAAAACCGTGACGGAGAGGAAACAAAGGGAACCCTACAAGGGCCCCCTGATGCTTCATGCCATGTGGATGCACACAGGGGGGCATAACATGTGCCCCCCTGTGTGCTTGCACACCAGTTACTGACGGCATGGACATTGGTGTTCCCATTTCAGTGCCCATTTTTAGAGGCACCGCCGTGGGAACCCCAAAAGAAAACCAGCCAGACAGGAGGAATCTCCTAATGTGGTGGGCAACCCAACCACGGATTTAGCGGTGGAGCAGCGGGGCAGACCCGGCGCTGCACCACCAAACTCGTAATCAGGCCCTCAGTGTCAATCACAATAAATACCCGAGATTCTACTCATTTGGAATTAGAGTGTAAAACAAATGAGTGTGACTGGACATATTCTATCAATGATAGTCTGATAGGTCCTTTGAGGAATCTCTTCCGATGGCCCTTCAATAAACTGAAAACCACATTCAGAAAGGAAAGGTATCCAGTCCAGGGCCGATTCAGAGCTAGTGACGCTGCAGACCAAAAGAGATTGACTACATTCACCCTGCCTCGGGCACAATGAAATACAGCAGAGTAGAGTCTGATTCCAGTCTTGGAGTTAAGTAGCTGGTTAACACCTACAGCCCTCGTGTTTGGTGCTGGAATATTTAGGCAACAGCTTCTTTTTGAAAGGTTTTTGTGGTTAAAACCTTTAAAGGGGCCATCCAGTAGGTTGGGCTTGCCTATTGGGCAATCTGGCAGTACCCAAGGGGCTGCTTTGACAGGTCACTGTGTGGACCTTTTTTTTTACCGTTTGTGGGCCTGTTTTATGGCCAGTTGGGCCGGTTTTAGGTCATGTTTGCTATTGTAGACAACAAGGGGCTTGCAGTCTGTCCATTGCTTAACATTTGTCGGATTTATTGTGACTCTTATTTGCTGCCTTCTGCTGCCTTCTAATTGGCCAGCGCATGCTGGCTACACTTCCTCTTCTTTCGGCTGGTGCATGGACTAAGTACTGATTGCTTCAGCTTGATTGCAGGCCTTCCACTGATCGCGCTGTGACTGAGGTACTACTTTTATTTTTATCCTTCCCTGTCATTCTTGTTGAACCTCTTGCCATTTGTAGCTATTTTTTTACTATTCCACACGCACTTCAAAGAACCTCTGTTTTCCTTTGAAATTAATGTTTATTGTGACAACACATTTTATCTTCTTTCATTGTGACAACAGATGTTATCTGCTTCAAAATGTATTTTCACTAAGACATGTACATGAGCTCTATTGCTTTCTTTATGTGATGGGATTTTTTATATCAAATATCATGCTTAAAATCACATGAGTTGCGCATAGACCTAACAAGCATTGGCAAAGCCAATAGGTCTCACCTATGATTGACTCTGCTATTACCTGTTGTTCATGCTGTACTGCATGGGCATTCGCTGACTATAGCAATGATTTGTACCCATGCTGTATAGCAGCGTGGCTGCTGTGCAGTATGCCTTAAAATAATAATAAGAAAAGACTATGATGAAAAGACGATGATGCATCCACAGCTAATGTGCTTTAAAAAACGCATTAGCCCTGGCTGCCTAATAGCACTTTTAAAAATAAATGTTATAGTCACACTGCAAAGCTTCTGTGCTGCTGTACAGCATGGCTACCAAACATTGCCAAAGCCAATAGCTTTCATACACGAGAATTATTGGCTTTGTTAATGCGTGTTACTGTTTATTTCCCTGATATTACCATCAGCATTTCCTCCAGCTAGCACAAATGCATTCAGTCTTTGTCCCTTGCAAAATACCTATATCGCGTGACTTTGAAAGTTCAAAACTGACCTGATTTGCAAATGTGTGCCACTTTTTAAGCTATCTCGCTTGCTAATGGGAACTACTTTTATTTTGGTGCCTATATCACAAAATCCCAAACATCATCAAACAAATAAACATTCCAGAACGCCTGTTGTTGGTAATAGTTAGAGATGCAGGATTTGGCAGAGAACTGTATTTTTTCTCCACAAAGGATGGCCCTTTAAAGATAAAGGTCTCACTGGATGGATTTTCATTTCCTTACAAACTGCTTCCTTAGCATGAGAGTTGTTTGTCTGCTGTGTGATTGTATATCTTTGAAACAGACAATTTAGTGAAAATATAAAAATCTGCCATTTCACCTTGTCCCCAACAATTCATGCACAGTGCAACCAATGTAATGAGATTTGTTGATAAAATGCCCAGGAAGAGCATGTTTTCAACTTCCTACACTCATAGGCAACAATTGATAATTAAGGACAAATGTCACACTATGAACTCAAAATCAGGTGTGTGAAAGCAAAAGACACGGATGAATGCTAATGTTTGTACTATTTGGACTAATGAAACCAGTTCTAGGGTTACTTGTGTTCTGTTTCAGAGATGACCTGGCTTGGTAGTTTTGGCTGTTCCTTTGGAGCAGGATCTATTCTGATTGCATATGGCTTGGTCTAATCTGAGGTGGCATGGTGGGTAAATGAAAGTTGGGTTAGAATGCTTCTCCTAGCAATTGTCATTCTTTAGACAATCTGCAAGCATTCTTCATTTCACCTTTTTTACCTTTTGTTTGTTTGATGTAATGCTCTAAGTGGCCATGGGTATGGCCTACGTGGGTCCATTGGTCACTGCACCACTGGAACTATACTACATCTAACTGAAGATGCCCAATCAGGCCGGAACCTGTTGTGGATTGTTAGAATTGGGGGTCTCTAGTTGGCACAGGTAGGTACTTGTGACAAATAGGGACCCTCTCCTCGAGTCAGAGTAAGGGGATTACACTCCTAAAATAACCCATGCTAATCCCCTAGGTAGCGTGGCGCGAGCAGTCAAGACTTATTTCAGAGGCGGTGTAAGTTAAGCATTTGTGACCACATACAGTAACCAAGTGACAACACTACAAATGGACACCACTCAAGGTTTTATATAAAAAATAAGTATATTTTATAGAGAGTTACCACAAGACCAATAAACGACAAAAAGAATCCACAGTACTATTAGCTTTCAAGAGTTCTTGTTAAAAAGGCTTAAATCAAGGTTCTGTGCAAGTCAGTAGCCTGGATGGGCTACAGCGTTGTTGAAAATAACAGAGTCTAGCAAATCCAGTGGACCGCGTCGGTACGGGCCCACTCAAAGGTCGACACACTCGGTCATAGTACCTTTTACTTGGAGCGGCTGGCACGGATGTGCGAGCCGGTTCCGGTGATCGTCGCAATGCAGGACGCGTTGTCCCTCAATCCGGTGCAGGCAGCGGCCCGTTGACAGAGTCGGTGGATCCAAGGCTTGTGTTGCAGGGCGGGACGGTGCTTCAATGCGGTGCTTGCAGCTTGCGGTGCGGTGAACGAGCCGGAGTTCAGGAGCTGGCGTCGATCAGTCCGGACAGCGGTGCGAGACGGTCGGTGCGTCGCGAAGCAGGCGAGGCGGTGCCCAACTCCGGTGCGGTCACAGGATTCGAAGTCAGCAGCAGTGACCGCGTCAGTCAGACCAGTTCGATTCGGTGTAGCGAGGCATTGCACGTCGCAGTGTCCTTACAGTCGCGGTGCAGGCTACAGCTCGGTGACGGTGTTAGGACGGAGTCGGTGAGCGCAGAGCTTGCGTTGTTCGAGGCGGACGTTGCTTGATGCGGTGCCTACAGGACACCGGGCCGGTCGTGAGAGTCGGTCACAGCTCCCTGCCTCAGTAGCCACTTGTTTCCAGCAGCAATTCACAAAGGCTGGTGAAGTCCACTGGTCCTGGGACTTCGGTCAGGGGGCAAACTTTCTTCCAAGCCCTTGGAGATCTTTGCACAAGTTGAAAGTAAAGTCCACAAAGTCCTTTCTCCTCTCTTTGGCAGTCAGGCAACCACTGCAGGCCAATCCCCTAAGCAGCACTTCAGCTTGGGAATAGTCTCTCCTCAGTTTCTTCAGGTTCCTATCCTCAGCAGAGGTTTTGTCTTGTAAGTCCAGAAGTGATCTGATTTCTTGGGATCAGGGTCCCAATACTTATACCCCAAAATCCTTTGTTCTCTGAGGGGAGAAGGGCCTGTGCCTAGTCCAAACCAGTTCTGAAGCACTATTTTTACCAGACCTCTACTTTCCTTTCACAGCGCAGGGCAGGCACATCAGACGCCCCACAGGAGGTGGAGACAGCCTTGTGGAAGGCAAGTACAGTCCTGGAGCACTTTGTTGACTGTCTTCCTTCTCTTCTTACAGTGTGCAGGGCAGAGACATCAGATGCACCACAGGGGGTGGAGACGGCATTGTAGAGGGGAGGCCCAGCCCTATTCAGGTCCCAGGTGCAACTCCTCCCTCCCATATAGATGCAGATCTCTCTAGTCACCACCGGGCTGCCCCAGCATGTCTCCTGGAATCCCCCAGCACTGTCACTCACAGACCCAGACAAAGGAATACACAACCTAGCGGAGGCAGGCTTAAATGGTTAGGCAAGCAAATACCCACTTTCTAAAAGTGGTATTTGCAAACCCAGAATATTAAAATAAACTTCACTTAGATATGTATTTTATTATTCTGAGTCCAGGCATACTAAACTCCAATTTCTACCATGTTCTCTGAGTCTGCTAGGATTATAAAATGTAATAAATCTAACAGCCCATTCTGGCCTATGGAGAACAGGTAAGCCTTGCAATAGTGAAAAACGAAAATGGCTGTAATTAGGACATGCCACACACATCAGGGCTTGTCCTACCTTATACTTACAATGCACCCTGCCCGTGGGCCTACGATAGGGGTGACTAATATGAAGTCAAGGGAAGGTTTAGGGACTGGCAAGAGGGTGCACTTGCCAGGTTCTGCAATGGCAGACCTTAGACACATTTTACAAGGCTGCTTCTGTGGGTGGCACAACCAGTGCTGCAAGCCCACTAGCAGCATTTGGAATTACACGCCCTGGGCGCACTCAGTGCACTGTACTAGGGTCTGACAAGTAAACCAATCATGGAACCACTAATCAATACATCAATTTACAGTAGGGAGCACTCGCACTGTAGCACTGGACAGCAGTGACACAGTGCCCAAAGCATCTAACACCAGCAAAAACACATGAGGCAACAGCAAAAATGAAAGGGAGACCCACGCCAATGGTGCCAGGTCTAACATGGATTTCTTATGTTCTGTTTCAGAGAGGACTTGGCTTGGCAGTTCATGCTAAACTGTTTCTATTGAAGCAGGACCCAGACTTATTTTCATATGGCTGGATCTAATCTGAGGTGGCATGGTGTGCAAAAGAAAGGATGGGAATGAAACCCCAAGCAATTGGCAGTGGTTAGACTATTTGCAAGCATTCCCCAATAACCTTTTGTCTGCTATTTGAACGCGTGGCCAACAGGATATTATTTTCCGAGTTCAACTGAAAACATTGGAAATAGAATAGGACACATTTGAGTGAAAGATAGAGTTAATCGACTTTTAAATTTGTGACCAAAAATGAGAAAAGGGAGGGCGTGTAAAAAGTAACTTAAATCGGCATGCTGTGATGAACATGTCCTACAATGATCAGGGAGATCTGGTTTGATTTTGTGTAAGGATACAGTAGTTAGTAGACATCTACTATACATATATATAAAAAGTGTTTGCGTTGTGTTTGCTGCTTGGAAAGGTTTTCAAATTTTTTATCATATCTGCTTTCATATTAAGGCAAGCTGTGTCTAACTCAGTCTCCCAAGCTAATTCTGTAACTGTTTTTACTCTATCATTAAAGACATTATGTAAGTGTGAGTAGATGGTATAAGCTTTTGGATTTGTATGGAGGAGATGAGCAAAATGAGTGTTTGGTGATGGGATCGGTGGAATGTCAGAACTGAAGTGGGTATATGCGTTGAAGACATTGTCTTGCAAGAGTCAGAATTTAATGTGAAATGAGGCTGGGAAAACCGAAAGATGTATGGGCGTGTGCAAAGGAGATTAGGGCATCTTGAATAAACAGTTCATTAACCCTTATGAATCCCCCCCTCCTCCAGGTTTTCCAATAAATAGGTTTATTGTTAATTTGTATATTTATTGTGCTAAATGTTTTCCTAGGAAGCATATTCGATGACAAGATAAAAACTACTTCGAACATGACAATATTTAGATTTACTACTGGCAGTTGCCTTCCAGCAAATAACAAGAAGCTGGAAAGATCTCACTCAATTGTATTTCAGAGGGTGGTGATCTACAGTAGGCCACAATCATAGCTTACATACTGCTTATATGCACCCCATATCATTAGTTTTGGAAAGGAAAGAAATGTGGACTCCAATTACAGATTTTCTATATCAACATGCAACATGCTTTGTTTGCCCTCCCACCTCATGCACAAGTACTTCAACCTCCCTGACTTTCTGTCTATTATAATATTAAGTCTGAATATTGTATATCATCCATATGCATTGTTATTTATTCTATATATATTATCACATTTTTCTTGCTATGAAGCATGCATATAGCCTTTTTTTCTTTCCTCTTTTTACAATTATATAACTTCATGTATTTTCCTTTCAGATTTACAGCAGTGCATAATTGTATTTTATTCTAACATAATAAATGTACACTTCCAAACTCAAATGCCAAATGCCAACATTGTACTCTGTGAAAATAGATGACGGGAGAAAGGAAGGTATTATGGTTCCTATTCACATATAAAATGTTCAATCAAGCTTTTTATGCGTGTAACAAGAGGGAGAGAGAGGACTAGATAGCTAGTCCGAGTCCCCGAGGGTTTATATGTGATTAATCAAAGAGGACTAGCTTAAGTTGACCAAGTGTTGCAGTACTCTAATTAGTTCTGTCACGGGCACCTTGTTGGTGTATTCATGAAGCCCTCACCCACCAACCTAGTTGGTGGCATGCTTCATCATCGGGCCCACCCAGTGCCACCTAGTATGTCCCGGGTGTGCTACGACGCCCAAACAACTGACTGGGAGACCCTCACTGAGAAAAAGAGAAACAGGATCCGAACCATCCTCCATGGAGTGATCCTAGCCCAATATGTCAAAACCAACACGGCCCCAAGAGGACTGATTGTCACCAACGCACCCAGGATCTTCCTAGATGACCCCACCTTCAGGAAGGACTGGGCCCAGATCGCCTGGCACTGCACCAGGGACTGGATGATACTAATTATAAAAACTGCCAAACGCCTTTCAGAAGCCATCGTAATTGAAATCCAATTAACAGAAAGCCACTTCAAAACAACCCTGACAGCCTACAAAAAGAAATTAGACGACCAAAATAAAGAAATTAACGAGTATAAGGAGTACCTGACCCAAGCTAAAATTAAGAAATTTGAGAAAGACCTCAAAAAATGTAGCTATGCCAAAGTCTTTCCATACTCTGAAGAAGACTTTACCCCACCAGCCAACAACTCAAATGCCTCAGACTCCTCAGCAGATGACAGTTCCGCATCCAGTGACTCTAGCAACAGCTCACACAAACGGGGTGGCAGAGGCCGCCGCGGACAACGCTGGCCAAACACCTGGCAGGGAGGACAACCTGGACATTACTTCGGGCCCCCAACGAACTTTGGCCCAATGCAAAACCCCTACTTCGGATACCAGCCAATGTATACACCTGGCCCCATGCCCTTATTCCCAGGAAACCATGGACCCCACATGCCTCCTTTTTTAGGGCAGAAGAACACGCGGAAGGAGAAGACACAACCCGCAACCACAAGTACACTGGGCCGAAGATGGGAACCCAGTGAGCGCGAACACTCGCCAGAAGGCACCCAGCCAACCGGGAACCAGCAAACCATAAACCAAGCAACCCAAGCCACAACCTTTCTAACATTTCACTGACACCCAAACAGGTCTCAGTACTAGAAAAGGGACTATCCTTCGTGCCAACGACTAGATTGGACAAATTTAAACTGCACGTGGAACTGGCGGAGTTCATGAGGAAACTAAAACTCAAGGCCTTCTTCGAGAAACCCTCGAGGGACGACTCAACTCCCACTGAAAACCCTAATATCACAGGCCTGAGGACCAAATCCACCTTCACCCCGCCACCCTCCACAGTGCCCCCAGAGATCACCACTTTTGAATTGGCTGTTTACAATGATGTCGAGAACCTAGAACCAACCAACCACTTCAACAACCTGTCGAAGGAAGACAGAGAAATCATCCAGGAACTCAAAAACAATCCCTCTATCATAATAAAACCTGCCGACAAGGGAGGAGCCATTGTGCTCTTAGATAAACAGGACTATGACACCGAATGTCGCCGACTACTAAGCGACCAAAGAAACTATAAAAAACTGGAACATGACCCAACCAACTCACTACAAAGAACTATCCAGGCACTAATGAAGACCGCCCATCAGGCGGAACACATCTCCAAACAAGAAGCAGAGTACCTCTGCCCCCAAAAGATAAAAGTACCATACTTTTACACAGTACCAAAAATACATAAAGGTATTCTCCCCCCCCCGGGCAGACCTATAGTGTCTGGCATCAACTCCCTTCTGGAACCCCTCTCTCGCTATTGCGATTTCTTTCTTAATCCACTGGTCCAGCAAACACCCAGTTACATCAAGGACACCAAACATTTACTACAAGTCATCAACAACACTGAATTCAACCCAGAAACCCAACTCCTGGTGGGCCTGGATATTGAAAGCCTTTACACCAGTATCCCCCAGGACGCCACCATCCAAGTCCTGAGACAGGTACTCATGGAGTCCCCATGGCCGCACCGCACACCCAGAGACTTCATCCTCCAATGTGCCACAATAGCACTAAAGGAAAACTATTTTGAGTATGAGGGAAGCCTGTACCTCCAAACCAACAGAACTTCAATGGGCAGCGTCATCGCCCCCAGCGTGGCAGGACTCTATGTCCACCTCTTTGAGCAGACCCACATCATCCACAACACCAATCCCTATACCGGGAATATCCTCACATGGCGTGATATATAGACGACATCCTTATGATCTGGCAGGGATCAGAAATAACTCTACAACTCTTCCTCACTTGGCTCAATGAAAGAGACCCATACCTGAAATTCACAAGCACCTCAAGTGCAAGCCACTTGGCGTTCCTTGATCTGAACATATGGGCCAAAGATGGCCAATTGATCACTACCACCTATTACAAGCCTACCTCAAGGAACTCACTCCTACACTACACAAGTTTCCATCCCCGCCCTTTAAGGGAAAACTTACCATTTGGGCAGTTTCTGCGTATACGCAGAAACTGCACTCAAGCAACCGACTACAAAAATCAATCGGCAGACCTGTCTAAGAAACTGGAGGAACGAGGCTACCCCCGGGCCATCATTAACAAAACCTAGAAAAGAGTCAGGAACCAAAATAAGGAGGCCCTTCTGGAAACTGTACCCAAGGACAAGAGTGACCAACCCATCACGTGTGTCACCACATTCAACACAGCCTCCAATGAGGTGGCGAAGCTCATACGCAGAAACTGGAAAATCCTAAACTCTGGACAACGACAATGGGAAACCCCTAGGTTTGCCTACAAAAGGTGCAACAACCTGAAAGACCAACTCGTGAGCACCCGCCCCAGACCCCTGACCCCTGACCAATAGAGAACCCAACACTATCCTGAATGCGTGGGGCCTACCTAAAATTTCTGGACATTATCCATGCAATGACTGTAGCGTATGCCATCTTACCAGCCATACGAAAACATTGATACTAGAACCAGACAAAGTGTGGACTCAACGCAGCCACACAAACTGTAATTCACGTAACGTGATCTACCTACTTACCTGCAGCTGCGGCCTCGGATACATCGGTATGACCGCCCGCAAAATAAGGACTAGAGTCACAGAACACAGGAGCACAATCAGGTGCAAGAAGAACATTAGCAAACTGACCAGTCATTTCATCACCCAGGGACACACCCCCAATGACCTGACCTGGACCATCATCGAACAACTACCAGAACTGGCAGTGGATAATGAGAAGAAATTACTCAGCAAGGAACAACGTTGGATATATCGCCTATCCACCCAAACCAATGACCTCAACGACGCCATACCGTGGAACTCAGTCACACCCTAGACCTACACTAGTCACAGTTACCTTGCCTTTGTACAGTGGTCAGTCCCCCGTGCCATAGTCCCTCTGTACATAGACATAGATCATGCTCCCCCTTTTGTGCACCACTAGGCTGCCATAATCATGGGCACATGCTTAAACCCCCTTAATATTGCCATGTCAACTTTAGCGCGCAGCGCCCAGCAGCGCATGCGCATTATGCAGTGATTAACTGGCCAAACCACTCTGGGACGCGGCGCGTCCCACAGGCATGTCTCCCCAACATTAGCGCATACGTGGCCAACACTGATCCCTTCGCGCCTGCGCAGATAGACCACGCCACACCTAACACGGGTGTTGCCCCTTTCCCCGTACCAACGGCGGCATATATTACCTGCTAAATTGTTGCTACATGTACCTTAATTACTTTATCACACAGATTGTAATCGCGCTATCATACTGAGCATGTGCAAAAGACTAGTGTGCGAATTATGAGCATGAGCTGTAACATTATAATCACGCAATCATACTAAGCATGTGCGAGAGACTAGTGTGCAAATCATGAGCATGAGCAGTAACATAGCAATCGCGCTGTCATACTGAGCATGCACGAGAGACTAGTGTGCAAACCACGAGCATGAGCAGCAACAACACAAAGGGGTAGTCTTTCCACCCTGACTATTCCCACAGGTGCTCATCATTACCTTGTTAACCATAGTATAAAAAGCCCACACGTCGACAGGCTCATTCTACCGGAGGACGACAGCGGGACAACAGGTACAAGGCAGGCACTGACCAGAAAGACTGTGAGTATGACAAACCTGACAAGCCTCCAAACAACAAACTGGGTAAGCGCTTCTTTCCTCACAGGTCCCTAACCCCTGCAGCCTATCTCTTTTTCTCCCATAGGGTCATCCCCTTACCGCTTCCCTCCAGGAAGCCTTGGCTAATAACCCAAAGCGTAAGAACAATTTTCTTGCGCCCTGCCACACTAAGTCAACTCCTTACAGTGTGATTTTCGTGTTTTAGCCACGCCACGCTCCTAATTAGCCGCGTATTTTCACTCTGATGGCACCACCAGTACCATCACACCTAGCCGACTATAGTCCTCTCACCTTGCACTATAGATCCGGCCACCAAAGCATTGTTGACCATATGTCTAAATTGACTACTGACTCTCTCTGTAAATGGTTTGTCCTTGTCCTTAATGTTTGTTTGTACAGGTATGCATGAGAAGGGAATCCCCCTCTCACATATAGAAAAACGCCTTAGTGAGTGTATCACATAGTCTGTACCACAACACTAAGTCTGTTTTATTTCACCACACCTTTTTAAAAAACGGTCCTGAGGAAAGCCAGAATACTCTAAGGCACTGGCTGAAACATGTCGACCATCTGAAGGACGCAGGGGGCAGTAACTCGCCACCCTCACGCGTCCTGTAGCCTTACTTTTAACCGCTTGCGACGGCCCCGTTATTAAAATTTAATTTACCCTCGGGTACTGGGACCACCACCAAGCCGTTTTAAATCACAACTCACTCAACCTCACTCACTGCACTCTCAGCAATACACCAGCTCCGCTGTAATCAGGCGTCGTAGCACACCCGGCACATACTAGGTGTCACTGGGTGGGCCCGATGATGAAGCATGCCACCAACTAGGTTGGTGGGTGAGGGCTTCATGAATACACCAACAAGGTGCCCGTGACAGAACTAATTAGAGTACTGCAACACTTTGGTCAACTTAAGCTAGTCCTCTTTGATTAATCACAATCAAGCTTTTTGTCAATATATAATTGATGGATTTTTCAGATTCCAAATAGAATGGGAATTCCCAAGTAGCTGATTTCATAGCAATAGAATTTGTTGACTGTCTTAGATTGAGTTTAATGTAATAATTTTTGTAAGCATCCACCACCAACTTGATATGCTGTAAGTTCGCCTTTTTAAGGCACAGGAATTTTTCAAAACTACAAATGGTAAAACAAATGTAACTGAAGGATGTGGGTCCAAAGGATGGTGCAAGGGTTCCTGCATTGACGTTAGGCTACCGAAACGATGGCAGCGCAAAGGGGAAGGTCAGTAATGCGCAGTATGCCTTACATACGACACGTTCCTGCCCTTTCCCAGAGATGCAGCGCAGCAAGGTGACTTGCTACGCAGCACAGTGCCACGATCCCATAAATATGCCCCAAAGTCTGGTGTCGTACAGAAATAAACTGAAAACGTACCTGTTGAAAATGGCTTACCTGTGCTTTATCAAAATGTTCTGGACACAATGACCACAAAAATTACGGGCCCCAGAATGACTGACCTGAAGTTAAACTCCACAAATCTCATGACCTGCTTCAAGCATGCTATTGATCCCATTTGGGAAGTGGTTTGGTCTGCGTTTTGTCTATTTCCTTATAAAAGCATAGAGGTCACCTCCATCACAAGCCTGCACTTTATAAAACACAACAAGTAAATAGAACTTGTTTTGCAATAAAGAGCCAGTGGTGGGGTTTCAGGTGGGTCAAGATGTGTGTATGTTTGCTGAACCTGAGGATTAGTTAAACTGCAGCATTTTGCCCTGCCTGAAGACTTGTAATAGAATCCAGCTGAATACGTTTTCTAATGTAAGGGGGATAATAGAGGAAGGATATCCTTTAGATTCCTTAGGAGGAAAATGTAGGTCAAGGTAATATTGTTAAATGACTTGTAGGATAATTTGCATTACAAAATGATGTTCGGATTACATGGTTTTATGTATGTGGGAGGAGGGCACCATAGGTCTGTCATCCACAGTCCTGATACCAAGGTATGTCGCAGAAATCCCTATCACCTGTGGGGTCCCCTAGGGCTGATACTGTCTCCTGTCATCTTCAGACACATGGAGCTGCTTGGTGCTCTCCTCACAGATAACGGCATCAAGATTCACCAATCAGCCGACAATACACAATTCTACTTGAAAGTCTCCTCTGCTTGAAACATCTAGGGCCCGATGTAGGTAAATTAGATTTACCGATTCATAAATACCGAATTTTACCGATTCGGTATTCATGAATCGGTAAATCTAATGTAGGTAAATATTCTGTAAAAAATACAGAATCGGTAGGATTCGGTATTTACCGATTCTGTAATTACCGAATCGGTATTTGTCATTGTTTCCTATGGGCCTTGAAGCCCATAGGAATCAATGGCAAATACCGATTCGGTAATTACCGAATCGGTAAAATTACTGATTTGCCAAGGGGGACAGGGTGTCACTTTGACACCCTGTTGCACTCCTGTTTCTGGCTTGTGTGCCATGTGACACACATACATGCCCTTCGGGACATGTATGTGTATGTGTGCCTAAGGGCATATATGTGTGTCACATGGAACAGGTGTACATGCACAGATGTGCATGTACACTAGAATTTGTTATTTACCATGCAATAGTATTACATGGTAAATAACGAATCGGTAATGGCCTGTGGCACTGTTTTCTGTGCCACCTACATCTGTATTTACCGATTCGGTAAATTTACCGATTCGGTATTTTACAGAATCGGTAAATTTACCAAATCAGTAAATATACAGATTCTGTATATTTTAAGGCCCCTACATCTCCATTTGCAAATACCGGTCGGTAACGTCCGAAATCGGCAGTTACCGACCAGTATTTGCCGACCTACATCTGGCCCCTAATGCCTTAAACACTAATTGCACATCATCATGCAGACCTGGATGTTCAGCTTGCTCGATTGCATGAACAAACCTGGCTCAATGACTTGAACCTAGATGGCTTAATTCCCAAATTTCACAGAATGCCAAGACATTTGAGTTCACCCTGGACACCAACCTTACCTTCAGGGAACACGTTGTAAAAAAAAAACCCAAGATGGTCTAGTATCAGCCCTTGTTTCTAAAGAAATTCAAACCATTTCTTCCAGAAAGGGACATTAGAAACTTCTTTTCAAGACCTCACACTTGTGCATCTGGATGGTGCTAATGCTTTAATACATAACCTCCCAGACTCCTCACTGGCACCCTTTATGGGCATGCTACACATTAAACAACTCTCATCCAGGGCATGAAGGAATATGATCACATCACCCCCGCCCCCCATCCTGATGGAATCCCTGCCAGCCTGCATTATCTTCAAAACGAGATGCCTCATTCACAAAGCTTTCACGACAAGCACCTCCACTTTTTTTTAGCAAACAAGTACACCCTCTCTGGTGTATCCTGGAACACACAGCCAGGACACCATCAGACTGCAGACTAAGAAATATAAAAAAAAGAAAAAACAAGACAGCAGATCTTTGCTATCTATGCACTCACTGTTCCAATTTAGGAAAGAGTTGAATACTCACATCACTTGCTTCACAATGCATTAACCATCAACAACCCAGCCTCCGCTCCTCTAACTTGTTGACTTTATGCATGTCTTGGACTATGATTTGCCCTATAAAATTACCATTACATAGGTACATACAAGGCTTAGAGGATTTTGCAAGATGGAAACCTCTGTCTTGTGCAAGTAAATGCACAATGATTTGCCTTGACTCCACTTGGCAATGAATGGGATGTTATTTGTGAAGCAAAGTTAAGTCGAAGTGGAATCCTCTTTTGCAATGAGTATGTCAACTTTGTCAAATAAAAATTGAGAAATTGAGCTAGAATGATCAAGTAAGTTCAACTTGAGGAGCCCTGTATATATTTTAGTAAGTTGGATTCTCGGAGGACCCTGAAGAGCCCCTCAAGTCTTTGTTTGATAGAAGGGGCAATTGTGACATCTTGAAATGTGTGTCTAAGAAATACATCTAGGGCTAGATGTAGGTAATTCTATTTTACCACTTCTTAAATACCGAATTTTACCGATTCGGTATTTAAGAAGTGGTAAAATAGAGGGGGGGAATGTAGGTATTTCTGAATCGGTAAATACCGAATCGTTAAGATTCGGTATTTACCGATTCTGTAAATACCGATTCGGTAATGCACATTGATTCCTATGGGCATTGAAGCCTATAGGAAGCAATGGGTAATACCGAATCTGTATTTACCGATTCGGTAAATACCGATTCCAGCAAGGGTGCAGGGGTGTCACTTTGACACCCTCTAGCACCCCAAATACAGGAATGTGCGCCATGTGGCACACAGACATGCCCTAAGGGCATGTCTGTCTGTCACATGGCATAGGTGTGCATGCACAGATGTGCATGCACACCTGAATTCGGTATTTTACCACACAATAGGATTGTGTGGTAAAATACCGAATTCTGAAGGCCTGTAGCACTGTAAACAGTGCTACCTACATCTTGGATTTACCGGATCGTTAAAATTACCGATTCGGTATTTTACAGATTCGGTAAATGTACTGATTTGGTAAATTTACCGAATCTGTAAAATGATGCCCCTACATCACAAATACCCATTTACCGGTCGGTAAATGGCCTCCTACATCTGGCCCTGTCCTTGTCTTGTTGGATTTGATAGTGCCTGTGTAAACATATTTATTTATTTTTATTTATTTATTCCATTTATAGAGCGCATGGTTACACCAAGGTGTGTCCCCGCGCTGAGACTCTGAGTAGGATTCTGGGGTGAGAAGAGACGTCAGCTGCTATACCATTGCTCTGCGTATGCTGGTTTTTCTTATTCGTCCTTTTTTTCAAACAGCCATGTCTTTAGAAGTTTGCGGAATCTGATTTCACACATCTCTGTTCTCAGAGTTATTGGAAGGGTGTTCCAGGTCTTGAACAATAAGGGAAACTGGTCTTTGCCCCACTCTCATTAATGGCTAGATAAAGATATTTAACCCTGCCCTATACGCACTGGGGCTATTTCTCTGAAATCATCGTCTCTCTTACTACCCTCTTAGTCCTGTTTCCCACATTCCCTTGCCTTGCAGTTTCCACAGTCCCTACCCCCACAGTTGACAGCCCTGTAGTCCTCTGATCCTTCCACAATCCCATGGACAGTAATTCGACCAGTGGAAGCAGGAGTGACATCACATATCTGACCCCTAATGATAGCACAAGTTGGAACACTTATGACGTCTTAGACCTTCCAAAGCCTCATCTTTACTGCTAAGGGGCTGTGGGAAAGGCTTGGAGTGAAAACTACAGAAAGTAAGCAGGGTGCTTAAGGCTATGTTTACTTTCTGGACCTTTCCCTTACAACCGCTGACACCACGGGCAAGAAGGGCTATGCAGGGACTTGAAAGGGGAAGTCCAGTGTTACATTTGCCAGACTTGGCTACCCTTAACCGATATCCATCCACAGTCCATTTTCTGGTTTTTGCCCAGACCTCCTAGCAAACTGCACTCCCACAGTTCCCTCATTTTTTCCCAACAGTTCTCTTAACACCTCTTTAGTCCTCCTTTTCCTCATTCATAGTTTTGACCCTTTATTGTGACTTTGGCGATTGTACTGATGGTGTTGTCCACATCCACTACCAGCGCATAATTACCATTGTGAATTTACTGTGGGTCCAGCCACTTCCACACAGTTCCTGATGTTGAAGTCCATTTGTGCTATTTTGAAAGTGGTAAGTGAATTTTGTAGGGTGTGGTATTAGCCTGTTTTATTTGTGATGGACAGGTAGATCAATGTGTCATCACCTTACGAGTGGTAGAGAAGTTATTCACTACTGATAGATTCCGACATTGAATAGCAGAAGAGTAATTCTAGTAGAGCCCAATGGTTAGATCTCAATGGTTAGAGCGGCAGACCCTGATGCAGAGGTCTAGCCCGGGACCAGGGTTCAATTCCCCGCCTCGGCGGGTCTTGGGCTCAAAAATTCCACGGACCTGATAATTCTCGCCTCGGTGCCTATTCCAATCATGGAGTCCTACTCTGCAACTCTGGGCAATAGCTCGCTTAATCTCCACAACGGCCCCCACAACGCTAAGGATGCCTGGCCTCCACCTTGGGGGTGCCCAGGAGTGGACACCTCACAGGGAAAGCCAGGATGGGTTCCACAGTGGTATTCGTACAAGCGCCTTGAGACCCTTGCGGGTGAGTAGTGCGCTATACAAGTATCAATTTACATTTACATGGTACCTGACAGGCATAAAACAGAAAGGGTCCAAGTTGCATTTGCTATGTCAAATTGGAAAATAAGGAGACAACTCAAGAGAGGGAGGGCAGACAGTGCCAAATAAAGAGTTTGAACACCGCACTTGGGTCAAAAAGCATCCAAAGACATAAGTTGTGGTCATTCATAGTTTGCAGGGTGTCACTGAAACTGCAGAGTGTTGTTTGTGTTGATGGCTGTTGTTTAGTGGAGCAAGCATTTTTGGAGCATTGAGGTGTGTTTTCGGATGAACTACTCAGTTTATTTCTTAGATATTGGATATGGAAGGGAGGTTGGTGGTAAAACTATTGTTGCTGATGAATTGCAGGATGTACAGTCTTTATTGAGCAGAGGGGTGATGATGACTAATTTGAGCAGAACTCGACCTTGTCTTAGTGAGCAGAGACATCACTCAATTCCTGTGTGTTGCATTTCTAAAGGTTATAAATTCTGGTTGTTAGCCAGCTAAGGCCTGAGGAAGCTAGTGATAGAGGTGACAGGAGCATGTAGTTAGTGGTATGTATGTCTAAGGCTTAATAGGTGAGAGTGTGGAGCTATAAATGTCTAACTATGAGTAGCCGTGGATGTAGCTGATAGTGGTGGTTGAATTGCGTAATGGTGCTCCATGTTCTACAGCGTATCAGGTAGACAGTCTGGTATCGACTTCTGATTGTGTAAATGTGAATATAGTTATGGATGAAATGACCTGTAAAGGATTCTAGGTTGTAGCTAACCCTCTGGTGGTTGCATCCTACCTATGTATGCTATGAATTTACTGGGAGTGGGGACCTTGCCCAGAAGGGATGCACACACACACATTAATCATAGACCTTTAGCTGTGGACTAGATTAAGGCGATTAAAAGTGGGGAAGCAGTTCTTGCAGGCTCTAAACACTAGCACATTACCATGATTCCAGGTTGAGACCTCACCAAAATGGTCTCCAAGTGGACTGTTCAAGAACCCATATCAGGTCATCCCAAGAGTAGAATTCATCAAAAGCTCTCTCACTAGGTCTTGTGGCCCAAACTATTTGGGAACAGATATCAGTGAGGAAAAGCCTACTCCTTTAGCTAACCAAGGTGTAGAGTGGAGCTCCTTCCAACAATTACCCGTGCTTGCGCGATTATGAGTTACAGTAGTGTTACCCATACATTTGCACAGTTGTACAATTACCCTGTATCCTGTATCTCTTCAATCATCTTTGTATTCTATCATTCTCAAGTGTGTGTTGTAATGCAGGACACTCTCTTTAACCTGACATGCACTGACATGAACTACGGAGCAGATTCACTAAGATTTCATGCAACGCAGCACAGCAAGGCAACTTGCGGCAATGCGTAAAAGGGAGATAGCAGAAGTGTGCCATATTTACAAACATATGACACATTTCTGCTGCCTTCCTGTACACTGTGCCTGGCAATTCAGGCACCCTTATGCCATGATGCAAAGGTTCCTGCATTATAGGCAGAATTGGTTTTGTGCTGGAAGGAACACCTTCCTGCAAAAAACAATTCTTAAAGGCATTTTCCTTTTTCTATGCATTATGCAGAATGCATCATGCGTGGCAAATAGAAGTATCAAGGAGAAGTAAAGATATTTCTCCTCGTTATGCCTGGGACTCGGCAGCGTACCATTTTGACGTATTCACAGAATTTCAACTTTCTGTAAATCTGGGAATGTGCCAGAATCCATGGGTGAATGCGTGGGAACACCCACACTCCATCCATGGAACACCTTCCTGCCACAAGGTAACGCGAAGCAGCACAATGAGCTGCCTTGCATTGCCTTAGATTCATTAAGCCACGGAGAGCCTTTGCATGACTTAGTAAATTCCACGTAAGGGCTTGGGGGGCCTTGTGCCGCCCTACGTGATGCAAGTTCTACCTACACAAGCCCTTAGTAAATCTGGCCCTGAATCTTTTATTTTAAAATGTATTCAAGTGAGGGTTCCATCTTTTAGTTTCTCTGCTTCATTGGATTGCATTTGGCTTCATTATTGATTCACCTTACTCGGAAGTCTCGTGCTCAGCCTGGTACATCACAAGCCGGACACTTTAAAGAAGCTGCTGTTCCGCCCTTGTGTCATGTAGTGGGCCCTTATCTGGGCTTGAGTTCTCAGAAGAGAACACTCACAGTCCTTTCCAGACCGCCCACCCATGATTTAAAAAGCACCAGAAATACATTCCATTTTCTTTCCAATTACAGTTCAGAAAATTGTTTCAATCTTTGAAGGGCAGAATCCATACTGAATGAGTAACAATCATCTTCTAAACACATCTGCATAATTGGCAGACAATCAAGTGTGTCTTATTGCAAAACTATAGGTGTCAGCACTTGTGGTAATGCAGACTTTCCATGAATAAGGCACTTTTGAAAATAAAGGTGATGTTTACCTGGAATGAGAACTGAATTATATTGTTATTGTTAACTGGGACTTATTGAGCGCGTTTTCACCGACAGGTCTCTTAGCGCTATGAGAGAGAGACTAAACCCCCCAAAGATCAGCATGTACACGCTCCCGGTCTTGGCCTATGGTGTGCCCCAAGCTTCAGTAAAAAGAAGCGTCTTAAGTTTTTTCCTGAATGGGAGAAGAGTAGGTTCCCTACGTAGGCTTTCAGGTGGATTAATATATAGTTCATGTGGGCATTCTAATTGTAAGAGAGGTTTAAAGGTTTAAGATGAGCACAACATCTGTGATTCTCAAATCGAGTCAGTCATCAGGAACCACACATATTTGTTTAATAAAATATCAACTGCAATCTGGTATAGAAGTCTGCAGCTAGAGGCCTTGTCTACCTGGAGAGCAGCGCTAAGCTGTCGCAGGCTGAGGTGTGCAGGGATTTCTTGGTATGGGGATTTGGGTATATCATCTGTTAATGCACAGGACCCTGCACACTTGCTTGCATGCGTTGCTGCAAGTCTGGCATGCGTTTTACCATATACTATTGTCCTGAAAAAGGTCTAGAAAAAGTCCAAATTTTCTTAAGACTATTTATATCTTTCATAATGGTATGTTGTTGATTTTAAACTAGACGGGTGTGGTGTTCTCCTATCTAGAATGTTAGGCATGTTCTGCTAAGAATGTCAGGTAGAATGTTTTGAATTGAATTGCAGCTAAGAGTTGGAAGGTGAAGTAGGTTTGGAGTTGTGGCTGAGGTGTGTTTTATGGACTTAATAACCACTAAGTTGGATAGTACACTAGATACTACCTTTTTGCATTGGCAACGATTGACTAGAAGCCATATTGTTCCTTACCTCAACATAGTGTGAGAAAATGGGTCATTGGATGAAGGGACTTGAAACATTCCTCAAGTACCACCCACAATGTTGTGGGGTGAACCACTAAAGGCATTAGACAAACTTGTTCTTAACACTCTGATAGCTTGGCACAAATCAGTCTGGCTTAACTTAGAGGCAATGTGTAACCTATTTATGCAGCACACAAACAGTAATAAAGTGAAAATACAAATAGAGTGAATGTTAATAAATAAAAATGATGCCAGAACAACCAAAAATCTAATCAGTAGACCCGGAAATATTGAATTTCAGATTTTTAAGTAGACATAGTGCCTAAAAGCACAAAGTGCCACTTGTGGTTATCTATCGTATTAGACTCGGGAAAAGCCACAAGTTCAGTGCGACTGTGATTAAACGCTTGCTGGATACCGGGGCCAAGTTAGTACTGCTCAAAAAGCTGCCTTCTCAAAGTCCGTCCGAAGCATTCCGTTTGCAGTGGAGGAGGGCATAATGAACAAGGAGAGTGTTGTGGATGATCGTCACTGTAGCATGTAGAGCAGGCCCAGCATCATGGACAGTTTGTAGCTGTAGCTTTGTAGCTTTACATTGGTAGTCAACACGTGCTGTCATTGCTGTACCCTGAAGTGCAGATCTCGCGTTGGCCTTCTTCGACGGTGATTGCTGTACCGTGGAGGGTTGTGTTCACCAGGGCGTAGCATTGGCTGTCTTCACTGGCAGCAGAGCTTCAGGGCGAATGGACCCATTCGCGGTCGAGAAGAGCCCAAAACTTCAGGATTTCACCCTTCTATACAGAAGAATGTACTCTGATGCCAGCCGAGGGCCCAGGATCTAGGAAGGCCCCTCTTGGGGTCAGGAACCTACCTAGCAGAGGGTAGCTGTCCTTAGGCAGCTCCAGTTGCAGGTGTGTTCAGCTGGGCAGATGCAGGACAGGCCTCTGGAGCTTGTATGCCACTGTAGGCTGGCCAGCAAGTCCTTGGAGTCCCCTTTCATGCAATACTCTGCATGAAAGGGGAGTTCCATGGATGCTGCTGTGGGTGTTCCCATGCAACGTCTATGGATTCTGATGCATTCTCATATTTACAAGGTTTTGTAATCCTGGGACTGCATCAGATTCTAATGCCTCCCCAGGGGAGGTGTTAAAGTGGTGCAAAAAGAGAAATACCTTCATTTCCCTTAGTTTTGTACTCATTCTATGTGTGCTGCATACTGCAGCACATGTAGAAGGAGGAAAACGCTATCAGTGATTGTTTTTGTGCAGGAATGTATCCCTTGCTGCACAAAAACAATCATCCCTGCAAGGCAGGCAGTCTGGCACCAAGGTGAAAGGATGCCTTCGTTGACGCTAAGCAGCCAATTGTGTGCCAGCGCAGAGGAAGGAACAGGGATTCATCGTATTGCTGTAAATACAACGCATCCCTGCACTTTCCTTATGTTGCAGCTCGGCGTAGCAAAAGGGCTTTCAGTGCCACGCTGCATCAATTTCTATTGAATATGCCCCTGTGTGTCTTCTTTCGCACCCGGGCCCAGTTGGCTAGCGCCATCACCTACGTGTCACTGTTTTCTGTACACCTGTTGGGTTGTGCATATTCTTACATTATTCTCCATGTCAGATTCTGGTTTCCAGGGACCTGCCAACTTTGGGTATGCGCCGATAACAGCGCCAATATGCCAGGTGGACAAATTATTTTCTGGATGTTTGCTGCTCTCGCCTTCTAGTGGAAAAGAAGTGTGTGGGTGAAATGGAAGATTATGATGATGAAAATGACTTTGAACAGTATGTGGTCAGAGAGGGTATCATTAAGAAAATGCTTGGCTGAACACAACTGGTGATGATTCAGATTTGCAGAGGGTTTTCAGGTGTGTAAGTCATGGGTGGAAAGATAAGGCTAAACTTCAGGATCAATGTAAGAAGTTTTGGAATGTTAGTGACAAGCTTTCTGAGCATTCAGGATAGTATGGGACATTGTCTCTGTGGCATAGTGAAGCACAAGACTCTATGGTACACACTTTACGATCAGCATCCGCTTACCCATCTTTCTTGTGGACGGGCTAGTCTGACAAACCCCTTCCATGGCTGGCTCCATCTCTCTGACTGCCTTGTCTTTTCACTGACACTGCCCATCACACACACCGCATGTGTGTACTGACACACATGGGCCCGCCTAAATACCAATCACCCACTGCACAGAAACCCAACCCCTAGCACTGGAAGGGTTTTACTGTGAGGAATGCTGCTGCATGTTAACTGTCAGAGTTTCAAGTTTAAGGACTAATGGTCTCAGTTAAACTTAAGACCAAATCTTAAGTTTAACTGAGACAAAAGACTAACTTTACTACTTATAAATGCCCTTGTTTATACCGAAAGCCATAAAGTTAAGCCTATGTCTCAGGTTACCTTTGTGAATCTGGCTCAATATTTTTTTCTGTAAAAAGCTGCTATAGGTGGCACCGGTTAGCCGAAGGTACCAAGACCCTCACCCCACTGCAATCCACCATGCAGAGACAATCCACTGCACACTGGACATCCACAGGTTATGCTGGACATGCCCCTTTTACAGAACACACTTCAAATCAACCACCCACACACAAATAGGATTCTGTGACAAAATTCCTCCACTCGATGAATCACAACATCAGGCTCATGTTCCACGAAGTGCCAAGAAGAAACCTAACTCGTGAATACTGTGCCATGCAAATCCCCAGTAGCTTGACATATTTTTATATAAATGTCACATGCTCTTTCCAATATACCCCAGCAACCAGAAATATTTCTAATTGAGTTTCACTGTGGCCAGCAAATAAGGGTTATTCCTTGCAGATGTATATGGTTTATTAATTTTTTATCTCAGTCTTATAATGGGGATGGTTCATACACATTTTTGAATGTATTGCTCTTCAACCCGTCTTTATTAGCCTCACCAACTTTTGAGTTTAATTTTTTTTTTAAATGGACATGCTAGGTAGTTTCATTTAAAATGTATTCCCAATTTTCATTAGTGTTTCTTCTTTAGAATTCACTTAGAGGTTCATCCAGAACATAACAGATTTGTTTTGAACCAAATTAACTCGTAGGTGCTTGAATATATTCACAACTCAATGTATTTCGGTAGTCGTGACTCCCTTAATGGCATGAGTTTGTCTGCACTCTTCTTGTCTCACAGTTGAGGCATTCAGTTTATTAATGGCTTTTGGCATGAAATGTATGACCTTCATTGTTGTAGGAAAGTGCCTCTTTTGACATGGTTAGCACCCACTGTTTGCCTGGTGTATGATGTGATTTCGAATTGAAAGTGCACTGGATACCTGTCAACCAGGTTCCCAGTGCCACATCTCTTTCCTTGAAACTGCACCATGATTGGCAATACTTCAGTCACCCCTTTAGGTCCCTTGGTGCTCCTGGTACTTAGGGCATTGGTACTGAAGACGGCCCACTGGGGCTGCAGCATCAATTGCGCTATCCCAGAGACCCCTCACCAAGACTAGGAAAACTGCCATTGCAGAGCAGCATGTCTTGGTGAAGAGAAAACCAGAGTCGACATGGCAAACAACCCTGTGTGGCATGCCCCCATACCTTCCATGAGGTATAGGCACCCCTATTGCAGGCCTTACAGCCTAAGGTAGGGAAGACTATATCCCATATGTGGATATATGTGGATATATCTGCATGAGCAGATATGTCCCTACAATATCATGTCCATTCTTGGATATTGTTAGTGCACAGGGAAACCATAGAGAGTGTATGGGCTGGATACTTGTCTTTACGTGTTTCCTAGCTCCATGATGGCTTCACTGTACCCTAAGATGTTTGGTACCAAATATCATGTCTTAAAAAAATCCTCACTGATGCCAGTGTTGGATTGAATCATACATGCACATAGGAGACCCATTAGACGGTCCCCCGAAAACCTACCAAGCTCTGTTGTGGTCTCTGATAGTCTTAGCCGGCCTGCCCCACTAGACATGGTTCTGACCTCATGGATTGAGGGCCAGCGCTCTCAGAGGCGAGGAGCAAAGCCTGCTCTGGGTGGAGGTGCTTCATACCTCTCCCAGGACAGGATGGCCTTCCAAGGCGGGAAGCTTCAAAGGTGATGTCACCTTTGAAATGCGACCCATGCAGCTCCAGCTAGTGGAGAATGCCAACTCCCCTTTCCTGTTCCACATTTGGCAGGAGGACAGGCAGAATAATTTGGTAAATCGGGAGGTGGGTTCCCATTCAGCCAGTACCCCACTTTTCATCTCCCTCCATCTTGGTTTGAAGTGAAATTAGCCAGTTAGGGTCAGGGTAGGGTCCTTTCCCACAGGAAGTAGTCACTAAGAGGGTGTTAACATCCTAATGGTAGGGAGCACATTGGCTACTACCTGCCTCCTCCTTTAACTTCCCTAGATTTAGTATTTAGGTGGCATTCTTGGACCCTGTACTTAGATTTGACTGGCCTAAGAAGAGCAACAGACACAGAATAGCTGCTGACCTGAGAACAGATGACCAGCTGCAGAGAATTTGGTACCAAACCCTGGCAGCTGCTGCCAGGACTCTGCTGTCTCCTCCTGCAACTGTAAGGACTCCAAGAAGACTTTGACACATTGCCAAGAACCTCCCTTGGATTAGAGGAGCTACTCCCCTGAAGCCTGCAGGCACTAAATCACGAAGTCCGGTGTACCAATCTGCTGCTCCCCGCCGACTCCTATGCAGCACCCAAGTAAGAAGAGGTACATCAGCTCCGAAGGGTCAGATCTGTCGCCCCACCAAGTGAGAGGACATCAGGACTTACCAGAGCTGTGCCAATGCCCGGTGTACTGGACTCCCTACAGCGAAGACTGAGAAGAAAGAGTCCAATCCGGACTCCAACAGTACACAGACACCTGTTGAGGGACTTCAAGACCCCTGAGACCCGCTCCATGAGTGGCCAAGCTGTCTCGGAATCGCCTCTGCAACCTGCCTGCCCCTGACCGCAAGGACCATCTTGATGTGCAACACTTGGCTGCCCTATCTGCTCTGCCCTCTGCCCCCCCCCCGCCTTGGGTAACGACAAACTAGATGAACTCATGTGGTCCTGAGGCCCTTGCAACCTGCTCCCTCGAGTGGAACCCCCCAGACTTACATCTAAGTCCCGCTGTGCAGTGTTTTTTTAGGTTCATAGCGCCTGCTGCCAATGACCTCAACACCCTGATTCCGGACGGATCTGGTCACGATGATCATGATGGTCTTAAAATAAGGCACCTCAAACGTGTACTTTGACAATCCTTATAATAAAACATCTTGATAGCATCAAAAGTGGAAAGGTCAGGCAACAGCTTACCTACCATTATCCACAACCATGTCATTTTCATTAACACACTCTATTTTTCCAGCTGAGTTTAGGACTTTAATTTTCCTCAGACCTGCATTTATAGACAGCACTGCCCATGACAAGCTTACTAGAAGGTGAAGATTAGTCTTGCATTCAGTGGATATGTTATCTGACTTGTAAATGTATGTATCTGACTTTCAAATTGCAGGTGTGATAATAGAATAGCGGCTCGCGATGACACATAGCCGTCGTCATTTTTTTACTCGCCTAACACATTTACGCCTGCATGGTACGCACAGCAGGCCTTGATTTACAGGGCACGTTTAATCACTGCCTTGTATAAAAAATGAAGGCCTCGTAGCTGTCATTTGATTGTTAATAATCCACTATGCCTGGCAGAACGCAGCAGTATGTGAAGGTGCAACTATTATGGTGCTAAGACTTCTATAGTAGTCTTGCTTTGCCAACTATCTCATTCATAGTGCCATATTAAAATCAGATGTGAAAAAGACATGTGAAAATGTTTGACGACAGTACTGGGGTTTTTGGCCCTTTCCAAATTGTAAGCCATGCAGTAGAGAATAACGTACAAAACCCATCTTTGTGATAATTGTTGTGCCTAGTGTTCCATTTTGTCTCACTGTTTTACTTGTGCACATTTCTCCAGGATCTGGGGGAAATTAAAAATGCAAAAACCACATGCTTGAACAAAATATTTGTGAAAATCATGATTATAAACTCAGACCCCAACACAGTTTGTGTACGATTTTACAATGACCGCATACTTTGAAAGACTTGGGGTGAATTCAATTTACTGCCTCATATCCAGCTGATTTTTCCAGACCTTCCAGCTCTTGATTGTTATCAATAATCCAAATTAGAATTCCACCTTAAAGCTGAACTCTAGTTAGCTTAAGAACCCAATATTTATGCTCCCCAATTTTTACCTGGGGCAGTTAAGCTCTGGAATCTTGCGTTGGTCTGGTAATAAGAGACTACGGGCTATATGTATCAAGCCCTTTTCCCGTTCGGAAACGGGACGATTCTCAGAATCGGCCCTTTTGCGAACGGGAAAAGGCCTTTTGGGATGTAACATCCCAAAATGGCATCGCAAATTAGAGAATCGCAAAATTTGCATTTAAGGAATTGCAAATTACTATTCCTTAAATGCAATGTATGAAGCTCAGAAAAAGTGCAATTTGGCCTTAAGAAATCGCAAATTACCAACAACTTCAAGTTGGTGGTAAATTGCTCTTTCTTTGAAAAATGCACTTTTTTGCATCTTTTAAAGTGCCATGTGGCACACATACATGCCCTTAGGGCACAAGTGCGCAAGCCTTCCCTGGCGGCCCGCGGACCTTGCAGACATATACCAGTGTGACTCAGAGACTCTGCTGCTCTGTGGGGGCCAGCCATAGTCAGAGTGGAGCTGCGGCGCTAAAAGGTGAAATACAACACGGCCTCATTAACATGAGAATAGTCTTTTAAAGACCTGTGAAGTGCTCGGGTGCGGCTCTGTGTGTGTGTCCCCGGAAGCTGTCTCAGCCCGGGCACACACAGGCAGGGAGAGATGAGGGAGAGGGAGGGAGGGAAAGGGAGGGAGACAGAGGGAGAGAGAGGGAGGGAAAGGGAGGGAAAGAGAGGGGGAGGGAGGGAAATGGAGACAGAGGGAGAGTGAGGGAGAGTGAGGGAGGGAAAGGGAGGCAGAGTAAGGGAAGGAAAGGGAGGGGACAGAGACAGAGGGAGAGGGAGGGAGGGAAAGGGAGACAGAGGGAGAGTGAGGGAGGGAAAGGGAGACAGAGGGAGAGGGAGGGAAAGGGAGGGAAAGGGAGGAAGAGGGAGGGAGGAAAAGGGAGGCAGAGTGAGGGAGGGAAAGGGAGAGTGAGGGAGGGAAAGGGAGACAGAGACAGAGTGAGTGAGGGAAAGGGAGACAAAGTGAGGGAGGGAATGGGAGGTAGAGTGAGGGAGGGAGAGGGAGACAGAGAGAGAGTGAGGGAGGGAGAGGGAGAGAGAGAGAGAGAGAGAGTGAGAGAGAAAGAGAGCGAGAGAGAGATGTGTGTATGCCAGGTCTGGTGGCCCAGTGGACGAAGGCGTCCGCTGCAGGGACCAGTGATGAACCTCATGGTCAGTTTTTTTGTTGTTGTTCTAGCCCCGCCCCCTCCCCCATTGACCCCATCCCCACTGGTGCGGCCCTCGGACACAAACCACACTGTAAATTTGGCCCCGAGAGAAAGTTTGTGAGTACCCATGCCTTAGGGCATGTATGTGCGCCACACGTGTACACATACATATTTCAGGGGTGCCACAGGGTGTCCTTTTGACACCCTGGCACCCTTGAAATTGCATTCTCAATTTGTGATTCTCTCATTGCAAATCACAAATTGAGAATTTCTTCCCATTCATTCCTATGGGCCTCCTAGCATATAGGAATGAATGGGAAGGTATTCCTTAATTGCGAATCGCGATTTGCAATTAAGGAATGTTAAGGAATCACAATTATTATTGTGATTCCTACATACATAGCATTTTGCAATTCCTTTAATAGCAATTCGCTAAAATCGCTATTAAGGAATCGCAAAAGGGCTTCTTCATACATATGCCCCTACACTGCTTATCAAGACAAGCATTAGGTTAAAATAGTTAAGTCAAAATAGAAACTTGGACCAACAATAGCTAAGTCCTTGATCAAAAGTACAGTTAAAAGATTTTACTACATAATTATTGACAAAATGATAGAGATAAACACACATTTGCCAGAAAAGCTCAGATGCAGAATACAGAATCACGAATCTTAAACCAAAAAAATTCCCTATTTAAGCAATTAAATCTCAGTAAGTTCTAAGTATTAGGCTCATAAATTGTATTGAAAGCATCTTAGGGAGGAAAAGCAAGCTCAAAATAATCAGACAGAGTATTGGGAGGCAAACAAAAAGTCATCCTGATCTTTCAAAAGCAGGGATTTTTATTCACAAATTATGCATAACAATTAACACAAGTGAAGATTGAGCATAGAATGAGGATGGTTAGGTTGCACTAGCAAATGAAAAACAAATACATAATTCTAATTTTCTTAACACAAACCTATTTCTTAAGGAAATGGGGAATCTGCCTCTTGCTTCCTCAGCAACAGCACTCCAAAGATGTACATTGTAAAATACATTATTTCTCAAACAATATCTCATAGAATCACTTTTTTTGCATGCCTACATCGGAACTTGCAGTGGAAATCATTCAAAATGATACATCAGGTACATGACGGAAAGTTACATTCTATATAATACAGTAAACCTCCTGTGTGACAGCATTTTGTGCTCTGCGGAAACTGTGGGGCGAAAAGCTTTGCAGTGGAACACTGATTGGGAGGGTGAAAAACAGGAGCAAGATGAGCTAAACTCCAGAAACTGCATCCATTTGAAAATAATAGGGTCTGACATGAAAATGTGGCATAACTATACTGCATTATTATTCACAATCCTAACCAAGGTACTCAAGTTGTTTTAAGTGCAACATTATCAGTTCATCGATTGCAACTATTTGCATCATTACAAATATAAATTCATTTTTATATGTTGTCATCACAAATTGCACATCAGAAAAACTTCTATCTCTGATTATTTTTTTTATTAATCACCAGAAACCCATTAATAAACATTATAAACCCTCCATTAGTTAGTTGAATCCTTAATCTTCTTACATAATCGAACAGTCTCCTACATTTGCTTTAATATTAGAACCACTTGCTCTTTATATTTTCTTTTTCTAAAATTGTTGATGTTTTAAGTTCTCTATTACATAGAGCAATTGCACAAATCATAATAAATATTACAGGTGTTAAAACAGATTGAACACCACCACCACCAATATTAACTAATGATTTGTCTACTTTACCAAAGCTACTTCCAACTCCCTGGTCTAGGATCCTACGGCCTCCAATAATCCTGGTTCCTCTAATTATTTACTCTAAATAGTCAAATTAGTTATGTTAGCAACAAAAGAATCAATCGCTCCACTATTATCTGAAATGTATGTACAGCACCTCTTAACTTTCTCTACTTCTGCAAACTTCACCTTCTTTTGCCAAAAGAATACCTAGGGTAAGATGGTTATACATGACCACTGCTCTAATTGCTATCATTTCTACATGCATTAATGTAAACGACCCTGCTGAATCTATAGCAAGTCTATCTACTACTGCATATAATTGTCTAATCTTCACATCATTCATTGCTACTGCCATTGGAGGAATAATGCGGTACAAAAGGGGGTGGTATGCTCAGATGTGAGTCCCAGGCTCTCCATACCATTGGAGTCAAGCTATCCAGGCTGAATGAAGGCTGATAGCCAGAAACCGGTCCTTGGATGCTTGATTCCGGTCTGGGAAAGACATGGCTTGGTAGTTCGGACTGGACTGTTCCCATGAGGCACAGGGTCAGAGCTGATTTGCATATAGCCAGTGTCTAACCCAGGGTGGTGTGGAGTGCAAAAAAACGATGGATTTAGGCCAAGATCCTTGTACTGGGGTGAATGTATGACATTGTTCTACATTCTGTCCATCAACTGTGTTTTTTGCAATTTTCACCCCGAGTGGGCTGGGTATGCTCAGACGTGAGTCCCAGGCTCTCCATACCACTGGAGTCAAGCTATCCAGGCTGCATGAAGGCTGATAGCCAGAAACCGGTCCTTGGATGCTTGATTCCGGTCTGGGAAAGACATGGCTTGGTAGTTCGGACTGAACTGTTCCCATGAGGCACAGGGTCAGAGCTGATTTGCATATAGCCAGTGTCTAACCCAGGGTGGTGTGGAGTGCAAAAAAACGATGGATTTAGGCCCAGATCTTTGTACTGGGGTGAATGTATGACATTGTTCTACATTCTGTCCATCAACTGTGTTTTTTGCAATTTTCACCCCGAGTGGGCTGGGTATGCTCAGACGTGAGTCCCAGGCTCTCCATAACACTGGAGTCAAGCTATCCAGGCTGAATGAAGGCTGATAGCCAGAAACCGGTCCTTGGATGCTTGATTCCGGTCTGGGAAAGACATGGCTTGGTAGTTCGGACTGGACTGTTCCCATGAGGCACAGGGTCAGAGCTGATTTGCATATAGCCAGTGTCTAACCCAGGGTGGTGTGGAGTGCACAAAAACGATGGATTTAGGCCCAGATACTTGTACTGGGGTGAATGTATGACATTGTTCTACATTCTGTCCATCAACTGTGTTTTTTGCAATTTTCACCCCGAGTGGGCTTGGTATGCTCAGACGTGAGTCCCAGGCTCTCTATACCACTGGAGTCAAGCTATCCAGGCTGCATGAAGGCTGATAGCCAGAAACCGGTCCTTGGATGCTTGATTCGGTCTGGGAAAGACACGGCTTGGTAGTTCGGACTGGACTGTTCCCATGAGGCACAGGGTCAGAGCTGATTTGCCTATAGCCAGTGTCTAACCCAGGGTGGTGTGGAGTGCAAAAAAACGATGGATTTAGGCCCAGATCCTTGTACTGGGGTGAATGTATGACATTGTTCTACATTCTGTCCATCAACTGTGTTTTTTGCAATTGGAGGAATAATAGCACATAAAATATTCAAAACTGCTATCCAATGCTTCAGTGTATCCTCCTCCAACCAGGTTATTCATCCAACTCATCCACGTGATAGATTTTAAGAAAACCTAAAGCTAAACAACATGAACCCATCCAATTTCTCAGCAGACTTAAATAAGCAGTCTTTCAGACAAACATAATAAATCCCCCTCATAATTGGTTCTCCTCCAGACAAAAGATGTAAACCTCTTGACCTCTTACAGTGTATCAAAAACACTTTCAGCTACAAATTCTTTCTCTTCTTCCATAGGGCTATGCCTTGCCATAGACATTCCACCTTTCTTCTCCTGATCTATATTCAATCTAGGATGTAAAACTGAAAACATAAATTCTTCTTCCTCTTTTATTTCCTCCAAAGCAATCTTTTGCTCCTCTAAAGTTCTCACTATCATCACTCCTCTTTCATTATATTGTTTAATCACGCTCTTCATTACTCAATAAACATGAATATTCCCTATTCTAGTAAGCACCATATTATTTTTGTGTGTTCACCCTCAAATACTCACCATATTTAATTATTCTATTATTCTCATTATTAGACAAATTCTCTAGAGACACAATACAATTAGCAGAGAAAATGATTAAAATCTCATGATTAAAAATCACACGTCACTAAATATGAAATATCAAATTTTACATATGTCGAACCTTCTCCAACAAATGAGGGAAGGTAAGATAATATGTGGCATCGATTAGCCTTCATGTCTATGTACTCCCTAATCATTCATGTAAACACATCATCCTTAACCCCTTCCGAGCGGGGCTGTTTCCCCCGCTGTGCTGGGGGGCGGGGGGCGTGTACAGCGCCCCGGTGCTCATGACGAGGTCAGCTCGTCATGAGCTACGGTGCTCATGACGAGCTGAGCTCGTCATGGCCACACCCGTTCCAATGGAACGCTCAGCACTGCAGGGGAATCAGCCCAGCATGCGAGCGTTCCACGGAACGGGCGCGGTCATGACGAGCTCAGCTCGTCATGAGCACCGGAGCACCGTTGCTCATGACGAGCTGACCTCGTCATGAGCATTTAAGGGGTTAAAACCACTATGTGTTCTTCATGTACTGGTACCATTTGTTTAAGTTTGCCACGATTAGTTTTGACTTCAGCATTGATATTTATTTATTTTTTGACAAGTGAAACATAGAATTGAAAAAAAAATCGTTAATGCACAATATAGGCTGAATAATGGGCAGCAAGATGTAATGTTGGGCAGAAGATGTTGCAGCAGATTTTCCGATAAGGAATACACGGTTAAATCAACATTATAGACATACAGATATATGGGTCATTTCTAATACAGTTACATTTGTCAAGAGTAGGCTATTGATCACGGTCATCAAGGTCCGGTCCCTGTCTTGCCCTGTGAGAGGCCCATTCCTCCCTCTTTCATGTCTAGATCTAAGCCATAATACTCTATCCATGGCGTCCAAATTTTTGGAAATTTCCGAGGGCACCCTCTAGCCTTCTAGGTCACCTTTTCTGCGACCATGTACAGATCCATACTGGACCTCCACTCCGTGAGCGTAGGAAGTTGTTGGGCCCCCAACACATAGCTATATCTCTCTTGGCTACTACTAACCCTAGGTTAGCCAACATGAGCTTATGTCACGGCAGATCGATATCTGTGGTCAGCATTAATATTTATACAGTTTAAAATCATCTTGTTGTTTGAGACCTAGAAATCTTCTTGTCAAAAATAAAAAATAAACCAAAATATTCCTTAAAGAAATGATATGTGTCATCTTATTTCATTAAACAATATTATAAACAAAAACAAGGAAATCAGTATTGGTTTTTAGTTTTTATAAAAGTTCCTGTTTCAAGATTCAAAACAATTCTCTCATGCATTGACTAGACTTCAGGTATCATTTCAGTCATTATAGGTCTAAAAACAAAAATCTTTTTTATTTTTTCCATGTTTCTCATTAGAACTAACTATTTCAAAGTTTTTTTCACCTTTCAAAGTAGCTCTTCTTCAGTTTCAGTTTCCAGATTTGAATGAATCTCAGAACTATCTTGGCACTTGTTCATTCAGAAATAATCCTCCTGAATCTTGTCTGCTTCCTCTTCTTCCAATACTGTGGCTAAATATACCCACCCTGGTGAGGCATATTTTTGATTTGGAACTCTCCTTCTGGTTGACCCATAGCAACAGGTGAATCACTCTAGCTTGTCTGTGAATTGAGCTATCTCTCATAGTCCCTTTCTTGATCAATTTTTTTTTAATTTTCCGATCGCTTTCTTGGAACATCTTCAGCTTTATCTTTTTCAGTGACCCTTTTGATTTCTGTCTTCTACAAGTGCCTGATTGAAACTTAAGCTTGTACTTGATTGAACTAATTTCTGCCTCAGTTAATCTCTATCTTCTGACAGGGGTATTTCTCTCTTTAATTTTCACCTGTAACTTATCACTGTTTTGATCAGAGACTAATTCTTGTTGCTTCTCATGTTTTGCTTTTTTTTGCATTGTAACGGCTCTTCACTCTTATCACTGTGTAACTAGACTTCAGAAGTTGCAGGTTCTTCATAGGAACTTTCACTTACCTAAAGCCTGTGATTTTGTTTTTTGCACATTGTCTACTCCATTTCCAGAAAATTCTTCAACCTCTCTTGCTTCACACTGCAAACTTGGACTTGACTTACAGCATGTTCAGCAGACGGTGTATTTTGTTAATTTGCCTCATCCACTTCTTCAGCTATTCTTACTTTGTGTGAGGAGCGTCGATCCACTAATGTACACCTGCACACTCTACAGTACAATTTGTCGTTAAATTGTTTTGGAAAGGGCCTCGTCATCTTCCAACGATACAGCCTTTAGGAATGTACTTTCTGATTACCACCCAATCTCTAGGGCCCAATCAGTGGCGAGGTGTATCTTTGTATTTTTCGGCTGTCACATTCATCCAGTGAGAGTCAGATTTTACCTCATCAAACAGACCTTTGAAATAATCCAAAATGATGGCATCAATTATTGAAACAAGTGCAGCTGAAAGGGAGATAATCCTGTCTTCCTGTAAGGAGTACTTTTCATATTCATCAGAGCATGGGAAAAAGCATTGGGCCAATTCAAACCAGTTAAAGTACAGCCATTTAACAGGTATTCTTGAAAGTGCAATTAGTACGTTCCACTAAACCTGAAGATTGTGCTTGATAGCAACAATGAAATATCTGCTTGATTTTAAAAACTGTGCATATTATTTGCAACACTTCATTTTTAAAGTGTGTGCAATGACCAGTCTCAATAGAAGTCGGGAGTACAAATCTAGGTATCAACTTCCTCAACAGCAATTTGGCAACTGCAAGCCTATGTGCTCTCCTGGTGGGCACTGCCTCCACCCATTTTGAGAACTGACGGATTATTGCCAAGATATATTGTAGACCATTGCACTGTGGCATCTCAATAAAATCCGCCTGTAATCTTGTAAACGGGTCTTCTGATTTGCCAATATGATTGATGACCGTAACAGTTTACATGTCTTGGTTATTGAAACGATTTCAATCAGACAAGGGAAACCCAAGGATACCTAGGGACTGAGGGTAGTGAAAGCTATACAGAACAGGGGTCCACATACATAAAAGTCACTGAACCACTCGGTGCACAGTAATAAAGACCAGGAGGAATTAAATTAATTCTTTAAACAATAGTTTATTTGTATAAAAATGTAAATTGTTTTGTAGGAGGGTGTACTCTTACGGGGCATACCAGAACAGGTATTGCACGAACACACAGGCAAAAAAAAGATTTTGTGACAACAAGAGTTTTATAAAATCAAACGTCACACTCCTAATTAAGGACAACCCTACTTCACCCAAGAAACAATTTTGCATAATCACACAGGTCAGAGTAATTCAGTCAATGACGTTTCGATCCACTAAACATATGGGATCATCATCAGGAAATACTATGTTTGCCCGGATACATAAATCAATATAAGAATCAGCAAATGCAAATCACAACTTGTAAGAACAAGTAAAAGGGGGAGATAAGGAGAAAGGTGAGAGGAGGTAACAAGGAAGGAAGAGAAGGAAACATTACATTTGGTCACTTGAATGAATATAGGATATGTACAGATGGGGCTTTATTCTGTGCACAAACTAAACTCACTTGTGATTCAACATTTGGAAAATTCCATGTAGTGTGTTTAATAGGAAAACATATGGAGCACAACCGAGGAATAACCTGCTACAGTTCCTCCAAATAAGTCAGCCATCAGTTGGATTGTTCCATAATACGTGAGTGGCATGCAAAGTGCTTAAAGGCATGCATATTTAGTAGATCGAAACGTCGTCAACTCAGTCACCCCGAAACCGATCCCAAGATGTTTGTTTACGGTCCAGGGGTGACCTGGCTTGGCAGTTCGGGCTGGGCTGTTCCAATAAGGAGCAGGGTCAAGGCTGATTTGCATATAGCTGGATCTGAACTGAGGTGGCAAAGTGAGCTAAAGGACGATGGTGAATCTAACCAAGATCTAATAGTGACTAGGGGTGAGTGCCTAAAACGTTTCAGCGCTCCATCCATCATCTCCTTGTGTTTGCTTAGACAGCCTACTTCTCCAAAAATAGGTGGACTACTCTGTCCTCAACTCATAGCTCTCAAGCTCTATTTAGAGTTGGGGGACCCACCATGTTTCCAACAGTGTAGTGCATACTGGCTCCTCTTGTGGACATCTGTGACCAAGACCATCCACCTTAGTAAATGAGGGCTAACGTTCCAACATAAATGTTATCATTTTTGAAAAACAAAAATGTTTACTATATGGGCACTTTCAACATGATGCCCACATAGTCACACATCAGTGATTTCACTGGAGCTTCTGTAGCAGTATTGAAAGCAGAGAGATCTCTGCCTGCATAATGGAGATCTATAAATAGGATGGCCTGTACTCCACCCAGGACAGAGAGACCATCTCTCCACTGACCAGGAGGAGCAGAGAACACCTTCTAATCTTAAATAACGACAGTGGACATCAGCAAGGTATACATCAGCTATTTTAGTTAATGCCAATTGCTTAATGTGGGTTTCATACAATTCATATTGCGTGAGTAAATTATATGTTTTTGTTGACACCTTTGAGAATCTGGCCATATCGATGCTTGCTTTTAATGAAAATGATTGACAAAGATAGAAACATGTTCATAATTTGGATAACGCATAGAAACATTTCATAGCTGTAACATTTTTCGATTAAAAAGTTGTTTTCCTCATGTGTGTGTGTGTGTTGTGCCATACAATGTGGCCTCATGGCTTTCATCTGTGGTTTTGTGAATTTCCGAAATGTTTGCTTTTACTGCACCTTAGTTATGTTATGTTATGCTATGCTACATTACATCACATTATGATATGTTATGTTATGCTGATTTGTGGAGTACACAACTGATAGAGCGCGCGAGGTCACCCAGCCAATGATTCCGCCGTTTCCGGCTTCAGGGCCCATATACTTTCAATTCACACTATTCATTGACAGGGCGACTTCACGGGCTGCTACCAATTGTGTGTGTGTTCCCTACTGTTATTACTCAGTGTACCCGACTTACCATCCACCGACACGGGTACCTATGACTTCAATGAATCAGGGGCCTAGCTGTAAAAGGAAAGGCAGCAAATGCAATTTTCAAAATGACATTCAATACTGTTGTAAATGACCACGGACAACTGGAGGTTTTAAAATGTTTATCTAAAGTTCGTTTTCTGAGATCATGAGATTTACAAGAATAAGGCAATCGATAATCAAAATAATGAAAAGTACATAACTATAGAGAAATAAAGTCAGGGTAATCATTAAAATGCAATAATGAGATGCAAAGAAAATATGCTATGCATTCAAGGCAGGAATTCTTTAGAAAATCTAAGTAAGGTCGTTCTAGACCATATCAGTAAATGACAAACTGCAATGCAAAATATGATTTCTAAAAGATAGGGTAACATGAGAACATATCACGAAAATTATGCAAATGACTTTACGTTTCAATAGTTTGCGGCAAAAGCATGGAAAAATCAACATGTGCAAGATGTCTTTTATTAAAGCAAAAGACTGAAATATAGAAAGGTGCAAGTTTAAGGAACTTAGAGCAGTATTTACCTAGACTGGTGTGGAAACCAAACCCTGGCCACGGGTCAGTTAAGGACAGGAAACCCTCAAGGAAGGATACCCCTCAAAGGACAGCAGGTGCAGAATGGACACCCCGGACAGGACAGGATACCCTCAGATTAGGAATCAGGACAGGACCTCAGGACAGGACAGCAAACCCTCAGGACAGGACCGCTCAGGACAGGACCGCACCCGCAGTTTGGAAGCAACGCCTGCGCTCCACCCTCTCTGCAGTTATCGATCAAGACCCCGATTGGGTCAGCGAACTCCCAGCAAAGTGCTTCGCCAGCACTTTAAGGTTCAGTAAAACCTTAGTCTATGGTCAATTTGGACAGAGTGCTCCGCAGCGCTCTGTATCTCCAGTCACCTTTTGAGTACGATGGGTCAGTGACAGGTCAGCTAAACCAGACAAGTCGGACAATTCCCTAGGTGAACCCAGGGTAGATATACTCTTTTGGGTCAGTGTACCACCCCCCAAATGTTGCAAAGTGTCAGGATCCCCAATTTCGATTGGTCCTAAGGTAGGCTTTGGGTAACGCACCAATCATATCAGTCTATTTAGATGCTACATTTACATATTTGGGTACCGCCTAGCGAGATTGGGGTTCTCATGAGAAATTGTGCAGAAATATGAGTGACAATATACATTGTTGCCGAGCTAGGACAATTGTCTCTGTTTCCTGGGTTTTTCAGGTCAGTTCTCAGGAGCATCTTGCCCATCACTGCCAGCTGGCTAAGTTCCATCAGCCAAAGTTGTCAGGTCCCTGGAAAAGCGGTCATGCGCAGAAGGGACCTCCAAGATGGCTCATCGGTACAAACAGACCCCCATTCCCCGCGGTACATGAAAAGTAAGCGAGAACAAATTAATACATAGAAATAACGTTATGAAAACACATCATTGGGTTTTGAGCTTTCAACTTATCACTACAAAATATACTTATGCAGTCTAAATGTTAGCTACATAGAAACGGTGACAAGAGCAGTGGCACGAGCAGTACCACGTTGTGGGCGAAGCTATGAATTACGCATGCGCATAAATTTCCCTCCACTTCTGCAGACCCGTCAGGACACGTGAGTGTGGCTGACGCATGCGCAGTAACTAAATACAAGCGGCTGCCATCTCTTACGGACACGGATTAAAATGATTAGGAATACACATAGGCAAGCTTCTTAATCCTTATTCAAACTAAAAATAAATGTTAGAAAGACTTACACTTATTACCTTGTTACACATAGACGAGGTTCATGACTTCGGCAAGGTCGCAAAATATGCGAAGCTTTGCTTCATCAATCCCCTCTTTGATGATATTTACTATCATCACAAAATAAATGGAACCAGATGCCAACTTTCTTTCACACCTTGTACAACTCTATCTCTTCCAGCAATGTTTCCAGCTTGTCCCTTTCAGTTTTGGTAGGGTGAGAATTCTTCACCTTTTTATAGATCTGATTATTCACTTCTTCCAATTCGAGCTCATCCACACTTCGTTTCACCCCTCTTGTATTTACTTCTCTCGCATTCACCTCATACTTCTTTGTGTGTTTGCGGCATTTGCAACAGACAAATATGAAAAATAGGATGAGACCTATAATTCCAATTGGCATCAGTACTTTGAGCAATAAGCCTTTACCTATACTAGCGAACCAATGACCTACATTTGAGAGACCATCTACCAGTCTCTTCCAGGCACTATCAACCTCGAGTGGTCTGAGTTCCTTTGCCAAATTAGTAATGTTTTTCACATATCTTTTGAGCTGCACACTTTTATCCGGAATATAAGTGCAACAATGTTGCGCCCTCAACATCCGGCAGACTCCGCCCTCTTTCGCCAATAAGGTATCAAGAGCAAGTCGATTCTGCAAAACCATTGATCTGATCGCAACCATTTCGGTGTTGACCAGCAGAAATCCATGAGCTGTCTCAGTTGACAACACATCCACTATAGTGGACAATTTGCAAATTCTGTGAGTGTTCAGAACCACTCCCACTCCAGGTATCAGTGCACTGAAAATACTACCCATAATTTCACCTATGCTTTCTCTTTTACTACGCACTAAGCCATTAGTATTTTCACTGCTTCCAGCAACTCCATTCACATGGTATATTTTCGGGAAGACAATGCCAAAATAGCAGCTTCCATACCAGTGATCCGGCAATTTGAAATAAGCCTTGTCCCCACATATATAATAAATTCCAGGAAACACAGGCTCTGACCCATTTTTGAAACCCCAACCTCCAATTACCTTGTAATTATGTTCGCATTCACTGGAACCAATGAAAATGTTATTATAATAGCTAGTCTTCTCGCGGTGAAGACATAGCTTGCCTTTCTTTTCAAAATCCAGCAACAGAGCAGGACCCGCCCCACCAGTTGAGGTGCCTTCCATGTTCTCTGCCCACCTTGGTCTTTTCTGACTTTCGTCATTTGCTTTCTTCTGTATTTTAATTCTCCTTTTCTCTGCCATGTTCAGGAACATCTTTTCCTGCTCATGCAAAGAACAAGTCAAGTTATCTCTGTGTGCGTCCGCTATGTCAATGTTACCTATAGTCAAAAAATAATCTCCCATGTATTGTATTGCGTCACTTTTGGTATGTACAGGATTTAAGTTCCCACGTATAGGAAGCTCAGAAAAGATCACGTCATTATTAGAGTAATAATACTGTAACGGTCCTCTTTTGTAAAATAAACTAGCTAAAATACTACAGGAAATTCCGTATGTCAGCGGTAAGTGATGGTATGTCACGCCTTCAGCTACAGAGGTAGGTAGCTTCATGCAGACATAGCAATCTTCAATTTCCATAGTCTCTACATAGTGTATTAACAAGTTTGCGAAAACATTTAAGCGTGTCCTGTTTTTAATTCTATGATAATGTAGTTCTTCCTCATCTGATGCTTCTAAGTCTTGTTTTGTTTGTCTCAGTGCTCTCTCATGTCTAGCTACACTCTGTGTTGTCAGCTCCTCACTGTCAGTATTTATAATTTCAGTAGGGACAATATTAGTATCTTTGCTTACAGCAAAGGGAATGAAAATTGTTAGTCCTATCCAGAGTACTATCAGGACAACTATACTACAGACACATACCTTGCAGCATGTTTTGCAACAGCTGCGACTGGGTCTACCATTCACGCTTGAATCAGACATTTTGGCTTCAGAAGAAGTTTGTCAACCCCTCTTTGTGTCTTTACACAAGTATCTTACTTTGTGCAAATTCACGGTGGCTCTTCTTCCTCTTCGTCAGAGTACTCAGGGACGGGCTCTCCGTCGCTTACGTCAGTGATATCAAGATCTTCAAGTTCTTCTAACACCAATGTCCATTCAGGTGACTTATACTTTTTGTTTTGTCTCTTTATCCGATCACTCTTTCTTTTGGAAGTGTCTTCTGGTTGTTCTGCTATACGAGCACTTCTCCTTTCTTCTGCACGTTTTTCTTCTACTGTTTTTATTCTCAATCTCAATTTCTTTATGTATTTAGGCTCAAGATGCTTTCTTTTCTTAAGTCTTTTTGTTGGTGCTTGGACTTCGTTTTCTTCTCTTGCCCTCTTATTTTCATTAACTTTTGGCAATTCTGCTTCAGTTTCTTCTTCTTCTATCTGACTAATCCCAGGGCTAGCACCTGTTTCTTCTGCCTGGGTACTAATCTGGCCTTGTTCAGGTATACTGTGTGTTTGGTCTTCAAGTGTCTCTGACTCGGTTTCCTGAACACGTTCTTCTAATCCTATCTGATCCTGTTCAAGCACTTCGATCTCTGGACTTTCTTCTGCTCGAACTATTACACTATGTCTAGTCTGTCCCTTCCCGATATCAGGTGTCAGTGGAGGAGTGTCAATCACTTGTTCTGTATTCCTCTCTAGTTCAGGATCCTTCACTTGTTCAGTATCGGGCACTTGTTCAGTCTTATTCACTTGTTCTGTATCAATCACGTGCTCTGTCCCTGTCTGACCTTCTCCGTCCTCAGTTTTGATTTGAATCTCAAGAGTCTGAGGTTCTTCGCCTGTGCCTTGCTTTTCCTCTCTATTCCACTCTCTACCTTCCCAAAGTCTCTCACTTGTTCGGATGGGGTCTTCGGTGAGATCAATCAATGGAATCCACTCCTCTGGCCATATGCTCGGCAGCTCGTCTTCAGCTACTTCTGGCTCAGTTTCTTGGACTCCTTCAGCAGGCTGGACTCTGGGTAGTTCGTCATCAACTATTCCTGGGCCAACGTCTGCTGATCCTGCAGCTTGACTGGTACTGGGCTGTACGTCGTCAGCTACTTCCGGTCTGGCTCCTGCAAAGTCCTCTGCTGGACGTCCTTCTGCTTCAGGCACTTCGTCTGGTGGTACCTTCTGGGTGTGGCTGGCGTGTATCCAACGCGGAACCCCTGCACACTTGACTGCTGTGGTAGTCACCAGAATCACCTGCCGTTTTTCTCCCCACCTTGGTTCCAGGCAGCTCTTCCGAGTATGCTTCTTTATCTTCACCCAGTCCCCCGGGACCAGTTTGTGGAGAGGAGTCGTTGGATTGAGGATGGCGTCTTCTCCGATCTGGCGAGAGATAGAACGCACTTGGTCACCCAATCTCTTGCAGTATTCAAGCACCAAATCATCAGTAATACTCAACAGTTTGCTTCCAGGCACCCATGCTTGTCTCATCACTCTTCCCATAATGATTTCATGGGGACTTAGGCCTGTTTTGCGATCAGGAATACTTCTGAGTCCCATCAGGACCAAGGGTAGGGCCTTCACCCAGGTCAGTTTAGTTGCATCACACAGTTTTGCTAGTCTGTTTTTGATAGTTCCATTTATTTGTTCCACTACTCCAGAAGCTTCTGGACGGTAGGCACAGTGAAGCTTTTGGGAAATTCCAAAGGCCTTACAGAGTTCGTCGATCACTGCATTCTGAAAATGTGAGCCTTGATCTGATTCAATAGTGACTGGAACCCCGAACCTAGGTATCAGTTCTTTTAATAAACACTTAGCTACTGTTTTTGCGTCATTTTGGGGAGTAGGGAAAGCTTCCACCCACTTTGAAAATAAACAGACCATGACAAGGACATATCGTTTCCCTTCACAACGGGGCATGGTGATGAAATCAACCTGTATCCTTACAAAGGGAACCCCAGACCTCCCAATTTTTCCCAGTTCCACCACAGTCCTCTTCCCTGGGTTCATCTTTTGACATGACAGGCACCTCTGGCAGAGGGACTCTGCTACTTTCCTGAACTTTTTACTGTACCAAGTCTGTTGGAACACTAGAATCATGGCGTCCCTACCAATGTGTGATCCTTCATGTATCAACCTCGCCATTGTGCTAAGTAGGTGTCTAGGCAACACAGGCATACCAGTTGGACCTAAAATGACACCATCCACACGTCTTGGTCTACACCCATCGTCCTTCCACTTCTCTCTTTCTTGCCAAGGTGCCGCCTGCTGCCACTCTTTCACTTCATCCCATGTAGGCACTTCTTCAAACACTTGAAGTTGGCAGCTGGTTCCTGGCCCCCCTCGTTTTGGATTTACGATATACCGATCTCTTGCGCACCATTGGGCCACTCGATCAGCATAATCGTTTCCCAGTGATACCCTGTCCATGCTCTTCTTATGAGCAGCACATTTTACCACTGCCAGTTCCTTTGGTAACTGGATTGCCTCTAAAAGGTCTTGAACAACCTTTCCATTTCGAATAGGGGTACCTGATGAAGTCAGGAACTCCCTCTGTAGCCACAACTGGCCAAAGTCATGCACAACCCCATAACAGTACTGACTGTCAGTATACACTGTTATGCGTATGTTCTTCCCAATTTGGCAAGCTTTTATCATAGCAATCAATTCGGCTACTTGTGCAGACTTGATGTGATATAGATAACCTGCTTCCTCAATTTTCTCTAGGGACACTACTGCATAGGCAGCACTCAGGCCTCCTTGTTCATGCCTTAGACATGAACCATCTACAAATAGTTCTTTATCATGCACAGGCAATGGCGTTTCCTTTATATCTGGGCGTGGCTTGGTATTGAATTCTGTCAAATCAATACAGTCATGTTCATCATCCACCCCTCCTTCCATATCCTTTGGGTCTGGTAATAAGGTGGCTGGGTTCAGAATACTGCACCTAACAATGTTTACATTTGCAGCACCCACAAGAATCCTCTCGTATTTAGTCAGCCGACTAGGGGTGAGATACTGAGTTTTTGTTCTGGTCAGCAAAATTACCACTCCATGTGAGACATACACAGTTACCGGATGTCCCATGACAATCGACTCACTCTGCTCTAAACTTGCGCAGGTAGCAGCTACTGCTTTCAGACAACCTGGTAATCCAGCAGCCACTGGATCCAGGGTGGCAGAGAAATATGCCACAGGCCTTCTCGTTGTGCCATGTTCTTGAGTTAGGACTGACAATGCGCAATTATCGCGAGTGTCACAGAATAGGGCAAACTCTTTGGAGTAGTCTGGCATTCCTAATGCAGGGGCTGTACACAGACAATCTCGTAGTTTGGTGAAGGCTGTTAAGCTTTCATCATCCCATTCTACAATTTCGGGTGTTCCTCTTTTAGTCATTTTTATCAAAGGCCTGGCTAGGACTGCAAATCCCAGAATCCACTGCCTGCAGTATCCTATCACACCCAGGAACATTCTTATTTCTTTCTGAGTACGGGGCAACTGCATCTTTTGAATTATTCTCACTCTTTCCGATGTCACTTTTCTGACCCCCTTTTCTATCTGGTGCCCCAGATATTTCACTGATTTTGCACAAAACTGTAATTTGTCAGGGGACACTTTATGTCCCTTTTCACACAGGTGATTCAGTAGGGCAATGGTGTCAATCACACAATCCTTATGACTTTTAGTCGCCACCAAGAGGTCGTCTATATATTGCACTAAGACAGAGTTCCCAGGTAGGACTAAAGTTTCCAAACATTTTTTCAAGATCTGATTAAAGATAGAGGGGCTCTCTGTATACCCTTGAGGGACCCTGTTCCAGCAATACACGTGACCTTCGAAGGCAAATGAGAAAAGAAATTTGCTATCTGGATGCAAGGGAATGGAAAAGAATGCATGACACAAATCTATCACGGTGAACCACTCAGCATCCCAGGGAATCTGATACAGAATCACTGCTGGGTTCGGGACAATAGGGCAACAGGGAACTACTATTTTGTTGACTTTTCGTAGATCCTGTACTACTCTGTACTTGCCACTAGGCTTCTTGATACCCATAATCGGAGAGTTACATGGACTACTCATTACCTCCTGTATGATGTTTCCTTCTAACAATTTCTTTATTTCCACAGCAACACCAGCTTTCACTTCTGCATTCATCCTGTAGGGTTTAGTATTGGGGTATACTGCATTGTCCTTTATTGCTATCTGTATGGGGTCCACATTTTTCATTAACCCTACATCTTTCCCGGTAAAGTCCCACACCTCGGGCTTTACTGCTTCTTGGAGTTCTTTGGGCAAGTCCTGCATGGTCATTCGTTTAATTTCTGAGTCAGGTCTGACTAACATTAATTTATAAATGCCGTCTTCATCTGGGGTCTGAATTTCCACACCCTTTGGTGTGCAAAAGATGGTACAGTTCATTTTGCACAGCAAATCACGTCCCAGTAAGTTCACTGGACTGGTGTCACAAACGACAAATCTATGCATTTCCCTAAAATTTCCAATTGAGATCTCCATGGGCTTGGTAACAGGAGTACTAATCAATTGATTAGATACACCCACTACTTGGATGGCTTCTCCCGAGAGGGGTAGGTTTGGAACGTCCACTGTTCTCACAGTAGAACGGGTAGCGCCAGTGTCCAACAGAAAGGTGACATCGTTTCCGTCAACCTTTCCTTCAATGTATGGTCCGGACTGGTCTACCGGCAAGGAGGCGCCAAGTATGCACTCCTCGTCCTCCCCTCTCAGGCCCCGTCAGTACTGGTCATCACAAAGGAAGGTATCATTTAGAAGATACTGCGAAGTTGCTGCATTTCTGTTCTCATTGCTTTCCCAGACTTCTATCTCATCTCCCTCTGCCTGTTTTCCCCTGTATACTTGCTTTGGTGCTCGGGGCACCTGAACTGTTTTTACCTGTGGTTGAGTCTTTCTTGGTCTCTCTTTCTGCGTCTGTGGAGTTAAATCAGGAGTTTTGGGGTTATCTTCGGGCAAGTAAGGACACTCGTTACGCCAGTGTCCAATTTCGCCGCACTGATGGCAGGGAAATTTCTTCATAGCCTCTTCCGTGCTCATTTTGGGCCGGGGCTTGCCTCCTCCCCCTCCCCCAGGGCCTTCGTTCTTTGCATTTTTGACCATGTTACTCAACTGCTTTTCCTGCTGTTCTGCGAGCTTCACCTGAGCCCACATCACTTTTTCCTTGAGAGCCTTTTTCTTCTCTGCCATCTCGTCCTCGCAGTACTTTGCGTACCGCAGGACCTCGTCTACCTTTTTGGAGTGCCAACATATTTTGTTATCTTTTATCCACTGACAAATTTCAGGTCTTAAACCGTTTACAAACCTGTAAATGAAGTGCGTCATGTCCTTCATCTCGATGTTATCTATACCACTGTATGTTTTAAACACCTGTAACAGCCTTTCATAATAGGAGTGCACTGTCTCCTCTCTTTCCTGCGTTGTTCTATCTATCCTGGTCCAATCCGTTTCCTTAGCTGGCACTTTTAATTTCAGATGCTGAATTACTTGTTCATATTTTCTCATCACTTCTTTCGATGGTTCCCCTGTTTCTTTATCTCTTGTATACTCCTCACTAGGCCAGGCTATAGCTATTTTACACTCGGTCCATAGATCGACTGGGACCACAATGTCGAAAAACCCATCCAGGTCTTTCCACAGGCATTTCTGCACCTTTATGAACCTTTCCACTTGCCGGTACCATTCAACCGGTTTCTCGCGCAGTTTCGGGAAATCGTTAGTAAAGGACACAATATCCTGTCTGGACCATGGAACGTGCACATACCTCCCACCTGGTACTTCCCGCATGGGGCATAACGTTTCGGGCTTGTCTACTTCTCTCAGAGGGAACTCAGGGGTAGCTTGTCTCGATCGGGCCTCATCTTTCTTACGTGCTCACCTCGTTTTCCACCTTTCCACGTCTCCCCATTTTTGTAAAACTGCAAGCAACTCTTTAATCTGCAACTTCCTCCCTGACACATTCAAGTTCTCTAAATCCTTATCTGAGAACTCAGCTCGGTATGGTTTCTGCAAGGGCTTCGATCTGGATATATCTATCCCCATACTAGCTGCAGTGTCGGTCAGTTTTTCGTGGAGCACCCTAGTACTCCGGGTAAGGCTTTTACACATAAACAGCAATTCCTCCTCGGAATAAGTATTCAATCTGTCTAGTCCCACATTTCCTGCCATTAATTCTTCTATTTCTACTCTCAGTTTGTAGAGGTCTAAAGGTTTCGTTTGCGGAGCTTGTTTTTCTAAATCACGACTCCAATTTTCAATCTCTTCTGGCGTTACCAAAGAAACACTCCTAGTCCCTGTTGCTGATTCTAATTTAATTTCTTTTGCATCAAAAGGATTATGCCTCTTCTGCACTCCCTTTCCGGTCTGTTTGTTTGGTAGGTCCAAGAACACCACTTCGCACTCACACTCACTGGACTGATCGTCTATCAGTATGGGCTCTTGCCTCGGCGAGCCATTATCGGGTTCATAACCGGAGGGTTCAGACCTCCTTGACTATTCCCATACAACGGGACTACTGGTCCGATCGTTACCGGAATAGTCAAAGCTTCAGGACTGGTATTTAACTGGGAGATCTTCTGAATTATTTCTGTCCTCTGTCTAGCTAGGGCCTCTTGCTCCCTTTCATCTAGTACTCTTCCTAATGTCCGGTCAGGTATCATCTGTGGGGTCAGGTGAGGGGTAAGACTCGGGGCAGTAGGATGCGTTTCACTTGGTCCTCCCCCATAATTTGGTTTTGGGAACAAAGTTCCTGTGCCAAATGACCTACGCTCTTCCCCATATGGAGGCTGCAAAAAGGGTACTCCTGAACTTACTGGGTTTTCTTCGTTTTCATACAGAGGTCTGGGGTAAAATGTTCTTTCACGGGAATATTTTTCCTCTGAGCTCTCAGGCATTCTGGGATATATATTTCGTACCTCCGGGGGCTCGGGCTTTTCGAAATAGGGCAATACCTGGCCCCCTCCCCCCCTACATAGGGATCTGTCCTCCTCCTTAATAGATGGACGCTGGAGATTCTCTCCTGTACTGGAAGGTCGGGCTCCTTCATTATAAGGGGGCGGACTTCTCGTAAAGATGTCATCTAACAATTCATCATCTGACTCTCCAAGGGCTCCCCAATGCTTACTCTTTTCTGTCCTTTTCTCTCCCACAGGAGGGTTACCTGCTGGCATCATGGGAAACAGACCCTCAACAATCATGCTCTGCCTCCACTGTTTCATCCTCTTATCCCTTGTCTCTTGTTTCAGCCTGGGGTACCACTTGGTCAGACCTTTGTCCATTCGGGGTTTCTCTCTTTCAAAAGCTTCAATCTCCCATTCCTCTAATGCCTCATACTGCGTTAGTCTCGGTCTGGGATGTAATTCATTCATTCTAGTTCTCAAATTGAATAAAATCCTACCATTGAAAGTACCGTCTGACGGAAAAGCCAATACTCCGTCATCTTTTGTGTACCTTACCCAATTCTCCAACCACACACAGGTGTTGTACCCTCGGTCAAACATCATGAATGAGGCAGGAGTATTCGGTGGCGGGATAGTAACGCCCTCTCTAGATTTAATCGGGTTGTCCGTTTTGAAGAAATTCTTTACCCTGCTTACAAGGGACATCTTTCTCTTAGCTCCGTACATAATATCGTATCTATTGGCTTTCCACTGATCCCTTTCAAACCCTTGGCTTCTTGGATCGGGTCTAGTCTCTGGACAATACGAGTGCCACATACGATTTCTACGCTTTATTCTGTTTACAAAGTTACCTCCAATCAAAAACGCGTCTTACAATTCCGTGCGACCAATGGGTGCACGCGTTCAAATAATCTCGGCCAATGGGTGCGCGGCCCCTTCGTGAGACTGTTCTCACGCTCCGGCGCTTCACCCCTCCTTTACAATTCCAGCCCCGCTACCCGCCCGCTGTTTCTACCAATCCCAGCACGGCACGGAGTGACGTCAGAGACGCTTCGCGGCTGACTCCCTCCCTTCACAAGGTAACGGAAACTTTCTTTCCTTTTAAAGTGCTCAGTGCTTGGTTATTTTACAACAAATACACATTCGCCACAGTGCTCAAGTGTCTAGACAGGATAGCTTTGTTTTACTGCAAGTAAACTACTTCCATTTACTTTTCACGCGCTGCGGGTAGATCTCTTCCGCCTACCCTTCACTCTAGCATCGGTGAACCTGTTATTCCCCTAAACTCATCCACTTCTTTCCGGGATATATCCGAGTCTAAGGTTTCCCAGCGGACCCCTCTGCTTTCACTCTAGCTCCGAGGAACCTGCTACTCTTCCGATGTGACCCTTACTAGGTTACGCCACTATGGGAATTTTGCCAATGAACCTCGTTACTGACATTTATTCACACATATATTCAGAAAAACCCTAGTTAGTGCTTCCCGGTTATCCTAACCTGCACCTAACTTTCCTTAAGCCTGTGACCTCAGGACAATGGATTCTATTCACCACTTGCCCTTTCAATTCCCCGGGGAGTTCGGACAACACAATACGAGACGGTTTACAATTGCATGGATTAATACATATAACAATATAAGAACAAGAATAATAATGAAAAAACAGTTCATTTATTTCAGCAGCGTATTCACAAGAGAGTGATCGGGTCTCCCGGAACAGCCACTCCTATAGCAGCATTAATGTACTAGCAGCTTCCGACTTAACTAGTCTAACTAGTCCTACCTAACTTTTAGCTAGTCCCTAACCATCCTCTGATCTACCAGAAAAACTGATAGAGCGCGCGAGGTCACCCAGCCAATGATTCCGCCGTTTCCGGCTTCAGGGCCCATATACTTTCAATTCACACTATTCATTGACAGGGCGACTTCACGGGCTGCTACCAATTGTGTGTGTGTTCCCTACTGTTATTACTCAGTGTACCCGACTTACCATCCACCGACACGGGTACCTATGACTTCAATGAATCAGGGGCCTAGCTGTAAAAGGAAAGGCAGCAAATGCAATTTTCAAAATGACATTTAATACTGTTGTAAATGACCACGGACAACTGGAGGTTTTAAAATGTTTATCTAAAGTTCGTTTTCTGAGATCATGAGATTTACAAGAATAAGGCAATCGATAATCAAAATAATGAAAAGTACATAACTATAGAGCAATAAAGTCAGGGTAATCATTAAAATGCAATAATGAGATGCAAAGAAAATATGCTATGCATTCAAGGCAGGAATTCTTTAGAAAATCTAAGTAAGGTCGTTCTAGACCATATCAGTAAATGACAAACTGCAATGCAAAATATGATTTCTAAAAGATAGGGTAACATGAGAACATATCACGAAAATTATGCAAATGACTTTACGTTTCAATAGTTTGCGGCAAAAGCATGGAAAAATCAACATGTGCAAGATGTCTTTTATTAAAGCAAAAGACTGAAATATAGAAAGGTGCAAGTTTAAGGAACTTAGAGCAGTATTTACCTAGACTGGTGTGGAAACCAAACCCTGGCCACGGGTCAGTTAAGGACAGGAAACCCTCAAGGAAGGATACCCCTCAAAGGACAGCAGGTGCAGAATGGACACCCCGGACAGGACAGGATACCCTCAGATTAGGAATCAGGACAGGACCTCAGGACAGGACAGCAAACCCTCAGGACAGGACCGCTCAGGACAGGACCGCACCCGCAGTTTGGAAGCAACGCCTGCGCTCCACCCTCTCTGCAGTTATCGATCAAGACCCCGATTGGGTCAGCAAACTCCCAGCAAAGTGCTTCGCCAGCACTTTAAGGTTCAGTAAAACCTTAGTCTATGGTCAATTTGGACAGAGTGCTCCGCAGCGCTCTGTATCTCCAGTCACCTATTGAGTACGATGGGTCAGTGACAGGTCAGCTAAACCAGACAAGTCGGACAATTCCCTAGGTGAACCCAGGGTAGATATACTCTTTTGGGTCAGTGTACCACCCCCCAAATGTTGCAAAGTGTCAGGATCCCCAATTTCGATTGGTCCTAAGGTAGGCTTTGGGTAACGCACCAATCATATCAGTCTATTTAGATGCTACATTTACATATTTGGGTACCGCCTAGCGAGATTGGGGTTCTCATGAGAAATTGTGCAGAAATATGAGTGACAATATACATTGTTGCCGAGCTAGGACAATTGTCTCTGTTTCCTGGGTTTTTCAGGTCAGTTCTCAGGAGCATCTTGCCCATCACTGCCAGCTGGCTAAGTTCCATCAGCCAAAGTTGTCAGGTCCCTGGAAAAGCGGTCATGCGCAGAAGGGACCTCCAAGATGGCTCATCGGTACAAACAGACCCCCATTCCCCGCGGTACATGAAAAGTAAGCGAGAACAAATTAATACATAGAAATAACGTTATGAAAACACATCATTGGGTTTTGAGCTTTCAACTTATCACTACAAAATATACTTATGCAGTCTAAATGTTAGCTACATAGAAACGGTGACAAGAGCAGTGGCACGAGCAGTACCACGTTGTGGGCGAAGCTATGAATTACGCATGCGCATAAATTTCCCTCCACTTCTGCAGACCCGTCAGGACACGTGAGTGTGGCTGACGCATGCGCAGTAACTAAATACAAGCGGCTGCCATCTCTTACGGACACGGATTAAAATGATTAGGAATACACATAGGCAAGCTTCTTAATCCTTATTCAAACTAAAAATAAATGTTAGAAAGACGTACACTTATTACCTTGTTACACATAGACGAGGTTCATGACTTCGGCAAGGTCGCAAAATATGCTAAGCTTTGCTTCATCACAACTCACCCATGAGTGTATCCAGGTGCTTTGGCAGGTGTGTGGGTCCCTTGGGTTAGTCAAAGACCCAGGTCTTCAGCTTCTTCAAGAAGTGAGGAGGAGGCTCTGATGTGTTGAGGGACGTCATTCCATCTTTTGGGCGCGATGTAGGAGAAAGAGTAACCTCAACCTAGGACTAAGCTCTGGACATCTAACTCATATCTTACATATCTCAGTAAATTATTATAGCTTATCAACTGCACAGTCTACTAAAAGTAGCATGACTCTACATGGGTATTTAAAGTTTTTAAGTGCTTATTTTAGTTGTATTTCCAAACGACTGGACTAGCAAGCAGACCCACCCATTTCTTTTTTTTTTTTCTTTTTTTTTTTAAGAAGAAAAAACAGTCAATATTAGAAAATCAATACATTATACCACAAGGGGGAAGGGAGATGTTGAAAATTATGCAACAATGTAAAGGGGTGCGAATCCAAAAAGAAGGACAAAGCAAGCATTATAAATCTAAGAAAAACAAGCAGTATGAAACAGATTAAGGTGGTTTGCGTACCTCCATGGAAAGGACATCATGGGTGATGGAGGAGGGGGCAAAAGAGGATAAATAAGTCACTAAAGGAAGCCACAGGAGATCACGCTTAATTGCTAGGGAAACAGGGGAAACAAAATTAGTATCTAGCCTATGATGGAAACAGACTGCGTTCCACCATGCACGAAAGGAGACACAAGTTGCTTGTTTCCAATTTGATGTGATATGGTGAAAAGCAATGGCAATGAAGAGGTCTAACAGGAGATAGTGCCTGTGTGACTGAGGGAGTGCAGAGGATAAGGAACCTAAAAAGATGTAAACAGGGGAAAAGGGGATAGAAAAATGGAATTTTATTGCGAGTTGTGTCCAAACCGAATTCCAAAATTGAAGAATGGGAGGCCAATCAAAGAGCATATGTTTCAAATCAGCAGAGAGACAGGGGCATGACCAACAAGTAAGGAGGGCATCTGCGGAGAAAGAGGATAAAACTAAGGGAGTCAAAAGGGTGCGGTTGTAAATAAAATAAAGAGTTTGGGTTGTATTGGCAGCCCTAGAGGTTTTATGAAGTTTATACCAGATTCTGTCCCAAAGAGCAATCGGCCAATCAATAGAGAAATCGCGTTCCCAAGCCAGTTCCACCTTTGATTTGGGCCTTTCAGCAGAAAACCGAGTCGAATTATAAAAAGAAAGAAGCAGAAGGGGAAGAATCCAGGGTTAGAGCTATAGAGCGACAAGTGGGGGGGATAGGATTGGACTTCGGCAGGGATGCAAGATAAGACAGGAGAGTAGCATGTAACGCACTATATTGAGAGCGCGCATTAGAAGGCAAAGAAAACTGAGATCTAAGGTCCGAAAAAGATAAAGGAAGGTTGTGAGAGAGCAGCTGGGAAATCCAGCGAAGACCGCGGGAATGCCAAGACTTCCAAAAGAAAGTACGATTGCGAATTAAGAGTTGTTTATTGTGCCAGATGGGTTGTTCATGTGTCGAGGAGGCGGAAGGATAGGAAGAGGACAAAAATGGATAAAGAAGCTTGCGCGAGTGAGAAATAACAGGGTTCCGAAGACCATTCAGAGGGGAAGTGAAAGACAAGAGTTCGCGAAACTCAAAGGGAGAGATGAAAGAAGACTCAATCGATAACCAAAGGGGAGGATGAAAAGGAAGATCCACGGAGAGCCAGCGAGCAGATTGTTTGAGAGAGAAAGCGCGATGGTAAGCTTTGAAGTCAGGGAACCGAACCCCAGATTGGGATTTATCCTTTCGCAAAGAAGCCAACGCAATGCGAGGTCTTTTTCCCTTCCACAAAAACTTCAGCAGAGAGGAATCAATCCTTTTGAAATAGCGATCGGGGATATGGATAGGTATCATGGAAATAGTATAAAGTAGAAGAGGAGAGAGCATCATCTTAATTGAGCTCAGACGTCCCCACCAAGACAGGAAAAGCGGGTGCCTGCGAGTAATGGCAGATTCCAGTTTCTTAGAAATATAATCAAAATTGAATTTCAACGTGTCTGACAAACAAGGAGCAAACGAGACCCCTAAGTATTTAATTTTCTGTGGTTGCCACGAGAAACCAGAGGTAGCAAAAAGATGTTTTTGACAGAAAGAATTTAAGGGGAGAATTTCGCACTTGTCCACATTAAGACGATAGCCTGAAACATCAGAGAAAGAAGAAACTTGCTGGAGAAAAGAGGGAAGAGAGGAAACTGGATCCGAACAATAGAAAAGAATATCATTGGCATATACCGAGAGTTTGACTTGCTGAGAAGCAAAGTGAAAACCAGAAATAGATGCATCTTGGCGAATTTTAGTAAGAAAAGGTTCCAATGCTAAAACAAATAATAAGGGGGAAAGAGGGCAACCCTGCCGAACCCCTCTCTGAAGATTGAAATAGTCGGAAACAGCACCATTAACAAAGATTGACGCCTGAGGGTTGGAATAGAGTAAAGAAATAAGAGAAATAAATTCAGAAGGGATACCTGCCCAAGAGAGAGCCTGAAACATAAAATCCCAACCAATTCTATCAAAGGCCTTCTCCGCGTCCAGAGAGATAGCGGCTAAAGGAGTGTCCAAAGAGGAGGCTTTGCTAAGAATATTGAAAAAGACTCTGGAATTATCAGAGGAGAGGCGGCCTTTCACAAATCCGGATTGTTCGGGACCAATTAAGTCTGGCAATATAGGATCCAAGCGAAGAGCCAAAAGTTTGACCAAAATCTTATAGTCAGTATTGACCAAAGAGATGGGACGGTAGTTTTTACAGAGCGAGTGATCTTTGTCCTCTTTAGGGATTAAACAAATTAAGGCCTGTTGGAAGGAACCACTAGAATGTCCAGAGTCTAAAAAAGTGCGAAAAAGAAGTAAAAGTTTTGGTAAGAGAAGAGAGGCAAAGTGGCTATAAAATTCAATAGTAAACCCATCCGGGCCTGGGGCTTTGCCGTGATGCATTTTAGAAATAGTATGAGAGATTTCAGAGAGTGAGAGATCAGCAGTCAAAGACTCAAAATTCACATGGGACGAGGGGGGAGGGGGAAGAGATTGGAAATAAGAAAGGATATCAGCCGAAGAGGGAACAAGTTCCGGAGTATACAGATTTTTATAGAAAAGCATAAATTTGTTAAGGATATCTTTATCCTTAAACAAGGAAACCCCATTAGACGATTTAATCTGTTCAATTCTTGTGCGGTCCTTCCGGATTTTGAGGTAATTAGCTAGCAATTTCCCCATCTTATTTTGACCCCCGTAGTAACGTGCGTTACATTTTAATAGTAAGGTGGAAGCAGCATCGGTAGTGAATTTATTAAAGGAAAGTTTGGCCTCGATGAGTTCTTTAAGGGAGGATTCGGAATTTGTGGAGTGATAGGCAAGTTCGAGTTGTTTGATTTTAGCGAGGAAGGAAGATGATTTGGCTTCATTGGCTTTTTTCTTTCAGGAAACAAAATTAATAATAAAACCCCTGGCCGCCTTAAACAAATCCCAAACCATAACATACGAGGAGGTAGGTGTGTGATTAAGCAAAAAGAACTCAGATGCAAATGTAGAAAATTCAGTACAAAAAATAGGGTCGAGGAGCAAGGAATTATTAAACCTCCATCTGCCAGAGTGGGGAGAGAAGGGAAGGAGGTCAATATCAACGAGTACTGGGGCATGATCAGAGATCAAAATGGAACCAATATCGGAATGGGTAGCGTGTTGGGAGAGAGATTGGCTAAGAAAGAGATAATCAATGCGTGATTGGGAGTGATGTGCGGGAGAATAAAAACTGTATTCCCGAAGATCAGGATTACACAATCTCCATATGTCCACTAATGCATTATTGTGAATGGTATTATTAAACTGGGAGTGCATCCTAGAGGGTGAGAACTTAACCTTGGAGTGACGATCCAGAAAGGGATCTAAAAGCAAATTGCAGTCCCCCCCAAAAATAACATAATCCTCTTGAAGAGCAGAGAGTCTGTTAGAAATAGAGGGCCAGAAAAGCTTGTCAATACCAGTGGGAGCATAGACATTAAATAACACAATCGGTATCTTATCAATAAGCAGTTTAACAAGAGTCCAACAACCCTGGTCGTCACATTCCTGTGACACAACAGAAAGATTTAACTTTTTATGTAACACAATCAGAACTCCACCCTTCTTATTATCTGTGGGAGAAAAGAAAACATGTCCCACCCAACACCGTTTAACTTTTAAGGCTTCGGCCTCTGACAGATGAGACTCCTGAATAAAAGCCACATCTGCTTTAAGCCGAGCAAGATGCGACAGCACCCGTTGTCTCTTAATTGGGTTATTTAAACCTTTAACATTCCAGGTAATAACACGGAATGAAAAACAGTAAGGAATATATAATCAAAAAACAAAAACATGCTTACTAAGTCGGCAATAAGAGAAAAGCAAACTGAAAAACTCATGATAAAAGAGAAATAAGTTAAAAATGTCAGAAAATCAGAAAAGGAAGAAGGCAGCACAAGGGAGAGAGAGATAGCTAAAGAAAAAAGAAGAAAGAAGAAAGAAAGGAAAAGAGAAAAAGAGGAAGAGAAGGAGATAAAGAACATAGAGACAGTACAAGTCCAAAAAGACGACTGAATGACGTACTTACAAGACAAACGAGGAATAGGGAGTGGCGGCACCAGAGACAACAGCGACAACAGCAGAAAACAACAACTGCAACCGGACCTCTGCCTACAGGATAGAGAGAAATGCAGAGTAAACAATCCACATAAGTAACATCAGGATAAAACATTCGGATAAAATATTAGGAAGAAATCGTATAAGAGGGGAACCATAAAACATAGGGTAAGCATGAAGGGAGTAAACACCAGGAGTAGAAATAGAAACGCACAATAGAGACAAGGTTCACAAGGCTGAGGCAAAACAAAAGGAATCCATCAAGTCCAATCAGGTGACTCTGGAAGTGTCCATGTCATTCGCCCCATGTCGACATAGAAATTCTTGCAGCGCTGTAGGATCTTCAAAAGTAGTAGTCTTTTCCTTATACGTGACTTTGAAAAGGCATGGATGTAGGAGACCATATCTGGCATTCAGAGCTCTTAGTTGGGGACGCATGTCAAGAAACCTCTTCCGACGATCAGCCGTGGCTTTAGCAACGTCCTGAGAAAGGTAGAGACGATGACCTTCCCAAAGAATTTGCTTTTTGGCCTTGGCGGCAGAAACTACTTGCAAAAGATCCGTATACTGTAGAAACGACATGATAACGCCGCGTGGCCTAGAGGAGATTTTGGGACCCAGACGGTGAGCTCTTTGTATATTGAAAGAGGACAAAGCAGGAGCGTCCAGTAGTTTTGGAAGAAAGGTCTGGAAGAAAGCAGTAGGGTTCGACCCCTCCGTGAGTTCAGGAAGACCGTAGATGCAAAGGTTATTTCTACGGTTCCTATTTTCCAAGTCCTCTGTCTGTCTCTTGAGATGAAGAATCTCAGCTTCCATGGATGAAATCCGGGAGCAAGAGCTCTGAACAGATTCCGACGATTGCTCGAGCAATGAAACGCGCGAATCCATGGTCGTCCACTTTTCCTGCATGCCCTGTATAGCTTGAGAAGTGTTCTCCATAAATGGCCTAAGAGCTCGCAGTTCCTGCAAAATGAGATCAAGAGAAGACAAAGAAGGAGCATTGTCCGGAAAAGGAGGATCCTTTTTAAGGCGTTTTGAAGATGCCAATGTGGTGGGAAGTTTGCTGCCAATTTGAGATTTAGAGATCGCCCCCAAATGAGCCTCTGGTTTAGACATTGCACCGTCTTCCATATCCTGTGGGGAGGAATCAGAGTCGGAGTGGACAGGCCCCTTGTTGACAGTGGATAGCTTCAAATTGCGGAGCTTCCCCATGTATGAGGGAGCAAAAAAGCTGCGATGAGAAGAAGCGTTGGCCTCCAGAGGTTAGAAGCTGGAAAAAGAGGTCAAGAATGCACAAGAGCCACAGGTAGGACAAAGCAGGAATTCTGGGCGAACCCCAACGAGAGGAAGACAGCCGAGCATGTAAAAGGAGTAGAGTCACTGCAGACAGGGGTTGATATCCACCTTGAAGAATTCAAACAAGAGAGAAAAGCATCCTGAAGGATAAATTGACGGCCAGACTGAAAGGTTCAGCATTAAGTTAAGGCTGGAATGAAACTGGGCAATGCCCCTCAACTCTGGTGAGAACAAAAAGCCAGGCAATTCCAGTGAGGGAACGTCCAGGAGCTACGCACCGCAAGAATGGCAACAGAGTTCAAAAAGGAAGGTCCATAAGCATATTATCACATAGAATGCCTGGAGTGAGGGAAAGCAACACAGAAAATCCCAAAAATACATTTGTCAGTTCGATGAGAAATAACCAGGAAATGCCAGAAAATGGCGGCCGTTGGTGAAAACCGAGGCTACATGAAGGGGGAGCCCAGTAATTACGGACAAGCAGAGATTATGCAGTAAAGAGGCTCACCTCAGCATTTAATTGGGCAGGAGACATGCCCATGGAAGCCCAGCGCAGTTCGGATGCTGTGAGGAGAATTCTCGTTAGCGGCGCGATCCGCCGCCTCATGCGTGTAAAATGGCGGCCGGATCTGCGTCGGACATCAAAGCGGCAGCTTGAACGCCGAGACCGTAAAAAGCAGGAACCAAGGATGCCGCCGGAGTCACGGCGACATGGAGAAGATGTGGGTGTCCTCCCCGTCCATAAAACACCAAAATACGTGCCAGGAGAAAGCTGAAGGACAGGTCCGGTGCAGGAGCTCCGCCGCTATCCCGCCATCTTGGCTGGCGCCGAAGCCACGCCTGACCCACCCATTTCTACCACTGAGATTTATCTACTTGTTTACTAAGCTTGAAAGAATGTGAACACAGGCAGTTCTACAACCCCTATTCTACTAAATCTCTGGATAAATATATTTAGGTAATGCACATGATCTTCCTGGTGCTAATTAACACAAAATATGAACAAGCATGTTATTCAGAAGCGGCCCGTCCTTAAGGACAGCTGGGCCCCACCCCCACCTTTTTCTTGACGTGGAGAGTGTCTGTCAGGCTGAGCAAAGATTAGTCTGACAGACACTCTTCTCCTTTAGGTTAGGAAGCCAGCGTTAAAAGCACAGGCACCTGGCTTCCTGAGCTGAACTTTGCTGGGCCGAAGATGCCACAGCCCAGTGGGCCTGGCCTCCTCAGCCTGGCATAGTGCCTCGAGGACCTCCCTCTCATGATGAGGGGGAGGAGAATCATAGATAGCCTTGGACCTGGGTGCTTCAGATGTAAGCCCTTAAATGCCCAGGGCCAAGTATCTATAAGTGACACCTCATCACAGAGTGGAGTGGAGTCAGCAGTCTTACTGGCCCCATCCAGCTCTGTGATGAATAAAGAACTGCGCCTCCTGTAGGGTCAGCCAATGAGAGGAGGCTGCAGTCCCAACCATTCTGGAATCACCGAGGTTTCCCTCCCCAAGACACTGCAGCAGATACGTTTTGTTTTTTAATTTTTGATGCGTGTGTGTATGTACAAAAGTATTTGTATTTGTGAGTGCATGCTGTGAATGGGTGTGTGTGCGCATGTGAATGCATGGGTGTGAGTAAGTGTACATGTGTGCTTGTGTGCCCCGCCCTCTACTTCCTTCTGCAAAAATTTCCAGCCCCCGCTGAAGTAATTTTTAATGAAGACTCTAAATAGTTATGTGTGATTTTGCATCTAAGCATTATTTTTACGGGAGGATAACATATACCTTCATTCAGTTAGCTCTAAGTCAGAATATAACTTTTGTCTTTGAATAAATGGAGGCATCCTTTAGTTAATACGACTTCTTAAGAAGATTTCAGTGGAATTTATCATTTGGATTTCACAAAGATTGGCAGAGAGCCCATAATTAATGACATGATGAATCTGTTGTGCTAGCAGAGATGAAGGCAGCCTTGACAATTCGTAGAATAAGGAGTTTCCTCTCTTGTGAATTATCACTGCATGTCTCATTGAATTAATGTGGTAAAAAAGAAAAACTATCAGTGCTCTTGTTCGTAAGCAAAGATCTCTGTCATCTCTAAATTCAGGGGAGCCTGGGAATTCCAGGTGACTTGGAGATTCCCCTTACAGATGTCATGGGAACAGTCTCAGAGATATTGGATTTTGAAAGGGGTCTGTTGGCATGGCTCCAAGGCTTACCTTTTAATCATGTATTTCACTCTCTTTTAGATCTTTTCATGGGACCCACACTAAAATTTGAATGGCAGGTATAGACATGATATAAAATAATTCTTAAGCTCGATGTGAACATAAAGACCTGTTCAACAAAGTGCCTTGGATGCAAAATAGTATCTGGTTTCATCTGATTGGCCATAGTATACAAAAACTGACAGTTCAGGCTAGACCATGGGTACTCACAAACTTTTTCCCGGGGGCCAAAAGTGCAGTCGGGTTTGTGGCCAAGGGCCGCACCGATGAGCCTGCGGATGGGGGCGTGGCTACTAAAGTAAAAACAAATCTTCAGTGTACAGGGTAGGAATGCAAGGGCCCTGACTGTACGGTGCATGAGGCGGGTATAATCACAGAGCTGTGTTGTATGGGGCAGGGATGTCAATGCCCTGTGCTGTAAAGTCGCTGAGATGTAATGTATGAGGCTGGGGTGCAGGAGCAGAGTGCTGTATGAGGCACTGATGTATCCCAGAGCTGTAGTGTACAAGCAGGTGTGCGAGGGCACTATACTGTGCATGCGATACGGCACAGATGAGTCCAGGGGCTGCACATTTATCTAGGTATAGATTGGAAGCAACACTGCATGTGGCAGGGATATTAAAGCCCTGGATCTGCACCTTCGAGAAAAACAATGAAAACTTGTTTTTTCAAGCAAAATTAATCTAGGTCGGTTAATCTTACATGTAAGAGTCCACTCTTGCTAGTTCAGGGATGCCATTTGAGTTACTGGTCGAGTTGTATAAATATAGGTCCATTCATTTCATTGATTAATTCATGGTTGCCCCCAATCTACAGCTGGGACTGGAATCAATTATTAGTCAACTCTGCCCTCACTTGGGCACACTTGGATGCATTTCTACTCATTGTGTGAAGCGGGAACTCAGTTACGCTTCAGACACATTGCATATAATCACACTGAATGTCACTGAGCACCTGGGGTCCCTCCGTGAGCACCATGCTCCACACCCACACCACATCTCTGAGAGACCTGTTTGAAGAACAAGGCAGAATCACCGCGTGCTTCATGCAGTAACTAGGAATGTGTACAGAGGCTTGTCAGCTCGAAGGAGGGGAACCGGTTTGGTACCAGGGAGGCTTGTAGCTTAAACTTCAGATGTCTTGTTCAGAAGGCATTATCCTTACATGTGCCCATTGGGAGGTGAAGGAGGGAGAACTCTTGGACAGGCATAGCGTGGTAACATGGATAAAAAGTACGCCTTTACCTTGGGAGTCTTCGAAACGTACACAGATTGGTGCTACTGAAAAGGCACGGATATGACTGACTGATGTTGCTGACGGACCGCCCTCTTGGCTGTGACTACAGCTGTTTGGTTACTGAGGTTGAAGATGTGCACCACAGCCGTAGCCCCCCCCCCCACTGTGGCTGTGGCTGGTGCTGATGTCTATGCTGGACTGGAAAGCCAGCTACCTGCATGCTAGGCGCGCAATGCCCATATGTCTCAAAGGGCTTCAGCCCAGCCCCCTCCCCAACCCCTTGTGTGTGTCTCAGCACGGGCTGAGGCAGCTTCCCGGGCAAACACACAGGCAGTTTTTGAGCTGCCAGCCACACCCAAGTACTTCACAGGTCTAAAAAAGACCATTCACTTGTTAACGAGGGTTTATTGTATTTTCACCCCATCTTAGAGCCCCTGCACCTCACGTTACTGAGCAAGAAGGGGACGGGGCACATGTGAGGAGGCGAAGCACTCATTTCTTAAGCATGCTCCTTTGATGGCCTTTTGTTTTTTTACTATGAATGTGGTCCCGCGGAATGAACAACAGGCACAAGAATAGTTGCTTACTGCATCTGCTGTTGTTTTCCACACGTGGGCCGCAGCTAAAGGTCTGCCGGGTCGCAAGTGGCCCGTGGGCCGTACTTTGAGTACCTAGGGGCTAGACTGTTCCTGTTGGAGCAGGGTCAAGACTGGTTTGCATTTGGGTGGGTCCAGACTGAGGTGGCCTGGTGTGCACCAATATGATGGACTAGGATGCGACCCAAGTAATTACAGTGTTTGAGACCCAAACTAAACTGAAGAATCTGACGATGATTGGCTAATATTTTCTTTCTGTTAACCAATGAGTAAACATGACACATATTGTAAAGATTAGATATAATCTTTGACAAATGTTTGGCCAGTGGTCTGTACGCTGTTTCAAATATTTCAATACAAAGGCTAGTGATTGGATGTATAGCAACTTCAAGAGTTGACTACATTTGCATAGCATATCTGAGCAGCATATGAATATAATGGACAAACCACAGGCAGTCCAGAATTCCAGAGTGCCCTGTACGTATGAGGAGAGTTCATGTTTGTGAGGCACGCCACAGCCTATATGTAGTGCAGGTCAACGTCAGAATTCGATAGGTGTCTTTACATTATGCACAAATGTGTCTTCCAAATGCTCCTACACCTATGATCAGTAAAGCAGATCTACCAGATAGCTTTCATTCAAGCACCCATCCAGAAGTTATGGAATATGCTTTCTGCCCCCCTTAGGACTGCACCATCTTCCTCTAAATTTAGGTATTTCTAGAAGAGCCATATATGATGCTTACCTACACGGAATCTTTGCCAGATTTCAATGTTACAGTCTACTGGAAGCATTGAGAGCACAGCAATACATTCATCTATAGATGGAAAGAGTGTGCAAGCAGTATACGCGAGTATTAGAACTTACGGTTAGTGTCCTATTGGTACTTTTACGGAAGTAAATCAACAACGAAAGCATCCTTTTGGTTGACCAAGCATGGAACACACAAACAATTCCGAGTGCTTAGGACTTGGCAGTAGCGACCCATCCCCTGCCAAAGTGGGGGTGGGGGTCAGGCCTGTCTGGAGGATTGAGGTGGGGAGGGTTTGGCACAAACAAAACGTACCTTACTGCTGCCGCCGCCGTCTCCCACACATTGGCTCTTCCTGCGTCTTGCTTTGGGTTGGGCAGAGGCTCCCAGCCTGCGCTGCAGCCAATCCTGAAGCTGCTCTCGCTGCCAGTCTGCCAACTTGCGCTCTTGGGCAGACTGGGCCCCTGTGTCTCCTCTCTCCAGCCCCAGCAAAGCTGTGGAGGCTGGAGAGAACTTCACAGTGCATAAGGGGCTTGGCTGGTCTGAAACGGCTGGTCAAACACCTCATGCGGAGTGCAGTAAGTGCCCACCACTCCCCTAGCAGCAATGAAATCCCCTTAACCAGCCACCAAAACTAGTCAGAGTCCTGGGGCGGGTCCAGAGGATTCAAATAAAACGATAATAAACGGGTTTAAAATCCATTTTATGACCGTTTTATGTACTGGTGGTGGAGCGGCCGCCACTGGGACTTGCAATGCAAAAATATAGGCTGAACAACATAGACAATTAAAATCTTGATATCACCTAAATATCTTCCCTGAAAAAAAATCAACCTGCTCCAAATATCCCTATCAAGCACCCTGCAAGTAAGATAGCCACTTTGCACAGCATTGACAATGGGTTAGCCCACTTCAGCTAATGGCTTACTTCACTTTGAGTGACAGCATTTTGCTATTGCACATGTGCAGTCCCCTGTAAAAAGGAGTCCACTTCAGTCTCAGGTCTGGTAAAGCAAACTCTGATTTTAAATATACTTTCATTGTTTTCTTTTCATTTATTTTTGCCATGAGTCATTGTGTTCTGTTTTGTTTTTTGCACACATGTGCTTGCCATGCACAGATGTTGGCATTTTTAAAATATGTGACTTACTTTTATGCTTTAAATGTTTATTGCATATATTTGTGGTTAAAAGGAAATAAAAAAATGGCTGACCTATAAACCTTGCTTATGCTTGTTTAACGTGGAGCTTAGACCTTTGCTTGTCTTACCCTCTGTGTAAATAAAGATGCCCTGACTAATAATCTATATTATTGCCTCAGTGAAATGTGCCCTATAAGAAATTACAGGTGGCTTCTGACATGCTGTATGTGACAGCGAGTTTAGAACCAATGTAGGGTGAAAGAGATGGTATTGAGAGAGGAAAAGTTAAGGACAATGTTCTTTGATGTTTATTCTGAATTATTTGTATTAGACACAAAATGCACATCCAATTATTTAATTGCTTCTTAAAGTATACGTTGCAGACTTACTATGGTTTTTACCGAAGGAAATGGATACAAGAATCTGGTAGCTCGGCCATTAGGACTTTACCCTAAAATGCTTTAGTCATTGTGTTTAATATTCATGCTACAATATCCATGCCATCTGCATCTGAATCTAAACTCGCTCACCAGTTACAGCAAGTCTTGATTTCATTAGATTGAACAAGATTAGATTATCTGTGGTTTACAGATGGGAACATTCCCGTGTCATGAAATCCAATTTCTGAAGCACACAATGAATTTGATTATGAAGTCTGTCTCATAATTTCACACACAGTATCCATTTCTCTTCAAGTACAAGTGAAGGAGACTACAAGTAGCTTCCTACCCCTATCTGTACTTTGTTGCACCTTTAAATGCAATTTATAAAAATACGTCACATGTAGGTAAACCGGGATATACCCAGGATGTGTTCAAATTTCTCAGTCGAAAGGAAGTGCAATGAAAGGTATCAGCGATGTCTGTAAAAGCCAATCGGCTTCATGCGGCTTCAAAGGGGAGAGCTTCCAATAAGGGTCAAAACAGTTACATAAAGTAGTCTTTCGCTGCAGAAAAAGCTAGGAATGAAACAGAGATGCAGAGAAAATTGTAATAGTGAGGAGAGGACAGTGACTATTTTGAACCCCAACTTTCACCCAATGCCAAGGCACATAGATTCACCCTTCCAGCCTCCTGTTTTCCTGACTTAGCTTTTGTTGGCCTTAGGTCTTTGCACACTTTGCAACACCTAACCAGTGCTAAAGTGCTCTCTCCCCGAAAGATGGTAGAATTGGCTTGCACCGAATTGTCATATTTAATTTACTTGTAAGCCCCTAGTAAAGTGGTATCCGATGTTATCAAGGTCTGTAAATTAAATGCTACTAGTGCGCCTGCAGCACTTACTGTGCCACCCACTTAAGTTGCCTTTTTGAACAGGTCTCAGGGCTGCTATTGCAGCCTGTGTGTGAAGTTTGAAACTGCCATTTTAATGTGGCAAAATAATCATTTTGTCACACCCAACCCTTCCTTTTTAATACATATAAGTCACACCTAGGATAGGCCCGAACAGCCCAGGGGGCAGGGGGCCGTGTGTTAAGAAAGTTTAACATGCACTTTTAAGTTTTACATGTCTTGGTAGTGAAAAACACTTACATTTGCTTTCCACTTCTGCAAGGCCTAGCTCTCCCATAGGATTACATTAGCTTTCTATATCACATTTAATAAGTGATAACATTCAAATGGGAGCACGTGGACAGTTCAAGTTTGGTGTCTAAAGAATTAAAGAATTATAGTTAAAAGCCCTTGTTAATGGTAAAGTTGGATTTTAAGTCACAATTCTAAAAATGTCACTTTTAGAAAGTGTTGGAGCTCGTTTTTCTCAGCATGGTATATTTAATGACTGAACATGATTTAGGAGGCATTCGCTTATTTATTTTAGGGATAATTCTGTGTTGGGGCACGTTTACTTTTAGAGTGCTTACTTTCAGAATGGATAGTAATTAGTTTGTTTGTTCCATGTAGCTTTTAGCTATAGTTTTAGTCATTGATTTGGTTCTTCAAATGTAATTTATACTGTTTGATGCTGGTTTCTATTTACGGGCAATATGGGAATGTGGACTCAGACTGTGTTTATCAGGTAAAGCATTTTGAAAAAATATTAAGGGTATGAGTGGAATGTACTGGTAATATATTTATCATCTGTTTTTTAGAGTTACCCCCAATGAAAAGCATAGACTGCCCGAAATGCATTGAGTCTTTCAATATAATGAATGTCACATCACATGGAGGGGCGAATCCCCAGGTGTTGCTAATGAAAGGCCTGGATGGGCATTCGTTGAATTTGGTACAAAACAATTTTGGATATAACATTGAATATGCAGACTTGATAAATAAATTGGATCAACATGAAAAATTTGTGAAACTCATTTCTAATGGGAAGTGCTTTTTGGCAGTGCACTCCGAGCTGGGGCCTGATGAGGTTCCATTTTCTTTGAAACTTTTCCATTGCCTGTGGTTGGAGCGCACTTCGGGACTGCACACTACCACTATTTAAATGACTTTAAGCTCGTTTTGGAAAACACGGTGTGCATTCTACCACCTATGCAACTTTTAGAAAGTTGGCATTTTCTTGTCCTAACCATTTGGTGCTTGCAGTCTGTTACCTGGGTTACAAGACTAGGTGTAGCTGACAGTTGGTCGTTGTGTATTGCTCCTAGACAGGGAGACAAAGGAGCATGGTTTCTGCCAGAATGGGCCATCTCTGACAGGATGAGCTGAGAAGCTGTCATGTACCACACTTGCACATCACAAATGCTCTGTCTGGGAACTGTCACAAAGGGTCTTACACTAGTCTGTTGTGCAGGCCAGGGAGGCGGGCAATTTGAAATACCTGTGGGGGTAGAAATCTCCAGATATTCTGATATTGGGGCGAGAGAAGTGGTGGGAGGAAGCATGAGAGGAACTGAGCTGCTACAACCACCCACTCTTCCTCCTTCTTCTCTCCCAAACTGCAGGAAGAATTAGATTGAGCCGGTGGTCATGGCTAGGTAAGGACTGAGGACAGGGATAGTTGATCTTAGCTCCTCCCATAGCCCTGTCCACCAACTAGAACTCGGGAAGGAAATGGGAGGGTCCAGGAAATCCATCCCTGTCATATCCATATGCTTATAACTTCACATGTGACATCAAACGCATAGTAAAAAGGGGCCCAAAAGCAGGCACCCAGCTTCCTCGTTCGGGAGTTTTCTGATGTCCAAAAGGGATCTGGCACCCCTAAACTCACTTCCACCACCAGGAGGACAGAACATTTTCTGTCCCCCATCAGTGGGATTGGGAGGGAATGTAAATAAAAGCAGGCCCAAACTATGGGGAAATCAAGTAGTGACATCAATATATGTCATAAGGCATCCAGGAGACACTTTTTCATGATAGTTATACATACCACCAGAGCATCAAAAGCATAAATTACAGTCAAGGCTTTCATGCAGAGAAAACTAGTTTTAAGGAAATCATCTTGACTGTATATTTAACAAAACTCATGATCACTATGAATAGGATTTTTGATAATTATTAGAATGACCCACATATGATTTCTGTAGCGGATTCCTAAGCCAATATATGAAAATTATGATTGTTATTTGCAGTCAGACATTGATCAAGCATAAGAGCTACCACAGTCTGTACAATCACATAGCACTTTTGATTCATGCCACAGCAGAGACATTCCAGAGGTGGCTCCTCCACCAAGTCGGCAAAGTTTTGCACCACTGCTTTAAGGCACTGCAGAGGAAAAAGAAATTGGTAGTAATGAAGCACGCTATTATGATTTTATTTTTCCGTTCCTAGGTGCAGAGAGTGGCGGGGCTAGCCTGAGCAGGGGCCGGGGGGTGAGTGGTGTGCCCACTCAAATTTCACATGAATGTTTGACAGGCCGTCTTGGCCCGGCCAAACATTCATGTGCACTTTGCATGTTCCCCACCAGGCTGCATTGTACAGCCTGGTGGGGAAAATGCACAGACTCCCTACCCCCGTCTGAGCGCTAAACCACGGCGCTCAAACCAATCACAATGCTACAATGCAGCATTGTGATTGGCTTTGGGGAACTTAAGGGAACCAATCACAAAGCTGCACTGCAACATTGTCATTCGCTTAGGGAGCCAGGGGGCCTGGGTGCCTCCCCTGCAACAAGGAGAGGCTGCAGAGAGTTGGCGGCTGGCTGCATGAGCAGAAGGGAAGTTTTTTATTTTTTGTTTCTTTTCAGCACCCCCGCCTACCCCCATCCCTCTGCCACCGTTCCCTACCAGCCGCCACTGAGACATTCCAATTCCAATGACAGCATGTCTTCTTTTTTTACATTATGCACATGACCTTGTAAGTAGGCTATTCTACATGTCATCAATGGTTAATTTTAGCTTGTGCTGGCAGCAGTTTTGGCTATGGATTTGAGGCCAGTATTGAGAATTATAAATCCATGCTTTTAAAGTCACACATGCCTGGTGTAATATCACACTGGACCCACATGTGAAGTATGTCTTTTATGCCACTGCTGTACTTTTTGCCATATGACTCTGAGCATACTTAGAGGTCAGATATTCCAATTAAAATGTATCATTTGTAATCATTTATTTAAGGTTGGAGTGCATGCATTTGGCCTGTTTAGCTGTCCGTCAGTGATCAGAGGAAGGGCAATATCTTGGCCCGTAAAGCATAAATTCAGGGGAGGCCATGCTAAAGGGCACATATCCATAGAGTAGGGTTGAGAATTAAGAGATAATTTAAAAGTATTATTTTAATCTTTTCTTCCTTACTTGGAAAATGTGTCATAGCCTACACAGATTCTTGCTTTCACTTTCCCACACTTTCCACACCAGAACCCCCTTGAATCTTGCTTGAATCTCTCCGAATGTTCCATAAGGCAGACTGAATTGCTCAAGACTCAAGTTGGGATTCACTGGTTTCCACAAGTTCTTAAAATAAATTTAGCTCAGGGCAAGTGGCTCCCCTTTGGTAGCTTCCACTGAACTCCACCAGCAGCACAAGAGAAGTATTGACTGTGAAAGGTCATGGCCTTAGACTATGAATGGCATCTTCTCCCACCTGGAGACTTTGTTTCATCACCTGCCCTCAAAACCCTGTCCCAAGCCGAGCATCAGGACGGGGGTGGGGCTTTCTGATTTCTGCTGCTGTCCGTCAGGCAGCAGCAGAAAGCATTGATAGGTAGACTACTTAGGTTTAAAGGGTGCACGTCTTTTTGGCCAGCCAAACATGCATAGTTTAATCTTCTCTAAACCACCTGTCTTTAACAGCTTGGTTAGAGACAGCATAGGGCTCCAATGTCCTTGGGAGCGTCGAGAGATCACTCCCTACTATCCGAGTGCTGCTCTCATGCAGCATGAGAGCAGCACCAGGATTGGTTACTGTAGCCGCCACTGTGTTCAAATATTAATATATAAGGCTGAACTGACTTTTTCTCCTTACTTAAGCTTAAGCTTAAACATACAGATAAAATCCTGCCCTACCCTAACACTCACTAAACTAAACTAAATTCTTAGCTCGTGGATATCCAAGGAGACAGATACGTGATTCATACAAGCGAGCACGTTTTTTCGACAGACAACACCTACTTACCCCTCAAGCTAAAAATGCCACTTCTAGATTGGTATTCGTGACTAGACATTCAACTATGAACGAGAAAGTCCGTCACGTTATCAACTCCAACTGGCATATATTAAATGCCACGAAATGTAAAGAACAAGCTCTACCGAAACCTCTCTTCGCCTAGAGAAAGAGTAAGAATCTTAAGGATCTTATTGTACAATCACGCATGCCTGCCAAGTTGATTCGCACCACTCAATCTTCGATTGAAGGCCAAAAATTCCCTACAGATAATTTCAAATGTATGACCTGTGTGGCATGTCAATTTGCCATTGAGGCGCATAAGTTTTCCTTCAACAATATTCATCTACCATTGAAAACACTAACAAACTGCAAAACCTCCAACATTGTTTACCTAATCTTATGTCCATGTAACCAAGGTTACGTGGGTGAGACAGCACGTACTATGGCCACCAGACTAACTGAACATAGATCGGCTATATGCACCCACAAAACACAGGCCCCATTGGTGCAACATTATATGGACCTACAACATACATCGGATGCGATACGTTGGCTCATCTTAGAAAAAATCCGTACAAATACAGGCACGCTGTGTACTAACATACGCAAATGCCGAGAAGTGTACTGGATATTTACTTTGAACACATATCTGAATGGGATGAATAATGAAGTCCCTTGGGATCAGGTCCTCAAACACAATCCTGGATGAATCATACTCTTCACATTTTAAAAAATTTCTCATTGTCTCCCACTGCATGCCTTTCCATCGTGCATACTACCTGTGCTTTCTTTAACATGGCGACTTTCATCTTTGAACTAAGGGTTTTGTCCCTAGTGTTTGAATCGCCATCTCTAGGCTCCAACTCTATTCCTATTAAACAAGAAGTTTCCACCATCTATGTATCATGAGACATTTCTGATGCTGGTTTTTATTCCCAATTGTCAGTGCTTGGCTCACCCCCTCGGGTGCCCCTTATTCTTCATATTGTTGTTTTACCTGTATCCACAAGGTAGAGGCTCTTATCATATATGATCTTTATTTTCCACTCTAATATGGCGCCTACATTTGTATTCACTATCGGCTCTGGCGGAGTTCTATTTCTATTTTTAAATACCGTAGCTACGACGTAGTACGACATAGTCCTACGCTAATTGTCAATATCGAAGCCTCTGCGTCATCGTGTTTCCCGCCAAACATTCTACGGCGCGATCAACGTATGCAGGGCAGGCTTAAATAGCCGCACCTCTGCGTTCAGAGCTGACTTCTATCTTCATATGGTACGGAACTCGGGCAGACTCGGAAGGAAACCAGGACGAGCCGGACTTTGGGAATTTGACCCTCCCAGCCGCCCAACTCCCGAGATGGGCGTGCATTACCGGTCTCCTTGCTGCTACCTCCCAGGTTTATAGGTAAGCACTTGGCCTTCAGCATAAGTTTAGGGGGCCCCGGTTTATGCCCCCTTGTTTCACCATTAAGCCCAATGTAATTTACGGGCACTCTGTTAACTATAGCCACCTTTTTACCTCATAGATCCACCGCTAGCTGTGGGACACCCGTATCTGCTCACTATACGCTCGGTCTTCCATCCTAAGGTCCACATTGTTACCATCAATAGGTAAGCTCTAATACACACTATTCTGTCAATAGGTTATCTATCGTGGACTTTCCACATACCTATTGGAATGTTATCTTTTCTCTTCACAGAGATATTAAATGCACAGAGCTTATAAGCGCGATCTGCCCTAGCGCATTAACGCTGGTAATACAGTTACTTGATTCCATCCTATTAGCCTTTTCTCGCTACATCTTTATTTAAACAGCCCTTCCATCTAAAGCTACCATTCCACAATTCGCAGTGTTCCCCTATCTGGATTTTAACACACGCTGACTAACCCCTTTATAGGACCAGCGTATTTTTTCTCCTGTTCATTGATACAGTGAGATATGTATCCCTTGCCATCCCTACTATTGTGTCTGATCACTGCTAAAGGCCATTACTCCAGCATATACACATTCATGATCCTGTCCTCTTTTTAAATTACAGTGGTATATTCACGCGGGCTTGATCATAGCTCGTCACTTCTAGGTTACATTGGATTTGGATCACGCCCCATGCTCCACGGACTAGAACTACCTCCAACGTGACCTTCATTATCAATCTATTCACGGACGCTCGTATCTGATAGGTATTGTATCAGTTCCGGTCCTTGTTCTTTTCAGCAGCAGTAACACAGTTCTTTGCAGTCCGAGTATGTGATTGCTTGTCCTTATATTATAGAGTGTTTAACGAAAAGGCCTCTGTAAATCTCCAGTTCCAACATCAGTGGGACTTGATGAGGTACTACTATCTCCGGTATCCACGACTAGTTTAATCATGCACTGTTATTGAATACTGTGTTGGTATTTTAAATTGGTTACATTCCCGGGTTATCCTCTTATTTCCTTCTCTCCCTTTCTTTTCTTTCTTTCTCTTTTCATCTCTATCTTCTGCTGGTCAGCACACTGACCTACTGTGCATGCTTAATTAGCATTTTCAATTGTCACTTTTTCGTTTCATTACGTACTCTCAGCTATCTTGCTCTGAGGTCTCTTGCTCATACTTTTGGTGAAGGTGACCTAGCACATTAGATATAATATTTAGCTTAAATCTTTATGGGGCTTGCCATTACTGTTCTTATCCTCTCTCATGTATTTAATTCATCTCTACCCTTGTAGTCTCATTAAAAACAATCAAATAGGACTGCTTTGTTGCATGTTGCTTTTTCCCTTTAGGTTTAATTTTAACATACATGGCTTCCTGATGAAGGCACACAGCCGTAGGATACAGATTTCCATGAGCCATGGCAAATATAACTGTCCTCTGTACTAATGACATGACCATGTTTACACGAGTTTGATGTATTTTGAACATTTGAGCATATGTCTTCATATATCCATGCTAGACATTGTATACATCTTATCTATTGTTAAACTATAACTCTCTTTAGATCCAAAAAACCAGCAATGGGATTGTTTGAATCAATCATGAATATCAGAGGATTGTATTGTTTTATCTAAATTTTTTGTATTTATCTATTAATGTATACTTATCTATTTAAAAGAAAAATAGAAAAATATTTAATATTATTGCATTGGATTGCATGTACATGATGTTCACAATAGATATTTAGGTCCACTAGTATTTTCCTTGTTCACAAATGTTGATATTTACACACTACCCTAACACTCACTTCTGCAGCTGAAATGCAGTCATGACTCAACCTCAACCTTGCACGTGGCCATGTTTTACTGACCATCTGTTACACTATATCAACTATTTTCAGTGGGCACCAAATATGGAATGCATTCTTCTTTCATCCATAATATATGTAGTTAGCTCTGTACAGCAGACAGGATGTCAGGAAGGATTAAGGTTTCTTTGCTCACTTGGCAGAAATACATCAGTTGCAATCCACTGCAGGCAAGAACTAAAACAATTTGTTTTCACAGACAGCCAATATGCAGAGCAGACCTTTTTCAGGAGTGCAGAAAGAGGAGTGGTAATTGTAAAATAATACATCTTAATGGGAACCTAGGAGGATGATGCATGTTCCACAATCCTTTCAAATGTAATTGTGATCAGCAGGTATAATGAGGGGGTTTACTCATTTAGTTTCATTTCTAATGTGCATCCCATTTTGATGCGTAATTATAAAAGAGAACAGCATTTCTCAATTAGAGGAAAATGTTTAAAACGTGTAGACAAATTGTCCAGAGTTAGAGCAGATCTGACATTCTCTGAACCACTCCCATTTTGAGTCTGCACAAAACACCACCCCAGCAAAATGTAATGTTGTCAAATTCACCAATACCAGGAATAGCTTTCAGTTCAATTACATTTGAATATTAGCTCCATAAAGCACTTGGAGACAACAATTAACAGAGACAGAGTGAACGGTGGTATCACACAAACATAGGTTTATGCTTGTAATTTCAGACATACCTCAAAATATCCAGGGGAGTTTTATGCTGTGCTTACATCACAAAAGTGATAAAAATTGGTGCAAAATCTTTTTTTTCACATTTAGTTTTGCGCTGAACATAACGTGAAAGTGAGGTGAAGCAACGCATAGCGTTGCTTTGCATTACTTAGCGCCAAGGGGGCGTACCATGGGTGGTGCATGAGCTTTCCCATGCAACCACCCAAGGTTTCTGACACTAAACCCTATTTACTGAATTAAGTAGACAGGGTTTAGAGTCAGCAAACCGTGCCCTTTTGAAGTAGGTGCAAGGAAGGAGAAATGCTTTCATTTCTCCTCCCTTTTCCGACTTTGTACGTGTGCTGCACTTTTTAGCACACGAACAAAGAGGAAACAGCGTTAAAGTCAGTCTAAGCATAGTATTTTGTACTGGGATGATAGCCTTGCAGTACAAAACCTATGCTAGACTCACAGTGACGCCCTTGCACAATGGTGCAATGGTGTCTCTGTAGCGCACGGCAGCTGATTTCAGCATCGACAGTAGGGAAAGGGGAGGAGAGCGCCATATTTCTGTAAATCTGGCGCTCTCCTCCTCTCTCCTTTTCACGAAGTGCAGTATTTGCCGCTACTGCGCTGCATGATTGAGTGTGAAATCAGCCCCAAGCGATTTGCCCAAAATCACAAGATGTTGAGCTGCAGCCGAGGCTCCATCCTGGTTCCCCAGTTCCAAAGTCGGCCACACCCTCATTGATTTGCTAAGTCTCCTTGGAAGCAAGTGTGCTGTAGTGTAAATATATTCAGATGGAAACCATTGAAAATAACTGCAAAGACTCAGTTGGGACATGGCTGCCAAGACAGACTGCTGCACTGATGTTTATTTCAGGCTTACAACCACGTGCTTAGCTCAGTACATGGCACTGGATTTCACTTGACAGGTAGGGGGCAGTAGTTATTAAGCAGAGGCGCACATTTACAAACATCCTGATTTGCTGTGGCCACGAACAGCACAGGACTCAGGTCCATTATCTACCTTCAGTACACAGTGGCCTTCTTTTCTATTATAACCATTGTCATTTTTTTAATTTCAGAAACTTTTTATTGAATATTTCAGTACAGCAGCTTGAATACTTTGCATGTGCGGATGAGAGTACATCTGAACAGGGGTAGGGTCAGAAGGACAATTATGGCAGACACACCTTAGAAGGATTGTCATTTTAAGGGATAGAACTCTTGGGTCAGATGTCAGCCTTGATGCAAACCTATGGCCTGCAGGAAAGCATGTTGCAGGTCTTAGAGTGTGACTGTTTGCAATGCATACGGCATCAGCCCTGCATAGAACTGAGCCAGAGATGTCCAGGAATAAAGATGATGTCACTTGGGGGTTTAATTGACAGGCATTGGATTACGAGTTATACATTCTAATCTCAATGCCTCGAATCTACTCCAATTGGATCAAATGCAAAGTGATGTCATTTGATTAAATGCTCAGTCGAGTGATCTTGGGCAAACCACTTCAGTTCCCTTTGCTACACTTTCCTTATCCACTGGAAGCAGTAAGAAACAGCACCCTTATGAAGGACATTTTCTTTATGGGCAGGTTTGTTGAGGAATCAAATAGTAAAATCCGAGATGAATATGTATGTGACGCATTTACATACGATTAATTTCATTGGACAATATTTGTATATTTATTGGCCGTTTTGGAAAGCTAAAGGAATGTGTTTTTCGGTGCCTCGTTGATCCCAGTCCTGCTGCTGCCTATGATTAATTCCAATCTTTCTAGTTAAAAAACACCGACCTTGTCCGCATGTGAAAAACTGGTTGTAGTTACATAGGGCCAATAGAAAACCAGTTTACACATAGAAGGGGAGAGGGTCTAAAATAAACTCTACCACCCCGAACCCCCATAAAGTCTCAAGTAAACACACAACGGGGGGTGGAGAGCACGAGACTTAACATATAACAAACTAGACAAACTCATCTGTTTGAAAAAACTGCCCTCACTCACACACCGAAGTGTGTGACATGCTTCATCATAGGGCCTGCTTGCAATACACCCTGGTGTAGCCACACTCAGGGCGGAGCATAAGGGAGGGGGAAAAAAATAATAAATTCCACACAAAACAAAGTACAACTACAGAGCTCAACACATAATACACGTAACATACAAAAGTGATGGAGCAGTGCAAATCACCAAGTGACTGAAAGTAGTGGTGCGACGAAAAGTGCAGTTAATAGGTTAATAATGTTACGTGTATTATGTGTTGAGTTCTGTACTTGTACTTTGTTTTGTGTGGAATTTATTATTTTTGTCCAATAGAAAACCAGCACATCACGGATGTGTTGTCCACGCATACACCATGTATACCTGGAATTAAAAATGTCTTTATTTGCAACAGTATCACACTGTGATCTAGTTAGCTCTTCACTATCAGGATGGTTTTGCAAGGCAGGGTTACGCTTTATTTCCTAATCTGGTTAATGAAGAAGTTCAAGACTGGTTGCATTTAAATGTATACAGACAAGCTAAATGTATATTTGGTTCATTGATACAACTATTATGTATGCATCTGGGGGTATAACCAAAACATACAAAAGTCGCATTCAAATAGAGAAACTTTGCAAATGACAAAAGTCAGACTTCTGCAAAACGTTGCCAGTTGTAAAAGTAATAGATATTCCCAGGAGCATTGATATGAACAAGGGGCGTGCCAGGGGAGAGATCAAAAAAAATATGGGGATGTTTAGAGTTTGGCAGATGCAGGACATGTGGCAAAAATGTAAAGAAATCCCGCTGTAATATTAAGAGTATGTTGATGTCAATTGCTGTCTAAGGGCCAGATGTAGGAGGCCATTTACCGACCGGTAACGGCCGATTTCGGCCGTTACCGACCGGTAAATGGGTATTTGGGATGTAGGGGCATCATTTTACAGATTCGGTAAATTTACCGATTCTGTAAAATACAGAATCGGTATTTTTACAGATTCGGTAAATCCCAGATGTAGGTGGGACTCTTCTGAGTCCCAAAGGCCCTACAGATTCGGTATTTTACCACCCAATCCAATTGGGTGGTAAAATACCGGAATCCAGGTGTGCATGCGCATGTGTGCATGCACACCTAGCCATGTGACAGATAGACATGCCCTGAGGGCATGTCTGTGTGCCACATGGCACACATGCCCGTCTTTGGGGTGCTAGAGGGTGTCAAAGTGACACCCCCTGCACCCTTGCTGGAATCGGTATTTACCGAATCGGTAAATACCGATTCGGTAATGCCCATTGATTCCTATGGGCTTCAATGCCCATAGGAATCAATGGGCAATACCGAATCGGTATTTACAGAATCGGTAAATACCGAGTCTTAACGATTCGGTATTTACCGAGTCTGTGTTACCTACATCCCCCCCTCTATTTTACCACTTCTTAAATACCGAATCGGTAAAATTCGGTATTTAAGAAGTGGTAAAATAGAATTACCTACATCTGGCCCTAAATGCGGAGAACGCTTGGATTTCATTTAGGTCGCAGCTACGAACGAAGACAAAACTAATCAGCACCCAACCCTCGATTTTCCGCTTTGTGGCAAACATCAACAAACTAGGACACCAAGTCTCACAAATTTACAAGCTACTACGCCCAAAAAACACCAAACTCAATGCCAAAACAACCAAATACTGAGACAAACAGCTTCGCCCCCGCTAAATGACCAGGAGTGGAAAACTCTGTGGTCCTCGGCCACACGAAACAAGATCACCCAAGTCCTAGTACAAACCAAATTCTGGCTTCACAAAACCTTCTGGACCCCAGACCGACTACACACACTAGGCCTCAGGGAGGACGCCCTCTGCTGGAACTACAAAACACAGAGGGGGGAGCTAGCACACCTTATCTTCCATTGCCCAACACTCAAGATATTCTGGGGAAGAGTTTTTGACTTCATTGATAATGCAAAATAACGAGGGACCTCGCCTCCCTCGCCACAGCATTTATGAGATCTGATCTCGCCTCTGAGAAGGAGAAGGAGCTAATGGGCGTACTACTGACAGCTGCTGTGAAACTGTTTCTAAACAACTGGAAAGACACTACCAAAACTAGCTACCAAGGATGGTTAAACTGGGTCACTCACCTCAGAGGAGCGGATCGTTTGGCGCTGCAGTACTCCCCCTGGAAGGCGTCTTCCAGGGGGCTGTGGGAAGCTCTGGACAGGTTCCTAGACCCATACAAGCCACCATAGATGAGTGAACCTAAGCTTTTTGAACCTGGGGAGCCTCGGAAACGATCTCAAGAACCCCGAGTTGTGGACAATCGAAATGCAGTTTGACTTCTCGGTCGCTGAGGATTATGCCAAGAATATATATCTCTCTAATGGGCTATCCTATCCATTTCTCTACTCCATTCCTACTTTGCTGTCTTTTTCTGCCTTTCATCTCCTTCTCTATCAAACCATACCAGCAAGAGGCTAAGCACGTCTATAGCAATGTACTAACGATTAATGCCAATTGAGGTGCTCCCTGCAACAGATTTTGATGATTGTATACTGTATATAAAAAAGTTAATAAAAAGAATTTAAAAAAAAAGAATATCATAGCAGAAATATTGTCAATCAGAATATCGTAGAGGTAAGTAAATATAGGTAAGTGTAGAGTTACTGCACTTCTATGTATCTTGAAGATATATATTGTTAACGTATAGGAATGCATGTGGAGTACAGTTTAGTAAACCTATGGCTGTCTATATATGCGTATGAACAAAAGAATTGGGGTCCTATGGGGAGCCACAAAGAGTGGTATCCATGAGGAAACTACCCGTACGCAATAGCACCTTAGTCAATGATACCAATCACACAATGGACAAAAAAAAACCTCAAAATGTTCAGTTGTGTTTACCTTCTATTTGTCTAAGTAAAATACTTTTTCCGGAACCCCCGAAACATTGGAGCTAACAGGAGCAGGGAGGCCGGCCCGATTGATTGAGACATCGGTGGCTACGAGGGAGGCTGTCTCTTCCCCCTCTCTCCCAGTGCACACACGGGGAATTCATTTAAAAACCGTGGCTGCATTGCTTCCTACCCAAGCAAATAACCGGGATACATCCAATTAAACAGGATATTCAGATACACCCAATAAAACAGGATCTTGAGATCGGTGGCTCCTGTTATTCCAGTGTGAACTTGCACCTGAATTAATAAAGATTGTTTTTATCCTCAAGCCCAGCCAAAAATTTATGAATTTGGTTGTACTTTTTATGCCCAAATCTCCTGCACGCTATTCCAGTGCATCATTAAGATCATCATACCTCTTAATGACCGAGAAACTGTCCTGATGAAGGTTTTTAACACTGTACCGAAACGCCGCGTCGACAACTGTTCCTCTTGAATATTCATATATTGTTTTCTCTTTTTGTAGTTTGCATTTTGAGTATTTTATATTACTTTATTCGTTTTAAATATGATGCATTGTGTCTGATTATCATTTTTTACTGCATTTTTTACTGTGTATTATTTTGTATAAATTAATTAACCTTTTATGATTAAAAAAAACACTCTTGCCAGATAAACATTTTTGTCGTTTCTCACTGTTACTGATGTACTTAATTTCACTAAGTTTGCTGCATGCATTATTTTGAATATTATACAACAGGACCAACCAAATGTTTTACTTAGACAAATAGAAGGTAAACACAACTGAACATTTTGAGGTTTTTTTGTCCATTGTGTGATTGGTATCATTGACTAAGGTGCTATTGCGTACGGGTAGTTTCCTCATGGATACCACTCTTTGTGGCTCCCCATAGGACCCCAATTCTTTTGTTCTTTGTTCTCCCCTGGTCCATAATCATTACCAGTAGGGGGCCTCCTTCATTTTTTCTCATATATATGCGTATGTCCATGATATTCTGGTGCCTGGTATTTTTGCTATGATAGTTATATATATTGGAATATTTAAAACTATATGTGCCATATGTACGACCCATTTTTGCATGCGCAAACCGGTTAGCGACCCGCCTGGCAATGCAAAATGTAATAGGGCCATGTACAAACCCTATTTAGCGAGTTGCAATTTTGTAGGATTTGCAACTAGCAATTAGGAAGGGGCGTTCGCGGGCGTCCCATCCTAATTGCGACTAACTACCCTATGTAAGAATGTTTTGCGATCGCAAAACACTTGCAATTTACCGCCCTCTTCAAGAGGGTGGTAGTGCAATCGCAAATGGGAAGGCGTCCCCAGGGGACCCCTTCCCCTTTGCAAGTGCAAGGGAAAATATTTTAGAGGCAGGCAGTTGACCGAGGTGTCGTGGCAGACCTCAGCCAGACCCGCTAGTGCAAGGGGTTCGCCCTTCTCTGCACGAAGTCCTCAGACCAATAGAAAGAAGTTGGCACAGAAACTGGAATAGAAAACGTAACATTTATTACACCTCATGAGGTGGTGCTACGGTCCAAACAGTACCCATCAGTATTGCAAGAAGTAGCACATCGAGCCAAGAAAGCATGGTTTATTTATACCCGCACAGGGGCTCAAAAGAAGGCGGTACAAAACACAAGAGCACCATTTATGTACATATAAGGTAATATCGAGAGGCACAATCGATCAGTGGGAGAAGCTATCAGTCTTGGGGGTTTGACAAACACATTCCTATCTGGAACTAATCACTACCAGATGTGAACCCTAACAGACAGCGGCAAAGTAGGGGATGCTAAATATAGCTTGTTGCTGGACAGATTCAAGCACCATGAACAGGAAGATAGGACAAAGCACATGGTCGGCACGAGGCAGCATGTAGCAGACTAAATGGCTGCCGTGAAAACAAAATGGAGTCCGCTAAATGTCAAGATAACGGCCAGAACTAAGATGTCTTCTGCTAATGCTCAATCTAATCGCTGTCAAATTACAACAGAGGGACCACTACCTGCCCTTACAAAATTAAACAAAACGTTTAATTTTTTTTTTTTAAATGCATGCCATTTTCCTTTAAGGAAAACTGTCTGCATTTTTTTTTAAACTGCTTTTTTGAAAAGCAGTCCCAGACATGGAGGTCTGCTGAGCCAGCAGACCACCATCCCTGGGAGGGCCGGCCATTCCTAATGGGGTCGCAAATTGAATATTGATGAGGCATGCAATTTGTGACCCCATTGGGAATCGCAACATGGCATATAGCGACTCGCAAATAGCAATTGAGTTCGAGTTGCTAAATGCCTCGGTCGTACATCTGGCCCTGGATTCCGGTGCCTAACTGCATAAGGACAAGTTAAATAAGCATCTTTTCAAACTGCCCATTGAACTTACGCTGTCATATGCTAATAATAAGTTCAACAAGCCCCCCACCATTTGTCAGCCATACAAACATGAATATTGCCTGTATGTAGAACACAATTTTATGCAAGTAATGAAGTTAAGAAGCTAAGGGATTTCCAAGAGCCTCCCAAGTTATCCACAAGCCGGAAAAGGCGGTGTGTCATCTGTCAGGTGCTAAATATTGATATTGACATTTGCTCTCATCTGTGTAAGGTAATTTTCTCAATGAGTCACACTTCAGTAACCTAAATTCTGAGACTGATGGTAAATTAGTTTTGTGTCTCATTTATCAAGGGATAAGGAAACCTGCAAAGCTCTTTGAAGCCGGGCTTGAAATAATGTGAAGTGTCATGTTTGAGAGATCTGGCTAACTGTGTTTTGCAGCAAGATTATACATATATGATACAGCCCTAATACCCCTCCCTGCCTCTAAGCACTGAAGAAATATGTTAGTAGTAGCTGCTTACTTCTCACTGGAGGATAGAAGGCTGAGATGTCAACAGCCAATATTTAATTGACCGTACCATCTTCCTGTCTTCCACTCTTTGAAGGAAAATGTACAAATGTTTTTGGAATTCTTTGATGAAATCAAATTCTTCCCAGCAAGATTCAAATTCAGTTTAGATCCTCTAAAGTCATATCAAACATTTGGTCTTAGTGGGGCGTTGCTGAGCTGCCAACCAAGAAGGTCGTGTAGTATCGGAGCTCCTCAAAAATCCCCAACATCCTTTCGTGCAGTGGAGCCTACACGACTCCCAGATGTCTGCTGAACATAACAGCCACTACAGGAACACGCAATGAGTCCCAGAGGGCTCTGAAACTGGCACATGCCCGTGGTTGGCCGGAGCGTTTTGCGCCCGTACGAGTCTGATGGCTGCGATGTACACGGCCTACACTGGCGTCAGCTGGCTGAGGCCTGGAATTAATGCGGTGATCAGAAGCCCCTGAGCGCCGGATTAACCAACAACCTGGGACCGAGTGCTGCAACGGACAGCGGAGCTTTGCCTACGTCCTCTGCATGCAGACTCTGGGCCCGCAGACATTGAGAAGTGCGGCGGCGTGGGGGGAGCTGATACGCCGGTAGAGCACTACCCTGCAGGAGACAGTGCTATGTGGCGAGGATCCCTAAATCCCACCCTCTCCCACATGGTCTTCAGTGCCCATCCAAGCGGGCACTCTGGTGGATGTAAGCAGTGTGGCGGGGTGCCCATTCCCCCTTCTTGCCTGCCTGGTACACTTGTGCATATTTTATTTATTTATTTATTTATTTGCGAATTTGTATCGCGCTAGGATCACCTCCCGGAGCAGTATCTCCGCGCCTTTGGCAGCCTTCCTGCAAATAAACAATATTGTCATTGTAGCTTGTTAGTTTTAAAATAGAAAGGTTTTTAGCTGTCTCCTAAAGGGGAGATGCTCCTTGCAGAGTCTCAGGGAGAGTGGGAGGGTATTCCACAGCGTAGGACCAGCAATGGAAAGTGCTCTGTCCCCTTGTCTCGCCTTTTTAGCTCTAGGTACTTGAAGCAAGGCCTGTTCACTAGATCTCAGGGATCGTGAAGGTACGTAGAGGGAGAATTTATTAAACAGGTACATAGGGCCTTTTCTCTGGATACACTTGTGCATAATACAACAAACCTTAAACTTCACCCTCTGTTTCACAGAGAGCCAGTGCAGAGTGGTCAAAAGGGGTTTGGAAGGTGTTCGGGGGGGCTGATTAAGAACAAGACGAGCAGCCGTATTTTGGACTACCTGCAATCTAGAGATTACCCCCTCGTTAGCTGAGAGAAGCAACCCATTGCAGTAGTCCAAACGACTCAACACTAGAGCCTGAACCAAGGTTTTCCTGGTTCAATCCGGAAGCAGCGGGAATACTTTCCGCAACATCCCAATGATGTGGAAGCAGGACCCCACCACTTGGGCGGTATGTTGCTTAAAAGAGAGTTCCTGGTCTAGGCGAACACCGAGATCCTTAACCGCCTGCTTAGGCTCCGGGACTGGGCCAAGTTCCTGCGGCCGCCAGTCGGGGGACCAAAGGATTTTGGCTTCCCCGAACAGCATCACCTCCGTCTTTGCAATGTTACATTGCAGGAGGTTAGATGCCATCCAGTGGGCCACTGCCTTCATCCCCTGGGAGAAGGAGTTCTTGATCTCATCCGTAAGGGATTTAAAGGGAAAGAGGAGTTGGGTATCATCCGCGTATGACACAGGGATAAACCCATGGGACCTCATGATGTTAGCTAGGGGGGCCACATAGATATTGAAAAGGGTAGGGCTCAAACAAGAGCCCTGTGGCACCCCCTTCGAGATTCCCAACTCCTCTGACCGATAGGCACCCAAGGTGACTGTTTGGGTGCGATCTGTCAAGAAACTCCTCAACCATGACAGAGCCTTGTCTTCCAGGCCGATGTTAATAAGCCTGGTGGTCATGATGTCATAAGACAGAGTGTCAAACGCCGCAGACAAATCCAACAGGACCAGGATAATAGAGTAACCTTTATCCTGGAACCTGTGTAGATCGTCTGCGACTGACAGCAAGGTGGTCTCGGTGCTGTGCCCTGGCCTAAAACCCGACTGGGAGGGGTCCAGTCCATTTGTCTCTTCGATGTGTTTTGACAAATGTCTGTTAACATATTTCTCCACAATCTTGCCCATAAAGGGGAGAAGGGAGATAGGTCGTAGGTTGGCAAAGTCGGTCCAGGGAATGGCGGAATTCTTCCTCAAAGGTCTCACTAAGGCCCTTTTCCAATCTCTCGGAACTTCTCCAGTACTAAGAGATAGATTTATTAGTTGTTGAATTTCTGGGCCAAGGACTTCGGACAACATAGGCATAATGCGGGCTGGAACGATATCAAGGGGACTTCCACTCTTAATCTGAGTGATTAATGCAGTGACCTCTTCTAGAGAGATAGGAGGAAAGCTTTTAAGGCTGTCGGGAATTGGTTTCAAATGTATATTGTTGTGAGGGAGATCTATGACAGCTGTCTCACTTGTCTTTGAGGCTACTATCTTTTCATAGATTGCATCAATTTTCTTCGTGAAAAATAGTGCAATCTCCTCACATAGTGCCTGAGATGCAATCTCTGTGGTCTCGCATGCTGCTGGTTTGGTAAATGTTTGTAAAATTTTGTACAACACTTTGGAGTCCTTCCCAGCCTCTGCTAGTTGAGTTGCAATATAGCTTTTCCGGGCTGCCCTAATGGCTTTGTGGTATGTCCTTAGTGAGATTTTATGGAGTTCCTTATCCTCCACCCTGCGAGACTGTCTCCATACTTTTTCCAGCTTCCTGGTTTTTTGTTTCCGCAGCCTCAGGTCTTCGGAAAACCAGATTTCTTGGCGAGCTTTGTATATTTTCAACGGAATGGTGGAGTTTATTGCTTCACTGACAGACTGCTCGAACCGCTGGAGCTCAGTGGTCATTTTGCCTGAGTAGTCAATGGGCGGAGGGGCTTTGTACACCTTTCTGAAGGTATCCACAGTTAGTTTATGCCAGGGTCTTCTTTTAGTGGCAAGGGTGGTCTGTATGCGTGGCTTATTCATGGCATCAGTGTAGAACTTTAAAATAAAATGGTCAGTCCATTCTACCTGAGTGGGTACTGTACATGTAGTTCGAGGTGAATTGGAGAACACTAGATCCAAAGTATGGCCTGCCTCATGTGTAGGTCCATAATTAATCTTTTTGAGACCTAAGGTCTCGAGATCCGTTAGAAGAGTTCTAACTTCCATGCATTTTTCTAACTCTGAATGCATATTAAAGTCCCCTATTAGCAGGAAGTTCTGATTTTCCTCTACGAAAGGTGCTAGGGCTTCTATGAGGGCAATGGAAAAATTGCCGCTCGGGCCTGGGGGGCGATATACTAGAGCGCCCTTTCTCTGTTCCCTAGATGTGGAACTGAGTTTGAAGATTAAAAGTTCCATCTGTGGGGTACTGATTTCCTCCAGGATGGTAATCTTTAGTTCCTCTTTGTGCACTATTGCTACCCCCCCTCCAACTTTGTTGAGGCGATCCATTCTGATTATTTTATATCCTAACGGGATGCTCAGCGTAATAGCGGGGACTAGGTGGGGCTTGAGCCAGTTTTCTGTTAGGAAACAAATGTCAGGTGACTCAGTGGTTATCATGTCCCAAATCTGTATGGCATGTTTTACTAATGATCGTGCGTTGCATAACAGATTTTTACTCCCCAAAGGGGAATTTTCCTTTCTATGAGTTTCAGGAACAATATTAGACGCTGTGATGAACCTAGCGTCAGTATTTTGCTGTTGAGCAGTTCCCTCTGTATTAAGGCAGAACTGTTTTCTACACACCAGGCAAGCAAACGGTCCTTCTAGGTGGTGTTCTATCTTCACGGCACAGGCCGCTGGTAGATAATTACGTATGGCTGATAAAGCCTGTGGTGTATATGTTAGCCGCTTAAAGCTAAAAGCCTCTACGCCGACAGGGAGAGTCAACATATCCTCCTGCCCCAAGCCCCGTCCTGTCACGGAAGGGCGCAGATGGGCTGGTCTTTGGCTCGTCTTAGGCGCAGGAGTAGGCGCCAGCCTGCGCGCCAACGCTGCGCGCTGAGGCCGACGAGGGGCTAAATAGCCCTGAAATGCTGGAGGTCTAGAGCGCTAACCGCTCGACTCTCCGTGTGTCCCATCTCTGCCCCGCCCTCCAAACACCGCGATTGGCTGCAGTGCCAGTTCAGGGGTCAGGAGGCAGAAGGAACAGTCCCACTACTAAAACCCTGTATGAGTGCAGGTAAGTGGATTTTTTCAGCAGCGTGATACTACACAGCTAATAGCTACACAATTGTGCAATTCGACATTTAAAAACAGTGACTGTGGTGACAAGTGAATTTTAAAATCATTCAATTGCTCTAGCCACCTCAGAGTTTTCACAGCGTGACAGATGTAAATACAAGGTTGGCGCCAAGCGGGGTGGGAGAAGCTGCCACCGACTCCTTACCGCACAGCGGGCCCGCCTCCTCGCCGCCTAAATAGCCCTGAAATGCTGGAGGTCTAGAGCGCTAACCGCTCGACTCTCCGTGTGTCCCGTCTCTGCCCCGCCCTCCAAACACCGCGATTGGCTGCAGTGCTGGTTCAGGGGTCAGGAGGCAGAAGGAACAGTCCCACTACTAAAACCCTGTATGAGTGCAGGTAAGTGGATTTTTTCAGCAGCGTGATACTACACAGCTAATAGCTACACAATTGTGCAATTCGACATTTAAAAACAGTGACTGTGGTGACAAGTGAATTTTAAAATCATTCAATTGCTCTAGCCACCTCAGAGTTTTCACAGCATGACAGATGTAAATACAAGGTTGGCGCCAAGCGGGGTGGGAGAAGCTGCCACCGACTCCTTACCGCACAGCGCCCCCGCCTCCTTGCCGCCTAAATAGCCCTGAAATGCTGGAGGTCTAGAGCGCTAACCGCTCGACTCTCCGTGTGTCCCGTCTCTGCCCCGCCCTCCAAATACCGCGATTGGCTGCAGTGCCGGTTCAGGGGTCAGGAGGCAGAAGGAACAGTCCCACTACTAAAACCCTGTATGAGTGCAGGTAAGTGGATTTTTTCAGCAGCGTGATACTACACAGCTAATAGCTACACAATTGTGCAATTCGACATTTAAAAACAGTGACTGTGGTGACAAGTGAATTTTAAAATCATTCAATTGCTCTAGCCACCTCAGAGTTTTCACAGCGTGACAGATGTAAATACAAGGTTGGCGCCAAGCGGGGTGGGAGAAGCTGCAACCGACTCCTTACCGCACAGCGCGCCCGCCTCCTCGCCGCCTAAATAGCCCTGAAATGCTGGAGGTCTAGAGCGCTAACCGCTCGACTCTCCGTGTGTCCCGTCTCTGCCCCGCCCTCCAAACACCGCGATTGGCTGCAGTGCCGGTTCAGGGGTCAGGAGGCAGAAGGAACAGTCCCACTACTAAAACCCTGTATGAGTGCAGGTAAGTGGATTTTTTCAGCAGCGTGATACTACACAGCTAATAGCTACACAATTGTGCAATTCGACATTTAAAAACAGTGACTGTGGTGACAAGTGAATTTTAAAATCATTCAATTGCTCTAGCCACCTCAGACTTTTCACAGCGTGACAGATGTAAATACAAGGTTGGCGCCAAGCGGGGTGGGAGAAGCTGCCACCGACTCCTTACCGCGCCTTACCGAGCATATGGCTCAGAGAAGCTGCCACCTGTGACCAGCGGATGTCATGGTACGTAGTGACTCCAAGCAGCGGAGGCTGAATTCTGAGAAACCTAGACGGGAAGAGGACCCCCACTGCTCCAAGATGGCTGAGGGTGGAGATCAGACGGCTGCATCTGCTATCCATCTGAGGCCCTCATGTCTGAACTAAAGGCTGGCTTTAAGGCTCTAGACCAGGGGTCCCCAAACCGGTCCTGGAGGGCCGGATCCATGCCAGATTTTTAAAATTACTACATGTATCTCAATGGGGATATCCCAAAAATCAGGTATGGATCCGGCCCTCCAGGACCGGTTTGGAGACCCCTGCTCTAGACACTCGCTTCAATTTGCTTGACAAACGATTACACGCCATGGGTGCGCATTTGGATTGCCATGAGGCAGGTTGAACACTGCAGAGGGTAGGATTTCTCCGCTCAAACTACTAAGCCACTCGAGAGCATGGAAAAGCTTTTGAAAACAATGGCCATTAAGAATGAAGATCTGGAAGCCAGAGGGAGGCGCAATAACATGCGCGTAGTAGGGATTACAGAACCCACAAACACAGGGCAAATGGATAGTTTTGTGGAGCAACTACCTTGAACTAGTTGGTCACAAGTCCTTTACAATGATGTTTGTGGTAGAAAAAGAGCACCATACTCTGGGACCGCGTCCTAACCTGGGCTGCCCGATCATTGCCAGGCTCTTGAATTTCAGAGCCAGTGTACTACGCCTGGCGAGAGAAAAAGGACTCCTGAGCTCGCAGGGTTCTGCAGTATCATCATACCCGGACTTCACGGCAATGGTGCAAGATGCTAGCCGGAAATTAGTTGGTGTTAAGGCTACCCTCTGTAACCTGGGCCTGAGATTTGGGATGTTGTACCCGGCACTCTTGAGAGTTGACTTTGAGGGTAGGTCATGGATCTTCAACTCACTGGCCGCAGTACAAGAGTTTTGCCGCACCATCTCTAGGTCACAGAGAAATTTCTCAGCAGTATCCCTGGATCAGTCCCCCCGGGTTCAAACTCTGGAGCCAGTGTTGAATTGTTTTCTGCCAGTTGAGGGCATGGGATGAGCCCCTAGTCACACATGGGAATATATATCCCATTTGAGGGGAGTTGGGGGGGAAGGTCGTGTTGGGTAGCACGCAAAGTTGGGCTCACTGCTAAGCACGTTAAACTGTTTCATACATTCATGCATAAACAGGGTATCAGTGTGGTGTTGCTACACCCCACGTGTGGGAACAGAATCTGTACGTTGTTTTGATATTCTTTGACGTTCTGTAGAATTGTACATCCTTTGTTTCTTTTTGGTTTATTGGGGGTCTGTGTAATAGTAGATATGTTGATGGGTGGAGGGTGGGGAATGTTGGATATGCACACAGTATTTTGTGGGTATGTGTATTCGTGTTTGTTACTACTAAGTTTATTGTATAGCGCATCACACACACTTCTTCTGAGTAGTGGCAATGGGGGATAAAATTCACCCTTTCACCAATCTTATGCTAATGTCCTGGAACATTTTGGGTCTAAATAACACACGCAAATGTAAGCAGGTAGTACATTACCTACAAAGACATCAGGTGGAGGTTGCTTTTATCAAAGAGACACATCTTTCACCTAGTACGACTTCTAATTTTGCTGTGGGCTGGGGTACTCACATATACTTCGCTGGTTATTGCACATATGTTAGAGGAGTAGGTATATTGATTCACTTGGACCAATGTTTGCTCCTTGGATTGCATCAATGACACACCTGCTGCACACGTTGTCCAATCATGCTCCAGTCCTCCTGAAACTGTGCATTCCAAGGGGGCGGCCCTTCAGGATTAACTATTCAAATCCAAATTAGGTATGGCAATAGTGGATTATTTTTAGCTCAATACAGAGACAGTACGAACCAAGCCCACGTTATGGGAGGCTTTTAAGGCATTCATAAGGGGTGTATGTTTATCCAAAAGCGCTGGGATAATAAGAGATCCACAGCATAAACTTGTAAGATTGGAGGCAAAATTAACAGTATTGGACCAAAACCAAATAGCATGCCACCAACCTACCAATTTAAAGTGTTGCACTGCATTGTTATCCAAACATAGCGAAGCTGAGGAGCATGAGGCGCACTGCCTGGGCAAATACAGAGCAGCCAGACGGTGTGGAGAGGGTGAGAGACCTGGCCATACACTAGCACCACTGTTGTAACCCCCAAGAGGTCGGACATACATAACATTACTGCTCTCCAGAACCCAAACGGCGAATACATAGCTGACACTATTGGCATACAAAATACTGCACTTGCCTATTACACTAGTCTTTACACATCAAGAGCTACTACGGATAGTGTAGACGTTACCCATTATTTAGATGAAATAGCCATTGTATGGCTATACTCTGCTCATCAAGAATTCCTTGCAAAACCATTCACTGAGGAAGAGATTATTCAAGCAATTGATGCCATGAAAGGCTTAAAAGCGCCAGGTTAGATGGATTCTCGGGTTGCTTCTACAAAACGGACAAACAATTACTGGCTCTGCACCTGCTAGTGGTGTATGAAGAAGCTTTGGAAAATGGGGTCCTCCCACCCACACTTTGTGAGGCGGTCATAATATTTCTTCCCTAGCCCAGTAAAGACCATCTGGACTGCGCTTCTTACCGACTGCTTTCACTTTTAAACTTTGATAATAAAACTTGGCCAAGTTGCTGGCCACACGGCTCTCACTCTTTGACCAGATAATCTCACATGCCCAGTCTGCATTTGTACCACATACGTCCACCGCCATGAACCTACGTACATTGTTTGCTACACACCAAGTGTTCCCGCTGCTGCGGTTCTTCTGGATGCTGAAAAAGCTTTTGTGTATTTGGAGTGGTCTTTTTTACATTCTGTGCTCAGCGGAATGGGAATACCGGAAGGGTTTTTCCCACTAATTAGGTTGTTACACACGCAACCCATGGTGCGTATCAGGATAAATGGTACACTGACAGCTGCATTAGACCTTACACGCGAACGAGGCAGGGCTCCCCGCTCTCTCCCCTTCTGTTCGTTATTGCACTCGACTCTTTGGTGCAGCATTTACAGGAAAAGCACCTTCACAGAGGCCTTCAGTTTAAAACTGGGCTGTTGCTCATTACATTGTATGTGGATGACATAATACTGTACATGCGACACCCCAACAGTAACTTGGGACTATTGGTGAGGTGTGGCGCCAAGGCCAGGGTGACTGACGTTGGAATCTTGGGATCACGGTTCGATCCCCGGTGCCGGCGGCAGATTAGCCCAGCACCATGTGACTCTGGGCAATAGCTTGCTTAATCTTCCCTACGGTCCCCAGTGCCTAGAGACCCTTACGGGTGATGGTTCACGCTTTACAAATGTGGATCATTATTATTCGTGATATAACCCGATATGTGGGGCTGTCTGGCTTGCATATAAATTGTGGTAAATCTGAAATTGTTCCCCTGACCACTGCCCCCATTGATTGGGATATTGAATTTCCATTAAAATGGTGCAAGGATTCTGTTAAATACTTGGGCATCCATATACATAGGGATATCGAACAACTTGTATGGCTTAACTATGGCCCGGCACTGGACAAGCTGGCCAGTGGTGTTGAGAGATAGCTGAAGCTGCCCTTGTCAATGACGGGCTGTACTGCAAAAATAAAAATGGTGGTTCTACCCCAATTTATTTATTTATTTAATAACATCCCCATTCCTCTGACCAAGGTTTTTTTCATAGAACTGTGTACTCTATTGGTGGGGCTTATATGGGGTGACAAAAAACACAGATTAGCTGGAATACCCTTACGTTGCCTTATGAACACAGTGGATTAGGAGGTGACTAAGTTTCATATATATTATCTGATGGCCCAGTGTAGTTTTGCTAGTCGCTGGTACCACATCTGAGCTGGAATTCCTATTACCAAACCGGAGGCTGATTTAACTCACCCTACACCACTCGCTGCAGTTTTACCTGAGGGCCTACTGTTTATTTACGATACTCCCCTGCAATACCACCACCTAGAAATACCTGTTTACCCATCACACAGGACACGCTAGTCAAATATACACCATCCAAATATGGATCAGAAACAATTGGAGACCTGTTCCCATATGGACATGTCTTCTCGCGTACAGAAGATAGTTGTTTTAAGGACGCCCCGTTGATGGACACATTTGTGCTTCAGGCTCTACAAGGCACACTCAGGGCACAAATTCTTTGCTATCCCATAGAACCCCCAGATTTTCCACCTTTGATGCTACTCATTAAAGACACTAATGGGGATCATCTAATGTGCAAACTGTATAAATCAGCTATTGTCCAGACATCTGTGGGTGATGCGAGGGTGTGAGCTGCATGGTTGCGTGACTTGGGATACTCACGCTCAGCAAGTTATTGCATTTTAAATTCTTTTGGTGTGAGTATATTACACCTGACAGAGATCATCGTATGGATCCGTCTCGATCGCACGCATGCCCCAAGTGCCACTCTCTGTCAGCAGATTTTGCACATATGACATGGACTATTTGTGTAGCTGGTGAAATTCTGGGGGACAGGGTTTGTTGAATTGTCACAGATGATGCACCATACACTTGCTCCATTGATGGCTCTGGCAGGATTTGTACACGACGTCCCAAAGTCCGTACGACACTTTGTGGCAATTGTACTGATGCTTGCTAAGAGGGAGTTGGCCATAAACTAGGGTAGTAAGCACCCGCCAACAGTCAATGCATAGCTGCACAGCTTGACGTATTGTAACACGAGCAGCGACCTATACACGCAGTTACAGCCACCAACATCTAGGCCACAAGACATATGGCATCCTTTTGTTGCATATCTACAGAGACTCCAGGACATTGCAAAATCACAGACTGGTCAGGATGCACCCTCACAAGTTGCTGCGGAAGATACTAGGACAGCTTACTCTGAATATTAGTGTCGACATCTGGTAGGAAATGTAGAAACTTGTTTTATGCATACAGTAATATATCAGAGTTAGTGGTTGTGTGATGTAACATAAATGTATGTGGAAACGTGATGCATGTAATGTACTAAACTACAATATGCTTGTACGGTATTTAATTGTTCTTTTGAAATAAGAAATAACGGTATTTTTTTTAAACATTTGGTCTTAGTGATGTTCATCTTCCAGTTAAAACCTTGCATTTGTAGTGCCTTGATATGTCCTAAACAACTGTATCTCTATCTTTGCAAACAAAATACGTCTGCCGCTACCAAATGAACTGCGGGGAACATTGTAAATAATAGTCTCACCTCCCTATTGATTATTCACAGGAAAAGAATCAATCAACTCATTAAAAATATTAACACCACAATGAAATACTGAAATAAGATCAACCAATCAGAAGGTTTAGGATGCCGGTATTCACAATTGTTCTGTTTGATTCAGTGGTTGAACAGATTAGGGGAACGAAGTAGGGGACAGTTGGCATGCGTGTTTGCATATGTTGGGGGTAAATCCAGGCAGGTATGTTGTAATAAACCTACTTGCACATTGGTGTGAATGAATTACTTGATCATACTTGACATTTCCTCTCATTGACCATCATCTGCTTTGACCAAACAACAAAATTCCATGGTGGGTAATTATAAGCCATGAATACACTGAGCAGAGCACTGAGCAGAGAACAATAAACCCCAAGTAGCACAAACTTTCGAATTTTGAGAGTGGAGCAAAATGTGATCTAATAATGTGGATTGCTTCAGAACCTTACTCAGTACACAACTAGTTACATATTTTGGCAATGACACATGAGAATTTCTGCAAGGTGCAGAAGCAGAAACAAAGTGACAGGACTGGCAAATCATTGAGTGAGTTAATAGCATTTCTGAAGTGAAGTTATAGTTAGGTGAGAATTTTAGTGTTGACGTAATTGCCCTGTTCTTGAATGGTTTAGGTCCCCCTCCAAAACCGGTCACAGAGATTCCTAATCAACGGTAACCTGTCCGCTCCCTCTCCGATCACAGTTGGAGTCCCCAAAGGATCAACCCGGTCCCCCACCCTCTTCAACCTTCACCTCGAACCGCTAGCCGAAGTACTACGCACCGCAAGTATCTCCTACCACATGTATGCTGATGACACCCAGATCTATATAAAAATCTCTGACGAGATTCTCTGCCTGAATGAGGCCTTGAAATTGACTGTCCAATGGCTCACCTCTAACTAGCTCAAACGCAACACAAAAAAGCAGAATTCCTCCTAATCTCCCCACCTAGTACAGACCCTGACATTCTGGAATGGATCAAGGCGATCACAGCTTTAAACAGCCCATCAACCACAGTGGACTCTGCAAAATCCCTTGGAATAACCATTGACTGCAGTTTGAACATGCCTGACCACATCACCTCGATGGCCAAATCAGCCAGATTTTACCTGAGCTACCTAAGGAAACTGAAAACTTTCCTCGACACTCCCGACCTAAAAATGGCATTTCGAGACTGGAATATGGCTGCTCTACCCTCTGAGGTTTATCCAAGACCGCTCTGGCCCCCCAGAAAGCTTGCCTCAATACGGCCGCCAGACTACTAACAGGCTCAAGGAAATTCGACCACATTTCTCCACCCCTGATAGCTCTGAACTGGCTTACTCTTGAGGCCAGAAACCAACTTAAACTGGCTTGCATCACACACAAGGCTCTTTACTCAAACTCCCTGGCATTTCTTGCCCAGAAACTCGTGATATCCGGAGGAACCAGAAGTTCCTGTTGCGCCAGTGACCTTTCGCTCCAACCTGCACTCTTGAAAAACAAAAACTTACAATCGAGCCTTCTCTCGGGCTGCACCAAGAATATGGTACTCACTCCCGCCCGCCACTGGCTCACTTTAAAACGATGCCAAAACCTTCCTAATGGGCACATTCCTCTCATAAATACTGACTTGAAATCACCTCAGCGACCCTGTCTAGCTTCCATTTACTTTTGACTACTACCTCACATCTGGTCTATCCTGTTGCCATCCACCTCTGGGTTTCCCACCCTGGGATATAGGACTCTCTTTTCTCGTAAAATGTATTTTCCTGTGTTTATCCCAAATGTTCCCAACCCCCCCCCCCACCCCCACACTGTTCCTCTTGTTTACAATTTGCGAATTCTGTAAAGCGCTCTGATACCCTTAGGGCCAAGTTCACTTGTGGTTACCCCAAATGTATCTCCCGCCCCCTCGAAGTCTCTTGTATACATTATATGAATCCTGTAAAGCGTTCTGATACCCTACAGGGTTAAGTTTGCGCTCTATAAAACACAAATAAATAAAAAAACTTAAAAACTTAACATTTTGAACTAAAAACACGCAGAAATTCACCATAAATAGTTAGCAAAGCTAGCCATAACTTGCAATGCTGCCATGCACTGCTTATGACCTCACATATTACATCACTTCAGGCATGTTCTATGACATCATTTATGACATCACTGCTGCAGACAGCAAAGGCATGTTTGCTCCCCCCAATGGCAAATTTTAAAATGCTCCTGCTGGACGGGAGCAAACAATGTTTCCCTGCTGTAACTAATCTGTCCCGGGGTAAGCTCCCCAGGGCATAGTACATGGCTGGCCCCAGGGGATGGGGTCCCTCTGGCCTTTTAAGGTTTGGGAATGGGGCTGCACACACTCCCCTTTTAAATGACTCAGAGCCCGAGGGGATGGGTTCCCCATCGCCTTTTAAGGCTCGAGGAGGGGGACCATAGCCCCCTCTCCTTAAATGAGGGTAGTGGTCCCCAGGGGGTGGGGTCCCACGGATCGCCAACAACTTGAGGAGGGGGGGTGCATGCCGCCCTCCCCATAATTATGTGCATATAATACCCCTCGATATTCATTCCACTTTCCCTAAATGTTGTTCCATTTATTTGGGCAGCCTATGCTTTCGTACCATCCTCCCGGCCTGCATACAGGAATCCATATTTCCCTTCCACTCTTCCAGAGTCGAAGCGGACCAGGCCCTCCACATCCTAATTATATTGCGTTTGACCACCATAAAGTCCAGCGCCACACAGATGCAATCTTTGCTACTCAGTTCTGTTTTGTTCCAAAAATTTTATAGGCACAACTTTGCTGATTTTATAATCATAGCCTCCCTTCAGACCTTCATAATACAGGTCTTCAGCGTCTCTTAATAATTTTGGAGTGACAGGCAGTGCCACAGCATATGAAAAAACGTGCCCTCCTGATCGCATTCCCTGGGGCACATTGCCGATTTAGGACTGCCCATTTTGACCCTTGTTGTACAAGCATAGTAGGATATGTGTAAAACCTTTAGTTGTATAAGTCAAAAACGGGATTGTATAGCTACCTCCCTAGGGGATGCGAGTGCTTCCTACCATTCTTCGTTATCTAAAGTTTCCAAACCAGACACTCAGCCTTCCCAAATTTGAGTCAAGAGTTCAGGAGAGTTATTCAAAAGTTTGCGATAAATTTGTGAGATTTTCTTTTTCTCAATGTTGTTGTAAAGCAGCCTGTCTTCCAGGGGAGGATTCAGGAAGCTCCTCCCCATCTGGTATCCCCTTGTGTAGGGCATGACTAACCTGGAGATAGCGATATGCCTCTGAGGGTTCTAATTGGTAATCCCTTTGTAAGTCTGCAAAGGATATCACTTGCCCATGTGCCCACAAACCTCCCACTCTTGACAGGCTTATTAGGTCCCATTTGTCAAAAACCTGTTGCCTGGCCAGTTCGCCCAACAAACCCAGTGCCACCAGTACTCTCGGCATGTTCGAAGCATAACTGATGTCGGGTTGGGAATGAAGTGTAGTGCCTCCCACCGTAGATTGCTCTAAGGTAGCCCCCAGGTTGCATATTGCGCCAGTCCATTCTATAGGCTGGTACATTCTGGGGAAGGTGAACCCAATGATTGACTGCCGTAAGCTGGGCCACCCAGTAATATTTCTGAATGACTGGAAGCACTATTTGGCCATCGTACCAGCCCCTCGTCAGTTTCAGGAGGGATATTCTAGGGGTACCTCCATCCCAGAGGAGTGTACTAGTAACCGTGTCCCCAGTTTGAAAATATGAAGTTGGCACCAAATATAGGGGCATATTACCAAGGGTGGCGATATTGAATTATCGCTGCTTTAGCGCGCGTTTTCGGCCGCTACGCGACGATAATTCCATCGCCCTATTACCAAGCTGTCGCTAACACCAGTTAGCGGCAGCTTGTAGGCGCTAGCGGGCGGTTTGGGGCCCGCTTTGCCTGTCAGCGATATTGATCGCTAATGGCATGCAAAGTGGGCGTACCCAACCGGTTAGCGACTGTAAGCAGTCGCTAACCTCGCTATCGCCTATTACCAAGAAAGGCGAAGCAATGGAAATATTCGCACTAAGCGCGAATATCGCCAAACGCTAACGCCTGCAAATACCAGTTCTTAGCCATGTTATCCAATGGGAGGTGGATAACATGGCTAACAGCATTTGCACGCTAATGCGTGAACACCGCAGGTTTTCCAGCGATATTCACGCTAACGCCTGCAATATTATCGATTTTGAGATAAACGTTGGTAATAGGACGTTATCTCAGCGATAATATTGGGCGAAGCGCGGCGTTAAAAAAACTAACGCTAAGCTCAGTTAGCGATAAATATCGCTAACTGTTGGTAATATGTCCCCTAGTGTGTTGTGGAGGATATAAAGAAAGAGGGGCAAGGCCATCATTTTGAAGAGCGACGCCTTCAACAACAGGGACAGCAGTAGAGCTCTCCAGTGCTGGGCGTCTCTCTGCAGACACACAAGCAGGGGCTTCAGATTATGCTCTTAAAAGACGTTGGGATCCCTGGTAATAAAGATCCCCAAGTAGTGAAGACTCTGTAACAACTATCACTGTATTGTCTTTGAGGAGGCAGGGTCTAGCCTCTTGGAGAATATAAAATAATGATTTATTCCAGTTTATGGTATATCCTGAGTATCTACAATACATCGTGGATATATGTAATATCCTGTCTAGCATAGAGTAAACTAGTTTATGCAAACTCCAGTACTGTGGTCGTGCTGACCTTGGAAGCATCTATTTTTGATTTTACAACCAGGGACGTGTTTACTTATCGTGTTAGAATTTTATAATTTGCACAGCACATCCTTGAATCTTTTATGGGTATAAATGCACTGTTGAGAAGTTAACCAGTTTCAGTACAAGTTTTTAAATATAGCCCTGAGGAATACCTTATAATTATGTATTGAAGTATTTCTTTTAACTTCTTTTGTTTCTCTATGCATATAGTCTAACAGTATATTAGTCACTTTAATTGTTGATTGCTAATTTGCACTGTATTAAAGAGTAGACTCTGTGCTTCCTAATCGCTTATAATTACCAAACAAAAATGAGTAGGCGGAAAGTAACTGGTAGGAAAGGCGTGGTTGGAACTTTAGACACCTTTTTAACGAGGGCTGAATTTTCCACAACAATGAAATTATACTAACGGAGCGTAGGTTATCTTTGGAGCCCTTTACCTTGCATGGCAGGCTTTCTCTTACCCCTGCTTTTCCTGATGCATTGTCTGCCCCTAATCAGGAGATGCCATTAGAACAGCAGAGTCAATCTCCAATTGTTGACACAACACAATCGAATGAAACAGTCTCCTCTATAATCTTGGAGCAGGAATCCAGCCCAGCTAAACAAAAACTGCGACCAAGGGCACAGAAAGCAAAAGCAAAATCTACCCGCCCCAACACCCCCATCCCCCCCCCGCTGCAACTAGAAAAAAACGGGGACCTAGGCAGCCAAAGAAACCCGTGACGGGTAGCCCGGGTAGATGTACCCACTATGGGTGATGTCAGTGAGGGAAACCCAACCACCCGGAATCAGATTAGTATAGGGACATCATGTGCTGGTTCTTTGGAGGGGGATTTTGGGGGAGATTAGAAACCATGTTGACTACCCTAATAGATCCCATACTTAAAAAAATATGTAGGGTTGAAGGGAACCATCTTCTGGCCTCTCATCAAGCCGGTTTCCGCCCAGCTCACTCAACGGAATCTGTGGTCCTCTCCGTCCTGGACGAGGTTAGGAGAAGTGCTGACATCAACTCTCCTCAGGCCTTGGTCCTCCTTGATCTGTCCGCCGCCTTCGACACGGTCGATCATTCCATCCTTATCGATCGTGTCGGGGGCGCCGGCATTCGGGGGTCAGCTTTGGCCTGGCTCACTTCTTTCCTACAAGACCGTATCCAGGCAGTCCAGCTGGAGGGTTTCCCTGCTCCCACCTGTCTTGTCTCTTACGGGGTCCCCCAGGGTTCTTCTCTCTCTCCTCTTCTTTTCAATCTTTATATCTATCCTCTTATAGCCGTTCTGCAAAAAATGGAGGTCACAGTATTTAATTATGCCGATGACCTCCAGCTCATTTTCAACCTTTCCTCTTCCCCTCATTCTATTCTTAAGTTTCAAACCACACTTACGTTCATTTATGACTGGATGAACCATAATCACCTAAAACTTAACCCTGACAAGACGGAGTTGGTCCTTACCGGTGGCCTCCCCAACCCCTGGAACTCTGCCTTCTGGTCCTCAGCCCTTGGTTCCACTCCCCAACCCTCTTCCTCTGTCAAAACTTTGGGCATCAAAATCAGTCATGACCTAACCATGCGTCCTCAGATTACTTCTGTCGTTTCATCTTGTTTTCTGTCTCTTAGAATTATACGTAAAATTTCCCGCTTCTTTTCTGCTGAAGCCCTCAAACTCATTCTCCTGGCTATGATTTTATCCTGCCTTGATTACGGCAATGGCCTGTATGTAGGCATCCCGGCTTACAAACTTCGGCGCCTACAGTTAATTCAAAATCAAGCAGCCCGCCTCATCTACAGGCTTCCGAAGTCTCATCGAGCTACCCCCTTGCTTAAAACTCTTCACTGGCTGCCCATCTTGGAGCGATCTTTATTCAAGATGGGTTGCCTGATCTTCATGGCCCTGGCTGGGACTTGCCTAAGCTTCATTAATTCGAAGATCTGTGCCTATGTTCCTAGCAGAAACCTCCGCTCCTCCACTCAGTCCCTCCTGAGTGTCCCCCGGTTTCGGAGAAAAAAATTTGGAGGCATGAGGTTTTCCAGCCTTGGCCCTCACTTTTGGAATGCCCTTCCCTTTACCATTAGGTCCATCCCTATCTATATGGACTTCCGTAAAGCCCTAAAAACTCATCTCTTCTCCCATGTATATCCATCGCAGTAATTCTCCTGTTTCCCCTCAGTGCTGTCGGTCCGTAGCGCCAAGAAACCGCATGGTGTTAGAGCGCTTTATAAAACATTATAACTTCAACTTCAACTTCAACTTCATTTCAACTTCAACTTGAAGATAGGTTGTCTAACCTAGAAATGCTAGTGGCAAATACTTCCTGTGACATTGTAACAGTAAGCTCATACTGAAGCCCAATACCAAAGTTACCACCGATAGAGGAAGAGCGGGACGGGTCAGAGATTAGGGAGCCGCTACTGTGAGGTTAACATCTAATAGTAGGACACCAGACAAGAGCTGTTCCAGTAGTCGTAAGCCTGCAAGCACTGATACTTTAGACCCTAGACAGTCCATCTCTATCATAACAGGACCTCCTATGCCGCAGATGGACAAGAGTCCAGAGGTTAGGTCTCTTCAGCCAACAAGTCTTCCTACTATTGATCTCCCTCCTGAATCCACTCCCTATGTAGCGATTTTTGGGGCATGTTCCCGCCCTTCCTCCAGGGAAGAGTGAAAACTATGGGCAGTTAATAAATAAAATAACTCATTGGTTCACACAGAATACAATAGTAGGTGCCAATATATCCAATAATATAATCATGGCACGTAGGGTTAACTGGATTGGGAACTCCCGCAAACAGGGGAATGCATCATCATTAATTTTGACAATCCCTATACTACAGGCCGTATTTTTTCCAGGGACTACAATCTCTCTCCATTAGTGGGCTCTGTAATTAGAATATTACCCTTAGGCTTTTTTTATAGGCCGCCTAGCAGCAGGGATATGGCTACAGTTGTCCATGGGGAATACCGCTTGGGGGATGCTCGAACAAGACCAGAACTTATTCATCATCCTATTCCCCTGGTGCAACCCCAGCCAACTATGGATAGGCATATCGTTATCGATCATAGATTGGCTTTAAACAACAGATTTGATACTCTAACTGGTATGGAGGAATGGGAATGACTGCGGGGCCCTGTATCTGCAGGGTCGGAGCAGGCTGCATTACCCCAGGATCTTAGGGTTGTAGCAGCTGGGCAACCAAGGTGGATTTCTAATAACTTTTTATCTTGGAATATAGCGGGTTTGGCTGCTAAGCTACAGGACCCTAGATGGATAGCCTATGTCAAGCAATTCCTGGTAATCTGCTTACAGGAAACGTGGTCGGTAGAATGTGACCTTTTCCTGGAAGGCTACAAGGCTTTTTTTGTCCCAGCTAGACCCTCTTTGAGGGGGAGACCAAAGGGTGGTTTGGTTATCTACATCTCTGTGGCCATTGCCTGCAAAGTGCAGGTAGTGCATACTACACACCAAGGCATCCTAGCTTTAAAGGCACGAAAGGGGGTTATTAGCTGGGAGCTTGTTAACTTTTATAACTCTATTTCTTCCCCGATTGAGCCCAGCAATGTAACTGGCCTGAGTGAAACCATTAATCAATCTCTGAGCCAAAGCGATCACAGCCTTGTGGTTGCCGGTGATTTTAATATACATCCCTGTGGTGAGCCGTTAATGTCCTGTATCCCTGAGTTGGGCTGTCCTCGAATGTACAGTTTCCACTTTGAACGTATTGTTGAAGGGGAGTTGTTAAATGCTTTGTCTAATGAATTAGACTTGATGGCCACAATGGTTATAACGGACATGTGCACTAATTTCAACGTGCCCACGTTTAAGGGACATGGGAATCGGTCATTCATTAATTTTGTTTTAATTTCATCTTCTATACAATCTTTAGTAAGCACTTCTAAAATTATAGAGAGCGAATTTAGTGATCACAATTCTTTAACGCTCCACTTGACAGGTCCTCTGGCAGAAAAAATAGGGGCTGCACCAAAGCTGGGCCTACTGCGACCAACTGATGGAATGCGCAGATTAAGATGGTCGCAAGTAACCCCAGAAATATTGTTTGATAAGATTAAAACAGCATGTGTCGACAAATTGTCCCTCTGCACAATGGAACCGTCCTTGCCAAAAGTGGTTTTAGGAGCCTTTAAGTCTATTACAGAAAAGGTGGCGGGGCTGCTATCTGCTCCAGCAAAAGGTCAAACCTTGGCTGGTCCTAGATGGTTTGATTCCCATTGCTCTAAAGCAGCCTGAGGGAAGTTTTGTCAATTAAACCTAGAATACAAGTCGATGTTTCCACATGCCGCAGGTAATATAAAATAGCCCTTGCCACACGAAAGGGAGCATTGAAGGATGAAGCATGGAGGGAGTTGCTGGATCCCGGCACTCTTAGAAACAGCTCAGAGTTTTGGAGTGCGGTAAATAAACCACTGTTTGTTCAGGAAGGAGGAGGGGGTCTTGATTGTCATATAACTGAGGAGGATTGGGAATCACATTTTGAATCTATGTTTGACTGCCCGCCTGAGCAAAATCAAAGGATGCAACATGGTACTCAGGAGGAAGTAATACGATTTGAGAGGGGTGAGATCTTGGAAGGTATTAGAGGCTTAACTGCCGGAAAAGCACCCGGCCCTGACGGGATCCCTCCAGATCTTTTTAAGTCAGACCCCTCTTTTTGGGCGCCGATATTGGAGTCCGTTTTTAATGCGGCGGCACAGTACGGCTGTCCTCAGTCTTGGGCAACCTCCACCATAGTTCCTGTCTTTAAAAAAGGTGATAGAAGCAGCCCCCATTGCTACAGACCCATCTCGCTTATAGATTCAGTGGTAAAAGTGGTGGGCAGGGTCCTCCTCCAGAGATTTCATCCTGGGCAGATGATAACATGATTCTGTCTGAAGCTCAGTATGGATTTCGACAGGGACGGTCTACTGTTGCCCAGTGTCTTCACCTATTTTTGATACTGAGCAAATACACCGTCGCTCGTCCTGGGACCATTCACCTTGCCTTCATGGACTTGTCATCAGCTTTTGATTGTGTCAATAGGAATAAGCTCTGGCAGTCCATGAGGGCAATGGGAGTGGAGAATAGTGTTGTCAATTTTTTAGAGGATCTACATAAGTCTACTAAAGCCAACGTAAGGTTTTCACAGGATTTGCGCGTTACGAGGGATTGTAATATTAAGAAGGGAGTCCGGCAAGGCTGCATTTTGGCACCTTTTTTATTTAACTTCTATATTAATTAATTGGACAGCGTTTTAAGGGCAATAGGGGCTGACTGTCCCAGGGTAGGACGGCGAGGGATCCCCGTCTTGGTATATGCTGACGATGCCGTCCTCATATCCAGGACTGATAGGGGATTACAATCATTCTTAACCGCCTTCTCTGGATTTATGTCAGATAGGGATTTGTCAATTAACAATACCAAATCTTACGTCATGCAAGTGGGGCACCTTGCAAAGAAGAATTTCCAATTTAGAGTGGGAGATTCAAAGATTCCCCGTACAAATATGTTTTCATATTTAGGGGTCCTCTTTGGGGTCACCTATTATTGAAAAAAAACACTGCCAGGGTGAATGCCGCAATCTTTAACTTTGCTTCCAAATTAGGGAAGAAACCCACTGGAGCTATGCTGCAAGTGTATCAGGCTAAAAGCCTGGCCATAGCTTCTTATGGCAGTGAAATATGGGGATATAATGCGGGAGAATCCCTCCAAATAGTGGAAAATGACTTTCTGAAACCCCTATTATGTGTTCCACATGGTACATCCAATTTAGCGGTTCATGAGTAGCTGGGGGCTCCGTATGTAAATGATGTACTTTCCTTGCGACCACTGATTTGTTGGTTAAAGTGTTGGTTGAACCCAGACCTCCCTCTGACTCATGTGATCATAAAAGACTGTATGTCCCTTGATAACTCTGCTCGTATTCCATGGATGAGGTATGTCAAGAAAAACTTTGGCAGATTAGGGCGGGGGGATCTATTTACTAACCCCGAATGTATCACAAAGAGAGATGTCGAGGAAATTAAAACTGCCTTTCTGTTAGAAAGAAATCTGGATAGAGAAGCCAAGGAGGTACAGAAGCCAAGTGTGCGGACATACATAATGCTTAAAACCACCCCAAGAGCAGAACCATATCTTAAGGGGTCATTCTCTACGCACGAGAAATTCTTATTAACTAGGTTTCGTATGAACCTTTTCCATCTTTTGCTTGCCAGAAATAAATGCTTTATTAAAAATAAAGTGGCAGCTCCCTGCAGCTGCGACGGAAAGTCTCCGCAGGATATGCTGCATTTTATGTTTTTATGTCAATTGTATGAACTTCCTCGTAAATGCTATCTGGTCCCTCTTTTAAAAAGATTGAACTTTAGGCAGGCTCGACCTGCATTGGTGTATCTTCAATTACTGAAAGAGGACTGCTTAATTTTTATAGTGGGATTTTTAAAAGCAACTGTTAATTATAGAAAGTATATGGATCTGTAATGAGTTTTCCTCAGGTTTTTTAATTAATTATTTATTTTTTCTTGCTGTTCTGGATATCATTCTAGCAATGCACTGTCACTTATATTGTATCTTGATGTGTAACTTTTATGGTTTGTAATATAAACCGAATAAAGGGATGCCCCTGGGTAACTGAGCGCATTATAAATTTTATATAATAATAAAGTTTTTTATTGATTGATTGATTGAAACCATAAGATGGTGGAAAGATCTCTGAGCCCAAACTGGAGCTCGGCCATAATAACCTCAAGTGGGACGTTGTTTTAATACGATGTGTAGGTTCCTTTGGAATTTTACCAACATAGAAGACTATCCACAAAAGCATTATGGAGTATGTAAAATAATACTAGTGTAGTACTATTTCCCTTACTCTTGCATGCCTTTGTGGAATGATCCCAAAACATATAAAATGGAAATAAAATGGGAACATTCAGGGAATATTCATATACAATTAAGAGGACTGTTCGCTCTCTGCACTTTTACTAATAGGGAGTTGGGCATTTCGGGGCTGATTCACAAAGGCAAGTAAGAGTAGGTAAAAGAGTGCTCCTACAGTACTACAACTCGTATTCATAAATGCTTTCGTGATGTGGTCCCTTAGGGCCAGATGTAGGAAGGCAAATACCGGTCCGTAACGGCCGATTTCAGCCGTTACCGACCGGTATTTTGATTTTGGGATGTAGGGGCATGTTAAAATACAGATTCGGTAATTTTACCGATTCGGTAAAATACCGACTCTGTAAAATTACCGAATCTGTATTTTGACATGTAGGTAGCACTTAAATCAGTGCTACAGGGGTTTAAGAAGTCGTTATTTACCACCAACTAGAAGTTGGTGGTAAATAATGAAAACCCTTTCAAAAGCATTTTTTTTGCTTTTAAAACAGTGCCATGTTGCAGACATACATGCCCTAAGGGCATGTATGTCTGCAACATGTGCACCCATGCACAATTGAGGGGTGCAACAGGGTGTCAAAGTGCCACCCTTCTATGTTCCCCCAATTACCAAATCAGTATTTACCGATTCGATAATTGACATTGATTCCTATGGGCCTCCAGGCCCATATGAATGAATACAATACACAATAGAGTAGACCAGGTCTGGAAAAAGTGTGTGTCTAAACCGGACTGTGATCCAGTTGGATGACTGTGTGGAAGTACTCTTGAACAGAAAAGCGGTGAAACGCATGATGTTATAAAAAGCACAAAGGGCTAGAATGATTCCCATCAGACCACCGTTGTGGTGGAGATTGCGTCATGTGGGAATCATTTAGACAATCCATCATGCGACCGACCAGATAGTGCCGGGGCGCAAGTGGATGTCAGTAGTCTAGCTCTAGTGTTGGACCTAGACCAATGTGAGGAAAGTGCAGTGCTCAAATGCTAGTGAAAATTGGATAAAATAGGCTACGTGGATCCTTGTGGCATTGAAAAGGGAATCCAGGTGTCTATGGTTAAAAACACGCTGGGTAGTGAGACTACCCTATAGCGCAATGTGCAATGGTCGACATGTTTCAGCTGTCGGGGTATTGCCCCAGCTTTCTTCAGGACCTATACCAGCTACTGCAAATACACAAAATACGTGCAGTGAAAAACAATTCATTTTGGTCAAAAGATTAATCAATAGATGTACTAAAAAGTTACATATCTGATCGGAGCCTTGCCCACTGGAGGAAGAAGAGACTGGCTTCTTCCTACTGATCGGAGCCTTGCCCACTGGAGGAAGAAGGGACTGGCTTCTTCCCAGCTTTGTGTGGGTGAAGGCCTCACCTCACCCGGCGACCGCTCGGGAGTAGGAGGCCCCGCTCTGTCCGTCGGTGCCCCTGATTAAAAACCAAGCGGAAGTGGAGGTCAATATGAATGAATGGCAATTACCGAATTGGTAAATACCAATTCGGTAATTACCGAATCATACCGATTTGGTAATTAATTCGGTAAAATTACCTACATCCCGATTGCCAGTTCTTAAATACCGAATCGGTATGATTCGGTATTTAAGAATCGGTAATCTGGGATTACCTACATCTGGCCCTAAATCTTTAAAATATACTGTATTTTTTTTGCTTTTAAAACAGTGCCATGTTGCAGACATACATGCCCTAAGAGCATGTATGTCTGCAACATGTGCACCCATGCACAATTGAGGGGTGCAACAGGGTGTCAAAGTGACACCCTGCCACCCTTCTATGTTTCCCCCAATTACCAAATCAGTATTTACCGATTCGATAATTGACATTGATTCCTATGGGCCTCCAGGCCCATATGAATGAATGGCAATTACCGAATTGGTAAATACCAATTCGGTAATTACCGAATCATACTGATTCGGTAATTAATTCGGTAGAATTGCCTACATCCCGATTGCCAGTTCTTAAATACCGAATCGCTATGATTCGGTATTTAAGAATCGGTAATCTGGGATTACCTACATCTGGCCCTAAGTCTTTAAAATATACTGTATTTTTTTATTTGCTTGAAAGCAGGTTTGTGCATTAACCTGTAGCATCTGTCAGTGTAGCACTTGCTCTCAGTCCATTAGTTAACTGTTAAACTGGCTATTATGGTCTTGTAAATGTTGCGAGTGCTTCCTTAGTGCAGAAAGAGTGTTCCCATTCAAAGTACCTCTCCACATTAGATCACTTACCTCTTGGAGCTCGAGGCCTGTAGTTTTCTTAGCAACAAAACAGCCAGGGCTGATTCACAAAGAAAAGTTGAACATTTAGGCCCGTAGACACACTCCTTTGGAAAGTTTTATGGGAACTCATAAACATTCACACTAGTAAGCGTAGTCATAACGTTCAGGACATACTTCTAGGAATGTCATGTGACATCTACTATTGCCCTAATGTGGCGTTGCACTCAGGCTGCAACCCTGCATTGGGGAAATGCACTTTTATTTTCTTCAAAAGAAACAACTTTTTACCCTAATGGCAAACCTTTTGCAAGTGGCAAAACGCTTTCACTTACGCATCACACAAACAGCGGGTGTTTCAATCATCTTTCAACTCTACAACAGCAGTTATTCTAGCCCTTTGCTGGTGTAAATCTCTGACTTGATCCAGGTGGGAAAGGGTTGTGAATGCTAACAAACTCATGATTAGGGGTGTTCGCAAACCCTAAAGGTAAACCAAGGTCGATCTTCTTTTTCCCGCTCTGTGGGTGGGTGTTAGACCTTGCATCTTTTGGAGTGCTCTCCCCTGACCTTTTTCGCTTGCAACCTCCTGTTTGGACCTTGTTTTGTTGGTGTAGGACTTTGAGCACTTCGGATACTGCCATTTAGTGCAAAAGCACTGTGCTAGTCATACACATACTGGTGATTGTTGTATACATAATTGGCTGATTTAAGTTAGCTGTAAGTCTCTTGTCTAAGGGTAGGACATATACCTAGGGCATGTAACTCAAATATTCCTGTGTGGACCTGCAGCACTGGTTGTGCCACTCATGAAGGTATCTCTTCAAGGTCTGCCATGACGGGGCCTGTGTGTGCAGCTTACTGTTACTCAGCTTGGCATTCAAAAAGCTACTTGCCAATGTTCTGCATGTCTCTTGCTATATGGAGTACTCCATGGGGACAGGGTGCAGTGTTGGGAAAAGGTCGGGCATGTGCACATGGGCGCTACATGCCCTTGTAGTGAATGATACCGGGTGGTGTGTTCGGTACTGTGGGGCCTGCTTCTCGCATTGGATTGATACGAGGGATTTGCGGAAAGGCTATTTAGCTGTATATCCTTTGTGCAGAAGAGTGGCAGTATAATGTTTGATATTGATGCCTAACTGAAGTCTTCCGCTGGATGGACAGCAACCACTTAAAGTGCAACTCTAGCAAAACCGAGATCCTTCCGATTGGAAAAAACACCTCCTTCTGTCCAGCCCTCTGGTGGCCAGACGATTCAGCTGCTCCCCCCCAGACAGTTACATCGGCCAGGAATCTAGGCGTCATCTTTGACTCTGACCTTTCCTTTGATCAACATGCCAGAACTGTAGCCGGCAAATGTTTCGGAATAATCAAATCCCTCTGAAATTTTTTTGACTTCCTTCCAATCGAAGCCAGAAAAACCGTGACAGTAGCACTTATACTTTCACGCTTAGACTACTGCAACGGCCTTCTTGCAGGGGCAAAAAAGAACACGCTATCGAAACTTCAAAGTGTGCTTCATACAGCCGCGCGACTGGTCCTCAGGCTACCCCGCAGAGCCTCCATCTCCGCAGCCCTCCGTACCTTACACTGGCTACCCCTTCACAAAAGAATTCTTTTTAAAATATTGATCATTGCCTTCCGTGCCTTCAACAAAACTGGCCCTAAATACCTCTCCAGACGCTTTCCCCACTACACCCCCAGTCGCTCCCTCCGCTCGTCCCTTGACAATCTCATCCTCCCTACCAAATACAACCTGAAGACTAAGGGCGGTAAAACCTTAAGCTTTCTGGCCACGAAAGCATGGAATAGCTTGCCCAAAACCCTCAGACAACAGACCGTTGAAAAACCCTTCAGAAAGCTCTTAAAGACCTGGATTTTCAACCTCTCTGACGACTATTCCAAAGCAGCCATCTAACCCCCCATCTACTCTAGGACTTCTACTTTAGGACTGGTCACGCAGGATCTTCAGCGCCAAGATGCTCCCTCCGGAGCGAACGTCGCGCTCTAGAAATGACCTCACAAATATCACAAATGTGTTGGTAATGGCAAAACCTTGCGAGTGGTGTGAGTGGATTTGACATTACTATTGTGGAAATACTACTTTGGGAAAGTGGGCATTTCTGTCCTCATGGCTCTGTGTGTTTGTCAGCCTGTCTCCGATCCACATCTGTGTGCTGGGGCAAAGCTATATCTGTGCATTCCTGATAAGACAGCCCTAAACAAGGGGCTCAAGGGAAACTCCAGACATTTGACTCTGAGAGGCCTTGCTGGGACAGATAGGTGGGGGTGGAATTGGCATCTGCATTCCAATTGGCAGGGTCGTGGCCCCGCTAAAGATATTGATCTGGCCTCCCAAGGTAGGATGGCAGACAGGATAGAATTTAGAGTAGGGCCCGTGTAACTGATCTCATCTTCAAACACCACTGTAGAATGCAGCACTGCAATGTTTCAAGCTTTGTCCTAACGGCTAGCGCGGTCAACCTTGAAGATGGGTAGCCGGGTACGAGTCTCGACAGGGACGCTCAACATCCAATGATTCTTGGCAAATCACTTAATCTCCCAATGCCTAACAAAATGAATGTGTCCATCTGTAATACAACTGGTGCTTATGCAAAGCGCTTTGATACCTTCGGGTCGAATTCCCACTATATAAAACAAAGAAAAAAGAACTATTACTGCCCTCAGGAGTTAAAGACACTTTTGGGATTGGAACCTTACTTCGCTAGTTTAATGCTGGGACATCGACAAGAGGAACTGTTGGGGCAGGAGGGACAGCAACTGGATTATCCGCAGACATGTGGTGGCCTGGGGCTTGTCGTGCTACAGGAAGGAGACCATCACTTGGTGGAGTTCACCTAGATTTTGCTGGCATGCAGCTACTTGTCAACTGTTGTGGCCCGGGTCCCTAAGCACTCACCAAAGGATGGTTGGCTGGCCTCCTGTCCACAAGAACCCAGCGCTGAAAGGATCTCCCTGTTTCCACTAGATCGTAAGGTCCGTGCAGGGTGCAGCAGAAATGGGTGGAAGTGATTGTCGGATGGGACAAGGACCATCCTGATGTACACCGTTATCACAGTGTGCAGAGAAGTGTGCTTGTAAAGATCAGTGGCCCACCTGGGGTGCCAGAACGTGAGGAGATCGAGGAGTGCAGGGGAAGCTTGCCAAGTCCGAGGGACCGGTGCTTGCAACCGGAAACCTGTGCTAGCTTGCACTCCGTAGCATGTGTGTTCAAGCAGTATTGGTGGAAGTTGCTGAGTCCGCTGGACCCGAACTAGCAGCCTAGACTATCTCTGACCTCCAGACTGGGCGGACAACAGTGCCTGACATTGTGGCCTCATTCAGAGGTCGCTGGCTCCCTCTCCCTGGACCCACAGCACAAGGTACTCTGTTGTGGAGAATATCATGACTGGACCCCAGGGGTCTCATTGTGCCCTGTGGGCAACCACGGCTGACTGCCTGGAGCAACTGCAACTTGCACCTCCACCGGAGGAGAAACATTTCACCAATTGGGAAGCATGCTAGCTTCCGGTGTAACAGTCTTTTGCCTATGGGGGGATAGTGATCCTGCCCTCCTGAAGGTGCACCTGGGTGCTTGAGGGCCTAATCTGGAGGGCCAAAACCCAGTAACTATTTCCTTCGGCTTTAGGGGTGCCTGATAATCTAATCAAAGTGTCGCCAGTAGGGACAAGGTTTATTGTTGGCTGGTGCCGTTTGAGTGACTGAGGGGCTGTGTCACGAGAAGTAGTAGAAACCTGTGATGTGTATGTCATGTTAATTTCAATGTATGTGTAATACAAAGACCAGTGTTTTATACATACAGTGTGGAGTCTTTTTGTAGCGTACACAGTGTGTCGCAAGGGTTGTACCAACACTTTACACTTTGACCGTGAGTAGGAGCCTGACTGCTCTGTGCCAATCTACCCAAGGGTGAGCACAGGTTAACGGACAAGGGTATAATACTCATCCTATCTAGGAAGGTGGATTCCGTCTGGCTTTTATGAGTCCCAGCCAGCCAAAAAACTCTGGGTCTAACAATGGAACATAATTATGCTGGAGTAAAAACATTCACCACTGCCAGCTGTCCTTTTGTGTTTTCCCAACAGCCGTAATTGGAAGTATTTAGACTATAAACAAAGTTTACAGCTGTAAATGCTTTTGTGACTCAGGCCTTGTATTTCAAGGTGCAGGGATGTCTCCTCATGCTTATCTATTGCTCCTAGAGTGTATTTCCTTCTGTCTTCTGCCAAAATTCTGAGAATAAGACAGCCTGTTCAGAGAGAGATACTTTGCATGTTTGCAGTTTATTCTCCTCTACCATAAACAAAAACAATGTGATCCAAGTTACAAGCATTTTGGACTGGAAACTTGAGTGACTAGAAAGCTATGCTAACTATAAATATTTTCGCATATAATTCTGTCAAATATGTTGGCTGCGGATGTATGACGTTAAAACGCAGGCTATTACAACGCCTGCCTTTACAACGCGGTTTTTACATCGCAAACCTTTACAACGCATAGCGCTTAGAGGTGCTGGATAGTGATAAGTTTAATTTTCTATTCCAACTCCAGTCCCCGTGGACACTAGGGAAGGTGTTGGATAGAAAATTAAACTTATTCCCTATCCTAGAGCGCCCCCCAGCGCAATGCGTTGTAATGGTTTGCGTTGTAATGACCGCGTTGTAATGGTAGTGCGTTATAAAAGTTTCGTTGTAAAGGTTGTTCACCAAATATGTGCTAGGAAAAGTACAATTTCACTAAAAGTTATGTTGGGAAGTAGATCCCTATTCTCAACTGCTGGATTAACTCTAAACTCTAGAACACACAGACCTACAACACCAACTATGCCATAAACCAATATGACACTAAAGGAACATGTCAGCATAGATAAATGACTACAACCAATAGCTTAGCCACGTCTGGATATCTTACTATAATAATAATAATAATAATAATAATGATAATAAGGCATTTATTAAGTACACAGCTACCCCAACGGGGTGTTCCGGCGCTACACCAGACAGATAGCAGAACAGAGCAAGAACACTGACTAGTCCTGGCAGCTAAATAGCCAGGTCTTGAGAAATTTACGAAACTCAAGTTCAGACTGGATCTGGTGTAGGTGAAGAGGGAGTTTGTTCGAACATTGAGTGGCACCCACCTATAATGACTTGCCTCCTGATCTAGTTTTTTTTTAATCTAGGGGTAACAAGCAGAAGTTTAGTATTAGAGCGTATGGCTCTGGAATGACTATAAGGATGGAGTGTCCTCCTAAGGTAAGCTGGTCCCAGACCTTTGCCAGCCCAAAAGGCCAATGTCAGAGCTTTGAACTCGATCCATTTGGCAATTGGGAGCCGGTGCAATTGTCGCAAGAAGGAAGATATGTGTTGCTTAAGCGGGATGCAGTAGACTAAGCGGGCCACGGCATTTTGGACCGTCTGAAGTCTACGAAGCAGGCCCACAGAAAGACCGAGATATAATCCATTTGCATAGCCTAGATGCGAAGTAACCAATGCATGGACCACAGTTTTACGAGTAATGCTAGGCAAAAAGTTAATTAATTTTTTTATAGTTTTAATTTTGCCAAAGCAGGCGGCGAGACAGGCGGGACCTCAGCGGTAAGGGACAAACAATTGTCCCATCTGAAGCCAGGATTCTTAACCAAATCCTTGGGAAGAGGGGCAATGCCCAATTCCTCAGGCCACCATAAATTAGAGGCGAGAGGAGATGGTTGGTTAAAAAATAAGTTCTCGGTCTTATCAGTATTGAGTTTCAGGAAATTGCGGTCCATCCAGGCCGCAATATTCCTGAGACATACTTTGAGGGGATCAAAGGTGGCAACAGATACATCATTGAAGGTGAACAATAGCTGAGTGTCGTCAGCATATGATGTAATTTTGATCCCAGATTTCGAGATTATTTCGGCCAGCGGGGTTAAGTATATATTAAAAAGAAGCGGGCTCAAGGCCCGCGGTACACCCCATTTGAGAGGTTTCTCAGGAGGCATATAGGGGTGGGTCCGGACCAGTTGTTTGCGATGAGAGAGGAAGGAAGTTAGCCAAGTCAATACTGTGCCCTGGACTCCTATGGAATTTAGGCGCTTCAGGAGGATAGGATGGGGAACGGTGTCAAATGCTGCAGACAAGTCTAACAGCACTAACACCGCTTTGGAACCTCCATCTATTGCCCAGCGTATTGAGTCTGCCATTTCAATTAGGGCTGACTCCGTACTATGTCCGGAGCGAAACCCAGATTGAGAGTCATGGAGAAGGCCCCTGGACTCAATAAAACTGGCCAATTGCTGATGGATCAGCTTCTCTAAAACCTTTGCAGGGACAGGTAATAGAGAGATAGGTCTATAGTTACAAGGGGCTTCTGGGTCTGCATTGGCTTTTTTTAGGATGGGCACAAGAAATGCATGTTTCCAAACCGCCAGGTAAATACACGATTTCAGCAATAAGTTCCAAATGGGGTTTAAGTGTGGGTTGAGAAATTCCGCCATGGCCTTGTATTGTTTAGCTGTCCAGGGGGCGCTTGGTGAGCCCGACTTACATTTCTGTAGTCCATGAAATGAGGTTCCCTCTGAGAATACAGACATGGGGGCCTGTACCAAAACATGGTCCTCAGAGGTCTGGGGGTCATCTTGCGACTTGGGAAAAGAAGCCTAGATCAGTGCGATTTTATCCTCAAAGAATTCAGAGAGTTTATTACATAAGCTCTGTGAAGTAGGATGAGTGTGAGTCAGAGCCTGTGGATCAGTAAAGGATTTGACAATCTTAAAAATCTCCCTGGATGAGTTCTTAGCATTATTAATTCTATCAGATAGAAAGGCTCTTTTATTCTTTATGAGCAATTTGCGATATTCTTTAAGAGCTGCACGATAGTCAGCCTTGCTTTCTGCGGAATACGTGAGTCTCCAGCTGCGTATGAGTACCTTACAGTCAGACTTTTTTTGTCTAAACTCCTCAGAATACCATGGTGCAGAAGGGGAAGATCCACTCATTCAAATTCTAAATACTAGACTCGAGATCGTTCGCTGGAGCCGGCTTAGAATCCTTCATATGATGTGTTAGTGATTCTAAAGTGATGTTGCTCCGATTCCTCCTGAACTCCTTAGGAATAGAGGTAGCTTTATCTGGATTAGTCAATTGAATATGAAAAGGAATTAAGAAGTGATCTGACCAAATTACTGGCAGAGGAGCATGGACTGTAATGTCGGGAAGATTGGAACAGATCAAATCCAGAGTGTGGCCTGCCTTGTGTGTAGGAAGGGAAACATACTGCGTTCGATTGCACCCCGCTAATGTGGCAATAAAATTAGAACTGTGTGGACAGGACACATCGTCCACATGTAAGTTCAAGTCACCCAGCATCGTGAAGTTAGCATAACGTATGCTAGCTTGAGAAATATAGTCAGCCAGAGCGGGAAAATGAATCAAGCTAGAGTTAGGAGGTCTATAGAGCAGGAGGCCAGAGCAAGAAATAGACGCCGAGAGCTAAATACAAAAAGATAGTCCTTCTATGCAATCAATCTGCTCAAAGTGAGATGCTGTAATCCCCCATTTTATTTTATAGACGATAGCCACTCCCCCTACCTGTTTCCTGTTCTGTCTATTGGCACCCGGTAGACCATAGTCTTCCGGGATAGCCAAAGTCAGAGTTGGATTAGTGTCATCACGAAGCCAGGTTTCCGTCAAAAATTGAAGGTCCCAATCGTTATCTATGATGGACTGAAAAATATCAAATGCATGTTTGACCAAGGATCTCCAATTTATTAACCCGGATCATTACTCTGAGGCAGTTGACCACCTTTGGCTAGATACTGTTTTGAAGTTGGCGCTAAAGGCTGTTCTTATCTCTGTACTACCATCTGATGAGCCTTTCTCAGTGTTGCAAACACTAAAAGACTGGGGCTTGTTTTCAGTTTGAAAGCTGCATCATTCATTCCATTGGTAATCATTGCTAGTTCTGACATATTAAGCTTTGTGCATAGTCCTCCTCAGAACATCTATTTAACTTTAGAAAATGTTTAATATGATCGTTGTAAATCTGTATGTATGCACAAGACCACACTAAACTATGCTCTACTTACATCCATTCTTAGGATCACCTTTAGTGGGATGGCACCCTAGCCTCAACTTTCATGATGAGCTCATTGCAGTAGTTTGCTTTTTTTTAGTTATTTGCAATTTACGTTAGTTGACGCTGATTGGAGACATAAAATGCAGACAATCAATTGGGCGGGTTTTATTGGCTGCAGTGAAACCAGTCACAAATTGACTTGTTTACCTATGCAACGCTGCCATAAAACTAACCTATCAAGGATCAGCAATTGAAACAGTGGCGATTGGGGCACGCGCAGACAGTTCATACATCAATCCTGAATAGCTACTAGCTACTAGTCTGTTAATTTGATTCGGAGCTTTGAACTTTGACGCTGTTCACATGCCTTATGCATTAACTTCGATCCTCAATGCTATTTATCTTCAAAGTGGTTTTCTGTTGCATAAAACAGGCATCTGGAGGCTTTAAAGCACTGTGCGTAAATAGACGCGCAAAGGGGTATGGGTAAAGCGGATAACATAACGGAAGACAGCTGTAGAAACAGTCTAGACCGGACTGCCCGTTGAGATATACTCGAGTATCGCTGAAGGGCCATATTACAGAAACTGCGCTCGGAATATGTGCGCATCATTTCAACAGAGACTGGATCAAACTCTATTTACAGAAGGCCACGCATTTCACTAACTGATTTCATACAGCCTTTGCTCTTCTTATATTGCAAGACATGGAAAATGCATGCTGTTCTCTCTTTAGGTGAATAAAAATCAGCTTGTTCCACTTTTTAGAATGTAAGTATCAAACGTAGTGATAAGTCATTGTTTCTATTTTGTGAGTTGTTCGGGACTAGGGTGTCTTCCTTAAATCGCTGCTACACATCTGCAATGGTTTCTATGCAGTGCATACTCTTCAGATGCCTTTGGGATCTGTTGCTTTCTTTTTTGTCGTGTGCAAAAACTGTAACATGGTTCGGACCAGAATCTGAGTGCATCATCTGTACGAAACATGCATCAAAAAAATGCAAACATATTTGCTCTGTTTTTGCATCAGACAAATAAGTCCCCTGAAGTAATCCTTTATTGTCCATTCAGAAGATGGACAATAAAGTTATTGGAAGCATCTGACAATAAAGTTCAAACATCTTTAGAAGAAATATATGAAATTGTCCAACAATGTTTCTTCGTCATTGCTCTAACATGGCCTGCGTCTGTATGTAGCCGGTATGTATAGAGAAGCTCACTTCAAGCCTAGCGGATCCCCTAAAAGATAGTGTGGCTAAGTTGTTTGCTGGAGAACCCTATGACATGGGTTCTTCAAGTACTTCTCCACTTAACCAAATGATGTGATCATGGGTGTAGGGAATTGGGCTTTTGGTTGAGAGAGGTCAAGACCCTTCTCAACCATAATCCCTGTCAGGGTGAACCATAAAAGTCCCTAAATGAACCTGTGCTTAACCTCTGGTAGCTTGGCGCAAAAACAGTTAGACTTAACTTAGAGGTGATGTGTAGAGTATTTATGTATTCATGCTAGGAGGGACAGGGGCATTCAGAAGGTCCAGCATACATGCCCCAAAGCATAGAGTTCAGACAATAGTTCCTATGGAGAAGGGCCGGGAGGTGAGAGGGTGACGGGCAAGGGGCCCAAGGGCGTGTCAGGAGGCTCCAGGTAAGGGAAGGGAGGAGGGGAGGGGATCCCTCCAATAAGGATCAAGGGGCCTCACACACCCGAGAGGTGTCATGCTTCATCATAGGGCAGCTCATTGTTGGGCCGGTGCTGCAATGCCCAACGGGCCCCGCAGGGGGACTCTTTGCCAGAGGTCTTCTGTGTTGTTTGCCGACCGGCCCTAGAAGGTGGGGTGTGGGAACGAATGTGTGATGAGGAGAGTGGGAGTGAGAGTGTGTCTAAAAATAGCTATGAGTGTCCAAAAAAGCTTTATTCGCAGGATACTGATACTATGATGAGACGCTGCGCTGCCACACTCATTGATTGCCGCCACTGACCTGAGGACTCCACTGACCAGAGAGCCGCGGGGGCCGCCTGGAGACCGCCCCACCCCTCCTCTCTGCATCGGACCGCTTTAAAAACTACTTGCGTCTCCCGCTTCTGTGTTGTTTGCCGACCGGCCCTAGAAGGTGGGGTGTGGGAACGAATGTGTGATGAGGAGAGTGGGAGTGAGAGTGTGTCTAAAACACGCCCCGCCCCTCCTCTATGCATTGGACCGGAAGTACTTAGTGAGGCATCCGTCTCCGCTGCGCAGACGCGCGCCGGTCGAAGCCCGGTCCAAGGCGGGACCGTTTGATGCCATTCGAGGACAGACAAGGACGGTACGGGGCCTCCCCCTTTCGCCTCCATCCTACAGCTTCGTTCAAGGTTAGTGCGAAGACACTGCCAAGACACTGTAAGGGGCCCCATAGACTGGTAATTTCCTTGTGATTTTTTGCGTAACAAGTACTGCATTGATCTAAGCAATGGCGAGCGTAAATGTAGGAAAGGGAAGAAAGTCAATCCCAGGCGGGTCATTTATAGGGACGCTGGACCAATTTCTTATTAGGGCATCAACAATGCTGACCCACCAAATTGACATTGTGGAAAAGAGGCTATCCCTGGAGCCTAATTGCGACAAAAGGTCATCTCTGGGGCACTTGGCGCAGGTACCATCGCCAAGCCAGCCAGACTCTCTTCGATCATTAGTAGGGGGGGCTGCCACCGAGGGTTTACATCAGGTCCAAGTTGAAACCAGACCCCCGGGTTCTCTAGCAGGGCTGGATGCTGTTCCATCCCCAGCCCCACCTGACGCTATACCTATACCTGTTACACCTGCCCGGGGGCGGGTAGATAGGATTGACCCTCTTGTACCGCCATTGGGTAAACTACAAACGCGATCTGTCACCAGCTCCATGAGGGGTGCACAACCGGGGGCAGCTGTGACCAAAAGAAAACGAGGGGATGTTCCGTTAAATAAGAGGTAAGCCAAAATACAGAAATGTAATAACGCTGTGGATGGCCAAGCGTCTACAACTACAGAGAGTTCAGCTATGGATCCAGACACTGATAAGCGCCTGGAACAAATGCCTATGACTTCGCCAAGCATTAATGTTACATCATCGTACGAGTATGGAAAGGAGTTCTGGGTGAAAATGGAAAATATCTTCGTAGAGACTTGCCGCCCCTTACATGAAAGACTCAATGACATTGAAAATAGGCTGTTACGCTTGAAATGTGTGCAACCAGCAACTAGAGGGGAACGGGGGGCTGGTCAAACTACGGATGCTAATGTTGACACCACACCAATGCACACAGGGAGTGTCAATGCCCCCTGCAACCCCCCTGTTCTGTTAGTAAATAATTTAGACGGCCAGACTTTAGAAAGTATCCCGTCATTGGGACAGCTGGTACAGTCTAGAGAGAATTGCGCAAATAATCCTAGGGGGAGTAGAAAATCTTTGTGCGAGAGGGGTGGAGGGGCTTCCAATTCTCGAGTTTTACATACGAGAAGTGGAGGCTTGGATCATTCTGGTACTGAATTGAAATATTTGGATCTCCCCCCTGAGTCTGCCCCGTATGTTATAGTTCTTGCGGGGGTTCCAGCCTTGAACCGGGGGAAAAGGGAGGAGTACAGGGACCTTAAAAACAAATGCATGCATTGGCTCAATTATAACAGGCCACTACCTCCCCGTGTAGCAAGTGAAATTCTTTTTTCGTGACGTGTTGAATGGGTGGGGTCAAGGGTGAAAAATATCAAGGGAGATTGCGTAGTTGTCAATTTCAGAGACAGGAAGGTGGTGGACTACATTTCCAACTGGGGCCCATGCCACTCAGGCACGCAAATTCAAACACTCCCCTTGACCTATTTCTATCCAACTCCTACTGGGGAAAGAGGGCAGCAGCTAAGGAATGGCCACGCTACACATGGATCTAGGACCCAGGACACTCAGGTTCCCTGGTTGGGCTATAACAACAATTCACCCAGTTAGGACCTGTTTGCACTGAGTAACAGATTCAGTGTCCTAGATCAGATAGATTGACGGCAGATCCCTGACCCATTCCAGGCCCCCAAGGATGACGAGGAGGCCCCGTGCATGGACCATAGCCACCCTGAGCCTTCTAGGTGGCCTATTAAAGTACCTAGTCCACACGAGGGTTGGATAACTAGGAAGGACCCGGAGTGTGCTTCCAAGGGAACTAAGAACGGCAATCAGGGGGTGTGTACAGTGACCAGAATTCCCTATTTAGCCAGCCAAGCGGTCGCCAGAGACGCAGTGCCCCAGGTGGTAGTGGAAAGGGCGTCTGTGTCTGAGGGTGGTGGGACCAGCCAAATCCACAATGGGAACAATGTTGATGTTCTGACTACCTTAGGACTTAATGTAGAACCAGTGGTAATTGAAATCAGGGAGGGCGAGGCAAAGGATATAATTAAAATTCTTTCCTGGAATGTGGCTGGAATTAAAAACAACTGTTATGCCCAGAATGGGGAGTATTTGTGGAGGAAAGCAATGTTTGCCTTTTTCAGGAAACCTGGGCGCTGGTTGATACACACAGGCGGGGGTATTCTACCTTTAGTATACCGGCAACCAAGAAGGGAATGGGGAGACCTTAGCATTTGGGTGGGTATCCATTTGGGGGCCCAGGCTGTCCAGATTCCCACTGGGTCTTTAGATGTGCAGTGTGTCTTGCTCACTTTCCCAGAAAATAGGCAAACTGCTTTTATAAATGTATATTCTCGACCAACCCCGAGTGGGAAGGAGTCTGGCACTATTGACCAGCTCAGGCAGTTTATTTCAACTCTTGATCCATCTATTATTCAAATTGTGGGTGGTGATTTTAACTGCCAGTTTGAGCCGCCCACAGACGCAACTCAAGTTGGTATAGAGGATGAGGATTACATTTGGCATTTGGCACGTACCGGAACCGCAGATTCAGGTAGTTAGAGCTTGGTTAGTATTACAAATTAATTCATTTATACTCTTGTCCTCCCTTAGAGCATGCAATGGGAGGACGAAATCTGATAGACCTGGGCGTATGACATTCAACCGAGGAGGCCGTAATTCCATTTTGGATTATATATTAGTCGAACACAGAACTTGGGGAATGGTCCTGGACTTTAAGATATACGACAGAAAAGATAGTGATCATAACCCTCTGGTTATGATGTTAAAACCGGAAAGTATGGGTATTCCAAAATTAGACCCTGACCAAAATTCTGTTGATCTCCCGCTCCTTTTAACCAATAATAGGCGGAGGGTCAAGTGGCCACAGATAATAGATTACCCAGACAAACTTGCAGAGGTGTATCGAAGGATTTTGCCTAGCCTAAGTGATATGGGTGAGGTGCAGGACAGAGATATCCATCCAGGGATGGGGGATGAGCCCTGAAAAATCCACCAGGAGCTCATCCAGAGTCTCTCTGATGTGTTTTGCCCAGTAGGAAGACCAAAGACAAACTTAGATGTAGTCAACCCCTGGTAAAACGCACATTGTAAGGAAACTAAAAAAGACTTGCTCCTTGCAGTCAAGTCAAATGATAAAACCAGGATAAAGCTCTGTCGGCGCACATACCAGCAGGCCATCCAGAAGGGTAGAAAAGACTGGGAGGCAGAAAATTGGGAAGAACTTAGAACTGCGCTTAACTCTAAAGTTTTCTGGACAATTGTCAGCTGTGGGAGCAGGGCTGGCCCTGTTGCCAATGAACCAAATATAGCCGCTTCAGCCTGGGAAGCACACTTTGGGGCTCTGTATTCCCCCCTGAACGATGATCGCTCAGAGACTTCTCTCCCATGCCTCCCCACTAGCATCGACTGGAGGGGGCCTGGGAGATTACAATGAAGGAGGTAGAGCAGGCGATTTTGAAGTTAGCCCCAAACAAGGCCCCTGGCTTAGATAAGATACCGGGAGATCTATATCGCTCTGAGCCAAAAATATGGGTTCCGTACTTATGTGTTCTTTGTAATGCTATACTTAACGGTATGGACCCTCCGGATACTTGGCGGGGTGCCGAAATAGTACCCATCTATAAGAAAGGGTGCCCCCTCAAGCCGTCAAACTATAGGCCTATTAGCCTTATAGATGTGACGCAGAAACTGATGGCTCGAATTATTTTAGGCACAATACAGAGCTGGATCGAGGAAAACGCTCCTCTGGTACAACTGCGTATGGACCTAGGGCTACTCCCTATTGAGGAAGTTATGCCCTTGCATCTCTTACTATACTGGAAAAGACTGTGGCCTGTGCCGGAACTCTCCTGCTATAAAAATGAATTTGTGGAAATTTGGGGTGCATTAAGAAGTAAGAGCATTAGGTGGCTTTGCCAAATAAAGTCAACAACTTCTAGGCTAGGCATATCGGATCTCTGGGAAACTCCGGAAGTTGCTTGCCCGGAGATATCCAAAGCCGACCTGAAAAGCCACTACAAGAATGACAACTTAGCTTCCCTGCATGAGAGCTCCACGGGGGGTAGACTTACTATTGAGTTCCTCCAGGTTAAAGAAGACTATAAAGGGAGGAATTCTTAGACTTAATATTCCCTGCAGTGGCACGTAAACTGTATATGCAAATCAGACTCGGCACTCTTCCACTCAGAGCTCTCACCAGTAAATGGGATAGAGCCTCGAGCGGGGAGTGCCCTGCCTGTGGATCTGGTCTGGAGGACGAAATTCATGTACTTTTCTTTTGCCCACCGTATCAGGGCCCACGCAAGCACTGTCTTATCGCAATTTGTAGAAATCTAGGTTTCCGTCAGTGTGCGCATGCATTTAGGGTGCTAAAATTTGATACCCATCCCCCAATAGTTTTTGCAGTTTCCCGTTTTTTAAACGCTATGTGGCACAAACGTAGGAAATCAATTATTGTACCCAGTGTTTAGCATGAGTTTGTTTGTTATTATAACTATCATGAAGTTCGATAATGAGAAGTAGTTTAATCTTGTTTTTTATTATGTACAGCAGTGTATGTATTTGTTTATCTGTATACACAATGTACTTTTAAATGATATTCTTATATATTGTCTTAAATTTTGTATATATGCACGAACTTTTATGGTCCTTGGTGGCCGAAATAAAGTTATTGAACGAACGATACTATGATTAAAACCGAGTACAGGAGTTGTTGCTGGCAAGGAGAATTAATCCTGCTGCAGCTCAAGGTGAAAGGTGATGGAGCGCAATGGTGCTCTAAAATTGTAGCAGTGCATCATAATCATGGATAGTCCACATCCACATATATTCTTGTGTTGTATTAACTTTGATTAGTAGAATTGTATTGTAATAACAAAAATGTGCAAGTGAAGGATTAGAAAAGTATATCGTGCCATTCAGAAGAGAAGGGCAATGGTGTTTATATTTGAAATTGTAACTTTTAGTATACTGCATTTACCTAACAAAAAGCTGATGTGTAATGTAATGCATTTTGATTTAAATGTGCACCATGATGAAGAATGCACGAAGGAATAATGAGTTATGCTTAACGTGTAATAATTGTAGATGTTTGCAACGCAAAGCATTATTAACAGGAGTGTATAATTTGATATGTAAAGGCCTAAACAAAATGTTCACGTTGTGCTTATGAAAGGCCTGTTCGTTTATTCTTACGTTGGCCAAATTGTGTAGGCCTGAAAATGTAATTTCCCTGGTAAGCATTTAGAGGTAATCAGCAAATTTCATGTGTATGCAAGAATGTTCTGTTCTCACGTTTTCAGGTGAAGAAGCTGTCTTTGTTAGTTAGAACTAACACCTTTTGTTTTAGGAGTTAGGCATGGAGGAGAAGTGAAACAATGTAAACAGAAGTTCAATAATTGGGAGCTGGAGTCCTTTCTCATTGAGGAGGCCTGGGAACCAAGGTCATCGGACTATATTTGGAGAAGAAGGTGGAAAACTACCTAGGAGTGGTGTCCGTTAGCATGAGGTGATCTGTAGGCGTGTTTTACATCTTTGCGTTTTGTATTAGGGAAAGTGTCCCGAGGGAGGAGATACAGAAGGAGACAGGATAAGTTAGGAGAAGGGGTTAGGAAATCGATTTGGAAAGAGCATCTTAGAACGAGCTCTGTAGCTTTGGCTACCTGATTCACTCTGTAAATGTACTTCTAAGGAAGTCTCCATGAGCTGACACCTTTAACTGACTTGCCTGGGAAATGCTAAGTAGGGATGTCATCTTAGTGATAGAGCAGCGACAGTCTAATGCTTTCTACTTTTCAGCCACGGATGAAGTCTGACTTGAATATTGGAGCAGTTTTGACTTGTGTTTTGTTCTCAGAACTTTTTATCCCCTTTATGATTCATCGGATTAGACTTAGATTTGGATTTGTATTAGTTTAGTTCCCATGTATTTTTACAACCTCGTGTTGAGGTGCTTGTATATTCAGTTGTTTTTGGCTTTGTAATAAACCCCCTAAACTGGAGTTAGGAGACTGTGGTCATTAGAACCATAGTTATTATCGACTGTTAAATTGACTAAAATGAGTTGTTGCTCCCCTTTACACTTCTCAGCAAGTAATAAAGGTTTGTCGGCCCAGGGTTCCTAGTCAAATTTGGTTACGGAACCTCGACCTAATCAAAGGTGAAGTGGGAAAGTGGCCAATTGGTCGGCATGTTTCATGCCTTACTTCTCCAAAAGGATGAGTGGCTTTTCCTTAGGACCGGGGGGAATCTCCTCTACTCTGAAATAGGGGGAACGGTCAAGTAAGTGTACTAAGAGGTACAGTTCCATGAAGTGTTATGAAATACAGGGTGCAAGTGGGAGGTGAGTGTAACAAAACCTTGTACCTTCTGATTATACCTAGAAGGGGATGTGGAGTTACCCCAACCTGGACGTCCGAAACACTCACAGCGTTGGCTAGTGCCAACAACTGGAGTACAGCAGTTCCTGCGCGTGGGACCTGTCCACGTCCGGACGTCGAGGGAGTACTCTGGGGGGAAGGATTGGCTGACTGGGAGGGATTCAGTTGGGGTTTTGTTGTGATAAGAAGTATGTAGCTTCAATGAGGAAGTGCTGTTGTGCTCTGAGGATGCTGTTGTGTGTTCTTATTGAAATGCAATAAAGAGATTTGAACCATAAAGTGTTACTTTAGTGGGTGGCACAATCAGTGCTGCACGCCCAGTAGTATCATTTAAATTTCAGGCCTTCGGTACATGTAGTACCACTTTACTAGGGGCTTATAAATACATTAAACCTGCCAATCAGGTGTTGGCCAATTTTTCAATGTTTGAGGGAGGGAGCACAAACACGTCTGCACTGGCTAGAAGTGTTAAAGTGCACAGACTCCTAAAGCCAACAAAAACAGATTCAGCAAAACAGGAGGGGAGAAGGCAAAACGTTTGGGGTTGGCCCTGCAGAGAGGGCCAGGTTCAATTCAGCATATGACTTAGGGCCTAATTTAGAGCTAGGCAAATAGGGTATTCCACCACAAACGTGGTAGATTGCCCATTCGTCAAATAATTGACAGAGTTTGCCCACTCTATTTAGCGTCAAGCTGACCATCATGTTTCTAGTGATGGTGCCCCACTGACTCTTCTGTCAGTAACCTTACACTGACACCTCAAAGGACTTGGGGTCATTGCTGTCAGTGAATCAGACCCGCCACCCTATTTATAGCCATTGATCTGAAATACCTTACCTTCCTGAACAGAAAAACAGAAAAATCACCCCCCCCCCCCCTACACCATGGGACAAAACTGTCAGGCTGTTGGGTTATTAGTATTTTGTCTGATAAATACAAACTCTCACTTTGGTAGTTTGTTTTTGTAAAGCATCAAGTTTGAAGAGTGATCACATGAGACATGGTGGCAGCACAGCTACGTTCAGTGCCTTCAGAGCAGACGCCATGATGGTAGCTCTTTTGAAGGCACAAAGATCTACGCCAGGTCAGGATAGATCTTTAAGTATGGCGGTTGGTAGTGTGCCACGGTGGTGCCCACCAAACTCTAAATGAGGCCCTTAATCTGGTTGGCCAATAAGCGCTAGAACTCAAATATGACGTCTTCCTCAGCATCCCTTTATATTGTTATCTATTTAGTGCCTTTTATCTCCACATGTTTAACTGAATACATAAACAGAAAGTAGGCTTACTTTTTTCTTAGCACATTAAAATCACATGTCATTTATGTTAGGAACATTTAAGCACAGAACTGACGTCATGTGACCTTGCTTCCTTTGGTCTAAAAAACAAAATGCAGTTTTTTGCTTTCTGAAGCAGGGCTTCCGGTCCTCTGAAATAGACTCAGGCAGGATCGCCACCCTATTAAACCCTTGCGTGCTGCCATCGGCCAACGGCCGACGGGAGCACTACATCGCTAGTGCTGCCGTCGGCCAACGGCCGACGCAGCCCCGCCCACCTAATAGAACGCCCGCACCGCGGCGGAAAAACCACCGCGGTTAAGGCGGTAAATTGTCTAGTAGTAAGAGTGTTGTGATAGCCTTGTGCTAATCTTGTAATGCATGTATTACTGAGTTCAAAATTGAATGGAGATTTGGTCTTTTTATGGTTCACAGAAAGTGTGGCTTACAGATCTTATTCCAGCCTACTGCCCATATGATTGGATGAAGGTACCCTCATCCTTGATGTTTTACTCTTTCTTGAGATGGCTTTGTCTCTTTCTTCAATTTACGAAATGTATGCAAAATGCAGATAATGCAGTACAAATACATGTGTGCTCCATTGTTTCTGCCCCTGGCATATTTGAGTATTGACAAATTGGGTACAATGTTTAATTTGTAAAAAAAGAAATGCTGGAGCCCTCGTCAGGAGTCCTTTGCAGTTTGCACCGCACATTGCCACCGTACTTAGCCAACTACTAACCATCACACTGAACTGTGACAATTCAGACTGTTTGAGGACGCGAACGCTTTACGAATAGCGTGGGTGGCAGGTATTAGTTGTTGTTAATGTATACTGAATTAACAAACAACAATTTTTCTGCTCATCTTTAAATTACACAAACAGTGCCACCATCTAGCAGCTGCCATAAGTTCAGGTTCAGGCAATTACGGGCCAGTGCCAGCAATTCTGTGCCGGTGAAGAGACCTGGAAATTTTCTGGCTCAAATTAGGCACTGATTGGGTATTGACAAAGCGACCACTGGAGAGAGTGTGGTGTAACGGCCACAGCTGCCAACTTTGGAGGTGGGAAACCAGGTTTGAGTCTTGGCGTCTGCTCAACATCCTGTGGTTCTGGGCAAATCACTTAATCTGCTCATGCCTAGGAACAGTGTCTAGAGACCCTCATATGTGATTAGCGGCACTCTACAAACCTGAGCATTATAATTATTATTAAATTCTTTTCCTGTAATACTCCAGCATACGTTGGCCCAGCTTTACTTAGGGTTTGTGTTGGCGCTATCATCCCACATTGTGACACAAAGCGATGCAAAGTGGCAGCTGTGATTTATTATCCAGTGCAAAAGGAAATTTATTCTGGGAAGGTACACTTTTCTCAGCGCAAAAATATTTTTGGAATTGTTTTGCATGAAGTTACTGGATGTGGATCAGCACAAAATAACCCAGAGGCATTTGTAATCCGACCTATAGAAGACATCGGCCTGATGTATGGGCTACCATAAACTTCGGGAAATGTGATCCTTTAACTCACACACAATTTGCTATCTTAAAATGTATCAAATGTGCAAAAATGTTTGTGTTTCATATTCCAAGCTCCCTCTCTATCTCTTCTTCCACCCACTGAACGTCATAGTAAACTACCTGAAAACAATAATCAGAACCAAAAAATGCAGGTTAGATTCCAGGAAAAGACAAGAGATAGGAGCTTCCCACTGCTGAAATTGCCAATCCTATGACGTGGATGTATTCTCATCACTGCAAAGAATGAAACAAATCCCATTAAGGGAGTTAGTAAATTGTCCCTGCACCACTAAAAGGGCCTGGACTTTACAAGTGTGTGTTGTGTTCCAGCTCTACAGCTCTGTTACTCTGTTATGAGCTTCCCTCCTGTGATTGTTTGTGGCACTCAGCTCCCATGCAGGGCAATGCAATGTTTGTCCTCTTTATATACAGAACCAAAGCCAATCTATTTTATTATGTGTACCAGCTTGAGGGGAAAGCCGAACATCTGACACTGCCTACAACCTTTTTTCAGTCCCAGTGTACATCCGAAGCTCGTGTCAAACTGCCCTAGCTCAGCAGGCTTCAGTGAGCAGGGAAATTAAAAAATTACAGAAGCAACTGCATCTGCTTCACTTGACTTATTTTCCTCTGTTATCAAGTTAATCAATATTTTTTTTCAGAGGGTGAGTTTTTATTAGTTTTCCATTACTGTCAGGTCTTCGGGCCTACAGGGATTGATAGGCGTGTAAGTGCAAATGGTGAGAATAAAGTGTATGCATTTCGCCTAATTAGCTGTCACTGCATCCTTTAAGCCTGCGAGAAAGGTGAATTAAAGCATGATTTATGGCAAAGCTATCAGGCACCCTATGTTCCGAAGGCTGATTTATACAGAGATGATGCATTATGAACTATTCTTTGTCGCCTCGAGGAGCGAGCTTCATCAGAGAAGTGTGCAGTGGATGAAAGCAATGGTCCGTTGTGCACGTGTGTCCTGTGCACTTGTATGACTTGCAACCACAATGTGCATATGTGTCCTGTGCGCTTGTATGACTTGCACCCACAAAGTGCATATGTGTCCTGTGCGCTTGCCGGGCTTGCACTCAAATTGCCCACGTGTGTCCTGTGAACATATGGCGCTCTCACCCAAAATGCCCATATGTCCCTCATGCAACTGTAGTGCTTGCACTTAAGATCCTCATGTGTGTCCTGTGTGTCCATGCTGAAAAGGCCCATATGTGTGTGTGTACTTCTCGTGTTTGTATCCTATGGGCCTCATTTACAAGAAAGTACCACAGTCCTTTGGCTGTGCAACGCCGCGGCACTTTCAAAGCACCGGGATGCGTCATATTTACAAGGATCACTTTGCTGTCCCCTGCGCTGGCGCACAATTAGCTGCCATGCACAGACTCAGGCATTGTTGCACCATGGTGCAACAATGCCTGCGTGACGGGGATGCTAGTTTATGTGCAGGAATGGACACCTTCCCGCACATAAACAATCATAAGAGGTGATTTCCCCGTTCTGTGTGTGCTGCAGAATGTTGCACGCATAGAAAGAGGAAAAAATCAAGGAGAAATTAATACATTTCTCCTCGTTGCACCTCCCTATGCCTCTTCTGGGAGGCGTAGTATTCAGACGCATTTCCAGGTTTACAATTTCTCGTAAATCTGGAAATGTGTCAGGTTCCATGGATGTTGCGTGGGAATATCCGCAGGAACACATGTTACAGCGGGATTTCTGATCTATTGCTATAGATCTAGATCCCAACTCAGGTCGACTGAACCGTTGATACCTGTCATAGAGTAAAAGGCAATCCACTACTAGGTCAATCAGTTAAGGACTTTCACCACTCTAAAGAACCACTTACTACGAATAAGTTTTAAAAGTTTATTATAAAGCCAAAGTTAACTGAAGATACAAACATCTCAAAATAAGGTTCAAAAGATATACTGGTATCAATACAAACATAAATTTTCTAAATGCTCTTAGTCGGCAGAAGAATATCACCAAAACCAATTCAAAAATCATCAGAGTTGCAAGAATAGACACAAGCTGTAACTTGTGAGTCATTTACAGAAAGGAAGAAAATCCAGATTAGACTGTCCCTACACTAGACTAAGTGACATCCCTACTTAGTAAAATCTTAACCTAAAAAGGTGTCAGCCGTGGTGACTTCCAAAGAAGATCACTCACTTCCCTTAGTCTTCGTTGTGAATCGGTGTCTCGCAGTTATCCTATCTGCCTACCCATCCGCTCTCTTAGGTTCCTCAGACCATCTGCCCTAACTCCACCCAGGGGTGCTGTCCCTAATACAAAAATCACATTTACAATAGAAACGCCCTTTAAAAACGCCCCTCACGTGGTGTCGGTTCTGGCATTTTCCATGCTGATACTCCTCTGGGCCCATCGTTAGCGTTGACCTTGCTTCTCAGGCTCTTCTCCGGCAGGACGGTACCCCCCAGGAAATTCCACTCTTATGTATTTTCTCTCTATAAATCCGACACTCTTATGTAATCTTTACTAAACTGATGCAACGTGCTTGTAAATATGGTGCACTTCTATTTTTTTCTCAATTTGCTCTCTCTCAGTTCCCCCCTTTGATGACTTTTAGTAGTCATCACCATCACAACACCATCCCTGAGGTATGAACTGAATCAGACAGAACTCGTTGCAGTACTCTCTCGTTTCATCATCTCTAGAGCCCTCAGACTCCTGTACTGATTATCCTGCATCGCAGCTAATCTCCTCTCCTGCTCTCTCATGGATCTCTGCAACCTATTTGATCTATACCATTGGTACAGCCGCACCAATCCCCACAAGGTGATTATACAAATCACTATTATGATGATAGGTTTCAGTATGTACCAAATGAAACCCTTTCCTAGGTTGGCAAACCAACCTCCAACTTTACCCATTCCATGACCTACTTTTTCCCACACATTTACCTGTGTCAAGTCATCAATCTCATGATGAATTTCAGTGATGTTCCGTATATACTTTTCTAGAGGTTTTGAATTGTCTGGAATGTAAGTACAACATTCCTGAACCTTCAAAGCCTTACAGACTCCTCCCTCTTTGGCTAACAGAACGTCTAGAGCAAGTCGGTTCTGAAGAACCATTGCCCTTATCGATTGCATCTCTCCCTCCACCAGCATTAATGATCTAGCAGTACTGGCGGACAACCTATCTACAACTGTTGCCAATCTTCTAATCTTGACATCATTCAGTACTATCCCTAAAAGAGGAAACATAGCACCAAATACGTCTCCAACTACCTCCTCATAGCTTACATCCCTTCTTCCTCTAGCTTGAGTTCCTCCCTCTATAATTTCTAGATCCTTAGCATGGTATATTTTGGGGAAGACAATTGCTAAATAACATGATCCATACCAATTATCCCGTAGTTTCACGTATGCATTTCTTCCACAAACAAAATATACATTCGGGATCACCTGCATTCCCTTCAAGAAATCTTTTGTATAATATTCTAATTGGAAAGCATGTTCACAATTTACTTCTCCCACAAACACATTCTCATAATAGGTTTTACCCCTATATATACACAGTTTCCCTTTTTGCTCTCGATCTAAAGCTATTGGACCATTACTACCCTTTCTTTTGTGTGACCTTTCTTCCTCGGTCCAATCTGTTTTCCATTGGCCTGAAGCCTGTCTCCTATACCGATCATCCACCTGTCCTATAAACCTTTTCTCAATTTCTGACACTTTACAAGTCAAATTATTTCTTCGGGCATGTGAAGTATCCAACGTTTTCCAAGGAATGAAAAATTTCTTTAATCTGTCTTCACTCTTATAATAATCCCACTTGTTCATGTGCTTGTAGTTTGGAACTTCTGGTAAAACAGCATCAAAATTTGAAAAATAATACTCAAAACCATCACGTTCATAAAATATACTAAGCAACAAACTACATGTGATTCCATAAGTCAATGGAAGATGATGATATCTAATACCTTCGTCTACAGAGGCTGGCAATTGCATGCACACATAGCAATCCTTTGCCTCCATAGCATCAATATATTCATAAAGCAATTTAGCATATGCATTTGATTTGAAATTTCCCTGTGATTCATCCACATGCAACCTACGAGTCTCTGCTGCTAGTAAAGCTTTATCTTTCTCTGTATTGTCCCCCCTTTGACCAGCAGTAGTAGGTTTCTGTATCGATACAATTTTTGCTTCCTTTGTTGCCTTCTCTTCATTTTCATGTCCCACTACATATGATATAGTAACTACTAAAACTATAAGAAAAATTACTCCCACTAAAAGTGTGCCTACTATGCATTTTGTCTTGCGGTTTGGGTTGCCGGCCTCCATGATCTCAAGACAGTGTAGTTCTGATTTTCTTTCACAACACAAAGTCTCTTTTCTTTGCTTATTCAGCCTTTCCGAACCACACCTGGAAGCTGATAATCCCTTCTGCAAGATCAGTCTTTGAGTTCTATAGCAACAGACAACCCTAGCCCTTCTCCGTCCACTAAATGGGAAGTCCCTAAATTTCTTCTTCTTCCACTTGGCGCTAGGTTATCCTTCAATCTGTTTTATTTACAAAGTCTTTAGCAATCTGGAATCATACGTGTTCCAGCGGCTCTAATCACGTATTCTAATATTTCTAAACGAAGAATGATCTCCTCGAGTGTTGGCATCATTGAACAAAAAGTCGGAAACTCTATTCTGTTTAAAACCAGTTCTCTTATCCTGCTCAGATAAGGAGGATTGGGGATAGTGAGTGTCAGTAACCCTTCGACCTCCACTCCTGCGACCAACAACACTACTTCCAATGTTATGATTGGGTCAGTACTGGTCACTGTCACTTCCCTCACCCTCCCGGATCTCCGTGCACTGGACATCTGCTGCTAGGTAGGTCCACTCAGGAGTAGCGTATCTTCTGCAGGGCACTCGCACCCTCCTCGATCTTCTCGGACCTTCCTGTTCCTGTCTTTGTGCACCTTCGTCCAAATCCGAGTCTTCAGATATAGGAGCAAGAGTTCTCTCTGGAGTTGGCTTCAAGCTCGGCCTCTTCTTTCTTTCAGGCCAACTAGCTTCTCCACGCCTTGTTCTCCTATTTCTTGTCCTCACACTCGGTTCTTGATCACTCTTGTCTTGATCCGTGTCTGAGCCGTATTCACAGCAACTTTCTCCTTCGGTGGCAACTTCAGTTTCACTGTCGTCCTGTCTTTCTTCTGCTGGATCTGTAGCACTCCCAACTTCTTTCAACACCCCCACAGCTTGACTGATCCCCTCTAGTGGTTCGCCGTCCACAGCTGGATTTTCATCTGTGAGAGGAGCTGTTTCTTCTAAGGGTGTTGGAACCCTTCGAGTATGGGAAGCATGAATCCAGTTTGGCAGCCCTCCACACTTTACAGCAGTATTCGTTGTCAGGATTATTTGGTAGGGCCCCTTCCAACGCACGTCTAGGCAGTTCTTCCGGACGTGTTTTTTCACAAGCACCCAATCACCAGGGCACAAGTCGTGACATAGGTCTCTTGAAGATGGAACTTCAGCAGCCTGCACCTGAAGAGACACAGAATGAATGACATCAGAAAGTCCCTTGCAGTAATCCAGGATCAGGTCATCTGTAATATTCAACAAAGCTGTAGTTGGAACTGACGGAAGTCTCATTGCCCTCCCCATTAAAACCTCATGTGGAGAGAGACCTGTCCTCCTGTCTGGTGTGCTACGCATACTCATGAGTACCAAGGGCAGAGCATCAGGCCAGCTTAAGGACGTCGATGAACATACTTTGGCTATTCGGGACTTTAGAGTTCCGTTTATCTGCTCCACGATACCTGAAGCCTCTGGTCGATAGCTACAGTGCAACTTCTGATCAATGTTTAATGCAGAGCAAAGCATCTTCACAACTTCACTGTTGAAATGAGTTCCTCTGTCTGATTCCAAGGAGGTCGGCATCCCAAAGCGCGGGATCAACTCTCTAAGCAACAACTTTGCTACTGTGAGTGTATCGCACCTGCGTGTAGGGTATGCTTCGACCCATCTGGAAAATATGCATACAACCACCAGAACATACCTGAGGCGGTTGATTTTTGGCATCTCAATAAAATCTAATTGCATTCGGTTGAAAGGCCCCCCAGACCTCCCAATGTGACTCATTGTAACTGGTGTTCTTTTCCCTACGTTCAATTGCTGACATGTGACACATCTTTGACACACTGCTTCTGCTGCAATCCTAAACTTTGGATTATACCAAGTCTGCCTAAATAACCTCAGCATGGCATCTCTTCCTAAGTGTACTGGACCATGTATCTGTCGTGCCATTGGACTCACTAATTCATCAGGTAATACTGCCCTTCCATCTGCCTAAACCCACAAATCCATTTCACCTTTCACACAACCTGCTGTTTCCCATGCCTTTTTCTGAGAATCAGGTGCGTTCTCTTGCATGTCTTTTAAATCCTCCCAAGTATCAACTGTTTCTAGCATCATGTTTAACTCTGTCTTTTCCTGAGTCCCACCTACTTCCACTTTCGTGAAAGAATATCCTTGCTCCGCACAATATCGAGCAACTTCGTCTGCATATCGATTACCTTGCGACACAAAATCTGTATTTTTGGTGTGGGCTACACATTTAACGATCGCAATTGCTGCCGGACCTTGTAATGCTTCTAACAACAGTCGCACAAATTCCCCATTTCGAATAGGCGAACCAGAGGAGGTCATGTAACCTCTCTGAGACCACAATTGCCCAAAATCATGAACTACACCGAAACCATATTGGCTATCGGTATAAATGGTGACTCTAATTTTGCTACCTGCTAAACAGGCACGTGTCAATGCAATGATTTCGGCTACCTGAGCGGAGTGTACTCCTTCCAGGCAAGCGGCTTCCACAACTCCAGTAATGGTGCAAACAGCATAAGCTGCTCTCAACCGACCTGTATCGTCTCTTATACATGAGCCATCAACAAAGAAAATTTCATCAGGGTCAGTCAACGGCTCATCCACAATATCTGGTCTTGGCTTGGTGCATAGTTCAGTCACATCAAGGCAATCGTGATCTTCACATTCTTCGCCTTCTATATCATTAGGAAGTGGCATCAATGTAGCAGGATTCAAAACAGAGCACCTCTTAAGGGTCACGTTCTCCGCAGCAAGAATAACTTGCTCATAGCGCGTGAGCCTATTATTGGTTAAGTGCTGTGTCTTGGTCCTGGTCATTAACAGTTCTACAGAATGAGGTACATACACCACTAATTGGTGTCCCATTACTATATTTTCACACCTTTCAATGCTGACACCTGTTACAGCAACGGATTTGAGACATCCGGGCAACGCTGCGGCTACCGGATCTAAAGTAGCCGAAAAGTATGCAACTGGTCTACGGGCATTTCCATGAGTTTGTACTAAAACTGACAAAGCACAACGCTCTCTTTCGCAGCAGTAAAGTGAAAATGGTTTTTCGTAATCAGGCATCCCCAAAGCTGGAGCACGGCACAAGTCCTCTCTCAGCTGTAGGAACGACATCAAACAATCCTTGTCCCATGGTACCGGATCACTCACCTCCTTGTGCGTCAGTTTTTGTCAGGGTTTTGCCTTCAGGGAAAAGTTAGCTATCCACTGTCGGCAATAACCGACCATTCCTAGGAACATCCTGACTTCTCTCTGTGTCGTAGGCGAGTTCATCTTCATTATCGCCTCTATCCTATCTGGTGACACCTTGCGCTTTCCTTTTTCTATCCGGTGACCCAAGTACTGTACTTCTGTCAGACAGTACTGCAATTTGCTCGGAGATACCTTATGCCCATTTTCAGCTAAATGGTTCAGCAAGGCGATGGTATCTATCTTACAAGCTTCTTCCGTTCCTGACGCAACAAGTAGGTCGTCTATGTACTGGACCAGAACCGAGTTCTCTGGCAGTACTAGACTTTCAAGATTTTTCTTCAATAGCTGGTTGAAAATTGATGGGCTTTCTGTATACCCCTGTGGGATACGACACCATGTTAGGACACGATTTTCCAGCTTAAAAGCGAAAAGAAACTGGCTCTCCTCATCTAATGGAATTGAGAAGAAAGCCTGACAAAGATCTATCACTGTGAACCCCTCAGCTTGGAATGGTATTTGAAACAATATCACTGATGGATTCGGTACCACTGGACAACATGAAACAACTATGTTATTAATCCTTCGAAGATCTTGTACTATTCTAAATTTCCCACTAGGTTTCTGCAAACCCATAATCGGGGAGTTGCATGGACTACCCACGATTTCCTTCAGTATTCCCTGTTGAATCATAGAGTCGATTACGGGTTTTATTCCTGCAATCGTCTCCGGGGTCAATTTGTATTGAGGCGTTCTTGGATATTCAACATTTGGTTTTACCATGATCTTCACTGGTTCTACTCCTTTGATCAATCCTATCTCTTCTCCAGTATAATCCCATACCTCTGATGACACTGTATCTCGTAAGTCCCAAGGAAGCTCCTCCACAGTCAGGGTAGGATACAGTTCTACGCATACTCTCGAATTTGCAACTTTAAAGGTAGCATCATCGTCTGTAGTCTGTACCTCCACTCCCTGAGGTGTGCAGTATAATGTGCAGTTCAGTTTGCACAATAAGTCTCTTCCTAACAGACACACAGGACTAGAATCACATACTACAAACTGATGTTCATCGGTGTAGTTTCTTATTCTCACTAGCACTGGTTCCGTCAAAGGGTTAGTCATTCTCCTATTTGCGACTTCTACCACTTGAATTGTTTCCCCCGACATTGGTAGATCTGGAACCACTGCCGATCTCAAAGTTGATCGAGTAGCTCCGGTATCTACTAAGAATGTTGTAGGACACCCTGCCACTTCAGCCTCAACAAACGGTCCTCTTTGATCCACCTCTAGAACTGCCCCGAGGGTACAGTCCTCCTCTCTACTTACACGTCGTCCCGTCAATGGATCAACGTAGTAACGCTCTTCTTCGTCTATAAAAAGAGGCATTTGTCTATAGATCTTTCCCCCTGTCGTAATCTTTGGTGGCTGCGGGAACTGAGCTCGTGGAGCCGAAGTCCCCCCTTTGGCCACCTTACTCTTGGGCACTGTCACCCCTTGAACTGGAACTTCTTGAACTTCCTCCTCCTCTACTTCTAGTTCTCCGTTTTCAGGGTTATAGGGACACTCGCGTTTCCAATGTCCCACCTGGTGACACTGGTGACACTTTTTCGTTTTTTTCAATGTAGCAACGTCTATTCTAGGTCTCGGTTTTTCCTCGTTGTCCTTATTCTGACTATTTGATTTCCGTCCCATTGTCCCTGTTCCCTGTTGCTGCTGTCCACCCTTTCCAGCCGACTGCATCTGCACCATCATCAGTTTCTCCTTTAGTTTCTTTGCTTTGGAATCTATTTCATCACTGCAATACCTTGCGTATCTCAAAATTTCATCCAATGGTTTGTTTTGCCAACAAATTAAATGTTGCTGAATCATCAAACAAATATCAGGTCTCAACCCCAAAACGAACTTCGATACAAACTGTCCTATCTCTTTGGGATCCATTACATCTAATCCACTGTATTGTTTGAACGTTTTCAGCAATCGCTCATAAAACTCATGAACTGTCTCCTTGGGTTCCTGTCTTGTTCGGTCTATTTTTACCCAATCTATATCTTGTGGTGGCACCTTCTCCTTCAGCCATGTCATCACCTTTTCATATTTTAACATTACTCTTTCTGACGGTCCATTAGTACGAGCATCCCTTTCTGGTTCTGCAGTTGGCCATTCGACACTAACCTTGCATGCTATCCACAAGTCTCCTGGGACCACAATGTCGAATAAGGTGTTCAAATCAATCCACAATACCTTTGAAATCTTGACAAACCTCTCTACCTGCTTGTACCACTCTACTGGACTTTCCCTTAACTTCGGAAATGAGTTGGTAAATCCAGCCAAATCTCCCCTACTCCAGGGCACGTGTACATAACTCCCATTCGCTATTTCTCGCAAAGGGAATGCCTCCATCTGCAGTAGCCTTCCCTCCGGAGACATCACATTCGCGCTCCGCCTAACAGTTCCCTTTTTGGACCACCTCTCTTCCCATTTGTCCAGATCTCTCCATGCTCTTATTCCTGTGATCAGTTCCCTTATGTGTGTTTTTAATCCAGTTGTCCTCCTCTCTTCTAAGTCCTGATCTGAATAATGCAACCTATGGTTACCCTGCAATGCCTTTGTTCTGGACAAATCTACCATATACTTGTCTGCCAGTTCAGACAGTTTCTCATGAGTTGCTCTTGCCTTTCGAGTAATATCTTTTGCTATAAACAGCAGCTCATCTTGTTCGTACATGTCAATCCTTTCTAAAGGCAACGCACCATCTATTATCTCGTCCAGGTCAGATTTTAAGCTGGTCACATCGAGTCTTTTGGCTTTTATCACAGCTTTCAGTATGCTATCTCTAGAGAGTCCATTTACATCTCTCCCATCACAGCTCTGAGTCCTACGTCTGGGCTCAGGCGTGTTATGAGGAGTCCTCCCATGCTCCCATCTCTCCAGGTCCCATGCAGTTCCATCCTCTCTGGGTGTATAGTGAAACACTTCTCTATTTCCCATAGTCCCACATTTCCCATTCTGCCTGGTTTCTCTAGGTGCATGGTAAGACATTCCATTATTCCCCATGCCTTCGCAATTTGCCTGTGATCTCTGATCACTCGACGCATGGCAAGATCCTTCGCGGTTCCCCATGTTCCCACGATTCCAGTGCTGTACGTTATCATCAGGTGCGTGGAGAGTGCACTTAAACCTATCCCTGTACTCTTGTGTCCTTTGGTCTCCCTCACTTTGAATGAGACGAGACGTCTCTCCACACTCCGTACTTCTACCTTTTCGCTCCTGCCCATTTCCACCGTCAATATGACGTGTAACTCCTCTACTCTCCTGACTTTTACCGTCCCACTCCTGACTGCTTTCGCTAGCCCCGCAGTGAGATAATGTCCCGTTGCCTCGACTTCCCCATTCAGCTTCTGCTCTTGACCTGTTGCTCGGTGCTTCTGTGGACCTATCCCATTCCTTCAAGTCAGCCCTCAACTCTTTATAGGATTTCGGCCGTGGTCCCCTCAGGTCCATCGGTCCTCTCTGACCCCCCTGTTCTGTTACGGGATCCACTGCTGAATCCAATGGGGTGCTCCACGTTATCGGTCCTGGCAATTGCCTCCAGGCATTTGTCGTGTTATTCCTTCTTTCCATCTCAACTCTTTCTCTGTCTAGCCGTACCTGTTCTTCCTCTCTCCCTTTCTCTGGGTGATAAACCGACACTATAGGACCTATGGTAACGGGTACTTGAAGAGCATCTGGCAATCCATAAGACTCAACCCTCTCTGTTGCTGGCATCTTCTGCACCACAACCCTTCCGACTACTCTCTGTACAGGACTATGTTGAGGTGTCTCCTCACCTTTGGTAGGTACCCAATTCATTATAGGGAGTGGCCTATTCCCTTCTATGTCAACCCTATCTTCCCTTGGGAGCTCAGTACCTTCTATCTCCCTATTGTCCGGAGGCGGTCTATCTATCAACAACCTATTTATTAGGCCATCCTCTGACTCGCTCTCGTCATCCTCTTCTATGGGTTTCTTTTCTCCTGTAACCTCTCTCACTGGGTATAACTTATCCACTTCAATCGTCTGTACCCTCCATTTCTTGGCTTCCGCATCCCATTTGGCATCTTGCACTGCCCTTACTGATCGCCTTACCCTTTCTTGGCGTCTGTTCTGATTCCTGTCGTGCGCCGCCCTAATCCACGCATTAAGGGCCTCAAACTGTGTTGGTCTAGGCAAAGGTCTCAATGAGGACATAACTGCTTTCAGCTGATGCAACACTTCTAGTCTAAACGTTCCGTATTTCGGAAAAGTCAGTTCCTCATTCCCTTCTGTAATCTTACTGTTACGGCGGGATTTCTGATCTATTGCTATAGATCTAGATCCCAACTCAGGTCGACTGAACCGTTGATACCTGTCATAGTATAGTATGCAACCCAACATTCGTTGCCATATAGTGAGCTGGTGTACCCTCTGGCGGTGCCTCTTCCCCGTAATAAGATTCTCTTCTTTTTCTCTTAAAGATCGTTCTCAAACATTTAAAACACTTCATGTTCAAAATCTACAACATTTCTATTTTCTCCGCGTTCGTTTACTTCCTGATGACAATCCACCAATCCCAGCGCGGTTCTCGCTAACCGGCCTATCACAGCACGGCTTCACACCAACCGGCCTATCACAGCACGGCTTCACACCAACCGGCCTATCACAGCGCGGCTTCACACCAACCGGCCTATCACAGCGCGGCTCTCGCTGACGTCACTCGTCTCCCCTTCGCAGCAGTTCCCCTCCTTTCTCAGCTCGTCTCCCAGTCATCCATGCGTCCCATTCATACTCTGAAAAATGATTACTTCCGACCAAGCGATCACTTCCCTTGACTGTACGCCCACAGTCTAACTGTAATTGTCACCTTAACTGACGAAATGTCTTTCCGTGTCCAGACAATCGCCTTAACTGATAGGTTTCTTACACACGGTAACTTTCGGCCTGCGTCCGTTACCCACACACTCACTCTTGCGTTCCCCCTATCTCGGTCCTGCAGGTGATCAATGGTACCTCATGACCCCCTTTACTCTGGTCGACAACTACTCTGGATGTTCGATACACCCGAACCACTTAAGCTCTTCTCCGAACTTAAGATTTTCACCCAGGTTGCGCGCGCTCACAACCCTCTCACAATCACACTACAGTCATTCAACTCCGCATGACATTACAATACAGATACAACACAAAACACCGCAATCTGTCAACGCATGACCCTTGTTATACTCACTCTCGTCCGACCCTGCTGCTTTTCTCTCGCACCGTCAGCACCTTCTTTGGCAGGCGATTCTTCCGCTGCTCATCTCTCGATCTCTAGGGACCTTGGGGTAATCTTAACCTAGTCTAGATCACCTTCCTCTAGAAGGTAACCATCCTCTGCTACCAACTGTTACGGCGGGATTTCTGATCTGTTGCTATAGATCTAGATCCCAACTCAGGTCGACTGAACCGTTGATACCTGTCATAGAGTAAAAGGCAATCCACTACTAGGTCAATCAGTTAAGGACTTTCACCACTCTAAAGAACCACTTACTACGAATAAGTTTTAAAAGTTTATTATAAAGCCAAAGTTAACTGGAGATACAAACATCTCAAAATAAGGTTCAAAAGATATACTGGTATCAATACAAACATAAATTTTCTAAATGCTCTTAGTCGGCAGAAGAATATCACCAAAACCAATTCAAAAATCATCAGAGTTGCAAGAATAGACACAAGCTGTAACTTGTGAGTCATTTACAGAAAGGAAGAAAATCCAGATTAGACTGTCCCTACACTAGACTAAGTGACATCCCTACTTAGTAAAATCTTAACCTAAAAAGGTGTCAGCCGTGGTGACTTCCAAAGAAGATCACTCACTTCCCTTAGTCTTTGTTGTGAATCGGTGTCTCGCAGTTATCCTATCTGCCTACCCATCCGCTCTCTTAGGTTCCTCAGACCATCTGCCCTAACTCCACCCAGGGGTGCTGTCCCTAATACAAAAATCACATTTACAATAGAAACGCCCTTTAGAGACGCCCCTCACGTGGTGTCGGTTCTGGCATTTTCCATGCTGATACTCCTCTGGGCCCATCGTTAGCGTTGACCTTGCTTCTCAGGCTCTTCTCCGGCAGGACGGTACCCCCCAGGAAATTCCTGAAGCCTCCTCCAGGCCTGTGCCTGGCTCCCTGAACAAAACTCTATTCATCACTCTCTTGATTGGAACCTCCTCGCACCTGCAAACAGACACTTGTACAGTGGGCCCCAAATTCCGGCCTCCACCGTATCTTCTAAGTCGTAAATCTTCGAGCAGGCTCCGCAATTTATGCTTAACATGACCTTCCTCTAACTAACACATGCAGATCAAAAGAAATGACCTTATCTATTTAGGCCTATTAGAATTACATGAAACGGGCCTGTGCACTCTGTAAACCTTTAATTTCTTAGTCTAAACAGTATTCTAACTTATTACACACAATGGTTATATGAAACACTTCTATAAAACATATATTTCAGTTCTATGATCAATAATACTTTGAATTACAACAACATTAAAAAAACCATATCATGTGAGAGTGTAACAGCACCTTTCATTCTCTGTGAACTGCCATGTGGCCTACACATTTCTACATTTAGCAGTATTACATTCTCCTCTACAACAGCCACATAACATGGGATTTCAACATCATTCTAACATCTCTACACACTTCTACATTAGCTTTTCACACTGATATATGCATTCTATTTTAATTAAACACTCTTATGTATTTTCTCTCTATAAATCCGACACTCTTATGTGATCTTTACTAAACTGATGCAACGTGCTTGTAAATATGGTGCACTTCTATTTTTTTCTCAATTTGCGCTCTCTCACACACATGGAACGCTGCTTCCATGCAGTGTGGCTTGTCCTGTCCTTGTAAATATGGGGCAGCAAAATGCACTGCCAGTGCGTCACAAAAAGTGAAGCATCTGAGGCGCAAGGGGCTTGTAAATAAGCCCCTAAATGCCCATATGGTTTCTGCGCACTTGTGCTTGCACTCGCAATGTCTTCGTGTGCCTGTGCACCCGTGGGAGTCGTAACTAGAACATCCATGTGTATCCTGTGTGTTTATATATTCACACCCAAATCTGGCACCCAAAAGCTGTATGTGTGTCTTGATTTGCATCCCGCGAATCTGTGGGGCTCGCAGCCCCGCTGTGGGTATTTAATTTTGTCCGAAAGGAGATCTAACTACAGAGTGGGTACGTATAATGATCCCCTTCTATGGACTGCAAAGTGCCTCTCCCATCATGACCTGCAGCTGCCCTGTGCGATGCAGGCTCTCTTAGGAAGAGGCCAATGAGTGTGCCAGGGAGCAGTGTGTTGATGCAGTACTCAGAAATGAAGAACCTTCCCTAAGGACTCATTTGTTCTGAGGTATAACATAATTTTAAGTTTACCTGCAAAGATTTGACTCAGATACGAAGTCCTAGGGCTTGGATCCTCTATCAACTCTTGGGGTAAAGTTGTGGACGTAGGAGTGTTCTGCCTAGCAAAAGAAGAAGGAGTTAGTGCAGCTAAGATGAGAGCTGACAGTGGTTTGTCCTACTTGCAACCAATCTATTTGAAAGGTAGGTGGAAGGCGTGCCTATATCAGGGAAGCAGTGGGTAGAAGATTGGCAAATTTTAATACTATTTTAGTGTATTTTTGATTGAACCTTTGAACCTTTCACTCAAAGAACACTCTGCCAAGGGACCAAAACAGCCTTGTACCACCTCTCTTTCCTGGAAATACAGAAACATTTTCTCCCTGGAGAAGATTTCAAAACAGCAGTCCAAACATTAGTCCTCTGTCACCTAGATAGAGACAAAGTCCTTCAGCGGTATCACAGAGATCAGTCACCCTCCCGTAAAAGGCATCTCCCATGCAGCAGCACTGCTCATCAAGGGATTGAAGACATCTGACCTGACAACCCTTATACTGAAGGATTTACACCGCCTCCCTGTGCAGGGTCAGATCATCTTCAACATCAGCTGCATCTCTTAAAAGGCATTCTCCACCAAGACTCCTGTCTACCTTGCTAACAAACTAAAAATATGTTGAGATCAACGCCAGATTAGGATTTCCAACATCTCAAGTTTATAAACTAAACACTGCAGGATGGAGTAAACAAACCTCCTCAGCATATGCCCCAGAATCTGGAACAACATTACCTACAGCATCAGAAGGATATTATAAGGAACTGGGTTACTGGTTGATGGGGTTGAAACTCTTCTCAGGCAGCAACCACAGGTATTCTCAGGTTGCAATCATAGGTAGATCCTACATTAACCTGTGCTCAGCCCTCGGGTAGCTTGGTACAGAGCCGTCAGGCTTAATTTTGAGGCAACGTGTAAAGTATGTGTGCAATACTTTTGATAGAGCAAGCGTCGCATCGCGACTTGCTCGAGTCAAGAACCTCGCCCGTGTGTAATAAATTAATAAATTGTACGTCTTACTAATCTTTTATTTTTATATTCGAACGAGGTAGAGGAAGCTTACGTATGTGTTTTCTAATACAACTAAACAATGTCTTTAAACATGGCCGCCGCTTGAAAAGTGCTTCTGCGCATGCGTCAGTCACACTCACGTGACCTGACGTAGTTATAAGTTTTGGAGGGAAAGGGTGCGCATGCGTAATACACAGCTTTGGCAATAACGTGGTACTGCTCGTGCAGTTGCTCTTGTGACAGTGTATATGTTGCTAACCTTTAAATTGCATAGTATATTTTTATAATGATAAGTTGAAAGTACAAACCCAATGATGTGTTTACATACATTTATTTCTATGTATTAATTTGTTTTCGCTTACTTTTCATGTATCCTCGACTCGGAGGGGTGCTGGGCTGGGGAGTCCATCTTGGAGGGTACTTCTGCGCAAACTCGCCAGAAGCTGCTATGGCATTGAACTCAGGCCAAAGAAGGTTGATGCCAGAGCCACCCTGGGAAAGGGACACCTCACCCAGCCGAAGCATCATGATTATGTTCAATTGTTACTAAAATGTATTCTCTTCATTGTATTCTGTGCGGCTTTCTCATGGGAACCCCAATCTTGCTAGGCGGTACCCAGAGATGTAAATTAGGCCTCCAAATAGTCCATTCTGATTGGTGTGTTACCCAAAGCCTACCTTAGGACCAATCCAAATTGAGGGATTCTGACACTTTGCAACATTGGGGGGTGGTACACCGTCCCAAAACAGTATAACTACCCTGGGTTTACCTAGGGAAGTCGTCCGACTTGTCTGGTTTAGCTGACCTGTCACTGACCCAACGCACTCAATAGGTGACTGAAGATACAGAGTACTGCGGAGCACTCTGTCCGAAATTGACCATAGACTAAGGTTTTACTAAACCTTAAAGTGCTGGCGGAGCACTTTGCTGGGAGTTCGCTGACCCAATCGGGGTCTTGATCGATAGCTGCAGAGAGGGTGGAGCGCAGGCGTTGCTTCCGAACTGCGGGTGCTGGTCCTGTCCTGAAGGTCCTGTCCGAGAGGTCCTGTCCTGATTCCTAATCTGAGGGTTTCCTGTCCTGTCCTGGGTGTCCATTCTGCACCTGCTGTCCTTTGAGGGGCATCCTTCCTTGAGGGTTTCCTGTCCTTAACTGACCCGTGGCCAGGGTTTGGTTTTCACACCAGTCCAGGTAAATATTACTCAGAATCTCCTGAAACTGCACCTTCCTATATTTCTGTCTTTTGCTTTAATAAAGACATACCTTTGCATATGTTAATTTTCCATGCTTTTTCCGCAACCATTTAATCATAAAGTCATTTGCATTTCTTCCATAACATGTTCCTATGTTATCCTATCTGTTAGAAATTATATTTTGCATTGCAGTTTGTCATTTCCGGATATGGTCTAGAACCTCTTTACTTAAACTGTCTAAAGAACTTTTGCCTTAAAGCATAGCGTGTCTCTCTTCATAGATTCTCCTATAGCTATATGAATGTCCTGAACTCCTGTCTTATTCCCTTGAAATAATTCTAGAATACTAGTCCTAATCAAAGCCTATCCCATCTTTAGTGATTCATCTTAAACGTTCAAATTCCTGATCCATTCATTTAAGTGTGTCCTGATTCCATTAGTCTATAAATGGTTGCACTGACTTATTTGCTATTCAGCTATGTACTTTCTGTTCTTCTGATTATCGATTTGCTTAAATTACTGTGAATTTGATGATTTCTGAATTTTACTAAATTAGATAAAGACTTTAAAACTTCTAGTTGTCCGTGGTCATTTTACAAAGGTATTGACTATTATTTTGTTGGGTTTGTATTTTGCTGCCTTTCCTTTTACAGCTAGCTCCCTGATCCATTGTGGTCATAGGTACCCGTGTCGGTGGATGGTAAGTCGGGTACGCTGAAGAATAACGAAAGGAACTCACAAATATCTGATAGCAGAGCGTGAGGTCATCTGATCTATGTATATGGTGATTTGAAATATATGGGCCCGAAGCCAGAAGTGGCGAAATTATTGGTCGGGTGACCCGCGCGCTCTATCACTTCAAACAGTAAAACAGTGAAAACACCTGAGAAAAAGGATCCCACACCAGGCTAGGACAATAGAACAGAATTTAATAAATAAAACCGGACTAAAACAACAAAAATCCAATCAGCAAGAACAGAGATATTCAAATTAAAGTTTTCAGTAGAAATAGCGCCAAAAGGCGTAATGCACCAACTGTGGATATGTGGTTGTGCCGGACTAGGACAAAGTCACAAGTTCAGGCTGACCGCAATGGAGCTACAGTGACCCAGTTAGGCAGGTGAACAAAATACCTTTAATGCTGGTTTGTGGAGCATTGCGTGAATCTCTGATGAATATGCGTTGTGTAGTTGAGCTTATGCATCGGTTCCGTTTAGTGGCGAGGATGGGTCTCGCAATGCGATGCCGGTCTTTGCGATGGGTCGAATCCACACTGTAGTGGTGATGTGTTGGTTCTGCTCGAGGTTGCGCTGGGCTGTGCAGCAGAGGAGATGTATTGGTTCTGCAGGATCCACAGGCTCGCAGAGCACCTTAGGCCCACTTCCAAGGTACCAGGGCTTGGGTGGCACCACTTGGCAGTGTAGACTCTCAGATGGCAGAGTCCAGGTGCAGGGGTTAAAAATCTCCTATGTCACTCTGGGTTCTTCTGAGTTCAAGAGCTGCAGGTCCAGTCCTTCCCACCCAAGCAGGAGAGCAGGGCAACAGGAAACAATTCAGCACAGCAAAACAGAAGTACAATAGAGTGCAGTCTAGAGGAGTAGCAGTCCTTCAACAGCAAAGCAGTCCTACTTCCTGGCAGAGTATCCACAGGTCCAGAAGTGTGCTGAAGTTGTGGTGTCTGAGGTCTAGTAGTTACACCCATTTGTGCCTTTTAATTGGGGAGAAGATTCTGTAGGCATGCCTCTGAATTGCACAGATGCCCTGCCTTCTTCTCCGATATGCAGCCCTTTGTGTAGAGACAGGACACAGCCTATTCAGATGTAAGTGAGGCTTGACCCGGCCTCTCCCTTGCATCCTGCCAGTGATGGCCCATCAAGTCACATATAAACTCTCATTGTGTGTGGCTATCTAGGAGGAATATGCAAAGCCCAACTGCAAACTACACCCAGTCATGTGACTAGCGACAGGCTGCAGGCACCAAATGGCTAAGGCAAGAAAACTTTCCAAAAGTGGCATTTTCATAATTACAATTTAAAATCCAACTTCACCATGAATTAAGATTTTAAATTAGGACTCCAGAGACAGCAGACAAAAAACAGTTATCTCTTCCCATTTATACATTGCACTTACAACATGAATTTAAGAGTATTTCACTACAAGGACATGTAAAACTGATGTAAACCTGAAATGTACATGTCCTACTTTTTAAATACATCACACCGCGCCCTCTGGAAGGTCCAGGGCCTACCCCATGGGTGACGTATATATATTAAAAAGGAAGGTTTGGGCCCGGCAAAAGGTTTATTCCTCACTTTGTCTGGATTCGAGCTAGCCTGGCTGATGAGGGGTGTTACCCTGAAACCGGAGCCCAGAATGCCTGTTTTCGGTTCAGGGAAGACCTGGCTTGGCAGTTCGGGCTGAACTGTTCCCATGAGGCACAGGATCAAGACTGATTTGCATATAGCTGGGTCTGAACTGAAGTGGCGGAGTGAGCTAAAGAACGATGATGGATTCAACCCAGATCTTTGACGGGGGGTGAGTGTCAGAAAAGTTTCAGTGCTCTGTCCATCATCTCCTTGTATTTGCTAAAAAGCTTATTTTGCCAGGTCGACATGGCAGTTTAAGTTTCGGTTAGCCGGTGATACTTCCAACCCGGCGTATGTCGGGTGAGTGAACAGGATCGTAAAGTAGAATCCAGTATTGGAAATATAGTATCCTAAGGCAATGTAGCGACGGGCGATCGGTTCTCCACTACACTGGAAGAGCCGCTGTCGGAGGATACGCGTGTTGGGACTCTGCTTCACAGAGTACTATCACTATGACGGATGTACCCGCCCGTCGCTACATTGCGTTAGGATACTATATTTCCAATACTGGATTCTACTTTACGATCCTGTTCACTCACCCGACATACGCCGGGTTGGAAGTATCACCGGCTAACCGAAACTCACTAACGTTACCGCCTTCAGCCCTGAAGAGTCACAAGCGCCTCTGCTCGCTAGACGAAACACGTGTCGGCTGGTCATATACTATATTTTTTTGTCTTGATGTCACCATTTGAGAACAGAAGGGCTTAATACATCCTAAATGATTTGACCTACTTGTGTCCATCTTGTCTCATTACTCAGGATTTACGCGGCTTGTTCGTTTGCTCAAAGAAAGAAACAAAACCTATATGATTAACTGACTATAACGTGTGCACTGGAATTGTTTTGTGCTTATTTGGTTGGGCCCTTGCCAACTCTTACAGAGGTTCTCGGGGTCTCCTCTGTCCATGTTGCACCGTTCAACTTACTTTTCATTCTTGCATTTACTATCTGTTTATCCACACTAACTGCTACCAGCATAGGCGCCACTTTTTCTTGTATACTACAAAACCCTACACGGATTTTATAATCTAAATGTCTTTGAAGTCTTTGTGTTCAGGGGGCACTGACCCTTGTCTAAACCAGTAATGGGTGTCTCCCTGCCAGTGACACCTTCTTCCTTTGATTAGTGGATGTCTGGTTCCTCAATCACTCAGCAGGAGGTGGAGCCATTCTTCTATGGCAGCAGCCCAGGCCTCTTTACCTCCAAGGGCTACTCCTCCCCCTACACTCCAGATGCAGATCAGCCTGTTGCTGTTTCCTACTCCTCCCCTGGGTCAAGACATTTCCCAGACCCTATCACATTTAAATCCAGACAGTCAATCCACAACCAGTCAGAGACGCACAGGATTGTTAGAACAAAGAAACCAGCCACTTCTAAAAGCACGGTTTCTAAACACGCAATGCAAAAACCTCCTTCACAAAAAGATGTGTTATTAAATTGTGAGTTCAGGCACACAAAACTTCACCTCTCCATCTTAAGCCCATGGAAAGATAGGCTGGCAACATATTACACAGCCTTCCCTATTCTGTCCTATGGGCAAGAGGGCCTTGAAACAGTGAAAAACGAAATGGAGAGTTTTCATTGTTAGGACATGGTACACACCTCAGTACATGTCCTACCTTTCACAGACAATGCATCCTACACAGGGGGTACCTTGGACCTACCGTAGGGGTGTCTGATGTGCATGGAAAGGGAAGGGTAAGGCCTGGCAAGTGGGTGCACTTGTCAGGACAACATGGCAGTTAGCAAACTGCGCGCAGGCACTGCAGTGGCAGGCCTGAGTTCTCTCATTAGGGCTACTTGTGTGGGTGGCACAATTAGTGCTGCAGGCCCATGAGTAGTATTTGCATTACCAGCCCTGGCACACATAGTGCACTTTACTAGGGACTTTACTAGTAAGGCAAACATACCAATTATGGACAACCAATTACCATAACACTTTATACAGGGAGCACTTGCACGTTGACACTGATCAGCAGAGGCAAATTGTCCAAAGCATCTAAGTCGGCAACATAATGTCAGAAAAAGGTCTAGGAGGAAGGCAAAAAGTTTAAGGAACTTTAGCCACAAATGGCCAAGCCCCAAAAAAAGGACTATTATATATTTACATTTTACCTAAATGAAACATAATAAATACAAGCATAAAAGACCAAGACGCCAGCATAACAATGTCCTGGTATTATCAATAGGAACACCTAATATAAATGTAAACAATGTTTTTCAAGTGTAGTTTATTAAATAAACTCATGTTATCCTGTTTTTATACTGTGAACAAAATTCTGCAATCAGCCCCCAATTCCTAAAATATTTTCGTGCCTCGCAATGTAAACCTCAGGTTGGCCCAAAAAGGACCTTTAAGAGGGGTGTTGTGTTGGAGTTAGCTCATTATTTTTTTTATTAAAAATATGTCAAGTAAACCTAATATTAAAAGAAATACGTGTGTGTGTATATGTGTACACGCACACACACACATATATACACAATGCCCATCTCCCATAATTATGCTTATACATAGCATGTTATATGCATTTGCATGTATGACTTATGCCGCTGGATTTTTTCATGGGTTTTATTTTTTTAATTATTTAATCAAAACTACAATGTTGATTAACCCAGAACGAGAAAGCCGCATTTTAAACGTGCTTCACCACAGACCAACAATAAAGTCAAACATTGTCAAACAGAAAGCCTTCAGTACACGCTGATGCTTCCAGTTGACTAGATTTTGCTCAGCGGCTATTATTACACACACTAAGAGGGAGGTTTTGTCATTATTCCTGCAGACCTGCGGGCAGTGCGAGAGCGTTCAGCAGATTTACTGGAAACTCTCGAGGTAAATGGACTGATTCTGCAAGAGGGAAGCCATTCTAAAGAAAGAACTGAACACTGAGCTCATTCTACAAGACATTGTGTTCAATGTCTCAAAGAAAAGGCGAAAATAGTTGAGGTCGTGCAGAGCAGTTTAGAAAAAATATATATTTTTATTTAATGCGATTTTATATTGGGCGAACTTTACCCGAAAGTGTCAGAGCACTTCACATAAGAACCAGTTTCAATACATAAGGACTAAGGATTACTTGTGTTACATAAAAGATACAAACAGAAAAAAATTGCAAATGTACAAGTTGTAAAGTCACACAAGGAAGTTGCAGCCAGATTCATAAAGGTGCCAATCTGCGATTAGCAAATAGCGAAAAATTGCGATTCGCAATATGAAAATCGCAGAATGGCATTCATGTAGAAAAGCGATACAAATATGCGAATCGCAATCGATCGCAATTGCCGATTGCGATCTTGCCACAATCGCTAATTAATCGCAGATTCAGCATTTTTCTATGTAGAAATTGCGACCTCGCAATTAGCGATATCGCATTTTGCGATCTCGCTAACTGCGAGATCGCAAAAACGGGAAGTCGCATTTTGAGCCCACTGATGACATCACAACCAGGAAGTAGGCTTACCCCACCCACAAAAAGAACACAGAGCCAGAGATTGGGAGCAGGATACTGAAGAGCTGCAAACCTTAGACTGTGCTGCACCCCAGCAGGAAACAATTCACCAAGATGTCCCAGGATGCAGCAGGGAGCAGTGGGCAGGAGAGGAAGCGAAAACTAAAGTTTTCGGAAGCTGAACTGGAGCATCTGATTGAGGGGGTCACCAAGGACTATGCCCGGCTCTTTGGCAAAGACTCCCGGAGGGTGCCAGAGACAGATAAGCGCAGGATCTGGCAGCGCATCCGCGCTAAAGTCAATTCGGTTGGGGTGACCCAGCGGTCAATTGATGAGCTTAAAAAGCGCTGGTACGACCTGAGAGGTCGGTCTAAGGAGCGTATTGCAGAGAGGCTTGGGGAGCGACTGGCCACCGGTGGAGGGGAACCTGTAGCCACACCGAACACCCCATTGGAGGACCTGATAGAGGACACTATTGCACCAGCAGCCTGCGTGGGGGTCATGCAGCTGGACTCGTCTCGACCTGGAGTAGCAATATGACATCCCCAACAATGCAGCCCATGCACACCTGAAATGCCCCAATGCATTGTGGTAGACGTAGTGAAATCATATACCCCCAGTCAGCTGAACACAGCCAGAGCTGTAAATTCAAAGTAAATCAAAAAGCCAGTCAGGGAAAGCAAGCCTGCATGCATGTATCAACATAGCTTGTGCAAGATACATAACATTAATCATGCACCCTTTCACATTACAGGTGCAGTTGAGCAGCCCAGCACGGATAGCGAGGCCCTGCACATTGCCGAGTCACAGGACGACACTGAGGGTGAGGGCCAGTCCAACCAACGACCCGGCCCATCACAGCCACCAGCAGTTATTCTACCACCACCACCCCGTGCGGACAGGGCCACCCCTGCAGCCACAGGTGTGCAGCCCACACCCCAACAAACAGCCACAGCAGTGGTACAGGCTCCACCACCAGCGCCTAGGAGGCAGACGAGGCGCACAGCTGGAGCCAGATCACACACCAGCGCACTGAAGCGCCAGCAGCGTCAGGGCTCAGCAGGCACGGCCAGGGCGCTCCAACTACCTGATCCTGGACAGCACATTGAACGCTGCATGCTGGCGGTGCACCGTACACAGGCACGTCACCTGGCAGCAATTTACACCCAGCTGCAGAAGACAAGCGAAAATATTGCCCAGATGACCGCTGCTGTCAGAGAGAACAGCCAGCTGCTGGTAGCCCAGCAGGACATGACCCTCCGCCGCCACCGCCAACTACTGGCCCGCCTATCGGCCTACACCCGGTCAAACCATGTAGTTGGGAATGCTACATCACAGCTGGCACGCAGGTCACTTGCCATGCAGGGCCAGATGGTGCAGTGTTGCCAGGATGTGGCCAGGTCACTGGATCTGCTTACAGCAGCAGTGCTCGGCAGCCAGTCCACTTCCCATGGAGAAGCAGAGGGGCCTGACGACGTGAGCGAGGTAGCGTCAACTAACAGCAGCGCATCCTTGCCACCGATGCCTGTACGACGCCGCAGCAGCAGGGTAACAGCACCAACTAGGGCCAACACCGTCCCTCAGGACACAGATAGACGACTTGGGGCGTCTCGTCGTAACCGACACTGAAAACTCAGACTCTCTCAGGGAGGCCATGCAGTACACCCCTGCAAGCCCACTACCCCAGCATGGGGAGGTATGGAGTAATACTCTCTTCATGAGACACCAGTTTAAGTAAAGGCCAATTTATTGTGCATGAACAATAAAGATTAATGGTCTGACTTGATTCACACTCATGTCATTATTACATTAGTCATGCATGAGTGCAGTGTTTTGTGAGGGGAATGGGTGCACTAGAAACAGTTAATAGTGATGTGGTTGCGGCGCCTGTGTCCTTCAGCAGGATTTTCCCCGCGTGCAAGATGCAAGTGTGGAGGCGGGCGGTTGTCCCCTTCCGACTCACTGCCAGATATCTCCACTGGTATCCTGCGCTTGGTAGCAATGTTGTGGAGTATTGCACACACGGCCACGAGGCGGCAGCACACCTCAGGTGTGTATTTGATGGCCCCACCAGTCTTGTGCAGTATGCGGAAATGGCTCTTCAATAGGCCAAATGTCCTCTCAATGCAATTTCTAGTTCTTATGTGTGCTGCATTGTAACGCCAATGCTGTGGTGTGGCAGGGTTGAGGTATGGGGTGAGGAGGTACTCCCGTAGACCGTAGGCGCTGTCACCTGAGGGTGATAAGCACAGGGTGAGTGCCTGTTCTGCGCTGATACATGATCACAGTGTACTATATGGGGGCATGTGTACTTACCCAGTAGGTGTCCTTCGCCAAAGTCTCCCCTGGCCAGTCGTGTGTGAATGCTGCTGTGCCGGAAGATGAAGGAGTCATGTGTGCTGCCCTGATATTGTGCCACTATGTCCGTGATGTAATTTTTGGCGTTGCACACCATCTGGATATTGAGGGAGTGGTAGGACTTGTGGTTGCGGTACAAGTATTCCGTTTGTGCTGGTAGGCAGATGTGGATGTGGGTACAGTCAATGCATCCAATTACATGCGGGAAATGTGCAATGTTGTAGAATTGCAGCTTGGTGTCATTCAAGTCCTGTTGGCTGGTGGGGAATGATATGTAGTGGTGTAGCCGGGTCAGCATTGCATCCAGGAAGCTCCTAAGGCAGCGGGACATGGTGGGCTGGGATATCCCCTCTGCAACAGCAACTATCCCCTGTAAGCTTCCGGAGGCCAGTAGGTGCAGGCTGCACAATACCTGCACATGTGTGGGCACGGCATTGGTCCTCCTTGTTGGGTGCTGCATCAGGGAGTCCAGGTCCTGGATGAGCTTGATGATCATAGCCCCACTCAAGCGGTACTTTGCATAAATTTGCTCCCTGGTTTGGCCCAGGAGGGAGACCCACTGGCGGAATATCCGCTCCTGGATCCTCCGTCTGTTCTATGCTGCTCGCTGTAGCCTTCGCCGCCTCACCAACATGTAGAGTCCAGGCATTGTGAGAATCCTCAGGCTCCAGCTGCATGTCCTTAAATATGTTTGAATCAGGAAGATGGGTTTGCTCAGTGCACTGCCTTGTAGTACATATGCGTTATGTTGAATGTTAGTTAATAATTTTATAAGAGGTTGGGTGCTCCTGCAGGTAGCGTATCCGTCCAAATACGTTAGTGAAATATCCTAAAACAGTACACACATATATTATGAGTGTATCCCTGCCTTGGGCACACCTTTAGTTCTTCTTAAGAAGACTCCAACACACATTTGTTGTTGCTTAAGTAATTTTACTCTTTCAAAGTTGAAGGCATAAATCCATTCAATATGGTTTCATCATGTTAAACAATCCATGTTTTTTATGACTTTCTGTTTTTCACAAAATATTTAGTCACTCCGATGCATTTCGGGCTGCTTAGCCCTTTTTCAAGGAGCTCTGAAAACGCAAAAAAATGAAATAAAACAATGTTGCCCGTCGTTTCAGCTTTCAAAAGATATCACATATAACAGTACCAGTATTCAAATTACATGCAAAAACTGGAGGAGTGTGTTCACGCATTAGCGTATAGGTAGGGGGTGTGTGATCAGGTGTGTGGCTCGAGGTGGGTGATGTGCTCAATGGTGATGTGAAACATGCATCGCGATAAACGAAAAATGAGCTTACGTGAATCGGCTAAAGCAGGTTCATTGCCATAAAAAACAAATGGGGAAAGGTCCGAGTTAATAAAACTTAACCTCTCGAGTGATTGCTGAGAGGGAAGGTAACAGCGGGCGAAAGCGCCGACTTACTTGAAAGTGCTTCGGAAATTAGTTAAAGGCGGGTAACAGGAACGAATTCCAAACGCGTAATCCTTCCATGGTGATTAAACGCTAGTGTTGCCGTGCAGCTAATAACACCACCCCGGAAGCGGTGTTCCCATAGGTGGTAACAATAGAAAACGGACTCGCGTGTGAGGTGAATACTGGGCAGCCATGTTGTGTGGGTGTCGGGGATGTGTAAAAGATACCTAGAAGTACAATAATGTGCACAACTATATGAACAATAGGTGTACAAATTGTGAAATAAACATATACTTTACAGGCAGCACAAACTTCTTATGCATTAGGTGGCCAGCAGGCTGGTGGTTTACAAAAAACAGCTTAATTCAGTCCTGTCATTAAGCCCAAAGGGCTTCATAGCCTGAAGGCGATATATCCAGGCTGTTTCGCGTTGTAGTAATGTCTTGTTATTGTCTTTACCTTCTTTTATTTCGATGACACACCCCCTACCTATACACACTCCTCCAGTTTTTGCATGTAATTTGAATACTGGTACTGTTATATGTGATATCTTTTGAAAGCTGAAATGACGGGCAACATTGTTTTATTTCATTTTATTGCGTTTTCAGAGCTCCTTGAAAAAGGGCTAAGCAGCCCGAAATGCATCGGAGCGACTAAATATTTTGTAAAAAACAGAAAGTCATAAAAAACATGGATTGTTTAACATGATGAAACCATATTGAATGGATTTATGCCTTCAACTTTGAAAGAGTAAAATTACTTAAGCAACAACAAACGTGTGTTGGAGTCTTCTTAAGAAGAACTAAAGGTGTGCCCAAGGCAGGGATACACTCATAATCTATGTGTGTACTGTTTTAGCTTAAATATGTTTGGTCAGCCCTGCACCTGTTGGTAGTTTGTTAACCGTTTTTTTTTTTTTTTTCCTTACTGGTTACCACCTGATTTGTGTTCTTCTTATTCTGCGGAACGCAAATAGCGATTTCCAGGTATTTCGCAATTAGCGATTGTTCATGAATGTCGATTGCGAATGTTTTGCGACTTCGCAATTTAATTAAGCAGATTCCATGGTTTCTCGCAATTTCAGGCTCGCTAATGCCCATCCTCCAGGATTCTGCGAATTTATTTGCGAAGTCGCTATTTTTTTTTGTGAATTCGCTTTTTTGCACTTTTCTGTATCATGAATTCCTTTTAGTCAAATTGCGATGGCAATTGCGAATTCGCAGCAATTGCGATCGCAATTTGGCTTCATGAATCTAGCTGATAGTCATTCAAGGAAGCGATACAAATGGATAAACTCTAAGCGTCACATAGGAATGGTAGAGAGTACAATGGTCTACAGCACATACTAGTGATTAGAGTTATCTCTATATACATACATATACAAATAGTAGATTTGGGTGGGAGTAGGGAGGGTGGGAGGGATACAGGGGTATGGAGAAAGGCAAATCAGAAACATTTGAGGATCGTCAAGGGGGAAACAAGGGAGAAGGGTAGAGGCCGAGGGAACAGACAAGATGGTGGGCCAGGGTCAGGAGAAAGAAGCGGCTAAGAGCAGCAGCCAAATGGCGGCCAGGGCAAAAGAAAAAAAGTAAAGAAGTCCATGAGAGTGACCCAGTGAGTATGACCAAAGTGCCAGGAGAAGTCGGGAGGGGGTACATAGTTAAAGCAGTGAATGCCTTGTGTTTGTGCACAAGGAAGACCTCTTTAGTTTCAGACACTGAAGCATCATTTAGCAACTGAACTTTAATTGTGATGACTGCCTGGGAGGAGCAGAGAGTCAATGCAGCGGGTTGTGCACAGGGAGCTTCAGAGTTCTTCATGTTTAGTCCCAATATGCAGATGAGAGCCATTGCTTCAATCCCAGAAATGGACTAAACATCACAAAGGGGTTAAAAATAAAGATTTAATAGAATTCAAATCAGCATGGCACTTCACTTGGACAATAGACTTTCTAGGGGATATTTACAATGAAATGGCGCGGTGCTGCAAGCAATTTAGGTGCGCAAGGCTGCGTCATTCCAAAAAGGGGGGAATAGGGTGCACTCCCGAGCTCTCCCGTGCACCTGCGCTACAAAAGCTGCCTAGCGCCAGTGCAGGCGCCCTTGCACCATGATGCCAGGGTGCCTGAGTTGCAGGGATGATTGTGTTTGCGCAGGAAGGGACACTTTCCTGCACAAAAACAGTCATTTGCTCCTTCTACGTGTGCTACAGAATGCAGTACACTTAAAGCAAAAACAAGGAGAAATAAAAGTATTTCTCCTTGTTGCGCCACATTAACCCCTTCTTTTGAAAGGAGTTAGTTATTGGCGTTGACTCAAATTTACAGATCCTTGTAAATCTGGGGGCAGTGTCAAAAAGCAATGGGTGTTGCATGAGACCGCCAACAGCAACACCCATTTCACGCCCCTTTGCCGCAGAAAACTGCGTAGAGGGGACAATTATTTACAAGGCGGCGTTAAGCCACGTTAAGTGGCTTACCGCGGTCTTGTAAATATGGAGCAAGGCACAGTGCCACCGGAGCATCAGAATAACTGATGCCCCCGATGGCGCAATGACCTCGCAAATATGCACCTCTGTATTCCCAATTAAAACAGTAAACGCCACAAGATAGGAACACAAGTATCTCATTCAATTTTAGAAGAAATCAGAAACGCTTCTGGCATGTTGTCTTTATCATTTTTATGTCTCAGATAACATAATGTAATGTAACATTCATTGTCTATCCTCCCAGAGGTTGATTGTGACAGTTTTCATTAGTAATGGAGAAGGACTATCATGCAAATCAAGATTCAAAAAGTGCATGCCTAATATGGCACTTTGTCAACTATTTACAACACCAGCAGCAACCACACTCCAGCACAAAGTAAAATGTACTAGTAAAGAGCAGCAAAAATAAATAGCATATAAATCTCTGATTGAGTATACTCCAGCTATGGAGTGTGTGTCAGTACTTCAGTAACAACATCCCACTCTTCAATTGCCACCACTGCCTGGTCCCCAACTACCATACTGTGAATCTTACAAGAACAAAACTCAATAGACATCAAATGTAACACACATAGGACTGGACGTAAAGTTTGATGGATGGGATACACTGTCACAAACATGAAGAATATTCCATCTGCTTCATTACAAGTGCCAAAGGCTATAATAAATCAGACACTCGCCCTTATTCTAAGGACAAAGATAATGAATTACCTCTCAATATACTGAAAAATAAATGTCAACGAGACATAGGATGTAAGTGAAAGGCCATAGATACTTTACAAAATAAAAGTGAACATAAATTAATCTATGAGGTAATCATGAAGTCTGATTTAAACATTCATCTTCCTGATGCGTCTATGATTGCTACGTCAGTTTGTCAGTGAGGAAACATCTGAATCTCTTCCACCTACTCCTCCCCCTCCATCTCCAGGTACTCCTTCACTTCTATCCCAAATGTATGTACTTCTCAGTTTCACTGATGACCAATTCTCCTGAGGCAGAATTGGGTATGTGAAAATGAGAGGCACTAACATATGTGTGTAACAAATGTGTACATGAAGATCAATGCGTGGAGTCAGAGTGTTAGGCAATGAAGGAGAAAGGCCACAGTCTTGAAGAGAGCAGGCTCTGAGCTCTCAGTATCCAAAGAATGTGACCCTTAAAGGTAAAGAGGTTTCCTTAAAGCTTCACTTGCTCACTCGTTGTAGCTCGGACCAAATTGCAAAGCATTCCTCAAAGAAAATGAAAGTGGTATGTACACAAGGGATGTACGATGGTACAACGCGTACCGTTACAACGCGTACCGTTTCAACGCGTCTTTTATAACGCAAGTCATTACCACAACTTGCGCTGTAGGGGTGCTGGACTTAGGAATAGTTACATTTACTATTCCAACACCAGCCTATGTACAGTAGGGAAGGTGTTGGAATAGTAAATCTACTATTCCTTATCTTAGAGCGTCCTCCAGCGCAAGTCGTGGTTACGACTTGTGTTGTAAAAGACGCGTCGTAATGGTACTGCGGGGTAACATCCGCGTTGAAAAGCATGTTCCCCGTACACAAGAACTAGCCAAGCAACCATACAGCAAACACATGAACATAAAAGCTCCAAGCCATGTTAGTTAAAAGTGTTACATAAATAAAGAAAACCATAGGAACTAAAGTAATAAAGAAAACAACTAAACTATAGGAATATATTTAATAATTATCCTACATGAAATTGCAAAGCGTCCTGCATGCAGAAGATTGGGACCTAGGTGATATTACCTGGGAACAATTTGCTAGTGGACAACTTAAAAGTTTTTTACGTTTTACCTTAGGTACCTATCTCTAGAATGATATCTGTGTTTGACAAAGGCTCGCCGGGTGTCTAGTTATATCTGTGGTTTCCTAGAACATCCCACCAAAATATCTCAATGTTTGAAAAACATCAAGGTTGAAGTTGTTGAAGTTTCATCGTTTCTTTATGAATGGTGGCAGGCTACACCTATTCTCCAGTGTAAGTTTGTTTACAAAGTTTGTCTACAAATATGAGTAACAATTTCTATGTTGAGAAAATGCCTGTAAAATTCACAAATTGCATCTTCAGTCGCACGGGTCTTCAAAAAAACTCACAGTTCCACAAGAAATTGTGGAACCGGAACTGTTCAACCAGAATTTTCTTAGGCAATAGCTTACTCCAATCAGGGATGTCTACATCCCGCAGCCTCAGGATTGAAGCTACATGGGATATTTTAAGTGTCCAGTGGTGAGGAGGCTGGTGAGGCAGTGCTTGGGCAAGTCTATAAAACAAGAGCTTTAGGCAGTGCATGGGACACGCTTTCTAATGATCGCTGAAGGAATTCTTCAGCTCAGCTGCAAGGAAGGTGAAATCTCTTGTCACAATCCCAATGTTACAATACTCTGTGTGTGTGTCAGGCAGGGCTTTTAAATTGAAGACAGTCAGCCATTGGGGATAATTCCTAATGAGTCTTTAAACAAATTCTTGGCTTCTCACACCCAGTTTTTTTTATCGAAGTGATTTGTGGCGTGTCTACTGCTCACAAACGTCACTTATCATCTTGATTGAAATCGCTATTGCGTGGTTGCTCCCAAATGCAATTATTCTATTTATGGATGAGCTCTTTGGTTTTCCGTTTTTGATTCAGGTGATAGGTGACATTTGAAATGAAATAAATAATCCTTGAGCACTATATCTCTAGTTTGGTGGTTTATCAATAAGTGGGATATATTAGAGTGTATTGAGAACTGTGGTACGTAACCTGTGTGAGTGGTAGGTGAGTGAGTCGAATAGTCCTGTACAAACGTATTACCAAGGGGATATCTTATGTTCTCTACTATATTATGTTAAAATACATTATAAGTGAAGAAGTGCAGAAGGGAAGTTTGTGGAGCGGTGGAAAAAGAGCAGAGTACACATTGTAAGGGGTAGTTAAAGCACAATATTGCATTAAATAACCAACATTTTGTAGGACCATTAAAACATAGAAGAGAGACTGTGGGTGTGTGTGTGTGTGTGTATATGTGTGTGCTTTTGTCTCTGAAAGCATGTACAAATCCTAAATGAAATCCGACAGACCTCTCCATACCCGACTAAAAACACCTGTACCCAACTACAATATACAATATATATATATATATGTATATATATGAATATATAAAATATATATATGGTCCTCACCCACAGGTACAACCGTGGCTTGCTTCACTCAACGTGAGTGGGTGGTCTCAACCTGTTTGTACGCGGAGCTCTTTAGAAAGTAAAGGTGAGTAAAGGCAAAGAGTGAAAAAAAATAGCCTATCCTAAACTGCTGTTTTCTTATTCTAGGATTTAGGACATTTAAAAAAGAACTGTGTGATCCTCTTAGGAAATGATGTTCCCAGGCATCTATTAGGTCGACATGTTTCAGCTGCTGTGCTCCTGTAAAGTGTCAATCGGCTTTACTCAGGACCTTGTTTTAACCCTGCTATTGACAAGTTTTTGCTTTTTGCTGTGCAATTAAATTATAATAAACATGCACGTAACCATACAGAACATACATGTAGAACCTTTTTCCTCTATGGTCATAAATGACTTGTTTTTTTAATCAAGATTCAGGTGTACAGTGAGATGCTATGAGAGCAAGCTGATAAATAAAATTTTTGACTACAGGGACCATCCTCCCCTGGCATACCCTATGATGTCTATTGAAATACAAGGCACACATTCCATAAAAACTGGTTCTACCTTCTCTTTATCTTTATTGAGAACACAGAAATTAGGAAGCTGAGGGCACACCCACCAAAATACTTCTTACTCCTCCTTAGATTATAGTAAACCAATTGTCATAACATTTTAGGTACAAAGCACATGAACTTTAGAATTGGTCAGCAGTGGTAGAGTCCTAAAGCCAGCAAAAACGAAGTCCAAAGCAGGAGGTCAGAAAGCAAAACGTCAAGCACAACATTTCTGTAGTCGATACTCTGACATACAACCATTTAAGTGATGATTTCAGATGGTGTGTTAGGTCACCCCTGTATTTTTGACCTATCCATTAACTTGCAACATTTCTTCCCCATTCTCAAAAATGTTTCCATTTAGTTTGTATGTATGCACAACATCATATTCAGTGAAGTGTTGTCTGTGTGTGAAGAGTGTCTCGCTGGGTGTATGTCAGGTTCTGCTTCCCGGAATTGGGTTATTGTACTACAGACGGTATGTATTATTATTTGTGAATCAACATCTCCCCTGCTTTTCTACTTTGAATATGTATGTGCAGTATAATTTGCACTTGCTTCCTTGGACCACACGTTGTTTCCTCCCTCGTCACTTCTTTAGGTCACACCCTTGGGGAGCTCTCATGTTTCCCCATGAATAGTAATTTTGTGGCTATGCAACATTACCCAATTTGGACTAGCTTGCAAACACACATACATAGACATGCCTTTCTGCATGTGCATGTGTAGACCTACAAACACACATACATAGACATGCTTTCCTGCATGTTCATGTGTACACCGACAAACACACATACATAGAAACGCCTTCCTGGATGTGCATATGTACACCTACAAACAGTTGATGGTTAATTTGGTAAATTCATACATAGTGTGCCTTCTGTACATATATCATGAGTACATTACTGCATGGTTTTCCTTTACTTTGTGAACCAGGCTTACGTGTGATAAAAAGGATATTGTATTTGTTCTCAGTGTAGCATAAGTAAGACCTGCAGAGGAAAGATAACACTTTACGCCTAGCATTTTTTACGATAGATAGGTCATTGGGTGGTCCAAGCCATCTACCACTATTAAAAGTTATAACTGCAAAACTTTTACCAAGCATCTCACATGGAAGCCAGGCACTTTGTTGAAGAGATGTGGCAATATTAAATATAATTCTTGCAAAAATCTTCGAATCCCTTTTTCATCTCCCATGCGGCGAGTGTTAGAATTTAGATTACTAAATCAAACTATCGCAAGATTAGGAGCTTATATTGAAGTTTGAAAGAGAATAAAATCAAACACTTCAAATCATCTATGCCAAGTTCTATGGCAGGAAGTTCAAATAAATTAAAACTTTCCAACCTGGAAGTATTTAAACACAGCGATAGATGAATTTTCTCTGACCTCCAGAATCTTAAAAAAAAAACATTAACGGATTAATGAAATAAATTTCAATGTTAAAAGATAAAGAGTCACTTGCTCTTAGATCACATGGCTGGATCATATTAAACGAATACAAAATTCTTAAATCACAGCCCTTTTAAGAGACTGGATAGTCATCGCAGCTTAAGAAATGTTTTATGACAGCACGATTTGGTATACTTCCAGGGCTTGCTCATGCGATGCCCTGGTTGTGGATTACAAAAACCCCATGTTGTAGATTGCGTAAGGCTGGAGAGGAGAACATTATTCATTTAACCTCTCTTTGCCCTGCCTTATTGGAAGAAATAAGGTGGCTATTATGGATACCATTTAACCAACAGGGAATTCACATGCAGGCAAGCTGTGATTGCATGCTTTACAACATTACGTACATCGTTGAATTGTATATTTACAAAATTCACGAAGATTGTGGTAAAAAAATTGGATCCATGCGATCTTATCGTGGTTTCAAATCAACAACAGAGAATTACAAGTTTTTTTGTTTTAAGGAACAACCACCATGTAGTGTTGCTGGTTTAAGTGATCTAATTAAAAGTGGTGCTACCTAAAAAAAACTCCAGGTAGATGTTTAGTTGCACGCTATTTTTTATAACATTTGATGTCTATCATATTTACTAAGATGAATATTCGGCTATTTATTAGACAAATGTACATATAAGACAATTACTTATCTTGGCATCTTGATAGTTGTATATATGTTATAATTCTGTTAAGTTTTTATAGTGACATTGGAAACCTTTATTCAATTGCATATTTGATTGTATAATAGGACTGTTATTTTTTTATGGCCTTATATTGTAAGATTATTTACTTACTTGCTCCAACTGCAGTAATTGGTTGGTATTGCTTTATTCTATGTCATTCTGTAGTTTTAAATGTACAGATGTATTAGGCACCTTAGGTTTAGAGTTATGGCTTCAGATAGGGAGACAGAATAAATAAAATTATAACTCTCTCTGTGCTTCAAAATCTGTATGTATATGTTTCTACACAAAAATATAATGGCAGGTTGAAAGCAAACGCAGTCCTAGAGAATAGGTAGGGTCTATCGGGCTGTAGAATTAATAACAATTATCCATATAGTTTGTTCCTTAGCTGCTCTAATACATCTCTTACTGTGTATATATGTGAGTTTGTAAATACTTTTGTGACAGAAAATACAGACTTGAGGTGTAACCTGTAGATTTGGAAAAAGGAAGGGGAAGAGAATGGCAAAATAAAGTTTACAATGAATTCTCATGTACCTGGTTCTCTATTAAATATTATCATGGAGTAACCACAAAGTCAAATCTGAAGACTGAGTAGATGTTGAGAAACCCCTAGAACTATTAAGTGAAATATCATAGATTGCAAAAGCACAGACTCAAAAACATCTACTACTAAACTATCTATCACACATAACTTTCTCTACAAAACATATGACATGCACCTAAACCCACTATCAAACACTTGCCCTGAAAGAGGCAATGAGTGGGGTTAGGATAGTAAATTATCCCAGTCTTACAGTAGATCTGAAGCAATATTTATTTTGGCTGTTAATATTTCAAATTCAGGTTTTAGCTGTCTATATTATTTAACTTACATATTTAGATTGTTAGTTGAGAATGAGTGGAAGCCTCATTCAGGCAACAACCACAATCCTTGTCAGGGTGAGCCAGGAAAGTTACTAAATTATCCTATGCTTAGTCAGGCTTAACTTAGAGGAAATTAGTAAAGTATTTATGCAGCACACAAACAGTAAACAACTAGAGTAATCTTTAAAAAATAAAATGATACCAGAACAACAAAAATCCAAGCAGTAGAACTGGAGATTCTTATTTTTCAATTTTAACAGAAAATTCCACAAATAAGCTGAAAGCATCAACTGCAGGTATCTGGTCTCGCTGGACGGTCTAGGACCTGGAATGAACCTCTTGGGGATTAGGACTTTCTCCAGCAGCAGAGCTCAGGGGGACATGGTAAGGCTCTGCCCCAGCCATCCTGTCAGGAAGACCTTCTCCCAGCTACACCCAGGAATTATAATACACTGTCTGGGACTAATACACATCCTTGATGGGGGATCCACGAACATGTCCAGGCAGCTGGAAACTCTTAGAAAGGCCCTAGAAACTTTGGACATGAAAATGTGGAATAAGTTATGTTCCATGGGCATAGTTAAAGAGAATAACCTTGAAATGTATCTCTCCTGTTGCAAAGCCTGGGTCCACTCAGAATCTGACAGAATCTTGCCCCGAACACTGACCAATTTAGCCCTAAAGGGAGTCAGGGGTTTAGATATGATAGCTGTTATGGCCTTGCATGCCAGGGTGATAAAGTGTCTGCAGTTGCATTACCCATAAAAGTATCATTAGCTCATCTATCTGCGAGCACCGGTTCGAGAACTGTGCAGGTCGAATGTCACACATTTGCGCTCACCTATTGAATGGCAAAAGGTAAGTGGAGTCATTTATGACCCCCCAATGAGAGAAGCTCTGCACGAGTCAAAGAAAGCTTATTGGCTCTCCTGACCCGTTGGGTAAAATGAGGGAGTGCCTACATGGAGCCCTTAGGGGCATACGGCAGATCCCCTGGCCTCCAGCAGATGTACCAGTGGCAGTTGTAACAGGCAGTGCTCAGGAGGCTGTATGGGGCTAGGATTTTGTAGTGCCTGTCTAGCATATATCCACAGGCCTCAACAAGGGACAGCTCCATTCCTAAACATGTAAGCTCACATAATATCAGGGCTGAAACAAGCTGCCACACTTTGCAGCTATGCTGCAAGAAAAGATGATTCATGGTAGGGGGATCTCAGACCTCCCCCATCCAGAGATAAGTACAGGGTGTTTAATGTTATCCTTCTTCCACTGCCCCACATATTCCTTCCACTAATAGAGGAGACGTCGCAGAAAAAGGTATGATTTAACAACTGTGGAATGTTGGCAAAAAAGTATAAAAAACTGGGAAGGGGCACCATCTCGGCAAGTGCCACCCAACCCATGACCTGTAGCTGCGGTTTATCCCGAAAGCCAATCAAAGTTTGCGCAGACGTAAGAGCACCTCCCAGGCTATACATCCTGCTGGTTTCGATAGATTCCTCATCCCAGGTATTTAAATGTGGTCTGCTCAATGGGGAGATCAGAAACCATCGGGAAGGATAGCATGTCAACCCTGCTGTCCATCAGTGGGAAGAGTTAGCAACACGGGGGTTTACCCAAAAAGTCACTGGGACATGGGTGGGTTAATGATACAAACAAAATGGTCCCAGAACATACACAATTCTAAAACAATAACGGATGATTATAGACTAAATCGGAAGAAAGTTTGCAGACTTGTTTTTAATCACAACCAGCAGATCCAATAAATTGGAAGTAATTCATAAAATACATAAATATATATATTTATGTATTTTATGAATTACTTCCAATTTAGAATTGTGTATGTTCTGGGACCATTTTGTTTGTATCATCAGTGTGAAGAGGTAGGATTTGGCAGCATTTATGCGTATGCCCAAGTACTCACTGTACCTGCAGAGTTCCTATATATAAATAGAATTTTATGTGGGGTGAGTATAGTTAATTAATGTAGTTGATTTTTTTCTAGCAGTAAAACCATTTTTAGGTCTGGCGTTACCAAGACTGTTGTATAGTTTCGCCACTGTGCTGGGCCCAGTGGTCGAAGGGCATTATAAAAAGTATGGGAACTGTGATACTGCATGCAATGGGGGCGGTGTCAGTGAGCGTGGGGGCAGGGTCAAAAGTGTGGCGGCTAAAAAATCGTAATATTCTATACCTTTATTTAGTCTTTCACCTTCAGGTAGCGACATATAAAATAACGTGCAGCTTAAATAAAAAATAAATAAAGAAGGTTAAGTTAATCAGTGGAACATGCAATATAGTGCATTATGAAACCTCTATTACTTAATGCACTGCCGAGGTCTGTGTCTGTAACAAGAAAGTGACAGAATTAAATCTTGGTTGGGGTGTAGTGTCCGCTTATATTTGTCTTGCACGTCTAAATGTGTGTACAGCTAGTATTATTTTTTGTTGGTTTCTCATAAAATCAATAAACTTGGTTATTAAAAAATTAAATCTTGGGTGGTGCAGTGGAGAATAGTGGCTTGTGTATTTTTAATACTACAAGGTGCTACCAGGTCCCAGTGTGTGACAGAAAGCCCTGTGAATATGCAAGTCATTATTTTAGACTTGCATAACACAGTGTAAGATAGACTACTACAAAATGTGCAAAAAGGTTTAAGACAAAATGGTGCTTTCAAAATGTACTTCACAGCTCAGCTTATAACTCTCTTGTATTACGACTCAAAAAGAATACATCTATGTCATCACAAAGCATAAAGGGATTGCATCAATCGAAGCCGGTACCGCTCCAAAGCACCTTTAACATTTTCAAAATAACCAGCTGCGCACATTTGCATTTCCTTCAGGCAAGCAGACACCCTGGTAGGAAGGCTTGTTTCTTGTTTAGATGTCTTCCCTCCTTCGGCTTCACAGCACAGGAGACTCCCTCAATAGGTTCAGCTTAAGGGCGATGCGACCGGTGCAGCCGCACCTGGTGATTAACTCAGGAGAGGCACTGTGTTCAAAAATAACTTTTCGTTTTCAAAGAACCTGCTGTTTCCTTGCGTGCCCAGCAGTTTTCAGGCAACAATAAAAATGTCAAGATAATGCAGGTGTTTATTCACTTAACCACAGTGGTTTTATTGAGTAGGCGGGGCCGCGTCGGCCGACGGACGTGCGCAGCACTACGGAGGTAGTGCTCGCGACAGCAGACAGGCGCATCAAAGGGGGTTAATGTTTCCTATGGAGAAGGATGGAAGTTTTGTCTAGTGGCAGTTCTGACTCATCATAAAGTAGTGCGGAGGGTTAATATACCTCCTGCAAAGAACGTGTACATGCAGATAACAGAACAGTAATCCTCATTGTTTTGTGTGACATTTCCTATAAACTGGTTTACACATGTAGGGTTTGTTGCCTCTGTACAACATGTGAGTGATGGACAGTGCTTTGACACCCTAGTGTTAGTATGAGGAGGGCTAAAAACAAAAGAAATGCATGTGAGAGAAGGGCTGTGGAGAGATCAGTGGCACTGTTGGAAGGTGGTAGTGAGGGAATCTATGAAGAAGGGGGTCATTGGAGGGGTGCCAAAAAAGATTGTCGCACAAGGCGACTATTACCCTAAAGCCGGCCATATCCCTGAATGGCACTTCAGATGAAGGATTAATCGATCGGAATTAACCATCCTGGGACGGTTGTCTTTTTACCAAAAATAGGGGAACGGTTTTTCATAAATTAAAAAAGTATGGGCACGGCGTGCCCCTCTGATCCTGTCCACTTCGACCTCTGGCTGGCCGCGTCGGAACAGATCTCAGCCTGTGATGTTACAAAGACCTTTTTGATTTTACTAAAATTATTTAGGGCTAGCGACAACCAAGACCTGTTGTCTTCACAAAATGTAAAATACATGCCATACTTGCTTGTAGTTGTTTTCAGCTGGCCTGCTTCATCCATTGGTCTCTTCTTCTGTCATTCACATTTTAATTCTACCCACTACTGTTTATAGCATCACATAGAGTCAATGCTTGTTGCCAAACCAACCGAGACATTCAGAGAATATAACATAACATAACATCACAAATAGCACTTAGCCGTGTGGGTAAAAAGTAAATTAAAACCATAATTCTTGCTGTGAAAAGTTTGTTTTATAAACTAGTCCAGGCCACGATCTTCCTAACCTTTGAACAAATGAAAATGACAGAATGAGTTGGAAACTAGAACCATAACTTTGACGTGTGCAGTGGAGTGCAAAGTAGTGTGAGCTCAGAACTTCATTTAAGGCTATTGAGTATGCAGAGATATGGGTCACTTCATCACTTGCACTTAGTGTAATTAAGTTTAATTATTAGGTTAAATGCATAATTATTTTTCCAGCCAAAATCACATTTTGAAAACTTCCCCGCTGATTCCAATTACATTTATTGTGCATTTCAACTTTCTAAAAATGTCTGTTCCTGAAAAAAGTTTCCAAACTCCATTTTGATTTGGAGTTGAGCTTTATTCTTGTTGTGCTCACCGTGAAATGAGCCAGCCTTGAGTCCTAGCCTGTTAGGTTAATGCTCTGCATGTGGATTCACCTACACTAACCACATATCAGTGTTGTGACGAATGCCCTCGGTTTTGGGTGTCTTAATGTTGGATAATTGTGGATAATGTTCTTCAAAACAAGATGGCTTGGACCTGTGTCATTCACTCTGCAGTTATCCATTCCATTTAGAGGCGTCCAGTACCAGTTGCCCCAAGTCTATGTGGACTTTTGATTTGTTTGCTTTATTTCCTGCCAGGGGACCTTTAACAGTGCTCACAAATGAATAACTCACCGGCAAGGATGGTGGCACTTTTTACGTTTGTTCCCTGTTTCAGCCATCTTCCCAACGCTAAAAAATAAGGCAGTCGTGGACATCCTTTTATCGCCATTGCGTTTCCACTGTATAGATTTGGTAAAGAAGATCATCATTGAGTGCTACAACTGATGGGACTCAGTTCAATTACAGACGGTAGGAAATCATCTTTCCCAATCCCCGGTTTACAAGCCCAGGTTTACAAGTTTCTGCGTCAAAATACATGGGTGGATGCATGGGAACGCCCATGCTCCACCCTTGTCGTGCATACCCGATGCAAATTAACGCAAGGCAGTGCTATGTGCTGCATTGTGTTACATTGTAGTAAATAAACCACGCTAATCCACATTGTGTTGGATAGTAAATGTCAAAATGGATTTTGTATTGGGCTGGGTCACAAAATTGGCACAACCCAACTCAAAATCTTAGTAATTCTGGGGCCATTCCTTTTCTCTCCTAATTACAGAATAATGGGGTAACCCAATGATCGCTGAATTCCGCTCGTGAGGACCCAACGTATGAAGTCCTCAACAGTATTTAAAGTTGGGCCCTCACAAGCGGAATTCCGCTCACTCTCTTGGGTGAGTGTTTAATCCGAGTGACTACGTACCTTATGCTACCTTGTAGACCTGAATGCATACTAATTTCAGGATTGAATCTCCACATGAAGCTTTGACTGAACTGTTAGACACTCTGCCTTCAGTGCCATACCTGGGATGCCAATGTGGCAACAGGATTAGGTCAGTACCACACCTTATCTCAATTCCTTCCGGAAATTGGAATTATGCGCATATTAACACAGTCATTCTCTCACCTCTAGGTTGCCTCCCTCCTCCCTTTTCAGTCCTGAAGAAGACTCGCAGCAGAGGTACAAGTCACCCTCTATGCGTTAGCCGATTCAAAACGTCGACGCCTTCCACCCACATGGGACCTGCACCTTTCTCTCCCTCCCCCCATTGCCTGATGTTGCATTAATGCTTTATTATACTGTATAACTGTGATTTAAAGAATTGGCAAGGGCAGGTCCTGGTCTATTGTTCTTCCTTACCAGTCTGTTTACGCAATGATTGTAATAATGTGTATTCCTTAACCAGTGACTTCTACCCACCCCCTTCCATCAAGACCACAACCATCCCAAACCCTTCCCCATTTCCGTGCAACCTTACTACAACTGCAAATGCATAAAGTGCTCTTAAGTATATGGAATAAATATACGGTAATTGAACATTTTTTGGCACTCTTCTCGCTCTTTTTCTACATTAACTGCATGCTTTACAGTGCCCTCTTGGTACGTAGTTGGCTCTCCAACATATTGTTTCTCACATTAATTGTATGCCTTTAAGAAAACAATTATCTTGTTATATGATATTAATAACCAGTGTTGGTTACTCTTACAACACTCCATAGACAGATTGTGATTTATCTCTCCTCTAAATAGCTGTCACCGACCAATTTTTTAATTCCCCCTTTTCTCTCCTCAGCAGGCCTGTGCTCCCTTTCACTACAGTGTGGCATGCACAAAGATATATTTTATTTAGTACTGTTCCTTGGAGACCTTCCCTTCCCCCTCAGGTGTACAAATACCTGTTTTAAGCCGCTTGTCCACAGATCTTAAAACAGTTATACGCTCATCCAGATGTGACGTTCCTTTGAATGTACATCATGAAGTCTCGTGCACATCTTCATACCTCCAATCAAGCCCATTGTAGCCACTGGTTTTGTAGTGACTGAATTATAGTAACAATTTTTGACCTCTGACAAATTGAATTTAGAAACCAAATGCCACTTGAACTAACTTCAGATTCTGTAGTTCACAAAACATACATACACCTTCAAATGTTAATTGTATAGCTTATTATTATTATTATTATTATAGCCTGGTACCAGAGACATGTACATTTTTATTTTATTATAGGTACAGGAAAACAAAAGCTATAGACACCTGTGTGCCCATATGCCGGAAGGACCACACAAATATTTATTTTAAAGTATATTTTTTTTAAGTGTGTCGGTGCTGCAGGGGCTCCTGTTCATTTATAATGGAACACATTCTAACATGTTCTTTTAATCTAAACGAGATCCGTACAAGCCAGGCTATTCTTAGCTCCCACACCTGTGACCGGTAACACCATACTGAGTGTAAGGATTATGGGCCTCAGTTACAAGCCCCTTGTGCCGCGGGTGCGTCACTGTTTTGGACGCACCGGTGTCGCAGTGTGCCTACCCATATATACAAGGCCTCGTAAAGTCACCCTGTGTGACTTTTCATGGCCTTGTAAATATGGGCCCATTTCATGCATTACTCTGCGTGAAAGGCGCGTTCCATGGGTGTTGCTGTGGGTGTTGCCACGCAGCATCCATGGAACTTGACACATTTCCAGATCTGACAACGCGTCAGAATTCTACGCCTCGTGTGAAAGGGTCCCATCTTTATAAGGCCATGAAAAGTCACGGAGGGTGATTTTACGTGGTCTTGTACATATGGGCAGGCACGCTGCACCGCTGGTGCGTCAAAAAACGTGACGCACCAGCAGCGCAATGGGCTTGTAAATTAGGTCCTATGTCTATTTAACAGAAGCTTAAGGAGACTGGGACACTAATACAGACCCCAGTCCCAGACCTAGGCATACCTTTTCCCCCTACTTCCAGTCCTTGCCACCCATACATTCTTAGCTAGACGACCACCAAGCACACCAATAGTACCACATACTCCCTATCTCCTCCTCCATTTCCACATATTTAATCAGCCAATGTATACAGTAGTTTTGCATTTTTCTATTTGTCTACAGGATATTTATATTCTGTATACAAAGGCCTAAACAGAACTGAATGCTTACTAATAATTGACATTGTGCAGCACAACTTGTTCACCACAATCACCACTGCCAAGCGGTGGTCACTGACCTGTCTGTTCCTGTTTTCACGTCAAATGGTCTGTCTCTCGTACTGAGTGACCGGGATGCGTTCCGTGCCCCCATAAGAAGTGTGCTAAGAATATCAGCAAACTAGAAAGCAGTATTATATCAGTACGTCCACTCCAGATACACTCTAACTAAAAGGTTTCTACTGCACAGCGCCATTAATAAACGCTTGCAATGTCAAAGCTGTATGTACTCAGATACAAGTGGGGCACTTTCATTGTCAAGAACCCTAGGCACATGCTATCTGGATAAACAACTTGTGTCAGAAGGGCCATGTCTGCTTCTGGTAAACTACACTGAGCGTTTAGCTCAGCTCTGCTATGTGCACTGTTTTTATTCTTCCAATAAAATGTATTTAAGGAGTGGCACCCCTCCTCACCGCCCGCCACGCTGGAAATAAACAGCACAGTCTTTTCCAAGTGATTCTGTGAACACAGTGTTTTCATGACAGTAGATGGCTGTGACTACCTTGTTAATATATGTTTGTTAGAAATGGGGTCTGTAGTGGGCAGTGGTATGCAACCTGTCCAAGTAGGGACCCCTCCTTCTAGTCAGGATAAGAGGATTGATTACACACCTAAGATAACACCTGCTCGCCCCCTTGGTAGCATGGCATGAGCAGTCAGGCCTATCTCAGAGGCAATGTGTAAAGTATTTGTACATAACACACAGTAACACAGTGAAAACACTACAAATGGACACCACACCATTATAGAAAAAAGTGATCTTTATCCAAACCAAACAAGGACAAAACTACAAAAATCCAACAAACACAACTCTAGATATGACTTTTTAAAGGTTTCAAGCAATTCTGTCCATAGCAAACTATGGATGGGGTCATTTTACAAAAAGTACCTTCAGGTGCGTCAAAATTCACAAGGTAAAACAGCCGCAGAGGAGGGAAGCATCAGAAAAAACAGCGATACCTCAGTTCCTAAGTTCACGGGAAGGTGATGAGTCAGTTCTGCTGCACGCAGGAGAAGTGTTGCGTCGATTACGGACTGTAGGGGCAGCAATGCGTCAAAATCCATGACGGTTCTGGACTGCTGGTGATACTTTGGGGAAACTTAGCTCACAGGTGCGATGCTTGGAAATCCGGACGCGCTGGAGGCTGATGCAGCGGCGTCAAACAGGCACTGCGTCCAGTCAGCTGCAGTCCCACAATGTGTCGATTCTTTCAGCTGCACAGCAGGGCTTGCATTGGAGTCAGTGCGGGGGTCTCGAGCTTCAGAGCCACAGTGCACTGAACTCGGGCTATGGCTGTTTCTTTGGCCGCTGACAGGTGCTGTGTCAATTTCTTCGGCCCTATTGCGGCAGTGCATGGAAATTTCTACTGTCAGTGTTGCGTCAGAACAACAGGTGCTGGAATGGCGATGCTTTGATTTTGATGTCTTCCTGGTGCTTTTTGCAACAGGAACAACCTCCAAGGGCCCAGAACTGGAATTGGCACCGCAAGTCAGGTCAGAACTCCCAGCAGTGGAGTGCAAGGATGCTGCAGGTCTAGTCTTTGTGTACCTGAGACTTCTTAACAGGAGACAAGCTCTACTTCAAGTCCTTGGATAATCTTCTCAAGCAGGATACAGCAAAGTAAAAATCTAGTCCTTTCCACTGCCCACAGACAGAAGTAGGAACTGCAGGCCAACCCAGCAAAGCAGTGAGGTTCCGTAAAAATTATTACGACCTTCTGGGCATTACCGAATATGGACGAGTTTGGTATCTACGAACCGTAAATGACGAGTTCGGCAAGTGTGTGTATTTTCGCTACGCTACCTGCCAGGGTTCGTCTAATATTACGTGTTCTTCATCCGAACCCTTGGGTTCCATTTTAGATACGGCATCCATTTTTCTTGCCCTCACGTAGTCAGCGAGCAGGTAACTGTTCGCCCCTTGACCCCCTAGTTCCCAAGCCTTGCGGAAGACGCACATTCCTTTCATGCGTCTTTATGGCCGGAGGAATGACACAGCAAAGGCAAATGGCTCAGCTTGAGGGTAATCTGGTCGTGCCGGCCTATTGTGACAGCCGTGCAGGAGATGGGATCCAACTCTTTGATCCTACGATCATGCTTCCGATATTACCCCCACACTCTTTTCTCTACACGTGTCTGACTTCCTTGCAGCTGCTCTTGTCTCTTCTTCTTTGTCATTTACAACTCTAATGGGTGTGCCTAATGGTGGGAAGATGTACTTTTACAGTTGGGAACCGACATTGCTACTGTAATCATGTTCCGGGATTCTGAACACATGAAAGCGACCCCTTTTGAAGTTTACTGTGGGAACTGAATTGTAATCTTTTGTCCACATGTTGTGCAATGGCAACATTTTGTATAAAAGAGAGCGAACTACATATGCAATTCGAAGCAGACTCGCAGAACCTACATGTCCATGTACTTCTTATGACTCTTGTTTCCCTGCAGTAATAAAAGCTGATCTTTGACGCCGAAGGAAGTGTCCCGTGTCTCTGTAGTTTGTGCGCCGAAACAGGTATCCCATGAAGGTTATAGGTGTTGTTCCCTGGCACCGCTGGTACTGTTAAAAGTCCAGTCCTTCAGTTGGCGCCCAATGTGGGGCGACTTCAGCGGTACCGGTCCAAAGCCTGATGATCGTGAGGAACTTCGTGTGAAATCTCCGAGGGAAGGTGCACCCCGCTTCATCGATCCTGTTGTCGAAATAAGTGGCCCGACGATTTTCCCTGCGAAGATTCCCGCCTCCTGACGGCTGCGACGGACCGATGCCCTGACTGTCGACCTGTCTTCGACGCCCGGCGCAGACCTTACGTACAAGCGAGACGATAAACGGACCTTCCTGGTGACGCCATTGAAGTTCTGAGTTAAGTATTTGTGGGTCGCTCCCAGTCCTTAGTGGTTGTTCTAGCTTTTTGAAAGCTTTGTTGTAGTCTTTAAGGCTTTGTTGTAATAGCTCACCGAGCTTTGTAATAGCCTCCTCAGGCTTTGTGGTTAGCTCTCCGAGCTTTGTGATAGCCTTAAGGCTTTGTTGTATTGCATGGTTCCATTGCATTTGTGGTTCTTAGTATTGGTTCTTAGTATTATTTGACAGTTGCAATTGCCAAAAACCGAGGGTTTTGACTTACACGAGGTTTTATTGCTTCGGTAATCCTTGAAGTTTGATACTAGGTTAGTGTGCATGATGCCTAGCCATAGTGGTTTGTTTCGTATTTTCAAATGTTGCGCAATGGATTCCCGGTTGGAGGACTCGTGTCCGATACCTCCAGTTGGAACTCCGATACATGACCTTTATAGTCGACATGGGGTGGGTCCTATAATATATAATGATTACTGGATCCGGTATACAAAGAAAGACGGTGACCTTAGATGGCCACCACATGGAACTTTTGAACTTTCGATTTTAGATAATCTTGAGGCTAAATTATTTTTAAAGAAAGCTAGGCCAGCTATGTTCGATTCCTTTCGGATATGGCGTAAAGAGGCCAAGCAGAAAGAAATCAAACAACTTAAAAAGGATCAAAAGCAAGGGTTCGTTCCGATAATGCAAACTATACGAGAATGTAAACAGGATAAAGAAGAAAAGGAAATGGAAATCTCTACTAGATTGCGTCACATGAAAATAGATAAATGTTACCCGGTTTTACCGAGTAGTCTAGAGAAGAAAGAAGAAGATTTGAAGGAGGATTCCTTGTTATCATATTTGATGAAATCACCACCTCCTTATGTACAGGGTGCTACTGCTCCTGTAGCTGCTCCTGTAGTACCTCCTGTTGTACCCCTTGTTGCTCCAGCGGCTGCGGGTCAGCCCGCTGTTAACCCTACGTTTGTTCCACCACCTGTCCTTGTTCCTACTGCTCCTGTACCTTCGCAGACCGTTGCTTCTGCTACTCCGACTACCTTGTCCGTTCCTACTATGCCTTCCTTCACCTCCGGGGTTGTTGCCCCTGTTTTTCTTTCCCCTTCTGTTCGTAAGCGTGTTCCTAACTCTGTTGCTACCCTTTATTCACCTCTTTCTGGTCCGTTATTTTCGTCTGATTTATCTAAAACTCCTCAGAGACGGAGTCAGATCCCTAGTGGTAGGGAGAAAGAGACGTTAGTAACCATGGCACATAGGTGGATAAGACATCCTGCTAATTACACTCCACGTGTGGTTTTCGACACGTTTTCTCAGTTTAATGAGCCTACGCAGAGATTCGTGTTTGAAGAGATGTGTAACTTTTTGAGGGAAGAATGGTATAATGATGATGTAGATAATGTACCGTCCGACATTATTGAACTTCAGAGTCACTTTTCGAACGGTATGATTATAGGTGAAGATGTACGACGTGCCGTGGAACGCTTATTAGCGTTCAGATCCACAGCGCATTCTCGGGTGTCATTAGATGATACCACTGAGAATTGGAAAGCGGTTCCTGGTCAGTATCCTATGAGAGAGGTTCCGCCACTTTGGGTGCCTGGTGACCCTGGTGCTGCCCCTCCGGTTTTACCACATTTTCGAAGAGTGTGGATACACCTACCATGGAAACGATCGGAAGTGTTGCAAGTGAAGCAATCCTTGCCCGATCCGCGTAAAAATCCGGCTGGTTATTATAAGGAGTTATCACAACTGGTGGAAGCTTCTATTATGAACCTTGCCGACATCGACATGTTGTTCGGTAATGTTGTACCGCAACCAGTTTGGGCTAAAATCCGTCAAGCCGATCACGCAGTTGAATTAGGGGGAGATTGGGCTGCATTGATAACGGCTGATGGACTACAAGTTGGTGGGGCTAAGCCTGACCAGCTGATCTTGGATTTGCCTCAGAAAATAATTACGCTCATGAAAACTCTCATGCCAGCGATGAAGGTGAACTGGGATAAGTTATCTGCCTGTAAGCAAAAGAAAGACGAGAGTGTCTCGGATTTCTTCACGAGGTTTGAGGACGCGTTTGTCGACCACAGCGGCCAGGACATGGGCGCTGAGGGAGGCCAGCGGTTATTTGTTGACAAGTTCGTGTCGAATTTGTTGCCTGAGCTAAGCAACAAATTGAAGAATTCAGAGAGTGCGTGGGCAGTTTCAACCCCTGCGCAAATACTAGCAACGGCCCAGTATTATGAGAATAGGGAAAAGGAAGAAAGTGATCGTATAGAAAAGAAAACGAAGGAGCTCAAAACGAAGGTTTTGTTGCAGCAAGCATTTCCTCCACGATCAAACCAAAATGATTCACAACAGCAGTATCGACCACGAGCACAGCCCGATAGGATACAGCCGCGCTCTGACAACTTTGATTATAGATCTTCACTTGGGTATAATCAGTGCGCATATTGTAGGAAAGAGGGACACCTAAAATATGATTGTCTTGCCTTACGGGACCGTCTGAATGGTGTGTCGACACGAGGAAACCGTGGTGGTGGTCCTCAACAGGCATTACGAGGTAGAGGTCGTGGTTCATCCCACAATCAGATTGATCGTCATCAAAATCAATCGGATGCGAATAATTGTTTTGACCAGCGAAACGCGGGGTCAGTTCGATCTGCACAGTATAATGTGGACGATTATTACGTAGAGCATGAGACTGTTGCAAACGACCATTACTAGGACAGCCAACGACAAAGAGAGGGAGTAGTGTCAGTTCCGGTCGATCAGAGTGGGCCTTACGTTGTAGTGGCTACATCGGGTGTAGTTGAGCCTTTTCTGTTAGACACTGGTGCGACGAAAAGTTCCATCATGCATTCGAAACTCCCTGGCGCACCTTTGTCTGGCTTAACGAACGTTTCCATTGGATTCTCTGGCGCCCCTGTTAGCAACCCAGTCTCTAGTCCTTTGCCTCTTATGATTGGACCTCGTGAGCTAACGGCTCCACTGATTCTATCTACAGGTTGTGGTGAGAATCTTTTGGGCCTGGATTTGTTAAAACGATTATATGCAACTTTGTATTGTTCCCCCGAAGGAGTGGAGCTTACATTGGGACGGAGAGTGATCTCTCCCATGTATTTATCGGTCGATAAATTCCCACCGGAATTGAGTTCCCTCCCTGCGTCCTTATGGGCCACAGGTCCCAATGATGTGGGCCTGTTAGACATTCCACCCTATGTGATTCAATTGAAACCAAATGCGCGGTTACCACGTTTACCTCAATATCGTATTTCTCTTGAGGGCGAACGAGCGCTGTTAGCAATCGTTCATGATCTCATTGGAAAAGGTGTTGTTGAAGAAACTCGTGGAAACGTGTGTAATAGCCCTGTATTGCCAATTCTGAAACGAACTGACCCAACTAAACCTCCTGTGTATCGTTTCGTTATAGATTTGAGAGAGGTAAATAAAATAGTGGTTCCACAATTTCCTGTGGTTCCTGACATAACGGCCTTACTAACAATGATTCCGGCATCTGCCTCCTGGTTCACGGTGATCGATCTAAAGAATGCCTTCTTTAGCATTCCGATTGCAGAGGAGAGCAGAGACCTATTCGGATTCTCATTAGGTGGTCGCAGTTTTAGGCTAAAACGCGCTCCACAGGGCTACTGTGAGAGTCCGTCAATCTACAGCCAAGCACTTAAAGGTCAACTTGATGCCTTTGTTTTACCAACGGGTGCGGCTTTGATTCAATACGTTGATGATCTTTTAGTGGCAGCTGATACAGAAGCTATTTGCAAAATGGCTACGGTATCATTGTTACACTATCTACATGACCTACACCACAAGGTATCGCCTTCCAAGCTACAGTATTGTTGTCAAGAAGTTACCTATCTAGGTCACTTATTGTCAAGAGAAGGGAGAAGGTTGACCCCAGAGAGAATTGCAGCGATTTCCCGAATGACTGTGCCAAAAACCCAAAGAGATGTTCGTGCCTTTTTAGGTATTACGTCCTATTGTAGACAATGGATTCCAAATTTTTCATTGTTGGCGAAACCATTGATAGCTCTTACGTGCAAAGATGTTCCATCCCCATTGCCTTGGTCTGAAGAGTGTCAGAAAAGTTTTTCTGAATTACGTGATGCGTTGTGTTCGGCTCCTGTGTTGGGTACTCCTGACTACAGTAAGCCGTTTACACTATACGTTCACGAGAGGGATGGTTGCGCGTTGAGTGTTCTGACACAACCTTTTGGCGGCAAGCAACGCCCATGCGCCTATTTTTCTTCGACTTTAGACCCAGTAGCCAGAGCCTTGCCGAGTTGTTTAAGGGCAACAGCGGCAGCTGCGGCGTCCATTCGACAGTCCGCAGGTCTAGTCATGGATAATATGCTTACGGTGATGGTTCCGCATGCAGTTGACACTCTATTGAATCGAACGAAAACTCAACATCTGACGAGCGCAAGGTTGTCTGGATATGAGTTGACGTTGCTGGCCAGTCATATACGGATAAAACGATGTAATGTGTTGAATCCAGCAACATTGCTGCCGATCGACACAGAATCAAGTGGTGAAGCAGTACATGACTGCTATCTCAGAACTGAGGAGGAGACCAAGGGTCGTATTGACCTAAAAGATACTCCATTGACAAATCCCGATGGTACTTTGTATGTGGATGGTTCTTGTTTTAAGTTGCCGAATGGTGATGTGACGACTGCATATGCTGTGGTAACATTGAGAACGATTGTGGAAAGAGCAAGATTAAGTCAGAATTCAGCTCAGTCTGCTGAGCTGATCGCATTGACGAGAGCGTGTGTGTTGTCTAAAGATAAAGGGTGAATGTGTTTACAGATAGCAGTATGCGTTTGGTGTGGCACATAGTTTTGGACGACTGTGGAGAGAGAGAGGATTCTTTACGTCGCATGGCACGAAGATTCAACATGGTCAGCTTGTAAATGATCTTTTAGATGCACTCACATTGCCTAAACAGGTGGCCATAGTCAAATGTAGTGCGCATCAGAAAGTAACAGACGATGTGGGTCGTGGTAATGCGTTTGCGGATGAAACGGCTAAAGAGACGGCTAAAGATTTGACGAACAGAATGTATGTTACGAACTCAGTGAGATGGCCAACAGAAACTGGTATGTGTGAAGACACAATTGAAAGTGTGAAAGGAATACAGAATGAAGCCACTGAGATGGAAAGGACTAAATGGAGAGAGAGCACGGGAAGATTGGATGAGAATGGATGTTGGGTTGATTTATCAGAGAAACAGAGATGGATGTTACCGGATGCGTATGTGCTCGCTGTTGTTACAATGGCTCATGGTATGGCGCACATCAACACGAAAGGCATATGCAAGTTGTTGTCTCATGTATGGAAGAATGATGGGATTACTAAGTGTGCAGAGAGAGTGGTTAAGAATTGTATGGTGTGTTTGATGCACAATCCTGGTAAGGGCACCCCCACTCCTCCTGGCCATTTTGCCCCTCCTACATACCCTTTCGAAGTCATCCAGTTGGACTTTATCCACATGGACCGATGTAATAACTTGAAGTATGTGTTGGTTGTGGTGTGTGCATTCTCTAGGTGGATTGAGGCCTACCCCCTTAAGGATAACACGGCTTTATCCACGGCAAAAATTTTGCTCAAAGAATATTTTCCTCGGTATGGAATGCCTCGGGTCGTATGGTCGGATAACGGAAGTGAGTTTGTTGGGAGTGTGATGAAGAGTGTGTGTCGCGGTTTAGGGATTGTGCAAAAATTTCATAGTGCAAACCATCCACAATCAGCAGGCTTGGTGGAAGGATATAATGGCACTCTAAAACTGAAATTGGCTAAAATTCAGGCAACAACTGGTTTATCATGGCCCGACGCTTTGCCTCTAGCTCTCCTGTCGACCAGGGCAACTGTACACTCTCGAGTAGGGCTCAGCCCATACGAGATTGTGTTCGGCCGCCCTGCTAATGTATGGGGAGTCCCAAGACCTAAAGAATTTGATAGAATTGAATACCCTATGTTGATCGATTATCTTTATGATCTGACTGCTAAATTGAGTTTGATTCACCAACAGGTCTTTGAGGCTCTGCCGTCACAAACAGAGGGTCCTGGTCATCGGCTCCAACCAGGAGACTGGATCCTCGTCCGGAACTACGGACGAAAACGGAACCTTGAACCGAGATTTGTGGGCCCGTTTCAAGTGCAGCTGGCTACGAGGACGGCGGTTCGACTACACGGACGCCGGAACTGGGTACACGCTACCCATACTAAAAAAGTCCCGCTTCCTTTGCCGTCGGACACCTGGATGAGAAGAGGTCTTTCTTCATCTGAGACCGACACTCCACAACGTTTCGTTCCATTCAGCGAAGCTCGGCTTGTATCTGACACCGTTGTTGATTCCCCTCAAACAATTTCCTCCACGTCAGCCTTGGAAAATTTGACTGTTGAACAATCGCCTGAACAATTGAACACTCCTTTGCCGTCCAATCCACTGTTTGAAGATCAGACTCGCCCTGGAAGTAGCCGATACTTTCTTCGTCCACGAACAAGCCACAAATAAAAAGATTTTTTTGTTTCTAGGTTCTACATTGCTCTGAAAACAGTGGACATTATATATTGTGTATCTTTTTCTTTTTTCGTACAGCCAGGAACATTATTTAGCTAGAACCTACCATCCAGGTTGACCGTAAGGCCGTGCGGGTACTTCCTTCTGTTTAGCAGCTATCGACACAAGGTCGGTTTCTTTTATCGATTTCTGGGAACTCCTGGGAATTGGTAATCGCTACTCAGAACGAAGTGCGTCAAGAACGTTGCGGACGGTCGTTAGGGGATGGAATCATCATTGTCTGAGCTGTCGAAAAGAGAGGAAATGTTGGCGCAAAGATCTGCATTGCATAAAATGTTTCATACGAAATGGTTTTTCTCACAGGTGATCATACTGTTCCTCACCATATCTATGTTACTGGTAGGGGGAGTATATTATGGGTCCCAGTTCTTATTGTCTTCTGCTACACCTACTCTTCCATCTCATGATCTATATTTCGTTTCTACTGTCTCTCCACATTCCTTTTATCTTCTGCCTCAACACGAACAAGTCAGACGTGCGGAATTCAGAAACAACTCTTTTATCCAACTCTTGCATCAGCATCAGTTAGTGGTAAACACTACCAATTGTTGGGTGTGTGGGTTAATGCCACATACCATGGATAAAGGTATTCCGTACTTAGTTCTGCCTTATAGTGCACAAGGGTCAGCTCGAGCATTACAAACTATGTTCCGTAGCGCACTAGAATTGAGTTCCCTCCCTGCGTCCTTATGGGCCACAGGTCCCAATGATGTGGGCCTGTTAGACATTCCACCCTATGTGATTCAATTGAAACCAAATGCGCGGTTACCACGTTTACCTCAATATCGTATTTCTCTTGAGGGCGAACGAGCGCTGTTAGCAATCGTTCATGATCTCATTGGAAAAGGTGTTGTTGAAGAAACTCGTGGAAACGTGTGTAATAGCCCTGTATTGCCAATTCTGAAACAAACTGACCCAACTAAACCTCCTGTGTATCGTTTCGTTATAGATTTGAGAGAGGTAAATAAAATAGTGGTTCCACAATTTCCTGTGGTTCCTGACATAACGGCCTTACTAACAATGATTCCGGCATCTGCCTCCTGGTTCACGGTGATCGATCTAAAGAATGCCTTCTTTAGCATTCCGATTGCAGAGGAGAGCAGAGACCTATTCGGATTCTCATTAGGTGGTCGCAGTTTTAGGCTAAAACGCGCTCCACAGGGCTACTGTGAGAGTCCGTCAATCTACAGCCAAGCACTTAAAGGTCAACTTGATGCCTTTGTTTTACCAACGGGTGCGGCTTTGATTCAATACGTTGATGATCTTTTAGTGGCAGCTGATACAGAAGCTATTTGCAAAATGGCTACGGTATCATTGTTACACTATCTACATGACCTACACCACAAGGTATCGCCTTCCAAGCTACAGTATTGTTGTCAAGAAGTTACCTATCTAGGTCACTTATTGTCAAGAGAAGGGAGAAGGTTGACCCCAGAGAGAATTGCAGCGATTTCCCGAATGACTGTGCCAAAAACCCAAAGAGATGTTCGTGCCTTTTTAGGTATTACGTCCTATTGTAGACAATGGATTCCAAATTTTTCATTGTTGGCGAAACCATTGATAGCTCTTACGTGCAAAGATGTTCCATCCCCATTGCCTTGGTCTGAAGAGTGTCAGAAAAGTTTTTCTGAATTACGTGATGCGTTGTGTTCGGCTCCTGTGTTGGGTACTCCTGACTACAGTAAGCCGTTTACACTATACGTTCACGAGAGGGATGGTTGCGCGTTGAGTGTTCTGACACAACCTTTTGGCGGCAAGCAACGCCCATGCGCCTATTTTTCTTCGACTTTAGACCCAGTAGCCAGAGCCTTGCCGAGTTGTTTAAGGGCAACAGCGGCAGCTGCGGCGTCCATTCGACAGTCCGCAGGTCTAGTCATGGATAATATGCTTACGGTGATGGTTCCGCATGCAGTTGACACTCTATTGAATCGAACGAAAACTCAACATCTGACGAGCGCAAGGTTGTCTGGATATGAGTTGACGTTGCTGGCCAGTCATATACGGATAAAACGATGTAATGTGTTGAATCCAGCAACATTGCTGCCGATCGACACAGAATCAAGTGGTGAAGCAGTACATGACTGCTATCTCAGAACTGAGGAGGAGACCAAGGGTCGTATTGACCTAAAAGATACTCCATTGACAAATCCCGATGGTACTTTGTATGTGGATGGTTCTTGTTTTAAGTTGCCGAATGGTGATGTGACGACTGCATATGCTGTGGTAACATTGAGAACGATTGTGGAAAGAGCAAGATTAAGTCAGAATTCAGCTCAGTCTGCTGAGCTGATCGCATTGACGAGAGCGTGTGTGTTGTCTAAAGATAAAGGGTGAATGTGTTTACAGATAGCAGTATGCGTTTGGTGTGGCACATAGTTTTGGACGACTGTGGAGAGAGAGAGGATTCTTTACGTCGCATGGCACGAAGATTCAACATGGTCAGCTTGTAAATGATCTTTTAGATGCACTCACATTGCCTAAACAGGTGGCCATAGTCAAATGTAGTGCGCATCAGAAAGTAACAGACGATGTGGGTCGTGGTAATGCGTTTGCGGATGAAACGGCTAAAGAGACGGCTAAAGATTTGACGAACAGAATGTATGTTACGAACTCAGTGAGATGGCCAACAGAAACTGGTATGTGTGAAGACACAATTGAAAGTGTGAAAGGAATACAGAATGAAGCCACTGAGATGGAAAGGACTAAATGGAGAGAGAGCACGGGAAGATTGGATGAGAATGGATGTTGGGTTGATTTATCAGAGAAACAGAGATGGATGTTACCGGATGCGTATGTGCTCGCTGTTGTTACAATGGCTCATGGTATGGCGCACATCAACACGAAAGGCATATGCAAGTTGTTGTCTCATGTATGGAAGAATGATGGGATTACTAAGTGTGCAGAGAGAGTGGTTAAGAATTGTATGGTGTGTTTGATGCACAATCCTGGTAAGGGCACCCCCACTCCTCCTGGCCATTTTGCCCCTCCTACATACCCTTTCGAAGTCATCCAGTTGGACTTTATCCACATGGACCGATGTAATAACTTGAAGTATGTGTTGGTTGTGGTGTGTGCATTCTCTAGGTGGATTGAGGCCTACCCCCTTAAGGATAACACGGCTTTATCCACGGCAAAAATTTTGCTCAAAGAATATTTTCCTCGGTATGGAATGCCTCGGGTCGTATGGTCGGATAACGGAAGTGAGTTTGTTGGGAGTGTGATGAAGAGTGTGTGTCGCGGTTTAGGGATTGTGCAAAAATTTCATAGTGCAAACCATCCACAATCAGCAGGCTTGGTGGAAGGATATAATGGCACTCTAAAACTGAAATTGGCTAAAATTCAGGCAACAACTGGTTTATCATGGCCCGACGCTTTGCCTCTAGCTCTCCTGTCGACCAGGGCAACTGTACACTCTCGAGTAGGGCTCAGCCCATACGAGATTGTGTTCGGCCGCCCTGCTAATGTATGGGGAGTCCCAAGACCTAAAGAATTTGATAGAATTGAATACCCTATGTTGATCGATTATCTTTATGATCTGACTGCTAAATTGAGTTTGATTCACCAACAGGTCTTTGAGGCTCTGCCGTCACAAACAGAGGGTCCTGGTCATCGGCTCCAACCAGGAGACTGGATCCTCGTCCGGAACTACGGACGAAAACGGAACCTTGAACCGAGATTTGTGGGCCCGTTTCAAGTGCAGCTGGCTACGAGGACGGCGGTTCGACTACACGGACGCCGGAACTGGGTACACGCTACCCATACTAAAAAAGTCCCGCTTCCTTTGCCGTCGGACACCTGGATGAGAAGAGGTCTTTCTTCATCTGAGACCGACACTCCACAACGTTTCGTTCCATTCAGCGAAGCTCGGCTTGTATCTGACACCGTTGTTGATTCCCCTCAAACAATTTCCTCCACGTCAGCCTTGGAAAATTTGACTGTTGAACAATCGCCTGAACAATTGAACACTCCTTTGCCGTCCAATCCACTGTTTGAAGATCAGACTCGCCCTGGAAGTAGCCGATACTTTCTTCGTCCACGAACAAGCCACAAATAAAAAGATTTTTTTGTTTCTAGGTTCTACATTGCTCTGAAAACAGTGGACATTATATATTGTGTATCTTTTTCTTTTTTCGTACAGCCAGGAACATTATTTAGCTAGAACCTACCATCCAGGTTGACCGTAAGGCCGTGCGGGTACTTCCTTCTGTTTAGCAGCTATCGACACAAGGTCGGTTTCTTTTATCGATTTCTGGGAACTCCTGGGAATTGGTAATCGCTACTCAGAACGAAGTGCGTCAAGAACGTTGCGGACGGTCGTTAGGGGATGGAATCATCATTGTCTGAGCTGTCGAAAAGAGAGGAAATGTTGGCGCAAAGATCTGCATTGCATAAAATGTTTCATACGAAATGGTTTTTCTCACAGGTGATCATACTGTTCCTCACCATATCTATGTTACTGGTAGGGGGAGTATATTATGGGTCCCAGTTCTTATTGTCTTCTGCTACACCTACTCTTCCATCTCATGATCTATATTTCGTTTCTACTGTCTCTCCACATTCCTTTTATCTTCTGCCTCAACACGAACAAGTCAGACGTGCGGAATTCAGAAACAACTCTTTTATCCAACTCTTGCATCAGCATCAGTTAGTGGTAAACACTACCAATTGTTGGGTGTGTGGGTTAATGCCACATACCATGGATAAAGGTATTCCGTACTTAGTTCTGCCTTATAGTGCACAAGGGTCAGCTCGAGCATTACAAACTATGTTCCGTAGCGCACTAGATTCCTACCCCCATCGAGAACCACGCTCAGCAAACTGGTCCTGGCCCGTACCACAAGACTCTGGCGAGAGCTATTGCAGACTTAGATAGAGATATTTTTGACGCATCGCTCATCCCAGAGGAAGAGGTGCGAGCATATAAGGAACTAAGTGAGGCTGAGTACAGCTTATCAGTGGGTGAGAGGCAGCTTAAAAGCTCGCCACCGATATGGATTGTACCTCACCTTGGTAATTTCTGCTTGAAAGGTCTTGGTCGAAATCCGAGAGCTCAGTTTGGGGAGAGTGCTTGTACCGAGACGTATGTCTTACCGACGCTCTCCTCCCCTGTCTTCCTGCCTGCCAAGGGTACCTACTTTGTATGTTATGATCGAGCCTATACGTGGTTACCTCATGACTTCTCGGGTACCTGCTATATTGCGAATCTTTTGCCTCCGACTTTCACTGTGGCCTCTGATTACCACAGAACTAGAATTGTGAGAGGTGTGGTTAGCAAAGAAGATACTTCCGGACAAGAAGCGGGAGACTTCTTTAAGGGTTTCCTACCGTTCTGGGGACCGATGGTTAATAGCAGGAACCTGAGGCAGTTAACTCGTGTAGTAGAATCAACTGCCAACATAACTGCAAATGCCCTTGGTAATTTGACAGCCGAACTCCAGGCGGATAGACTAATGACGTTGCAGAACCGTATGGTTCTAGATATCGTTCTAGCAGATAGAGGTGGGGTTTGTAAAGTCATCCATTCGAGCTGCTGCGTATTCATACCTGATAACGCTCCAACGGTTTATCAAGCCATCTCTAAGTTGCACAAAATTTCGGAGTCCATACACGTGGACGAAGGAAATTGGACGCTTCTGGGATGGTTTTGGGGTCTGATGTCGACTTGGGGTTGGAAGATTCTGATGATCATAGGGGTTGTTGTGACATTTCTGTTCTCATGTTGTCTTTGTGTGCAATGTGGTCCTGCCTTATGTGGCCTTTGTGCTACGACGTGTATAAGACAGCCCGTTGTCACCAAAGAGGCATTGAAGGATAGAATAATGTATCAGCAACATCTAAATGATCTGATGAGTATCGAAATTGATTATGATTCCGACTAGTGCTTGCCTACATGAGGGCAAAAGGACCGTCTGAGGTTCCGTAAAAATTATTACGACCTTCTGGGCATTACCGAATATGGACGAGTTTGGTATCTACGAACCGTAAATGACGAGTTCGGCAAGTGTGTGTATTTTCGCTACGCTACCTGCCAGGGTTCGTCTAATATTACGTGTTCTTCATCCGAACCCTTGGGTTCCATTTTAGATACGGCATCCATTTTTCTTGCCCTCACGTAGTCAGCGAGCAGGTAACTGTTCGCCCCTTGACCCCCTAGTTCCCAAGCCTTGCGGAAGACGCACATTCCTTTCATGCGTCTTTATGGCCGGAGGAATGACACAGCAAAGGCAGATGGCTCAGCTTGAGGGTAATCTGGTCGTGCCGGCCTATTGTGACAGCCGTGCAGGAGATGGGATCCAACTCTTTGATCCTACGATCATGCTTCCGATATTACCCCCACACTCTTTTCTCTACACGTGTCTGACTTCCTTGCAGCTGCTCTTGTCTCTTCTTCTTTGTCATTTACAACTCTAATGGGTGTGCCTAATGGTGGGAAGATGTACTTTTACAGTTGGGAACCGACATTGCTACTGTAATCATGTTCCGGGATTCTGAACACATGAAAGCGACCCCTTTTGAAGTTTACTGTGGGAACTGAATTGTAATCTTTTGTCCACATGTTGTGCAATGGCAACATTTTGTATAAAAGAGAGCGAACTACATATGCAATTCGAAGCAGACTCGCAGAACCTACATGTCCATGTACTTCTTATGACTCTTGTTTCCCTGAAGTAATAAAAGCTGATCTTTGACGCCGAAGGAAGTGTCCCGTGTCTCTGTAGTTTGTGCGCCGAAACAGGTATCCCATGAAGGTTATAGGTGTTGTTCCCTGGCACCGCTGGTACTGTTAAAAGTCCAGTCCTTCAGCAGCACACAGCAAAGGGGCAGTACTCCTCCTGACAGCACAGCTCTTCTTATTGGCAGGGTTCTGTTGTTCCAGAAGTGCAGCCGCGGCTCATGCAGGTAAAAGTGGTGGGGCCAGGTGGAGGGGAATTTTGACAGACGACAAGGGAAAATTATTTATTTATTTAATTTTCCCTCATCATCATCCGTCTAAACCCCCTCCCTCCCACCCAGCCCCACCACTCTTACCTGCACAGGCCACGGCTACAGAAGTGTGCTAAAATTCTGAGGTCAGAGCCCCACTACTTATACTACTTTCAACCTGTGAAGTATGCAGGTTTCAGAGAAAGCCTCTCTTGCTTAGTAGAACCAATTCTGTCCTCCCTGGTCCAGCCTCGCTACAAGGGCTGGAGCTATCATTGTGAAAGGCAAACACAGCCCATTCAGGTGCAGGTGACAGCTCCTCCCACCACTCTAGCTCAGGAAGACACATCAGCCTGGTGATGGGCTATCAGGATATGCAGGGCACCCTTCAGCTCCCTTTTGTGTGACTGTCTAGAGTGAATGCACAAACGTTCCCTGTCAGTCTAAACCAGAAGGTGATTCCAGAGGCAGTCAGAGGCACAGACTGGTAAAGCAAGAAAATGCCCACTTTATAAAAGTGGCATTTTCAAACTCACAATTTAAAACCCATCTTTACTCAAATATGTGTTATTAAATTCTGAGCACAGGGAGCCCAAACACCAAATCTCTAGCTGTTCCGAATTGAAAGTTGCACTTCGAAAATCTTAAAAGGCAGCTCAATAATAGCCTATGGTAGAGTTAGTTCTTGAATAGTGAAAAACTAAATTGGCAGTATTTTTCTATCAAGACGTTTAAACACATCAGTGCATGTCCTGCCTTTCATATACACTGCCCTGGCCACGTAGGCCAGGTACCTTGGGTCTACCTCGGGGCGGCTTACAAGTAGTAAAGGGAGGTTTAAGGCCTAGCAAGTGGGTGCACTTTCCAGGTAGACATGGCAGTTTAAAACTGCACTCACAGACTCTGCTATGGCAGGCCTTAGACAAGTTTAAAGGGCTACTCACGGTTGACACAACCAGTGCTGCAGACCCATTAGTAGCCTTTGATTTACAGGCCCTGGGCACAAATAGTGCACTTTATTAGGGACTTATCAGTATGTCACATATGCCAAGCATGGGTAAACCAATCAGAATTACAATTTACACATGGAGCAAATGCACTTTAGCACTAATTAGGAGTGGTAAAGTGCTGAGAGTCCTAAAGCCAACAAAAACAGGGTGGGAAAAATAGGAGACAAAAGGGAAAATATTTGGGGGTAATCATGCAAAAAGGGCCAGGTCCAACAATGTTAACCTATGTTAAAAGCACAAAGAATAACGACCTCCACAGACCATATTAGAGACAATCGCTCTGGTGCACTAAACCAGGTCAAATCAATTTGCACCATTCTTACTACAGATGGGAGTTAGTCCAGGTAAGTATTGAAAAACTTTCCAGTTATTTTCCCCACTTTTCCAGTGTGAAAGATCGGACTATGTTTGAGTCAAAATTATTCTGTCCCATTTTTTATTGAGATTAGTAGTAAAATCAGGGCAATATGCATATGCACTATTAGGGTTCGTAGTGGGCTGGGGTTTCTTTATTGAAATCTCTTTGGCCCAGATGTACAAAGCTTCCCATTTGCATTTGTTAAATAGTGACTCCATGGGAATTGCTACTTAAGAATTTCAAAGGATATGTACTAAATTTGCGATTTCCAAATAGCGATTCCTACAAAGTAGGAATCGCTGTTAGGGAATCGCACATAGGAAATGCCATTGCATTCCCGCCTATGGGCAAAATAAGAAATGGTTTGCATTTCCTAAACTGCACTTTCCTAATAGGAAATTGCAGCATAAAAAAATGCAAAGCCCGAATTTCCTACTGCCCATGTAAGTGCACATATACCCCAGTGGCATATTTGCGCTTCATGTCACATTAAAAAAATCATTTTTTTATGTAGTTTTTAATTTTCCACATGGTTACTATTTACTTCAAGTCGATGGTAATAACATTGCCTAAATGCCTGATTCGCAATAAGGAAATGCTTGGTACTTGTGCTTTAGGAATCGCAAATAGGTAACCCCTATTTGCGATCCCTAAATCGCCGTCCAATTTTCTACCAGATGCCAAATTGCGACCACTTTTGGCCCTTTGTACATCTGAAAAGAAATAGAGGTTCAGCACATTAAGAAATGCTAAATAGCCTCGTACATCTGGGCCTTTGATACCGGAGAAATAATTTTTTTTATGCAAATGTACGTTATACAGGTTTAGTATTAGCATTGTATTTCACTTCCTTGGTGTTGGCACAGACGAAAAACATTTTGTAATATGGGCAGGGACTCCATTTCATATTACACAAGCAGTAAAATAGTGTTAAATGGTTGTATCCATATTTGCAACAGTATATAGTTTCTGTCATATTTTCCTAAATGTCTACTGCTACCATTGCTAGGAACTCTCAGTAGGTAAGCTGTGTTTTGTTATTGGTGTAATGATGTTATGCTATGTTGTTTGTGAATAACTCCGATTTTTTATAATACGCAAATACAGTTTAACTCCCATCTGATAAATTGACTTGGCAAGTTAATCACTCACTGCTGACATCTGGCGAGACCCATAGACGTTTGACCTTTGCTGGGGTACCTCAGTATTTAATCCATCTGAGGGTAATACATTGAATACCTTGAAATTGAGTAAAAGTAAGCCCTAGGCTGTTATTTGCAGCCCATAGAAATTGAAATAACAAAAACTGTAGTATTACACAATGTGTAAAACATGTTATTACATAGTAATGTAATACCAAGTGTAAGAAAGACCATACAACTGTAGAAGGACATCTGCTTCAATGACGATGATTTCTTAAGTTATGGATAAATACATATTTCAGTATATCTGGATCAGAATCATGTTACAGAGACAAGCATTAAGTATGGACATCTCACAAAAGATGTGCTTCAGTGAATGATTTATCACTTTGAGTGACATCTGGGAGCTACAGAATTAGGATTTTCAGAAACCCACAGAAAGGAAGAATATTGTGTAGTGATTAGTAGTGTACTGCATTTAGTTATAATACAAGTGATTCTGCAATTCCTGTATAAACGCATGTCTCTAATTTTTTTAGTCAGTGACTTGTGACACACCAGACTGTAATGAGTTATTGCAGAGTTCTGATGACACAGGGCCTGCTGCCAGAGGCAGTAGCCGGTGTAAATGGCAGAACAGGTCATGGAGCAGCTGTTTAAAGCAAAATAAAATGAAATGTTGCTATTCTTTATTCTTCTTTATTTTTCTAGCTTAAAGTGACTAGCACCGAGAGCATGAATATTTTTTATTTTCCTTGGATAATTATAGAATTTTCTGTATATTTCTACACATTCTCAACTACTGCCACTTTTTATTTTAAAAGACTGACTAGTATTGAGTTGTTTCTTTTTGTAACAAATATCCAACTCGTTTTTGATGTGTTTAATTTTGCACTAGAGGTTTTATTTTTATTTTTCATGTTGACAAACATGATCTCTCTTTCATATGAAAGAGCTATGTACCACGGTTTTAAGTGGTGTGTGGGAAAGTCGATGTGTGTCGATGTATTATACCGGATAAAATACCTCCTTCAGTACATGATAAGGATTTTGCAAGTAACATTGGAGTTTCATAACCTTATAATGGACCTCGGTCATTCGTACCCCGAAATGCCTGGTTTAAATTAATCCAACTACATAGAGCATAACTCACCCCGGAGAAAATGAATCGTTATTTGACAAGAGAAGATGCACAATAGCCTAGGTGGGTTGTATGACGTTACAACGCGCACTTTTACTACGCATACCTTTACAACGCATTTTTACAACGCAACAGCCATTACAACACATTCCATTACAACGAAATTTTAAAAACTCCATTTACAAACGCATTCCATTACAACGCATAATACCTTTACAATGCATACCATTACAACACATAACATTACATTGCATGTTTGGTAAGTATTGGATAGTGCAGGGGTAAAAATTACTATTCTAACTCCAGGGGGGTGCAACAGTAGGGTAGGTGTTGGATAGTGTAGGGGTAAAAATTACTATTCTAACTCCAGGCGGTGCAACAGTAGGGTAAGTGTTGGATGGTAATGTTATGCGTTGTAATGGTATGCGTTGTAATGACTGCATTGTAATGACATGCGTTGTAGTGGTGTGCGTTGTAGTGTCATGCGTTGTAATGGTTGCGTTGTAATGGCATGCGTTGTAATGGATGTTACGTTGTAAAAGTTTTGTTGTAATGGTAGTGCGTTGTAAAAGTTGCGTTGTAAAGGTTGTTTCCCCCTAGGTGTATCCACCTTGATACCGACATCATACACATGTTATGGGCATGTCCTAAATGACAGGAATATTGGGAAGAGATAATATCACACTTACTGGATTGCACAAGTAGGCAGCTTTCTAACACCTGGAAGATATGCATCCTGGTAGTATTTCAGAGAGAGAAAAAACACAGAGCCACGACCAGTTTGTAGATCTGGGTCTGATTGTGGCCAAAAGACTAATGACTAGACATTGGAAATCCTGTGAACCACGATTAATATTAGCTTGGTCCGGTCATTCCTCAATTGGGCAAGGGCTGAAGAGGTATCTCTATGAAGGGAAGCCACCTTAGGACTACGTAAATACCCCATAATAGACAGCTGGAAGACGATTCTATTGTCGCTTCAAGTAAACTTAGACCTTGTACAGGAGTCCAGCATGATTATTTCTGGGGGTGCTGCAGCAGCCTCCAGAACCCATACTTCTATCGCCTATGCATCTGAGGCCTTGTAGACACTATCACAAACTTGCATAGTGGAATAAGCCTAATGAAGGGGTGTAGCCTTGGGCAGTTAGCAAAGCTGAAATACTCAAACCATCCTCTGTAGGGTTGTTTTATTTTATAAGGTAGGCAACAGAGAGACCTTTCCCCTAGAACTAGTCAACTTCATATAATTAAGATTGAGGAGAGGAACAGTAGGACCCAGTGTGGTGAAGATTATTAGGCATTGATCAAAAATTCTAAGCTAGTAGGACACAGCTCACCCTAGATTCAAACTACAAAAGTCCATAAAAAAATCGTAAATTACGCTTTTGTTGTGAAATGTGCTTTGCTGGTCTTGCGCATCATTTTTTTAACCCCACCACACACCTCTTGTTAAAATGTTTTGCGGAATTTCTCGAAATTTCACAAAACTTTCATGTAATTACATGAGACAAAGTTATGCAATTTCACCCATCATTTCAATAAGATACTGCTGTCTTCTACCCTGATGTTCATTCAGTTCCCTAAGTAAACAACACTTTTGGGAAATTTCTCAAAATTCTCTTAACGCAAAATTCAGAAAGTCTTTTAATTTTACTGGCATAATTAAAATTTCTTCCAGTGAAAATTATAAATCCTTACTGCACAAGAGGCATGGCCTTCATTTCTATATCCAATCAAGGATTTCACTATTATAGAAGCGTCACAATAAAATATAACGACAATTGTCTGTACTTCTGCCATCCACATTCTGTTCAATGTCCCTAATTAAAAGTTGTGCAATCTCGGTATGAGGACAACTGCTAGAGATGTACAGTGGTACCTGGATCTCCCTTGCTATTCCAGAATTCAACCAAATATCAGATGGCTGCTCGCCTGTAAATCCGCGTCAGACGGCTCACGTAAGCAAACACGATTTGTTGATGTACAGAGCTGCACTTCTGAAGCAGAGCAGAGAGAGAAACATCTGAGCTCCCTCCCAGTTAATCTCCCTGCATTGGTGTCTGCTGGCAGCTTGCTCTGTGCTGATTAGAGTCAAGGCTCCCCATAAACAAACTGCACCAATCAGGATGTACCGCCATCTTTCCTCACATGGCATGTTATCAATATGGAATGCAGTCTGATTTATTCATGTTTCAATTCCCATGTTGCATCTTTAGCAAAACAAAAACATTGATCAAAAGAGATGCGAAGAAAACTGATAGAGTACAACCAGCGATGGTACACAGCGTACCATTGAGAAGATTGTCAATTCTCATGCAAAACAGCTTCAAAGTCTTCCTCTTCTAAGGACAGTTCATCTACTAAATGTAGAACCAGAGGGCACAGTGGGAGGCGGTGGCAAATGCAAGCAAAAGTGGAAAAGAAAGCAGAAGCTGGCATTGCTCTAGCAAGCTCCTACAATGGCAAAGGATCACTCGTCTTATCCCTCAATGTCCTTGTGTTGTTTACCATCAGATGTGCTCACAAAGGATGCTAAGCAGCTGGAGAAACATAGAAATCCTTAAAGATTTACTGAAGCAACACATAATTCTGAATGAAATTGGAACTTTTACTGCTCAGCTACTAAACTTTCAACAGCTGACATTGAACTGATAGACCGGACAACTGATGTAACACTATGTAACGTGAATTACTCAGACTAGCTCATCAGAAAGCAGGATCATGAAATTTTCCTCGATGTATCTATATATATATTTATTTATTGCTCTATTTATTTATTCACTTATTTATTTTATTGGGGTATTTTTAAAGTGGAAACCTAGCTTCAGGAATCAGTGGGGTGCTGTTCATACGAGAGGACCAAAAAGTCTCAAGAGATCTTTTTTGCCAAAGAAGAACTGATGGTTGGTGAAGGATATCACGTAAAGGGCCAGATGTATGAACATTTGTTTCTGCGACTTGCAAATTGCGAAAAATTGCGAATCGCAAAAGCAAATGTACAACAGTGTCAGAGACACTGTTAGGGATTCCCAATGGGGCCGCAAAATGTGAGGCTAATGAATATTAATGAGCCACTCGCAATTTGCGACCCCATTGTGAATGGCTGACCCTCTCAAGGATGGTGGCCTGCTGGGCTCAGGAGACCTCCATGTCTGGGACTGCTTTTCAATAAAGCAGTTTTTTTAATTGCAGCCTGTGTTCCTTAAAGGAAAAAGGGATGCATTTAAAAAAGAAAAAAATGAAACGTTTTTGTTTAATTTTTTAAGGGCAGGTAGTGGTCCCTGGGACCACTGCCTGACCTTAAAAATTATTTTTGGAGCCAGTCACAAAGGGGAAGCAATCTCCTGGGGACCCCTTCCCATTTGCGACTCCATTACCACGTGTCTATATCCTTCTGAATGTGCTCAGAGTCAGGAGTATGTGTGTTTGTTTGACATGCCTCAGAAATATGTATTTTCCAACAGGGTGTGTAAACACAATTACATCTCATTAACTGTGGTTTATCACTTGCACTGTGTCATGTAGTGTCTTTTCATCATATGTGTCATATGAATGTACTATGTATAGTATATTTGTATCAGACATTCTGGAGTGTTTGCATCAGAGAAATGTGCCATATGTGTATGCATTGCATGTAACTTGTGTGTAATTTGAAGTATGTGTATCAGTCTGAGTATATAGGGCGTTGTGAGTTTACTGTGTGTCTTTCAAGAGTGTGCAGTGTCAGACGGGATCACTGACAGAATACCAGAAACATTGTGTGAATATAATATTGTATCAAAAATATCGAGTGTCAAAATATCGAGAAGGAAAGTGCAAATAGGTAAGTATAGATTTACTATTCTTAACTCCACATCGACGTATCATATTATCAAGGTACATACATATATGTGAAGTTATATATAGTGAAACTTTGCTTGTCAGTAGAAACTTACCTTCACGATATTTTTGTCTGAATATGCGATGTTACATCGCATGCGCTACAATGCATGCGATTACAATGCAAACCATTACTACGACTTGCTGTAGGGAGCGCGCTGGACTTAAGAATAGTATCATTTACTATTCCAACTCCAGGGTGTGCAACAATAGGGAAGGTGTTGGAATAGTAAATTATACTATTCCTAAGTTTAGCACACACCCTAAAGCAAGTCGTAGAAACGACTTGCGTTGTAACAACGCGGTCGCTGTAACAACCGCGCTGTATTTGCATGTGTTGTAGCGAATGCAATGTAAATGCTGTTTCCCTTTGTGTCCAAGATAATCTTGGCACGATATTTTCGTCCAAGACATTTGTGTTTAAATACCATCAAGAGTATGGAGTAATAAGTGAGGCATCTGTATCACTTGGTCAGTGTCTGTTGTGTGTGTCTGTTGTATATGAATCGCATAGAGGATGTGTATTGTGCTTCATTAAGTGTCTGTATTCATTAGGTGTGTCAGGTGTCTGCATTTATCTCAGGGTATATAGAGTCAGGAGTGCCTCAGAATTCAGGAGTATGTGTCAAAAAAATGAGGCGTGTTTGATTCCCTTTTGTGTTTGGTGAGTATATAGTCTGAGTATATATAAATTGAGGGGCGTGTGTGTATGTCAAGAAAATTTAGACTTAGATGTATGGAGTCAGGAGTGGGGCTTCTATATTTCAATGAGTGTGTGTGTGTTCATTGTGTGTATTGTGTGACGGGCATCTAAAGGATGGTTATTCATCAGGCATGTCCGGTGTCTATAATATGCTGAGTATATACCGAATAATGTGTGTCGTAAGTCAGCAGTGAGTGTATTTCAAGAGTATTTACAGACATTTGTATCACATGGAGGTTGTGAGCTCTGTGCGTGTATTGCTTGTTGTGTGTATTGGCTGCTGTAGAGGTTGTGTCTCATTCTTTGTTTCCGATGTGTGTACCATGCCTAATGTGCCTGTATCAGGAGTTGTGAAGTGTGTGCATCAGAGAAGTGTGCCCGGTGTGTATATCACATGTAGTGCATATGTGTTGAGTGTTTGCTGTGCAGTATGCTTACAATATGAAGAAGGATTGTGTATGAAATATGTTGTCTATGTGAACTCAGTCCATGTTCACAAGTGTTCACATTTCACTACTCTTCAGACTTTCAACACATTTTGTAAACATTTTGAACTTTAAATTACTCCTTGCAAATGTCTGTGAATATATACACTTTCGGACATTTGCTGTAAACACTTAGGGGCATATTCACGAGCCCCTTGCAACACCAGAGCGTCACTTTTTGGGATGCTACGGCTGCGCAAATGTCAAAATCATATCTACGAGGTCATGCAAAGTCACTATGCAAGGCTTTGAGTGGCCTCATAGATATGGAGTACGGCAAGGCAGCGCAAATAGTTGCGCTGCCTATTCTTCACTTAGGAAGTGTTCCATGGGTGTTGCATTGGGTTGTCCCATGCGAAACCCAGGGGTTTTGACTCTGCACAAGACTTACAACAGCATGTAAACTTGCAGAAGCGCCAAATCCTTATGCAGCACACATAGAAAGAGGAAAATGCCTCTTAGGTTTGTTTCTGTGCAGTAAGGTGCCTCTTCCTGCACAGAAAAATCCTGTCAACAATACCGGCACCCACGCATCATAGTGTAAGGGTGCCTGCATTGGAGCTAGGCTGCCGAAACAGGAGTGAGCCATTGGGAGATGCAAGCCACAGCTGTCACTATGGGAGAGGTCGGCAAAGAAGTATATGAGCGATCTAGTTGTAGATTTAAGACACAAATAAAATCTCTCCCAATGATCCCAAGGATATGTGCCCTCCTGGTAAGGACGACAGTGAGGCAGGCCAAAAAGGCCTGCATGTGCTACGTTCGGTGCATAAATATTACCTAGTACAAGGGGCCTAGCATCTAGCTGTCCCTCCACCAGGACATATCGCCTTTCAGGGTCTATTTCTGTGGCTATGCATCGAAAGGAAACCACAGGTCTAACCCATATAGGAGCTTCTTGGGTAAAGCCTCAAAATGTAGTGCTAATGATCAGACCAGCTTTTCTGTAGGCGCCTGTCTTCTCCTCCGGCTATGTGGGTTTCTTGGAGGAATGCTATCTGGGCATCTCGCCTTTGGATGAATTGCTGTACTGCATGTCACTTGCACGCTGTCCCCGTGTCTCAGATATTCCACGTCAAAATAAGCAATCTAGCCATAGTGCTCTGCACAGGGGAGGGGGAGGGGGAGGAGTAGGGAACCAGGGGCATCACAATATTTCTCAACGGTGTCAGCATGTAGCGTAGGCAATCCTCAGGACTGGACAATGTCGCACTGTATGGCCTTACAAACAAGTAAAGCAGAACCCTAACTGTGAACCCAGGGCGGTTGAGGAAACTCCAACTGCCCAAACAAACAACAAACAGTCCCATAGATAGGATTCTATGGGTCGTGTATATGTATATAGAACATCTTGCAAGAAGATTGTCGGGGTGGCTAGTATGCCGCGGTCAATTCAGTTTGACTGCAAAATGCATTGGCCATGTACAACTTAAGGGTGGTCTGTCGATCTGTTTCGTCTTACTGAAAGGCAGGAGGAAGCTAGAATGAGTCACGATGAAGACAGGTGCCAGAACCAGTCCTGCACGAGTGCCTGCACATTACGGGAGAGAATAGGGGCCAACATTCACTGTATCTCTGCAAGGAGACAGGCAGGCACTCCTCCCCAATCAATTGCATTGTTGGTTAGGGCAATTCACAATCATGGCCCGAGTGTCTGACCTGCAGTCCCTTCACACCAAAATAACTTCTTGGCAGGATTACTGATGTGGCACTGTCACTCACGGCACTCAAACCTGTCTCAGAAAGGGTGTCCTCAGGAGCCTGAGGCAGTGGGGATAGCTGCTCAGCTCACAAGGTGGTTGCAGTCAACAGCGCCTGGATTTGTTCTTCTTGGGCCTACGTCTGGGTGGGAGCGCCATTGACTCTGGGCTCTCCATTTCCATGGTTTCGGCGTTCACCCCACCACCTGGTTCCATCCGATTGGGATCGTGGCTTTGCTGTTGATGGAGCCGAGGACTCGTATCGGCACTGCTCGACCCAATCCCAGACACCTACTGGTTCAGTGAAGAAATAGCTGGATCTGTTTTCCATGGCCTTCCAATTAGCTGGGAATAGTAGTTAGTAGGTCAAGCATGCTTATCTTGCGCTACCAGAGTGTAATTTGGGAATACACATGAGTTTTATATAGTAGTGGCTCTGCAGCTTGAGCCGCACAATGGTTGGCCTCCTTATCTTTGTAGCTTATTAGACTGGCCACCACCAGCCGGGGAGGTGCCTCCTGTGGCGGCTGTAGCAACAGCACATGAAGTGCGCATTCCACGAGATAATGAGCTGATGGATTCGCAGGTGCTACGGCTTGTACCAACCATGTCTCGAAGAATATCACCGGGTCTGGGACTTTTGAGGAAGCCCTCGATTCATAGTTTGTTGCAGCTGGGCTGCCCCTCAGAGTCCTCTGCTGTGTTCTCCAGCTCATGGACCTTGGCTGTGAGGGGCCGTAGCTTCCCTTTTAGGTCAAACACTGTGGGCCGAAGCTCGTCCAGCATGCTCTCCACCTGCTTGACGCAGGCAAAGAGTTTTCTTTGGTCATAATGCAATAGTTCCAATTGGAGGGTTGTGCAACCGATGTGTGAGGGAGAAAGTCTCTTTTGGTAGCCAAAGAGTACGCAGTCACTCCCACAGCTGCCCTAAAACACAGGCTGCTATTTTAGGAGCCTGGGCTACACAGGGCTTGTGTACTGCTTGGCGTACGCCCACCTGCCTAGGCGCAGTTCCGTCTGTGTGCATCAGCTATCATACATGCTCCCAAGACTCAGAGACACAATGATGGCATCTTGCATGGAGAGGTGCTCCCCATTGAAGAGTCAAATTGTGCCAAAGCAGTGGGGGAGCCGCCAACCTGCATGAAAGCACACATGCAGTATGGGGGCTGTGTCAGCCTTGCTGCGTAGGCTGCTGCGGCGGCTCATCTGGGCCCATGTAGAAAGTCTTCGTAGAGGCTCAGCGACCCAGCTCCAGGGCCTCCTAGGCCTCCAAAAAAGGGGAGGGCGGTTTCCCATGCCGATGTCAGGGATCGGGAAAGTTGCCGCAGTGCCTTACAAACTCTCTCAGTGGCTTTCAGGGCTCACCAGGTCTATTGTCACGGCCCAAAGACTTGCACACAGGACTTGCGCGGTTGTGGTCAAGTTGAAGCATAATGTGAGTCCTCCAGCAGTCTCTCCCACCCCCCAAGGGCAGCCTGAGTGATGACGCCCACCCCCCGCATCACAAGCCTCACTCGTCAAGGCTGTGGCCCCATTGGTTCATTGTTCACGGAGTGGCGCTCCCCACACAGAAGGTTAAGAATGTCAAAGTAGTGGGCCCCAATCTGTGGGTAACCACGCGTGCCGTACGGAGGCCACTGCAGCCAAGTGGCATAGGCGGCTGCTGCGGCACCTCGGGGCCACTGGGGGAAAGAGACTCACAGTTTTGTTGGATCGTAGTGGCCCAACTCCTGGGGCTCCAAGGCCTTCAAGGGGGGAGTGGATCCTAGTGCCTATGTCAGAGGGCGGGAATGTGTTCATGGTGCAGTGCAAACACACAGACCTGTTTATAGGGCCTGCCTGGGTCTCGCAGGCTCAAACCTCGCCGCCTGATGACTTGCCCCCAGGCCACGCAGTCGTGATTAGGTCTAAGGCATTGCATAATACCAGCCTTCCAGCATTTCCTCCAGTCACGGAGGTGGCTCAAACAATGCCGCCAGCTGCCCACAACACAGGCGTCACCTGTTAAGGCTATCGGAGCACGGATTATGTTAGATGCGCCCGGATCGTTGGGTCGCTGGCTCATAACATGACACCGAGGAACTCCGTACCTTTTTTGTCTTCTAGCTTAACCCAGGGCAAGTACGTTGGACCTTTATTAAGCCCTAACTGTCCCTCTCTTTGTTGACTCATAACATGACTGCCATAGTGCCATGGCTAGCCACGCCCTGCCCAAACCTTGCTGCACAAGTCAAAATACTGTGCACAGTCAGGATTATCTGGCAGTAGTAGTTTGGGTGCAGGATCTGGTCGTATTCAGTGAGTAAAGGAATAACTTCAATCAAGTTCGATGTAGTATATTATCAAAAAACAGAAATTCACTGCAAAGTCTATAATTAAAGTGAGGTTATGGTTAGGATTACTTATAGCACCTTAATTCATGTTTACAAAAACATACCAACCTCAACTTAAAATCAAGAGTTAAAATGAAGTTATTGTTACAAAACAAAACGTAAGAACCACTGACGTGCTCCAATAATGATTAGCTCCTCGCTGTAAAGCTTGCACAGCAGCCTTGCAACCATTACTTGCATACCAAGTGCATTGATTATGGCCATACAAATTTTCTACTAATAGTAACAATTCGTCATTCAATAACAACACATACTCCCACCAATAAAGACTAAATTTAAGTTCAGCTCATTGATAGTTTTAATTGTAATCTAATATGGAATCTGACCTGTGAGATCATTTCTGAGTAGTTTGTTGCTGCACATAAACTAGGCTCTTCACCTCAAAGCGCTTGTGCTGTTACTTTCTGTTATATTCGGGCTTCACACCAGAAGACAAACCACCGCTTAATGTGGCCTGGAGGTTTGTGAACTCTGTGGATCTCCTTCAATATGAAATCTGTGATTGCATCAGTTACATCGAGGGTCATGAGCTTTGCCTTAGGTGTGTGAGTTGAGGTTCACATGGCTGTTGTGTGAGCTACATAACTATTTTTCTCTTCATTTTTCTACTCACAATGAAAGGATTTAACTAATTATATAACTTACTGTTTTTAATTAAAAAAAATCCCTATTTGAGAAAATTTCCATTTGAACATAACTGCTAAAGAATAATTATGCATCACAATACACAATGAGTAACATTAGAAAGCCTTTTATTGACATCTTGGGGTTTAAATATATTTTCAATCCACTTAGTCTTTGGCCTCTTGGTTTCGTCTTATGGTTTCTGTGGGGTGATACTATACCCCACAGTGTGCACATCGCTTACACTCACTAGGATCAGGCTGTTCCAGGGAGTGTGTGGTGGTTCATTGAAGATGATGGCCCCATATTAATTGCTGGGTACTTAGGTGAAATGCTAAAGAGCAAGTATTCCATTCAATCAATCAATTAATCAGGATTCCTATAGAGCGTGGCTAATCACTCAGTAGGGTCTCAAGGCGCTGGGGGCGGGGGGGAGGGGTTCTGCAGTTCAGTCAAAGAGCCAGGTCTTAATGTCCTTAGGCTGTGACTCTAATATTCTTAGCACTAGATGGGTTCAAATGGTCAGGCCACTAACTATCGGACGACTGTACTCTGACTTCCTGAGTAGTATAAAGAGCTACTTTCTTTCAAACTCTAGAATTGGGCGTGGTTGGCATAATGTGACATCTGGCTCACCATGTAAGTCTTGTTTCAGGATTCACATAGAGGTGCAAATCAACCCGGCTCTCAGGCATAGCAAATGGACTGCTTGGCAAATTGAATCACCCCCTGATTAAGGGCTGGTTGAGTCTGATAATCATAGGGTGGAGTGGAATGTAAAACATTAACAAATGGAAATATGATAGAGAAGCATGAGAATGGAGAAAACAGAAAATAGTTTGAATGATTTTGTGATTTGCAAATAAATAATTGTAAGAACAACTATTTCCCCAAGGAGGATTAGTAACATGTTGATAATGGTAATATACCATGAATAAAAGAGTGGTGCAAGAAACCTAACACCCTGTTGTTTCGTAGAGCACGGCACACATGGACACCAATCTGCAATTCTCAATGCATGAGCACATTATCAAGGGTTTGCAACCAGCAAAAGCATCTGTGCATCACAGAAACAAACACAAGTGTGGTCCAAGGTCAGTCAGTCTAGAATCGGTAACTATTTATATCATGAGGTGGGCACAACCGCTCTGTATATGTAATTGTGTCACAGAACGAGGTGTGTAGATTCTTTTGTGACAACGAAACATTCATCACATGCTTGTTTCATTCGTGCTAATCGTTGGTTCCTATCATTGTCCCGCCCCTCCAGAACGCTGCGTTCCGCCTCCGTCTTGCTGCTTACTGCTTGCATCAAGCGTTTGAGGGAGGTAGGAAAGCTTTTTCTCGCCGCCAAAGCTTAGAATTATATCCTTCGTTAACTGTGTGAGACCACATTTTGTAGGAAATTAAAAACTTGGCTTTTTCTTCTAGGCTTTAGGGCTTTGTTTGCGGGCTGCGTATCATTTGCCCCTTCCAGGGCTGGCTGTAACGGTGGTGGCCCTCGGTGCGACAATGTTTGTTGGCACCCCCACATGACCACCTCGACCATGGATTCCCTCACTAACACCCTTTAACAGTGCACCTCAAGTCTCCATAACTACCCCCTGTCAGATGCATTTAATTTCTCATACCAGAGTGGGGTGGCAGAGCACTTTACATCACACACACATTACACAGAGACAATCAATCCTATGTGTGTAAATCAGTGTATCGGAAATGTTACATAAGACAGAGGACTGCAAGGTGTAGGAGTCACATGTCATCCATACTGATAGGCAGGGTAGTTAAAGAGTGCCTGATCTGGAGAAGCACAAACTCAGAATTTAAAACACACCACCATGGTTGGGGGTCTCTTCAATAATAGGAATTTATTTCTATCCAAATAAACATTTTTTGCAACATTACTATATTGAAATACTAGGTAAACAATCATAAGTCTCTAATATATACCGTACAGTTTGCATGCAGCTCTTTGATGACAGTTAATAGCTCACTGCTTTATATTATGATTTTAACTTATAACCGGCAAGTAACAAAAGGATCCTTCTGATAAAATCAGTAACCCACTGACCTATTTACATTATATTCACTTTGTAATCAGCATTATGCACGTTCTTTGCAGCAGCCATATTAACCCTCTGTGCTACCTTACAATAAACAAAACACCTATCTCTCTCCAGTAAGAATATTAATCACTGAGTTATCATGACAATTTTGCTGCCTGAAAATTGCTGGAGGCAAGAAACACAGCAGCTGGTGCTTTTAAAACCGTAATATACTTGCAAACGCACCTGAAGTCAGCGCCCGGTGCGGTGGCACCAGTCGCTCCACACTAGTGCCAGCCCTGGTCCGTCCTCTAGCACCTGAACACTCTTTGGAGTAGTCATGCGCTCTTTAAATGTCCCTCATTCATTCTTTCATCATCAGTAATTATGTGATGTCTCACGTGATGTAATCAGCAAAAGGAGGGTGAGGCGACATCACCATTAGTGTTCCCTGGCTAATGAGGTTTGCACTTAATAGTGCATTAGAATTTTAAGAAGAAGGATGGGTGGACATGCAGGTGAGCAGGTGCACAGATCATAAGGCTGGCAGGTGGTTGGATAGATATCTCTGGGTGCTCTGCCATCCGTTTGATTCATTATTGCCCTGTTACAACTCACACCCGCACCTGCGGCATGCCCCTACAGCTTCTTCTGGCAAGGGTTGCCCTTTTAATTTCATTTTGTAGCCCATTACTTGTATTGATTGGAAGTAATCTTTCAGCTTCAGCAAGAATTGTTAATTAAAAACCGTTCTGAAAACAAGTTCGTATCCTTCTCCATATGTCTCTTAATGAAGAATTTCAAAACGAGTACTTTGTCATTGTACGGCGGGTGCATTGTGAGTCCAAGGAAGAAACAGCCATGGTACTAATCGGGGTTGTGTGCCATACAGAAACAGTTCAGGATTACCAACTAGGCAAAGTAGGCACCGGCCTAAGGGCCCCACTCCTTTAGGGGCCCCACAACAACAGATCAAAATAATAATGACTTGATCGTGTAAGAAAATTACAATAAAGCTTGCTTAAATATTGTTTCCAAAAGATTGAAGAAAATGAATTAACTCAAAGAAATGCAAATTTACAATAAAATACTCTGTGGTGAAAATTCTGTATAAATGTAATGTACCCATTAACAACTTAAACTACATAAACCAGAGACATCAGATTCTCATAACAGTTTGTCTCTTAAAAGCTCATCTTCTGGCAGCTGTCAGTTTGTAAACAAATCCAGTGCATTGGGTATTAGGAGATCATTTGCAAGGTGGGCCCAGAAGTTTTGACTGCCTAGAGGCCTCCAGAGGGTTTAATCCGGCACTGTACAGAACAGCGTGTAGTGACCTCTTTACAACCCATTGTTCCACTTTGCACACATGGTAAGTTCTGCTGTAAAACCTAGTGTGGTGCGGTTTTAGGCCGCAGGTCGGGAGTAGGGGAAGAGGTAGTTTTAAGGGTAGGGCAGAGTTGGTTCTAGGGCTCAGGGCAGAAGGGGCCAAGGTAGAGGGCAGGATTTTAGGGCTTAGGACAGGGAGGGGGCTTTAGGGTAATAGTAATTTACTATGCATATTCTTTAGCAATCATGTCTTTACAACGAACTTCGTTAGAAAGGCATGCATGGTATAGGCATGCATGGTAAAGGAATGCTTGGTTAAGACGCATTCGTTGGTGCGACCTCGTTGTTGAGACACATGTGGTTTTGCAGTGCGTGCTTGTCATACAACCAGATACTCCGCTGATTATATTCTATATTCCTTCCATGGCTTAATTGTGGAGAGGATGTAGCCTCACGGCTAGAGTGGTCGACCTCGAAGCTGGGGAACCGGCTTCATATCTCGGTAATGTCGCTCAACATCCTGTGATTCCTGGCAAATCCCTTACAGGTAGATTCATCAAACCAAAATCGGCTCGCAAAGGGTCAGATTCTGAGAATCTGGCCCTTTGCGACCGCTATTTTTGCATTTGGGATGCATCATTCCAAATGCAAAAATCGCTAATTAAGAATTCGCTAAATTGCGATTCTTTGCATTTAAGGAATCTCAAACTGAGATTCCTTAAATGCAATGCATGATAGTGAAAAAAATAGCGAATTCGCTATTAGGGCACGCAAATTACCATGAAGTTCAACTTCGTGGTAATTTGCAAAAACGTTGAAAAATGCACTAAAGTGCATTTTTCAAAGTTTCATGTTGCGCACACACATGCCCTAAGGGCATGTGTGTGCGAAACATATGTGCACACATCAATTTCAGGGGTGCAACAGGGTGTCCTTTGGACACCCCTGCACCCTTGAAATCGCAATCTCAATTCGCGAATCGCTAATTGCGATTAGCAAATTGAGATTGTCTTCCCATTCATTCAAATGGGCCTCTAGGCCCATAGGAATGAATGGGAAGATATTCCTTAATTGCGACTGGAGGAGTGTGTTCACGCATTAGCGTATAGGTAGGGGGTGTGTGATCAGGTGTGTGGCTCGAGGGGGGTGATGTGCTCAATGGTGATGTGAAACATGCATCGCGATAAACGAAAAATGAGCTTACGTGAATCGGCTAAAGCAGGTTCATTGCCATAAAAAACAAATGGGGAAAGGTCCGAGTTAATAAAACTTAACCTCTCGAGTGATTGCTGAGAGGGAAGGTAACAGCGGGCGAAAGCGCCGACTTACTTGAAAGTGCTTCGGAAATTAGTTAAAGGCGGGTAACAGGAACGAATTCCAAACGCGTAATCCTTCCATGGTGATTAAACGCTAGTGTTGCCGTGCAGCTAATAACACCACCCCGGAAGCGGTGTTCCCATAGGTGGTAACAATAGAAAACGGACCCGCGTGTGAGGTGAATACTGGGCGGCCATGTTGTGTGGGTGTCGGGGATGTGTAAAAGATACCTAGAAGTACAATAATGTGCACAACTATATGAACAATAAGTGTATCAATATTCTGGAGAATCCCAACTGGAACAAAAATTTGAAATGATTCGTCAGGTACATCGACGATTTATTTTTTATTCGGAAGGACACCAGAGACAACTTGGAACAAGCTTTAGTTGAGTTGAACACTAAAGACAACAGAATACAACTTACGTGGGAGATAAGTGAGGAGAGAATCACATTTTTAGACGTCCTGATCTTAAAAACAAACACTGGATTTGAAACTGATCTATTCCGGAAAGATACAGACCGTAATAACATGCTACACTTTTCTAGTTTTCACCAGGGTTCACTCAAACGCCACTTACCTTTTTCACAGATGCTACGCGCCAAACGCATAGCATCAAACACCGAAACATGTGAAACTAGGATAAAGGAGATGGGCTCCAGATTTCTCAACAGAGGATACCCAGTAGAAACCATTGAAGAAGCCAAAAATATAAAAAAATACCCTGAGCCTGAGTTCAATGACATATTCAGACCACCTCCGATATTTGCCTATTCAAGAAACAACAACCTGAGAGAGATCCTCTCCAAAGAACATACTAAGCGAGTAATAGCAAAAGGAACCCGCCGTTGTTTAAACTGTAAAAACTGTAATAACTGTAACAACGTGATGAAAGGCAATACCATCAGCCACCCCATGAAGGGGCACAGCATTAAATTACACGTTAACGCCACCTGTGATTCATCAAATCTAATCTATCTCCTCAAGTGCCCTTGTGGCAAAATTTACATAGGGAAAACTGAGAGAAAAATAAAAGTACGATTAAACAAACATAAATCAAACATTCAAACAAAAAATGACAAATCCAACATTGCAATGCATTTTCTGGAACACAAACACAGCATCGCACAACTCAAATTTTTGGTATTAGAAATCATCGAAATAAAAGAAGGTAAAGACAATAACAAGACATTACTACAACGCGAAACAGCCTGGATATATCGCCTTCAGGCTATGAAGCCCTTTGGGCTTAATGACAGGACTGAATTCAGCTGTTTTTTGTAAACCACCAGCCTGGTGGCCACCTAATGCATAAGAAGTTTGTGCTGCCTGTAAAGTATATGTTTATTTCACAATTTGTACACTTATTGTTCATATAGTTGTGCACATTATTGTACTTCTAGGTATCTTTTACACATCCCCGACACCCACACAACATGGCCGCCCAGTATTCACCTCACACGCGAGTCCGTTTTCTATTGTTACCACCTATGGGAACACCGCTTCCGGGGTGGTGTTATTAGCTGCACGGCAACACTAGCGTTTAATCACCATGGAAGGATTACGTGTTTGGAATTCGTTCCTGTTACCCGCCTTTAACTAATTTCCGAAGCACTTTCAAGTAAGTCGGCGCTTTCGCCCGCTGTTACCTTCCCTCTCAGCAATCACTTGAGAAGTTAAGTTTTATTAACTCGGACCTTTCCCCATTTGTTTTTTATAGGCAATGAACCTGCTTTAGTCGATTCACGTAAGCTCATTTTTCGTTTATCGCGATGCATGTTTCACATCACCATTGAGCACAACACCCCCCTCGAGCCACACACCTGATCACACACCCCCTACCTATACACACTCCTCCAGTTTTTGCATGTAATTTGAATACTGGTACTGTTATATGTGATATCTTTTGAAAGCTGAAATGACGGGCAACATTGTTTTATTTCATTTTTTTGCGTTTTCAGAGCTCCTTGAAAAAGGGCTAAGCAGCCCGAAATGCATCGGAGCGACTAAATATTTTGTAAAAAACAGAAAGTCATAAAAAACATGGATTGTTTAACATGATGAAACCATATTGAATGGATTTATGCCTTCAACTTTGAAAGAGTAAAATTACTTAAGCAACAACAAACGTGTGTTGGAGTCTTCTTAAGAAGAACTAAAGGTGTGCCCAAGGCAGGGATACACTCATAATCTATGTGTGTACTGTTTTAGCTTAAATATGTTTGGTCAGCCCTGCACCTGTTGGTAGTTTGTTAACCGTTTTTTTTTTTTTGTTTTTTTTCCTTACTGGTTACCACCTGATTTGTGTTCTTCTTATTCTGCGGAACGCAAATAGCGATTTCCAGGTATTTCGCAATTAGCGATTGTTCATGAATGTCGATTGCGAATGTTTTGCGACTTCGCAATTTAATTAAGCAGATTCCATGGTTTCTCGCAATTTCAGGTTCGCTAATGCCCATTCTCCAGGATTCTGCGAATTTATTTGCGAAGTCGCTATTTTTTTTTGCGAATTCGCTTTTTTGCACTTTTCTGTATCATGAATTCCTTTTAGTCAAATTGCGATGGCAATTGCGAATTCGCAGCAATTGCGATCGCAATTTGGCTTCATGAATCTAGCTGATAGTCATTCAAGGAAGCGATACAAATGGATAAACTCTAAGCGTCACATAGGAATGGTAGAGAGTACAATGGTCTACAGCACATACTAGTGATTAGAGTTATCTCTATATACATATATATACAAATAGTAGATTTGGGTGGGAGTAGGGAGGGTGGGAGGGATACAGGGGTATGGCAAATCAGAAACATTTGAGGATCGTCAAGGGGGAAACAAGGGAGAAGGGTAGAGGCCGAGGGAACAGACAAGATGGTGGGCCAGGGTCAGGAGAAAGAAGCGGCTGAGAGCAGCAGCCAAATGGCGGCCAGGACAAAAGAAAAAAAGTAAAGAAGTCCATGAGAGTGACCCAGTGAGTATGACCAAAGTGCCAGGAGAAGTCGGGAGGGGGTACATAGTTAAAGCAGTGAATGCCTTGTGTTTGTGCACAAGGAAGACCTCTTTAGTTTCAGACACTGAAGCATCATTTAGCAACTGAACTTTAATTGTGATGACTGCCTGGGAGGAGCAGAGAGTCAATGCAGCGGGTTGTGCACAGGGAGCTTCAGAGTTCTTCATGTTTAGTCCCAATATGCAGATGAGAGCCATTGCTTCAATCCCAGAAATGGACTAAACATCACAAAGGGGTTAAAAATAAAGATTTAATAGAATTCAAATCAGCATGGCACTTCACTTGGACAATAGACTTTCTAGGGGATATTTACAATGAAATGGCGCGCTGCTGCAAGCAATTTAGGTGCGCAAGGCTGCGTCATTTCAAAAAGGGGGCAATAGGGTGCACTCCCGAGCTCTCCCGTGCACCTGCGCTACAAAAGCTGCCTAGCGCCAGTGCAGGCGCCCTTGCACCATGATGCCAGGGTGCCTGAGTTGCAGGGATGATTGTGTTTGCGCAGGAAGGGACACTTTCCTGCACAAAAACAGTCATTTGCTCCTTCTACGTGTGCTACAGAATGCAGTACACTTAAAGCAAAAACAAGGAGAAATAAAAGTATTTCTCCTTGTTGCGCCACATTAACCCCTTCTTTTGAAAGGAGTTAGTTATTGGCGTTGACTCAAATTTACAGATCCTTGTAAATCTGGGGCAGTGTCAAAAAGCAATGGGTGTTGCATGAGACCGCCAACAGCAACACCCATTACACGCCCCTTTGCCGCAGAAAACTGCGTAGAGGGGACAATTATTTACAAGGCGGCGTTAAGCCACGTTAAGTGGCTTACCGCGGTCTTGTAAATATGGAGCAAGGCACAGTGCCACCGGAGCATCAGAATAACTGATGCCCCCGATGGCGCAATGACCTCGCAAATATGCACCTCTGTATTCCCAATTAAAACAGTAAACGCCACAAGACAGGAACCCAAATATCTCATTCAATTTTTGGAGAAAATAGAAATGCTTCCGTTATGTTGCCTTTATTATTTTTATGTCTCAGATAACATAATGTAACGTAACATTCATTGTCTATCCTCCCAGAGGTTCATTGTGACAGTTTTCATTAGTAATGGAAAAGGACTATCATGCAAATCAAGATTCAAAAGGTGCATACCTACACAATATGGCACTTTGCCAACTAATTATAACACCAGCAGCAACCACACTCCAGCACAAAGTCAAATGGTGTTCAAAACACTTTTCAGATTCTAAAAGTACAAGTGAAGAGCAGCAAAAATAAGTAGCATATAAATCTCTGAATATACTCCAGATATGGAGTGTGTGTCAGTACTTCAGTAACAACATCCCACTCTTCAATTGCCACCACTGCCTGGTCCCCAACTACCATACTGTGAATCTTACAAGAACAAAACTCAATAGACATCAAATGTAACACACATAGGACCGGACGTAAAGTTTGATGGATGGGATACACTGTCACAAACATGAAGAATATTCCATCTGCTTCATTACAAGTGCCAAAGGCTATAATAAATCAGACACTCGCCCTTATTCTAAGGACAAAGATAATGAATTACCTCTCAATATACTGAAAAATAAATGTCAACGAGACATAGGATGTAAGTGAAAGGCCATAGATACTTTACAAAATAAAAGTGAACATAAATTAATCTATGAGGTAATCATGAAGTCTGATTTAAACATTCATCTTCCTGATGCGTCTATGATTGCTACGTCAGTTTGTCAATGAGGAAACATCTGAATCTCTTCCACCTACTCCTCCCCCTCCATCTCCAGGTACTTCTTCACTTCTATCCCAAATGTATGTACCTCTCAGTTTCACTGATGACCAATTCTCCTGAGGCAGAATTGGGTATGTGAAAATGAGAGGCACTAACATATGTGTGTAACAAATGTGTACATGAAGATCAATGCGTGGAGTCAGAGTGTTAAGCAATGAAGGAGAAAGGCCACAGTCTTGAAGAGAGCAGGCTCTGAGCTCTCAGTATCCAAAGAATGTGACCCTTAAAGGTAAAGAGGTTTCCTTAAAGCTTCACTTGCTCACTCGTTGTAGCTCGGACCAAATTGCAAAGCATTCCTCAAAGAAAATGAAAGTGGTATGTACACAAGGGATGTACGATGGTACAACGCGTACCGTTTCAACGCGTCTTTTACAACGCAAGTCATTACCACAACTTGCGCTGTAGGGGTGCTGGACTTAGGAATAGTTACATTTACTATTCCAACACCAGCCTATGTACAGTAGGGAAGGTGTTGGAATAGTAAATCTACTATTCCTTATCTTAGAGCGTCCTCCAGCGCAAGTCGTGGTTACGACTTGTGTTGTAAAAGACGTGTCGTAATGGTACTGCGGGGTAACATCCGCGTTGAAAAGCATGTTCCCCGTACACAAGAACTAGCCAAGCAACCATACAGCAAACACATGAACATAAAAGCTCCAAGCCATGTTAGTTAAAAGTGTTACATAAATAAAGAAAACCATAGGAACTAAAGTAATAAAGAAAACAACTAAACTATAGGAATATATTTAATAATTATCCTACATGAAATTGCAAAGCGTCCTGCATGCAGAAGATTGGGACCTAGGTGATATTACCTGGGAACAATTTGCTAGTGGACAACTTAAAAGTTTTTTACGTTTTACCTTAGGTACCTATCTCTAGAATGATATCTGTGTTTGACAAAGGCTCGCCGGGTGTCTAGTTATATCTGTGGTTTCCTAGAACATCCCACCAAAATATCTCAATGTTTGAAAAACATCAAGGTTGAAGTTGTTGAAGTTTCATCGTTTCTTTATGAATGGTGGCAGGCTACACCTATTCTCCAGTGTAAGTTTGTTTACAAAGTTTGTCTACAAATATGAGTAACAATTTCTATGTTGAGGAAATGCCTGTAAAATTCACAAATTGCATCTTCAGTCGCACGGGTCTTCAAAAAAACTCACAGTTCCACAAGAAATTGTGGAACCGGAACTGTTCAACCAGAATTTTCTTAGGCAATAGCTTACTCCAATCAGGGATGTCTACATCCCGCAGCCTCAGGATTGAAGCTACACGGGATATTTTAAGTGTCCAGTGGTGAGGAGGCTGGTGAGGCAGTGCTTGGGCAAGTCTATAAAACAAGAGCTTTAGGCAGTGCATGGGACACGCTTTCTAATGATCGCTGAAGGAATTCTTCAGCTCAGATGCAAGGAAGGTGAAATCTCTTGTCACAATCCCAATGTTACAATACTCTGTGTGTGTGTCAGGCAGGGCTTTTAAATTGAAGACAGTTAGCCATTGGGGATAATTCCTAATGAGTCTTTAAACAAATTCTTGGCTTCTCACACCCAGTTTTTTTTATCGAAGTGATTTGTGGCGTGTCTACTGCTCACAAACGTCACTTATCATCTTGATTGAAATCGCTTTTGCGTGGTTGCTCCCAAATGCAATTATTCTATTTATGGATGAGCTCTTTGGTTTTCCTTTTTTGATTCAGGTGATAGGTGACATTTGAAATGAAATAAATAATCCTTGAGCACTATATCTCTAGTTTGGTGGTTTATCAATAAGTGGGATATATTAGAGTGTATTGAGAACTGTGCTACGTAACCTGTGTGAGTGGTAGGTGAGTGAGTCGAATAGTCCTGTACAAACGTATTACCAAGGGGATATCTTATGTTCTCTACTATATTATGTTAAAATACATTATAAGTGAAGAAGTGCAGAAGGGAAGTTTGTGGAGCGGTGGAAAAAGAGCAGAGTACACATTGTAAGGGGTAGTTAAAGCACAATATTGCATTAAATAACCAACATTTTGTAGGACCATTAAAACATAGAAGAGAGACTGTGGGTGTGTGTGTGTGTGTGTATATGTGTGTACTTTTGTCTCTGTAAGCATGTACAAATCCTAAATGAAATCCGACAGACCTCTCCATACCCGACTAAAAACACCTGTACCCAACTACAATATACAATATATATATATATATATATGAATATATAAAATATATATATGGTCCTCACCCACAGGTACAACCGTGGCTTGCTTCACTCAACGTGAGTGGGTGGTCTCAACCTGTTTGTATGCGGAGCTCTTTAGAAAGTAAAGGTGAGTAAAGGCAAAGAGTGACAAAAAATAGCCTATCCTAAACTGCTGTTTTCTTATTCTAGGATTTAGGACATTTAAAAAAGAACTGTGTGATCCTCTTAGGAAATGATGTTCCCAGGCATCTATTAGGTCGACATGTTTCAGCTGCTGTGCTCCTGTAAAGTGTCAATCGGCTTTACTCAGGACCTTGTTTTAACCCTGCTATTGACAGGTTTTTGCTTTTTGCTGTGCAATTAAATTATAATAAACATGCACGTAACCATACAGAACATACATGTAGAACCTTTTTCCTCTATGGTCATAAATGACTTGTTTTTTTAATCAAGATTCAGGTGTACAGTGAGATGCTATGAGAGCAAGCTGATAAATAACATTTTTGACTACAGGGACCATCCTCCCCTGGCATACCCTATGATGTCTATTGAAATACAAGGCACACATTCCATAAAAACTGGTTCTACCTTCTCTTTATCTTTATTGAGAACACAGAAATTAGGAAGCTGAGGGCACACCCACCAAAATACTTCTTACTCCTCCTTAGATTATAGTAAACCAATTGTCATAACATTTTAGGTACAAAGCACATGAACTTTAGAATTGGTCAGCAGTGGTAGAGTCCTAAAGCCAGCAAAAACGAAGTCCAAAGCAGGAGGTCAGAAAGCAAAACGTCAAGCACAACATTTCTGTAGTCGATACTCTGACATACAACCATTTAAGTGATGATTTCAGATGGTGTGTTAGGTCACCCCTGTATTTTTGACCTATCCATTAACTTGCAACATTTCTTCCCCATTCTCAAAAATGTTTCCATTTAGTTTGTATGTATGCACAACATCATATTCAGTGAAGTGTTGTCTGTGTGTGAAGAGTGTCTCGCTGGGTGTATGTCAGGTTCTGCTTCCCGGAATTGGGTTATTGTACTACAGACGGTATGTATTATTATTTGTGAATCAACATCTCCCCTGGTTTTCTACTTTGAATATGTATGTGCAGTATAATTTGCACTTGCTTCCTTGGACCACACGTTGTTTCCTCCCTCGTCACTTCTTTAGGTCACACCCTTGGGGAGCTCTCATGTTTCCCCATGAATAGTAATTTTGTGGCTATGCAACATTACCCAATTTGGACTAGCTTGCAAACACACATACATAGACATGCCTTTCTGCATGTGCATGTGTAGACCTACAAAAACACATACATAGACATGCTTTCCTGCATGTTCATGTGTACACCGACAAACACACATACATAGAAACGCCTTCCTGGATGTGCATATGTACACCTACAAACAGTTGATGGTTAATTTGGTAAATTCATACATAGTGTGCCTTCTGTACATATATCATGAGTACATTACTGCATGGTTTTCCTTTACTTTGTGAACCAGGCTTACGTGTGATAAAAAGGATATTGTATTTGTTCTCAGTGTAGCATAAGTAAGACCTGCAGAGGAAAGATAACACTTTACGCCTAGCATTTTTTACGATAGATAGGTCATTGGGTGGTCCAAGCCATCTACCACTATTAAAAGTTATAACTGCAAAACTTTTACCAAGCATCTCATATGGAAGCCAGGCACTTTGTTGAAGAGATGTGACAATATTAAATATAATTCTTGCAAAAATCTTCAAATCCCTTTTTCATCTCCCATGCGGCGAGTGTTAGAATTTAGATTACTAAATCAAACTATCGCAAGATTAGGAGCTTATATTGAAGTTTGAAAGAGAATAAAATCAAACACTTCAAATCATCTATGCCAAGTTCTATGGCAGGAAGTTCAAATAAATTAAAACTTTCCAACCTGGAAGTATTTAAACACAGCGATAGATGAATTTTCTCTGACCTCCAGAATCTTAAAAAAAAACATTAACGGATTAATGAAATAAATTTCAATGTTAAAAGATAAAGAGTCACTTGCTCTTAGATCACATGGCTGGATCATATTAAACGAATACAAAATCCTTAAATCACAGCCCTTTTAAGAGACTGGATAGTCATCGCAGCTTAAGAAATGTTTTATGACAGCACGATTTGGTATACTTCCAGGGCTTGCTAATGCGATGCCCTGGTTGTGGATTACAAAAACCCCATGTTGTAGATTGCGTAAGGCTGGATAGGAGAACATTATTAACTTAACCTCGCTTTGCCCTGCCTTATTGGAAGAAATAAGGTGGCTATTATGGATACCATTTAACCAACAGGGAATTCACATGCAGGCAAGCTGTGATTGCATGCTTTACAACATTACGTACATCGTTGAATTGTATATTTACAAAATTCACGAAGATTGTGGTAAAAAAATTGGATCCATGCGATCTTATCTTGGTTTCAAATCAACAACAGAGAATTACAAGTTTTTTGTTTTAAGGAACAACCACCATGTAGTGTTGCTGGTTTAAGTGATCTAATTAAAAGTGGGGCTACCTAAAAAAAACTCCAGGTAGATGTTTAGTTGCACGCTATTTTTTATAACATTTGATGTCTATCATATTTACTAAGATGAATATTCGGCTATTTATTAGACAAATGTACATATAAGACAATTTCTTATCTTGGCATCTTGATAGTTGCATATATGTTATAATTCTGTTAAGTTTTTATAGTGACATTGGAAACCTTTATTCAATTGCATATTTGATTGTATAATAGGACTGTTATTTTTTTATGGCCTTATATTGTAAGATTATTTACTTACTTGCTCCAACTGCAGTAATTGGTTGGTATTGCTTTATTCTATGTCATTCTGTAGTTTTAAATGTACAGATGTATTAGGCACCTTAGGTTTAGAGTTATGGCTTCAGATAGGGAGACAGAATAAATAAAATTATAACTCTCTCTGTGCTTCAAAATCTGTATGTATATGTTTCTACACAAAAATATAATGGCAGGTTGAAAGCAAACGCAGTCCTAGAGAATAGGTAGGGTCTATCGGGCTGTAGAATTAATAACAATTATCCATATAGTTTGTTCCTTAGCTGCTCTAATACATCTCTTACTGTGTATATATGTGAGTTTGTAAATACTTTTGTGACAGAAAATACAGACTTGAGGTGTAACCTGTAGATTTGGAAAAAGGAAGGGGAAGAGAATGGCAAAATAAAGTTTACAATGAATTCTCATGTACCTGGTTCTCTATTAAATATTATCATGGAGTAACCACAAAGTCAAATCTGAAGACTGAGTAGATGTTGAGAAACCCCTAGAACTATTAAGTGAAATATCATAGATTGCAAAAGCACAGACTCAAAAACATCTACTACTAAACTATCTATCACACATAACTTTCTCTACAAAACATATGACATGCACCTAAACCCACTATCAAACACTTGCCCTGAAAGAGGCAATGAGTGGGGTTAGGATAGTAAATTATCCCAGTCTTACAGTAGATCTGAAGCAATATTTATTTTGGCTGTTAATATTTCAAATTCAGGTTTTAGCTGTCTATATTATTTAACTTACATATTTAGATTGTTAGTTGAGAATGAGTGGAAGCCTCATTCAGGCAACAACCACAATCCTTGTCAGGGTGAGCCAGGAAAGTTACTAAATTATCCTATGCTTAACCCGCTGGTAGCTTGGCACAAAAGTCAGGCTTAACTTAGAGGAAATGAGTAAAGTATTTATGCAGCACACAAACAGTAAACAACTAGAGTAATCTTTAAAAAATAAAATGATACCAGAACAACAAAAATCCAAGCAGTAGAACTGGAGATTCTTATTTTTCAATTTTAACAGAAAATTCCACAAATAAGCTGAAAGCATCAACTGCAGGTATCTGGTCTCGCTGGACGGTCTAGGACCTGGAATGAACCTCTTGGGGATTAGGACTTTCTCCAGCAGCAGAGCTCAGGGGGACATGGTAAGGCTCTGCCCCAGCCATCCTGTCAGGAAGACCTTCTCCCAGCTACACCCAGGAATTATAATACACTGTCTGGGACTAATACACATCCTTGATGGGGGATCCATGAACATGTCCAGGCAGCTGGAAACTCTTAGAAAGGCCCTAGAAACTTTGGACATGAAAATGTGGAATAAGTTATGTTCCATGGGCATAGTTAAAGAGAATAACCTTGAAATGTATCTCTCCTGTTGCAAAGCCTGGGTCCACTCAGAATCTGACAGAATCTTGCCCGAACACTGACCAATTTAGCCCTAAAGGGAGTCAGGGGTTTAGATATGATAGCTGTTATGGCCTTGCATGCCAGGGTGATAAAGTGTCTGCAGTTGCATTACCCATAAAAGTATCATTAGCTCATCTATCTGCGAGCACCGGTTCGAGAACTGTGCAGGTCGAATGTCACACATCTGCGCTCACCTATTGAATGGCAAAAGGTAAGTGGAGTCATTTATGACCCCCCAATGAGAGAAGCTCTGCACGAGTCAAAGAAAGCTTATTGGCTCTCCTGACCCGTTGGGTAAAATGAGGGAGTGCCTACATGGAGCCCTTAGGGGCATACGGCAGATCCCCTGGCCTCCAGCAGATGTACCAGTGGCAGTTGTAACAGGCAGTGCTCAGGAGGCTGTATGGGGCTAGGATTTTGTAGTGCCTGTCTAGCATATATCCACAGGCCTCAACAGGGGACAGCTCCATTCCTAAACATGTAAGCTCACATAATATCAGGGCTGAAACAACCTGCCACACTTTGCAGCTATGCTGCAAGAGAAGATGATTCATGGTAGGGGGATCTCAGACCTCCCCCATCCAGAGATAAGTACAGGGTGTTTAATGTTATCCTTCTTCCACTGCCCCACATATTCCTTCCACTAATAGAGGAGACGTCGCAGAAAAAGGTATGATTTAACAACTGTGGAATGTTGGCAAAAAAGTATAAAAAACTGGGAAGGGGCACCATCTCGGCAAGTGCCACCCAACCCATGACCTGTAGCTGCGGTTTATCCCGAAAGCCAATCAAAGTTTGCGCAGACGTAAGAGCACCTCCCAGGCTATACATCCTGCTGGTTTCGATAGATTCCTCATCCCAGGTATTTAAATGTGGTCTGCTCAATGGGGAGATCAGAAACCATCGGGAAGGATAGCATGTCAACCCTGCTGTCCATCAGTGGGAAGAGTTAGCAACACGGGGTTTACCCAAAAAGTCACTGGGACCTGGGTGGGTTAATGATACAAACAAAATGGTCCCAGAACATACACAATTCTAAAACAATAACGGATGATTATAGACTAAATCGGAAGAAAGTTTGCAGACTTGTTTTTAATCACAACCAGCAGATCCAATAAATTGGAAGTAATTCATAAAATACATAAATATATATATTTATGTATTTTATGAATTACTTCCAATTTAGAATTGTGTATGTTCTGGGACCATTTTGTTTGTATCATCAGTGGGAAGAGGTAGGATTTGGCAGCATTTATGCGTATGCCCAAGTACTCACTGTACCTGCAGAGTTCCTATATATAAATAGAATTTTATGTGTGGTGAGTATAGTTAATTAATGTAGTTGATTTTTTTCTAGCAGTAAAACCATTTTTAGGTCTGGCGTTGCCAAGACTGTTGTATAGTTTCGCCGCTGTGCTGGGCCCAGTGGTCGAAGGGCATTATAAAAAGTATGGGAACTGTGATACTGCATGCAATGGGGGCGGTGTCAGTGAGCGTGGGGGCAGGGTCAAAAGTGTGGCGGCTAAAAAATCGTAATATTCTATACCTTTATTTAATCTTTCACCTTCAGGTAGCGACATATAAAATAACGTGCAGCTTAAATAAAAAATAAATAAAGAAGGTTAAGGTAATCAGTGGAACATGCAATATAGTGCATTATGAAACCTCTATTACTTAATGCACTGCCGAGGTCTGTGTCTGTAACAAGAAAGTGACAGAATTAAATCTTGGTTGGGGTGTAGTGTCCGCTTATATTTGTCTTGCACGTCTAAATGTGTGTACAGCTAGTATTATTTTTTGTTGGTTTCTCATAAAATCAATAAACTTGGTTATTAAAAAATTAAATCTTGGGTGGTGCAGTGGAGAATAGTGGCTTGTGTATTTTTAATACTACAAGGTGCTACCAGGTCCCAGTGTGTGACAGAAAGCCCTGTGAATATGCAAGTCATTATTTTAGACTTGCATAACACAGTGTAAGATAGACTACTACAAAATGTGCAAAAAGGTTTAAGACAAAATGGTGCTTTCAAAATGTACTTCACAGCTCAGCTTATAACTCTCTTGTATTACGACTCAAAAAGAATACATCTATGTCATCACAAAGCCTAAAGGGATTGCATCAGTTGAAGCCGGTACCGCTCCAAAGCACCTTTAACATTTTCAAAATAACCAGCTGCGCACATTTGCATTTCCTTCAGGCAAGCAGACACCCTGGTAGGAAGGCTTGTTTCTTGTTTAGATGTCTTCCCTCCTTCGGCTTCACAGCACAGGAGACTCCCTCAATAGGTTCAGCTTAAGGGCGATGCGACCGGTGCAGCCGCACCTGGTGATTAACTCAGGAGAGGCACTGTGTTCAAAAATAACTTTTCGTTTTCAAAGAACCTGCTGTTTCCTTGCGTGCCCAGCAGTTTTCAGGCAACAATAAAAATGTCAAGATAATGCAGGTGTTTATTCACTTAACCACAGTGGTTTTATTGAGTAGGCGAGGCCGCGTCGGCCGACGGACGTGCGCAGCACTACGGAGGTAGTGCTCGCGACAGCAGACAGGCGCATCAAAGGGGGTTAATGTTTCCTATGGAGAAGGATGGAAGTTTTGTCTAGTGGCAGTTCTGACTCATCATAAAGTAGTGCGGAGGGTTAATATACCTCCTGCAAAGAACGTGTACATGCAGATAACAGAACAGTAATCCTCATTGTTTTGTGTGACATTTCCTATAGACTGGTTTACACATGTAGGGTTTGTTGCCCCTGTATAACATGTGAGTGATGGACAGTGCTTTGACACCCTAGTGTTAGTATGAGGAGGGCTAAAAACAAAAGAAATGCATGTGAGAGAAGGGCTGTGGAGAGATCAGTGGCACTGTCGGAAGGTGGTAGTGAGGGAATCTATGAAGAAGGGGGTCATTGGAGGGGTGCCAAAAAAGATTGTCGCACAAGGCGACTATTACCCTAAAGCCGGCCATATCCCTGAATGGCACTTCAGATGAAGGATTAATCGATCGGAATTAACCATCCTGGGACGGTTGTCTTTTTACCAAAAATAGGGGAACGGTTTTTCATAAATTAAAAAAGTATGGGCACGGCGTGCCCCACCGATCCTGTCCACTTCGACTCTGTCTGGGCCGCGTCGGAACAGATCTCAGCCTGTGATGTTACAAAGACCTTTTGATTTTACTAAAATTATTTAGGGCTCGCGACAACCAAGACCTGTTGTCTTCTCAAAATGTAAAATACATGCCATACTTGCTTGTAGTTGTTTTCAGCTGGCCTGCTTCATCCATTGGTCTCTTCTCCTGTCATTCACATTTTAATTCTACCCACTACTGTTTATAGCATCACATAGAGTCAATGCTTGTTGCCAAACCAACCGAGACATTCAGAGAATATAACATAACATAACATCACAAATAGCACTTAGCCGTGTGGGTAAAAAGTAAATTAAAACCATAATTCTTGCTGTGAAAAGTTTGTTTTATAAACTAGTCCAGGCCACGATCTTCCCAACCTTTGAACAAATAAAAATGACAGAATGATTTGGAAACTAGAACCATAACTTTGAAGTGTGCAGTGGAGTGCAAAGTAGTGTGAGCTCAGAACTTCATTTAAGGCTTCATTTAAGGCTATTGAGTATGCAGAGATCTGGGTCACTTCATCACTTGCACTTAGTGTAATTAAGTTTAATTATTAGGTTAAATGCATAATTATTTTTCCAGCCAAAATCACATTTTGAAAACTTCCCCGCTGATTCCAATTACATTTATTGTGCATTTCAACTTTCTAAAAATGTCTGTTCCTGAAAAAAGTTTCCAAAATCCATTTTGATTTGGAGTTGAGCTTTATTCTTGTTGTGCTCACCGTGATAGGATCCAGCCTTGAGTCCTAGCCTGTTAGGTTAATGCTCTGCATGTGGATTCACCTACACTAACAACATATCTGTGTTTTGACGAATGCCCTCGGTTTTGGGTTTCTTAATGTTGGATAATTGTGGATAATGTTCTTCAAAACAAGATGGCTTGGACCTGTGTCATTCACTCTGCAGTTATCCATTCCATTTAGTGGCGTCCAGTACCAGTTGCCCCAAGTCTATGTGGACTTTTGATTTGTTTGCTTTATTTCCTGCCAGGGGACCTTTAACAGTGCTCACAAATGAATAACTCACCGGCAAGGATGGTGGCACTTTTTACGTTTGTTCCCTGTTTCAGCCGTCTTCCCAACGCTAAAAAATAAGGCAGTCGTGGACATCCTTTTATCGCCATTGCGTTTCCACTGTATAGATTTGGTAAAGAAGATCATCATTGAGTGCTACAACTGATGGGACTCAGTTCAATTACAGACGGTAGGAAATCATCTTTCCCAATCCCCGGTTTACAAGCCCAGGTTTACAAGTTTCTGCGTCAAAATACATGGGTGGATGCATGGGAACACCCATGCTCCACCCTTGTCGTGCATACCCGATGCAAATTAACGCAAGGCAGTGCTATGTGCTGCATTGTGTTACATTGTAGTCAATAAACTACGCTAATCTACATTGTGTTGCATAGTAAATGTCAAAATGGATTTTGTATTGGGCTAGGTCACAAAATTGGCACAACCCAACTCAAAATCTGGGGCCATCCCTTTTCTCTCCTAATTACAGAATAATGGGGTAACCCAATGATCGCTGAATTCTGCTCATGAGGGCCCAACGTATGAAGTCCTCAACAGTACTTAAAGTTGGGCCCTCACAAGCGGAACTCCGCTCACTCCCTTGGGTGAGTGTTTAATCCGAGTGACTACGTACCTTATGCTACCTTGTAGACCTGAATGCATACTAATTTTAGGATTGAATCTCCACATGATGCTTTGACTGAACTGTTAGACACTCTGCCTTCAGTGCCATACCTGGGATGCCAATGTGGCACCAGGATTAGGTCAGTACCACACCTTATCTCAATTCCTTCCGGAAATTGGAATTATGCGCCTATTAACACACAGTCATTCTCTCACCTCTAGGTTGCCCCTCGCACCCCTTTTCTGTCCTGAAGAAGACTTGCAGCGGAGGTACAAGTCACCCTCTATGCGTTTGCCGAGTCGAAACGTTGACGCCTTCCACCCACATGGGACCTGCACCTTTCTCTCCCTTCCCCCATTGCCTGATGTTGCATTAATGCTTTATTAAACTGTATAACTGTGATTTAAAGTATTGGCAAGGGCAGGTCCTGGTCTATTGGTCTTCCTTACCAGTCTGTTTTCGCAATGATTGTAATAATGTGTATTCCTTAACCAGTGACTCCTACCCACCCCCTTCCACCAAGAGCACAACCATCCAAAACCCTTCCCCATTTCCGCGCAACCTTACTACAACTGCAAATGCATAAAGTGCTCTTAAGTATATGGAATAAATATACGGTAATTGAACATTTTTTGGCACTCTTCTCGCTCTTTTTTTACATTAACTGCATGCTTCATAGTGCTCTCTTGGTACATAGTTGGCTCTCCAACATATTGTTTCTCACATTAATTGTATGCCTTTAAGAAAACAATTATCTTGTTATATGATATTAATAACCAGTGTTGGTTACTCTTACAACACACCATAGACAGATTGTGATTTATCTCGCCTCTAAATAGCTGTTACGGACCAGTGTGGCATGCACAAATATATATTTTATTTAGTACTGTTCCTTGGAGACCTATCCTCCCCCCCTCAGGTTTACACATACCTGTTTTAAGCCGCTTGTCCACAGATCTTAAAACAGTTATACGTTCATCCAGATGTGACGTTCCTTTGAATGCACATCATGAAGTCTCGTGCACATCTGCATACCTCCAATCAACTCCATTGTAGCCACTGGTTTTGTAGTGACTGAATTATAGTGACAATTTTTTACCTCTGACAAATTGAATTTAGAAACCAAATGCCACTTGAACTAACTTCAGATTCTGTCGCTCACAAAACATACATACACCTTCAAATGTTAATTGTATAGCCTGGTACCAGAGACATGTACATTTTTATTTTAATATAGGTGCACGAAAACAAAAGCTATAAACACCTGTGTGCCCATATGCCGGAAGGACCACCAAATATTTCTTTTAAAGTATATATTTTTTTAAGTGTGTCGGTTCTGCAGGGGCTCCTGTTCATTTATAATGGAACACATTCTAACATGTTCTTTTAATCTAAACGAGATCCGTACAAGCCAGGCTATTCTTAGCTCTTATACCTGTGACTAGTAACACCATACTGAGTGTAAGGATTATGGGCCTCATTTATAAGCCCCTTGTGCCGCGGGTGCGTCACTGTTTTGGACGCACCGGTGTCGCAGTGTGCCTGCCCATATATACAAGGCCTCGTAAAGTCACCCTGTGTGACTTTTCATGGCCTTGTAAATATGGTCCCCTTTCATGCATTACTCTGCGTGAAAGGCGCGTTCCATGGGTGTTGCTGTGGGTGTTGCCACGCAACATCGATGGAACTTGACACATTTCCAGATCTGACAACGCGTCAGAATTCTACGCCTCGTGTGAAAGGGTCCCATATTTATGAGGCCATGAAAAGTCACAGAGGGTGATTTTATGTGGTCTTGTACATATGGGTAGGCACACTGCACCGCTGGTGCGTCAAAAAAAGTGACACACCAGCGGCGCAATGGGCTTGTAAATGAGCTCCTATGTCTATTTAACAGAAGCTTAAGGAGACTGGGACACTAACACAGACCCCAGTCCCAGACCAAAGCCTACCTTTTTCGCCTATTTCAAGTTCTTGCCTTCCAATTCATTCTTAGCTAGACTACCATCAAGCAAACTAATGGTACCACATACTCCCTATCTCCTCCTCCATTTCCACATATTTAATCAGCCAATGTATACAGTATTTTTGCATTTTTCTATTTGTCTACAGGATGTTTATATTCTGTATACAAAGGTCTAAACAGAACTGAATGCTTACTAATAATTGACATTGTGCAGCACAACTTGTTCACCACAATCACCACTGCCAAGCGGTGGTCACTGACCTGTCAGTTACTGTTTTCACGTCAAATGTATGTATGTATGTATGTATAGATATTCTTATATAGCGCTTGCTGTCACCCAACGGGCATCCTGGCGCTTAGATAGTCATGACATACAAGATGTTACCAGCATCCGAAAAATCTAGTGCAACATTCTGGGGAATAAGTGGGTCTTCAAGTTTTTCTTAAAAGAGGAAAGATCTGTCATACCCCTCAGGTCCAGAGGAAGAGAGTTCCACAGTTTTGCTGCGGTGAACCTGAAGGCCCGACCTCCCATCCGGGAGCGCCTGATCTTAGGTACTGATACCAGATAGGCTGAGGCTGACCGAAGTGGTCTGCCCGGGGTATACCAGGAAAAGAGGTTCTGCAATGGGAGTGGGCCTTGACCATGAAGAGCCCGAAACACCAAACACAGGGCTTTAAAGTCAATACGCTGTGAGATTGGCAACCAATGCAAGTCCCTGAGAGCCTCAGCAAAGGAATCCAAACGGCGGCGCGACAGTGCGAGTTTTGCAGCAAAATTCTGCACACGCTGTAATTTCCCCAGTAAAGTGGCAGGCGCCCCCAGAAGCAGTGCGTTGCAATAGTCGAGACGACTTAAAATGATGCTTCGCACTACCTCTGGCCTGGCATGTGAAGGGAGCAAGGGTAGAATCTTACGCAGCGAGCAGAGCAGTGCCATACAGGTGGCTACCGTTTTGTTCACCGCTACATCTAGTTGCAAGTCTGTCTCTCGTACTGAGTGACCGGAATGCATTCCGTGCCCCCATAAGAAGTGTGCTAAGAATATCAGCAAACTAGAAAGCAGTATTATATCAGTACGTCCACTCCAGATACACTCTAACTAAAAGGTTTCTACTGCACAGCGCCATTAATAAACGCTTGCCATGTCAAAGCTGTATGTACTCAGATACAAGTGGGGCACTTTCATTGTCAAGAACCCTAGGCACATGCTATCTGGATAAACAACTTGTGTCAGAAGGGCCATGTCTGCTTCTGGTAAACTGCACTGAGTGTTTAGCTCAGCTCTGCTATGTGCACTGTTTTTATTCTTCCAATAAAATGTATTTAAGGAGGGGCACCCCTCCTCACCGCCCGCCACGCTGGAAATGAACAGCACAGACTTTTCCAAGTGATTCTGTAAACACAGTGTTTTATGACAGTAGATGGCCGTGACTACCTTGTTAATATATGTTTGTTAGAAATGGGGTCTGTAGTTGGCAGTGGTATGCAACCTGTCCAAGTAGGGACCCCTCCTTCTAGTCAGGATAGGAGGATTAATTACACACCTAAGATAACACCTGCTCACTCCCTTGGTAGCTTGGCATGAGCAGTCAGGCCTATCTCAGAGGCAATGTGTAAAGTATTTGTACATAACACACAGTAACACAGTGAAAACACTACAAATAAACACCACACCATTATAGAAAAAAGTGATCTTTATCCAAACCAAACAAGAACAAAACGACAAAAATCCAACATACACAACTCTAAATATGACTTTTTAAAGGTTTCAAGTAATTCTGTCCATAGCAAACTATGGATGAGGTCATTTTACAAAAAAGTACCTTCAGGTGCGTCAAAATTCACAAGGCAAAACAGCCGCAGAGGAGGGAAGCATCAGAAAAATCGGCGATACCTCGGTTCCTAAGTCCACGGGAAGGTGATGAGTCAGTTCTGCTGCATGCAGGAGGAGTGTTGCATCGATTCCGGACTGTAGGGGGCAGCGATGCATCAAAATCCATGACGGTTCTGGACTGCTGGTGATACTTCGGAGAAACTTAGCTCACAGGTGCTATGCTTGGAAATCCGGACGCGCTGGAGGCTGATGCAGCGGTATCAACCAGGCACTGCGTCCAGTCAGCTGCAGTCCCACAATGTGTCGATTCTTTCAGCTGCACAGCAGGGCTTGCGCTGGAGTCAGTGCGGGGGTCTCGCGCTTCGGAGACACAGTGCACTAAACTCGGGCTATGGCTGTTTCTTGGGTCGCTGACAGGTGCTGTGTCAATTTGTTCGGCCCTACTGCGGCTGTGCATGGAAATTTCTACTGCACGTCGGTGTTGCGTCAGAACAACAGGTGCTGGAAGGGTGATGCTTTGATTTGATGTCTTCCTCCAAGGGCCCAGAACTGGAATCGTCACTGCAAGTCAGGTCAGAACTCCCAGCAGTGGAGTGCAAGGATGCTGCAGGTCTAGTCTTTGTGTACCTGAGACTTCTTAACAGGACACAAGCTCTACTTCAAGTCCTTGGATAATCTTCTCAAGCAGCATACAGCAAAGTAAAAGTCTATTCCTTTCCACTGCCCACAGACAGAAGCAGGAACTGCAGGCCAACGCAGCAAAGCAGCACACAGCAAAGGGGCAGTACTCCTCCTGACAGCACAGCTCTTCTTATTGGCAGGGTTCTCTTGATCCAGAAGTGCAGCCGCGACTCTTGCAGGTAAAAGTGGTGGGGCCAGGTGGAGGGGGATTTTGACAGACGACAAGGGAAAATTATTTATTTATTTAATTTTCCCTCATCATCATCCGTCTAAATCCCCTCCCTCCCATCCAGTCCCACCCCTCTTACCTGCACAGGCCGCGGCTACAGAAGTGTGCTAAAATTCTGAGGTCAGAGCCCCACTTTCTTATACTACTTTCAACCTGTGAAGTATGCAGGTTTCGGAGAAAGCCTCTCTTGCTTAGTAGAACCAGTTCTGTCCTCCCTGGTCCAGCCACGCTACAAGGGCTGGAGCTATCATTGTGAAAGGCAAACACAGCCCATTCAGGTGCAGGTGACAGCTCCTCCCACCACTCTAGCTCAGGAAGACACATCAGCCTGGTGATGGGCTATCAGGATATGCAGGGCACACTTCAGCTCCCTTTTGTGTGACTGTCTGGAGTGAATGCACAAACGTTCCCTGTCAGTCTAAACCAGAAGGTGATTCCACAGGCAGTCAGAGGCACAGACTGGTAAAGCAAGAAAATGCCCACTTTCAAAAAGTGGCATTTTCAAACTCACAATTTAAAACCCATCTTTACTAAAATATGTGTTATTAAATTCTGAGCACAGGGAGCCCAAACTGCAAATCTCTAGCTGTTCCGAATTGAAAGTTGCACTTCTAAAATCTTAGAAGGCAGCTCAATGATAGCCTATGGTAGAGTTAGTTCTTGCAATAGTGAAAAACTAAATTGGCAGTATTTTTCTTACAAGACGTGTAAAACACATCAGTGCATGTCCTGCCTTTCATATACACTGCCCTGGCCATGTAGGCCAGGGACCTTGGGCCTACCTCGGGCGGCTTACAAGTAGTAAAAGGGAGGTTTAAGGCCTAGCAAGTGGGTGCACTTTCCAGGTAGACATGGCAGTTTAAAACTGCACTCACAGACTCTGCTATGGCAGGCCTTAGACAAGTTTAAAGGGCTACTCACGGTTGACACAACCAGTGCTGCAGACCCATTAGTAGCCTTTGATTTACAGGCCTTGGCTACAAATAGTGCACTTTATTAGGGACTTATCAGTATGTCAAATATGCCAATCATGGGTAAACCAATCAGAATTACAATTTACACATGGAGCAAATGCACTTTAGCACTAATTAGCAGTGGTAAAGTGCTGAGAGTCCTAAAGCCAACAAAAACAGGGACAGAAAAATAGGAGGCAAAAGGCAAAATATTTGGGGGTAATCATGCAAAAAGGGCCCGGTCCAACAATGTTAACCTATGTTAAAAGCACAAAGAATAACGACCTCCACAGACCATATTAGAGACAATCGCTCTGGTGCACTAAACCAGGCCAAACCAATTTGCACCATTCTTACTACAGATGGCAGTTAGTCCAGGTAATTATTGAAAAACTGTTTTCCAGTTATTTTCCCCACTTTTCCAGTGTGAAAGATGGGACTATGTTTGAGTCAAAATAATTCTGTCCCATTTTTTATTGAGATTAGTAGTAAAATCAGGGCAATATGCATATGCACTATTAGGGTTCGTAGTGGGCTAGGGTTTCTTTATTTAAATCTCTTTGGCCCAGATGTACAAAGCTTGCCATTTGCATTTCTTAAATAGGGACTCCATGGGAATTGCTACTTAAGAATTTCAAAGGATATGTACTAAATTTGCGATTTCCAAATAGCGATTCCTACAAAGTAGGAATCGCTGTTAGGGAATCGCAAATAGGAAATGCCATTGCTTTCCCGCCTATGGGCAAAATAGGAAATGATTTGCATTTCCTAAACTGCACTTTCCTAATAGGAAATTGCAGCATAAAAAATGCAAAGCCCGAATTTCCTACTGCCCATGTAAGTGCACATATACCCCAGGGGCATATTTGCGCTTCATGTCACATTAAAAAAATCATTTTTTAATGTAGTTTTTAATTTTCCACATGGTTACTATTTACTTCAAGTCGATGGTAATAACATTGCCTATATGCCTGATTCGCATTTGAGAAATGCTTGGTACATGTGCTTTAGGAATCGCAAATAGGTAACCCCTATTTGCGATCCCTAAATCGTGGTCCAATTCTACCAGATGCCAAATTGCGACCACTTTTGGCCCTTTGTACATCTGAAAAGGCCATTTAGCATTTCTAAATGGGCCGAAATAGCGGTTCAGCACATTAAGAAATGCTAAATGGCCTCGTACTTCTGGGCCTTTGATACCGGAGAAATAATTTTTAAATGCAAATGTGCATTATACAGGTTTAGTATTAGCATTATATTTCACTTCCTTGGTGTTGGCAGAGAGGAAACACATTTTGTAATATGGGCAGGGACTCCATTTCATATTACACAAGCAGTAAAATAGTGTTAAATGGTGGTATCCATATTTGCAACAGTATCTAGTTTCTGTCATACTTTCCTAAATGTCTACTGCTACCTGTGCTAGGAACTCTCAGTAGGTAAGCTGAGTTTTGTTATTGGTGTAATGATATTATGCTATGTTGTTTTCGAATAACTCAGAATTTACATAACGCGCATATACAGTTTAACTCCCATCTGATAAATTGACTTGGCAAGTTAATCTCTCACTGCTGACATCTGGCGAGACCCATAGACTTTTGCCCTGTGCAGGGTTACCTCAGTATTTAATCCATCTGAGAGTAATACATTGAATGCCTTGAAATTGAGTAAAAGTAAGCCCTAGGCTGTTATTTGCAGCTCATAGAAATTGAAATAACAAAAACTGTAGTATTACACAATGTGTACAACATGTTATTACATAGTAATGTAATACCAAGTGTAAGAAAGACCATACAACTGTAGAAGGACATCTGCTTCAATGACGATGATTTCTTAAGTTATGGATAAATACATATTTCAGTACATCTGGATCAGAATCATGTTACAGAGACAAGCATTAAGTATGGACATCTCACAAAAGATGTGCTTCAGTGAATGATTTATCACTTTGAGTGCCATCTGGGAGCCACAGAATTAGGGGTTTCAGAAACCCACAGAAAGGAACAATATTGTGTAGTGATTAGTAGTGTACTGCATTTAGTTATAATACAAGTGATTCTGCAATTCCTGTATAAACGCCTGTCTCTATTTTTTTTAGTCAGTGATTTGTGACGCACCAGAACTCGACTGTAATGAGTTATTGCAGAGTTCTGATGACACAGGGCCTGCTGCCAGAGGCAGTAGCCGGTGTAAATGGCAGAGCAGGTCATGGAGCAGCTTTTTAAAGCAAAAGAAAATGAAATGCTGCTATTCTTTTTTCTTCTTTATTTTTCTAGCTTAAAGTGACTAGCACCGAGAGCATGAATATTTTTTATATTCCTTAGATAATTATAACATTTTCTGTATATTTTTACACATTCTGAACTACTGCAGCTTTTTATTTTTAAAAACTGACTAGTATTGAATTGTTTCTTTTTGTAACAAATATCCTACTCGTTTTTGATGTGTTTAGTTTTGCACTAGAGGTTTTATTTTTATTTTTCATGTTGACAAACATGATCTCTCTTTCATATGAAAGAGCTATGTACCACGGTTTTAAGTGGTGTGTGGGAAAGTCGATGGTGTGTCCATGTATTATACCGGATAAAGTACCTCCTTCAGTACATGATAAGAATTTTGCTAGTAACATTGGAGTTTCATACCCTTATAATGGACCTCGGTCATTCGTACCCCGAAATGCCTGGTTTAAATTAATCCAACTACATAATACATCGAGCATAACTCACCCTGGAGAAAATTAATCGTTATTTCACAAGAGAAGATGCACAATAGCCTAGGTGTATCCACCTTGATACCGGCATCATACACATGTTATGGGCATGTCCTAAATGACAGGAATATTGGGAAGAGATAATATCACACTTACTGGATTGCACAAGTAGGCAGCTTTCTAACACCTGGAAGATATGTATCCTGGTAGTATTTCAGAGAGAGAACAAACACAGAGCAACGACCAGTTTGTAGATCTGGGTCTGATTGTGGCCAAAAGACTAATGACTAGACATTGGAAATCCTGTGGACCACGATTAATATTAGCTTGGTCCCGGTCATTCCTCAATTGGGCAAGGGCTGAAGAGGTATCTCTATGAAGGGAAGACAATTTAGGACTACGTAAATACCCCATAATAGACAGCTGGAAGACGATTCTAGTGTCGCTTCAAGTAAACGTAGACTTTATACAGGAGTTCAGCATGATTATTTCTGGGGGTGCTGCAGCAGCCTCCAGAACCCATACTTCTATCGCCTGTGCATCTGAGGCCTTGTAGACACTATCACAAACTTGCATAGTGGAATAAGCCTAATGAAGGGGTGTAGCCTTGGGCAGTTAGCAAAGCTGAAATACTCAAACCATCCTCTGTAGGGTTGTTTTATTTTATAAGGTAGGCAACAGGGAGACCTTTCCCCTAGAACTAGTCAACTTCCTATAATTAAGATTGAGGAGAGGAACAGTAGGACCCAGTGTGGTGAAGATTATTAGGCATTGATCAAAAATTCTATGCTAGTAGGACACAGCTCACCCTAGATTCAAACTACAAAAGTCCATGAAAAAATCGTAAATTACACTTTTGTTGTGAAATGTGCTTTGCTGGTCTTGCGCATCATTTTTTTAACCCCACCACACACCTCTTGTTATAGTGTTTTGCGGAATTTCTCGAAATTTCACAAAACGTTCATGTAATTTCATGAGACAAATTTATGCAATTTCACCCATCATTTCAATAAGATACTGTTGTCTTCTACCCCGATGTTCATTCAGTTCCCTAAGTAAACAACACTTTTGGGAAATTTCTCAAAATTCTCTTCAAGCTAAATTCAGGAAGTCTTTTAATTTCACTGGCATAATTAAAATTTCTTCCAGTGAAAATTAAAAATCTTTACTGCACAAGAGGCATGGCCTTCATTTCTATATCCAATCAAGAAGTTCACTATTATAGAAGTGTCACAATAAAATAAAACGACAATTGTCTGTACTTCTGCCATCCACATTCTGTTCAATGTCCCTAATTAAAAGTTTTGGAATCTCGGTGTGAGGACAACTGCGACAGATGTACAGTGGTACCTAGATCTCCCTTGCTATTCCAGAATTCAACCAAATATCAGATGGCTGCTCGCCTGTAAATCTGCGTCAGACGGCTCGCGTAAGCAAACACGATTTGTTGATGTACAGAGCTGCACTTCTGAAGCAGAGCAGAGAGAGAAACATCTGAGCTCTCTTCCCAGTTAATCTCCCTGCATTGGTGTCTGCTGGCAGCATGCTCTGTGCTGATTAGAGTCAAGGCTCCCCATAAACAAACTGCACCAATCAGGATGTACCGCCATCTTTCCTCACATGGCATGTTATCAATATGGAATGCAGTCTGATTTATTCATGTTTCAATTCCCATGTTGCATCTTTAGCAAAATAAAAACATTGATCAAAAGAGATGCGAAGAAAACTGATAGAGTACAACCAGCGATGGTACACCGCGTACCATTGAGAAGATTGTCAATTCTGATGCAGAGCAGCTTCAAAGTCTTCCTCTTCTAAGGTTAGCTTGTCTACTAAATGTAGAACCAGAGGGCACAGTGGGAGGCAGTGGTAAATTCAAGCAAAAGTGGAAAAGAAAGGAGAAGTTGGCATCGCTCCAGCTAGCTCCTACGGTGGCAAAGGATCACTCGTCTTATCCCTCAATTTCCTTGTGTTGTTTACCATCAGATGTCCTCACAAAGGATGCTAAGCAGCCGGAGAAACTTAGAAATCCTTAAAGATTTACCGAAGCAACACATAATTCTGAATGAAATTGGAACTTTTACTGCTCAGCTGCTAAACTTTCAACAGCTGACATTGGACTGATAGACCAGACCACTAATATAACACAAGATAACGCAAATTAATCAGACTAGCTCATCAGATAGCAGGATCATGGAATTTTCCTCGATGTATCTATATATATATTTATTTATTGCTCTATTTATTTATTCACTTATTTATTTTTTTGGGGTATTTTTAAAGTGGAAAACTAGCTTCAGGAATCAGTGGGGTGCTGTTCATACGAGAGGACCAAAAAGTCTCAAGAGATCTTTTTTGCCAAAGAAGAACTGATGGTCTGGTTGGTGGAGGATATCACGTAAAGGGCCAGATGTATGAACATTTGCTTTTGCGACTCGCAAATTGCGAAAAATTGCGAATCGCAAAAGCAAATGTACAACAGTGTCAGAGACACTGTTAGGGATTCCCAATGGGGTCGCAAAATGTGAGGCTCATGAATATTAATGAGCCACTCGCAATTTGCGACCCCATTGTGAATGGCTGACCCTCTCAGGGATGGTGGCCTGCTGGGCTCAGCAGACCTCCATGTCTGGGACTGCTTTTCAATAAAGCAGTTTTTTTAATTGCAGCCTGTGTTCCTTAAAGGAAAAAGGGATGCATTTAAAAAAGAAAAAAATGAAACGTTTTTGTTTAATTTTCTTTTTGAAAATTTTTCATTATGTATTTAGGCATAAATCAGGGCAAACATACACAGAATAATAGTCATCTTCGTCTGCGGCAATATAAACATCAGAGGACAGCGTGTTTAATTTTTTAAGGGCAGGTAGTGGTCCCTGGGACTACTGCCTGACCTTAAAAATTATTTTTGGAGCCAGTCTCAAAGGGGAAGGTGTACCCTGGTGACCCCTTCCCATTTGCGACTCCATTACCACGTGTCTATATCCTTCTGAAAGTGCTTAGAGTCAGGAGCATGTGTGTTTATGTGTGTGTTTGACATGCCTCAGGAATATGTATTTTCCAACAGTGTGTGTACACACAATTGCATCTCATTAACTGTGTGTTTATCATTTGCACTGTGTCATGTAGTGTCTTTTCATCATAAGTGTCATATGAATGTACTATGTATAGTATATTTGTATCAGACATTCTGGAGTGTTTGCATCAGGGAAATCTGCCATATGTGTATGCATTGCATGGAGCTTGTGTGTATTTTGAAGTATGTGTATCAGTCTGAGTATATAGGGTGTTGTGAGTTTACTATGTGTCTTTCAAGAGTGTATAGTGTCAGACGGGATCACTGACAGAATACCAGAAACATTGTGTGAACATAATATTGTATGAAAAATATCGAGTATCAAAATATCGAGAAGGAAAGTGCAAATAGGTAAGTATAGATTTACTATTCTTAACTCCACATCGACGTATCATATTATCAAGGTACATACATATATGTGAAGTTATATAACGTGAAATTTTGCATGCCTGTAGAAACTTACCTTCACGATATTTGTGTCCGAATATGCGATGTTACATCGCATGCGCTACAAAGCATGTGATTACAATGCAAACCATTACTACGACTTGCTGTAGGGAGCGCGCTGGACTTAAGAATAGTATCATTTACTATTCCAACTCCAGGGTGTGCAACAATAGGGAAGGTGTTGTAATAGTAAATTATACTATTCCTACGTTTAGCACACACCCTAAAGCAAGTCGTAGAAACGACTTGTGTTGTAACAACACGGTTGCTGTAACAACCACGTTGAATTCGCATGCGTTGTAGCGCATGCAATGTAAACGCTGTTTCCCTTTGTGTCCGAGATAATCTTGGCACGATATTTTGGTCCAAGACATTTGTGTTTAAATAACGTCAAGAGTATGGAGTAATAAGTGAGGCATCTGTATCACATGGTCAGTGTCTGTTGTGTGTCTGTTGTATATGAATCACATGGAGGATGTGTATTGTGCTTCATTAAGTGTCTGTATTCATTAGGTGTGTCAGGTGTCTGCATTTATCTCAGGGTATATAGAGTCAGGAGTGTCTCAAAATTCAGGAGTATGTGTCAAAAAATGTAGGCGTGTTTGATTCCCTTTTGTGTTTGGTGAGTATATAAGTCTGAGTATATATAAATTGAGGAGCGTGTGTATATGTCAAGAATATTTAGAGTTAGATGTATGGAGTCAGGAGTGGGGCTTCTATATTTCAATTAATGTGCGTGTGTGTTCATTGTGTGCATTGTGTGTGGGCCATCTAAAGGATGGTTATTCATCAGGCATGTCCGGTGTCTATAATATGCTGAGTATATACCGAATAATGTGTGTCATAAGTCAGCAGTGAGTGTATTTCAAGAGTTTTTACAGACATTTGTATCACAGGGAGGTTGTGAGCTCGGTGTGTGTATTGCTTGTTGTGTGTATTGGCTGCTGTGGAGGTTGTGTCTCATTCTTTGTTTCCAATGTGTGTACCGTGCCTAATGTGCCTGTATCAGGAGTTGTGAAGTGTGTGCATCAGAGAAGTGTGCCAGGTGTGTATATCACATGTAGTGCATATGTGTTGAGTGTTTGCTGTGCAGTATGCATACAATATGAAGAAGGATTGTGTATGAAATATGTTGTCTATGTGAACTCAGTCCATGTTCACAAGTGTTCACATTTCACTACTCTTCAGACTTTCAACACATTTTGTAAAAGTCACTATGCATGGCTTTGAGTGGCCTCATAGATATGGAGTAAGGCAAGGCAAGGCAGCGCAAATAGCTGTGTTGCCTATTCTACACTTAGGTAGCGGTCCATGGGTGTTGCATTGGGTTGTCCCATGCGAAACCCAGGGATTTTGACTCTGCACAAGACTTACAACAGCATGTAAACTTGCAGAAGCACCAAATCCTTATGCCTTATGCAGCACACATAGAAAGAGGAAAATGTCTCTTAGGTTTGTTTCTGTGCAGGAAGGTGCCTCTTAGAGGTGTGGCGCCGCGGCCAGGGCGTCTGACGCTGGAATCTGGGGACCACGGTTCGATCCCCGGCTCCGGCGGCAGGTCAGCCCAGCACCATGTGACTCTGGGCAATAGCTCGCTTAATCTTCCCGACGGCCCCCGAGCGCCTAGAGACCCTTACGGGTGATTGTGCGCTTTACAAATGTGGACTTTACTTTACTTTACTTCCTGCACAGAAAAATCCTGTCAACAATACAGACACCCATGCATCATAGTGTAAGGGTGCCTGCATTGGAGCTAGGCTGCCGAAACAGGAGTGAGCCAGTGGGAGATGCAAGCCACAGCTGTCACTATGGGAGAGGTCGGCAAAGAGGAATATGAGCGATCTAGTTGTAGATTTAAGACACAAATAAAATCTCTCCCAATGATCCCAAGGATATGTGCCCTCCTGGTAAGGACGACAGTGAGGCAGGCCAAAAAGGCCCGCATGTGCTACGTTCGGTGCATAAATGTTACCTAGTACAAGGGGCCTAGCATCTAGCTGTCCCTCCACCAGGACATATCGCCTTTCAGGGTCTATTTCTGTGGCTATGCATCGAAAGGAAACCACAGGCCTAACCCATATAAGAGCTTCCTGGGTAAAGCCTGAAAAGGTAAGGGCTAATGACCACACCAGCTTTTCTGTAGGCGCCTGTCTTCTCCTCCGGGTATGTGGGTTTCTTGGAGGACTACTATCTGGGCATCTCACCTTCTGATGAATTGCTGTACTGCATGTCACTTGCACGCTGTCCCCATGTCTCAGATATTCCACGTCAAAATACGCAATCTAGCCATAGTGCTCTGCACAGGGGAGGGGGAGTTGTAGGGAACCAGGGGCATCACAATATTTCTCCACGGTGTCAGCATCTAGGGTAGGCAATCCTCAGGACTGGACAAAGTCGCACTGTATGGCCTTACAAACAAGTAAAGCAGAACCCCAACTGCGAACCCAGGGCGGTTGAGGAAACTCCAACTGCCCAAACAAACAACAAATATTCCCATAGATAGGATTCTATGGGTCGTGTATATGTATATAGAACATCTTGCAAGAAGATTGTCGGGGTGGCTAGTATGCCGCGGTCAATTCAGTTTGACTGCAAAATGCATTGGCCATGTACAACTCAAGGGTGGGTCTGTCGACCTGTTGCGTCTTACTGAAAGGCAGGAACAGGAGGAAGCTAGAATGAGTCACGATGAAGACAGGTGCCAGAACCAGTCCTGCACGAGTGCCTGCAGATTACGGGAGAGAATGGGGACCAAAATTCACTGTATCTCTGCAAGGAGACAGGCAGGCACTCATCCCCAATCAATCGCAGTGTTGGTTAGGGCAATTCACAATAATGGTCCGAGTGTCTGACCTGCAGTCCCTTCACACCAAAATAACTTCTTGGCAGGATTAATGATGTGGCACTGTCACTCGAGGCACTCAAACCTGTCTCAGAAAGGGTGTCCTCAGGAGCCTGAGGCATTGGGGATAGCTGCTCAGCTCACAATGTGGTTTCAGTCAACAGCGCCTGGATTTGTTCTTCTTGGGCCTATGCCTGGGTGGGAGCACCATTGACTCTGGGCTCTCCATTTCCATGGTTTCGGCGTTCACCCCACCAACTGGTTCCATCCATTTGGGATCGTGGCTTTGCTGCTGATGGAGCCGAGGACTCGTATCGGCACTGCTCCACCCAATCCCAGACACCTACTGGTTCAGTGAAGAAATAGCTGGATCTGTTTTCCATGGCCTTCAAATTAGCTGGGAATAGTAGTTAGTAGGTCAAGCATGCTTATCTTGCGCTACCAGAGTGTAATTTGGGAATATACATGAGTTTTTATACAGTAGTGGGTCTGCAGCTTGAGCCGCGCAATGGTTGGCCTCCTTATCTTTGTAGCTTATTAGACTGGCCACCACCAGCCTGGGAGGTGCCCCCTGCGGCGGCTGTAGCAACAGCACATGAAGTGCGCATTCCACGAGATAATAAGCTGATGGTTTCGCAGGTGCTACGGCTTGTACCAACCATGTCTCGAAGAATAGCACCGGGTCTGGGACTTTTGAGGAAGCCCACGATTCATAGTTTGTTGCAGCTGGACTGCCCCTCAGAGTCCTCTGTTGTGTTCTCCAACTCATGGACCTTGGCTGTGAGGGACCGTAGCTACCCTTCTAGGTCAAACACTGTGGGCCGAAGCTCTTCCAGCATGCTCTCCACTTGCTTGACGCAGGCAAAGAGATTTCTTTGGTCATAATGCAATAGTTCCAAATGGAGGGTTGTTCAACCAATGTGTGGGGGAGAAAGTCTCTTTTGGTAGCCAAGGAGTACGCAGTCACTCACACAGCTGCCCTAAAACACAGGCTGCTATTTTAGGAGCCTCGCCTACACAGGGCTTGTGTACTGCTTGGCGGTACGCCCACCAGCCTAGGCACAGTTCCCTCTGTGTGCATCAGCTATCATACATGCTCCCAAGACTCAGAGACACCATGATGGCATCTTGCATGGAGAGGTGCTCCCCATTGAAGAGTCAAATTGTGCCAAAGCAGTGGGGAGAGCCAGCCAACCCGCATGGAAGCACACATGCAGTATGGGGGCTGTGTCAGCCTTGCTGCACAGGCTGCTGCGGCGGCTCATCTGGGCCCATGTAGAAAGTCTTCGTAGAGGCTCAGCGACCCAGCTCCAGGGCCTCCTAGGCCTCCAAAAAAGGGGAGGGCGGTTTCCATGCCGATGTCAGGGATTGGGAAAGTGGCCGCAGTGCCTTACAAACTCTATGTGGCTTTCAGGGCTCACCTGGATCTCACCAGGTCTTTTGTCACCGCCCAATGACTCGCACACAGGACCCGCGCGGTTGTGGTCAAGTTGAAGCGTAATGTCAGTCCTCCAGCAGTCTCTCCCACCCCCCAAGGGCAGCCTGAGTGATGACGCCCACCCCCAGCATCACAAGCCTCACTCGTCAAGGCTGTGGCCCCATTGGTTCATTGTTCACGGAGTGTTGCTCCCCACACAGAAGGTTAAGAATGTCAAAGTAGCGGGCCCCAATCTGTGGGTAACCACGCGTGCCGTATGGAGGCCACTGCAGCCAAGTGGCATAGGCTGTTACTGAGGCACGTCGGGGCCACTGGGGGAAAGAGACTCACAGTTTTGTTGGATCATAGTGGCCCAACTTCAGGGGCTCCAAGGCCTTCAAGGGGAGAGCGGATCCTAGTGCCTATGTCAGAGGGCGGGAAGGTGTTCATGGTGCAGTACAAACACACAGATCAGTTTATAGGGCCTGCCTGGGTCTCGCAGGCTCATACCGCGCCGCCTGATGACTTGCACCCAGGCCACGCAGTCGTGATTAGGTCTAAGGCATTGCATAATACCAGCCTCCCAGCATTTTCTCCAGTCACGGAGGCGGCTCAAACAATGCCACCAGCTCCCCACAACACAGGTGTCACCTGTCAAGGCTATCGGAGTACGGATTATGTTAGATGCTCCCTGGTCGTTGGGTCACTGGCTCATAACATGACACCGAGGAACTCCGTACCTTTTTTGTCTTCTAGCTTAACCCAGGGCAAGTACGTTGGACCTTTATTAAGTCCTAACTGTCCCTCTCTTTGTTGACTCTTAACATGACTGCCATAGTGCCTTGGCTAGCCAAGCCCTGCCCAAACCTTGCTGCACAAGGCAAAAGACTGTGCACAGTCAGGATTATCTGTCAGTAGAAGTTTGGGTGCAGGACCTGGTCGTGTTCAGTGAGTAAAGGAATAACTTCAATCAAGTTCGATGTAGTATATTATCAAAAAACAGAAATTCACTGCAAAGTTTATAATTAAAGTGAGGGTTTGGTTAGGATTACTTATAGCGCCTTAATGCATGTTTACAAAAAAATACCAACCTCAACTTAAAATCAAGAGTTAAAATGAAGTTATTGTTACAAAGCAAAACGTAAGAACCACTGACATTCTCCAATAATGATTAACTCCTCGCTGTAAAGCTTGCACGGCAGCCGGGCAACCATTACTTGCACACCAAGTGCATTGATTATGGGCATACAAAATTTCTACCAATAGTAACAATTTGTCATTCAATAACAACACATACTCCCACCAATAAAGACTACATTTAAGTTCAGCTCATTGATAGTGTTAATTGCAATCTAATATGCAATCTGAAATGTGAGATAATTTATGAGTAGTTTGTTGCTGTACATAAACTATGCTCTTCAACTCAAAGGGCTTGTGCTGTTACTTTCTGTAACTACAGAAGGACTTTTCTGTTTACAAGTTATATTCGGGCTTCACACCAGAGGACAAACCACCACTTAATGAGGCCTGGAGGTTTGTGAACTCTGTGGATCTCCTTCAATATGAAATCTGTGATTGCATCAGTTACAGCAAGGGTCATGAGCTTTGCCTTAGGTGTGTGAGTTGAAGTTCACATGGCTGTTGTGTGAGCTACATAACTAAGTATTTTTCTCTTCATTTTTCTACTGACAATGAAAGGATTTAACTAATTATATAACTTACTGTTTTTAATAAACAATTCCCTATTTGAGAAAATTTCCATTTGAAGATAACTGCTACAAAAAAATTATGTATCACAATACACAATGAGTAACGTAAGAAAGCCTTTTATTGCCATCTTGGGGTACAAATTATATTTGCAATTCACTTAGCCTTTGGCCTCTTGGTTTCGTCTTATGGTTTCTGTGGGGTGATACTATACCCCACAGTGTGCACACCGCTTACACTCACAAGGATCAGGCTGTTACTGGGTGTGTGTGGTGGTTTATTGAGGGGATTGACCCATATTAATTGCTGAGTACTTAAATGAAATGCAGAAGAGCAAGTATTCCATTCAATCAATCAATCAATCAATCAGGATTCCTATAGAGCTTGGCTAATCACTCGGTATGGTTTCAAGGCGCTGGGGGCTGGGGGAGGGGGGTTGTTCTGCAGTTCAGTCGAAGAGCCAGGTCTTAAGGTCCTTAGCCTGTGACTCTAATATTCTTAGCACTAGATGGGTTCAAATGGTCAGGCCACTAACTATCTGACGACTGTACTCGGACTTCCTGAGTAGTATAAAGAGCTACTTTCTTTCAAACTCTAGAACTGGGCGTGGTTGGCATAATGTGACATCTTGCGCACCATGTAAGTCTTGTTTCAGGATTCACGTTGAGGTGCAAATCAACCCGGCTCTCAGGCATAGCAAATGGACTGCTTGGCATATTGAATCACCCCCTGTGGTTGAGTCTGATAATCATAGGGTTGAGTGGAATGTAAAAGATTAACAAATGGAAATATGATAGAGAAGCATGAGAATGGAGAAAACAGAAAATAGTTTAAATGATTTTGTGATTTGCAAATAAATAATTGTAAGAACAACTATTTCCCCAAGGAGGATTAGTAACATGTTGATAATGGTAAAATACCCTGAATAAAAGAGTGGTGCAAGAAACCTAACACCCTGTTGTTTCGTAGAGCACGGCACACATGGACACCAATCTGCAATTTTCAATGCGCGAGCACATTATCAAGGGTCTGCAACCAGCAAAAGCACCTGTGCACCACAGAAACAAACACAAGTGTGGTCCAAGGTCAGTCAGTCTAGAATTGGTAACTATTTATATCATGTGGTGGGCACAACCGCTCTGTATATGTAATTGTGTCACAGAACAAGGTGTGTAGATTCTTTTGGGACAACGAAACATTCATCACATGCTTGTTTCATTCGTGCTAATCGTTGGTTCCTATCATTGTCCCGCCCCTCCAGAACGCTGCGTTCCGCCTCCGTCTTGCTGCTTACTGCTTGCATCAAGCGTATGAGGGAGGTAGGAAAGCCTTCTCTTTTCTCGCCGCCAAAGCTTAGAATTATATCCTTCGTGAACTGTGTGAGACCACATTTTGTAGGAAATTAAAAACTTGGCTTTTTCTTCTAGGCTTTAGGGCTTTGTTTGCTGGCTGCGTATCATTTGCCCCTTCCAGGGCTGGCTGTAACGGTGGTGGCCCTCGGTGCGACAATGTTTGTTGGCACCCCCACATGACCACCTCGACCACGGATTCCCTCACTAACACCCTTTAACAGTGCACCTCAAGTCTCCATAACTACCCCCTGTCAGATGCATTTAATTTGTCATACCAGAGTGGGGTGGCAGAGCACTTTACATCACACACACATTACACAGAGACAATCAATCCTATGTGTGTAAATCAGTGTATCGGAAATGTTACAAAAGACAGAGGACTGCAAGGTATGGAGTCACATGTCATCCATACTGGTAGGCAGTATAGTTAAAGAGTGCCTGATCTGGAGAAGCACAAACTCAGAATTTAAAACACACCACCATGGTTGGGGGTCTCTTTAATAATAGGAATTTATTTCTATCCAAATAAACACTTTTTGCAACATTACGATATTGAAATACCGGGGAAACAATCCTAACTTTATAATCTATACCGTACAGTTTGCATGCAGCTCTTTGATGACAGTTAATAGCTCACTGCTTTATATTATGATTTTAACTTATAACCTGCAAGTAACAAAAGGATCTTTCTGATAAAATCTGTAACCCACTGACCTATTTACATTATATGCACTTTGTGATCAGCTTTGCAGCAGCCATATTAACCCTCTGTGCTACCTTACAATAAACAAAACACCTTTCTCTCTCCAGTAAGAATATTAATCACTGAGTTATCATGACAATTTTGCTGCCTGAAAACGTCTGGAGTCAAGAAACACAGCAGCTGGTGCTTTTAAAACCTTAATATACTTGCAAACGCACCTGAAGTCAGTGCCCGGTGCGGTGGCACCAGTCGCTCCACCCTAGAGGCAGCCCTGGCCCCTCCTCTAGTGCCGGAACACTCTTTTGTGTAGTTGTGCGCTCTATAGATCTCCCTCATTCATTCTTTCATCATTATGTGATGTCTCACGTGATGTAATCAGCAAAAGGAGGGTGAGGTGACATCACCATTAGTGTTCCCTGGCTAATGAGGTTTGCACTTAATAGTGCATTAGAATTTTAGGAAGATGGATGGGTGGACAGGCAGGTGAGCAGGTGCACAGATCATAAGGCAGGCAGGTGGTTGGATAGATGTCTCTGGGTGCTCTGCCATCCTTTTGATTCATTATTGTCCTGTTACAACTCACACCCACACCTGCGGCATGCCCCCACAGCTTCTTCTGGCAAGTGTTGCCCTTTTAATTTCATTTAGTAGCCCATTACTTGTATTGATTCGAAGTAATCTCTCAGCTTCAGCAAGAATTGTTAATTAAAAACTGTTCTGAAAACAAGTTTGTATCCTTCTCCATATGTCTCTTAATGAAGAATTTCAAAATGAGTACTTTATCATTGTACGGCGGGTGCATTGTGAGTCCAAGGAAGAAACAGCCATGGTACTAATCGGGGTTGTGTGCCATACACAAACAGTTCAGGATTACCAACTAGGCAAAGTAGGCACCGGCCTATGGGCCCCCCTCCTTTTAGGGGCCCGCGACAATGGATCAAAATAATATTGACTTGATCTTGTAAAAAAATTAGAATAAAGCTTTCTTAAATATTGTTTCCAAAGGATTGAACAAAATGAATTAATTCAAAGAATCGAAAATTTTACAATAAAATACTCTGTACTGTATAAATGTAATGTGCCCATTAACATCTTAAAGTACATAAACCAGAGACATCAGATTCTCACAACAGTTTGTCTCTTAAAAGCTCATATTCTGGCAGCTGTAAGTTTGTAAACAAATCCATTGCATTGGGTATTAGGAGATCATTTGCAAGGTGGACCCAGAAGTGTTGACTGCCTAGAGGCCTCCACTGGGTTTAATCCGGCCCTGTACAGAACAGGGAACATCCTTTACAACGCGGATGTTACCCCGCAGTACCGTTACAACGTGTCTTTTACAATGCAAGTCGTAACCACGACTTGCGCTGGAGGGCGCTCAAGGATAAGGAATAGTAGATTTACTATTCCAACACCTTCCCTACTGTACGTAGGCTGGTGTTGGAATAGACGCGTTGTAACGGTACGCGTGGTAATACCACGCGTTGTACCGTCATACATCCACAACAGTGTGTAGTGACCTCATTACAACACATTGTTCCACTTTGCACACATGGTAAGTTCTGCTGTAAAACCTAGTGTGGTGCGGTTTTAGGCCTCAGGTCGGGAGTAGGGGAAGAGGTTGTTTTAAGGGCAGGGCGGAGTTGGTTCTAGGGCTCAGGGCATAGGGGGCCAAGGTAGAGAGCAGGATTTTAGGGCTTAGGGCAGGGAGGGGGGGTTAGGGTAATAGTAATTTACTATGCATATTCTTTAGCAATCATGTCTTTACATCGTAATTCGTTCCAAAGGCATGCGTGGTAAAGGAATGCTTGGTTAAGACGCATTCGTTGGTGCGACCGCGTTGTTGAGACACGTGTGGTTTTGCCGTGCGTGCTTCTGTCATACAACCAGATACTCCGCTGATTATATTCTCTAGTCCGTCCATGGCTAAATTGTGGAGAGGATATAGCCTCACGGCTAGAGTGGTCGACCTCGAAGCTGGGGAACCGGGTTCATATCTCGGCAACGTCACTCAACATCCTGTGATTCCTGGCAAATCACTTATCCCCCAGATTCATCATGCTCCTCTTTTGCGAGTCCTTAATAGCGATTATTAAGGAATCGCTATTAAAGACTCGCAAAACGGGATGCATGTAGAAATTGCAAAATTTATAGCGATTTCTACATCTTCCTTATTTGCGATTCGCTAATTGCTAATCGCAAATAAGGAATGACTTATTTAAGGTATTTATTATATAACTTATTTAACTTATTTAAGGAATGCTTATTTGCGATTAGCAATTAGCGAATTGCAAATAAGGAAGCGATTTCAAGGGTGCCAGGGTGTCCAAAGGACACCCTGTAGCACCGCTGAAATGGTGATTTACACTGGTGTTGCGCACACACATGTCCAAAGGACATGTGTGTGTGTAACATCCAACTTAGAAAAATGCACTAAAGTGCATTTTTCGAAGTTTTCGCTATTTACCACGAAGTTACACTTCGCGGTAAATAGTGGCCCCATATTGCGAATTCGCAATTTTTAAAAGGTTCATGAATAGCATTTAAAGAATCTCTAATTGAGATTCCTTAAATGCGATTCTTTGCAAATTAGCGAGTTCTGTAATTGCGATTTTTGCATTTGGGATGATGAATTCCAAATGCAAAAATAGCGCTCGCAAAGGGCCGTATTCTCAGAATCTGGTCCTTTGCGAGCCGATTTTTCTTTGATGAATCTGGCCGTTAATCTCCCCGTGCCTAACAAAAATGAATGTGTCCTTGTGTAATGAAACTCGTGCTATGTACAGCGCTCCTATACCTGATATCTTTGAGTCTAGTTTGCGCTATATAAAACTCTAAAAAAAAATAGAGAAAAAAAATCTTACATAGCTGCAATGTCACAATTCACAATTAAGACTACTGCCAACCTGGCTAGGCATACTGGTCTCAGTGCTGCACCGTCACCGGTAACCTTTCCTTTATTATTCTTTATAAATCATCCTCCTACAATTGTCTGCCCGTAATTTGTGCTGAATTTTTTTAATGACTTCATCAGTGCTGGTGCCTTAGAGTACATCACAATCCACTTTATTTTTTATTCTATGGCCTTGAGCATGTGTTTTCCCACATCTTTATTACTGTTCTGTCTTTTCAGTTTATTTGTTACTTGTTGTGCGGGTTTTCATATTATTAAAAACTTTCAGAAAGTACTTTGATTTTTCCTTGATGTGTTATGGATATGGCACCATGACAAAATTCACCAGTTTAACTTCACTAATAGCAATCTCGTCATGGCTTTTGAAAATTGCCTTCCCTTTTGGCCATACATTCCCAGATTGTGCTAATATCCTTTTTGTGTAATTGCATCTCTCACCTGCTCATAGCAATATCAGCTGCTGTAATTATTTTCTTTACATTCAGGCCCTGTTCTGAGTTGGTATGTTCCTCACGCGCCATGGCTCAGCCTGCCTCTTAAATAGTTTATAACTAGATTCACTTTCACAATATGCCTTGGTTGGGTTTGGTTTTCCTTTTTTAACACAGCACACCATTCGGATCCAGTATTACACAGTCACACTTGACATTTTGTTATGTGCCTACATTTCTCGAATGTGATTATGTCACAGATTTTTAATGCATCCTTACATGAAGGGCCGCTTTCTGACCTGCTTTTATAGAGAAATCTATTCTTAATTTTTCTTCATTTTCTATTTAGACTGCACGCACACTAATTAAAATGCAAACATTAAATGCTTCCATACCCTTTCACAGCTGTGTTTACAAATAGAATGACAATGCCAAGTGGAATTGAGCCTGGAGCACTGCCTTGGAGCACTGCCTTAGCCACGCCTACACCCAGATCCCATTCTGATGTGATTAAATGCCTCTCTTCAACCTATGCTTTGCATCTTTATGGTAAGATTGCACATTTGGGATGAGGTTCCCTGTGCGGTATAAAAATATATATATTTGAAAACACATTTAAATACATGTGTGGAAGTAGGGTTTTGGTAGAGGGTTCTGTAAACCTGTCTCAAGCAACAATTACAATCCTTGTCAGGGTGAACCACAAAAGTTACTAAATTAACCTGTGCTTAACTCTCTGGTAGCTTGTCACAAAAGCAGTCAGGCTTAATGTAGGAAGGTGGAATCTGACTGTATGGTTACCCCAACTTTTTTCCTGGTGTTTTGCTGGTTTTTCGACTTAGTTGGCCTGGGACCCTGCTATTCGGGGCCCTAGACTATCTGCTTTCTCTATAAAATGGGCTCCATGCACTTTAGGTGCATACCAGATTGGTTACTGGGTCACCCTGTGAGCCCCTGTATAGTGTACTATAGGTACCCAGGGCATAGGTGCACCCTAGGCCTACCAGGGGCTGCAGCATGTATTGTGCCACCCCTGGTTTGCCTTCCAAACTGACACCACAGGTCTGTTCACACAGCCTGGGTAAGGTGGTGTAATCACCCCTTACTTAGATATAGTATACCTATATTTACCTTTACATATAGACACATATACGCCTATAAGCTACTCCTAAGGTAGGCCTCGACAATCCTGGAGGCAGAGTGCTTGGTTTTATATGAGAGGGTGCTCTGGCATGAGCTGAGCCCCTCTGCAGCTTTCGGAACCATCTCCTTATAGCTGTTCTATGATATAGCCGTACCATATACTCTTAAGTGCATTATAATCCTCGCGGTTAATGCTAACTTTTGTTTGGCTTTATCAAAACATGTCGTTTAAGGTGTCAAACACTTTGGAATACTAGCCCCCCCCCCGCCAATCCTGGTGTCGGGGTAGCATTCATCCCTTCTAGAGGGAGAAGACATGTAGTTACTGCTTTACCCGGTTTAAGTTAAACAGAGCCTCAGCATCACAAAATGGATGCTGCCACAGACACGAGTCTGACCTCCTGTTGCTGGGGAAAACTCCGGCAGGGGAGGCCTGGACAATAGGTTTCCTGTCCAGGGAGGTGGCAGCACCTCCTCAGACAGGGGTTTTGTGTATTGGGGCAGGGAGGGCTGCATTCAGTGAATGCATCTAGACACTGCCTGGGGCACACAAGGTGCTCCATGCATAGCCCAGTTCAAACCAGTTGCTGGGGCACTCCAGCCCCAGCTCTGTCGTAAAACTGGACAAAGGGAAAGGGGTGTAACCACCCGCTTCTCAGGTCCACCCCCTAGTCAGGTAATCCAGCCCGCTTTCTTAGTATAAGTATAGGAGCTGTGTCCCCAGGATTTTAGATTGTCCGGGACGAATCTTTGTAAGACATATCTTGGACCTTCGACATTCCATTCTGACTGGAAGACGGAAGACATCTTCCTTGTGGTCAAGGAGTGACCACCCTGTGCAAACAGGCACAAAAAGTAACTTTGCTAGTCTGTAGTTTCAAGGCTCCCGTCGGAACCCGAAGATTCTGCGACACAAGAACTGGACTTCCAGACTTCTCTGACCCTGACCCACATCCACAGCAAAGCTGAAACACTTGGCGGACACGAGAGACGTGGGACCAGACATCTTGGACATCCTGCATTTTGCTACCTGCACTCCTTTCCTGAAGCCTCAGTAAGTTGTGCATTGGGGTACGAGAAGCCCCAGCCCCGAGCACCGTTTGCACCTACGCTAAGGCCCCCACACTCCGCGAGTGTCCCGTGGGCCCCGCCTTTGCATTTGAGCTGAACGGGTCTTCTTGATTCCTTGCCCGTTGGCTTGTGAGCCCCCTGAAGACCTTCCTTTGAATTTCACTTGCTATCCTAGTTGCTCCAGGCTTGCTCCAGCTTCCCTGAAAAGGAGAAGCATCACAGACCTTGCTGGTCTGCAACAGAGCCAATCTTGACATCCTGCGTGGGTTGCGGTTGCCAAGGCTTGTTGGGTCCAATCGGGAAACCAACACTGCAGTCATCTAGATCCATCGTGGGACAGCTCGAATCCAGCTCCTAGTCATCGTCGATGCCTTCCGGACCTCGTGGCTGAAGAGACACACTCACCTTCTTCACCTTAAAGCATCCGACATCGCCTGGTTCCTTCCTGGTCACTGGCTAGTGACCCAGACTCTGTCCCCTCTGCTTTCAGATTCTTCACATCTCCGATCCGCCCATGGATCCACCCAGACACTTTTCATCTGGTCGCCTGCAGCACTTCTTTGCAGCTCTCCATAGAAAACGGCGACGAAACCCGACACGAAAAGACACCTATGCACCCGGCTTCCCTGGGTGAGGTAACACGAGTACTCCAATGCTCCCGTGGGTCTTGACTCTCGAAGTGTCCTAGTTTAAAAGGGTTCCATCCTAGTCAATCCGGAAGTGTCCTAATTTGTAACTTTGTAACTTGTACGATCTCCATAGAAAGTCAATGGGAACTCTCGCCTGTGTTTAGACACTGCACGCGGCTCTCGTGGGTCTCCTACTTCCTAACCTTTGGTTGTTTAGTGTAGCCCCAGTGATTCCACAGGCCCTAGGCCTGCTTTCTAATTCTTTCATGGTACTTATACCACTTTCTTTGTATATGGTTTGTGAGGCCCCTAGGACATAACGTATACTGTGCAACTCATCGTATATTAACTGTGTGACTTGTATTGTATTTTTACCTCTGACCTCATAAAGAGTGCAGAGGGGTTGTGTTTAGATTAAATAAAATATATATTTGATATATACCTTGTGTGGTGTCCTTTCATTTGGTATTCAAGGGATTATATATGGTAAAACAACTTGCTTAACTCGCCAACTGAAGTCTAACCCTGAAGACTGCTGGTTCATGCTACCACTATGATAGCTTTCTATAAGGTTGACTTTACAACCACCATCAATAAGGGTCGATTAGACTGGTGCAATGTGCCCACTAGAACTAGTGGACGTCATATGCCAGGCTAAGTTCTCACACTTAACTTAGAGGCAATGTGTAGAGAAGGGGTCTCCAACCTTTTGCATAATAAGAGCTACTTTAGTTCAATTAAAATCACTGTAAGCTACTATTATTAGTTTTGTAATAATGACCACATCAGACAAGGTTACATTAGTGGTCAACATATGCCAGATTACCAGCATTGCCCAACTCACTGCATCAGGCAGGGTTGCCAGTAATAATGTAACAAAGTGTTTGTTTATTTGGAATGCGTCTATGTTAACTATACAGCACAGTGTCCCTGGCACAAACATAATAACATTAGTAATAAGTCTACTCACCTGATGTATCACTCAAAAATCAGCTTTAAATATATTTTGGGAATTCAGACATCTTTCTCCAAACATCAGCTTAGGAATTCTGAAAACACACATTTTTGTCTTGAATAGACAATTTTAACATACATATATTCATTTAACCAAGCAAAAGTTTGCAATTTAGTAGGCTGGGATGGACACAGGACAGCCACTTGCAGTTGGTTGGAAAGCTACCAGTAGCTCATGAGCTACTTGTTGGAGAAGCCTGATGTAGAGTATTTATGAAACAGAAACAGTAATAAAGAAAATACACAGCTCAAGAGATATCTCACGTCAATTTATAAAAACAAGTGTAAATTTCAATAAAAAATGACACTAAAGCAAATTAAATCCAATCAGTAGAACCTGAGATGTGCAATTTTAAAGGTTAAAGAAAAAATAGCACCAAGAGGCAGAAAGCAGGCATCTGTCGCTCTAGACCGGAATAAAGTCTCCAGTTCAGGCCGACTGTGATGGAGCACGGGTTGGACCCAGGGAACTGCTTAGTCATGGTGAAAAAGTTATCTTCTGATAGTCTGGGGCGAAGAGTCCAGTTTGCGTTGGAGGAGGCTACAAGGAGCAGAGAGCGTGCTATTGCACTAAGAGCAGGCCTAGCATCGCAGATGGTTGTCACTGTAGCGCAAAGATTCTGTCTGCTGTCGCACCCGGTCATTGCTGGAGCTTTGCGTTGCTGGTTATCACCGGTGGCCGCTGTAGCATTAAGAGTCAGGTACCCTGGAGGATCGCGTTGTCGGTCATTGAGGACGGCAAGACCTCAGTACAAAAGTACCCATTTGCAAGTGCAAAGAGCATATAACTTCAGCATTTCTCATTTTCTTCCAGGAGGAGCTCAAATGATGCCATCTAAATGCCCAGGACCGGGGAAGGCACTTCCCGGGAATCAGGAACTCACTCTAGCAGAGGCCACTGGAGCTCAGACAGGTCCAGGCAGGTTAAGTGCAGCAAGTCAGCTGGGGAGTTACAGGGAGGCCTCTGGAGCTTGTTATGTCCCTATTGTTCTGAACAGAAGGTCAGGCAGCTGACCCTTGGCATCACTCAAGTAGCCTGGGATAATGGCAACAAATCCAGTCTTCCTTCTCAGAGAGCAGGTAAGGCCTCAAGCCACAGGACAGTCCTCTGAAAACAGGGCAGTCCTTCTGTAGTATTCACAGGTCCAGGAGAGTTCTGATGTATGGCTTTGGAGGTGCCAGTTTGAAGTGGGAGAAACTTTTAAACATCCCCCTAATCTGGTTCTGGAATGTCCTTCCTTCCCCTACCCTACCCTACGAGCTGTTTTTGGTGAAGGAAACTGAATGGAAATCAATCATTGATTCAGGCAGCGGTTGGATTATTATATATGTCGGTGACACGATGGCCCGCGTTCTTTGAAAAATACTAAATCTGAGGTTCAGTGCTTACGGGCGCTCACATAATTAATCAGCACGGCACCACCGCGTGAGCAAAGTAATTATCGATTGAAAGGAATGGCGAGTAGACTTGAATTCTTTTCCCTTCAGTTTCCTTCACCAGAAACAGCTCGTCCTGGACACAAGATACTTCTCCGCCTGTATTGTAATATGATGGCAGTGTCTTGCAGACACCGCCACCATATTCAGCCCCTTTTCCGCTTGGTCGACGCGTCGATAGGCGTGAAAACCGGCAGCAGTCTTTCCGTCCGCCGTGTTCCCCTCGCCATCGTAATATGGCGGGGGGGGGGGTAATGGGAGGCGGGCGGTAGGTAATGGCAGGCTGATTGCCACCGCCATACGGGCAGCGGTGATCCGCCCGCTATTATTATAGACCCCTTAGTTCTGCTGTGTATGAATTTACATATTCAGAAGACAGTTTTCCTCTGTTCAGTCATATATGCCTTGCCACCACTTTGTTAGATAAAGTTCCAAAATTGATATCCAACTGTTTCACAGCTATTTCATAAAGTTCAAGTTCTTCTTCATCCTTATACAACAACAGAAACTGAAGATGTTTGCAAACCTTTTGACTTCCCACTCCCATTGTTTTTGCATACCAAGTTTATGCTTATCAATGAAAATGTTATCTACAACTGCTTTGACACATGTTTAAAAGCCTTCTTTTCATTGCATCCACTCTAGAGTTGGCCCTCCGGGTGCCTGCAGGAAGGTTGATGGTACCTCTGATGAGATTTTGCTACACAAACAGTAACTATCTCACAAGAGTTGTACAGTTGCTCCAAAAAGATGCATGGTGAATACTTCTATTTAACATTTGTTATTTAACTTAGATTGTTGTTCTTTCTTAAATATTTGATCCTTAAATATTAGTGTACAACTAGTGTCACCAAAGACACATATTACGCTGCAATTTTGTAGCATCTCCTGATGACAGACTCATGTGTGGCACTAATTACAAGTTGATGTTGCATTGTAACTTTTTTCAAAGTGGTACTCAATAGTGTTAATTATATACTCATTCTTTGACAATACATGAAAATAGTTGCCATGAATGACACCTGACGTAATGATGTGGGACGTGCACTGCCCATCACACCCAGTCATGCGTCATGGCCAGCCACTATTGGGCTCTCACACCTCAGCCACATCCACACCTCATAAATTTCACCGCAGTTCCCCTGATCAGCATTGCAGTATTCACGATTGCTCTAGTGCTCCTCTCCTCAACTGGTCAGGTCAGTGCTTAATTTGAGCCAGTGTTTTCTGGTGCTCAATACCACACTTTTCATGAGCACCAGTTAAGGACACATGAATTTATTGGGAGATTAAGTAAACTGCCCACAATCACAGGATGTTGTGCTGATACTGAGACTCGAACCTGGCTTCCCAGCTCCAAAGTCAGCAACCCTGGCCATTTAACCACTTCCTCCCCAGCTTTCCTAATTAGTAGTTGGTTCTGTTTTAGGCGGTACTAACAGGAGCAATGGGCTTGGGCAAGCTAGCACCTGATGAGAGCCCCAGCACTTATATTCTTTAACAAATTAAACACTTCCCGGCCTCCAAAGCAATATTATCTTCCTCCTGCAGGGATGAAGCCACTGAAATGACAGGATAGTATATGGTTTCTCACTGATTTAGTCATTATCCATTTGTGCTACTGTGAGTAAACGAAGATGTTATGTTATGTTATGTTATGTTATGGCTATTTGTAAAGCGCATCTGTTACCAAGGCGGTGTCCTGGTTTATTGGAGCTAAGCACTAGATGACGTGGTAACAATGAAGGGACCCACTGCAACTGACCATTGAGAAATGCTGAAATTAAAAGCATATTTTCCATTCCAGCATACCACACAGGATGTCATGTGTATAGTCTGATATTTTTACACCACACAGGTATACAACAGTTTCCTATGACTGACAGACTGGCAAGAAGTGCAAATGTTTACCTCATGAAGAAACATGGAGAAAACCAATCCAGTAATTTCGTCCTCTATGAAATGATGCTTGATTTCTGAAGAGGCTGTTTTTTATTTCTAATCTGAAAAGTGCACCAGAATCAGTGGTGAGCTTTGTTCATTATAAGTGGGTATACATCTATAATATTTATTTAATATTATTTATTTATTAGGAAGTTTTATATAGAGCTGGCTAGACCCGAGGGTATCGGAGCGCTTTACAACAGATTTAAATCAGAAATCATATAAAAAGGCATAGGTAAACATAAATGTTCAGAAGACACAATGTGTTGAGCGTCATTGAGGTGGGGAAGTCCTGAGATAGCCTCAGTGAGTGCAGGGTGTCTTGAGCTAAACCTCATTCCGGGAGGAGGGAACAAGGCGGGGGACGGGGAGGGGGGACAAAGTAGTTAGAGGTGGAACATTGTCAAGGGGCTGTAAAGTGCAGGAAGAGGTAGGTTGTGGTGGAACATTGTCAAGTGGCTGCAGAGTGCAGGAAGAGGTAGGTTGTAGTGGAACATTGTCAAGGGGCTGCAGAGTGCAGGCTTGTGCGTTTCGGTGGCTGCTCTTGGTTCGGGAAGGCACAGTTGAGGTAGAGGTCTTTTAGGAGTTTTTTAAATTTTATAAAGGAAGGGATAGTCCTGAAATCGGCTGGGATGGAGTTCCAGATTTTTGGTGCGTTTCCAGCGAAGGATCGTGCAGCAGTTTTTTGTTTGCGTGTTTTCATGGGGATGAGTAGCAGTATGTTGGAGCTCCTGAGTTTTCTTGTCTGGCCGGCTTTCTTGAATTTGGAGGCCAGGTATTCCGGTTTCCCTGTGTGCAAGGCTTTGTGCGTGAGGCAGGCAGTTTTAAAGCTGGCACGCATTTCAACTGGGAGCCATTTTAGTTCTCTGAGTACGGGTGATAGATGGTCATATTTCTTAACTCCAGACCATTCTGGCAGCTGTATTGAGAGTTGTTTTGAGGGGAGCTAAGTGGGATTGAGCTATACCGGGGAAGACTGTGTTCCCACAGTCGAGTCTAGATAGCACCAGTGATTGGGTGGCTTATTTGAGGTCCTTGGGTGGGATGAATGGCTTAATTTTGTTTGGGAGCTTCAGATTAAGGAAGGCATTCTTCGCGGAGATCTTAATGTGTTTGGTCATGTTCAGTTTCGGGTCTAGGGTGATTCCTAGAGATTTTACCGAGTTCGCCAGGGTGAAATTACCATTGAGAGGATCAATTGCTTTTAGCCACTCTACGATATGAGGTTTATTTTCTTTGTTGGAGATGAGGAGGATTTTGGTTTTGTCTTCATTGAGTTTAAGGTGATTTGTTGACAGCCAGTGTTGAACTTCTCTAAGAGTGTTGTTGAGTCTTAGAATGTCGTCAATGGAGGAGGTTTCCAAGTAGATCTGGGTGTCATCTGCATATAGGCGGAAGGGGATGTTGGCTTTTTTGAGTAGGGTGGTGAGGGGTTCCATGTATATGTTGAATAGTTGAGGGGAAAGCACTGAACCTTGTAGGACACCTCTGCTGACAGGGTGTAGGTCGGATGTAAAGGTTTTGATTTTAACCATTTGGGAGCGGTTGTGTAAGAAGGAGGAGAACCCTTGTAGGACCACCTCGTCCGCACTCACTCTATCTTGGAGAGCCTTGATGAGTAGATTGTGATCAACTGTGTCACAGGCTGCAGATAGGTCCAGCAGGATGAGTAGGCAGCATTGGTCAGTATTTAGAGACTTGTGCATGTCATTCACGATGTTAAGGATCGCAGTCTCTGTGCTTTTCTGAAGCCCGATTGGTGGCAATCTAGCAGGTTGATGTTGTCCATGTGCTGGGTCAGTTGTAGGAGAATGCACTTTTCAAGGATTTTGGATAGAAAGGGGAGATTGGAAACAGGTCTGAAGTTGTTCAAATCGTTGGTGTCTAGGCCTGGCTTTTTCAATAGGGGTGTGATTTGGCTGACTTTGAGGCAGTCTGGTATGACGCCAGTTTTCAAGGAGCTGTTTATGATTTTGCACCAGAATGGTGCAAGGTAGAGTTTCAGCTTTTTGGTCAATTGGGTGGGAACAGGATCGAGAACATGGGACACGGGCTTGGAGAAGGAGATCAGTTTAAGAATCTCAGCTTCAAGTACAGGGTTGAAGGATTTCCAGGCTTTCCTTCGGGTTTCTTGAGTTACTCATGAAGGCTTGTAGAGGAATTGTTCCTCCATAGACGTTCTGTAGCTCTAAGTTGTCTCCTTTCAGCGTTAATGTCCATGTTGAACCAGGATCTGGAAGGAATGTTCCTGTTTTTGTTTTTGTTTCAGGGGAGCTAGTCGGTCTACGATGGATGTCATAGTTGTGTTGTAGTGAGATGTGAGTTCTGTTGTGGAGAGACCGGCAGGGATGGGCAGGAGCGAGCTTATCTTTTCTTCTAGGTCAACCATGTTGATCTCTGTTTGGTTTCCCATCAATGTGGGGTGTCTTGGATGGGAGGTTGGAACATGATTGATGTGGGAATAAGGTTAGTTGGTGGTCTGACCAGTCAACTGGTAAGATCCGATCTATTGTGATTGTGTCGCGTTTGGCGATGATGGCATCCAGGATTGCTCCTTTGTTATGGGTTTCTTCTGAGCAGTGCTGAGTAAGGTTGTTGCTGTGTAGTAGCTCATTCAGGTTTTGTATTAGTGAGCTGTTTTTTACGTTCCAGTGTAGGTTGAGGTCGCCCAGAATTAGGTCGTCGGTGTCTCAGAGTGAGCAGTGAGCAACCAGGTCTGACAGGTGTTCCGTGAATGTGGTGGTGTTGCCTGGGGGATGGTATAGGAGACGGCAGTGTAGTATCTTGTTGTCGCTTGTGTCAATGTTGACAGTTAGGCATTCAAAGGTGTTATAGTTGAAGGTATCTATTTCGTTCACGGACATGTTGTTGTTGTGAATGATCGCTAAACCCCGCCTCTTTGGTCTTTTCGGTCTTTGTTGATGGTCTCGGTGATGAAGGCTATGTCTATGCTATGGGTGAGGATGGATTCTGCTAGCTCTGTGGCATGTTTGGTGGCTGATCTGCAGGTTTATGAACATGCAGTTGGTAGGGGGTGTCTCTTTTTTTGGTTTCTTTCTTAGGGGGCGTCGTGGTGATGTTAGTAAGGGAGGCTGGGGGTCTAGGGGGTTTCGGAATGGAGTGATCTCTTCCGAATCCTGTGGTCACCTGGATCATGGATTGAGGGGTGGTCGTAGAGGGGGGGTTGTACGAGGAGGCCAGGTCAGCCGCTTCATCCGCAGACATAGACTCCGTGGTTCTTTTGGGTCTTAGAGTATGACTCGAGAGGAGGGATGAGATCCAACTAGGTTGTGTAGCCTTGGGGAGCCTTTGGTGTGTGGGGTTAGAGATGGGAGTACAGTAAGGATTTTTGGAGGGCTTGCAAAGTGTAGCGAGATTGGTTAGGATTTCGTTGAAGCCCTGTATTATAGCAGCTAATTGGCTTTCAAGCAGGGAGAGACGTTGCCCCATCTCTTCCCCAGTGGGCGTGGGTGTGTTCCGGGCGGGGTCCTTCCGAGGGGGAGAAGGCCTGATGATGTTGTGCTGTCGTCTAATAGTTATTGTGTTGTCCGTGATGGGTTGTGTGCGTGGGGTGAGGGGGTCATGTTGTGTCAACTGCATTCTTTTGCAGGTGGGTATAGGAAGATAGTTGGAAGTCTTAGACTGTGTATTGTGGTCGATCAGTGTTATTTGGAGGAGGTTGTGAGCGGGGGTTGTTTGTGGGGACGATTCGACGGGGGAGTGGGAGTCATGTTCTTGGTGCCAGAGGTGTGGGTAGTGTCTCGTGGAGGGGAGCAGGAATCTATGGAAGAGGGCGCAGGAGTGGCATGTGTGTTCAGCTGGGGGTCCGGTTGTCCCGGTGGAAGGGGTGGGTTGGGTGGGGAAGAAGTGTGTGAGAGAGGCAGTCCAAAGTGAGGGGAAGAGGGAGTCAAATACCTCAAGGTTGTCGTTGTTAGCTTTGATCAGTACTGTGCCGTTGAAGTACACAATGGTGTTCCCGCTCCGCGTCATGCAGTTAGGGATAGAGAATGATAGTTTGCAGCTATGGGGAGGATTGGTAGTTTTAGTAATGTGGAGCTGTGATCTGAGGATGGAACTCCATTTTTTGGGTCTTTCCGTGTGAAAAATGAGATCCATTTTTACTTGACTGTTGGAGGAGCAGTGATACATGTCAGCAAATAGTGATTCTGGGTATTGTTGGATCAGTTTGTGTTTGAGGTTTTTTTTCGCTTTGGGTGAGAGGGTGGGGGAAACTAACCGAGAAGGAGTTCTGGCTGTGCAGTTTTAAGTAGTTCAGAATGAATGGGTGTCTCCTTTTGTAGGTATATTTAAAAACACATCGAGCCAGTTAGACCCCCATGATAGGCTCACGGATAAGGAAATATTGATGTTCTCCGTGAATGAAATTGAGGGGGGCATTGCTAACCTTACCAATAGAAAAGCACCAGGCCCGGACGGTATTCCCCCGGACCTTTGTAAATTAAAACCCTCGTTTTGGGACGAGATCCTGACTGCCGTGGGTAACGCTGCAGCCAAAGGAGGATGCCCTGCCTCCTGGGGCGTCTCGACGATCGTCCCTGTGCACAAAAAAGGGGACCGAAACAGCACGCTGAATTACAGGCCAATCTCTCTGATTGACTCTGTTGTTAAGGTCATTGGGGGGGCAATTTAAAAAAGATTGTGCACCTGGGCGGAGGACAACAACATTATCTCGGACATTCAGTACGGGTTCCGCCCAGGGCATTCTACCATGGCCCAATGTCTAAACCTCTATTCCATCATAGGGAAGTACACCATGGCTCACTCCGGATCCGTCTACATGGCCTACATGGACCTCTCATCCGCCTTTGATAGCGTTAATCGGGGAAGGCTGTGGTGGTCCATGGAGGCCATGGGGGTGGAGCACGCCTTGGTTGACTTCTTGAGGGACCTTCACAGAGACACCAAGGCCAACATTAGATATTCCAATGACCTGAAGGTATCTAGGAACTTCAATATCAAAAGGTGGGTCAGGCAGGGGTGCATACTGGCCCCCTTCCTTTTTAATTTATCTATTAACGATCTGGAAGGTTCCTTGCTAGAAACTGGGGCTGATTTTCCGTATGTGGGAAAGCGAGGACTGCCAGTCCTGCTTTAAGCAGACGACGCAGTCCTCTTGACACAAACCCCCAAACGGCTCCAAACACTACTTGATGCATTTCACGGTTTTATGGACAGGCGTGACCTGTCTATAAACAATTCAAAATCTTACGTGATGCACATAGGGCCTCGTCCTAAAAGAGAGTACTCCTTAGTGGTGAATGGAGTGAGGATGCCGAATTGTACAACATTCTCCTATTTGGGCGCCCTGCTGGATCATCGGCTTAACTGGGCTGCACTCCTAAATAAAAAAAGCGTCAGGTAACCAGGGCAAATGCGGCACTTTTTGGCTTTGCTGCCAAAATGGGCAACCGGCCAGTGGCAGCGATGCTAAAAATTTATTTTTATTAACTAGGCTCAGATTTAACCTTCTTCACTTTTTATTGGCAGTTCCAAGGGGCAGTCATTAAGGGAGTGTGTTGGCTTCCTGTGGCTGCGACTCTAAGTCTCCACAGGACCTACTTCACTTTTTTTGTAAATACTACGAAATGCCCAGGACTATTTATTTGAAATCTCTTTTAAAAAAACTAAATTTTGCACAAGTATGTCCCGCTCTGTTTTATCTGCAATTGCTTCAACCTGACTGTATCCTGTTTGTGGCCGGCTTCCTGAAATGTGCAATGAACTACAGAAGATGTCTGGATTTTTAAAATTACTGTGTCTCAAAGGTCTTTTCCAATGGACATTTTAGCCCCCCCCTTTTCTTGTATTAATGCCGCTTTAAATTGTTTTCATCATTGTGAAACACTGTTATCAATTTATTGTTTTTAAGACATCGATCGTGTTGTATTTTAAAATGTTACTTTTATGGTTTCTATGAAAGAATGCCGAATAAAGTATTTTGAAATGAAAGTAGTTCAGTGTGAGGGGGTTGGTGTGATAGAAGGCATTTTGTCTAAGTTGGAAGTGGGGCTTGTTCCTTTAAGGCTGGGTGTGTTACGCTACTACAGGGTTCAGGTGGGTTGTAGTGGTAGATGAGACTGGCAGCGTGGTCAAGCGCTTCTTTACGGGTTGGTTGGTTGGCTGCCAACACCCAGTCGGGTCCCGGGGGCAGGAAGTGTATTAGAGTGTACGAGCAGTGGGAGCTTTGGGGTAAAACGTGACCCTTCGTTTCTGATATGGGGCGGGTTGTTGCTGTCTTGTCGTAGATTTGGAGATCAGTGACCCACCAGCGTTCTTTTAGGGTGGCCTCCTGGGGTCAGGCAGAATGGGTCCACAGTGTAGAAAGGTACAGCAAAACAGGGATGTGGGGGGGGGGAGCCAACATTACTGTCTTTTAGTGACCGGTGAGTCTGGACGTGGAGATCAGCCAGAGTCGCATTAAATGCTTGGCAAATCAGGGAGCAGAGTTGTGGTGGTCAGGCCCTTTTTAGTGTGGAGGTCGGTACTCGGCCTTCTCGGCCGTAGGGGTGTAACAACTTGGAGTCAGTAGTGTGGCCAGTGGAGAGCAACAGAGGTGGGACTAGCTGACAGGGTCAGGGTTGTTTTATTACTGGGGTCAGCGAGGCAAGGCGAGTTGTAGGGTGCCCCGGTCACTTCTTTAGGGTTGGTCTGAGCCTCCCCTGTGCGAATTCCTCGGGGTTAGAGCTTGGTGACCATCATTGGTTTCGGACATAAGGTTAGTGGAGGTAGCGGTCTATATGTAGCAGGTTTCCTTGCACTCTATGATGTAAGAGCCTTCTTAGTGGCCATCTTAGGGTCAGGCCCTGTGTGCATTTGGATTGAGGAGGTGGCAGGCTCTGCGATGCAGGGGCCTTTGTTACTTATCTTGTTGGGATTAGCAGGTACAGGGTGTCTGGGGAGCATTTAGGGTGGAGGGTACTCACCGGTGCAGCCTGTTCATCGGTGAGAAGTCCTACTTCAGTACGCCATCTTGGTGTCAGGCATTTCAGAGACCATTGATAACTCAGGTTCAGATTGCCCAGTGGGTATTTTTCTGCTTTCCCAGTGGCTATTTGACTCAGGCTTCGGTCCTGGTTCGATCTAATACCTATCACGTTGCTGGGAAATCAACTTACTGGGCATGGATAATCCTGACTGCTGCATTTTTGTTATGAGTCTCATACTGGAGGGTGTGGTTAGGATGCTGATTCCAGGTGTCCAGTCCAGGCAGTCAAGTGGCACTTATTTGAAGAGATTCAGTCAGTAGGCTGCTAAAGGCGAGATGTAGTCCGTATCCAGATGAACCCTCTCAGGACATTCAGGGTTATCAAAGCTTCCCTGAAGTAAAGAATGACCTGAGCGCCTACATTGTGAAGCACAGTGCTGGAGTTTTTATTTTTATTTGTCTGCTTCAATATAGCCTGCTTTTCTTCAAAGGGCAGTGTTTCAGAATAAAGGTGCTGAGCCGGCTCTTCAATGGCTGCAGCTATAGACCACTACTGATCACATTGCTAGGATAACTATGAATGGTCCCAGAGCATTCATTTGGGAACAAAACAGCTTCTCTTCCAAGCAATGTGTTGGACCTGGCCCTCTCTGGAAGATCAACTCCAAACACTTTGCCTTCACCCCTCCTGTTTTGTTGAATTTGTCTTTCTTGGCCTTAGGACCCTGCACACTTTACCACTGCTAACCGGTGCTAAAGTGTTTGTGCTCTCCTAAAACATGGTGAAATTGTCTTACACAAATGAGGCACATTTATTTTACTTGTAATTATAAGTCCCTGGTAAAATGGTACTACATGTACCTAGTGCTTGTAGATGAAATACTACCAGTGGGCCTGCAAACACTTATTGTGCCACCCATTAAAGTAGCCCTTTAAACATGTCTCAGGCCTGTCATTGCAACCTTATGCAGTTTTAAACTTTCAATTCCACTTGCCTAAATAAACACCTTACCTAGCATACAACTCACATGTTATTACAAATAGGTCACCCCTAAGTTAGGCCCTAATTAGCAAATAGGGCAGGTTGCATTGTATTTAAAAAGTTGAGCTTGTAAGTTTATGTTTTACATGTCCTATTAATGAAAAACTCCTAAATTCTTTTTTTAATACTGTCAGGCCTGTCTCTCCCATAGGATAACACTGGGTTACCTTACTGCATTTAATAAGTGATAGCTACGTTTTGTTTGGGAGCAGATGGAAATTTCATGTTAGGTGTCTAAGGAATTGTAATTTAAAATCATCATTAATGGTAAAGTCGCATTTTAAGTCAAAATTTGAAAAATTAAATTTTTAGAAAGTTGCTGTTTTCTTGTCACAGCTCACACACAAAGACCTTCACACTAGCCTGATGTACCTCCACACAGACTGGGACCAGGGAAGGGAGGCAGGAAATCCTGTGGGGGTAAAACTTGAGAAATGTCTTCCACTTCAAAGCTGGTATCAGGTATGAAAATTGGACCCTCAGAACTACTCTTCAGTACACTCTTAGACTTCTGGATACTACAGAAGAAGAACTACCCTACTGCCAGAGGTCTGCCAATTTCCTGAGGCCTGGCCTGCCGTATGAGTGACTCCAAGGGTCAGCTGACTGAACTCCTGTTCTGAGCTACAAGAACACAACAACATGCAGAGGCCTCCGTGCAACTGCCCAGCTGACCTGCTGCACTGGACCTGCCTGGGCCTGCAACTGAACCTGCCTGAGCCCTGCTGGCCTCTACTGGAGTGAGTTCCTGACCCACAGTTGGTGCCTCTCCAGGTCCTGGGCCCTTGGCAGGTTTCAGCTTCTCCTGGCCTAATTGAAGGTTCCACCAAATCTGGCGTGACGCACCACAAAATCCAGCCAACAGCTGCAAGCTTAATCAGAACCAATGCAAAGCAATGCAAATCCCCACAAAGTCTCACTGCACAACTGCAAGCTTCTTCAGAACCGACCGGAGTGATGTAAAGTCTCATCACCACACAGCTCATCCAAACCAATGCAGTGATGAAAAGCTGCTTGCATAGCCTCTTCAGAACCAATGCCAGACAATGTGAAGCCTCACAAAGCAACACCACTTAGACTGCGCACCAAGAACATAAGGTACAATCTTCAGCGGGTCAATCTTGGAGCTGTGCAAGCCATCCAGATACCCTCAGTTGGAGCTTGGCGCTTTTGGTGCTATTTTTATGTAAATCTTTACAATTGCATGTATGCAGTGCAATTGATTTGGTTTTTGTTCTGTTGGTCTCAAATTACTCAAATTATGAATTGAAATGTAATTTATTTTTCTAGATTGGTGTGGGCTTTTTCTTGGGTTGTGCTTTCACTTTGCTAATGGTTGAGTGCGACATAAACACTTTGCACATATCCTCTAACTTAAGCCTGGCTGCTTTTTGGGCTAAGCTAGCAGAGAGTTAAGCACAGGCTCATTTTTTTATTTCTTTTTTTGGTTCACCCTGACAAGGATTGTGGCTGTTGCTTGAGAAGGGTTTCACCCCTCAAATAAAAACCCAATTTCTTACACAATGTACCAGCTTTTCAAAAAGAAAAGTCTTTCTTTTCATTTTTTACCTATGTAGGTAACCATTCCCAACCCAGTGGCCGCCGACACCGATCAGATGTAGGGGTGAGGCAGGGGAAGGACATGGGGGAAGTGGCTATAAAAGTTTAAAAAATAAAATAAAAACATACCTTTTTGCCTTTTTCTTGCCACGTCTCTCCTCCGTAGTCCTTCCATCGCTTGGCCACATGAAGGACACCCAAGCTCCCAGCCAGCCAATCACAATGCTGTCTTAGCAGCGTTGTGATTGGTCTGAGCACCATGTTTTAGCTTTCAGATGCTGACTGGAGGTTTGGGCATGTTCTTCACATAGGCTGTAATGCAGCCAGAACATGCGAAGTGCCCAAGACTGTTTTGGGTGGCCTTAGAAGGCCGTACAAGCTGTAAGTGGGTACTTTAGGAGGGTGCTACCACTTCTCCCCTGCCCCTCACGCAAACCTGTGGGCGGAAGTAGGTGAAAATAAAATGATAATGCGAGTTATTTTAATCTTATTTTCTCTGTGTTTCACTGTAAAAAAGGAGTGGGGCAACCCATCCGCCTTGGCGGAGGAGCCGCCACTGTCCCAAACATATAATGGATGCATTACATTGCCATACCATTGTTTCCACCTAGTGCTTTACTGTTCCTGTGGGCTGAGTAAATATTGTTCTAGATCTCTAAGTATAGGGAATCCTTGATAGTCAGAGTTTAGCGAAAGACCAGCTAGCTGTATCCTCTCTCACCCACCTCCATTTTGAACAAAGGTACAGAATATGAAGTTTACTTGGCAGGACAGCCACTTGCACAATCAAACCTCTATCACCAACCAAAGCTTTATTTGCTTGTTAGTGTTCTCAAAAGAATGTAGTACCACACAGCCTCACAGACTTTGCAGGGGCTTTGCAGGGGCGTTTGAGGCTTCCAGAGAGGTTATTTCTGTACCCTAGCCAAAATCTGTCCACATTGTATAGTTTTCCTAAAAGTACTACCCAATCACCAAGAACTATGTTTGCGCTCTTTGCTTTTGTGTTGCTTCCTGTTTCTGACTGCTGACGGATAAAATGACAATTTGACATTGGTAGAGACATATGAGATTTTGTCTTTCCCAATACCCAATTGTCAATTTATCCTTTTTAACTGAAACTTCATTTTAATCTCTTTCTGTATTGAGTGAGATAGTTGTTTTTATTATTGACCACCATATCTCTGAAGAGGCGCCTTGTGTCCAGCTTGCCAGCACATCATAGACAACTTGCCCCCTTTTAGGAAGGCAGTGTTCCATCCATGTGTGCTGGATGAAACCCTGATTTGGGGTGAGACTTGAAGAAGAAAGCTTTAAAATCTTTCCAAGGCCTCATGTCCTTGTCTATAAGGAGAATCATCCTAGCTTCATGTTGTAGTTTGTTAGATCATTCTCCCCAACAGGCTGAAATATCCTACATGGAAGAATAAAAGTGAAAAACGTCTGGGCATCTCCTGCTGGTGCCATCTCTCCAAGTAGTGGTTGTGAGCAGCACAGGAGCAATGGACACATCTCTCACTGTGATCCAATTCGTTAGTTTGAATGGGAGTTTTCCAAAGAGAGGGGGGGTAGCTTCTTTCCTAAGAAACATTTGAAAAAGATACTGATAATTGATGCCGCAGGATGCATGCTTTTTTGCAAAATACTGTCTAAAAGACCATGGGTTTTAGACATAGTTCTAAATTGTATTTTATTACATAATTCAGTACTTAATAATCTGCTACGCTATTTAAGACAATCGCACATCAGAAAATTGTGTGTCCGGTCTGTGTGGCTGGAGAAATGGTACCTCTCTTTCAACATGAGTTTATTGCTGGGTTCTGCAGAAGGGGGTGGAGCACAACAAAACATCTGTTCCCCATTGGACTAAAAACTCCCTCTTTTTGAACCTGAGGGGCAGACTCACTAAGGTATTTATTTGCACAAATACAATTTTACTGCACAAGTGGCTGACTTATTAGTGCAAATTCACGTTTCTAATTTACAAAATGTGAGTTGGCACTTGCAACGGGCTTGACACATGCATTTTATTTATCCACAGTGGCGTAAAACTACCCAAGAGCAAATCTTCACCCAGGGATGGGGAGTGGATGCTCCGTGTCCAGGACGCCTGCGATTCTGGGTATCCAAAGACCTCCATCACCCATTCCCATCGTGGGAAAAGCTGGAGATTTAGTCCTGTCTAGGACGAGATTAAATCAATTTGGGAAGGAGTGGAGGGCCATAGGAGGGGAAGGAACTTCTCCATGATGAAAAATAGTTTCCCTGTGTTGAAAAAAAGCGATTACTCTACTATGAAGCCTTCAAATTGGAAATCTAAAAAATTATTCCAGGAGTACTTTTGGAAAGCTTTATGAATTCATATAATTTGTAACTGCAGCTAAGTAATGAAATAAACCTGTTGGTAGAGAGTTTTGAATTATGTTAAGAATCTGTCCCTGGGAATCCTCAGGGTTGCAAATGTGAGCAGTGATGTACAGTGAGTGTTGGAAAGCTGCATTTGTAACTCCTGACAACTTCTAAATGTATCCATGGCATTCTCCTGAGCGAATAAGCAGAATGTTGCAAGCAGCTAAAAAGAAGGGAATGACTGATGGAGAACATAATGTGTTCCCTCGTCACTATAGGCTAATTTATCTCCATGACTTGAGAGTCATTAAAGAAAGAAAATGATGGGCCTTAAAATGGTATACATCCTCTCCTCCGATGTGAGCAGATCATTCGGCATCGCCTGGTCCGTGCATGAAGTGAGGGAGTAGAAAGAGTGAAGAATAACTAAGCATCCTGAGCAGTGCAGGCACATTAACTGAGAGCCAAGAGACACTAGAAAAGAGCTGGAGAACAGGGTGTTTGTCCTGCAGCGACAAAGAAATTTAAAGATTAGATGGACCTTGAAGTCCTTCTCTGACATTTAAGGGCATATTTACAAGCCCTCAGGATCACAGGACCATCACTTTTTTGACGCTCCGGTGGCACAGCACCATTTTCCATATTTAAAAGGTGGCGCTAAGTCACTTTGCGTGGTTTAACACTGCCTTGTAAATATGCCCCTTTCTGCCACAGTCCTCTGGGGCAAAGGGGCGTGCAGTGGGTTTTGCTGTGGGCATTCCACCGCAACACCCACTGCTTTTTGACACTGCCAAGGTTTACAAGGCTGAGGCAGCACCAAAACGAACGCCATGGAATACCAGGCGTTAGAATGGCGCAACAAAGAGAAATGATTCATTTCTCCTAGTTTTTTGCTCTTTTTATTCTGCAGAACACATAGACGGTGCAAATCGCCATTATTGATTATTTATGTGCAGGAAGGTCTCCCTTCCTGCACATAAACAATCATCCCTGTGATAGAGCACGCGGGGTCACCCGACCAATAATTTCGCCGCTTCCGGCTTCGGGCCCATATATTTCAAATCACCATAAACATTGATCGGATGACCTCACGGTCTACTATCAAGCTTTGTGTGTTCCCTTTGTGCTATTCCTCAGTGTACCCGACTTACCATCCACCGACACGGGTACCTATGACCACAATGAATCAGGGAGCTAGCTGTAAAAGGAAAGTCAGCAAAATACAAACCCAAATAACATTCAAAATCTTTGTAAAATGACCACGGACAACTGGAAGTTTTAAAATCTTTATCTAAAATTCGTTCTCAGAAATCATTAGATTTACAAGAATAAGACAATCAATAATCAAGATAATGAAAAGTACATAACTATAGAGAAATAAGGTCAGGGTAATCATTGAAGTGCTGATATGAGATGCAACGGGAATATGCTATGCATTTAGGGTAAGAGTTCTTTAGACAGTTTAAGTAAGGAGGTTCTAGACCATATCAGGAAATTACAAACCGCAATGCAAAATATAATTTCTAACAGGTAGGGTAACATAGGAACACGTTATGAAATAAATGCAAATGACTTTATGTTTCAATGGTTGCGGAATAGCATGGAAAATTAACATATGCAAAGGTGTGTCTTTATTGAAGCAAAAGACAGAAATTCAGAAAGGTGCAAGAATTTAAAGATTCAGAGCAATATTTACCTAGACTGGTGTGGAAACCAAACCCTGGCCACGGGTCAGTTAAGAACAGGAAACCCTCAAGGAAGGATACCCCTCAATGGACAGCAGGTGCAGACTGGACACCCAGGACAGGACAGGAAACCCTCAGATTAGGAATCAGGACACGACCTCTAGGACAGGAACCCTCAGGACAGGACCAGCACCCGCAGTTCGGAAGCAACGCCTGCGCTCCACCCTCTCTGCAGCTATCGATCAAGACCCCGATTGGGTCAGCGAACTCACAGCAAAGTGCTCCGCCAGCACTTTAAGGTTTAGTAAAACCTTAGTCTATGGTCAATTTCGGACAGAGTACTCCGTAGTGCTCTGTATCTTCAGTCACCTATTGAGTGTGTTGGGTCAGTGACAGGTCAGCTAAACCAGACAAGTTGGACAAAATCCCTAGGTGAACCCAGGGTAGTTATACTGTTTGGGACGGTGTACCACCCCCCAAATGTTGCAAAGTGTCAGAATCCCTCAATTTGGATTGGTCCTAAGGTAGGATTTGGGTAACACACCAATCAGAATAGACTATTTGGAGGCCTAATTTACATCTCTGGGCACCGCCTAGCAAGATTGGGGTTCCCATGAGAAAGCCGCGCAGAATACAATGAAAGAATACATTTTTGTAACAGTTAAACAATATCATGATGGCTCGGCGGGGCGAAGGTGTTCTTTCCCAGGGTGGCTCTGGCATCACCCTTCTTTGGCCTCAGTTCAATGCCACCGTAGCTTCTGGCGAGTTTGCGCAGAAACACCCTCCAAGATGGACTCCCCAGCCCAGCACCCCTCCGAGTCGAGGATACATGAAAAGTAAGCGAAAACAAATTAAAACATAGAAGTGACGGTATGAAAACACATCATTGGTTTTTGTACTGTAAACTTATCATTATAAAAATATATTATGCAGTTTAAATGTTAGCAACATATACACTGGCACAAGAGCGTCACCACGTTATTCACGAAAGCTGTGTATTACGCATGCGCACTTTTTCCCACCTAAACTTATAACTACGTCAGGTCACGTGAGTGTGACTGACGCATGCGCAGAAGCTATTTTTCCAGCGGCGGCCATTTTAAAGACACGGATTATTTGTATTAGAAAACACATAGGAAAGCTTCATCTACTTCGTTCAAATATAAAATAAACGTTAGTAAGACGTACAAATTTATTAATTGATTACACACGGGCGAGGTTCATGACTCGAGCAAGTCGCGATACGAATCTTGCTCTATCAATCCCCTCTTTGATGATATTTACTATCATCATCAAAAAAATATAATGGAACCAGATGCCAACTTCTCACACCTTATACAGCTCTATCTCTTCCAGCAAGCGATTCAGTTTCTCTTTCTCATTTTTGGTAGGGTGAGAATTTTTCACCCTTTTGTATATCTGATTATTCATTTCTTCTAATTCAAGCTCATCCGCACTTCGTTTCACTCCTCTGGCATTCACTTGATGCTTTCTGGTGTGCTTCCGACATTTGCAACAGACAAATATGAAAAATAGGATGAGACCTATAATTCCAATTGGCATCAGTACCTTGAACAATAAGCTTTTACCTAAACTAGCAAGCCAATGACCTACATTTGAGAGACCATCTACCAGTCTCTTCCAGGCACTGTCAACCTCGAGTGGTTTGAGTTCCCTTTCCAAATTAGTAATGTTTTTCACATATCTTTTGAGCTGCACACTCTTGTCCGGAATATAAATGCAACAATGTTGCGCCTTCAACATCCGGCAGACTCCGCCCTCTTTTGCTAATAAGGTGTCAAGAGCAAGTCTGTTCTGCAAAACCTCTGATCGCAACCATTTCGGTATTGACCAGCAGGAATCCATGAGCTGTGTCAGTAGACAACACATCTACTATTGTAGACAATTTGCAAATTCTGTCAGTGTTCAGAACCACTCCCACTCCAGGTATCAGTGCACTGAAAATACTACCCATTATTTCACCTACGCTTTCTCTTTTACTACGCACTAAGCCATTAGTATTTTCACTGCTTCCAGCAACTTCATTCACATGGTATATTTTCGGGAAGACAATGCCAAAGTAGCAACTTCCATACCAGTGATCCGGCAATTTGAAATAAGCCTTGTCTCCACATATATAATAAATTCCGGGAAACACAGGTTCTGACCCATTTTTGAAACCCCATCCTCCAATTACCTTGTAATTATGTTCACATTCACTGGAACCAATGAAAATGTTATTATAATAGCTAGTCTTCTCGCGGTGAAGACATAGCTTGCCTTTCTTTTCAAAATCCAGCAACAGAGCAGGACCCGCCCCACCATTTGAGGTGCCTTCCATGTTCTCTGCCCATTTTGGCGTTTTCTGTCTTTCGTCATCTGCCTTTCTTTGTATTTTTATTCTCCTTTTCTCTGCCATGTTCAGGAACATCTTTTCCTGCTCACGCAAAGAACAAGTCAAGTTATCTCTGTGTGCGTCACCTATGTCGATATTACCTATAGTCAGAAAGTATTCGCCCATATAGCGAGTAACGTCACTTTTGGTATGTACAGGATTCAAGTTCCCACGTATAGGAAGTTCAGAAAAGATCACGTCATTGTTAGAGTAATAGTACTGTAACGGTCCTCTTTTGTAAAATAAGCTTGCTAAAATGCTACAGGAGGTTCCATATGTCAGGGGCAGATGATGGTATGTCACGCCTTCAGCCACAGAGGTAGGTAGCTTCATGCAGACATAGCAATCTTCAATTTCCATAGTCTCTACATAGTGTATTAACAAGTTTGCGAAAACATTTAAATGTGTCCTATTCTTAACTCCATGATAATGTAGTCCTCCCTCATCTGATGCTTCTAAGTCTCGTTTTGTTTGTCTAAGTGCTCTCTCAGGTCTTGCTACACTCTGTGTTGTCAGCTCCTCATTGTCAGTATTTACAATCTCAGTAGGGTCAACGTTAGTATTTTTGCTCACCGCAAAGGGAATGAAAATTGTTAGTCCTATCCAAACTAATATCAGTATTACTATACTACATACACATACCTTGCAGCATGTTTTGCAACAACTGCGACTAGGTCTACCACTCACGCTTGAATCAGACATTTTGGCTCAGAAGATGTTTCTCGACCCCTCTTTGTGACTTTACACGAGTAGCTTACTTTGTGCAAATTCACGGTGGCTCGTCTTCTTCTTCGGCAGAGTACTCAGGGACGGGTTCTCCGTCGCTTTCGTCAGTTATATCAAGATCTTCAAATTCTTCCAAAACGAGCGTCCATTCAGGAAACTTGTACTTTTTGTTTTGTCTTTTTATTCTATCACTCCTTCTTTTGGAGGTGTCTTCTTGTTGCTCAGCTATACGAGCACTTCTCCTTTCTTCAGCACGTTTTTCTTCCACCGTCTTTATCCTCAGCCTCAATTTCTTTACGAAGCCAGGTTCAATGTGCTTTCTTTTCTTAAGTCTTTTAGTGGGCACTTGGATTTCGTTTTCTTCTCTCGCTCTTTTATTGTCTTTATTTTGTGGCAATTCTGCTTCTGCTTCCTCCCTACCTATCTGACTAGTTCCAGGGCTTGCATCTATTTTTTCTGCCTGGTTACTAATCTGGCCTTGTTCAGGAGAATTTTGTGTTTGCTTCTCAACTGTCTCTGTTTCTGTGTCCTGAACACGCTCTTCTAATTCTAACTGATCCTGTTCGAGCACTTCGATCTCTTGATTTTCTTCCGCTCGAACTATTAATTTATGTCTAGTCTGTCCCTTTTCGACATCAGGTGTCAGTGGAGGAGTATCGATCACTTGTTCTGTCCCTGTCTGACCTTCTCCTTCCTCAAGTTTGACGTGAATCTAAACAATCTGAGGTTCTTCGCCTGTGCCTTGCTTTTCCCCTCTATCCCACTCTCTACCTTTCCAAATTCGCTCTCTTGTTCTGATTGGGTCTTCGGTGAGGTCAATCAGTGGTATCCACTCATCTGGCCATATGCTTGGCAGCTCGTCTTCAGCTACTCCTGGGCCAACTTCTGGGAACCCTCCAGTAGGCTGGACTCTTGGCAGTTCGTCATCAACTACTCCTGGACCAACGTCTGCGGACCCTTCAGCTCGACTGGTACTGAGCTGTACGTTGTCAGCTACTTCTGGTCTGGCTCCTGCAGGCCCCTCTGCTGGACCGTCTTCTTCTCCAGGCTCTTTGTCAGGTTGTACCTTTTGGGTGTGGCTGGCATGGATCCAATGGGGAACACCGGCACATTTCACTGCTGTGGTCGTTACCAGGATCACTTGGCGCTTCTCTCCCCACCTCGGCTCCAGGCAGCTCGACCGAGTATGCTTCTTTATCTTGACCCAGTCCCCAGGAACCAGTTTGTGGAGAGGGGTCGTTGGATTGGCGACGGCGTCTACTCCGATCTGGCGAGAGATATAACGCACTTGGTCACCTAATCTCTTGCAGTATTCAAGCACCAAATCATCAGTAATACTCAACAGTTTGCTTCCTGGTACCCACGCTTGTCTCATCACTCTTCCCATCAGGATTTCATGGGGGCTCAAGCCTGTCTTTCGGTCTGGAGTACTTCGGAGTCCCATCAGGACCAGAGGCAGGGCCTTCACTCAGGTCATACCAGATGCATCACACAATTTCGCTAGTCTGTTTTTGATAGTCCCGTTTATTTGTTCCACTACTCCAGATGCCTCTGGACGATATGCACAGTGGAGTTTTTGCGAGATCCCAAATGCCTTACAGAGTTGGTCGATCACATCATTCTGAAAATGTCGGCCTTTATCTGATTCACTCGTGACTGGAACCCCGAACCTAGGTATCAGTTCTTTCAGTAAACACTTCGCTACTGTCAGTGCGTCGTTTTGGGGAGTAGGGTAAGCTTCCACCCATTTTGAGAATAGGCAGACAATGACAAGGACATAACGCTTCCCTTCACAACGTGGCATGGTGATGAAATCAACCTGTATTCTCACAAAGGGACCCCCTGACCTCCCAATTTTCCCCAGTTCCGCCATTGTTCTCTTGCCTGCGTTCATCTTTTGACATGACAGGCACCTCTGGCAGAGGGACTCTGCTACTTTCCTGAACTTTTTACTGTACCAAGTCTGTTGGAATACCAGAATCATGGCGTCCCTACCAATGTGTGATCCCTCATGTATCAATCTCGCCATTGTGCCAAGCAAGTGTCTGGGTAACACAGGCATACCATTTGGGCCCAAGATGACACCATCCTCACGTCTTGGTCTACACCCGTCTTCCTTCCATTTCTCTCTCTCTTGCCATGGTGCCTCCTGCTGCCATTCTCTCACTTCATCCCATGTAGGCACTTCTTCAAACACTCGAAGTTGGCAGCTATTTCCGGGCCCCCCCCGTTTTGGATTTATGATATATCGATCTCTGGCGCACAATTGGGCCACTCGATCAGCGAAATCATTTCCCAAAGATACAGAGTCAAAACTCGCCTTATGAGCGACACATTTGACCACTGCCAGTTCCTTTGGTAACTGGATTGCCTCTAGAAGGTCTTGAACAACCTTTCCATTTCGAATAGGGGTACCTGATGAAGTCAGGAACTCCCTCTGTAGCCATAATTGGCCAAAGTCATGCACAACTCCAAAACAGTACTGACTGTCAGTATACACTGTTAGGCGTATGTTTTTCCCAATTTTGCAAGCTTTTATCATAGCTATCAATTCGGCTACTTGTGCAGACTTTACATCAAATAAATAACCTGCTTCTACAATTTTGGTTAAGGAGACGACCGCATAGGCAGCACTCAAGCCTCCTTGTTCATGTCTTAGGCATGAACCGTCCACAAACAATTCCATGTCATGTTTAGGCAAAGGTATTTCACTAATGTCTGGGCGTGGTTTTGTGCACAATTCTGTTAAATCAATGCAGTTATGCTCATCTTCTTCCCCATCTTCCATATCCATTGAGTCGGGAAGCAGAGTGGCAGGGTTCAGAATGTTGCACCTGACAATTTTTATATTTGCAGCACCCACGAGAATCCTCTCGTATTTAGTCAGCCGACTAGGGGTGAGATACTGAGTTTTCGTTCTGGTTAGTAAAATTACCACTCCATGTGGGACATACACAGTTACAGGATGTCCCATGACAATGGACTCACTCTGTTCTAAACTTGTGCAAGTAGCAGCTACTGCTTTCAGACATCCTGGTAATCCAGTAGCCACTGGATCCAGGGTGGCAGAGAAATATGCCACAGGCCTTCTGGTTGTGCCATGTTCTTGGGTTAAGACTGACAATGCACAATTATCGCGAGTGTCACAGAACAGGGCAAATTCCTTGGAATAGTCTGGCATTCCCAACGCAGGGGCTGTACACAGACTATCTCGTAGTTTTGTGAAGGCTGTTAAGCTTTCATCATCCCATTCTACAATTTCTGGTGTTCCTCTCTTGGTCAATTTTATCAGGGGCCTAGCTAGGACTGCGAATCCCACAATCCATTGCCTGCAGTATCCTATCACTCCCAGGAACATTCTGATTTCTTTCTGAGTACGGGCTAACTGCATCTTTTGAATTATTCTCACTCTTTCTGACGTTACTTTCCTGATGCCTTTCTCTATCTGGTGTCCCAGATATTTCACTGATTTTGCACAGAATTGTAATTTTTCAGGGGCCACTTTATGTCCCTTCTCACTCAGGTGATTCAGTAGGGCAATGGTGTCAATCACACAATCCCTATGACTTTTGGATGCCACCAAGAGGTCGTCGATGTATTGCACCAAGACAGAATTTCCAGGCAGGACCAAAGTTTCCAAACATTTTTTCAAGATCTGATTAAAGATAGAGGGACTTTCGGTGTACCCTTGAGGGACCCGATTCCAAACGTACACGTGACTGTTGAAAGCAAATGAGAAAAGAAATTTGCTGTCTGGATGCAAGGGAATGGAAAAGAATGCATGACATAGGTCAATCACAGTGAACCATTCAGCATCCCAGGGAATCTGATACAGAATCACTGCTGGGTTTGGCACAATAGGACAGCAAGGAACCACTATTTTGTTTACCTTTCTTAGGTCCTGCACTACTCTGTACTTGCCACTAGGCTTTTTGAGGCCCATAATCGGTGAGTTGCATGGGCTACTCATTACTTCCTGTATGATGTTTCCTTCTAGCAATTTTTGTATTTCCAGGGCAACACCTGCTCTCACTTCAGCATTCATTCGATAGGGTTTAGTATTAGGGTATACTGCATTGTCCTTGATGGCTATCTGTATGGGGTCAATGTTTTTCATTAATCCTACATCTTTTCCGGTAAAGTCCCATACCTCTGGCTTCACCTTTTCTTGGAGTTCTTTGGGCAAGTCCTGAATAGTCATTCGTTTAATTTCTGAGTCAGGTCTGATTAACATTAACTTATAAATACCATCTTCATCTGGAGTCTGAATCTCAACACCCTTTGGTGTGCAAAAGATGGTACAGTTCATTTTGCACAGCAAATCACGTCCCAGTAAGTTCACTGGACTGGTGTCACAAACGACAAATCTATGCATTTCTATAAAGTTTCCAATTGAGATCTCCATGGGCTCGGTAACAGGAGTACTAATTAGTTGATTAGATACACCCACTACTTGGATGGCTTCTCCCGAGAGGGGTAGGTTTGGAACGTCCACTGTTCTCACAGTAGAACGGGTAGCGCCAGTGTCCAACAGAAAAGTGACATCATTTCCGTCAACCTTTCCTTCAATGTATGGTCCGGACTGGTCTACCGGCAAGGAGGCGCCAAGTACGCACTCCTCGTCCTCCCCTCTCAGGCCCCGTCAGTACTGGTCATCACAAAGGAAGGTATCATTGAGTAAATACTGCGAAGTTGCTGTATTTCTGTTCTCATTGCTTTCCCAGACTTCTACATCATCACCCTCCGTGGATTTTCCCTTAAATACTTGCTTTGGTGCTCAGGGCAACTGAATCGTTTTTACCTGTGGTTGGGTCTTTCTTGGTCTTTCTTTCTGCATCTGTGGAGTTAAATCAGGTGTTTTGGGGTTATCATCTGGCAAATAGGGACACTCGTTCCGCCAGTGTCCAATTTCTCCGCACTGGTGGCAGGGAAATTTCTTCATAGCTTCTTCCCTGCTCATTTTGGGCCGGGGCTTACCTCCACCCCCACCCCCAGGACCTTTGGTCTGTGAAGATTTAGCCATTTCATTCAATTGTTTTTCCTGCTGTTCTGCGAGCTTCACTTGAGCCCACATAACCTTCTCCTTAAGAGCCTTTTTCTTTTCTGCCATCTCGTCCTCACAGTACTTTGCGTACCGTAGGACCTCATCCATCTTTTTAGTATGCCAACAGATTTTGTTATCTTTTATCCATTGACAAATTTCGGGTCTTAAACCATTTACAAACCTGTAAATAAAATGTGTCATATCCTTCATCTCGATGTTATCGATACCACTGTATGTTTTGAACACCTGCAACAGCCTTTCATAAAAGGAGTGTACTGTCTCGTCTCTTTCCTGAGTTGTTCTATCTATTTTTGTCCAATCAGTTTCCTTTGCGGGCACCTTATTTTTCAAATGCTGAATTACCTGTTCATATTTTTTCATCACCTCAACAGATGGTTCCCCTGTTCTAGGATCCCTCGTGTACTCTTCACTGGGCCAGGCTATCGCTATTTTACACTCGGTCCACAGATCTACCGGGACCACAATGTCAAAAAACCCATCCAGGTCCTTCCACAGGCACTTTTGTACCTTTACGAACCTTTCCACCTGTCTGTACCAGTCAACTGGTTTTTCGCGCAACTTCGGAAAATCGTTAGTAAAGGACACAATATCCTGTCTGGACCATGGAACGTGCACATATTTTCCACCTGGTACTTCGCGCATAGGGCATAACTGTTCTGGTTTCTCAGTTTCCCTCAGAATATATTCGGGAGATACCTGCCTAGTCCTGGCCTCATCCTTTTTCTTGGTCCACCTGGCTTTCCATCTTTCCACATCTCCCCATTTCTGCAATACTGACAATAGTTCCTTGACCTGTGCTTTCTTCCCTAAAGCATTCAAGTTTTCCAAATCTTTGTCTCAGAAATCTGCCCTATATGGTTTTTGCAGGGGTTTCGATCTTGAAATATCTATTCCCATGCTAGCAGCAGTGTCTGTCAGTTTTTCATGAAGTATTCGGGTATTTCAGGTGAGACTTTTGCAGATAAACAGCATTTCGTCTTCGGAGTAGGTATTTAATCTGTCTAATCCTACGTTTCCTGCCATCAATTCCTCTATGTCTATTCTCAGCTTGTAGAGATCTAAAGGTTTCGTTGGGGACGTTGGCTTTTCCAATTCCTGACTCCATCTTTCAATTTCTTCAGGAGTCACCAATGTGACACTCCTAGTACCCGAGGTCGATTCCATCTGAATTGCCCTCGTACTAAACGTGTGCGGCTTCGGTATCCTTTTCCCCGTCTTTCTAATGGGCAGATCTAGCAGCGAGACCTCCGACTCGCATTCACTGGTCTGATCATCTACAATTAATGGTTCTGGTCTGGTCGGTGCAATGACAGGGGTAATCACGGGAGGGTTTGGACTTCCTTGACGGTCCCCATACAACGGAACCACCGGCCCGATTGTTACTGGGATTGTCAAGGCTTCAGGACTTGCATTTAGTTGTGACATTTTCTGTATTATTTCAGCTCTCTGATTTCCCAGCGCTTCTCGCTCTTTCTCCTCTAATGACCTGTCCACGGAGTTTCCATGTAACACCTGCGGGGTCAGAATGGGAGCATAACACGGGGCAGTGGGATGAGACTCACTCGGCCCTCCACCATAGTTAGGCTTTTGAAACAAACTTCCTGTGCCTAGGATTCTCGGATCTCCCTCATTCTGGGGCTGTAATAACGGCATTCCTGAACCTACGGACCTTGCTTCGCCTCCGTAGGGGAGACGCGGGCAAAACTCTCCTTCCCGTGAATATCCCATCTCCCCACCGGCCAGTCCCCGGGGGTAAATACTTCTGGTTTCCACAGGCCCTAGATCTTCAGTATAAGGAGGAATTAGATAATTCCCTCCTGCACTTGTGGACCTGACCTCCTCCCTCTGTAGAGGTCTCCGGGGAATATCTCCTGCACTGGCAGGTCGGTGTCCTTCATTATAAGGAGGCGGACTTCTCATGCATAAGTCATCTAACAATTCATCATCTGATTCTCCCAGGGGCCCCCAGTGTTTGGTCTTTTCTGTTCTTTTTCCCCCCCCAGGAGGACCTTCTGCTGACATCATGGGAAACAGTCCCTCAACAATCATGCTCTGTCTCCACTGCTTCATCTTTTTATCTCTAGTTTCTTGTTTCAGTTTTGGGTAAAACTTGGTCAGCCCCTTGTCCATTCGGGGTTTATCTCTTTGGAAAGCCTCAATCTCCCATTCCTCCAATGCCTCGTACTGCGTTAGTCTCGGTCTGGGATGTAATTCATTCATTCGGTTTCTTAAATTGAATAGGATCCTAGCATTAAAGGTACCTTCTAACGGAAAAGCCATTATCCCGTCGTCTTTTGTGTATTTCACCCAATTTTCTAACCACACACATGTATTGTACCCTCTGTCAAACATCATGAAAGAGGCGGGAGTATTGGGTGGTCGAATAATAACGCCCTCTCTAGTCTGAATCGGCTTGTCCTTTTTGAAGTAATTCTTTACCTTATTTACAAGGGACATTTTTCTCTTAGTTCCGTACATAATATCGTATCTATTAGCCTTCCACTGATCTCTTTCAAAACCTAGATGTCTTGGATCAGGTCTAGTCTCTGGAGTATACGAGTGTCACATACGATTTCTACGCTTAACTTTGTTTACAAAATTACCTCCAATCAGAATGCGTCTTGCAATTCCGTGCGACCAATGGGTGCACGAGTTCAAATATTTTCGGCCAATGGGTGTGCGGCCCCTTCGTGAGACAGTTCTCACGTTCCGGGCGCTCACCCCTCCTTCACAATTCCAGCCCCGCTACCCGCCCGCTGTTTCTACCAATCCCAGCGCGGCACGGAGTGACGTCAGAGACGCTTCGCGACTGACTCCCTCCCTTCACAAGGTAACGGAAACTTTCTTTCTTTCTAAAGTGCTAGTGCTTGGATATTTTACAACGAATACACATTCGCCACAGTGCTCAAGTGTCTAGACAGAAAAAGAGTTTGTTTTACTGCAAGTAAACTACTTCCGTTTACTTTTCACACGCTGCGGGTAGATCTCTTCCGCCTACCCTTCACTCTAGCATCAGTGAACCTGTTACTTCCCCAGACTCATCCACCTTTTCCGGGATATATCCGAGTCTAAGGTTTCCCAGCGGACCCCTTTGCTTTCACCCAAGCTCCGATGAACCTGCTACTCTTCCGATGTGACCCTTATTAGGTTACGCCACTATTGGAATTTTGCCAATGGACCTCGTTACTAACATTTATTCACACATCTATTCAGAGAAAAAAAAACCCTAGTTAGTGCTTCCTGGTTTCACCTAACCTGCACTTAACCTTCCTTGAGCCTGTGACCTCAGGGCAATGGATTCTATTCACCACTTGCCTATTCAATTCCCCGGGGAGTTCTGACAACACTGAACGAGACGTTTTACAAACGCATGGATTAATACATATAACAATATAAGAACAAGAATAACAAATTTAAAACGATTCATAAATTTTAAAAACAGCGCATTCTCAAGAGAGTGATCAGGTCCCTCGAAATGGCCGCTCTTATAGCAGCATTAATATACTAGCAGCTACCGACTTGACTAGCTTAACTAGTCCTACCTAACCTTTAACTAATCCCTAACCATAGCTCTGCTACCAGAATAACTGATAGAGCGCGCGGTGTCACCCGACCAATAATTTCGCCGCTTCCGGCTTCGGGCCCATATATTTCAAATCACCATAAACATTGATCGGATGACCTCACGGTCTACTATCAAGCTTTGTGTGTTCCCTTTGTGCTATTCCTCAGTGTACCCGACTTACCATCCACCGACACGGGTACCTATGACCACAATGAATCAGGGAGCTAGCTGTAAAAGGAAAGGCAGAAAAATACAAACCCAAATAACATTCAAAATCTTTGTAAAATGACCACGGACAACTGGAAGTTTTAAAATCTTTATCTAAAATTCGTTCTCAGAAATCATTAGATTTACAAGAATAAGACAATCAATAATCAAGATAATGAAAAGTACATACCTATAGAGAAATAAGGTCAGGGTAATCATTGAAGTGCTGATATAAGATGCAACGGGAATATGCTATGCATTTAGGGTAAGAGTTCTTTAGACAGTTTAAGTAAGGAGGTTCTAGACCATGGGTACTCACAAACTTTCTCTCGGGGGCCAAATTTACAGTGTGGTTTGTGGCCGAGGGCCGCACCGGTGGAGGCGGGGTCAGTGGGGGAGGGGGAAGGGGCTAGAAAGAAAAAAACTGTGACCATGAAGTTGAACACAGGCCCCTGCAGCTGACACGTTCATCCACTGAGCCAACAGACCAGCATACACAAACATATCTCTTTCTCTCTCTCTCTCTCTCTCCCTAACTCTCCCTCCCTCTGTCTCCCTCCTTATATCTCTCTCTCTCGCGCCCTCTTTCCCTCTCTCTCTGTTTCCCTCTGTTTCTCTGTCTCTGTCTCTCTCTGTCTCCCTCCCTCTCTTTCCTTCCCTCTCTCCGTCTCCCTCCATCTGTCTCCCTCTATCTGTTTCCCACTGTCCATCTCCCTCTGTCTCCCTCCCTCCGTCTGCCCTCTGTCTGTCTCCCTCCCTCCCTCTGTTTGTCTCCATCCCTCCCTCTGTCTCCCTCCCTCCCTCCCTCCCTCTGTCTCCCTTCCTCCCTCTGTCTGCCTCCCTCCCTCCCTCTGTCTGTCTCCCTCCCTCTGTCTGTCTCACTCTGTCTTTGTCTACCTCCCTCTGTCTGTCTCCCTCTCTCCCTCTGTCTGTCTCCCTCCCTCTGTCTGTCTCCCTCTGTCTTTCTGTCTCCCTCCCTCTGTCTCTCTCCCTCCCTCTGTCTGTCTGTCTGTCTCTGTCTGTCTGTCTCAGTCTCCCTCTGTCTGTCTCCCTCTGTCTCCCTCCCTCTCTCCCTCTGTCTCCCTCCCTCTGTCTGTCTCCCTCCCTCCCTCTGTCTGTCTTCATCACTCCCTCTGTCTCCCTCCCTCCCTCTGTTTCCCTCCCTCCCTCTGTGTCCCTTCCTCCCTCTGTCTGTCTCCCTCCCTCCCTCTGTCTGTCTCCCTTCCTCTGTCTGTCTCACTCTGTCTTTCTGTCTCCCTCCCTCCCTCCCTCTGTCTGTCTCCCTCCCTCTGTCTGTCTCCCTCTGTCTTTCTGTCTCCCTCCCTCTGTCTGTCTGTCTCCCTCCCTCTGTCTGTCTCCCTCCCTCTGTCTGTCTGTCTCCCTCCCTCTGTCTGTCTCTGTCTCCCTCCCTCTCTCCCTCTGTCTCCCTCCCTCTGTCTATCTCCCTCTGTCTGTCTCCCTCTATCCCTCTGCATCCCTGTCTCCCTCCCTCCCTCTGTCTTCCTCCCTCTGTCTCCCTCCCTCCCTCCGTTTCCCTCCCTCCCTCCCTCTGTCTCCCTCCCTCCCACCCTGTCTCCTCCCTCCCTCCCTCTGTCTCCCTCCCTCCCACCCTGTCTCCCTCCCTCCTTCCCTCTGTCGGTCTCCCTCCCTCCGTCTCCCTCTGTCTTTCTGTCTCCCACCCTCTGTCTGTCTGTCTCCCTCCCTCTGTCTGTCTCACTCCCTCTGTCTGTCTCCATCCCTCCCTCCCTCTGTCTGTCTGTCTCCCTTTGTCTGTATCCCTCCCTCTGTCTATTTCCCTCTGTCTGTCTGTTTGTCTCCCTCTGTCTGTATCCCTCCCTCTGTCTATTTCCCTCTGTCTGTCTCCCTCCCTCTGTCTGTCTCCCTCCCTCTATCTGTCTCCCTCCCTTTGTCTGTCTCCCTCTGTCTGTCTCCTTCTCTCCGTCTATCTGTCTCCCTCTCTCCCTCTGTCTCTCTCCCTCTGTCTCTCTCTGTCTGTCTCTCTCTCTGTCTGTCTCTCTCTCTGTCTGTCTCTCTCTCTGTCTGTCTCTATCGCTGTCTGTCTCTATCGCTGTCTGTCTCTGCCTCTATCTGTCTCTGGCTGTCCCTGTCTCTGACCCTATCTAGCTCCGTCTGTCCCGGTCTCTATCTGTCTCTGCCTCTATCTGTCTCTATATGTCTTTATCTGTCTCTATCTCTATCTGTCTCACCTCACCCAGCTCTCACTCCCTGCTGCCCTCTGTCACCTCACCCGGTTCTCATTCCCTGCTGCCCTCCCACCTCACCCAGCTCTAACTCCCTGCTGCCCTCTGTCACCCCACCCGGATCTCACTCCCTACTGCCCTCCACCTCCCTCACCCGGGCTCTCACTCCCTGCTCTGCCCTCCCACCTCCCTCACCCGGGCTCTCACTCCCTGCTCTGCCCTCCAACCTCCCACACCCGGCTCTCACTCCCTGCTCTGCCCTTCACCTCCCTCACCCGGCTCTCATTCCCTGCTCTGCCCTCCACCTCCCTCACCCAGCTCTCACTCCCTGCTCTGCCCTCCACCTCCCTCACCCGGGCTCTCACTCCCTGCTCTGCCCTCCCGCCTCACAGGGCTCTCACTCCCTGCTCTGCCCTCCCACCTCACAGGGCTCTCACTCCCTGCTGCCCTCCACCTTCCTCACCCGAGCTCTCACTCCGTGCTCTGCCCTCCCACCTCACAGGGCTCTCACTCCCTGCTCTGCCCTCCACCTCCCTCACCCGGGGTTTCACTCCGTGCTCTGCCCTCCACCTCCCTCACCCGGGCTCTCACTCCCTGCTGCCCTCCACCTCCCTCACCCGGCTCTCACTCCCTGCTCTGCCCTCCACCTCCCTCACCCGGGCTCTCACTCCCTGCTCTGCCCTCCACCTCCCTCACCCGGGCTCTCACTCCCTGCTCTGCCCTCCACCTCCCTCACCCGGGCTCTCACTCCCTGCTCTGCCCTGCCACCTCACAGGGCTCTCACTCCCTGCTGCCCTCCACCTCTCTCACCCGGGCTCTCACTCCGTGCTCTGCCCTCCCACCTCACAGGGCTCTCACTCCCTGCTCTGCCCTCCACCTCCCTCACCCGGGGTCTCACTCCCTGCTCTGCCCTCCCACCTCCCTCACCCGGGCACTCACTCCCTGCTCTGCCCTCCAACCTCCCACACCCGGCTCTCACTCCCTGCTCTGCCCTTCACCTCCCTCACCCGGCTCTCACTCCCTGCTCTGCCCTCCACCTCCCTCACCCAGCTCTCACTCCCTGCTCTGCCCTCCACCTCCCTCACCCGGGCTCTCACTCCCTGCTCCGCCCTCCCGCCTCACAGGGCTCTCACTCCCTGCTCTGCCCTCCCACCTCACAGGGCTCTCACTCCCTGCTGCCCTCCACCTTCCTCACCCGAGCTCTCACTCCGTGCTCTGCCCTCCCACCTCACAGGCTCTCACTCCCTGCTCTGCCCTCCACCTCTCTCACCCGGGGCTTTCACTCCCTGCTCTGCCCTCCACCTCCCTCACCCGGCTCTCACTCCCTGCTCTGCCCTCCACCTCCCTCACCCGAGCTCTCACTCCCTGCTCTGGCCTCCACCTCCCTCACCCGGGCTCTCACTCCCTGCTCTGCCCTCCACCTCCCTCACCCGGGCTCTCACTCCCTGCTCTGCCCTCCACCTCCCTCACCCGGGCTCTCACTCCCTGCTCTGCCCTGCCACCTCACAGGGCTCTCACTCACTGCTGCCCTCCACCTCTCTCACCCGGGCTCTCACTCCGTGCTCTGCCCTCCCACCTCACAGGGCTCTCACTCCCTGCTCTCTGCCCTCCACCTCCCTCACCGGAGCTTTCACTCCCTGCTCTGCCCTCCACCTCCCTCACCCGGGCTCTCACTCCCTGCTCTGCCCTCCACCTCCCTCACCCGGGCTCTCACTCCTTGCGCTGCCCTCCACCTCCCTCACCCGGGCTCTCACTCCCTGCTCTGCCCTCCACCTCCCTCACCCGGGCTCTCACTCCCTGCTCTGCCCTCCACCTCCCTCACCCGGGCTCTCACTCCCTGCTCTGCCCTCCATCTCCCTCACCCGGGCTCTCACTCCCTGCTCTGCCCTCCACCTCCCTCACCCGGGCTCTCACTCCCTGCTGCCCTCCACCTCCCTCACCCGGCTCTCACTCCCTGCTCTGTCCTCCCACCTCACCCGGCTCTCAGTTCCTGCTCTGCCCTCCACCTCCCTCACCGAGGCTCTCACTCCCCGTTGCCCTCCACCTCCCTCACCCGGGCTCTCACTCCCTGCTCTGCCCTTCACCTCCCTCACCCGGCTCTCACTCCCTGCTCTGCCCTCCACCTCCCTCACCCGGCTCTCACTCCCTGCTCTGCCCTCCACCTCCCTCACCCGGCTCTCACTCCCTGCTCTGCCCTCCCACTCTCAGTTCCTGCTCTGCCCTCCACCTCCCTCACCTGGTTCTCACTCCCTGCTCTGCCCTCCCACCTCACCACGCTCTCAGTTCCTGCTGTCCTCCCCCCTCCCACCCCCTCTCCCCTGTGCGTCAGCCTGGCTGACACAGCCTCCCGGGCACCCCAGTACTTAACAGGTCTTTAAACGACCATTTGTTTGTTAATGAGGCTCTGTTCACCTCTTAGCGCCCCTGCAGCTCCACTCTTGACTGTGGCTGGAATCGCCCGGGCCCCCACAGAGCAGTGTCTCTGACTCGCACTGCTGCTCCCCGAGGTGTTTGCTGAAGGTAAAGAAAAAACCACACACAGGTGCGATGTCTAAAGCTCCGAGGGCCGCCACTGAAGGCTTGCCGGGCCGCTACTGGCCCGCGGGCCGTACTTTGAGTACCCCTGTTCTAGACCATATCAGGAAATGACAAACCGCAATGCAAAATATAATTTCTAACAGGTAGGGTAACATAGGAACACGTTATGAAATAAATGCAAATGACTTTATGTTTCAATGGTTGCGGAATAGCATGGAAAATTAACATATGCAAAGGTGTGTCTTTATTGAAGCAAAAGACAGAAATTCAGAAAGGTGCAAGAATTTAAAGATTCAGAGCAATATTTACCTAGACTGGTGTGGAAACCAAACCCTGGCCACGGGTCAGTTAAGAACAGGAAACCCTCAAGGAAGGATACCCCTCAATGGACAGCAGGTGCAGACTGGACACCCAGGACAGGACAGGAAACCCTCAGATTAGGAATCAGGACAGGACCTCTAGGACAGGAACCCTCAGGACAGGACCAGCACCCGCAGTTCGGAAGCAACGCCTGCGCTCCACCCTCTCTGCAGCTATCGATCAAGACCCCGATTGGGTCAGCGAACTCACAGCAAAGTGCTCCGCCAGCACTTTAAGGTTTAGTAAAACCTTAGTCTATGGTCAATTTCGGACAGAGTACTCCGTAGTGCTCTGTATCTTCAGTCACCTATTGAGTGCGTTGGGTCAGTGACAGGTCAGCTAAACCAGACAAGTCGGACAAAATCCCTAGGTGAACCCAGGGTAGTTATACTGTTTGGGACGGTGTACCACCCCCCAAATGTTGCAAAGTGTCAGAATCCCTCAATTTGGATTGGTCCTAAGGTAGGATTTGGGTAACACACCAATCAGAATAGACTATTTGGAGGCCTAATTTACATCTCTGGGCACCGCCTAGCAAGATTGGGGTTCCCATGAGAAAGCCGCGCAGAATACAATGAAAGAATACATTTTTGTAACAGTTAAACAATATCATGATGGCTCGGCGGGGTGAAGGTGTTCTTTCCCAGGGTGGCTCTGGCATCACCCTTCTTTGGCCTCAGTTCAATGCCACCGTAGCTTCTGGCGAGTTTGCGCAGAAACACCCTCCAAGATGGACTCCCCAGCCCAGCACCCCTCCGAGTCGAGGATACATGAAAAGTAAGCGAAAACAAATTAAAACATAGAAGTGACGGTATGAAAACACATTATTGGTTTTTGTACTGTAAACTTATCATTATAAAAATATATTATGCAGTTTAAATGTTAGCAACATATACACTGGCACAAGAGCATCACCACGTTATTCACGAAAGCTGTGTATTACGCATGCGCACTTTTTCCCACCTAAACTTATAACTACGTCAGGTCACGTGAGTGTGACTGACGCATGAGCAGAAGCTATTTTTCAAGCGGCGGCCATTTTAAAGACACGGATTATTTGTATTAGAAAACACATAGGAAAGCTTCATCTGCTTCGTTCAAATATAAAATAAACATTAGTAAGACGTACAAATTTATTAATTGATTACACACGGGCGAGGTTCATGACTCGAGCAAGTCGCGATACGAATCTTGCTCTATCACCTGTGTAGCAGGCGCCCTTGCAACATGGCGGCAGGGTGTCTGTGCTTGTGCTAGGCAGCTTTTTTTGTGCCATTCTAGGGGAGAAACAGGGGTGGGCTGTATTCTTGTGAATATGGCACATCCCGGCATTTTGATAATGCCCGCTGCCAAATTTGATGCAGCTCTGTGCTCCGACATTTTCCTGTGAATATACCTCTTAATATCTACGTTGATCTACGTTGATCTAGATGCTGGTATAAACATGCAAAAACATCAGAATAGTACCTAAAACCAGTGGGGCTTTTTCTATGTCTGGCATCATATTTACAGTCCAGTGCATCAATTCTGGGCATTTCCTTTTAAAATATCTTTCCAAAACCTAGGCTGTAAGTGAAGTATGTCAACAGTGGTGATGGCCTGAATAGCAAACGGTCCCTGGTCTATAGTGGGTCTTATGGCAATGCGTTACGTGTTCTCCAGGTCTCTGTTCCTTATCCATGAAGATGGATGCTGTCCTACAAACACGCTTGATGTCCCCGAACACGCTCCCACCAGTCATGGGACTCATTAGCGGTGCCCGTCAGCTCGCTTCTTCCGTACAAAACCCAGGACTATCCATTGCGTGGATGTCACTCACAAATACCTTGAGAATGGCTGCCTCAAAAAGATTGATTTCTTATTTATTGTATTCCACTCTAGCAAAAGAAATAATGTGATGTATCCGAGGGGGCCAGACTCACTGCCAATCAAATGTGGACGGGATTTATTTGATTCACAAGAGTAGGGCCTTTGTGTTGTGTTTCATTGTTAATTTGATTTACATGATGTAATCTTAGTATGGAATTTCTCTAGGTCATGAGGCATTATCAGTGTCCTTTAAGAATGTTTGTATTCAACTTAAGACAGTTACTGCTGAATCCCTGAAGCTGTGGTCATGCTGCCTGGGGCTCCTCAATACAATTAAAAAATCTTAAATCGGATTCAGTGTCCTTTGTAACACTTTGACTCAATTATATGGTTAATCTCGGGATAACCGATGCCAGCTGAAACAGATAAACATATTTAAATCGGCTATTACACTCTTGATTTTCACAGTAAAGCAAACTGACTGTAAACAACTAATTGCACGAAACTCTTGGTCCTTCATTCCAAGGTGAGCACTAATTCTATTTGGGCTTGAACGGCAGTTTGCCCCAAAAACATGACTGCATGCAAGTTTGTGCTAGCTACCAGTGGTGGCACTAAACATTGACATCATTGGATGAACATGCCCCACACAAACTGGAGAAGTCACTTCTTCTTGCTGGCTTTAAGTTTTGAGATCTGTTAAATTGGGAGTTCCTTAAAACAGAATGTGTGCTGCAGTGCATTTGTGCCTTTGCACCTTTGTGTGTGTTTGTATAAACGGAATCACGGTACAAGAGGTAGAACTATTGGCTGTGCCAATGCTTGTTACTTTCTTCTTTGATGGTGGAACACCTGATGGACTGAATGTAGAGATCATAATGAGATTCCGGCTGAAGTCGCAGTAGCAGTCACTAAATATATTATATTTTTTATGCTATGTGATGGCAATTTGTACGGTGCCATAATACCGAGGTGGTGGCTTCAAAGTGCCACAGATAGACATGGATGCAAATTGAATGATGGGTTATTAAATGAATCCTCACATTTTGATAGATCATCTAAATTGCTGATATTTTTGTCAGGCAGAGAGATACCCCCTAGTAACAGTAGACAAATTATTTCCGTTTTGAGAGGTGGTCCCATGCTCCTGGCTCTAAAAGAAAACACTTTGTCAAGGATGAGGGGAGGGGCATTGGATTATTGAGGTGTTTAAATTAGTTGTGGAAGAAGTGTGGTGCCAGACTTAAAAATATTGATGATGGATGCGAAGACTTTTAAGTTTCAAAGAACTGGGAGTCAGTACGAGTGCATAAGATTTGTTTTCATGGCGGTCTCTGTGTGGGGGAGGCGGGGTGCTATGTTATGTTCCTTAGCCCTTTCTTCCTTTCCTTAACCCATTCCCTGCGCTTGCTTCTTTCTCTGCGCGCAACAGTTATGACACCAGCTGGACTGTTGACAGCTCCGTGTTCTAATGTGACAGTTGACTTGACAGTTGCTCCTGACTGTTCGGTGATTCTTATTGCTTCTCTTGCCGGGCACACATAATTATGGTGTGTTGTCTTAATAACAAAACAAATAACTTATTCTAATGATATGGTTCCTGCATAATACTTCAAAGAAAGGGGAGAGTTTTCCCAACAAAACCCAGAAAGGACCAGGGAAGAGTACAGTACAAAAAGAGTTTCCTTTCTGAGTGTTTCAGACTCCTACATATACATTAGTTATACAAAACCATTTGTTCAGACCCCTTCCACAGTTTTACCAAACCCTATCTAAAAATTCAAAACATAAGTGTATTGTTGTACAGTGCTTCTCTTGCTTTTCTGACCAGTGCTCTAGAACATTATGGTGTTCCTCGTTCTGGAGTTTCCATCTGCCCTGTTGGCAGTTGGAGCTCTGGCCAGGCAGGGGATAGACCTACCTACTCTGTACTACAATAAAGCTGACATCTAATAACATCCTGCTTCAGATTAACGCACATCGAGTATAGAGTACTTATCTCCTCTTTTTATACTAATTATAGCCAACATGTCACAACCAATTAATGTTGCCCTCCCTCCCCAATTCTTACCTGAACCAGGGAATCCATCTATGGCTTGGGAGGATTGGATTGTAATGTTTTATATTTATATAGAAGCTCTAGACGGAGAGGATTTCTCGCCAAAAAGGAAAAATGCCCTACTAATGACTACATTAGGAAAGGAGGGGCAACGTGTGTTCAAATTTATACCGCAGGTTCTATCTTCAGGATCCACGTCACAAGTTGATGAATTCAAAGAAGCAATAGCGAGACTGGAGACTAGGTTTAGGAAAGAGGAAAATCTAGTTTTGCAGAGATATAAGTTTTACAAAAACAAACAATTGGAGGGTGAGAGCATTGATGACTTTGTTGCGCGGTTACGCGAACTGTCCGTAAAGTGCAGTTTTGGTCAGATGGCTGACGAACTCATCAGAGACCAACTCATTGTCCAAGCGAACAATAGGAAAGTCCAAGAACGTCTATGGGCAGCAAAGAATCCAACATTGAAAGTAGCCATAGATTTGGCCAAGATCGTTGAAGAAAGTGAAAAATGTATGAAAGAGTTGCAAAAGAGTGGGTTAGAACCAAGAATCGCAGAAATTTCCAACAAAGTCATAAATAGTGACAATAGTGAGGAAGAGGCGGCGGCCATTGCCATTGTAAGAAAAAAAGGTTACGTACTCCAGAAGAAGAACATACAGCCTAACAACAAACATAACTCTAGAATGTGTACAAAGTGTGGAAGCTATTCACATACTTCTGACGCAAAATTTTGTTTTGCTAATAATAAGGAGTGTTTACGTTGTGGGAAAATAGGACATTTCGCCAAAATGTGTAAAAACAAAAATAGTTCAAAAGTGACTGTGGTCAGTGAGTATGGTGACCTGAGGCGAGATGTAAACAAGATTTTAGTGTTGTGTGACTCCGTATGTTCTTGTGAGGAACGGAGAGGAAAGATTTTGAAAACAAATTTTACCATAGATGGGAAGTCTGTCAATCTGATGGTTGATACAGGTTCTAAATGGACCATAATCCCTAAGTCCCTGATGAAGAGTGTGTGGGGTGACAGGACTTTGAGAGAATGTGACATTTTTCCCTCTGGCTACCAAGGTGAAAAAATAGATCTCTTGGGCTATTTCGATGGGAAAATTGAGTTCAGAAATAGGTCAGCATTAGGTAAAGTGTACATATCCATAGATGGACCAGCCATTCTGGGACGCTATCAACAATACGACTTACATATTGTGGTCAATCCCAGAGCGGACGATCCCATCGCAATCGTTGACAACTCTTCAATAAATGAGATTCTGGAAAGATTCAAGAATGTCTTTAGGGATCAGTTAGGAGAACTGGCAGGCTACTCTCACCACATAATTCTCAAAGAAGGCAGTACTCCCGTTCAGCACAAGGTTAGACGTGTCCCTTTCGCGTTGCGGGAGGAAGTTAAAGCCACATTAGAGGAAATGCTCCAAGGAGGCATCATCGAGCCTATTGAAGCGTCTCCTTGGGTTTCGCCTGTGGTGATTTCCCAAAAACCTGATAATAAGATTAGGTTTTGTGTAGACCTGCGTTCACTGAACAAATGTGTAGTGGCGGATGTGTTCCCACTGCCAAATATTGGCGAGCTAGTGTCAACACTTAAAGGAGCAAAATATTTTAGTAAACTAGACCTAAAACATGCTTACCATCAGATTTGTCTTGATGATGTTTCAAAGCCCTTAACTGCTTTCATCACTAGTGAAGGAACATTCCAGTTCACACGATTACCGTTTGGCCTAGTCTCAGCGGCCAGCGTGTTCCAGAGACTAGTCTCGGAGGTTTTTAAGGGACTAGACAAAGTCTTGTATTTTCAAGATGATGTCTTAATTTATGGAAATTCACTTGAAGAACATAATGGAATTTTGCAAAGTGTATTACGTAGAATAGATGACGCTGGGCTCACTTTGAGGAAAGAAAAGTGTGCTTTCCTTTTGAAGGAGATTGAATATTTAGGGTTTTCTTTGTCTGAGAAGGGCATAAAGCCTAAGAGGAATCTATTAGAAGCTATAGAGTTAGCTCCCTCACCAGTTGATAAAGATCAACTTCGGTCCTTCATGGGCTTAGTTGAATTTTATTCAAAATTTGTGAGAGATTTTTCATCTAAGACCGCACCTTTGAGATGTTTGTTGAAAAAGGGTGTCAGATTTAATTGGACCACTGAGCATGAATCGTGTGTTAATCTGATAAAAAGGGAACTTAAGTCTGCTGGCGTACTGGCCCCTTTTGATACAAGTCGTTCCTCTGTTTTGATGGTTGATGCGAGCGGAGTGGGGCTCGGTGCGGTGCTATTGCAAAAGCATGGGGGAGAAGAGAAGACTATAGCGTTTGCTTCCAGACCCCTGTCTGTTTCCGAATCCAATTATTCTGTCATAGAACGTGAAGCTCTCGCAGCGGTTTGGGGCACGAGCTATTTTAGAACATACTTGTGGGGCTACAAATTTGTTCTGCGCACAGATCATAAACCACTGGTCAATGTATTAGCCCCGGGTGGTACTGGGAAGGGGTCTCCCAGGTTGGCGAGACTGGCTTCTCGCTTGCAGGATTACCAGTACGAGATTGAGTTTGTTCACGGTTGGTAGAACATCCAGGCGGATTGTTTGTCCCGACTTCCAGCACACTCTGAGGAGTGTAACAGAAATAGTGGCGATGTTTTAGATGATTATGCTGTAGCGTTAGTGATGGAGGATGTACTATCTATAGGAGGTGGTTCTTTCACCCGTGAAGATTGGGTGAGGAGTATGGAGGAAGATCGAGTTCTACAGTCTGTTATTGACCTTATTTCCAAGGGAACTAGAAGAGAAAGCACTGTTTTGCCTGGAGTTAGACCCTTTCTGAGAATATTGGATGAAATTTCATTAGAGGGAGAGAATGTGTTGATGCGAGGTGACCGATTCATCCCTCCTAGTTCATTACGGAGCAGAATCCTCAAGTTGGCTCATGAGGGCCATTTAGGTCAAACCCTCACTCAGCGTCGTGTTAAGGAGAATTTTTGGTGGCCAACGGTAGACAATGATGCTGTAGATTGCGTAGTGAGGTGCGTTTATTGCAAGGAAGGAGAAAAACGATTAAAGGTTGTTGGATCACACTCACCCCAAAAAATTGGATTTGAGAACTTACCTTGGCATAGCATTTGCCTAGATTTCATAGGTCCTATGAATGAGTTGCCCGTGAATCAACGCTTTGCCATTGTGGTGATTGATTGTTTCTCTAAATGGCTCTGTGTGCAATTTGTGAAAGAGATTGACACTGACACCACCATTGTTTTTTTGAAGGGTGTGTTTTTAAATGAAGGTTATCCATCTATTCTCATTTCTGATAAAGGCACACAGTTGACGTCCTTGAAAATGGCTTCATTTATGCGAGAATGTGGTATCAGACATCAGAGGACAAGTTTGTACAACCCACAGGGGAATGGCCTCTGCGAGAGAGTGAATCGTCTGGTGAAGGGGGTGATTCAGATGTTTGTGCAAAGTGGTTGTTTTTCACATGAACGGGTGCAAGAGCTGGTGTGGGCCTACCGATCAACACCTCATAGAAATGGAGAGAAATCTCCATTCGAATTGATGCGTGGACGCACACCAGTCTCAAAGTTGACTCCTGCATGGTTGAGATGTGAGGGAAGTGAGGTTTTACCTTCTTCCGACAATTTCCTGCCCATTGCAGTGGGTGACCTGGTCAAGGTTAAACCGGGAAGGTTTTCCAAGGGTCTTACCAAATATAGGGGTCCTTTTAGAGTCAAAAAAGCTTCCCCACATTATGTTGTATTGGATAATGGGGAAACTTGGAACTATAGGAGGGTGGCTTTGTTCCAAAGAAAGGAAGGTGATTCTTCTGTGTGTTCAGAGGGTGGAAGTTCTGGGAGCTGTAATGGTTACTTGTTAGCTCCTGATGGTGGGTCTGTTCTCCCTTCTGTTTCCGTCGGAGGGGGGGAGGTGGGTAGTGGCGATGCTCCAGCTTCCATGTCAGTACATGGTGGCGCCCTGGGTGACTTGGTTTCTTCTTCTATATCTCAGACGCCCTCTAGAGGGATCACTGCAAGGAGTTCTCGCCCTCGGCGCCCACCCACTTATTTAGATGATTATATACATTGATCCTTTACTATGTTTTATTAAGATTATTGCTTTGTTTCTTTTATCTGCTAAGGGGGGTAGATATGTTGTACAGTGCTTCTCTTGCTTTTCTGACCAGTGCTCTAGAACATTATGGTGTTCCTCGTTCTGGAGTTTCCATCTGCCCTGTTGGCAGTTGGAGCTCTGGCCAGGCAGGGGATAGACCTACCTACTCTGTACTACAATAAAGCTGACATCTAATAACATCCTGCTTCAGATTATATATATTGACTTACCACATGTATCTTAGTAATTGTTTATTTTACTATTCACATAAAAAACGAATTTAAAAACATATGTATGTACACAGTCAAACAGTAAATAATCAACTACATTCATTGTTTATACTGACATTACATATAAATACATGTTATACAATATACATCAATTAAAACTTTGTTTTCCCTCTGTTTTTATACATGGAAATAGTCCGTATGTCGACGCGTTTCGGTGCTTCATTTATTAGGGTACACCTTCCTCAGGACTGAGTTATTTAAAAACATAGAATCTTCATTCTAAAAAAGATACACATAATTAATATCATAATACATTATTTAGATCATGATCAATCTACTGGGCTAGTCAAATGGGGGGTCGTAAACAGATCTTACTTTCGTTGTATTCGAATTTGTGGGTACCAGATGAGTATCCCTTGCTTTACATTTGGCGATAGACACAGTTTATAATCGTCTATTTAATCAGAAAATCTGCATAAAAAAATACTGAATTTTAGTTTTAGCAGTTTATCGTGTTGTTAGCTAACAATGTTGGATTGTAGGTCCATATATCCAGAGATTTACTTACTGGATGCACGAAATGCAGTGCCTCATTAAAGTTTACACCGGCTGCTGGACTTTCAGGCTTTATCAGTTGCCGCCTTTCTTATCAGGGGAATATTGCATCCGCTGTCTTGTCCAAATGTGGATCCCTTTAGTAACCTTTCTTGGATCCTGTGTGGCATAAGTTATAGAAATGCGCAGGGTCATTACGGCTATATTGCCCACTTATGGCGCCAATATATGTTACATTTCTGCGAATTCCTACAGAGACTAATCTTATAGATTCTGACTCAGATCTATACTTAGTTTGTAAGTCCTTATGCTAATCATTTATTTCATTAAGGTATGCAGTTAATACAGTGTCATCTGTTATGTTAATTGAGTAAACAGAGAGAGCGTTCCCCTATTTTAATCTATATTTACCTTTCTGCCTAACAGGTATCGGCTAGGTCTTACCATTACCACTCAAAGAATTTTTTGGAGTGGTTGCCATATAATGTTAATTTATATGACTTATAGCCATCCTAGTTAGTATTGTGATGGCGGGACAGGAAGTATATATCACTAATTTTCGCTCATTTTACTAATATCCCGTTCCCCCAACTGAATGATCGAAGGGTCCCTGGCGTCTAGTTAAACTCGCGCATCGGTCTTAATACCCGTTCGCGGCAAGCATTGTCCATCATAATCGCCTCACCTTTAGAAAATGCTCCAGCGGTTCCCCGACCCGGTCTCTCTGGTTCCCGGAATGCGATAACCAGCTCTAAAGCCACTGTGTTTATATAGCCCCTCCTACTCTCAATCATTAAGTTAATGGGGCACAGATGATTACTCAAAAGCGTCCCCGCTGTCGTACCCACGCCATTTTTGTAGTTTGTGGCGGTAGTTTTTGCTTTATACTTTGAGTAAAAGACGGACTACCACATCGGGATTAAGAAATTTTTTATGATGTGGCTCCATGCGTTATTGAATCGAATTATACATGCCCTTGTACAGTTTAATGTTATTGGCTTTCTGGTATCGTGTCAACCTTCTCACATAACATCATGAGTCAAATATAGAATCTAACAAATCCTGTTATGTATCGGACTGCCGCCATATTTGTAGTTTTTACCATGCAAAGTGTCGTCTATTCCGTTCTTTGCTGCCATATGCTTTGTTTTAACACCGGATCCTTTAATTTCACAGGCATGTGATATTTATATACATATTCTATTCTTCGGTAACCACAATGTGTTTTTTATTTGGGAAGGAAGTGAAAAAGACTTAAATGCTTTCCTTGAATGGCTAAACTGTGGGGACCTTAACTTGAAGTTTACAGCCAACAAGAGTCAAGTGGCAGTTGACTTCTTGGACATTAAGATCAAGGCAATGGAAGGGAAACTGGGTGTCGAGTTATTTGTTAAACCATCTGACAGGAATACGCTGCTCCACCATACTAGTTACCACCCAAAATGTCAAAAGGACGGTATTCCCTATAGTCAATTCATCCGGATTCGACGCAACTGTACTAACAAAAAGACATTTGAACTACATGCACAAAATTTAAAAGATAAGTTACAACAAAGGGGCTATCCAAAAAGGTTAATCAGAGAAAGTTACAAAAGAGCAAAGTACCAAAACAGGGAAACCTTGTTTGAACAAAAACCCAAGGTACAACAACATGAATCAGGAATTGTAATGGTATCTGATTACAATGGGATGAGCTTTAAACTGAAGAACCTTATCAGTAAGAATTGGTCCATCCTGAGCAAAACAGGAGAGAACCCCTTACCAAAACCGATTTTTTCATATAGGCGGAATAAAACAATCCGGAATTGCCTGGTTCAGACATACAGAGAACCAAAAAAGAGATCCCAGCTGAGTATAGATCAGGGGAAACCCATCCGTGGCAATCTACCGTGTGGTACATGTACCCACTGTAGTTCAATCATTAAAACTGACAGAATTGATTTGGGAGGCATTTCACATTGGATGAATGAACATGTGAACTGCAGAACATCCAATGTTGTCTATCTGTTAGCATGCCCTTGTCAAAAGGGCTACGTTGGTGAAACTGGCCGAGAGATGCGTTTGCGCCTAACAGAGCATAGATCGTCCATAAAGAATCATAAAAAGAATGCCCCGTTAGTAGAACATTGGATGGCCGAAAACCACAAAGTGGAAGAACTTAGGTGGTTTATGTTAGAAAAAATTAAGACATCCAAGAGAGGTGGTGATTCCGCAAAAAGACGCAAACAGAGAGAGCAATTCTTTATGTCTAAATTCAGAACCTACACTCATGGGTTAAACAGCAGAGAGGAGTGGGAAAGGATTATTAGATAAACATTGGTATGGACACAACTTATATGGGATAAGATATGAGAGCAAACTAACAGTAAGGCTACACAGGGGATTAGTTGACTGTGCAACATTGAGCTAAAAAATGTGAATAAAATGATGTACAATGTAGAACATAATGTGTGCAGTATGGACTTAGAAAACTATATATAGACAGGATGTATTTGTTTGCTATTTTAAAGTGATTATCAAAAGTTTGTTTACAGGATTAATACGATGCATATATACCTGGTGTGACACTAATTAAATGTTATGTTAGACAGTTATTGGTATCAGAAATGTGGGGGGGGGAAACCCTATATTCCAAAATAGGTGATCTGAACTACGTATATATGTAGATAAATGTTTGTTTTGTTAACAATTGTATTAGACTGTGTTAGATTGAAATTAGGGTATTAAAGAATATAGAAAATGAAATGTACTTAGTAGATTAACTGTCCAAATGACACGCATAGTTTAGCTTAAATGTAATTATCGTGTAACAAACAAAACAATGAAAATAATTTTTTCACTGTAGAAAAGTTGAGCACAAGTCTCTGTGGTTACCGAAGAATAGAATATGTATATAAATATCACATGCCTGTGAAATTAAAGGATCCGGTGTTAAAACAAAGCATATGGCAGCAAAGAACGGAATAGACAACACTTTGCATGGTAAAAACTACAAATATGGCGGCGGTCCGATACATAACAGGATTTGTTAGATTCTATATTTGACTCATGATGTTATGTGAGAAGGTTGACACGATACCAGAAAGCCAATACCATTAAACTGTACAAGAGCATGTATAATTCGATTCAATAACGCATGGAGCCACATCATAAAAAAAATGTCTTTATCCCGATGTGGTAGTCCGTCTTTTACTCAAAGTATAAAGCAAAAACTACCGCCACAAACTACAAAAATGGCGTGGGTACGACAGCGGGGACGCTTTTGAGTAATCATCTGTGCCCCATTAACTTAATGATTGAGAGTAGGAGGGGCTATATAAACACAGTGGCTTTAGAGCTGGTTATCGCATTCCGGGAACCAGAGAGACCGGGTCGGGGAACCGCTGGAGCATTTTCTAAAGGTGAGGCGATTATGATGGACAAATGCTTGCCGCGAACGGGTATTAAGACCGATGAGCGAGTTTAACTAGACGCCAGGGACCCTTCGATCGTTCAGTTGGGGGAACGGGATATTAGTAAAATGAGCGAAAATTAGTGATATATACTTCCTGTCCCGCCATCACAATACTAACTAGGATGGCTATAAGTCATATAAATTAACATTATATGGCAAACACTCCAAAAAATTCTTTGAGTGGTAATGGTAAGACCTAGCCGATACCTGTTAGGCAGAAAGGTAAATATAGATTAAAATAGGGGAACGCTCTCTCTGTTTACTCAATTAACATAACAGATGACACTGTATTAACTGCATACCTTAATGAAATAAATGATTAGCATAAGGACTTACAAACTAAGTATAGATCTGAGTCAGAATCTATAAGATTAGTCTCTGTAGGAATTCGCAGAAATGTAACATATATTGGCACCATAAGTGGGCAATATAGCCGTAATGACCCTGCGCATTTCTATAACTTATGCCACACAGGATCCAAGAAATGTTACTAAAGGGATCCACATTTGGACAAGACAGCGGATGCAATATTCCCCTGATAAGAAAGGCGGCAACTGATAAAACCTGAAAGTCCAGCAGCCGGTGTAAACTTTAATGAGGCACTGCATTTCGTGCATCCAGTAAGTAAATCTCTGGATATATGGACCTACAATCCAACATTGTTAGCTAACAACACGATAAACTGCTAAAACTAAAATTCAGTATTTTTTTATGCAGATTTTCTGATGAAATAGACGATTATAAACTGTGTCTATCGTCAAATGTAAAGCAAGGGATACTCATCTGGTACCCACAAATTCGAATACAACGAAAGTAAGATCTGTTTACGACCCCTCATTTGACTAGCCCAGTAGATTGATCATGATCTAAATAATGTATTATGATATTAATTATGTGTATCTTTTTTAGAATGAAGATTCTATGTTTTTAAATAACTCAGTCCTGAGGAAGGTGTACCCTAATAAATGAAGCACCGAAACGCGTCGACATACGGACTATTTCCATGTATAAAAACAGAGGGAAAACAAAGTTTTAATTGATGTATATTGTATAACATGTATTTATATGTAATGTCAGTATAAACAATGAATGTAGTTGATTATATACTGTTTGACTGTGTACATACATATGTTTTTAAATTCGTTTTTTATGTGAATAGTAAAATAAACAATTACTAAGATACACTTATGTTTTGAATTTTTAGATAGGGTTTGGTAAAACTGTGGAAGGGGTCTGAACAAATGGTTTTGTATAACTAATGTATATGTAGGAGTCTGAAACACTCAGAAAGGAAACTCTTTTTGTCCTGCATAATACTTTACATTTATGGCGACGAGGTATATGGACAACACGCCGAAGAACCAACACGGATAATTATAAGTAATCTTTTAAGAAAAAAAAGAGAAGATTTTATAAGACCTTTGCTGGAGGAAAAATCATCTGAACACATCATAACAATAATAAGAAAATATATGGATAGTCGTTTGTATGTGGAGATGATAAAGAAATAGTATTAAGAAGAAAGAAGGTAATTCAGAAGTGAAGACGAGAAGCGTAAGCAAGCTGTATTGTACTCTACGTATAAAAATGGAACAAGAGTGCTCATCTGTTTAAAGTACTTACAGACAGCGTGGCAGTAATTAGTGAAGAAGCACATCTCGACGAGTGTGAGCGATCACCAGAGGTTGGTTGTACGAGCTGAGAGACACGTGGTGAGGAAGTGATGATAATCGCTGTACTCTGTGAGCTGCATGGAGCCTGCTAAGTCTACTGAGAGATATAGCTGGTGGCAGTTGTTGCTTCAGGAGCGGAGAGCGAGTTAGGGATTCGTGTGAGAAATCTCCTCAGAAGTGTGGCGCAGTCGCGTTTCAGAATAAGTGACGTAGACGCCTGGGACGCCATTTTGGAAAATTCTACTGTTGACAGCCTAGTTTATTTTGACGCACAGGAAGCGTGCGTGACGACATTTTAGGCAGGAGAAAACAAACTCAAGGAACGATCGTCGATCTGTTCGCAAAGGAACTAGCATTCCTAGGAGTACGCAGGAAAATTTCAGGTGAAAGAATTTTGAACTATTGAAGGCTTGTAGAATGACAGCGTTTTGAAACACGAAGGTACTTTTACTTTATAACAGTATATTATATAGCTGTACATCGGAGGGAGAATATAATTCAAAGTAAGGCAATTGACTATGGCATCTGGTAATATTTACAATTTGCAGCCCCCAGAAGCATTGTTAAAGGGTGCAGGTGCACCACCAGTTAAATGGGAACAGTGGAAGGAGTATTTTTGTAACTACATTTCCACATTTCACAAAGAGCGAAATGTGGCTCACCCTAGCAACTACCTGTCCTCACACAAACCACCCTAGGATGGCAAACACGAGGCCAACCACACCCTCCCGTGCCGCAGGCGACACAGACCTAGACCTGACCAATTCCTTCGAACCCATGCAAACTGTGTGACCGACCCAGAACAAGACCTTCTTCTTCCTCCTTTCTGTTTTTCCTTTCTCACCGTCGAGGGGGGTACAGACAGTGGCTGCCATGCCCACACAAAAGGCCGCATGTAACCAAACCGGCCCACGAGTTCTTGTTGTTCTTCGCTATGTCAAGCTTACCCCCGGGGGCTTTTGCTAATTGTACCCCTTTACGCTGTGCCTTGTATATATAAATCTCTTTTTCAATAAAAAAAAATTACTGAAATAAAAAAAAAAAAGAAAAAGATGATGAACCTATTAAACCTGAAGAAAAGAAAAAAATATTATTACACTGTCTGGGAGCAGGAGGATTAAAGGTGTACAACAATATAACAAAAAAAGTGCATGAAGGGGGAGAGAGAAATGTTTATAATGAAGGCATGGAGGATTTGGATGGTTATTATAAACCCACTGTATGTGTAGCTTTACATAGAAACAAATTTTACAGGAGGAAACAAGGTAAGGAGAAAAGTATAGATGATTATGTTTCAGCTTTAAAGAACTTAGCACTATCATGCAAATTTGAAAATATGCATGATGATCTCATAAGGGATCAAATAGTAATGTGTGCTGCAAATTCAAACATACAGGATGCACTTTGGGCAAAGGGAGAGAAACCACTACAACAAGTCATTGATATTGTTAAGAAGGCGGAATTGACTGGACGTTGTGCTAAAGAGGTTATCAATGAAAATAAAAGTAAAAATGAAGAAGCTAATGTAGTAGCTAAAATAAGCGGAGCAAAGAAAAAAGTTTTAACTTATAAGAGCAAAGGAAAAGAAAGTCCTAGATTCAGTGGCAAAGTAAAAACATACGAAGAATTGAAATGTTATCGATGTGGTATCAATAAGCATTTGGCAAACAAATGGAATTGTCCAGCTAGGAATAACAAATGTGGTCAGTGTGGACTTATAGGACATTTTCAAAAAGCTTGCAGAAGGAAAGGTAAAGCCAATGTAAAGTATGTTGAGGAGGAGGAAGAGGAAGAGCTAAACTCATCAGATGACTCAGAATACAATTTGTGCGTACTAAATGTGACAGAGGAAACAGGAAGTCAGGAAGATGAGAAATGCAATAAAAAGAAACCTGTGTGCAATGTAGAAATAGGGGGTGTTAAGATTGAGATAATTTCAGTCTCCGGTTCACCATGCACCATAATCAACCGTGAAGTGTGGAGAGATAAATTTCTGGAAAAATTAGGAAGACATATGGAAAAAACAGATATAACACTAAAAACATTCACGGGCGAACCTATTCAACTGATGGGTTTCAGGAAACTGAGGAAAATGATATTTTGCCTGACCAAAAAATGTCCACTACATACACCCTATGTTACATTCATGTGCATGTCACCCATGCATATTTCTCGTAGTGGCCTGAATCACTAGGCCTCTGCAAACATGTCCTGCAAGTCAAGTCATCAAAGTCTCCCAAACGTTAAGCTAAAATGAAGGCCCATGTATTTTGCATTTGCATTGTGCACTTTTAAATAAATATCGTACTGAGCCTTTTTTTTTGTGGTTGGAGCCTGAAACCACTTTCTGAAACATTGTCTTCATGACTCCTGGCACATTGAAAACTGCAGTCACGTCAGCAAGAAGCCTGCCAAGACAGTGTTATGAATAACAGTTATCTGTTTTGCTGTACAGAGTGGCATCCCTGCCCGGTGAGGAAATGTAAACAGAACCCGTCCGCGACAGATAAGGCCTAGCTCTCTGTCTCAGCCCCCATGCAATGAACGGAGAAATATATGCTTTTCTGATTCTTAGTGGTGAACAACCTTTTGCTTCAGACATTACATCCCCTATCATATCAGATTGTACAAGATGTGCTTTTCGCCCTGACACAAGAGATGTCTCTGCTAGGCCGAAAGTCAGCTCTCCTCCCAGTTACACGTCAATTGCACGCCATGCTCAAGTTGCACAATTAGGGCAGAGTTCCAGATGGTCATGCAAACTCCTCCCCTAAGTACCCACCCACCTATGACATCTACCTATCATCTACCTATGACTCATCAAGTGTACGCCCACATGCTCTTATCTCTTTCTTTCTTGCTCTGCCTGGAGCGCTCCTCCCTATGTACAACGAGTAAAATGTATATATTCTGTTCATTGTTATTAAATGATAGAAGACTCTTCCTGAACCTCAGTGGTGATGGAACATATTCTCCCTTTGACTCGAGTTATTGGAATAAAGCCCATTTTAACTTGGACACCACGGATCCTGTCTCTCATTTGATGCATGATACTTTGTTAATGCCTAGAAATTCTGCCAGGGTAATATTTTATTTACCACATTAATTGGCGCCCTTGAACAGGGACATGTCCCTTTCCCCACACGCCGGAATTTGTAGGTCTAGTCTTTGCCCCCTTCCACAGCCGTGACGGACTTTAGAGTGGTTCTTTCTCAGCGGTATATAGTGGGTACCCGCTATTTTACACGTGCGTGCGTAATCATCGAGTTATTTTTAGTATTGTGCACCCTCCACCAGGAGGTTTTGCCTTTGGTTTAAGGCAGTAGTGATCGTGAATAGTTGGGGAGGGGTTGTGGTGATGAAAAAGGTAGTTCCGGGTGATTGAGAGGCAGCGCCAGCACATGCGGCTGAGTCCGAGTAAGAAGGAATACAGTAATCCTCGCTCGACAAGCCCTCATCCCCGATGAAGTATTTCGTCATCACTAACAAGGTACAATGAAACCTTGAATTCCGAAGGATCAGGTCAATTTACCTTTTCTTTCTCACTAAGTTTGCTTTTTTCACTATTTATTCACCCCCATTGGTCCTGACGAAAGCCTAAGATCTCCTGACTACCAAAGGCTGAAACATGTTGACCTCTTTTTATACATGAAATGCACTTGAATCCCTTATTAATTCTAAAAGTGCACCATTAATTTTTTAACCAAGTCCGAATCCAGACCTATTAAAATTGTCCAAGTCTGGCTGTCCGGTACTTTTTAAGTCTTTTTCATCACCACAACCCCTCCCCAACTATTCACGATCACTACTGCCTTAAACCAAAGGCAAAACCTCCTGGTGGAGGGTGCACAATACTAAAAATAACTCGATGATTACGCACGCACGTGTAAAATAGCGGGTACCCACTATATACCGCTGAGAAAGAGCCATCAAAATGACACGTGTATGAGAGTTATATTTGGGAGATACCACTTCCTCGACTTGTGAAACCCAATGGTTTAAGCAGGACAAGTGATCCTTTCCCCTTTGTGATTAGAAGAGTTAACTACGGAGACTGAAAGGATCTTCTCTCTACCTCCCCACCCCCTTGATGATACGGACTTTAAAGTGTACACGCCATTGGGATTACCCGCTACTCCCTCAGGCCCAGGAGGAGGACGGACTGCGACCAGGCATCCATGTGAGGCGGTGAGGAACGCGGATCGTCTCAAACCAGAGCCCAGCCCGTGAGAGAGCAAGGTCCGAGGTCTCCAGAGGTCCACCTGTTCCAAGGCGCATGCGTAGAAGTCCGAGGCCTTCAAGTTTCAAGATTCTGCTTCCCGGTGAGTACCACTATGGGGAATGCATCAAGATTCAAGACGTGCCCATGGTAAACGTGGGCGCGGTCAAGACGTGTCTCATTCACGTGAGACCGGTAAAGACGGGCCCACGGTTAAACGTGGGAACGGTCAAGACGTGTCTCATTTTTGAGACCGGTATGGTTGTACTGTATTTCAGTGCATAAAGTTTTTCAAGTACATGTTTAGCTCTCTGTATCAGTTTAGGTTGTAACTGTTTTAGTGTTTAATATTTGTTTGTGTGTGAATGATTGTTGATTGTTTCAGTCTATTTTTGTGAATATTGGTTTCAAACATGCCACTGTTTTCAAAGTTACGTCAGATAGGGACCAGAAAAGGTATACTAGAAGAATCAGTTAACATCCCGCCTAGAGACACACCTGGTCATTATATGTATAATAAGCATGGGCTAGACGCCATTTTGTTTTTAGATTTATGGGTAGACTACACCAAGGACCTGGAGGAAAAGTATAGATGGCCAATCTCGGGAACATGGGATCCTGAATGTATTATGAGGGTGGAGGAAGCACTATGGAAAAAGAAGTCAAGACCCTCTCAGAAAGATGCCATCGAATTGTGGCGCAAAGAGTCACATAGGAGAACAGAGAATGAATTGAATAAAGCAGATAGAACTAGACAAGCTGGGGAAAAAGCCAGAGAAAAGGAACTACGGGAGGAGGGGGAACGTGTCAAAACAGAACAGACTGATAGGGAAAGAAACGCCGTTGTTAATGGTATTTATCCCGTTCTGTCAGAAGAACTAGCTAAAGTGACCACCTCAGAGAGACCCAGTAGGTCGCGAACGCCACCACCTGTACCATATAGAGTACATAGAATAAAGCCGACAGCATCTGAAGCATTTATTTCCTCGTATCTAGACGATTCCCTCCCGGACTACGTTAATGCAGGTTTTCCTCCACCCCCAGCAGCAGATCAGCTCCAGCAACTTCAGCAGCAGCTAGCAAAAGATGACGTAGGTCCCGGGGCAGTGGGAGGGGCGCCTACTGTAGATGCAGCCATTCCACTTCGTGTATATGATCCAGAACCAGGAAAGGGTTCAATGGTCGTGATTTCACGTAGACTAAGACAAGCTGTTGCATATCTAGAGACATTACCAGACATGAAAGATCACCTAGATAGCATGTATCGTTTTATTAGAACGGGGGAGGGACCAGATAGTATAGCACAAGCCATGGCACAGAGAAAAGTAGGGGTTAAGAACCATGTCTTGCGTTTTATTATTAACTGCCTGATCAGGGAACAGGACGAAGGGGACGGAGATGTAAAGCCAGGTTTGATAGAATGGAGTGATCACATAGATGCCGGTAGACATGAGAAACAGGGACAGATAGATGCCATGTACAAGAAAATACGAAAGGAAATAATAGAAAGGCACAGAAAAGAGTCTGAGGAGAATGGTGAGTTATCAACAGAAGAAGTAGATGAACCAAAAGACAAGATTAATTATGTAGGAAAAGCGCGACAGTTTGACAGACCCAAGTGTCTTGATTACCGTAAACAGGGGCCAGCTATAAAAGAAAGATATTCCCTTGAAGCTCTATTCCAGGCTACTGAAAAAGCACTGAAACAATGGATAGGGAGTGAGAGACCTCCCACACAACACGAAATAGAGTTGGCCCGGTCAGCCACCCAGTGGGTGTCCAATGCCAACATATATAGTAGTGATATAGTGGCTCAGACCTTCTTAAGCCTTCCACCGAACGAACAGCGTTTGGCTGGTATTTACATGGTTCAACACTTGATAACGTTGTATAAAAGTCAGCATTCTGATCCTGGTCACTTGCATAAAATACTTGATGACATTTTACTAGATAGATGGACAGGTTTAGGTACTGAATTAATGAATGTAATCCTGGATCAACTACATAAGTACATAGATTCTCTGACTACATACATGCCTCCAGTCTTACACCATGACAGACATAACGTACACATAGACAGACAGAACCCCCTACGAGAGGTTCATCCCGTTAAGAATGCGGCCAATGAGTTACAACGAGTGTATGTTTACACCCCCTTAACGAAATTAGAGATTTTAGAAATGAAAAAGATGTTGCCTTGTCATGATAAAGACCCAGCGGGATTTCACCGTGAATTAAAAGACATCCTCCGCATAGGAGATTATACATACGCTGACATTCTGAAGCTATTAAAAGTACTGTTACCTGCAGGGATTTATGAAAAGCTTAAGGAAAAAGACTGGGAAGTGGGTGAGAAAAAGTTAAGTTGGGATGCATTGGAAACAGAAGAGAAGGGCAGGCTCCCAGGAGTTGGTCTTGGAGATAGAGCTAGAGAACTACCTGAATTCCTGATACAAGTTTTGCCAAGATTATTGATTACTAAAAAGGAAGATTGGGATGCTATTTCAGCATGTAAACAAAAGCAAGACGAGGACACTAGTGATTTCTATTCTAGATTTGAGAAATGTTTTACTATTAATAGTGGCCTTAAGCCTGGTAGCGAGTCATTTCCACATCTTTTTGTGAGCAAATTAGTAGAGAATTCCTTACCCCAGATCAAGAATAGAGTACTGAAGGTTGAGAGTACTTGGCAAGCAAACAGCCCTTCACAAATGTTACAGATGCTACAGTATCATCAGAATAGGATTAGAGAAGAGCAGGATCATGAAAAGAGACGCATGAAAGAGACAAAAATGAAGGTGCTGGTTGCCCAGACGGTACCGGCGACTTCAAACAAACATAACACGACACCTGTCAAAGGGAACTGTAATTATTGCAAACAACCAGGTCACTTTGTGAAGGACTGCACTGTTCTGAAACACAACATTGCTACAGGCAAGACAAAAGAGCGACAGTACACTCCTAGACAGAATAACACACAACAGACAGTAGCGAATTTTCCTCCACCACCGCCTGTTAATGCCACACCACAAATGTATCAGTACACACAGTCTGACTATCCAGAGTATCAACAGTTCTCATGAAACAGCCTCGAGAGGGAAGTAGGCTTGCCCCTTATTGAGGTTCCTGTAGATCAAGAGGGTCCGTATGTACATAGTCGTGTTCTAGGTCAGGATCGAAAGTTTCTGATTGACACGGGGGCGAGCAGAACTACCATCAGTCATGACGAGGTTCCAGGGGCACCTCTCTCGGGCTCACAAAATGTTTCCCTGGGATTTTCAGGAAAGCCTATTGTTAATGAAGTGTCTAAACCAGTCTCCCTAGGGGTTGGTCCACTGTCACGTACCACTGACTTGCTACTTACTAAGTCATGTCCAGAAAACTTACTTGGTATGAAGACATTAAAAGATCTAGGAGCAGTTATCTGCTGTTCTCCAGAAGGAGTACGCCTGTTCTTACGTGATTTTAAGGGACATTATGTACTGACTGATTTTGACCACAGACTCAAGAACGTGCCACAGATCCTGTGGGCACAAGGACCGACTGACGTAGGTTACATGGACATTACGCCTCACCATGTCACACTCAAAGCAGGAGTAGTACTTCCACGTATTAGACAATACAAGTTACCACCAGACGCCGAAACAGCATTACTGAAAATAGTTGACGAATTTATTGCACGGGGGGTATTGGTAGAGACAGTCTCAAATGTATGTAACTCGCCTGTCATTCCTATCCTTAAAAGATCTGATCCTAGTGTACTGCCAGTGTACCGATTGATTATTGACCTGCGAGAACTGAACAAATGTGTAGTACCGCAATATCCAGTGGTGCCAGACATTTCTTCATTGTTGACTGCTATTGATTCAGAGGCTACTTACTTTACTGTTATCGACTTGAAGAACGCTTTCTTTAGTGTTCCCATTCACCCAGACAGCCAGTACCTGTTTGGATTTTCATTAAAAGGTCGTAGCTTTGTCTTTACAAGAGCTCCTCAAGGTTTTACAGAAAGCCCTAGTATTTACAGTCAGGCTCTGAAGAGGCAGCTAGACAGCATTCACATGCCTTCCAACACTGCGTTACTACAGTATGTGGACGATATCCTGATTACAGCACGTTCAGTAAAAGAATGTGAAAATGCATCACTGACAGTCTTACATTTTCTGGCTGACAAGGGGCACAAGGTGTCCCCTTCGAAGTTGCAATTCTGTGAAAAGCAAGTAGTGTACCTAGGACACTTGCTTTCCAAAGAGGGGAGACAGCTAACACAAGCACGTATACAGCTCATTGCTAACCTTTCACAGCCCAAGACACAAAAGGAAGTACGTGCCTTTATTGGCCTCACTTCATACTGTAGGCAATGGATTCCCCAGTATGCCTTTCTAGCCAAACCACTCATACAGTTAACTACACAGGAGGCAGGGGGGACTGTCCTCCCTTGGACACAAGAACACACCTTGGCATTTGAGGAATTAAAAAGAGCTTTATGTCAAGCGCCAGTGTTAGCGACTCCATGTTACAGCAAACCTTTCATGCTTTTTGTAACTGAAAGAGAAGGAACAGCGTTATCTGTTCTCACACAAGATCAAGCAGGAAAACACAAGCCTTGTGCTTATTTTTCTAGCACACTAGACCCAGTGGCCCAGGCTCTGCCTGCATGCCTGAAATCAGTTGCAGCAACAGCCCTAGCCATAAGACAAAGTGACTCCATAGTGCTGGGTCACCCTCTGACAGTACAGGTCCCACATGCAGTGGAGGTACTCTTAAACAGAACACAGACACAACACTTGACTGTAGCAAGACTGACAGGATATGAACTGACATTATTTCAACCACACATAGAGATCAGACGTTGGAATATTCTGAACCCTGCAACACTTTTGCCCTCAAGTACAGTAAATGCACCATCACATGACTGTATGGAACTAATGAATATAGTGACGAAACCAAGACAAGACCTGACAGATATTGCACTTTCAGACCCAGACTTAACGCTCTATGTAGATGGATCATGCATGAGAACAAGTACAGGAGAGTTAGTAGCAGCCTATGCTGTGACCACTGATAAAGAAGTCATAGAGACACAGAAAATAGACACATTGTCAGCACAAGCAGCAGAGCTCATCGCTCTGACACAAGCCTGCATAAGAGCTAAGCACTTGAAAGTAAACATTTATACTGATTCGCAATATGCCTTTGGCGTTGTTCATGATTTCGGGGTACTATGGAGGGAGAGAGGATTCCTGACCTCCCATGGGACCAAGATTCAGCATGGTCAGCTTATTCAAGCCCTGTTAGAAGCCATACATTTACCTACAGCCATTTCTATCCTGAAGTGCAAAGCTCACACCAAAGTTACAGACACCATTTCCCAGGGTAATGACCTGGCAGACCGAACAGCTAGACTTACAGCTCAGACAGCCCAGACACCAACAGACACGACAAGGACAGAGGTACCATTACTGACAACATGTATGACAGTCAGGGATCCCACTCAAGACGTACTCGACATACAGACACATGCCCCTGCAGATGAGATAAAGAAATGGACTGAACAAGGAGGGGTCCAGACTGACCAAGGTTGGATGACTAAGGGAAAAGGCACATGGTTTCTCCCAGATTCCATGGTACAAGTAATCATTAACACAGCCCATAGTCCAGCACACTTAGGAGAAAAAGCAATGTTAGACAGCTTACAGAATATCTGGTTTAACAAACACCTGCGTGCCGCAGCGAAGCAGAAAGTACGAACATGTATGATCTGTTGTCAGTTCAATCCAGGTAAAGGCATCCCGGTGGAACAAGGCGGATTTCATCCTCCTGACCACCCTTTTGAGGTTCTCCAGATGGATTATATCCAAATGGACAGATGTAGAGGTTACAAGTATGTCTTGGTGGTAGTGTGTGCACTATCTAGATGGACAGAAGCTTATCCAGTTCCAGATTATACTGCTGTAACAACAGCCAGACAGTTAGTGCGCGAGTATTTCCCCAGGTATGGATTACCTCGGGTGATCTATTCAGACAATGGCCAGCCATTCTCCTCTGAATTAATGAAACAAGTGTCCCTTCTGTTAGGTTACACATGGAAGTTCCATTGTGTCAGACACCCAGAAGCAGCTGGCCTTGTAGAAAGACATAATCAGACCCTCAAGACAAAATTAGCAAAGGTCTGTGCAGAGAAAGGCGTGGATTGGATGGTAGCCTTGCCGGTTGCCCTTTTTTACATGCATATGGTAGCACATTCCAGAACAGGCCTATCTCCGTATGAAGTGGTTTTCGGTAGACCGCCAAATATGTGGGGTACGCCTATGCCCAGAAAGATAACTGATGTTGACAGTAACATGCTGACAGATTACCTGGCTTCCTTGATGTCTGCACTACTCTCTTGTCGTTCACAGGTTGCTGCCGCCTTCCCTGACAACACCCAGGTCAAGGAACACGCCATAGTCCCAGGGGACTTTGTGTGCATCCGGAATTTTGATCGTTCCAGCCCCCTTGAGCCGTGCTGGAAGACCCCGAAATTGGTGCTTCTTACCACGAGGACCGCACTGAAAGTGGAGGGACGCAAGGGCTGGATCCAAGCCCATCACGTTAAGCGCTATTTTGGACAATGTGGAACATTCGAAAAGAACATTGACTTTAATGACACAACAGACTTTGTGCCGCCTTTGCTTGAAAAGACCCCTCAGCAAGAGTATAGGTCCAAACTAAGATCTAGTAAGTCAGACGTAGTTTAATTGTTTAAGCCCACCCGGTGGTGAATCGGTTAGACCAGTTTCTGACATGTATAAGATCACATATGAGAATAGCAAGATGAGAGATAAAAAGAAAAAAATACTGCAAGACATTACGCAGCAGATGGATTGTTACCTTGATCATTATTTTATTCTGTGCATTGTTATAATCGGTGTTAGTTTATTGCTACATGTTTTCTTTTTCATTTCCTCACATATACATTCATCCAGTATGCATACGTGACCAGCCAGACCAGCAATGCAACTGAGTGCTTGGTATGTGGCCAACTACCCCCTTATCAGAAAACAAAGGGAGTTCTGCCGAAATAGATTCTAAAAAAAAAAAGATTTTTAGGAAAACATGCCCATTGGATAACATTGCAAATCGCACCTCCGCACAAGACATGCTTTTTCCACCACTTCCACAGCTCAGATCCTTTTCAAATTTGGCATCACAGTAGTCCAAGCGATGCGCTACATCCTCACCAAAAAGCAGCCGAATCCCTCCACTGGAACGGGTACGAATTTCCGCTCAAAAACACGCCCCCCCCCCCGAAAACGCCAAACAACGCCAAAATCCCTCAACACCTTGTTAAGCAGCATGTTAAAACATAACATCTTCAAAACGTTTTCTCCAAGCACTTGAAAGAGATCCAGCTCTCTCCTGCCTAACGTAATGACAACATACTCTGCACAAACCATGACCACATGGCGCTATTCACAAGCCATATTTACAAGAAACTCAGCAAGTTATAATAATGACATGCTCTTCATAAACCATATTTACAAGGAGCTATTTACAGGGAACTTCACTCTCAGAAGGACTTTCTTCTTTCAAAACGTTACGCCATACCTATTTCATTTGCGGTCAGACAGCTTATGTACATCTGCCCTTAGACTGGGGTGGGACTTGTTATATAGCAGACAGAAACAGCGTGGGAGCAATATACGGATTTCAACAAAGGTTTCTTTTTCTTTGTTGGCCCCGTCCAAAATAGTAAACTGATACGCAAATTAACAAGAACCCTTGAAGCAGTAGTGAATGTGACTGCATCTGCCCTGGCGACTTGATCCAGGAGCAGTTTGCCATGATACTATCTCTGTCTGCAGTGTGGCCTGGCGATTTGCAGCCTTTGTGCCACTGCTTGCGTTCCCCATCCATATGTACAAAGGATAAAGATGAAGAAATGATTCTGTATGATCAGCTATACGGTCTCATGAATATAGATGTATCCTGAAGGGTTATGTAGGTGACAAGGAGGGAATGAGGAAAATGATATTTTGCCTGACCAAAAAATGTCCACTACATACACCCTATGTTACATTCATGTGCATGTCACCCATGCATATTTCTCGTAGTGGCCTGAATCACTAGGCCTCTGCAAACATGTCCTGCAAGTCAAGTCATCAAAGTCTCCCAAACGTTAAGCTAAAATGAAGGCCCATGTATTTTGCATTTGCATTGTGCACTTTTAAATAAATATCGTACTGAGCCTTTTTTTTGTGGTTGGAGCCTGAAACCACTTTCTGAAACATTGTCTTCATGACTCCTGGCACATTGAAAACTGCAGTCACGTCAGCAAGAAGCCTGCCAAGACAGTGTTATGAATAACAGTTATCTGTTTTGCTGTACAGAGTGGCATCCCTGCCCGGTGAGGAAATGTAAACAGAACCCGTCCGCGACAGATAAGGCCTAGCTCTCTGTCTCAGCCCCCATGCAATGAACGGAGAAATATATGCTTTTCTGATTCTTAGTGGTGAACAACCTTTTGCTTCAGACATTACATCCCCTATCATATCAGATTGTACAAGATGTGCTTTTCGCCCTGACACAAGAGATGTCTCTGCTAGGCCGAAAGTCAGCTCTCCTCCCAGTTACACGTCAATTGCACGCCATGCTCAAGTTGCACAATTAGGGCAGAGTTCCAGCTGGTCATGCAAACTCCTCCCCTAAGTACCCACCCACCTATGACATCTACCTATCATCTACCTATGACTCATCAAGTGTACGCCCACATGCTCTTATCTCTTTCTTTCTTGCTCTGCCTGGAGCGCTCCTCCCTATGTACAAGGAGTAAAATGTATATATTCTGTTCATTGTTATTACATGATAGAATACTCTTCCTGAACCTCAGTGGTGATGGAACATATTCTCCCTTTGACTCGAGTTATTGGAATAAAGCCCATTTTAACTTGGACACCACGGATCCTGTCTCTCATTTGATGCATGATACTTTGTTAATGCCTAGAAATTCTGCCAGGGTAATATTTTATTTACCACAAAACTTACTTTTACATTTAAGGCAAGAGAAACTAGCAGCAAGTTGTATGTCGCTGCCACTGGTCCTTCAGTCTTAGGATGGAAAGATCAAGGTAAGCTTGGTATTACACTCAACCCGAACAGCTCAGAACCTGTTCTGGTCATGCAACAGGACACGTTACATGGTAGTAACTTGATTGACAGATTCCCTAAAGTATTTAATGGCAAAATTGGTAAGTTGAAGGGTTTTCAACACAAAATTAAACTGAAAGAGGACGCAGTGCCCTATTTATACAAGGTCAGACACATACCCTTAACACTCAGGGAGGAGGTAAGAGAAGAAATTAACAAATTACTGGAAGCAGACATAATTGAAGCGACGGAATCTGCTGAATGGGTCGCACCTTTGGTGGTCGCAAGGAGACCTAATGGTAAATTGAGATTGTGCATGGACTTGCGAGACCTTAATAAAAATATACTCATAGACCAGTACCCACTTCCTAGAATAAATGAGATGCTATCCCTCACAAAAGACATGACTGTATTCTCGACAATAGACCTAGCCGCAGCATACCATCAGGTACCGTTGCATCCTGAAAGCAGACACCTCACCACCTTTATCTCACCATTTGGGTGTTTCAGATTCAAAAGAGTACCTTTTGGGTTAGCGTCGGCTCCGGAGTTTTTTCAAAGACTAATGCAAGAAATTTTTAAGGGGGTCAAGAAAATACTCATCTTCCAGGATGACATTTTGGTGATGGGAAAAGATCAGAATGACCATGACAACAGACTGGTACAGGCGCTTAAAAAATTTGAAAAATGTGGTATGACGGCAGAATACAAGAAATGAAGGTTCAGTAATAATAGTGTAACCTACCTGGGCCATGAAATATCTCATGAAGGAATACAACCAAAGAAAGAACTTATCAAAGCAATTTGGGAAGCTCCGGTACCAGTAAAAAAAGAAGAACTTAGAGCTTTTTTAGGGCTAGTAGAGTACTACTCCAAATTTGTTAGGGACTTTTCAGTTAAAACTTACAACATTAGAACACTTTTGAAAAATAAAAACAAATTTGAATGGTCACAGTGTTGCGAAGACAGTTTTAAGAGCCTTAGAAAGAAAATTTGTGAAGCTCCACCCCTGCAAGGATTTGATGGTAATCTGGATTGTGTAATTACTACGGATGCCAGCGGAAAGGGGATAGGAGCAGTCCTCATACAGATCGAAAGCACTGGTAAGGAAGTCGCCATCGCATTTGCTTCTTGATCTTTAACTGCAACTGAGGAAAGATACTCAGTTATTGAACGAGAAGCACTTGCTTGTGTGTGGGGGATGGAACATTTCCGACAGTACATTTGGGGAAAAAAGATCATTCTGCGTTGTGATCACAAACCACTAACTAAAGTACTAACTGTAAAGGGTTTGTACAACGCATCAGCCAGGTTGGCACGCTTATCAATAAGACTTTTAGATTACAATTATGAGGTACAATATTTGCCAGGGGTTAAAAATGTGGTTGCAGATTTCCTAAGCAGGTTGCCGTTACAAAATGTGGAGAAAGGTGTGCAGGAAGAAGAACTCTACGTTGCTAGTATCAGCGAGGAATTCCTAACCATACTGAGAGAAGATTGGATTAAAGAGTGTCTCAATGATGAAACATTACAAGAGTTTCATAAACTCATAGTAAAAGGATGGCCCAGGAAGAAATGTCAGGAGAAGGTATTAAGACCATTTTGGGAACTGAGAAATGAGTTATCCGTGGAGGACAACCTCATCTTAAGACATGGAAAAGTGGTACCACCGGTTAATTTAAGAGAGAGGATAATTAAAATTTGCCATGAGGGACACTTAGCCATTAACAAAACCAAACAGAGAATAAAGAATTGGTATTGGTGGCCAGGCTGTGATATAGAAATAGAAAGAGCTGTAAGAAACTGCATAGAATGTGAGAATTCTGATAAGACTCAGACAACTCTCCGACCCCCACTTCAACCATTGAATTGTCCAAACATGCCATGGGAAAGAGTAGGAGGAGATGTAACGGGACCCATAAAATGGCAGGATGAACAAGTGTACATACTGGTCTTAGTAGATCACTTTTCTAAGTGGTCAGAAATGAAAGTATGCAGGAAGGTGGATGCTACTGACCTTGTCACATTCATGGGCGGCGTATTCACTAGAGAAGGAATACCAAAAACAATAGTAAGTGATAATGGGAGTCAATTCACTTCGGATGTGTTTAAAAAATTCATTGAAAGGAATGGTATTACCCACAAAACAACTTCAGTCTACCACCCGGCGGTAAATGGAGCCGTGGAAAGATTTAATAGGATAACAAAAGGAACCGTCCAACTAGCTAACAACAATGGTAAATGTTGGAGGAAGGAAGTAAACAAAATGGTTTGGGGGTACAGAATTACACCAGAAGAGAAAACACTGGTGAGCCCGTTTGAAATTATGAGAGGCAGGACACCCATTTCTAAAGACAATATTGGATGGCTCAAGACAGCCAGGAAAACTGAATGGTCGGTGGAAACGATTAGAAAAAGAATCAAAGAGGCACAAGCAGCATGTAAGGAGAAATTTGACAAAAGACATAATTGCAAAGATATCAGCATCAAAGTAGGAGATAAAGTGAGGGTAAAAAGAAGCGGACACATTGCCCAGGGACAGAATAGGTTTACAGCAACTTTAAAGGTTGTAAAAGTCTTTTGTAACTCTGCTTTACTCAGTGATGGAAGGGTGTGGCATGCCTCTGCAATTTCAGTTTGTTCCAGATCGGAAGTTGGCCAACAGGCTACCACTGAACAAAAGCCCATGGAAGAAGGGGAAAGTGGGGTTTATCAAGACAACTTTGAATGGTTGCACCATGAGGAAGATGAATCAGAGGGAGAAGGTGATTGTACTGGTACGCCATCTGGGAACAACGACACCAGTGATAGACAGGACCGTGGACTCCTTGAGTCAATTGGTGAATAGAGAGATGTTAGCACTGATGCCTCGGTAGTATCACATGGTACTAGTGACATCATTACTTCTGAGGAAGAACAAGAAACTTCGGAACGTGTGTGTGAGGAGAGCAATCTCAACACTAGATAGACAAGTAGCTCCTTAAGTTCTGGTCATAGCCCTTTGTCAGACCCTGAATATAGGTCAGGAAAAGACGCTATGGAAGTGAAGGCTGGCACCAGTAGTTTTGGTCGTAGTTTGCTTAAACCAAGCAAATACAAAGACTTTGTTTGTGACTAACTCACTTGTTTGTATTACAGTACTACTTTTATTATTGTTCTTCTTTTGTGTCCTTAAGGGAAGGAGATGTGTTATGTTCCTTACAGCCTGATTCATCAAGAAAGGAAACAGCGACTCTCAACTAGCGAATCACAGCGAATCGCAAATGGAAAGGCGCAGATCGGAATTCATCATAGATAGCGAGTAATCAAAGCGATTCGCACACGGGCGCTAAAATCGATAGCGAGAAAATGAAATCGCCGAAAAAGTCGCAAAAACCCAGATATTCCGTCTCTATTTAGCGCCACGCAAATCCACATTAGCGACATCTCGCCAGTAGCGAGAACTCACCAACGGGAAGTCGCTTTACGAGCGCCGTGATGACGTCGCAACCAGGAAGCAGCCAGTTGCCACACCCATTCTGAACTGCGAGGCTGACCGCGAGTCTGCAGCGAAACTGAGAGCTCCTACCGGGACACCTCCAAAGTAGCGCTAGTCACCCTTTAGCGACAGTAGCAATGACAGAGGAGACTGCACCAGGGCCCAGTGACACCGGGCGCAAGAGAAAGCTCAAGTTTACCGAGCCGGAGTTGGAGCACCTCATCGAGGGAGTGGTTGAAAACCACGCAAAACTCTTCGGAAAGGACTCCCGGAGGGTGCCAGAGATGGAGAGACGTCGCATCTGGCTAGGAATTTCTGCCAAAGTGAACGCTGTGGGCGTGACACACAGGTCACTGGACGAATTAAAGAAGAGGTGGTACGACCTCCGAGGTCGTGCCAAGGAAAGGGTGGCAGAGAGGCTGGGCGAGACATCTGGTACTGGGGGCGGAGACCCTACTGTCCCTCCCAATACCCCCATGGAGGACCGCGTGGAGGACACCCTCGAGACAGAGGCATGCATAGGTGTCACCAACCTGGACTCATCCCGACCCAGCCAAGACAGCCAAGGTAAGTGGCATGCGACTGCGACCCTGTCCCCTACCAATGGCCATGGCCCTATAGCCTCCCATATGCATTCCAAGTCATACAAACAATGCACATGAGATCATGGCCACAAGCAATGTCGGACATGTACACTGCCCATAATGTAAAATAACCCCAAAGCAGCCAGACGTAACCCAAAATGAGCTATCGCTAAGCTGTACGTGTGACAGATACATGGCATTAATGTAAGTCCAATTCCCCTCACAGGTGGCGCCGACTACAGCAGCGACAGCGACATGCTGCAGATCGATGAGTCAGAAGAGGATGCGGAGGAGGTGCCAACACCAACACCTCATGCACCATCAGGCGTAGCCCCACACACCGCAGCCAGGCCAACACCAACAGGTCCAGCACCATCATTGGCAGCACCAATCCCTGCAGCCAGGGCAAGACATACAGCGCCAGCAACATCCGGCGCTGCACCTAACCCTGCAGCCAGGGCGAGACATACAGCGCCAGCAACATCCGGCGCTGCACCTAACCCTGCAGCCAGGGCCAGACCAACAGCTTCAGCACCATCAGGTGCTGCACCCAACCCTGCAGGCAGGGCCAGACCAACAGCTTCAGCACCATCAGGTGCTGCACCTTTGCCAAGCACAACTCCACCACCCGTGGCACCATCTACTCCTGGTGCATCAACTGCGGTGACTGTGCACACACCCACTGTGGACAGCCAGCAGAGCAGCCATGTCAGGGCTTCCCACCATGACACATCACACAGCAGCAGGAGGGGGATGGCTGTGCGCAAGCCAGGCATGAGCACTGAGCGCCGGATGCTACGCATTCACCAACAGCAGGCACGACGGCAAGGGGCCATCCAGCTGCAACTACATAAAATTGGCCGCAATGTGGCCAATGTGGGTGATAGTATTGAGCGCATGGCGGCGGCCATGGAGGCCAACACTGCTGCAGTTATATCGCAGCGCAACTCCGCCCGCCGACGCCACCGGCAGCTCCTAACGCGCCTGACAGCCTACACCCGCTCAAACTACATAATGGGGAATGCCACCTCCCAGCTATCACGACGGTGCCTGGCGCAGCAGCAGCAGCTGATACAATGTGTCGAGGATGTTGGACGGGTGCTGGAGCAGGTCACCACTGCCGTACTGGCACTCCATCCTACTGGTGAAGGCAATGTGGGGAGGGACGACACCAGTGAGTGCGCCTCCAGTGTCAGCAGCTTGTCTGCCGCAATGGTTGGCGTGTTACGCCGCAGCACCAGGCCCACTGCAGGGACACGTGCCGTCCCAGAGGAAGAACCAGAGCGTCGTTTGGGGGCTGCGCGGCGGAGGCGCAATTGAGTTACTTGCAAGTTGCCTAGATAATGCTGATGATACAAGCATGTCCAGTGGCTAGTTAGGAGCAGTATGGCGCAATACTGCTGCAATATTATGAATGTAGACTTTACGTTATTATTGTGGATTGAACAATAATATTTATTCATGCAACATACATGGGCCTCCTGTCATTTTTTACATTGCCATGCAGGAGTGAATGTTGGGTGAGTGGATTGTGGCCTTCAGAAACTGTTCATAGTGATGTGGTTGCGCCGTCTGTGTCCTTCAGCAGGGTTCTCCCTGCGTGCATGCCGCACATGTGCTGGTGGACGGTCGTCCCCTTCAGACTCACTGCCAGAGATCTCGACTGGTATCCGGCGCTTGGTTGCAATGTTGTGTAACATTGCGCAGACAGCCACAATGCGGCAGCACACATCAGGACTGTAGTACATGGCCCCACCTGTCTTGTGCAGTATGCGGAACCGGCTCTTGAGTAGGCCGAATGTCCGTTCTATACAATTCCTTGTCCGTATGTGAGAAACATTGTACCGCCGTTGCTGTGGTGTAGCCGGGTTGAGGTATGGGGTGAGGAGGTATTCCCGGAGGGCGTAGCCGCTGTCACCTGCATGTGAGGAGCAGAGGGTGAGTGCCTGAGCTGCGCAGCTACATCATTGCAATGTGTAATTGTTGACAATGTGTACTTACCAAGTAGGTGTCCTTCCCCAAATTCTCCCCTGGCCAGTCGTGTGTGGAGGCCGCTGTGCCGGAATATAAAAGAGTCATGGGTACTCCCTGGGTACTGGGCCACGATGTCAGTTATGGTAGTCTTGGCATTGCAGACCATCTGTATGTTGAGGGAGTGGTATGACTTTCGATTCCGGTACATGTACTCCGTCGCAGCTGGGGGGCAGATGGCAATGTGGGTACAGTCTATGCATCCTATCACAGATGGGAAATGGGCCACATTGTAGAAGTTTAACTTTGTCAAGTCCAGTTCCTGTTGGCTGGTGGGGAATCTGATGTGTCGGTGTAGCTGGGTGAGCATTGCGTCAACAAAACTCCGGAGGCAGCGTGACATGGTGGGCTGGGATATCCCCCCTGCTGCGGCTACTATCCCCTGGAAGCTACCAGAGGCCAGGAGGTGCAGGCTACACAATACCTGTACATGTGTAGGCACAGCATTGGTCCGCCTTGTTGGGTGCTGCATCAGGGGGTCAAGGTCGTGTATGAGTTGAATTATCATGGCCCCATTCAACCGGTACTTCGCATAGATCTGCTCCCTGGTTTGTCCCAGCAGGGTGATCTGCTGGCGGAATATCCTCTCCTGTATTCTGCGTCTCCTCCGTGCTGCTCGCTGTAGCCTTCGCCGCCTGACCACCATGTACATTCCTGGCATTGTGAGACACCAACTGCTGCTGCTGTGTCTCCTTATGTGTGTTTGGTCAGCCCTGTCCCTGTTCCTGATTGGCCAACTGTTTTTCAAAATTTTCGCTAATCACTTTTATGGTTACCACCTGCTTTGGGTTGTCCTTAATTTGCGCGGCGCTAATGGAGATTTTGAGGTTTTTCGCTAATCGAGAATTTTCATGAATTCCGATTGCGCTAGTATTGCGAATTCGCTAAATTTATTCTCTAATTCCGTGCTTTGGCGCAAACCTACAGGGAATCTGAGAATTTATTAGCGAATTCGCAATCTTTGTTTTGCGCTTTGATTATTTTCTTCATGAATGCCGATTTGGGTAATTGCGGGCGCAATGCCATTTTCGCAGCTATTGCGCCCGCAATTTAGCTTCATGAATCAGGCTGTTATTCCGTGCTTTGGCGCAAACCTACAGGGAATCTGAGAATTTATTAGCGAATTCGCAATCTTTGTTTTGCGCTTTGATTATTTTCTTCATGAATGCCGATTTGGGTAATTGCGGGCGCAATGCCATTTTCGCAGCTATTGCGCCCGCAATTTAGCTTCATGAATCAGGCTGTTAGCCCTTTCTTCCTTTCCTTAACTCTTTCCCTGCGCGTGCGTCTTTCTCTGCGCGCGACAGTTATGACACCAGCTGGAATGTTGACAGCTCGATGTTCTAATGTGACAGTTGACTTGACAGTTGCTCCTGACTGTTCGGTGATTCTCATTGCTTCTCTTGCCGGACACACAGGATTATGGTGTGTTGTCTTAACCCCTTCGATGCTCATGACGAGCTCAGCTCGTCATGCAGTACACTGCTCGTGTGATCATGACGAGCTGAGCTCGTCATGAACAATGGGAGTAAATGAGACTCAGCACAGAGGGGGAATTGCTGCAGCACTGATGGTGTTAATAACAAAATAAATAACTTATTCTAACGATATGGTTCCTCCATAATGTGGGGGAGGCGGGGTGCTACCACTTCCTAAATTAAATGTATATTGTTTAGATATCTTTGCGGTGACTCATACAAAAAGCAGCATATCAGCTAACTGGACAGAACGAATTGGCAAATTCAACCTTGCAAGTAAATTGAGTTTATCTCACGCATACACAGAACCAGATCAGGAGATCGAGTGCTCTTTTGCATTGCTCCTAAAGCCTGGAACAACCAAGGAGCTTCCACTCCACTTCAGAGCTTCCCTCTCTCTTCTTGAATTCCACAAGAAGCTGAAGACCTGACTTTTCAATTAACCAACCCACCATAGGCAGGGCTAGGTGCACACACCTGCTAAGTGCCAGGATACCTTTGTGGATGATTAATTTTTAATAAAACATCAAGTGATAAAAATAATTACGGAATAAAAAAACAGTGATTCTGATAGGGTGCATATTTATGATGGAGGAGATAGGGAGGTCAGCTAAAAAGGCCCAGGTGTGCATTCTTCACATCATGTCCAGTTTCATCACATAACTCATGTCACACACCTATGGCCCCTTCACCCATACAGTGCAGGCGCTTCTTTCATAATGACTATGTGAGGTGATCTGGGTGTAATGAATAAGCATTATAACACAGAAGAGCACTCTAACCTGCACTTCACCTCATTGAAAGGGCCATGAAGCTGTAAGATCACCAATCATGTCTTCGTGGTTGGCTGCACCACTTCAGAACATTTGCTATACTTTGTTTATTTAATATTCCAGTAGATATGCTAACTTTAATAACACCTATAACATTAATATGGATTATTAACATCCTTTCCCAATAATTTCCCACCACATGGTTGACCCTCCCCATTTTTCCTCACTTAACATGGCGACCCTGTTAGCATTGAGGACACTTATCCATACAAGGCGACGGTCCTTCATGGACACACCATGAGCCAACAAAATGGTGAAGCGTAACAAAGGTGGTTGTGGCTATTGACGTTTAAATATCAAAACGGACATGTTACTACCACCAGCAGTGGGCACCACCCCTGTCAGGTTAGAAGCCATGTATGTGGGCTTCTTGAATTTTCAAATCATTGTCTACAATCGATGCAGCTGCACGGGCCTGGTGTACTTACTTAATGTCTGAACATCTTATACAGAATCCAGCTATGTTTACCTCTATTTGGCTGCTACAGACACACTTAGAAGCCAGATTCACAAAGGTAAACTTACACTTTTGTGTAAGTTTACTACTTTTGAGTATTCACAAAGGTAAACTTAGACCAGAAGTCTAACTTTACTATTTTTCGGTATTCACAAAGGTAAACTTAGTCCAAAAGGCTAACTTTATTTCTTTTCATTATTCACAAAGGTAAACTTAGAGCAAAGGTCTAACTTTACTAGCAGTAACTTACCTTTGGGAATACCGAATAGTAGTAAAGTTAGACTTTTGGTCCAAGTTTACCTTTGTGAATACCCAAAAGTAGTAAATTTAGACTTTTAGTCTAAGTTTACCTTTGTTAATACCCAAAAGTAGTAGTAGTAAACTTACACAAAAGTGTAAGTTTACCTTTGTCAATAAGGACCTCTGTTTGTTTACAGTATTTGCTCTCAAAAGAGATGTAAGTTCCCCTACCATGCCACACACCACTTAGGGGCATCCACAAAGTTTACTAATAAAACAATTCCAATAACAATAAGAGCATGCCTTATTATCCACAGCATTGGTACTAATATGAGGAATGTGGTCTGTACACGTGTGTGTGTGTGTGTACGTATGTGCATGTGTGTGAGTGTGTGTGTGTGTGTACTCACTTAGATGTATGCACCTGAAGTTTACTTGGAGTGTAGTACGCAGCATCATGTGTATGCCCACATGCATACGTTTCATGGAATTGTAAAGTTAATACTACCTATGTAAGATAGAATGAATCACTCACTGTAACTCATAATTGTACGTTTGCCCTTTTTGAGAACGTTTGCTGATGTGTGTGACGGGGGTTGCATACTGTACAGTTCAGTGTTAATCAAGCCTAGATCCATGTAGTTCAGGTGTGTATGGGTTATTGGCATAACCCTATGATGCGATCTCTCTGGTGCGTGAGATGTTGCTTGGGAGTGAGTGCAGCAGTGGATGAGTAACTTGGATGTGTAGGAATTCAGTGTGCCACGCGCAATATTCTAGTATCTTGGGATGTGTAAGGGGTAAGCAGGGGTGAGCGAGAGTGAGATACCACACTTAGTAGTAGAAATTGTTTATAGATAGGCTTTTAAATATAACTATCTGAGCTATGCTTTTATATTAGAATGTACTATCTCATGGACATGTTAAAACAGCCACGGTACAGCGCTCGAGTAACCCACCTCCATCAACTTCGACCCCACGACCTGTAGGGCCTATAATTTACATGTTTTCTACCACGCCCACAGAGCTCATTCCACACAGAACTAGAAACCCGATGTACGAATAGGTCACGTTGCAAAATTTCCAGTCACACCAGCTCAGAAAAAGACCCACAGTTGTGCAGCAACAGCTTTTAGAGTGGGGGTGCTGGACATCAGTGTCACCTCACTAGACGCATGGGGGAACAAACACATGTAATGGAAGAGTGTGAGGGCAGTGCAAAGGCAGTAGATGGCACACATATTATGCATAGAAATGCAAATGTGGTATTAACATTTTGTATCGTTAAGGGGTGTCTTTGTCTGCAATGGCTCATATTAGTACAGCTGGTAAGGAATTGTAACACCTGCATACTTCAACAGCAGCAATATCATACTGATTAGCACTGAACTGATCAATTAAGTTAGTAAGCAAGGCATGGGGTAAAACTGGTAACATAAGCAAGCCCTGACATGCTATAAGCCTGGCGACGAGGTCCATGGAGGGTAGCAGGGTTAAGGCATGCACAGTATCATTAGGGTGTTTATACCTGAATCTCAGCCCCCCACAGCACCATGTATAGTAAGGGCCCCGGCAATATGTCTGACATGTTTCGGACACCTGTATGAGGAGGGTACAGAGGATGCTTCAGGTGGAATCTTAAGTGTGATGCCAAGTGGGCTGTGGAAAGATATGCTCCAACCCAGCTGTTCAAAGGGTCTAGTATCATGCTTTGCATATTCCTGGAAAGCAAGTGTTAATTCATCCCATTTCTTGGGAAAGGGGTACTTCTGGAGTCCCTTAGCCTCCTCTCTGTGTGGTGTCCCAGCCTCCGTCTCCACCCACTGAAGGACAACCTTACGCCAGCGGGGGACGTAAACCAGTGCAGAGGATTTACATTCCATGCAATAGAGCGCCTGGTCTATACAATAACGAAGTCTAGAAACCTGCTGACAACCCTGTCCGATTTCGGATTCCAGCATAAGCCCAAGAGACAGCCCTCTAAGGTATAGGTCAATATATTACTCACCTCACTCCAGCAAGAGTATATAATGGGTCAGGTCCAGAACATGTGTTTGATATCAGCATTAGAAGTGAGGCAAAGATGGCAGTCCGTATTAGCGGATCATGATGTTTTTGGAGCCACGCAGGCGTCAAGTACGCCCTGTGCAATATGTTGCATATATTGGCACCTAGCATTCCATGAAACTTTGTGTGGAAGAGAGAGGGCTTTGCCCCATTCTTTTAAAGTGAGAGGGCACCCATTTCCGCATCCCATTTGGTGTGGAGCTTCGACAAGGGAGCCGCCTTATGATTAGGGATCACTCTAACTTGCCATGAGATCAACGTATGGCTGAGACCACTGGTAAAGTGTATTTGAGACAGTCGGGTGGGGGTAGTGTTCTGTGTCAGTAATGTTCCACTTAGTATGCAGAGTAGCCACCATATGTCGGTGTGACAGAGAATACCGGTATTTATTACTAGCCCTAGCGAACATACTGGAATTTAGTACGAAGCGACCAGGAGTTGGTGGGTCAGAGGGTGGGTAGGGGTTGGGTAGACTGTTGAGGGTGGGAGAATAGGGTTGGGTGTAGAATCCTGATTCTGCTATTGACAAAGTATATGATACGTTTGTAGAGATGGAAACTGTCATTGAAGGATATTGAGTGATGTTATACCTCTCTTTCATCCGATGACGATGTTATATGATTGAAATGAGATATTATTGAATATAATCAGACGACTAGTATGTAAAGATCAAAAAAAGAAAATAAGACTGTGATGTATAATTGATCTGACACACTGGAAACTTGCCTGTACAGTCTGTAATAAAGAGGTAAAAAAATATATATATATGTCGGAAATTAGCCCACAGGTAAGTCATGTGGTTCAGTCAATGTTTCAAGTGGAATCAGAGCTCAATCTTGAAAGAGGTCACCTAAGCAGCTTAGCATGGTGTTCTTCCAGTGTATCAGAGGGCCGGATGTCCAGCCCCCTCAAAGCAGCAAAGAAGTCACCTGCGCTTAGGGCACCACATCAGGCATAATTGCTAATGCTCTGCGATAGCTGATGAGCGCGATGTGCAGAAGTCTGATAGAGGTCGAGGGTCTCTAGGCATTTATGTATTATATCTAGTGCTAGACGGTCCATTCAAGATTGCGTTTCTTGCAAGTGCTGACCAGCTAGCGACCAAGCTGGCCACTGCTGTTGCGTCACTCGTTAGTACTGCTTGATGGTTGGGACTCCCAGGCCTCCTAGATCCTTGGGGAGTTTGGAGAATGCCACCTTGCTCCCATCGTATCATCAAGGGAGCGAAAAATAGATCTTGGTACCTGGAGTGGAAGGATCGGAGAAATAAGCTATTTGGGGCCTTAGGGAAAAGATTGCATGCAAAAGGTTTCCTTTTAGTAGATGTTGTATTGGAATGATAAGTGTTAATATTGAGATAATGGCTGGTTGTAGTTTCCCAGCTCACTTGATGTACGTCTCCTACAATAGTTTGTGCAGGGCATGTGGGATGTAATGGGAACAAGAAGGATTTGGTTCAATTTATTCAAATGCCAGAGGCCACTTTGAAGGCATGAACTAGTTTAGCCACCTCAGTAATGTCCACCCAAATGTCATTTAGATACATTAAGGCATCGTCTGCATATAGGGATACTATTTTTGTCCATGCTGTCCAGTGGAATTCCCCAGTTTGGCTCCAGCTGGCAGAGCCGAAGGGCCAATGCAAACCGCCAATGCAAATAGTAGGGCGAGAGGGCACCCCTCTTTGGTGCCCCAGCTAACAGGAATGGATTCAGATATCAGTGGTCCTGCTTTGTCCCTAATCAAGGGATGCATGTAGAGTAGCTGGATCAGTCAAATCATTGCTCAACCCATGCCCAACCTCTGTAGCACCACAAACATGTATACCGGTTCGAGTATGTCGAACGCTTTTTCCAGGTCCAATACAAGACATACTGCATAGGGCCAACTGTGTAGTGCTTCTTCTACTAGCCAAAGTAGATGTTGGGTGTTAAGAGAGGTTGGCATACATGGAAAGAAGTCCGGGTAGGCACTCTTACCTCCTGTAAAGCCGAGTTATATACTTCAACTAATTTCGGGATTAAAAGAGTTCTATATGTGCTATAAAATAGTTTCGGAAGGCCATCAAGACCTAGATATTTGCAAGTTATGAATTCTTGGATAGCGCTTCTAATCTCTTGCTCTGTGCTCAGGCAATGTATGAATTTTTAGCGTTCAGGTGGGATCGACACCAAGGTTAGATATTCAGTGTAGTAGACTGTGTATTAGGTAATGGGGAGAATGACCTATCTAGGATGGGATCTAGTACACAATTAAAGTCTTCACCTAAGATGCAGGGGAGATGGGACCACTGAAGTAGTTGGGTAGAGAGGTGCACTAGGAAATGACCTGGTTTGAGGAGTATATGCTTCCCAAAAAGATCGACATGCCATCTAATACCCCTTTCAGCAAGGCACATCTTCCCTCAGGGTCAATGACTGCCTTAATACAAGTGAAGGGAATCATAGGTCTGACCCAAACCAGTACCCCCTTGGCATATCAAGAGTGATCCGTGCAATAGCACTGACCCTTCCAACATCTTTAAAGTTTGGGCGCCTTCCTTCGCCAGGTGAGTTCCTTGTACGAAGGTCACATAAGCAGATTGTCGTTTGAGGCAGGCATGGATATTGTATCCTTTTCGAGCAAAGGACACCCCTCTTATATTCCAGGGGATGAACGTCAGTTCAACAATGATGTGTAGAGAAAGGACAATGGACTGGTAGGATCGCCCCAGTGGGTGAGGGGAAGGAAACAGGCATGAGTAAATCTCAGTTTCCTCGTTGCCCCTCCACTAGCCAGACCAAACCATGTGATATGTATGTGACATCGCCAGACTCATCTACATCAACCTCCCAACTCCCTTCATTCTGCTGTTGGGGACCATGCCGTGAGACAAATGTAACTACTTTGGATCGTAAACTGCGACTCAGATTGATTTACCCTTACTCGGAGGCAGTTACCCGGGCAACAGTACCATGAATATTAGAAACCTTGTGAATACTCTGGATGACAAATTAAGATCGCAAGCTTTGACTTGGCTTGATTTACCCTTACTCTGAGGTAATTACCCGGGCAACACTACCTCAAATATTAAGGACCTTTTTGAATACTCTGGATGACAAATTAAGCCCTGATGAAGTTCCTTATGAAAGAAGAACGAAACACGTTGACTGATGACTGATTTTATTTCAAGTTTATGTAAAGGATGATGAACTAAATTTCTTATCTCGACTACGTTTTCTGGTGCACCTTCCACCCAAGAATACCCTCCCAACTCCCAACCACTGGGCTGCAGCGTAAAATCTACCTGCCTACAATGACAAACAAATTACTATATTGGGCTCTAGTCATCGAAACAACGAAGAGAGATCAATGCAGAGGGGGCGAGTCAGACTAAAATGCGCGACAAGATGGTCTGGTGACCCGCGTTATTGGTGCAACACATTGTAGTATTTGTACATGGTACCTGGCCCAAGTAATGCCCCCGTCCTAATGTGCACTAGGTGGGAGGCAGTGGGAAGGAAATTCTGCAGTATCTAGTGCAATATATAAGTGCAAACCATATTTAAAGCATAATTGGCAACATATCGTAAATCAATGGACCTATAGTATAATACATCTAAGAGCCCTCCTGAGTAGGTGCTAGTGATAGATTTCTTCAGCAGTGAGACAAGTATCAGATTATGGCATCTGCAGTCTGAGGAGTGACTGTCAGAGGGACTATTAAAGCAGTGCTTCATAGAGAACAGTCAGTTGGTCTTCTTGATAGTTTGCGCTTATCATTGCAGAGAAGACTGACCTTGACCGCCAATGTGTCGACCTTGCATTCAAAGGTGGTCCTAGTGTCCGCTCTGGCACACAGGTTCTGATCTAGTTTTTTTTCAGAGCAAGATGTCTCTGCCGGTATCTCCTGGGAGTTAGCTACTGATGTTCAGGGGTTGTTGCCATTGCAGTCATGAGATGTGGTAAGATTAGATTGAGGGGACTTCCAACTGTGCAGACGGCCCATAATGGCTGATCATTGGTGTAATCATTTGGGGGTTTACGAGATGCTCCCCTGGGATCCTTATGTCCCCAAGTAATGAAGAGAAGGTTTTAAGTACCTTGGTGGCGGTACTAGCTATTGAGCCCCAGAGACCCGCCTTAACCCTAGAGTTAGAGTACTGTTTCATTAGGTAGGGGAGGCACAGCAATCTAGGGCCACAGTAAAGGAGAGGCGGATGGGTCACAGTCTTGTGAAGTACTGCGACTGCCAATATGAGCGATGAATGAACTGGCAGTCAGATTCTGGTAATCTGGGAATTGGCCCACCAAAGTAAGCATGGGGGTTGTGCTCAGCAGGTGACACTGTCTCCAGTGGGAACAGTCAATTTGGCGATCCTCGGCTTTGTGCACAATGTGCCGGGGGCTCACCTGGCCCACCCCTTCCAACTCCAAAAGGGTGCCTGATGGATCCTGAGGACAGGGTCTCAATTTAGGTCCCAGGTCATGTAGGAGCAATTACTTGCATGGGCTAAGTAAAGTCAATCTTATGGACAACGTAGTGGTCAAGGCTCGGCCTCGTGTGGGTGCAAGTGGACTCGGCACTTACCACGACCCCAGAAGAGGAACTCCATTTTGATAGGCGCTGCAAGGTCTGTAGTTCAAGGCCTTGTCATGGCATCGCTACTGCGAGGGTCCAGCAAAGAGACCCCAACTGGAGCATCGGAGTCTCCCAGCAGGGGTGGGCCTCACAGCAGGCAGGGCCCAGGCGTGCCGGTGCTGCGGGCCCCCACATAGAGTCAACGCAGCCACAAGAGCACTCGACCATCCCCGTGGTCCTGTGTTTTCATTCACAAATGGGAACCTTTTTTGTTAAAAGCATCACATGTTTCTTAAAGGTCTGGTGCTGCTTTAAAAAAAAGACCATTACCTGCTCTAGCTAATTGATTAACGAAGGTGAAGGGGTCCCAGTCAGTGGTGCAAATCCTTCGAGGTAATGGGTTCCAACGGCAGATACAGATGCAAACCATTGGTTCGTACCATTGCGATTCTCAACTAGAGGGGGTTCTCCTTTCACGCCCCCCCTAATTTAGCTTCAGAATGGATCACAAAACCCATTTTTTGAGTTCCAAGGGCTTTTTCGACTTGCAAACTGCATGTAGTGCATTGCACACAACACTTCTGGGTTTGTAATCCGTGTGACTATCGCATGGCCTGAAACCTCAAACGTGTTTAAAATATTGGGCCCTTATTGATAGTCATTGTTTTTACTAGGTTTGAGACCACTCCACATCAAGTACCATACATGTCATCTCCTGTGTTTGATAAGCTGAAATAAAAATAACAAATAATGTAGTTGACAAAAGATTGCTGAACGTGATCAAATATATTCTCACAAAAAGGTAATGACCCTTGATATGTGGTGTAACTCCCTAACCCCCCTTCAAACCCCCCATGACCACCAGGACGAAGGAAAGGGCAGTCCTTCATGGATCTGGCCTCACCCACCTATAACATTCTCTCCTGGCATCTGTGGTGCCCTTCAGGTGGCCTTTAAATAGAACTTTGGACTTCCTGGTTGACCCACAGGTTCTAGAGTGCTAAATAAACACAGAACGACATCTGCCACATAGACTAAATTTCAAAAAAGGGTGCTTTCACCCCAGGTAGGTTTCTGCACACAGTTTATATGTTCAGTTTCAAGGCTGATGGGAAGATAAGGGTCGCAGGTGAATCTGTGCAAGCCAGAGACAGAAGAGTTTCTAAAAAAGAACAGTCCGTCTTGCTTGGAAGAAATACAGCAGGCAAAGGTACTAAATCCTGCACGCCATCGATCCGCGTGCCGCTGCCGCTAATTTCATTGGCAGTTAATGTTATGGAGCTCATAATTCCATTAATAAGGTCTTCACAGCGCGCGTGTGGTTTAATTAAATGTCAGTGGTCGTTGGTGCCTTCTCTGAGAGGATTCTTCCCGCCTTGGTGAGAGTTATGTAGAACCTCAGGGTGCAGTGGCAAAGCAAGGGTGGCATGACACCCCAGTGCAGGCAATGAACGTGCCCCCTCCCAGCTGTTGGTTAGGTAGCAAAATAAAGCATAAATCAAGCGTTAATAGACCCATCAGGCCTCTGGGCCCCGGTGCCACTGCACCTGCTGCACTGCTGATAGCTATGCCCCACTACTAGGACTGCCTGCTAGCCGCTAAAGAACTGAGCCATTCCTAACACATGTCAGAACAAGCATTTGCAATGCAATAGGGCTCGCATTTACGCGAGTTTGAGCTATTGGCATTGTAAGTGACAGTGCCTTATATTTATGTTTTGGTTTTTAAAACATAAATAAAAGGCATTGTCATTTACAATGCCACTAACTTAAACTTGCATAAATGCGAGCCCTATTGCGTTGCAAATGCTTGTCTCTGGAAGCCATGAGATGGGCCGAACCCTATTCAAGCCAGATGATTACCTTGGCCTCAAATGGTTGTGAGAAGGGGGTGACACTCTCCAGATGAATGCTGTCCATAGAAATGGGGAACAGCAAGAATAAAACCTAGCACTCAGCTGGGCGTGACTACAGATTAAACAAGCCCCAGGCTAAAAGTGCCAGATCAGCACTCCCCCACAGCATGCTGCTAGTGGGCAGTAGCTGTCGTTGATGGGAGTGCTGCCGGGCGGTGACGTGGGGATGGGGAGGGGCAGGGTGAGGGGGTAGTAAACTACGGATTACGGCCGATTATAGGTAAGTAAACATATAAATAAATCAAACGAATTTCGTTGCGCGCACTGCATCGCATTTGCCGTTGCAGTGCGCGCAACAAAATTAGTTTTATTTATTTATATGTTTACTTACCTGTATTTGGCCGTATTACGTAGTTTAATAACCCCCACCCTACCCCTCCCCGCCCAACGTCACCGCCCGGCAGCATTCCCACCAACAACCGCTACTGCTAGTGGGCGGTGGTCTGAGCCCCTGCTGTCGCTCGGCTTTGAAGCACTGTGAGGAGGAGGAGGAGGAAGAGCTTGGCCGTAGGGTACAGTTTCATTTCTGCCCCCAAGGCAGCCTGAAGCAGAAGACATGAAAACCAACAGCTGTTGCTGCCAGTGAGACTGCACCATGGTCTTAGATGGGCAAACTTAAACCAGCACTTCCCAGGAAGACGATGCGAGCTCTCGTCATACATGCTCCCACATCTCCCGGGATATCTTCCTGGTTTCTGTGCCACATTACACTGCTTTCCAGTGCTTAATTTGAGACTGTGGTTTCTGGTGCTCGGCACTGGCACATAATTGTCAAGACCGGCACTTATAACGCAAACTCGACCCAAACGCATTAGAGCACTTTCCATGAGCACCAGTTAAGGACACATTCTTTTTTTTAGGCACGGGGAGGTTAAATGATTTGCCCAGAATCACAGAATGGTGAGCCTACACCGATACTCGAACCTGATTCCCTAGCTCCAAAGTCGGTAACTCTGGCCATTATGCCCAATCCTCTCTCCACTTGTAGGGTTCCACATTTAGTTGTTAGTTCTGGTATAGACGGCGCTAATAGGAACAATGGGCTGGTGCATGCTGCCTCCTGACGAGAGCCCAGGCACAAATTAACCACTGCTGCTTACCCCCACCCCCCCTGCGTGAAAAGGAGCAGGGGGGTGGGGATGGGTGGGGGTGCTGTAGGACGGCACACTAGCAGAGGCCAAAAAAACAAACAAACATGAAAGACAGCAAGGGACGGGTGGTGGTGAAGGGGCGCGTCCTAACTGAGGTAAAACAAAAAGTAGTGCACCAAAAGTGCTTCAGTGGTTAAAAGTGAATGGATCCATGTAACCAGATCAGTCGCCAGGCCAGAAACAAACAACCAAAAGGCGGGACAAAGATACCAAAGGAACCATTAAAAAATAAGAGTTTACATGAGGCACTACAAAGAACCAATTACACGTGATGGGCGTAGCCACACAACACAGATGGAATACACCATGTCTCACAGAGCAGCGCATGTGCGCTGCTTATGCTGGACCTAAAAACTGTATGTGTGCCGAGTTTATTATTTTAATATGGCTGCCACTCTGAGCATCTAACGCTGTGAAGTGCTGCAAGGCTGTTATCAGAGCATTTTAAAATCTGTCTTGTCTTTTATTTAACAAAGCTGACAGCCTTCCAGAACATTCTGGAAGGTTGTAGGGTTAAAAGTTCTTATTCGATACTGCTGAAGTGGGAGAAAGTGCATAGTACACCCAGGGTCTGAATCACAAACTTCTGCAGGTGTAAGCCCAATTTACACATGGAAATAGCCTTTATTTTAAGTGCAAAACCACTTTTGTAAATAATGTTGGTCTTGAACACTTAGAAAGGATTTACCACCACGTTGGTTTCTGTGTGATTAAATCCGATGTGGGTGTGCAGTGGGCATTTCTCAGCAACACCTTTAGAGGGGCTGAAAAAAAGCAACATGTATTGAAAGCCCAGGGCTCTCAACTTCTGCTTCACGCCTTGAAAGGAGCAGCGCTGTTATAGCACTCAAAGGGTATACTCAAGGAAAGGCATCACCTGTGATGATTCTCAGTGCAATGAGTCTCTGGCCCTGGAAGCCCGCAGAATGGCAGCATGGTCTGCATAGTTCACTATACGGGTAAACAGGCCTCAGCAGAGAGCCAGATGAGGGCTAGGTGCCCAAGGATCTGTGGGCTTTTCCACTATGAAACAGGTAGAGGCCGCGTCTTGCAACTGCCGTGAGCGAAGCCAGGTAGTAATGAAAGCAGTTGGATCTGGCCCTTCCGCCCCTCCAGAATCCCCACCATTCAAATACTATTCCACCTGGACCTGCCCTCAGCGTCCTCTGCCTTTGCCATCAAGAGGGTCACCGTGTGACGTAAAGTCTTCACCTCTGATTGGCAGGCCTGTAGAGATTCTTCTGCTTCAAAAATCCAGCCCTCGGTAGCTGTGACTCTGTTCACTGTGTTAGGAGATCGTGTCACATAAAAGAGAGCTCAGTCCAAAGTTCACCAATTTTCCCGTCAACGGATGAACAGAGATCAATGATGGTTGCAGGATAGGGGATACCTTAGCCATAGGATGAATTCCCCCTTGTGTGCCTGCAGGTCCAGACGAGAGCTCAGCAGAAGAGGTAAACTTGACTATGTTGCCCTGCATGGAGGACTGGGGCTGCCTATCTCTCCCTAGTTGTCTGGGGAACCACCATTCACCTGGCATCAGGAGCAGTATTTGGGAAAGTAGTGAGGCTCTTCCCCCCTCAGATCATTTTCGGATTAGAGGAGGTGGAAGTCAGCCAAGAGTAACCGCCCTCTTCCGCCACTCAGCTACGCCCCCCCCCCCCACATGGTAAAAGAGTGTTGGTTGGGATCCCTTTATATGTATGTATTTTTGGTATGATTTTTTGGGAAAACATAGGGCTGGCAAAACAGCTAAAGCTGTGTTTAGGCCAGACCTAGAGAAGATTCCTTTACTTAAAAACATTCACATACATGGTGGTCTGTTGACCCCCTCAGGCCACCATCCCTGACTTGGAGCAGCAACCAGACAGTTCATATAGCAGGAAACTTTAAAAAAAACTATGCCCAGGCCTGTTTATGAAGAGACTGATTACGCTAAAAGGTTTTTTTGCCAGACAGAGATGAACACTGTAGTAAGGTATACACGTAAAGACCCTCATTATGAGTTGGGAGTTAAAACCCCTGTTATTTCTCTGCCCCAGAATAACTATTACCAGGGTCCCGGTAATTATGGGGATGGGGAAATAAAGAGGATTACTTGTTTTGTGTAACAGCATGCAGGAATAGGCCTTTCTGCATCAATATCGACATGTTTTTCCCTGGAGAATCCTCCAGATATTTTGTCTGCTTTTAGCAGTCAACATTTCCATGTGAAAAAAACTGAATACTTAATGCTATTTGGCCCAATAACTTTTGTTACATTCTGATGAGCTCGGTATCTCATGTTACCTGATCCATCTGAATATACTTCTGAAATGTAAAAAAGATTCTTATGCCTTACAATGTAAGCACTTGATTGGAGGCGAAAGGATACACCCAAACAGCTAACAGCATTAAGCATTTAGATGAGAGAGAAATACTCCATAGGACATGGCCAAGACATGAGTGCAAAAGTCTCTAGTCAGCAGCTGAGGAGAGGGGGTGGGTGAAAAAAGTCAATAACCTGAGGAGGCGGACCCAAAGCGCAGACCGAAAAAGTGCAAGAAACACAAAAAAATAAGTAGAACATGTTAGGTTAGAAACAAAGGCGCATGGAGAAAGAAGCTGTGGTACTTTATTATTTATTCACTTATTTATAATTGCCCATCCTAAGCATAGTTAATATTGTTAATCCTAAGCATTGAACATATCCGATTTTAATGGAAATGCATGTAGCTGGGTATATAAAACTTTCACTCTTTGCCTCTTTGTGGTTTTGATGCTTTTTTGTGTTTTTTTCCAAAGCCTTTTTCACATTCATCACGCCTCTTGTTGGCCTTACCAACATGCATTTATGACATGTTTTGGAAAGTATTATGGCTGCCTTCTTTTCTTTCAAGTTTTTAAAGAGAATACAGCCATTCTTGGGTGAATCCCTGAATGACACTAGTTGGCACTGGTGTCAGTGTGACAGGCAGAACTACTTATTAGTTATTTAAAATGTCACATTGGGTAAGCCGAAGCCAAAACTCTCAACATTTGTACTGAACAAAGCAGGTTCTAAGCTTTGATTTAAGTTCAGTTAATGTGTTACCTAGACTAACCTGCAATCACAGCTGTTACTCTATGCTTAAGGTGGAATCTTGGCTATCTTGGTGGAGAAGTGTGGCTCAATGGTTAGAGCGGCAGACCCTGATGCAGAGGTCTGGCCTGGGACCAGGGTTCAATACCCGCCTCGGCGGGTCTTGGGCTCAATTTCCTCGGACCTGATAATTCTCGCCTCGGTGCCTATTCTAATCATGGGTCCCACTCTGCGACTCTGGGCAATAGCTTGCTTAATCTCCACAACGGCCCCAAAAGCGCTGGGATACCTGGTTTCACCCTGGAGGTACCCAGGAGTGGACACTCACAGGGAAAACCAGGAAGGGTTCCTAAGCGGTATACGGACAGCGCCGGGACACTACCTCAGGGAAGTAGCTGTGCGCTCTATAAATACCGGTACATTTACATTTATTTATTTACAGTAACAGGAGGTTACCCGATGCCTCCATGTGACTGTATATATTATACTCTAGTCCAGTTTTTCCTTCTGAAGAGCACTTCAGTTTAGAACTTTAGTCCAATATCTTCAATTGAGGTGAACCTGTCCTACAACTTGCAGAATGCACTGTGCTGTTAAATAAAAGTTTAGGACTAAGATGATGTGGGATGATTTGCCATCTGCTAACTGTAAGTCATTGGAGTATTATTTGAAGTGGGTGATAACCCACCTGAATAAATCATCACAATCCCTGGCCGGGTGGAACACAAAAATCGCTAAATAAACTGATTCTTAATCTTCTGGTAGCTTTTCACAAACCAATCAGGCTTAACTTAGATACAATGTGTAAAGTATTTATTCAGTACACAACTAGTGATAAAGTTACAACACAACACAAGAAACACTGCAAACCAATTTAGAATAATAGAGTACATTTCAATAAATAAAAGGACACCAAAATGACAAAACTCCAATAAGTGGAACCAGAGATATGAATTTTTAAAATTTGAATTAAATAATGGCACCAAAAGGTACAAAGCACAAACCACGTGCAACCGGTCATGCTGGACCGGGGGAAAGTCCAAAGTAAATGCTGTCTGCGATGGATCGCTGGTCGGCTACAGTGACCATGTTCATCCACATGGAAAGTTTACTTTCTAACTTAGAAACTTTTCTGAAGAAAAAGTGGTCATCAACAAGCCCTCAGTGAGGCTAGCTGCAAGTTGGATCTGAAACGTTGGTCGACTACAGCCGGGTGCTCAAGAGAGGAGTCTTGGTGCAGTCATCGATGGAGTCGGCAAATCTTTGAGTGGGCGGAGAATGAAGGACATGCCCAGAATGGCCTCAACATCGATTGGATGCTGCTCAGCACTGCTCCCAAAAAAGCTCTCTACGTTCAGATTGAAAAGCTTTTCTGGAATTCAGATCTCCTTCAACTAGTCAAGTCAGCAAATTGAGGCTGACAGGCTATTTGATGCTGATGGCTGAAGCTTTGTCGGCAGTCCTGATCTCCATTGGATCTACAGGCAAAAACTTGGCAAGAATTTTCTAAGTCCTGCTTCTTGCACTTTAGGGACTGAAGGAGTAAACTCTAACACTAACCAAGGGTTCAGGATCTAAGGTACACAACTTAGGGGTTAGAACTCACTCCAATGAAGGCCAGCAATGGGGTCAAGGGAAGTTCCAATTGGAGCTGGTTAGTGTGCCAGTTGCAGGGATAGCGACCTCTGGAAGATTGTTGCGTCCCTGTAGTTCACACAGAAGGACAGACAACTGACCCTTGGAGTCACTTCTAGGGTCCCGGTTTCAAGGTAAGCAGATCCACTCTTCCTTCAAGTTCTTCGGAGAGCTCCTTCTTCTGATTTTTCACAGGCTCAGGAGTGCTCTGAGGAGAGGTTTGTGGGGTCCACATTTACGCACATTGTCAGCATGTGTGTAAAAAGCAAGCATTTGTCCACTCCTAAACCAGTTCTGGTCAGTTCCTCCTCTCCCACTGTGTTTGGCGGCACCCTGACTAGAGAGGCAAAAGGGAAGCACGCCTAGGAGCCAGCTACCTTTTTCTGCCAGTGACAAGGTAGGCTGGGCACACCTTGTTGGCCATCCTGTCAAGGGATTAGTCCTCGTTCCCACATCCAAAGTCATGTTTCCACTGTCTAGGAACAATACACATCTCACCACAGGGGATACATCAAGGGTTTTACAGCTGGACACTGCAGCAAAGTCTTACAACAACTTAGTAAAACAGTAATATAAAATTGAGCTTGATCATTTAGTTGGAGTTTAAATTACTGTTAAAATAAACAAGTGCTTGAATCGTTTTTCAAGCTTTTCCTAAACTGAATTTAGCGCTTCTTAAAGGAAATAATGTAGACCAGTGTTAACCTATGGTAGAGGCAGCCTTGCCACATGGAAAAATTACTTTGTCGGATTTACACTATTGGTACAAGTAAAACATTAAATATACATGTCATACTTTATAAATAACATGCATTCTGTCCTACGGGCTTTAAGGCCAACATTAGGGGTGACTTATACGTATTAAAAAGGATGGTTTAGGCTTGGCAGAAGGTTTATTTTGTCAGGTTTAAACAGAAGTTTAAAACTCCACACAGTCTGCATTGCCAATCCTAGACACGTGTTTTGCAGTGCTACCTAGCATGTGGCACAGTGAGGGCTGCAGCTCACTAGTCACATTTAATTTGCAGGCTCTTAGTACAGATGTATAAGCAAGTTAAAAGTGCCTGTCAGAAATTGGGTTACTGATTGACCGGGGTCTGAGCTCTGGTCAAGCAGCAACCACAATCCTAGTCAGGGTAAGGCACAAGCAAACCCCAAATTAACCTGTGCTCACCTCCTGGAAGCTTGGCACTTAGCAATCAGGCTTAACTTAGACACAATGTGTAAAGTATTTGTGAAACACTTCAAACAGTGAAATAGGGAAAACACCACACAAAAAGATGCTAATCTAGGCTGTTTAAAATAGACACACAGGCTCTGCAAAGACAGGTCTGAGACATGTTTAAAGGGGTATTTAAGTGAGTGGCACAATCAGTGACCGTCTAGTAGCATTTGTATTTGTTTGTATTTGTTTCAACTTTATTTCGGCTAATATAGCCATAAAAGCAGGAAGTACAAAAAAAAACCATTTACAAATATATACAGTACCCTATACCAACAAATAGTCACATGATCAGGTTACAATAAATAGAGTGGGGCAAACAAACAATTGATCCATATCAATAATTTTACAAGTACCACATTAAAATCAAGATCTCACTTTATAATTTAAATAAAAGAGTTATTTTTCATGATTTAAAAGCCAGGAAGCTTGTTTCCTTCCCAGTGTAAGAATTGGCTTTTGTAGTCTGGTCTGCCCTGTTCCCATGATGCACTGGGCCAGGGACAGACTAATTTGCATACAGCCAGGTTCTGAAAACTGGGATGGTGCAATGAGCTAAAAAACGGTGTTGGATCTAGCCCTGATCTCTTGACTGGGTGAGAGTATTCTGCTTAATTCAGAGACTCTGTCCATCACCACCCCTTGTTGTAAATTATTTTGTCCACCCTAAGCGTGGAAGGGTATACTCAGATGTGAGTCCCTTGCTCATTGCACCATCAGGATTCAAGCAAGCCGGGCCGAAGATGGCTGAAATGCCAGAAACCGGTAAAACCCGGAAGCTTGTTTCCTTCCCAGTGTAAGAATTGGCTTTTGTAGTCTGGTCTGCCCTGTTCCCATGATGCACTGGGCCAGGGACAGACTAATTTGCATACAGCCAGGTTCTGAAACTGGGATGGTGCAATGAGCTAAAAAACGGTGTTGGATCTAGCCCTGATCTCTTGACTGGGTGAGAGTATTCTGCTTAATTCAGAGACTCTGTCCATCACCACCCCTTGTGGTAAATTATTGCAGTGCTACCTAGCATGTGGCACAGTGAGGGCTGCAGCTCACTAGTCACATTTAATTTGCAGGCTCTTAGTACAGATGTATAAGCAAGTTAAAAGTGCCTGTCAGAAATTGGGTTACTGATTGACCGGGGTCTGAGCTCTGGTCAAGCAGCAACCACAATCCTAGTCAGGGTAAGGCACAAGCAAACCCCAAATTAACCTGTGCTCACCTCCTGGAAGCTTGGCACTTAGCAATCAGGCTTAACTTAGACACAATGTGTAAAGTATTTGTGAAACACTTCAAACAGTGAAATAGGGAAAACACCACACAAAAAGATGCTAATCTAGGCTGTTTAAAATAGACACACAGGCTCTGCAAAGACAGGTCTGAGACATGTTTAAAGGGGTATTTAAGTGAGTGGCACAATCAGTGACCGTCTAGTAGCATTTGTATTTGTTTGTATTTGTTTCAACTTTATTTCGGCTAATATAGCCATAAAAGCAGGAAGTACAAAAAAAAAACATTTACAAATATATACAGTACCCTATACCAACAAATAGTCACATGATCAGGTTACAATAAATAGAGTGGGGCAAACAAACAATTGATCCATATCAATAATTTTACAAGTACCACATTAAAATCAAGATCTTACTTTATAATTTAAATAAAAGAGTTATTTTTCATGATTTAAAAGCCAGAATTTAAAACCTTTAAAAACCACATTTAGAGGATAAGATCAATGCATTCATGGTAACTTATGCAGGGTGGAGAAGACTACGGACCCCATTATTACGTTACAGCTTGTGACCTAGCTGTTTTCTAATTAGGTACACGTTAAATAAAAACCTACTTATGCAAACCACTACCAATTGTGAGGTATTAGACTTAATTATACGCTCTGCCTCTTTGTAGGACCTAACGCCCATATTTTTACAGAGGGGTCGAATCCAACGGTCCCTAGGTGACTTATAGACCGGACAAAAAAACATTAAGTGGACGTCGTCTTCTTTTGCCTTTAGAGAGCAGAGGATACAAAGGCCACTATCATTTTTACCCCCCCCCCACCCACAGGTATTTGCATTCGTCTGGAGCACCCCATATCTAAATTGCAAGTATAACGTTTTTGCTAATGGTGGTCCTAACTCGTCCATGAATGGTTCAAATGCAGCATTATCCTTTACAATCAGGAATTTCTGGGTCAATATGCCAATGGATGAACTAAGGAGAAGCTCACCATTGACATAAGACCAGAAAGTGGACTTTAGGAGCTTTTTACACAGGGGTGTCATATTCTGAGGTTCTTCCCAATAATGGGACAACCCTAGCCTGATACACCAAAAGGAAATATGCTTTAACCATGCAATTTTCTTATACTCATCAATCTGAATAATTTCTATCAATCCACTTTTATAGTTACACAGCTCCGGGGTTGTCCAAAGCCTTACCCAATACAACAATGGCCTTAAGATTGCTTGGTAATCTTTCCGTTTGAGATCAATATCCAGGAACACTCGGACTAGGGGAGTTCTAGTTGGTAATTTGAGCAACCTTCGTATAAAGTGATTTTCTTACCGTTCAAAGTTGCTTTTACAGCAATGCCCCCAAACCTCAGCGCCATAAAGTGCCGCTGATTGGGCCTTTGCCTTAAATACTTCAAGTGCCGGCGTGATAGCTTTAGAATGACTTGCGCCATGCACTTTTAGGATGGGCATCGAGTTTTGTTTGAAGGACAATCTACTTTTTACCAGATGCCCCTTCCATGAAAGGGTACTATCCAACATAATACCTAGATAGTTGAAACTCCCCACATACCCCAGTTTTTGATTATTTAAGGCCAAATTCTTCCTAAAGGACTTTTGTGGGTTTATGGACATGTATTTTGTTTTAGTAGCATTTAATATACAGGCCCTGGGCACATGTAGTGGCCCTTAACTAGGGGCTTATAAGTAAATTAAATATGCCAATTGGGTGTAAGTTAATTCTACTGTATTCTAAGGAGCGAGTACAAGCATTTTAGCACTGGTTAGCAGTGGTAGGGTGTGCAGAGTCCTGTGGTCAACAGAAACTAATTTAGCAAAAGGTAAGAGGAGAGGTTAAATGAACTGGTCTCAAAATATATCAAAGTGAAAAGGGATCCTCACCCACTAGTACTACCAGTGGCATGCTGCATCAACGGATCCTCACCCACTGCACCTAGTGTGTGTGGGCGGACTCAACGTAGTTTGTAAGCAGAGCTTTTACTAAGACCTTAGTGCAAGTTAAAAAAACTTTCAGGATCCTAATCTGTGTTTATTAATAAGGTTCTTTAGCTGGAATAAAAAACAGTGTAATGTTCAACAAGTGCAATGACCCCTATGATCTATAGCTCAGTAAGGTCGACATGTTTCAGCCAGTTACAAGTGCCACTCATGGTCAGCAGGCTTTCTTCATGACCGACCAAATCTGTAGTATGCAGCGTTACAGACAACATAGGAACTTTTCCCTCTAATTATCTTTGAAATAGAAAACACAAAAGCATTTTTGTTAAGGGGAGAATCACACCCTGATCATATAATTGCCTCATGCTTGTACACACTTAAATTATCATGTGAAAAAACGCGGCATGCAGACATGTGAGTTTTATATATATATATATATATATATATATATGTATATATATATATATATATATATATATATATATATATATATATATGTATATATATATATATATATATATATATATATATACACACACATAAAAACACACACATTAAGATAAATCAAATCAAATTATAATACCCAGTAGTGTTAAGCATGCACATGTTAGTGAATTTAAAAAAAATTGTCATGTCTATGACACCTACATGACTCCTACAAATTCAGGCTCCATGAGGTAGTGGGGGTGGGGCGATCCCTGCCGGCACACTCTAAGAGAATAGAAAATGCAGTATTTACCCTTTGTTTCATAAAAAGGGGGAGGTTCCTAAAGAAATGACTCAATTATCCTGTTTCCCCCAGCACTTACTACACCAAAGGCCATCATCTTTCCTTTCACCTATTCAGCTCCCCGCACTCCTCCGATGCAGGCCAGCCCTGAATCAAGAAGTCTTTTATGTCGAGGGAGGTCGTCATGTGACCACAGTCATATGATCCCTAAAGAGGAGTGGTTGGTGCTGGTGTGCGGAGAAATGTAGTACTGGTTCTAAAGTTCCCTTGGTTCATGAAGGGAAGAGTCTGGCGACGGACTCCCAAGCTCACCTATAGGTGGAGAAGGGGACACATTTAGGGAAAGAGATGGGAAAGGTAGTCCCATCTCCCCGTATATGTGGTCGTGTTGATCTATGGAGAGAAGTGCTAGGAAATGACAAAAAGAGGGTAGGGAAAAGGAAAAAGCCCCTTACTAAGAAGAAAGATAACAAGCATTGAAAATGCAATAGGTCTTGCAATAGAAGAGTTTTACATTTTTCGTTTTGCAAATGGATGAGTGGCGTTGCGTGGATGAGTGGCGTTGCGTGGATGAGTGGCGTTGCGTGGGTGAGTGGCGTTGCGTGGGTGAGTGGCGTTGCGTGGGTGAGTGGCGTTGCGTGGGTGAGTGGCGTTGCGTGGGTGAGTGGCGCTGCGTGGGTGAGTGGCGCTGCGTGGGTGAGTGGCGCTGCGTGGGTGAGTGGCGTTGCGTGTGTGAGTGGCGTTGCGTGTGTGAGTGGCATTGCGTGTGTGAGTGGCGTTGCGTGTGTGAGTGGCGTTGCGTGTGTGAGTGGCGTTGCGTGTGTGAGTGGCGTTGCGTGTGTGAGTGGCGTTGCGTGTGTGAGTGGCATTGCGTGTGTGAGTGGCGTTGCGTGTGTGAGTGGCGTTGCGTGTGTGATTGGCATTGCGTGTGTGAGTGGCGTTACGTGGGTAAAGCCCACATCTCATACACATACAAAAAAACGGGAGCAGTCATACACCACACAAAGGCACATACATTACACAAATGCACACAGGCGTACTCGCAAAAAAGACATACATACGCTGAAGGGCACACAAAACAACAGAGTTCGTAGCCAAGCACAGAATACAAACACACATACTTATCTATAAACACAGTCATTCCTATATAAAAATAAAAAAAATTTGCACCATGCAAAAGCGTTCGAGAAGCTTTTGTATACATGTACAAACGCACAGCTCAAAGTAACAGTCATACTTTACACATAGTAGCACTACTACGGAGCTATATACCAAGTACAAAGGCGCACACAATCTACACAAACACACAGGCATGCACAAAGGCACAAGCACAACATTCGCTCAGCACATACATTCCATAGAACGTGATACACACATCATTGTACACATTTATTGCACAAGCAAACACGCACGAGCGTTTACATACACAAAGACTCGTGCACAAGCAACGTGCAGTGGGGTACAGAAAAAACATGCTCCTCTATGCAAGCACACATATAGAATACAAAGAAATACACATTTTAAAGACGTAGACAGTCATACACAGGCTCGCATATATTGTACATTTAGAAGCAATCTACACAGACACACACATTGCAGGTAAGCCCTCACACACCGATGCTCCTTTGTCTCTACTTTTAATGGCCACTTCTACATTCGCCGGCAACACTGACGCACACAAATCTCATGTGCACTCACCCGTGTTTCTGGCTCTTTAACACGCAGTTATAACCCAGCAACAAACAAGCAAACATACGCAATGGAAACGCCGTGCTCGGTACTGCATACTCCCTAAGTGACAAAAGTGCATGTGCCTGGTAAAGAGATGTGCCTCGGTATAATATAGAAACATAAACGAGAAGAGGCTGCAGAGGAAAAGCAAGAACATGAACGACTTAATAAGAGCAGGGAAGACGCTATACACACAAGATGAAATTATAGGGGCAATGTGCACTACATTTCACTAAAGAATGCCAGCGACAAACTGCACAGGGCCACAGTGTGTTGGAAGGAAGGTGGGGGCAGTGGAACAAAGAAACATATAGTGAACCGAGGAATTGATGCCGAAAAGTGCGAATGAAACACTGCAGTGAGCCATGGGAAAAGAAGGAAACTGCATGGGTACGGAAGGAAGCAAGCTGAACAGCAGGGCTGTAAAAGGAGGCGAGAAGGGAGGAGAGAGGAGAGAAGAAGAAGGGAGGGGAGGCAAAGTGGTGGGAAAAGGAGAGAGGGCATGAAGGGATTGAAGGCAAGGGAAAGGAAGGGGAGATGGACGAGATTAAGAGGAGCCACAGATGGACTGCAGAAAAAAGAAGGGAGGAAATGGTAGAGGAGAAGACTCGAAAACACTGGAAAGAATAGCGGGAAAAAAAAAAACGAGACCTATTGGCAACTCCAGTGCTTGTTAATTAGAGAGGCCAGCGCCGCCTTCTGTGTGCTGTCCATCTGCTTCGCATCAGTCTGTTAGCTCAGCTGGAAGGGGTGACCCGCAAGCGTTTGTAATCCCCAAAGTTTTCAAAGGCTAATTATGCCGAGGTCACACGTATGCATCCCACGGCAGGCGAGAGGAGAGTTTTACCTTTCTAGATGTGACCGTGCAAGTATTGGGTTCACTGTGTGGACTTGCGATTGTCTTCCGGTTGTTTTGCGGCTCGCCATCCAATGCCTCTAGCTTTAATTGTCTCAGGAGTCCCAGCCTTTCTGGCCTCCTTTTGTAGGATGTATTCCGGTGACTCCAAACATCAGAAGATGGTGAATACCCCGAGCGTTTTGAAAAAGGCGAGGGCGCTAAGAGCTAACAACACAAAATAAATTGTGTCAAAAAATCGCATAAAGCATAGTGCCAAGTACGAGTGATCAGACGTTATTGGGTATTGAGCGTGATTAGCAACTGTGACCAGTTGTTAATTAATGTGCTGTTCTCAGTTGTTATATACGAGTCACGGAAGGGGAGAGAGAGGGGGTGGGCAACTCGAGCGAGGCTGTGCAATCCTGCAGCGTCCTTTTCCTGACCTCAAGCAACGGGATGACGGAAGGTGGGAAACGTGAGGTTGAGCGAAATCATCAAAAAATAAACAAGAGGCTGGGAAACAAAGAACGTGTAGCTGGAGGGGGCGGGATGGATTACAGAGAAGGACGACGGGTGGGAGAAATGTTCGAAAAAAGAATGGAAACCGGTGGAGAGGAGGTTTAAAAGACCAGAGGAGCGGGGATTTCAGGGGTGAAGGAGATTGAGAGCAGAGGCATGCACTTTCTAAAAGTGTGTGCTGAAGAGTAAAACAAGAGCACTTACAGGGGGCGGAGCAGGGAGAGCGGCCTTTGAAGTGCACTTTACACGGCCGGCCGGCAGTGAAACTGAAAGCACGGCCGGCCGGCCGTGAAAGCCTTTGATGACGCAGCAGGGGGAACAGACGGCGAGAGGGTGTGAAAGCAGCAGGGGCAGGCAGGCGGCTGGGGGCATGTGCACGCGCTTTTAAGCGCATGCGCATTAAGCTTGAATTTCACGGGCACTGCAAGGAATCGCCACGATTCCTTGCAAGTTGGTTAAAGACTGTTTAAGCCCCAATAGTCTCGCAAGCTCGATGCGCATGCGCATCGACAGGCGAGACCTAAAAATGTATTTACAATGTAATGATGTGAATAATATGGTGAAAACATACACCAGTGTACACACCCAGTGTCAGAGAGCAGTCCGTATTCATTAGTGTAAGCTACTGGATGGTGAGCTGCAATAAATATTATTGTAGCACATTCTACCAGGGAGTGCCATCAGTCAGTCCTTTTTTCTGCGTGGATAATTTATAAATCCACCTCTGTTCCTTCTCAAATAAAATTATTTTCAGATTCCTTATCTCCTCTATGAAATGTTCCAGAAAGACCCATTTAAGGTCTTTTATGGAGTGTCCAGCGGTGATGTATTGTTCTCCCATTTTGGTGGTATTGTGTCTACACCTGATGTTACTATTGTGTTCGCAGATTCTTGTGCTTATTTTTTGAGTCATCATGCCTACATATCTTGGTTTGCATGGACAAGTTATCAGGTATACGACCTGTTAGTGTTGCAGTTTGCATGTCTTAGTAATTGCCAAGGAGTGTGCAAGCCTAGGTCAATTTCTTTCGTTGGTGCGGTCAGGTGGCAATCCCTGCTTTGACCACAAGGGTAGTGACTCCTGGAAGGCCTAGTGCACTGCGAATCGTATTCTCTGATTTTAATTTGGCTCTAGGGACAAGTGTATTCCGCAAGTTATTTTGCTCTTTTGTTGGAAAAGGGATAGTCCCACTGTCTGGATCAAGAATGTATCTTAAAACATTAGAAGTTCATCAGTTGTGAGGTTCTCTCTCTTTTGTGTACTGATTAAAAAGATTTGTTTTCAAATCTCTTTTAAATTGGTGTTAGGGGTCTAATTTCCTGAGCTCCAGGGACAATCTGTTCTAAAGTTTGGCCACTGGATAGAAAAAGCACACCTCCTCTCCTGGCCAGCTTTATTGTTGGAATGACCAAAAGGTAATACCCCAAATAACCCCTTTTTGTTTCCTTTTTTCTGTTTTGAGGGTAATAGCCACTAACCCCCTTTTTCTCCCTTGAATGTAACACCCAAACCCCTTTTTTTAATCCGTCAACTGACATTTACCCTTATCTCTAAAACAAACCTTACCTCCCTTTAACTCTACCCACTCCTGAACTCTAAAAACAACATAGCTCTCTTTACCTTTTTCCACCCTGACTCTTTAAACCTACTTACCTCCAGTGCTTTAAATGGGCCGGTACTCACCGGTACTGAGTACTGGCACTTCTGAATTTTCAGGCCCTCAGTACCGGCACTTCTCATTAGCCCGGAGAGAGTACCGGTACCCTAATAAACGGGACTGCAGGCTCCGGTTATGTCTCTCCTATTGCACAGGATAGATGCGCCTTGTAAGCGCGCCAAGCCTTTCCCTGCTGGAGATTCCAGCAGCGCCCATGCGAATGCCTGAGACCGCAGGGGTCTAAGAGGGCTTGCTTTGCATCACGCTGTGATTAATAGGACAGGGTCTAGAGAGACCCTTCCCTGTTGATCACAAACGCAATGACCATTCAGCTGCAAGTGCTTTAGCCTCACCCCCGCCCCTCTCAATCAGGTGTGTAAATGGGTTAAGAAAGACAGTCAGTAATCCAGTTGTATTTAAAATATTGATGGCACTGAAAGCGAGTGGCAGCCCAACAAAATCCTCTGCCTTCGCCAAAGCCAGTTTGCTTTGCAGCTTTTTATTTAGGACATGCAGTGCTTAATTTGTGCCGGTGCTTAGCACCGGCACTGCTTTTACTTTCACCCACTTCATCATAAGGCCGGCACCCTGCATGCGCCTCTAATTAGATACGTATTGGTAGGGGTTGGCTACTCTGCTGGGGTGAGTCAAGCTTGGAAACGCAGGCCTAGGACGATGAAGGAAGGTGACGTGCAAATACAAATATGCGTACATTACACTAGCCTATGTGCTCAGCTTAGCGTCTACTAATACAATATTTCACTACGACGGTGGCTCTCCAGCTGAGCCGGCAGTAGGGCAGAGCCCACAGTTCTTCGCATCCCTTAGACACTGCCTGTGTCATGAGTGCTTCAGAATTGTAAGTGGTGGGTGAGGGTAGGTGGACGAATACACGTCACTGTGCCTTCTTTTTTTTCCAAATAGGAATAATACCTTCACTTTGGACCTCTTGTTTCCCTCACCCTGTCATGTGTAGTGGTGACCTGACATTGCATGCGTCTCTCTTCCTGTGACAGCCTCTTGGGCACATAGTTGCCAGAGCTGAGCTGGATGGGACTGCTATGATCGACTTCACTATGAATCTGCCAGCGAATGCCTCTTTCTGCCTCCTCCTAGACTGGGCCTTGGTGAACATGCACGGTTACACAGAAAGGGAGAAGCCTTTCAATAACTAACTAATGTCAACTTAGCTGCGGTAACAAATATGTGCGTGCTTTCTCATGACCGAGGGCTGCTTACTTTAAGATATCAAGTAAGGCCCGGAGAGCCAAAGTCTAGGCTAACTCTACCATCACGAATACTATTTCCAGTGCATCATTTGAGTTTGTGATTGCAGGTGGTGGCCAGCAGCACTTATTTTTAGGGACCAGAAGGCACGGGAGAGAAAGGTAAAAATGGGTAAAGATGCAAGAAGGCAACAACTGGAAAATAGAGACAACAGGAAAAAGTAAGAGGGAAAAGTACCTGCAAAATGGAGATAAAGAGGGAGAGAGTGTCTGGTGGTAGATGAAACAAATGTCAACAGCTCTGGTAATGAGGTTCTGAAATAAAACTTTGAGCCCTGGCACTTATTTTTTTACAAATTAAGTACTGAGTAGCTGCTCCTCTTTGTGAGCCCCTCCAACACTAATCACTGTATTTACCAGATACCAGTGACTGACCTGAGTACTGGCTCTATGGGTGTGAAAGTAGCCCCGCCCATAGGGCAATGAATAGCAGGGAACGCCGCAGCACTCTAGGAATGAGCTACATGACAACTGGCAACGGCTTTGCTTGGGGATAAAGATGAGGTGAACATATCAGGAAAGAGGTGGGATGAATGTAAAGAAGGTAGGTGCCAGGTGAAGTTAGGATTGACACTTATTTTCTGATAAACATACCAATTATTTGTTGAGTTCTGTATTCATGAATCGTCTTAGAAATTGCATTTTTTTTAGCCACACATTTCTGTAAAGTCATAACTCTTGTACATTTCTTATAATTCACACACGCACACACTGGCACACACACCGACACACATACAGACACCCACACACACTGACACCCACACACACTGACACACACACACACACACACTGACGCACACACACACTGACACAAATAAAGACACACACACACTGACACCCACACACACTGACACATATACAGACATACACTGACACACACGCACACAATGGCACACATACAGACACACACAAACACAGACACACACCCATACACACAGACAGACAGACACGCACACAGACACACACACACACACACCCAGACACACGCACACCCAGACACACACTCACCTAGACACATGCTCACCTAGACACACACACCTAGACATGCACACACCTAGACACGCACACACCTAGACTCACACATCCACTGACACGCTCACACACTGACACACACACACACACAGACACATACACCCATACACACACCTAGACACACACACACCTAGACACACACACACACACCCAGACACACACACACACTGACACACATACAGACACACACACATACAGACACACACCCATACACACAGACAGACACACAGACAGACACACAGAAGGACAGACACACACAAGGACAGGCACACACACACACACAGACACACGCACACCCAGGCACACACACACCCAGACAGATGCACACAGACACACACACACACACACACACACACTGCAGAACAAAATACTGGCCAGATGGCAAACTTAGGAGATGAGTACAGCATGGAGGGGAGAACAGGGGACAAGTAGGGAAAAAAACAGTGAGGAAATTGAAGACTTGTTCCGAGAGTAAGCAAAAAGGTGGGAGGAAGAGGAGCAGAACTAGAGAGATAAGCTTAGAGGCTGGGTAAAGATGAGAGGCGAATGGAGAGGACATGCCTATGTAAAGGCATGGAACCAGGAAGAGCCTGGTCGTAGGGAAAAGGGCAGTGGAATTGTTTTAAATGGGCTGGTACTCACAGGTACTGTGTACCAGCACTTCTTCTTATTTTTATCCCTGTTAGTACCGGCACTTCTCTACTGCTGAGGAGAGTACCAATACTCATGAAAGGTAGGCTCACTGGCTATGTATTATCATATGTTGCTCTTAGCCCCGCCCCTAGCCCCGCCCACTTGCCTCACCTCTAGCTCATATTAATGAGTACCTGCACTTATTTTTTCCCATTTAACCCCATGGCTGCTCAGCATATTCCCCTGCTGTGCTGGAAAATCGAAAATGCCACTCCTCATGACGAGCTGGGCTCGTCATGAGCGTGCGAGGAGGCTACTTCATGACGAGCCCAGCTCGTCATGAGCGTGGAAGGGGTTAAAGCACTGCTTACCTCCTTTTATCTCTATCTTCCATTGACCCCTAATAACCCTTACCTTCTTGTACTTCTACCGACCCTGAACCCTAAAATCTCTTTACCTACCTCCCTCTATCTCTACCCATCCCTAACTCTAAAAAGTATATACCTTCCTTTACCTCTACCAGCCCTTACCCATACCGTGACCCTTAACCCTAAATCTCCCCCTTTTTTAAAGGCCATAATAATGAAGTCATTTCAATGAAAAAAGAATACTTACCTGCATGGTAAAGTAATGTACCAAAAATGAGCCTGCGCTGTAATTATTTGTACTGTTCTTACCTGTGTGGTAACGTTTTGCGGGGTAAAGGACTGGCCGAATATTGAGGAGAGCCTTAAGGCGAGTATGTGGTAAGTTCTTTTTGGTCCAACCTGAAGGCCCTTGCTCGCCTTAATAGGAAAAGTGAAATGAGGAGCAGGGAAGTAAAATGAATCATTCAGATGATATTACATTTTGAAATATCTACAGCAGAAAATCCAGGGTCAGCAGTAGTGTGGGTATCCAATGCAAGCAATGAACCCTTGGGAATCGCGCGGAGTATGCCAAGAAGATACTATTCTTAGTTGGAAATCCACCATTATCCCTTCTTAGTAAGGATGTAGAAGGCGTTTGTGCTACGAATGAGTTCCAACTGAATGGAGGCTAGAAACAGCCGGCGGGAGCCATACCGTTGCTGTGGACAGTCAAAAGGCTGTTTTTCTACTCATCGGAGTCTCCAGCGAATGGAGGCTGAGGGTGGCCAGCAGAAGGGGAGAGGAGTTTGCCCAACGGCTAGGGCGGTCGACCTCGAATCTGGGGAACAGGGTTCGTGACTCTGCAATGACGCTGAACATCCTGTGATTCTGGGCAAATCACTTAACCTCCCCGTGCCTAACACAAATGAATGTGTCCTCATGTAACATAACCGATGCTATGTAAAGCGCTCTGATACCCGATACTGGGTCAAGTTTGCGCTATATAAAACTCAATAAAAAAAAGTTTTTTTAAAAGCTATCCCGCACAAGTAAAGAACGGTCCATTTTCAAACCCAGTAGTACTGGACAGCAAAGCTAAGAAAAATTATTCCTTATAGGGGCGTAGCTTGGTCGATTGGGGGGGGGGGGAGGTGAGCTTCAGAGTTACCAACAATCACGCTGGGATATCTTGTTAAAACACAATAAAAGAGAAGCAGATGTGAAGTGGGCGAAAGAGAGAGGAAGGTGAATTGTTAGGGCACTTAAAACAGGAAATGTTTTAAGTCCTTCAAAACCGAGACGAGAGCAAGAGAGTGTGTTTTGTGCGTGTGCGTGCGTGCGTGCGCATGTGTGTGTTTGTTAGTGTGAGCATGTAAAAATCCCAGGTGAAATCCGACTGACACTTCACCATACACAACAACTAAAAGCACTTCTCCCAACTATTTCCTACATAATACATTTTTTAGGGGGTGGGGGGTGTCCCCCCCTAGAAGCTACACCTCGTGATTACTTATTCTGAGAGAAAACTTCCAGGGTGTGGGAAGGTCATTACGTTTTTGTTTTCAACAACATATTTCTGGTTTGGAGTTTGTTCTTGAAAAACAAAAATGTTTGGTTAGCAGCCCCCTGACAAAATGCAGCCACACACTAAACGTGCATCGCCTTCAGAGGAAGTAGCATGTCAGCACTTCCTCCAAAGGAACAGATGTCACTGCTGGGCTGGCCGTGATCTCTAAATACAGCAGGGAGGGCTCCTCAGGATGCAGACCTCATGTTCTCCCGCCCACAAAACTTGAAATTAGGCCCTTTGCTTTTTATTGTTGCCATTTGTAGTCAATGAAATAAAATGTTTACCATTTTTGCCTCATCTTGTTTTCATGAGAAGGGTTGCATTATGTGTGCTGGGACAGTGTGAGCTTAGTGCATTTAGTGCATTTATTTAATGCATTCAATAATCACGAGCTGAGTGCCTCATCAATTATGTAAAGCACAAGTTCCATCTTCTTTTCAGTATATTTTTCCACTAACAGCTACCTTAATGCTTGCACCTCCGCAGAGCAGTGGTATTACCGTAATTGCAGCCTGTTTTCTTTGCCCTTAGAACAGTCTGTGTTGAGTGTATTTTTACATTTATTACATTTAATTTTAAAGTATGTTTCACTTCCAAACAGCAACTTGTTTTCATAGCTTCAGAAGTGACACAGGGGATTTCGAACATAATCTTCTCTGTTAACCCTTTGCATTTCTGACCCTGTATGTTATGTTATACTAGGTCTTTTAAGCGCTCGAATACCCGAGGGTGTCTTGGCGCTAGCTACAGATGCCATATGAAGAACCCAGAATCGGAAGCCTATGCAGAGCTAAATAACCAGGGGTTCAAGGCCTTCCTGAAAGCCAGTAAGTTTAGCAAGGCTTTGATATGCAAAGGAAGCATGTTCCATGCTTTTGATGCTCCCAGCACAAAGCTATGGCCACCCCAGGCCGCATGCTTACATCTGGGCACAATACCAAACTTGGCATTAGCAGATCTCAAGGACCTATTTGTAGTATACCAGCATCAAAACAGTTTTTTGGGAAAGCCGGACCTAGGTCATGAAGTGCTTTGTATGCAATGCAGAGTGAGTGCCTTGAAGGTAATTCTTGATCTAATAGGCAACCAGTGAAGCTTCTTTATCGACTTTACCGATAGGTGCTTGGAGACCTTCAGCAGAAGACGGGCAGCGGTATTTGGCAAAGTTTGAAGTTTTTTGAGGATATATTGATGTGTATTCAAGTAAAGCCTATAGCAGTAATTGAGCTTTGATAGAACAAGTGAGGTAATTAACGTTTTCTGAAGATGAGATGGAAGAAAAGGAAGGGATGTATGACGGTACAACGCGTACCGTTACAACGCGTACCTTTACGCCGCAGGTTTAACAACGCAAGTCGTTACAATGACTTGCATTGTGGGGCGCTGGATAGTGAATAGTTTAATTTACTATTACAACTCCAGTCCCCGTGGATAGTAGGGAAGGTGTTGGATAGTAAATTAAACTATTCCCTTTCCTAGAGCGCCCCCCAGCGCAAGTCGTTGTAACGACTTTCGTTGTAAATCCTGCGTTGTAATGGTACCGTGTTGTAACGGTTCCATTGTAAAGGATGTTTCCCAAAAGGAAGTATCTTCTTTATGAGTGTGGAAAGCCCCAGATGTAACAGCATTTACTTGGTCAGTGTAAGTCAATTTGTCGTTTATTAGGACTCCAAGGTTACGGGTTTTACTGACTGGAGTGGGAAGGGGGGGCAGGTCTTGTGGCCACCAAGCGGCCGTCCAGAAAGAAGACTGAGCTCTTGAGAGCAGGACTTCTGTCTTTCCTGAGTTGAGCTTAAAACAATTCTCAGACATCCATAAGCTGAATGCCTGCATGTAGTTGCAAAAATTGGCCCCTGCATCAGAGTCCTCATTGGCCAGGGAGATGACAATTTGAGTGTTGTCAGCTGAGGAGGTAAGGGAAAAGCCAAAATATTTAATTAGCTCAGCTAGGAGGGTAACATAAATGCCGAAAAGCGTGGGACTGAGCGAGGACCCCTAAGGGACCCCGAAAGGAAGAGAATAAGGTTGTGAGACAAATTGTCCAGTGGGATTGATTGTTCTCGACCGTGGAGGAAGGAGTTAGGCAAGTCATAGGCTAAACCTGTGATACCGATGTTAGCTAAGCGATCCATCAGCAAACTATGGTTAGCGGTATCGAAAGCCGCTGACAGGTTGAGTAAAATCAGGGCTGTTCTACCTCTCTGATCAAGGAAAATCCAGATTTTTTTTCTTGCTTTCATTAATGCAGTCTCTGTGCTGTGGCCACTATGGAAGTCAAACTGGGTGGGATCCAGGAGATTGTGGTTTTGAATAAACTCAACATGTTGAGTGTTCATTACTTTCTCAAAGATCTTAGCTGGCATAGGTTCATGTCTACCTATGCCAGCTAAGAAAGCTCATGCTAGGGCGATAACTATTAGTATCGAGAGGGTCCAAGGAAGGTTTTTTTAGGCGAAGGCGCGCTGAAGCTTTCTTCTAGTTAGCCAGGAAAACACCGGACTGAAGCATTACCAGAAAGATATGCATCAGTATAGGAGCAATACTATCATTGCTGGCATGAGTACCCTCAGTGGACAAGGGTCCCCTGGGGATCCGGATCTGGCGATTCGAGCAATCTAGTAACCTCCTCTCTGGAGAGAGGAATGAATGCGTCAAATGGGGCGCCAACCCGCGTGGAGTTTAACCAGGCGTGCTGCAGTGAGAGGGTACAGCCATAGTGGAAAATCTGCTGTAAATGTTCCCAACTTTTTGGAGAACTAAATTAGCCAGGGAATCACAGAAAGATTGGCTGCAGTTGGCGAAATTCCTAACTGAATCAGTTGTAAGTTTAGTGACTGTTTGGAAGAGTTCTTTGGTGGAATTCTTTGTGGCTCCAATCCTACTTGTGAAATAGGATGCGTTTTCCTTTAGTGTGCTAGTCTTGTAGTTACGTAGGCATTTCTTGTATTTCTCCTTTTCCTCGTCTTTATATTCTAGTCTCCACCTTTTTTCCTGTCTCCTACAGCTCTGTTTAAGAGTCCTTAATTCTTCTGAAAACCAAGGGGCGGAGACATTGTTTCTCTTGTATTTGGTGGTCCTAACTGGAGCCAGGGTGCAGGCTTTCTGCATTCGGCATTCGCAGTGTTCGAAACTACAGCCTGGGCACAACTTCTCTAGTCCCAGGGCTCTTTGAAAGTAATGCAGATAAAGCTTTATTTTTAGTTTAGCTTCAGTGACCTCTTGTTTTTCTGGTTCTGTTTGGACTCCTGTTTGACTTCTCCATTATTTGCGTTTTTTTCATTTTAAATAATATTATGTAAAATGAAGCTGGCCTTTTTGCCCTGTGCATAGGGCTCAAGGAAAAGTGAAAAATGCCCCCTCTCTCCTTCATGGGATTTTAGAAATATTACTGTCCAGATTTATTTATCCTGTTCTTCTAATTTACCTATCCTAAAATACTGGCTGCATATTAGAAATACCATAAGAAATTACAGGGCTGAGCACCAGCAGTTTTTTTAAAGGGGGCCTCGAAACGGGTCTCTATCGGGCTCTGTTTTGTGCCCTGGCACAGGCGGTCCGTTTTTTCTCAGACTGCAGTGACAGTAGGCACATCGATGTGCGCATGCTCACACTGCTCATTTCTCACTAGTGGAGAAGGTACGGCGTGACATCATGTCAGGTGAGCCTTGTAGGGGAAGGGAAATCCTTTAAAGAGAGTCATTTTCTCTCTGGATTTCCCTTCTCCTTTTGAAACTCGGGAGCAGCAACATTGTCGTGGTGTCACCAGGGCTGTAAATGCAAGCTCTTCCAATAATATATACAAGCCATAGTTGATGCTTATTTATCTTATGCAACTAACAACCATTGACAAAGCCAATAGTCCTGACTTGTAGGTATGTTACTTGTTGTATCATATATCTGGATGTAGTGACAGAAACAGCAAAATACAAGTTGGGCGGCACAGATTTTTAGCTTGTGTATTTTTAAGGCACGCCCTTAATGACATTGGCCACGCCCCGTTGAGAGACCCTCCAGTTTTTCCATCCTACTTAAAGCCTTGAGAAATTATTACACATTTATACCTTGACCCAAAGGAGCGGATACAGACAGACCCGAGCATCGAATGGGTGGAGGTTTTGTAGTAAACCTGAACAGAATTGGCCTCAGCTAAGTAGTGTGTGACTCGTGAATATACAGCCAACTAATAGCATTGAAGCTCTTTTTTTTGCATTTCAATTCTTTATTACATTTTAAACAATAGTAAGCAAACAATGATCAATAATCACTTATCTGCACAAAAAATATAAAATGAAAACAATGCAATATGATATAGAAGCAGGAATAACACAAAAAAGAAAAGGAAAACAGCATAAGGAAAAACAATGCAATGTTACACTGGGTATAATCCCTCTCGAAAGAAGGAGCAAATCCCAGCTTCGAATACTTAGAATCTGTTGCAAACTCTTTGTCTCAGTATACTAAAAACGCCTGAGTGATTTGTCGCAATTAAAAAGAAGCCACGGAGATCACCACTTCTGAACACACCAACCTGCAAAGCGAAAGGGGGGTGGGGGCTGAAACAACAGAGGCAGCAGTTGAATAGCGAGACAGGAAAGATCAGCTGTGCACAGAACGATCTATTACAAGTATTAGTAGGTGTTAGTCGCGTAATTCGCTGTAGCATAATTATGCAAAATTCTAGCAGGATAACGCAAGATTAGGCAGAATTACCCTAGCAGCGTAACCACACATTTAGCACTATTTCTGAACTAGGGGATACATTTTGCGCTAAGAATATAACGCTAAATGCAACACAACACAAAAGGCAGCGGCCACTTGCCCTCTCTAACTTTGTTGTTCCTGTGCTTGTGCGGTAGAATGTTTGTGTCAAATTACTCATAATTACGCGAACGGGTGTAATACATACATTTCAGTAGTTTTGCATCAAAAGAATAATTAGAAATCACTGAAATTACTCTGATTACTCTGGCATCATTAAAAGTTTGAGCAGGCCTAATTTCAAGTAGACAAAACAGCAAACAAACATGGTCAAAGCCAATAGGTCTGGCTTTAACATGCATCCGTTTGTGTGCATTAGCCTGTAAAAACCAGACCTTTTAAACATGTTGGTTTTATATTGCTCACAAAGAGGTCGCTCGATGAAACAAAACACATTAAAATCTATTGCTTCAGACTAGATGCCTGCCCACCTGCGCACCCACCTGGTTGCCTCCACTGGGCTGCATAAGTCTGTGTGGCCATGGATTGGGTAATGTACAACACATATACCCTGGTAGGTGGCATTGGAGCCATCTGCAAGCGCCATGGCTTTACATTGCCAGCATCCAGCTCTATCATCGAGGGATTATTCACCGGCCAACCTTTTTCAGGAGTATAGAGCGCTGACTCGAAATTCTCCATGAAAATAATTATGTACACAGGAAGAATTAATGACCTGCGGCATCTCATAACACATTGTGTACAGTAGATTGTAATCCAAATTAGTAGTACTCAATGCACCAATATCTCAATGATGAAGGCTTGGGGTGCCTTGCCAGGAGTTAGGTTGGATGGATGGTGTGCTATGTACAGTTTCCTGCAGCAGCCACTGAACATACTGAATTACCCCGCGAGAAGTGACATAATTGATGGAATTTTATATCTATGGGAAGGCAATGGGTGCCCATCAGAAAACGTAAAAAGGCATTCGACTGTCCATTCAAGCAAGAAAATTTAAACGGTATGTGTGAATCCACTCATTAGGGAGAGGCAATCAATGACTAACAGAGTGGCTGGTGGCTTAATGGACAGTTCAACACTTCCTGCCATCTTCTGTTGGGCATCCATTGACTAAGAGGGGTGGTCGGTGCAGGTATGAGCAGTGGGGCCGGGTTGGGGGGGGGGATTTTGACAGATAACCACGAGGGAATATTAAATAAATAATACATTTTCGTCCATCATTGTCTGTCGAAATCCACCCCACCGCTCTTACCTGCACGGGCCGCTGCTGTTGACTACGCCTAATGGCTAGATTAGACACACCCACTACAGTCGCTACATATTTAATTGATGGATTCGCAGTCTGCTTGGATCTGACTCTCAGACTTTACCTGCAATAGTCTGATTTGCTCTGTCCTCAAGAGATCCATACAATAGCCAACACCAGGACTAATCATGTAAATATAACATGAGGAGTCTGTTTGACCCATTGGATTGGGCTCCTTTCAACTGACCTTATGTTGCACTTCTGTTACACTTTTGACACTTATCCACTCAGGCACTTTTTATAAGATTGTACTGAACCGTCAGCACTATTAATTATGTCTGCATATAAGTATGTTGTATGTACACCTGAGTACACTCAACAAAACTTTGCAAAACTATGTTTTCATTGCTTGGTCCTTTAATATGTTTTGCAAACTAGATTACCTTTCACATTGACAGCTTATAAATACTATTAGTGCAAAAGTGTTTTAGCATTCATATATGTGCAGAATACCATATATCATAGAGTAACCTTTAAGCTTTTTGTGCGACTCACTCCTTGTTAATCATTGTTCACATACCCCTTCGTTGTACCGGGCTTGTAGTGGCAATAGTGGGGCTGCACTGTCTCTAATATAGCTGTCTCCAGATGCAAGTCTGTGCTGCAGGCAGAAGCTCCTAGCAACATGGAAGGATGGAGCTCCTGTGCTCTGGTGATGACTTGAAGGGACTCTTTATCCTTGACACTGGAAAATGAAAACATCTGTGAAATGCCATGGCCTGGCCCAAAACATGAAGAACAGCCCATTGAATCAATCCCTGAAGGAGATTTACCCAAGCAAGCGAATGGCTGATTTGCACATAGCTGGTTCCTGTCCGAGGTGGTATTTTGGACAAAAAAATGATGGACTGGAATGCAGCCTGATTAATTACCAGTGACTGAAATGAATTCAAGCAGTCCACCCATCACCATTATGTATTCCTCAGTGCGACGCCCAAAGTGTAATGGGTATGCCCAGATATGGGTCCTATGCTCACTGTGCCACTGGAACAAAAGCTGCACCCTACTGAATAGGTCCAGATAGCAACCAGTTTGGGGGTGCTTGTGTTCTGGTTCAGAGGGGACTGCACCTGGCAATTCCCATACAACTGTTCTCACTGGAAGAGGACCAAGGCAGATCTGCATATGGTTGGTTCCTGTCAGAGGTGGCATGGGGGGACTGGGATGCGGCTCCAAGTAATTACCAGTGGTGAGATTAATTAAAGCATTGTACCCATCTATTTTTGGATTCATTAATGGCTGAAGAGGACTGACCCAAAGACTACTTCCTCTGTATATGCAAAGCAAAAGGACTTTGGCTTATGCTAGATCTACAAATGCTGACTACACCAGGTACATCAACGAGGCTGCCAAATAGCCAAAGTACATTTTCAACAATTTCAAAGAATTAAATAATACCTTAGTGCGAAAATATATTGTCAAGCCTCCTAAATGATTGGGAGGATCTGTTTAAACTATCTGACATTGAAATAGAGAAACTATGTGAGGCAATAAAGGAAATCCCAAAATTTCTCCCCATCCTCCCATGCCCCACTAGATATTACGTTACTAATTACCAATGGATAGGTGAGGCTCTCAGTGCTTATTTAGTAAAACAAAGACTATTAGTGCCCAAAGTTGTGCTCAAAAGCCTAGGGCTGGCGCTATTAAATGTCAGCACCCCGAAGAGGAAGCCTGCGTAGTCTTGAATTCACCTCAGGCCTCTTCAATTCCCTGCCAGACACTCTCTTCATTTTTATCTCACTCCTGCAGGTCCCTTCGTTCTTCATTTGTGACATGTTTCAGTCTTTCTCTTCTTTCCTTTTTGTGTGTTTTCCCTCTCTTGCTCTCGAGAAATGTCTGATGAGAAAAGATAAGTGCCAATCCCCAAAAATGAGTGCCGGTGGCCCCCACCAGCAACCACTGGCTCAAATTAAGCACTAGAGGTTCCTCAAACCTATCTAAAAATTAAGCTTTGGATTAGTTCAAATTATTAGAACCATTGGGGTCAGCAACTTGAAACAGTCCAAAACAGTTGTACCCTGATAAAAACAACTAGAAGAGACAACAGTAAATGATGGGTCAACATGGCACAAACATCATGCTCAAATTCAAGAGTAATAAAGCTTGCTAAATTACCAGAAAGAATGTGCCAAGAGTGGTGCCATGAAATTGGCAAACCAGTTTTCTATGGGCTGATTATGACTTTGGCGCAGTGGCGCAGGCTCTCCACCGGCACGGGTGCACCAAAGCCGCGCAATGACCACCCGTCTTATTACAAGTTGTACTCAGGTAAGGCAGTCGGTTCTTCGCCTTTCCTATGGCGGTGCCTGGAAAACAAGCACCACAATGAGAACGGCAAAAAAGTTCCAGAACGGCATGGGCGGTGACATCCATGCTGCTGGCCTGGAACTTTGGGGGTATACAGACAGGGGGGGCACATGTTGTGCACCCTGAATGTACCCCAATGTCGGGGGCATGGGGTACGTTGCTCTCCAAATTTCGACAAGTATGCTTCTCTTACAGCACGTATACATAACAACAGGACGTTTTATTACTTATTTTAAAATGTGTTTTAATTAATTAAGTTTGAAAGCAGTTACATAAAGCAAACAAACGCACCTTTTTTTATACCAATATTGTTTACAAATGTTCGAATGTTGATTAAATGAATTATTTCCAATTCAAACATAGAAAAAGAAAAAGCACTTAGCGCCAAAAAGCCCAAAGCACTCTCAGGGCCCAAATCACAAAGGGCCTCCGGACCCGTGGCGTAGGCCCCGTTGTTGTGGTGGGACCTTCGTACTGCAGTTACCCATTGCTGGGACCCTGCCACAAGTGCGGGGGCCTTCCACTACAACTGCGGAGCCACCACCACGAGGCCAGAGGCCCTTTGTGAAATGGCCCCTCAGTCTTTTTGTTTCTGTTTCTTTCTCTCCCTTTCACCCCACCTCCCTTTGTTGTCTCCTCCTGTCCCTAGTTAAAGAATAATTAAAGCCAGATGCAGTAGGAAACATATGTGGCTTTGAACTGCATTGACCTGGTTTAAAGGGAATTTGAATGAATAGGCATCAGTGATTTAAACCAACTTGAGACAGTTCAAACCAACTAAGAGTTGAATCAGTCGTTTGTGGCCTTGGATCCAAGTAATTCTAGGAGTGATTCCGCTGCCGTAAAATATGTTTTAATAAATTGAACAATGATTCACATTGAGCACCTCAATATTTGCTAATCCGCATTAAATTGTCCCTTAAACCACCTAAGGAAGGAGGAGTTACAACGGTTGGGGTATTGAGAAAATGTAAAATGTTTATTATACTTAAAAAATGTCAAACTAAGTTTATGTTAAACATTAGAGAACATTCATTATATAAGTATACATTTATTTTAGTTACTTATCTGTTTTAAATGTAGGCCAAAATAAAAAAGTGGTACACCACTATTAACTCAATTTTGAATTAAATATTTGATTACTTAAATATTTTGAATTTAAATATAATTTTAAAAGATTTATTTTTATAAAATGCAACTCGAAAATAAAAGTTAAACTTGCAACCCGAAAGAAGACAGTTAATTTTCCCAAAGACACACATTTGGGTGTTGCTAATGAGCGGTTGTCTCGCCTGACCTTGGACACAGCGGGACATAAAGAAGAGAAAGAATGCAAGACCAGTTTATGAACCAAGATACAGCTGGTAGAACATATCCGAGATACTAAGCGCTGTGTTTAGCGCCCTCACTATCTTGGTTGTGAATTTTGGTATGTATTGGCTAACTTTCAGATTCATTTCTGTGGAAATCACCCTTTTCCTTTAAAAATATACAATTCTTACATATCTTGTGCTATATGCAGGCATTGATGGTTCCCATATTTTACACGCTACTAAAATATGAAGGGTATTTGATTGATTTGCAGTTCCAGTTTGTGTCTTTTATTTTTATGCAATTATGGTACGAGAATTCATTTGCATATGGCATGTGCTTCGATTATCAAAGGTTTGTGGATGACACAACCCAGAGAATGGAATTGGGAGCAAAATACAAAATTCTAGACAACACCTTTTCTACAGGAAGAAGATTTTTCAGTTCTTTAATGGTGGTCAACAAGAGATCTTGGTGGTAGCAACAAGGACAAGCATATCGCATCTGAGTGACAATGAAAGCAGGTAGGTACTGCAGCCTTCTCCCAGAAAACTGAGGACTTGAGAACTATTTTTGACTCTTACTAACTGTCCACAAACAAACAGGTCACAGATTTGCTCTCTCTTACAAAACAACCGTAAAGTGGAACTATTAACTAAAGCGACAATCTACGTAGGCTCCCCAAAAAGTACTTTAGAGAGATTATAACAATTGAATGATCAGATGGACATCCTGGACCTACAACTGAAAAGGTGTTCTCACAATGCCTTACACCTACTTACACTGAAAAAGAAATAAAGCCATCATCTTCTGCATCATGCCCAAGGCCAACTGGACCAAGGGACCAAGATGTATTCAAAGACTGAACCCACGCTACATGGCCAGCTGAGATCTTTGTTGTGTCCAAGGAGCACATGGTCATCTAATCTCTGTTTGGGTGTCAGAAAAACTGCCCCTACACCCTCAAAGCACAAGGTCTGCGCCTCTGAAACATGCTCCATCTTCCAAAAAAGCAAAAACGAATTGCTTGTTTTTCAGAGCGCTCATAATTAACAACAATTAACAAACCTTTGACTGCATAGGACAATAGTTGCAGACAAAGACCTAAGGATCATGGCCAGCAGATTACCACATGACCTAATGAAGCCCTGTGTCACCCACAAATGCTGACACACACAGGATGCCGACACACATCTGGATGAATTGACCTTGGGAGGTAGAAACATTGGTGCACAGAATCAACAAAAGGGCCTGGCCCATCTCCATTGGTAATGAACAGGCCATGGACAGTTTATGAAGCAGACTAGAAAAATCAAGGCTGAACAGAAGACCCTCCTCAGTATACACTGAACTCTATCTGCCCTGCACAGGTAAAATATCCCCTCCCCCTCTTATTGAGAGCCCCATTTTCAGCCTCTTTCTTGTACCCAGAGGTCAGAACTAAGGCTATCACTAATATTTATAAACAATGAATTAAATGGACTGGTACTGTCAGGTACTGAGTACTTGCACTTCTTTATTTTGAGAAGGAAATACATGTGCTTCTCTCAAAGGTGCAATACTTTCCATTGGAAGAGTACCAACACTTAGCTGCAAAGGTGCAATACTTTTAATTGGAGAGTACAGACACTTATCAACAAAGGAGCAATACTTTTAATTGGAGAGTACAGACACTTATCAGCAAAGGTGCAATACTTTTAATTAAAGAGTACCAGCACTTATCAGCAAAGATGCAATATGTTTCATTGGAGAGGACGGACACTTCTCGGCAAAGGTGCAGTTCTTCAAATTGGAGAGTACAGGAACTTCTCAGCAAAGGTGCAATACTTTTAATTGGGGAGTATGGATACTTTTCAGCAAAGGTGCAATACTTTTCATTGGAGAGTACCGGCACTTATCAGAAGTAAGCAAGTATTGTGGTATAGGTACCTGCACTTCTTATCTTCCATTTCATCACTGTTTTAAGAATGTTATGAATAGTTAGACTTGGAGTATTAACTGCTGCAGTTACCCCTCTTGAAAATGAGCCCTCGGAAGTAGCCACAAGGTAACATATCAGCGCAACATAAGGTATAACAATACAGCCAGGGACATCTTCAGGATTTTGGGGCCCGTTGCAGAACTATTTAGGGGGCCCCTGTTCAGAACAGCTCTGAATTTAGAGTCCAATTTCAGTTCTTTCATTCCCTCCTTGACCAGGTCACTGACAGCGCATAGGCACACTTGTCAAAATTCTCAATGTGTTTACATCTAATATTCAGGGATAGTGACGTGTGCTTTCAATATTGTAACACAGCAGCAGCTCACTGATATTACTGCAAATATTGTCTCATATGTAAAATCCTGTTTGGATATAAAGGAATTTTTTTTATGGATGTTGCATGAAACATAAATACAACATTTCTCTGCAAATGTCTATAATAGACACACGCACATCACCCATATTAAAAATAAATTAAAGCCGAGGGTCCATGACAAGATAAGAGAGGCTTTGGGGGGGAGATACGACCAGAGGCCCGGAGGTGCATACTGAATGTGTGGGAACCAACAGATCTAAATGTGTATCGTAAGCAATGGGTGACACTGGCGTGTATGGTTGCGAAACGAAACATAGCTCAGCTGTGGGGGGGCAGCCAGCCACCTCGGGTCTCCAAATGGGCGGAGGACTTGCACTGGTGTATGTTTAGGGAGACGTCTGTATATGTGGCATGGGGTTGTCCGGAGAAATGGGGAAAGGTCTGGGGGGTTTGGAATGGACACCGTGGCGAGATTTGTACGCCCCCGGTGCGACGAATGGAAGCTGAGGTGCAGGAATCCCAATGATCCGATGAAGCGTAAATTGTTTTAGTACTTCTGTAAGAGCGATGTATGAACCAAGCTGATGAGAAACTGTTAACTCACCTGTTGTCTTTTTTTTGTTTTGTTATTTTGTTAATAAAAAAGAGTTAAAAAAATAATAATAGTAAATTAAAGGAAAACGGTTCATAAAGCAATCTATTTAAGAATTATTCAAGTTCATCAGAGCAAGACTCTGCAGGGCTGTCTCTATCAGGGGGGCCATGAAAGACTGGGGCACTGGGCCAGTGCTCACTTTGCCTGTGCCTTTTTGTAGTTTGGGCACAGGAAAACAGCAGGAGGTATAAATTAAAGAGTCATGTGACTTCCCAGGGCAGCCCTTCACTTATGATTACTGTGAGATGTTGTGGTATCTTTTGGGCCCTGCGGGTGATCTAAGCCCACCTGTTATCCATGTATTATTCATGCTCTGCTCTTCCCAGATTCTCAGAGAAATAAGGCGAGGATCAGAGTCACTACTGCCAAAGGAAGGCAGCTAATCTTCCCGAAGACACACATTTGGGTGTTGCTAATGAGCGGTTGCCTCGCGTGACCTTGGACATAACGGGACATAAAGAAGACAAACAATGCAAGATCAGTTTATGAACCAAGATACAGCTTGTAGAACATATCTGAGATACTAAGCGCTGTGTTTAGCGCCCTCACTATCTTGGTAACACTGTGAGTGATTCCATTCTTGCTTGCACCACAGCTTCTAAGCACAGAGTAGTGGTCACCACTCTGTGTTGCTAACCTCCAGTATCCAGAGTTTGTGTATTTACCCTCAAAATCACTTAGGTAGCGCATGCACACGAAGCGCTGTAAATAGCGCAATTTTGCTGGCAACCAGTACTCAGCTGCATTCTCATAAGGGCCTATTCACAAACTTAATTTTGCAGTACATTTATTAGTACTACAGTGGTACTACTAAAGTACTACAAAATGCTATTCACAAACCTACGGGTGTAAATCTCCACCTCCACCACTCCTATCTTTTCTATGGGGGTATCCTAACACATGTAAGTTTACTACTTAGGGACTCATTACAATGTCGGGTGGATCTCCACTGACAGGCCCTCGTTGCAGTCCACCCGACAGCAAGGGACTCGGTCCAACTGCCACATTCCGATGCCAGCGGTCGGATAAAAACTGTGGGGGGGAAAGACCGCCGGCTCCAACAGGATCTACGATCCCATCAGGACGGCAGTTGTAGTTATATTCTCTTAATGGCAGCGATGTTGAGCAGACACCACCATCGCAATTATGATTACCATTTTCCACAGTATTTTCATGGCGTTCTCACTGCCATGATAAGGCTGTCGGAAACGGCATTTGGGGCCTCTGAAGAATAATTGAGTGCACATCCCATGTTTAGTGTATGCGGACGATCTTGTTCTTATGAAAATACACCTCAAATGGACTCTGAAGGAAACTGACTGCTCTCCATGACTATAGTCTAAATTTTTTAATGATCAATTTAGGCAAAATTAAAAAAAATGTGTGTTTGCTAAAGAATAGAGGACATTTTCCTGGTTCTTGGGTAGACTTCAGTGCAGAAAGCAGAGTCATATAAATACTTAGGGGCCCATTATGATGTCGGGCGGATTGCCCCCGCCAGGCTGGCGGTATCCACCGCCAGCCTGGCGGGGGCAATCCGCCCGACATCCACATTCAAATTCCCCACGCCATATTAGTATGGCGGGGGGGACCTCGGCGGACGGAAAGACCGTTCGCCGCTTTTCCGCCCCGGTCGTCTTGCGGCTGGGGCGGAAAAGAATAATATGGTGGCGGTGTCTATCAGACACCGCCAGCCATATTATGATGGGCAATTGTGAATGCCTTTCCGTGGTGGTGATGCCGCCACGGAAAGGCATGCAGAGAATCCCTGGGGGCCCCGTTGCGGGCCCCCAGGGACTCCGGGAGGGCTGGGGGGTGCACATGGGGGTACCTATGGTACCCCCAGCAGTTCCATGCACAGCATGGCATGCACCGCGCGGTGCCTGCCATGCTGTGCATGGAAGTGCACAGCATGCTTTCCTGCCATTGTGGTGGGCGGTGCTGAGAGCACCGTCCGCCACAATGGTAGGAATGCGGGATGCGCCCGCTACTGTGGCGGCGCATCCTAATGCTGCCGACACGACCCCCGCCCTTATGGCGGGCAGTCCCTAGTACCGCGAGGATGGCGGGTTGGCAAAGTCCGCCTGCCATCCTAATGGAGCCCATGGGATTAACTGTTCACAAATCTTTGGGGTTGTTCAATCATTTTGACCTGTTCGCAGTGAAATCTCAGGCCACCATATGGAAGCTATGGAAATTCAATGTAGATATTGGTGGACTCTCGTTGCAACCATTAATTTTAGTATTTTAGAGCAAAGTTCCTTCACAAGCTTTAAATGGAGATGAACTACTCGGTCTGCACCTCAGGTTAACTTTTGAGAGTTGTACATGGGAAAATGTACTTAATCTGCTACCTAGTGCCAGGTCCAAGCATTAGATTAGAATTAGGTTTTATTTCATGGCAGGGTCGTGCTACAATTTGCACTTTAAGATATTTGTACACTCTCTAAAAGAAAAAAAATAAGATTCCTGTATTGTGTTGTAATGATGTAAATCACAGTCAAGTGTTTTTGGCCTATCACAACTCTAAAACAGCTAGAGATATTAAGGGCTTGTTAAATCCAGCATACGGACAGATAGCTCTCAGACTTACTTATATAGTGAGAAGAACAAAGGTTAAAGTGACGTTATAGGTAGATATGTTGGTAAAATATTAGTTTAAGTTAAATTAATCATTCACTAGAAAACAAATGTTAAAGTGACTCTATAGTTAAATGTTAAAATGAGATCAAAACTAACATTTATACACCAAAATAAAACTGAAATTCACAAGTTATAGTCTACTGTATTAACTATAACTTGTGCCCCTTCCATGACGTTTGAGAGAGACAGAGAGAAAGACAGAGAGAGAAAGATAGAGATAGTGAGAGACAAGAATGAGATAAGCAGAAAGATTTAGGACATATGTTTGTTTATGGGATAATTATGCAAGTCCACAAGGGCGTGGCAGGCAAGGTTCATGCATCAGTGTACCTTCTCTCATTTAGCAAGACATCTCAACAATGAAAGGAGTAGCTCAGAGGGAATTACTAATACGGCCGCGTCAAGGATTTTTGGGGCCCCAGGCTAACGTCAAACATGCAAGGCACTTTTAATTTGCATATGGTGTGACTACACAAGAAATTACATCACAGAAAGTAAAATCAATTAACCAATCATCCTCTAGCATCCTTGAAGTGAATTTTCAAGAAGGAACTTTCCTGGAGCAGATATCAGTAAAGTGATAAAAACATCAATTGTAACCATAATAAAATAAGCACAGATAGCTTAAAGATCTATTAATTTGAAATACATTATACTGGTCACACAGAGTAGAAATGCTTGGACATGTCTCTCAAAAATAGCTATTCTTTCTGAAACCTTTTTTTATTTTAATTTTTTTTCCTCATTCACCTCTGACCCCAATAACCACTCCAGACGTCAGTACCCAACATACTAAAAAGGTACTGTCCCAAACGGGTACTCTCAAATTTGGTCCGGTATAAACCGGCGACTGCTAAAATGGCATAAGTGGAAGAGGCAGGGGGCCTTTTTTCTTCTTTATGAAATGTTAACTGATTCCAGATTAGTACATTGCTATGTGTATATGAATGGGGTTTCTATATAACACAAACCTAGTTGAAAGCCAGTGGAGAGCTCTACAAAGTCACAGGCACAGTCAACATGAGATAGGAGGGATAGTGGCCTGTGGACTACTAGTGTATAATGATGTAATGCTCTTTAAAGAGGTGAGTCTTCAGGTCTTTCCTAAATTGAAGCAGGGTGGAAGCTGCTATGAGCGATACAGAGATATACAGCCAGATTCATCAAGGGAAATTGCGCTCGCAAAAGGCCAGATTCTGAGAATCTGGCCCTTTGCGAGCGCAATTTTTGCATTTGGGATTCATCATCCCAAATGCAAAAATCGCTAATAGCGAAATCGCAAAATTGCGAGAAATTGCATTTAAGGAATCTCTCTTTGAGATTCCTTAAATGCAATTCATTAACCATTTTCAAATTGCGAATTCACTATTTTTGTCTGCTATTTACCGCGAAGTCTGACTTCGTGGTAAATAGCGAAAACTTAGAAAAATGCACTTTAGTGCATTTTTCTAAGTTGGATGTTACACACACACATGTCCTTTGGACATGTGTGTGCGTAACATCAGTCTACATTGACATTTCAGGGGTGCTACAGGGTGTCCTTTGGACACCCCTGGCACCCTTGAAATCGCATCCTTATTTGCGATTAGCAATTTGCTAATCGCAAATAAGGAAGCTGTAGAAATCGCAAATAATATTGCGATTTCTACAGGAATCCCGTTTTGCGAGTCCTTAATAGCGATTCCTTAATAATCGCTATTAAGGACTCGCAAATCGGGACATTGATGAATCTGGGGGCAAATCAAGTGGCTGAAAAGAGACCGGTCCATCACCCCTGCAAACCGCCCCTGCCCTCCTCCATTTAAGGAATCTCTATTTGAGATTCCTTAAATGCAATTCATGACACATTTAAGAATTGCGAAATCGCAATTTTGAGCCGCTATTTACCGCGAAGTCAAACCTCGTGGTAAATAGCGGAAACTTAGAAAAATGCACTTAAGTGCATTTTTCTAAGTTGTATGTCACGCACACACATGTCCTTGGGACATGTGTGCGCGTAACACCAGCATCCACTATCATTTCAGGGGTGCAACAGGGTGTCCTTCGGACACCCCTGCACCCTTGAAATCGCAAACTCAAAATGCGAATTGCTAATAGCGATTCGCACATTGATATGTGTTCCCATTCATTCCTATGGGCCTTTAGGCCCATAGGAATGAATGGGGAGTTATTCCTTATTTGCGATTAGCAATTAGCTAATCGCAAATAAGGAAGCTTTAGGAATCGCAATAAATATTGCGATTTCTACTTGAATCCCGTTTTGCGAGTCTGTAATAGCGGTTCCTTAATAATCGCTATTACAGACTCGCAAAACATGCAGATGATGAATCTAGGTGATAGTTCAGGCCCGAGGTGCATAGATGGATATGGCCTATTGCCATGTTTTTCCTTTTTTTCACTGCTTTGTCTCCATTCTGAAGGTGTCTTGGCTGCACCTGAGCTGATAGAAACCGAAGATGGTGAGCTAGTCATCTGAGAAGGCAGAAGTGCCTAATCGTCAGGGCTTTGAAGATGAGGGAGCTGATTTTAGGGTGCATGCTGGAAAGGGGAACCCACTGAGTTGCATCATGATAGGAATTATGTGGTCATACTTTTTCACGTCCTTAATTTGAAGGTCTGCAGTATGTAGGATGCCCTTAAAAGGTGACCTTGTGGATTAAAGTTCCAAAATGGTTTCCCAGATACCCAGTGCAAGATAAGGTATGTAGCACAGAAGATCTTTGAGTAGAAGTGTATAAAAGAAAACAGAACTATTGAAAACAGCCTGGCTTCTGTTAAAGGTACCATTCAAGTTACTGTGCAATTAAGCAATGAAATCTAGTGAGAGAAATCTGAGCTCTGATACACTTATCTTTTTATTTGAAAGTATTATAAAGCACAGGCCAGGCCTAGGAAAAGGGATGCATAGTGTTGATCAAAGAAAGCATTACTATTTAGCAGTTTTTTGTGACATTGATAAGCATTCCTGAGTGTTCAGCCCAAAGTTACATTGTTAAATGTGAAACCACCAGAATGCAATGTTATGTAGGTTAAAGCTCTCTCTTGGCATGTGCCCTGAGTCATGGTTACAAGGCCCCAGTCACCCCCCTCTGTAGCCTTTCAAAGTTCCAGAACTAATTATTAGCATACAATTAGGAAGGTCCAGAGTCCATTTCCTTTTGTAAATTAGCATAGTGGTGATTCAGCTTTTAAAATATATCTTCTTTCACCCACAGACAGGCAATCATTTTACAGCACACCTGGAAAGCACAGGTCCAGATGCAATTAAATGATACTGTGAACCTGGCTCATACGCCGGCCCCCTCGTCTGGGCTGCAAGGTCCTGAAAAGGGAGGCCAGCCCTCTAGGGTTGCCACCTGGCCCATATTTTACTAGCATGGCCAGTACTTTGATGTCAAAACCAGGGCAAAAATTGGAAAAAGGCACAAAAGATTATCTTTTTCCGCATTTTCTGCATGAGCCCTATGGCTTATTTGTATATGGTTGGTCCTCACCTATGGTGAGCTTGCTTACTATAATAATTAAAAGGATCTGAAATGAATTCAAGCATACCACCCTTCACCTTTTTCTTCTCCTACGTGAAAACTCCGAGTGTCATGGGTATGCCCATATGTGGGCCCTGTTGCTCATTGTGTCATAGGACGCAAACTGTACCTCACTGAGGACACCCAACAAGGCTGAATACAGTCTGGGTTTGCTTGTATTTCCATCGATAGCAGACATACCATGACATGCTGGAATACGCAGGACCAAGAGTGACTGGCATAAGGTTAGTCCCTGATAGTAGTAATACAGTAAATAAAAAACATGCATTGGAATTCCGCCCAAGTAATTACCAGTGTTTGAGATTAAGTCAAGCTTTCCTCCCATCACTGTTTTTCTAAGTGGAACAAAAATATCAACAGAACTTTTTCCTGTTATATATCCAGATATAAAAAATAACCAGGTGCAGTAAAAGTGAGAAATCAAGAGTAAAACTGAAGGCTAGCTCCTCTAAGGGGCTCATTACAATGTCGGGCGGAAAGACTCCTCTCAACAGTTGGAATCTCCTCGACCATGTCGGAGCCCTTCCTACAAACTTAGTCAGTTTACATTCTGACCGCCCGTTTAAGATGTTCGCGGTCGGAATGCAAACCACACGTTCATTCCGAATCGGTTCTGAGATACTCGGGCAGTAGCCCTGCTGGTCAGAACCACATCGTACACCTCTATGGACAGTGTTTCCACCATCAGGATTACGATGTCGATTTTCAACAGCATTTCCACGCCAAACTGTCCAACACGAAAAGCCTGTCAGAAAGTGACTTTGAAACACCCTGGCAGGGCCCCCTAGGCCCTGCGCCCTACAGTTGATGGTCGAGGGGGTACCTAAGGGACCTCCCCGTAAAACCCTATACTGTGCGACAGGAACCGTTGGGTGCTTGCAACAGAATGCAGGGTTTTCTGCAAGCACCCCATTTCCCTATAGGTGCCTGTCTAACGGCTGGTTGTCGGGCAGAACACAAGCTCCTATAGGAAACAATGGGACTCCGACCAAACAGTGTTCGGTCGCATCCTAATTCTGCTTGTCTGTTTATTTTAGGTCCCCTTTTTATTGGCCTGCAGCAGTTCTTGGTAAGCATAAAAGTGGGGTATTTGGGGTCCTGTAGGACTGCTACCAAAAACGTTACTTTCCTGTGAAGTAATATTTTCACTAGCAAAATACTCTGCTTTATATTCTCAATAACACATCTGGAAATAAAGCATGTGTCAGCCTCTGCTTGGTGAATGGGCTTGAAAATAAGGTCTGAATAAGCTAATTACCATGTCTCACTCAATGCGATTAATTATTGAATGCGCTCAACGAAATTATCTTTAGTGCAATTCTCATCACCTCTCACGAAGGCAAAGCTGTGACTTGAAACAAACTAAACAACAAGTTTGGAGATTGGAACCAGAAAACTATTAAACTTAAAGTTCAGATTAAGTCCAATTCCCACAGTGCAGCGCTGTGTATAAATTTGCAATGCTGCGCGTTGCTCAAATGGTAAAAAGAATCAGCAGAGGCATATTTACAAAGCGTTGCCATCGTTGATGTCATCGGTGTCGCTTGCACAAGAACAGTTTGGGGCTATGCTTATCATTGTGCCATGGTGCTACCATGAGTGCGAGGTGCCATGCTTGATCTCTGCACAAAAGGGACACCCTCTAGCACAAATCTTTATGGGTAGACAACTGCTCTGCTCATATATCTTTGTGTAATATTGTAAAAACTACACCTATTTTGCATAGGAAAATCATGAAATTTGCTTCTGTCTGTTTTATGCATCTGCTTTTATATGGTGCTATGGGTCTCACTAAAAGCAAGCTTGCACCATGTCAGTAGATATGCATTTCTGTCAAATTCTAGGTCTGTTTGCACTGTTCTTGCCCTGTTGCACCGGCTCTGCATACAGAAACAGAGGCAAGGCACTTTGTGACATGACCAGTGTTGCAGTGTTCTTGTGTCAACTTTATGCACAAACAACTTCTGCATTGGTAGTTGATGCTGCTGTTGGCACCACTTTGCTTTGCGTAGTGCCACTTTACATCACACAAGCTCAAAGGATAAGTAAACCTTGCCAAGGCTTTGCTCCCAAACCTTATTAGCCATCATTCCAAATCAAATAGCAGATGGTGAGGACTGGGATGCCCAGTGCCAGTGACAATGCTGCAACAATGTTTCAACGCACCAGCTAAAGACATAGAAAACACTCTTTTTATATTACATTGAGTGATAAATACCCGCACCTTTTACCCTGCCTACCTGCCTTTTTTTACTTTGCTCTGCTTCCGTGTATCCTTGATCAACAATTCCTCCTCTGTGCTCATGGGTGTAGAATAAAGTGTGGGAGGAGGAAAGGAAAACATCTGTCTGTCCTTAGGCCAAAAAGTGCCATTACACTGATGCAATCACTATTGTCGCTAACTGCCATCATCTTTTTAATATCAGTGGTAAACCTAACACACTGAGGGGGTAATTTGGAGTATGGCGGACATTGTTCTCCATCGCAAACATGATGGAGAACCTCACCAATGAGATGGAGTATCTTGTGCACCAAACTCATGGTCTGCCCCCCTCATTTAGATATGGATGGGGGGAACAGTCTTTACAATGTATGGTAAAAAAAATTGTGGTAAAGACATGCGTCGTAAAGATGCTTGCGTTGTAATGGATGCGTTGTAAAGGCATGCGTGGTTCCGTCATACAACCATGGATGGGCCATCAGCTTTCCATCAGCAAAGCACCAGTTGGCTCTTTTGACAGAAAGCTACAGCCCCTGAGCCTAATGGAGTATGGGCGTCGGAGTAAAACCATCACATCTTCCAATCTACTTACAGTGGATGGTCTGATGTTTTCTCTTGTCCATCACCGGCAGGAAAAAAACTTTCAACAGTTATAAATAGAACGACTACTCTCCATTAGGGTGACGGACAATTGGTCCTCCTTCGCCATCCTGACAGATCATACTCTGGCCTCCAGGAATTAATCAACCAAATATAGAAACTAGACAAGTCTGGAAGATGGTATTGTGGGTCCCAATGCCTGGTCCAGATATAGCAATATTAGGCTCATAGATAAAGCGCTGAAAGCCAAACGATTGAATCAGCACCACAAGAACATAGAGACTATGAGGCATATTTACAAGTGGATTGCGCCACTAGAACGTCACTTTTTTGACGTTTTGGTGGCTCAATGCCCTGCTCCATATTTAACAAGAGACATTAAGCCACTTTGCATAGCTTAATGCCGCTTTGTTGCACGCCCCTTTCACGCAGTTTTCTGCGTGAGAGGGGCGTGCAATGGGTGTTGCTGTGGGCGTTCCACCGTATCACCAATCGCTTTTTGATGCTGCCTCAGATTTACAAGCATGAGTAGATCTGAGGCAGCGCCAAAAACTAACGCCATGCAAAAGCAGGCATTAGATTGGCGCAACGAGGAGAAATACTTTTATTTCTCCTCGTTTTTGCTCTTTCTATGTGTGCTGCATTTTGCAGCACACATAGAAAGAACAAGTCACCTTTAAAGCGTGTTTATGTGCCAGAAGGTGTCCCTCCCTCCACATAAACAATCATTCCCTGCAATACAGACACCCTTTCACTATGGCGCAAGGGTGTCTGTGTTGGCGCTAAGCAGCTATTTTCAGTGCCAGCGCAAGGGAAAACACAGGGGTGTGCCATATTCTTGTGAATTTAACGCATCTCTGCGTTTTTTTAAATGACGCATCGCGGCTCTGCAAAAATTGCTGCAGCACCGTGCTGTGCCCTTTCCTTGTGAATATACCTCTAAGTGAGATTTGGAACTTGAAAGATCCTCCTTAATTTGCCATTAGATAGTTACTGAGTCTGGAAATAAAATGTGGCTGGGGATGCCTGCTTAGGCATGACTCCCCTTTAACGCCTTAAAAGCGACAGCAATTCCGCCGCAGTGCGTGTGTTCTAAAGGGTGGGCGGGGCTGGGATGGCCAACGGTCATTTGCAGCACCATGGAGGGAGAGCTCCGAGCATGGAAGGGGTTAATGAAGCAATGGAGGCCTGTTGTTCCTCCTTTCTCTGATAGCAACAAGTCAGCGGGGTGTGCAAAATGGTCGTAGTCATACATATGAATGAGGCTGCAGGCTGTGCAGCCTCCTGTGAATGTGCATTTCCTGCAGTGCAAAATGAACAGCAAATTGCAAACCAGTCAGTGTGCAAAAATCATGACGAGTGCTTTGCGTCTTGTGTTTTGGTTATTGAGCCTCAAATGTCCAAAATAATTAAATTTTATAAATGAAAATAATGCATTACTAAAAATGGTTTAGTATCAAAGCAAAAGAGACACACTTGTCCACAAGATTTTTGTAAACTTTCAGGTATGGGAAATAAAGTATAGGTAAATAAACAATGTGTCCAGGATCATACATTTTCCGGCACGTTCCTGAGTACAAAACAAGTCATCAACTGGCCAGTAGACTCCATTGCTTCCCATGAATTCTTTCTGTTGAAAAGTCATGACTCTTCAAAAAATGCAAAGTTATCTACTAATTATTATTGTGTTTTTGGTGCATGGGTAATCCCTTTTTTATCAGGTCGGATGTTAGCCAAAACCTTTTGATTTTACTAAAACTGCACACAATATATATGCTTAGAGGGGGTTACAGCCAGCCCCCTTCTTCTATTATAGTGCTGTGTCATTCACATTTTTCTTCAGCCCACTGCGGCTATTAGCTAATTTTACAGTAAGTGACATCACTGCTCTTTCACAAGGTTCACGTCCGCACACCGAAGTTCTCTTCGGTGCCAGGGACTACTATGGCAGTGTGTGCTTTATGACACCAGAAACAGTTTTGCTTTTATCCATGTCTTTATACTGGTGATGGCCCAGCATTTCCCTCAATAATAAAGTTTTACAAACAGACGAAACAAAATATACCAAGCACTGAAACAGTCAAAAGGATGGCAGCCAACACCAGACCTGTTTGTTGTGGAGAAGTGTGGCTCACTGGTTAGAGCGGCAGACCCTGAGGCAGAGGTCTGGCCCGGGACCAGAGTTCCCGTCGCGGCAGGGTCTTGGGCTCAATGTCCTCGGACCTGATAATTCTCGCCTCGGTGCCTATTCCAATCATGGAGTCCCACTCTGCAACTCTGGGCAATAGCTTGCTTAATCTCCACAACGGCCCCCACAACGCTAGGATGCCTGGCTTCACCTTGGGGGTGCCCAGGAGTGGACACCTCACAGGAACAGGCCAGGAAGGGTTGCACAGTGGTATTCGAACAGCGCTTAGAGACCCCTGGGTGATAGGCGCTGTACAAGTGCAAATTACATTACATTTTGCCAATGTAATGGCTTCTGTTTGTTGCGTTTTTAATGTATCCTCGAGCCTTTTCCACCCAGTCTGACGTAAAAAATAATTCGCGCCTCTTTCCCAGCATCCTGAATGCAGGTATTGGATTTTCTCCGATCCATATTCAAGACATGTTCCATTTCTGGTTTTATTTTGATTCAGATTAAACACACTGTTTAATAAACATTAAAGCGAACCACAATAGCCCGAGTTAAAATCTATGTCGCCAGGGTAAGGCGTGCGTCAGTGCCGCGGACAGGCTGATAAGACCCAATATTTGTGGATGCGTCCTCACTCCACTCCGGGTTCACAGAAATGATTAACGGCTGCCAGCTGCGCCCGTCTGCACTGCCGCAAACAGGCTGGTAACCACTGCCGGCGTCACAGATTGGCAATTCACACTTAATAAAGCCCCGCGCGCTGCGCGCCTGCTGTTTGTGAAACTGAGTCAAATGCAGCCCCGTTATAATCTGAAAAATAGATTTTAGTTTGCGTTGGAGTCACAGCGGGAATGGGAAGGAGTTTCTTCCTCGGCCTATTTTTAATGCCCGTGGTTCAGCAGCAACATCCGATGCCTTCATCCTTAGTTGGTTGAGGGCAACTATTTGCTGCAAATTCCGAATGATTCGAATGTTTAGAAAAATCAGATTCATTGGTTTTTTAGCACTAAGGGGCGTATTTCAAGCCCCGATCACCCCAGGAACGTCACTTTTAACGAGGTTCCTGTGGCAATACGGGCTTTGCCTTATTTACAAGACGGAATAAGCCACTACAAGGCAGCATTAGGCCGCTTAACGTGGCTTAACGCTGCCTTGTGAATAAGGCACCCTTTCACGCTATACTTGGCGTGAAAGGGGCAGGTAATGGGTGTTGCGGTGGGCGTTCCCACCACACCCATTTATTTTGACTAGCCCCATATTTACAAGGGCGGCGTAAATATGGGGCAGCACCAAAATTAAGACCAGAGAAACCTGGCATTGGTGATAGGCAGATACATTTGTTGACTGGAGAAGTCATCTTGAAAAGAAGGTTTCCTCCACTACAAGCAACGCATGGTACATAAAAACAAGTGAATTCCTAACTTTTTAAATACAGACTAGTTAAAGTACAACTTTTTCAATTCTTAAAGGAAATGTTATATGCTTTTTGATTTTTTATATCTGTGAAATAAAAAGATACCCATAATGTATCACAAAACGTTATAACAGTGCTAAATTATGTTGTCTGATGCCATTAAAATATCACACTGTATTATAGTGTATTAATACTACATGGCTTCCATGCTTTGACAGTTGTTTTTTTTATTAGATATTTGTAAGAAATCCAGTGCGGGTCACATCCCTACCTTGGCAGCCTTATTGAGGTGTTTTTGCAGATGTGAATGCCTTGACATCTAGTTAGTTGCCCCAAACTCTTGAATTCGACTTGTCAGTTTTGCCAGGAAGGGAATGTAGTGCGGTTAGTTAATGTTTAGTTGTAATCTGCATTTAGTGCAGCATGATATCTGGATCGGTTAATATGGTTAACCTCCCTCAGAACAAGTCATAATCTTGGAAAAAGAACAACTGAGAAACGTTCAGTAATATCCCTCCAACCCAAACCTAACCTGCAGGTCCTTCTGTGATCTGAAACTAACAAGCAATTAAAACTTTCTAAAATTATTAGAAAACATGCCATCCATTATCACAAAACACACCAGAGCAGATGGTTCACATTGGTTTCATACTTATGAGAGCCTTACATCACATTTGCACCACGCAAGGCTCGAAGTCAGATTTATAAAGACCCAATGTGTGGCTTTGACTGGCCTCATAAATCTTGAGTAAGGCAATCCAGGCAAATCGTTGTGCCGCCTTACTCTGCGCAAGGTAGGCGTTGCAGTGGGTGTTCCCATGCAACTCCCATGCTTTTATGTAGCATGCCCAGATTTACAAGGACTTGTAAACCTGGAAATGCGTCAACATCTTACACCTCTCGAGGTGAGGCGTAACGAGGAGAAACAGCTCTATTTCGCCTTGTTATTTCCTCTTTCGATGTGTGCCGCATCCTGCACTACACATTGAAAGATCAAATAGCCTCTCAGGATTGTGCAGGAGAGTACCCCTTGCACAAAAACAATCCTGCCAACAGCACAGGCACCCTTGTACCGTGGTGAAAGGGTGCCTGTGTTGGCGCTAGGCTGAGGAAATGGCCCCAGCGCAGGGGGAAAAGACAGGAATGCACTGTATTGGATAAATGCATTGAATTCCAGCCCTTTCGCTTCGGCATAGGGCAGCACAGCAAGGTGACTTTTAGTGCTGTCCTACACCAAATCCCCATAAATGAGAGCCAGAATTCACAAGTAGCAACCAATTTACTTCTGATTTCGTGTCTGCAGAAGGTATTCACAGGGTATGCGACGTTTACGACGCAACCATTACAACGTCGTTCCATTACGACGCGGTCATAACAACGAAAGTTGTTACAACGAATTGCACTGGGGGGGCGCTCAAGGATAGTAAATCATTTAATTTACTATCCCAACACCTTCCCTACTATCCCCGGGGACTGGTGTTGGAATAGTAAATTTAAATGTTTTAATTTGCGCCCCCCCAACGCAAGTCGTTGTAACGACTTGCGTTGTTACAACCGCGTTGTAATGGAACGCGTTGTAAAAGTGTGCGTCGTAATGACGTACATCCATTCACAGTGCAGCATTAGCATGCCTTTCACCCTCCACCAACCTCCTCAGTTTGATCACTGTTGCCTCCCTCTCAGGATTTACACCAGGGTCCGAAAATTCGACCACGGAACCCGCAGTTTCACATGCTTCGTAAGGCAGCTCTTACCTTCATAAACACATATTCACCAGCTAATATTTACCCCTCGTTTCGTGTGAGTTGGAATCTCGACACTTCCCCAAAGCCTCATGATTGCTCCACAGCCAACCATTTGCCCCATGTTCCCACACTATGCGCATGTTTCATTGGCAGATTGTCCCACCACATCACCTGCAACATGAGCTTCACTTCTTCCATCTGTGTGGTCTACATGATACAATCTTTAAACAAGCAATAACTCTACCCAAGAACTGAGTTTGAGTCACTGCCATGTGACATGTAGGAAATCCTCCAAGGGCCCCTGAGGAAATCTCAACGGCCCTAAGGCATGGGTCTGAGTTTGTATTCCCTTCAGCAGCATACTTTTAGTGTGTTATAGTCTATGCAGTAAATGTAGCTGAACATGTCAAAATCCAGTCCAAATGACTATTTCTGGGTGTTGTTGGACAGCTGCCTCCCACCACTTGTGGTATGTTTCCCCAATATCTACTTCCCAACGTGACCTCAATCTGGAAATGGGACCTCAAATATTGTTGATCAGAGTTCTATCAAACATGGAGTCTACTTTTTATTAGGACCTCTGGCAACAGCCTATTCTACGAGGCAAAGCCTGCTAGAATCGGGGTATCTCTTGGCATATGGCCTCATACCACTTGTCTAAATTGAAGGTACTTCCTGTACCAGTCGGTTCACACACCTCGATCAGGTTTTAACTTTCCTTAACTCCACACATCTTCCACGTGGGAAAATCCTGTGATTCTGTCATGCTTCAGTGACTGAATCTTTTCAGATACCCTAGCTCCCGCGTGGTACTTCTTCTCAACAAGTGGATGAAAGTTCCCCGGACTTCGGCCTAGTTTCTTCATGGCCGTCTTTTATACCTGAACTGTCACAATCTGCGCTGGGAGGCACTTGGGAGGAGTAAAACCATTTAAGGATGCTAGGTGTTCCGAGTCTTCCAAAATATGTCTGCCAGCTCAGATTGAGGGCTTCTGTTGACATGTAAATGCCCATTCAGTCGCTATGCAGGATATTCAAGTAGGATAATTTCAGCAACATAATCGTTTGTGCAATGATGTCCTCCCTAGTAACAATAAAGGTAACGACTGCCAGTGTCTTAGGTTGTTCTTAAATACCAACAGGGCCCTGTACAGATTGGCATTCATCACATACATCTAAAGGGCGTATTCGCAAAGGTAAAATTACACATGATTAAATCTACACGTGTAAGTTTACTCTTACACTTTGTGATAAATATACTACTTTTGGCTATTCACCATTTCTGAGTGTAAATTTCTTACACATTGTAGACTTACATGTCAACAATAGCACCCCATACTAAAAAAAATGTAAACTATTTATTTTGACTTTTTAAACATATCTTATATTTATTTTATTTGTGTATTTTAAATATAGAACACAAAATGCTGCAGTGTTAATAACTTAGGGGCTGATTTAGAGTTCAGTGGGCAGGTTACTCCGTCACAAACCTGACGGATATCCCGTCTGCCGTAGTACAAGTATATTATATCCAATGGAACTTGTGGGCCGGATAGCTATCAGGTTTGTGACAGAGTAATCCATCTGCCGAACTCTAACTCAGGTCCTTACTTGTGAATTAAGGGTCTGAATATGATGTTTGGGGGACTTCAGTCCGCCTACACTGGGGTCGATTAGGATGCCGTCTGGAACTGTTCCGACCGAATCGGTTTCAGAACTGTTTCCGACCGACTTTGGTTCTGCGAGTCGGACCTACCGATTACAATGCTTCCGGACACTATTTGTCGGACTCACATTGACTTGAATGATAGCCTGTGTTCCGAACGAGAACACAGGCTCCCATTGCAAAAAGGTATCTCTTATGATAAGTGTTATGCACAATGGCAAAGCTGTCTATACACTTAGTCAGTCTGGTAATAAATTTGCATAGTTTATATGAACATAAGTAAACAACTTTTACAAAGCATCTGAAATATTTACATACATAGTATAACAAGTGACGGTGTGTCCCAAATGAATACATAGAAAAGAACTCTGTGCTACAGGGCGGCACACTCTTAGTTTGTCTGTGAACCCCAACTTCCCGATTGCCACCAGGGTTGTAGATACAAGATACTATTCCAACCTATTTCTGACACTACGGACTCCTTGCATGAACACTTGACTTAACTAAGGACATATGGTTAATGACGCTGTGACAGAGTTTAATTACAGAAATAGCAAGGTTGTAAGGTTGAACTTAACATTGGGTCACATGATCTAACATCAAAAATGTTCTGATCAAAATTTACATATTTATGTGAAAACATTGTTACCTTACCGTAAATGCACTGCTTTTTCAATACCAGCTACAGTGTGAGACATTATTCTGTAATTACATTCGGAGAGCTTCAATGCAACCAAGATCACATATATGGTCCATGTGATTTTGGATGTCACTCTGTGTTTTGTGTGAGCTATGCTTTGTGAGTTAGGATTCAAAGTACGGCTCTTACAAATATTTTTTAATTTAGACGTATGAACATATGTCTATTAGGGAGTTTCAGAGTGATGGGCTGTTCCATTCCTGTTGTCACAGACATTATCGGAGGCGAGACAACCTAAGAAAGCAGCCACACTAGTCCATTATGATCGCGGACGGACTTGAGTACGTCCGCGACCATAGAGGAGGAGGGAACCTCCGCATGGCCTACGGAGTTCCCTCTTGTCCAATTAGGATGTGACCGCCACCCTGGCGGTCACATCCTCTATTTTTACCATTGCGGCGGGTGCGGCTTCAAGCTGCACCCGTCACAATGGTAAAAATGCATACATTGCATTTGTATGCAGAAAGTGGCAGGCACCGTGCACTGCCTGCCGATTTCTGCATACAAATGCAGGGGGGTACCATAGGTACCCCCCATGTGCTCCCCCCACCCCCCTTCACCCAGGGGGCCAGTAATGGGCCCCCGCAGTGAAGTTCCATATGCTTTTCCACGGCGGAAAACCAGCCGCAGAAAAGCATTTTTTAAAGCCCATCCTAATATGTCTGGCGATGTCTGAGAGACACCGCCACCATATTAGAGCTTTTCCGCCGCGGTTGTAAGCCAACCGCGGCGGAAAAGCTGCGGACGGAAACCAGGAACCACCAGCCATCCTAATGTGGCAGTGGGTCTTTTGTGGGTCCGCCGCGGTTTTTCCGCATCCTCCGGGCCGGCGGTGGCTTTCGCTGGCTCGGAGGATGCGGAAAAACCGGAAACGTAATAGGCCACATAGTTAGCTGACATAGGGGCTGTGTGTGAGCCTGGATCAATGGGCAAACCGGGTGACTGGCATCTGTCGGGAAGTAGAGGGACATAACGGTAAGTGCCATTACACAATGGCGTATGTGAATTGCACCCCGGTCATATCTGCTGCTCCTCTCACCATTATTCTCCTTCTGAAGATATTTGGTATTAGATCCATAGGTAATTCTTCCCTTAAAGTTGCATTTTGGTGATTGGTACACCTTGTTTTTTGTGATTGAGGGACTTTATTGCCGGGCAAAATTGATACGCGGGAAGTAGATCAGCTGTACAGCTTGCTCTTCTATAGAAAGAAATCAAGGATTAAACTGAATGACAGGCTGCTACAGCATAGTAATGGTTCCCAACACTGGTTATTGCTCCTTTTCTCTTGGGAGGGCGAAGATTCCATCTCTTTAGAAGCCTTCCATAACTGCCTAAGAGACACCGCAGGCTGGTTACATCGGAACTCCCTCCAGTTTAACTCCTCGAAAACCGAGGTTCTGTTCTGTCCCGCGAGCCGCATACCCCGCCCTCTGCCTGCTGAGTTTTGGCCCCCGGAAAACACTAACAATCCGCTACCTGTTACCAGTGTCCGCAATTTGGGCGTCATGCTAAATCACCAACTGAGCATGGAAACGCAGGTTTCAAGAACAGTCGCCACCTGCTCAGCCCTTATGCGCTCACTGCGCAAAATCCTGCCTCTATTACCACCTTCAGCCCGAGCATTGATAGTCAGGTGCACTGTTCTCAGTCGCCTTGACTACTGTAATGCCCTCCTGTTTGAATCTCCTGCGACATTGCTGGACAGACTCCAACGAGTTCAATCAGCTGCAGCCAAACTGGCTTTTGGCTGGACCAGGAGATCCTCGACCACCGCTGCCTTGGCCGAGCTGCACTGGCTTCCTTTGAAGCAACGTATTGCCTTCAAAGTTCTTAGCCTGGTCTTCAAGGCCCTACACGGTGTAGGACCTAGACCTCTCCAACGTCTGTTCTCGTGGTATATTCCCACCAGAACACTTAGGTCCGCAACCGCTTGCCTTGTTAAAGTACAGAGATGCAAGAAGGCCAGGATAGGAGGAAGATCCTTCAGAGTAGCTGCGGCCAAGTTTTGGAACAGTCTGCCTGCCGATATTCGTCAAATCCCTCACCTCCTACCCTTCAGGAAGCGAATCAAAACATGGCTCTTCCCCTCTAAGTTCTAGCTCACCCCTCTGAGTCCGCTTGCCCTTAGTTCACCCTCTCGCCTGAAAACCTCAGGAGTAGTTACTAGCGCCAGGATACCTGCCAGGTGACAGTCGCGCTCTATAAATATTTTAAATAATAATAATAAATAAAATAATTATCTTATGTTAACATTATTTGGTATAGCACATGGCTCACCCGGACGCATCTCGGCTCTGTTGCGGATCCTGACAGGAAGGTGCAACCCAGGGAAAATCAGTTTAAGTAAGCTTTTAGTAATTTCCTAAATTTACAGTTATTCTATTGTGTACGTCCTACAATGTTCGATTTCCCCAGAGTTTTGAAAACAGTGCATCCCCTCCATTTACACCTAGTTCTTAGACAATGCAGTGGACATGAGGAAGATACCAATGTTTGTAAAGAGCGGGCCCCTGAATCTTAGTTAAAATACCAGGACAGGGAAATACAATTTTTTGGAAACAAACTTGGCCAGAGTAGATTAAAACATCATACAGACACCAACCACATAGCTTTAACTTAAACCCAGCAAGAATTTCTTATCCACCATGGCCGATTATGGATTAATTCAATTGGTCACTCTTCCCACACATAGAGCTGGACACATGCTGGACCTTATCTGCTCTAATCTCTTGACCATCACAGTTAGGGGCCCAAGCCCAGTGGTATGGTCTGATCATTACATCATTCCATTCTCTATTCTCATGTCCCACCAGGATAGACCCACGATATTAGCCAAGGAGTATGGCAGAAATTGGAGCAAGATCTCCCTGGAATGCCAACTGGAACATCTTCCCTCTGTTGATCCTCCAGGAGCTATGGACCTGGACTCACTCCGTCTTGAAAATCTTAAAGGGAAACAATTTTAAAAATGTTCAACATTTGATCTTTTAGCAGAGAGATTTTCAAACACATCTTTCTTTTTACATAAACAGTGTGGTGCCTATTAGTTTGTGCTATTTACACACAAATTTTCAATTTTTTAGCGGCTGTTCATACTTTTGGCTGGCTCTACCCAAAAAGTCTTAATCAATAATAACATTTTTTAAGAAAGCACCCATGTGACATAGTTAGAAATAGAGCAGTGTGTATATAGTTTAGGTCTATTGTATTCATGCTACAGACCTTAATGAACCCTCCACCTAGAAGTACTGATTCGGTAATTGCCATTCATTCCTATGGGCCTAGAGGCCCATAGGAATGAATGCCAATTACCGAATCGGTATTTACCGATTTGGTAAAAGAGGGAAACATTGAAGGGTGGCAGGGTGTCACTTTGACACCCTGTTGCACCCCTCAATTGTGTATGGGTGCACATGTTGCAGACATACATGCCCAAAGGGCATGTATGTCTGCAACATGGCACTGTTCGAAAAGCCAAAAAAATGCTTTTTCCAAAGTTTTCATTATTTACCACCAACTTGTAGTTGGTGGTAAATAACGAATCCTAAAAGGGGAAAAGCACTCATTTGAGTGCTCCCTACATAGCAAAATCAGTAATTTACTGATTCAGTATTTTAAGGGATCGGTAATTTACAGATTCCTTAAAATACCGATTCGGTAAATTACCGAATCAGTAAAATGCCCAGCTACATCTCATTTTCCAAATACGGGTCGGTAGCGGCCAAAATTACCGAATTTCGGCTGTTACCGACCAGTATTTGCCTACCTACATCTGGCCCTCACTCTTTAATTGTTTATTCATAATACCTGTTTATCAATCAAAATTTGTTCTTCTTTTTTATCTTTTGTCTTATTTCGCGATGTGAGGGCAGCTGTTCTGCGGCCTGGATTTTCTTAATTTTTCACTGGAGACCTATTTCATTCTGTGAAAAATCGATACTCTTATTTACCATAATTTATATCTAGTGTAGTCCAACATTTTATGTCTCTCCGTTTTTGTGTTTATCTTTTGTTTTCTGTAGGAAAATTGAATGGGGAGAACTTTGTTGTTCCAATGTTCTTAGCTTAAATTATAAAACATGGACCCAGTTGTATTAGTCATTCGCTACAGTTATTTTAGGAAAGACACTCTATATATATTAAATGTTAATTTTTGCCAATGGGTTTAATAACTGGTATCTAGGTTTTTCGTGCTGTCTCAATTCAAAGTCGCTTTTCTAAAAGGGTATTGTTCTGTTCCAAGCTGTAATTATTTAAGACATAACTTTAATTTACTGGTTAAATACTTGGTACGCCATTGTTCCAGTATTTTAAGCCAGATTTCGTAACCTAACTTCAATTTTGTTCGCTGTAGTTATTCACGAAAAGGATACTCAATATGGATGTTCTGTCTTACCCATGAGTTCGTTATATGATGTAAGGATCCTTTATTCCATTTCGGCTAAGAATCATTTTTTTGGGTCAGTTTTGTCCTATTCCAGGCTGTAAATGTCAAGGACATAATTTTGAGTTGCTAATTTAATTTATATCGCAACATTATTGAATCTTCTTCTGTATTTTACTCTATGTGATTTCATTACTATGCAATCTAAGAAAAAATTCCTTAATTTACATTTTAAACATTTCAGTTTATTGTGATCGTATTTCACTAATTCTTAATGTGGCACAGGTCTATGTGATAATTTCTTCTGATTTTGACATATTTAGGGGGTTTCTTTTAGCGAGCACGATATCCTCCAGGCACACCCGATATCGCGACCGGCCCGGCTAGGTGCTGACCTAAGTCTGACACCATCACCAATCCTGACCACGGACTGCCACGCTCGTCAAGTCAGCGCACCCGCTATCGGATTCCCTATGTTTTATTGTTGATGCTTTTATATTTTCTGTGCTGCATATTAACTCCCTTATGTGTGCCCACTTCTTAAATAGTATGCCATACCTTCCCTGATTTGTAAAACTATCGCATTAGTTGTGCTTTATATTAACGAGTATGTATCATTACCTCATTATACCTTCCTACATAAAAAGATTAACAAAATAGTTACTATTAGTCGCAATGTTACGCTTACCTTTTGTATTATCGGTCTGTACGTCTCTGTACGCCTCCTATCATTAAGATCAAAGGATTGCTCGCGTTGGTTTCCCTTTTTAAGCAGCGTTCTATCTCCGGACATGCGTATTTGTTAACTGCTTCCGGTGTTAAACATACCAGTTCCGGAGTTGCATTTAGTGCATATTTGGCGCCATCTTTGTTTGGGAAGAGGGAACTTTCTGTATTCTAGCGCATTTATTGTTTACATGCACTGATCTTATTCGTATGTTATAGGCCTAAAGTTACATATCACTACAGCCGGTATTATTTTTTATTTTTTTAAAAGGTTCAAACTCAGGCATTTAATTTCGTTCAACACAGACTGGGGTGCAAGTTAAAAAAAAATCTTTATATATAATGATGGTATTTGCAACCAGATAGCTTTAAGAGTCTAATGGAATCTGGTTTCCGATTTTAAAATGATACGACAATTTTATTTCTTTCTCTTTCCCACAGGGTGGACTGATTTTATGACATATAAATATGCCTTAAGTGTTGGCCCATATGGTTAAAGTTGTTGGAATTAATAGAAAAAAAGATTTCTCTAAGCGCTTACTAATCTAGAGTAATTTGCAGCACTTCCCGTTTTTACATGGAGGTCTCTTAGTTATAACAGGCATTTTAGTTTTCTTTACTGACCTCTTGGTACATATGTTAGTGGTTTTACTAGAGGTCTTTTAGTTATAACAGGCATTTTAGTTTTCTTTACTGACCTCTTGGTACATATGTTAGTGATTTTACTAGCTATTCTGGTCCCAAAGTATCTCATAGTTGACATTGTTATACACTTAGATAGCCTCTCAATTCATGTATTAGTAAATATACTTGATAGCCTGATCCCAGGGTATCTCTTGGTTGAGGCCTTTAGTTGCTGTTTCTAAGGTATAGATCCAGTATACTTCCCTACATTTCCTAATGGACTCTGTTGTACTGCCTGGTCTTGCTTTAATTTTCTCTATAACATACCACTGTATATCATCTGGGGTATGTTTATGGTCCAAATAATGTTGCACAATTGGTGCTGTCATTTTTCTATTTCTAACAGCTGATCCATGTTCCGTCATTCTTGTGCTTACTGCTCTACCTGTTTCGCCTATGTAACCTAGGTTGCACAGGCAAATTAACAGATATAATACATCTGTTGTTTTACAGTTTGTTAGGGAAGTTGATGATATTTGATGGCCATTTACTTCTACTGACATAGATTCAATTGCTGTGGAGCATGATTTACAGCTGTTACATTTGTAATTTCCTACTACTGGATTTGGGCCTACTATGCTGCTTTGTATGCATGATGTAGTTGATCGCATTCTTGATCTTACTATGTGATCTTTTATATTTCTATTTCTACGGTATGCAAAAAGAGGTTTTGGTGTAGGTGTCTCCGCATTGGGTTGATCGATATTTAAGATATTCCAGCTAGAACATACTGCTTTTTTTTTTTTTTTTGCAGAGTTTTATATAGCACGAACTAGACCCGAACAGAATCAGGTATCAGTGCGCTTTACATATCACCAGTTACGTTACATGAAGACACACATTCATTTTAGGCACGGGGAGATTAAGTGATTTGCCCAGAATCACAGGAGGTTTGGCGTCGTTACCGAGACTCGAACACAGATCCCCAGGTCCGAGGTCGAGCGCCCTAGCCGTTAGGCCAACTCCTCTCCCCAGCTAAATGAGCTTGTTTCACTGGCTCATTTATCATGCTATGTCTGGTTACAAAGACTATAGATGTGTTAGTTTTAGATCTTTCATTATGGTGTAGTTGCTGCCTATCATAGAATCTTGCTCTTTTGTAGGAGTCACGAATTAAGCGTTTAGGGTATCCACGAGCTTGGAATTTCTTTTTCATGTTTTCTGATTTGATATCAAAGTCAGTAATGTTAGTGCAGTTACGCCGCAATCTTAGAAATTCACCAAAGGGTATGCTATCTTTTTGTGTTCTTGGGTGGTAGCTATCGTAGTGCAGCAATGTATTGCGTGCTGTGGGTTTTATATATAGATCTACAAGAAGATGCCCTGCTTTATGTTTGATGGACACATCATGATATTCCACGTGACTATTGCTGATGCTGTGTGTGAAATGGATATTTGCATCGCTTAGATTTATCCATTCCAAGAATTCATTTGGTTTGTCTACTAAATCTAATCTGGCCATGAGGAAGATACCAATCAGCAATGGCTTTTTGTTAGCTTGTATTTACAGCATTCAATGCTGAGTGTATCTTATATTGTTGGTCTTACAGGACTGTGCTAAGAATAGCTGCAGTGAGCAGACCAGTCATTCTACCAAAGGACAGGAGCAGCCACAGTGTCTTGGTGTATTCTCAGTTCAGTGAACTGAAAAACTGAAATTTATTTGCATTGTAGATACCCCTGACGAAGGGAATAAAATTCCCGAAATGCATTGGGTGAAGAATATGGAACAAAATAAGGATTAAAAAGAAGAGTAATTGGTAAACTCGATTTATTGGATTCATACAGTCCAGGATTTGGCTGTGCAGCCGGAATGGTACCCAAATGTGGTTCCTTCGTGTTGAGCTTTAACCAATGAAGTCACATCTTGGCATGGAACAGTTATGTTATGTTAATCAAAATGTATATAGCGCACGTACACCGAGAGGTTTCTTGGCGCTTAGCTTTGGACCATATCTATGCAGCAACAGATTACGCATGAGCGTGCTCAAACAGCCAAGTCTTGCGCATTTTTCTGAAGCCCAGGAGATTGTTACATGACCGTATCCCCAACGGTAGGGAATTCAAGAATTTGGAACCCAGATAGGAAAACCTGCACCCTCCCTGGTGTTTGAGCTTAAAGGTGGGGATGGTTAGCAGCTGGAGGTGTGCTGAGCGCAGGTTGCGGGACGGAACATGTCTTGATATGAGGTAATTAATAAATTTAGGACTCCTGCAGTGAAGGGCCTTAAAAATTAGGCACCCTGTCTTGAAAGCTGCACGTTGGGCGACAGGGAGCCAATGAAGTTTTACTAGTAAAGGTCTAGCAGATTGCCATTTTTGTTGTTTGTAAATGAGTCTCGCAGCTTGATTCTGCACCATCTGGAGACGTTTAAGTAAAGATAGTGGCAAACCGAGGTAGATTGAGTTCGAGCACTGAAGCAGTCATCTTGCTCAGCAGCCAGGCCACACCTGTATTTTTCCATCTGGCCACATTCTGTGATACCAAGCACCTGATATTATATCGTTTTACAATTTCTCCTTCTTGGACAAAATATAAAATATGTAGAAACAGACGAAATACATGTATTACATAATACTTAAATTTTGGACATTTGTATTTGGTTAGGTTGGTTAGGTCAAGGCGAGTTCTGAAAAAGATTGTGCACCCTAGAAGACTGGATGTGGTTTAGTGAAGACTTGAAATAAAATAAATGCATTAAATGAGGTAACAAGCTAGAGATTTGCTGGGCTTTGACTACTTCTCATTAATTGAATCCCAGCGCTGTAATTCCCCGTGTAATTGCACGTGTTCAGCGTCACATATCAGCCTGCCTAATAGGCTATTACATCAAATCATCTGCCTCAGAAGCAGTAATGAAGGTGATTGTTGTGATAATTGGATACATAAAGCGGATGCGCCAACCGACCTTTTCCTTCCTCTCTTTAGGGATTCAGAGATGGCAAACCTTACTGCTTACATGAAAATTAGAATTTGAAAATGAGCAGCGCTATAAATATAAGGATGGCGCCAACATTAGTAACTATCCGCAAACCACAAATGCGATGAATCCACAAGTCCTCTAGGGCAAAGGGGGTTTTCTTTCACTTTTCACTTTTCACATATTTGATAAGTTAATTGCCTATCTGTAAAAACGAATTCACACTGCATTTCACAAGGCACGAGGAGCTGTATTATAGTAAGGGCGAACTGCCATGGCGCACCTTTATGTAGGAACGCTGGGCGCAAACAGGGATAGTGCACTCTATAACTGATAATGCGCTGGCATCAGGGCAGCGACAAACCTTTGCTGCCCTGGGTCAGGACATTAGTGAAAGATGGGCCGGCATATTGAAGTAGCCAAGCTGCCATGGGAGAAGAGTTGGCCTAACGGCTAGGGCGGTCGACCTCGAATCTGGGGAACCGGGTTCGAGTCTCGGCAATGGCGCTGAACATCCTGTGACTCTGGCCAAATCACTTAGGGTTCGATTCTGATCCTGGAAAAAAAACGTCCGTACGATTCGTATCTGGAGCCCTCTCCGTACGAATGAATCGTAAACATGCCGTACGACCCGACGAGTACGATCCGGACCGGGGTATGAGGACGCGATTCGTATGGTCCACGTCACGTATGGGCGATTCGTACGGTAAAGCACACAATCACATACACACCGTACGGTGCGTACACCCCATGATCGCGGGGTACGGTCTGTACCCCTGCGATCGCAGGGTGTACGCACCGTACACCCAGCGAACATGGGGGACGGTCCGTATACCCCATGATCGCGGGGTACGGTGCGTACACCCCATGATCGTGGGGTACGGTGCGTACACCCCATGATCGCAGGGGTACGCACCATACCCCTGCGATCATGGGGTGTACGCACCGTACCCGGGGGTGGCCGTTCCGTACCTGTTTCGAGGCGAACTCTGCTTTTACGGATGTTTTCAGCTCCCATAGAAAAAGGGTCGTACGGTGCGTACCCGACACGAATCGTACTTGCTGGGTCTGAAAAACCAGCCGCGAGCCATACAGATGTCGCGTACAGCGAGTTCTGAGAGAGATTCGTACGGGGTTTTGAGTCGTACGGTGTCTGTACGATTCGTACGGAGTCCAGCTCCTGGTACGAATCGTACCTCGTCGTACGTACGGGGGACGTTGCAGGGTACGATTCGTATGGGAAAAACGCTCCGAACGGCTATTCGGAGCGGTTTTTCCCGAATCGGAATCGACCCCTTAATGTAGCCTTGCCTTACAGAAATGAATGTGTGCTCATGTATCGCAACTGGTGCTCCTGTAAAGTGATCAGATACCCGATACATTCAGGTCAAGTTTGCACTATATAAACCTCTGTTATAAAATAATAATAATAATTTACGTTGCAGGCAGACTCTGGCCTGCACTTTTAAGGTGTACAGAGATTCTACTGCAAGCGGGTGTAGTACGTGACTCTACCCACTTGCGGGGCATGCCTGGGCAGTCCATGGGACCCCCTTTCCACCTTGAAGGGTTTGCCCTTGTGGAAGGAGGTGCATTAAGTGTGCTCCACCTCTTTATAGCACATAGTCAGTGCGCCTCATGACGGTGCTATCGGTATTACAGAAGGGGCTGCACAAGCATCTGTGGCCTCTTTTGTAATAGACCCCAGGGGTACAGAAAATGGGCACACATTCCTGTTGCACCCCTGTATCGAGTTCCCATGTGTCCATTCAAAAACGGCAATGGAGTGCGCGCAAGGTAAGTGTTTTTCATTATTTATTTTATATTTCTTATCCCGTCGTATGTCATTCTCACCCCCACCCCACCCCCGCACCGCACTTACTCGCACAGACCGGCAGCTGAAATGATGTAAATTCAAAGCACACATCTTGATGTTTCACCTGTGCATTTTTAGGCTTTTCCTGTGCAGAGCAATAAGCCTGTCTACACGAAAGGGTCACTACTTTTAATGAGAGAAGTGTAGGAATGATGGATCCTGGGACTATTGTCATTGGCCGCAGCTGATGTAACATTTCCTCATATAAATTTAAAAACATTATTCAAAAAATATATATTAGTGCAAACCAGGCAAGTTATGTTATCCTTGACATACCCTGGTCTCTAATTTTCCACAGTGTCTTGGATTGTTGGTTTTCTTTGATTGACAGCTGACCAAGGGCCCGCATGGGGAAGCCGCGTACCACCACAAAAGTTGTGTTTTTGGACCTCTCCTTTCTCATTTCAGAGGGCATTCCTCCACATGTGAGACTGTTTTTATCAATAGCGGTTGGAAATGTAAATGTTTGGACATTTGCAATTATCTATTGAATTTCTCTTTATATTTGGCTTCCAACTGTAAGTCAGTGTGCACAAAAACGTTTAGGAACAATACCAGCAGAATCATTTAAAATTATGGGAAAAACAAAATTCCAAGTGGTACAAACAATCTCTAGGTGTATGCTCATTCTTGGGTACATTTGAAAAAGGATAGCTTTCCGTCATACCTATTTTTTATTCATTCGATTTTCCTGTTTGAAGTTATACATGGTAGGTAAACAATGAAAAATCACTGAGAGAGCAGCGCGGTTGATGATTCTGCCTTGGGGTTTTTGGACAACTAACAAACAATATACATTTCTATCACCAGAGGAGCCTGGCGGTCATTTTTTATCTCAATGATTAGTTTCTTTGGGAGAGCTACAAAAATGAACCCTTACTGAACTCAGACATTTGTTTAGTTTTTGGAAATGTATACCATTCTGGATTTACCCATGTGTTGCCCCACAAACTGTAATTATTTAAAATGATGCAGAAATGAAAAATATTGTCTACCACTAAGAAAGCTACAAAACTCGTGATGGAAAATTAGATTTGTTCTACTTCTGCCTGTTTCTGCAAGCTGGTGAAAGAATAGCAACCTTTTATTGGTGATATGTTTAGAAAAAAACAACATACTTTCGTTCAAATCATTTGTTTTCTATTTTTTGACAAAAAACAAAAAGCTTCCTCCTGTTGGCTGTTTTCTTAAGACTCTCCAGGATAAATCACAACCCTTGAGTGCCTTTAAATGGACAAAAGGTGGAAAAAATTAAGTCAATTCAGCCGTGATAACTTTTGCAGAAAAAAAAGTAATGAAGGCTTAACTGAAAGCTGTTCAAATGTCAAAAGTATGACTTACAACTAGAGGGGGTGGAACCCTGAGTATTTAAGGGATTAAATGCTCTCAACTGAGTGCCTCTGGAATCTAGAAACACCTTCAAAATCCTCTAAGACATGCATAATTTGTACTAGAGCAAAGGTGCAAGAGCCCTACACAAACATCCCTCTCAGTATGTGTCAAACAGACATATCTAATGAGATAACACAACTAATGTGAACTGACCAAGGTGCAGGCATACAAAACATAGTGGCTGCCCAGGGCAGTACAAGAGCTATGGTTCCAAAAGTCCTAAGTTCAGCCTTGTGAATGTAAACTCTTGGGCGATGTGGAGAAGTGTGGCTCAATGGTTAGAGCGGCAGACCCTGATGCAGAGGTCTAGTCCGGGACAAGGGTTCAATTCCCCGCCTCGGCGGGTCTTAAGCTCAAAAATTCCACGGACTTGATAATTCTCGCCTCGGTGCCTATTCCAATCATGGAGTCCCACTCTGCAACTCTGGGCAATAGCTTGCTTAATCTCCATAACGGCCCCCACAACGCTAAGGATGCCTGGCCTCCACCTTGGGGGTGCCCAGGAGTGGACACCTCACAGGGAAAGCCAGGATGGGTTCCACAGCGGTATTCGTAAAAGCGCCTTGAGACCCTTGCGGGTGAGTAGTGCGCTATACAAGTATCAATATACAATTTCTTTTTTTATAAAAGGCTTAAGAAAGAACTGGGGCCCCAGCAATCCAACAGCTAAACCCATAAGCACATGACTCAACCTCAGCTATTCCTTTGGACTTGGCACCTGAGTGAAATGCTTCGACTGAGCATGGCAGGGTTCCACCCACCACAATGCAATCACAGCTTCCCTTCTAATCACAGACCAACTGCTACATCCTTGGCACACAGCCAGGTAGAGAGGTACATAGCCACCGTAAAAAGACAATGAAGAACCAAGCTTTTCTACTGGCTGGACCCTGACCGCAGCGAAGGGGTGGTCGACATCCACAGTGTACAGCATGAGGCCCTAGCTGTTTTCATTTTGCATGATGAGTCTTCTCTCACTAACCAATTAACTATCCCCTTAGTTGCTTCCTTTATTTAGCCACTACCCCCTGCAATTTGTATTGAGATTAACTGTATGGTCACTATAAACGACTAACACACATAGTGGTGTAGATTACTGCTTAGTGACAACACACAGTGTCCGCCTCTCCAAGTGGAACATTAGCACTCTTTGTGCTTTATAAGCTAAGCGAAGGGATGACCCAACAGGAGGGTGCCACTCCGGGTGCCTCTTCTGAGTACTAGGTCTCAGGATCCCCAACTTCAACCCACACTTGTGTGCTGGGTACCCCTGATTTAAATATGTTGTTTAATCCTGAGCATGCTATATGTGAATCTGCATGGGCCTCAGGTACATGTAGCCAAATGTAGAGGGTTTTTCTTGACCAGAGATACCTCCTGTCCTCTGCACTAAATCTAAGCATGTATCTAAATCCAGGTGCATCTTGATTACAGGAGTTCAAACTGATTAGTAGTGGTTATCTTTAATGGATGAGAGGAGGATGCCATAGAATGACACATATAGCAAGTGGCAATGCTAATGGTTTTCCAATTGATACTTTGTGCCCACTGTAGCAGCTCCCTTTGTTATTAATGTAACACAGAAGATAATAGGAATGAAAGGTTTCCATGAAGTAAACAGCTTTGTGCATTGTAGTACCGTTTCCTGTTGCAAAAAATGTGCTATTGCTGTTGAATTTGCACAATGTTAATATGATCTATCTTAATTGAGAAATGTTGGACCTCTTTGGTGGCCTTTTGGGTTCTTGTGGCATTTAGCTGTACAAAATTGCTTGTTGTTTCCATTGTATTTATAATTGTCCTAAACAATCTACCCTTCACTTCATACAGACCGCCCCTCTCTATGGAAGCAATCGGCAAAGGCAAACTGAATTAAAATGAATAGGATAGCAAAAGCAAAGATGGAGATTTTAAAGCTCAATTAGAGTCCTGCAGTAGTGCTAGAAATGTGTTTGTAGGCCTGATTGCATTTCATCAGTGGTGTTCACCAGTAAACGTAAGGTGGAAATTAGGCCTAAGCAAACTAATAATTACCCTGGAGTAAAATAGCGGTAAACGCAGGGTTATGTTCCTTGCATGGTTCCACGTAATCTCATGCAACTGCCTATATTTAACAAGCTTCCACCCCATTCTCATCCAATGCCTATAAGACATCGGGATCCAAGAACGCGCAGTTCAATGGATCTGCTCCTTCCTGACTGGAAAGACCCAGTAAGTCAGCCAGGCACCATACACCTCGGGCGCCTGCGAGCTCATCTGCAGAGTTAGACAAGGATTCTCCCTGAGCCTGACCCTCTTCACTGCATACATGATCCCTATGGCCAGCATCATCTGCTCTCACGACATCAACATCCTCTCCTCCGCCAACGACACTCAACTCATTTTCTCGATGATGGACAAGACGCCCTGTGCCCAGATCAAGTTCAATGTCTGCATGACTGAAATCACCCATTGGACGAAGAGCAACTGTCTAAATCCGAGCATCGACAACACCAAAATTGTGAACTTCAGGTAGAACACATCACTGTGGGACTTCACCAGGTGGCTAACAGAGCTGGGACCGACAACCCACCCCACCACCCACCCAAGAACCTCAAGATCATCACTGACTGCAAACTCAACATGACCGCCCAAGTCAATGCCGTTATTGACTCATGCTTCCAGACCCTGAAGATGCTGAGGAAGATTTTAAACGTGCTCCCAATCAGCATTTGGAAAACCATCACGCACACCCTGGTGCCTAGCTAGCGGGGCTATGGGAACACTCTCTATGCCAGGATCAACAAAAAACTCACCAGAAGGCAGAAAACCACACAGAATTCGGCAGCCAGAATTACTCTCAGTCTCCCACGCCATACTCACATTATACCACACCTGAAGGAGCTCACAGGCTCGCCATTCACAAACGAGCACAATTCGAACTCCTCACCCTCACTATCAAGGCACTACTTGTTTAACACTGGCCCAGCATACTTCAACAATTGCACCTGCTTCACATATCTTCCAGACACCTCCGCTCATCCAGATTCCGACTTGCACAAATTCCAAGCATACGGAAAACCAGATCTGGCCATCGAGCTTTCTCCAAATTCTCTCCTAAAGCATAGAACGACCTACTGCTACACATAAGAGCCTCCTCCTCACTTAGGCCCTAGCTCTGTCTAGATTCATACCTGCTCAGTGCAAGGAAACCCTCCCGGGTGACAGTGCACTCACACAAATCATAATATAACAGCGTGTATAAAAATGTACCACCGCCCATCATCTGTGAACGTTTGTGTGAGGTCACTTCCTGTATCTCATTTGGACCAGTGATGCGCTATATTATTTACGCTACACTCATTATTTGGGTACCATGATGACAAGGGTTAGACCCTCCATCGTGGCATCTTTCATTATGTTCGTGTCTCGAGGATGGTAGAGCTCCTTTGTGAAGTTACTATGCTGAGTATTGGGATGATCACACCTGTCTCAAAGTACATGCCGCTAAATGCTGGAGAAACACACGTTAAAGTATTGCTAATCATATTAAAACAAAAGCACTAACAACACACAGACGGTTTATGAGGACATTAAAATCCCCTATATGAATAAATGACTCATAATTGCAGCTTGTGCTCTAAGCAAATTATGAGAGTGAATTGGATTTTGTCTCTCCCCGCCCTACAGCTAAACAACGAAGCCCAGCCATCTGCCACCTGGTTTGCTCGCACAGCCTATCTGCTCATTGTGAGACAGCAATGTATTCACAGTGGCTAATAGAGGGTGATAATATTTATGCAATATTTTTATGAACACAAATGGAACTGTGCCCAGACAGAGCTCAGAATTTCGGTGCATAAAACAGTAAGTGACGAGGACTGGCTTTGGACCAAGGAACCTAATAAAAGCTATTTTTTCAGAGATTTGATGAGAAGGAGCCATCGGGACTTGTCTGCTGTGGAAGGAAGCATGAGAGGAGGTGAATCAAAATCACTATTAGTGATGTTGTAGTTTGTCCAAAAGGGAGCAGATACTTCTAGCTATTGTAAGAATTCATGTTTCAGACTTATGTGTGGTGTCTGTTCTGTCTCACATTACAATGAACAAAGTAATGGTGCAAGTCTGAAACATCAATTCTTACAATAGTATGAAGCATCAGCTCCCATATGTTACGTTATGTACATTTTTACTATATATCATCAAAGTAGTGCCTTCTCTGAGATAAGGTTTGCGCTACTGGTACGTCACTTTTTCCCATATTAAAAGTGATGCACGGGCGGCGCACAGGGCTTGTAAATAAGCCCCAATGTGTGCAAACCGTATCTCAGTAAAGGCACTACTTTGGTGATATAAAGTAGAAATTTAACAGACACATTCAATCGAAGTTACCAGTGGGTTTATAAAACTCTGCATTGCATATCACCTAGCTACATGCAAAAGCTGCCTTACAAATACACATGACGTAACATATTATAACATGCAGAACTGTGGCCACCACCTTTTAGATCTAATGTGTGTTAAGAGTTAGTGAAATAAAGTTTACGAGAAGAGACCCATGATATTTTCATAGTTAAGTAAGGTCTGATAGTTAATGCCAATTGTTTATCCAAGAGTATGACGTGTGCAGTGCAAAATTTAACTTCTACAGGTAGATTTGCAATCTCATGTCCAGTGACTACCTACGCAAGTCATGTCTTCACTGGTTACCAGTCAGGAAAAGGTATAGAGGCTAACCATTGTCAACTAGGTCTTCCCCCAAGCTTTTTGCCTTCCTCCTCCATTTCTGATGATCTTGTTTTTGCTGTCCTTAGGACTCTGCACAATTTACAACTCCTAACCACTGCTAAAGTGCATGCTTTCACTCCTTAAAAGTAACCTTGCCTTATACTCAATTGCCATATTTAGTTTACTTATGAGTCCCTAGTAAAGTGATACTACATGTACCCAGGGACTGTAAGTTAAATGCTACTAGTGGGACTGCCAAACACGGAAGTCCTTTCCAGCCCGACTTGCTGCTGGGATTACACCGGATTCATTCCTTGCAGCGACCACAATTTATCCAGGTCCTGCCCACTCTACTTTATCGATTTACCCGATCGCCTTGGCCTTCTGAGACGTCCGACTCCGGCGCTCTGACCTGCTTTTTTTCAAATCTGCCCCAGAAGACGCCTGCCCGCTTCTGCTTTTCCGATCTACTTTGCCGATCCACTACCCCGCCACGCCTCGGCTCCCTACCTCCAGCACAACAACTACAGACAACCTTGTCCTGATGACGATCCCAAACTACTGAGGATCGAAACGCCGTTGACTCTACAGCGCAATAATAGGCGCATTCTCTACTATGGCTGCTTTTAAATGGTGATTTGAATTTATAAGTCACTTGATTCATTTTCTCCACTCAGCCACTCACTGTATGATACTTTCACCTATGTTCACATTGCGCCGCTCACGCTGTCCACCTTATCACTTGCGTCGCCACTGTTCACTTGTACATATTTGAGCACCAAGTGCATATCTGGTTGTCATATGATTTGTCTAATACAGTGCTGCTATAACTGTAGAACTATGACTGTGCATAATAATTCTTCTCAAATACAAGATGAATAACAACACAAGACCAATTGAATAACAGTCTCCTTTATTTTCGTTCTTGTAATGCTTTTAGCATACATACGTAATTGTCTACCAAATATTACCTGTTGGGATATTGTACTTTGTTTTACTAGTGGGACTGCAGCATTGATTGTGCCACCCACTTAAGTAGCCCTTTAAACATCTCTCAGGCCTACCATTGCAGCCAGTGTGTGCAGTTTTAAACAGCCATTTCGACCTGGTACAATAAATCTTTTGCCAGGCTCAAGCCTTCCTTTTTAATACATATTAAGTCACCCCTATGTTAGGCCCGGAAAACCCAGAGGGCTGGGTGCTGTGAATTTAAAAGTTGGACATTTACTTTTACGTTTTACATGTCCTGGTAGTGAAGAACTCTTAAATTTGTGTATTACTATGTAAGGCCTACCTCTCCCATAGACTAACATTGGAGTTACCTTATTACATTTAGTAAGCTATAATTTCCAAATGGGAACAAGTAAATAGATAATGTTTGGTGTTTTTGTAATTGTAATAAGAAATTCGAACTAGGTGACGTCGGATTTTAAATTGCAATTTTGAAAATGGCATTTTCAGAAAGTTGGCATTTCCTGCCTTAATCATTTAGAGCATGTAGCCTCTCCCTGGGTCACATGACTGGGTGTAGCTGATAGTTGGGCTTTGTGTATTCCTCCTAGATAGTCACAGATAATAAAGAGCTTAAGTGTGCCTGGATGGGCCATCACTGGCAGGTTGGCAGGGCGTAGCTGGACCCAGCCCTACTTACATTTAAATAGGCTGTGTCCTGCTTCTACACAAATAACTGCATACACCCTGTAGTTAGTTTGGAGCTATGGAAGGGAAGGCATGATGCCTGGGAACTTCAAAGGGAAACCTCTAAAATCGTCTCCTCCATTTCAAAGGCACAACTGGGTACAAATAATGGACCTCAGACACCACCACTGCAGTACACTTCTGGCCTGTGGATACTCAGCCAGGAAGAAGGACTGCTGTGCAGCTGAAATACTGCCACTCTGCTGCCTTGCTGGACTGCTGCCTTGCTGTGACCTGCTGCCTACTGCTCTCTTGCCTGGGTGAGAAGGACTGAACCTTCATTTCATGAACCCAGAACCCAAAGTGACTCCAATGGCTAGTTGTCTGGCCTCCAATTCTGTAGCTTCAGGGACACATCAGGCTTCTAACAACCTTGCAGCTGGACTCTGCTTTCAGCCTACCCTGCTAAGTAGTGCCACCTCAGTCCTGGACCTTTGGACGTGGGCCTAAGTTGTTATGTCAGTCTCTGTATATCCAGCCGAACTGACGCATCTTCTCTGTTCTGCAGCGCAACCCCGAGCAGAACCGACGCATTGTTGGTGCTGCATGGATCAGAACTATTGCCAAAACCTGCATTTAATCACAGCTTGTGTGCAAGCCCTCGCATCTCTCGCTGAGGCAGCCGCGAGGACAACGATGGACTCTGCATAGCAGCCTTGCAGCTCCTCAGAACCGACGCATCGCCCCGACTGCGCAATGCCTCCTCAACACCAGACTTCGCATCGCAAGCCCTCGTGTGCAGTATCCTCGACAATGCCACAGGACCTTACACTGCAGCCTCACTGCATCTTGAAACTCGTGCAACTGTTGCTGCGTGACGCATCTTAGACGTGGATCCTTGCAACGCTTCGAAAAAAAAACTGGATTTAAGGTACTATCTTCAACGGGCCTCACTGGGTCCCTTTAGCCAGCCTTCGCTCCGTCACGGGTGGCCGGACTTATGACTTTGTCCCAGTCCGGTGCAACCAGATATCCACAGTCAGTGCTTTACGCCTTTTGGCGCTATTTTTTCTAAAATCTTTAACATGTAATTTCTCTGGTTCTACTGGTTGAATTCTTGTCAGTTTGGTCTTGTTTTATTTATTAAAACTCACTCTATGTTCCTAAACCTACTGTGAAATCCTTTTGTGACCTAGTTTCACTGTGTTACTGTTTGAAGAGTTGCAAAACTACTTTACACATTGCCTCTGAGTTAAGCCTGACTGCTCTGTGCCACGCTACCCGAGGGCTGAGCAGAGGTTAATTTAGGGACTGCTTATGATTTCACCCTCAGAAGAATCGCAGCTGCTGCTTGAGAAGGGTCTTAGCTCCCTCAACCAGAAACGGAATTTCTTAGAGGTGCCATCTCCCTTCTCTGCGTCTGCGTTCCCCAGCCACACAGGAAAGGGTAATTTGTCACAGATGCAGCTGGCCACAAATGGTAGGGTTCAGAAGGAGTAGAACATAATTATCTACATTTGTAACAAGATCTTAGCCAGTCTTTTCTTGAAGAGTCTTACCAATCTAAGATGGTGAGTATTAGTACTTTGTGCTTTCTTTTCCCTACCCAATATGGCCAGAATTTCTGTGTCCTGTCCTGCATGGATAAAAGGAGGATCTGAACTTGAACTACTGCATCTCAGCACAGTCATAGCCCTGAAAATCGACAGTTACATCACCTATATTCCAGAGTTATCTTTGCCCCTTTCAGCACTCAGTGTGATGGCAGTCTTGCTTTTGTTCTCTACTTACCTCAAGCCATCTTTTGGAGCCTTTTGAGTAGCACCATTATTCCAGTTGGCCAAGGAGGTATAAATGCCTTGTGACTTTTTTGTCCTACTTAGAATTCCTTCCTGTAGACACCACTTTTGTACCGGGTGCAGCACATCGGCAAAGTGGCTACTGATGGTAGTCGCCCTTTCCTCTGTCATGCCAGATCTCGACCCAAGAAGAACACTCAGCGTCCAACCACTGGCAGGTGCAGATCATTCCACGGAAACCAAAGATATAGACAAATCAAAAAATGCCTTGTGAATGTAAAGTGTTGCCTGCCACTGTGCACTTGTGTGACAAGTCTGTTTATTGTGCAAATTCTCTATTCGACAGGTATCTTATTTTCAAAAGATATCTATTGCAAAATTATAGCTACCCTTGTTTCATTGTACATATTGTTTTTTTGCTGAAATGCTACATTTTTAACAATAACGGTCTCCTTCAGAAAGGTAAGTTGCACTTTTGAGTAAGTTTACACTTTGGAGTAAGTTCACCACTTTCTGTATTCACAAACTCTGAGTGTAAACTTACTACAAGAGTGTAAGTTACATGTCTCCACCCCCAGAGGAATGCAACTGGGTTACTCTTGTGTGGGTGGTTCACATCCCTTCCTTAACCCCTCCCTATCCTCCCAAAACCTATTTTACTCCTCCCTAATCCCATCCCCTTTAACAGTAAATCTGCCCCTATTCCCACCCACTCCCTGCAGTCCCTCCCTTATTTACCACTAAACCTACCTATGCGGTGACTCTGCAGTTAGAACGGAAAACTGCATATATAAGTGTAGGCAGTTCAGGGTCGTAAAACTCTGCAGATAGTTTGTAGATTCCAATTTGTAGTAGGTTTTGTAGCACCACAGGATGCACTACTGAAGAACCGGGTTTTCTTAGAACCCAGCGGTGCCAGGGACACACCCGAAGTCTTTGGATTCACCTGTTTTGGAAAACAGAGACACGGAATACTTCTGGGTGGCGTCAGAGATCAAATTTATTAGCTGCAGCTAGTAACAGTAATCCCAGCAATACAACACGGTGTACAACTCAGGAGACTGCTCAATTTTCGTAGAGCAAGACATCACCTTTTATCCATAATTTGCTCATTACAAATGCACACCCACTGCGACAAATACTGACGAATGAAATACATTTCCCCACACATTATAACATCGTAAAAAGCTCACTTTACATTGTACCAACCCACAAGTTAATTATTAGGAATGTCCCAAATTCAATTTCCACAAGGCGGACAAACCCATAATTGAAAGCACTACCCATGTAATGAAAAGACATAAGAAAAGAAACCAATTCAGATGCTGAATAGGATAAGATATGTGCAAACAAACTAAAAGTTAACGATATCCTGAACATTGATTGGCAATCTCAGACAACGATCAGCCAGGGTAATTGGCCTCGCAAAGGGTCAGTTTCAGGTGACGGGGTCAGCGTCCTTCAATTCACTCACAAGTCAGAAAAGGCCTAGTTAATGCGTACATGAACAACGAAGCCCATGCAACTTTGTTCGTTCGGTTACCTCCACGGGCCTACATGAGGGCAACACAAAATGGCGTCACGAACAACGCAAACAAAATGGAGTCTGGTTCGGAAATCACGGAACCTCACTACAAAGTGCAGGTTGAGCATCAGGCCCTGTATAAATAAGTAAACAAGTCACTGACCCCATCCAGATGCTTACACTGCATACATCATGCATGTATGGGAATAGTCCGGCATGTGCGGCCCTAAGAAAACTGATGTGCTATCGTTTGTTTGAAGATGGAGTTCTTTTGTACAGTGCAATGATTCAAGGAAACGTCTTCTTTGATTGTTGAGCAATTGCGCAGTGGGACGCGCCATTGTTACTGGAATTGCGTGATCTGTCTTTACGGATTGAGCAAAACTGGGAGATCACGTCCATGCTTTGATCTCACGTAGCTATAATGATCAAACAACAGAGCCTCAGATTGTCCTACAAACAGAACAATATGTTTTCTTTCAAAGGAAATTTCATTCTTCATGTCATTCTGTTTTCAGTGTTTGCCTACTTTTATCAATAGAATGCACTGCACATAGGAATAAATCAAGAAATTATTGGGAAGCCCCAGGAATACTAAGGTCATCATTACCAGTGGAGCGATCAGCAGCGCTTTGCATGCCCCTGGTGTCCTAGGCAGTATGTGCATTTACGTAACTGTCATTACAGCAAAAGTTCCTAGCAAGGAATGATCTACCCCTTCTTAGCAGGGCAGCTGAACTAATAAATGAAAGTGCATAATCAGGTACCTTTTGGGTGGTGGTCTGGGCACAGAGGGTTTCACAAAATCTAAATACACCAAACTGGAAGCATTGACAGATATTCCAGGTATTTCAGTAAAGTGGACAATTCCATTTCAAGCTCTTAGACAAAATCAGTGGATTAAGGCTAGTCTGTCTGCATAGTACATCTAGAGCTCTCAGGCTAAGCAAGGTGTCTACTCTGGTTCCTTGAATGAGACAAAAGTGCTAGATATGATGTACTTCAGTCTTGCAGGCTTGTAGAGTCTGCATGAAACCAGGTGTTATACTATCATGCTATTACAGAACCTGCTTGGTTTAGGAAATGCATAAAGGTCTACACAGAATTTATAGCTCAACACAGCGGTGCATAGAAAGCACCAACCAACCTTCCTCCTCCCTTGGCAGTGGTGCTGGTACAAATTTCAGAATGGGGTTACTGATATCAATGTTACAATATTGCAGTCATATGGATAGTTAAACATCCAAGCATCACTCAAAGAACAAGTGTAGCAAAATGAGGCACACCCATTCAGCAGGAGAGTGGTAAGGGTGTAGTATTTAGCTGCTGGAGCATTTTGGAGTGCACTGTCAAAAATATATTGCGAATGTGTGTGTGGGATCACACTGTCAGCACATTTTCAATTGTAATGGCCACTAAACTTGCACAGACAAGCAGCTGTATTGATAAAACTAAATAGCGCACAAACAGTAAGGTGTATAAATTGGGTTTCTGCGAATATTTATCATCTGCACAAGCAAAGTTTTTTATTTACTTTGACTCTATTAGAACCTTTATTTCCATTACACTTCTGAATTACAGAAAATCTGTTTCATGTGTGCTTTCCTAGCTGCTATTTAAATATTTGGACAGTTCATTTACAGATATTTACATTTTGTTGTGTGTTAAAAAATGAGATCCCATAGCCTATCATTTTACACTCCCTGTGCCCCAACAAGAGTGTCCCATAAGGTCAGATGTACTAACCTTTCATGCAAAGCAGTTTATCAAGGCAGCTCGATGCGCTGTATTGCATGACAGGGAGAGAGCAGAAATGCACCATATCTGCTAAGATATGGCTCACTTCTGCTCTCTCATAGCTCTGGCTCAATGCAGGCAGGCTAGTGCCAATGCAGGCTCCCTTGCACCACAGTGCCTGCTTTACAAGGCGAGTTGTTTTTGTGCCAAGAGGGATACCTTCCTGCAACAAATCAAACTCTCAAGGCATTTCCCTCTTTCTATGTGTGCTGCAGAGGGCAGCATACATAGAGGAAATAAAGAGGGAAGATAAAGATTTTTCTCCTTGTTACGCCATCCTCTGGGAGGTGCAGCGATTTCTCGCACTTGAAGGTTTACAAAACTTTTTAAATCTGGGATTGCATAAAATACATTGGTGGAGGCATGGGAACGCCCATGTTCCACACATGGAACGCCTCCCAGAATGAAATGTAATGCAGCGTATCGCAGCACAAGACATTGCATTGGGCTGCTTTTTTTTTAAAAAGCCACTCAAGGTGCCACAAATCACCAATGGCTTTGTAAAAATCTATTAGTATTTTGTGTCATGGATGTCCCACAAAAATGGTGCAACCTTGACACAAAATGGGAGTAAATTTGACCCATAATTTACATAAGCCTCTCAATTTGTAGTCAGAGGAAAGTAAATGCCAATTTCCATGTTAAAATAATAAGGAGTGATGTGTCAGAAGACATAACCTGACATTTGACCTCTGTCTTTGAATGCATAGGAAATGAGACAAGGTAAAAACGCACGCTCTGCTCTGGGCATTTTACATGATTGTTTATCTGATCCTCGGCTCAACTGGATGTTTTCTGGAAAATAGAAAACCCATCTTCCTACATGTGTCTTCTGGTTTAGAAATTGAAATCCCATTCGTTGATCCTCTCCCTTTTGCTATTTGATTACTAAATGACGAAGACACAGTCTGGTAAATTTGAAGAACGTGGCTCCTGAGAGGTTGCTGAAAAAATTGGAAACCACTTGAAGTGTAGAAAATTTACAAAAATACACATGGGGCTTTTCAATATGGACAGTTTTGTATCTGTAATATCTGAATTCGACAAATTCAAATACCAGAGGCACAGACTGTGTTATAAAATCCATTTCCATCTCGCTTCACCTAGGGGCTGTACTGCTGTTATTCGAGGCAAATATCTCCTTTTGTTCCATTTTTTGAAAACATATTTTATTGCATATTTATTATCGTACAGCAATATTGCAATATTCAGCACTCTCAATCGCTAATGAACACTTCAGTTATACCCCAACATAATCTAGTTATTACCCCCCTCCCTCCCCCAATTGGTGTGGGCGTGGAAATTCAAGAGAATGCTTCATATGATGTGTAGCTGGTAGCGAAGATTACATAACCTCCTAGTAACTCTAGATGCTATCTGCGCTTCCCAGTGATCTAGCTCTCTGCGTCTGTCTGTGAGGGCGACAGTGCTTGCACTAATGCTTCCCATGCTCTTGCGTGCTCCAAGATCTTTTCTTGGCCTGAACGCTGCGCCTGCCTCATCCGAACAGCGCTCTCGCTCTTCGCCCGTTTGCAAAATTCCGCCTTCCAACGTTTATAGGACGGTCCGTCCTTTGACTTCCAGTGTAATGTGATCTCCCTCTTTGCCAAGATGAGCCCCAAATCTATAAACGTACTCGTTATTTTCGTCTTGGGTGTATGGGGGAACCAAAGTAACACACATGTGGCCATATCATAAGTTAAATCCCTACTCGTGACTTTGTTTAAAAGTTCTCCTACTTCTACCCAATAGTTCCCTATTCTCGGGCAATTCCAGAGCATGTGTTCCAGTTCCGCTCCCCCCTCTAAACATCTGGGGCATGCTGCGTCCTGGGCCTGGAAGTATTTCTGAATCCTCGCCGGCGTCAGATAAGCTCTGTGTAGAATAAAGAACTGTATCAATTGGAGCCTCGCGTTCCGCATGCCCTTTCACGCCCTTCTAATGATATGTCCCCATGTCGTGTCCGGTATTGGTCTACCTATCCCTGCTTCCCATTTTGCTTTCAAATCAGCTAACGGCTGTATCCCCTCGTGCAATATCCTGGAGTGGAGGCATGTGACTGCCCTAAAGGACCCTGATGCCATTACCACATATTGGCATGCCATTGTCATCTCTGGTTCCAATTGTCCTTCCCTCCAATGCCTTCTAATTGCTGCCACCACCGCGGCATGGATCAGGAAGTCACCTGTTGGTAGGTCGTATCTCTCTTGTAAGGCCCTAAAGGACAGGAGCTCTCCCTCCTCATAGAGGTCCCCTACCATCTGGACTCCCAGCCGGTCCCATTCTTCAAGAGCAGACCAGTCACTCCCATGGGGGAGCGCAGTCAGCATCCCCAATGGGATCTCCGGAGCATATGGATGCAAAACTCCTGCTTTACGCTGGCTGCGATTCCAGCATGACTTCAGGGTACTCTCCTCTAAGGACAAGTCCCTTGTTAGAAGCCCCTGTTGTAGAACTATATACGATAGGGCATGCCTTTGCATCCCTGTACCTCTCATGTGATCAGGGCTCCGGAACTCCATTGCAATCGCCTGTGTAAGAACCTGTAGCTGCACCGCCAAGTAGTAAATTTCGAAGTCCGGGACTGCCAGTCCTCCCTCCAGTTTTGGTCGCATCAGTTTGTCTAACGCTATTCATTTCCTACCAGTTCCCCATAAAAATCCTATAACCATTGTTCTCAGTTCTCTGAACATCGCCGGTGGGACCCACACAGGGAGTGTCCGGAAGTAATAAAGTAACCTCGGTAACGCCACCATTTTAAGTAAGGCTATTCTCCCCATGATTGATAATGGGAGCGTGGCCCAGAATGCCATGCTCCCCTTCAAGGCTCGTACACACCGCCCTATGTTTCCTTCTAGGATGTCTGCGGCGTCATGATATATCCTGATCCCGAGATAAGTGATGCACCTCGGTTCCCATTTGATCCTCTGGGAAAGGGTCGGAGATACTGTATTCGGCCGCACCGGCAAGAGGCTCGTCTTACTCCAGTTCACTGTAAGCCCAGACATGTCCCCAACTCGAGTCAGCAAAGTAATCGCCCCGTGTAACGCCTCTCCTGTGTTTTCCAGATGCAAGAGTAAATCATCTGCATATAACGAGATTTGGTGTGGCTTCGCATTCCGCCAAAGCCCGTCAAAGCACTGTTCCAATCTCGCCCGCACAGCCAGAGGCTCTATTGCTAGAGCAAACAACAGCGGGGACAATGAACACCCCTGCTGTGTCCCCCTCATGACCGGGTACTGGTCGGATATCAGTCTCCCCAGCCGCACCCTTGCGACCGCTGAAGAATATAGAACTTTGACCCACGTTCCAAATTGTGCACCCAGGCAGAATCGGTCCAGCACTGCCCATAAATATATCCATTCTAGCAATCAAAAGCCTTTTCTATGTCTACCGAGAGCACTGCCGGTGTGTTCAGGCTATGGTGGTCTGTGCCCAGTATCCCCAGGAGCCGGCGTATATTCGTGGAAGTGTTCCTAGTTGGAATAGATCCAGGTGCACCAGTGTGGTCATGTGTGGTAAGAGCCTAGTTGCTAGTATCCTGCTCAGTATCTTATAGTCCGTCGTCAGCATAGATAACGGTCTATACGATGTGATGTCCACCCCATTCCTGCCTGGCTTCAAGAGGGGGATGATCAACGCCTCTCGCATGGAGGATGGCAAGTGACCCAACTCCCTAGCTCCCTTATAAACTTCTAGGAGACGCGGAGCGAGTATATCCATGTACTGTGCATAGAATTCAATTGGCAACCCGTCTACACCCGGAGTTTTGTTCCGAGCCATGTGCTTGATTGCACTACGGATCTCTCCCAGCGTGATATCCCGTCCCAGTTGCTTAGCCTGTTCCTCTTCCAAATGTGGGAGCTGGGAGTCCTCCAGATAGTCAGCTATTGCGCTTCCCTCCATCCGCAAGCTACTCTCGTACAATACCTCATAGTAGCCCAGAAAGCATGCCAGGATCTTGTGTTGGGTGTACACTGTAGAGTCTGGCTCTGTTTCCATTGCTAGCACCGGGCTCCCTCTCAGTGTTGGGTTCGCTAGCCATGCCAACAACGCTCCGGCTTTATCCTCTTCTGCATGCTCTCTAGCTGTGTACTGTTTATAATCGAAACTGCGCAATCTTTCTACCTCTTCCGCTACCCGTGCCTTTGCTTCGAGCAATTGTGTGTGCAATGCTGGCTGCCCCGGCCTTTGTTGTTCCACTGCCCTCAGTTTCTGTTCGGCTTTGTCTATATCAGCCAACAGCACTTTCCTCATCCCTGCATATTTGCTGATACATATCCCTCAGACCACCACCTTGAAGGCGTCCCATTCTATTGCTCTGGATGTTGCCGTTCTCTCATTTTCTGCAAAGTATTGTTCTATGCCCTCCCCAATCGCTGTCTGGTATGCCTGATCTTCTAGGGTTTCTGGGCGTAAGCGCCATGTGGGGATGGACGATCTCGCCAATTCCCAATTAAGAGATATCAGCAAAGGGTTGTGGTCCGATATGGTCCTGGCTAGGTACTCTGATCTTCTCACGATTGTGGCCATCGGTCCCGAGCACAGAATCGCATCTATGCGAACATGGAGCTCATGTAGGGCCGAAAAGAAGGAGTAGTCCCTATCTTGGGGGTGCTGACTACACCAAACATCTACCAAGCCCCACCTGTCCTGCCAGTTTAATCTGTTCCGTGTTAGTCGGCGTACTGGTGAGTCCGCTAGCGGAGGGTGAGACCTATCCAAGTCAACATCCGTGATTGAGTTGAAATCTCCTCCTGCCAATATTGGGTTAGACAAATAGTGCGCCAGGGCACCCGATATATGTTCGAAGAAATGTGCCTGATCTATGTTTGGTGCATATATCTGCTGCAGAGTGTGACGTCCCTCCCATTTAGTCGGCCCTCCACTGCTACATATCTGCCCTCTGGATCCACAACATGTTGCGTAGCCTGAAAAGGGACCCCCGCCCGCACCCAAATCATGGCACCTCTCGCAAACGCCGAATACGACGTACAGAAAACCTGGCTTCTCCATCTGCGCTGTAGCGCTTCCCCTTCCGTTTTAGTAAGATGAGTTTCTTGTAGGAAGGCTATTTGGACTCTCCTTCTAACTAAATACGCATGGACTTTGTGTCGCCTTGTCATTGTGTGTAAGCCTCGCACATTCCAGGAAATGCAAATCAATTCAGGTAATGCTCCCATCACTAATGAGCCAACTCCCCTTAATGATTCCAAAGCATCCGCCCACACCAAGCGTTCCCTTCTTCCGAACAACATCCCAACTGTCCACCCCCTCCCCCCAGAACAGGACCCAATATCAAATTATCAGCCCCCATCCAAACACAAGAAAAACAACTCAACCACTCAACTATATTCCGCAGTAGTCACCGCGGTGTTGCCTTATGGACTGGTGGGGTGCAACTCCGGCCCAACAGGAAGCTACGCCAGCCCCCATCGCCGCAATCCCATGGTGGAGGGCCTCAACACTCGACCTCTATTTCCAACAGTCATGTGATCATCGTCTCTTTGCTTCCAATCAACCTCAACATCCATCAGCCCAAGCGGCCGCCCCCTGCCTCATTCATCTAGCACTCCGCCTGCCGTTTCTGGTGTGATCTTCGGGCCCTGGAAACTGTCAGTTTCTGATAATTCAGTTTCTGAACACGTTTTGTGTCCCTCCGATTCAGTTCCTCGCGTCGACGTAGTTTTTTGCGTCCCAGAAAGCACCAGCACCGCTTGCAAGGCCGCCCACCTCTCCTCGCCTGTCTGTAGAGGTCGATGGTTTCTGCGAGCCCTGCCGTCGCCGGCGTATCCTCTGTGACTTTTGAACTTGTGTAGCTCTCTGAGGCCCTAGGTCGCGGCGTTCTTTGCGGTCCGTTCCAGCTCTATAGGTTTCCAGCCACGCCCATGCCTCGTCAGGTGTATTAAAGAAGTGCGTAATACCATCCAGTATGATCCTCAGCTTCGCTGGAAAGAGCAAGGAGTATTGAATTCCTTCGGCCCTGAGTTCTCGCTTGACTAATAGAAAGGACGTCCGGAGCCTTTGAGTCTCATACGTGTAGTCTGGAAATAAAGTCACTTTATTGTTGTCTACTGTGAAGGGCCCTTCATTGCGTGCTTTTTGGAGCAGCAAGTCCCTATCTTTATAATGAAGTAGCCGTGCGACTACAGGTCTTGGTGGACAGCCTGGCCGCGGAGGCCGTGCAGGGACACGATGTGCTCGTTCGAGTGTGAAGAAAGTGGATAGGCATTCAGGAGCCACTGTTGTTTGCAACCAGGACTCCAGGTATTCAATCATATCTTTCCCTTCAATTCTTTCCGGCAAACCCACGACGCGTATATTGTTACGCCGGTTCCTGCCTCCGGAATCCTCAGCTCTCTTTTCCAGGGCCTGTATCCGTTCCAACGCGGTCGCCATCTTGCCCTCCAAAGCTGCATGTGCCGGGGCTAAGTCTTGGAGTGTGTCCTCAGTTGATTTCACTCTGTCCGTCAGTTTGGAATGATCTGCTCTTAGGAGCCCCAATCCCGTCGCCACCTGAGCAATATCCTGTTGCAATGCCTCCCGCGTTGCTGAGATAGCTTCTAATATGCGGTCCAACTGTCGTTGTAAGTCTGCAGGTCCCTGCGGCACCTGGCCTTGTGTCTCAGGTTCCATGACTCCGTCTGGTTTCCCTTTGGGTTTGCCAATACTCAGATTATTGCCACTTAGCCTCAACCAGCGCAATCAGAGCGCGCGAAAACAGCTGGGCGCAATGCTCCTCTCGGTATACTAGTCGTTAGATGCAGAACCCTAGATCGGTCAGTATTATGCAGCGAGGAGGCAGGACACTATCACCGGCCACATATATCTACCACACTCTCTGTAGCCTCTGGTATGATTTACTGCCACTCGGTTGGTTAACCGTTGCCGAACTCCGCTTCACTTTAGTGTAAGCTCCCGCCTTCACTGGTCGATACACCCTTTCTCCTCTGACACCTAGTGCCCTTATTCAGTGTGAGGCAACTGAGCGTGCTCCGGTGGTGGCGAACTCCGTGAAGACTCCCCTCCGTTACGCCGCACTGCCAGCTCCTTACAACACTCGGCACGCTTTGATAGGTCTTCCCGCGGCCTCCATCCGTCAAAGGCCCCAGCACTGCACACACCGCTCCCCACGGTCCAGCACCCAGCCAAAGTCTGCCACTGGCTCGCGGGTCGCGGCCCACCTGCACCCCTCTATCACTACCACTGCGCAGGGCCCCAGGCACGCCGCTCCCCACTCATCAGTGCCTCCGCAGGCGTGCAATCCAGTGGTCGCCGCGGCCCCGCCTCTCCGCCACACCCCAGCAGCACTCCAGCAACTGGGCTCCTCTCAGTCTCAGCCGGATGGCTCTGCCGTTCGCCGCGCGCTCCCCGCGCCACTCGCTCGGGCCGTGATCTCTCGGCTCTTCTGATTCAGGTCGTAACCCTCAGGGGTAGTTGGGCTGGATGTGCTTTCTTGGCTGATTACACGCACTCCTCAACGCCCGCTCTCACTGCGCCGCCGCCGCCATTTTGCGAGCATATCTCCTAGCTCCGTTCCTCTCGCCCGGGGTCAGCGCAGATCGCTGTCTCCTTTGCTGTTGCGGCATTCTCGATCGGGCAGCCCTGTGTTCCGCTGTTGTGCCGTTCGGTCAGCCGTTGTTGTTTCGGTGCCACCGGCTCGCTACGCTAGGCTACCTTTTAGCAAGGCTCCAGGAACGGCCGCCATTTTAGCAAGTCTCCGCGGCGGGGCTCCATCGTGCGGCTTTGCCTCTGCACGGTGTCGGGGGGGTCCCTGGTTGCTCCCAGGACTTCTGTTTCTGTATGCTGCTGTTCCGACCTCTTTCTGGTTTCGTTTTCAGGTCCGGTTAGTTGTTTCAACAGGATAAATGCGGGATCGGGCGCGGAGCTCTGAGCTCACGCCGCCATTCCCATCGGCGCCCAAGCCACGCCCCCATCTCCTTTTGTTCCATAATGGGATTCCCAATTCTATAATCAATTAATTCACTCACTCTCTCAAACAGCGAAGGACCATATCTCACATCAAGTGATTGCTCGATGGACCTTACTATAGCACTAAATATGAAAGTACCACATTTATTAGCAAATTCAAAGAACAGACGTTGTTAAATTTAGGTAAATGGATATTTTCCCACATCTAATAAGATTTAAACTTCACCCTCAAAGTAGGACAAATCCAAGAATCTTCAATATTCACATACGCATGCAAAGATTCCCAAAATGGCCCACAGTAAAGGTATGGTCACCAGGCCTAGCGCTGGTTTATAGGGTGAACTGGTACAGGGTGTCCCTCACGAGTTGATGATTTTCGGCAAACCAATGTCTCACTCAAGATGAGCAGGACTTCGAGTTTCAGGGAGCCATTTGATGCACAGCAATAGCCATGTCCTATGAGTTAACACTGGCACAGAGCGGACACAATTTACTCGCTACTTCTCAGGGTCGCCATTCAACCTGAGTAACAGCGAATAAAATCACTTATCAGTAGCTGTGCACGGTTGGTTCTCGATCATCAAGTCCAATCCCATAGAGGGTGGGTCTTCTGGCAGCAGAGAATTGAAGTGTTTTGCAGAAGTAGGGGTGGTTTAGCCGCTCACTTCATCCACAAACAAACTTTCTGACTCTTTACAGACTGTCGGTAGCACTCTTCGGTTCGAACTCTTCTAGACAAGCAACACATTCTACAGGGACAAATAGGCTTCCCTGGCAGTACCTTGGCCCCCTTCAGCCTAATGGTCAGCAGGAGAGTAAAGGCATTAAGCCGTGAGCGCAGCAGGCAGGAAGACCTCTCTCCTTTTCAGACCCAATTAGATTCTGTACTGGGGGTGTGTGAAGCAAGTTGTTTTAAAGGTTAAAACATTCGTATGGAGATTTAGATACTGCCAACACACTTCATAGGCTTCCCATTATTAGTTTTCCACCAATGCAATCAACTTCCTTTCCTGAATACATGCTTTAAGCAACACAACTGTCCCAGAATTCCATGTACTAAAAATCAAAAATGATAATTCCCCCTCTGTTATGCGTAGCCCCACCACAACTCTCCCTTCCACTTTTGGCCTTCACTGTTCAGTGCCCTGATCCTACATTTGTTCCCGCTCTCCTGCAGGTCATGACACAATTGAATTTCCATGGTCTACTGGTTCCATTGTTACAGATGTCCCACTTGCAGGCCACATGGAATTTCTCCACCCATCTTGGGCATTGTGTGTCCACTCCTTTGAAGTGGCAGCTGGAGAGCAGGTTATTTAAAGTTTGAGAAGTGAGCACAATCCTGGACAGAAACCCTACACCCCTACAAACCTACAGCCTTCAAATAACTTATAACAAAAATAAATTAGTATTACATAATTTACAAACTAAATATCAATCATATAATTAAACAAAATTTATTAAATAATTCATATTTAATTATTACTGAATTACCGTCCCACCCTATCCCCCTACAAACCCAACAACCGACTATGAAACTATAAATTGCTACCAGAAATTTAGTTAAAAATTCCAAATCACTTAAAATGACATGCTATATTTAAAAAAAATGCAACATTTATATAAACAACAATAACACATAAAATTACAAGACATGTAAAACACATTAAAATAGTTTTTTAAAAACAATATTTTTAACCACTATACTACTGAAAACGATATTAAAAACATCAATATTATATAAAGCGGTATTACCTCAAAAAATTATATTCTTGTCAACAATTACCTTGCATCACTATATGTATCACAATATGTTTTCCCCGATATTTCTCTCTCCCGAAATGTACAACTCAATATTTTGTCTAAACACCCTTCCCACCTACTTAATCACATGATGCACCACAAGATATAGATGACCAACTATATAAATTGGAGATTATGTAATAGCTAATTACCACACTCTCCACACTGAATAAGGCTTCTGTACACCAATTATAAAGCATGGTTTGACCTCATGTACCTCACCCAACACCAGGACTGGACTGGGAACCAAAAGCAACCGTGAAAGATTTTGTCAGATAAGCCCTCATACTGCACGTAGCGAGTGAGCCTGACCACTGTAAGGTGGAGGGGGGCTGGGTGGATTATTTTCCCAAGAAATGGTTGAAAAAAACTTGCGAATATGGCTTGCATAAAACAAATATTTCATTATAGAACCTTGTCCAATCATTGATTGGAGGGACATGGCTGCATGACTCTAATTAATTTATGAATGGATGAAAATGAATAAAGACTTTTAGCTACGTGCAGCAAATGGTCTCAATGCACTGACCAAGGGCGGATGCTCTGGTTTTCATTGTAGCTTCTGCTTTAAAACATCACCCTTTGCAAACAGTACCTCCACCAGTCCTTGTGGAACATACATAGCCCAGATGTATTTAACACAGTGCACTGAGTTAGCGCCTCAAAAGGTGGAATATAAAGCAATAAGCTTTAGTATAAAATGGAAGACAGAAAGAGATAACCATGTAGTCACCAAACTACACTGCAAAAACCAGCAAACCTTGCATCAATCCAGGCTTCCATTTGACTATATTGTGTGGTCCTGGGCAACTACTTTCTACGAAGTGCATTCAGTTTATTCATCATCACATGCAGCACCTCAGGTCAAGGTGTGGGATACACAAAAACAAAAGACTATCATGTTACTCAATCTGTAGAAATTCCTTAGGCCAGAAATGGAAACAGAAGACAACTAGCTTTCCTCTTGGTTCACTTATAGCACAGTGGTGAGGTCAGTGGTGGAGAGGCATGAATGTTTTTAAGTTCTTGATTAGAATCACTTCTAACACTTGTCACTCAATTAAATTGTATATTTTTATATACGTACCTGAAATGTATTGAAGCAGTCACATAATAAAAGAAATACACTGTTCTGAATTGAATAGTCTTGACCATATATATACTCGAACCTCTAAGCCAACCAGTAGCAGACCTCTCACATCCCTTTGCAGCTGAAGGCTAGGGCTGCTCATGGTGACCCTGCAGGGGCAGACACCACTCAAATGCAAAAACAAATTATTTTCATGCAAGTGTGGTCTGACCAGAACTCTTTAAAACCATTTGTTTTGAATTGTTTGTAAAGCAAAACATGTACCTGGCCTGATCCCCCCAACAACAAAAGCACCTGCAATCAACAACGCAACCTACCCTTATCCTGCCAACCCACCATTAAAATGCCTGAGACAGCCTGCCCAACAGCTCGCAAGTTGCAGAAACTACACTCAAGATCCTTTAAACCTATGCTTTGTGTTGTATAGTATGTATAACATGAGATAGCACGAGATGTGGCTCATGTCTATCTCGTGTCTGTAGTTGTTGTTGGTGCAGGTGCACATGCCGCTGCATCATTTGAAGGTGGGAGTTGGGAAGGAGCGTCATAACGTGCTTGACTTTACCAGGAGAGCAGTGCCCTTAATAAACTCTTCAGAAACCTCATCCTGGCCTCCGTATCTTTCCTACACTGGCGACGAGAGTAAAAGGAATTGAAAGGGCGAGATTTTGATCGATACCTTATATCTATTGATCCAAACCTCGATCTGGTCGACTGAACCTTTGTTGCCTGTCTAGGAGGAAAACAGTACACCCATTTCCAAGCCAGTTCACCCAAGAAAGGACTCTACTCTCAAAGATCACGGACAGCTTCTAGTTTTCAAAAGTTTATTGTAAAGATATAATGAGCTGCAAATACAGGCATCTCAGAATGAGATTCACGAGATACACAGGTCCAATTACATACATGTGCTCTCGAAAAGCCCTCAGACGAGCAACAGAAATCACTAACACAAGTTCTAAGAATAGTAAAGCTATCAGCATAGACGCATATCTCTCCTTCATTTAGGTTGGAGGAAAACAAACACAGGTTAGGCGTCCCTACCCTGTTCTAGATGGTATCCCTACTTAACCAAATCCCAACCTAACAAAGGTGTCAGCAATGAATGACCCCCAAGGGAAGTCACCCACTCTAAGTCTCTTGGTGAAAACCTATAGTTCTCCAGTCATGACCCCTCACTGCCTACCCATCCGCTCTCTAAAGGGTCCTCAGGTCTCTGCTCTAACTCCACCCAGGGGTGCTGTCCCTAATACAAAACAGTCAACAACATTTGAGACGCCCCTTGCGAAACGCCTCTCACGTGGTGCAACTTCAGGCTTTTTCCATGATGCTTTGTATTGGGCCTCAGACGTTAGAGTTGACCTTGCTTCTCAGACTCTTCTCCGGCCCGCTGATACCCCCTAAACATTCCAGAACCCTCCTCCATGTCTGGGCCGTCTACTGAACAGACCTCTATTCATTCATTTATAATTGGATCCCCCCTTTCCTGTTGCAGACAGATATCTGCCGCCAAGAACCCAACTCTCATATACTTCTAAAAAGGCTTGCAACATTTCTCAGCCCAGACATGTACGTGTAAATCAATGCTAAAACATTTCAGGCCTACAATATTTCTCATTGTGATAATAACATTCAACTTCTTCATTAATTAAAGCATGTTAATACTCTTATTCTATTATTAAGTAAACATTTCTATAAATCATGGTCTATTAATGCAATGACCAAAAACGTTAATATAATCTGTGTCGTGAAAAGAACCTTCTTCCCTTTCCCTCCAGCTCTGGCTCTGAGGCCTACCACGTTCTGCTTTTAACCACATACCATCTTATGCTTTAGCAGCTTCACGACATGGATTCAAAAATAATCACGTCTAATAAAGTCATATAATGTCACACATTTCTGTATTAGTTCCACTTCTATTAAATCTCTACATTAGCTATACATTTTTGATATATTTGCAGATACTATTAGCACTCATGGCATTTCTCTTCATGATTTGTGCTTACTACAAGTAAGTGTGATGTACTCATATATTTAAATCAGTTTGCGCTCTCTCAGTTCCCCCCTTTGATGACCTCTCGGGGTCATCACTAACATTTAAACTGCAGTTATTGCTGGCATTCTCTGCGCTTCCAGAGCTCTCAGGCTCCTGTACTGATTATCTTGTATGGCAGCCAATCTCCGCAGCTGCTCTCTTTGGGCCCTTTCTGACCTTCTTGCTCTGTACCATTTGAATACCCTCACCAATCCCCACAATATTATCCCACAGATCAATATTATGATGATAGGCTTTAGGATGTACCATACAAAGCTTTTGCCTAAGGCGGAAAACCACCCACCAACTGTACTCATTCCGTGGCCCACCTTTTCCCAGACATTTTCTCTACTCAAGTCTTCGATCTCTTTGTGAATATTAGTTATGTTCTTAATAACTTTCTCAAGGGGCTTCGAATTGTCTGGAATGTAGGTGCAACATTCCTGGACCTTCAAAGCCTTACAGACTCCGCCCTCTTTTGCTAGTAGGACATCTAATGCAAGACGATTTTGAAGAACCATAGCCCTTATCGATTGCATCTCTCCTTCTACCAGCATTAAGGACTGAGCAGTGCTGGCAGACAACCTGTCGACAACTGTTGCCAGTCGTCTAATTTTAACATCATTAAGGATTATTCCCAAAAGAGGAAACATAGCTCCAAAGACATCTCCAACCATTTCGGTATCACCTACATCTCTCCTTCCCCTCGATGATGTCTGACCCTCAATGATCACTAAATCTTGTGCATGATATATTTTGGGGAAGACAATTGCCAAGTAACATGATCCATACCAGTTGTCAGGTAGTCTCACGTAAGCATTTCTTCCACATACAAAATACACATTTGGAATCACTTGCATTCCCTTCAGGAAATCCTTAGTGTAGTACTCTAAATTAAAAGCATGCTCACAGTCAACTGCACCCACGTATACATTTTCATAATACGTTTTGGCTCGGTGAAGACATAACTTTCCTCTCTGCGCTTTATCTAAAGCTATTGGACCACTACTACCCTTTCTCTTGTGTGACTTCTCTTCCTCGGTCCAATCTATTTTCCCTTGTCCTGATTTTTTCAAAATCTTTTGTCTCCTGTATCGATCATCCACCTGCCCTATGAACTTCTTCTCGACTTCTGACACCTTGCATGTCAGGTTATTTCTACGGGCATGTGAAGTATCTAAGGTAATCCAAGGAATGAAGAATTTGGCCAATCTGTCTTCACTCTTCCAGTAATCCCATTTATTCATCTGCTTATAATTCGGGACTTCTGGCAACACTGAATCATAATTAGAGAAATAGTATTCAAAACTATCTCTCTCATAAAATATACTAAGCAATAAGCTACATGTAATGCCATATGTCAGAGGGAGGTGATGATAGCGAATTCCTTCATCTACAGACGCAGGCAACTGCATGCAGACGTAGCAATCCTTAACCTCCATGGCATCCACGTATTCATACAAGAGTTTAGCATAAGCATTTGACCTAAAGTCTCCTTGGGACTCGTCTACATGTAACCTGCGGGCTTCTGCAGCTAATAACGCTTTCTCTTGAGTGTTTTCCCTTTTCTCACCAGCAACAATAGGTGTAAGCGTTACTACAGAATTCGCATCAGTTACCTTTACCTCTTCTTCATTTCCCTTTACATAAGAAATTGTTACCACTAAAGCTATTAATATTATCACTCCTACTATTAGTGTACCTATTATACATTTAGCTCTGCGGTTCGGGGTGCCGGCCTCCATTTCGTCAGATAATCTAGCTCTCTCTTTATCTTTGCAAAAAGTTCTTTTCCTCTCGTTCCTTTACAGTCTCTTTTCAATCCTTTTGTCTTTAGAATCCACACAACTGGAGGCTGACAACCTTCTTCGCAAAAGTCCTTTAACAGTTCAAAAAGACAACCCTAGCCCTTCTCCATCAACTCAAGGGAAGTTCCCTAAAATTCTCCGCTTCCTGGGCGCTAGGTAATCTTCTTTTTCTGCTTGCTTTATTTACAAAGTCCTTTAACAATCTACTATCAGATTTGTGGTTGCAGCTTCAATAGCATAGTTCAGTATTTCCAAACGAAGATTGTGCTCTTCATGTGCTGTTATCGTTGTACCAAAGTCGGGGAATTGCAATTCCGTAAGAAACATGTGTTTTAACTTGCTGAGGCGGGGAGGTCTGGGGAGCACGAATGTTAGTGACCCTTCTTGTTCGACACCGGGTACCAACAGTCGTATTTCCACGGTGATAATGGGCTCAGAACTGGACACCACCACCGCTCGGATCCTCCCTGTCTCCGGTTTCACAGACATTTGTCGCCAGATATGTCCACTCAGGTGTGGAGTATCTTCTGTTAGGCACTCGCACTCTTCTTGACCTTCTTCGGTCCGGTGCTTCAGCGCCCTGAGCACCTTCTTCTGGATCTGAGTCTTCTGATATCGGAGGAAGGGTTAACTCTGGAGTTGACCTCAGGCTAGAGCTCCTTCTTTGCGGCCAATTAGCTTCTCCACGTGCCCTTCTACTCCTTCTCCTTCTGGTCTGTTCTCGCTCTCTTTCAGACCTGTCAGGGTCAGACTCGTACTCCCAGCTACTTTCTCCTTCTGTAGCGTCCTCTGTTTCGCTGTTGTACTGACCGTCCTCAGCTTGGTCAGACTCGTTCCCTGCTTCCGCTGGCACCTCTACAGCTTGGCTAGCCCCCTCTATGGCTTCTCGGTCCTCTGCTGGACGTCTATCCGAGAGAGGAGCTGTTTCCAGAGGTGCTGGAACCCTTTTCGTATGTGACGCGTGGATCCAATTGGGCAGGCCTCCCACCTTTACAGCTGTGTTTGTGATCAGGATGACCTGGAAGGGTCCACGCCAACGAATATCCAGACAGCTTCTTCTCACGTGTTTTCTTACCAGGACCCAGTCCCCAGGGTTCAGGTCATGGCACGGGCCCTGGCACGCTGGAACCTCTGCAGCCTGCACCTGAAGGGACACAGAACGCATGGCGTCAGACAGCCCCTTACAATAGTCCAGGATCATATCATCTGTGATATTTAACAGTGCAGTAGCTGGAATAGATGGCAGCCTCATTGCTCTCCCCATTAACACCTCATGTGGTGACAACCCTGTTCTTCTGTCTGGGGTACTACGAAGGCTCATGAGGACTAATGGCAGGGCATCAGGCCAACTCAGGGTCGTTGAGGAGCACACCTTCGCTATTCTGGCCTTGATTGTTCCATTTATTTGTTCCACAATTCCTGAGGCTTCTGGTCGGTAACTGCAATGCAGCTTTTGGTCAATATTTAGTGCTACACAGATCATCTTCACAAGCTCGCTGTTAAAATGTGTTCCCCTATCTGATTCCAAAAAGGCCGGCACCCCGAAGCGAGGAATGAGTTCTCGAAGCAGTAACTTAGCCACTGTGAGGGTGTCGCACCTACGTGTAGGGTATGCCTCAACCCATCTGGAGAACACACAAACAACCACCAGGACATAGCGGAGGCGGTTGCACCTTGGCATTTCAATGAAATCTATCTGCATTCTATTGAATGGACCTCCAGACCTTCCTATGTGACTTAGTGCAACTGGTGTTCTTTTCCCTACATTCAGCTGCTGGCAGGTCACACAACGCTGGCACACTGCTTCTGCTGCTATTCTAAACTTAGGATTGTACCAAGTCTGTCTAAACACTCTCAGCATAGCATCTCTCCCTAAGTGTACGGGACCATGTATGAGTCTAGCCATTGGACTCACCATCTCATTGGGCAACACTGCTCTGCCGTCTGCTGAGACCCAAAAATGGGTCTCACCCATTACACATCCTGCCTTTTCCCATGTTTCTTTTTCAGAATCAGGAGCATTTTCTTGCATGGTTGACAGTTCATCCCAAGTATCAACAGTTTCCAATATCATGGCTAATTCAGTTCTTACATTTATTCCACCCACATCCACCTCTGTGAAAGAGTAACCTTGTTCCGCGCAATACCGCGCAACTTCATCAGCATATCTATTGCCTTTCGAAACAAAGTCCTCATTTCTGGTATGTGCGATGCACTTTACAACTGCGATACTTGCTGGGCATTGCAATGCTTCTAACAACAGGCGCACAAACTCTCCATTGCGAATGGGAGAGCCTGAAGAGGTCATGAACCCTCTTTGAGACCATAACTGCCCGTAATCATGAACTACCCCATAGCCATACTGGCTGTCGGTGTATATGGTGACTCGAATTTGATTGCCTGCTAAGCAAGCACGTGTCAGGGCAATAATCTCGGCTACCTGAGCGGAGTGTACTCCTTCCAGGCACCCTGCTTCCACAACTCCTTCAATTGTGCAAACAGCATAAGCTGCTCTCAACTGCCCAACTTCGTCTCTTACACATGAGCCATCAACAAAGAAAACTTCGTCTGGGTCGGTCAGTGGCTCATCTACGATGTCGGGTCTGGGTTTGGTGCATAGTTCAGTCACATCGAGACAGTCATGGTCTGTACATTCATCATCATCATCGATATCATTTGGAAGTGGCATCAATGTAGCAGGGTTCAAAACAGAGCATCTCTTGAGGGTCACGTTCTCTGCAGCAAGAATAACTTGCTCATAGCGCGTGAGCCTGCTGTTGGTCAGATGCTGTGTTTTGGTCCTGGTCATTAACAGTTCAACAGAATGTGGCACGCACACCTCTAACGGGTGCCCCATAACGATATTTTCACATCTTTCAATGCTGACACCCGTTGCAGCAACGGACTTGAGACATCCGGGCAACGCTGCGGCTACTGGGTCTAAAGTAGCCGAGAAATAAGCAACTGGTCTACGGGCATTCCCATGGATTTGGACCAACACAGACAACGCACAACCTTCTCTCTCACAACAGTAAAGAAAAAATTGTTTATTGTAATCAGGCATTCCCAATGCCGGAGCACGACACAGGTCCTCTCTCAGCTGTAGGAACGCCATCAAACAGTCTTTGTCCCATGGTACCGGATCACTCACCTCTTTGTGCGTCAGTTTTTGCAAGGGCTTTGCTTTCAGTGAAAAGTTCACGATCCACTGTCGGCAATAACCCACCATCCCTAGAAACATCCTGACCTCTCTCTGTGTCTTAGGCGCATTCATTTTCATGATCGCCTCTATCCTGTCTGGTGACACTTTTCGTTTGCCTTTCTCAATTCTGTGTCCTAAGTACTGCACTTCTGTCAGGCAGTACTGCAATTTTCCCGGGGACACCTTATGCCCATTGGCAGCTAGGTGATTTAACAAAGCAATGGAGTCTTCTCTGCAAGCTTCTTCTGTTTCTGACGCCACAAGGAGGTCGTCTATGTACTGGACCAGAACTGACTTCTGGGGCAGCACTAGACTTTCAAGATTTTTCTTCAAAAGCTGGTTAAAGATCGATGGGCTCTCTGTATACCCCTGAGGGATACGACACCATGTTAGGACGCGATTTTCCAGCTTAAATGCGAAAAGAAAATGGCTATCTTCGTCCAAAGGGATCGAAAAGAAAGCCTGACAAAGATCGATCACTGTGAACCACTCTGCTTGGAATGGAATCTGAAACAGTATCACTGATGGATTCGGTACCACTGGACAACATGAAACGACTATGTTATTAATCTTTCGCAGGTCCTGTACTATCCGAAATTTCCCATTGGGTTTCTGCAGACCCATAATCGGGGAGTTGCATGGACTACCCACGATTTCTTTCAGTATTCCCTGTTTAATCATGGACTCGATCACGGGTTTTATGCCTGCAATCGTTTCTGGAGTCAATTTGTATTGGGGTGTTCTTGGGAACTCAGCATGCGGTTTCACTACAATTTTCACTGGGTCCACCCCTTTGACCAATCCAATCTCTTCCCCAGTGAAATCCCATACTTCTGATGCCACTGTCTCTCTCAAGTCCCAGGGAAGCTCCTCTACTGTTAAAGTAGGGTACAGTTCCACGCATATTCTAGAGTTTGCAACCTTGAAATCTGCGTCATCATCATTGGTCAATACCTCCACCCCTTGAGGTGTACAATATATAGTACAATTCAATTTACACAACAGGTCTCTTCCTAGCAGACACACAGGGCTTGAATCGCAAACCACAAACTGGTGCTCATCACTGTACTTCCCTATTTTCACCTGTACCGGTTCTGTCAATTGGCTGGTTATTCTCCTGTTGGCGACCCCTACCACCTGTATGGTCTCTCCAGACATGGGCAGGTCTGGAACTGCAGCTGATCTGATTGTGGATCTAGTGGCTCCTGTGTCCACCAGAAATGTCGTAGGGCACCCTGCTACTTCTGCTTCCACATAGGGTCCCCTCTGATCTACCTCTAAGGCTGCCCCAAGGGTGCAGTCTTCTCTTTCCACTCTCTGTCCGGTTAATGGGTCCACATAATAGCACTCTTCCCCTTCCACAAACAGGGGCATTTGTCTATAGGTCTTACCCATACTCCCTACTCGAGGAGGTTGCGGGAACTGGGCTCGGGGAGGAGCCCCCCCTTTGAGCACCTTTCCTTGGTATGGCGTTACCCCTCTTGTAGGCGCGCTCTGGACCTCTTCCTCCTCTATCTCTTGTTCTCCTATCTCTACATTGTAGGGGCACTCGCGTTTCCAATGCCCCAGCTCGTTACACTGGTGGCACCTAGTCGTTTTCTTCAAGGTAGCTATGTCTATTCTGGGTCTAAAGGTGGAACTCTCCTCATTACCCTTGTTCTGACTGTACTGCTTCTTTCCTCCTGTACCTGTTCCTTGCTGCTGTTGCTGTTGTCCCCCCTTCCCTGCTGCTTGCATCTGTACCACCATCAATTTTTCCTTTAGTTTCTTAGCCTTGGAATCTATCTCATCACAGCAGTACCTTGCATATCTCAGTATTTCATCTAGGGGTTTAGTTTGCCAACAAATCGAGTGTTGCTGAATCATTAAACTAATATCCGGTCTCAGTCCCAGAACGAACTTGGACACAAATTGCCCTATGTCTTTTGGATCCATTACATCCAAGCCGCTATACTGTTTAAACGCCTTCAGCAGTCTCTCGTAATATTCGTGGACTGTCTCTTTGGGTTCCTGTCTCGTTCGGTCTATTCTGACCCAATCTATATCTTGCATTGGCACCTTTTCTTTCAGCCAAGTCATCACTCTCTCGAATTTTGCCATCACAATCTCGGACGGCCCATTAGTCTTTGCATCTCTCTCTGGCTCCGTTATGGGCCACTCAGCGCTAACCTTGCATGCTGTCCACAGATCGCCTGGTACTACAATGTCAAACAGCGTGTTCAGATCTATCCAAAGGACCTTAGAGATTTTTACAAACCTCTCGACTTGCTTGTACCACTCCACAGGGTTCTCTCGTAATTTGGGGAAAGAGGTGGTAAAAGCAGCTAAATCTCCCCTACTCCAAGGGACATGTACATAGTTCCCATTTGCAACTTCCCGCAAAGGGTAAGCTTCTATTCCCTGCTGTCCTGGTGTCATACCAATCATGCTTCTCCTGCCGGTCCCTTTCTTGGACCACCTCTCTTCCCACTTATCTAGTGCCCTCCATGTCCTTATTCCAGTAATCAGTTCCCTTATGTGTGTTTTCAGCCCAATCGTTCTCCTCTCATCTAGGTCTCGATCTGAGTAATGTAGCCTGTGGTTACCCTGTAATGCTTTGGTTCTTGACAAGTCCACCATATATTTGCCTGCTAGTTCGACTAACTTCTCATGGACTGCTCTCGCCTTTCGAGTGATGTCCTTTGCCATATACAGTATTTCATCCTGTTCATACATTTCCATTCTTTCTAAAGGCAGGGTACCATCTACCATGTCATCCAGATCTGACCTTAAACTTGAGACATCAAGTCTCTTGGCTTTTATCTCGGCTCGCAATATGTCTTTCGAAGGGGGCTCGCTGGTCTCCCTACCATCCCAACTTCGAGCTCTGCGTTTGGGCTCAGGAGAGTTAATGGGTGGCCTCCCTTGCTCCCATCTCTCCAGGTCCCATGCTCGGCCATCCGATCTTGGAAGGTGATGGAACACGGGCCTGTTACCCCTATTCTGGCTCTGCCCATTCTCTTCTTCTTCTCTCCTCTCACTGCACCCCTCTCTGTTATTTTCCCTCTGGTCGCTACTCTCCCTTTGCCTCGTATCGCTCAGTATCCGATACGATCCTTCCTGGTTCCCCATATTCCCTGGGCTGCGCTCATTTCTGTCATCACAGGGATTATGGTGCGTCCTCTCACAACTCCCGTTCAGTTCTCTGGTGCCAGGTACACAGTGTGGACACTTAAAGCTGTTTCTGTACTCTTGTGCTCTCCTCTCCTCTCCACTGAGTATTGGGCGCGCCACCCCTCCACTCCCGGGGCCCCCGTTTTCCAGGTCTATTCTACCTCCACTCCGGGCCCAATGGGTGACTCCCCTACTCCCTCTACAGTCCCACTCCGGGCTACTCTCCCCAGCCCCGCAGTGAGTCCGTGCTCTGCTGTCCTGACTTTCTCTTTCAGCTTCCGCAGCATTGATGCACTTTTGAGCCTTCACTGCCTCATCCCACTGCTTCATGTACTCATTTAGCTCTTGAAAGGATTTTCGTCCCGATCCCCTCAGATCCATTGGCCATCTAGGGCCCCCAGGATCTCCTCCTGGGTCCCCTGCTGTGTGCATCGGGGTGCTCCACTCTCTGGGTATCGGCATCTGACTTGGGGAATTAGTGGTATCGTTCCTCCTTGCCTCCTCTGCTCTTTCTCTGTCTTTCCGTTTCCGTTCTTCCCCTTTTGCTCTCTCTTGGTCATATATCGATATTATAGGACCTATGGTAACAGGTACCTGTAGTGCATCTGGTAATGGGTAGGATGTGGCGCTTTCCGTTTCCGGCGCTCTTTGTACCACAAACCTACCGACTACCTGTTGCACCTGACTAGGCTGGAACAACTCTTTCTTTGGCTCAGGATCCCACTCTGAACTGGGAAGCGGTCTATGCTCTCCTGCATTGCCCCCCTTTGCTCCTTCAGTATTCTCGACCTCTCCCCCTGCTCTATTATACGGGGGTGGCCTGTCTGTCAGTAATCTGTTTATCAGGCTGTCCTCTGTTTCGCTCTCATCATCTTCTTCCAGGGGACTTTTATTTACTGGCGCCTCTAACACTGGGTACAGTTTATTTATTTCCAAATTATGCACTCTCCATCTTTTAGCATCCGCATCCCACCTGGCATCCTGCACTGCCCTTACCGAGCGTTTCACCCTTTCTTGTCGTCTGTTCATATTCTTTTCATGCGCTGCCCTAATCCATGCTTCAAGAGCTTCAAACTGGGTTGGTCTAGGCAAGGGTCTCTTTGAGGTCATGACTGATTTTAATCGATGTAACACCTCTAATCTGAACGTCCCGTACTTCGGGAACGTCAGTTCCTCATTTCCTTCAGTAATCTTACTCCACTCTGATATCCAAAGGATCGTATGCAACCCAACATTTACTGCCATATAACGAGCTGGCGTACCCTCCGGCGGGGCTTCTTCCCCTTCATACGATCCCCGCTTCTCTTTTTTAAACAGCGCTTTCAACCATTTAAAACACTTCATAATTATGCGCACAAAATCCAGCCTCGCTACTCTGTTTACTTCCTGATGACAATCCACCAATCCTGTCGCGGCTTTGCTAGCTTGGCCTATCACAGCGCGGTCTTTCTCCTATCGGCCAATCACGTCGCGACCCTGTCTGACGTGTTCGCTAGCTGGCCTACCACAGCGCGGTCTTTCTCCGGTCAGCCAATCACTGCGCGACACCACCTGACGTCACTTTTCTCCGCTTCGCAGCAGCACCCCTCCTTTCTCAACTCGTCTCCCGGTTATGCATGCGTCCCATTCATACACCGAAAAATGACTACTTCCGACCAAGCGGTCACTTCTCTCGACTGTACGTCCACAGTCTATCTGTAATTGTCAACACAACTGACGCTATCGTCTCTCTGATAGGTTGCTTACACACACAGTAACTTCCGACCAGCGTCCGTTACTCACGCACTCACTCTTACGTTCCCCCTATCTCGGTCTCTCGGGTGATCAATGGTACCTCATGACCCCCTTCACACTAGTTGACAATTACTCTGAGTGTCCGATACACCCGAACCACTTAAGCTCTCCTTGAACTTAAGATTTCCACCGGTTGCGCGCGCTCACAACCTGTTCCACAGTCACTCTACAGACATTCAACTCCGCCAGACATTACAACATAGATACAATACAAAAACACCGCAATCTAACACGCATAACCCTTTATACTCACTCTCGACCGATACTGCTGCTTTTTCTGTCTCACGTCATCCGGATCTTCATCTGCGGGCTGTTCTTCCGATCATCGATTTCTAGGGGCCTTGGGGTAAGCTAACCTGGCCTAGGTCACCGTCCTCAAGAAGGCAACCATCCTCTATAGCTACCAACTGAAAGGGCGAGATTTTGATCGATACCTTATATCTATTGATCCAAACCTCGATCTGGTCGACTGAACCTTTGTTGCCTGTCTAGGAGGAAAACAGTACACCCATTTCCAAGCCAGTTCACCCAAGAAAGGACTCTACTCTCAAAGATCACGGACAGCTTCTAGTTTTCAAAAGTTTATTGTAAAGATATAATGAGCTGCAAATACAGGCATCTCAGAATGAGATTCACGAGATACACAGGTCCAATTACATACATGTGCTCTCGAAAAGCCCTCAGACGAGCAACAGAAATCACTAACACAAGTTCTAAGAATAGTAAAGCTATCAGCATAGACGCATATCTCTCCTTCATTTAGGTTGGAGGAAAACAAACACAGGTTAGGCGTCCCTACCCTGTTCTAGATGGTATCCCTACTTAACCAAATCCCAACCTAACAAAGGTGTCAGCAATGAATGACCCCCAAGGGAAGTCACCCACTCTAAGTCTCTTGGTGAAAACCTATAGTTCTCCAGTCATGACCCCTCACTGCCTACCCATCCGCTCTCTAAAGGGTCCTCAGGTCTCTGCTCTAACTCCACCCAGGGGTGCTGTCCCTAATACAAAACAGTCAACAACATTTGAGACGCCCCTTGCGAAACGCCTCTCACGTGGTGCAACTTCAGGCTTTTTCCATGATGCTTTGTATTGGGCCTCAGACGTTAGAGTTGACCTTGCTTCTCAGACTCTTCTCCGGCCCGCTGATACCCCCTAAACATTCCAGAACCCTCCTCCATGTCTGGGCCGTCTACTGAACAGACCTCTATTCATTCATTTATAATTGGATCCCCCCTTTCCTGTTGCAGACAGATATCTGCCGCCAAGAACCCAACTCTCATATACTTCTAAAAAGGCTTGCAACATTTCTCAGCCCAGACATGTACGTGTAAATCAATGCTAAAACATTTCAGGCCTACAATATTTCTCATTGTGATAATAACATTCAACTTCTTCATTAATTAAAGCATGTTAATACTCTTATTCTATTATTAAGTAAACATTTCTATAAATCATGGTCTATTAATGCAATGACCAAAAACGTTAATATAATCTGTGTCGTGAAAAGAACCTTCTTCCCTTTCCCTCCAGCTCTGGCTCTGAGGCCTACCACGTTCTGCTTTTAACCACATACCATCTTATGCTTTAGCAGCTTCACGACATGGATTCAAAAATAATCACGTCTAATAAAGTCATATAATGTCACACATTTCTGTATTAGTTCCACTTCTATTAAATCTCTACATTAGCTATACATTTTTGATATATTTGCAGATACTATTAGCACTCATGGCATTTCTCTTCATGATTTGTGCTTACTACAAGTAAGTGTGATGTACTCATATATTTAAATCAGTTTGCGCTCTCTCAGAATGATGGTGATTTTCAACCGACCTTCAAAAGGGCTTTCATCTATTTATATATAAAAAAAAAAAAAAAACAACAACTTTTGGAGCTCTTAAATCGAAGTCTACGGCGCCCGCTGTTCATCATAAAGGAATCATTAGAGAGAATCGCGGAGACCTGCGAGTCAAATTTCAACCTTTTCACCTTTGATGATAGTGCACACAGGAACCGGATGCAAGTCAGAGCACTTTGCTTCATAGCCTCCTAAGGCATATGAAAGGCGATACAAATTCTGCAATGGCAAATATATTGTACAAAGTTAAGAGCACGAGAAGGCAGGGCACACTTTTTTATGTTAATGACACTGGCTTACCCTGACTTAATAAACAGAACGACATGGGGAAGATTAAACACCACAATCAAGGAATGTACAGAGAAAAGCACAATAAAGAGGTCTTGGAGATCCCAAAAAGTGTTATCTCTAGTTGCAAAGCCTTCTAGAGATCCCACAGAGTTTGTTCTGTAGTTGCAAAGCCTGCTGATAGATACCACAGAGTTTGTTCTGTAGTTACAAAGCCTGCTGATAGATCCCACATAGTTTGTTCTGTAGTTACAAAGCCTGCTGATAGATACCACAGAGTTTGTTCTGTAGTTACAAAGCCTGCCGATAGATACCACAGAGTTTGTTCTGTAGTTACAGAGCCTGCCGATAGATACCACAGAGTTTGTTCTGTAGTTGCAAAGCCCGCTGATAGATCCCACAGAGTTTGTTCTGTAGTTACAAAGCCTGCTGATAGATCCCACAGAGTTTGTTCTGTAGTTACAAAGCCTGCTGATAGATCCCACAGAGTTTGTTCTGTAGTTGCAAAGCCCGCTGATAGATCCCACAGAGTTTGTTCTGTAGTTACAAAGCCTGCTGATAGATACCACAAACTCTGTGGTATCTATCAGCGGGCTTTGTAACTACAGAACAAACTCTGTGGTATCTATCAGCGGGCTTTGTAACTACAGAACAGAGTTTGTTCTGTAGTTACAAAGCCTGCCGATAGATACCACAGAGTTTGTTCTGTAGTTACAAAGCCTGCCGATAGATACCACAGAGTTTGTTCTGTAGTTGCAAAGCCCACTGATAGATACCACAGAGTTTGTTCTGTAGTTACAAAGCCTGCTGATAGATCCCACAGAGTTTGTTCTGTAGTTGCAAAGCCCGCTGATAGATCCCACAGAGTTTGTTCTGTAGTTACAAAGCCTGCTGATAGATCCCACAGAGTTTGTTCTGTAGTTACAAAGCCTGCTGATAGATCCCACAGAGTTTGTTCTGTAGTTACAAAGCCTGCTGATAGATACCACAGAGTTTGTTCTGTAGTTACAAAGCCTGCTGATAGATCCCACAGAGTTTGTTCTGTAGTTACAAAGCCTGCTGATAGATACCACAGAGTTTGTTCTGTAGTTACAAAGCCTGCTGATAGATACCACAGAGTTTGTTCTGTACTTACAAAGCCCGCTGATAGATACCACAGAGTTTGTTCTGTAGTTACAAAGCCTGCTGATAGATACCACAGAGTTTGTGGTATCTATCAGCGGGCTTTGTAACTACAGAACAAACTCTGTGGTATCTATCAGCGGGCTTTGTAACTACAGAACAGAGTTTGTTCTGTAGTTACAAAGCCTGCCGATAGATACCACAGAGTTTGTTCTGTAGTTACAAAGCCTGCCGATAGATACCACAGAGTTTGTTCTGTAGTTGCAAAGCCCACTGATAGATACCACAGAGTTTGTTCTGTAGTTACAAAGCCTGCTGATAGATCCCACAGAGTTTGTTCTGTAGTTGCAAAGCCCGCTGATAGATCCCACAGAGTTTGTTCTGTAGTTACAAAGCCTGCCGATAGATACCACAGAGTTTGTTCTGTAGTTACAAAGCCCGCTGATAGATCCCACAGAGTTTGTTCTGTAGTTACAAAGCCCGCTGATAGATACCACAGAGTTTGTTCTGTAGTTACAAAGCCTGCTGATAGATACCACAGAGTTTGTGGTATCTATCAGCGGGCTTTGTAACTACAGAACAAACTCTGTGGTATCTATCAGCGGGCTTTGTAACTACAGAACAGAGTTTGTTCTGTAGTTACAAAGCCTGCCGATAGATACCACAGAGTTTGTTCTGTAGTTACAAAGCCCGCTGATAGATACCACAGAGTTTGTTCTGTAGTTACAAAGCCCGCTGATAGATACCACAGAGTTTGTTCTGTAGTTACAAAGCCTGCTGATAGATACCACAGAGTTTGTTCTGTAGTTACAAAGCCCGCTGATAGATACCACAGAGTTTGTTCTGTAGTTACAAAGCCTGCCGATAGATACCACAGAGTTTGTTCTGTAGTTACAAAGCCCGCTGATAGATACCACAGAGTTTGTTCTGTAGTTACAAAGCCCGCTGATAGATCCCACAGAGTTTGTTCTGTAGTTACAAAGCCTGCTGATAGATCCCACAGAGTTTGTTCTGTAGTTACAAAGCCTGCCGATAGATACCACAGAGTTTGTTCTGTAGTTGCAAAGCCCACTGATAGATACCACAGAGTTTGTTCTGTAGTTACAAAGCCTGCTGATAGATCCCACAGAGTTTGTTCTGTAGTTACAAAACCTGCTGATAGATCCCACAGAGTTTGTTCTGAAGTTACAAAGCCTGCTGATAGATCCCACAGAATTTGTTCTGTAGTTACAAAGCCTGCCGATAGATACCACAGAGTTTGTTCTGTAGTTGCAAAGCCTGCTGATAGATACCACAGAGTTTGTTCTGTAGTTACAAAGACCGCTGATAGATACCACAGAGTTTGTTCTGTAGTTACAAAGCCCGCTGATAGATACCACAGAGTTTGTTCTGTAGTTACAAAGCCTGCTGATAGATACCACAGAGTTTGTCCTGTAGTTACAAAGCCTGCTGATAGATACCACAGAGTTTGTTCTGTAGTTACAAAGCCTGCTGATAGATCCCACAGAGTTTGTTCTGTAGTTACAGAGCCTGCCGATAGATACCACAGAGTTTGTTCTGTAGTTACAAAGCCTGCTTGGAGATACCACAGAGATTGTTTTTTAGTTACAAAGGCTTCTTGGAGATACCACAAAGTTTCCTCTGTTGTTACAAAGCCTTCTTGGAGATCCCACAGAGTGTGTTCAGTAGTTAGAAGGGCATCTTGGAGTTTCCACAAGGTTTGCTCTCTAGTTACAAAGCCTTCTCTGAGATCCCACTGAATTTTTCAATGCAGTTACAAAGTCTAGTTGGAGATCCCACAGTGTTTGCTCTGTAGTTACAAAGCCGTCTTGGAGACCCCACAAAGTTTGATTTGTAGTTACAGAGCCTTCGGTGAGAGACACCTAGGGATAGCTGCAGACAGACATTCAGACGTTTGAGTTCTGGAAAGAAGATGAACCTGATCAGCTTTGTTTGACATTTTATGTATGTGCTCAGCAGTCTTTGCATTTCTAGAATGGCATTAGGGAGGGGAAGGTAGGGGATAGGCGGGATCTGGGATGGATTTACAAAGCGCACACCATAGTCTGAATTCTCACTTCATGCATCAAAAATAATTGGTATTAATACTTATTTTACTGAGCAAGGAAACAGGATAATCTAAGCTGTCAATGTCGGGATTCCAAACCTACATCAAGCAACTGAGCTATCTCATTGGGATACAGGCTCATGACCAGCTAAACGCACCACACATTTCTACAGACGAGGCTAAACCCCTCAGAGCTTTCTTAATTGTACTGCCACTCTTATTCGCAAAATTACACGCAGGTCTGTCTTAAGGTGCCGCTTCATGGTCCCCTTAGAGCTTTTCCTGGGAGCCCTTTCCTCCAGCCTCCTACGAAGCGAGAAACGATTAAGCCAGGCTTGATCCCCTCGATGGAGCTAAATTTGGGATAGATCTTAAAAAACACTTTTTGATGGCTGTCACCTCCCAATATCTGAACTGGAAGCACAAGTTCACTTTCTTTTGGTTACTAATGAGAGCACAATAGCATAGGGCCTGTCAAGCCAAACATAGTTCAGCTCATCATCGCCTTTATGAATAATTAGGTCTTGGCTTCTTCCGCCTGATGCTTCTTCTAATTGGGAATAGCCACTGTAGGTGAGCATCAAGCGGCTGTAGATGTGTGGGGTTAACTGGGACTCTGGAGAGGTCCTTCTGATGTGTTCCTAATTGAAAGAGTTACCTCTTGATTTGACCTGAAGAAGCCCAATATTGTAGATATCTCTTATTAGCTTCCAAGTGGAGAAACTACATACTCATAAGAAAATAAAGTGCAAAAACACCAGGTGCCGTATTCCGTAACCTGTCCCGCTCCTGGTCTGTGCCGGTGCACACCCAAATTGCCTGCACCCAGTCCAGACAGGAACCGTGCACCTGATTACACAATAAACTGTGTTCTCTCTAGGTTAAAAAGAAAGCAGCAGTGAAAGATGCAGTTTGATACCTAAAAGTAGTTGATTTTTTTCAAGGAGGTAGGAACCCTTGCAGGAGGGTGCATTGTATATACATCCCTGCAGGAGAAGATTCTCTTTTCCAAATGGTGCTGCTGGGGTCCACTCAAGTTGTGAATCACTTTCTAGTTTTGTCTGCTGTCAGGCTCATTGCCCCTGCACCCTCATCTGTGATATTCTGTAAACAAAATAGTGGTAGAAAGAATGCTTCTATTCAGGGTCTTTAGGACAGTGCCACTGGTGCGACGGCACTGGGTGTTGACCTGGAGGGGGGGCACTGTACTCAGGAGGAGCGCTGTGGTTAGCAACTTCTTACGATTAAATTATGCTTGCTGCAGAGTTCCTTGTGCATCCAGATTTCCAGCAGCAATAAAAATGTCAAGATAACTCTTGGAATTAATGTTCCTGCTCGAGGAAGAGATCCGAGTTGTGTCTAGGGGCAGTTTTGACTCACCACAAAGTAGCACAGAGGGTTAATAAGCCTGCTGCAAAGAACAGATCTGTATTTTATGCGGCTAGGTGACTGGATTGGTAAAATCAGCCATTACCAGTTCTTTAACCCCTTCGATGCGGATGACAAAGCCAGCTCGTCATGGGCGTTACCTGCGCTACGCGGATGACGAACTGGCTTTGTCACAAACCGCGCGATTTTTAAATTTCAGCGCACAGCGGGAAAACCCGCTAGCGCGGTAGCGGTTAAAATATATACAATGTATGTGAGAAAGGGGCTACTGAGAGATGAGGGGCACTTTTGCCAGATGGTAGTGAGGGAATCCAAGGATGTCTTTGGAGGAGGGGCGCCAAAAAAAGATTGTCGCACCAGGCGGCACAAGGCTAAAGCCGGCCCTCCTTCTCTTATTCTCAGCCACTGGCCATCGTGGGGTGACACATTCCTGACCATCGTTTTTCACTCACTGTGCCATTCTAAACGAAGTCAGTCTTGATCCTCCTCCAATAGGAACAGTCCAGCACAAGATTAGGTCCAAATGATGGACTGGGAGGCAGTCTGAGTGACTGAGGGTGACTGACATTGACTATGCATTCCTTCATCACCTGTTGTTTTGTCCCCACTGTGTTATATATATATATCATGGGCAGTCTGTCTGTCATAAGCATGGGCACACGACACGCTCTAATCTAACTGAGGCAACACCCCCTTGAGTTTGCCTGGCCATAAAGTCTGAGCCGTAGGATTGGGTGTTACTGAAGGTCCCATACAAGCTCTAAAATTGAAAAGTGCCCCAGCGGTGCAACAAGCAGGAATAAATGTCCACTGTGGCCCAGTAATCCAGCACAAATTTAATCTATGCATTTTTGCACACAAATTTACCGGCCATAACTAAATACCCTCTTTAATGTTTAAGATAAAATGTACAAAAGGGTTTCTATGCTAATCAAAGAAATCCTCTTGCTGCCTGTTGGAACCTAATGATGTCAGGTCACCTAGGGTAGCCTGGCCTAGGGTGAGGCAAAAATCAAAAGAGGCACATGTGTAAAGGTTGCAAACCACCCAGCAGTAATCCAATGCAATATCACTCAAAAATGACGCTACACCAATGTTTGGAAAAATACGAGCTTGTTTATAAAAATATTCTTTGCTCTCTTGTCTTCAGAAATCACAGTTCAGTCTATTACATTTATCCATGAAACTATTATGATTTTCAAAGTTGCCAAATCATGTCATTAAGCAGTTTTTCAACTTAACAGCACATTACATTTAGTCATGAGTTTAGTAAGTTCCTCAGAAATGCCAAAACAATTACACTACTTGGCTTTCTAACATTACATCACATTACAGTAGTTCACAAGAAGCAGTGTCTGCACTTCCCTAGAAAAGGTTTGCACATTTACTCCCTCTCCACCACTAACATCCAGAAGAATTGGTGAGCCTTACTCACTTTAGTTGCCCTATAAAAGCTCCTCACCAGATCTAACAAAGGTAAGGGGGGGGGACTGGTATAAAGTAGTCTAATCACAGAGGGGGAACATCCTGCATTGAAAATTATGTCTCAGTAGTTTCTTACAAGAAGCTTGATGGCATTCCCCAGTACCAGCCCAATCCTTGTTTGGCCAACTGGAAGTCTTTGTTCCTCTGAAGGAGACTCTATGGCTTCCAACGTTCCCCTCAAAACCTCCTTACTTCATTTGTGTTGGGCCCCCCGTGGGCCTGTGTTTCTGTCTGGCAGGGGTGGAAGAAACCAATCTTCCCCGGCACTCGATGCGGTCCTTCGCCCCTCCTCCCCTGCTCAATTCCGCTCCTTCTCGTTGGAGCTTAGGCAGAGAAAGGGGTTTCACAAGCGGAGAAGCGCCAGTGCTCGCTTCCCTGCCGCTTCCTTGGGGATCTCCCGTCAGCCGATCCGCGACGTATCCCCCGCAGCGGTACTACCGCGCACGTGCGGGAGACTAGCGGACCAAGACCGGAGTCTGCCCCGGCCGCCTACCGATGGTAGTGGCTCTCCCGCGGGCCTGCTCGCTCCTAGGCCCCTCCTGACAGGGAGAACTGAATCCGCCTAGGGCATGCGCAAAGGCGCCCGACTTCCGCACAGCCAGTCCCCTTTTCCTCAGGTCAGTGGCGCTGCCTCACCAACGCGGCCGGTGCCCCAGGGGTCCTGATCACGGCTGAATCGGCGCTGCCACTAGGAATCCGACACCCCTCTCCTTCCTCTGACTCACGAGTGGAAAAGGTGATTCGCCGGCTGCACGACCGGTAAGGGACCTCAGGGTCACAAGGGCAGTAACCTACTTTAACCCCCAAGGAGATGGATAATAGAAGTGAATCTCCTCACGTATAAGCTCCCAGTTCTCTATCCTTATCAGGGACCTACTATCTCTCTGTACTGGACAGGGCCTGGTGATAGGGGGGCACTCAGTTCCGTTCTCACAGCAGGGACCTTCGCAGTTCCACAGTCCACTGGCATTAACCCCTTCACCTAACTGTCCAGGGTCAGCAGGACGAAACTAACTCGGCTAGGACAACAGGAATGGGGGGTTGGTGAACCCAGACAGAGGGCAACCCTTGTAGAGCAGTCCACCCTTCAGGACCCTCCCCCTTCCAGACCTCAGCCTTCACTCTAGCTGTTCCTCACTAACAAGACAAAATGGCTGTCCAGCATTCCGCCTTTTATAGGCTGACCCTCAGAGGTCCAGAAGGGACCAGAAGGTTCTGGAATACCCTATTCTATCCTATGGGACAGGTTCCAGGTATGTCAGTTATGACAGTTGGTAGCCACCATTTTGTGACTCCCAGGAAATTCCTGTCAGGAAAGGCCTCTAGGCCTGAGGTGAAAAATTATGAGGGCGAAAGAGCACCTATCCCCTAGACCAACACCTTGAAAAATCTAGTGGACACAAAAATAAATAAAGGCATGAGGGGCAAAAAGGGTACAAAATAAATAATAAATTGGAGGGACTACGCAAAAGGTCAGACAGGTCTAACACGCGTCCCCCCCAGCTGAAAGTGGGGAGAGCTACCCAACCCCTTGGGAGTCCTCATCACTAAGGTGGAAATACCTAGAGAGACCGTCTGCATTGGCGTGGTCCACTCCAGGTCGGTGTTCCACCCGGAAGTCCATTCCCTGTAGGGAGATGGACCATCTCAGCAACTTGGGATTCTCCCCCTTCATCTGCATCAGCCAACAAAGGGGTCGGTGGTCAGTCTGAACCAGGAAGTGCGAGCCAAACAAGTATGGCCGCAGCTTCTTCAGTGCCCACACCACCGTGAAAGCTTCCCTCTCAATTGCACTCCACTTCTGTTCCCGGGGAAGCAGTCACCTGGATAGGAAGACTACAGGCTGATCCAGGCCCTCTTCATTCAGTTGCGATAACACTGCCCCAATGCCATGTTCTGATGCATCTGTCTGGACAATGAACTCCTTGGAGAAGTCTGGGGCCCTCAGGACCGGTGCTGCACACATTGCCTGCTTCAGTTTTTCAAACGCTTGCTGACAAGCTTTCGTCCAAACTACCCGTCGAGGTTGTTTCTTTGAGGTGAGCTCTGTGAGGGGCGCTACAATAGTGCCATACCCCTTCACAAAGCGACGGTAGTAGCCTGTGAGGCCCAGGAAAGCTCGGACCTCAGTCTGTGTCTTGGGGGTTCCCAGGCCATGATTGCCTCAATCTTTGCCTGCAGGGGCTGCACTGTCCCCCTACCCACCAAGTGTCCAAGGTACACAACCGACCCCTGCCCAATCTGGCATTTACTGGCCTTGATTGTCAATCCAGCCTGTTTCAGGGCCTGGAGAACTGCTTGCAAATGTTGCAAATGGTCCTCCCAACTGCTACTGAAGACAGCAATGTCATCCAGGTAAGCAGCGGAGAAAGCCTCCATTCCGGAGAGGACCTGATTCACCAGCCGCTGAAAAGTGGCAGGGGCATTTTTGAGCCCCAAGGGCATCACGCAAAATTGGAAGTGTCCCTCAGGCGTGGAGAAGGCTGACCTTTCCTTTGCTCCATCTGTCAAGGAGATCTGCCAGTACCCTGAAGTGAGGTCAAAGGTACTTAGGTATTGGGCAGCTCCTAGCCGGTCAATTAACTCATCCGCCCTAGGGATCGGATGGGCATCAGTTTTTGTAACTGAGTTCAGTCCCCGGTAATCCACACAGAACCTCAGTTCTGGCGTGGTGCCCGGTGGAGCGGCTTTTGGCACTAGCACCACCGGACTGGACCAAGGGCTGTTGGAAGGTTCTATAACTCCTAGCTCTAGCATATTGGCAACCTCTCCATGGATGCTAGCCTTCACCTTGTCGGACAGCCGGTAGGTCTTTGACTTCACTGGTGGGCTGTCCCCTGTGTCCACATCATGGGTACACAGGTGAGTCCTTTCCGGGACAAGGGAGAACAACGTAGAGTACTGCTCCAGTATCTGTCGGCAGTCCTCCCGCTGTTCAGGAGTTAGAGTGGGAGAGAGAATCACTCCCTCCACTGATCCATCCTTTTCCTGAGACGAGAACAAGTCCGGGAGAGGTTCGCTTTCCGCTTCCTCTCCCCCATCAGTCACCATCATTAAGATGACCTCGGGCCTCTCATGGTGGGGTTTGAGCCGGTTGGCATGCAGCACCCGTAGGGGCTGTCGAGGGGTCTTAAGGTCCACCAGGTATGTGGCCTTACCCTTCTTTTCCAACACTTCAATTGGGCCTGTCCAGCGATCCTGGAGGGCACTAAGCTCTCCAGGCTCCATCACCCACACTTTCTGGCCAGGCTCCAGTTCCACCTGGTGAGCATTGTGGTCATACCACTCTTTCATGACTGCCTGGCTGGCCTCCAAGTTGTCAGAAGCTTGCTTCCACAACTTCGCCATTTGGCTCCTGAAGGCCAGCATGTAGCTCACCACATCCTGGGGAGGTTTCCTGGGAGACTTTTCCCAACCATCCTTCACCAGGCTGAGAGGACCGCGTACAGGGTGCCCATACAGAAGTTCAAAGGGGCTGAAGCCCACTCCCTTCTGTGGCACTTCCCTGTAGGAGAATAGCAAACAGGGTAGGAGGACGTCCCATTTCCTCCGCAGGCTTTCAGGTAGACTTCTGATCATGCCCTTCAAGGTCTTGTTGAACCTCTCGACCAGTCCATTTGACTGGGGGTGATAAGGAGTGGTGAACCGGTAAGTCACTCCACACTCCTTCCACATTGCCCGCATGTAAGCTGACATAAAGTTGGTCCCCCTGTCAGACACAACTTCTTTGGGGAAACCCACTCGGGTAAAGATCCCCATTAGGTGCAGTGACAGTCCTCAGAGGGATTGCCTCTGGGTACCGTGTGGCATGATTCACCAGAACCAGGATAAACCTGTGACCAGCTGTTGTCGGTGGATCCAATGGCCCTACAATGTCCATGCCCACCCTTTCAAAGGTGGTGCTAACGACTGGAAGTGGTTCCAGGGGAGCTTTCAGCTTCACCCCTGTTTTCCCACTGGCCTGGCAGGATACACATGTCCGACAGTAGGTGTTGGACGCCACTTTCATCTGAGGCCAGTAAAAGTGGAGGACAAGCCGAGCAAAGGTCTTGTCCTGCCCTAAGTGTCCTGCCAAGGGTATAGCATGAGCCAATTCCAGCAGAAAGGCTCGGTATTGTTGCGGGACTACCAAGGCCCTTGATGAACCAGGTAAGGGTACCTTGGGTTCACTGTAGAGGAGTCCACCCTCCCAGTAAATATGGTAGTGTCCCGTAACATCACCTTCTGCCTGGGCTTCAGCCTGTCGCCTCAGTCCCTCAAGGGTAGGGCACTCCCTCTGCCCCTTACAGAATTCCTCTCTGGTAGGCCCTCCCTCCACATGCCACTCAGCAGGGATGGGTAGGTCCTCTAGAGAGACTACTTCCCCCTCCACGGACTCCTGGTCCACCACCGCAGGTGGCCGATCTGTCACATGGGGTGTGGAAGCCGAAGCAGGCTCTTCCTGTCTTCGGGTCTGTCCCTTTTTGGCAGCGCGTTGGGCCATTGTTCCAGGCTCCAACCCAGGCGAACTCCCTCTCCGGGCAGTCGCAGACCTTGTGCTCACACAGGCCCAGTCAGGTGTACCCAGCATCGCAGAGTGCGTCCGGTATTCCACCTCTCTCCAAGCGTTGTGCTCCATATCATTCCCCAGCAGACAATCAGCTGGCACGGCAGGGCTTAAGGCAACTCAAAGTGAACCTGCAACCCCTTCCCACTCAAAGGGAACCTCAGCCACGGGATAGTGGCCCATTCTGCCGTCAGCCATCGCGGCGGGGTGGAGTACATTGGGAACCACCTGCTCTGGAGACACCAGTTGACTTCTCACCATAGTCATACTGGCTCCTGTATCTCTCAGAGCCTCCCCTCTCTGGCCATTGATGGTGATCCATTGCCCATACTTAACAGTATTTGGGGGCACCTGGATCTTAGGAACCATCTCCCGTTTTCCCAGGGACACTAAGGTGACACCCGCCCACTCACCCCCCTTATCTAAGGGCAACTCCTCCCCGAGCGCTACACTAGCTACTCCCGGTGGTTTTCCTCCGGTGGGAGGGGGTGGTCTCTTTGGGCATCTGACATCTCCCTTATAATGTCCAACACCACCACACTCAAAGCAGTGGAGAACCCTTGGCTGCTGGTTTTGGCCAGGATTAGGGTTCCTGGGCGGGTTTGCCTTAGGGGTGAAACCTGTTCCCTTTCCCTGGAAATTGTTTTGGGGACCTTTAGAGAACTCCCTCTTTTTATCTCCCCCCTCCTTCTTCTGACGGGCGCCCTGTTCGGCCTTTTGGGAATCCCCTCCAGTCCCCTTTGAGGACACCCGGGTACTTGCCCAGATGTCCGCCTCCTCTGCAAGCTTCCGGGGATTGGTCAGCTTGCTGTCCACCAGGTGTTGGCGCAGCTCAGGAAAGCATTTCTCGAGGAGGTGCTCTTTCAAAAATAGATCATACAACCCCTCATAATCCTTCACCTCACTGCCCTTTACCCAGCACTCTAATGCCTTTCTTGCATAATCAAGGAAGTCCACCCAGTTCTGGGTGCTTAACTTGTGGCTCCCCCTGAACTTCTGACGATACCTTTCTGGGGTAAGCCCAAACTTCCTTACCAATGCTAGCTTCATAGTTGGTTTGCTCCTCTGGTTCCAGGGCCAGCAAGGTGTCCCGACCAGTAGGAGGCATGTACTTATACAAACCACCCCCCCAGTGCTTCTCCTGCACCCCATGGGCTCTTAGGGAGACCTCATAGGCAGCCAACCATTTGGCTATGTCATCCCCCTGACTATAGCTAGCAATGAGGTCTTTAGGCAAATAGGGTCTGGACTCCCTGGCTGTTTCTTTGGATTCGCTGCCACCATTCATCACAGGAGAGGACCCCTGTTGCAGGGTCTGGAGTTCTAACTCTTTCAACCTGAACTCATGAGCCATCCTCCGCTCTTCCTTCTCCTGCTCCAGCTTAGCCAACTCCCATTTTAATTTTCTCATTTTCCTCCTGTCAGTGAGCTCTGCTTCGGTCAAGCTTCCCCCGGAGTCACTACTGCCCCTCCTGGAGTAGGACACTGGTCCTGGGAGTAGGTTTCCCCCCTCCGAGTGGAATAATCCATCTATCTCCACAACCATGTCCCGGTCTGTCCCTTCATCCTCCTCCTTCCCTTCTTTGTGTGCCTCCACCCAAGCCCTTAGACTGGTCTGGAGTTCCCCCTTCCTGGCACCATGCTTACAAAATACCCCCATTTGTTGGCAGAAATCTTTCAGTTGGGCCACAGAATAAGTGTCCAGTTTTTCCAGTGCAAATTCCATTTTGCAAAAGGCAATACAAAGTTACACACACAAGGAAATTTGAGTTGCAAGGGCAACCTGAAGCTACCTCCACCCCACCACCAGGAACAAATTTGGAAAAAAAAAAAAAATAAATAAAAATTAGGAGGGCCGCTAGGAGAAAACTCCTGGTGTAGGCTAGTGGATTACACTCAATTACTACAGAGTAGTTGCAACCACAGTCAAGATCCCACCGCTAGACACAAACTTGTTGGAACCTAATGATGTCAGGTCACCTAGGGTAGCCTGGCCTAGGGTGAGGCAAAAATCAAAAGAGGCACATGTGTAAAGGTTGCAAACCACCCAGCAGTAATCCAATGCAATATCACTCAAAAATGACGCTACAGCAATGTTTGGAAAAATACGAGCTTGTTTATAAAAATATTCTTTGCTCTCTTGTCTTCAGAAATCACAGTTCAGTCTATTACATTTATCCATGAAACTATTATGATTTTCAAAGTTGCCAAATCATGTCATTAAGCAGTTTTTCAACTTAACAGCACATTACATTTAGTCATGAGTTTAGTAAGTTCCTCAGAATTGCCAAAACAATTACACTACTTGGCTTTCTAACATTGCATCACATTACAGTAGTTCACAAGAAGCAGTGTCTGCACTTCCCTAGAAAAGGTTTGCACATTTACTCCCTCTCCACCACTAACATCCAGAAGAATTGGTGAGCCTTACTCACTTTAGTTGCCCTATAAAAGCTCCTCACCAGATCTAACAAAGGTAAGGGGGAGGGACTGGTATAAAGTAGTCTAATCACATAGGGGGAACATCCTGCATTGAAAATTATGTCTCAGTAGTTTCTTACAAGAAGCTTGATGGCATTCCCCAGTACCAGCCCAATCCTTGTTTGGCCAACTGGAAGTCTTTGTTCCTCTGAAGGAGACTCTATGGCTTCCAACGTTCCCCTCAAAACCTCCTTACTTCATTTGTGTTGGGCCCCCCGTGGGCCTGTGTTTCTGTCTGGCAGGGGTGGAAGGAACCAATCTTCCCCGGCACTCGATGCGGTCCTTCGCCCCTCCTCCCCTGCTCAATTCCGCTCCTTCTCGTTGGAGCTTAGGCAGAGAAAGGGGTTTCACAAGCGGAGAAGCGCCAGTGCTCGCTTCCCGCCCGCTTCCTTGGGGATCTCCCGTCAGCCGATCCGCGACGTATCTCCCGCAGCGGTACTACCGCGCACGTGCTGGAGACTAGCGGACCAAGACCGGAGTCTGCCCCGGCCGCCTACCGCTGGTAGTGGCTCTCCCGCGGGCCTGTTCGCTCCTAGGCCCCTCCTGACAGGGAGAACTGAATCCGCCTAGGGCATGCGCAAAGGCGCCCGACTTCCGCACAGCCAGTCCCCTTTTCCTCAGGTCAGTGGCGCCGCCTCACCAACGCGGCCGGTGCCCCAGGGGTCCTGATCACGGCTGAATCGGCGCTGCCACTAGGAATCTGACACCCCTCTCCTTCCTCTGACTCACGAGTGGAAAAGGTGATTCGCCGGCTGCACGACCGGTAAGGGACCTCAGGGTCACAAGGGCAGTAACCTGCTTTAACCCCCAAGGAGATGGATAATAGAGGTGAATCTCCTCACGTATAAGCTCCCAGTTCTCTATCCTTATCAGGGACCTACTATCTCTCTGTACTGGACAGGGGCTGGTGATAGGGGGGCACTCAGTTCCGTTCTCACAGCAGGGACCTTCGCAGTTCCACAGTCCACTGGCATTAACCCCTTCACCTAACTGTCCAGGGTCAGCAGGACGAAACTAACTCGGCTAGGACAACAGGAATGGGGGGGTTGGTGAACCCAGACAGAGGGCAACCCTTGTAGAGCAGTCCACCCTTCAGGACCCTCCCCAGTCCAGACCTCAGCCTTCACTCTAGCTGTTCCTCACTAACAAGACAAAATGGCTGTCCAGCATTCCGCCTCAGAGGTCCAGAAGGGACCAGAAGGTTCTGGAATACCCTATTCTATCCTATGGGACAGGTTCCAGGTATGTCAGTTATGACAGTTGGTAGCCACCATTTTGTGACTCCCAGGAAATTCCTGTCAGGAAAGGCCTCTAGGCCTGAGGTGAAAAATTATGAGGGCGAAAGAGCACCTATCCCCTAGACCAACACCTTGAAAAATCTAGTGGACACAAAAATAAATAAAGGCATGAGGGGCAAAAAGGGGACAAAATAAATAATAAATTGGAGGGACTACGCAAAAGGTCAGACAGGTCTAAGACTGCCCCTATGCATCCCAAGAGATATTTCACTACATATGCCATCACCAACAATGTCATTAAAGCCATCACAAACTAGACCTCCTACGGTGTTAAAAACAAATCACAGGACCCGGGAGCTCATTTGCTAAATTATTTGGTAATCTGGTATGGCAGGTTTAATAATGTTTACGCCTGATTATTTGAACATTGATGTAGTGTCAACAGAATGTGCACGGCTGGTGCTTATATTTTTTTTAAATTTCTGTAGTCACTTGCCTGCTGGGTTAAAAGCGCACTTTGACTCGTGCTATATAGTAATGCTTGCACTGTCATCTATAGCAGTATAATCATATCTTTAGAATTCAAGAAATTATGTTAAAATAAAAAGAAGCCCACTCAAAAAATCTGTGCACGATTTTTATCTGTAATGAAACTATTAAAAATGAAGCTCTGATTCTTGCAACTGGTGTACATTTTCTGAATATAAAATGTAATTCATTTATCCTCATCTCTTGCCGTTTTGGCACATACAGTGCTGAAGGCACAGGGCAGTATTCACAATAAAGCAATATGTTTCCCTGCACTCACAGAGCCAGTTTTGTTTTATTATTTGGGGGGTTTGATATAAAACAGGCTGTGATGGAATAGGGATTCAATGACGAGTAATTGGGGCACAATGTTTTTTAAAAATAAAAATGCAGATTTTAACAGGGCGGCACCTGGTGTTGGGCGGAGGGGCCGTGCCCTTCCAAATTTTAACGTCCTGAGCATGGTCATTGCAAAAAGCAATTATCATCTCCTTTCTTTTAGAACACCTGTCTGCCTGATGCAGCAATCTCAACTCACTACCACGGACATCATGTTAGGAAGTTTCCTAAGGTGCATACGCTAGTGAGCCTGTGCCTGAAAACTGTTTTACTCACACTGTGCTTTTAAGGCAAATATATGATTTTACAACACGAACAATTACAACGCATGCCTTTACAGTGTGGGTTTTACATCGCAGCTACCTTTACAATGCATTATTTTACAACGCATGCCATTACATCACATTTTTAGAAACTACCTCTACAATGCATTCCATTACAGCGCATACCATTACAACGCATAATACTTTTAGGGTAACAGTAGGGTAAGAGTTGGATAGGGCAGGGGTAAAGATTACTATTCCCACTCCAGTGAGTGCAATGGTAGGGTAAGTGTTGGATAGTGAAGGGGTAAAAACTACTATTCCCATGCACCCTCAAACCCATACCTACCCTAAAACTAAAAAAAACTCCATTACTAACTTATAATGCGTTGTAATGGCAAGTGTTGTAATGGTATGCGTTGTAATGGCATGGTTTGTAGTGACATGCATTGCAAGGTCTGCGTTGTAATGGCATGCGATGTAAATCCAGCCACGTTGTAAAGGTAGTGCATTGTAAGGACTGCGTTGTAATGGTTGTTTCCCTTTTTAGGCAGCCTATGGACCGAGATGACTCCAGTCCTGGTCTGCAATACTTGGGGCCCTTCAGAGAAAGCTCACTAATGATGCAAAGTAGCATTATATTTCGAAGAACTCCTAGGGCCGAATTACATAAGTGACCCCCGGGGCATAACGGGCGTTTGCGCCCACTTTGCATGCCCCAGGGTACTATGGTATTACAGAAAGGGCTGGAGATGCTTATGCAGCCCCTTTTGTAATGTCGATAGTGCTGGCGCACATACAGAGCCAGCTCAATCTGCAGGGTGTCATTCCCTCATTTGCATGGGGGCGTACTCCATGCAAATGAGGGAATCCCTTTGCCTCTGCGCCGTATTACAGACATAGGCATAGAGGCAAAGAAGCGCTCCGGAGGTGCACTGACAGTTTGCCACCTAAAATGTCAGTGCACCCCCTGAGAGCAGCCCTCTGCAAGGGGAAAGGGGGCCCTATGGACCCCTCAGACATCCCCTTGCAGGGGGGTGTGTCCACTGACTGCACCCACCTGCAAGGGGACCTTTAATGCCCTTTCAAAGTGCAGGCGAGTTGCTGCCTGCACTGTGAAAACACAAAGCGGCTTTAAAGCAGGTGCTCCGTTTTTCACCTGAATGCGCTGCCCCTAGGGCAGCCCGAGTTCGCAGCTGCCCCCAGGGCAGTGCATTCCTGATAATAGGGTGCATTTTCCTTGTTTGTGATGGGCGCACCTCTTAATAGGTGCGCCTGGTGCATACAATGAAAATGTGCCTTTAGTGTAATGCGGCCCTGGTCTTGTTTAACATCAGCCCTGCAAGTCAACTGTCTTGAATGCCTGAGCTTGTCTCCTCCGCTTCTCTTTATGTTGGTTCTACTTCTTCCAACACATGTGATTCTGGAAGACAGGAAGTGAAACCAACCTTGCAAAAGGGAAAGAGAAACCGAGGAGAATTCACCCTTGTGGAGAGGAGACTGTGCCTTCCTAACACAACGACAGCACGTTTGCACCTTCAGTGCACTGCGGCACCACCCAGCTCTGCACTAACTAGTATGCAGTACCCCACAGATCCCAGGCACCAGAGCCACAGGAACATCGGGTATGGAGAGAGACCGCAGTGAGGCTGATGTGAATAGGCATGTGTTACTCATGGTGCATGTTAGACCTAGCACCATTGGCATGGGTCTCCCTTCCATTTGTTCGCTATGCCTCCTCTGTTGTTGACATGTTTTTGCTGGTTTAGATGCTTTGGGCACTTAGCCACTGCCAATCAGTGCCAAAGTGCAAGTGCTCCCTATGATAAATTGATGTATGGATTAGTGACTCCATGATTGGCCTATTTGATTTACTGTCAGACCCAAGTACAGTGCACTGTGCGTGTGACCAGGGCATGTCAGTCAAATGCTGCTGGTGGGCTTGCAGCACAGGTTGTGCCACCCATCGGAGCAGTGCCGAAAGTGTTTCTCAGGCCTGCCATCGCAGAACCTGTGTGCAGTATGGTACTGCCATATCGACCTGGTAAGTGCACCCACTTACCAGTCCCCAAACCTTCCCTTTGCTGTATGTTTGTCACCCCTAAAGTGGGCCTGCGGGCAGGGTGCATTATAAGTAAGAGGTAGGACATGCCCTGATGTGTGTGGCATGTCCTGATAGTGAATTACAGCCATGTACGTTTTTTACTATTGCAAGACTACCTGTTCCCCATAGGCCAGAATGGGAAGTTTGATTATAACATCTTATAATCGTAACTGACCCATGGAGCATGGTAGACAGACGAATTTAGCATGCCCGAACTCAGAGTGATAAAATACATATTTTAGTGAAGTTGGTTTTAACATTCTGTGTTTGAAAATACCACTTTTATAAATTATATATTTTCTTGCCTAACCATCCAGCCTGCCTCTGCTAACTTGTGTATTGTGTGTCTGGGTTTGTGAGTGACAGGGGCTGGGGGACTCCAGGAGACAGGGTGAGTCAGCACAGGGCTGAATAGACCCATCTGCAAGTAGAGTGGTGGAAGGAGCAGCACCTGGGTCTGAATAGGGCTTTGCCTGCCTTCCACAATGCTGGCTCCACCTCCTGAGGTGTGGCTGAGGACCCTGTCCCACCCTGACAAAGGAAAGAAGGAGTCCTGTAAACAAAGTGCTTCAGGACTGCACAGTACTGGTTTGGACAAGGCACAGACACTCTATGCCTTCAGAGAACAAAGAGAATAGTAGTATAAATATTGGGGCCCCGACCCTAGGACTTTAGATTACTTCTGGGAACCAAGACGACCCCTTTGCTGAGGAGAAGAACCGTGGAACTGAAGAAGGAAACTACCCCTATGCTGCGTGTTGTTTGGAGTTGGCCTGCAGTGGTTGCTTCATTGCCAAAGAAAGGAGAAGAGGACTGCTTGTGCTTTTCATCATCTTGAGAAAGATCTCCAAGAGCTTAAAGTTGAGCTTGCCTCCTGCCTGAAGTCTCAGGGATACCGGACTTCATCCCTTCTGTCTGCCTGCATCTAGAGCTGCGGTTCTAGTTGCTACAGAAGGAAAGCGCGGCATCGACGCCAGTGAGCGACGCTGTTACCTGCCGAAGCCGTGAGCACTGCTCCAACTTGTGCCCTGGGCCCGACGCCTGCTGCTGTGCCGCATCAAATCCAACACCGACATCGTCAACGTGGAGTCGATCCTCGACGTGAGTGACCAAGAAGCCATCGACAACCCGACACCAGAAGGAACTGTGGTTTCTGCGCCATTGCCACGTCACCGCCCCGACGCAGTAAGGAACGCCGTCTCACCTCCCCTGCGCTGCAGTAAGGAACCGAGTCTACACATCCCCTGGGTCGTAAGGAACCGACTCCACCCAGCACCAACGAATCCGCACATCTTCGACGCCGGGAGCTGTCTTTGTTTTTCATCGCTTTTCCAAGGTACTGTTCTTTGGGGGTCTGTGTGACTCAGGGCCCGACGCCGCATACCTCGCTGTTGGCGCCGTACTTTGGGATTTCCCCTGTGACGACATCATGATAACTCCAGGTGGAATTATTTGTTTCTAGAGACTGAATTTAACTGAATAACCTATTTTTGAACCTATCGTGAGCACTGTATTGTGGACTTTTGGTCGTTTGCGTCTTTTGTTAAGTCTATATAAAAATACCTATTTCTATAAATACAACCTGAGTGGTATCCATCTGTAGTGTTGTCACTGTATCACTGTATGTGTTCACAAATGCTTTACACACTGCCTCTGAGATAAGCCCGCCTGCTCGTGCCAACCTACCAAGAGGGTGAGCAGGGGTTATTTTAGTAGAGTATCCCCCTTCCCCTGACAAGAAGCAAGGGCCCCTATTTGGACAAAGGTGTATACCATTGCCAACTAGACCCCCCAGTTCTAACAGTGCATGTTTAATTTAATAATGCAAACACCATGGAGAACAAGTTACTATTGTCATTATCCGATAACCTGTTTACATTCATCCTTCGTCTGCACCAGCCCCACATACCAGTGAAACCCTGTCACCCTGCACCCCTTTCCACCCCCGTTCGTTTAAAGACTCAATCACCCTGAAAAGACCATTCACTAGATTGGAAAACCTGCTCCAGCCTCTTGTGGCTTGAGCTATAAGTACTCATTTTAACTTTTAACAACAGCAAAGAGACTATTTTAAAAAGGAGCAGGAACGTTTCTCACCTATCGATAGGCTCGGCACAGCAAAAATATTACAGCACTCCTAAAAAAGGTGTAAAGAATATGGTGCGAAATTGCTCCATATGATATGTTCCTGTCCGGCCCTGGTGGAGTTTTGGGAGGGAGTAATAGACATTATCAATACGGTTACTGACAGGACGATTCCTTGTACACCTCTGGTGTGTCTATTAGGGGGATTTCTACACCCTAGCAAATATATAATAACCGCCATATTTGTTGATTTGGCTCTAATATTGGCAGTAGCGGCTGCTACCGGATGGGTGTGGTGGCCTGGGTGCCGACCGCCACCTCCCTTGTGTCCTCTTCTTTTCTGCAGTCCGGTCCTGAGGGGATTGGTGCTCACACTGGAACAGGGAGCCTGTGCATGTTCCTCACCAGGCTGTGTAATGCAGCCTGATAGGAACAAGCAAAGTGCACATGGCCGACCCAAGTGGTCGCACTTAGGGAGGGCAAACCACTCCTCCCGTGCTCTGGCCAGCCCTGCCACACACAGGCCACTGACTGCAAGTACGTAATTGTCAGTTTATTTTCCCATTTTGCTCCTTAGCGGAGTAGCCGACATTGGATATTGGCAATGTGAAAGAATACATCCCATTGGAAAGCACCCAGGGGTCACCGTTTGGATAAAAGTAGGGAGGCTTTGGTCCTCTGGGTGGGTCTCGAGGATACTGTTCTGTTCCAGGAGGCAAAGAGAGGGAGGGGATCCATCGATAAGGCCTGGGTCTGGACTTCTTGCCAAGTTGTCTAAAAAAGACTGAGGGACACACCCTGACAGTACCCTCATATCACCATGTGGCTCTGATGTTGAAGAAACCCAGACTTCTTAGGTCATCATTTGGTGGGTGATGGTTAGTGGGAGGGGTTCCCGCAGGCTGGTGTTCCTGAAGGAATTTCTGTAAAACTACTAGGCCGAGGTGTGGGATGCCCAAGAGGGGGCAGGGGAGTTGGGTGTTGGCTTGGTACCGGAAGTGCGGATCAGTAGACAGACTTTTGTTCTGTACTGTAGCGTTCAAACTATGTATACTGCATTATAAACCTTCATATGTTGTTGCAATGTAATGGATGCTAAATGAGAATTAAGACGTCTGACTCCTACTGATGTTTATATGTTGAAAATAATAAAACCTGTTTTAAAAAACACATAATATAAGCTCTCCTCCTTAGGAGAGTTAAACTAATAATCAGGCAGACCTAAATCATTACTAAACCATAACAGAGTCTCTATTCAGAGCCACCAACCTTTTTAATGACTAGGCCAAAAAAACATAGAACCCATTATTTAAATATATCCTCTTGCAAAGAGGAGGACCATCTTACTCAGCTCTTTATTTGGGAGGACGCTCATGGCAGGTGGCCCGTGATCTTGTCGTACATCTAGGATGTGCACTTTTGCAAAAATTGCGCTTGGCTATCCTATAATGCAGCTACACCCAGTACTTTTAATGCTGCATGGCTAAAAAAAAATTCCTCTACACAGGTGTCCCTGCCTCCTTTTTTCTACTTTTTCTGTCTTTTCCCCTCTTGGTTGGGGTCAACCTCTGATGAAGAAACATAATTCTCTGTCCCCCAAAAATATGTGCAGATGCCCACCACTTGCAAACACCTGCACATATTTATCAAAGTTTATGGAGAATGATGAGGGTCCCTTGTAGGCTAGCAAGCAGAGGAATGCTTAAATAAAATATGTATATAGAATTTATTTTTCTTTTTTTTTAAATGTCATTCAATTTTTCTCTTATGGTTATTATAACATTTAATATCCACCAATAAATACACCTTTCTATTTCATGCAGATAGTGTCATGTTGTTCCTCAATGTAAGATAACAGACATTGCTTTAATATGCATCAAAATTCAGCTTATGCCAGACGTGTCCTGGCCCTGGGTTTTGATGTTTCTCTTATTGTAAGGGATGTAATGATAAAGGGTAGAAAACAATGAAGCTCACCAGAGAGCAATCTTAAACGAGGAGTTATTTGGAACTGGGCACTATTTAAGTTAAAGCAGACGTAATTTGTATAATTTCTGGAATTTTGTGTTAATCTTGTTATGCGAAAGTCATGAAATTACGCCATTACACTACATCGCATAATTACACTGCCATTCACAAACTTTAGCAGAAGAGCGATCAAAGATCATGAACAGCAGAGTGGCTGCTGTTTGAGGTACTTGGGTTTTTCACGCTAAAATATAGTACTAAGGGGCATATTACCAAGTTTAAGCGAAAAATATCGCTAAGCTTGGTTAGCGGCTACATTTATATCGCCGTGCTGCGCCTATTTTTATCGCTTAGGAGCCTTGCTATTATCAAGGTTTATCTCCTAAGCGATAAAAATCGGCCGAAATGCATGAATATCGCTGAAAAGTCAGCGATATTCATGCATTACCGAGCTAATGCGCTTAGCCATGTTATCCACCTCCCATTGGATAACATGGCTAAGAACTGCTCTGGGCAGACGTTAGCTTTTGGAGATAATCGCGCTTAGCGCGATTATTTCCAAAAGTTGGTAATAGGAGTTAGCGATGTTAGCGTCTGTTTCCAGTCGCTAACATCTTGGCATGCCCACTTTGCATGTCATTAGAGATATATATCGCTGACATGCAAAGTGGGCCCCCAGAAGCTCGCTATCTCCTACTAGCTGTCGCTAACTGGTGTTAGCGACAGCTAGGAAATAGGGCGATTTAATTATCGCAGCTTTAGCGGGAAAAATTCCCGCTAAAGCGGCGATAAGGCCCTTGGTAATATGCCCCTAAGTGGCGTTTTAATTAGCATTTTGTGTCATTATGCATCATTTTTAATTTTCCTAAAATTTCACGTAAAGCAAACTACGTGAATTTCACACACCCCTCGGGTTAGTCTCAATGTTGAAATGACAAGTGTCGATATATGGAGAAGCCTGTTCCTATTTCACATGGTAAGTAAAAAAACACTATGAAATTTAATAGTATTTTATGTGTTAAGTGAAAAAGTAGTTTCATTTCCCGGCAACAGCTGAGGAATTAGCTGAGCTAATCTGTGCACTTAATTAGATGATGCGCCTTCACATCTGGGGCTCTCAAGGCCCGTAAATAGTGGTTAAATATAAAATGACAGCTACAATAAAAATTTACTCTGGCAGATTGACTGCTAGAGAGGCAAGTAACGTAATGCTGCATAATGGGAAGAAGGTCGTCTGGAAAATGTGTGTTTCCAAGGTAATCACCGTTCATAACTCAGGTGACTATAATGTGGGTATCATAAATGCACTCAGACCTGAGGACAAAAACAGTCAAACCACCGGATAACCAAGGTTTGTCCTGGACCATGTGAAAAGGACATGGTTTATCTGAACTAGTAATATCTTGGTTAAAGTTGTGCAAACAGCTGATTCGTAGTAGGTCAATTCCATGCAGTTGCCTTTGGCACCACAAGGAAGAAACTCCAGGTTGCCACTCCAAGCAGCTAATGATGCCCTGGGCAAGCAAAAATACTTGTCATATTCTGTTTACTGAAAAGGGGTGGGTAAGAGTATTACAGTATTACTATAGAGCGGCTCTACAAAGCTTAGGGTGTAAATGCAGAACAATGAACGCCTTGTTCACAGGTTTTTATATATCTATGAAATCTGGATTAATCAAGAGATAGATTCTTTTAGGCTCCCAACAAATGCATGCCCATTAAATGAGCCTTAAAACACACTTCTTCTTGTGGACATCTGCAGGGAGGGGGCAGTTAATAGGTGTTACTTCGACTCTTACCTTAGACCAGTTAACGCTGGAAGGATGGGGGAGCAGCTTTACCCGGGTAGCGGGCTGGGTGACTGAAATTAGGCGCCAAAATTTGGAGCAGGTCTTCAGAAAATAAAACAAAAGAAAGAGCGCCAAAAGCATAGGGTGAAAAAATACAAGTACGTAACATCAAACAAAAAAGCAATGCAAACTTACTGCGACAAGAAGAAAATAAGGATTGCTGAAGTTCATAGGTCTGGCTCGCACTGATGACGACTGAATTCATGTTAGTAAATGAGCATCATAGGGACAGGTTTGGGGTCACGTTAGTAAAGGAAAATGGCAGGATTTGGGCCAGAGTTACTGTAGTTCACAATAGTCGTTTAACACTTATTCTTAACATTGTGCTTTCAATTGATGATGTATGTATTTTATTTTATTTTTGTTTTACTGTGTTTTTCTAATTTAATTTTCTCGACCTATATGCTGTATAGCTATGTGGTACACGTTTATGAACTGCTTATCAACTTTTGATTGAAAGAAAAACAAAATATCTTTTTAATCTCAACACCTAAATCTGTCACTTCTACAAACAAATCAGATTCATGTGTGAGGGGTAGGTTACCTTACAGCTGGAAGGGAACCCTCATACTATCGCGACACAGTGCGAATCACCCCGGAGAGTGGCTGGCAGTACATTTCCAGGCTGATCATCTTCATCTCCAGTAGTGGGTTTCTGATGGGATGGAGGTACCACAGGGCGGGTGCTTGGGACGAATCCACCCTCATAATGCGTCTTTGACTAACCAGATGCAAAAAAACATCTGTGCCCTAGCTGTCAATCAATGCCTCAGCAAATCGAATTCAAGTATTTTCACTGCCCTAGGTGATGTGACAGGTCGTCTTACCTGCAGCCGCCAATGGAAACGTGGCAATATTTACAACTTCCCGTGCCAATTTGCATCCACCCTGCTAGAGTCATAAAAGGTGTCCACGCAATGTGTGATGATAGGAGGTTGGGAGGATGCAATAGGTACACCGGAGAGGAGGTTCAACCACATTCGTTGCCTCTCCATACATTTACAGATCCCTTCACAGCTGACCCTGAAACCACAGGTTGCAGGCTTGGCCTTCGCTGACGTGGAGCTTGCAAGACCGGGCATGAAAGAGATTATATAAGCAATTCTATACAATAACAAGTCACCAGTAACACTTCTGATGTCCTGCAAATTAATGCAAATGAGTCCTGGCCTTGCCTCAAAGGGACCATCCAACCCAAGCTGTGAGATCCTGCTCCGTCTGCCCATGCAACCGCACGTGTTTCCACCTTATTGACCCTCCTCAATGAAGTGCAGCCAGGGTCAGACTGTTTTAGAGCGCAAGCAGGCAGTGCCGGATGGGCTGGTCTGACAGATCAATGTGTGGGCCGCTTTTTTAGCAGTTTGCGGGCCTGTATTATGGCCTGTTGGATCGGATTTTACTGTTGACTTCCCTGAAATTATCACAAGCTTTGCCTGCAGCAAACACATAAAGAACTGACGCAAGTGCCACTGAGGGCGACTCATTGACAGAAACAAACAAGCATTTACAATGCAATGATCTCGGCATTATTAAAGGTAGAGCTATTGGCATTGCTCATGAATTATTTATTTTTTTAAATCATAAATAAATGGCATTGTCATTTACATTGCCAATAGCTTAATCGTTAAATAAATGGCATTGTCATTTACAATGCCAACAGCTTAATAGCTCCCAAATGCCTGACCTATTGCATTTACACCCACACAGAGCCACACACACAAAGCCACCCACACACATACAGAGCCACCCACACAGAGCAACACACACACACACAGAGCCACACACACACACACACACACACACAGAGATCCACACACACAGAGCCACACACACAGAGCCCCACACACAGAGCCCCACACACAGAGCCCCCCACACACACACAGAGCCCCCCACACACAGAGAGAGCCCCCCACACACACACAGAGCCCTACACACACACACCCAGAGCCACAAACACACCCAGAGCCACACACACACCCAGAGGCACACACACACACCCAGAGCCACACACACACACACAGAGCCACACATACACAGAGCCACACACACACACCCAGAGCCTAACACACACACCCAGAGCCACACACACACACCCAGAGCCACACACACACACCCAGAGCCACATACACACACCCAGAGCCACATACACACACAGGAGAGCAAGCACAGTGAGGGGGCAGGGAAGCAAGCACAGCGAGGGAGCAGGGGAGCAAGTACAGCCAGGGGGCAGGGGAGCAAGCACAGCCAGGGGGCAGGGGAGCAAGCACAGCCAGGGGGAAGGGGAGCAAGCACAGCCAGGGGGCAGGGGAGCAAGCACAGCCAGGGGGCAGGGGAGCAAGCACAGCCAGGGGGCAGGGGAGCAAACACAGCCAGGGGGCAGGGGAGCAAGCACAGGCAGGGGGCAGGAGAGCAAGCACAGCTAGGGGGCAGGGGTCGTAACGCAGCACAAGCACTAACTATCATTACATTCTGCGATTATACCCTTCTCCAATCATCAATGGACCAAGTTTCCCACATCAAAGTTATTCTTGGCCCCCGTTGTGCCAAATCTGACTCCTACCAGTGTATGTTTAAAAAAAGAAACTTTATTGAGAACTTGTGGCTATTGCATGTCACTAACAGCAATTAATAGCAGTACAAACAACCACCTTATCAAAGAAAAAAAGGCAACGAGGGGGAGGGGAGGGGGGTGAGGAGCTCACGCACACACTAGCAATGAGGGGGCGAGGGGGGTATGGAGCTGACGCACACAAGCAACGAGTGGGGGGTGGAGGAGCTCACGCACGCAGAAGCCACGAGGGGGAAGGGGGTGAGGAGCTCACGCACGCAGAAGCCACGAGGGGGGAGGGGGGTGAGGAGCTCACGCACACAAGCAACGAGGGGGGAGGGGAGTGATGAGCTCACGCACACAAGCAACGAGGGGGGAGGGGGGTGAGGAGCTCACGTACACAAGCAATGAGGGTGGGGAGGGGGGTGAGGAGCTCACACACGCAGAAGGCACGAGGGGAGTGAGGAGCTCACGCACGCAGAAGCCACGAGGGGGGAGGGGGTGAGGAGCTCACGCACGCAGAAGCCACGAGGGGGGAGGGGGGTGAGGAGCTCACGCACAGAAGCAACGAGGGGGGGTGGGGGGTGAGGAGCTCACGCACACATGCAATGAGGGGGAAGGCTGCTGAGGAGCTCACGCACATACAAGCAACGAGGGGGGGAGGAGGTGAGGAGCTCATGCACATATGCAACGAGGGGGGGGGAGGGGGGTGAGGAGCTCACGCACGCAGAAGCCACGAGGGGGGAGGGGGGAGGAGCTCACGCACATACAAGCAACGAGGGGGGGAGGGGGTGAGGAGCTCACGCACGCAGAAGCCACGAGGGGGGAGGGGGGGTGAGGAGCTCACGCACATACAAGCAACGAGGGGGGGAGGGGGTGAGGAGCTCACGCACACAAGCAACGAGGGGGGGGAGGAGCTCACGCACGCAGAAGCCACGAGGGGGGAGGGGGGGTGAGGAGCTCACGCACATACAAGCAACGAGGGGGGGAGGGGGTGAGGAGCTCACGCACACAAGCAACGAGGGGGGGGGAGGAGCTCACGCACACATGCAATGAGGGGGAAGGCTGCTGAGGAGCTCACGCACATACAAGCAACGAGGGGGGAGGAGGTGAGGAGCTCATGCACATATGCAACGAGGGGGGGGAGGGGGGTGAGGAGCTCACGCACGCAGAAGCCACGAGGGGGGAGGGGGGAGGAGCTCACGCACATACAAGCAACGAGGGGGGGAGGGGGTGAGGAGCTCACGCACGCAGAAGCCACGAGGGGGGGGGGTGAGGAGCTCACGCACATACAAGCAACGAGGGGGGGAGGGGGTGAGGAGCTCACGCACACAAGCAACGAGGGGGGGGGGGAGGAGCTCACGCACGCAGAAGCCACGAGGGTGGGGGAGGGGGTTGAGGAGCTCACGCACGCAGAAGCCACAAGGGGGGAGGGGGGTGAGGAGCTCACGCACACAAGCAACATTTACACTTACATACACTTAGAAGTAAACTCGCTCACCCACAAGCTCGCACACAACATACATTTTACAGCTTTTTTTACTTACCTCAACTGCCAAGGAATATCATACTCCAGCTAATTGTGCTCCATTTTGTATTACACTAATAGCGAATAATGTTCGATTATTCACTATTAGTGTAACAAAAAATTGAGAGAAAGTAAAGCAAGTAGTGCCCCAACCGATGTATATAATAACGAGCTGCTCCTGGCACTGATTTTGCCCCCTCTGGGGTCAAGGGGGGCAAAGGCAGAGAAAGGGGTCGCAGCTGTGACCCCTGGAGAGCCCCAAATAACTCCAATGCACAGGCTTTGAGCACCCATCACAAGGCAGGTAGAAGTTAAAATACATATTTGAGATGGATGGAAATCACCAGTTCGAATTCAGTAGGGGCTGACAGCATTTCATCCTTCTGAAATGGAGAAAATGAGTGGCCTGGGTACTTAGAAGCGTTATTAGAATGAGAGCTTAAATTGGCACACTTCAGTGACCTGTGCGCCACAGCGCTGGACAATGCTTTTACCGGCACAGTGCCTTGAAGCTCATGTACGGCGGCACGCGGCGCTTTAAGAGCACAAAGAAGCTGATCTCGCCCTTACCCGAGTTCTTGTTGTGCAGCAGGAACTCCATCAGCAGCCGCTGTCCGGCCTGCTCGGCAAGGGCGGCGGGGCTGGGGTAGGCAGGGTCTCCAGAGAAGCAGCCCACCTCCGCCCCGCAGAAGAGCAGCGAGAGGGTCTCCGCCAGGTCGCTGGTCGTCACCGTGGCGGAGGGGAGGAGAGAAGAGGAGGGCGGTTAGGACAATACCTCAAGTGTCAAAAGTTGAAATCAGGGCTTCTAGGAATGTAAAAGGAGTCACTCCAGGTGAAATACACAAATGGTGTTAGGATGCAGTTCCATTTAACTTATAACTTTGACGTCATTAGACGCTTCTGTTCGGAATCTGACAGCATTTAGCATGTTTAGCTCACGGTAGAAGTTTGTTGCACATCCATTCTGTGATTTAAAACGTTTACGTCGCTTGCTTAATTACTTCCAATCCCGGCTTCCCTATGTGATCAGTTGTGCGATCACCGGCAAATCACATTCACAGAAGTGTGTGCCATGGCACACTCTAGCACACAGCATAACACCCATTTTCATCACTTGTTTTAATGCAAATGTAGAACTTTTATTCCATCCCCCTACTTACATTTTACCCACTCTACCTGTTAATTAGAAAACACGTTCATCAACACATTGAAAAGTTGTTATCCAGAATCTCCCTACAGATAATTCATTTACCTACCAAAATGAGGTAGTGCCTAGAACCAGGGTAAACGCCAGAATTAAACGCTATAACATCGTGGCATTCATATTTAAAAGCCAACACTTACCCTGTATTCAGCCGGACAGACGCTGAAGCCCAGAAACCTCTTGGACACGAACGGGCGTGAAAAGCAGAGAAGTTTCCCCAAAAAGAGCAGGTTCGGCAGTGAGTGTGCGCGGACCTCCTGTGGGACTAAGAATGCGGACTTGCGGATCTGTGTGCTCTGTGAGTCAGGGCGGGGTGGGCCCCGGAGCCACATCTGGGCCGGGGAGGGCCCCCTCTCTCCCAGCAGCAAGTCTCTGAGCACCAGGGGTGGTGGGCCCAGCAGCCTCTCAGCGACAATAAACACAGCATGGAGCGCACACAACCGCCACCCTCAGCCTGGCGGTGCGCACACACTGGAAAAATGAACACGGCTCATTAAAAATGTGTATTGAAAGAAGAGGTGCCGGCACAGGAAATGTAACTCAGATCCCGGTAGAAGGCAGAGTTTTCCTCAATTGTAGAGCAATCATTAGAAACAAGAAACAAGCATTGGCATAGCCAATAGGTCTCGCTTGTGGGACCTTAAAAGTATTTTGTTTTACAGCACAATATCCTTGTAACTAAATACTTATAAGGTCCCACAAGCGAGACCTATTGGCTATGCCAATGCTTGTTTCCTCCTCTAGCCTTCTGCCATCATTCCAAATCCAAATAACTGACTAACCTATCCACCACTTAAAATGTACTTGCATGTTTCACTAAAATAATTCAACTCTAATCCTCTATGGGTCCCGGCGTTGTAAAAACCTGATGCGGGTCGGGGACAATCGATATTTGCCCGGCGTTATGGCCTCTGTGACCCACGAGTTATTAATCAATGAAGATGCAGGCGCTGGAGACTGGAAAGCAGGAAACAGGGTTTTATTCTCTCCGGAGGAGAACACAGCAAAACAGACAGCAGGTATCGTTCTGGGGTGCTCTAACTTATTTCTGAGGCCTGGCCCCTTATATACAGGGTTTTGCGGTTTTATTACAGTTTACAAACTCATGGCAATGCTTTGATGCACGGAAAGACATTCCCGGAATCCCCCCCTCCGGGCCCGTTCCCACACACATTTACAGTAGAAGTCCCCACCCTGGTCACAACAGGTTATGATTATCGCGCAGCTGGATATTCCGCCAATTCATGGAATGCGTGGTTCGATCGGATCTCATGGGGTGGGGGCTTTGATCAACTCGGGGGTCCTTTGATGAGGGAAGCTTTCTATTGTACGGGGAGGGGCAAGGAATAGTATCGGCAGAGCTGGGTGTCGGCCTGGGAACGAGGAAGACAAACGGGCACACGGGGAAAAAGGGGTTTGCATCAAAGGGCCGGGGACCATGAAAGGGGAAGAAGGGAGGTGTTGCGCTGGGAACAGGATGAAGTTCTGAGGCAGAGCCGCGCTGAAGAGGGGTTTATGATTCAAGGCAGGTGCGAGCAGGGGGGGGGGGGGCTGGTCAGCGTGCAGGCTTGGTGAGGGCGAAGGGCTATGTCGGGGGCCAGTGGCATGCAAAAAGGGTTGTTCTGATCAAGGCATTTTAAAATGGCGGGCACGCACGACAAAAGTGTGGCATCAGGGGAAAAGGCAAGATGGCGCAGATAATGTTCACCAAACCGTACTAATTTTCCACAGTCCTCCCTTTAACATATTCAAGACATCTTGCTGGTTCATTTTCTATTCAGGTCTATTATGGTGGGCATAAGAGGAACCCGGGTGAAGGAGTCGTAAACATTACATTTAAGATCACTAGTTTCAGGAGGCGGACCTATTGATAAATTTTGATAAACTTGTTAGCAGGAAAGTCATAGTAATGAAATACAAAAATGATTCAAGGTGAGAGCAGTGAGTACATTTCATAATGTGAACTGATGGATTGTTACATAATAAATACAATGTTGGCTGGGAGAGAAACGAGACGTAGCAGGAATGATAGTGAAGGAATGTTCGAAGTTTAGTAAGTTTTCAGCAATTTTTTTCGTCTTCTGTTGGCACTGTGGAGCACCGGCGGTGGAGCTACGAGTCCAGCTCTATTCTAAGTTCCGTGTTGCAGGGCACGACCTTTTCCTCGCGTTTCTGGTCAAAAAGGTCTTTTTCGCCCTGTGTCCTTTGGGATCAATAGTCAAAAGTTCAGGTGGAAGAAGAGTGTACAAATAGTCCATGGGGTAGGTCGGGGAAAAAGGGGGATGGAGCAAGGCCAGATCGGGAACAAACTAGGGGAACGAGAGATTTCAGGTAGGCGGGCTCATGACCGAGTCTAGAGAGCGGGGACCTCTCGGCACACATTCGAACATTGAGCAGGGGCATCAGGTTAGCCCTTTCCTCTCATTTTGTCGGAGATAGAGCCTCGTCCTGCGGCTCCGTTCTGTCGCGGTCTCGCCTTGGCCCATGTCGCTGACGTTCCATAGTCCGTAGTCAGGCCCCGTGCTCCCACATCCGGTCCTTCTTTCCTCCGACAGCCGTACCCTTGAAGGAGTTGGAAAAGACAGTCTTTAGAGGATTGGTAGAGGAAAGTAACCACATAAGTCTATTTCTCTCCCAGCTCCAGGTAAATGAGAATAGAAACGTCCGTTATATTAGGGTTCACAACTGACATATAAATAATCGATGGTGAGCCTGCAGGATTTACTATGAATTTCCTTCACAACTATTTAATATAGTCACGACAGTTCATCTGATGGGGACCCACCTTTGTAATACAAGCCTGATAATGCTATACCGTTCTCTAGGGGTCTATATTTACAAAAAGGGTGTTGTGAGCTATCAGCATGGAACTAATAGGCATCTCGCTGTGGGACGAACATAGGCTAAACATTTTTCATATTATCAATGCCTCCTGCCTTTTAACTAAACATTTTCGCTTTCGACAAGGCTCATTGTAATGGTTTTCTTTGCTCCGGTCTAATCTTTAACTTTGTAAAACATCATTCTGGTTCCTATGCAGCCTCTCGCGGCCTAATTACTAAATTAGAAAAGACAGGGGTCTCATGGGGAGACAACTAGGGACATAGAAAACTGTGATGGGGGCATCATTTTATTTTGGGTTATAAGGGTACTATCGGCAGAAGGCCACAGTTCAGTCGGTGAGCATTCAGAGGCGTTTCTCGAATTCCAAACTCTGAAATTGGCTTATCAAAAATCACTTCTAGGAACCACAGCTGGCCTGCGTTAGTTGCAAGTCGGCTCATCTTTTACAATCGGGGGTGGGGGATAGTTAAAAATTCTTATCGGGGGGCAACTGAACGCAATACTGGGTGCGTCCTGGGAAGATGGGGAGGTTTCGATTACCTTTTCGGTTTGGGTATTGCGACAACTCGGAACGGGGAAGGTCGCGCTATCTGGGGCACTCTATTCCATCAGGGGAGCCGTTGACGTAGTTCCCTTGTGACGGGCCAGATTAGGGAACCTCAGTCGTTTTACCTGTCCTTTCCTTTATGGCCAAATCTTGGTTTCATCGAAATATTTTTTCGGAAAGGAGAGGTGGTGACACAGCGTTAGGGTGATTGTATTAAAGACAAGTTTTGAGCAGATACTGGCGGTATTTGAAGCCAATTGGGTGGTGTGCTAGGGGCGGGGGGCAGTCTGCCAATTTCGGAGCTAATCGCTCGGAAGAGTGGGAGTGTGAAGGAGAGAGAGAGAGAGAGAGAGAGAGAGAGAGAGAGAGTGCAACGGCAGGCTAAATAGTACACGTGCGACAGGGAGAGTGGCAGTGTATTTAAGAAAGGCTATTTAGTGCATTACACAGCAAAGGACATTTACGGGTCTGCGTTAGAATCTTGAGAGCATGCAGTTTGAGGCGGACGAGCATTAGACAGGGTAGAGGGGACATGCTTTGAGAAAAAGGAAAAAAAAGGAGGTACCATTGTGTCGCACTTTCCTGCATTCTTGGTCCTTCGACCAGTTGAGTCAACGCTTCAGTCACACACACACATTCTCTCATAGTTTCGAATCATACGTGACATGGGTTCATTCGTGCGGTCTGGTTTAAGGGTGATCACTCTTCATCAGATCATACTAATTTTACGGGCTTGTTCGCTACGTAAGTAGTTTGTAGGCGTGCTTAGGCGCCACCTTGCAGCGCTAGTCTGCTTCGTGTATCGGACATGGCAAGGCTTCAGATCTTCGCCACACCTCGGCTGTGATCTCCGATGTAACCTGCAGAGGGAGGGAAAAGAGGGGAAGGGAGGGGGACAACATTCGCGCATATCAAATACATGGATCCGAGAGTCCTTTACTTACCTCATACTCGTCTTTTCCTCCTCGGGGTAGAGTCCCCGGGGATATGGTTTCTGGAGTCGGGGGGGGGGGGGGGGGGGCAGTGTGTCCTTATAGGTCGTGTGCGGGGGAACGTAAAAAGGAAACCAGAGGTGCCTAGTGCGAGGTATCTAGTTAGTAAATGTATCTCACTATCGGGGTCCTTAAATCTCCTTCAACGCTGTGACGTTCTAAGGTTCTTCGGTTCTTGGGTCAGCTCTGTTCCCCAATACTTTTGAACGTCGAACTTTATAACATTTACATCGTTTTATTTTACCCTTCTTTTACATTCCCTCATTTATACCGTTCGTTTTACCCATCCTTGGAAGCCGAGGTCTTCCTCCATGCGAGAGTTCATGAGTCAGTCGCGTACCTTGAAGGCAGGGTATCGTGTCGTAGATCCGATCCGTCCTCCAGGGCTGGGCAACCATCTTCTAATAACCTTAAAGAGAGAGCATAGTAGGGTGCACAGAAAAGAACTCTCCCGCCCATCCCCTATTTCAAATAAAGCATGCAATACCCGTTGATTATTTCGAAGACCTTTATTTTTGCAAAATCATAGCACGTGGATTTATGAGGGTGCAGTCTTATTTGGCCGGGCACGGCAATGGCTAAAGTGCGTACAGTGGGGGGTGTTGTTTTGCAGCAATAAAAACATTAGAAAGTTTTATCAATTCATTTGTAGCAAACTAGAACATCTATCAGTTGGCCGGGGGTTCGGAGGGCGTTTATTTCATAATTTAGAAGCATAGTCAGACTAGTTGCAATCAGATATCCTATATGCATACCGTGTGCGTGCGTCATAAGCGAGGTTATACATCAGCTGTATATATAAAAAATATAATACATTGTACATTTGTAATCATCATTTTTAACGGGATCCTTTTACATGTTCGTCGAGTGAGCTCTCCTTTTTTTTTTTCTTGTAACATTAAGTTTGTATAGTGAAAAGGGACACCACGAGGTGTTCGTAAGTTCCTATCGATACCGGCGCCATTTTGGGCGGGGCCGGGTTAGTCCGGAAGTAGCATCAGGGAAAATGTTTCCTACAACCGGCAGTTGGACCAGAGTCCTTTTCGGCAGTTCTAGAATTCATGCTAACAGAAGGAGTGGCAATGTCATGTTTATTTCGTTGGCGATCAAGGCAGTCGTCCCTTACCGGAGGCCTGCAGTGGCCGAGGGTTCCTCCGGGGACCTTTGTAGAATCTTCAAGGCTGTGGAGATGTTGTCGGAGGTGGGGGCTCGTGCTCCGGTGGGCGAGCGACCGAGTTATATTGCTGTTCAAAGTTACTCTAGCGGCCGAGACCCGCCTTCCAGCGGACCCAGACGCCATTTTGGGGCCCTGCAGCAGTCCCCTCTCGTCGAGTCTGCAAGAGTGGAAGAGACTTTTCTGGGGACAAAAAAATAGAGAGTGGAACTCCGTGTTGTGGAAGCGGGACATTCGGCTGGGGTGCGGCTGTGATGCCCCCACCTGGGGGGGCGAGGGAGACTCGTTCGCGCCGTCTCCTTCTCCCGGTGCACTCCAGACCGCTCTCTTCCATGGGCATGCACGATGGTCTCTCCACACCCTGTGCTCCACAAGGCCCATGCCCAGTGTTACGGAGGTATGGCCACCTGCGGCGCACATTCGGTGCTGCGCAAGTATCGGTGCAGTCATTGCATATTCGGTGCTCCGAAAATATGGGCACCATTGCACGTTCGGTGCTGCGCAAGTATTGGGGCACCATCACCTGGCTGGGGGTGCTCGGCGTTGGGCCGGGGGCTGGGAGACCTCCTATCCGTGGAGGTGGGAGAGGCTCGTCCGCGTCGCCTCTCCCTCCCAGCCCAACTTGGACAAATTGTTGTGGAGGTACGTGCAGGACATCCCGCCGCCCAGAGCTGCTGCGGCTGTTACGGAGGGGAAAAGAAAGAGGTGCCTCGTTCTTCTCTGGACCGGGCTTCCTTAGGTTATCGGCTGCAGCCGGACTCAGTTGGCCCCGGTCCCTGGCCATTGGCGGCCGGACCAGGTGGACATGTGGCGGGACTACCTGAAACTATCCAGGGCCTCTGCGGTTGGGCCGAGGAGGCATGTGGCGGGACTACCTGCAACTGCCCAGGCCGCTGGCCCCTGCCTCTCCTCCGGCTCCCCCATATGTTAAGATTTCCTGACCAAGTGTTGGCAGCAGGGCCCGCCTTATATGGGTTGCCGCTGGTTGGGCGTAGCCGTAACCCTGCCCTACTTTGGAAGGTTCCAGAATGTGGGGGGGGCGAATGTTCTGTTGACTTTCATGTTCTACAGTTTACCGTTCTAGTTTTTCTAGCGTTATTGTTTTTGCTTATTATGTTAAATAAAAGTTCGTGTTTATCAGTGGCTTACTGATTTCGTTTCCCATTTCTTTCTTTCCAGGTTGTTTCATGCTAAAATTTCTATTAACATAGTTTATGTAACATGGAAGCACGTGCAGGGGGATGACGCAGATTCGTATATTACGTACGCACAAACTCAGACGGGGGGGGGGCAGCAAAAGCGTGACACACAAGATCCAAAGACAAACATAAAAAACAATTTTTGGCCAAAATTATCTTTTTCCGTCTGTTAATTTAGAGCTAGGCTGGGTTCCCGTCTTTATATTGTCCGACCTAGGAAAACTCGAACATGTCGCTGAAATCGTTCTGGCGAAATCTGTGCCATCGGGCATAATCAAACGTGGTGGTTCTATCTGGTCTGTCCATGTGAGTCGGATTCTTCTTTGTCTCGCGCTTTTTCTCATTCTGCCGGCCTGTCTTTCCTGTCGGCCCTCTGCCCCTACTCACGCTCAGTAGAGTCGGGCATTGGGCTTTCCAGTGTCCGACATATCTACAAAAAGCGCATTGGTCTTGTCCTAAGTCTGGCCGTCTTTTGCGTAGTGTCGGGGGATAATTTTTGGGTCGTGGCGCCCCGGGGTTGTCCTGTCGATATATTTCTCTACCTGATTTGTCCTCGTCCTTTCTCTGTCGTTGCATAGCCTCTCTGCGCCACATACCGAGACTGTCGAGCATAATAGGCGTTGTCTTATTATTGCGAAGGGCTATTTCCAACGTTTCTATTTTATCAAGGTCAAAGGATCCTACCAGTGGCCACTGTTTGTCTTGACATTCTTTGATATACCTGTGCCACAATTTATTATAGGCTATGGTAACTAATCCATAGTTTATGAACATGTCCTTATTAGGGGTGCCTTCCAGTGGAGCTATATGATCCACCTCTAATACACGGTCCGGGCTGAACCAATTATCAATCAGTGGGGAGAAGACAGACATGACGGCTCGCAACGAGGGACAAAAAGTCAGCACTGCCTATCTTATCACTGTGCGCAAAGACTAGACAGAATATTTCTATTCTACGTTGTTTGCAGGCAGTGAATACCTCATGAACTAATAGCAAAGAGTGACCAATAACGAGGAACAATCAATAATAAATAGGATAGAATAGAATCAATGGGGAGAGTAAGTAGGGCGCAAAAGTCTGCGTCCTCTACCCTTTCACTATCCGCAAAGAGGAATCTGTTATTTCCGGTTTGCAGACAGAGAATCTCCAGAAGACAATCTGTGAACAGTAGTTCGGGGTCAAAGAACCCAGTTAATCAGTGTGGGAGAGGGAATCTCCCAAAAGCCGTTAATAAATAATAGAGTCAGTGGGGGAGAAAAATAGGCACGACGGCTACGTTACCTATCCTTCACTGTTTGCAAAAGGGAAAGAGCCTACTGTTTCTCCGCGTGCAGACAGTGAATCTCCAAATAAGTTAACAAAGAGTAATACTAGTATATATATATATTTTTTTTAAACAATCAAGCAATTATTTCGCAATTCGTCGTGTTTACACGACCTTACCCGGACCGTATGGACAGTTTCTTGTCTTCCGAATCCAGCGCCCGTTCGTCCTCTTTTTCTCGTGTTTCTCACGGCACTCCTAATGGTTCCCAGTCAGGACCGTAGATCACTCGAGAGAGGTCTGTTCGGAACTAGTGAAGTTCGGATGATCGGCTGCCAGACGAGGGTCTATTGGGCAAGAGCTCTCCCGATCGTTGCAGTCGTTCACTCTGTCGTCGGGACCTCTCCCACTGGATCCACGAGTCGCTGATGGGCCCCACGCTTGGGACGCCAATTGTAAAAACCTGATGCGGGTCGGGGACAATCGATATTTGCCCGGCGTTATGGCCTCTGTGACCCACGAGTTATTAATCAATGAAGAGGCAGGCGCTGGAGACTGGAAAGCAGGAAACAGGGTTTTATTCTCTCCGGAGGAGAACACAGCAAAACAGACAGCAGGTATCGTTCTGGGGTGCTCTAACTTATTTCTGAGGCCTGGCCCCTTATATACAGGGTTTTGCGGTTTTATTACAGTTTACAAACTCATGGCAATGCTTTGATGCACGGAAAGACATTCCCGGAATCCCCCCCTCCGGGCCCGTTCCCACACACATTTACAGTAGAAGTCCCCACCCTGGTCACAACAGGTGATGATTATCGCGCAGCTGGATATTCCGCCAATTCATGGAATGCGTGGTTCGATCGGATCTCATGGGGTGGGGGCTTTGATCAACTCGGGGGTCCTTTGATGAGGGAAGCTTTCTATTGTACGGGGAGGGGCAAGGAATAGTATCGGCAGAGCTGGGTGTCGGCCTGGGAACGAGGAAGACAAACGGGCACACGGGGAAAAAGGGGTTTGCATCAAAGGGCCGGGGACCATGAAAGGGGAAGAAGGGAGGTGTTGCGCTGGGAACAGGATGAAGTTCTGAGGCAGAGCCGCGCTGAAGAGGGGTTTATGATTCAAGGCAGGTGCGAGCAGGGGGGGGGGGGGCTGGTCAGCGTGCAGGCTTGGTGAGGGCGAAGGGCTATGTCGGGGGCCAGTGGCATGCAAAAAGGGTTGTTCTGATCAAGGCATTTTAAAATGGCGGGCACGCACGACAAAAGTGTGGCATCAGGGGAAAAGGCAAGATGGCGCAGATAATGTTCACCAAACCGTACTAATTTTCCACAGCGTAGCGTGCTACTCGCCGAAAAAAAAGCGCTTTAACGCCTCGTCAGGGGTAGTAAGCGCAATATAAATGCAATTACAATACAATAAAACATTCAGCGCGAGTTCGCTGTGGTAAAGGAGACGGAGTGTGAGGAGGCTTTACCGTCGCTTGGCCCCCAGCGTGACAGTCTGCTAGCAATATTCATTCATTTCTCCGTGGATTGGATTATTGCAGCTGTGTAGCCCTAGATTATATCAGGCAATCGCATGATGATGAGTCTGTGAAGCGACGCCTTTGCTTGGAGTGCACGCCCCCTCCCTCTCCAACACGCACACACGCGGACAGGCAAGTATTCTCCTGCGTCACCCCTGTCGCAGAAAGCCCACCCAAGTCTGTTAATACCTATAATGCAGACTTAAAAAGAACTTTTGAAAGAGTAAACAAAAGGCATTCTTTTTTCTTGACTTTTGTGTCGTTGGGGCGCACGTTCCAACCATTTTCCTCCGCTTACGCAATTATAGCAAACAAAAGCGCCGTTTTCGCGGCACACGCGAATCTCAGCCTTTTCTACCAGTCAGTGTTTTGCTTCTGAACTGTTTGGCACAAGCTGAGGTCCTCGTCTGTCGTGTTTAATCACGAGTCCTTTGTGGGAACCATCACGTGCTCTGAAAGCAGCAGCGCTGAGGGAAGAGCACAGCATGAGAGAACGCCTTAGTTTCCGTGTCTGCATCTCAATGCCGCTCTTAGCCAGACCCTCGTACTTTGTTATATTTAATGAGTGTTGATGATGTGGCGCTTTTGAATGTTCGACCACCATTACTAGCTGCGTGTAATTTAGGGAAGTTGGCAGCCATTGCAGTGCTCGGTTACTTTAACCGTTGTTAAGGTATTGTTGCCAGGGCCAGTGGCGTACCAAGGATTCCATAGACCCTAGTGGGAGCATGCAAAGTGGACCGCTCGAATAAACGTGTTGGCTACTAAAGTTGGATTTTTTTCTTGCCGAGTGAGGTTCTGTGTACGGCAAGGCTGTGTTTGCGGGGAGAGAGAGGGGAGGTGCTTGTGTGGGAGGGGGGAGGTGCTGGTGTGGGAGGAGTGCTGCTACGGCAAGGCTGTGTTTGCGGGGAGAGAGAGGGGAGGTGCTGGTGTGGGAGGGGGGAGTTGCTGGTGTGGGAGGAGTGCTGCTAGGGGAGGAGAAGCCCTGGCTGTGAATGCTCGTGCATGTTTGCTCTTGTGATTCACGTGAACTGCAAGAAAACGCCGGGCTGAAAGCCCTTAGTTTGAACAGGATTTTGCCGACATGAATTCTCGCTCCGCTCGATGCGCATGCGCGCATCGATAGGTCGCGAGACCTAAAAACGGCAAAGGAAAAAAAATGGCGGCCGCAAGTATCTGAAAATTTTGGATTCGGGGGCGTGTTTAGGCGTTCTGAGTGACGGGTGACGTCACAGGGCGAACGAACGCCAAAAACACGCCCCCAAATCCGAAAGAGACGGGGCTTGTTTGGAGTGACTCCCTTCTCCTCCAATAGCTGGCCTCCGTTTAGGAAGCCAGCCAATGGAGGAGACGTGGAGGAGAGAGGCGGGTTCAAGCACTCATCTCAAAAACATTAAATATCTTCCCGGAAGCTGGCAAGCCAGCCTTCCGGTCCGAGACCTAAAAACGATGAATGGGAATACTGACTTAATCTAAATCACGAGTAATTATTCAGTGTACATCCTTCTAAAATGTTTTTGTTCAACGTACCTTTACAGGCAGGGACTAAGCATGTGCAAATGAGCCTTCTTTTTCTACCTCTTACACTCATCCCAGAAGAAGACCCGGATGCCAGAGAGAGCTGAAACTTCAGTGAGTAGTTAAAATGGGGAAGATGTATACAGGCGTGGGAGAAACACACTTTAACGTGTCTGATCAGGGCTTTAAGTGGGATGAAAAAACTGGGGGGTCTCTCATAGTGGCGTTTCCGATGTAATTAAGGGTGTGGCCTAAAACACTTTTGCTGCTTCTGTCCATTCATCCAGATCTATAACACAACAAGTAACATTACACAAACAACAAGCCAGGTTTACTGTCTTTGTCAATGGTTGTAAATTGCATAAGATAAAAAAGCAAAAACGTTGACTTTGTTGTATATAATATTGAAAATGCTTTGGTTCTTGTGGGTGAGGTTGTGGCTAAGGCTGGAGCTGCCGACATTTGAGCTGAAAAAGCAGGTTTGAGCCTCATGTCGGCTCAGCACCATCCTGTGATTCAAAACATGAATATGTCCTTGTGTTATGTGACTGGTGCTCATGTTTGCTCCAAGTTTATACTATATAAAACTGAAAATAAGTCTCTTTGGAGCTACATCAAAAGTAGTGATCGATGGTACTATCGCAGAGTTAAGCTTTTTTTTTCCACCCTGAGGGTAAAAATGGAGAACCCGATAGGGACCCGTTTAGGCACCTGCTTTTAAGAACTGCCGGTGCTGAGCACCGACAGGACCTGGCCCACTTAAAGCCTTGTCTGGAATATTAAAGAATCGTGTATTACCATCAGTAAGGCAATGTGATAACGAAGGAGTTAAGTTCCTGCCGCCTATTCATGGTCACATTTTTGACATTTATGACTTTAAATTAAAATAATGTCTTAATAAACCTCCAAGTGTAGCGGTTTCCTTGAATTTCGTTGCTTTGCCTTTATTGCATTCCATCATTTATGCCTAAAGACAGCGGGTTTGTGTGAGGAGCCCATTGGCGGTGGCTTAGAACCCTTTCCTGAGAACAACACATACTTACTGACCCCGAGAGGGCCTCCGAGCACTTGCGAATGTCCTCAGCACAATAGTCTAGTTTCATTTTTGAGCCGCCATTTTATGTTAACATTTTTACTGCGTAGAAATCTGAGACCCTGGCATAAATGAGATTCGAAAGTAAAACACAACTTTTTTTCCCTTTTGAGACACACCGCTGCCACGTGACTTCTCGCTGCCAGGCGGCTCTGAAATATTCATGTCACTTCTGGGGCACTTCCGCTCCACCGCCGCCACTGTGTAGAGCTTTCGTCCCTGAATAACGTTCCTGTAATGTACTTCCCAGCGACGGGCGATGCTGAGTGGCACATCTTGTACAAAAAGAGCGAGCTGCAAGGACACTTAAGACAAGTGGGCACATTTATCCAAAAATGTAGCCTCTGCTGTCTCTGGCTTGTCCTCCCTCCCTTTTAGTTTCAATTTATTTTCCAAGCCTCTTAAGTAGCCTCTAATATTTTTAATTCATGCCCCCTGCCGGGAATACAAAGTCATGCGCTTCTAGGTGGTGCCTACGGACAGGTTGTGTTGGATGAATGTATGTTTGCATGTTGGTATGCATTAGGGTGTGTAGGTATAAAGTGCTAACCTACCTGAGAGAGCTGTACATTGCTTTAGATTGTTTGAGAATGACTACAAAAATATAGAGAGATATGCCAAGTCCGAGGAGGACCCCTGCCATATTTAGAGAGCCACGCCTGCGGGTCGGCAACGGTAAGCTCTTCTTTGCAACCACTGGGTGGGTGCCATGTTTGTTGCACTCACTTGGAAAACTATTTTATTTCCCAGAAAGGAAACCATGTAGTGCGGTCAGGGCTCGAGTCGGGGTTCCACGCGGGTGGACGGCGTCCCCCCACTTATTTTATCGGGTGGACACCGTCCCCCCTGCCCAAAAGCTGGACTGGACAATGATGGCGTTACTTACCGGACCTGCCACCCCGTCGATCTCCCAACCTTGACGTACTTCGTGCATACGTTCACTCCATTTCTTATTTCCTTTAGAACCATTTCCAACCCCCCCCTTAATTCACACTACTTTAACCCAGCGCTGCGTTACACATTTGCAAAGCTTTACAGAGTTTGCCGATGAAGCGCACTTCTGTTTTCTCGTCTTTCTTGGAACAACATAGTTTCCCTTAGGTGGGGAATTGCAGCATTCCCTATGAGTGTTTTCTTTTCCATTGAGAGAAGTCTATGTTTTTTACCCTTCGTGAAGTCACTTCCTGTCATGACGTCACTTCATGTCTTTGAGCGTCCCCCCACTTCTATGTTTTTACCTTTCGTCCTGACGAGGAGCAAACAAAGCCCGATGATGAAGCATGACATCCTTCTGGGTGTGTGAGGGCGAATAAGAGGCAAGACTTGGCCCTCCCCTTCGTGATTGGATCCTTGAAACTGGGGATATACATCTGCCTCTTTTCCTTTCTTTCACCACTTTTTCTTACCTCCTCTCTACTCCAGTCTTTCTCTTCCCTTCCAATTTGGGTCACATACATGCACCAATTATCACGGAACAGTGTCCTTATTGATCTTGCTTACAATCAGTAATACATGAAATGGCTCACCGGGGTAACAGAGAGCGCGCATCGGGGTTGAAATAAGGTCATCTTGATGAGTCTGTTACAAAATCTTTACAAGGCCCAGTGTTTGAAACATAAAGAAAAAGTCTCACCAATGGCAATACCGTGTTCTTGTAATGAGCAGTAGTTAAGAGGTTAACCAAAAGCTGGTAGTGTGGAAAAGGTCAAAGCCACAAAAGTACAGGTAGAGTAGTAACTGCTGAAAAACACTGAAGGTCTCAGTAAGGAAGGGAATACAGCTCCAGGTAGATCAGTGAATTGCCAGTCAATTGTTCATAGCAAACGGTAGAACGTGGCAAGCCCGAGTTGTGTTTTGAGTCAAATAAACTGTGCCAGTCCAGTAGTCAGTTTGTGTAGAATACAGAAATCACTGACAAGAAGGATGCCATGTTGATGACTAATAAATGCTCAGGCAGTCGCTGGAGATCACAGATATAACAGCATACAGCACAGACAGTACATAACTCAACAAGCTTGACTGGATGTTGGCACGCCCAGGTGAGGCTGACCGGTGTCTTTTGGTCACTGGTGGGGCAAGGCCTGCCAGGAAGTAACGGGTGGATGTAAAAAGCTTGGGTTCTTTGATGTAATTGCGGTATTTAGTAGGTTTCTTAGTTGCTGTAGGAAGATAACTTGTAATATAAGTCCATTGAATTTGAATTAACGCAGGGTTTGAAGATCAGATCGTTGCCAAAATGTCGTAGTATGAAAGTCCACAGGAGGCCATGTTGTGGTTCCAAGATGTAACTTTATTCAGGTGCAGGTTACAGAAGATATAAGTGTAGCCAAGATGGTAAGTAGGCCTGTAAGTACGCCCCGCAAGGAGCAGCCTCCTAGCTGCTCAGCCTGCTGACACCAACTGACTCACATCATACATTCAACATTCCATGACATAATCAACATTCCACACATACTCAGGCTGAACAGCAAGGGGAAAGAAAGAGGACAGACAGAACAGGATCATTAACCCTACTACATAAAACATAGAGGGAAATAAAATATTTCTTAGTAGCCCATCTCCAGCTCTGAAATAATGCCTGGGAATGACGGACCAATATCAAGACTGCCAAGCATTGATTTAACCACATCTTTTTCTTCAATCACCCCAAACTTTCTGTCTCTTTATCTCACTCTGCAGACCACTTTTCATCTCTGCTTTCTCCCTTTGCTTCTGTTTTCCTATTGTCCTTTTTGTCAAATGTTCTCCCTTTTCTACAGTTCTCTCTTGTGAGTCAAAGATTGATGAAAAATTAGTCCTGGTTTCCAAAAATATGTGAAGGTACCCTCCATCATCACCCACTGGCACCAATTAAGCACTAACTCAGCCATGCCCACGTTGAACATTAATGTGCATTCACAGATGTCAAGGAGTATAAGACTGGTTCCACTTTTTAACCTTTCCTCTGGGATGTCTCCATTGTGTGGTTAGGGATAGGACTTTAGTGGTTTGGGATGAGACGAGTATCTTATGGTGCCAGACTGCTAATAAAGCGATACAAAAGGGGATGATGGACGGAGCGTTTGAGCAAATCAAACACTCACCCTCAGTCAACTGATCTGGGTTTAATCCATCACCATTCTTTAGCTCACTCAGCCACCCCAGTTCAGACATGGCCATTTGCAAATCAGTCTGACCCTGTGCCTCATGGGAACAGTCCAGCCCGAACTGCCAAGCCATGTCTTCCCTGGACCGGAAACAAGCATCCTGGGACCGGTTTCGGATTCATAATCCTCATCAGCCAGGCTATCTTGAATCCAGTGGTCAAGTGAGCAAGGGACTCACGTCTGAGCATACCCTGCCACACTTAGGGCGAACAAAGCAACTGCTAATAGCCTTCCTAGGTGAAATTTACTTTCGTGACCCCTCCTTGTTTCCCAGACACATCTCTACTTAGCTACCATATTTTCTTTCTACAGTGCAATACCGCTCAACAAAGCTTGCATATTAGTCAATGACAGTACCAGTTCTTCTCACCAGAGCATCAATACATTTAGTGATCCAGAATCAGAAGTGTTAGGCAATGGCAGCACTTCCTATCAAAGCTCTTATATCAGTAATGGACTGTAGCATCACTTCATAGGAGTATATGTTAGTAATGGACACTACTAATATTTGTGAAGGAGGCCTCGAAAACTGTAATGGACAATACTGAAACTTCTCAGCAGGGTTCTTACACTTGGGTGGGACAGAACAAGCAGTTGTCAGCAGGAATGCTTTTAAATGTAATGGTAACGGGTCAGCATTTCTCGGTGAGGCTGCCTTACCTTTGATGGGAGAGTGCCAGCACTTCTTTGCAGAGCTGGAAGCACTTCTACTGGGACAGAGTTGGTGCTTCTCTGCAGGCCTGCCAGATTTTAAATGGGCCTCAGAAAGCAGACATTCAATGATTCTAACACTCCCATGGCAGAAGCCCACACATGGTATCACAAAGCTTTGAATTCTACATCTTAATAGGAAAGTAGTAGACATAGGGGGTTATTCAGAGTATGTCAAATGTAGGACATCTGCCAAAAGTTGGCAGATTTCAGATCCGTTCAATGTATAGTGTATAAGGGAATAGATTTGAAGGGGCATGAACCAAACTTTAAATAATCCCCAAGCTATGTAGACAACCCCCTTTTAAAAACCAAACTTCACTTCTTCATACTTGATGGCCTATCCAGGAAACCACTAAAAATGGAAACTGAGAGTCTGCCCGCCTCATTTTTAACTCACTTCAGACACTTATCTTCTTACAAGAGAACAACCCCTTAATGCCTCAAGTTCTGCAGCCCTGTTCACTCTATTGGGCAGTGCTCTACACCACTTAGTATTAGAGAAGATCACAATGTTGCGCAGCAAGACATGGGACTAGTGACATGATGGCGACTCTTAGCTCCCTATTCACAGTGGCCGACAACCCACCAGTCATTGCCAGGGAAAGGGCTGCAGAGAGAGGCGCATCCCGCTACAGACTGTGGTGCTGGAACAATTTTCAGCGTGGGGTGATGCCATCAAGTTTATGTCACTGAAATCACAGATATTGCGAAAAATCTAAGTTCTAAATAAAGGACAAGTGTAAAAGATGAGCCATGTCCATTCAGAAGACTATTGTAGGGTTGTAGAATGTGTCTACCAATGCATTTAGAATCACATTGCCTCAAATATATGAGGGAAGCGTGGAGTGGCAGTGCACTAACATGAACAAGGAGCACATTTTTCATTGAAATGTCTTATTTAAATGGCCATTAAATTTGCATCAGGTACCCACTTGCACTGCTCAACTTAAAGGGCGCAAACAATAACTAATGGAAATGTGGTTTCTGTGCCTATTTATTACACATGCAAATTGTCTTGGTTTGTCTTGATTCAATTAAAATCTTTGTAACTATTAAGATTCAGAATTAAAAACACACCAATATGCCTCATTTGCTTTCACATACTACTGATATATTTTTTAAGGTAAACAACCTTTACAACGCAACTTTTACATCGCAGAGCTTTTACAACGCAACCATTACAACGCAAACTATTACAACGCATTGCTCTGGGGGGCGCTCTAGAATAGGGAATAGGTTAATTTACTATCCAATAACCTTCCCTAGTGTCCACAGGGACTGGAGTTGGAATAGTAAATTAAACTATTCACTATCCAGCACCCCAAAGCACTATGCGTTGTAATGGACTGCGTTGTAATACTTACGTTGTAAAGGCATGCGATGTAAAAGCATGCGTTGTAATGTCATACATCCATTTTTTAATGTTTATAAAGGTAATTTACAAGTTTGTCAGTGTTTTTATGTTTTAGAAAACATTTAACATTCTGCAGAACTTTCCTTTCTCTCTGACTGGACAATTGACACAGGGTTTCAAAATGCACCCACTTTGCAGTAAGAGAAGAAAAAAGTAAACACTGAACTCCATGTTAAAAAAGAATAATTAGCAATTTGTCAGTAGACATTTCCTGACATTTGACCTCTATCTTTGAATGCCGGAAGATAAAAACATAATTGAAAGGCCCCTTTTTTGATCATTCTCCTTTTGAACCCCCTGACATGTCACACAATTATTTTTATTTCCTTCATACTGTATAGGCTGCATTAAAAAGTCCCCGGTAGTGATGCAGCCAGTAACAGGGAGTGCCAGATATCTCGGGATTACAAGATCCACAGGAGCTCCAGTGGATTTCTTATAGAGAGGTGTGGCGCAGCGGCCAGGGTAGCTGACTCCAGAGCACGGGGCTCACGGTTCGATTCCCGGCAGCAGCTTAGTTCAGCGCCATGTGACTCTGGGCTACAGCTCTCTGACTGCCCGAGTGCCCTGAGACCAATAGGGGTGATTAGTTCGCGCTTTACAAATACAGGGTTATTATTATATTTCATTCCGACCAGGACCAGATTAAGACCTTTACAGGCCCTAAACCCTTAAAAGATTTAGGTGCCCCCAAATATATCTAATTCGAAATATAAACAAAAATAAATCATAAAATGTAATTGTATTTTTTTAAATGAAACAAAACTTAAAGATGGAAAATAATGTTTATTTTTGTATACTTCCATTTTATTTATAGGTTCAGCTGTACGGTTTGTAGTTTTGCATCATATGGTCCATGGGAAATCCGGCAATTGAAAACTTCTGTGGTACCCCCCTTCCCTTGTTGCCTTGAGCACATGCTTACTTTGCTTAATAGTAAATCCAGCTCTGATTCAGACGCAGGTGGAGTCGCAGGGGCTTATTTATGAGAGCCTTGCCTCACTTTCACACCACGTAAAGTGGTACATGCATGATGCACGGCTCTCAAATAAATTTATTAAACCATGCAAAGCCACCCTGCGTGGCTTTGAGTGGCCTCATAAATCATGATAAAGGCAACGCAGCGCAAATCGCTGCGCCGCCTTACTCTGTGCCCGGCGGGCGTTCCATGGACATTGCGGTGGGTTTTCCCACGCAACACCCATGGAATTTGATGCTGCCCGAAATTTGCAAAGTCAACCTAGTAAACCTAGAGAAGTGCCTAATCCGTATGCCTCCCAAGGTGAGGAGTAATGAGGAGAAATATGTTTATTCATCCTTGTTCTTTCCTCTTTCTATGTGTGCTCCATTCTGCAGCACACACAGGAAGAGGAACACGCCTCTGCACAAAAACAATCCTTATCCTCCATGCAGGAGAGGCACCCCTGCACCATAGTGCAAGGGTGCCTACGTTGGCTCTAGGCTGCTGCAACGGCGCCAGCACAGGGAGAAAGGACAGGAATGCACAGTATTACTTAAATGCAGTGCATTCATGATATTCGCTTTGGCATAGAGTAGCATAGCAAGGTGCCTTGCTGTGCTGCCCTAAGCCAAAATCCCATTAATGAGGGCCTCAGAGTAAAACATTGGAGTATAAGGAATAACTATGGGAATTAGGACAGGACATGGTGATTGCATGGTAATGCCTCTTGTATGGGGACCCTCAGGATCCCACAAGCAATTTCCGGTAACTCCATCCCCCTGGATTTACCAATTGCTGCTTACTTGTAATACCTGGGGGGGGATGTATGTCAGTACAACGCGATCTTTTAGATCGCGGTACTTGACAATGCTGCTATTACAACGCAAGTCGTTACAACGACTTGCATTGGAGGGCGCGGATTGTGGAATATTATAATTTTATATTTCAACACCAGTCCACGTAACAGTAGGGAAGGTGTTGGAATATAAAATTACAATATTCCTTAACCAACAGCGCCATCCAGCGCAAGTCGTAGTAACGACTTGCGTTGTAATGGCAGCGTTGTTAAGGTAGTGCGGTGTAAACACCGCGTTGTAAACGATGTTCCCCCCTGTGGGAGGAGGGGTGAAGTTACCAGTGGAATGAGGTTCACGGTCTGTTGAAAATGGTTCATTTACAGAAATCTTGCCATTAATCCACAGTCAGCAACACAGTTTAGAAACATGACCTCCTAAAAACCATATACCATGCAGATTCAGGGGACGAGATTATGAAAAAATCTCATATTGCTCACTAAGAAAGCCAGAAACACGATCCTAACACGAAGAAAACTGTAAGCACATTGTGTTGGACCGGGGAAAGAGGATGAGGGGGCTTTTGGTGTGGCCGACTCAAGAATTCGAATTTGTTGGAAATTGAATACCTTAAATTCTCAGGTTTTACACCTATAAAAAGGCACAATCGTTGTAATTATTGAAAAAACAGATTGAGGTAACAGTTTGCTGGCCAATGCATAAAGGCAATAATTTCCTTTGTTTAGTTATTCATTTATACAGCGCTGACATGCCCTTTAGTGACTTTGTAGCGCTAAAAATAATATATTAGAGATAGGTTATAGCTGGATGCAAAGGATGGCCATAACTCTGTCATTCTTCAGTGGAATGTGAGATTGTCACAAAAACCCACAGTGTTCAGTTCGGCTTTATTTGCTCTCCTTGGGTTTACATGAAATGCAAAGGTCATTTCTAGGGGATTGGCTGAAAGGCGCGGATCCCAGCTGTCGCCAGTGTATTTTCATCACTGAGCACAGGGACATTAATCGTCAACATATTCCTGTCAGCAAATGGGGGGCGCTTAGCTGGCTGCACCATGGCCTCAAAAATGAACTGTCATCAGGCTTTACAATCACTTAGTTGTTTAATCAACCTGTGATTAACCTCGCTGACCTATTGTCACCTTCAAGTCCTGGCGGATATTGCTCATCATCAGGAAATGAAACAAGTGCTGGTACCCAATGGAGGCTGAGATCAGCCTGTGTATGACTCCTGTTCCTCTGGGGTGATAGTGTGTGCCTGTAGTGATTCTGCAAAGCACCTTACAGCAACATTCTAGGCACAGTCTACACTATGTCAAGAGAAAGTCAGAGATATCCCAAAAAGATGTATGTTCCTAAACATTCATTCTTGTGGGACTCACATTCATAGATGCACTTTGTTTCCTTTGAAGAATTCCTTTTTCCTACATCTTCCTATATGACCTCATGTTCCAGAGAAACCCCTGTGCTGAAAAATAATCACCATATGCTCCTTTTTAGGTTTTGCCTGCACAATGTACTGAACATCTCCCAATCTGGATTCCACAGCAACCACAGCACCGAGACCACCCTACTTGCTGCCACTGACGACATCCTCTCCCTCCTCAACCAGGGCAAATGGGAGCCTTCATCCTCCTGGACTTCTCGGCTGCTTTCGACACCATCTCCCACCACACACTAACCACCAGGCTTCACAACGCCATCATCTGTGGCAAGTCCCTGGACTGGATATGCTCATTTCTCGCACACAGAACCCAGCGAGTCAGATTCCTGCCCTTCCTCTCAGAACCAACGGAAACCACATGTGGAATGCCCCAGAGATTTTCCCTCAGACCCAGCCTTTTCAACATCTACATGGCCCCCCTCGCTACCATCATCAGAAACCACGGGCTCAATATTGTCTCCAACGACACCCAGCTCATCCTCTCCCTCACCAAAAAACCCTACATCACCAGGCACAACTTCGACGTGATGAAAGCCATCGCCACCTGGATGAAGAAAAGCTGCCTGAAACTCAACTCTGAGAAAAAAGTCCTCATCCTTGACCCCACCTGCTCCGCATAGGATGACACATGGTGGGCCCCCACTCTCGGAAACCCCCCCACCCAGACGGACCATGCACGGAACCTTGGTATAATACTCCACTCAACGCTGACAATCATCCACCAGATCAACGCTGTATCCTCAGCCTGCTTCAACGCTCTACGCATACTCTGGAAAACTTTCAGATGGATACCAGCAGAATTCAGAAAAACGTTCACGCACACCCTAATCAGCAGGAGACTGGACTACGGCAATGTTCTCTACACTGGAATCAACCAGACACAACTTTGCAAACTCCAGACCATCCAATATGCCGCAACGTGCCTGGTCCTAGACATCCCCTTCCGCAACCACTTCACCCAACACCACTGGCTCCGCATCGAAAGAAGAATAACCTTCAAGCTCCTCACTCAAGCACACAAGGCTCACCACAACATCGGACCATCATATCTAAACAACCGCCTCTCCTTTCCACACACCCAAGAGACACTTCCGAACAGCTGACCTCTCTCTGGCAACCATACCACGCATCTACAAGACCAGAATAGGAGGAAAGTCCTTCTCCTACCTCGCAGCCAAGGCCTGGAACGACCTGCCCCTCCACCTCCGACAAACAACTACACTGCTCCAGTTCGGGAAGGACCTAAGACCTGACTCTATGGATGACCACAGCACTCAAAAGGGCAGTTCATCCTCCTCTTTTTTTCTCCGAGCACCTTGAGAACCTTGCGGGTGAGTAGCTGCCCTTCAACAACCCCTGATTGATTGAAATCTATTGTTCTTAATATAAAGTGAAAAAGGGATTACATCCCGCCCCCTCACTTTCCTTGCTTTTGCTTTTCATTGGTTCATGTGCTTGTCCCTTACATTTCTAATGGCTGTGGCATATTTTCCTCCATTTACCAATGCTTATTCCTCATCTGCTACTCTTATCAGTTTCCTGTGGCCGAAATACAGTTAACATCCACTTTGGAGGAACGATTTTCTCATAAATTTTTGCTTCTTTCGTCTTTCAGCTGATTTATATAGCACAACTTATTTGGAGAGATTAAGTGATTTGCCTAGAATCTCAGGATGTTGCGCTGCTGAGACTCAGAACTGGGATCGCCAGCTCTTGAGTCAGCAGCTCTGGCTGCTGGCTGCTGACCACATCCTCTTCACTCCCGTGATGTTTTTCAGGATCTGCATAAATAAATTAACCAGAGCGCAGTTTCGGACGAGGGCCAAGATGACTTGTAAAACACATTCACATAATTGGTATTTCTTTTTCTTTTTTGCGGGGCATGATGGTCTTTCCTGACGTCATATCCACCCCATGATAAAGGCATGCATCGCTGGCTTCGTGTGACTATTTAATACAGGGCGCATAAACGCCTTCCAAGGATACCCACTTTGTGTTTTACTTCAGCTGTGCTTCCACAAATTCCCTCATTATTAACAATTGATGGTTTTGACTTAATGGCCTGAGGTGAGCCTAGAATGACAGGATGTTGAGACGTCAAGACTCGCACCGGGATCACCAGCCCTCAAGTCAGCAGCTCTGGCCATTGCCCACATCCTCTTCACCTCCATGATGCTTGGCAGAGAGCTCTTTCCTTTGTCCCTTCAACCCGGGCTCCAACCCAGCTCATTATTCATCACATAGGCAAAACTGATACATTATCAATGCTTGTTATTCCTTTTAACTTCTCACCTTCAAAGCCTACACATTGAAATCTTGGTATCTGTCTCCACGTGTTTCTGGGTCAGAGTCTATGATATTTTGGCAGCATCTTCTGACTAGATTTTCCTGTGCCTTTAACTGGCATTGCCTTGTCCCAGTGCGTGACAACACTGAAGCGCCTTACTAGTATATGTCTTCATTTAAACTCCTGTTTTGTCATCAATTACTCATCATCTACCATACACTGTACTTCAGGATCTCCTATCCCCAAGTTATAAGGAAGTAGCCAGAAAATTAAAATACCTCCCACTTCGATCCACACCTTGAATGTCAACAGGTGAGCAAAGCAAACAACCCCTACCCACCATAGATGTCCCTTAATCTTTCTGTCATCTCTTCTTCTGTTAAGCCTTTCACCCATCCATCTATCCAACTTTTTAGGCTTGCCCTCATCCATCCCTTCACCATCCCATCAACCTCCCTTCACCATTCTAACTATTCACCCTTTTATCGTTAGTCTTCCATCCATACATCCATCCTTCCATAATCCTTTTACCTATTAATCCATCCCTTCTTTTTCACCCATCTATCCATCCCTATATCCACCATTAATTTCATACTGCTTTTAACTTTAACAAACCCCCATCCATCTTTCAACCTTCAATCCATCCATCCACTCATTCATACCACCTTTCATCAGCTGTCCCATTCTTTCTTTCGTTGACCAATCCAAATCGTATTTTCTCGTTTCATCAATCCTTTCACTCTTGCATCCATCCTTTCATCCTTTTGGCACTTAATTCTTCTGGCAGTTTGGTCCTTCTTTTTGCAGGCTCTCCCTCTCTCCCTCTCTTCCTCTCTACCCTCTCTCTTTACCTCTCTTTTTCTCAAACGTTCTCCATCTGGGACTTCCTTACTGTAAAATATGTTGCCTCCTTCACCTCTGTTATGGGTTCCCTGTCTTTGTCTGACAGAAAAGGCTCATAAATACTCAGTGTTCCTAGTGTCAACACCACCCCTGCTTAAGCTGCTAAAGCGGGGTTTACAATGGCACTGCCCAGAAATAACTTTGGATTTGGGCACATCTCAACACAAATGGCTTATGCCTGGCTTGATGCTTGATTCAGAATTCCTCTAGCCAGGCCTTATGTAATGGTCTGTCGGACTACTTTCAAGATAAAATTAACAACATTACATCTTCTTTCTCTTCTGTTTTGACTCCCCCTATTCCCAGTGACAAGGACCCTGAGAAAGTGTCATTGGTGTCCTTCAAAGAGTTAACTATTGAGTCTGCACTGAATTTGTTTGCCCAGTGCAAATCTGGCTCCCTTTTACCCGGTCCCTGCTAAGGTTATGGGTAACCTGGCTCCCCTACTGGTCAGGCCACTCCTTTCCATTTGGAACACATCACTGCGCACAGGCCAATTTCCGACTGTTTGGAAGGAGGCAATGTTAGTCCCTATTCTGAAGAAAGTGGATGCAGACCCGGCGCCATTTAGTAATTATCGTCCCATCTCCCTCCTCCCTAAACCGGCGAAAATCCTGGAAAAGGCGGTGCAGAAACAACTGGCTGAATATTTAGAATCCAACTCACTGCTACACGACTCACAGTCTGGATTTAGAACTGGTTTCAGTACCGAGACTGCTCTTTTGGAGGTCTCTGAGACGATCCGGGAGTGTGTGGATAGGGGCGAGGAGGCCATGCTGGTCCTCCTCGACCTATCCGCCGCTTTTGACACCGTATCCCATGAGATACTACTGGATCGTCTGAGCCAGACTGGAATGGATGGTGTTGTTCTGACTTGGATTGGCTCCTTTCTCAAAGGACGAACTCAGAAGGTCCTTCTTAGACCTTTCGAATCAGAGGGTAAACCCCTCCTTTGTGGCATGCCTCAGGGCTCAGCTCTGAGCCCCCTGTTTTTTAACGTGTATCTCGCCCCATTGGCTAAGGTGGTGGAGTCCTGAGGGGTCAGAGTGAGCTCTTATGCTGATGACACTCAGCTTGTGTTTTCATTTAGAGATCACTCTGACTCCAGTTTCGCCAGTTTTCGCCATTGCCTTGGCAACATATGTTCCTGGATGACCTCTAATCATCTCCGGCTCAATACTGATAAGATGGAGGTCTTATTTTTTAATCAGAAAACTACGCTGCCTGCTGGTCTTTGGTGGCCTACTGTGCTTAATCCTCCTCCTACTCCAGTCCAAACAGTACGTAATTTGGGCTTTCAATTTGATAACGCTCTTTCCTGTAAAGCTCAAATCAACAAGGTCACGGCAGCTTGCTTTGGGAAACTACGTATGATCAGAAAGATCTTTCCGTACCTTCCTTTGAATGCCCGTAGAACCATCATCCACGCCCTGATCACCTCACATTTGGATTATGCCAACAGTCTCTATGCCAGTGCCCCCTTGTACCTAATTGAACGTCTGCAGATCGTTCAGAATGCGGCAGCGAGACTGATTGGCAACATCCCCTTTCGTCAGTCGGTCGCATCCTACAGTAAGAAGCTAGATTGGCTTCCCATCGCCCGTCGCATTCAGTTCAAGATGCTGACCCTTGCATTTCGGGCCCTAAAGGGTTCGGGCCCGGGATACTTGAGAAAGAGACTTGTACTATCTCAATCGGTCAGATCTTTGCGGTCGAACAACCTGCGTCTCTTGATTGTCCCTCGCTTTCGCCGTTCCAGAATGGGAGGCAGAGCGTTCGGTGTAATGACTGCCAAACTCTGGAACAGCCTCCCACTGGACCTTAGATTTATGTCCTCTGAATCTCTCTTTCGTAGTAAATTGAAAACTTGGCTGTTCTCCATCTCCTGAAGTGTTTCTCCTTTCTAAGTCTGCGGTCTACAGCGCCGGACACCCCCTTTGGGGGTAGCCGAGCGCTTTACAAGCTTCATAAAATAAAAATAAATAAAAGATGCTAGGATTCTTCAAGTCTTTGAAGACATGGCAGGGTAGAAACACGCAGCCATTCAAATTTCTTTGAAATCAACAAGCTGTGTGCAGGCTTTTCAATCTTGGATAATACCAACAAGGTGTACGTCAAATTATATGTGTATATGTGTATTAACCAAGATTCAAACGCCATGCATTTTTGTGTAATATATATATATATATATATATATATATATATATATTGCTACGTTTCTTCTCACCCCTTGTACATCGGCTGATGTCACGGCACAGCAACAGGTCAGTTTGTAAAAAGTTTTTGCCTTATTCACACACCATGTACAAAGTTTTAGCGTGCATCAAAAAACGGACGGCCTACGCGTTTCGGCTACTCCTAGCCTTCCACTGGGCCATAGAGTCCCTGTGGTCTAGACCTTCTTTAAAGTGCTCAGTGTTAGTACCCTCTTCCCTTTCCATAGTCATCTAGACCATCAACCTTGCACAGTTTTACTGGCTAGTTTACTCAGCCATTTTCACTTCTTGATTCACTTAAACATTACAGTAAAGTACTCTAAATGTTTAAAGAAACTCAAAGCAAAAACAAAGTATATACATTATGTACATTATTCAATTTTTTGCATCCATTCCTTAGGGGCACAATCACGAGTCTTTTCCAATATCTATTGTTTGTTATCATATATATATATATATATATATATATATATATATACCAATAAGAGTTGCCCCACTGTAGCAATCACACACGAGGGGGTTAACCACACAGCTGCCACAGGCGGTTGCAACACAGCGCTCCATGCAGCGCTTCATCTTATGAAGCCAAACGCGTTTCGAGTTTAACAACCCTTGATCACTGGCAGGCAATTCATTTCAATAGTGCACGGACTAAGCAGATCGTTTCCAGGACGTCATTTATTTCAATTACAAGCCCCACCCATGTGGGTGTTCCCTGTTTGCATGGCTTGCTGGTTATGGTAGTCACTCAGTGTTAAGCCAGGCTTGAGTCCCGTTAAAAAAAAACCTGCGGTCACTGCAGTGTCCTTAATGTCCAAGGCACCATTGATGCAATAATAAAACTGAAATAGTTCCAAAAGCAATAGACAGGTTTGCTGCAATGCGGCCAATATCTACCTGTGGCTCCGGGACCCCCTCGTTTCATGACAAGACCACATGTGCAGGGCTTGAGAATCCGCCCTCCACGGCGGCGGGACTGCTTCGCGGCTGGACAAGCCGCTTACATAAACCACGACGAGTTGCCCCACTGTAGCAATCACACACGAGGGGGTTAACCACACAGCTGCCACAGGCGGTTGCAACACAGCGCTCCATGCAGCGCTTCATCTTATGAAGCCAAACGCGTTTCGAGTTTAACAACCCTTGATCACTGGCAGGCAATTCATTTCAATAGTGCACGGACTAAGCAGATCGTTTCCAGGACGTCATTTATTTCAATTACAAGCCCCACCCATGTGGGTGTTCCCTGTTTGCATGGCTTGCTGGTTATGGTAGTCACTCAGTGTTAAGCCAGGCTTGAGTCCCGTTAAAAAAAAACCCGCGGTCACTGCAGTGTCCTTAATGTCCAAGGCACCATTGATGCAATAATAAAACTGAAATAGTTCCAAAAGCAATAGACAGGTTTGCTGCAATGCGGCCAATATCTACCTGTGGCTCCGGGACCCCCTCGTTTCATGACAAGACCACATGTGCAGGGCTTGAGAATCCGCCCTCCACGGCGGCGGGACTGCTTCGCGGCTGGACAAGCCGCTTACATAAACCACGACGAGTTGCCCCACTGAAGCAATCACACACGAGGGGGTTAACCACACACACATATATATATATATATATATATATATATATATATATATATATATATATAAATATATAATATATATTGCTAACTGGCGGTTAATGACTGAAATAACCTGCTTTTAAAAATTGTAAATATTTTAATAGGATAGTTTTTAACTATCCAGTTGGCCTGACCTTGGTGCGAGATTAACGTCGCCCAGGGCGGCCTCCTCTCCCCTCCTCAGCTGATAGAGCGCCGCTTACCGGGCGCTGGGCGCTGAACTAACTTTGGGCGCCATCTTGGGTAGGGGAAGGATCGCGGTCTAGTTGATCGACGATCCCGCCCTCCCAGGCTACTAAAGGAGTGCAGCCCCGCCTGTTCAAGGTATTTGCCATACTTTCTTCTCCCCTGAGGCGGAAAGCCGGGGGCCCTTTAGCGCTCTTGCTCTTTTCAGAATTCCTGATATTTTGCTAACTGGCGGTTAATGACTGAAATAACCTGCTTTTAAAAATTGTAAATATTTTAATAGGATAGTTTTTAACTATCCAGTTGGCCTGACCTTGGTGAGAGATTAACGTCGCCCAGGGCGGCCTCCTCTCCCCTCCTCAGCTGATAGAGCGCCGCTTACCGGGCGCTGGGCGCTGAACTAACTTTGGGCGCCATCTTGGGTAGGGGAAGGATCGCGGTCTAGATGATCGACGATCCCGCCCTCCTCCCGCCCCCCACAGTGGATATAAACAGCAGACATGCCCGTCCGCGCAGCGGGCGCGCCGGCGGCGCGCCGAAGGCGCGCCAAAGGCAAGCCCGTCTGCGCCCGTCCGCGACCGGACGGGACCAGGGGCCACCCCCCCTGTGCAGTGCGGAACAGAATGCAGCCAACCGATACGGTATGATTCAACCACACTAAAAAACCTTATGGGGCCTATTAGTGATACCTGTCAGCACTCCATTCATCCTAACTCGGTTACGGGAATCTGCTCTCACTGTAAATTTACATTTTCCAGTCAGGAAGGTCAACTGCACCCTGCTAAAACCTACAAAATGTTTCTCTTAAATTGCCGATCCCTGACCAAACATGCTGTGCAAATGTCCCTCCTGTTAGAGGAGAATGATCCCGATGTAATATTTTTGACAGAGACATGGTTAAAGGATGCATCGGATATTGACATCACTTCTATCTTACAAATGGGATATATTTTGCAAAGGCAAGATAGACCAGAGGGTAGAGGAGGTGGCCTAGCCATTCTTCTTAAAAATCACTACCTCTGTAGGACCCCATCAGTAGATATCGCTAACTGTGAAAGCATGCTCTTTACTTTGGACTTTTCACCTACAGTCTCATTCTCTGGCGCTCTTATTTACCGTCCACCTAACCAAATAGGAGAATTTATTGAATCACTTCAAGTCAAGATAGCTGACTTAGTGGTTAGTAGACCACACTTCTCGATATTGGGAGATATAAATATCCATTTAGATGACCCTGATAACTCAACGGCTAGGACATTTCTGGACAGTCTGGCAGCTCTCCAGATTGAACAGAAGGGCTTTGAACCAACCCATGAAAAAGGCCATCTCCTTGATGGGATACTTAGCAATGACCATAGACTGGAAGTCGGGACCCCATTGCCCCTTACATGGACAGACCACTACTTAGTACCCATACAGTGGACACCAGCTATGTCATTACAGCCCTCCCCCCGTACCATCTTACAAGGGAGAGACTGGTCCAAAATTCTCCCTGATCAATGGGCCAACCTGCTTTCCCTGGCTCCCCCACAAAGTGAGACAGACCCGGCATTGCAGTATGAGAACTACATCAACTGGCTGTGCTCAGCCCTGGACTCTATTGCACCCATCAAAGCCCTTAAAGAAAAGACTAAATCTAAGGATTCGCCTTGGTATACTCCCCAACTTAAAAAATTAAAAAGGGTGTGTAGGAAACTTGAAAGAAACTGGAGGATTTCCCGCAGTAATACAGATAAAATCATTCATCTCGAAGCCATTAAAAAATATAAAACAGAAATTAGATGTACTAAAACATCTTACTTCGAGGAAAAAATTATAACCGCCTCCAACTCTTCTAGAGAAATCTTTCGGATAGCGAAATTTCTGATTGATACCCCTCTGACCCCTCCTGATCCTAGTAAAGCTCAGGTTCGCTGTGACAGCCAAGCTGAATACTTTCATAGTAAAATACAGAAAATTGCCTCTGCTTTTAAACCACCCAACTTATGTCAGGATACAGGAACTACCTCACTAAGCACCAGCGCCCCAAAATTAGAAGAGTTTCCACTGCTGGATGCAAACTCACTTGGGGCTATCATGTTGAAAATTAAATCCGGATCCCCCACAGATCCTGCCCCCCCCTGCCAGTTAATAACAATTGAGAACACCATCAAACCAGTTATCCTTAATATCTTGAATGCATCCATTACCACAGGCTCAGTACCCACAGCGTGGAAATGTGCCCAAGTTAAGGCCCTACTGAAAAAGCCCACCCTGGACTCGGAGAACATGGCTAACTACCGACCCATTTCTCTCCTTCCGTGGGTCAGTAAACTGTTAGAAAAACATATTAACACGTCTATCACTCAATTTTTAGAAAACCATTATCTTCTCCATGATTCCCAAGCAGGTTTCCGTCCCAAACTGGGAACTGAGGCCGCTCTCTTGGCGGTAACCGAATTAGCCAGGAAACAAATGGACCAAGGCGGCACTACAGCAATCATGCTGCTCGATCTTAGTGCCGCCTTCGACACTGTTAACACCAGCATTCTCCTTCATCGCCTTCATAAAATGGGAATCTCTGGGAAGGCCATGCACTGGCTCCAGTCTTTCCTGGAGAATCGCTCCTTTATGGTTGTCGAGGGCACTACCCGCTCAAAATGCTGGCCTTTGGACCAAGGTGTGCCCCAGGGGTCTGCCTTGAGTCCAACACTTTTTAATATTTATATGCAGCCGTTAGCTGATATAGTTCACTCGTTTGGCCTCGATATAGTGACGTACGCCGATGATGCGCAATTAGTCGTATCTATGAACCAGGCGGACTCCTCCTCTGCTAAGTTAAGCAACTGTCTGGCAGCGGTTGCTCAGTGGATGGCTACCTCGCATTTAAAATTAAATGGCGAGAAAACGGAGCTATTGATGCTAGGCAACTCAGTCATTCCCAGCCCTCTACCAGATTGGCCCTCGTGTATGGGCCCCCCGCCCCAACCTAAGTCCCATGTAAAGAGCCTGGGCATTTGGCTGGACACTAACCTCAGTTTCCTGCAGCAAGCCACTACTCTGTCCGCCATATGCTTTGGGCTCATGCGTATGCTGAGAAAGGTGTTACCACTGCTCCCTTTTGAAGCTCGCAGAATAATGGTGCAAGCCATCATTTTGTCCCGTTTGGACTACGGGAACTCCCTATACTTAGGGGCTCCCGCTTCTACAATAAGGAAGTTGCAGGTGACACAAAACGCTGCAGCCCGCCTCTTACTAGGCCTTAACAAACGACAATCAGGTACCATGGCCCTGAGGAAACTGCACTGGCTCCCCATTAAGGCCAGAGTGCTGTTTAAATCCCTGTGTATCATGCACAAAGCCATGTGGAAGACTGCACCTACTATGATCTGTTCCCTAGCGGAACCCTATCTTCCTCACAGAACTCTGCGTTCCAGCACTGCTTTCCTAGCTACTGTCACTAAGATCAAACGTACTAGATGGGGTGGACGCTCCTTTTCCTGGAATGCTGCAAAGAAATGGAACTCCCTGCCCACCATCGTTCGTAGTGAACCTAGCCTTCTGAAATTTCGGAAGGATTTGAAAACTTACCTGTTCATCTAATCTTTCCTCCTTTCTCATTAGTATGACGGTACATAGCGCTACGAGGCCTCCGGGTTGTTTGCGCTTTATAAAACCCGATTAATAATAATAATAATAATAATAATATATAAGGAAAGTGGAGCGTAATATATATATAGATATATATATGCATAAACATATATATATATATATATATATATATATATATATATATATATATCCGACCAAACGAACCTCTCCAGCAAAGAAGACGTCAGCCCACACAGGTAAGCTAAAAAGGACCTCCTTTATTCCAGGGAACAAACGGCATAATGCATTTCGGCACAACATGCCTTCTTCAGATGCCTGATGCTTGTCAAAATAAGCTGCACACATCAAATCCCACTTGTAAGAGGATGTATTTCAACCCGCAACCACGAGTTAATTGGCTGCAATTTCACTTACGGAAGTCCTTGCCCCAGTGGGCGGTGACTGCAGCCCTCTTAGAATTGTGGTTATTGTAGTGTTAAGCGGTCTTCTTGCTTTACCTTCACCCTACCAACAATACTAGCAGCGCGCCAGTGTCACTTTCCCTCAGTAGTCAGAGGTAACGCGATGTAGTCATCACCCAATTTGGTTGGCCTGTCAATGCGCTGCTAGTTGCGGTGGCTCGGCGTCTTTCCCAAGTGCTTTGAGACGTTCCATGATTTTGCCACGACACGCCGAACTCTTCAGGGCGGGGGCTTCAAGTGCGAGTGGCTGCGCAATGAACATCCGACCAAACGAACCTCTCCAGCAAAGAAGACGGCAGCTCACACAGGTAAGTTAAAAAGGACCTCCTTTATTCCAGGGAACAAACGGCATAATGCATTTCGGCACCCTGAGTAAACATTGCTTCTGTCCAGGACTTTAAGTGAGATAAAAAACGTTGGGGTCTCTCAAAGGGGCTTGACCGATGCAATTAAGGGTTTGGCTTAAAATCACATAAGCTAAATATCTGTGCATAGCATAGTGTGCCGCCCGACTGCTATTTCGCTGTTTCTGTCATTGCATCCAGGTATATGATACAAAGAGTAACATTATAACTACAACAAGCCAGGACTTTTGGCTTTGTCAATGGCTGTTAGTTGCATAAAATAATTAAGATTTTTGTTTTCACTCTGAGGGTGAGCACAATAATGGCACCTGCTTTTCAGAACTGCTGGTGCTGAACACCGGCAGGACCCGGCCCAGTTAAAGTTCAGCTTCTAGCCGAACGCTGGCCACCTCCCTTTGAGGCGCAGGTAGGTGAAGTGCTCATCCACCCTTTTCCATATCACAACTTGATATGCCCCCCTAACACACATGATTTTATAATGTTGTCTCAGTGCGCCCCAAAAGTTTCCCTTCATTTCAGACGGTGTTTTAAACAAAACACAGAGGGTGTGTCGCGGTCAAAATAGCAGACAGACATTGCTTTTAAACCACATGCCGAACTTCTCAAAAGGCCAAAATAGAATTGCAAGTCTCAAAAGGCCAAAATAAAATTGCAAGTGTCTGCACCTCCTTAGGTCAATGTTGGCGTGCAGATGGTGGCGCTCCATCGCCAGCTGTTCACGGTAGTAAACAGCCAGGGGAAAGAGGCCGATCAAGTCCTTTCGCTCCCCGTCTCTTGAAGTGTGTTTTCATCGATCGAACAGCAAAGTGTTAGCGCTGCGCCCTTGGCAGAGGTTGCTGCTGCGCGTCTCTCGCGCGCCCCGTCAACGCGAGCCATCTTCCTCAGCCTGCTGCCTGTGAAACTCGCACTGACAGATTGAGGTCTGAGGCCAACGCTGCCAATGACGCTGATAAAAGAAGTGATGAAAATGGCGGCCTTTAAAAAGACTTCCCGAGAGTCCTTTCAGATGCGTGATAATGCGCGGTCTAGTGGCTGGAGGTAGAGATCTGCTGGCATTGGCTAATGAGAATGGTACTCACCAAGCCTTCATAGAGACCTGTCAAAATGCATGTGCCACAAAACATAAAAAGACAAATGCAATATTCTAAATTGATTTAAAAAGTCTACAGCACACATTGACTACCTTCGCGTTAAATTATAAATATAAAACAAGAAATAAAATGCATAATGTCTCTGATAACCTCCTGTACTTGATGACGCGGCAGTGCTAAAAATATATTTGAGCACAGACAATGCATGAGTTAGTTATTACACCCCAAGTAAACAGTGGATAAACCCTTTCTTATCTGTGCACATGCTATGAAAATAGAGTTAGAAAAAACCTAACAGGATCAGACGGAGACTAAAAGGCCTGAAGTAAAAAAGTGAATCACTTTTGACAGTCGCAATTCCTTGTGCAATATTTTTTGGGGTAGCACTGGGGGAGGGGTGCAAAGCATGTAACCATGTGCCCAAAGGGGCAAAGTGACTACAGGGGGTATGCAATGCTATCAAATGAAGTACTCAGCCCGAGCATACATTTTTTCCACACCTAAGTGGACTTGGATGCCCACATATCTGTAATGACGGAGCCACCCGGCCCGTCCACACACGCAGTCACGCACACACACACCCCGAGGGCGGGCCCATCCGAGGGGATAAATAAACGGGCACGAGACCGCTCGGGATCTTCGGCCCAGAACTATAGTAAGTGTCAGTGTGTCATCATTTAATGTAGGTAGGCTCAAATTAGTGGCTTAGGCATTCCCCATGCCCCGGTGACCTATGTCACCACACTAGTGACGAGGCGGGTCTATCCCATGCCTCGCCCCCGTAGACACTCGCCGGCCCCTGTGCCCTGCGGCGCTCGCGCTTCCTGTGCTCGAGCCACCGCCGGGACCGTGTTACGGGTGCCTACCCCGCTGAGCTCACCTCCTGCAGGTGCTCGCGCCCGTCCGGCGCCCACGGAATACGACTGATGGCCCAGCGCGCCAGGAGCAGCACCCAGGTGAGGCCTTCCCTGTTCGGAGGCGGCCGTGGTGTGCGCCAGTCTCCCTCGCGCTCTGCCACCTCCGCCTGCTGGCCCGGGTGCTCGCATTTCCTAGCCGCGCGCTCACGCACGTGGTGCGGCTGACGCGCGGGACCTTGCGCTGGGACCCGCATGCTGTGAAGGCTCGCACGGAGGGACTGGGTCGGCCCTCGCGAGCTGGGGCCAGTGCACTCTGTGCCCCCACCGCTCCTCTTGTTTCGCTGCCCTCGACATGGGCCTACAGTCTGCCCCCCACCACTGCTCCTCTCCTCTCGCCGGCCTGGACGTGGGCTCTGCATACAGCCCCCCATTCACATCAGCTGGAGGCCTCTACGCCCTCATCAGACCCCACTCAGAACCTGAGCCAGCAGATGGACATGGCCTGCTCATAGGCCCAGAATGACACAACACTGCGCCCCACGATCCCCCGGTGGACAGCCATTTCCTGTGGAGGGGGTGAAAGGTGTCGAGGCAGCCAGAAGGTACACTTACCTGCTAGGAGAGGCAGTGCATCATTGTGTACATGCGCACATGACCTCCACTGTGCCACGCCACCAGCCGCACCTCGTGGCAATAATTAATTCGTCCGCCCCTGGCGCGCTGCTCAGCAAGGCGCGCCGGCTCCGCAACAGACCGCGCCCCAGGCTAATACTCCCGTCCAGGTTGTCCAGCAGGCTCCTGTTCCTCCCGGCCTCGGCATTGCTGCCCAGCTACCGCCATTCAGCGAGCTTTCGGACCCGTCCACCGCCGCCGCAGCACGATGGCGCTCCTGGATCGGTTGCGTGGACCACTACTTCGTTGGCGTCAGAGAGACGGATGGAAAAGTAAAGAGGTCGCTCCTCATGTGCTATGGCGGAGCTGAACTTTATGACCTGTTTGTGACGCTGCCGGACAGGGGCAATGATGACAACTACACCGGGGTGGTTGCTGCTCCAAATCGCCACTTTGATCCTCAGATCAACCCAGACTACGAGTGGTTCAAACTTCGACAGGCGCGGCAGGTGGACACAAACAGAGTCGACGTCTACTACGCCCGCCTAAGGAAACTCGCCACCTCATGTGAACTGCCAGATCAGAGACTGGAAATTCGTGCCTAGCTCATTCAAGGCTGCAAGTCCGTTCAGCTCAGGCGTCTAATTCTCTGACAACCCCGCATTTCTCTTGATGAAATACTGGTTCTCACAAGATCTCATGAACTGTCCAACGCGAGGGCTGACGAGATGGAGGCGGCCCTGAATCGTCCTGCAGTGGAGGCACGGACAGCACGGACACCTGCAATCAAGGAGGAGAGGGTAGAAGTGATCCGCAGACAGCCTCAACAGTCGAGGGGAGGAGCAATGACTCCGCAGACCCCCGTGTGCAGCAACTGTGGCATGGTCCTGTTAGGAGAAGGGCCAACTTCCACAGGAGCGAAGAAGAATCCCTCCACCTCCAAGACACAGCAGCAGGAATGCGATAACAGAGTATACGACACTCCTGTCTACTGTCTCCTAAAAGTATGAGGGAATTTACCCAAGGAGTGTCCACCACTCTCCTCATACGAGGGGTAACAAAATAGCAGAAGGCGTCTCCGGGGATGGTCCAGGCTAGGAAACAAAAGCACGTTATGAACAGTCACACTCCCTATGGTTACTCTAAACACAGCGAAACATTGACAAGTGTGATTAATAATGGATCTTACCCCAATTGTAGGTCGGGCAAGCGTCATCGATGAGTCCAGGCAAAAGGGAGGGGGCCAATAAGGACTCACGAAGGACTCAACACACCTCAGACGCAAACCAAAGTTTAAAGGAAGGTGAGGTGAACCGACCGGCTGTCTGAAGGGGGGCCAGTGCAGCGGAGCAGTAACACCAATCACCAAACACAAGCAAACCAACTCAAAACAAAAGGAGTGAGGGGCATCGACCGGCTGCACAGGGGGCGAGTACAGCGGAGCAGTACCCACTCAGGAGGTGAGACACCCGGCCCCTAGTAAGTCAGGGCGGAGCGCTCACTCTCGATAGGAAGCCCAATAGAAAGGAATAAGCAAAGGAGGTAGTGCAGCCAAAGAAACAAGGAGACTGTAGAAAGTGAACGGACGACGCCCGCAAAATGCGTGAGATATAGCAGGACGTCGTGTTCACCGGTAAAAGAAGCGGCGAAGTTTTACCGCTTAACAGTCAGGCACACACACACACTCGAGGAGCAGAATTCGAAGGGCAAAAGGGCTGCAACCAGGAATAGCAGTGTCTATACAACAAAACTCCGGCAGAGAGTCCTCAGACGCCAGCACCAAACTCGAGCAGGAACCAGGAAGTGGGGAGGGGGCGTGGTCACAAGAAAGTAAGCCAAGCAATGACGGGAGGGCTCTGCTCCTCCTTATTCCCCTTAGGGAATGTCAATAAAGTACATGCTTTGACAATAAGGGGCCACAAAAAAGTGTCAGAACCACATTAAGCACACAAGTCAAGGCTGATTACTAACAGGTCCATCCTGCACGTGGTAGATGTTCTGCGAAGGGGAAGACGTGCTCATAGTACGGCAAACTTAACCACTTCGTGAAAGTTTGCCGAAGCAGTAACGGACGACGCAACAATCCTGGCTCACAAGGAGTGCCTCAGCTGATGTTGGAGGATCCAGGACCCTGCAGTGATACGTCACGATCAACCTTCAATCTCGAAGACGATGACAATAATGTGTTCTTTGTGTCGTTCGTCGGCAGGGAAGCCTCCAGAAGACGACCAGCACCAATGTGCGACATCACAGTTGAAGGCTTCCCGGTGCATGCCCTGATAGATACAGGGGCGTCGGTCAATGTAATGGACAGCATTCAGTACGACAAATTATCGCCTCACCCCCCCTTCTGCCGTCCAGAGCGAAGATATACACGTACGACAGCGACAAACTACTCCCTCTACATGGAGTCATGGAGGTAGAAATAGCCAGCAATGGACAAAACCTGAAAACAAGATTCCACATCACGGAAGGAAAGAGAGGGACTCTCCTCAGCTGCCATACGGCAGAAGACTTGGAGCTGGTAATCTTCGTGAACCAAGTACACGAGCTACATGCGGAGGAAATGCTCAAGGACTTCCCCGTGCTCTTTCAGGGTCTAGGCTGCCTCAAGGGAAGGACTTTCAAGCTGCACGTGGACTACACGGTCAGGCCGACAGCATTGAGACACAGGAGAGTGCCATTCCACCTGCGGCCGCAGGTAGAGGAAGAAACTACGAAAGCTGGAAGAATTGGGGGTTATCGAGAAGGTGTCAGGCCCGAAACCGTGGGTTTCGCCCCTCGTGGTTGCCCCAAAACCGAAACAGCCAGGAACTATTTGACTGTGCGTCGACATGCGCCTACCAAATAAGGCCGTGAAGCGAGAGCCCCATCTTACACCTACAATGGATGACACAGTCGCAGATTTGAATGGGGCCAGGTGGTTCACCAAGTTAGATCTCTACGCGGGATACCACCAACTAGAGCTCCACCCAGACAGCCGCATCACCACGTTTTCTACACACATTGGTGTGAGCCGATACAAGAGGCTAAGCTTCGGTGTCTCCTCAGCAGCAGAAGTTTTTCAAAACGCCATAAGGGAGACGCTCTCTGGGCTATCTGGTGTAATCAACTTCTGGTATTCTCTAAGACCCTAGAAGACCACCACATCCATCTCAGGGCCACTCTTCAATGCCTGGAAGACCATGGGCTCACCCTGCACCGAGCAAAGTGTTCCTCTTACCAGGAGTCCGTAGACTTCTTAGGCTACATTTTCTCCAGGGATGGGCTGCGCGTTGACCCGAGAAAAGAACAAATAGGGATGGCTCTAATCAGTAAGGCTGAGCCTTGTAAACAAAACAACAAGAAAAAAGCGCCAATACTGATACTACGCCAGGAAATCATTCAAGCCGACTAATCCGGTATCCTGGCCAGCCGACGGAATCCACATTGTCCGCGGCCTCCGCGACCCGATTCTGGGCTCTCGCGTGTGTATCGTCTGCCTGAGGAGCCAGCCTCTTTCTAATGAGGCGACTCGGCATTTAGAGGCTTAATTAATCTAAGGCTTTTCATTGTATTTGTCCTGATGATGGTCCCTGATACTTTATAGGGGTCCGAAACGCCGTCGACCTTTTATGCACTTGAACTGAATTGTGATTACTACTGAAATGTCTAGTGCATGTATGTTATACTCTGTACAATTGTACTGTTTATAGAGTAACGCTGTTTTGCCTTACAAAGCCCTTCTCTGCTGTCTACATCACCACTTGTACTCGCTCTGTTAGTACTGGACACAGGCTTGTTGTCCACTCTGGTTGATTGTTGGAAGGTATTTTCTATGTGACTTCAATACATAAATCCTGAGTAAAATCTCTGGAAGACCCCTGTCCGGCTGGACATGTCTGTCCTGAAAATATAGATTGACTCTGTCTATATTTTATTCTTTCGTTATTGCTTTTGTTTGGGACCACTGTTGTTTTTCAAAAATACTGATACTACAACTCATATATCTCAGTATCTTCCAAATAAAGAATTCTATAAAAAACTGGGAAATGCTATTTAATAGCTATTTATTCACCAAATTTGGCTGCAAGATATATTGAATAAACCTTAGTACATCATGTCAATAATGGATTGATACAAATAATGGCGTTCGTCAGCGGTCTGAATTGCACTGATCACTCGCGCATGCGCAGAGCAAATTTGGCTGCGTCCAGTGAAGGCTCTGGTTTAAGAGAGACACTGCGGGGCAGGCATCAGTGATTCAAAACACGGCCTGCAATGTTGGAACACCATGTTTTTTAAGTCAAGGATGGGACTAGTGAATCGGCTAAAACAGGTTCATCGCTTAAAAGTCCGTCAGAAGTTAGTTATAATCGGGTAACAGGAACGTATCTCAAACACGTCGCGTTTACAGTGATCAGTGCAATTCAGACCGCTGACGAACGCCACACGGCGCCCGACACTTGAATTGTCCCGCGGGGAGACCAATCTCCTTTTAAATCGAACTTGTGCCATTTTTTGATTGAAGCATCATACAGCAACCCGCGGCCCCGGGACCTGCTGGTCCCTCGGCAGTCACCTACACTCCTTCTTCCACCAAGGATACGTCATTGCTTCGGAGAGACTGCAGGACTCTTCTGCTAGAAACTTGTTTCTCTGGATCCACATATTGTGAATCACTTGGCCCTGAGGAGAATCCCCAAGAGTGGGGGGATTCGAAACGCGTAGGCGTATTTTTAATCTGCTAATGTTATCCTGGTGTTCAATTGTATGACACTAGATTTCTTTACCACATGCTTACTTTTGTTAAAAAATTCTTTGAAACGGTTGATTGAATATATTTGTTAGTTGTGCATTGTTCCTTCAAAAAATTCATTTCTGAATTCTCGCCAAATGCCTAGCAGATCTATCACTTCCCACACTGGTCTATTGAATTTCCCAGGTTGTGTGAAGCCCCTTGTATGAATGTATGAACGTTAGTGGGATGATTGTGATATGTATGATTAGTGACTGTATGATGGTTTGATTGAGATTTTATCTTGTTTCGTGTCCTTTTTCATTATTTGTATCAATCCATTATTGACATGATGTACTAAGGTTTATTCAATATATCTTGCAGCCAAATTTGGTGAATAAATAGCTATTAAATAGCATTTCCCAGTCTGGTATAGAATTCTTTATTTGGAAGATACTGAGATATATGACTTGTAGTATCAGTATTGGCGCTTTTTTCTTGTTGTTTTGTTGACCCGAGAAAGGCAGAGGCCATCCGCTCAGCACCAAAGCCGACAACAGCTACAGAGGTCCAAAGTTTCTTGGGGCTGGCCACATACTGTGGCCAGGTTATCCCCAACCTCGCGTCCCTCTCCGAGCCCCTTCGGGTCCTAACCAAGGCGGGACAAGCATGGATGTGGTCAGCAAAAGAAGACGCAGTGTTTCAAGCGGTCAAAGGTTACCTCATCGATGACAGGGTGATGGCGTATTTCCGCCCGAACAGGCGCACTGAGGTCGTTGTCGACGCCAGCCCCGTTGGTCTCGGAGCTGTTCTCATGCAGGAGACGGAATCAAGAGATTGGGTACCCACTGCGTAAGCCAGCCGGGCGCTGACCACCACGGAAATGCGATATGCCCAATTCGAACGCGAGGCACTGGCGATAAAATGGGCATGCCAACACTTCCATCTGTATCTCTATGGCCATGAATGCCGGGTAATCACGGACCACAAGCCACTCGACCCGCTGTTGGCTGGAAATGCTAGGCTTGCCCCTCCCCGGATCGAAAGGTGGGCCATACAATTACAGACGTATCGCTTTGAGGTACACTTCCGACCGGGAGAGGACAATCCGGCTGATTTCCTGTCGCGCCACCCAAACACGACCCTACCAGCTCCCATGCAAGACGAGGTCGATGAGGTCAAAGAATTCGTGCAAATGATCTCGCAGGAGGCCTGTCCTGTTGCTCTCACGCTAGAAAACGTAGGAAAAGCCACAGAGTCGGACGAGTGTCTCATGAGAGTGCAGAACACGCTAACCAATCGGAACTGGAAACACTTCCTCGACGGCATCAGTTCTCTCACAGCAACGGAGCAAGCTTTTTGGCAACAAGTCTGGAGAGCTCAGAGCGAACTCAGCGAAGGCCCTCACGGGGTGATACTGCGGAGAACCTCGCTCGTGATCCCAACAAGTCTGCAGATGGAGGTAATTCAGCTAGCGCATCAAGGCCACCAAGGGGCTTACAAGACCAAAGCCCGACTAAGAAGCAAAGTGTGGTTTCCAGGGATGGATGCCATGGTGGAGGAGGTGGCGCGTAACTGCCACTCATGCACCATCATGAGCAGTGATCCGGTGCCACACCCCATATATCACGGAAGAACCCTGCCTCGAGCCATGGTCTAACCTGAGCACCGATTTCGGTTTGTTCCCGGATGGTCAGAACACCCTCGTGCTCATAGACTTGCATTCACAATTTCCTGTAGTGGAAGTAGTACCCTCAACAGCGTTCCCACATGTCAAGACAGTACTAGATCGAACATTCGCAATGATGAGTCTGCCTGAGGAGATCCGGTCGGACAACGGGCCACCTTTCCAGGGCAGAGACTTCCAAGCCTATCTGGCATCCGTGGCATCAGGCACCAGAAGATTAGCCCACAGTGGCCCCAGGCAAATGGGGAAGCGGAGCAGTTCATGCGCACGCTGAACCGAGCTCCCCAGATCGGAGTAGAAAAGGGAGATGATGCTGAAGAGTGCCTCTCACAATTCCTTAGTGCCTAATGCCAAACACCACATTGCACCACCCGGTGTGCCCCAGCACACCTGCTGTTCCGAAAAGTCCCCAGGGACTGTGTGCCAGCTGGCCCGTCCTGGAGTCCCCCGGAACTCGACTAGAACGCCGCCCAGAGCAGGAGGAAACTGACAAACGACAAAGCAAGCCAAGCTCGAAGAGCCCGACCCATGACTATCGTAGTTGGGGACAAAGTGATACTAAAAGACCGGCATCCAAACTGGAAATACCGCACTGCCTACGAGCCGGAGGTGTGGGAAGTAGTCAACATCCAGGGAACCATGGTGTCAGTGGCACGAGGCACCCGATTGGTCACTCGGAACACGTCATGTTTCAAGAGAGTCCCTAGAAAGCTGGGGCCAGCAGAACTGCAGGCCGAAGATACAGAGCACGGAGAAGGACCAGCCTCCACTGAGACCTCCCAGGGCCAAGGAGAAGAGATGCGAACACAGCCAAGGGCCAAACCAGAGACAACCAGCGACAGGGAGAGCGCCAAGGATAGTCAAAATGTCCCTGCAGCACATCCCGAAGAGTCGGAATCAAGCGAGAAACCCCGGAGCCAGAGGTATGGTCTCCGGCCGAACCCGACCCCCAGTCAAAGACTAAGACACTATGCATGGCGCATGAATAAGATCTAATGCTCACCCAACCAGAGACAATGTGTCCGAAAGATTGAAGGGATGTAATGACGGAGCCACCCGGCCCGTCCACACATGCAGTCACGCGCACACACACCCCGAGGGCAGGCCCGCCCGAGGGGATAAATAAACGGGTACGAGACCGCTCGGGGTCTTCGTCCCAGAACTATAGTGAGTGTCAGTGTGTCATCATTTAATGTAGGTAGGCCCAAATTAGAGGCTTAGACATTCCCCATGCCCCGGTGACCTACATCACCACAATATCCAATGTCTGATTTTAATGTATGGACTGAGTGGTAGAATCAGAATTGTGAATTTACCAGCTGTTTACAATGGTGTTATAATTCACCATAATGGCTGATAGCCCATTATAGTACATTTAAGTTTAGTGGGAGCATAGGTGCATTTCAGAGTGTGTTGTCCTGCAGAAGTTGGTGAATACCCCCAAGGTTGTAATTTTGTGGGTATTTACATAACTCTTGCATGTAGTTCCCCAAACAAGAAACAGAAATGGAAAAATACTACTGGCAACGATAATAGTGAAGGTCTTTTCTCCCTGAAAACTGTAACATTTCCTGGAGCACCTCCGCTGGGGGAGAAAGCAAAGGATTCTGTATATTTTAAGGAATGCTGTGTAAAACATTTTTTATGTGTGAGACCCTTCCTTTAGATACTACACAAATCTCTCATTTGATAGGTATAGAAACAAGTACCACGAGCTTCCGATAAAGGAACATTGAGCACCTGTCAACTTCCAGTACACTCTCTGTACGGCTGTCCTGAAGTTGCATTTTGTTTTTTGTCCCCAAATATGAAGGCATTGGCTGACCGACTGATTACATTTTGTTAGAAAGGGGGCTCTTTAGTTGGCAATGGTTTCCACCTTTGTCCAAGGAGAGACCCTTCTTCCTAGTCTTCCTAGTCAGGGTAAAGGGGATACACTTCTAAAATACCCCTGCTCACCCCCTTGGTAGCTTTGCACGAGCAGACAGGCTTATCTCAGAGGCAGTGGGTAAAGCATTTGTGAACACATTCATGCAGTGAAAACACTACAAATGGACACCACACCAGTTTAGAAAAATAAGTAATCTTTTTCTAAACCAAATGAGGCCAAAACTACAAAACTACAAAAATCCACACTACAGTAATCAAGATATGACTTTTAAAAGGTAAAAATAGTTCTGTTCAAAGCAAATTGCAGATGCGACACTTTTCACACAAAGTACCTTAGATGCATCATGCACACAAACAAAAACAGTCGCAGGGAAGGTGATGTGTTGGTTCCTTACGCCCAGGGAAGTTGTTGCGTCGATTCCTTACTTCAGGGGAGGTGATGCGTCGGTGCCTTACTGCCAGGCAGTGGCGTGATGCATCGGTCCCTTACTGAAGGAGAGGTGATGCATCAGTTTCTAACTGTTCGTGGAGGTGATGCATCGGTTTCCTACTGCGACCCCAGTGTTCATGCGGGTGTGGCCCCCAGATGTAATGAGTGAGAATAGGGGATGCGGAGGTTCTCGATGCAGCGGTGGCAACTGCGCTTGCATTGGTTTCTTCAGCTGCGGTCCCACAATGCGTTCATTCTTGCATCCGCACAGCAGGGCCTGCGCCGGAATCGATGCGGGGATATTGGCCTTCGTAGATCAGTGTACTCAATGTGGCGTGCAGCGATTTTTCGAGCCCTGGGCAGGTGCTGAGTCAGTTTCTTCGGCGATGCGTCAGAAATAGGTACGGATGCGTTGCGCTTCTCGAATTTGTGTTACTTTTCCGGCTCCAGCGGCAAACAGCCTTCAGAGGTTCAAACCAGCATCAGGCCCCTCTTAGCGGGCAGAAATCCCAGCAAGGAAGTTCCGGGGAGCTGGTTGTGAAGTGTTTGTGTCCCTGATACAGAACAGGAGACAAGCGCTACTTGGAGATCTTCCTCAAGCAGAGGACACAGCACACAGCAAAGTCCTTGTCCTTTCCTTGGCAGAAACAGCCACTGCAGGCCAACCAGAGACAGCAAACAGCAAAGGGACAGTACTCCTCCTCAGTTTCTCCAGTTCTTATCCTTGACAAAGGTTCCTCTTGATTCCCAAAAGTGACCTTAGAAGTATTTTCTATCCCTGAGACTTCCAACAGGAGGCAATCTCAACTTCAAGCCTTTGAAGAAAACTCTAACAGCAGGATGATGAAAGCACAGTCCAGTCCTTTCCCTGCCCAAGACAGAAGCAATCACTGCAGGCCAACCCCAGCAGCACACAACACAGGGGCAGAACTCCTACTCCAGCTTTCCCTGTTCTTCTTCCTGGCAGGTTCCTTAGTTCTGCAGTAATCTATAATTAAGGGGTCTGGGTCCCACTCTTTATAGCACAGAATCCTTGGTTCTCTAGTGGCAGAGAAGCTCTTTGCCCAGCCAAAACCAGTTCTGTCCTCTCTGATGAAGCTGCCTGGCATGAGGTGGAGACTGCATTGTGTAAGGCAGACAGGACCTATTCAGTTGCAAGGGAAATCTCCTCCCCCTACTCTGAATGCTGCCCAGGTCTATTCAGATGCTAGTGAGAACTCCTTCCCCTACTCTGAATGCAGCCCAGGTCTATTCAGCCCAGCCGTGACTCATTCAGGGAAGCCAGGACACACATCAACCTCCCCCGGTGGCTGTCTGAGACAATGCACATCTCCAGCCCCTGTCACTCCAAAGCCAGACAGTCAATACACAAACCAGCAGAGGCACACAGGATAGCTAAGCAAGAAAATACCCACTTTCAAAATGAGGTATTTTCAAACACACAATATAAAAATCATCTTTAATAAAAGATGCATTTTTATATTCTGAGTTCAGGCATACTTAACTCCACCTTTCTATCTTGTCCCCATCCGAAGTTATATTTATAAGATGTTATAAATAAACTCCCATTCTATCCTATGGGACAGATAGCCTTTCAATGGTGAAAAACAGAATTGGCAGTATTTCACTGTCAGGACATGCTACACACATCAGTGCATGTCCTACCTTTCACATACACTGCACCCTGCCCACAGGGGCACCTTGGGCCTACCATAGGGGTTACTCACATGTATTGAAAGGGGAGGTTAGGGCCTGGCAAGTGGGTGCACTTGCCAGGTCGACATGGCAGTACCAAACTGCGCACAGACACAGCAGTGGCCGGTCTGTGTTACCTTTACATGTTGCGCATATGGGTGGCACAATCAGTGCTGTAGGCTCACTTGCAGCATTTGATTTACTGGCCCTGGGCGCACACAGTGCACTGTACTAGGGACTTGCCAGTAAATCAAATATGGCAATCATGGAATCACCAATCCATAAACACAATTTACAGGGAAAGCATATGCACTTTAGCAGTGATCAGCAATGGTAAAGTGCCCAGAGTCATAAAACCAACAAAAACAGTTCAGAAACAGGAGGCCAAAAAACAAAAAGTCTGGGGATAAACCCGCTGGAAAAGCTAGTCTAACACATGTATACTAGACATGCCACCTTAGCGGATCACTTGGCATAGTTGTGGGCAATATAATATTAACAAAAAAGGAGTATTACCAAAAGGACCTAGCAAAGGTTCTAAATGGGATGTCAGAAAAGAAAACAAAAGGATAATTCCCTTTTGTTTAGAAACCCCTCACTCACCGACCTGATTGGTGACATGCTTCATCATCGGGGTCCACCCAGATGGCCGAGTGCCATCCGGGTGTGCTGCGACACCTGACTACAGTGGAGCTGGTTTTTATTGTGTGTGTGAAGTGCAAAAAAGGTGATGTTGAAAATTGTCCTGGTATAACCTGTTGAAAAAACTTTAATCATAAGCTACTGGACAATATTAAAAACAGAGTGCGGATACTAATAGGTTATAATGACCATGAGTATCTATGTGATTGTTATTTAAAAGGGTCTACATGTTTCTACCTGTAAGTGGTAAATCCCAGGTTTTCGTCAGGACCAGAAAAGGAAAATGGGTGGTCTACACACTCTAACGTGTATCCAGTCCTAGATTCCTAAGACCGTACTGCAAAAATATACAGTAGGCAACCTCAAAAACCTAAAATAGGTGAGGGAAAAAGAGAAACCTGCGGGACAGTCACAAACAAACAGTATACGTGCCTGTAACGTAGTGTAGGTTCTCAAATATCTGCATGCTTCAAGCGAATCCCATTCAGAATGAATTGACGACAAATACCGTGCCAGTGAAGTGAGTACTAGCGTGAACACATGCTTGTATCTGGCAAGACAGTGCTAGCAGGCGGTATATCGTTGTCAAGTGGTGCTATATTATAGTCATCAACACAAGCTCACTCAGTCACACTGATCAATAATAGTGTAAGTGGTGGCTTTAAAATATTATTAAATGGAGTCACTCACACACAAAAAGTTTTTGGTAAGGTGACTATCAAAACTCACACAGATTTGAGTGAGTTGTACATAAATGCATGCATATATAATTGTATCCAAAATAATAAGACAGCTGTCAAGGGGAGAAATCTTACTCCTGTTGTGGGTCTCGATTGCTTCATGGGGGCAGAGGGAAGGCTTGTTCAAGAAGAAACCTATTCTGTGGTGTATGAACAGATAGGTCAGAGAACACATCATGGACGTGTTGTTAATGAATAGTTGTGGGCAAGCCACTAAAAGCTCCATCCTGGCTTGAGCCACATGACTGGCAAGTCCCAAGGTTCACTGGGTGGGTGGCTCGAAACAAAAGTGAGCTGAACACTGTAGATTATAGTTCCTCTTCTTGCACTGAACACTATCATATCATCCTCAAAGCCCCCATGGGTTCAGTAGTGAGGGGATGGCCAGGCTTCTGCCTATTTGCATTTCCACAATGAAAATGGAATACGTCTGTGACACTGGCCATCCCCTTCTCTGCTGCACTTAGGAGGGCTTGGAGAATGATGTGGCAATGGTAGTAGGAGAGGAGACATAATGGAAGGACTTGGTGCAAGGGGGCTGATACTCAAATTTATAGGAGAAATAAAGAAAGCAAGAGCAAGAAAGACATGGAGAACCAGAAAGAGAGGCAGTGAGAGGGGAAAAGTTGAGAGTAAGGAAGAAGTACTGCTGCATAGGGGGTGAGAGTGAAAGAATGAGTGTGGATGCACGAGAAATATAATGGATGGATGGAGGCAGGAGAAAGCAAGGAGTGAAGACAAAAAGAGGAGCATGAATGAAACGGAGGCTTGAGGTACAGAAAAAGAGAAAGAGACAAAAAAAGAAAAAGGGAGCAAGATGGACTGCAAGAGACGGAAAGGGGGAGAAAGAGAAAGATGTAGATAGTGGTATGGAGGAAGTATGAGAGAAAGCGAGAGAGCACTTACACAATTATGTTTTGCTGCCTCCGCTCATTTTAGACTCTTTGCACCACTGACTCGGGTGTTCCCATAAATTCTCGGGATTGCCCACCTCTACTTGGCACAGCTATGCACACAGCACCTAGAGAGAAGTTATGCGTCTTCTCATGTTTGCGTCAACGTGTTGACTTACGTGGCTGCACAGCCATGGTTACAACTACAACGCTGGTGGCAGACGACCCACTGTCCTGCTAGCTACTAGTTAAAAGCACCCCATGAGGGTGAGAGGCCCTTGAGGAAGTACACTTGGGATCCTGTCAGAAGAGAGTTTGGAGAGTGCCCAGCCCTGTGGGTACTGCTAGAAACGACTTTGCCGATAGCGCGCATTAGCGGGCCTGCTGTGTAGCGTCTGGTGCTGCCTCGCTGCTGGCCTGTGCTTCAACCTACTGAAAGACTCAGGGGCCTATTTATGGACAAGTCACGCAGTGCAATGCAGCAAGTCACCTTGCTGCGCTGCACTGCGTGACAGGGAAAGGGCAGGAATGCGCAGTTAAGGCAATATGGTGCATTCCTGTTTTTCCCCTTGTCTGGTGCCCTTGTAATAGCACCAACACAGGCCCCCTTGCAAGTTTGCTTGCATTGTGTGCAGGATTGGTTTTGTGTAGGAATGGACACCTTCCTGCACAAAAACAATCCTGGGAGGCACACTCCTCTTTCTAGTTGTGCTGCAAAATGCATCACACCTAGAAAGAGGACTAAATGAGGAGAAATAAAGATATTTCTCCATGTTACGCCTCCCCTGAGAAGGTGTAAGCTTTTGGCGTATCCTCTGGTTTACAAGTCCTTGTAAATCTAGGGTTGCGTCAAAATCCATGAGAGTTGGATGGGGGCACCCACGCAACGCCCATGGAACGTCTTTCCAAGGCATAGTAATGCAATACAGCAATTTTCGCTGTGCTGCATTGCGTTACTCCAGATTTTCATAACCACTCAGAGTGGCTTGAAAAATCTGTCGTAAGGTTTGCTTCGCTCTTGCAAGAGTGAAGCAAACTGCCTCATTAATATTTACTTATTTACAAGCCGCTAGCCCCACATTTTTGATACAGTGTGCTGGCCTATATGTACAAGGCAATGCAAAGTTCCCCTGCTTGGCTAAATGCGGCCCATTTTCATGCATCACTTTGCGTGAAAGAGGCGTGGCATGGGTGTTGCTGTGGGTGCTCTGACGTGACACCCATGGATGCTGCTTCATTCCCAGATACAGCATTTCATAAACCTGGGAATGCGTCAGAATCCAACGCCTCCCCAGGGGAGGCATGAAGAGGCACAACCAGGAGAAACACTCTCATTTCTTCTCTTTTATTCCTGTTTCTGTGTGCTGCATTGTGCAGCACACACAGAAGGAAGAAAACACCATCAATGATTGTTTTTGTGCAGGAAGGTGTCCCTTTCTGCACCAAAACAATCGTCCCCGCAATGCAGGCACCCCTACACCATGCGTCATTTTGTTGTAAATGAGAATGCATTCTTCGGCGCACAAGGACGAAATGGGAACATTACGCCAGACGTATATTTCCAGCGGCTACAAACAAAAAATATAGGGGCATATTATCAAGAATGGGCGTTACATTATCGCCGCTTTTATCGGCAGGAAACTGCCGATAAAGCGGCGATAATGTGCTCGATAATATGCTCTATGAATTCCAATCGAAGCCCATGTTAGATGTGAAGACATCTAACATGGGCTTCGATTGGAATTCATAGAGCATATTATCAAGCACATTATCGCCGCTTTATCGGCAGTTTCCTGCCGATAAAAGCGGCGATAATGTAACGCCCGTTCTTGATAATATGCCCCATAATTTTTATAAAACATGCGGCAACAGTGCTTCAGTTGCATCTGATTTTCTGATCCATTTTCGTAATATACAAACACATCCTTTCGAGTTGTGTTTTTTGCCAAAAAATGACACCAACTATGTTGAACGACGGCTGGTTTGATGCATCAAAAGAATAAAGCATCCTCTGCAAGAATCTGTCTTTGACATCAGGGTCTCAGGTTCGAATCCCATCAAACCCCCTCAGCTTTTCATCTTCCCAAAAGTGAAAACATTTGTATTACAGAGCTGGGTAAAAATAAACATTTTCTAATGAGCAATAAGCTACTGTTCTAGTAAATTTACGCTCTTCAAACTCACAAAAAGTTATCTTATGGATATGGTCAGCTGTGCAAGTGTCTTCTTAAAGGAGGCACAAAGTTAAAATCAGTTATAATTTTTTAAATGTAAGTAAAGAAATAGAAGCGGTAGTAGTGGTCCCGAATGGGAAATTTACCGCACCTCGTACCAATATTTATACCCAGGTCAATTTGTCAGTGAGAAGCGTCTACAAATATAGTCCAGATTTTGTACACATACAGAGGTGCAAACGCAGTTCCGGCACCCTACTACCAAAGGTAGTCCCTAGACATTAGAAAAAGATAATGTAAATCAGATAGACATATACTGGACCTACAACCAGCTCCTCTTGAGCAGTTGCCTTAATCCACAACAGTATTGGATATTAATAAACACAAGTACATAACTAATAGAGAACAAATGTTCTTGTAAAGGAACATGCAGAAGTTTCTTCAGAAAAAATAGTAAAATACAATTTCTGTTCCAAGTTTTTAAAATTGATTTATTCTGTGGAACAACACTACCAGCAAAGCATCAGCCAACACGTGTTTCGTCTCTTTAGACTTTTTCAAGGCTAAGAATCTCATACATAGTGTTGGTACGTATCACAAATTATAACCACAACTGATGTATAAATCACTGTAGTTGAATGTTTTAATGTTTAAATGAACACGGAGATTAGGGCAACTGCTCAAGAGGGTGCTGGGTCCCGTTCCATTATATGACTATATCATTTTTTAAATGTATTTAATTATGATTTTTAATACAGTGCAGACCAGTCCAGATCAGGCATCAGAGGGCTGTAGTGGAGCAAATCAACAAAGCAATCAAATACAACAAAATGGATGTAGAAAAGCAGAGACAAACACAGTGGGATATATAAACAATTACAGTATATAACCACTTGGGAATTTGTGAACCAAACATTTAGCAGAGTGAATGTAATAGAAACACGTCAACACAATAGCATAAATGGAAAAAATAACACTAATCTTAGAGAAAATATTCATGCAGTAATCTGAGCTGACCACAATATTAAGTCTATTGTGAAATTAAGAGGAAATTATGTAATGGCTAGCATTACTAGTTCCTTATACCTTATGTTTTGGGTTCACACACTTGTATAAGTAACTGTCCAATTTAATGAAGAGCTCATTTTATGATAGAGTTGTCTTCGGGTCTAATGTCATTTTTATGGTCTGGCGTAACAGCGCAGCTGTCGCTAGACCATTATGTCAGCATCACTAGAGAAGGGGCTTGGCTCTAACCATATGTTGGGAGCCATGAGTACATGATTTGATTGGGCAGAAGTTGTGTACGTCTGCAAAAAAAGTGCCTGCCCTCCCCACACAGCTGTAATCATTGTGCTTATTTATCCAGCTGCGTAAGCTTGAACTTTTAGGGACACACACATGGCATTGCAATACAATATACAAGACAATAAAGTGTCTTAAATAACTAGATAATTTATGTTTTTCTCTGGCAGCAGCACAGATGAAAGGAGGGCAGTCATTACCTTATATGGATTTTTAGGTCTGGTTTGACAGTTCAACTGTCACTTGACCTTTTTAACCTACACCAATATTATTCTACAGTCCTTTGCTTCCACACAAAAACGTATCTATCCCTATGCAATTTACTTGTTATGCTTCACAGTACCATACAACATTCCTTAAACCAGAGCTATTGGCATTGCCAATGCTTTTTTGTGTGGAGTAGGTCTCTGGAGCACTTCCAGAATTCTGCTACTCCAGTACATTTATGTGACGGTCTAGGATATGTATTTTTAGTCTCCTTGTGATTTTTATTAGATATTTTTTGGTAAAAAAGATAGAATTTTAGAGATACTTGTAAAATTAAAGGATTTTGTGCTACAGCCAGTTTTGATTTAATGCCACTTTTCCGTTTTCTCTTTGATAGCGGTTCATGCTGGAGTTTAGCAAACTTAAAAAGACTTTGAGTTTTGGCATGGAGGGAATCAGGTGTTCCCTATATTGATGATACCACTACCATCAGTGCACTCCTCACCTGGCAAAGCATTTGGAGTAAGGCCAGAACCAAATTTACAAAAGCAGTGATTAAGGACTGTCTGGCTCTTGACCACAGAGATAAAATTCTCTGGCTGGCTCACGTAAAAAATCTCCTAAATGAGATAGACCCTAATTTTAGCCTGGATGACCCAGCCAGCACCTTATACTATAGTAAAAAGAAATTGAAGTCATTTCTTATGAGACATAGAATAGCTAGGAGGGAATCCAGCGAGAATGTCAAACCGTCGGTCCTGAGATATCTTGCTTGACCCATACAACCGGGGACCCAGATTCTACGCCACAAAGCTACGGATAGGTATCGTACACTTTTTGATAGCATTTTCAAGTATGGGGGTCATGAAACAGAACTTAGCCAAAAGCCCTTAAAATGTTTTATCTGTGCAATCGACACAACACTTTGGGCTGTTTCTGTAAATCTTTACCAGGATGCTAGGAAGCACTTTTAAAAACGTTTTTGAGGCACATAGTTTGTTTTACCATAAGACTGTTTTTAACTTTTTTTGTAAGTTTGATACAGTGAAACTGAGTTTTGGAGTTTCCTCATTTATATCCTCCGCCATAAAAATAAGGAATGGACATGGGGCCAGATGTAGGTAATCCCAATTTACTTATTCTTAAATACCGAATTTTACCGATTCGGTATTTAAGAATAGGTAAATGGGATGTAGATACATTTTCGGTAAAAATTACCGAATCTGTAAGATTCGGTAAGATTTGGTATTTGCCGAATCGGTATTTACCGATTCGGTATTTGCCATTCATTCCTATGGGCCTGGAGGCCCTAAGGGCCCTAAGGCCCTAATGGCATGTGTGTGCACAACATGAAACTTTGAAAAATGCACAAAAGTGCATTTTTCAAAGTTTTTGCAAATTACCACGAAGTTCAACTTCATGGTAATTTGCTACGCCTATTAGCGAAATCGCTAATCGTTTTACTTTGATGCATTGCATTTAAGGAATCTCAATTTGGGATTCCTTAGATGCAATCGTAATTTAAGGAATCTCAATTTAGAGATTCCTTAAATTGTGATTTTTGCATTTGGGATGATGCATCCCAAATGCAGAAATACCGGTCGCAAAGGGGCAGATTCTGAGAATCTGCCCGTTTGCGACCGATTTTTAGCTTGATGCATGTGGCTGTAAGTGCTGTTGTCTCTCCATATGATGCTTGCTTGTTTTAATCTTATTTACTAACTATTGTACTGCAGCTCTATATTAGGCTTATTCATTTTCGAATGTATTGTTATATTGCTTTTATTGTATGTATCTTTTATGGATTTTTAATTCGAATAAAGATTTTGAAATTGAATTGAATCTGGTTTACAGAAGCACGAAGTTTCCCAATATCACACAATTCATTTAAATTAGCAAACTGTGATTAAACATCAACCTTCTCGCTTCACAGCCAACAAATTAAGCATTGAATTGCCTTGGAGCCTTACCAATGTATAGTGAAGTGCTAGAGGAATGCTTCAATACAATACATGTAAACAACATGTCCCCCATGTTTCCCTTCTTTTGCCACTGTGACCCTGTCTCAATGTGGTGAAGTTTTCTGTAGTAACCTTGGGGCACAAGCATCAAGCATTTTTGCTTTCTGAAACGTGCCGATTCAGCCTGCTTGCGAATGCAAAAAAATGCTTTTCAGATGCAGCAAACCCTATTTTGTGTGTTACCGAATCGCAAATTGGGTTTGCAAATCGCTGTTAGGAAGGGGAGTGTTTAGGGCGTCCCTTCCTAATACCAAATCGCATCAATATGTAGGAATGTTTTGTGACCGAAATGCGGTCGCAAACATTCGCATTTTATCACCTACTTTAAGTAGGTGGTAACCCATTCGCAAATGGGAAGGAGTCCCAAAGGGACCCCTTCTCCTTAGTGAATGTTTGTTACAGCATTTTTTAAGAGCTGGCAGTGTTTCATACTTTGTAAATTGCGAATACCTAATTGCGATTCTCAGGAATTCGCAATTTACAATTTTGAAACATGTAGTCCCTAATGTATTCTATTTAGTGAATTATGTTCTCGGGGTACTAAGGTTTAGCGAGTAGAATGTTGTAGGGAAGTTTAGAATGTGGAACTGTGGAAAATTAGTACGGTTTTGGTAAACATTATCTGCGCCATCTTGCCTTTTCCCCTGATGCCACACTTTTGTCGTGCGCACCCGCCATTTTAGGTGCCTCGATCAGAACCACCCTCTGCACACCACTGGCCCCCAGCATAGCCCTTCGCCCTCCCAAAGCCCGCACGCTGACAACCCCCCCCTCGCACATGCCTTGGGTCATAAACCCCTCTTCAGCGCAGCTCTGCCTCAGAACCCCATCCTGTTCCCAGCGCGACACCTCCCTCCATTCCTTTCATGGTCCCAGGTCCTTTGATACAAACCCCTTTTCCTGTGTGCCCGTTTGTCTTCCTCGTTCCCAGGCCGCCACCTAGCTCTGAGGATACTGTTTATTGCCCCCCCCGTACAGTAGGAAGCTTCCCTCATTAAAGGACCCTCGAGTTGATCAAAGCCCCCCACCCTATGAGATCCGATCAAACCTCCCACATTCCGTGAATCGGCGGAATGCCCAGCTGCGCGATAATCATCACCTGTTGTGACCGGGGTGGGGACTTCTACTGTATATGTGTGTGGGAACGGGCTTGGAGCGGGGATTCCGAGAATGTCTTTCCATACATCAAAGCATTGCCAAGAATGTGTTGTATGTAATAAAGCAATAAACCTGTGTATAAGAGGCAAGGCCTCAGAGATGCGGGTAGAGCACCTCGTGACGATACCTGCTGTCCGAACTGATGTGTTCTCCTCCGGAGAGAATAAACCTTGTTTCCTGCCTTCCAGTCTCCAGCGCCTGCCTCTTCATTGATTAATATTTTGTGGGTTAAAGAGGCGATACCGCCGGGCAAATATTGATTGTCCCTGACCTAGTTTTTACAATTGGCGTCCCAAGCGTGGGGCCCATCAGTGACTTGTGGATCCAGTGGGAGAGGTCCTGACGACAGAGTGAACGACTGCAACGATCGGGAGAGCTCTTGCCCAATAGACCCTCGTCTGGCAGCCAATCATCCGAACTTCACTGGTTCCGAACAGACCTCTCTCGAGTGATCTACGGTCCTGACTGGGAACCATCAGGAGTGCCGCGAGGAATACGAGGAAAAGAGGACGATCGGGCGCTGGATTCGGAAGATAAGAAACTGTCCATACGGTCCGGGTAAGGTCGTGTAGACACGACGAATTGCGAAATGGTTGTTTAATTGTTCAGAAAATACTAGTATTACTCTTTGTTGACCTATTTGGAGATTCACTGTCTGCAAACGGAGAAACAACAGGCTCTTTCTCTTTGCAAACAGTGAAGGATAGGTAACGCAGCCAGCGTGCCTATCTTTCTCCCCCACTGATTAATTGTTTTGAACTTTCGGGAGATTTCCCTCTCCCACACTGATTAATTGTTTTTAACCCCGAACTACTGTTCGCGGATTGTTTTCTGGAGATTCTCTGTCTGCAAACAGGAAAGAACAGGTTCCCCTTTGCAGATAGTGAAAGGGTAGAGGACGCAGACCTTTTGCGGGCCTACTTATTCTCCCCACTGGTTGTTTATTTGATTATTTGATATTGGTTCATGAGGTATTCACTGCCTGCAAACAACGTAGAATAGAAATATTCTGTCTAGTCTTTGCACGCAGTGATAAGATAGGCAGTGCTGACTTTTTGTCCCTCGTTGTGAGCCGTCATGTCTGTCTTCTCCCCACTGGTTGGTAATTGGTTCAGCCCGGACCGTTTATTAGAGGTGGACCATCTAGCTCCGCTGGAAGGCACCCCTAATAAAGACATGTTCATAAACTATGGATTAGTTACCATAGCCTATAGTAAGCTGTGGCATAGGTATACCAAAGAAAATCAAGAGAAACAGTGGCCACTGATAGGATCCTTCGATCTTGATAAAATAGAAACGTTAGAAATAGCCCTTCGTAATAATAAGACAACGCCTATTATGCTCGACAGTCTCGGTATGTGGCGCAAAGAAGCAATGCAACGAAAGAAAAGAGACGAGGACAGAGTAGGTAAAGGAATATATCGACAGGACAACCCCAGGACACAACGACCCGAAAATAATCCCCCGACACTACGCACAGGACGACCAGACTTAGGGCAAAACCAATGTGCTTTTTGTAAATATGCCGGGCACTGGAAAGCCCAATGCCCGACTCTACTGAACGAGAGTAGGAGCAGAGGGCCGACAGGAATAACAGGCCGGCAGAAAGGGAAAAGGCGCGAGACAAAGATGAATCAGACTGACATGGACAGGCCAGATAGAACCACCACGTTTGATTATGCCCGATGGCACAGATTTCGCCAGACCGATTTCAGCGACATGTTCGAGTCCTCATAGATCGAACAACGCTAAGACAAAGAAACCCAGTCTAGCTCTAAGTTACCCGGTGACGAACCCCGTACTACTGCTACTGTTCCCTAACAAAAAGGAAAAGCCACCCCTTTCGGATAACTTACAGAAACAATACACAGAGTAGTCTCGGACAGATTAGTATACATTCCATTAATGAACTCAAACTTCGAGTGCAATGGGACTGATTACTCTCTGCTGCCCCCCCCCACTCTGTAAAAAGAAAGGAGCAATTACAGGCATGCATAGACAACCCCCCATTACCCAGACATGCCTGTCCAAACAAAATACCTACCCCCACTCCGGAAGTTCCCGAAATGCCGCAGGTCACCGGTCACGCCCATCCGGAAGGTGAACCACACAGCACGTGTGGGGCGGGGCCTGCTGACAACCATCGATCGAATCGCCAGTGGGATGTCCAGGAGGCACCACGGGCCCGGCATGAAATGGCTGTCCCATCCTCTTCTTCGTGGGGTGGGCTGGGAGGGAGAGGCGACGCGGACGGGCCTCTCCCACCTCCTCGGATAGGAGGCTTCCCAGCCCCAGTCCGGCCATCACAAATACCTCCGCTGAAATTGGCCCAGGTTGGGCTGGGAGGGAGAGGCGACGCGGACGGGCCTCTCCCACCTCCCTGGATAGGAGGTTTCCCAGCCCCGGCCCGGCGCCGAAATCCTCCAGCCAGGCGGCGCCAATACTTGCGCAGCACGGAACATGCACTGTGGCGCCCATATTTTCGCAGCACCGAACATGCGCCGCAGGTGGCCATACTTCCGCAGCACTGGACATGGGACTTGAGGAGCACGGGATGTGGAGTGGCCATCATGCATGCCCATGAAAGAGAGCAGCGTGGGGTGCACCGGGAGAGGGAGACGGCGCGAACGAGTCTCCCTCGCCCCCCCAGGTGGGGGCGCCACAGCTGCACCCTAGCCGAATGTCCTGCTCCTACGGCACGATGTTTTTTTCACCCCAAAGGTCTCTTCCACTCTTGCAGACTCGACGAAGGGCGGCTGCTGCAGGGCCACAAAATGGTGTCTGGGCCCCCTGGAAGGCGGGTCTAGGCCGCTAGAGTAACTTTGACCAGCAATGTAACTCGGACGCTTGCCCACCGGGGCACGAGCCCCCACCTCCGACAGCATCTCCACGGCCTTGAAGATTCTACAAAAGTCCCAGGAGCCCTCGGCCCCTGCAGGCTTCCGGTGAGGAACAACTGCCTTGGTCGCTAACGAAATAACCACGACATAGCCACCCCTTCTGTTAGCACGAGTTTTTGAACTGCCGAAAAGGACTCTGGTCCAACCGCCGGTTGTAGGAAACATTTTTTTCCCTGATGCTACTTCCGGACTAACCCGGCCCCGCCCAAAATGGCGCCGGTATCAATGAGAACTTACGAACACCTCGTGGTGTTTTTAGCTAAAAAGACTCGATGTTCCGAGATATGTATACGATCCTTTGTACACTTGACGAAAAAGAGGGAGGGTTCACTCGACGAACATGTAAAAGGACCCCCGTGAAAAAAAAATGTTGTTTTCAATGTACTATTTATTATGATATTATTGTAGCCGATACATAACCTCGCTTATGACACACGCCCACGGTATACATATAGGAAATTTGATTGCAACTAGTCCGACTGTGCTTCCAATTATGAAATGAATGCCCCTTGATCCCTCAACTATTGATAGACGTTTTTAGTTCCCTGCAAATGAATGAATAAACCTTTTTACATGTTTTTTAATACTGCAAAATAGCCCCCCCTACTGTATGCACTTTAGCCATTGCCGTGTCCGGCCAAATACGATTGCACTGTCATATCTACATGCTGAACGATTATGCAAATAAAGGTTTTCCAAACTATAAAATGGGTATTGCATGCTTTTTTTAAAATGTGGGATCAGCGGGAGAGTTTTTTTCTGTGCGCTCTGCTTTGTTCTCTTTTTAAGGTTATTAAAAGACGGTTGCTCAGCCCCGGATTGAGGATCGAATCTAAGACACGATACTCTGCCCCCGAATATGCGACTGGCTTAGGAACTAACGCATGGAGAAGGACCTCGACTTCTGAGGACGGGTAAAGTGAAGTGGTGTAAATGATAGAATGTTATAAAGTTATGGTACTCGAAGACACTAGGGAACAGGGTTGGCCGAAGAGCTGATGTGCCTTAGGACATCAGCGTTGAAAGGGATTTTAGGACCCCGATAGCTAGATACATCTACAAACTAGATACCTCGCACTAAGCGCATCTGATTTTCTTTAACGTTTCCCTATACACGGCCTATGATGTCACACTCGTACCGTTTCCCTCATGAGCTACCTATCACTCGCCATCCTTGCCACACTACCCGCCCCTCCCCCGGCTTCGGAAACCAAAACCCCAGGGATTCTATCCCGGGGAGATAAGACGAGTATGTGGTAAGTAAAAGACTTTCGTACCCATGCATTTGATATGCCCGAATGTTGTCCCCCTCCCTTCCCCTCTTTTCCTCCCTCTACAGGTTACATTGGAATCACGACTGAGGTATGGTGAAGATCCGAAGCCTCGCCATGTCTGATACATGAAGCGGATTAACGCTGCAAGGTGGCACCTAAGCACACCCACAAACTGCGCTTGTAACGAAAGAGCCAAAAAAAAAAAAGTTGTATGATATGATGAAACACGATCACCCCTAATCCGTGTTGCGTGAATGGGCACATGTCACGTATGTCTGAAACTATGAGAGAATGTTTTTGTGTGACTGAAGCGTTGACTAAACTGGTCAAAGGACCGAGAATGCAAGAAGTGCGACACAATGGTGCCTCTTACTCCATGCATGTCCCCTGTACCCAACCTAATGCTCGTCCGTCCCAAACTGCATGCTTTCGAAATTCTAACACAGACCCGTAATGTTTCATGTCGTGTAATGCACTGAATAGCCTATCTTGATACACGGCCACTCTCCATGTTGCGCGTGTACTATTTAGCCTATTGTTGCACACTCTCTCTCTCTCTCTCTCTCTCTCTCTCTCTCTCTCTCTCTCTCTCTCTCTCTCTCTCTCTCTCTCTCTCTCTCTCTCTCTCTCTCTCTCTCTCTCTCTCTTCCACACTCTCACTCTCCCTAACGACTGACTCCAAATTGGCAAACCACCACCCAATCGGCTCCAAATACCGCAAGTATTTGCACAAATTTGTCTTAGATCAAATCACTTTGGTGCCATGTTACTGCCTCTCCTTTCTACTAAATATTGATGAAAACCTAAAATTGGCCGAAAAGGAAAGGACAGGTAAGACGACTGAGGTTCCCTAATCTGACCCGTAATAAGGGAACTACATGTCAGTGGCTTTTATGATAAAAATGCCTCAGGTAACACGACCCCCCGTCCCGAAGTGTCTCAATACCCAAACAGTAAAAGTGATCGAAACATCCCCATCTTCCCAGAACGCCCCAGTTCTGTATCAGCTGCCCCGGACGAGAGTTTGAATAAATGTCCCTCACCCCTGGTTGTAAGAGATGGGTCGACTTGCAACTAACACAGGCCAGCCATTGTTCCTAGAAATGATTTGTCGATGAGCAAGCTACAGAGTTTAGAATTCGAGAAATTTCACTGAACGCTTACCAACTGAACTGTGGCCTTCTGCTAGATAACGCCCTCATGACACAAAACAAGACGATAGTCCCTCACCCCAGTTTGCTATGTTCCTAGTTGTTTTTTTAAATGAAGTAGTCAGGTTGTAAGAGACTATGTAGGAATTAGAATGATGTCTGCAAAGTTAAGATAGACCGAAATGAAGAAATTGTTGCAATGAACCCTGGTGAAAGAAAATGTTTAGCTGAAAGGTAGGATGCATTGATAGAATGGAAAAATGTTTAGCCTATGTTCCTTCCTCAGAAAGATACCTATCAGACCATGGCGATAGCACGTTGCACTTTTTAAATAAAATATAACGCCCTGGAGAACGGTATAGCTTCATAAGGCTCGTACTAGGGAAGTGGGTCTCTGCCAAAAGAACTGACGTAACTGTAATAAGCAAAATGCAATGAATAGGTACCAGATCTCGGACCACAACAATGAATGTAACACCAACAAACACCAAAGAAATAGTTACGAAGGAAAGTTATAGTAAATCCAGCAAGCCTATCATCAATTATTTATATGTTGGTTGCGAACCCCAATGTAACGGATGTTTCTCAGTAGCTTGGAGCTGGGAGAGAAATAGACTTATGTGATTACCTTCCTCTGCCAATTCTCTAAAGACTGTCTTTTCAAACTCATTTAAGGGTACCACTGTCGGAGGAGAAAAAGACCTGATGTGGGAGCACACGGCCTGACTTCAGATCATGGAACATCTGCGACATTGGCCAAGGCGAGACCGCGACAGTAAGGAGCTGCAGGACGAGGCACTGTTTTCGACAAAATGAGAGGAAAGGGCTGACCTGATGCCCCTGCTCGATGTTCAACGTGTGCCGAAAAGTCCCCGCTCTCTGAACTCGGTCATGAGCCCGCCTACCTGAAGTTTTCCGTCCCCCTGGTCTGTTCCCGATCTGGCCCTGCTCCATCCCCCTTTTTCTCCGACCTACCCTAAGGACTACTCACACACACACTTCTTCCACCTGAACTCTTTGACAATCGACTCGAAAGGACACAGGGCGAAAAGGACCTTTTTGACCAGAAAAGCGAGGAAAAGGTCATGCCCTGCAACGCGGGACCTAGAATAGAGCTGGACCCATAGCTCCACCGCCGGTGCTCCACAGTGCCAACAGAAGATGACAAAGAATGCTGAGAACTCACTAACTTCGAACAATGATTGTTTTTTTACTACGTCTCATTTCTCTCCCAGCCACCATCGTATTGATTATGCTCCAACCAAATATGAACAGAACTTACATATGTAATAACCTATCAGTTCACATTCCGAATGACTATAAGTATCTATGAAATGTACTCAATGCTCTCACTACAGAATCGTTTTTGTCCGAACGAGTTTATCGATAGACCCGCCTCCTAAGACGAAAGATTTTAAATGTTATGTTTATAGCTCCTTCTCCTGGGTACCTACTTCTTTACCTATGACCACCACAGTAGACATGGATAGGAAATAGGCCAGCAAGATGTCTTGGAAATGTTAAAGGGAGGACTGTGGAAAATTAGTACGGTTTTGGTAAACATTATCTGCGCCATCTTGCCTTTTCCCCTGATGCCACACTTTTGTCGTGCGCACCCGCCATTTTAGGTGCCTCGATCAGAACCACCCTCTGCACACCACTGGCCCCCAGCATAGCCCTTCGCCCTCCCAAAGCCCGCACGCTGACAACCCCCCCTCGCACATGCCTTGGGTCATAAACCCCTCTTCAGCGCAGCTCTGCCTCAGAACCCCATCCTGTTCCCAGCGCGACACCTCCCTCCATTCCTTTCATGGTCCCAGGTCCTTTGATACAAACCCCTTTTCCTGTGTGCCCGTTTGTCTTCCTCGTTCCCAGGCCGCCACCTAGCTCTGCGGATACTGTTTATTGCCCCCCCGTACACTAGGAAGCTTCCCTCATTAAAGGACCCTCGAGTTGATCAAAGCCCCCCACCCTATGAGATCCGATCAAACCTCCCACATTCCGTGAATCGGCGGAATGCCCAGCTGCGCGATAATCATCACCTGTTGTGACCGGGGTGGGGACTTCTACTGTATATGTGTGTGGGAACGGGCTTGGAGCGGGGATTCCGAGAATGTCTTTCCATACATCAAAGCATTGCCAAGAATGTGTTGTATGTAATAAAGCAATAAACCTGTGTATAAGAGGCAAGGCCTCAGAGATGCGGGTAGAGCACCTCGTGACGATACCTGCTGTCCGAACTGATGTGTTCTCCTCCGGAGAGAATAAACCTTGTTTCCTGCCTTCCAGTCTCCAGCGCCTGCCTCTTCATTGATTAATATTTTGTGGGTTAAAGAGGCGATACCGCCGGGCAAATATTGATTGTCCCTGACCTAGTTTTTACAGAACTCTGGTTTGGGAATCATAATGGTTCTGTGGACTTCCTACGTTTGAGGTGGCCGGGATGTTTCCTCTATCTAGTGTGTTTTTAATTTAACTACTTTTGGATTAACTTCCCGAGTGGCCAGATGTCATTTGCTACATGCCTGCCAGATTAGGAGTTTTCTCCTGGTCTGGTGGGCGGTCCTTTGGCGTTCCCACGGCGATGCCTTTGAAAAAGATACCACAATGGGAACGTCAAAGTCCTTTCCTGCACAGCACGGACTATTAAGCCCATGCCGTGCAGGAAACGGGGTGCATGCATCCAAGAGCCCAGAGATGATAGGGGGCACTGTAGGGTCCCCTTTGTTTCCTCACCACCAGAATTTCATGGCGTGAACACCACCATGAAATTATGGCATTGAGGAAAACTCATACTATGTTTGGCGGGAACGCAGCAACCCTGGCAAGAATATTGCGGCCTCACACCGCCACGCCACTGCCAGGGATCACGGATCTCTAGCAGATGCAACTGTGCCATGGAGGTCCGACCGCAATCGCCACTTCCCCTCCGCCAGGGGTTCGACGTCGAACTCGTAATCCGGCCCTAGGTGTCTTCTAATTTTCATTTTGATTGTGACTTGTCCACATGAAAGGAAACTGTATTACACATGCTTGGCCATTTGCCACCTTCCTCGTAGGCTTCCAAACCGTCAAAACAAAGCTTTTAAGTCTACTTCCTTCCACATCCAAATGCTACACGGGTCAAAACACACACACACACGGTTCTGCTCCCAACTCTCATTTCAACTAAGTGGCGAGCAGGTAGCTTTCCCTAAAATTCTTATGTCACACTGAGCCTTTGGCTACTTAAATTCCCTTTAGCTCCAATTTTACTGCTAGTAACTTTCCCCCACATGCATCATTGTAGGATTTTGCATTTCCTAAATTGCGAAAATTAAGGACTCGCAATTTAGGAATTGCAAAATCCTATGCAGCAAGAAATCCTACATTTTTTTAGGATTTCTTAATTTTCGGAATTTGCGATTCCTTAATTGCGAATCGCAATTAAGGAATGGCATTACATTGATTCCTATGGGCCTAGAGGCCCATAGGAATCAATGCCGTTTTGCATTTTTTTTTGGAACTCGCAATTTGTTGATGCATTGCAAGGGTGCAGAGGGGGGTCCAAAGGACCCCCCCCCCTGCACCCCTGAAATGTATTTTAAAGTGCATGTTTCACACACACATGTCCTAAGGACATGTGTGTCTGTAACATGAAAGTTTAAAAAATGCATTTTTTTGCTTTTTTAAAGAAATTCGCAAATTAACACAAGGGTCAACCTCGTGTTAATTTGCACTTCCTATTTCAAAATTCGCATTTTTTTAAAAATTGATGCATTGCATTTAAGGAATCGCACAAATGCGATTCCTTAAATGCATTTGCATTTTTAGGAAATGCAAAAAAAAGCGAATTTTGAAACATTGTTTCATGCATCCCAAAAACGTATTTAGGAAGCGCAAACGGCCGAATTTACCGATTCGCACCGTTTGCACTTCCTAAATAGGTTGATGCATGTGCCCAATAGTGAGTCTGGGAGAAGGCTGTGCCACTAGCAACATTTTGGTCCCTCACAGGTAGAAAAGCTGTAGGAAGGGGCCATGTCAATGCCAGCTGCTCCTGGGTTTCCTCCAGTACACTCTAGGCATAAGCAAGTGAGCAAAGCCTGTGGCCGTCTAGGTTAGTATAGATAATCCCAGGTGCCATGATAAATTGTAAGAGTGTGCTTCTTTTGGGATGTGATTTCATTTGACCTCTGCTCTGGCCAGCTTTGAGCTATGCAGGCCTCACCCTCAATATGCTTGCTAAAATGATCTTTCATTTACTCCCATGGAGCACCCGTTAATATGGTCTGACCTGGCACGTTAGTATTTTACTGGAAGGTGTCAGATATTTATAGCCAGTCCTAAATAAAATTACTTATATCCTATCTGGCTTGGCTAATTTGTACATCAGTTAATGTGGCTTTGGAAGATATAACTGTGGAATCCGGAATATGAACCGGTGAGACTGCGACGTATTCCTCAGTGAAAAGCCAACTAGTAAATTTCCAAAGCTAATTAAGTAAAAGGAGGACCTTTTTAAAATAGTTACAGCAAGACCAAAATGAAAAATATTGGGTACAGGGATCAGGAGATTTTAATTTTTGAATCAAATGTAAAAAAAATCGCAGATAGGAAAAAATGGGGTGTAAAAGTCAATCTGGCACATGCATCAACGTAGGCTTTTGCGATTCCTAAATAGCGATTTTTAAGGAATCGCTATTTAGGAATTGCAAAAGCCTATGCATGTAAGAATCGCTATAAAAATAGCGATTCCTAAACATTCCTTAATTGCTACTCGCAAATTGCTAGTCGCAATTAAGGAATGCTGTCCCATTCATTCCTATGGGCCTACAGGCCCATAGGAATGAATTGGAGATTGCATGAACAATTTGCGAGTACCAGTAGGTACTCGCAAATTCCTCATGCAATTTCAAGGGTGCAAGGGTGTCAAAATGACACCCAGTTGCACCCCTGAAATTGATCTCTGCACATATGTTGCACACACACATGCCCTAAGGGCATGTGTGTGCGCAATATGAAACTTTGAAAAATGCACAAAAGTGCATTTTTCAAAGTTTTTGCAAATTACCATGACGCTCAACTTCATGGTAATTTGCTACTCCTATTAGCGAAATTGCTACGTTTTTAACTTTCATGCATTGCATTTAAGGAATCTCAATTTGAGATTCCTTAAATGCAATCGCAATTTAAGGAATCGCAATTTAGAGATTCCTTAAATTGCGATTTTTGCATTTGGGATGATGCATCCCAAATGCATAAATTCCGGTGGCAAAGGGGCGGATTCTGAGAATCTGCCCGTTTGCGACCGGTTTTTGGTTTGATGCATGGGGCCCAATATTATCTTACCTGCATTAGCAAGAAGAGCCACTGGAGGCAACCCTTGCACCAAAAACAAAAAGCAAGTAACAGCAAATTTCACTGCCTCACACTAACTGGGGCAGCAGGTTAGGATAAAGCACTCAAATGCTCTCAAACTCAAGCAGCACTTTTGGCCACAAGTTCCAGGAGGAAACACAATTATCTGCCCCTGCTGCAGGGTCTCAACCTAAATACCATCCCAAATTTCCAAGGTTGCTGAAATATCTCCCTACTGGCAACCCCTAAGGTGCCCTAACTGTAAGGGGCAACTTCAAGGATTTTGGGCCAAATGCATTTCCTGGGGTGAGAAGAGTCAGAAAAGCATCAAAGACAACACCATACCAAAGCACTGTTTGGTTCATGCATATTGACTACTGGGGTTTCTGTCTGTTCTTTGAAGCTCATCTGTGTTTTCCCCCTCACACTGCAAGATAACTAGGAGTGCATGCTCCTGTTATTGACTCCCCTCTCTCCCACCTTCTCCTGGATAAATGCTGGCAGGCCAAGTGTTCTCATCTGAGAGCCATTTCACATCTTTTAGAAAAGGTGGACAAATCTGATTATTCTCACTGTTATGGAGGGAACCTAGAATAATCCGTCTAGGGACAGTCTAGTCTCAGGCAGAGATCAATAACTTGTATACAAATTAATATCGTTGGACATATCAATTTACTAAAATATATGTTCACCAATGAATTAGACTTTTGATAAATATCACAAGGCAGTAAAGATGATTTATCTAGATATTTCGTGAGTCATCTTATTAAGAAGTGACTTTTAAACTTAAGAAAGACTTAGGAAAAAAGGGAAAGGCTGGCAGCTCGCTTTAAGACAGTAAACATCACTTTTGAAACACTTTTCAGCATAGAAATACCAATTCCGTGTGTGACATGTTATATATTGTGCACCAAGGCCTTGTGGGCTTTATGGCACCACTAATGGATGCCTTAGCTAATGTGAAAGAGAGCCCTTTCAATATGTCCAAATAGTTTACTTTGACAAATGCTAGCTTCAAAATCTGCTTCCAGCATGGCAGAGTGCAGTCTCAGCCCTGGTATCAAGTTTTTGAGTAACTCTTGTGGGGAATATACAGCCACAAGGCAGCTCAGATGTGACATAACCTTTATGCCACTGATACACAGTCTATTCCATAATACTGTGGCCTAACTAAGGGGCATATTTGCAACAGGCACCTTGCATACCGCATTATTTTCTATCGCTGGAATATTTCGCCAGGCTAGCGTTGTATTAACAACGTTTAGCGCCATGGCGATGAATATTCCAGCGATAGCGCCCTTTTCCATGAAACATCGCTGGTTTATCAGCGATGTTCCATGGAAAACAGCAATATGCTTGATAATACGACCCTGTGGTCGTATTACTTGAATCCACCTCCCATGTTAAGTATGCCTTAGTCAGGAATTTAACAGACGTTAAATCCTGCATACTTAGCGCGATTAAAATAATCGCTTCCCGCATTGTAAATATCGCGATGCTGCCTTTGTGATATTTACCTGTGTTGTTTCCACAGACACGCCTACTTTGCATCTCATTAGCGATGTGAAGTTAGGCGTGCTGGAAACGGGAGCAGAATCAGCAAAACAAGCGATAGCGTGTCTTTGCTGATAAGGCGATAAAATTATCGCCGCTTTTCAGCCGAAAATGGCCGCAAAAGCGGCGATAATTTTATATCACCGCCTTGTTAATATGCCCCTAAGTCAGGCATGCCATTTGGAATTAACCATTCGTACCACATTTAAGGGGCAGAGCTAATGCACTGTTGGTGTTCGGAAATACTTCCCAATGCTTATATGCCAGTGCATCCAATCAGAAAAAAGAGAAGTGTACCCAAAGAGTGTACCTGCTTGTGACTCCAGTACCACCGAAAATGTGGGCGATTAGTCAGTGAGAGTGCTGCGGTTAGCCAAGAGGTCTTTAGATGGGGCAATGAGGAGAATGTGCAAGGTGACTTGGATGGAGTTTGTGCAGTCAGGGGCCAAGAAGAGAAGCAATCAAAAGCAGGGATTGATGGACAGGCGATGCAAACTAAGATATTTTTTGATATGTTAGGTAGAAAGGCCTAGTGCCTTTGACCATTTCAGGGAAACTGATGGGGGTTGCCTCCCATGAAAAGTTTTTTATGGTTATGCACCTTGAGGGGACAAACTAGGAAAGACAATCTTAGGGGATGGACCGGAGTCAATGGCAGAAGGAATGACGAAAGAGGAGGCTGAAATCCTGAAGGTTGCAATAGGCGGGGTGAAACCTGCCTGTGCATCCGCCAGGGAGTTTAAGTTGTTCAGGGTGATATTTTTGGTGATTTTCGTGTGGCCATTTAGATTGTCAGAAGTGGTGGGGCAAATACCCACTGTGGTTTGTTGTTGAAGGGGGAGACGACCATTACAACGCGGTGTTTACACCGCACTACTATTACGACGCGGTCATCAGAACGCAAGTCGTTACAATGACTTGCGCTGGATGGCGCTATATACTAAGGAATAGTATGATTTCCTATTCCAACACCTTCCCTACTGTACGTAGGCCGGAGTTGGAATAGTAAATCATACTATTCCTAAGTCCAGCGCCTACAGCGCAAGTCGTAATGACTTGCGTTGTGATAACTGCGTTGTAATGGTAGCGCAGTGTAAACACTGCGTCGTAATGACATACATCCGTAGGAGGACATGGAGATAAGGGAATACATACGTTTCATTTGGTGTCAGATAGATCAGAAGGAGAAGAGGAAAGAGCTCCTGATCCCTTCAGCATGCATGGCAATGATCTGCCCAGTGCGGTTAATATGGAGCTTTATGAGGTCCAGAGGAGTGACCGTGGGTAGGTTCATTGTGCATGAAGATGGTAAGAGAGTGACTGATAGGCAGGTTTGGGGGTGATGAGCTCATGCCTAAGGCATGGGGTCTGGATGAGACCAGGTTCAGAGCCCTTTCCTTCCAAGATGCAGCGATGAGGGGTTTCTGTCGAGATTTCCGCACAGGAAGGCTGGAAAGAGTGAGTGGGTGAAGGAGTGGATTGATGTGGGGATATCTTGGATGTTGAGGAGTGGACGCTAACAGGCCAAGATGGCGGCTGTACTGGACGCTGTGAATTGAGCTCCGGGTGGGGCCTGAGGCTGCCCAGCATAATCCTCCTCAATGCTGCCGTACCTATTGGGCGCCGCCAAGATTGAAACTTAGCTGGCAAACTGTAGAATATCTGTCAGTGTGGCACAGCCTGAGGAGAGTGTTCTGGCTACAGGGGGTTCACTCAGTCTTGAGATTACGATCAGGGACCCCGCGCAACGCCGAGCCCCATGAAGGTAGACGCCACCGCCAGGCAAATGCTAGTGCGAGGTGACACCACCGCCATGGTAGCCGCCCAGCTAAGTATTTAGTGACCATGGCGGTAAGAGAGGAGAGAGGGAAGTGGTACCCTGGGGCCTCTCGATAGTTTATCATTTTCACTGTTTTGTCACGTGACCCATATTAATTTAGTCTGTGCAAAGGGTGCACCGCATTAGTGCCACCCTAACACCAGATTACAATCATCAGCATCTAATTGGTTGCCAGTTAAACTTTGCAGAGGGTCTGCCCCCGTGTGCCACCACGTGGCACTTTTTAAAACAATGTTTTCATTTTGATCCCTCTGGGGAGAAACATTTTCTGTCGAAAATGGCAAATTATGCAGCAGATGGTGCCAAATGCTGTAAATCCATTATTATGTGGAAAAATTTTTGGCCACAGAATGACATAATTGTGATGGTTCTGCTATTACCCACCTTGAGAAATGTTTCACATTTGAGCAGTCTGTGAGGATTGTATATTACACACAGACCTCAGCAGCATGGATAAAGGGCCACACTTGGAAATGTGAGCTGTAAATATTTCAGGCGTGCTCAGACTCTGCCTAAGGCCCACTGCAGCTTGCATGTCCCAGATGTGTGCTAATTTAAGAACTGTGTTTTATTAATATGTATGATGTGGCGCCAGCATCTGTGAGCAATAACGTATGTTAAATACCCGCATCTGTAATTATGGACCTAAGCTGAAGGTGAGGCCGGGTGCTGTATAGTTGGGGAGGGGGTCATTAACAGTTAATAATTCCAAGGGACATTACGTTGGCAGCCACAGAAATCGAAAAAGGTCTTGGGTTGCTTGCAGTCTCGGACTGGGACAAAAAATAGGACCGGACACCAAAATAAAAGTGCCCCCCATAAACAAACCAGGGACCCTATTATGTATATGATGCACTTTCCCTGTTTGAACCCTGGTGTAAACAGGTGCACGGGCGCAAACAGGGACAATGCGCCCTATTACATAGAATGCACTGCCCCCAGGGCATCCCTGAACTCGTGCTGCCCCCAGGGCAGCGCATTCCTGTGACATACGGAGTAGATTTGAAGCAGCCGCTCCGTGTTTCACTGTGCGGGCGGCAATCCGCCCCACTTTTAAAGGGGATAAGGGATGCCCTTGCAGGTAGGTGCAGTGAGTGCACCCACCTGCAAGAGGATGTCTGGGGTACTGTAGGACTCCTTTTCCAACCTTCAAAGATGGCTGCTACCTTTTAGGTGGCGCGCTGTCAGCGTGCCTCCTGAGAGCCTCTTTGCCTCTAAGCCCACGTCTATAATACGTCACGGGCGCAGAGGCAAGGGGATGCCCTCATCTACATGGGGCACACCCCCATGCAAATGATGGAACGTCCTCTTGAGAAAGTGCTGTTGCTGTATGTGCGCCAGCGCTTTCAGTATTACTGAAGGGGCCGCACAAGAGTCTGCCGCCCCTTCTCCAATACCAAAGTGCTCCGGCGGTTTGCAAAGCGGAAGCTAATGCCTGTTGCGCCCCCGGGGCACTTTGTCTAGTACGGCCCAAGATAGCTAAAAAAGGGGCCCACATTTGAGTATCAGACCAATCTTATAATTGTAAAGATGATGTATGGTTTTTTTTCAAGGAAAGGGAGACTGTACGCATCTCTGCTGCTGCTGACAAGATTTGAGTTAATATCAGGGAAATCAACAATAAAAACCGTCCTAGCAGGCCATGGAGACCATAAAACAAGCCCACCAACCGCTATAAAAAACAGCCCATTCACCCATCTGTCAGGCAGCCCATTGCACATTGCCAGATTTGTCCTATGGGCCACTTTGACCCTGGTTGCTGTAGTCCCCTCTGGAGGGGTCCTTACCTAATATTTTGGTATGGATTGTTCCCATGATGAGCAGGGTCAGTACTGATTTGCATAAGGCAGACCTCTGTCTAGAGTGCAAAACGATGGCTTGGAATGCTACCTCACGATTGCCAGTGATTATTCTATGAACAAGCATCCCACCCATCACCACTGTGAGTTTGAAGCCACAGAAAATTCCTAAGCAGGACTGTAATTGTAGTTATAGCCAGGAAATGGAGCATTCTGATTGGCTGTCCAGCTCCCAAATGTCCATCCACGGTGCTGGTGCTAGTGCATATTGTTGCCTTCAGGGCTAGTGTGCGACGCACGAAGAAGAGACATAGATGAAGGTACTTTGTAATAATCTGGTCTGCACAACGCTTTTATTTTACTCTCAAACTTATTTAACTTTTGGGACAAATCCATGACCTCACAATAGCGGGGCAGCCCGCAGCGAGGGTTTCGCAGAAGGACCATACCCAGTGTGCTTTAAATGAGCTAGTACTGTCCAGTACAGAGAACCTCCACTTCTTAGATTTGGAGGGAGGAGTACCAACACTTGTCAGCACTGATACAATACTTTTAATGGGAGAGTACCGGCACTTTTCAGCACTGATACAATACTTTTAATGGGAGAGTACCGGCACTTTTCAGCACTGATACAATACTTTTAATGGGAGAGTACCGGCACTTTTCAGCACTGATACAATACTTTTAATGGGAGAGTACCGGCACTTTTCAGCACTGATACAATACTTTTAATGGGAGAGTACCTGCACTTTTCAGCACTGATACAATACTTTTAATGGGAGAGTACCGGCACTTTTCAGCACTGATACAATACTTTTAATGGGAGAGTACCGGCACTTGTCAGCACTGATACAATACTTTTAATGGGAGAGTACCGGCACTTTTCAGCACTGATACAATACTTTTAATGGGAGAGTACCGGCACTTTTCAGCACTGATACAATACTTTTAATGGGAGAGTACCGGCACTTTTAAGCACTGATACAATACTTTTAATGGGAGAGTACCGGCACTTGTCAGCACTGATACAATACTTTTAATGGGAGAGTACCGGCACTTTTCAGCACTGATACAATACTTTTAATGGGAGAGTACCGGCACTTTTCATCAGCAAACAAGTACTCCCGACAGTGAGTACCTGCACTTCTATATATCCATTTAAAGTACTGACCATACCAGCTTTTTGGGGCCAGACCCCATTATCACAATTTCATACAAATCTAAAAGAGCAGCTCTGCTGCATCTGAAAATATTACTGAATCAGAACACAAAATGTGTAAAACCCACTAGATCCCTTCATAGCCATGGAGTGGACTTTAACCCTTTGCGTGCTTGTGACGGAACCTTTCCGTCACGAGCCTCGGGTGGGCTGTGCTGGTGACGGAACGGTTCCGTCACGGCCCGCTCACCCCGCCTGCGCGGCGCGAATTCCGCGCCTGCGCTGACGTTCTAAAGAGCGGGCGGGGCCGTGACGGAACCATTCCGTCACAAGCACAGCTCACCCGAGGGCCGTGACGGAGCAGTTCCGTCATGAGTACGGGAGCGCCGCGCGGCCCCGCCTCCCCTTAGCGCTGCGGCGGAATAGCCACCGCAGCTAAGGGGTTAAGTGAGACGGCTCCTGCCAGTGCCACGCACAGACAGTATTAATAAACAGGTGCTGAGATGGGTGCCTATTGGGCTCTCAAATTTTTCTCTCAGCCTGGCTGTGAAAAAAAGTCTTCACTCAGGGCACTACCAGCCATCACCAACCAGCCTTTGATGTAACCTTGGAGAGCAGTGCTTAATTTGAGCTCGGCATCAACACTTAAACGCGTGTCACAGTCTGCTACAAGGTGGCTGGCTAATTTAGAGATGACCACAACAACAGTAAATGATTAATTCAATATACATTAAAATGACTATTACTTGCCGCCCAAGCCATTCTTTTTAGTTTTGGGGGTCTGAAATAGCCCGAATTATCACACTTGCATGAGTATGATGGTCAGGGGATATGTTGGTACTATCATTAGCAGCGCTGGCAGGGGCAATGTGAGGTGCAAGGCAAGCTGCAGCGCCCTTCTAACAAAAGCCCTGGCACTTATTTTTCTACAAATTAAGCACCAGGAGAGACTCATTTGGTATTCAAGCTGCCACGAAGGAGCCAATCAGAAGATACCATCACCTGCTAGTGATATGAAAGTGCACGCGGGGGGTGGGGGGCACCATGGGGACCCGCAGCGGGGCAGGAGGGATGGAGGGAAGAGCGAATCTTAGGCTCTAAATGTAACAGGTCTGCAGTGATGAAGCTGCTGCCAGGTATTACCAGCTCCTAGACATTTTTTCAAGCCCACAATAAATGCAATTAAAGTATTTTACAAAAAGTTTTATTCAACGTTTCGAATTAAGTGGTTCAGTTATTTACAATATCATAATTACAGGATTGAAGCATTTTCACTACTACTTACCACAAAGTCATTGTTGTTACTCATTCATCTTCTGCAGCTAACAACCATTGTCAAACCCAATAGCCTGGGCATCTTTTAAGCGCGTGCCTTTTGTTCTATTATTTATTTGGATGCAATAACAGAAAGAGGCAGCAAAGTAACATTCAGGCAGCAAAGATTTTAAGCTTACACGTTTAAGCCACGCCCGTTTTACATAGGTTACGCCCTTTTGAGGGACCCTCCCTCTCCGCCTCACCCCCCTAGCCCCCATGCCAAGTTTATTGAACCCAATTAAAGCCCTGGCAGTGGTTTTACATCCTTGCCTGTAAGTCATTCCCCATTCTCTATTCAACCTCCTTATTAGAGACAATTGTTAAAAACATCAGTGGGGAGACAAATTAAGCCTTAGGGCCTCAGTGAGCTGCCGGGATGCGGCTTCTACCAAACTAATCTGGGCAATGAGGTGAAGGTAATTGTGTTTGCGTTAATGCCAGCTTCCAGCAGGCGAGGCAGGAAAGCTGCACGCGCCCACCCCGACGCCCCCCGCGCCTGAGTCACAAGTGGGAATCGCCCGGGCGGGGGCAGGGAGAGCATGTCATGTCTGCCCGAGGGGAGGCTGCAAATTAGTGTTCAAAGCAAACCCCCCGGGGGCCATGATTTCAGCGCATCAGAATAAATTAAGGGAGTCGGTGTATAACTGGGAGTGTGTGTCTGTGGCGCATTCAGAGGAAAAGTTCACTCGCTGCACGCAGAGGCGCTGGTGATGCCAGCGTAGGGCTTCACAGCGCTCAACAAGTGGGCCATGACCTCTGAGCCTCCTCACAGAGCCAGGAACATTGCTCCTCAAATGCACCTCAATATTTGGTGGATTGACATTTGCATCTCGTTAAGCCATTAAGGATTCAAAGCGCTATAATATCGAGAGACATTGTGCTTGTGGTGACGTGCGGGCGCCACCTGGCGGCATGTCGGGGCGTTGCTGGATGTGCTGCTTGCTGAGGTCTGCTCCTGGTACCCTGGTGCTGATGCTCACTCTGTTCTCCCTCTCTTCTTTCCTCCTGCTCGTGGATGATACCAGGTGGACCCTGCTGCGAGGGAGGGTGGGGCGCCTGGAAAACCCCTTCCGGATCTCAGTGGAGTACGTCGCCAACAGGGGCAGGAGCCTGGCTGCGGTGGACTCCTTCTCACTCAAGAACTGCAGCGCAGGTACCGTGGCACTCACTTTACTCTAGCGCTGGCCTCCGCACAGGGTTTCTGTGAATGAAGAAGTGGATGATGGATCAACAAATTCATTATTTTACAAGCTGTCTGTTGCATTGCGCTGCAAACTACTTTTATGCCTTCTCTTGATTGATAACTTGTTGCATGATGTATCTTAAGAAGGCTATGTGATGTCTTCATGGAGGGCACATTTCCTAAAAAAAGAAGTGGGGGGACTAACAAGGTTAGGCAGTAAGCAAGTGAAATCAAAACACGTGCCATCACAGCGCATGATGTCACAACACGTGACATAATAGGAAGTGACCTCACTGGATGTGACATCAGAGGAAGTCACATCAGATATTAAGACCTCATACATGTTTATCAGGTATATAATGAGCACATTTTAGCACATTATGAGATTTGGTGTCGTGGTTGTGCCAAAAAAGTGGCGCAACTGCGACGCAAAATCTGTCCCTCAACTAATATATTTATGTTTTTAAACCCTATCAGAAAGAAATTGGCAACAAGGAGAAGCATGGCAGTAGATATGTTCTGCTTAATTGGTTGCAAAGTCAGCATTTTAAAATATTTTATGGGTTAAGGCCTCTGCTGTAAAGGTGCCCAGTAAATCTCTGGGAATAGCAATAATGGTGAGATAACTCTGGAGGTTAATGCACTTGCTCAAGAGTTCTGTGTTTTGTGAAGTCCCAGATTTAAATCAAACATAATATGCAGATGTCAGATTTTTATTTTATGTAGATAGTAAAATGAGTTACTGCTTTTAACACAGAGCTCCTTCTGTTACCTGCAGTTCATAAATTATATTCCTTGTAAAATAGCACAGTGAGCTATGAAGGACATGTGACTCCTAAACCTTGTAACCCTTTCTCATGTACCTCACCTTGTACATTGATTTACACATGTACATGATTTATTGTCAATGTATAATGTGTATGTTACGTAAAGAGCTCGGACACCCTGCAATGGGTTGCGTAGCACTATAAATAAAATAAAATAGTGCTATTGAAATTGTTATTTGTGTAAATACTTGGACAGACCAACCCACTTGACATTCTTACAGTGCATGCATCTCTTGTATGCAAGGTCTGAACAAAGGCAAAAGCTGCCTTTATTAAGTACTTGTGAAGAGATAACAAGCTGTGTGCCTTTGTTTCCCCTCTGTTGCATTTCAGTGTGAGGTTCCAGGCCGCCTCCAGTCAGGGTAATCAAAGAAAAGGAGGCCTGATGGCTCCTTAACCTTGGACCAGCTGGAGGTGAAAAAGCAGCTCCCTCCCTGCCTCCACCTTGCTGCTGCAAATGCAAAGGAGACAACGTACAGGCCCTGCTGACGTGTGTCACGGTGTCTGAATATGACACTTGGACAAGTTCAGCATATTTCTGTGGGCCCAAAGTTCTTGGCAGGGGGGCCGGCATCCACCCTGTAAAAAGAGTGGGTGGATGCTGTGTACCTGCGTGTACCCCCGACTTGTGCCCTGACTTCATGTCATCAAGGGTTCAGCATTCCAGCCCTGAGATTTTGTTTAACAACGAAATGCATTCTGGGAGACATAGTCCTTTTTCATTGCAATTGATTAAATTGAACCAATACGCAAATAAACAATTATCTGTAAAAGAAAAGCCCATGACTTGAGCATTACATCTTTAGCATGACGTAGAGTCATATTTTTAAGGGCATCATTGCAGCACAAGGTATATTGTGTACTTCCTGGCTATGGCAGGCCTTCCAAGTGCCACCTTAAACGAGTAGCATCTTCAGTCAGTCCTGGCTGTTTAGCCAACAGAAATTGTATTCTAGGACACTGGAACTCATACATACACTGATGACAGTGAAACCTACAGTCCAGAATGCAACGTGTTGACTAAAATGCCAGGCCTAGTTATTTAGAGCTATAAGTTGAAGGTTGAGAGTTAGATGAGATGCATTTAGAAGTTTCTTTCTGAAGGGCAGGTGGTTTATCTGTGTGTAAATGCTCCAGTTTCTGTATTGTTGAATTGATTCTGGCCACTGGCTTTAATTGCAGCCATTGACGGCTACAAGAGGTCTGCTATGACGAGGTACTGATATAAACACACAGATGCAGAGCGCATAACAATTTTCCTTGGTCCATGGGTGAGTAGCCCATCTGGTCCAGGTTCTGGCTTCATTTTCTTTGTGTTTTAGTGTTGATTTTATAATGGTATAAAAAGTACAACAAGTGCTTTATTGCAAAACAAAAACCCGAACTGGATAAGCTATTTACTCTTGGACCTGGAAAACTTGAGGGGTGTACACGTGTGCTTTTTTCTCTGACATAAGTACACACATTTATATTTTATACGAAGCTTGCATACGATGACCAGCTGAGCCCATGGTAGCAAAAATTGCATTTCTAGTCTATAAAGCAAGGCTAAAACTCAGACAAGGTACAGATTTGTTTGGTGATAGTTTGGGGTTGGAGGCATTGTTCACTTTATTTTACTCAAGACTACAAATCCCCAAATGCACTGCTTTGCTAAATGAAAGCCCAGGACTGGGAACAGCATCTCATTGACCCAGAGTTATCTGGTCCACAGGGCCACTTTTGAACTTATAATCAAATGCCATTTAATTCATTAGTTGTTCCTGGGGTACAGGTGTAGGTCAAAGAAAGTGGATATTTAAGGGTGGTTAAATGGTAACCATCCAGTGGGTATCCATTTTGTTGGATATAGTGGCCTCACACACCCTTGCAGGTGTCATGCTTCATCATGGGCAATGCTCCTCGTTGGGTGGGCGGTGCAATACCCAACGGGCTACACCTCAAAGATGGGCTCTTTGCGGAGATCTTTTTCCAACCGCCCGTGGGTGAAGTGTCACCTCACCTCACCACATTTTAATGTTACCTGCTGCCCCTTGTGTGAAAAAGCTTTAGGATCCAGACAGATTGAGAGGATCGGGAGAGGCTGGCTAATATGGGATGAACAGGAATATTACAATATCTGTAGTAAACTTTAGGAGAGTCTTACACTGAAGAGCATATTCTCAAAGTAGTACTCTTATATTTACTCTTACAGTCCTTTGTGAATTAGACCCCAAAAATCTAAACTGGCATGGAATGGAATATTCATATGCAGATTGTACAAATAGAAATGGCTGTGCCCTCTTTGCACTTTACAAATAGGGGCCAGGATCTATGGTGCTGATCCCCAAAGACAGGTAAGAGTGTGTGAAAACACTCCTGTAGTATGACTTCCCAAACTCCTGAATGCTTTTATGTAGCAGCCCCGTTATATTCATTGTAGTCGAGTTCCATATTGAAAAAACGAAAGAAATAGACTTGTGTTCACCGGGGCCTAATTCAGTGCTGTAAAGTCTACGCAGCAGTGTAAGTGTACTACAACTCTGTAGTGTATCTAACATAGAAATACTGTGCACGCAGTACAATATTATGGGGCATATTAGCAAGAACCTCGTTAAAATTATCGCCGTTTTAGCGGCAGGAAACTGCCGCTAAAACGGCGATAATGGGCTTGCTAATATGCGTTACAGAATTCCAATAGAAGCCCAGGTTAGATGTGCATGACATCTAACCTGGGCTTCTATTGGAATTCTAGAACGCATATTAGCAAGCCCATGTTTTCGAGGCCTAATTTTATTCACCTCTTGTACACTGCGTACACTGCGCGCGCGCAGGTTGAAGAAGATGAGATGACTGTGCTGCTGTTAGTCAGCACAATGCGCCTGCGCCGGATGTGAAAACCTGCGTCCTTTACAAACGAGCATCGAGAGATTGCGTGACAATGGACTATCTTAACACCTGCCTGGCATAAGACCCACAACAGCACAGGCGCTGAGCCCCTACTCAATCACTCCTCTACACCCACACTGATTGTGCCCATTGGGGCGTCATCCGGCATCTCGAGAAAAGGAGGAAATGTGGAACTGCTAGGAAACAACGTCAGTTGACATGGGGTCAAAGTGTATCAGGTGGGGCGAGAGGGGGACACAGGCACTGTGGCAGGAAAGTAGATTTACTGTACTAGAGGAAGACATACGAATTTTGAAGATATTAAGTTGGAACAAGACGTACAGGTGTTGGGTGGGATGAGGGGTGTGCGGGTTTCTGGGTGGTGTCAAAAATGTGCAGGTACCTAACCTGGGTCATATAAGGGGTGGTGTCAGTATCGGTGGAGCCAGGGTTGTGCAGCTATCCAGCTGGGGCGGCAGGCTTACAGGTATTGAGTTTGGACGCGGAATTAGCAGGTTTCGGGGTTGGACGAGGGTTATGCAGGAATCTGGAGGGAACAAATAGCAGATGTCAGGGAGAGGTGATGGGTGTGCATGTCTCAAGGTCGTTTGATGGTTGTGCAAACATTGAGGTTCGACAGTGGGTGAACATGAATTTAGGTGGCATAGCGGGTTAGCACCTGATTTATTTGTAGTATTGCCTGACCTGCGAACTATCTTTTTTGCTGTTCTACATTTGGAGCTGCGTTAAATGTTCTCTGCACGGCACATAGAGGCGGTGCCTGTGCATGTGTCCACAACAGGTTGCAAATTAAATAGGGGAGAGGGGTTGGCCTAACGGCTAAGGCGCTCGACCTCGGACCTGGGGAACTTGGTTCGAGTCTCGGTAACGACGCCAAAACCCCCCTGTGATTCTGGGCAAATCACCTACAATGAAAGTGTGTCCTCCTGTAACGTAACTGGTGCTATGTAAAGCGCTCTGATAATTCGGTTCGGTTCTAGTTCGCGCTATATAAAACTCTGCAACAAAAAAAAAATACAAAAACGTTTAATCCCGGATGCAGTTCTACATTAGCATCTTTTCCTTGTGTGTGTATGTTCGTTGTGTATATGTTTTATTCTTGGACTGTAGCGTGTAGACTGTAGAGAACTTTAACGCTCATTTCTCATATTGCATCTGAGGACAAGTTTTAGCAAATCCCATAGGTCTGGCTATTTTTTAACTGAATTTGCTTCTTCAATGATTAACAGGATCTATGTGTGTGGTGTGAAAAGCAGATAAATGAGAGATCGTGTATTCAGTTTGATGGATAATGGATGAATGAATAAGTTACAGAGTGTATAGATAATTATGGTTGAGTACATAGATGAACATGTTCTTGCATGGGTGGATGTCTGGATAAATCGCGAGTGCATGAATAAATGGCTCAGACACCAGTAGTGATTTTATAAAATAACAATAATTACAAATATTACGTCAATAAAAGTATTACACCAGACTGGCACTGCATCCTATTGGATTACATCAGCCTTCATTACATTGCACTATATTGCATTGAATAGTACTTCATTGCATAATGTTGTATTGAAAAGTATTATTGCATTTGTTAGTATTTTGCATTGCATATTGTTACACTTTACAACAATGTACAGTAAATTTATGCAGGGTACAGTTGCATAACACTGCATAGTTTTGAATATTGCAGTTTTTATTTGTTCTATAATATTGCATTGCTTAGTATTGGTACATTGCATAGTATTGCATTTACCTCTAATTCTGTGTTGTATTTTGTTGCACAGTATACTATAATTACATTGTTATGTGTATTTGTAAAACGCACTGTCACCCGGGATGGTTTCCTGGCTCTGCGAAGGTGTGTTCCTAGCCGTGCCTATGGTAGGTTGGTTATTTGAAAGCACAGGTCAGCAGCTTTATGCCAAATTCAAGAAAAGAGGGGGAGGCTCTGATGTTGAGTGGGGGGTCATCCCATACTTTAGCAATGATTTAAGAGGGTGCCCATGCTCCTGATCTGGTTCTGTGTATATGTGGAGTGTGTGTCCTTAGGAGTCCTGAGGAGTGGAGGTGTCTGGGTTGTTGCTGGAGGAGATACCAACTGTTCAGGTAAGGAGTTGTGTAGTGACTTGAATGCATGTGAGAGTAGTTTGATGAATTGAGCGCGTTTGTATATTGGGAACCAGTGTAGTTCCCTGAGGTGTGGTGTGATGTAAGTTCTTAGTGGGAGGTTGAGGATGAGTCTAGCTGGTGAGTTCTAGATGATTTGTAGTATTCTAGTGAGTTGCCTGGTGATCCAGGCATGGAGGGTGTTCCCATCGTCCAACTTGCTGGTGACTAGGTCATGAGTGACAGTTTTTCGACTGATGCTCGGCAGCTATTTGAAGAACTTCCTCAGCATCTTTATGGTGTGGAAGCAGAATGCAGTGATGGCGTTGACTTAGGCGGTCATGTCAAGTTTGTTGTCGATGATTATTCAGAGGTTCCTTGGAATGGGTTCTGGGTGTGCATGTGGTCCCAGTTCAGCCAGCCACCAGTTGATGTCCCATCGTGATGTGTTCTTGCTGAAGATCACTACTTCTGTCTTGTCTGTGTTGAGCTTGAGACATCTTCAGATGAGTTTGCTGGTTTCTGTGGAGTAAGGTCCCAGGTGGACACTTCGTGATCTATCCATTAAGAAGGAGCAGATCCAGTTGGGAATGGGTACTTGGATCCAGCGGATCCAGAACGCCTCAGCCAGACTCATCCTCGACATCCCCCGACGCAGCCACATCTCCGGACATCTGAGAGACCTGCACTGGCTCCCCGTCAACAAGAGAATCACCTTCCGTCTCCTCACCCACGCACACAAAGCCCTACACGACCAAGGCCCGAGCTACCTCAACAACCGCCTCAACTTCTACGCTCCCAAACGCCACCTCCGATCGACCAACCACGCCCTCGCCGCCGTCCCCCGCATCCGAAGAGCAACAACAGGAGGAAGGTCCTTCTCCTACCTGGCCGCCAAGACCTGGAACACCCTCCCGACCGACCTTCGCCTGACCCAAGACCACCTCTCCTTCAGGAAGAAGCTCAAGACCTGGCTGTTCGAGCAGTAGCGGCACCCCCCCCAAGCGCCTTGAGACTCTCCGGGTGAGTAGTGCGCTCTATAAATGCCTTGATTGATTGATTGATTGATTGGATGCCAAATCTCGGGCAGGTGCCTGATGAGGATGGGTGTGAGACCACGTCAAATGCTGCAGGTATGTCCAGGAGAAAGAGGGCTGTTGTGTCTCATTGTCAAAGATCATGTGACTGTCGTCTGTGGTGACAATGAGAGTTGTTTCTGTACTGTGGTTGGGCCTGTATGTAGGGTGTGTGGTGTTGAGAAGTTGGTAGTTGCTAACGTGGTCGGTAAGGCATTAGTTGATTAGTTTCTCTAACACCTTTGCTGGGTATAGTAGGTTGGGAGATGGGTCTATTGTTGGAAAGCTTTGCTGGGTCAACAGATGATTTCTTTAGCAGGGACATGACCGTGGTATGTTTCCAGGTGTCTGGGAATGTGGCTTAGTCGATGGAAGTGTTGAGGATGGGTGTTAGTGATTCCCTGATTGCTGTTAAAGGCACACTGGAGGCAAGGGTCAGATGGAGCTCCCGAGTGGGCAGTCTATATGGTAGCTGTGATTTGCGACTGTGGTGACAGCAGGCCACAAGGCCAGATTTAATTCATCAGCCATGATAGGAAGTTGAGTTGTGATAGTGATGGAGTCGAGTTGAGGGTCAAAGTTGCTGTATACTGATTTGATTTTGTTACAGAAGGATTCTGAGAACTTGTTGCAAAGGTCTTGTGGGGGGAGGCGGGCGATGTTGCGGGAGGCGGCAGTAGGCATAGTGAAATATTTGATGATAGCGAAGATTTCCTTGCTGTTGTTAGTGTTGATGTGAGGTGGAAGAGCTGTGTGCTTGGTGTTCCGTATCTGCTGGGAAAAGCATCTTAGGGCTGAATTGAGGTTTTTTTATATGCGATTACTGGACTTGTTCTTCATTTGCTCCTCAGTTGCTTACAGTGACGTTATGTGACCCTGAGTACCACTATGTATCAGCTGGCCTGTGATCAGACTCTTGCTCTTGGGTTGCAATTGAGGGGAGCCAGGCCAGGGTGTCATGCATGCGATGATCCAGATGTTGTAATTTTTGATGGCTTTCAGCAAATCGCTGGTGTGCTTTGAGTGAGCGGAAGCTGCTCCTCTTCTGAAATTCTTTTCAAGCTGCAGCAAATGGTTTGGGTGGTGGTAAGTATGTGATAGTGCAAGTTGGGAATGATAAAACTGTCGAAGGTGTGGTCTGTCCAGGTCATAGTTGCTCACTTGTCAACTGTGATGTTGCTGATTGAGTAGACAATTGATTGGGTCCAATAAGTCTCCAGTGGTGTGGGTGGGTTTGGTAACATGCTGGATATGGCCAAGGTTTGCAAGGTTTTCTAGAAAGGCTGTAGAGATTTTGGTCAGTGTGGTGTTCTAGGTGAAAGTTAAGGGCTTTAAGAAGGACAAAGGTGCTGGTGCTGATGAGGATGATGATGCGATAAACTCCATGATGTCACTGGCAAAATTGGTGTGGGGTCCTGGTAGTCTGTATATGGCGGTTCCGCCCAAAGAAAAGTTGGTTGTAATGCAAATCTTGATGTGAGGTATTCCATGTAGCTGATGGGGGTGTCCATGTAAGTGGTGCAGCTGATGGTATCTTTGAATATAATGGCAACTACTCCTTAAGGCGTGCGCTGACTGTCTTGCCTAATGATCTTGTACCAGGTGGGCAGGGCTGTAGAGACGTCTGGTGCCAAGGTTATGTTTAGCAATGTTTCTGTGAAAAAGACCAGGTCTGGAGCATGGGTGCACAGTAGGTCCTATATCTCTGTCATGTGTTTCGTGAGCAAGCGGGTATTGAGGAGCATGCGGGCAAGTGTTGGGTGTTGTCTGGGCAGTGTTTGGTCTGTATGAGAGTGAACGAGTGGCTAGTTTGTGTGATCGGGGTGCTGTTGGTGCAGGAGTGGTTTAGAGTGCAGGAGGCTCGTGTGAATTGTCCTTTGATGTTGTGTGTTGCAGTGTGGCAGCAGTGCGGCAAGCGGCGTCCAGAGTTAAGAGCATGGAGGACCACAGCAGAATATTGGTGGATAGAAGAAGAACCAGGATTCCTTGCACTGGGTGTAGTCCAGGCATAAACAGTTGCGGACGCACTTGCTACAAGCGTTCCCAGCGCATCCGCACTGCTGCAGCCACCAAATAGGTGCTGGGGGAAGGGAGGATCACAGGGTACCATGGGAAGGAAACCAATTATGTCACTTCCTCTGTCAGATCGAAGATGGGAAATACAGTGATGTCACTTCCTGTGCAGAAGGGTGATGGGAAATCCAATGGTGTCACATCCCGTGAAGATGGGCAATGGGAAATGAAGTCCTCTTGCTTTTCTTTTTCTTTCAAAGATGATTTGGGCAGGGTACCAGCGATGTCACTTCCTGTGCTGATGGATGACAGGAAATCCAGTTATGTCACTGCCTTTGCAGATGGGCAATTGGCAGAAAAAGAATGCTGGCTAGTCAGACACTGTATTCATCTCTTCTAAGGTTGGGAAAATTAGTCCCATTTATTTGAGCCTTGAAGTCACAAATACTATCCAAGGACTTCAGTATTATCTTGAATAAGAATAATAAATGAGGGCGTATCATTTCAAATTCGATATCCTTCTGCACACATAGAGCAGTTATTCTTCACTTTAAATAGAGGGATTGTGGTGCTGTAGAAGAGGCTGAGCAGAAATAACACCATGAATGTTGCCAACGTGGCCTTGTAGTCCCCTCTGATTTCAGGACTTTGGTGAAATCGCTGAACTTGTGAACGCTCTCCTGGATAAGGGGGTACAAAAGGGGGTGGTGATGGACGGAGCATCTGAACCAATCAAATACTCACACCTAGTCAAAAGATCTGGGTTTAATCTATCACCGTTCTTTACCCCACTCTGCCACCCCAGTTCAGACATGGCTATATGCAAATCAGTCTGACCCTGTGCCTCTTGGGAACAGTCCAGCCCGAACTGCCAAGCCATGCCTTCCCTGGACCGGAAACAAGCTTCCTAGGACCAGTTTCTGGCATTTCAGCCGTCTTCAGCCAGGCTTGCTTGAATCCAGTGGCAAAGTGAGCAAGGGACTCACGTCTGAGCATACCCTGCCACACTTATGGCGGACAAAGCGGTACAAAAGGGGCTGAAGACGGCTGAAATGCCAGAAACCGCTCCTCGGAAGCTTGTTTCCGGTCCAGGGAAGGCATGGCTTGGCAGTTTGGGCTGTACTGTTCCCATGAGGCACAGGGTCAGACTGATTTGGATTCAACCCAGATCTTTTGACTGGGTGTGAGTGTTTGATTGGTTCAGATGCTCCGTCCATCACCACCCCCTTTTGTACCACTTCTGGATGAGGGGCATTGGCAGAGCTTCGTGGCCCACCGCACGGGAAAAAGAGTCAGTCGCCCTCAGTCAAATCAGCCGCATTGACCTGCACTGCACAATACCAGTAAAGTGTGGTTTGAGCTAACCGCAGAGGAGAGATTCCACAGATGTCAGGCAGATGCAGGCAACAAGCTCTTCAGCTGTCAGGCAAAGGCAGCCTCCAAGGCTGACAGATGAGGGTCACAGACAGAGCTGAGACCAGAATCAGGAAAAGCCGAGATGCAGCTGCACCACGAGCTGTAGTCTGAGGCTACACCTGCCCCAGCAGCCACTTCTGACCCTTTACCATGAAAGTGACTCGAACCAATGTACAAGACTACTTCCACGCAAAGAAAGAGCACTTCCATGTCACTTCACTAAAGGAAACAGAGATGCAATAAAAAAGGGAACACAGCAACTCAAAGATTACACCTGTTTAATTGTATGCAGCATACAAAATGGTCAATACATTTTTGCTCTGAGGATTGTGGTTTTGTATATATTTTATATCAGTCCTCATAAACTGGGAGAATGCTGCATTTTTTCTGCTAGCTGGCTTTTTGCTCCTGTGACTCTTCACTGCAGACACTTGTTCTTGCTGAATGAATTCATCGTAGAGGGCAGAATGGCTACCAGAAAGCATTGCCCTTACCTCAGAGAAACCTAATCACCATCTGTAAAGTTAATGTTGCATCCTGCACCTTACCGCTCCGGCTTGGGTACCGACGCTGGCAGCACTCACCGTCTGATGAAAGGATGGGGTTAGAGAGCAGGGGCATTGACAATGCAATGCTGGAGTAGGACAATTTTCTTTGCCAGTCAAAGCAGCAAAATATTACCTTTTGCATGATTTTTATAGTTGATCCAAAATGAGAGAGATACTTAAAAAAGAAAGGAACGAGACTGGCACACGATAATGGCTGAAGCGGGCAGACACAGAAACCCAATCTGCATTTGTTTACAACAAAAGACCTGCGCTGTGCTAGAACTAAAAGAAAGGTCCTTCTATTCAATGCAGATGGAATGCACTTTATCTTGTGTTTTCATTGATCTTTGCTGAGGAAAGCCTAATGGGGGTTGTAAGAAATGAGGGTATTGGTTGAGGGGGGTGGATGCCCCACAAAGTCATATTATAACAGGGGTCTATCAGAAGCTCCACCATTTTATTAATTGCTAAAGAGTGTGCATGTGGCCCAGGTATAGAGTTAAAAGAGTACAGTCTCTGTCAGAAAGCGTGTTTGGGGGCCCCTAGCATAGCCCCCTTTATTATGCGGCCTCCGGTTGGGGGCCAAGGGTGCACCTATGGTGCCCTGTTGTTGATCCCTGCCCCTTGAGGTGCCTGCCACAGGATGCAGGGATTAACCCAATCTCCCATTTCTCTATGGGAGCTTGTGTTACGGTCGGTTTATGGCCGTAACACGAGCTCCCATAGAGAAAGAGGACTATGCCACCACACCATGTGCTGTCGCATCGTAATAGCGGTGTCGGTCGGACCCGAGACCGTAACTATGACCCACATCGTAATCAAGCCCACTGTCTTTTCCTAAACACTTTTTTTCACTATTTTCTTGGAAGATGAATGAATAATTTTGCCTTTGAAAAGGTCGCTTTCAAAAGCAGATTTCTATCAGCAAGTCCTGTGTGCTAGTATTTGACCTGGACATGATGTCTGGATGACACCCCGCCTGCCAGCGATGCAGTCATAATCCTCTCTATTGACACATCAGATAGGAACTGATCTAATACAGTATGATTATGACAATTTTGTATAAAGCATTGCATGTGATTTAATCTTATACGTTGTTAAACAATTACTCCATATGCTTTTAATTGACTAACCTCCTCATCACCCCTAAACACATCCATTCCTAACCCTCACAAGCCCTAAACACCATCCGTCCCTGAACCTCACCACAGCTAAACCACACCCATTCCTAAGTCCTACAAATCCCCTATACTCCCAAACTCAACCTATCTCAGAAACCTAATAAACATCCACTACACCTGAACTACACACATCCCTGACCCCTAAACCACACCCATCCTTGAAGCCTAAAAGCCCCTTCTGCCCCTAAAGCCCCTCAATACCCCTAAACACCACCCATTCCTAAACCCTAAAACCCCTTTGTAAGGTATTGGGGTATTGGCTTAAGGAGGTGAAACCCTACTCAATCAGGAACCACAATCCTTTTCTGGATGAAATCATAAGCAAACCTCAAATTAACCTGTGCTCAATTCTCTGGTAGGTTGGCATAGAGCAGTCACGCTTAATGTCGTTGATGTATTTAATAAATACATCAAGACCAAAACAGCAAAAATCCAATAAGTAGAACCGGAGATTTGGTGTTTTAAAGATTTCAATAAAACTAAAGCCAAAAAGCACAAAGTGCCAACTGTGGATATCTGGTCTCGCTAGAACGGGACAGCATCACAAGTTTAGGCTGACTGCCATGGAGCGTGGGCCAGCTACAGTGAACCAGTTAGGTCCACTGAACAGGAGTATCTTAAATCTTGGTTGTGGACCGCTGAATGGTCCAGCGTCGAAGATGCGAAGCACAGCTGAGGCGATGTGTCGGTTCCGAGAAACTGCACTGCGAGAACCTGTGTCATTGTCAAGGCTGCCATCGATGAAAGACTTGCGATGCAAGGGCCAGCTTCAGGGAGGTATCACGCAGCTGTGGGTCCGATGCGGGCTGCGAGGTTGATACAGCGTTCTTGCACTGGAAGAAGCCTCGCAGCAGAGGTGATGCTGCGGTTCTTCTCGGGATTGCCCTGCACAGCAAAGGAGATGTGTTGGTACAGCTGGAAACCACAGATGGGCTGGCAGAGCTCCTTCATGTCCACTTCTAAGGGTCCAGGACTGGGGTGGCACCACTTGACAGGGTAGAACTCAGAGATGGCAGGGCCCAGGTGCTGGGTTCAAGGTAGTTGAAGTCTTCTGTCAATGAGGCTCTAGTCAGGAGGCCAGCTAACTAGCCCTGGAGTTACTCTGAGGTGCAGGGCTCGGCAGATAGAGGTCCAGACCTTCTCAAGCAGGCTAGAAGGCCGCAGGTCAGCACAGCCGGGCACCAGCCCTTCAGAGCAGCAGTACAGCAGAGTCGCAGTCTTCTTAGCAGCCCAGCAGCCCTTCTTCCACAGGTCCAGAAGCATACTGAAGAGTTGATGTCTGAGGTCCAATATTTATACCTAGATTATTCTTTGAAGTGAGAGAAACTTTAAGAGGTTTTCTTTTGATGTTCACAGGTTTCCTGCCTTCCTTGCCTCCGGACTAAGTAGAGGGGGTATGCAGCCCTTTGTGTGGATGCAGGACACAGCCAATTCAAGTGTAGGTAGGGCTGTGCCCAGCTTCTTCCTCCCACCCCGCTATTGATTGCCCAGCCAGGCACACCTAAGCTGTCTATTGTGTCTGGCTGTCTAGGAAGAATACACAAAGCCCAACTGTCAGCCATACCCAGTCATGTGACCCAGTGATAGACTGCATGCACTAAATAGCTAAGGCAGGAAAATGCCAACTTTCTAATTTAAAATCTGACTTTACCATAAGAAAGGATTTGTCATTACAATTCCAAAGGCACCTAACATGAATTGGTCACCTGTTCCCATTTGGAAATTATTACTTATTAAATGTAACAAGCGAACTCCAATGTTATCCTACGGGAGAGGTGGGCCTTGCAGTAGTGAAAAACTAATTTAAGTGTTTTTCACTACCAGGAAATGTGAAATGTTAAAGTACATGTCCCATATTTTAAACACACACCACCCTGTCCTCTGTGCTGTTCAGGGCCCACCTTAGAGTGTCTTATACATATTAAAATGTGATGTTTGGACCAGTCAAAAGATGTATTTTGTCAGGTCGACATTGCAGTTTAAAACAGGTGGCAATGGCAGAACTGAGCCATGTTTAAATGGCTTCTTAAGTGGGTGGCACAATCAGTGTTGCAGGCCCACTAGTAGCATTTAATGTTCACACCCATGGCACCAGTAGTGCCACTATACTAGTGACTTACAAGTAAATTAAATATGAGCCAATTCTACCATGATTTTGAGAGAGATCACAAGCACTACAGCACTGGTCCACAGAGTCCTTAAACCAACAAAAACGAAGTCAGGAAAACAGGAGGTTGGAAGACAAAAAGTTAAGGGAGAACCATGCCAAGGATGTCAGGTTTAACACCCTTTCTAAGCCTTAACCCCATACATCTCTGACCCTTTGAAACCCCTCACAACACCCAAACTCTACCCTCTCTAAACCTCTAAAAATCCCTCACCACTCTACCCATCAATGAACCATGTGCATCTGACCTCCACCCATACCTGACTCCTTAAAACCCCTCATAACCCTATACTCCACCCAATCCTGAAACTAAAAACTCTTCACCACCCCAGTCATTTAACCATCACTGAACCCTAAAACACCTCAACATTTCCAAATTCCTCAGATTCCCAGACCCTAAAAACACCTTTCTGCTCTTGAACTCTACTCATTCGTAACACCTAAAAATCCCTCATCATCCCTAAACATTACCCACCCCTGAACCTAAAAACCCCTCTCTTGTCCTAAACTCCACCCAAGTTAAATGTAATTTTTTCTTAAAATAATTTTTGCTTTAAAATGTTTCCTTTAATTTTTGATTTGATTGTATTTTATTACATTTATCTTTCCTTAAAAATGGTTTTGCCATGATTTGGTTTCCTACAATTCAGTTTCTCAGTTTTAATTTTTCCATTAGTTCACACACACATCAGTATAATCTTATATGTCCTTCATATGATGCAGCAGCGGTTGTGAGCCTTAAGACGTGTTCTCCCGGATAGTTTCTGAGGACTTTGCTTGAATAGTCTTTTGTCTGTTTTCACGGTTATGTCAATTCAACACATCTGCTACTGATCTTGTTCTTCCCACTGTCAGCCTAGGCGTCAATACGCCAATGTGCAGTGATGCAGGCAGGTCACCCACCAGATGCAACTGATTCATGAACCCCGAGCTAGACATCTTATCCGGTTTCTTGCTTTTATGCCATACCAACTCTCAGACAGATGCCAACATAGTCACTTGGGTGTTGTAGCCACCTGGGATCAACTTCAGAGATTGTGCTCAGTAGCGGGAGGTGGAGCTGAAAGAAAAGGTGGGTTCTTGTGCATAATTTCATTTTTTTAAGACAGGTGGGCTGCATCGACATAAAGGCTGTGCTGAGGTAGGGAGACGAGGCGGCCAGTCTATGCTCATCCTGTTTACATTGTAAAACCATAGAAGGGATCGGAATGACATTATATCATTGTTCTTCTTCTTTGTATGCTATGCAAAACTGACTTATACATTTATTTACTTGGTTCCTCAACTTTAGGTTAGTTTATTCTATGTAATTTTCCATTGTTATAATATGTTTTGTTTTGTTATCTCGTTTTTCTTTTTTCAATAAACTCTCTCTTGAACTTAAAGAGGCATTTCCCAACATAGTAACATGGTGTAAAAGGGCCATATTTGAGACATACAAAAGCCCTCTTTAGGCTAATGGGGGAAGGACAAGAAATTGAGTATAGAGTGAAAATGACCAATTTTTGAGGAAGGAGTTGTACAGAAGGTCACTTAGAGGTCTTACAGGGTATTTAATGTTCGGCCATGTGAGCAACTGAGTTTCTCTTTTACAGTGTAATTTGAAAAACCAAAGTAACTTTACATTTTTAGTGATGAAAAGCTGTTCATAGCAGAGTTTAGCACCTTTGAGACAGCAAGAAATGTTTGTTAAAAAAAATGACTTTGTCCAACATGTTCTGTTCAAACCTTTTAATTTCTGAGTAATAATCTACAATCTTCATCTTTCAACCAATACCCCAGGAAAACACTCTTAGAGCAAGCTGTAACTCATAAAAGATATGACAGTCCTTGACGGATGGGGTGAACTGTTTTGAGTGATTTCAGTTGATGTCATTGTGAATCTAATTTTTATGGCATGTCAGCATAAGCTGGAAAAGTAATTGCCTCGTTATTGACACAGTTTGCATACTTAGCATATTTATAGTATACATTCAGACAGTGCTTTCGTGCTTGGGAGAGAGGAGCTCTCGGCTTCTGATGAATTCTGGGGTTTGCAAAATGGAGCATTGGGGAGCACCGTCAAGCGCTAAAAAGCAATATTTCTTGTTGAAGAGAAGAAGCAGTGGTCCTCCATCCCTCCTGCACTAATATTCACAGGATTGCTGGAATGGAGAACTGAATGACAGCTAAAGACCTCAGGAGACATCCAGCCAGTCCATGGTGGGTGTGCCCACGCTGGCAATGGACACCGGACCACGCCTCTACCATGCTTTTCTTGCTTTATTGATCACTTATAATAATGATAACCCATGTGTAGGCCTCTTTATTATTTTATTTCTATGAAGTATACGCTGTCATGCCTGCTGAAATTTTTGATTACGTGCCACAATCTTCAATCGATGGTTTTGTGAAATATCGTACACTAAACCCTAAAATGGTATAAATAGTGGCTGAGTATGCCACGTATATATGAGGACAGAGCTCATCAAGAGAAGTGCGGGGGTCATGGTATGCCCCGGGCAGCCTGAATTTTAGGGGTGGCGGCCTCCTCCCGCTCTTACCTGCCGTCTCAGGGCGGCAATCACCACCCCCTCCCGCTCTACAATGTAGCCATCGCGGGGCAGCAATCGGCGGAATCTTGCCAGCACCCCGCCTCTTCAATGCACCCTCCGCGGGGCGGCAAATGCAGGGACCTTCAAGGGCGGCCAAAGGGCTTGCTAGGCCACTGTATAAGGATAATATCCTTGATGCCCTTGAAGCAACTCCTGACATGTTTTGCTCTCATTGAAGCTCTTCTGTGAAGTTTTGCTAAGTCTAGGCATGAAGAAGGTGCTGTGGTCATGGAAAACTAACTGCTCGGAAGCAAAAATATAACACAACACATCAGGAGGACTACATTCCAACTCATCTTTAATGATAAATATCAAACAGTGCAGCAGAAGATCAAATGCAATTGTCATTTTAGCTGACCAGGACTCTCACTAGAAAACGGTCTGTTGGCGCGTAGAGCGCAGTTCACAGGATCTTCTCCTCAAGTAAGTGCTGGACGTCCTTGAGAAGAAGATGTCATTCATACATACACTACTGTGCACACTATTCTCCTAAAATCCCCTCCCACTTGCCAGGTTTGAAAGCAAGGTAGCGTTGCTAGGAAATGTGCAAAGGTACAGCCCTGACCCTTGGTTTCTTGGCCAACAAGAGCTGTGAAAATTAGCAGGTACATTCAGTGCCACAGGATGCTTCTATGCGATTAAAATTAAAGATACATTCTGGGTTATGTAGGTGATTACTAAAACTATGTTACCTAGGAGTATGAGGATGTGATACAGGCAAGATTTAAGTTTTCAGACGTTAAATATGAATAATGCAAAATGAAGTCATGGGCTACTCTCAGTAGAAGGCATTTCAAGGGAATCCATCAGAGATGCTCTATTTTGATTGTCTCAACCACCGGAGTGAAAAAAATAGTGAGTTTCTTCAAGGGTACTGCATTTCACCCACAATATTCTTCCAAAAACAAGGAACATCCCAGAACTTCTTTTTCTGTTTCTGTTTTGCATTATTTATATGTTACTCTATGGGCCAGATGTACAATGCTTTTTGCAGCTCGCAAATGACCGCTTGCGACCTGAAAAAGCATTTTTAAATGTACAAAGCTCTATTTGCGATTCAGTAAACCATAACTGAATCGTAAATTGGACTTGCAAGCCGCTATTAGGAAGGGGCGTGCCAAGGGCATTTCTTACTAACAGCGAGTCACACTGGTATGTAGGAATGTTTTTCGACTGGGAATGGGTTGCCGCCAACTTCAAGTTGGTGGTAATTCATTCGTAAACGGGAAGGGATGCCCAAAGGACTCTTTTTTGTGAATGTGGGCGCCAACATTTTTTAAGAGCAGGCAGTGTTCCCACGAACCACTGGCCTTCTCTTAAAAAATTAAAAGGAAACTTCCTTTTTCTTTTTTAAATGCATGCCATTTTCCTTTAAGGATAACGAGCTGCATTTCAAAATAAAAGACTGCTTAATTTAAAAAGCAGTCGCAGACAATGTGGTTTGCTGACCCCCCAGAAGGCCACCACCCCTGTAAGTGCCAGCCATTCCCAATGAGTTGCAAATTGTGACCTGCCTCATGAATATTAATGAGACCGGTCCCTTGCGACCTACTGGGAATCGCAAACAGTGTAAAACACACTGTTGTACATAGCTGTTTGCGATTTCCTAATAGCGAACCTCAAAAATTTGCTATTAGGAAATCGCAAACGAAAGTCTATGTACATCTGGCCCAAAGTGTCTGTGAAGGTTTGTTTCACCACGAGTTGAAGATTTTTATTTAACACATGGAAAAAGATATCAAATGCACTCAATTTGTATATTAGTGTAGTTATGTAAAGCAATGTTCACCCAAAGATATCTTGGACCATGTACAATGCTTTTTTAGGTCGCAGGATGGCTGGAACGGGCTGATTCGATTCTCCAGCAGGGTTCTCCACCCAGCTATCTGAGACAGCTGGGTGGAGAGGTTTACACTGTGTAAGTCAGGCTGGCCGTCGCAAGACAGCCGGTCAAAGCGACTTGCGCACTGCAAACTGGTGGAGTTAGCACCACTCCCCTGCTGCCAGTCAGCAGCAATGCCCCGCCCCCAAACACAATTCATTTTATTACAGTTTTATTTTTCACTTTTGCTGCACTAGCAGCAGGGGCGATGCTCCTCTGCTCTAATGGGGGCGGGGGGGTGGGGGGGGAGGAGGGTGGCGCCGCTAAATAATTTGTGGTATTAGTGTTAACTCACAATCATTTTAAGAAAGTCTTTCCAGGCAGCAGTCAAAGTTCTCACAGTTTTCAGGAAACACTTTATAAGTACGCAGACATTCAGTTAAAATAAGTTCAAATATTTCATACACCAAAGTGAATACCTAGGGGCACTTGCGAGATGCTGCTGGACACAACCGCCCATCATTGGAGTCCTACATTCGTTATTCTGCCCTTCAACCCTTACTCCTGGGACGACTTTTAGCAGCTATCAAACTCTCCTCAGAAGTTCGGGAAGGGACTTTTGTGATGTTTCTTTTGTGAAATGCACACTGCATGGATTTTTATTCCTAATTGTTCTCTGTGGTGAAATGGAATGAAGTGAAAGTGTTCTATTCTATGTTTGGCTGTTCTAGTATATTGTGTTGTGCATAGCAGTAGTGTTACATGGAATAGTCTAGCACTATGATTGCATTTTCTGGCATGCATTGTGATATTTTGTAAAAATCATGGGGTAGTCTTGCAGTATGTGATGGAATATCTGGCACTGCTGTGTTGTATTCTTATGCATTGATAAGATATTTGGCACAGTTGTGGCACAATTAAATTTTTCTGCCACATTAATGGAATTTGTTAGCACAATTGTGGCGTAAGGATGCGAAACAGCACTATGTGCATCCTTACGATGCAGTTGGAGCCACCACCACCTACAGGCCATTGGTGGTGGTCTCACTGTCAGACAGCCCTTGGTGCTGACTGCCGCATTACGATGTAGGCGGCTGGCCCCTCGACTGTGGAGGCACAAACTGCTGCCTCCGACAGGATCAACTCGTTCTGACGGAGCGGCGGTCAGAATCATGATCCTGTATGGTGGTGGTGCCTGCTCAGGCACTGCCATCAGGATTACGATGTCCCTTTCTGACTGTTCATGGCGGTCCCACCGCGATGATAAGGTAGCCAGAAGGGGACTTTGGGGCCCCCAGACAGGGCCGCCGTCCCCTATGGGCCACTGTAATGCGGCTTTGGGGGCTCATTCATGCACCATGTTCCATGCACCACATGGTGCCTGGCACACGTTGCATGAATTGTAAATTGATACTTGTATAGCGCACTACTCACCCGCAAGGGTCTTGTACGAATACCGCTGTGGAACCCATCCTGGCTTTCCCTGTGAGGTGTCCACTCCTGGGCACGTCCAAGGTGGAGGCCAGGCATCCTTAGCGTTGTGGGGGCCGTTGTGGAGATTAAGCAAGCTATTGACCAGAGTTGCAGAGTGGGACTCCATGATTGGAATAGGCACCGAGGCGAGAATTATCAGGTCCGTGGAATTTTTGAGCTCAAGACCCGCCGAGGCGGGGAATTGAACCCTGGTCCCGGGCTAGACCTCTGCATCAGGGTCTGCCGCTCTAACCATTGAGCCACACTTCTCCACTTCTCCATGAATGTGCACAAAGTGCTCAATAACACTGTGTCTTGTGCTGCAATACTTTTCCAGGGGCTGCAGGATTATGGGCCACAGGATCCAGTGACATCACGGCCAGCTCCAAGAAATGCAATGTGGCGATAATTATCTACAATGTCCGCCCCTCAATAGTCCTTCCTACCTGGTCAGATGATATGGGCCAGAACGTATTTTCCAAAACTCAGGGTAGCTCTAGAGTGTTTATTAAGGGTTCTGTTTATGCTCCCAACGGGGGCAGGTCCACCTTCTTTCCCTGCTGAAACTTCCCCATTACTGAACTCCACACCTCCAATGCCATGCTGGGATGTGATTGGTACTTGTACACTGTTCTTAAATGCACGGGCCCTATCGATATTCACAACAACAGCGACAGGGCACTCCTCCCTGAACTTTGTGATGACCAGGGCCTCCTGGACATCTGGCGTCTCCTCCACCCCGATGAGAGAAAATTCTCGTTCCTCTCCGTAGTCCATTGCACACAGTCTCACCTGGATTATTTCCTCACCTCACACACAGTAACCCCTGTGGTCCTGGACTGCACCATCCTCCCAGGCTTCTTATCAGACCATGTGCTGGTCGGCTTAGCCATTGACCGGAACCTTCTGAAGCTCGTCCGGAAACCTTGTCAACTTAAAACTGCACTCTTTAAGCTGCCTTAGGAGAAGACCACCGGTCTCATGGACCATAAAGGCTCCATGCAGTTGCCACAACTTCTCTGGGTGGCGGCTAAGGCTATTCTTCTGGGCCAGTTGAGCAAGATGCTGCACTAGCAAACACAACCAGGGCGCAGCAGTATGTCGCCCTAAGGGCGGTAACCCACACTCACATACGAACATGCACCAAAAAACCCTCCCCTGATAACAGACGGTAACTGGAGGCAGCAAAAATGTAACTTGAGTCTCTTTACATGTCCCAAGCAGAATATGCACTATATAAACTAGAAGCCTGCCACTGTGAACAAGGGGACAAAGGTGAGAAGGCTCTTAGCTGCCCAACTCACCTGTTGGTTTTCCCAATGCTTGTTTATGTTGCGATGATTTGTCTTTGATGTGATTCGCCAGCAGGGTTATGTCAGCCATTGCTGAACATTTAATTTATTAATTCTAGTCAGGGTTGTCTGTTTTGTGCATGTTTGAAGGGTGTTTGGTTATGTTTGAATGGACTTGCAATCCGATTCTCAAATCCCCTTAAAGTGATCTAAATAGGACCTGCTGGGACCCACACCCCCAAGATAGAAGGCACAAAATCATGCAAATCTATTTCTCACTCTCGTTAGCATCACTCAACATAAAAGCATTTGCAGCGCTACAGTGTAAGAACCCTTTTCTGTACACGCACAACACTAAAATATTTCCCATGCAGGCATCTCTGCATGCATACACCTCTTCACCCATGCACTAAGGCCTACTAAACTTAAGCATCTTGTCTCTCACTCCTTTTGCTTCTTTAGACACCTTAGTTGCTGCTCACAAACGTGATGTAAATACAATTGAAGGAAATGTCAGATCGAGAACATATTTTGTGGGCAGTAATGAATAAGTTATTTAAGGTAAGCAAACTGTTATGGACGTACTTCTTATTTGTTTTCTTTAAGCGTTGGTAGGTCTTATCTTAGGGTTCAAATAGTAGTCAATTATTTTGATGGTAAAATACAAGAAAGGCTACCATGTTGGAGGAATCCCAGTCTTGAAAAAACTTTGGAAATTGTGAAAGAGAATAGGAGATAAATAATGGCATCTGAGGAAGCTTCAAACAATGGCCAGAAGTTGACAATGTGAACGGCCTGGTGCCAAATCCAAAATATAATTCTGGTGCAAGTAAGTGGAGCAAATCCATTGAAGAAAGTGGCTCCACTTCTCAGAGTACATGTTATAGATGTGAATGGAAAACTCATTTGGATAATTCTAACGAATACTCTGCAGTCGGAAAAACCTGCCTGTAAAAAATGTGTGCATTTTGCTAGAGTATGTTAGAATACTCAAAAGAGTTTGTTTGTTAATGAACAACCTGAATCTACTGGAAGAAAAGATTAATTAAGTGGAAATGGAGGTAAAGCGGTTCTGTCCATTAAAATGGTTGAATCTACAGACAAAATTGTCAAAGGACGAGACCCGGTTTGCAGCATAAAAAATGCCGATGTAGAATTAGACCTCACCAAGGAACCCTAAATCATCTATTATCATAGTGACTGATAAACTGCATATGAAGGAGTGGAGCTGTGTAGAGTTATTTTCTCTTGACATCTACACAGTTCTGTTTGGAGGGATCAACATAGATTTGATGGGTTATTTTGAAGAGTATGTCTGGTATAAGGACAGTGTTATTCACTTGAACATTTATGATGCAAAGAAAAGTTATAATGTACTTGGAAGGAGAGAGAGGGGTTTGTGATGGTCTTTAGACCAGTAACAGCATGCCCTATTTCACTGGTTAACATAATTGCCCAATACAGTTGTTTTTAGAGCCCCTGCTTGATATCTACAAGTCCTTATCTCATGATAAACTTGGTGAGGGTCAGTGTTATGAGCATAAAATTGTACTTAAACCAGGTGTTCTTCACTTTAGAACCTACGGGCTGCCTACCACCACGTTGAGCTTAGTAAGGATTTGAGTTCTCGTACAGTGTTTAATAGCCGTTTGGAGCAAATAGAATATTATACATGCCATTGTCTTTGCCTTGGTGGCATCAGTCTTTCAAAATCTAGTGTTTCATCATGGGTTTGGGTTTAAATAAAACATCTACGGGTTCAGGGGGCAAGTTGTTTCATAAATCTACTTGTCTTGTAACAAAATCCACTTTAAATGAGACGACAAATTATGGCAGCAATCTCATTATGTAAGAGCTCTGATATAGCCTCTCTGATTATGCCAGGGCTCATACCATTGTAGGGTTTAAATACTAGCAATTCCCTTAATTTGCCACATTTCCACAGATCTATATACTGGGGTTGAAGGTGGTGGTAAGTTCTAGGGTTGTAATGCACTTTTGAGTCTATGCAAACCTACTAACTTGCATGTTTTAAGGGTTTTCACCAACTTGTCTCAAATCGTTTCCCATACTGTGAAAAATTTTAAATTCACTCCTGACAGTGGCAGACGTAAAACTTCTTCTAGGACTGAGAAAAAGGAGGTTGGAGGGAAAGTGAACTTGCAAACACTCAACAGATTTTTTGTATGAGTAAATCTACACACACATATTTGATCATACTTAAATGCAGTTGACAAATATTTTCTAGGAGTCCTATTACTTCGCCTACTTCTATAAATTCTTGTGAAATCGGGAAAGCTGTAAATATGCACTTAATGCAGGGACATATACATTGGGTGCACTTTTGAGACTTTCATTAATAATTGGGCCCCTAATTACGTCTGGTGTTAACCATGACCTTTTGTGTTTAATAAAATTCTGTCTCTCTCTCTCTCTCTTTCTCTCTTTTCCTCTCTCTTTATAGCCCGACTTCACTGTGAGTGACAGTATTCTGCTTTTTCACAAGGAGCATATCGGCACACAAAGTAGTTTTGTTTAGTGCTAAAACCACTGTGGCAATGTGTGCTTTTTGAGACCAAAAACATGTTTTGCTTTTGCCAATATTTGTTATAATGGTGAGGGCCCGGCAGCATCCACACCAATAAGGTTTTACAAAAACCATGCCAAAACAAGACACACATTAACAAAACCAAAAAAGCTGACCATTAATTTACGAGCTACTGACTTTGCCAATTCTTTTTTATATAGATGTTTTCCATAATCTTATTGAAACTGGTTACACTGATTTTGCATTATGAATATCTTTGGGAAATGATAGAATACATCAATACATTTTTCTAAATGATGCTGCAAAGAAATGGTACGCACATTTTTCAGTAGTTTAGCTAAGTGTTTTTTTCTATTTGCATTTTTTTGGGAACATTTTATTTTGAAAACAAAGAATCATCAATCCTGCTTTCAAGCTTCTGCAAATATCTGCATCTAATCAGAGTATTCTGGGAGCATTATACATAGCTAAATATTGAGGTTAGGACCACTAGCCTCTAGACTGGGCTCTCCAATTATCACGAAAACGCAGTTTTCTCATTAGATTATTCACATTTATTTGCAGTTCAAACTTTTCAAAATCTGTTTTTAGACTTGATATTTGCTGTTTATATTTCTTGCCAACATAATACCATCTTATGTTGTATTAACCATAGTTGAATTCATCCAAAGCTTTCAAATTTTCAAAATACCCAATGCATTTCGGGTCAAACAACAGCCATGACCCTTCGTCAGGGGTCTAAATAAAGGAAACCAAACAGGACCAAATTAGTCACCCGGCAACATGATCAAAAATCTCGCTATGGCTCTCACAGTAACGGAAAACGGAAAAGGTAGTGCAACAAGAACCCAAAAGAACCCGAGTCAAACAATACATACCTGGCTAAACTATGCAGAAATGAGCAAAAGAAGGCTCCACCTATGTGCTTATAAGAAAATCTACGCATTAGTTGCTGGTTTAAGATTAAACGCACTGGCATAACTGTACACAAGCGAAATGCAAACCAATAAACAAACTTACAGGTTTAAACGCGCGTTCGCGCTTCAGTGGATAACAACCGGTTTGTCACTCCCCAACTAACTGCGTAATCATAGGTTGTACTACATGTCACGTGATCGCGGTTGCAACCTATAGCGTTGCAGGACGGCGGCCACGTGAACTGAGTATAACGGCTTCAAAACAACAAGACTACAGTGATCGCGTTAAATAAATATGCATTAAGCGCATAGTGGACGCGAAACGTAAAACATTGCAACTGCATGAAAGAACTAAATGAAAAACGGAACACACATGTATACAGTAAAACGAAAAAATGTCAGAATAATTTGACAAAGCTACTATCGAACATCATCTCATGGCAACTTGACACATATAATGTAGGGAAACAGGGTCTGAGCACAAGACGATGAATCATAGAACCCACGCGTGCTCTATGCGATCATTCAACCCAATCGGCTGGGCGGAGTTCAATTTTTTGATCCAATAATACTCTGCTTTGAGTCTTTGTTTCACAGGATCCATGTCGGGGCGCTGATGGATGACCTCTAGAACCATGAATTTTAACTGCGATATCTGGTGGTTGGATTCTTTCCAATGGCACGCTATTGCTGACTTCAGGTTACTGAGCCTGATGTTACTTTTATGTTCTGTGATGCGGATTTTCACTTTACGCTCGGTTTGACCGATATATACCTTGCCACATGGGCATTTTATTAAGTATATACAATTCATAGTGTCACAACTGCCAGAATACTCCAATTCAATAGGGAAGCCTTTGGTTGGATGCATCAAGGTGTTACCGCAAATGACGTTGTTGCAATGAATGCAATTAAAACATTTAGTCATTCCTTTCCAGTTCTTTTTCTCTTTACTAGGGGTATTCAGCAATTCCTTCAAGTTTTTGGATCTTTGATATGCGAAAGTAACATGATCATTGTATATGTCTTTTAAATCCGGCTCATTTTGTACCAAGTGGCAATGTTTGTTGATGATTCTTTTGATTTTTGCAGAGTCAGTGGAATATTTCAATACACATACGGTTTTTTGAATGGTTGATTTAATTTTAGGTGTCAATAGATCAATTCTCTTTATTTTGTCAACTTTTGCTAGGGCTTGTATGAGAATGTCATTAGGGTACCCTCGTTTTTTGTACTTGGCTGTTTGTTGCAACATTGATTGTTTGGCTTGTTCTCTATCTGATGTTATTCGCTTCAGTCGAGTGTATTGCGAGAATGGCAAATGTTTTTTCAGTGGCTCCGGATGGAAGCTTTGGAAAAGTAAACTCGAGTTTCTGTCAGTGGGTTTTTGGAACACTTTTGTGCTGATCTCATGATTGACGATGTTGATGTGTACGTCAAGAAAAGATATCGCGTCTTGAGATATGGTGTAGGTAAATTTGATCCTTTCATTTTGATCATTGAGTGTCTTAATGTTGTCTTCCAATGTTTCTCTAGAGCCGCACCAAATCAAAAAGATATTGTCGATAAATCTTTTAAACATGGTCAGACCTTCAGTCCATGTTCGGTTGCCAAGTATATGATCATTTTCAAATTTTTGCATAAAAATGTTCGCATATGAGGGGGCCCCCCCAAAACCCATGGATGTTCCATTAGATTGATTATAAAAAGCTCCATTCCATTCAAAATAACTGTGATACAGTGCATACTGCATCAGTTCCAATATCAAGACTCTCTGATAGTCTTCTAAGTCACTGTTCAATAAACTCCATTCCAAAGCTTCAATTCCCTCTTTGTGTGGAATTGAAGTGTATAATGCCACGACGTCAATCGTACATAACCAGTATGTGTCGCTGGGTGATAGTTTAACACTGTTTAACATATTCAAAAAGGAAGTGGTGTCCTTGATGTATGTAAGGCTTTTTTGAACAAGCGGTTGTAAGAATTTGTCGACGAACTTGCCAATCGGTTCCGAGATCGACCCACAGGCCGAGACAATGGGTCTGAATGGTGGTCTAATGGGGTCCTTATGTATCTTGGGCAACATGTAGAGTTGCGGTCTCCTGGGAAATTTAAGATGAAAGAAAGCGTGAGTCTTCTGGCTTAATCCATTTCATACTCAATGCGTGGTCTACAATTTGGTACAAAATTTTTTGATACTCTGCTGTTGGATCTGCAGTAAGTGGTAGATAAATGTCTAAATTCTGAACATGATCATTAACGCTGGATGTATAAAATTCAGTATCCATGACTATCAGGGCGCCACCCTTATCGGCTTTTTGGAAAGTAAGCTCTTTGTCATTGCTGAGGTTTTTTAGCGTGTTCCATTCTTTGATGCTTAAGTTTGATTTCTTGGCTTTGCTAAAGGAAATTTTTTGAATTTCAGACATCACTGACCTCTCGAATGCTTCTAATGTTTTGTGAGTGGTTGGAGCACAAAAGGTGCTTGGTGGTTTGAATTCTTGATCCCACACTGGGATGAGATCAGTTTGACTGGTGTCTTTAAAGAAATATTTCAACTTTAAGTTCCTGAAAAACCTAAAAAGTGAAAGTTCTGTCTCTCCAATATTCGACCTGTATGTAGGTACGAATGTGGTGCCTTTATTTAGTACTGCCAGCTGCATGGAGGTTAATGGTTTCTCCGAGATGTTGATCACTAGGTTGTTTTCTGTACTTGACTCCGTGTTCGCTTCGCGATTTCCTCTGCTGTTTCTTTTCCTTTTTGCCCTTCTTGTTGCGACATTGTAGGTGGAGCGTTTGCTGCTGGACTTATGTCTAAAAAAGTTGGTTGTGACACGTTTGTTTGGCCGGCTGATATTGCTTCTGCTTGTTTGCTGGTTTTCGTTAAGGGTGGTCTGTTTTGCGCAATATCTGTGTCGGATACCACGCTTTCTTGAGAGGATGTGGTTGCTGATTGTTTTTGTTGAGCTTGTGGTTGCCATTTCCTCTTATTGTATATTTCAGCCCAAGAATAAACCTCTTCCAATTTGTAATCTAATGTATCACGGCGATACTTGCGGATTTTTCTTTCGTTCACCTCCTTAGCGTATCTATCAAGTTTTGAGTTTATATCCTCCAATAATTTTTCTAGATCAGGAATATTATTCAGTTGCTCTTTCACAGTTTTGATCTCTTCTTCTATTTCTATCAGCACTTTCGATAGTTCCTCGACTATCAGCAGTATCAAGTCTAGAGAACACTTGTTCAGAATTTGGTACCACTTTTCCCAAAATTTTTTGTTATTAGAGCAAAGCATCGGCTTGAGCGCTATCCTGAGTCCCCTGGGGATCCTTTGATTTTTGTGATAATGAATGAGAGTGGTTGCATGCAACCTTTGATTTATTTCTTTTTTGCTTATATATTCGAGTGTTCTCTAGACTTGATACTGCTGATAGTCGAGGAACTATCGAAAGTGCTGATAGAAATAGAAGAAGAGATCAAAACTGTGAAAGAGCAACTGAATAATATTCCTGATCTAGAAAAATTATTGGAGGATATAAACTCAAAACTTGATAGATACGCTAAGGAGGTGAACGAAAGAAAAATCCGCAAGTATCGCCGTGATACATTAGATTACAAATTGGAAGATGTTTATTCTTGGGCTGAAATATACAATAAGAGGAAATGGCAACCACAAGCTCAACAAAAACAATCAGCAACCACATCCTCTCAAGAAAGCGTGGTATCCGACACAGATATTGCGCAAAACAGACCACCCTTAACGAAAACCAGCAAACAAGCAGAAGCAATATCAGCCGGCCAAACAAACGTGTCACAACCAACTTTTTTAGACATAAGTCCAGCAGCAAACGCTCCACCTACAATGTCGCAACAAGAAGGGCAAAAAGGAAAAGAAACAGCAGAGGAAATCGCGAAGCGAACACGGAGTCAAGTACAGAAAACAACCTAGTGATCAACATCTCGGAGAAACCATTAACCTCCATGCAGCTGGCAGTACTAAATAAAGGCACCACATTCGTACCTACATACAGGTCGAATATTGGAGAGACAGAACTTTCACTTTTTAGGTTTTTCAGGAACTTAAAGTTGAAATATTTCTTTAAAGACACCAGTCAAACTGATCTCATCCCAGTGTGGGATCAAGAATTCAAACCACCAAGCACCTTTTGTGCTCCAACCACTCACAAAACATTAGAAGCATTCGAGAGGTCAGTGATGTCTGAAATTCAAAAAATTTCCTTTAGCAAAGCCAAGAAATCAAACTTAAGCATCAAAGAATGGAACACGCTAAAAAACCTCAGCAATGACAAAGAGCTTACTTTCCAAAAAGCCGATAAGGGTGGCGCCCTGATAGTCATGGATACTGAATTTTATACATCCAGCGTTAATGATCATGTTCAGAATTTAGACATTTATCTACCACTTACTGCAGATCCAACAGCAGAGTATCAAAAAATTTTGTACCAAATTGTAGACCACGCATTGAGTATGAAATGGATAAGCCAGAAGACTCACGCTTTCTTTCATCTTAAATTTCCCAGGAGACCGCAACTCTACATGTTGCCCAAGATACATAAGGACCCCATTAGACCACCATTCAGACCCATTGTCTCGGCCTGTGGGTCGATCTCGGAACCGATTGGCAAGTTCGTCGACAAATTCTTACAACCGCTTGTTCAAAAAAGCCTTACATACATCAAGGACACCACTTCCTTTTTGAATATGTTAAACAGTGTTAAACTATCACCCAGCGACACATACTGGTTATGTACGATTGACGTCGTGGCATTATACACTTCAATTCCACACAAAGAGGGAATTGAAGCTTTGGAATGGAGTTTATTGAACAGTGACTTAGAAGACTATCAGAGAGTCTTGATATTGGAACTGATGCAGTATGCACTGTATCACAGTTATTTTGAATGGAATGGAGCTTTTTATAATCAATCTAATGGAACATCCATGGGTTTTGGGGGGGCCCCCTCATATGCGAACATTTTTATGCAAAAATTTGAAAATGATCATATACTTGGCAACCGAACATGGACTGAAGGTCTGACCATGTTTAAAAGATTTATCGACGATATCTTTTTGATTTGGTGCGGCTCTAGAGAAACATTGGAAGACAACATTAAGACACTCAATGATCAAAATGAAAGGATCAAATTTACCTACACCATATCTCAAGACGCGATATCTTTTCTTGACGTACACATCAACATCGTCAATCATGAGATCAGCACAAAAGTGTTCCAAAAACCCACTGACAGAAACTCGAGTTTACTTTTCCAAAGCTTCCATCCGGAGCCACTGAAAAAACATTTGCCATTCTCGCAATACACTCGACTGAAGCGAATAACATCAGATAGAGAACAAGCCAAACAATCAATGTTGCAACAAACAGCCAAGTACAAAAAACGAGGGTACCCTAATGACATTCTCATACAAGCCCTAGCAAAAGTTGACAAAATAAAGAGAATTGATCTATTGACACCTAAAATTAAATCAACCATTCAAAAAACCGTATGTGTATTGAAATATTCCACTGACTCTGCAAAAATCAAAAGAATCATCAACAAACATTGGCACTTGGTACAAAATGAGCCGGATTTAAAAGACATATACAATGATCATGTTACTTTCGCATATCAAAGATCCAAAAACTTGAAGGAATTGCTGAATACCCCTAGTAAAGAGAAAAAGAACTGGAAAGGAATGACTAAATGTTTTAATTGCATTCATTGCAACAACGTCATTTGCGGTAACACCTTGATGCATCCAACCAAAGGCTTCCCTATTGAATTGGAGTATTCTGGCAGTTGTGACACTATGAATTGTATATACTTAATAAAATGCCCATGTGGCAAGGTATATATCGGTCAAACCGAGCGTAAAGTGAAAATCCGCATCACAGAACATAAAAGTAACATCAGGCTCAGTAACCTGAAGTCAGCAATAGCGTGCCATTGGAAAGAATCCAACCACCAGATATCGCAGTTAAAATTCATGGTTCTAGAGGTCATCCATCAGCGCCCCGACATGGATCCTGTGAAACAAAGACTCAAAGCAGAGTATTATTGGATCAAAAAATTGAACTCCGCCCAGCCGATTGGGTTGAATGATCGCATAGAGCACGCGTGGGTTCTATGATTCATCGTCTTGTGCTCAGACCCTGTTTCCCTACATTATATGTGTCAAGTTGCCATGAGATGATGTTCGATAGTAGCTTTGTCAAATTATTCTGACATTTTTTCGTTTTACTGTATACATGTGTGTTCCGTTTTTCATTTAGTTCTTTCATGCAGTTGCAATGTTTTACGTTTCGCGTCCACTATGCGCTTAATGCATATTTATTTAACGCGATCACTGTAGTCTTGTTGTTTGGAAGCCGTTATACTCAGTTCACGTGGCCGCCGTCCTGCAACGCTATAGGTTGCAACCGCGATCACGTGACATGTAGTACAACCTATGATTACGCAGTTAGTTGGGGAGTGACAAACCGGTTGTTATCCACTGAAGCGCGAACGCGCGTTTAAACCTGTAAGTTTGTTTATTGGTTTGCATTTCGCTTGTGTACAGTTATGCCAGTGCGTTTAATCTTAAACCAGCAACTAATGCGTAGATTTTCTTATAAGCACATAGGTGGAGCCTTCTTTTGCTCATTTCTGCATAGTTTAGCCAGGTATGTATTGTTTGACTCGGGTTCTTTTGGGTTCTTGTTGCACTACCTTTTCCGTTTTCCGTTACTGTGAGAGCCATAGCGAGATTTTTGATCATGTTGCCGGGTGACTAATTTGGTCCTGTTTGGTTTCCTTTATTTAGACCCCTGACGAAGGGTCATGGCTGTTGTTTGACCCGAAATGCATTGGGTATTTTGAAAATTTGAAAGCTTTGGATGAATTCAACTATGGTTAATACAACATAAGATGGTATTATCCAGTCTAGAGGCTAGTGGTCCTAACCTCAATATTTATCTCAGTTTCCAAGGCACGTTCAGGCTACGTGCGACGACGAGGGCTCCCACCAGGAAATTTAAAGCAATCTTTGTTGAAAGAGTTCACAGAGTGCTCAGGATAACATACATTGTTTGTCACAGCATTATACATAGCCTCATATTGATAAACTTTGAAAACATGTGTACACATTTTTATACTGGAACCACTATCAGTAGTACAGTCTGAGCTTACAACATTTACTTAAAGCGTTCACCCTAATAATAAAGGCTTTGCATTAATGAACCATAAATACAGGTTTGTTATAATACATGGATACAAAAAGTACCTTAACTGTGGACAATGCCCTTCCCTGATCCATAATTTAGTACTGTATACTGGCAGCCAAAGAGTTTGCGCTGTAGGGGGTTGAGCCTACTTGTCCCAAGGAAAGAATATACATGAAAACTTGTTGCCTTTGAGCCCAAACAATATGTCCTGTGCGTCGGGCTATAGGAATTCCACATACCTGTTTCATATGTTACAGCATTGGAGAATATATTAGTGTGCCAAGATGATGATGTTATCTTTACAGAGCAGAACAATCTGCATGTTTTAGGTTCAGTTTTGCAAACTTTCCAAAACCAATGTATCATTGTGAAAAGGGGAAAGTTTCAATTTTTATTTATTAAAAGCAGTGGAGTATTTAGGCCATCGTATGCCAGCAGAAGCTATAAGATCCAAAACTGGTTTGGGAAAAGCCATTAAAAATAGCCCTACTGCTAAAGATAAGGAGCAATTCAGATGATTTTTTGGTCTTTGTAAATGTTACTCACAGTTTGTAGATAATTTCACATTCCAAACAAAACTGAACCGTTAAGAAAATTGTTGAGAAGAGGAGCAAAATAATCCTGGGGAATTGATAATGATACATTTGAGATTTTGAAAGCCTTAATTGCTAATGCTTCAGCACTTCAGGCCTTCAGAGATTACATTAAAACTGTGGATGCTACTGCAGTGGATTTGGGGGCAATTTGCTTCCAGAAGTTTTGCCGGGACTGAAAAAATTATAGCAAGATAGAGAGGGTAACGTTAGCTTGTGTGTGGGCTACCAATCATTTTTCATCTCACTTGGGTGTAGAGAATTTTTATTGGTCACAGATCAAAAAACCTTAGTGTGCTTTTTGGGTGATAGAATCCTTAGTAAAGCAAATCCAAGACTTTTGTTCAAAGTGTGCTTATTTAATTTCACAATCAGACACATTCCAAGAGGGAATAATTTGAGGGCGTATTTCCTTTCAAGATGTCCTTTGGAAAAGGTGTCTCGTAATCGCAGTGTTGGTGAAATGCATTGTGTTGTAGGGTTCATTGATGGTGTTGTCATGTCTGAAGAAATTGTCTTTCAAGAAGAATGGGAGTGGTATTCTGGAAAGAATGCTTATCAAGAATTACTGAAGAGATTGATTACACAGGGTTTTGCCCAGAGCAAATCATTTGAAGTAGGAGATTAAGCCATATTCTTAGGTCAGAGATAAATTAACCGTAGAAGGAGGAAGTCCTCAGAGGGCAGTTGTTGTTTCCTCCAGCAGTGTTGAGATCACGGTTACTGAAGTTTGCTCATCTTGGGCATATGGTTTAAGAGGAACTAAGAAAAGGCTCCCAACATACTGTTGCTGGCCAGGGATGGAACTGAAGTGGAAGTGTTTGTGGCTGGGTGTGTAGAATGTAGAGAGGCAGATTAGTCTCTTCGTACTAATAATATCCAATGGTTCCCGGTTGAGTTTCCTAAACTGCCATCAGAAAAAGTGGGAATGGATTTAATTGGACCACTGTTTAAACTAAGTGAAAAGTTGAGGTTTGCAATAAGGACATTTGATTGTTACTCCAAATAGGCAGAATATAAGTTTCTGAAACGCCTTAGCTCTTGTTGCATTGTAGAGTTGTCGAGGGAGTTATTTCAGAGGGATTTTATGGTGACAGATAAAGGAGTGCAACTCAAATCGCAGTACATGGAAAATGTTCTTTCTTCTTTTGGTATCTCACACATCTTTCAGTGACTCTATATAGTCCTTAGGGTAATGGAATGGTAGAGAGGTTAATTCGAATATTGAAGGAAACCATCCAGTTAGCATTTTCATCTTGATTGAATGTACCTGAAATTGTGTCCAACAGGTTGTGGAGTTACCATTATACGCCTCATTATACCACAGAAGTTGACCCTCTCCTGTTATTAAGGAGGTCATCCTCAAATAAACTTTCTCTAGGTTGGGTTCTGGAGAAGACAGATGTGTGAAACAGATTTTCCTGTGTAATTGATGTGTGCCAAAGAGTGAGTGAAGCACACGTCAGAAGCAGATATGATGACCTGAATAAGGTTAAAGAGGTACATTTTCAGTTTGAAGATGTGGTGAAGAGGAAGAGGCTTCCAGGATCAAGGGTGTGTTCCTCAACATTTTATCCTAGCATGCATACTGTTCAGGTCCCTAGGCATTCAATTTTGGTGGAAAATGGAAAGTGTTGGAGTAAGAGAAGTGCAGCCAAAGTTAATGGTAGAGTGCAGAAGAGTTCCACCAGCTCATTGACACCAAATCAAAAGTTAGGAGTGAGTGCAACAATTTGGTATTTGATAAAGTTAATCAAATAACCTTTATTCGGATATTGCATTATCCATAAAAGTACACACATAATTACGTACATGATCAAGATTACAATAAGGTAACAATACTGCGTTTTCCTTGATAAAAACAATGACAGAAAGGGTGCAAGATATCATTAATGTCCGGGTCCACAAATTCATGTCTGTTTCTATGGCTTTCTCAAATAAAATGTACATGTACAGGAATCACCATTAAACTAGCAGCAATATATACATAGAACATATGTTTAGCAGCATTATTTTAGGCACAAATTTTATAAAGTGCATAGGGCAAAAATCCTAGTTAATAGACTTGATTTGATAACGTCTATGAACTGAGTAGGTGGATCTTTCAAGATGGAATATGAACGAAAGGACTGACTATGCTATTCATAAATCTATGGCCAGAGATCTTACCTGCTCTATCTCTTATGTGAGGAGTTCTCTGCCAAAGTGCAGTAACTCTGCATGAGTACAGCTCTGTTCCAGGAGTAAATAGGGGTGTGTTAGGAAGATTGGCAAAATCTGCTACTAAGTAGGTGAAGTTAAGGGGAAAAAAGATGTTTAGAGAAGGCAACACAAATACTAAAACACCCACAAAAATGTAGGCCAGCTGCTATTCACTAAAGTTACACCTACATCTACTCTATTGTACTACTGACAAAATAGACTCAAACCTATCATAAGAAGCCCTTGAGTAAGTAACATCATACATTGCAAATCACTGGTACTGCAACGTACTCTCATAGTAATCAATGGACTCAGGGAACAATGCTAGTGCCACAAAGGGGAAAATAAGTGTAAGAAAATAAATAGGTTTAATAGTTGAGGCATGTGATTACTTACCAAGAAAGAAATTCAAAATCCGGTCAGGTCCAAAGCACAAGATCAATAGATATACCTGGGTTTCTAACTAACTGAATTCTGCTGCTGGAGTGGGAGTGGGAATCGAACCCTGATCTTTTAAATCTCTTCCACCGACGCCGCCATCTTTGGGACAGACGCGGTCTAGTTGTTTTTCCAATGCTGGCTGCAAAACTGGATGCTGCGCAAGTGCGCAGCGGTTGCGCCGCTGGCGCGCTGAAGGCGCGCCTAAGGCAAGCCCATCTGCGCCCTTCAGCGTCCGGGAGGCGGCCGGCGCCGGAGTTTCTGTTGGTTTATCTCCGGAGCGGCCTATAATTATCAAATACGACAGAGAGAACCTATTCAACATTGGTAGGTGTATGAGATGCAAGCCCCACTTCCCCGTTCCGTTGAGTGAGGTCGCCACCTGCAAGGATTGTAATTGACAGGTCTCCCATGCCCTAGGGAATTGTAGTGAGACACCGACTCCAGCGACTAACAAAGCCCAACTGGGAGGGGGCGGTATGCACCTACAGGGGTCATTGCTTAATGCACACTCTGGTAAAAAACATGAGCTACAACTTCATGAACTACTAGTGGACTCTAGCCCTGACATGATGTCTTTAACAGAAACATGGTTGACTGAGACCTCTAACCCCACTATTGCAGGCGCGATCCCCTCAGGTTACCAGATTCTGAGGAAAGACCACCGCGAAGGGAGGGGCGGGAGTGTGGCGTTAATTTATAAAAGCACCCTCAGCTGTGTACTTTTAGTCCTTACAGAGATTGAGGGGGCTGAGTCTATGGGCTTCCTCTAAACTATCTCAGCCATCAGTCCATAGCTGGGGTGGTTATTTACCGCCCGCCAGGGCCTGCAGGGAATTTTTGGGAGGCGTATAGCCACATTATTTCTCCCTTAGCTGCTAAATATAGTCACTGCCTGGTCCTTGGCGACTTCAATTTACATATGGTTAATCTTTTGGAACCTGAGGCCCTCAAGCTGCGTGAATCCCTTGACATACTAAATTTGATTCCTTTTGTCCACCTCCCTACTCACGATAAGGGCCATACATTGGACCAGATTTTCTCTTCCAAATTGATAGAACTGGAGGCCCCTCTCCCCCTTATCTGGTCTGACCACTGCCTGATAAATTTCAGAGTCCCCAGGGAACTGAATAGGTCTTGATCTCAGAAAAAGGTCAGTGCCAGCAGTTTTAGGCCTTTTAAGCTGATCACTCCGAGGAGATGCTTTGCAATCCCACCCTATTCCTACTTGTGGGATTCTTGAAAGAGATGTGCACTCCTTGGAGCAATGGCTGTTACTTAGAACATCTGAACTTGCCCCCCCTACTTTGAGGGTGGCTAAGGTGAATCACGCTTCTGCCCCTTGGTATACGGAAGCTCTAAGGAAAAGTAAAAGTGTATGTAAACGCTTAGAAAGAATATGGCAAGCAAATTACATGGTCTACGACAAATCTATTTTTAAAGCGGCCCTTAGAGACCATTACCAGAAAGTTCACAAGGGTAAGAAACTCTTCTTCTCCATGGAAATCGACCAGGCTAGCAATAAAAGTAGAGAACTCTATAACATTGTCCAAAAAAATTCATTGCCTGCAGCTATTAGAAGCACGTTTGCACCAACTAGTGAATGGACTAATATGATGGCCTCTTTTTTCCACGATAAAATTGGGGAAATACAGGACTCTTTTAAAATGCAGCCATTGGTTCCAACAGCATATCTAGATTTCTCTAGTGTTGCGGTAAGCTCAGAATTCTCCCTTATGCAGTTCCCCGTCATCTCTATTGGCCAATCTTTAGCTCTCATGAAATCCTTGAAGTCAGGCTCTCCTGCCGACCCCTGTCCCGCCAAGGTGCTGTCGGCAATTGCAGAGGTGATTAATCCTACTGTGAATCAGATCCTAAACAACGCCTTGCGGGAGGGATGTAAGTCTCCTTGCTGGAAACACGCCAGAATTCTTCCATTGTTAAAAATACCTACGGCCGATCCTGAGGTAGCGGGTAACTATCGACCTATATCCCTGCTTCCTTTTTTCTCCAAGGTCTTGGAGAAATATGTTAAATCCATTTTAACTGACTACATTGAGACCAATCATCTTTTGCACCCAAGTCAGTCAGGTTTCAGGGCAAACTTTAGTACTGAATCAGCCTTTTAGAAGTGACTGAAACTATAAAAGCCACGCTAGATACGGGAGGCAACACGGTCTTGGTACTGCTGGATCTCTCCATGGCTTTTGAAACCGTGCCCCACAATAGACTGGTGCAAAGATTGATGGAGGGTGGTGTCTGTGGCACAGCCTTGAGCTAGATCAGGTAATTTCTCAGTAACCGTCTCCAAAATATATGGTCCCTCCTTTCTCTACTGTTATTCCTCCCACGAATGTTGGGGTCCCGCAGGGCTCTATTTTGAGCCCTACCCTGTTCAATTTATATAAGGCCCCCATCGCCCTTCTTGCTGTCAACATGGGGCTCAGATCGTATCATATGCAGACGATACTCAGCTGTTGTTCACTTGTGAGAAGGGTGCTGAGTTTGATGGTCATGCAATAAATGCATGTCTCTCAGAAGTTTTCTTGTGGCTGAAAGATAATCAAACGAAATGCCACCCTGAGAAGTCTGAGATTATCTTTTTCGGCAATAGCCCATGTGAGGCATGGCATAACTGGTGGCCGCAGGATTTATCACCCCCCGCAGTTTGTCCGTGACCATGGTTAAAAACCTCAGAGTCAGACTAGATGCCATGCTCTCTATGAAGTCCCAGATCCAATCTGTAGCCGGGACTTGTTTCGGGATCTTAAGAATGGCGAGGAACTTTCTGCCCCTGCTTTCTGTCCCTCACAGAGAAACCATTGTCCAAGCATTGGTAATCTCGAGACTGGACTATGCCAACTCTTTGTACTTGGGACTTCCCAGTTACTTAATTGCTCGTTTGCAGGTGATTCAAAATATGGCTGCTAGGGCCATCTTCCTGGCAGGCCCTAGGACTCATATGTCCCCTCTTTTGTCATCCCTGCATTGGCTTCCTGTTCAGAAAAGAATTAATTTTAATGCTTTGATTTTGGTTTTTAAGGCTTTTATTCAGATTGGAGCCCCTTATCTTAGACAAAGATTTCCCCATTACATTCCCCAACGTACTCTGAGGTCCTCTACTCAACTCCTGATTCCTGGTCCTAAAGTTTCACTTGCTCGGGTCGGAGGTCAATCCTTCCAAGTGGGCGCCTCCCGCCTATGGAACAACCTTCCCTTGGCCCTCCGACAGGTTCATGACCTGCTCACCTTTAAGAAAAAGCTCAAGACCTGGCTTTTCCAACTTTAATCTGTTTTGCTGGTTCCGCCTTAGGTGCTCTTTTCTGCGGTTGTTATGTGTGGTTTTTTGGGGGTTTTTTGCTCAGCCCCCGGACACTCCTGGGAGTAGCTGTGCACTTTATAAATACCATATTAACATAACATAACATAACATAACATAACATTCCTGGGTAGCTATGGCATACAGTAGACATATTTAGATGCAGCTAGTCTTGTAGACAGGACTGGACTGAAAGGAGGACATGTGCCCTTCAAGGAGCTGCTTTGAAGTCACGCCCACATCAAAAGAACTTTTAGGTATAAGTACTGGGTCCTTGACCCCCTAAAATCATACACTACTGGACTTGTAACTGAAGCTCTGCTAGAAGAGCTGCTGGGCTGCTTAAAGGACTCAACTGGCCCATTGATCTGGAAGGCCTGCTTTTCTACTTGTTGCCCTGCTGCATGTTGCTCTCTGACTTTGCTGAAGGAGAGCCAGACTTTACCTTCACTCGAAGTGTACTCCAAGGGCATGTTGGCTTGCCTCCAGTTGTTTATGACTCAGGGGTTTCAAAGTCTCTACCCATGCTCCTGTGCCTGGCTCACTGGAAGTACTTGCAACATGGACTAAGACGCATCTCCAATCTGCATTTAGCAGAACCAGCGCATTAACCCGGTTGCAGGAGTAAAATCAGCACATCACATTGGAACCAGCACTTTACCTCCCGAGATCAACCCATCAGACAGCGTATCGCCGCTGCTGAAGCTTGGAGAGATCAACACATCCCCTCGACTGCGTGGTGAAACCCAGCACATCACTCAACGTCTCTCGACTACAGCACCTGTCTACGGAACCGATGAATCACTATCAGCACATGAAGAAAATAGACGCATCCTCAACTTGGAGGACCTGCATTGACACATCTCGCTGTTGCGACTAGGAAAGGTACTTTGTTTACTAGGACATGAATGGGGTCTGTAGCTGGCCAGCACTCCATCACGATCAGCTGGAACTTTGACATTGCTCTGGTCCAGCGTGACCTCCAGTAACCCCCTAAAGCTCTATCTGCTTCTAAGTGCTATTTTTCGCTTATTATTTTGTAATTCAATATCTCAACTACAATCCATTAGATTTTTGTTGTTTTCGTCTTGTTTTGTTCAGAATATAATAATCAATTTTTCTAAACATGCATGAAGTCTTTTTGTGGTGTATTCATTGTGTTACTTTGTGTGTTTGTGTGCGTGCGTGTGTGTGTGTTGCACAAATCTTTACACATTGCCTCTTTAGATAAGCCTTACTGCTCTTTGCCAAGATACCAGAGAGTGAGCACAGGGTATATTTTAATGTGAACTGTCCTCGCCCTGACTAGAGTGGTGGTTCCTGCCTGGTCTGGGCGCATACCTCAGCCAACCAGGAATCCCAGTTCCAACTCTTCAATAGTATGTTATGTATTCAAAAATGATTTTGTGAAAAGGCTGCAAGTTTGGGATATTCTTGTGGAATCATCAGGAAGGTTTTTTGCAGCAGTTATTATAGTAAAATATTGGGACAGCACAGCACATATTTTCCAGAATTGTGGCGTATTATAGTCCAGTGATTGGATAGAGTGGCACTGTTCTGGCCCAATCAATAGGAAACTATAGCACTGTGAATACACATGTTCTGAAACATTTGAGAGTTCGTACAACATGATGGTTTATTGTGGCAGGGTGATAGGGTATTTATTGTTGAGCCTTAATCAGTGGCATAGCTAGCACTCTGGCCGCCCGTGGCGGTCCCTGCGTTTGCCCCCCGCGGCGGCTGAGTGAAGAGCGGGGAGTGCTGGCAAGTTTTCTCTGTGCCGACCCCGCGGCAAGCGCATTGAGGAGGGGGGTTGACGGGGGCTTGCTGTTGCTGCCCCAAGACGGCAGGTATTAGCGGGGGGAGGCCTCTGCCCCCCAAAACTTGCGCCGTCTGGTGTGGACTGCCCCCACTAGCTATACCACTGGCCTTAATGATGTATTCTAGAAAAATAATAGGATTTGAGTTTTCAAACAAAACACGAATAGAGGCACAATCTGTGCAAATTGCCAATCAGTCAAAAACTTGTTTGATCTTAAACTTGATAGAAAGAATGTCACCGTTGCAACCACAGAGTACCCAGGGAAAGATGTTTTTCGGCATGGTGGCCTTTCCTTGTTTATTTTGCAATCTTTCTACTTTCAGGTACTTTTTGAATGCCTTCAGAAGAACATTGCACCCCAAGGAATTTCTACCTTGATGTTAAATATTGGATTCCCGATTAAATAATTTATGGAAAAAACTAAAAGCTTCTCTAAACAACCATTTTGCAGTCCTTCAATGTGCAAAACCTTCTTTAGAACAAAACAGTTTTTATTTATTTAGAATGTTATTCCAGCCCCTGAGGGTGAGCAATGCTTTGCAAGAAATGTTAATAAAAGCAAAACCAGTAAAAGAAAAAAAACAGGGCCATAAAAGGGACTGAAAATCACAATATAAGACTAAACTGAAAGAATATAAATACAATGAACATGAAATAAAACAACACTTAACACAGAGGAAAAAACTGTACAAATCTTTAAACCACATGGGACCATTGCACACCGCAATGTGACGCAATAGATAGTGGTAAATTACTTACTATTTTAGAAGCCCATATGCACAGTGCTAAATTGCATTTCTGCACTTGGAGCAATATTTTCTTAAAAGTGGCCGTTGTTTGTGCAGTTTCTGTTTGTCTCATACAATCCCAGGAAGCTATTGCATGTTCCCCAACTCGGAGCTGTATTACATGGTCATATTTCAACTTATGAATTACTCTTACAGGACTTGAATAAATGGAAGGCGGCCCAAATGATTGCCTGACTGACATATATTGTATTGATTTGATTCAAGGAGAACTTTCATTCACACTGATTTTAGAGTTGCCGTGTTCTGTCATTGTAGTTGTAATTGCATGTACATAGCACTTACTACAACTGGAAGGGAGATGAAGCTTTTTATGCCAGGTATAATGTTGCTCTGGAACCCAGGGTTAGTGGTTAGTCCAGGGTCCTTGGTTATTGTTGTTATTGGGATAAGTCTTGTGCACTCAAGCAAACCATTCCAAGCATTCACTCCAGTTTCTTTGTGATTGATAAACTTAATAGGAGTTTGTTGCGGTCATTAGTTAGGCGGTGTGTGAGCTCATGCACATGGTTGGTGGTATACAGAGATGAGCTGGAAGGGATTAGGAACTGTTAGGGTGCAGGGTGTGACTTTGAGAGGAAATGTGAGAGGTTGTGATTTTGTAAATGAGTTGTGGGCAATTTGCAGAAATACAATAATAGAGATTAAGGCCCCAGTGCCCAAGCAACTAGCAGTGTACCACCGGGTGTGCGTGCCCCAGTGCCCAAGCAACCAGCAGTTTACCTCCGAGTGTGCGTGCCCCAGTGCCCAAGCAACCAGCAGTGTACCTCCGAGTGTGCGTTCCCCAGTGTCCAAGCAACCAGCAGTGTACCTCCGAGTGTGCGTGCCCCAGTGCCGAAGCAACCAGCAGTGTACCTCTGAGTGTGCGTGCCCAAGCAACTAGCAGTGTACCTCCAAGTGTGCGTGTCCCAGTGCCCAAGCAACTAGCAGTGTACCTCCGAGTGTGCGTGCCCCAGTGCCCAAGCAACCAGCAGTTTACCTCCGAGTGTGCGTGCCCCAGTGCCCAAGCAACTAGCAGTTTACCTCCGAGTGTGCGTACCCCAGTGCCCAAGCAACCAGCAGTTTACCTCCGAGTGTGCGAGCCCCAGTGCCCAAGCAACTAGCAGTTTACTTTCGAGTATGCGTGCCCCAGTGGCCAAGCAACCAGCAGTTTACCTCCGAGTGTGCGTGCCCCAGTGCCCAAGCAACTAGCAGTTTACCTCCGAGTGTGCGTACCCCAGTGCCCAAGCAACCAGCAGTTTACCTCCGAGTGTGCGAGCCCCAGTGCCCAAGCAACTAGCAGTTTACTTTCGAGTATGCGTGCCCCAGTGGCCAAGCAACCAGCAGTTTACCTCCGAGTGTGCGTGCCCCAGTGCCCAAGCAACTAGCAGTGTGCCTCCCGGTGTCAGTGCCCCAGTGCCCAAGCAACAAGCAGTTTACCTCCGTGTGTGCGTGCCCCAGTACCCAAGCAACTAGCAGTTTAATTCCGTGTGCGTGCCCCAGTGCCCAAGCAACCAGCAGTTTACGTCCGAGTGTGCGTGCCCCAGTGCCCAAGCAACCAGCAGTGTACCTCCGAGTGTGCGTGCCCCAGTGCCGAAGCAACCAGCAGTGTACCTCCGAGTGTGCGTGCCCCAAGGCTTCTCCAGACCTCGGGAAAGTGGAGTGGCTGGGGTCAAATATGCATCAAGTGGAACATAATGATTATTCAAAATGCACCAGCACATTACGGGTGTTCCCCGGGGGCCCTGCCAAATCAGGGATTTTAGAAGGCACGGCTACACCATACATGATGCGTGAGAAGCAGTCTGCCATCTCCGAAGTTGTGCACTGTAAAACCACTGGTTTCTGAAATGCTTCTTGCATTGTGCAAGTAAGAACATCTGGCACGTGTGATTGCCCACAATCTCACGCTGATACCTTCATCCACATTTGACTTTTTATAATGCCACCTTCTATTCTGGAACTTTCACTTTGACTTTTACTTTTCACCTTATAAGAATAGATGAAGAACCCAGCAGGCGTCCTGTGAATATGCCCATAACTTACAGGCGAGAATTTTAGATAAGCACTTGGGAATCTGCATATTTCTCACATTAATATGGATACTGTGTGCAAAATCCTCGTTTTTACTGGTAACCTGGGTGGTGCATTAATACCTATATCGTATCTTTGGACAATTTTTACTGGTTGTACACTCTCGCATTGTTTAGAATTTTTTTTATTTTATTTTTAGAGTTTTATATAGCGCGACTAGACCCGAGGCATCGGGTATCAGAGCGCTTTACATAGCACCAGTTACGTTACAGAAGGACGAAATGAAATGTCGAGGCGCTAGTGTGGACTTTAATCAGCGTGATTTTTGATATTATGCATGAACTTTAAAGATATTTGGAATAGATGATGCTTCTAGGAGATTCGGATTAATACATTCAATATGCTTTAGGAACATTTCACTATTTTAATACCATAGCTCACTTGCAAGCTGCTGCAGACAGTACTGGTCATTAAAAGGCAGCTTCAGTATAATTGGCGAGAAACCTAGTTAGGGGCCAGTGAAAGGGTAGCTAGGCTTTAATGGCGACTTTTAGCTCACTGGGCAAGGATAGCTTCCACAACTCTTCTACTCGCTGCAATGCCCAGCAGTGCGGAGACGCCCCTCTCTTTTCCCTTGTCCACAGCCTCGACCACTCTCCCCTCAAACACCCCCTCCCATTATTAGAGGCGAGGCAGGAGCACAGGCTGTGGATTTGGCCATTATAATGCTGATGTCATGGGTTCTATACTGTACCAATAATGCCTTACCTCATGAATAGAGGACAAAGAACGTTCAAAATACAAGGTTGGACAGATGTGGGAAAATACCCCCCCCCCCAAAAAAAAAATAGACTTTCTTTAGACACTTTGCAATATTAACCGAAGTGTGTATTATACTATAATGTATTGTACTTAAAATGTGTATAGGATATTACTACCTATGGTGTGGCCTTGGAGTGGATTGCCTTATTGGGTGTAAAAAATGATCTCAAGTTACAGGTTTAGACCTCAGGTGAGGACTATGATGGGAGAAAGGGCATCTAATAACCAGTATTACCCCAAGGCAGAAGGACTTTATTGCTATTATTCCAAACACAGGCTGAATATTCTAACTTTAAGAAGGAGGAACAGAAACAGAAATATTTGAATGAATGCACAGATATGCATCTGCCAGCCATTAATAAAGTTCTGCCACTCCACTGTCTTTAAGGAACTATCAACATCCATATATTCAAACAGTGCCATATATCCCTGAGTCACTCCACTGTCTTCGTAGGAGCTATCCATCTTCCAGTGTTCCAATGATGCTTCCACTGTAACCAATGGGGGCTAGATCTGAGGAATAAAGTCACTGATGGTGCAGGCATGTATCCATTTAGGATCATGAAGAAGGAAAAAGCATTCAGAGCACAGTGTGAATCATGGTTGACCTTTCTTGTAAGCCTGCGTTTGCCTCAGATAAATCACCATTTCTCAACAACAAACAAGCCAGGGCATACCCTACACCTCGTCACACTGGCAGGAATGAGGCTTGACCTCTAGATGAGAACTGTCAATCTTGGTCCTTCCTCACGAATAGAAAAATATGAAGGTGAATTGAGGTTTTTCATTGCAATAATTACTAGGGTGTGCTTTGTTACTTGTGTTGTACTGAGCATGTATATGGCATGGTTCTACCACTGGCGTGGCCCTGGTTCGCGTTGCAGCTTTTCATTGAGTTTCATTGTGTCAGTTCACCGGATGCTTTTTAAGGTCTTCATTTTGCACCTGGTGTGGGATGTTGGCATTGCACTGCAAGACCTCAGACCCACAGTTCAGCGTAGCTTAATTTGCCTTCTCGCCTTTGTTACGCTTTATTGCTACTGCGCGATCCCATGAGATTTTTCCATCCCATCCATTGGGCGGAAATTAACTTCTTAATGCAGTTTCAAGTATTAGGCCCAATCCTATTAGCATTTACTGCTGACATTTGGTTTGTGTGACAGCTTTACAGCTCTGCTTTACTCCCGCAGAATTACCATATGCCGCGCTCATATCTCAGACTATTAAACGGTGTGAGACAGCCCAGCGGAGACGTCCTCCAGGTCGCTGCTCCCATAAATATTTATTTGCTGGCCTTTGCCACCTGCCATACACAAATCCAATTTACTCTTTACAATGATCTCCATTTTCTCCTAAGTAGGCAATTTCTTGCAATCGTTATTAGGAAGCACACAGCCCGAACAGAAAGTCCCATGAATGAACGCCTTGCATAACTTTATGGCAATTTTTGGACCTGCAAAAAATTACAGCAAAAAGATGCTACTCTCACTCTGCCAGCATTACCGCCTGCATAAGGAACCTTTTAAAAAAGTATGTAGGATGATATATATAGTTTGGTTTAGATGTTTCCTTTGTGGATCAACATGGGTCTCTCATGCTCTCTTTGGTGAACACAAGTCCTGCCTCTGCAACCCCACAGAATCTTAGTATGTGGTCTTTGTGCTGTTTTTTTGGGTTTTTTTGCCGACATTTCGCGCCTGCACTGCAGCAGCTAATTAAACAGCGCTGCAATTGGAGGTGGTGAAATCCCTGTGGCAGGTTCAGGAAGGGATTTGGGAAGCTGGGGAATTGGGAGTAGGGGGGGAGGCACCACTGTAAAAAAACAAATATCAATCGCGGGGGGGGCAACAACTGGTGTTGAGATTGTGTCGGTCTTTGCCCTGTTGTGAAATGCCCATGAAGAACTGAAATCTTCATTCTCAGGGGTCTCACTAATACAAAAGAACTTGGCACAGAAGCTGAAAATATTAAAAGACATCTTTATTAAATTTAATAAGTGACGCCACGTCACACAGAAGCCGTAGCAAGTGAATGAGGTAGTCTAAAGAATACAGAACACAGAGGTCTTTTATATGCTTAGGATTTACAAACTCAGCATACAAGAAAGGGGCAGTCCTAGCTTCTGCAAGCATACAAAATACCTAATATGGACATACAAGATCTGCAAAATATTAGCCAATAGAAAATCATCATGTAACCAGAATGTCCCCCTTATGTCGTGTTTCTGTCCAACCCATAAGTTAATTAACTACAGCACTTATAGGTCAATCAGTAATGGCAGAACATGTCTGTAAGCAGTTAGGCCAGCTAGGGTCTGAGATTGCTTTCAAAGCAAGCAAGTTTTGGACGTTGCAGTCCAAAGGGCAGAAACACTTCATGAATAGAGCAGTCTGTGTAAAGGCAACACAAATTCATGACAAATGTAAGATGGAGTCAAAATTAAAGAACCTCAGACCTCCCTTTTGCCATTACACAGGCAAATCCTAAAATTATTTTGCAAACATTATGTATTTCAGTGACTATTGACAATGCCAATAAAACAATAAGAATCAGTCTCCAAACACCAATACTATACAATTGCACGGGAAATACCCAGAGTCCGTCAAAGCCTCTTCTTGCAGGCTTCTATTGTCCATCAAATCCTGTTTCTGTTGTTTTCTTCCTCATGGGCCTCTACATTCAGGCTTTTCATGAAAATGATGTTACTCAGTATCCGTTGGAGTGCCTTCCTGGCAAACACTCACAGCTCACTTGAAAGTCTCAATGTCTCAATGCAGTTCACCAATATTTCCTGTGCTGCAGGCACTACAGATAGTGTGCTCTTCATTGATCAAGGGCACAGATCATCTCATGCAGACCCAAGTACTATTAATCGGGGAAGAACAACAGACTGTCACTCTCAGCAACACTTTCAGGCTCCAACACTCTCTTATTCAGTGTCAGAGGATGCTCGGCTGCTCTTTCATGGGCACCATAATGTAGTGCCTTTTGCCAATCTCAAATCCTCAGGTGCACTGCACTTCCGTTGGAGCAAAGGAAAAGGGGTTGTGTGGCCAAAACTCAGGCCAAGGGGCTCAAGGGACTGCACACTGTCAGAGGTTAACGAGCACATGACAGGTGGGTGGAAAACTGAAGCCTCAAACAACAAGAATCCTTCTCTTTCGCTCTTTTGCACTGAAATTCTGGTTCTGTGGCAAAACCAGATCCTCCTTTTCTGATGTTCAACGCCTTCTGATGAAGCAAGTACAATAGTTGGAGATATCACTGATGGCACGCTGGCGATCGCTGTCTGTGTGCTGGGACTTTAGGGCCAAGGTATGTAGCCCTCATCTGTAGCTGACACTGATAGGATTGTGGGTGAGTTCCGCAGGTTATCATGATTTAATCCCGCAGAACCTAGTGACGTAGGAAATGTGACACAGTTGTTTCCTTCAATTAAGTACAAAAACAGTTCATTGTATAACAAGGGACTGCAAGCAAGTGGCCTGCAATCTTTAAAGGAGTGACCATACGTCATGGGACATTTCTGGTCTAGAACACACTATCATTCTCAAAGGTAATACAAGAACAAAGTCAATAAGCAAAACAGTGCCTCTGATTTCTTCAATTGGGTTTCCATATGAGAGCATATCCTCTACCATCTAAGGGTAGATAGATACATGGGAATTCTATCTGAATGGATGTCCTCACACATAGTGGCATTGTCTAATGGGGCAAATACATTTTTTTTCTCAATGATTACATATAGGTGTTCCTAAATTCCTTATCTAGAGCACCTCAAAAGAGAGATCACATCATACATATTAGCAGGGACATGTAGATACCTCCCTTTAATAATTGTGCATCAGGTGGACTATGCAATACAAAAAGCTAATGATCAAAATGTGGAAACAAAAGACAAGAACTAAAGAGTCCTGGTATTTCCATTATTTAAAATACATCTGGTCCATCAAAAATTAAAGCAGCAGAAAAAAGGAACTAAAAACCAAATTAGAATAGGCATTGAATTTGTCATATTCAAAAAAACGTAAGGTGTCTCCTATTGAGGTGGAAAACTTATCTTACTATAGTATTGAGTCAGTTAACCAGTCCGTCACTACCCTAACAGTCAGACTGGGAAACATCAGAGTAGGCCTTAAAGAAATTTTTTGAAAACCAGACTGGTCATACAAAAGGGAATTATACATAATATGGGGTCTCTGGTACATTACTGCAGTCTGGAAGTGTGAACCTGAGCAATACACCAACTGTTGAAAGGGATTTGGAAAAGGGAAATGGGACTAGGTAAAATGCCATACACTACTTAGGAACCAGAACAAAACTGACTAATGTAATATAGAAATTAGGTCACCATGTACAAGAGTCACAAATCTATAATTTATCCTTACGTCCAATCAGGATACATAAATTTTAGGACTGCCTGTTCCTTTAAGGGAAGAGGACAGTATCGTGACTAATTGCAGATGACACACTTTAATTCTGTATATCTCTTTTTTATTTTCCTTCAAATACCATTAAAGCCAAATTTGACATACACAGGTGAAGTGTTGTCTTGTTTATCTGTGAAATTTAGTGTCAGAGCAAATCTACCCAACTGTTGTGGTAAACTTGTAATAGTATAAAAAAGGAGCAACATGAAACAAAAACATGCATTAAAAAACACACACACAAAACGCACATATCAAGCCATCAGATATACTTACGTATATCAAGCACAAAAAGCATAGACAAAACAATAGCATATGTAAATAAGCGGTGACACACAACACTATTGTATGCACTTTTATGCACTGTGAACCTGCAGCTCAAAACAGAATATTCAGGCCTGCTTAATTTGTCAGGCTTAAAAACCTCACCCTCCTTTTGACAGCAGATCACCAGTTAGTGGATATTTGGCTGTCAAACACCACTAACTGTGTCGCTTCTGACACACAGGACCAGCAGGAACAATTCATAAAAGGATCAAATTCAAAAATATGTAAAACGCACGAACATTTCTGCACATAACACACAAAATATCAACTGTAACAACCATCTTTTGAAAACATGCTAAACCTTTTTAACTTTCCAAAAACTGTTTCACAGACACTCTGCGTGTCCCGTGCGCCAACACCCTTTGAGGTCCTGCTTTTCCAAGCAATAATTTCTCCATCTCTTTACACTTACTCCTAACTCCCACCTCACTCTAAGGCTGAAAAAGACAAAAAAACCTTCCCAACTCTTTCTAACCTGCAATAACCAACCCTATTTAAAAACACATGATATTTATATTACTCCTGTTAGGGGCTACAATTTATTTCTATACTTAGATTAATAAAACAGTTACTGTGACTAATTCGCAGAACATAACACACATACCAGTTTTTTAGAACAAATGCTTGTTTGCAATGGTACTCATTTCATCTACCTTAAAATGATGAAGGTCTCAGTTAGGTCCAGCAAAAGGTAAAACCTTCCACCCTAATATTAAACTCAAACCTCTGCACCAGGCACATTGACTCCCTGACCTATTTAAAAGGAAACCCAAATGGGAACAACCTGCACATTTGTATTATACCTAAATGTATGCATTTACTGAAGCCTAAAGCACTTTTAAAGCTATTGTAAATGGCAAAAATGCCCAAATTTTACCCAAATTCGACTTTGAAATTTGGGGGCACTTAAAAAATAAATATCCTATAATAATGTTACATATTAATCATCCTCAGAATGTTCTTTACAAATTGCAGAGATTGAACATTAAACATATCTCTTGCAAATCCTGAGAAAAATGAGTTTTTGACGCCTGGGTCAAGTGAAAATCTATATGCTAATGTCCTTATTATGCAGTATACCATACCTTAAATTCAATTATAATGCTAGGAGGTCACAGTATAAGTATTAAGCTTCATGAATAGTAAAAAACGAATTTTGTAGCACTTATTTTTATAACCCAATCAGTTTTGATGATTCCACATATTAAGGCTCTGTAATTCCTTGAATCTGACTTCATTTTTGCCATGTAGGCCTGCAAAGAACAAAGTGGCCTGACCTCCCCAGGTCATTTACACATTAACCAGTTTAAACTGTAAGAAACTAACTTTCGTCACCCGAAACTGCCCTGCAAAGCCAATTTCCCTGATTGATCTTTATCTGAGATTGCCAATCAATGTTCAAGACATCGTTAACTTTTTAGTTTCCGTGGACTTGCTCTATCTTGTTTCAGCATCTTTTACGGTTTCTTTCTTTTTAACTGTTTCTTCATTACATGGGTTAATTATTATTTAGCAACTGAGCCAAGAATATACTTACAGAAATGCTTAAAGAAAGGAAAACCCTTAATTAAAATGTCTTCCTATAATACAAAATAATGAACCTTAGTTTTGAAACCTTTTTAAAACAACATTCTGAAATGCAACGTTTTCACCTGTGCGACTGAGGGGAAAATCCTGGCTGAATAAAAATTCCTGTTTATTCAGCTTGTCTCCAAGTGCTTGTAACAAGCTGGCAGTCTTTTTCAAACTAAAACATATCAATGCGTGTTCTATATTATTTTGAGTTCAGCAGGAATTTACTTCAGCTGATCTGTTTGCCTGTTAATACCTAACACAATGTATCTAAGGAAAATGCTGTAGGTTTATTTATTTTTTTGCAAAACACCCAATTTCGTTTTTTGGGGGCTTTTTATTCCTAGTGAATGTGAATTTACATTTTAGTTTTTAAACATTTAGACATTTTGCTTAATAGACTGAAAACATCAAAAAGAAACACAAACACACATTTGAGCTCATTTCAGACAAACAGAAAGGGGTCAAACACTCAGGACACACAATACGGCGCGCTTTTAGCCATGCATTTCGTGAATAGCGCCAACGCTATGTACTTACAGAAATTGCACTAATGGGAAAACCACATAGACATTCAAACACACATTTAACCCACAAACCAATCCTCAGGACAGAAATAATCCCACAGACTGTACTTAAACCAAACCATTTGTAAATACTAGTTGTAAGTCATATTTACAAGAAACGCTTCTCAATTGTGTTCCAAAAGACTGCAAAAACAGCCCAACAGACTGATGTATGTCCAAGAAGCAAAAGCACACTCAATTCACTGGCTTTGGCTAGCAGAACACCACACAAAATCGCTCTGCATATCTTCACTCATAAAACTGCGCAGAACAAAGGATGCTTGTATGTATTATGTCCATATTTTAATTCCCTGGGGATACAAAATCACCAAGGAAGAAATATGTTTGTAAATCTAAACCTATTTAGATATTCCCTCTAGGGAAGCCGGCTAATTTACTTCACATCGCAACATGGTACCGTCCAAATATAAAGCAACACATTCTCATGTGAGCTTTCAAACAGGCATGCCCAGAATATTGCAAAATATACAATATTATAATCAAAATAGTGCTTAATGTACTTTTCGTACGTGCACCGTTCAACTAAACCAAATAGAGAAAATTCTCCTCATTACCTGTCTACACAAATTGCAATTTGCATATACAAACCTATACAAATCCAAAAGTTGGCCAACACAAATTCCAAAGTTCCAAAGCTACAGTCCCAAATCTGCTAAGATTAGGCATCTTATAGCTCACTAATCTAGCTTCAAACTTCAAGGGGTTATCTCTACCAATACACTCGCAAATATACGAGCCCCTCGGCTTTGGTAATTTGCAATAACCAAATCAAAAACCAAGAAACCAAACCCCTCGGCTTTGGTAATTGCAATAACCAAATCAAAACCAAGAAACCGAACAAAGTTGTGGGAGCGACCCAATTGTACTTCTTATTTTTACTAATCAAAAGGTTATCCAAATTCTAACTGTCAAGTTCTAAATTACCTAACGGTCTCTTTGGTTTTTTTTTAATACTCACGCCAAAAAGGGTTCTCAGTCAGGAGTGACATCATGTGGAGGATCAAAATCAGGAAGAGCAGAAATACACTGGGCTGCAGAGACGAAGAATCCCCAGAATCCCTCTGCACAGAGTACCCTCTTAGTAGAATCCTGTCTTGTCTTCCTCAGTAGCTTTCTGTCTCCTGACAAGATCACTCCCACAGAAAGTCACTTCTCTGATGAAGCCCGCGTTGGCCGCGCCATCTGAAGAACTGAAATCTTCATTCTCAGGGGTCTCACTAATACAAAAGAACTTGGCACAGAAGCTGAAAATATTAAAAGACATCTTTATTAAATTTAATAAGTGAGGCCACGTCACACAGAAGCCGTAGCAAGTGAATGAGGTAGTCTAAAGAATACAGAACACAGAGTTCTTTTATATGCTTAGGATTTACAAACTCAGCATACAAGAAAGGGGCAGTCCTAGCTTCTGCAAGCATACAAAATACCTAATTTGGACATACAAGATCTGCAAAATATTAGCCAATAGAAAAACATCATGTAACCAGAATGTCCCCCTTATGTCGTGTTTCTGCCCAACCCATAAGTTAATTAACTACAGCACTTATAGGTCAATCAGTAATGGCAGAACATGTCTGTATGCAGTTTAGCCAGCTAGTGTCTGAGATTGCTTTCAAAGCAAGGACAGAGGGGGGTTTTCTACACGTTGCAGTCCAAAGGGCAGAAACACTTCATGAATAGAGCAGTCTGTGTAAAGGCAACACAAATTCATGACAAATGTAAGATGGAGTCAAAATTAAAGAACCTCACCCACAAATGGAGAATCTCACCTTTCAAAATCAGTTTCTGTTTCTATTGGAAGAAAAGATGGCTGAGTTTGTTGGGTACCAGCCATGTCCTGTATGAATCAGACTGCAATCTGTTTATCTCTTATGGTATGCCCTCACTATATTCTATGCGCTACATCATGTGACAACATTACACCCACTACATAGACCTAACCACTACATCATACAGTAACTGTAGGTGAAAGTAGGAATAGTAATTGTACACTTACTTCACACAGTAAGTATAGGTTGACGTAAATATAGTAATTATATATTAGTTTGTGATGTTGTGAAAACCAGTGTAGTGCATGCAATATTATTGCAGGTCGAGATTTACCTACTCAGTACAGTATAATACAACTATCTGTTAACCCCTTCCCTGCGGCGCAAATTTCGCTGCGGTGAGGTGATTGAATTAGGGGGCGAAACCCCTTGCGTGCTTAGGACGGCCCCCAGCCGTCCTAAATCACGCTGGGTGTGTGTGCAGGACGGCCAGGGGCCATCTGAATTCCGCCCACTAATTAATTTTCCAGCGCAGGTGCGGAATTCACGCCGCGCTGGGGAATCGGCGGCGTTCGGAAGGACCCCAACCGGGGGCCGTTCTGAGCATGCGAGTGGTTAAGAGATGTTTTTCCAGTGTTACTAATATTGTTTTCCTGTAGGATACTAAGGGCCCGAGTTAGATTTTTGCAGATGGATTAATCAATCACAACAGTGACAGATATCCTGTCCACAGAAATATAAATCCCATAGGATATTATGGGATTTATATTTCGGCGGACGGGATATCCGTCACCGTTATGACAGAGTAACCCATCCACTGAAATCCAAATCAGGACCTAAGGCCTGATTATGAATTTGCCGGTCTTGCAGCGGGCCGCCACACCAGCCCCCACTGCAAGACCACCAAACCCGGAGTCAGACTGCCTGCCGTTTTACGAGTTAATCCTGTGCAGGCAGCCCTGCTGTGTCGGTTACACAGTGGTGCCTGTCTAAGGAACATAGGTGCGCTTTAGACATTCACCACTGTGAGACCGCGCAGACCATTGTGGCGCGGAATAAAATGCACAATGTTAAACATTTCTTTCCATTCAGGAACGGGGGGAAAAATTGAGTGGGTCACAAAATGTGCCCCCCTGGATGCACAGCCCTGTTAGGGCCCCCTGAGTTTCCTCACCCTCACCCTGTTCATGACTGGCTCACAGCCATGAAAAGGAGGGCAGTCAGGAAACTCATAAAATGCTTTGCTGTGCCACAGCGGCACCGCCAGCATATTGCAGCCTTAGGTTGCAGCGGTCCTGTAATACGGCGGCCGGATTGCCAATGTGGCGGTGCTCGGACCGCCACCACTGCTACAGCGGTCCGTAATAATCAGCCCCTTAGTCTTTCTAGCAAGCACACAGCTTTGTGATGTGCACACAAAGGACCTTCAAGTACTTTTTTTAATTTTTTATAGCCTATAGCGAAAAAGTTTGAAGAATAATATAAACAAGAATTTGCAATGCAATAGGTCTCGCATTAGGACATTTTGAGCTATTGGTATTGTAAATGACAATTTTTTTATTTCTGTGTTGGTTTTGAAAATAGCTAAATTAATAGCTTTGTCATTTACAATGCCAATAGTTATAACTTTCGCAAATGTGACACCTATAGCATTTGTAATGCAATATGTGTTGTATTTACGTGACTTAGATGTATTGCTATTACAAATAACAATGGCTTTTAATTTTTTTAAATAATTAATACTTAAATAAAAGTTATTGTAATTTATAATAGCAATAGCTTAAACTTCTGTAAATGACTTTTGTGAAGATTGTGTTAAGTGTATTTTATTGTGACGAAAATCCAAGAGCAAGCACACAGCTTTGTGATGTGCACACAAAGGACCTTCAAGTACTTTTTTTAATTTTTTATAGCCTATAGCGAAAAAGTTTGAAGAATAATATAAACAAGCATTTGCAATGCAATAGGTCTCGCATTAGGAAATTTTGAGCTATTGGTATTGTAAATGACAATTTTTTTATTTCTGTGTTGGTTTTGAAAATAGCTAAATTAATAGCTTTGTCATTTACAATGCCAATAGTTATAACTTTCGCAAATGTGACACCTATAGCATTTGTAATGCAATATGTGTTGTATTTACGTGACTTAGATGTATTGCTATTACAAATAACAATGGCTTTTAATTTTTTTAAATAATTAATACTTAAATAAAAGTTATTGTAATTTATAATAGCAATAGCTTAAACTTCTGTAAATGACTTTTGTGAAGATTGTGTTAAGTGTATTTTATTGTGACGAAAATCCAAGAACAGAAGTGAAATATTAACATCTTTTTGTGACATTTGTAATAACGTTTGAGACATTGAGAGAACATATTTGAACTAGTTGTTGTTGAATGGTTGCACAGATTGATGCTGTGGTGCCCCTGAGTGATGCTGTGGTGGTGCTGAGTGATGCTGTGGTGATGTGATAGAGTGAGTGTGATAGAGAGATAGAGTGAGTGCGATAGAGAGATAGAGTGAGGGCGATAGAGAGATAGAGTGAGGGCGATAGAGAGATAGAGTGAGGGCGATTGAGAGATAGAGTGAGGGCGATTGAGAGATAGAGTGAGGGCGATAGAGAGATAGAGTAAGGGCGATAGAGAGATAGAGTAAGGGCGATAGAGAGATAGAGTGAGGGCGATAGATAGATAGAGTGAGGGCGATAGATAGATAGAGTGAGAGCAATAGATAGATAGAGTGAGGGCGATAGATAGATAGAGTGAGGGCGATAGATAGATAGAGTGAGGGCGTTAGATAGACAGAGGGCGATAGATAGATAGAGTGAGGGCGATAGATAGAGTGAGGGTGATAGATAGATAGAGTGAGGGCGCTAGATAGATAGATAGATAGATAGATAGATAGATAGATAGATAGATAGATAGATAGATAGATAGATAGATAGATAGATAGATAGATAGATAGAGTGAGGGCGATAGATAGATAGATAGATAGATAGATAGATAGATAGATAGATAGATAGATAGATAGATAGATAGATAGATAGATAGATAGAGTGAGGGCGATAGATAGATAGATAGAGTGAGGGCGATAGATAGATAGATAGATAGATAGAGTGAGGGCGATAGATAGAGAGATAGAGTGAGTGCAATAGATAGATATATTGTTGTGTGTGTGGTTGTGTGTAGTTGTGTGTGGGGTTGTGTGTTGTGTTTGGGGTTGTGTGTGTGGTTGTGTGGCTGAGTGTGGTTGTGTGCTTGTTGTGTGTGTAGTTGTGTGTGTGGGGGGGTGTTGTGTGTGTGGGGTTGTGTGTGTGGGTGTTGTGTGTGTGGGGTTGTGTGTGTGGGGTCGTGTGTGTGGGGTCGTGTGTGTGGGGTTGTGTGTGTGTGGGGGTGGGGGTGTGTGTGGGGGGGTTGTGTGTGTGGGGGGTTGTGTGTGTGGGGGGATGTGTGTGTGGGGGGGGTTGTGTGTGTGTGTGTGTGTGGGGTTGTGTGTGTGGGGTTGTGTGTGTGGGGGGGATTGTGTGTGTGTGTGGGGTTTTGTGTGTGTGTGTGTGGGGTTGTCTGTGTGTTTGTGGGGTTGTGTGTGTGTGGGGTTGTGTGTGTGGGGGGTTGTGTGTGGGGGGTTGTGTGTGTGGGGGTTGTGTGTGTGGGGGGTTGTGTGTGTTGGGGGTTGTGTGTGGGGGGGTTGTGAGTGTGGGGGATTGTGTGTGTGGGGGGTTGTGTGTGTGTTGGGAGGTGTGGGTGGTTGTGTGTGTGTGTGGGGGGGGGGGTTGTGTGTGGGGGGGTTGTGTGTGGGTGTGTGTGGGGTGCTGTGGGTGTGTGTGGGGTTGTGTGTGGGGTGGTGTGTGTGGCTTAGCGAGACCTAAAAAACTGTAATCTCAAGAGTTCAAGACATGCGGGAGACTAAAACAGTCAAAATTAGTCTCCATTCCGATATCATTACGGATTCTAAATGGTTCTATATTAAAATGTACTGTGCGATTTTGCACCAAAACCAAAGTAGAATGATACAAGCATTTACAATGCAATAGATCTCACAGTGACATTGTTTTGAGTAAATGCCCTTGTTTTTTATATTGTTTATGTTAAATTAAAATGATTGTAATGTAAAATGCAAATAGTGTTAACATTTGTAAATGGAAACGTTATTAATTGCATTTATAAGAGTGCGAGCAATTGGCTTTGTAAATGTTAATGGCTTGTGTCAATGTGAGTTTTGTTAAGCAAAATAAATATAATGTATTTGTAATGCGAATAGGATAAAGTTTCTGCCGGTGCTCAGCACCGGTGAGGCCCGGCCCACTTAGAGCCCTGCACCCACGCATACAACTCCCCCACTGCATTGTTGTTTCCTAGGCTGCTCCAAGATTTCGACAGCTGTGTACCGCCGTCACACAATTAACACTATCACATATACGACGTTCGCTCTGCAGAGTGGCCGGACACTCGTATCCCTGCCCGCGTGACTCATGCTTACTCCATGCCTCTGTGGCCAAGTTAGTGCATGGGAGAGTACCAGCCCCTCCCCCTGTGCTTAGAGGGTGGGGGTGGCTTATCATGATGATAACCATTAGTAGTTACATTTTTAGGGGCCAGGGGTGGGAAGTTTTGGTTCTTCTGGCGTGGGTTAGTTTCGGTGTGGTTTGGTTTTATTTCTTAAACCTAATTTCACCTTAACTTCTAATGGAACATATAGTCAGGGTCACTGAAATTGTGATTGAACGTTCGCAGCCTTTTCCGCATGATTATTGCAATAATGGACGTGCACCTCAGAATATGTTTACTTAAGAACACATACCATAGAGGGGCGGCAATAGCCGCCCATCCAGCCGCGCCTCACTGCAAACAAGCGCTAGTAACGCAGAGATGCACTGAAAACACGCAAATATTTGGAAATCTTGCAAAACCTTTGGTGCATTTCTAATGATCTTTTATTTTGTAACAAATGTCTCAAAGGAAGCCGAGCAAGAGAGCCGAAGAACAGGTGATCTGCCCGAGTTCACATCATTTGGTGAAGTAGAAAAGCCGGCATTAATACTGAAGTATACCAGACCCAGGGGCATAAACTTTACAACTATCCCACATTATCCTCCTCTGCTGTCTATTTATGGAAACAGGGTTATTTTACCTCCGATGTAGGCACACGGGAAATAAGTGTTATGCAAACTCATTCTACCGACGATAATAACCAAAAACACCTCTACTACGACCAATAAGTATGCAATAACATTACAACCACACCCTCGCTAGTACTCCTACCAATTAGACCAATACTAACAACATAGTTATTAACTGGAACAACATATGATTCACATATCCAGCTCCCTGACACAGTTCCCTCGTGTGAAGCGCTGTGAACTCCACTTTTTGTAACCGGATGCATGCACTGCAAGGATTGTTTGTACAACCGATCAGCTGTCCACAGAGACATCAATCCGGTGGGACTGGAACAACCTTTCACCCTTCCGAGGTCGATAAAACACTAGGTCCATTCATCGGGCTTCTGATGAGGGCGCCTATATTGCTTCTGGGAGGCAGCAAGACCTGCCAGGAAGTGTCACTTAGGACCCTGCTTTTAACATTACCCCTTAGTCCATTTATTCGCTACTAACACCCCACTGTGAAGCCCCCCCAAGCACAGATATACAGCCTACACACGTCACAACAAGAGCAGTGACAACAAGACGGACACGTGCCTGTGCACGAAAGTAAACCATGCAGCCTTCACTCCTCTCACTCTCGGCGCTTTAAAAAGCGCACCATTCCATTAGCTGAAGTCACAAGCTATGCAGGGGTCAAAACCCCCACCCCCTGCACATCACTTCTTCCCACCCACAAACACCGCACACGTCGAGAAAAAGGTGGTCCACAGACCACATCACTGCTTGTGAATCGGAGAAAACCTGAGCTTAAAGCCGGATTTGTTTTTTTTAAAACACTGTGATCCTGGGCAATTTACTTAATTTTCAGCGCCGCTGTTCGTGTGTGTACCAATATAATCTTTTAAACACAGCCTGTACACCAGACTAGGCGCTAAGCAACACATGCCCAGACCCTTCCCAATTACCTCCAGTCAAGGAGAGACCAACAGAGAGAGAGAGGTGGAGGGAGAGAGCACCAATGTTGGGGGCATAGAGAAAGACACAGTAACATTAACAATGGGACAGTGACACAAACTGGCCCAAGAAACAGTGAGACACACAAAAGATCAGGGAATCACAAGCATGGACGCTGGAGCGGACGGACACAGGATACAGACCTACTCCGTTGGCATGGCAAAAGCACTCGCACCCCCTCATATGTTTCCAGGAGACAAAACTGTGCATTATTTAAATTGGGACCAAAACAATGTTAGTTTATAGTTCTTCCACCAAAACCCAACCACTACTGCCAAGGCGGCGATGGGCGGTCCGGCCAGCGCTGTACGGATTCGGTTGGTGGTTCCGCCAGTTTGGGCTGCTGAACTCCAGGGAGCTGCAACAGGACGGGCTCGAATCCCGCGGTCCCGAAGCCGGACTCTGCCCCTGAACATGGGGGGTCGCAAACCAGCAATAATTGTTAATTTCCCGATGCTAAGGCTACCGGCACCGCAACCCCAGCACCACCTCCATAGACCTGAGGCAAAGAATGCTGTGGTGACCTAACCGACATTCAGTCGAGGATGGCAGCAGGGATCAGACCTTCCGCATCGGGTTGTGGCGTGAGGATCAGCGGGACAAGGAGCGGCATCAGCAAGGACTGCAGGAGCAGCAGACTTCACTTTTGCGCCTTTTTTCGAAGGCGGCTGCGAAGGACGATCGCGCGTGAAAGTGGGGCAGCGTGACCTGAGCCTCCACTCCCGCCTGTGCTACGGATCAAAGTGGTGAGCCGGGTTTCATCTCACCATTCCCGGTGGTAGTAGGGATAGAACGGGGGCAGCGTAGCAAAAGCCTTCACACCTGCCGAGCAGAACAGCAGAAGCGGGGCACTGTGGCTGCACTGCGGAGACGACAGCGCCATTAAAAATAAAAACAAGACGCGCGCGTGACGAAACCGTGGGGCGGGACTTCTGTTTCCTGCTGGAAGCCCGCGCCCACAGAGTTGCTGGCCAGGAGAGGAGCAGTGGTGACGCGGGGCTCCCATGCCCAAGGGAGAGCCCCGCGGTGGCGGCTGAAGTCCGGAGTTGCACCGATGCGGTAAGTGGGGCTTAGTTGTAGTGGGGGTGGCAGCAGGGGAGGGGGGGGTTGTGCGCGTGTGTGGGTGTAGCTGTGTGTGTGCGCGACTGAGAGAGGCATGGCTGACTTCCTGGCAATCTGGAGATGTGCACGGCTTCGGGGGGCTGGGCGTGCGCGCCCACAATGTGAAATCGACACGCGTGCCCCAGCTGTCTCCCTTGAAAGGCAACTCCACGACAATAGGTCTCGAGAGCGAGACCTAAAAACCTCAAAATGCATCATTTACCTGTATTTATTCAAATATGTCTCATGAGGATGTCTCTCATGCTTTTAGTATGATGTCACCAGTAGTTTAGATATTCAAAAACTGGAGGTAACAATTTTAGATACGTTTGTGTTTTGTTGAGGTAAGTAACATTATTGCACCAAAATTATAAATGAAGTGGCATAACATACCCTTTATATCAATGACATCTAGGAAAGTGAATTGCACATCCTTCTACTCAAATGTTGGACCAGTGCATGCTTCCTCTTAAATATTACTTGTGAAAATATGTAGCATGTTATTAAAGGGTGTTGATGGGTGCGCATAAACAACTACAAAATGAATCGTTGACAAAACAAATATGATTTTTCTAAAAGATGTTAAAAAGCTTCAGTTATAGACAAAATATAAGTACCTCATGGGCAGCTGCAGTGGAAGCTTCACCATAAAACACAGAAAAAATGCTTGGCACAGGTGGCCACAATACAAGATTCCATCACACATCTGACAGCTACAAAACATAGAAAAATGGTGCAAGTTCAATATCAACATTTTATGCATGAAGCTGAAGTTATACTCCCTTCTAAGTGCTCATGTCTGACGTGTGCCAGTTCTTACTCTTCTTGGTCTCTACTCCACCTTTCTTGTTCAGGTAACTGGCAAGGAAGCACTACTGCTCTTTGTTAGAAAGTGTGGCTTTTCACGTTGTTCCTCTAATTTTTCGGAGCTAGATTCTGCTATAATTTTGCTCCTGCACATTGAGAGGTCTCAGGGCCCTATTCACAAAGGTAAATTTACACATATAGATTTATTCTTGTGTAACTTCACTTTTAAACTTCGTAGTAACTGTAGGAGGCTGGCTTAGTATATGTTGCACATTTATTTAAGTGAAGCACCTTGCACTAATCCAGGCAACCGTTATGGTGATTTTAGTGGTGTTTGATAACCTTTTGAAAGCCCCCAAAGTTGTAGCTGTGGAGAGTAGTCTTCAGGCTTATCTTGAAGGAGTGTTAAGCAGCTTGATTTTCCAGATTAATCATGTAGTGTAGATTAAATGAAAATTAATCATACAGTGTATATATAAAAATATGTCTGTATATTACACAACACTCACTATCACATTGGTATATCTCCTACCCAGAGATATAAAAAAAAATGTAAATGTAAATGTATTGCGACTTATATAGCGCACATATCACCCGAAGGTATCAAGGCGCTTGCTTAGGGAACCCGTCCTGGTATTCCCCTGTGAGATACCCCGGCAGGGTATTCACAAGGTGAAAGCCAGGCATCCCGCCGCAAGGGGCCGTAGTGGAGATTAAGCAAGCTATTGCCCAGAGTCGCAGAGTGTGACCCCGTGAGTTGAGTAGGCACCGGAGCGAGAATTGTCGAGTCCGTGGAATTTTTGAGCCCGAGACCCGCCGAGGCGGGGAATCGAACCCTGGTCCACGGCCGATCTCAGCATCCGGGTCTGCCGCCTCTAACCACTGAGCCACGCTTCTCCACCCACACAAATACATAATAATACTTCAATTGCAATAAAGTAAGTAGCACAAAATACAGTGGTCGCCAGTGGAAGACCAAATGATATTCTTAAAAAAATGGATGCGAACTGCGACCGAAGTTGGGACTTGGGCCAGGAGACTCTGATGAGCTGGGAACACAAGGAACCACCCAAGGTAAGTACCCAGGAATCCTACGGAGGCTGTGTGCACAGGTGAAACATGTAAATGTAATGTAAATGTGTTGGACTTGTAAAGCGCACAGCTGCCCGTAAGCGTCCCGGCGCTTGCTTAGGGAACCCGTCCTGGTATTCCCCTGTGAGAAACCCCGGCAGGGTGTCCACAAGGTGAAAGCCAGGCATCCCGCCGCGAGGGGCCGTAGTGGAGATTAAGCAAGCTATTGCCCAGAGTCGCAGAGTGTGACCCCGTGAGTTGAGTAGGCACCAGAGCGAGAATTGTCGAGTCCGTGGAATTTTGAGCCTGAGACCCGCCGAGGCGGGGAATCGAACCCTGGTCCACGGTCGATCTCAGCTTCCGGGTCTGCCACCTCTAACCACTGAGCCACGCTTCTCCATCAAACATGGCTGTGTGTCCAATAGAAGTCAACAGGGAAGTTGCTGTTGCAGTTTTGGAGAAGAAGGACCCTTCCCACTGGATCCTGAAGAAACCCCGTGGAAGACAGAAGGTTGGAGAGTCACCTCACCCGTGGATACCCCATGAATCAGGATACCAACACCAGGGAAGCCGGGTGCATAAGTGCAAAGTGATGTCAGAAACCGCCGTAGGACTTCAGGAAGGATGCTGCTGGAGAAGACTGTGCAAGAGTCCAGTGGAATACAAGGGTGGATTCTTGAAGTGAAGACCCTGCAAGCAGAGGGAACAGAGTCTATGCCACTCAGAAGTGTCCAGGAGGCACGGAAGAGTAATGCCCACAGAAGTCGGATGGTACAGTGGACAGTAACCTTGTCGCTGCAGCTGTGAGGACCAGGTAATGCTGAGGAAGACCAAGAGCCGTGCACGAGCTGTCCCACATCAAAAGTTGAAAACCAGGGGTCGGTGTCCGGCGGAAGCTCAAACAAGCCTTGGCAGCTGCAACTGGCATGGAAAGCGAAGAAGGAGCAATGTTGGGACCAGCAAGGTCCAAGGAACTCACCGCAAGCAGTAGAGTTAGAACAGGCCTCGATCATGCAGGGGGGCCCACTAGAGCAGAAGAAGACCCTCAAGAGGACCCACAGGCCAAAGGCACCAGAGTTGCAAAAGGACCTCGAGCAGGTCATCAAGAAGGAAGGCCAACGGTGCAGAGATCGTGGTAAGGATGTTGTACTTGGCAGGAAGAGATGCTGGGGGCTGGAGCTTCTTGTAGCCCGAAGATCTCTGGAGTGCAGAGCCAACAAGCTTTGGCAACTGCAAGTCAACACAGTGCATAGGGGTTCGGTCCCAGCAGCTCTGACAAGGGATACTGGCCTCAAAATTGCAGAGAGGACAGGTCAGGCCTCGAGGGAGTTGCAGAGCCACCACCCATGTTGCTGAACCTTTCGAAGTCTGTGGCACATCAGGAGAAGCAGACCAGTCAGCTTCGTTTAAGTGCCTGCAGATGCAGGGGAGTGACTCCTGCAATCTGAGGGGGATCACTTCAGGTGTCCTTGATGCCCCCATGTCTGTTGAATATCATGGCTGAAGTACAGGCACAGACGTTGAAGAAGACTTGCAGAACAGCGAGACCAGGAGCAGCAGAAGTCTTCCTTGATGCAGTCTTGGTTCCAGGCAAAGTCCAGCAAAGTCCAAGTGTCCAGACGGACGAAGAGAGATGTGGTGTCCGTCTGGACTCTTGTCGCACGACGAATCTGAGGACCCACCCACAGGTAAACACCTAAAATACCCTAGGAAGGGGGTTAGGACGACTCAGGGGTCCCGCCCAGAGTAAGAGCTGGACAGAGGGAAGGATACTCCCATGTTCTTTGTCCATTTTCGCACCACAGCGGGAGCCAAGGGCTCCCTGAACTGGGATAAACTGAGTATGCAAGGAGGGCACCAAATGTGCCTTCAAAGCAGTCTAGAGGAGCTGACAGGTGCCCCCACCCAGCCCAATACGCTAAGTCCTGTCTGGGAGGTGGTCACACCTCCATGCGACAGGAAATCTATTGTTCTACACTCCCCTGCTTGAGCTTTGCTCAGCAGCAGGAGGGAAGAATGGTGACTGTGGTCAGCAGTACCACTAACTTACTGTCAGACTCTGAAAGGCTGTAACCGTGAGTACAGGGGGGTACCCGTACGGAGCCCCCAGCACATGGGCTCATACTTCCAACACTGGAATCGGGTTTGGGGCATGATTCCAACATGTTTGATACTAAACATGACCAGGTTCAGTATAGCCAGTATATAGTTAGACATCTCAGAATGACTGATGTCCACTATATGTATTAAAATGGCTGATCACACTTACATGCAGGGCCACCCTCACACTTACAACAAAGCACCCTGCCTTCAGGACTGAAATGCATGAAATAGGGGTGGCTTATAGGTTTTAAGTGTAGTGACCTCAGATATAAGGAAATTTATACCTGTCGTGAGAGGTGCAAGCAACAACTCATGCAGGCTACAATGGCAGGGCTGTAGTCACAGTCTGAGTTGTCTCTCATCAGTGGCATCTCATCGCTCCTCTCCCAATGTACTGCTGATTGTTTGATGTAATGTGTAATTGACAATCTTTTTCTGTTATATTGTTGAACTACATTGTTCCACTCCCCTTCATCTCTCCTGAAGTCTCCTCCCGCTTCCTCCCTCTGGTTATGTCTCTCCTTCTCTCCTCTCCCAATGTATTGATACTGAACTATTTTGTCTGATGCCCGATGGAGCTACCTGGTTTAGCTATAGGGGAGATGGGCCGTGGACTCCCTCCTTGGTCGTCACCTACCCAGTCGGTCTTTAGACAGACTTCTTTGCGTCTCTCCATATTGTCTCTTCCCTTTCTTCACTTTCTCACTCCCCCCACCCCCCACTACTTTTCTCTCTCCTTTCTCTCCTCTCCTAATGTATTGCTGATTGTCTGATGTAATGTGTAATTGTTGATCTTTTTCTGTTATACTGTTGAACCACATTGTTCCACTTCCTTTCGTCTCTCCTGCCCTCTCCTCCCGCATCCTCCCTTTATTTATGTCTCTCCTGCTATCCTCTCTCAATGTATTGAGACTGACTATTTTGTCTGATACCCGATGGAGCTACTTGGTTTAGCTATAGGGGAGATGGGCCGTGGATTCCCTCCTTGGTCGTCACCTACCCAGTCGGTCTTTAGACAGACTTCTTTTCGTCTCTCCTTATTGTCTCTTCCCTTTTCCTCCCTCTCTCACCTCCCCTGCCCCCTGCACTACTTCTCTCTCCTTTCTCTCCCCTTCTAATTGAATTGCCTATTTTTTTATGTATTGTGTAATGGATGAATTTGTTTTGTTACATCGTTGATTGTTGATTCTCATGTAAAGCGCTCTGATACATTCGGGTCCAGCCAGCGCTAAATAAAACTCTTTAAATAAATAAATAAATGAAATTAGTACCATATACTAGGGACTTACAGGGGTACACCAGTAGCCAATTGTGGAGATACAGAAGTACTTACCATGTCAAGTTAGGGAGAAAGCACAGTGACTGGTCCTGATTAGCAGGATCCCAGTGAGAGTAGTCAATTAAAGATACTGACTCCAGAAAAAAGTGGGGGTAACCATGAAAGCAGATCCTACTTTCCTACAGTAACGTTGCTATTTTTGGATATTCGCCATTTCCAAGTGTAAAGTTACTAAACATTATGGACTTCCATGTCCCCGCCCCATAAAATCAGGGGTTGGAGACAGATTTATGAGTGTAAAGTTGCTACCAGTAACTTTTCACATGTAGGCAGAGATCTCTGCCACCTGAGTGGAGATCTTCTTATGGTAAAGTATACTGAAAAGTAAAAACTTTTTTTTAAAGTTTACAGTAATATAGTAAAAATATTTTACTATTAAATATCAATGTAAAATAATTGTGTATATTTTTGTAAACCTGGATCAAATAATGGAAAGGCTACAACACTGCTATTGTAAATGTGTTAAAACATTTTTTTATTTAAATATATATTTTTAATATAGAATTCTTTTTTTACTGTATTTTAAAATTTCACCTACAACAAAATGTTTTTATCTACTCTATATTAAAAATTACTAAAAGTTATGTACAGAATTATTTTACACAGTTTAACTATTTTCACACAAAAAATAAGTTACATTTATTTTTAATCCTTAAATCACTTTCCAAAAATATATTAATGTATTTTTAAATTATATATATATGTGTGTGTGTGTGTGTGTGTGTGTGTGTGTGTGTGTGTGTGTGTGTGTATGTGTGTCCAAGCCAAGATCAATCCCTACAAGAAAAGACCAGAGCACACGCAGGTTCATGGAGCTTCAATTTATTTCACACAGCATGATACGTTTCGGCTTGAATGCCTTTCTCAAATGACCGTGACACCGGTGTTTCTAATGCCATAGTTTTTAAACAAGTATTGCCTCTTTGCTATTGGTGGATGATGAATACAAAATGTGGACAGACTTCATGAGTTCGGCATGCCGAGTTCGTGCAGAAAAGCGCTTTGCGTTAAGTACCTTTTATTTTCCAGCAATGGGCCGCGCTTTCTTCTTCCCACCAAGCACACCATTGTCACTTATAAGATTTCTCCTCTGTACTCAAGCAGAGATATAGCAAAATAATTTGCAGAGAGTGGGGTTAAGTCCACGCTGCAGCTAAGCTTCGAAGGACAAATCAAACTGAATAGCATGAGGAATTAATTATGGTTCAGGTGTGTTTTTCTAGGGAGCATGAGATCAGGAGTCCTAATACATGTTTAGGTAAGACCAGCATTGCTATGCCATGCCATGCCAGTGATTAGAACAAATTGCATTTTTTGGGACACTCCATTTTTACCCTTTACAGCTACGACATTTTGAAAATCTTCAAACTGACAACTTACTTTACAGAGTTTTAGCTGTAAGTGAGTAATCCAAAGTAAACTGCACAAAGCCTACGAGTGGAGACTGAGAGTTAGCCTAGGCGGATTTCGCGGAGTTCTAACTCCACTAAGTGACAAAAGAACTCTGCCAAGCCACACGGAGTTCCACAAGCGGCAGAGTGGAATACCTCACGCCGTTCGCACTGACTTTTAGTGCCGGGTGTTTGTCCAGCGCTCTAAAATCAGCGTGAACAGCATCTTGCACAGTGCAACAAAGCGCTGCTTCTTTCTGTCGCTCGAGTAGAAGTTTTACTCGAGTGGCAGCTTCCGCAACACAAACTGAAGGTTTCCCAATGTGAGCAGTAGCGACCATCGCGACCTCCCGCTGGAGAAATCTCGCAGGGAAGTAGTGTAGCTTTGGATTTTCCTCGCTTGCTCGTCAACTTACCATTGGCGAGTGCAAGCGAGGAAAAAACTCTGCGAGCTCCATGAAGTGCGGAGTGCCAAACACTCAGCAAATTTCGCGAACGGAGCGAAGTTCACCACCCAGGCTTGAAAACTACCCTGTGTCCCCAAGCCATAAAAACAACCCCGACCCCCAGCCCTGAAAACAACCCTGAGCCTTAAAAACGACCCCAAACCGTAGAAACTACTCCTCACCAAACCTAAAACCAGCCCCACTTACCAGAACGCATCCTCTGCTGATCCTTCCTCTTCCTGCGCCCGACCATCTCAGCATCTAGACCATGCACTGCCTTAACCATGTATATGTGTGATTAGGACAAGCGTGGTTCCACTAGTGGGGAAATGGCACGTGTAGCTCAGCCCAAATTGTAAAGGTTGTTTCCCGTTTAGAAAAGGTTTTCTTAATCAGTTAGTCAAATCACCTTATTTGATTCTTATATAATTTGTTCATAAAAGTACAAATATACAAATATTATGAAATAGAAAAAACAAAAAAAATATCCATCATAGTTAAAAAAGGTGAGAAAACAGTAAAAAAACATTAATCATTGTGCAAAACATTAAAAGGACAAGTAAAAGCATCGATTTAATACAAAGAAAAGCATATAATTCATAGATAATTATTGTGTAATCGCCTTGTCAAGGAGTAAAAAAGACCCCACAGAGTAGCAGGCTAAGCCGGCAGTGATTGTTAAAAATACATTCCTGAGCGGCATTGTGTGAAATTATGTTTGAGCATAAGTGGCAGGATGTAAATGTAAATGTATTGGACTTGTAAAGCGCATGGCTGCCCGTAAGCGTCCCGGCGCTTGCTTAGGGAACCCGTCCTGGTATTCCCCTGTGAGAAACCCCGGCAGGGTGTCCACAAGGTGAAAGCCAGGCATCCCGCCGCGAGGGGCCGTAGTGGAGATTAAGCAAGCTATTGCCCAGAGTCGCAGAGTGTGACCTCGTGAGTTGAGTAGGCACCAGTGCGAGAATTGTCGAGTCCGTGGAATTTTTGAGCCCGAGGCGGGGAATCGAACCCTGGTCCACGGTTGATCTCAGCTTCCGGGTCTGCCGCCTCTAACCACTGAGCCACGCTTCTCCACTAAATCTCTTACTGTGTTCCACATACAATTTGCAGGAAAAAAATGTATATATTGTTTGTTTGGAAACGCTGTCACATGGACAGGGGGGAAGATCGTGTATGGAATAGATTCCTGATGGATGGGCCAACATGCAGGGTATAAAGTTCAGACGGAACCTTAATAAGATACATCTATGGTATGGGTTTGTCACAGTAAATAAGTATGGGTCTATGCCATCCTGGTCAATTGGTCTGACCCTCTAGATAAGATTTTACAGACATTTTTTGACAGTTGGATTTAATTCTCTCAGTTGCCCTTTGTTTAAAGAATCAAGGGCCCGATGTAGGTAAATCTAATTTACCACTTCTAAAATACCGAATCATACCGATTCGGTATTTAAGAAGTGGTAAATTAGAGGGGGGGAAATGTAGGTAATTCTGATTCGGTAAATACCGAATCTGTAAGATTCGGTATTTACCGATTCTGTAAATACCGAATCGGTATCCCCCATTGATTCCTATAGGCCTTGAAGCCCATAGGAATCAATGTGGAATACCGAATCGGTATTTACCGATTCGGTAATGACCTATTCTTGCAAGGGTGCAGGGGGTGTCACTTTGACACCCTCTAGCACCCCAATTACAGTCTTGTGTGCCATGTGGCACACAGACATGCCCTAAGGGCATGTCTGTGTGTCACATGGCACAGGTGTGCATGCACAGATGTGCATGCACACCTGGATTCGGTATTTTTCCACCCAATTGGATTGGGTGGTAAAATACCGACTCTTGAAGGCCTGTGGCACTCTTCAGAGTGCCACCTACATCTCTATTTACCGATTCTGTACATTTACCGATTCGGTATTTTACCGAATTGGTAAATGTACAGAATCGGTAAAATTACCGAATCTGTACTTATGTAGCCCCCTACATAAGAAAACCGTAATACCGGTCGGAAACGGCCGAATTCGTCCGTTTCCGACCGGTATTAGGGCTCCTACATCGGGCCCCAAGTCTTTATCTCCTTTTTTGAGATGGTAGAGCAATTTGATGGTGAAGTGAATAAGTGCTCTAGACCAAGAAAAGAGAGGCTATTTTTAATGTATGTAATCCACGGGATCCTAAGACCATATTCAAGAGAGAGACAGTATTCTATTAACTTCTGTGTGAGGTTAAAGGAGTCTGTTCTCCAAATAGAATGCCATAGTATAATTGGAGCCAGGCTAATTATGTCATTAATATATGGAACATCCAATTCTATGTGACAAATGAAGTAGAGCAACTTGCTATCTTCGATGGTCTGAAGAGCTGAGGAATTAGAAAATCCTCAGATGCTTGTCCGTAGGTTGCTACTGAGACAGATTTTGTAGAATAAACTTGTTTAACCATGTCAAGGGGTTTAGATTCCAGTGTTTTTGTAAAAGATTTCAGGGCGACAATACTTTTTTCTATCGATAATCTCCTTGTGGCAGTCATGTTGGAACCAATTTAGTTGACTATCAAATGTTACCCCAAGATAAGAAAAAGTATCAATTTGGGCTATTTTCTGACCAGCTATATAAACATTTGGAACCTTCCTTTCTTTACGGGCAGGGATTAAAATAAAGGACTTCGCCTCCTTGATTTTTAGATTCAGACTGCTCATGTAACTTACGTAGACCTGTAGTCATTTCTGTAGGGCTAAAGCCCGTACGGGCAATAAACACTGCATCGTCTGCATAAAAAAGAATTGGGCTGCGCACATTCTTAATCTTAGGAACATCCAAGGTTGAGTTTGACAGGGGTGTTTCCACCCCATTGGTATAGATTGAAAAAAGATATGGGGTGAGTACACAACCCTGTCAAACTCCCCTGTTGATTGGGAATTACCTAGTGCACTCTCCCTGTCTCCCGTAACGGATGCAGGCCGAAACCGAGAATAAAGCTGCCTGATAAAAACAATAATGGCCTCATCAACGCCCATTTCTTGCATTATCCTCCACAGGAGGTGATGGGCAACGCAGTCAAAAGCTGCAGACAAGTCCATAAATACAAAGTATAACTTGCCTTACTGGCTTGAGTATACTTGGCAATTAGCAGACTTAAATTGAGGCACTGGTCCGGAGTACCTCTCCCTTTTCTAAAACCATACTGCACCGGAATAAGGACATTGGTAATCCCTCTAATCTATTTAATAAAACTTGACCCATAAGTTTAGCTGTGCTATCCAGCAGTGAAATTGGTCTGTAGTTTTAAGGCTTAGATTTATCTCCTTTCTTATCGGTAGGAATTAAAATGAATTTCAGCCATGAGTCAACTAGGGCTGGTTTTAGGGTGGTGTGACTTGGCTATGACCTTTGGGGAGGGGGATTGGGTTTAGAAATATCTTATGGGTTTACAAGAACCTACTGCAGATTTTCCTCTGTGTATAGAAGATTTCAGGCAACAATACAAAAGCCCGGATAAGTCTGGTGATTAATGTTTTGGCAGGAGAGATCAGACGCCATAAAGTAGCCGCGAAAGAACGTGTACCATGCAGATCACATTACTGTATTGTATGTAGCTCGCTTAGTGGGTTACTGCTTTTGTCACAGATATCCTTTTGTTACTTACACTTTCTAAATTACAATCCTAATGTAGCACAGTAATGTATGAACTCTCCTGAAACTGCATAGTATGGGTTAGGAGGTTATTTTTTCCCCCCAATCTTTCATTATCTGTTCCTAATTTGCTGAAACAGGTTTGTTTGTGCAAAAATACATTCTTATTAGTTAAGCCAACCCCAACTACCCTTCAAAACAATTGAAATATATGTAGAGAGGGGCTATAGAGGGAGGCAGGGCACTGTTGGATGTCAGTCATAAGCTTTTATTCGATATGCAAGATATCTTGTAAGCACATTTGAATACAAACATTACAGTATCAAAAATAGAAAAACATGCCGTACAAGAGCCAGTATAAAACTCATTTAAGAGGGATAAAAGGGCGTGAAATGCCCGTTAATAAATTAGCTAAAAAATGAATTAAACAGCTACTGACAATCTCTTACAACGAATAAGCCAAAACTGCTTTAAAAATTTTGCTATTCCACACACTAAAGGGGGAGAAGTGTCTGTGGTTAGGATACGCAAGGCTACTAGGTGGTTACGTGTGCCCATATTTCGACATAGAGGTTTCAGCCAAGAGCTCCTAGGCCTTGCATAATCCGGGCATTCAAATAGAACATGGGCAATGGACTCAACCCTGCTCGGGCAGCATGCACAATTAGGGGAAGTGCGGCCCGCTGATGTCCATTTCGATACCACAGCACCTACTGTTGGATGTGATAGTGAGGGAATCCATGCAGAAGTGGGGGTAGGAAAATACGAAAATAAAGTGTCCCTCTGGGTTACATCAGCCTTAAAAACTGTCCTGACTTCAACTAGAGGCTATTTCAAACTCACATGTCTATTGCGCATCTGTTTTTAAAAGGTTTTAAAAATATTTATTATGTTTACATCTATCATTGATTTTTTCCCTGGCCAGTTTGGCTTGTGATTTTCTCAGGTCAGGTTCAGACGCTGTGGTTTATGTTATTGGGATAATAGGTCATCTGAAAGCCATATAATTTCTAGCTAGAGCTCAAGACTGAAGCCTGGCTCGGCTCAAGGCCATGTTGGAATGTCGAACCCATAATGAGCTGAGCTTTCATGTGGTCTCCGCCTATCATCCTCACTCTAAGCTCACGTACAAAGAGATACAAACAAAGCATTAACATTTGAGGTAACAAGCATTAGCATAGCCAATAGGTCTCGCATTTGGGACCTCATAGGTGTTTAGCCATGCAACAGTTGGTGTTGTTGCACCAAGGATATTCTGCTGCATAACGAAATACTTATAGGGTCCAAAAAGCGAGTCCTATTGGCTATGCCAATGCTTGTTTGTTTTTTGTTGCTGTTTTTTTTTAGTTGCCAGATTTACAATAGCTGGACATGGTTTTTGTTACCAGTTCTTTGCACCAAATGAACTTGTTTTCATTGATCTGAATGTTGTTTCCATTCTGGTTGTAGAAAGCAGTCATTCCCTTCTCGGGGTGTGGAGGCTGCCCATGCGCTGAACTTTGCAAATGAGAAAAAGCCTGGTGCAGGCGCAATTTACAAGTGTGAAGAGAGTGAGCCCCAGGCAGCATGACTCACTCACACAGGAGTTCATGCACTGCACCTGCATACTCAGCATGGTTTAAGGAAACTTGACCCACTCCCTCCCAGGCATCGAACACATATTTACCAAGAAACTCTGAGAAGAGCCTGCCTGCTGCACCGCCGACTGGTGGTGTGTGTGCCCAGTGAAAGCGTGCACTGACGGTTGGTGGTGTGTGTGCCGGGTGGAAGCATGCACTGACAGCGTGTGTGCCTGGTGGAAGCGTGCACTGACGGCTGGTGGTGTGTGTACCTGGTGAAAGCATGCACTGACGGCTGGTGGTGTGTGTGCCTGGTGGAAGCAAAAAAACTACGGCTGGTGGTGCGTGTGCCTGGTGGAAAAGAGCACTGACGGCTGGTGGTGTGTGTGCCTGGTGGAAGCGTGCACTGACGGCTGGTAGTGTGTGTGCCTGGTGGAAGCGTGCACCGACGGCTGATGGTGTGTGTGCCTGGTGGAAGCGTGCACCGACGGCTGGTAGTGTGTGTGCCTGGTGGAGGCGTGCACCGACGGCTGATGGTGTGTGTGCCTGGTAGAAGCGTGCACTGATGGCTGGTGGTGAGTGTTACTGGTGGAAAAGTGCACTGACGGCTGGTGGTGTGTGCGCCTGGTGGAAGCGTGCACTGACGGCTGGGGGCGTGTGTGCCTGGTGAAAGCATGCACTGACGGCTGTTGGTGTGTGTGCCTGGTGGAAGCGTGCACTGATGGCTGGTGGTGTGTGTGCCTGGTGGAAGCGTGCACTGATAGCTGGTGGTGTGTGTGCTTGATGAAAGCGTGCACTGACAGCTGGTGGTGTGTGTGCCTGGTGGTAAAGGGTGCACTGATGGCTGGTGGTGTGTGTGCCTGGTGGGAAGAGCGCACTGACGGCTGGTGGTGTGTGTGCCTGGTGGAAGCGTGCACTGATGGCTGGTGGTGTGTGTGCCTGGTGGAAAAGTGTGCACTGACAGCTGGTGGTGTGTGTGCCTGGTGGGAAAACGTGCTGGTGGTGTGTGTGCCTGGTGGAAAAGAGCACTGACTGCTGGTGGTGTGTGTGCCTGGTGGAAGCATGCAGTGACGGCTGGTAGTGTGTGTGCCTGGTGGAAGCGTGCACCGACGGCTGATGGTGTGTGTGCCTGGTGGAGTGCACTGACGGCTGGTGGTGTGTGTGCCTGGTGGAAACAGGAGCATTCACAGCAATAGAAGACACAAATGAAACTTACGAAGAGGGAGGGGGAGTGCAGAGGAGCATTCACATAGAAGACACAAATGAAACTGACGAAGAGGGAGGTGGAGTGCGAGCAGAGGAGCCTGATTACAGCAATAAAAACATAGATGGCAGCTGTGCACGTGCACACGCTCGTGAACGCAGGCTGGAGGCCGGCACTGGTGGCACTTTTATAAGCCACTTACTAAATGTCTCGAAGAGACAGCATGCGCTGTCTCAGGCGAGACCCAAAAAGGAGAGCCAGATAGATACTCAGTTAGCTGCTGGTTTGTACAAACTGAAATCAGAAAACTTGGATTAATCAGTGCCTCTCTGCTTAAACAAACTGTGTGATCTTTGGCAAAGATTTTATTTCACTGATCCTCCTTTTTCTTCATTGTCACATATGAAAACCTCTTCAAATACAAGAGTTCAGAATACCAGCTTTAAAAAAACTATTTTGTTTGATATATTAAACTATAATATTGCAATTTCTATAGAAATCTAGGACACATAACTGGTTCACATGCCAACTCTCTTGCCTCACTAATGGCACTGTCGCTAGGGTGGGAGGTGAGGCAAGAATTCCGTTCTATTCTGTGGATATTTTATAGCGCATAGCTACCCAAAGGCCTCTCAGGGCTAGAACAGTCGGAGAGACGCAGAGGTCGTTATTAACCTGCACTCAGCAGAACTAATTGCTATATATAAATTGACTTTAAGTTCATGTTTAAAACTTATCACTTTTCATAAATAATTCTCAATGCAGTGCTAGAATGCAGGCGCGGTGCGTCCATTGGGGCGTAGGGGCGTAGCCCCACTAAGCCCCATGGACCTACCGCGTCGTCACTAGAAGCCAAATACAAATATTTAAAAAAATCGCGCTATCTGCTGGCGGAGACACCCGACTTTCCCGAAGTGCGCGGGGGGGGGAGGATGGGCATGCTGCAGCTGCGCAAGTGTATTTTTGGGCACAAACATGCCCGCGCATGCGCAGATCGTTTTATTGTGAACTCCCCCTTAGAGAGAGGACCAGGGGGCGGGCCGCAGCCCCCGGGGTTACACAGGGCGACTGGGCGAGGAGTCATGGTGCCCCCCAGCCAATCCTGGCGCTGCATACAGCGCCAGGATTGACTGGTCAATACATAGCCCGGGTACATAACCCCTGACGGTTAGCGCGGCCGACTTTGGTGCTGGGAAACCAGGTTCGAGCCTCTTATCGAACAATAAAAATGTATACATGACTTAGTTTGGTGTTGAATAAATAGATATTTAAAAAAAACAAATAAAAATGATGTTCCGACTAAGGTGTGAAATTGGTGTCGAATAAATACATGTTTTAAAAACAATTAATATTAATCATGTATCATTGGTGCTGGAGTACAAGGTTCGAGACTGGTATTGAACACTGACAAGCTGTGTGCAAGTTATATGGTCATAAAAATACATGAATGATGGATGATGGATGGGTGGATGCATGAATGGATGCAGGATGAATGATGGGTGGATTAATGGATGGGTGGATGCATGAACGAATGATGGATGCAGGATGGGTGGATGGGTAGATGAATGAATGATGGATGCAGGATGGATGCAGGGTGGATGGATGGATAGGTGCATGAATGAATGATGGATGCAGGATGGATGGATGGATGGATGGGTGGATGCATGAATGGATGCAGGAATGGATGCAGGATGGATGATGGATGGGTGGATGGATGGGTGGATGGGTGGATGCATGAATGATGGATGCAGGATGGATGGGTGGATGAATGAATGATGGATGCAGGATGGATGGGTGGATGGGTGGATGCATGAATGAATGATGGATGCAGGATGGATGGGTGGATGGATGGATGTGTGGATGCATGAATGAATGATGGATGCAGGATGGATGCAGGGTGGATGCATGAATGAATGATGGATGCAGGATGGATGCAGAATTGATGGATGGATGGGTGGATGCATGAATGAATGATGGATGCAGGATGGATGGTGGATGGGTAGATGAAGGAATGATGGATGCAGGATGGGTGCAGGGTGGATGGATGGATGGGTGCATGAATGAATGATGGATGCAGGATGGATGGTTGGATGGATGGATGGATGGGTGGATGCAAGAATGGATGCAGGAATGGATGCAGGATGGATGATGGATGGGTGGATGGGTGGATGCATGAATGATGGATGCAGGATGGATGCAGTATGGATGGGTGGAGGAATGAATGATGGATGCAGGATGGATGGGTGGATGGGTGGATGCATGAATGAATGATGGATGCAGGATGGATGGGTGGATGGATGGATGTGTGGATGCATGAATGAATGATGGATGCAGGAAGGATGCAGGATGGATGGGTGGATGCATGAATGAATGATGGATGCAGGATGGATGCAGAATTGGTGGATGGATGGATGGGTGGATGCATGAATTAATGATGGATGCAGGATGGATGCAGGATGGGTGGATGGGTAGATGAATGAATGATGGATGCAGGATGGATGCAGGGTGGATGGATGGATGGGTGCATGAATGAATGATGGATGCAGGATGGATGGATGGGTGGATGCATGAATGGATGCAGGAATGGATGCAGGATGGATGATGGATGGGTGGATGGATGGGTGGATGGGTGGATGCATGAATGAATGATGGATGCAGGATGGATGCAGGATGGATGGGTGGATGAATGAATGATGGATGCAGGATGGATGGGTGGATGCATGAATGAATGATGGATGCAGGATGGATGGGTGGATGGATGGATATGTGGATGCATGAATGAATGATGGATGCAGGATGGATGCAGGATGGATGGGTGGATGCATGAATGAATGATGGATGCAGGATGGATGCAGAATTGGTGGATGGATGGATGGGTGGATGCATGAATTAATGATGGATGCAGGATGGATGCAGGATGGATGGGTGGGTGGATGCATGAATGAATGATGGATGCAGGATGGATGGGTGGATGGATGGATGGATGGATGGATGCATGAATGAATGATGTATGGATGCAGGATGGGTGGGTGGGTGGATGGGTGGGTGGGTGGATGCATGAATGATGTATGGATGGATGCAAGGTGGTTCGGGCTCGCTCGCTGCGGTCGCTGCGGTCGCTGCGGTGCAATATGCAAATTAGTTTACGGCTCACCACTTTCAAATGTCACCAGCCGCCCCTGCTAGAATGTGACGTATTAATGTCAAAGCTTCCACAAACAAAATACATATATATGTTTTTAATTTTAAAGAAAAGTTATCATATTTTACGTGGTTTGTTGTATGGGTTACATGCCAAACATTTTGGGTTATCGGCTCTGCAAGCCTACCTCTAGTTTTTTTTAATTAAAATGATGCCTTCTGCATGTGCCCCAGTGTAATCACGACCCACCTCTGACCTTGGACCATGAAACATGTCAAGTTTCGTAAAAACCACGCTCTCCCCCTCTCCCTCTCAGAGTTAATTGTGAGTTGTGCTGGTGTTTCGAGGGGCGAGAGTTTCACAGTTGCTACCTCAAGTGGGAGGAATACATATTGGTTCCAAGCCTGCCCTGTAACTGCAATTTCTTGATGTGTGAAAAGCTCTCAGCGGTGATTGCCAATGTTTTTTTGTTTTGTCGATTTGCAGATGGCGCGGTGTTAAACGACGGCCGCTCAGTAGCAGCGAGTTTAAATTAATATTTAATAAACCCACAATAGCTGCCGCCTCTTGCGAAGTGGCACTTAATTTCCATTAAGGAGGCGCCAGCCGTATGGCGGCTGGTAAATAACTCCTTTCCGTCTTTGTTATTTTTTCTCTACATAAACATTTGCGCTGTAATTCTTTTTTCTGACTCCGATCAATGCGGGGCTTGAAAGGGGCGCGCGCGGGGCCGTGGGGGCTGCCAATCACACGGCACTTGATCGTCGGCGGAAACGAAATATTGATTTCGAGCTTTCGCGCGCTTTCACGCAGCGCAGAGCGTCCCGGCCGGGACATTACTTATGGTTTCGCCCTGGACCGTGTCCATTCGGAAGCAGGAGACGGGTGCCTTTTGTCATGAATACTGTGCATTTAGGGAATGAACTGTGGCTGGGTTTTGCTAACCGCTGACCTAGCTGTGAAGCAAAAATAAAACATTCTCCAGAGAGCGCCTCTATGACGCTCTCTCGGTGGATGCTTGCGCTCAATATTTTGTGGGTCGCGCCTTATTTCAAATGAACGCTTTCCTCATCCCAATTTACCTAGCATTTTGGGGTGTTCTCAGGGCACAAGTCCTTAAAGAAGAAGGGGGGGGACTAACCTAGTTAGGCAGTATGCAAGTGATATCACGGTGCATTTTATCATAACGTATGACATCACAGCGCATGACATCACACATGGCATCACAGGAATTGACATCATAGAAAGTGGCATCACAAATCACGACTTTACAGGAAGTGGCATCACAAGAAGTGACATCAGATCTAAAGCCCTCACATATATTTTTAGCAGGTCTATCATGTGTACGTTTGAGCGTATTGCGAGGATAATAACACAGTGAGCTATGGAAGATGATGTGACTTCTACACCTTGCAGTCCCCCAGTTTTATAACACATCCTGTCCATTCATTTACAGACATATAATTTATTTTACATGTAATATGCACGTGTGGATGTAAAGAGCTCTGACATCCTGCATTGGGATGAGTAGGGCTCTACAAGAAAAAATAGTGGTACTTAAATGATTTCAAAGCCTCCTCTGGGGAGTAAGCTCTATATTAATGCAATTTGTTTTGTGTAAATACTGGGAAAGACCAACACATCTGACATTCTTACAGTGAATGTAAATCTCCTAAACAGGGACTGAACAAAGTGAAAAGCTCCTTTTCTTAACACTTTCCGTGCTCTTGACGAGCTCAGCTCGTCATGAGGCACGGTTGAGCTGCCCTCATGACGAGCTGAGCTTGTCACGGCCGTTGGAACGTTCGCACGCGGGGATAATTTCCCTGCTGTGCTGAAAGTTCCAAAACGTGTGTGGCCGTCATGAGCACAGCGCCACAGTGCACCGTGACGAGCCGAGCTCGTCACAAGCACGGCGGCGAATTTGTAGCGCGTGCTGCACTGCATTTTGCGATGCAGGGTGCGCTGCGAAATTAATTTTATTTATTCAATTGTTTATTTACCTGCAATTATCCATATTCCGTTGTTTACCACCCCCCACCCTGCCACTCCCCCGCACCGCCTCCCTGCCCCACCGAACTCCCTCCACGGGCCACGGCTGTCTAATACCTTGAGTTGTGTAGGCACTGAGCTCACTGGCGTAAGCTGATACATTTGAGAGTGAGAGGGGGTCTAATGAAAGAAAAAAACACATTTTTAAAGCTTTTCTGAATAACAGCAAATCCATTTACTTTTCAATTCAGTGGCAAGAGAGTTCCAGAGTCGTGGGGGGCTCTTTATGAAACTCCTTTCTCCCCATTGAGATGTTTTTAAAATCTGGGATCCACCAGATTACAAGCTGTGGAAGAGCAAAGTGTTCTAGGAGGGATGTACCTTCGAACATTTTGCCTAAAGAATTTGGGGCCGCAACCATGCAGTGCCCGGAAGGCAATACAGAAAGCTTTAAACTCCATGCTTTTTTGACAGGAAGCCAGTGAAGATGCATAAGCGCCGAGGATACAGATTCACGTTTGGGGATGGATGCCCAAAAGAAGACAGGGCTGCTGCAGTTTGTTCATACATTTTTCCCGAAGGTTGACGGAGAGAGCATTACAGTAATCTATTCTTGAGAGAACAAGGGAGGTGGTCACTGTTTTCTGCAGGTCTTTAGAAATGAAAGAAAAGATTTTCCTGAGAAGTTGGATGGCAACGAATGAGGCAGATTTGATAGAATTACATGACCACAAATGAGAGTTTGCTGTCAAAGATCACTCCTAGGTTCTTGACTTTAGAGGAAGGGGTCAGTAGTGTGCTAAGTTCCACAGGCCACAATGAAGGGGGACACAGGGAGGTAGTCTTACCGAGGAGTAAGACCTCCATTTTACCATTGTAGCCATCCATTTCGCAACCTGGAACATGCAGATGTGAAAATGCAAAGCTGTTTCTATCGGGTCGCAGGCCACAGAGACCATGATTTGGGTATCATCCGCGTATCATATTGCTGAGAACCCAAAGGATCTGACTAATTTGGCCAGAGGTGCGCCGTAAATGTTAAAAAGGGTGGGGCTCAGGGAGTAGCCCTGAGGAACACCGCATGGCAGAGAGAAAGGAGGGGAATTATACTCTTCAAGTGCCACAAATTGCTTTCTGTCAGGAAGAAAAGATTTCAGAAGGGCAAGAGCTTGGTCCTTGATGCCAACAAAGGATAGACGACTTAGGAGGATATCAGGATTAACTGAATCAAACGCCACCGAGGGGTCTAATAAGAACAAGGTGGCGTTACCTCCTGCATCTATGGTCTGTCATATTTGCTCCGTGCAGTGATCAGGGCGAGTTCTCTACTGTGGTGGCTTCTAAAGCCAAACTGAGAAGCATCAAGAGGATCATGTTCCTCGATGAAAGCTGAAAGTTGAGAATTGATAGCCTTCTCAACGATTCTTGCAGGGAACGGGAGACGAGAAATAGGATGGTAATTATTTAAATTTGAATCGTCCAAATGTGGTTTTTTAAGTCAGGGGAGAATAGATGGATGCTAATTTCCATTTAAGTGGAAAGTTGCCGGACTGAGTACCTGATTAAAAATATTCATGAGATGCTCTTAGATGATTTCAGGTGCTAGTCAGATGATTTTCGGGGGGCACGCGTCCAGAGGGATGTTAAGTCAGGACTTGAGTTGGAGAGAGAGAGGACAAAGAGGACAGGATCCCAGGATCCTTACCTTGTTTCAACTGAAGGCAGTGAGAGGTGAAACAGCCTAGAACAGGTGGCAGAGCACCTTCCACAGAGTCAGAAGTGAGACCGTGATTGGCAGAGAAAAGATTAAAAACGTGTTTACCTTTTTAAAAAAAAAAAGGATGCTAGGGCATCAGAAATCCTGACGAATAAACGGACAAAACTTGGGTTGTTTGAACTGGATGGAATTTGTGCTGAAATGCTGGGGGGGTGGTGTAAAAAGGTCAGGCTACCAACCAGAATAAAAGACCCTAAGTATTGCCCGGCGGTGTCGCCTCTTAAACCCACAAGATATAAATCAATGAAGAGGCAGGCGCTGGAGACTGGAAGGCAGGAAACAAGGGTTTTATTCTCTCCGGAGGAGAACACATCAGTTCGGACAGCCAGTATCGTCACGAGGTGCTCTAACCGCATCTCTGAGGCCTGGCCTCTTATACACATTTTCATGACCTTTATTGCAGGTAACACATTCTTGTAATGCTTTGAAGTATGAAAGGACATCCTCTGAATCTCCCCTTCAGGCCCGTTCCCACACACATTTACAGTTGAAGTCCCCACCCCGGTCACAACAGGTGATGATTATCGCGCAGTTGGACATCCCGCCGATTCACGGGATGTGGGGGGTTGATCGGATCTCATAGGGTGGGGGCTTTGATCAACTCGAGGGTCCTTTGATGAGGGAAGCTTCCTACTGTACGGGGGGCAATAAACAGTATCCGCAGAGCTAGGTGGCGGCCTGGGAACGAGGAAGACAAACGGGCACACAGGAAAGGGGGTTTGTATCAAAGGGCCTGGGACCATGAAAGGAATGAAGGGAGGTGTCGCGCTGGGAACAGGATGGGGTTCTGAGGCAGAGCTGCGCTGAAGAGGGGTTTATGACTCAGGGCATGTGAGAGCGGGGGGGTTGTCAGCGCGCGGGGGGATGCCTGCGAGGTTGAGGGAGAGAGAGACGCGCTGGCTATCAGCGAGGGGCAGGGAGGCCATGGTGCTCAAAATGGCTGCTGCTTACGTGCACGAATGGGTTCAAGGAGAGCAAGATGGCGCCGATAATGTTGACGTTTGCAGCCTAACAGTCCTCCCTTTTCAACATATCTAGCCAACTTGCCTATTCAATGTCAATCTTCATCAAATTCCTAACCTCGACATCATATAATGCTCCCATGCGTTCGTTTCCAAAGTCCACAGTCTTAGGGCAAATACAGTTTGCACATAATGAACACAGGGGTGGCAGGCATTGGATTCCTAAGCATAGACCGCATATTACAACTACAGGAATCAGGATAATGGTGAACAGTCTCCAGCCCCAGGTCTTAACAGTGTTCCAGAACCAACCACCAAGCGACCATTCTTCCTGATCCTGGTGGACTTCTGAAGAGAGTCTGTGAAGATGTTCGATGGCTTTGTACACTGAGGGCGAGTTGTCCGGTATGTATGTACAGCAGCTGGACCCAATAATGCGGCATGCTCCACCACGGTCCGCAAGAACCACATCTAGGACAAGGCGGTTCTGGAGGGCCACCAAGCGGACCGCTTGGAGTTCGGCGGTGTTGTTAGCAAAGATACCAGCTGTGATGTTCATCGTTGTCTCAACTGCCTGAGTCAGATGTCGGATGGCACGGCTGTTTGCCATCGGGCCCCAGAGAGGAACAAGTCCCTTCATAGCATCGAGGAACTGCGCTCCTGTTGAGTCGGCTTGCTCAATGTCCTTGGCTCGTTTATGTCTATGATGATTCGCTGGGGCCACATAAGTCGGAGGGAGGATGAAGGAGATGAAACAAGTGCCCCCCCAGCCTTTGGGGAGCCAGGTGTAGGCCTTTGTGCCGCAGACGAAATACATGTTTGGGGACGACACAAAGGAAGGTGGATCCGTGGAGTCCAAAGTTCTGGTAAAACGGCAAGTACTGCGGCCCACCAGCTGTGTCCCATGTCCTTCTATGCACATGTGGCCTGTGACGTTGATGACTGACAGGGCCACAGTCAGAGTGGCAGCCGTTCGTTTCCGCAGGTAGGAGAAGGTGGGTCTGGTTGGATTGTTGAACACCTGCATTTCAATTCGTTCTTTAGCAGGGATGTCCATGTGGATCGAGTCGTTGGAGGCCTGCGGGCAGAAGTGTGCCTTTGTTTTGTTCCGCCAGACCCCGTGGAAGAAATGCGTTACGGTTTTGTTGGAGGTGGCATTGTCCTTATAGCTTTCTTGCAGGAGGATCAGCCAAGCAAGGCAGGAGCCATGAACTGAGAAGGGTGAGGGGATGAATGGTATCGAGTGTCCAGTGGCGTGGGGTAGCAACCCACAGATCCAACAGTTGGTGGCATTGGTGGCGAGATTGTGCTGGTGAAGGAGCTGTACGAAAGAGTTATTCCAAAACTCCTTTCGCCTCTCTCTGAGTTGAGGAGAGAGCGAAATCAGATAATGTTCCTTCATGGTGGTAGGCTGAGCAGTGGTCAGGAATGTTTCGTGAGCAGGCGCATTTTCTTCCACAATCCAGAGTGTGGTCATGAGGAGAAAGCAGAAAAGGATTGCGATGAAGAGTGCAATTGTCTTTGAGCTGTGGAGTCTGTCTGTCCTTGGGTTTCTGTAGTGGGTATTTCCTGTTGCCTCCATCATCTTCTTATTTGGCGCTTCCATCATCTTCTTATCTGGCGCTTCCATCATCTTCGTTTTCAAGGTGCTCGGTAGTGGGCAGAACCACAGACTTAGTTTAGCTTCTCTCCAGGTAACCCTTGGTTGCTTTGGGTCACCGTTCTGAGATTTAACTTAGTTCGTGGTCTGCTTAGCCGAAGCTCCCTCCTTTCGACGCAGGAAATACCCTTCTCTGGATGGCACAGTGGGATCAGAGAATTTTGAAAGTTCAAGTGCTTCGGTATCGGGATAGCAGGTTAGCGACGGTCGGTCTTTGTTCAGGAGCTCTTCTTGGTTGTCGATGTTTTCCGTCGTGGCCAGGGTCGAGGAGACCTTCTTACAGTGGTGTGCGTGCAGCCAGTGCCGCTTCCCCTCCACACGAAGAGCCGTCCGGGTGGTGATCAACACTTGCCAGGGGCCCGTCCACCGGGGTTCCAAACTCTTCGACCGCTGAAAGTTCCGGATCCGCACGAAATCTCCAGGTTGGATGGCGTGACCCGGACCCCTGGAAGCATCGGGGATGGCCTGCTGCACCTGCTGATGAATGACAGACAGAGTTTCAGTCAATTTATACAGATAATCAGACATTAGGACGTCCGGGACGTCATGAATGGAAGTTGGTTTCGGTGCAGACCAGACACTCATGGGTCGACCGAAAACAACTTCATAAGGTGTCAAGTGATGTCGGGTGGGGGTGGAACGCATCGATAGCAATGCCAGTGGGAGGGCGTCTGGCCATTTCAGACCCGTGGTAGCCACTATCTTGGCCAGTTTAAGCTTTAGTGTGGCATTGTGTCGCTCAACAAGTCCTGCAGACTGGGGGTGGAAGACTGCGTGAAATTTCTGCTTGATGCCCAACCCCTTTAAGATGAACTGGATGACTTCGGCTATGAAGTGGGGGCCATTATCGCTCCATAAAATACGACAAAGGCCGTAACGGGGGAAAAACTCCTTTAACAGTACTTTTGCAGTGGCCATAGCAGTGTTGTCACGGGTTGGATATGCTTCCACCCATTTGCTAAATGCGCACACCACGACAAGTACATATTTCAGGCCTTGGCACCTGTCTAGCTGGATGTAGTCCATCTGCAGGACTTCAAATGGGTGATTTGGGACCCCAAATCCTCCCCGGGGTACTACAGTTCCTTTCCCGGGGTTGTGTTGCAGGCATATCAAGCATTGTTGGACCAGACGTTTGGCGGGATCTGTGATTTTATCATTGTGCCAAACTCTGGAGACAAGTTCAATCATGGGGGCTGATCCTATGTGGGCAGGGGAGTGTGCCATAGCCAGTATGGGAATCAGGTATGAGTCAGGTAGCAACCATTTGTTTGTGTCTCTTGTCCGCCAGCATCCTTCATCATCTTTTAATCCCACCTGTGTCCATTCAGTCAGCTCGTGTTGTGTGCTAGCCGTTTGAATGTCTCTAATAGTGTCCCTAGCGTCAGTCCATTTTTCTGCTTGTGACCTGGTCACGTACATATGTGTTGTCGTCCTATTTTCAGCTGTCGTTCGGGCCGTGATGTCGGCTAGCGCATTTCCCTGCCCAATGATGTCTGTCACCTTTTTGTGTGCCTGGCATTTGACGACTGCAAGCTTTTTGGGGAGAAGGACAGCTTCGATCAAGGCGGAGACTAGATCCCCGTGTAAAATGGGGGTGCCGTGTGAGGTCAAGAATCCCCTTTCCCTCCAAAGGAGCCCAAAATGGTGGACCACCCCGAAGGCATACTGGCTGTCGGTGTAAATGTTCGCTGTGGTTCCTGCTGCCAGAATGCAGGCTCGTGTCAGGGCGATCAGTTCTGCTGCCTGGGCAGATCGTTGCGCGATGCGGGCTGTCTCGACTACAGTTCGAGCCGTGGTGACCGCATAGGCAGGGGAAGTGGTGCCATCGGGGAGTTTGATGCAAGAACCGTCCACCCACAGCTCCCCGTCAGGGTCAGGGAAAGCCGTGTCTCTGAGGTCAACCCTACTTCTAGTCTGTTCGTCCGTAAGAGTCACGCAGTCATGTACAGGGTGCACATTGGGATCGTTCTCTGGCAAGGGTAACAGAGTTGCCGGGTTCAGTGTGGTGCATCTTTTCAGGGTGATATGGGGTGCAAGCAAAGTCAGTTCGTATCCAGTCAGTCGTGCACTCGTCAGGTGTTGCGTCTTGGTTTGGTTCAGGAGGGTGTCAACTGCATGGGGTACCAGTACCGTGAGGGAATTCGAGAGTACGATCCCCTCACTCTGTCGGATAGAGATTGCAGCAGCAGCTACAGCTCGAAGGCAGGCAGGCAAGGCTCTGGCTACAGGGTCAAGAGTGGCAGAGAAGTAAGCGCACAGTCGTTGCTTTGGGCCAATGGCCTGGGTCAGGACAGATAAAGCGCACCCCTCCCTTTCGTGAGTGTAAAGGGAGAAGGGCTTTTTGTAATCGGGGGTACCTAGGACAGGGGCCGAACAAAGGGCATCTCGTAGTTCCGTGAAGGAGGTTTGACACTCAGGGGTCCAAGGGAGTGGGAAGGGGACGTCTTTACCTAGCAGAGAAAGCAGCGGTTTCACAACGAGGCTAAAGTTCGGTAACCACTGTCGGCAGAAGGAGGTGAGGCCTAGTAGGGAGCGAACCTGTTTCTGGGTCTTAGGGACAGGAGTTTCGAGAATGGTTTGGATTCGATCAGGAGTGAGTTTCCTTCCCTCTTTGGACAAAAGGTGGCCGAGGTAAGTGACCTGGGGTTGGCAGAATTGCAACTTCTTCTTGGAGACCTTGTGGCCATTTTCCGCAAGGAAGCGCAGGAGTTGAATGGTGGCTGTAACTGCTAATGGAGTGGTGTCGGCTGCCAAGAGGATGTCATCGACATATTGCACTAACACCACTCCATCGGGTAACTGGACTTGATCCAGTTGTCTCTTGAGGGCCTGGCTGTAGATGCTAGGGCTTTCTGTGTAGCCCTGGGGTGCTCGACAGAACCTATATGAGCGGGCTTTTAGGGTGAAGCCAAAGAGATATCGGCTGTCTGGGTGGATGGGGATGGAAAAGAATGCGTTTTTGAGGTCAATGACAGTGAAGGTGGTGGCCGTAGAAGGAATCAAAGTCAGGATGGTGGTGATGTCTGAGACCACAGGGTACTGGGGTACCACCACTTTGTTGATCTCTCGAAGGTCAATGATAAAACGGTATGCTTTCTCATCTCCCTCTCCCTGTTTCTTGATGATGGGCAAGATAGGGCTGTTGCAAACGTTGCTTACCACTTCCTCTACCACTCCTGCATCTATTAGTGACTCAATAATCTTTACCAATGCCTTCTCGCCCTCGGGCGATATCCGATATTGTGGAAGTTTTGGGAGTGTTGCGTCTGGTCGGACAGTAATGTGCACTGGGTCAATCAACATGCTCCCTACGTCCGAATCCGCCTTGGCCCACAGATACGGAGGCAGAGTGTCAAGCAGGGATGTGTCAACGTCGGTGATGGAAAACATGCGTCGGGGAGGGCAATGTCTAAGCAGAACGGGGTTGTCGTAAAGGAAAACTCGAACTCCGTCTTGAGAACATCTGATCGTCACTCGGAAGTGTTTCAATAAGTCAAGTCCCATAATGGCGTCAGGGCTATTGGAGGAAAGTAAAAACGTGGTGTCAGTGGTGTTGTTTTCTACGTCAAAGAGGATCGGGGCGGACAAAGGGTTAGTGGAGGGCGTTCCATCGAAACCTGTCGATGTTATAAGTGAGCCAGACAAGGGTGCCCTTGGAATCAGTCGTTTAGATAACGCACTACGTGTTGCGCCAGTGTCTACCAGAAATGGAGACTTGGTACCCAGGACCTTAGCAGTGACGTAAGGGCCTTGCTGGTCAACATAGAGCTCGACTGGATCCCTCCCTTGCCCTTGGCTGTCCTATGCAAAGTTGTGGGCGTCATCGTAGTCAGATTGCTGGTATTGGTTCTGTCTGGGTCGATCAAACGTATTTGGTCTGCCTGATCTGTCGTTAGTCGTGTCATTTGGGGGCCCTCGCTGTTGTCCCTTATTTCTCGGTCCACTTGCTATGTCCTTGGGGTCTTTGTTCCTGATTATTTCCAGAAGAACTGGGCACTGGGATTTCCAATGGCCAGTTCCTTTGCAGAAAGCACACTGGTCCTCTCTAAGGTCTGTACGTCCACTGTGGGGAGTCAAAGTGCGGTCCTGGGAAAATGCAGCCTTAGGGGCGTTTGTCTGATAGTTTCCCCGGTATTGGTCTCGCCCTATAGTCACCCCTTGCAGTTGGGCCATCATCACCCTCTCTTTCAAGTCCTTCTTCTTTTTCTCTGTTGCCCTATCGTTTTCATTTTTCTGATGTTCATAATATTGGGCCATCTGGAGGATAGCCGTAGGTTTGGAGGCTGCCCAACTACTCTCGCTAGCCTGCAGTTTCTGGGAGACCTCCGATGACAGACCCTTAACATAATTCTGGACAAACAGATGGTGTCCGGTTGCAGTGGTCATGTCCTGGCCGCTGTAATCGGAGAACACCGTTTCAAACCGGGAGAAGTATTCCGATACATCCTCCTGGGGTTTCTGGCGACAGGCGGTTACTATCGACCAGTCCACTTTCTTTTCTGGGATCAGGGTTTTTAATTTCTGTACGATTTTATCTGGAAGGTCTAGAATGGATTTCAAAGGCTTTTGTCCAGGTCCTCGTTGTTTATCGATGTTATCGAGTTGTGACCAGGTATGTCCAAACAGTTCAAGGTGGTCGACTTTCCGGATTTGCCTCCACACATCAGCTGGTAGACATAACCCGAAAAACAAGTCGATGTCAGCCAGGGTCATGATCGTTGAACCTAGGGCTGTACCCAATTCAGTGTAGAAGGCCGTGGGGTTTTTACGTAGGTCAGGCAGAGATTTCCGGAATGTAAGAATCTCTTGCCGGTCCCATGGCTGGTAGACCCAGTTGTACACTACCCTTCCCTTTGCATCTGGGTGGTTTGCATCATCGTTAGTCCCTGCACCTCGTGGAGGAACCCAGTAAGGGGCAGCCTCTCGTATCGGCATCATGGTGTTAGATTGCTCAGTTTGTGGCTCGGTCGCTACGGAGGTCGTGGGTTTAGTTCCCGATTCTCGTTCAGTGAGGTGGCGGAAAACCTCAAGCGTACGCGTAAGGAGGTCCGTCACATCACACTCGCCCTCATCCCCGATATCGACCTTCCGGTACAGAGTCGTTAGGCTCTCGGGACCTTTGTCTCGATATCGGTCCTCGTATGCGTTCAAGACATGGTAACACAGTCGTACGGTAAAATGTCGTCTGTGACTCCCGGTATACGAGTTAAACATATCCGTGATGTACTCTTCATCTTCCTTCCTTTCTACCAGTGTCCTTGCTATCTTGTCGATCCCTGTTCGCTCATCTTTGCTTAGTCTGTTTGTTCTTGCAGAACCAGCCCTTCGGGTCTCGGGGTCGCCTAACGTTGTCGTTTGTGTAGTATTTAATACAAGGGGTTCGGCCGGCACAGAGGCCATGGGGGCCGAAGCTGTGGCGCTACCTTCGTTTGTACCTGGGGGTGGTGGGTGCTGTGCTAAGGGTTGGGAAGGGGCATATGGAGGGGGCATGTAGATGGTCGGAGGACCTAACAGCAGATCATCGTTGGCTCGTTGTCTCGAGGGTAAATCGGGGTAGAGCATGGAGGACGTTCTAACCGGACACTGACTTGATGTTTCCATTTCTAGTTTCTGTTTGGCTTTCTCTCTTTCCTTAATCTCTCCTTCTAGTTTCTGAGCAGCTAGGTGGGCTGCTTTTCGCAGCTCTTTTCCCAACCTACTCTCAGTTTTATTTTTACGTTGTTCAGTTTCTTTGCGCCACATGCCGAAACTATCAAGCATAGTGGGCGTTGTCTTGTTTTTACCAAGGGCTGTTTCTAGCGCATTTATTTTGTCATCATCGAAGGATCCTATCAGTGGCCACTGACTTTCTCGATCCTTTTTCGTATATTTATGCCACAGTTTGTTATAGGCTATAGCGATCAATCCATGCTTCATGAACATGTCCTTATTAGGGGTGCCTTCCAGTGGAGCCGGATGGTTCACCTCTAATAAGCGGTCCGGGATAAACAGGCTACCAATCAGTGGGGAGAAGACAGACATGACGGAGCACAACGGGGACAAAAAGTCAGCACTGCCTATCTTATCACTGCGTGCAAAGACTAGACAGAATATTCCTATTCTACGTTGTTTGCAGGCAGTGAATACCTCATGAACCAATATCAAAACAATTAATAAACAACCAGTGGGGAGAATAAGTAGGCCCGCAAAAGGTCTGCGTCCTCTACCCTTTCACTATCTGCAAAGGGGAACCTGTTCTTTCCTGTTTGCAGACAGAGAATCTCCAGAAAACAATCCGCGAACAGTAGCTCGGGGTCAAAAACAGTTAATCAGTGTGGGAGAGGGAATCTCCCGAAAACAATCCGTGAACAAATATTCAATCAGTGGGGGAGAAAGATAGGCACGCTGGCTGCGTTACCTATCCTTCACTGTTTGCAAAGAGAAAGAGCCTGTTGTTTCTCCGTGTGCAGACAGTGAATCTCCAAATAAGTCAACAAAGAGTAATACTAGTATTTTCCGAACCATTAAACAATCATTTCGCAATTCGTCGTGTTTACACGACCTTACCCGGACCGTATGGACAGTTTCTTGTCTTCCGAATCCAGCGCCCGATCGTCCTCTTTTCCTCGTATTCCTCGCAGCACTCCTGATGGTTCCCAGTCAGGACCGTAGATCACTCGAGAGAGGTCTGTTCGGAACTAGTGAAGTTCGGATGATCGGCTGCCAGACGAGGGTCTATTGGGCAGGAGCTCTCCCGATCGTTGCAGTCGTTCACTCTGTCGTCAGGACCTCTCCCACTGGATCCACGTGTCGCTGATGGGCCCCACGCTTGGGACGCCAATTGTAAAAAGGTCAGGCTACCAACCAGAATAAAAGACCCTAAGTATTGCCCGGCGGTGTCGCCTCTTAAACCCACAAGATATAAATCAATGAAGAGGCAGGCGCTGGAGACTGGAAGGCAGGAAACAAGGGTTTTATTCTCTCCGGAGGAGAACACATCAGTTCGGACAGCCAGTATCGTCACGAGGTGCTCTAACCGCATCTCTGAGGCCTGGCCTCTTATACACATTTTCATGACCTTTATTGCAGGTAACACATTCTTGTAATGCTTTGAAGTATGAAAGGACATCCTCTGAATCTCCCCTTCAGGCCCGTTCCCACACACATTTACAGTTGAAGTCCCCACCCCGGACACAACAGGTGATGATTATCGCGCAGTTGGACATCCCGCCGATTCACGGGATGTGGGGGGTTGATCGGATCTCATAGGGTGGGGGCTTTGATCAACTCGAGGGTCCTTTGATGAGGGAAGCTTCCTACTGTACGGGGGGCAATAAACAGTATCCGCAGAGCTAGGTGGCGGCCTGGGAACGAGGAAGACAAACGGGCACACAGGAAAGGGGGTTTGTATCAAAGGGCCTGGGACCATGAAAGGAATGAAGGGAGGTGTCGCGCTGGGAACAGGATGGGGTTCTGAGGCAGAGCTGCGCTGAAGAGGGGTTTATGACTCAGGGCATGTGAGAGCGGGGGGGTTGTCAGCGCGCGGGGGGATGCCTGCGAGGTTGAGGGAGAGAGAGACGCGCTGGCGATCAGCGAGGGGCAGGGAGGCCATGGTGCTCAAAATGGCTGCCGCTTACGTGCACGAATGGGTTCAAGGAGAGCAAGATGGCGCCGATAATGTTGACGTTTGCAGCCTAACTTTTAACAGTGGAGGGTGGCAGGGATGGGAGTGAAGACCGAAGATTATATGATTGTACTGTTGGACTATAATAAAATGCAAATAAAAATGTTTAAAAAAAAAAGAAATCCTGACGAATGTTGTTATTTTTATTTTTATGAGGTTTAGTTAATTCTTTTAACTGTAGAGAAGAGCTCTTTAGAATAGTTCTTTCCGGATTCTATCTTGCTGGTGTAGTAACTCGTTTTCTCCTTTCAGTTCAGGGTTTGTACAGTACTAAGGATTCCTTAAAGCTTTCTGTATCTGACCCTTCATTTCCTTTTGAGCCTGCAACAAGCCTGCTTATGGAGTTTCAGGTTTCCAGTAAAGCAGGGTTCTAAAGGGGAAGATCTTGGGCTTTTATTGGCCTTGAATGGAGCTAGCTGATTTAGGGCCAAATTAATCCAAAAAAGATATGAGCTAAAAGCATTATCAAAATTATGAGAGGCTGATGGCAGAGAAGAGTCTAAGGTCATTTCCAATAGGTCAGAATTGATGCTATTCTATGGGTGTAAAGTCCTTGGAGGCGTGGCCGCGTAGTGTCAGGAATATTTGATGCTAGTTTAAGGTTAAACATAACTACAAAGTGGTCTGACCAGACCGAAGGCAGGGAGGGGAGAATTTGTAAGAATGGATTATCTGAAAAGATTCCATTAAGGAGAGTGTAGGTCTCTGCACCAATTGTTATAGCCTCAAACTATTCATCACATCAGTGAAATAGGCTGAGTCACTTTGGAGGGGTCATGAAAATGGAGATTGAAATCCCCAAGCACTGTAAATTCTGCGGAATCTGCTTTAGTGTCCAGTAGCTGGCAGAGATTAGAGATAGTAGCCGCATTTGGGCCAGGGGAGCATTAAAACCGGAAGGCTTCAAGTTCTCGAAAACCTTCGTATCCAAAAAACGAACTTTTGCAGGAGCTATAATGGTAGAGGCTAAACCATCGCCTCTTTTTCCTACCCGATCCAGTCTGAAAGAGGAGTAAACAGCTGGACTGCAATTGCAAACTCTGGCTCGGAGCCAGGGTCCGCCAAAGTCTCTGTTACAAAAGCTATATCTATTGATTGTGAATCCCAAAAGTCTGTGCATTCTAGTGCATGTTTGATTAGAGAGCGTGCATTAATGATGGCACGGCTGTAGGTATGATTGAGCCTGGAAGTAGTGGGTCTAGAAAATTTGATAGGCCTAAGGGCTTCCACCAAAAGGTTAGACAGCAAAAGCTGACTTTTGGGATAAACCAGACAATCTGACAAATCAAGAGGGCTTTGTGTGGGGCCTTGGCATTGCTTACCTGTCTCGCTAAGAATCAGGAGCTGATCCCTGTTGTAATGCAAGGAGATTTTGGGCTGAGAGGCCGAGCCGGTATAGTGACTGGTGCTGAGCATGGTCAGAGCGCGGACAGGCGCAGACGGGTTTGCCTCAATCACGCCCACTGTGCGTGTCCTCGTTGAAGTAACCCACCATAAGAGGGGGCATGTGCTGGCGCTGGAGCGCAGAGGTTGCAGTAAGTGAGTGGTGAAATGAAAAGGGGCTTAAAAACCAGGGTCCAGCAACTCATGCAGCTCTCACAGACTCCCCTGTGAGGAGCGGGTGGAATTTAAAACATATAAAAGCAATTAAAGAGAAACGGGGAGAACTCCCTTCCAATATGGCACCCAAGTGAAAAACTATGGAGCCAGGCACCTCCGATGGCAACAAGTGCCGACAAGGAAATAAATATGTGGGCTGTGTGCTCAGGGTGAGCTGCCTGGATGCACTGTCACCTGGTTTACGTAACCCTTCATAAGAGGGGGCGTGTCCTAGTGCCGGCGCTGGAGCCCGGAGGTTGCAGTAAGTGAGTGGTGAAATGAAAAGAGGCTTAAAAAAGGGTCGAGTAACCTGTGCAGCTCTCACAGGCTCCCCTGTGAGTAGCTACGTACTGGCAAACAAATGTCAATAAAGCAAAAGTAAAGAGTTCAAAACCCATAAAAGCAATTAAAGAGAAACGGGAGGACTCTGCCTTCCAATATGGCACCCCAGTGAAAAACTAGGGAGCCTGGCACCTCTTATGGCAACGAGTGCCTACAAGGAAATGAATCTGCGGGCTGTGTGCTCCGGGTGACTCTGGCAGTAGAATTCTTGTGCCAAATTACTCATAATTTCGTGAACAGGCATAATAGCGAACTTTTTGGAAGTTTTGCTTCAGAAGAGAAACACTTAATTACCAAAATTACTCCACTTACTCTACGTAATTACAATTTCTTCCAGGCCTAGTTATTTGTAGTGCACACATTCATCCACAAGAAGATCTCTTTTAGCACACTTGACAGATAATGGTAACTTTTACTGCAGACTCAGCTGGATTTGAACTATCACTATGGGGTCAATTACAGATCGCTGCAGTGGACGCATTCATCTACTGAGCCAATGGACAGGATGAGTGTGCATTTCTACTATTCAATTGTGAAATGTGCAGAGGCCAAGGATGTTTCCTTGCACTGCTTATACCCTTTCATATTGTGTCTAAAAGTGTGCAAGTTATAGTAGGTTAAAGCTGGTGCGTGAATTATAAATTTAAGGTATAACTGTTCTAATGTTTGTGTAGATTGTTTGGTTTGTACAGGAACAAAATATAAAGTTTTCCTAACACTGTGATATTGGCTTATGACAGCTCTAACAAAATTAAAAGACAGCCGTATTGTTTCTGTTTGTTGTGGGTTTTTACTGTGAAATCTATATTATTATTGTTTTTCAAATGCATAGCAACACATGCAGCACTAAACTGAATAGAAGTATGGAAAATTATTTAAATTGACATATATGATTTAAACCCTTCGCTGCGGGGCTTTTTCACCTGCTGTGCGGGGGGGAGGGGGGCGCGCGCAGCGCCACCATGCTTGTGACGAGCTCGTCATGACCACACACGTTTTCTAACGTTCAGCACAGCGAGGAAATTATTCCCGTGTGCGAGCTTTCTAACGGTCATGACGAGCTGAGCTCGTCATGAGCACAGCACAACCGTGCCTCATGACGAGCTCAGCTCGTCATGAGCACGGAAAGTGTTAAAACATTTACAGAGTACGCAGTACTTTCGCAAAAGTATCTAGAAGGTACTGTGCTATAGATGAAAAAAAAAAAATATATATATATATATATACACATATATATATATATATATATATATATATATATATATATACATGACAAAAGACACCACTCCACTCTACGACAGACCACTCCACTCTACGACTCACCATTTTACTGCACGACACTGGACAACACAACACTTTAGGCCATGCTCCTTCTGTCGAGCAACAGTCTCTGTGCCATTGTACACCTCTGCCAGCCATCAGAGAGAGATCACCAGGGCTTGTGAAATCCCATCCCTGCCCTTGGGGCCATGGCACGCCTCAGTGCCTCCCCAATATCTGACCTACTGAGGCATCACAGATAAAGGTAGCCATGGGCGCTGCAGGCTTAAGCCCTGCAGTGCCCATGACTATACGTCAATCAGCCTTTCGACCCACCCTTTGTCGACTCGTCACAGAGTTGAGGAAGGGTGGGGTGAATAAGCAGAGTGAAGTCTGGTGCCTGTAATCAGCGCTGGTGTGAGGTTTCAGTGTCCCCCTGCAGTGGAAACAGGAAAGAGCAGATGTCCAAACTGGATCTGTGCAGGTAAGCCTAAGAAAACTTTAAAAATGTTTTCTGTGAAAAGATGAGTGTATATGTGGGTGAGAGATTGTGTCTGTGTATGAATGTGTCTGTGAGATTGAGTATCTGTATCTGTGATCATGTCTGTGCGTGTGAATGAAAGTCCATGCTGGAAGAAGTCAGGCTGTGAAAATGTATGAATGATGGCGTATGAGTGAGAATCAATGCACTTCTCAGCTTTAATTCACAGTCACACTCACTCTGTCAGTCATTAATTTAGACATTAGACATAGGAAATGAGTTGATAACTTTTATAAAAGAGAGTTAAGAAATACTGAAGTACTTAATTCAAGAGTCTGAAATGCCATATGTACTATGCAGTAGGACATGCTTCTTTGGAATGGAACATTTTCAAACTGAAACGCAAGAATGGCTGACAAAGAGTTATGGCCATTTGACCTCATGTGAATGGTCTGTAGAGAGGTGATTCGCCATCCTTATGTAATTGGCATTAGGTGGCTTGAATGTTCATGCATATTTTTGAAATATGAATAGCATTAATTATTAAGAAACTATTTCTGGACTGGGTGAGAACACATTTCTATTAATGAAAGTTATTGTTCGGGCCCTGGTGAAGGGTTGTGTTTTTTAACCTGGAACAAATCTAGGAAAGGACATTCAAACTAATATACGAATCTGAGTAGAAGGCCTGCGAAGGGTTTTAAATTGAACAGGACGTTGGCGCTCAAACAGATGTAAAATCGTTGGTCGGTAAATAATAGAATTGTACAAATTCTCACGGTGCAGCCAGTGTTGAGGAATACCCTTAACCTCACAAAGAGCTAAAAATAAAGATCCTTGACACTAGATAAACATATAGCAAGTACTGGGCACACGTGTAAGATAAACAGTGTTAATACAACATACAACGCCAGCCGACGCGTGTTTCGTCAACAGGAGTATCCATACTTCTGTCGAGACGAGCATTGCCGGACCTTAGACCATTAGGTCTGGTCTGGCCTACACAGACGTACCAGCCTGTGTCTACTCCTCCACCCTTGCGTGACCGTACCCATGGCCCCATGTTCACCCGTCGACCGGGTTGGAATTATCACCGGTGTTTAGCCCTGAAGAGTCACAGGTATCCTCCTGTTGGCGAAACACCTGTCGGCTGGCGTTGTATGTTCTGAAAAAAAGAAAGAAACCTACATAAACAAAGTGCTTTTTACACCACCGGTGTCGACCTAATATTTGTGTGTCAATCTCTCAGTATTAATACTGTTTATCTTACACGTGTGCCCAGTACTTGCTATAATATACAAATCTGCTTTATAAGCGTCGGAGATTAAATGGAAGAAACGTTAAAGAAAAACTTGCTGCTCTGTAAAGTAAAAATTGTTTAAAAAAAAAAAAGAAATGACTTCTTACATTTGAAAGCAATATGTAAAAGTCAGGCAGTATGTTTCGCATAAGTGTGTGCTCTTTTGATTTATGGAGAAAATCCCCGTACAAAAGGGTGGGAGGCTTATTTCATTAAATCTGATAGGAGCTGGAGCCAGACCTGCCTGGCATCAGCAGGTGAGAGTTACAGGTAGCAGTGCCTTCTGAACTTTCTTACCAGCTCTACCTGGAATGACAGCTAAGAGGATAACTCAGTGGATTAATGACAATGATGCATGATGTACAAACTGCAGGACACAAACTTAGGATTCCCAACTGATGATCTCTTCTTATCATCTTTCTCAAGTCGATGAAATGAGGACCACTGAAGTGGGTGACAGTAGCTCTTTTATTTTCTTTACAGCTCTACCAACCTGTTCCATTGGGGTTGCATTACCTTCACAACAAATATTTAAGCACTATGTATTGTGGCAAGATCCAGTTTGAATGTAGAGCTGGGGTGAACACTTTGCCCTCGGGGGTCTCCTATAGTAAAACGTCCTGTGGGCTCTTTCAAGGCCCCCCCCCCAGTATTTAGAGCACTGCTTGTGGGGTTCTCTGTTCTTCAGTAGTGGGTGCATATAGGGAAGGTCCCACAGAATCTTTACTCCCAAAGGCTGCCCATCGAGTCCCTGTCTACACATGACCATTACGCTCTCATCTTTGCTCACTTTTGTGCACCCATGATGGTTCCCTCCAAATGTCCGGCTCATCTCTTAGCGGGACCGAATGACTTTGCTATTATTAGCTGTGGCAGGGGGTCTATTCACTATAGCACTCTCACACCCTTTGACTAGTTGCTCCTACCAAAAATGTTAGACCAGGGCTCGTAGCGTAGATTCTACGGGAACAAATGCACACTTTCGACGCTGTAGTGACTACCAGTGTTGAGTTATGTTGCCTTAGGTTGTATTAGGTAAGGTTGACTCATGTGTGCTTCATAGAAAGTGCTTATTCCCTGCTTAGGAGTCGCATATGGAAGTGACACTCTCTACAGAGTGAATGAGTGCATGTATAGAGTGACCAGGTCACTGGTGGTCACATCATTATTATGAAGGGTGAGTGACTTGGAGGCAAGTCCCCTGTTTGCGCTCGTTGACCACGTCCCTGGGGTGCACATCATCGTTAGGAAGGGTGCGTGCAGAGTGAGATTGATTGAGTGAGAATGAGTGTGTCCAAGTTACCCTGATTAAGAATGAGGGAGACTGACTGAGAACGAGTAAGAATGACTGAGTCAGAGTCGGAATGAGACTGAGTTAGTCAGAGTGATATCAGTGAGTCGGAGGCATGGAAGAGAGGCCACTAAAGGGATTGTGACTAGCAAGTTGACAACACTGTGTACGGAGGTGCGCGAGTTATAGTAAGTTGTGGGCGGGGCACAGATTCTAATTTGTATTCATGACTATGATTTTATCACTAGTGCAACAAAGTGGAATAGTCTACGTGTTTCGGCGCTTGCCTTCCACAGGACCATAGAGTCCTGTTGTCTAGCTTGTCCTTTATTGAGTGTCCATGACCTTAGTCCATCATCCATTTTTACTTCTAAAACATAACTAGACTAGACTGCACATTGTTATTTCCTAATATTTTCTATTCGAGCAATTGTAACTCAATTGACAGATGCATTTCATGTAAAGTACATTAGATTTCAGTATATTACTCATCTGAATTTTCACGAACTGTGCCGAAAGTTTTCAATGGAACTAGATCTATGTGTTTCCTTTTTATGACAAAATATTTTTTTCTATTTGCTTTCAATTTTAAATCACAGTGAAGTACTGTAAATGATGAAACCACTTTTTATACGGTGTTAATTTATTGTTACCAATCAAATTAACAGAGATCTGAGAGGAGTGGTAATGGAAAGAGGAGAGTATTATTATTAAGGTGCAGTTAGAAAGATCTGTGGACTTCCTTTGAGGACGCAATATTTTTTCTTTTCCTCTCCCCTTTCCGAATGTAAAGTGCAAGTGTGACATCAGCTAAGTTGTGCAAATTATAAATCATAATATGAGGCCAAAAAGATAAAAGTCCTCAAACGGTGCTTCATCTCGTTCAATATGAGCAGCAGATAGTCTTAATCTAAAGTGCTGAAGCCTTAGTAGTTATCCATTGTAGGATTTTTTTTTTAAATAGCAGCATCTTTTCATATATTATAAAGTGAATGTGCATTACAGTTGACATGATAGGGAATAGTTCCAGTGGAGCTTTTCTATTCTAATATATAAGGCACAGATTAGTGCAAATGTTGTGCAAAGGGTAAAATAATGGGAAAGCACCTACAGGTCTATACGTAAATAAAGCAAACCTCTCTGCTGTATCTGAAACTACAGATTATGTATTCCTATAGAGGTTCCTAATGGATCTGATCTATTTGTTTTCATCTTTTTTTAAGTTTCAAAAGAAACTTTGTTGAAAGAATTAAACGTAATAAAAACATAAACAAGTTATCAATGCTGAAAGCACTAAAAGTTAAAAAAAATAAACTTAGTACAATGTAGCCTGCATTGAGAAGTTAAAAAAACTGTAACTATAGATGAGCCCTTTGTCCACCTTTATGAAACTTGACTGAATTTATGGAACTAGTATTCAAAAACCTTTGAAGTGGAAGAGGGATCTGAGGGCCTTGAGGACAGGGGCAATAGGATATATGCCATCTACTAGTGGATATGAGCGAAACAGTTATCTGCCAAAAAGAAGGCGTTTTTCAGTGGGCTCTGAGATCTCTCTCTTTGTAAATCTCTGGACCAAAGGACAAGAGACTCTTCTTTGCTTTGTCCAGGAGGTAATTATTAAGAAAAAGGGGTGACCCTGTGTCCCTCAGAACTTGGGTCCAGGAGGTAGGCTTCTTACAAGTATCCTTGACGACATGTTTCTTCAGCTATTGTCTGATCTGCAGGAGGGATATGACAAGCCTCATGTGTGGGAGCAGTCATTTTAGACTTTAGCCGCAAGCCTTCAAGCCCTTTCTGTTTTTTTTTTAATGTGCATTGGATAACAGTCTGCTAGTGCCCTGGGTGACATTGACGCCTGGAGATGTTGATTCAAAATGGAGAATAACTATGTAGAAAAAAGTCAACATTGACTTTCATGAACCACTGTGTTTGACATCCAAAGATAGCTAAGCCAGTGCCCTGGTTATGCTATATGTGGCAACCGAGTTTGACATTATGGCTCTTTCCTATCTTCCCTCCCCACCAATGGTCATGAGAATTTTGTTTTGCTTGATGAAAGCCAGTGAGACCAGTGAGTTTCCTTTTGCTTTATCATAGAGAACTCATCGTTGCCTGACATCTCTTTCACTTCAAGTCCTCAGACATGTAGGGCTTCATTTACAATATTTTGATGCATGGCAGCACAGCAAGCCTTCCAACTGTGCTGCCGTGTGTCAAAACAAAAGGGCAGGGATGCACCTTATCTACAATATATGGTGCATTCCTGTCCCTTTCCCCTGCGCTGGCGCACAATGGGCTGCCATGCTCCAATGCAGGCTCACTTGCACCATGGTGCAAGTGTGCCTGCATTGTAGGGGTTATTGTTTTTGTACAGGAAGGTGTCCCTTCAGGCACAAACACAATCATGAGAGTTGTTTTCTGCAGCACATCGAAAAACAAGGAGAAATACAAGTATCTCTCCTTGTTACGCCTCCCTTATGCCTCCCCTGGGGAGGTGTACGAATCTGACACATTCCCAGGTTTACAAAACCTTGTAAATCTGGCAATGCATCGGGTTCCGTGGATGTTACGTGGGAACACACAGAGCAACACCCATGGAACGCCCCTTTAACACAGAGTAACCTGTGAAAGGGAGGCCACATTTACAATACCATGAAATGCCACGCACGGTGACTTTACCTGGTGCGTGCCTTTATGTGGCCTTGTAAATATGGGCACTTTTTCAAACAACAGTGGTCCCTTACAAGAGAAAAAATTCAATTCAATAAATATAGCCACAATCGTTTCTATATTCGGTGTGACATGTCCAGCCGGACAGAGGTTCAATCTTTACTTTTGAAAGGTATGGGAGAGGAATACTCCACAGTTCAACAAAGTGGGGCACAAGCCTGTACCCTACTCAAACATACACAGAAATTACAATGGACAACGTGAAACAAAGAAATACCCCCAACATCACGCTAATTGATTTTTGGTCTCACCCCCCCTTGAGGGGCCACTTCAAATGTGGTAACTGTGTTGTCTGCGATTATGTCATTGAATGCAAAGAATTTGTTTTTAAAGATGTGAAAAACACGCTTAAAACATTTGCCAATTGCAACAGCTGTAATCTTGTGTATGCCATTCTGTGCCCATGCGATATGATCTACGTGGGGCAAACCAAGCAAAAGATCAAATTACGGATTTCACAACACCGAAGCAGAATCCGTTGTAAAACAGCCAATGCCCCTCTGGTCGAACATTTTCTTGCCCAAGGCCACAATGACAGTGACATTCGATGGACAGTGATCAGCCAGGTGGTTCTACCCCCAAGAGGTGGTGACCTCTCACGGATACTCAACAAAGAGGAACTTAGATGGATCCTAAAAACGGATAGCCTGAATTCTGGCCTGAACCTCCTGGAGGATTGAACCCCCCTCATATGAACTAATTCGAACTTTGGTTACTATTCGGGACTGCTCCTTGTCCCACGGTCCTAAGCATACAATGCACTACAACATTGTTTAGAACTGTTTATTTCTATTCTGGTTTATTATTAATTTTTGTTTTCATTAATGTTTTTTCCACGCGTGATTTGCTCTCTCAATGCCTCTAATGTACCTGTTTCACCACCATCTTAAGATGGCTGCCCATTCTCCTAAATTCTGTGTCCTTTTTCTATCTTAAGATGGCCGCCCATTCTTCTATATTCTTTGTCCTTTTTCTATTCTCATTACCCCTTGATTCTCACGCCCAATCAGAATCGCCGTCTCACTCACAAATATGGCTGCATGCTCTCGGCCAGCACACCACTCCATCGTGACGGACGGACACTGCTCCTGTACCCCCGGTGAGTCTACACACACGGTAACCCTTATGGCTACCCCACAGGAGGCTTAGTTCCTCTCTGACTGTTGCCTTATTCCCCTTCTAGGCAATCCTTGCTTAATTTGAAGCAATCACTTACTTCGTTGACGCTCATTCTGTACCTCACTCTGGTAAGCGCCCGCTGCACCTTGCTGCCACTTGTGTAAACTTAGATCACTACGATCACTGATAGTCTTTTCTTTATAGGTACCAGCTCCTGTACTTTCACTGCATTCTACTCCGTTTTTATAGCGCCCTCGGTGTCTCTTACGGTAAGCCTCCTGACACGAACACTCCTTTTGTCTAAACTGCTTCCCTGTATCGGTCGGGCCTCCGTTATCACTGCGGTTGTCGTAGCACCTTCCTCTCCTGTTGTTAGCATGCCGCTGATCGCCGCCACACCGCACGGGCTTCTTCCTTGCCCCACTTCCGTCAGTAACCAATTCCTCACGGTAATCGGAACCACTGTTTCGTCACCCTAGCCACTGCTCCATGTAGAACACCTTTTTACGTAATGAATGTCCTGGTTCGCCCGTATCTTACGTTAGACAGCCTATCTCCTCACAGCACCTGACACTCCCCTGTATAGACCACCACATGACTGCTTGGTGGAGTACCTCTCATAATCGGTTGGTATTAATGCTCTAGGCTATTTTGTTGAAACTATTCTGTAATCCTTTCTACCCCCATCCGCCTAACTTTTGTTTCCTTCTCCCCTCTTTCTCCTTAGGCAGATGAGGCTTGATTTAATTAGGCATTATACAAATGTCCTGATGATGATACCCATGATTAGATAGTGGGATTGAAACACCGTCGACTCTAATTACGCACTTTATACATTCATGTACCATGTGTCATTCAACATGTAAAAGTGCATGATGAAATTTCTGTTCTTTTATTTGAATTCTGAAAGTTGAAGAACCGCCCGCTTTTGCCTAAAAAGCCCTTCTTTGTTTCACGTTGTCCATTGTATTTTCTGTTTATGTTTGAGTAGCGTACAGGCTTGTGCCCCACTTTGTTGAACTGTGGAGTATTCCTCTCCCATACCTTTCAAAAGTAAAGATTGGACCTCTGTCCGGCTGGACATGTCACACCAAATATAGAAAGGATTGTGGCTATATTTATTGAATTGAATTTTTTCTCTTGTAAGGGACCACTGTTGTTTGAAAAAGAATTGATTCCCAAGGTCCCTTGCTGACTTTATTGGGTGCCCTTGTTGTCTTCAGATATATTGTAAATATGGGCAGGCACACTGCGTTGCCAGTGAGTCAAAAAAAGTGATGCACCGGCTGGACAATGGACTTGTAAATTAGCCATGTTGTTTTTTATTTGGGTTTGTGAAATGTATTTGAACAGTAAACATCATACTCATACTTGGAAGCAATTGCACAGCTATTGCCCCTCAGTAGTTCCATGTCCTGAAGGGGCGTACCGCTAAATGCCGGAACAATGACTTGGTATAAACAGTAATAACACTAAGGCACAGGTGTCAGTAACATCCACTGCATTTGGAGTGAAGATGTGAGACGTGTGTCCATAGGAATAAGTTCTTCACTCATTGCTCTATACAGTGGTCCTTATATTCAAGCCTGAACTCTGAAAAGAGTCACTGGTCGGATCTCCCTCTCAAGCAAAGGAATATCTCTATTGTAGCATGATGAAAATAGGTCTGAAGCAACCAGCTTTTCCTGTCCTGAGTGCATTACATAACATTATAGCATTCCTACATACATAGAAAATTGACCTCATATGAAGGAAGCCTGGGGACGGGGGAGAGAGGGAGTTGTCTGCACTGGGTAGAAGGATGATCTAGTGTGCTTTACTCCATCACTACCTCTGTTCCTATTTCTTTACCATGATGAAAGGTCACAATCATTCGCTCCTGTCCTCATTACCTTTAGTCTATTCTTCTCTGTCATTATGGCTGTGGCTGTCATTGAAGCATATTTTAATTATATCTTCTGGTTTTGATAGCTTTTGGAAATTAAATCATAACGACTTCCGAACTTCATTAAAATTCTGGCTATACTGTCTTCCTCCCACTCATGCCGTTAGGATGAATTCATCATCCGTTTCTCCAGTTTTTATTGTAATTCATAAATGGCAGCTTTGCTAAGCAACAATAACTGTTCAATTCCCATTCATGCATGCCACTCTGCTCAACATCCTTAGGGCGACTTCTTTAAACTGTGATCCATAAAGTACATTTCTGCCAGGCAAACATTTGCAGCCAAAAGTTATTCCCTCCTTCTGGTCTGGTTGGTGTAGTGTCATATACTTCCAGGATGAGGTGGGCCTCAGTGGCAGCGATATGTAGGGATCCCATCGAAGAAGAGAACTTTCACACTTTTTGTTAGCAAATTGACCCTGCTGCTTTCTCTTAGTGATTCCCATTGGCAGAGAGTTGGATGTTATATTGTGACAATGCATTCTGTTTATGGCCCCTTTAAGACACTTCAACACACAGAGGCATCCATGCACATGGCGACTCACATTGACAGACCAATGGTATGTTGTTGTTCCAGGTAGACTGATATTTTACAGCTGTCTTCTATAGCTGTGCATGCCGCTCATTGGTCGAACGTTGCCTCTCCAGTCACAGACCCAACCAATGGCTGCGTTGGTAATAGGCTGAGAAACTGTGTCCTAAGGCAACGGACGACTAAAGAAGAAAACAAGACACCTTTCGGGCCACATTTACAAGCTCATTGTGCCTCCGGCGGATGTATGGCATTACAACGCATGCTTTTACCACGCATGCCTTTACATCGCAGTTTTTACAACGCATGCTGTTACAACGCAAAGCGCTTAGGGGTGCTGGATAGTGAATAGTTTAATTTACTATTCCAACTCCAGTCCCCGTGGATAGTAGGGAAGGTGTTGGATAGTAAATTAAATCCATTCCCTGTCCTAGAGCGCCCCCAGCGCAATGCGTTGTAATGACATGCGTTGTAATAGTTGCGTCGTAAAGGCACTGCGTGATAAACGTTGCATTGTAAAGGATGTTTCCTGCCTCGGGCAAGTCACTTTTTTTTTAGGAGCACTGGCAACGCAATGGGCTTGTCAACATTTACAAGGCCATGTAAAGTTACCCTGTCTCACTTTTAATGGCTTTTTAAATATGGGCCCCTTTCACGCATTACTGTGTGTGAAAGGAGTTGCTGTGGGTGTTCCCATGCAACATCCATGGAACCTGACACATTCCCCAGATTTACAATGTTTATAAAGCTGGAAATGCCTCCCAAGCAGCGCAGCTGGTGACTTTTTAAAGTGGTGAGGCGTTAATGTTGAGGACCAGTTCCACAGAGTGATGGGGCACCTCAGTAAACATGATTTTCTCAGCCATTCGAAGTTTAAACCTAATTTAGCTAGGTATGAGCAGACTACAATCAGGAACAATGTACCATAAAATAGATAACAGGGTTAAGCAAACATTAAACACAAAAGCAGTGCAGTGGAAAAAGAACTCAACAAAGTGCAGTAAGCAGATAGAACGCACAGTGCACAAATGTCCCCACAACACTGAGAAACTTGAGTGAAACTATTTCTCTCACCACCAAACAAGAACTCGCCAAAGAAATGAACTCACACGCACAATTTCACCTCTTTTTAAATAAATTACCAGTTCCATCTGATCTCTACAAGTTGCACAGAACTCCTTTTTGTCCCAGGTGAAGCACATTCATTGTTGCTTAATGGGCACACACTTCTCTTCTGATAGCGAGCTTTAAAGAGATATGAAATGAATTCGTACTTGTATAGCGCACTTATAACCTGAGGTGTTTTGGCGCTGTACGCATACCGCTGTGGAACCCGTCCTGGCTTCTCCCTGTGAAATGCTCACTCCTGGGCACCCCCAAGGTGAAGCCAGGCATTCCAGCGCTGTTGGGGCTGTTGTGGAGATTAAGCAAGCTATTGCCCAGAGGGACCCATGATTAGAATAGGCACCGAGGCAAGAATTATCAGGTCCGAGGAAATTGAGCCCAAGTCCCGCCGAGGCCTCTGCATCAGGGTCTGCCGCTCTAACCAATGAGCCACACTTCTCCACATAGCGACATATGAACTGCATCCAGGCTGTGCAGGTAAAATATGCGGTGGAACATGGGGACACAGCAGGGACAGCCTAGAGTAGGTGATAGCGTGAGGGTCCTTTCAAGGTATTGATGTTTCTGTATGGCTTAATGGGCTGCATCGAGGACTTTCTAGGCATGCAGACGAGCAGCAGTCAGTTTTGGGAGAATGCATTTCAATTTTTTTCAAAGATTTCAAATTAAATGCTCTCAGACACTAATTAGCTTTAAAAGCCTGTTATGTCTGTTTGATGTGGCTGTCATACTTAATTTAAATTCTGATTTGAACATGGTTATGATGCAGAAACAACTTACTGCCCCGCATTAAACACAATATGACATGATTGTTAAAGCCCAGTGACTACGTATTTTCTACAGTAGATGGTCTCATTTGACATTACAGATGTTACTTTTCCTCATCTTCTTTAAAAATAGCACAAAAGTTAAATAAACTCTTTAACCTCAAAACTGCGTAATAGTGTTTGGCTCCAAGAAACCATTAAAACTTGACACACTAATTTATACTTAGAAAAGAGTGTTCGGGACAATTTAATGTTTGATTTGACGGTGTCAGAATTAGTTTGTGGGGACGTGACGGAAGCTGCTGAAACATCCATCCATGCGACAAAGTTGTAATACTAAACCGACTTATATAACTTGAAAAATGCCCGCCTGGGCCTTACTTGCTGAACTGCACCCGACTCTCAAGTACCGAGTTCACAGGTCCTACTGTCCAGTCCTACTACTCCGGACAGCAACCTGCAGCAGCATGCAACCAGGACTAGCTCAGCTGCTGCCGGCACTTCAGTAAAGATGAATCCGATTCAGCCTTTCCCGGCTCCAAAAACATGCAGTCTGACTCGAGTGACGCAGACAGTACAGATAAAATGGCTTCCACTCCGATTGACAAGGCCTCACGCACGGGAAGTAGTCTCATGTCGAGTCAGTGCAGACTCGATTCCTTGGCTTCCCGCCGGCCACACCCTTTCCCAACTCGTCACAGGGAGGGATCCCACCCACGAGTTGGGAAAGGGTGTGGTGACAAGCTCTCCACTCTCTGATTGACGTGTAGGTTTTTTTAAATTGACATTTTCAAACAAACAGGTTACAGTACATTGCAACAAGCCAGCATGATATTGGCCAATATGATGTAATGCACAAATCGGCAACAGACGTGGTGGGTTAGCGATACCGGGCTCGTATTTAAAACTCCAGGGGCTAACTTTACCTCCATGCCATCAGGGAGTGGAGACGGCTTTGAAGCTAGGTCATTGCCGAGCTGATGACATCACAACCTTCAGGGCTGTGAGGTTATCAGCCCGGCAAACACTTAGGCTTCTTTGGGCCCGCCCGGGGAGCAAGCATTGCAGAGTCACATTACGTGACAGTGTCCACACCAACTTCACTATAACGCCGATGCCGGTGAGTGAGTGGGGCAGACGGTGCCCTGTGTTCGAGTATTATGTAGGTCAAGACCACTACAAAATAAAATAACAAAGGGGGTATTTTCTATTAAAACTAATTATGAGCATTGCTATGAAATTGTAGAATGTAATAGGGCGGAGCCCCGACGCCCTCCTGGAGAAACCGCCACTGCTCCCAAGGAAGGAGTGGGAGATGAGCAAAGAGGAGAAATACTTTTATTTCTCCTTGTTATTTCCTCTTTCTAAGCTACTCATTTTGCAGCATGCATAGAAAGAGGAAAATACCATCAATTATTGTTTTTGTGCGGGAAGGTGCCCTTTGCAAACTTGCAAATGTGTTAATTCTGCTGATTCATTGCTGAAGACAGCTGTCGAGTCACATTGATGGCTGTAATGTTTTGCCATTTTAAACACCTATCCAAGAATGATCGCCAAAGAATTTAATCTACAAAAATATTCGATACATTCTGTCTGTTCGGTACAATGTATTAACCAATTTGAGTCATTTTGAAGCTCATTAAAATGATTTCAAATGCTCTTTTCACAGGGGTGTGTCCTCCGCTAAGACAGAGGAGCCTCACCCCACTGCCTTTCAGCACGGCAAAAAAGAAAAAGAAAATTCTCTTAACGAGATGTTATTATTATTATTTTTTTCTGTTCTGGGGCAGTTTTGTGGAGCGGGACTTGGCTGTGCAGGGGTGAGGAGTGGTTGGACCTTCCTAAGTAGGCATGAATGTATGGCCGGCCCTCTGGGGCCGACCAAACATTCATGCATACATTGCATGTTTACCACCCAAGCTGCATTACAGCCTGGGTGGAAAACATGGCCAGGCTTCCCTTCCCCATCTGAGTACTGCACCACGGCGCTCACACTAATCACAACGCTGCATTGTAACGTTGTGATAGGCTCACAGGAGGCTGGGTGCTTGCCAATCACAACACTGCATTGCAGCATTGTGATTGGCTTAAGGGAGTCTATCCTGCTTCCTGTTCCAATAGAAGCCAGAAAAAAGACGGTAGTGAGTCAGCGGCTGGCCAGCCAGTTGGCAAGTGTTTTTTTGTTCTCCCTCCTTTTCCCCCCACTATTGATTCACTGGAGCAGCTGAGACTGTCTTCTGATGCATCTAAGTGTAATCATACTTATTCATTTGCTGTTTCTTTTTACCACTCCTGCAGTAAGGGGCCATATCTGAGTACCAATAAAAATATAACATAATGGGAAGCCTGGATGAAAAACCGCACACATTTTCCACTTTCTTTAAGGTATCACAAATAATGCCTGCTTTTGAAAAAAACTTTAGTATAAGTTCATGCATTCCTTCAAATGTTCATTGGTTTGCAATGATAAACGAATAGACTGATTTTGGAAAATGTGGATTAATATGAGTTAAAGAATCCCTGCTGTACAGTGTAAGGATATTCCAATTTACTAAGGAATTCTGTGGTGATCTGCAGTGTCATAAAAAGCATAGCCGTGGGTGTATTATGTCATTTAATAAGTGGATTTTTCTACCCTCACATTGAGCTTGCAAATTGTCCCATTTCAGTTGTGAGCAGCTCATTCAGTCATGTGTTTGTTGACTCACTACAGAACACTCCAGCTGTCTGTCGGGAGACAGCATTGTATACAATACTTCACAGAGCCAATCTTTGTTCCAGATCAGATGTTTTTCATGTCAGTCGTAATTTCCTTTGTGCTGTTTGTTGTTTTCCTCCCTATCTGTGTTTGACCCGCCTGCAAGAGCTATTTGGTGTCGCTCTCTGTAGATTCGCCATCCATCCCTATCCAAATACAGCATTGTATCTAGGAAAAAAGAGCAACATTTAAACAACACCGGTTTCGTGCATTTCAATGTCACCTAGTGGCTATAGGAAAACTGTGAATACTACTATATGCAAGCTTTGAAAATGCTGCCTGTTTTGCTCAGGTGGAAAGGTAAGCGGGGCGATTGTCTTCTGTCATTTTGTTCTGCTCAGACGGATGTATGACGTTACAACGCATACATTTACATCGCGGTACATTACATCGCGATTTTTACAACAAATGATACTATTCCTTGTCCTAGAGCGCCATCCTGCGCAAGTCGTTGTAATGACTTGCACTGTGAAAACCGCGATGTAATAGCATCGCGATATAATCCCAGCGTTGTAAACGGTGTATCTTGCTCAGACATGACCTGAGCAAATTAGGAGCACTGCCTCCAAACCGCAGTATTTGTGTTCCCAAGACTGTCCAGCTTAATTGTAGAGGAAACACCTTTTACAACATGGCAATCATCATGCAGTGCCTTTTCCACACACCCAGTTGTAGCAGGGATGTAATGAGACCCCCTTCTATCCTTTTTGGCTTGTAGGTTTGGTGAAACAGTAGCAATTACAGTCTGTGGGTCTTGTGAAAAATTTGGTGTGCCTCTGCCTGAATGAAGGGCACCAGCTGGTAGTTAGCCATTGCATCTCCACTAGGCATATGACAAGCTTCTTTGATTTATGCAAGACAACTGAAGGCGAGGGGACATTATTTTGCCTGAACAGCCTGACATTTCACATAGAAATAAAGCTGTCATCCCTGACTCTTTTGGTCAGGATGATCTGAGGTTCATTGCTTCCAAAGCGCTGTATTTTTCTGGAGTGAGGTATATGTTGCTTGCCTGAACACTGCCCATTGGACACACATCCTGCTATTCTATTAGCCACAAAGCTGCTGTATTGCAGAAATACAAGCTCAAGGATCTGTGGGATAATTCAATTGAAAAAATGTGGCGGAAGCAGAAAATTTCAGGAGTGGAGTATCGTGCCTCGTCTGCTTGATGAAGGAAAGGTTTTAATGCATGCATTAATAGATGATTTATGGGTCCTCACATTCTTTTAATAACTACAACTGTAAGTGCTCAGCCTGTCCATGAGGTCCTTATGATCAATCATCTTTTAATGCTGCAGGCCAGCTTTAGCTGCTATCACATATCTCCCTGCACCTCTCGTTGGAAACTAAAGACCTCTAAAATCCTGACCAGGGAGAATTCAACTTTTCTTTGCTCTATGTGAGAAACTGCATCATCCATAGGCAATGAGCACGGAGCACCTTTTCTAAGTCACACAGTGCAATATAGCTTAAGCGTTGACCTGTAGTTTTAGGTTTCAGTACCAGATTGATTGTGGAGACATGGGGGGGCTGTCGAATCACTTGGTGTTCAAAAATAATTTACCTAAATCTCATTCACACTTTCAGATCCTTCCACCGCTGGAAAAAGAAAATGGCAGGCAACTGGCCCCATCTCATATGGGGCAACAAAAGGTGATAGGTGGAATGCTTACAAAAGTCTTGCTTTACTGCATGATAATCCCATGCCATTCCAGTTTGAACCCAGCCATATGCAAATCAGTCTTGACCCTGGGCCCAATGGGAACAGTCCAGCCCGAACTGCCAGGCCAGATACTCCCTGGACTGGAAACAAGCATCCTAGGACCAGTTTCGGGGTTTTACCCCTCATCAGCCAGGATAGCTTGACTCCAGTGGCATGGAGAGGCACGGGACCCACGTCTGGGCATACCCGTCCATCTCGGGATGACAAATGCAAAAACAACAATTGAAGGACAGAATGCAGAACAATGTCATACATTGTTTTTGCTCTCCCCTGAGGCGAAAAGCCGGGGGAATCTTCCTCTACCTGTTACACCTGATAATTTACACTCGTCGCTGATTTACAAACGACCGATTTTAAAAATTGTAAAATATTTTAAAAGTGCTTTTTAAACGTTATCATACCTCGTGGGTGAGATTGCTTCACCAGAGGTCTTCGTGTAGTCGCCAGGCAAAGCGCGCTGCTACCAGGCGCCCTGACCTCACCTGACCCTCCCGAGGCGCCATCTTGGAGAGGGAAGGTCAGCGCTGCAGTGGCTAGAACCCTCCCACCCTCCTCTGCCCAACCACGAATAAAAACATGGCACCATCCCGTCCGCGCAGCGGGTGGGCGCAGCGGGCGCGCCGAAGGCAAGCCCGTCTGCGCCCGCCCGCGCCGGGACCGGGCCGAGGGCCACGACCCCTGGCCCAAATCCTAAAGATCTCCGTAGGGCTTACCCAGAGGACGTTCTTCCTAATCTGAGACCACCAATGAACTATGCCTGGGCCACATTCGATTTCTGTAAAACGCCTAACAAAGTCGAAAGATGTTGTCCCCACTGCCACTTCACGACATCGAATCAAGGCGAAGAACCTCCCAAAACAACATCCTGAACCTAATAATGTTGCCATAGCCCTCATTAATGCACGGTCCCTATGTAAACATAGCCAGGAAATCGCGGACCTGATAACAGATTTTCAGTTAGACATACTTTTCATCACAGAGACATGGACAGATGACTCGTCCGACCCGGACGTTGCCATTGCCACGCCTAGAGGTTATAAAGCCTATAGACAAGATAGGCCTAGAAAGAAAGGTGGAGGGATCGCCATTATAGCTAGAGAAAATCTTGATGTTATAATGACTCAAATACAGGACATCTCGTGCGAGGCCTTGATGTTTGCAATCAGACTTAGCCCGCACTTCAACTTTAAAGGGCTTCTTCTATACCGGCCCCCAGGAGTCAAAACTGGCTTTTTAACTAGCATAAGTACACATCTGGAATCTCTGGCACTAGAGGACTCGATTACAGTATTAGGTGATTTGAACTTCCACCTAGATGACAATAACCATAAGGAGACGCGAGCTCTTATAGCGGATATGGAAGCCCTGGGGCTCCATCAGTTGGTTACATCACCTACTCATCGAGCTGGACACATTTTAGATGGTATATTCTCTAGTGTCCAGGGGCTCCATGTACGCGATATCCTTCCGATGCCTTGGACAGATCACTATGCGGTTTTCTGTACCTTGGTTATGGATAAAAGCCCAGTAAAAGCTACTACTCTCCCCAAGTCAACATCCTTTAAAGCGTGGCACAATATTAACCAGCTGGACCTAAAAAACCATCTGGATAACACTTGTCCGCTAATTTCATCTAACTCCAACCTGGCCGTACAACAACTCCACGACTGGTTGGGACATGCCATGAATTTGTTAGCCCCTACTAAGAAATTATCTAAGAACAGGTCCACCCCGACTGCACCATGGTATACAGATGAACTAAAAGCACAAAAACAACAGAACAGACACTGGGAAAGACAATGGAGAAAGACTTATAGTCCAACAAGCAAAATTAGATACAAGGATGCCTTGGCATCATACAAAACCATGATCATAAAGGCAAAAAAAGTGTACTACATGACGCAAATTGAGCTGGCAAAAAATTCCAGCAAAAAACTATATGATTTAACTAAAGCTCTCTCGGGTAATACCCCTGACTTGACTCCACCTCCATCCCAAGACATGTGTGATGCTTTGGCCAATTTTTTCTTTACTAAAGTGGATGATATTTATCAAACCTTTATGGCTAAAACCACGCACATTAAGGCCCCCAACACTATCCACGAGGTCCCAAAACCTACCTCAACATCAGCTTTTACTAATTTTATTCCTCTGACAGAAGATCAGGTATTAAAAATCGTGTCGACAGTCAAAACTGGATCTAGGCTGGATCCTTGTCCACCGTCGGCTCTCTTACCGGTGATGGACTCGATAATACCAGTCTTGACACAAGTCTGCAACTCCATCCTGCTCTCAGGGATATACCCCCTTGAGCTTAAAACTACACTGCTTAAACCACTGTTAAAGAAACCAGGAGCCGGTAAGTCGGAACTAAAAAACTATCGGCCCATTGCCAGTCTCCCGTTCATGGCCAAAGTGGTGGAAAAGGCCATGAACATACAACTATCTGAGTATATAGAAACTCATAAAATGCTTGATGACACTCAGTATGGCTTTCGCAAATACCATGGGACCGAAACCGCCCTTATTAAAGCATCAGATGATGTAAGACTAATAAGAGATCAGGGCGGGACAGCAGTGTTGGTACTGTTGGACCTCTCAGCGGCTTTCGACACGGTCGACCACAGCATTTTGGTCGACCGTGTCGGGAAGATGGGCATCTCCTCCACGGCAAGAGCTCTCCTCGCTTCCTTTCTCTCTGAGAGAACGCAGGCCGTCACTCTTGGCTCCTACCAATCTGTCAAGTTGTCACAACCGTGTGGTGTACCTCAAGGCTCATCCCTTAGTCCGACACTTTTTAATATCTATGTGTCGGACCTGGCCAATGTCATCAAGGCACATGGGATGAGCCTAACCTCCTACGCGGACGACACTCAATTGGTTATGGCAATAAGAGGTGATGGAGAAGAGGTAGCCGAACGATTTCAGAGAGGATTGATGGAGATAGGTGAGTGGATGGCAGTTAATTGCCTAAAACTTAACTCGGAAAAAACCGAGGTGATGATTTTTGGACAACTCTTGTTAAAGCCTGAGTCGGGTCGGGGACAATCGATATTTGCCCGGCGGTATTGCCTCTGTGACCCTCTAGTTATTTAATCAATGAAGAGGCAGGCGCTGGAGACTGGAAAGCAGGAAACAGGGTTTTTTATTCTCTCCGGAGGAGAACACAACAAAACCGGCAGAAGGTATCGTTCTGAGGTGTTCTAACTTACGTTTGAGGCCTGGCCCCTTATATACAGTGTTTGTGATTTTTATTACAGTTTACATACACATGACAAAGCTTTGATATACGGAAAGACATTCCCGGAATCCCCCTTTTGGGCCCGTTCCCACACATATCTACAGTAGAAGTCCCCACCCTAGTCACAACAGGTGATGAGTATCGCGCAGCTGGGTATTCCGCCGATTCACGGAATGTGGGGGGTTTGATCGGATCTCATGGAGTGGGGGCTTTGATCAACCCGGGGATCCTTTGATGGGGGAAACTTTCTATTGTACGGGGAGGGGCAAGGAATGGTATCGGCAGAGCTGGGTGTTGGCCTGGGAACGGGGAAGACAAAAACGGGCACACGGGGAAGAAGGGGGTTTGCATCTAAGGGCCGGAGATCATGAAAGGGAAGCGGGGGGTGTCGCGCTGGGAACAGGATGAGGGCCTGGGGCAGAGCAGCGCCGAAGAGGGGTTTATGACTCAAGGCAGGTGCAAGCAGGGGGTGGTCAGCGTGCAGGCTTAGTGAAGGCGAAGGGCTATGCCAGGGGCCAGCGGCATGCAAAAGGGTTCGTTCTGATCGGGGCATCTTAAAAAAATGGCGGGCGCGCACAACAAAAGTGTGGCATCAGGGGAAGAGGCAAGATGGCGCAGATAATGTTCACCAAAACGTACTAATTTTCAACAGTCCTCCCTTTAACATATTCAAGACATCTTGCTGGCTCATTTTCTACTCGGTTCTATTGTGGTGGGCATGAGAAAGAAAACGGTAGGAACCCTAGATGAAAAGAGTGTAAACAATACATTTTAACATTTCTAGTTTTTAGGAGGTGAGCCTATTTGATAAACTTTGGTCAATTTGTTTAGCAGGAAAGTCATAGGAATGTAATACAAAAACGATTCTGTAGCGATTTCATACTGGCAGGTTATTACATATATATCAGGTTCGGATTGGAGCATGATCAATACAATGGCGGCTGGGAGAGAAATGAGGTCTAGCAGGAACGGCGATTGGGGATGTCAAATGTTCGAAGATTAACGAGTTCTCATCAATCTTTGTTGCCTTTCGTTGGCGCTGTTGAGCACCGGCGGTGGAGCTACAAGTCCAGCTCTGTTCTAAGTTCTGCGTTGCAGGGCACGACCCTTTCCTCGCGTTTCTGGTCGGAAAGGTCCTTTTCGCCCTGTGTCCTTTGAGGTGATTGTCAGAAAGTTCAGATGGAAGAAGAGCGTACAAAACAGTCCATAGGGTAGGTCAGAGGAAAAGGGGGATGGAGCAAGGCCAAATTAGGAACAAACTAGGGGAACGAGAGACTTCAAATAGGCGGGCGTGTGACCGAATTCAGAGAGCGGGGACTTGTCGACAGACACTGGACATCGAGCAGGGGCATCAGGTCGACCCTTTCTTCTCATGTTGTCGAAAACAGTGCCTCGTCCTGCAGCTCTTTTCTGTCGTGGTCTCGCCTTGGCTAATGTCGCAGGTGTTCCTTAGTCTGCAGTCAGGCCTCGTGCTCCCACATCCGGTCCTTCTCTCCTCCAACAGCAGTACCCTTAAACAAGTTTGAAAAGACAGTCTTTAGAGAATTTGCAGATGAAGATAATCAAAAAGTCTATTTCTCTCCCAGCTCCAGGCAAAGAATGAAAAATGCCCGTTATATTAGTGTTCACAACTGGCATATGAATGACCGGTGACGGGCCTGTTGGATTTACTATGACTTTCCTTTACAATTATTTATTACAATCACGACAGTTCATCTGATGGTGACCCACCTTCGTGAGACGAACCTGGCAAAGATATGCTGTTCTCTAGAGTTTTACATTTACAAAGGGTACTGTGAGTCGTCAACATGGTACTACACAGGTATTTTGCTGAGAGACGATCATGGCTAAACATTTCCTTTTTATCGATGCATCCTGCCTTTCAACTACTACGGGGTTCATTTCGATGATTTCTTTACCTTGGACTAGTCTGTTAACCTTGTAAAACATCGCTCTGGATCCTACGTAACCTTTTACAGCCCTATTACTTAATTAGGAAGGACAGGGGTTTTATGGGAAACAACCAGGGACATAGGAAACTTGTGGTAAGGGCATAAATCGACCCATCTCTCACAACCGGAAATGAGGGGTAGTTTCATAATTCCAGTTTTTGGGCGGCTGATACAGGGGAGGTAACAGGGGTGATCATTTTTCCGGTTTGGGTATTGTGGCAATTCGGGGCGGGGAGGGTCGCGTATTCTGAGGTCTTTATTTTATACCATAGGAGCCGTTGACATGTAGTTCCCTTATTTCGGGCCAGATTAGGGAACCTCTGTCGTCTTACCTGTCCTTTCCCTTACGGCCCAACCTCGGTTCATTGACTTCTAGCGGAAAAGGAGAGGTAATGACGCGGCCTCAGGGTGGTTGTATTAAAGACAAGTTTTTTTTGCAAATACTGACGGTATTTGAAGCCAATTAGGTGGTGTGCTAGGGGTGGCAGTCTGCCAATTTCGGGGTTAATCACTCGGAAGAGTGGGAGTGCAAAAATAGAGGGAGAGAGAGAGAGAGAGAGAGAGAGAGAGAGAGAGAGAGAGAGAGAGAGAGAGAGAGAGAGAGAGAGAGAGAGAGAGAGAGAGAGAGAGAGAGAGAGAGAGAGAGCGCAACGGCAGGCTAAATAGTACACGTGCAACAGGGAGGGTGGCAGTGTATTCAAGAAAGGCTATTTAGTGCATTACACAGTAAAGGGCATTCACGGGTCTGCGTTAGAATCTTGTAATCATGCAGTTTGAGCATTAGACAGGGTAGAGGGGACGTGCCTTGAGAAAAAAGGAAAGAAGAAAGGAGGTACCATTTTGTCGCACTTTCTCGCATTCTCGGTCCTTCGACCAGTTGGGTCAACGCCTCAGTCACACACACACATTCCCTCGTAGTTTCGCATCATACGTGACATGGGTTCATTCGTCCGGTCTGGTTTAAGGGTGATCACTTTTTATCAGGTTGTGCTAATTTTTCGGGTTTGTTCGATACGTGAGTAGTGTGCAGGCGTGCTTAGACACCACCTTGCGGCGCTAGTCTGCTTCGTGTATTAGACATGGCAAGGCTTCAGATCTTCGCCACACCTCGGCTGTAATCTCTGATGTAACCTGCAGAGGGAGGAAAAAAAGGGGGGTGGGGGAGACAGCATTCGCGCATATTCAAATACATGGATTCATAAGTTCTTTACTTACCTCTTACTCGTCTTTCCTCCTCGGGGCAGGGTCCCTGGGGATATGGTTTCTGGAGTCGAGGGGGGTAGTGTGTCCATATAGGTCGTGTGCGGGGAAACGTAAAAAGGAAACCAGGGGTGCTTAGTGCGAGGTATCTAGTCAAAGGATGTATCTCACTATCGGGATCCTTAAACCTCTTTCAACGCTGTGGCGTTCTAAGGTTCTTCGGTTCTTGGGTCAGCTCCGTTCCCCGATACTTTGGAACGTTGTACTTTATCACATTTACATTATTTCATTTCACCCTCCTTTTACATTCCCTCATTTACACCGTTCGTTTTACCCATCCTTGGAAGTCAAGGTCTTCCTCTACGCGAGAGTTCATGAGTCAGTCGCGTACTTTGAAGGCGGAGTGTCGTGTTGTCGATCCGATCCGTCCTCCAGGGCTGGGCAACCATCTTCTTTTAACCTTAAAGAGAGAGCAGAGTAGGGTGCACAGAAAAGAACTTTCCCACCGATCCCATATTTTTTTAAAATAAAGCATGCAATACCCGTTCATAGTTTCAAAAACTTTATTTTGCAAAATCATTTCAGCATGTGGATTATGAGGGTGCGGTCGTATTTGGCCGGTCGTGGCAATGGCTAAAGTGCGTACAGTGGGGGGGTGTCGTTCGCAGCAATAAAAACATCGGAAAGTTTTACTCATTCATTTGTAAGGAACTAAAACGTCTATTAATTGGCTGGGGGTTCGGGGGCATTTTATTTTCATAATTTAGAAGCATAATCATAATAGTGGTAATCAGATTTCCTATATGCATACCGTACGTGAGCGTCGTAAATGAAGTTTACATCAGTTATAAAAATATAATACATTGTACATTTGTAATCAACATTTGTAACGGGGATCCTTTCATACTGTTCGTAGAGTGAGTTCTCCTTGTCTTTTCTAGCCAAGTGTACAAAGGATCATATAAAATCTCAGAACATCAGGTTTATATTAGTGCGAAGGAACACCACGAGGTGTTCGTAAGTTCCGATTGATACCAGCGCTATTTTGGGCGGGGCCGGCTCAGTCCGGAAGCAGCATCAGGGGGAAATGTTTCCCATTACTGGCAGTTTGGACCAGAGTCCTTTTCGGCAGTTCTAGAATTCATGCTAACAGAAGGAGTGGCAATGTCATGTTTGTTTCGTTGGCGATCAAGGCAGCCGTCCCTTACCGGAAACCTGCAAAGGCCGAAGGTTCCGCCGGGGACCTTTGTAGGATCTTCAAGGCTGCGGAGATGCTGTCGGAGATGGAGGGCTCGTGCTCCAGGGGGCAAATGTTCGAGTTATATTGCTGGTCAAAGTTACTCTAGTGGCCGGGGCCCGCCTTCCAGCGGACCCAGACGCCATTTTGAGGCCCTACAGGGGCCACTCTCGTCGAGTTTGCAAGAGTGGGAGAGATCCTTCGGAGTGAAAGGAAGAGGTCCCTGTTGTGTGAAGGCGGGACGTTCAGCTGGGGTGCAGCTGTGATGCCCCCACCTGGGGGGGGGGCGAGGGAGACTCGTTCGCGCCGTCTCCTTCTCCCGGTGCACTCCATGCTGTTCTTTTTCATCGCCCCGCATGAAGGTCTCTCCACATCCGGTGTTCCCCAAGTCCTGTGCTCAGTGCTGTGGGAGTATGGCCACCTGTGGCGCGCATTCGGCGCGGCACGAGTATCAGTGCAGTCATTGCAGGTTCGGTGTTCCGAAAATATGGCCACCATTGCACGTTCGGTGCTGCGCAAGTACTGGGGTGCCACCATGGTGTGTTCGGTGCTGTGGAAGTATTGGCACCATCGCCTGACTGGGGGCGTTCGGCGTCGGGCCGGGGGCTGGGAGACCTCCTATCGGTGGAGGTGGGAGAGGCTCGTCCGCGTCGCCTCTCCCTCCCAGCCCAACCTGGACAAATTGTTGTGGAGGTACGTGCAGGACATCCCGCCGTCCAGAGCTGCTGCGGCTGTTACGGAAGAGAAAAGGAAGAGGTGCCTCGTTCTTCTCTGGACATGTGGCGGGACTACTTAAGTCTATCCAGGCCCGTTGCGGCTGGCTGAAGAGACATGTGGCGGGACTACCTACAACTGCCCGGGCTGCTGGCTCCTGCCTCTCCTCCGGCTCCCCCATACGTTAAGATTTCCTGACCAAGAGTTGGCGGCCGGGCCCGCCTTATATGGGTTGCCGTTGGTTGGGCGTAGCCGTAACCCTGCCCTACTTTGGAAGGTTCCAGAATGGGGGGGGGGGGCGAATGTTCTGTTTGACTTTCATTTTCTACAGTTTACCGTTATTATTCCTTGTTTGTTGTGCTAAATTAAAAGTTCAAGTTCATTAATGGTCTACGGTTTTTGTTTTACCATTTCCTTCTTTCCAGGTTGCTTTTATGCTAATTTTCTGCTAACAGAGGTTGAGTAACACGGAAACACGTGTAGAGGGATGACGCAGATTTGTACATTACATACACACAGACTCAGACGGGGGACAGTACAAGTACGACATACAAAGACCCAAGACGAATATAAAACAGTTATTGGTCATAATTATCTCTTTCCGTCTGCGAATTTGAAACGAGGCTGGGTTCCCGTCTTGACGTTGCCCGACCTAGGAGAACTTGAGCATGCCGCTGAAATTGTCCTGGCGAAATCTGTGCCATCGGGCATAATCAAACGTGGTGGTTCTGTCTGGTCTGTCTATGTAAGTCGGGTTCTTCTTTGTCTCGCGCTTTTTCTCGTACTGCCGGTCTGTCGTTCCTGTCGGCCCTTTGCCTTTACTCACGCTCAGTAGAGTCGGGCATTGGGCTTTCCAGTGTCCGACATACCTACAAAAAGCGCATTGGTCTGGCCCTAAGTCTGGTCGTCTTTTGCATAGTGTCGGGGGATAAGTTGTGGGTAGCGGTGTCCTGGGGTTGTCCTGTCGGTATATTTCTCTACTTGGTTTGTCCTCGTCTTTTCTCTGTCGTTGCATAGCCTCTCTGCGCCACATACCGAGACTGTCGAGCATAATTGGCGTTGTCTTATTATTTCGAAGGGCTATTTCTAACGTTTCTATTTTATCGAGGTCAAAGGATCCTGCCAGTGGCCACTGTTTGTCTTGACTCTCTTCGGTATACCTGTGCCACAATTTATTATAGGCTATGGTGACTAATCCATAGTTTATGAACATGTCCTTATTAGGGGTGCCTTCTAGTGGAGCTATATGGTCCACCTCTAATACACGGTCCGGGCTAAACAGGCTATTAATCAGTGGGGAGAAGACAGACATGACGGCTCGTAACGAGGGACTAAAAAGTCAGCACTGTCTATCTTATCACTAGGTGCAAAGACTGGACAGAATATTTCTATTCAACGTTGTTTGCAGGCAGTGAATACCTCATGGATCAAAAATAACAAAAAGACCAATAAATAACAATGGGGAGAATGAGTAGGTCCGCAAAGATCTGCGTTACCTACCCTTTTCACTATCTGCAAAAAGGGTGGTCTCTTCCCTGTTTGCAGACAGGGAATCTCCAGGAAACAATAGTTTTGCGAACAACAGTTCAGTTTCAAGTAATTATTGAGTGGGGGAGAAAAAAATAAGCACGGCTGCTGCCCTACCTATCCTCCACTGCTTGCAAAGAGAGAGCCCGTTGTTTCTCCGTTTGTAGACAGTGAATCTCCAAATAAATAAAGAGCAATACTAGTGTTTTTAAACAATCAAACAATCAAGCAATTATTTCGCAACTTGTCGTGATTACACGACCTTACCCGGACCATATGGACAGTTTCTTGTCTTCCGAATCCAGCGCCCGATCGTCCTCTTTTTCTCGTATTTCTCACGGCACTCCTGATGGTCCCCAGTCAGGACCGTAGATCACTCGAGAGAGGTCTGTTCGGAACTAGTGAAGTTCGGATGATCGGCTGCCAGACGAGGGTCTATTGGGCAAGAGCTCTCCCGATCGTTGCAGTCGTTCACTCTGTCGTCGGGACCTCTCCCACTGGATCCACGAGTCGCTGATGGGCCCCACGCTTGGGACGCCAATTGTTAAAGCCTGAGTCGGGTCGGGGACAATCGATATTTGCCCGGCGGTATTGCCTCTGTGACCCTCTAGTTATTTAATCAATGAAGAGGCAGGCGCTGGAGACTGGAAAGCAGGAAACAGGGTTTTTTATTCTCTCCGGAGGAGAACACAACAAAACCGGCAGAAGGTATCGTTCTGAGGTGTTCTAACTTACGTTTGAGGCCTGGCCCCTTATATACAGTGTTTGTGATTTTTATTACAGTTTACATACACATGACAAAGCTTTGATATACGGAAAGACATTCCCGGAATCCCCCTTTTGGGCCCGTTCCCACACATATCTACAGTAGAAGTCCCCACCCTAGTCACAACAGGTGATGAGTATCGCGCAGCTGGGTATTCCGCCGATTCACGGAATGTGGGGGGTTTGATCGGATCTCATGGAGTGGGGGCTTTGATCAACCCGGGGATCCTTTGATGGGGGAAACTTTCTATTGTACGGGGAGGGGCAAGGAATGGTATCGGCAGAGCTGGGTGTTGGCCTGGGAACGGGGAAGACAAAAACGGGCACACGGGGAAGAAGGGGGTTTGCATCTAAGGGCCGGAGATCATGAAAGGGAAGCGAGGGGTGTCGCGCTGGGAACAGGATGAGGGCCTGGGGCAGAGCAGCGCCGAAGAGGGGTTTATGACTCAAGGCAGGTGCAAGCAGGGGGTGGTCAGCGTGCAGGCTTAGTGAAGGCGAAGGGCTATGCCAGGGGCCAGCGGCATGCAAAAGGGTTCGTTCTGATCGGGGCATCTTAAAAAAATGGCGGGCGCGCACGACAAAAGTGTGGCATCAGGGGAAGAGGCAAGATGGCGCAGATAATGTTCACCAAAACGTACTAATTTTCAACACTCTCACCAGAATGGCCCGCCTCGTGGTGGCCCCAAACGTTTGGTGCCCCTCCCAAACCGGTGACCAAAGTAAGACATTTAGGAGTAATTTTCGATGACCATTTAAACTTCATGGACCATGCCATCAAAGTGGCCTCCACAGCCCATCACAAACTACGCATGATTCGGAAAATAAGCCCTTATCTCCCAACAACTGCTATTAAAACACTGGTGAGCTCATTAGTCCTGACATCACTAGACTACTGTAATGGGCTTTTCATTAACTCACAAGTTAGAGTGATAAAAAAACTGCAGACCATACAAAATGCAGCAGCTCGCCTTATTCGTGGAATCCCTAAGTTTGCTCCTCTCTCCGACGCAATAATAAAACTACACTGGCTGACGATCCAGAACAGAGCCAGATTTAAATCACAGTGCATTGTTTACAAAGCACTAAATAAACAGGGCCCGCAGTTCCTTACAGACCATCTACGTCCGTACCAACCTACACGTCTGCTGCGCTCCACCAACAGCAACCAACTTTCGGTACCTCGCACCAGGACAGTGATGTGGGGAGATCGACGTTTTGTGGTAGCAGCTTCCAAACTCTGGAATACTCTACCCCATGACATCAGAGCATGTTCCACACTGCTCCAATTTCGCAAAAAATTGAAAACCTGGTTGTTCAATAAATAATTCACGGTTCGGGACAGAGGTCAGAGCACGGCAGCTTAATTAACATCAAGCTGGCAAATTAATTAGCGCCAAGACACCTCCGGGTAAATGTTGCGCTCTATAAATGCCAAAATAAATAAATAAATACATTCAGCCCAGTACAGATATCTAGGCCTAAATCCATTGGTTTTTTGCACCCCATGCCATTCCAGTTTGAACCCGGCCATATGCAAATCAGTCTTGACCCAGCGCCCCAATGGGAACAGTCCAGCCCGAACTGCCAGGCCAGGTCATTCCTGGACTGGAAACAAGCATCCTAGGACCGGTTTCGGGGTTTCACCCCACATCAGCCAGGGTAGCTTGACTCAAATGGCATGGGGAGCACGGGTCCCACATCTGGGCATACCCGTCCCACTCGGGGTGACAAAAGTAATTGAACCTAAAGCATCACTTGTAATATGTAAAGATTATTTGCCAGGTGTTTATCTGTTTGGAGTAGCAAAAGCCTTTCCAGCTCACAAAATAGGTTTAGCAACCTGTACCGAATTGCAATTATGAACAGCCATAAAAGCGATGTCCCATCCCAATTGGCAAGAATCAATTGTTTTTTACTGCAATTTGGGTCTTAAACTATTGAAAAGTTACCAACCCCAAGTTGGGGTGGAAACTGATTTGCAAAGTGGAAAGTGTTCCTTTTTCTTTTGTGAATGATGTTGAGTGGCCTTGGGGTAAGTCCCCTGGACCACTGCCAACCGCTCACCCAAATTTTTCCCAAATGGGAAACGTATTTTTTTTAAAGCAGCATCGGTTCCTTAAAGGAACATGGGCTGGTTTAAAAACAGACAAGCGTTGATGGCCTGCTTTCGCTTGCAGGCACCCCCCTTTGTTTGTAGCCAATTACATGGGGTGGCAAATAGCAACCTGCCTGTCATTCTATTACCCCTGCAACTGGAAATTTTACAATTGACCTATTTGTTCATAGTCTCATCGCAAAAACAGAGGCAGGTCGCAAAGCGTTATTGTGCAATTTGCGACCACTTTTTGCAACCTGCCTCTTAGTACATCTGGACCTCAACGCTGCATTCCTGCCTTTTCCACATGCTGTAAATAACACAACTCTAGTAGCCAATTCATGGCACTCTTTTTACACACCTCTGAAGCATGAAAGTCCGAGTCTGCCTTTCTGGATTTCAAACTCATGACCTTCAGAACACCACCTTTGTCAGCAGTGAACTGTTAGCTCACTGAGCCACGCTAACAATGGGCGAAAAGCTTACACGATAGGCAATGTGTGTTTATTTATACATTTTAAAATGGCATTTTTGAAACATTGACTAACATATCACTGGGACACCAAGACGAACATGTATACAATTTGTATTCACAAAAGTTAAACTGATTGGATTGCCCACTATAGACGACAGAAGCAAACACAATCACATGCATTGTATCAGATCCTATGTGATGGAAATAGCATCAAATTAACTTTATTAACTTGACAAGTTAAGCCACTGTTGTCAAAGTTAATTAAGGGCTTATAACCACTTAGCAAACAGCAGTGCCAGTGCTCTATAATTTTTTATTTTGACACAAAGAAACACACGTATACACCAATTAGGTAGACCTCTGTGAGATGACATTTTATGTCTAGCCTGATGACAGTTTACAACATGTATTGCAGCTCCTGTTCCCATTTCTGTAGCTCTTCTAACATTGTGTACAGACTTTTGCCGGCTCTTGAAAGAAACTAAGGAGCCCATTACGATGTCGGGTGGATTGCCCCCGCCAGGCTGGCGGTAGCCACCGCCAGCCTGGCGGGGGCAATCCGCCCAACATCGTTGCACTAAAGACCCCCGCCATATTAGGATGGCGGGGGGGACCTCGGCGGATGGAAAGACCGTCTGCTGCTTTTCCGCAAAGGTCGCCTTGCGGCCGGGGCGGAAAAGGAATAATATGGTGGCGGTGTCTATCAGACACCGCCAGCCATATTAGGATGCCCTTCCTGACATGCTTTTCCGTGGCGGCAATGACGTCATGGAAAGGCATGCGGAGACTCCCTGCGGGGGCCGGTTGCGGGCCCCCTTGGAGTCCGGGGGGTAGGGAGGTGCACATGGGGGGTACCTATGGTACCCCCGCATTTCAAAGTGCAACATGGCAGGCACCACGCGGTGCCTGTCATGTTGTGCTTTGAAATGCACAACGTGCATTTTTACCATTGTGGCGGGCGGCACTTTCTGCACCGCCCGCCTCAATGGTAAAAATACAGGATGCGCCCGCCCGTGTGGCGGGTGCATCCTAATGCTCAAGGCGGGGTCCGCTGCTCCTATGGCGGGCGGTCCCGTTTTGCACGAGGATGGCGGGCGGGCAAAGTCCGCCCGCCATCCTAATGACCCCCTTAATGTGCAACTTATATTTGAAAAACATTTTCTCCTACACTGTCTGTTTTTATTTCTTCAGTCACACTGGATGCAGAACCTCGCCTTTCTGGGTTTCAGTTCTCGTCATGTTGATCTGTTTCGACCTTCAGTTTGTGTTCAATCAGCCTGTGCCTGGTGAATGACTGTCTTTGTTAAGTATTCATGAAAGACCCGAGGTAGACCGCTGGCTTTTGTTCGTGGGCAGTGATTTAAGACAGCCCCCCTTGGTGTTCATTTTTAGATGCGGGGTACAGTCATTGACGTGAAGGCTTTTTGGACTTGCAGGAACCCTTCTCAGGAAGATGACATTCTGGTGTTAGATGTGGCTGGTGGGGTTCTCAAAGCTTCTCTGTTTTACTATTATGCTTATTGTGTTTCCTGATTTTTCTCATTGAGTATCTGGTGAAGTTTGGCTCCATCCGAGGAAAATAAAGTATACAAATGTAACTGCTTCTTGCTTCAGGGAGCTTAGTAACATTAGTATATTTTCCAGATCTACTCTGCACCAACTCTTCGGGGAGTTTCTATACATCACAGTATGCCGTTGTCTAACCCTAGATTTCTGCAAGTGTATTGTTCAATGTGGTGGTCACTGGCGGTTCCCTGACCTCTGGCCTGTAAGACAAAGTTGACAGAGAATTACTTTCATATATTGGTTCCATTAATTGAAGTATTTCATTTGTCATTAGTTTCTTTATGTTGAAGAAGGCACTTTAATTATTCTAGTAGTGCCTGATTATTTGAAAAAGAAATACCCATGTAGATTTTTACATAGGTTTGCAGTTCTGACTTGCTTGAAATGTAGAAAATATTTGAGGAGTCCTCCAGGCCACCTGCTGCTCTCACATTCATATACATTTTTGCATTTCTAAGTGTAATGACTTAACATTTCTGAATGGGAAAGGTTATGCTGAGGTGTATTTACCTTTTTTCTTTTTTTTACCTCCACGTAGATTACATTTTTGCCCATGGATAAACTCCTCCCCGTGCATTCCCACCGATTTGGAGGTGTTCTTCACCTTTTCCCATCTTGAAAATGGAGTTTATCTCGTTGCAAGCCCTCAACCATTTTTCTCGGTGGTTAACTACCTACAGAGGTTTTATGAGTCATTGTACGTCCTTTCCTAGTAAGCCACATTCATAGAACAGGAATTCTGAGAAGCCATGTGTACAGAAATTGTCCAATCAAAATATTCAAGATAATTAGCTTTTGCCATACATTGGAAACAAATTCAGGGAATCTTTTTGCAAACTTGCCTTTTACATATTTTGCAAGGTGTAAATACCACTAATTTCGAAAATGGGTTCTGTCTGTTTTTTCCACAAAGTTCGTGCAGTTCTCTTTTCTCTAGTCTGTTCCTTCCCTACCTATATCCTGCAACTGAGTAACATGTCAACTGTTTTTCAAACAGCTACTTCAAAGAGACCCCTTACCTCTTTCCACTGCTTTTTCATCTTCCCTCATCATCTTCCCTCCCTTGTTGTTCTTTTGTTCTGCAAGCTCTGGTTAGTTGCCATTACTCAGCAATCACATTAGTCACATTAGTTTCCGGAACTATGAACAGTTGTAACATTGACAGGAAAACCTACAATTAGAAACTGAGACGAAGTTGGAAATAAACCATCAGAATTATTTTATTTTCATTGCTTTTATTAAGGTTGAAAATGCTTTATTGTAGAAATAATAGATTAACATGAAATAAGAGCAACTGCGCATGTAAAAGCACCTATGAAATATAGAAAGATAATCAAAACATTTGTGAAATATTAGTAATTTCAACAAGCACATTGGTATTTTACAAAGAGTTTTGGAAGAGAAGGGTTTAAAAGACGGTGAGAAAGGGGAGAGAAAGAAAAAGAGGGCAGAAAAAAAGGGAAGATGGATCCTCATTTAGGCATATTAAGGTAAATATAAACATTAAATGCATAATACATACAGCAAAATATAGAAAGCAGCTTTAATACTGAGTCATGGAGGTTAAAAAATAGTAGTTGTAGTTGGAGAAGTAACAGATTTTCTAGATAACAACGAAGAAAACAGCTACCATAATAAAACCTGTTCAATCATCAGGTGCATTGAAGTAGCATTAGCTCTGTCAAGTTTATGATTGTGATATCATATTTCACCACACAACAAATGAGATTACAGTTGTATCCTTCCATTCAGACGTAATATTCTGTAATGCGGTAGCAATGAGTAGGTCAACAAGTTTTCAAACTATGATTTGGGTATGCCCTATATGTGATGAATCTAATAGAAAAATATGTATTTTATCAAACAGAATTTTTTTTGAACAAATATCAGACATCTTGTTCCAAACTTGTAACCAAAACGTATGTACAGGTGGAAATTCAAAGAACATATATTCAAGTCAGCTATCAAAAAAAGCTAAGAAAAGGTACTATTCAGACAGAATTCAAAATGCTAAATGTGCAATTAAAGAATTCTATTAAATACTCAATGAATTTCGCAAACCAAATTGCCTAGAAGGAACTCAACCTGTTACTCAAGATTTCGCAGACAAGCTGGCAAATCATTACACGGACAAAGCAGACACATTGGACTCGTACTTGAAACAGAAACAAAGCACCAGCACTAACCCTTGTACAAAACAGCAATCCAAGAATACTCTAACCCAGCCTCTCCGTTCCTTCCAACACATCTCACACAATGAATTTATGGACTTTGTCAAAGCAAACAGGCCTGCTGGCAGCCCTTCTGACCCCTGTCCACCACAAACTTTCAAGACAATTCTTTTAACAATCTCTGCTGCCATTCCAGTAAGAAGAATCAACAACGATTCCTTAAGTACCGGAATATTTCCAGAAGAACTCAAAAAGTCACACATACGCCCTTTACTGAAGAAAACAAACTTGAAACCGCTGAACCCTGACAACTACAGACCTATTAGAAATGGACCTTTCCTGGGCAAACTGATAGAAGGAGCAGCGTTTGCCCAGATGTCACAGTTCATTCAAGAGAATGACATACTTTCAGACTTCCAAAAAGGATTCCGTCCTGGAAGAGGCACTGAATCTGCCTTCCTTACCATCTGGGATGACCTGAAGAATACAGTAGACTGCAACAGGGTTGCTGCGCTACTCCTGTTGGGCTTCACGATTGCCTTTGACACGGTTGACCATGACACTCTGAAACAAAAACTCTATGAAGCCAGCATAGAGGGAACTGCTTTAGACTGGATCGCGTCCTACCTTCGAAACAAAACTAATGTCATTCCCCACCTTTCTCGTCCAAACCATACGCCACAAACGCAGGGGTCCCTCAAGACTCTATTATCGCGCCCATGCTTTTCAACATCTACATGAAGTCATTACCAGAACTGATCAATCAGTTTCACCTCACGTAATATAACTATGCAGATGACACACAAATACTCCTTCAACTGGAATGCCCCAAAGACATTGGAAAATCCCCAATTTTCAGTTGTCTCAGAAGGTGGGTCAGTGGATGACTTGGAGCCCTCTCAAATTGAATGCTTCCAAAACGGAAATACTTAGGTGTGGCGATTGGAAACATTATGACCTGCTTACCGCCTGGCCTGATGAACTGGGATTAGTGCCTAAAGTATCGAAGGAAGTAAGAAACCTCGGAATGACCATGGACTCCAAGCAGAGATGAATGCCCAAGTAGACAAACTAGCAGGATCAAGGTTTGTCACTATAAAAACGCAGCAACAAATTGTCCCTCATTTGGGATTTTCACACAAAGTCCAAGCTACCATCTCCCTTGTTCTGTCCAAACTCGATTACGCCACTAGGCTCTACCACGAAAAACCTTTAACGACCATGGAAAGACTAAAACGGATTCAGAACTCAGCTGCCAGACTACTCTTGCATATCAAACCGCGAGTCCACATCTCACCTGCATTGAAAGCCCTGCATTGGTTACCAGTTGCCAGAAGATCCTCGTTCAAGCTACTTTGTATCACCCATAAAGCAATCCATGGAATGGGACCGCTCTTCATCAGGAATAAAATCACCAAACACATTCAACAAAGGAACCTCTGCTCTAAAGGGGCATCTTGCCTCAAAATCCCATGATACAAGAAAAAAACCATGGGTGGCACATCCTTCTCTGTTCAAGCAGCCGAACTATGCAACTGCTTACCCCCCAACATAAGATCCACTGAAAACCACCTTATCTTCAGAAAACTACTCAAGAATTGGCTCTTCCCCACAGAAGCACCATACGTAAACAGAATTTTACAGCATATTCCTCTGTATATAAGCATCTATTTTCACAATAGATATGTACGTATCGTTGTGTATTGCTTTGTATAAACATGTAGAATGATTATGTTGTTAAAAAAACAGTTTTGGTCTACATGTACTTGCTTCCATTGTGCATCTATGTACCTCCATGTACTTGGATCTGTGTGTCTGTTACTTTTCTCCTGAAAAAGCATATCCAATGTGCTACCCTATTTCTCATCCTGTACCTCTATCAATATCTTTAATCTACATATACTGACCTCCTTTAATGCCTCTATATACTTTCAGTGTACTTATGGATCTATTTATTTATCACGTTCTTCTAATTAAGCATTTCCAATGCACTACCCTATTTCTCAGCCTATACTTCTCTCAATATATCTTCTAGCCCAACTTTCTGACTCATCTCAAACTCCTTTCTACTACTCTTTCCAATGCACTACCCTATCTCCCACCCTATATATCTATCAGTATATCCTCTACATCCAGTCTCTCATTTATCCCAAACTCCATACCACTACTTTGATCCCCAAAATAACCCTTTCTAGACTCTCTCCTACTCTACCCCTCCTTGCATCATCTGACACCTCTTTTACTATACCGATCCTCCAAAACAAACCTTTCTAAACTCTTCCCTCTGACTCTTTCCCTCCAAAAACCCTTTTTACTTGTCCAAAAGCCTCCTCCTACTGCTATGACCTAAAAAAAAGAAATACAAAAAAAACTGAAATCCTTCAATCTTCTATCCCTCCACTATCCTGTTCAATCAAAATAACAGACTAACATGTCCACTTCTCAAATTCCAAATTCCACTGTACTAATTCACCACTAATCCTTTATGGGTTCCAGAGTAGTGTGCTACTCGCCAATAAAGCGTTTCAACACCCCATCAGGGTTACGAGCGCTATATAAATGCAAATTTTTTTCCATTTTCTACCCCTCCCCAACCCTTCTCACTCCAAATAACTGACTAACATATCCACCACTCAAATTAATTTCATGTTTCACCATACTAATTGTAGCGTGCTACTTGCCAAAAAAGTGCTTCAAAACCCCATCGGGGGTAGCAAGCGCTATATAAATACAAACCTCTTTCCCTCTTCTATCCCGCCACCTACCCTTTTCTATCCAAATAACTCAATAACATATCCACCACTCAAATTACTTCATATTTCACTATACTAATTTTCAACACTAATCCTTTATGGGTTCCGGAGTAGCGTGCTACTCGCCAGAAAAGCACTTCAACACCCATCAGGGGTAACAGGTGCTATTTGGATGCAAACCTTCCCCTTCTATCCCTCGCCTATCCTTCTCACTCCAAATAACTGACTAATATCCACCACTCAAATTACTTTCATATTTCACCATACTAATTCACCACTAATCCTTTATGGGTTTCCAGACTACCGTGCTTCAATACCCCATCAGGGGTAACAAGCGCTATATAAATACAAACCTTTTTTTCCTCTTCTATCCTTCTGCTATCCTTCCGAATCCAAATACCTGACTAACCTATCCACCACTTAAGGTTTACTTGCATGTTTCACTATACTAATTCAACACCAATCCTCTATGGGTCCCGAAGTAGTGTACTACTCGCTGAAAAAGCACTTTGACGCCTCGTCAGGGGTAGTAAGTGCTATACAAATGCAATTACAATACAATATATAGAATGTCACTTTTCTCCTCATGATAAGGTGATGGCAAAAAGGAAAGGGGTAAAATAAGAGCTTTAAGGCTTTCATATCGGATGGCTTGGTTCGAGGAGATTCCAAATTAGAGTTGCAGGTCTTAAAAGGCAAGAGGGGCCCCATCGGAGATAAGCTGACCTATGGGCATGATTCCTTTTTGAACCCAGTCTTTCCAAAGGAGAAGTCAGTTATGTAATTGGATATATTTTTTATACCGAAGAGGAGAAGACTCCAAATTAACTAAATTGGAAGAAGAGCAAGTAAGAATGGACCTGGCTAACTTAACAGAATAGGTAAGTGTCAGTCAGAAAAACGACTTAGGAGGTTGTTAAGGGAAAACCAAGTCTTGAATGGAAAAGGGTGTAATTAGGGAGTGTTGCCGGATATTTGCATTGGGTAGTGATTCTTTTGAAGGGAAAGCCAAATCTGTTTTAAGTGTAAAAGTAGAATGGTATTTCTTAAAGTTTGGAAAATTAACTCCCCCAGTATCTATAAATTGTTGTAGTTTGACAAATGATATATGTACTTTTCGTTGATTCCATAAAAACCATATCAGTAAAGTATTAAGGTATTTAAAAAATGCCTGCGGGAGGGTAACAGGGAGCATTAATAAATACAAATTAAATTGGTAACATCATTTTAATGGTAGATAACCTGCCCCACACTAAGATAAAAATAAAAGCGACAATCATTGAGACAGAGTCGCTATTTATGATTTAACTTTATCAAGGTTAGCAGACATAGTATCCTCCTTTAAAATGTAAATACCAACACATTCGATATTTTTAGAATTCCATGTAAATCTTGAGTCTTGAAACAGTTCTTGAAAACAACATTTGTTTAATGGCATAACTTCTGATTTGTCTATATTTAGTTTATAGCTGATACTTCAGAATACTAATTTAGTAGATGGTATGCTCCAAAAAGAATGTTCATCTCCATATGTAGTGAATTTAACTTTGATATCTTTGTGTTCAGTCAGTGGTCAGTGTGACTGCTCTCCCCCTAGCAGCTCCACCGTTGAGTTACTGCCATCTGAGTCCGGAGTCTCCGTGCTAGGTAGGTGTTCGAGGGGTAAATGGTCAAAATATCGATTCCAAAATATAGACAAACCAAAATATCGAGTCCAAAATATAGAATGGACAAAATATCGAATGGACAGACTATAGACATCAAAAATATCGTTTTGAAGGTAAGTAATGTAATATCGATTTTAAAAATATAGACAGTCAAAATATCGAAGTACATAATATAGTTTATTAAAAATATCGAATTTTTAATAATATAAAATGTTTTAAAGTGTTTTTTATGTTAGTATATGTGTGAAAAGTGTATATATTTTAAGTAATTAATTTTATGTTATTTAATTATTGTGTAATTTAATTCTGTAGCGGGTTGTGGGTTTATAGGGGATTGGGTGGGAAGTAATTTAATTATAATTAATTAAATATGTTAATTAATTAATTGGTATTTATTTAGAATACATTGTTAATTAATTTTTAATTGGTAATTAATTAATTCTTAATTGATCATTATTTTTTATTAACTGATTAATTGATAATTATGTGAATTACATTAATTTATTTTCTGTAGCGCGTTGTGGGTTTATAGGGGAATAGGGTGGGAAGTAATTTAATTATAATTAATTAAATATGTTAATTAATTGGTATTTATTTTGATTAAATTGTTAATTAATTTTTAATTGGCAATTGATTAATTCTTAAATGATTATTTTTTATTAATTGATTAATTGATAATTATGTGAATAGTATTAATTTATTTTCTGTAGCGGGTTGTAGGTTTATAGGGGAATAGGGTGGGAAGGAATTTAATTATAATTAATGAAATATGTTAATTAATTTATTGGTATTTATTTTGAACAAATTGTTAATTAATTTTTAATTGATAATTAATTAATTCTTAATTAATTTTTATTAATTGATAATTATGTGAATTATATTAATTTATTTTCACTAGAGTGGTAATAGCAAAATTTACCCCTATGCTATCCAACGCTTTCTCTACTGTTGCACTCTCTGGAGTAGGAATAGTAATTTTTACTCCTACGCTATCCAACGCTTTCCCTACTGTTGCACTCTCTGGAGTGGGAATAGTAATTTTTACCCCTGCGCTATCCAACGCTTTCCCTACTGTTGCACTCTCTGGAGTGGGAATAGTAATTTTTACCCCTATGCTATCCAACGCTTTCCCTACTGTTGCACTCTCTGGAGTGGTAATAGTAATTTGTATCCCTACGCTATCCAACGCTTTCCCTACTGTTGCACTCTCTGGAGTGGGAATAGTAATTTTTACCCCTGCGCTATCCAACGCTTCACTACTGTTGCACTCTCTGGAGTGGGAATAGTAATTTTTACCCCTACGCTATCCAACGCTTTCCCTACTGTTCCACTCTCTGGAGTGAGAATAGTAATTTGTACTCCTACGCTATCCAACGCTTTCCCTACTGTTGCACTCTCTGGAGTGGAAATAGTAATTTTTATACCTCCGCTATCCTACGGTAATAATATTGTGTATTTTTGATTAATATTATGTTAATATATATATATGTTTTAACAGATATGCTTGTATTTTTTATTTTATAAGTTAAATTAGTTATTTAATAATTTTAAGGTAATTTAAGTATATTTTAGCTATTTTTTTTTTATTTTTTTTTATTTTACATTAATTTTAAGAAATTCGATATTTTTATAATGTATATATGTATAAACGATATTTTGGGTTCGATATTTTGGTACTTACCTGTTTGTAGATAGGAATTCGATATTTTGTCTGTCGATATTTTGGAATCCATATTTTGGGTAGTCTATATTTTGTCCCTCGATATTTAGTCAGTGATCCGTTCGAGGTCCTCCTCCACCCGCAGGCTCCTGCCTGCGCCTCATTCTTGGTGGTCCAGTAGGAGAGCACTCTGCTCTTCTGCTGTTCCGCTTTTTTCTGTGCCCATTTTCTCTATTTTGCCCTCTCTACGCTCTTGCTCTCACATTTTTCTTTCCCTTTATTAACTTTTGCTCCTTTTTTGCTCTCTCTTTGTTCCCGCGCTCCCCGTCGCTGTGGACCCCACTGACCCTCCTCCCCTCCAGCATGTCCTTCCCGCTCCTGCCACTCAGCTGACTGCTGACCTGTCCTTAATGGTGGCGGCTGCGCAGCAGACGTGCCACTGGCTTGACGAAGGCGCGCCTTAGGCAGCACATCTGCCCTCGCCCGTGACCAGCGCCAGGTACCCTGTTCCCCCGAGCCGCCTCCGTTACGACTCCAGCACCATCAGCGCTCCCAACTCCAGACGCAGCAACAACTGCCAACCCTCGACGCCGAGCAACACCCAATCTGCGGCAGACACTGCCGCAACACCTTCACCCACCTCCGAGCCCCAGCAGCAGCCCCCAGCCCATGGGATGCCACAGGACACAAACCACTGAACTGCATCCTCCTCAATGTGCGCTCCACCATAGAAATTTGGGACCTCCTCAACACCCAAAGGCCAGATATCGCCTTCCTCACAGAGACCTGGCCCAACGTCAACTCCGCACCCAACATCGCAACCGCCATTCCCGACGGATACAAGATCCTGGGAAAAGACCTCCCCACCTGCCTAGGAGGAAGCATCGCCATCGTTCACAAAAGCTCCCTCCACATGACAACCACTGTCCCGGAAGACTCCATTACCCCCAGGGAACACATCCACTTCCAAATCTAGACCAACCCAAAAAGGACTGTCCGTGGAACAGTCATCTACAGGCCTCCTCCCCCGCGCTCCTTTCACCAACACCATCGCTGACCTCATCACACCCCATGCCCTTGCCTCCACCGACTACATCTTACTAAGAGACCAAAACTTTCACCTGGAAAACCACAACGACCCCAACACCACCGCCCTCCTAGAAAACCTCGCCAACATAGGACTGAAGCAACTTGTCACCGGTCCCACGCACACAGCAGGACACACACTCGACCCCATCTTCACAGGAGTAAACAGTGTTTCCTACTGCCTCACCATGGAACTTCATTGGACGGACCTCCACTGCATTTATTTCTTCTTTAGAAAACGCACCGTACACAAGCATGCACTCTGCCTCCCCCGTAGAAGTCACCAAAGAATAGCTCACCTCCACCCTCACCAGCACTCTACCTCCAACGACGCCATCGCCAACACCGTAGCAAGCAACCTCTACCGCTGGATCACTAACTGCGCCAACACATCCGCCCCCTTCAAGAAAGCTACAGGACGACACAACAAGAAAGCAAGCTGGTTCACCCCAGCACTCCAAGAATCCAAGTGCTCCTGCCGACGACTTGAAAAGACATGGAGAAACAGCAAAATCCCTGAAACAGGCCCTGCCCACAGAACAGCCACCACAGCACACCACCAACTCATCAAATCCACAAAGAAGAACTTCCTCCAAGACAGATCCTCATCAACGCCCACAACTCAAAGGAACACTTCTCCATCTCCAGGAATTTGCCAAACCAGGCAGCAAAACAACAGACGTCCCACCCTCCCAAGACCTCTGCAACAGACTCAGCTCCTTCTTTCACCTCAAGATTAAGACGCTCTACAACAACTTCGACAACTAAGACCTCTGCACCACTTCAGCCCCCACCCCCAGCGACGCCACCCCAAAGACCCTACTTGCTTGAACCCCGCTCACGACAGAAGACACCTTAAAGACCATGAAGAGCATCAACTCCAGAGCACCCTCAGACCCATGCCCCCCCACATCTTCCACAGGGCCACCTCGGCCATCGCACCTAAACTACACCAGATGATCAACTGCTCCCTCAAGACCGCTACATTCCTCAATGACTGGAAGCACGCTGAAGTCAACCCCCTCCTGAAGAAACCCTCCGCAGACCCGACTGACCTCAAGAACTTCAGGCCTATCCCACTGCTTCCATTCGCAGCCAAGGTCCTCGAAAAGGCTGTCAACACCCAGCTAGCAAACTGCGTCGAAGCCAACAATGTCCAGGACATCTCCCAATCCAGATTCCGCAGCAACCACAGCACCGAGACCACCCTTCTCACTGCCACCAATGACATCCGGGCCCTCCTCGACCAAGGCCAAACAGCAGCCCTTATCCTCCTGGACCTATTGGCTGCCTTCGACACCGTCTCCAACCGCCCACTAGCCACCATACTCCATGACGCTGGCATCTGTGGAAAGGTTCTCGACTGGACATGCTCATTTCTCACAGGTATAAAGCAGCAAGTCAGACTCACGCCCTACCTCTCAGAACCGATAGAGACCAGATGTGGTATACCCCAGGGATCCTTCCTCAGCCCCACCCTCTTTAACATCTACATGGCCCCCGTGCAACCATCATCAGAAACCACTGGCTCAATATCGTCTCCTACACCGACGACACCCTGCTCATCCTCTCCCTCACCAAGGAACCCAAAACCACCAGGCACATTTCCAAGAAGGGATGAAAGCCGTCGCAACCTGGATGAAGAAGAGCTGCATGGAACTCAACTCAGAGAAAACAGAAGTCCTCATCTTTGGCTCCACCCCCTCAGCATGGGATGACACCTCGTGGCCGGCCCCACCCTCGGAAACACCCGCACCCGACAGACTATGCACAAAACCTTGGCATCATACTGGACTCATCACTCACTATGAACTGCCAGATCAATGCCGTATAAAAACATTCAAATGGATCCTCTCCGAATCCAGAAAAATGGTCACGCGCGCCCTCATCACTAGCAGATTAGACCGGCAACGCCCTCTAGGCAGAATCAACAAAAAACTCCCTTGCAAGCTCAAGACCATCCAGAATGCCGCATCCAGACTGATCCTAGACATTACCCGTCACAACCACATCACCCAGCACCTCTGTGATCTCCACTGGCTCCCCATCAAAAGAAGAATAGCCTTCAAGCTCCTCATGCATGCATACAAGGCACTCCACATGGACTAGCTACCTAAGCAACCGGCTCTCCGTCCACGCCCCCAAGAAAAACCTCTGATCAGCTGACCTCCTTCTGGTCACCTTCCCATGCATCTACAAGACAGGAACAGGTTGAAAGTTCTTCTCCTACCTCGCAGCCAAGACCTCCCCCTCCACCGCTGGCAATGCCTTACACTACTCTAGTTCAGGAAGAACCACAAGACCTGGCTCTTCAGATGATCCCAGCACCCAACAAAGCCGCCCCTCTCCCCCAGCAACTTGAGACTCTCACATGTGAATAGCTGCGCTTTAAAAATCCGTGATTGACTGATTGATGTTTGTAACAAAAAAAGGCAGCAGATCTGCTGATGTTTTCCCAAAAGGTCTAAAGATAAAACAAAAAGAAGAGGGATACTGGCCATCCCTGTCGAGTACCAAAACACACAAGGTGATGGACGGAATGTTGCACATTGGCAAAACATTCACCCCCAGTCCCAGATCTGGGTTTAATCCATCGTTATTGTGCTCACCATGCCACCCCAGTTCAGACATGGCCATATGCAAATCAGTCTTGACCCTGTGCCTCATGGAAACAGTCTAGCCCGAACTGCCAAGCCATGTCTTCCCTGGACTGGAATCAAGCATCCTAGGACCGGTTTCTGGCTATCAGCCGTCATCAGCCAGGATAGCTTGACTACAGTGGCGTAGTGAGCACGGGACCCACGTCTGGGCATACCCTTCTCACATAGGGCGAACAGCAAAACACACAAGGTGATGGACGGAATGTTGCACATTGGCAAAACATTCACCCCCAGTCACAGATCTGGGTTTAATCCATCGATATTTTGCTTACCAAGCCACCCCAGTTCAGACATGCAAATCAGTCTTGACCCTGTGCCTCTTGGGAGCAGTCAAGTCCGAACTGCCAAGCCATGTCTTCCCTGGACCGAAATACAGCATCCTAGTCGAGTACCCCTGTGCAATTGGAAATATTGGGATTGCTTACTATTTACAAAAACAGAAGTAGAGGGTGCAGAATAGAATAAATTAAAATATTCAAGTATATGAGGACTAAAGCCATGCCATTGTTATACTCCAAGCATAAAGTTCAAATTGACAAGGTCAAGTGCTTTCTCTGCATCTAATATTCAAGGCAGCACTGGCATTACAGGACATTGGGTGTTTCCCTGGGAGGCAGGATGGGTGGGGGGCCGCTTTTGTAGCAGTGCAGTGTTCCTTGTATATCCAATGGTTTTCGGGCAACACTAAAAGTGCCAAGATAACTCTGGTGATTAATGTTCCTGCTGGAGAGAGTGAGAGATCACAGTTTTGCCTAGCGGCAGCTTTGACTCATCTAAGGTAGCTCAGAGGGTTAATGTGCCTACTGCAAAGAGCATGTACTATGCAGATCACAAAACAGTATTTATGTGCATAGCTTAGTGAGTTACTGCTTTTGCCACAGAGATCCTTCTGTTACTGTGCAGCTTATAAATTACAATCGCAAACTAGGTTAGAAAGTTAAGCTTTTGCCCCAGTCTTTCATTATCCTAATTTTATTAAAAATGGCTTGCTTGAGTAGAACTACATTCTTATTAGTAAAGTGAACTGTAACAACTGTGTTACGTTCTGAATCCTGAGTTTGGTCTTCCAGAGACCAAGGACTCTTAAAAAATCCTACCAGTATGGATGACATGTGAATCCTACACTTTGTATTCACCTTTGCCTCATGTAATATTTTCTATGCACTGATTAACACACATATGATTCATTGTATGTATGATGTAAAATGCTTCAACACCTACAGTGGTATGAGAGTCACTATAAAGGGTAATAGGAAGGGAATCATTGAAGAGCCCCAGTAAAGACTAACATATCCTGGTGCACTTTTACTATGCATTAAAAACGTATACAGGTGAATATGTAATTAAAAATGTGTTGTAAAACGCACCATTTTTTCTCACATTTTCTTGTGCGAGAGAACCCCCCAAGCACCATTGTAGTGGTCGAGCTCACTTGCTGCGCTCGCTGTGCACAGTGTGAGGGTTGAACTGACATTTGCCAGGACTGCTTTAGGTCCCCAGTCTTGCCTTGCTAATGTTATGGCAGCTAGACTAGAGGCAGATTTGGAGGCAAAGTGTATAATGTAGAGACTAGTTCTAGAGTTATCTGAGATATATCGCCCCCTCATAAAACCTGAATGCGCAATATCAATGAGAACTGGAATAACTGGGTTAACACGTAAGGCCAATACTTTCACAAAAAAAGTTATAATCCATGTTTATTAGGGAAATAGGACTATAATTCCAATGGAAAGACAAACCTTTGTTCTTTTTGGGAAGCAAACATAGCATAATCTCAAAAAAAGTGCCATCACCCTGTTTTTAGAGATACAAAATGTAATCAAGAAAAGTAACTTTGGTTATTAAAATATGTGAAAAGTGACAGATTATATTTGGGAAACAGGGGATACCGACTTTATGACAATAAAGGAACCAAGGACCTGCTGGCACACACACAAACAGTCACCAAAATATAGTGGGAAGGGGGGGAAATACCTGGGCTGGAGCAACAGACTAACAGAGATGACCCCCCTGTGTGATGGAGTGTGCAAGTTGAGGTGTTTCACCAAATGGGAAGTACTGGGGCTGGAAAAATTGGGATATGTCTGGAGAGGCCAGGCCTTCGTGACATTCCAGGTCCCCCCAATAAGAGTATGAAATGGGACCGGGAGAGTAGCTGCGCTACCTGCAGCTGGGCCATGTGCTACGTAAGCATATCAGGGAAGGGGAGGAACTGGCGGAAATGTCCCCCATTAGAGGACAGATTGTTGACAAATCACCTAGTAGAACAGGCTATCTCATTAATATATTAAAAAAACTAGTGAATAAAGCACCAGACCCCTTGGGACCGCTGCGAACAGCCTGGGAGGGGGACGTAGGCACACTGTAGGACTCAGATTGGGTAATGGTCCTGCAAAGCCCCAGGGAAGTTGCAATAAGCTCCTGTTTCTGCCTAATTCAATTGAAGGTTTTCCACAGAGTATACTGCTCCCGGGGACTGCTGAGCCAACTGGGTAAGACAGACTCAGCCCTATGCCACAGGGGGTGTGGCCAAGAGGGCACATGCTATCATTTCATTTGGGAGTGTCATAAAACTCATAAATATTGGGGCAGAGTTGGAGACATCATGTCACAAGTGACTGAGCTGTCGATCCAGTTGGTGCCGCGATGGTTCTTAGTGGGTATAGTCGAGGAGGACTAGTCTAGATAATATGTCTGGCTTTGGGAGGTGTGGTGGCTAAGTGTAACCTGGCCAGGTGCTGGGGGGATAGGGCACTACCACGAGTCAAGGACGCGCAAACAGATATGGACTGGTGCTGGCTACCTGAGCGTGCAATCTACCAAAGTAGGGGTTGTCCTAAAAAATGGGAGAAAATCTGGGATCAATGGTGTAGCTTCTGAGGGCTGTGATGGGGTTCTGAACTTGTGTGCTGAGCACTGTATCTCTAATGTAATACCGTCTAAGATAACAAAAAAATATGAATGTAAACAACTGGTCACCATATCACTATTTGAACCTGTATCACTGATTAATACAAAAGAAAAATTAGAATAGAACGCAACAGAAACTCCATTTGGACCTGGGCCCTTATCTTTTGGAAGTTTGGTAATGCCTTTCATAAGGAAATATGTTAGAGACTTACCAACATCGATAGAACAATACTCTGGGAATTGGGAATTGAGAAATAATGGAAACAAGAAGACACACAAATAACCCTTCAATCCAAAGGACCTGAATAAACTTTAAAGCAGTGAAGAAAACAAGAAAATGAGTGAACAAACAACATTTTGTGTAACTTATTCAATATATAGAAGATAAAATTCAGGTTTTGCTAAGTTCCATCGCCTCTCCCATGTGTGCATGGATACATTGTTTCAAATCTACAGGGTTTTCAAAAGTGGTTGTTTTGTTCTTGTAAAGGTAGTGATGAATAAGACCACATCTAGTGTAAATGAATCACAAAGCCAGGTGTAGATCCAAAAATTATTTCTGTCACATAGCCGTCACCCTGGCAACATCTAAGAACTAAAGAAGATCATTTGAAGATCGATATTAGATGTTTGCGTTATTTAACAGCTGAGAGAACTTGTACTAGTTCAGAGTATAGAGGAAAATAAGCAATTCTTCCTCTTGATTTGACAGAATTTTAAGAAATTGGATGTGGAGAACCAATGCAACGAGCTCTTTGAATGTTAAGGGCAGAGAATCTTGGATGTCAACAATCTTGGGGATATTATTCTTCAGGAAGGAGATGATGTCAGACCCCTCCGAGCCCACAGGTGTACCATAACTTCTCAAATTGTTCCGCCTATTATGATTTTCTAAGTCTTCTGTCTGTTTCTTTAGTAAAGTAACTTCTCTGGACAAGGACACAAATGTAGCAATAATATCCTGAGCATCACTAACTCGCTGCTCAACCTCTGTGAGTCTGGAATCGAGATAAGACCACTTGTCTTTAATTCTCTGAAGAGCAACATTCATCTCCACAACAAATGGCTTTATGATTTTTAACGCGTCCATAATATCTTCCAGAGTTAAAGGTAACAGCGATTTCATAGGAGAAGTTGGTCCTTTTTTGCCAATAGGTTCCTTGCGCGAATTGCTAAGGGTGGGTAGAAGAAACAAAAGGTCTCAAAGGAGAAGGAATTTGGGCATCCATTATGGAAATAAATATTAATAAAAAAAGGGGCGTCCGTTGAAAAGGGATGGAATTTGAGAGTTGAATATATATTCACAACAAAAAAGGTGTAACAGGATGTACCAGAGCAGTGCAATATTATAGGTGAATATGCTAATAGTCCCAACCTTCACAGGTAAAATTAGCAGAGCCCTCAAATAACAGCATGAAATAATGAAGAGCTTGCTGTTTGCTGTTTGCTGGCAAAGAGAGAAAGTAGTAGACAGAGAAGCCTCATAGTGTGCAAATCTTCAAGTGCCTAGGAGGTCAAAGGGGGGTGAAGCTCTCAGGGAGCCGTCTTGCGTGCTGAAGAAAATAGCGGCCACAGCACGTTAGGAGCAGCAAGCAGAGGTGTAGAGACCGTCTATAAACTTCCCCCACACTCCCTGTCGCTCGCGCAGCCGGCACCAAACACCACTGGGAAGAAATGAGTCTGTTCTACCTCCACTGGATTGGATATGGGAGGTCGTAGTTAGGCAGCCATCTTGTGTCACTTCTGTGCGCGCCCCCAGTTTTATTTTCATTCTTAATCTTCCTATTTTTTATAATATGTGGGCCAGTTTATAGAATCCGAATGCTGTGCAGATTAGCTAAAAGTGTATTTTCAGAAGAAACAAGAAATACAATTTGGATACATCATAAAACTCACATACAGAATCTCAAATAATCTGGTGGAGACCCAATGTCCCAATAAATGAGGCCACTAATGTCAATATGCATTGGCAAAGCCAGTAGGTGTTACCTTTGAAAAGAGAGTGCAAGGTTATTGACTTTACGAGTGCTTCTTTGCACCTGTGCACTTTCTTATTTTGAATATACATTTTAAAATGGTCAAGCTGAGAATGGTAAATAAAAATGCAAAAATGCCTCATGGTGTCTTACAAACCATGCAGAAACATACACACATTGTGGCCATGTTAAGAAAAAAAAAAAAGAGACCCCTGAAATTAGGAGCTGAAAGATGCAATTCATCCAACTGGAAGCAATGTAAATCCACAATGGTCAGGGATGAGCAAACATAAGAATAGAGTGGAAATCAATTGAGTAAGGATCAGACAAATGAGACTGTTATTGAACCATAAGGAAAGAGCTTACCAAAGCCTATTTTATGCAGAGCTATTGTTGCCAATAGCTCTTCAATGACAGTCAGCTAAAAGGTGCGACCTTAAAAGGACACTGGCAAAGGCTACTGATAAAGGATCTTGATATGAAGGGTGGTGTATTTACCAAACCCTCTAGTGTATCTATGTTATCATTTTGCTTGCTAGGCATTATGACTAAATCTCCTCTTTTGATTGTCTGAAAAGGGTTAAACCAGGGGAATTTTAAGAGGTCTGGGTGTGGAACTGGTTCTTCACCATTCTATAATTAATTTGTTGAAAATGCAGCCAGAGGTTTGTTGTGTCTAATGTCTTAGCTTCACCACTTTTTGGCATCAGGATGGAATGGATCACTGACATAATATAGAATGCCAAAATATCGACCTACCAAAATATCGAAGTACAAATATAGAATACCAAAATATCGACCTCCTGTCTCCAAACAGGTAAGTACAAAAATATCGATGTAAAAAATATAGTTAGTCAAAATATCGATTTTTTTAAAATGCTTTAAATTATTTAAAAATTAATGAAATAATAAATATATTTAACTTAAACATACTTAAAATACTTAAAATAACCTTAAAATTAATAAATATTAAATGTAAGTAAAAAAAACCATACAAATTGATTTGTTAATACATATATATATATAAACATAATATTAATAAAAAATTTACAATATTTTTACCGTAGGATAGCGGAAAGGGTAAAATTTACTATTACTATGACCACTCCAGTGAGTGCAACAGTAGAGAAAGCGTTGGATAGCGTAGGGGTAAAAATTGCCAAACAAAGTGGAGATCGAAACAATGCGTCTATTAGCTGGTCTTAAGCGTTTCATATAACCAGCAGGCACATCTCAGGTAGACAGTCCACACGTTCCAACACCACCTACGACAGAATGAGAGTCACCTCAGTCCAGAAGGCCATCACAGGCCCACACAGCCATGCAACATGATAAAAATCAGCATTTGCTTCACCACAACACACCCAGTTTGCAGTCTCTCGCAAGCCATACTTGTGGAGTCTCAATGGCGAGTAATATACCTGATGCAGGTATTTAAATTGGACGATTCTGAGATTGCAGTTGGCCGTAAGTTGGCCCGTGAGCTGACAGCAGGCCGTCCAGACCACCATCGAGATTGGCATGATGGGTGGTATTCTAACTCCCGTTCCCGCTGGGAAGCGTTATAAAGCTTAGTGATGAGCCCTTTACGACTCTCCCCCGTAAGTACCGCCTGCAGTGCTCGCAGAGTCGCAGGTTCCGCAGGAAAGCCCGGATACACATCCTGAAAGGCCTGACGGATCCAAAAATACGTGAAACTGAACATAAAACCACGCTGCACCCCATGTTGAGCTTCGCCAAGGGTTTTGAAGCGGCCCTCCTTGTACAAATCCCCCACTCTGACAATGCCCGCCGTCGCAAGCTCCTTCAAGGCAGAGGGCTCACGTGCCACCGACACTCCCAGGTGAGATGCGATGGGCAGAAGAGGAGCATACAAATATGACAGCTGCGCCCTAGCGGCTAGCTCCCGCCAAGCCCAGGGCGTGCACAACGAAGGATTGATCTCTGTTCTAGGCCCACCTGAACCCCCCGAGAGGACCATCGCCTGCACTGGAATGGGAAGGACAGCGTCAGCCTCAATGGCCACATGTGGCTGAAAGCGTTTGGGAAGTGCCAATAATGGGCAAAATGTGCCTGCGCACAAAGGTAATATAGACGAAGGTCAGGAGCCTCAATGCCCCCCCTATCAAAAGGCTGTACCAATAGGTCCCATCGACATCGGGGTTGTTTCCCTCCCCAAACAAAGGACAGCAGGGCCGACTGCAGAGTGCGGAATAGCACTATATTCAGTTTAATGTGTATGTTGATAAAAAAATACAGCATCTTAGGCAGGAAAAACATTTTTACCACCGCGATTCTATCCGCTAACGATAACAGGAGATGTGACCAGCGCTCTGCCTGCTCCGTGATGCGAGTGATAGAACGCCCATAGTTCGCTGTTATCACCACCTCTGGATCCCTGTGCATCCACACCGCCAGGTACTTCACAGGCTCAGAGGTCCAAACCAATGGGAAGTCAAGTTTAATTTTCCTCGTGTTCACAGTTAACGGGAAGACCACGGACTTGGACCAATTTATGCCAAGCCCTGAGCACCTTTCGAATTGGACCTATTCCCTTAGCAGTGGCGATAAGTACGTAGCTGGCTCACGGACATAGAGCAGCTTTTCGTCCGCATAAAGCGAAACAATTAGCGGGTGCTGTCGGAACCGTAACGCAGAGGAAGAATGATTCTGACGAAGTTTACACACCAGAGGCGCTAGTACCAGGGAAAAAAGCATGGGCGGCAGGGGGCAGCCCTGCCACGTGCCTCTCTCTATAGGAAATAAAGACGAGACCCTGCTATTAACCCGCCCCCGGGCAACCGGTCCATTATGTAGGACTTTGAGCCATTGCACGAAGAAGGGAGGAAACCCCATTCTGATCAGGACTGTGACCATGTATGACCACTGTACAGAATCGAATGCTTTTGCTGCGTCAAGCAGCACAGCAACCGCCTTGAAATCTGGTTCGAAATAGTGCAGCATGGAAAACAATGTGCGCAGATTATGCGTAGTGGAGAGCTCCATAACGAAGCTGGACTGATCCAGTAAAACTAATAAAGGAATTAAGGGCTGGAGTCTGGTGGCTATCATTTTGGCCAATATCTTTGTGTCAATATTAATGATGGATAAAGGTCTATAAGATCCACACTGATTAGGAGGCTTTCCTGGTTTCAACAAAGTAACTAACAAGGTCTCAAGGAGCGAAGGCGGCAAAATTCCATTATCATAGGCCTCAGCATAGACCTCCAGTAACCGCGGAGCCAAGACCGACGCATATGCCTTGTAAAACTCACTTGGCAGACCATCAGTCCCGGCGGCCTTGCAGGTTGGTAAGGCCATTATAGCCTCCTTCACATCTTCCTCATCGAAGGGCTGCACCAAATACTCACGATGAGCATTGGACAGCCACCCCAACGCCACATAATCCAGATAGTCATGCGTCTCCCCAGGCGAAGGAGACTCCCTAGCAGCATAAAGATCCTTATAGAACTGCAGTACAATGTCACAAAGAGCCTCCGCCGAATGGCGTAAATGCAAAAAGTGAATGTCCAAATTTTTGAAAACACTGCACCTTGCCCTCTGGGCTGTTTAGGCCCTACCATAGGGGTGACTTACATGTATTAAAAAGGAAGGTTTAGGGCTGGCAATGGATTTATTTTGCCAGGTCGAAATGGCAGTTTAAAATTGCTGACAGCCTGCAATGGCAGGCCTGTATCTTGTTTGAAAGGCTACTTACGTGGGTGGCACAATCAGCGCTGCAGCCCCACTAGTAGTGTTTAATTGACAGGCCCTGGGTGCAGCGCCAAGAAACCGCTCGGTGTTAGAGCGCTTTATAAAACTTTTCAACTTCAACTTCAACTTCTACTTGGGAATTACAAGTAAATTACTTGTGTCAATTGGGTGTAAGACAAAGGAGAGAGTCTCAAAAGCCAACAATAACGGGTCCAGAAAACAGGAGTGTGAAGGCAAAAGGTTTGGGGATGCCCCTGCAGAAAGGGACAAGTCCAATAGGTGGCAAGTTGCTGCATGATGTGACACCAACAGTCATTTCTGTTTTTTCAGTCAACAGCATGTTTCATTCTGGAGATTGTAGTTTTGCTTTTAATACTGTCATTATGGGCCAAGAATCTGTAGAAGGGAAAGTCACACTGTCACTCATAACATGGAGTCTCTTATTACTTATGTTTTAATTTTACAAAGTACTGTATTCCAATTAAGCAAAACTCTTCATGTTTCACACACAGAACCAAAAATAAGCATGACTCATATTTTTGAGGGTTCTCTCTAACTTACATCATCCATTAAAACAAGCACTGACAATGTCAACGGGCTTTTGGTGTAGTGAAGCGTTTTATCCCATGCTTCACTAACACACAACTTCAGTGCAACCTGGGCATCAGCTGTACAGTCTTCCTAACACAAATAATAAATACCGGCCAGGAGGAGTAGCACACATTTTTTTCACACACAGAATTTGAAGTGCAAGCTTCCCTTCCTCACAGAAATAGTAATCCCTTGAGCATCTACATTTTAAACTGCTCTCCCTCAGAGAATAGGTAGAGATGGGAAAAAGCTTTGTGAATGTTATTTCTTCATAGAACATGTGCAGCATGGAACCAGCAGTGGAAGCATCCCCTTCATAGAAGAGGTGGAGTCTGGACATCAACAGTCTACGCATCCACCTCACAAGACAGGTCCTGGCAGTGCACAGGTTGATTCTTCAGAGTACAGGGACTGCATGTCAGCAGCAAAACAAGGTTGCCCAACAGAGTAACAACTGAACTTTATAAACAGATGAAGATAATGTATATAACTCTCTCTGTTAGATATTGCTTCTCTCACACACACTATTTATTACCTACACATTCGTTTCCTTCTCCCATTTTCTCTGTCTCCCTCTTTGTCCCTCACCCACTCTCCCATGTTCACTTCTTCAGCTGTAATGTCTACATCTTCTCAGTCTTTTCAGATTTCCTTGTTTCACCTTCACTTGTACTTTCACCATGTTCTTACCTGCGCCTTCCTCATACTCTTTGTTAAGTCTGCCTCTCTCCTCCCTTTTGTCTCCCAACCTACTCACTTACACATAATCTTCATATTTTCCTCATACTCAAACCCACTATCACCTTCCTCCCTTTTACTTCCACGTCTCCTACTTCTACATTCCTGTCCACCTTGTAGGGCTAGAACAAGGATTTTGCCACCCGAGGTGAAGGTACCTTCTTTCTGTACCAGCCTTTCAAGCAATGGCGGTGTCTCATTTCCTGCTTGGAATGGTAATGTGGTCCTCCCTGCTCATGTCCGCTTAAATGGTCAGCCCTCTTCTCTTTCTCAAACCTCCAAGTGTGTGTCTTTTTTTGCATCCTTCCTCCTCCTTCCTCTTAAATGCATTGTCCTCTAACAAGAAATGAACTTCTCATTCTGCAGCTCTTTAAAAATGCTTCTATTCCAAAAGGAAATCCTCACACTTAATCTCCTCTGCCCCCCTGACTCGCCCGTTCTCTTTTTTAATAGATTGCCTTATTGCTCCCACAATTTCTGTACTCTCCAAGTCCTTACATCCTTCATTGCTTACAGTGCAATCAGAAGCCTGGAAATTACATTTTATCATAAAGAGCTATTTGTTTCAGAAGTGCTGTTTCATTGAAAATTGCAATTGATTCATTTTAATTAGGAGTGCCAGAGAGAGTACATGCATCAAAATGCATGGGCAGAAATTCAAACCCTCCTAGCAGCCTGCGCCCACCTGAGGCAATATTTCATGTGGTTATTTTAAATTGCAATACATATTCAAAGTATCTTTTGTGGTCATATCATATAAAAAATTCCATTACAAAAATGTGCCAATATATGCAGTCCATCAATTAAGCTTGAAGATTCAATTACTAGCCCAATTATGCGCAGAGGACTTGAATCCACTTGCATGCGATACAATAGCATTGTTGAAAGTTTGTTAAGCATTCATTCTCACACTTCAACTCTGATATTCCCAAAGCCAATTAATTTTGTAATTACCTCAGAAACGACTGTTTAAGCCTGCCATATCCTCCGATTCTACGGGGACAGAATTCCCATAAATATGCATTTTCACATCTTATTGTACGTTTAGGGAATTCCATCAATCTAATTAGGAAACCAAATATTGTGCTTTCTCTCTCTTATGTTTTCAATCTCCACTGAGGATTGGTGGCTGTGCTTCTGTCACAGTTCCCCTTAAACAGCCTTTGACCACTGATACCAGCCCGCACAACTGTCTTGGAATAAGCGGGGATGAGTCATTTGTGTATAGAGACTCATTTAATTGTGCATTTTCTTTCTCCATGTTGGCTCTAGTCCCTAAAGATATACGTGTGTTGCTCTAAAGTCACAGTTGTACTCATTTACGTTTGCTGGTTTACAAAGTTCACTTAAAGTTAATTCGTACATTACAGATACAATGAGTGTGAACAAAGGTACAGCATTCATGAAGTACAAATCACAATGCCACAATCAGCTGTGAACAGGAGAAACTGCCCGGGTCGGACTGGCCTATAAGGCAACCAGGCACTGCTCGAGGGGTTGGTCTGCTAGATCAGTGTGTGGGCTGGTTTTTTGGACTTTTTATGTGCCTATTTTATGGTCTGGTGGCCGGTGTTTACTGTTGATTTCCCTGATTGCCTGTTACAAACACAAATCCATACATACCTTGCAAAACAACTCTATAACGCCCTGTATACAAGATCAAAACTTCCCAATTTGCAATTGTGGGCCTCTTTTCTAGTTATCTAATTGGCTAATGGGATCTAGTTTTATTGTTGTGCCAAGGCCTATTTTCTGATTCAGTCTGACCCTGTGGCTATATGCGCACACAAACCAGGGGACAACCACAGCTTCTTTCAATGTATATCACAAGTATTATCGACCATTGTTCCCTTTTACATCACGATAGGCCTAAGGGGGATGGGAGTCAGGAGCATGATGGGGTCGTCCATGGGGTCTGATTAGCCGGCCGCCATCTTTTCTCCTTACTCTACAGACACTGCTTTTATATATGCTTGGAATTTGTAGGGTGGTAAGTGGCTTAACTTGCACTTCTTGTCAAGTGTGATATGTATTTATTGTTAAGCCTTCTAAAAGTGTAGAAAAACTATTTACATTATGCCTTCAAAACTACATCAAAAGGGGTTGTCTGATTTTTTTTTCTTCAAAATGTAAATTATTGTCTGATTCAGGACTTTCAAACACAATCAATGTTGTCATCCTCCATTAACAGATATTTAAGGTTTATTCTGGTCTTTGGTTATATGAGGCATGTCGCAAATGCTACTTTGGAGGCGTGTAATAAATACCTTGATGTCATTACTGATACTTGGTGAGTTTTTTTTCTCACAATTTTCGAAAAGAAATAACTGCTAAAAGGGGTTTGATACCACATGTGGAGTGCTGCATTGGCACTGGGCTTTTCTCAGTCTAAAGAGGTGTGCAAGTTTAGGACCAATTCAAATGAATTCATTATTTCTATGTCCTTTTGCAGTGTTGACTCACGATGCGTGACACACACACGTAGGTCTAAGAGTAATGAACATTACTGGTAAGTAATGAGGTTTGTACATGACAACAGTCTTAAGAATCTTAGTCTGCACACCTGTAGACAGTCTTAGTTTCTGTAACACTGGGACATGGTAACTAACCTTCCACCTTCAGTCTCTATCAATTCCAAAATAAAGCGGAAGCGTGCGGCCTAGCAGATACAAAATATCACCAGACTGAGCCAAATTAGTCTACAAAAAAATAGAACACACCCAAAAAAAGTATTTAAGATACTTTCCAAGTGTAATGGGCTAATGTGTGGTCACAAAGAAGTAACATTTCTCATTCTCCAATACTTGGGTCTCGCTTGTTAGCAACAACTGTGGGACCCAAAGGAATGAGTTGGTTTGATATCTAGTCCAATAGCAGGTGGGCCTTTTGGATGGACAAGTGAACTCCCTAAACAATGCTCTGTTACTGCAAAAGGCAGAGATAATGTATTGTACTGCATTGTGACTTGGGGCCAAATGTATCATCAAAGTATTTTGCATTTCCTAAATAGCGAATTTTAAGGAATCGCTATTTAGGAAATGCAAAATGGTATGTATGAAAAAAATCGCTGTTAATTTGCGATTCCTTAAGCTTCCTTATTTGCAAATTCGCATTTTGCGAATTCGCAATTAAGGAATAATTTCCAATGCATTCCTATGGGCCAGGAGGCCCATAGGAATGAATGCAAAATAATTCTCAAATTGCGAATTCGCAATTTGCTAATCGCAATTTGAGAATTATTGCAAGGGTGCAGGGGTGTCTCAAAGACACCCTGCTGCACCCCTGAAAAGAACATGTGTGTGCATATGGCGCACATACATGCCCTATGGGCATGTGTGTGCATCACATGCCACCTGTAAAAATGCCAGATTGTGCATTTTTGGAAGAATTCGCAAGTTACCATCAACTACAAGTTGGTGGTAATTTGCGAATTCTTATCCAAAATTCGCAAGCCAAAAATGCTACAAACATAGCATTTAAGGAATCGCAAAATTGCGATTCCCTAAATGCTATGGAAAAATAAGGAATCGCACAAGTTTGCAATTCCTTATTTTGAGAATGTTTCATACATTCCAAAACATGCAAAACGGCCGTTTGCAAGTCGCAAAGGCCGAAATTCTGGGAATTTCGGCCTTTGCGACTCAAAAACGGCTTGATACATATGGCCCTTAAACACTTAAACCCAAATAACTATTATGTCATATAAATAAGGGAGAATTAAAGGTTGTGGATGTGTTGCAGGATGGCCATGGACAAGAGAGGGTAGAAGTAAAGGGAGGTGAGGGTTTTTGAGGGTTTAGGGGTGAATAGTCGCATGGGGGGTAAGGGATTTTAGGGTTCGTGTAGGGTAGAGATTAAGGGAGATAAGGGTCTTTTAGGATTCTGAGACAGGCATAGGTAAAGGGAGGTAAGGCAATTTTAGGGTTCACAAAGGGGTAGAGATAAGGGGAGGAAAGGGTTTTTTGGGCTCATGGGCCGCAGGGGTAAAAAGAGGTAAGGGTTTTTTGATTTCAGAGGCAGGAAGAGGGAGATAAGGAGTTTTAGGGTTCAGGGGTGGGTACAGGTAAAGGGAGGCACTGGGCTTTTATTGTTCAGGGCTGGGTAGAGCCAAAGGGAGGTAAGGGGTTTTTAGGGTTCTTGGGAAGGTAGATCTAAAGGAAGGTTGGGTATTTAAAAACAGGGGATTTTGGAGGTTACCCCAAAACAGAAAAAGGAACCAAATATATTTAAAATTACACAGTGGCAATCAGGACTGTGGATTAATAGTTAAGCCAGAGTTTTCATAGGAAGAGCGCTTTCTGTTTTTTCATTAATAACTTTAGCACAATTTGACAAATCTTCACAACACTTTCGAGAAAGAAAGTCCGTCCACCTAAGCTCCTTCCTGAAAAGTGTTGCGGTGATCCGTCAAGCGGGACTGGGAAAATGGGGTCCCACAACACTTTTGCCCCATGCAATTTCCCAAAGGACTGTTCAGAAGCGTTTTAGAAAAACAATTGAACAGAAAACACCAAATTTGGCAGAAAGCTAGACCTTTACTCATAAAGCATGCTTTTTGTGATTTGGTGTAAATCTATTTAGGGTTTTTTGAGAAATTAACGTTCAAAAGTTAGTGATATCTTGACAGTTGGTCTCGCTTGAGTCCCACAGAACTAAATAAAGTAAAATTATTTGCCAAGAGGGCTTTTTTTTACTCGGATATCACGGTTCACAGGACTGATTAGTCTGATTGGCTGGCAGCAACATGAACAGAAATGTAGCAGTCGCCCTGTGTCCTGAAACAAATAAACACATATGGTATAAGGGGGCAGAGTCGTGGTGCCCTAACTCCGTGGCCCTTGTTTGAGCAGAAGGTCCTGTGGCAAAATACAACAAAATTGTACTGCGGGTCCCAGTATGGCCTGCTGTAAGTTACTACAAAAATCTTGCAGGACCAAGTGCAGAATGCATGTGGTCAGAGGGAGTACCATAGTACCACAAAACATAAAATGAGGGTTAGATGTCCATGGGAAGTTGAGTTGACCATGGAAGAAATGACTATCAATGGGGCATTGACCACCCATGGGTAGTTGACAGCTCGCAGGGAGTTGGGCATGGGGCCTACCCAAAACCCAGGCGATGTGTATAACCCTTTCCTGCACACAGTCAAAACATATGCTCAGTTGGGGGTTGGGTGAGTATGATCGGAAAACCCACAAATTCCCTGAAAAAAGCCATTTTAAAGTGATGTTTTATAAGGTAGAGTAATAAGATCTTACTTTATGTTAAACGTTAGAAATTCACCAAAGAAACAAAGCTAAATATTTAGGCCTTGTAATAATATAAAAACTATGGTTTTTATAACGCTGAAATTCAGTATTTATAGTTTACTGAGCAAACTATAACTTGTGCCTCTGCTAAGCACTAATAATGACCTCACATATTACATCACTCGTGACATATTAAATGACAATTGATGACATCACTGATGATATGTAAAATGACATCACTAATTATATTACTGATACATCATACAATCATTGTGACACCATCCAGTAGGGTTTGGGCTTTTAATAATTGTACACACTGTAGGTGTGGACAATTTTGTATTCAACCTACATATTCAGCCTAAATACTTGATCTGCAATTTTAAGTGAAGAGATTGACAGGTATACATATGCCACTGAAAAGATACTTTTTGCCAGTCCTTATGGACTACACTTCTTAGTTTAGTAAAAATATATTACACAAGTTCCTGAGATTGGCACAGTGGCATGCCCATAGAGCCATGGTTACACCACCAGTGAGTGGTAAACCACTTGTGAGTGGAAAAACCCTACACTGTACATTATTGAACCTATAATGTACATTGATGAACAATCTCTGATGCCTGAAAATCTTCGGTGAAGTTTGCAAATAAACATCTACTCTTTATAAATGTCCACATTACAAAGAATTACAATTGTTTTACAGTTTACCACTGTGTCTTTCAATCATATCTTGTGCTTTGGGACAGAGCACATACTGGGGTTGCACACCCAATATTTTGCCTTAGAGTACTTTTGTTTACTATGGTCAAAAAATGTTTGAGGAGTGCACTCTATCATCTTTCTTGAAACAAATATAATCATTTGTTATTACCACCCTTTTGATGCCTACCAAATTTCATTTCCCTGCTCTTTGAAAACATTACTAAGAATGTTAGTCCCTCGTGTGTGGAGATTGTCTTTGATACTATTCGACAATACCCATGTATGCTGCCACACTGGGTTCAGCATATAAACCCTGCATCAGAGAATACAGTGGCACAGAGATCCAACAAGACATACATTATTCCTACAGACACTTATGAACCTGAGCAAAGGTGGCAAGAAAATCTATAAATGTACAGCTCATTCTAATAATTGTATATACCGAATATGATAGGAATCTAACTTGACAATGACACGGTAGGAGAAAGCATGTTAATCCTAAAAGGTTGCATAAGAAAGGTTTCAGTGCTAATAATCCAGCACTCTGGTGAAAGAAGTATTTTTGGCCCAGAATTTTGCCATCGTGTGTCAAACCCACCAGTTGACAGAGCAAGAGGCTATACTGTTCTACTAACAACTGCCATCCCTATAACACTCACAAGCCGACCCCTGACTATGAGCTCCAATGTTGGTGTAGGTATTTCAGTTTACGTTCAGATATTTTGAAAGATCATTAGAAAATCGATTACAAATCAAACCTAACCCTTCGCACTACCCTGATTCGGCGTGATCATCTGTTTCCAGACTCGCTTCACCACACTGGCGGCATCACGTGTTTTAATGTGTATCCTTTCCCTCATAACAGGGGGTTGGAATGGTGCACATTCAGTCCCTCATACCAGTTGGTACAAGAATCAATCCTTTGCTGCATCACTGCTAGAATTCTGAATATATTATACTGAGATGTTGAAGGGTACTTATGGGGACCCATTTCCTTATTAGGTCATCACTAATCTTAGTGTTTTTCCATAGCTTTTTTTAAATCGCTCTCAGTTAAGCATTTTTCCATGTCTTATTGCTTAATGTATTTTTCAGAGCACTCTTCAGAATAGGTCTAAGGTCTCCCCTTGTCTGTTGACCCACATCAGGAGGGTCATGTGCTTCAGCCTGGTTGTCCCACTTGAGTTGCACCTTTCTTGGCATGCCACGTAACCCCTGCCCCAGATCTCCACTTTTCTGATAGTGCATTTCCTGTCATTTTGCAGACACACACATCAGATGCAAATCATTCAGGACTGATTGAAAGGGAAATTGAGAACTAGCCCGTTGAACATCACATACCTCCTCACTGATCTCCAGCTGCTTTTTCACAGCCGTTTTTCTGGATCTCTTTTTCTCTAATGGAGAGTCTGGGGCGATCTTTATCCCAGAGGGCAAAATATTCAGAGCTACCACTGAAAAATGTGTTTTCGAATTGGATCTCATCCAATCCATCTTTTCTCCTTCCTCTCAGAACCCCTCTACAAAGCCTTCATTCACATTGTTATTGTGCTTTTCCATCACTTCAGGATTCATACCCGGTGACCGCAAGATTCCAGAGCAGATGATCTACCGATCTTTCACTATCTGCCTCACCACAGCTACCCGCTATTTGCTGTTTTTCTCCGGAATACATTTTAATTGAAAGATCTACATAAATAGGCCCTCTCCCAGCAAAAATGTGATTTCATTTAAACAAAATATAACTAATGACACTTCGAACCATTCTTTACGTCATCCAGGAGACAATCAGCCTTTAAACCAAAATTGATTAATGGGGTTTCTTCCTCCTGTGGCAGTCAAAATGTCCTAAATCCATTCTACCCCCCCGTCCCTCCCCCACCCCCGAGTTCATTTACCCGAGTATCCTATTCCTGGTCCATCTGGGAGACTTACTTGTAGGGATGCTTGGTGTATTTTCCTCAAATTAACTTTGTTCTACATTAGCACTGCTCCCTTTTTTTCAGGTGGGCAAAATAAATGCAGGATTTTGCTTTCTACCTCTTCTCTACGCCATGAATTCAGCGTTGGACAGAACTTCACATATGTGCCTTTAAAAGGAGTAGAAATAAGTAGTGTGGACTTATGAAATATCAGTACAATTCCAAACACGTGCAAGAGTCTTATTTTACTAAGCTGCAACTTGGACAGCTAGTTGCACGTAGTAATCCACGTTTCCTACTGCCGCACACTTCTAAATCAATACAGGTCAGGTAGGACAGTTCACAGTAGGAGCAGTTCTCACTTTCATTTTATATGCAGGGCTGAGCGGCATCCATTCCACACGTCCCTCGACTCTCACCCTTTGCCCTGAAAGCACAAGTGATTCTCTTGGCGTGCTCTGGACACACCACGAATATGCTACTGATATGCCGCATCAAAACAGCTTGCTTTGCCTCCAGTGGCATCCTTGGTCAGGATTCATTTACTGTGAACAACAGGAATTTAAAGAATACTGTTGCAGTTTTATATTTGCTTGTGGTCATCTCCAGGACACTTGGCCCTGCTTTCAGGCACTACACACCTGCAATAGCTGCTGCAATAGTGGTTTCACCATGGTCAGCTCCTATGCCTAGTAGTGCATCAGTGTGACTTACTTTAACTCTAGAGACTTCCTGAATGCCTAATCAGGTTAAAGGTCTGTGATGATTCACAGGGAAATCAAATATTATATCACTTCGTTGCCCAGTCATGATCAATTTATATAAAATACTGGCACAGATATTTGAGCAGCTGCAAGGTACATAGCTCTCTGGTTAACCATTGAAAGTCAATTCATTCAGCTGCTATCCAATAGGAGGTTTGGTTATAATTGTACACTAGTCTTCCTTGTTCCCCAGGGACATTCCTTATTATTCAATCAGTTTGGCTAGCAGTTGCAGATTTTTTTTAAAGTAAAACACTACCTCGGATGTGTGTGTGGGAGCCGAACAGTACAAGACTCCATGTTTATCCACAACCAGTCTGTGCAGTCACCCACCACCTGCCAGCAGCAGCCAGAGAACCCAGAGTGTCCGCGTTTATGGTTCTACTAAACAGAAAGGTGTAAGTTGATGCTCGATAGCTAGGTTTATCCCTCACTTGCTCTGTAGCTCTCCCTACCACGTCTGGACAGGAGTGGACCTGTCCTGGTTTAGCCAAGTCAAAGCACTGTAAAGTCTAAGGAAGCCTTTTCCTTTGTTCTTCTCATTAACATTTTGCTCTTTTTCTTCTAACATTTCTGTAACTGAATCAGTCCCTTCTGCTGAATCTGTCTACTTGTTCCTGCTTAACTCTGACCTGGAGTTAATGCACAGCAGCAGGTCTGGGATTATCAGGGGAGCAACAGATCCACGCTAGACTCCTATAAACGAGCAAATATGCACATTTAAACATTCCAAGGTACACTAACTGCTAGCCTCGCATAAAGAAAGTGACATTTCCCGTTCAGTAGAACAATAGTGGTGACCTTTTCTTTCACTGGGTTGTCTACGTCCAAATTTGACTTGTAAATTAACTATTCTTTCACTTAATCTAATGATGCAGAATGTGCAGTTTTGAATGTCACAAAGTTTGCTCACAAATTAGCTCTGGCTTTTCGACTTTTTAGCATTGGCACCCTCTCTCCATGCGCTGCCTCACCGCACTGAACTATTTACCTTTGCCCTTCGCTGGTTCACCACTCAACTGCAACCTATCCTCTTCTCAAACATCCCTTGCAAGTTGTTCTCTGGAATACCTAGTCAATTTAATGCTTTCCATTAAGTACTCTTTTTAATTGAGGAGTGTAGCCGCATAGATATGCCTCTGTAAGGGCTGGAGCTTCATCGATGTTGCTTTTTACGTCTATATAACTTAGGGCCAAATTGAAGACAAGTTCCCGCTGGATGTTGATAACAAATTCGCTGATTCTGAATCATCACTTACTGGGTAATGTGAACCATAGCACTAGTGTAAAATCACGCCAAATGGTATTTGTAAATGTCCAATGAAACAACGGCGGACCTCTAGTTCTGCTCCTCACGCCAGTTCCAATTAGTGATGTTACTGCGCAGCCAACCCTAGCGCCAGCCGTTGCTTGACGTGTCTGTGCTCCAGATCAAAAGTTGCTGTTTGTAAAGTGGGGGTGCGCAGATCATAAAGTCCAGTAGTCAAGTAGTAGTATATATTTCTTTATTTCAAATTTTAAGATTTAGCAAACTGAGACACTCAGCCAACGCGTTTCATTCCCACACTGGGAACTTCATCAGGGCTACCAATGAAAGTAAACGCTGGAATGCGTATATTCAAAATGGCCAGTATAAGAGTTCCGGAATGGCATGAAATATAGGTACTCCCAGTGATAATTTCAAATTCAATGCACGTCCATGTATCGACCTAAACAAAGTAAAAGGCAAGTATGTGGATTCCATAGGTGACGTAATCGTATTGGAAAACTCCCCAGTCTGATATTAAGATTGAGCAAGTGGTTGGTAGAAACCTTTTAAGAAAGCGGTGTCATAGCTCGTGCTTTCCTAGGGACAGTGTGCATTATGGTCGAGTGTAATACGCTGGAGCTGACCATGGAACTGGCAGGTATGATAAATCCTGCTTGGAAAATCATACATGAATTGCACCAGACCGGACTACTCAGTGTTACGATTTTCCTACGCTGGACTTATCATACCTGCCAGTTCCTCGGTCAGCTCTAGCGTATTACATTGGACCATAACGCACACTGTCCATGATGATCTTGATGTGGATCCTCTCCTTCACAGTGTATGCCGCGGCGATGGAGTCCGAGTCGAGCTCATGGAATGTTCTCCAGACGCTGAGCATCTCCTTGATGTTGAATGTGAATGTTTGGACACCGAGTGCTTTTGAGCTATTGGCGCTGGTGGAGAACGGTGCCATGTTGACCCCAACTTGGGTGTGTGCTGCTACACTGAGCCAAAACCTGAGGCAGACCTTGTGCCGATGCCGAGCGTTGCTGGGAAGATGTCCATGGGATTGGGCTTCTCAACGTCAGGCGTGGAGGGGGTGCCAGCAACGGAAACAGGTGCCTCGGCATCATAAGTTACCCAGGCGACGTTGATGCTGACCGTTGTCTCCACATTGATCGCTTTCGAGTTGAGGTCACCGGGGACCAGTGCCTCGAGGTTGAATGCCGCCGGGTTGACATTGATGTTGAGCAGTTACAGTTGTTCGACCATGAGGGCTTCATCATGGAGCGGTGTTCTGTTGCCGCTTTTGATACCTTCGACGGCGGTGGTAAGGTCGACAGAAATACCTGCGACGTAGGTCTCCTTTTCTTCTCTGCTGGAGGCATTTTTAACGCTGAGCCTGACACCAATGGAGAATACACAGGGATCTTACTTCTAGAGGTAGATCTGGTTCTCCTTTTCTTATGCCTAGAAGGTGATCTTCCTATGGAACCTGCAGCCGCCTTCTGCCTCTCCATGAGACCATACAGGCGGATCATCTCTCTACCCTTCAGAGTGTGCCTGGTTAAACTTTTACAGTGTTGACAGATTTCAGGGACATGTGTCTCAGGGAGACAAAGAATACCGACTGCATTATTGGCAAACTATAGAAATATTTTGTATGTACTCCGAGGTCCCGCACATATGTGGGAATATTTATTGCTTATGACTATTGATGAGGATCCCCTGGAAGAGAACGCTGCTTATCATCTACCCTGTCAAGACACTGCTATGATATCTCTTTTATGAGCTACAAATCTGAGCTTGTCTAATCACTTTGCAGTTGCTAGGTTTGTCTTGTCTAGGATCCTTTCACTTGGTCGTCATCTTCATGGAGAGTCAGGCTCCTCCACTTCCTCACCTAAGCATTGTCTTTATTGTCAATCTCCCTAAGCAACCTTTATTCCCAGGATATTAGGCCGCAGTGTACCGCTAAAGGGAGAAGTGGGTAAAGGCGTTTTTCCTACGTTGTCTTCCCCCTCTGGACCTGGAAGAGGCTTGGGACAGAGGTTCTGCCTCTCACCACCCTGTTCTACAACAAACCTCCTCCTTTGCACCCCTCTCACCCCTTGAAACCTAACCACATTTATTCCAAAGGAACATAATCAGATGAGCATGCCCTTGGGTTCCTAATGCAACCCATACTGGAGAACCATAATCTCACCAAATTTAGAATAACCCCACAGACCTTTCTACTGGTGGAGTCTATGGTTTTACTCTCGCTGATTGTGGTGGATCCCATAAACCCAACACTTGGTTATGTCTCTGGTTTGACTTTCATTACACTTCTGAATGGATCCATAATGCCCATCTCTTGATGTTGTCAATGGTTTAGTTGGGTCATGCTCTTATCACTTCAGGGTGGACTCTGTACAAACATTTACAGGTGATGTGTTTGGTGTTACTTAGGTTGTGATTCTTGGTGGACCCAATAGAGTCATCTACCTGTGGTGCCTGTGGGTTAAATTTGTTTGGCGTTTGCCGCTTCTGGATCCCAAATTGCGTAATATCTTTTTTCTATGCCTTTCCACCGTGATGAAAAGGAGGGGGGAAGTGACCTGAACGAAAGAGATGCTGATGTACTTTACATGAAGCACTCACATGGCACCCAGGTGAAAGAACAAGTGAAATTTTAAACAGGTTTCTTCGCTTACATGCAACCAGTAATCACAGCAATACATAAGGTATAAAGAACTAATATTTTTCCTTTTTAAGTGTGTGCATCGCTTTTGTCAGTGATGGCACACATGAATAGCCTTTTACTTTACTGGGTCGTTCCTACAAAATAAGTGTTTTGCTTTGAAAGTTTTGTTCCCCATCTCATCTCAAATTTAAGGTCTAGAAATGGTACAGTTTTCGTTCTCTTCATTCCTTATACATGCAACGTTTCATTGCTGGAGCATTTTCTGTGCCTGTTAAGATTGTTCACATTTCCTTACATCTTATGGCATATACAGCCTTATTCATCAACGGGCCGTTTTGCGAGCCCCTAATAGCTATTCATAGCGAATCGCTATTAAGGACTCGCAAAACGGTATTCATGTAGGAATTGCTAAATAAATAGCGATTCCTACACATTCCTTATTTGCGAGTAGCAAATTGCTAATCGCAAATAAGGAATAACTCCCCATTCATTCCTATGGGCCAAAAGGCCCATAGGAATGAATGGGGAGTATTCCTTATTTGCGATTAGCAATTTGCTACTCGCAAATAAGATAGCGATTGAAAGGGTGCCAGGGGTGTCCAAAGGACACCCTGTAGCACCCCTGAAATACAAATTGAAACAGGTGTTGCGCACACACATGTCCAAGGGACATGTGTGTGTGCAACATGCAACTTAGAAAAATGCTTTTACAAGCATTTTTCTAAGTTTTTGCTATTTACCGAGAGGTCTGACCTCTCGGTAAATAGCGGCCCAAAATTGCATTTTCGCAATTTTTAAATGCTTCATGAATTGCATTTAAGGAATCTCAAATAGAGATTCCTTAAATGTAATTCCTCGCAATTTAGCGAATTAGCAATTACCGATTTTTGCATTTGGGATGATGAATCCCAAATGCAAAAATCGCGCTCGCAAAGGGCCAGATTCTGATAATCTGGCCCTTTGCGAGCGCTATTACGCTTGATGAATCAGGCTGTTAGCCACCCTTCATTTTATTTACCTTTCTTGAGTCTATGCATTTTTTTTTCAAAGACCATAAAGCTCCTTGCTTCACCTGCTTCCTTATGGTTGATTCAATGTAATTTGTTTGATTTTAATGTCCAGGTCGATTGGTGCTTTGGTAATCCCATCCCATGTGGGTGGGTGGGTGACAAGATGTCACCTCAAGGCGTTGCTTGCATCTCTTCACTGGGTGGAATGCCAGCAGGAAGAGATTAGCGTTTCTAGACCAGTGCAAGGCTCTTTCGTGGAAGGCCACCATCACCTTTTGCTTAAGGCCAAATGCACCGTCTCCATGGCAGAGGACGTTACTGACATGAGGCTATGCCCACAAAACACCACCAGATCAATTTTGTGTCATGATTTGGTCTTTTCTCTATTTTCAATTTATTGCAGAACTATTGTTAGCAATAAATGGTACTGTAAAGTAAGCGGTTTTCTTGTTTAACATTTGCAGTAGTTTATTTTGCAAGTTTTATATAGTCTAAGGGGGCACTAAAGTGCTTTACACGAGAACCAGATTACTTACACATTTTGAGGGACGGGGAGATTAACAGCCTGATTCATGTAGATGCCGTTTTGCGTGTCCCTAATAGCGAATCATAGCGATTCGCTATTGAGGACACGCAAAACGGCATTCATGTAGGAATTGCTACTTAAATAGCGATTCCTACATGTTCTTTATTTGCGAGTAGCAATTTGCTACTCGCAAATACTCCCCATTCATTCCTATGGGCCAAGAGGCCCAATGGAATGAATGGGGATTTGCGAGTAGCAATTTGCTACTCGCAACTAAGATAGCGATTTTAAGGGTGCCAGGGGTGTCCAAAGGACGCCCTGTAGCACCCCTAAAATGCACTTTTGGACAGGTGTTGCGCACACACATGTCCAAAGGACATGTGTGTGTGCTACATGCAACTTTGAAAAATGCTTTTAAAAGCATTTTTCTGAGTTTTTGCTATTTACCGACAGGTCTGACCTGTCGGTAAATAGCGGCCCCAAAAGTTCAAAATCGCTATTTCTTGATGTTTCATGAATAGCATTTGAGGAATCTCTATTAGAGATTCCTTAAATGCTATTCCTCGCATATTTGCGACTTCTTAAATAGCGATTTTTGCATTTGGTATTATGAATACCAAATGCAAAAATCGCACTCGCAAAGGGCCAGATTCTCAGAATCTGGCCCTTTGCGAGTGCAATTTACCTACATGAATCAGGCTGTCAGTGATTTGCCCAGAATCATAGGATGTTGAGTTGAGGCAGGGACACAAGCCTGGTTTCCCTAGTCCTAAAATAGGCATCTCTAGCCGGTAGGCCACATCTATTCTCCTCCACTCACTCTCTTGGTGGGGCAATGCTGCTAGTGACAAATTGTATTTAAGCATTAGTTCAACCTTCCATTACATCAATGGTAGCAGTAGTGGCCCCACCAAACCACACGTAGCTCTTCCTTGTCTACCGCATTGCTTTTACTACAAAAGTCGCACCTGCTTTACCCGTGACACTGCCTGCAAATAGTTTTTTGTAACTGTAAACCTAGCAACTTCAAATGCAGCTACATATGCACAAGTAACTTCGACTCTAAATGGCTCAATCAAAAGAATAGCCCTTTTTTGCCCTTCTCCAATGGTAATTGGTTCCGAATATGAAGGTCATTTTAGATAAACGTACGACAAACCCTCACCCACATTTTGCGATATGCTTCATCATCCGGTATGTTCATGTTGGGGCGTATCACCTTTTCTAGATTGAGGATAAACTTAGTCCCCATCAGTGCAGGAGTTGTGAAAAGAGGGTAAACACAACAATAACGTAAAACTGTCCTACAGGTTTTCTATGCAAATACCCTAACCCGCCCTAACACTGTTGTTGCTTTATATTCTGAAGTGTATTGGTGCAGCCCTAGTGGGTGTGCCAGCCTAATCTCTTGCAGCGGTGGTGTGGGATAGAAGAAACTCTACTCAGTCTCCTTTATCACACAATTAAAAGCACTAGGGTAATTGTGTGCACCCCATCAAGTCTTTCAGTTGAAGTTGGCAGCATCCTGAGCATGCTGGTGGCTTGAGGTGACCTGGTTCCCCACCACTCCATGAGACAGAGTGGACAAGACTGATAGAAACAGAGGACCTTGGAACCTATAAAAAAACATAATACGTAGGAGTCACAACAATGCCCCGCCGCCAGGCTGTAAGGAATTGGATTATCTATATATGCGGTCTTTAAGCATGTATATCACACGGCTTGACTGACTTGTTTGGTCGTTTAGTACCACTGTTATTAACATTGACACTACAACAATGTGGGTTGGTATCTTTTTCTGAAGAGGTTTATTTGTTACAATCTCTGAACACATGTTTACATACATATATGCTGTATGTTAAATACAGCCTTGCCTACATATTATTTTATTACAGGTTCCATGATCCCCTGATGAAGGGCTAAACCAGCCCGAAATGCATTGGGATTGGAACGGCTTTATTTTTGTTATGAACCAAGCGCTTTACATTTTGCAAATTGTTTTGATCATGAAAACGATTGACAATGAATTACAAGGTATCTCATTGGTATTTCTTGAATGAAATAGATCTTGAGAAGCTAAATCTTCATATTTAATTAAAGTCTATGAATGATATATACAAGCCTACTGTTTAGGTTTTCAAGCAGGGCAAAGAGGGGACGGACCCCAGAGGGGAACCATTTATGGAGCAATAATCTGGCACCATATTCTGTAGGTCGGGTCAGGCATGCAACGCAATTAGGCTGAAAGGGCTTCAGCCCCCCCTCCCCCGTAGTGTGTGTCAGCCCAGGCTGCTGCAGCTTGAGCTGCTGTTGGCTCCGCTGGGCAGTGTGTTCGGAGTCTTATCTCCGCCACGCCCGAGGATTTCACAGGTCTTTAAAGACCATTTGCATATTTACATACCTTTGTTAACTGGTTACCGAGGCTTAGTTATTTTTTCTGGTACCAGTACCCCTTGGGGCCCCGTCTCTGCCTATTCCTTACATTGTATTTTACATTTACTGCCGTAGTGTGATAATGCATTTCATGAAAAGAAATATAAAGCAGGGTTGCCAAAAGAAACATGACAGCCATGTGTTGTTTCAAGAGCCTGCAAAGACCTCCTCTTGACACTTAATAGGGTTATAAATAAAAAAGTATGTATTCATTTGTAATGTGACTTCTCTATCTTTGATGCCTTTATCAGTCATGGATCATTCAGGCAGCCCTAGAACACAATTAAAAGTGCTTTCTATTTATATTTGCTGTTCGAAGTATGCACAGATAAGTGCTGAAAATACAGCTTTAGGTGACTGCTTATTTTTGTACCATATGGGACATCAAAAATAATAATCTGGGAACCCTAATCATAAGACTGGAAGTTTGTTCCAGGAGCAGCACATTATTCCTCACCCTCGATCCCTGATTAATGCCATAATAGCAGGGCTTTAAGTGGGCCGGGTCCTGTCGGAGCTCAGCACCAGCAGTTCCTAAAAGAACTTTCAGGGGGGTGGGAGCGCACCAGACACGCCCCAACGTAATTACCTCTTGCATGATGGTTCATGTAGTTCATTATTTCTCGCTCAATTCAAAGTGTTCATAGCCAGTGCTGTATCATTAGTTTCAATTCGTATCCCTAGACACGTGTTTCATGATTCCTCAATCGTCAGTAGGGAAAAAAAGCAAAGTTCATAGGTTGCAGGGCATGCTGCCTTATCTCTCAGGACCAGTTCCACTCACAGCATGAAGGCGCAGGCTCCCGAGCTCGTCAGCTCACAGGAATTTGATACTTTCAGGGGGGTGGGAGCGCACCAGACACGCCCCAACGTAATTACCTCTTGCATGATGGTTCATGTAGTTCATTATTTCTCGCTCAATTCAAAGTGTTCATAGCCAGTGCTGTATCATTAGTTTCAATTCGTATCCCTAGACACGTGTTTCATGATTCCTCAATCGTCAGTAGGGGGAAAAAAGCAAAGTTCATAGGTTGCAGGGCATGCTGCCTTATCTCTCAGGACCAGTTCCACTCACAGCATGAAGGCGCAGGCTCCCGAGCTCGTCAGCTCACAGGAATTTGATACTTTCAGGGGGGTGGGAGCGCACCAGACACGCCCCAACGTAATTACCTCTTGCATGATGGTTCATGTAGTTCATTATTTCTCGCTCAATTCAAAGTGTTCATAGCCAGTGCTGTATCATTAGTTTCAATTCGTATCCCTAGACACGTGTTTCATGATTCCTCAATTGTCAGTAGGGAAAAAAAGCAAAGTTCATAGGTTGCAGGGCATGCTGCCTTATCTCTCAGGACCAGTTCCACTCACAGCATGAAGGCGCAGGCTCCCGAGCTCGTCAGCTCACAGGAATTTGATACTTTCAGGGGGGTGGGAGCGCACCAGACACGCCCCAACGTAATTACCTCTTGCATGATGGTTCATGTAGTTCATTATTTCTCGCTCAATTCAAAGTGTTCATAGCCAGTGCTGTATTATTAGTTTCAATTCGTATCCCTAGACACGTGTTTCATGATTCCTCAATCGTCAGTAGGGAACTGGTTTGAATTGAGCGAGAAATAATGAACTACATGAACCATCATGCAAGAGGTAATTACGTTGGGGCGTGTCTGGTGCGCTCCCACCCCCCTGAAAGTATCAAATTCCTGTGAGCTGACGAGCTCGGGAGCCTGCGCCTTCATGCTGTGAGTGGAACTGGTCCTGAGAGATAAGGCAGCATGCCCTGCAACCTATGAACTTTGCTTTTTTTCCCTACTGATGATTGAGGAATCATGAAAGACGTGTCTAGGGATACGAATTGAAACTAATAATACAGCACTGGCTATGAACACTTTGAATTGAGCGAGAAATAATGAACTACATGAACCATCATGCAAGAGGTAATTACGTTGGGGCGTGTCTGGTGCGCTCCCACCCCCCTGAAAGTATCAAATTCCTGTGAGCTGACGAGCTCGGGAGCCTGCGCCTTCATGCTGTGAGTGGAACTGGTCCTGAGGGATAAGGCAGCATGCCCTGCAACCTATGAACTTTGCTTTTTTTCCCTACTGACAATTGAGGAATCATGAAACACGTGTCTAGGGATACGAATTGAAACTAATAATACAGCACTGGCTATGAACACTTTGAATTGATCGAGAAATAATGAACTACATGAACCATCATGCAAGAGGTAATTACGTTGGGGCGTGTCTGGTGCGCTCCCACCCCCCTGAAAGTATCAAATTCCTGTGAGCTGACGAGCTCGGGAGCCTGCGCCTTCATGCTGTGAGTGGAACTGGTCCTGAGAGATAAGGCAGCATGCCCTGCAACCTATGAACTTTGCTTTTTTTCCCTACTGACGATTGAGGAATCATGAAACACGTGTCTAGGGATACGAATTGAAACTAATAATACAGCACTGGCTATGAACACTTTGAATTGAGCGAGAAATAATGAACTACATGAACCATCATGCAAGAGGTAATTACGTTGGGGCGTGTCTGGTGCGCTCCCACCCCCCTGAAACTATCAAATTCCTGTGAGCTGACGAGCTCAGGAGCCTGCGCCTTCATGCTGTGAGTGAAACTGGTCCTGAGAGATAAGGCAGCATGCCCTGCATCCTATGAACTTTGCTTTTTTTCCCTACTGACGATTGAGGAATCATGAAACATGTGTCTAGGGATACGAATTGAAACTAATAATACAGCACTGGCTATGAACACTTTGAATTGAGCGAGAAATAATGAACTACATGAACCATCATGCAAGAGGTAATTACGTTGGGACGTGTCTGGTGCGCTCCCACCCCCCTGAAAGTATCAAGTTCCTAAAAGAAGGCGCTGAGACGGGTCCCTATCGGCCTCTCTAATTTTACACTCACACTCAAACTGGGAAAAAAAATCTTAACTCTGCAGCAGTTTACTGTTTTGATGTAACTTTCATTGTTTTCAGTTCTGTATTGCTAAACTTGAAGAGCTTTACATGGGCACCAACAAGGACATCTTCATTTATTTTTTGGTAGGCACGGACGATTAAGTGATTTGCCCAGAAGCAAAGGATGTTGAGGTGATGCTGAGACTAAAACCTGCTTCTTCCGCTCCAAAGTTAGCAGCTCTAGCTATTACGCCACAACCTCTTTCACAAGAACTAAAGCATTTTCAATAATATATACAACAAAGCCATAGTTGTAGGTATGCATGTAGTATATTTATCTTAATAACAAAAGAAGAGAGGTTGAAGTATCAAAAAAGCCACATAGATGGAGCGAAACAACTAGTGGAACTCACACCCTATTTGGGTGGAGAAGAAAGCCCTCACACACCGACCTAGTCAGTGTCATGCTTCATCATTGGGCCCCACCAAAGAGGCCGAGTGCCTCTTTGGTGTGCTGCGACGCCAGAAGACTGCGGAGCTGGTTGTGTGAAGTGGGCGTGTTGTGAGATTAACTAAAAGTAAAAGTGTCTAAAGGGTATCTACAAAAAGTTTTAATGAATGATCCCTAGGACACGGATAAAAGATTTATGTGTCTGAATTTTAGTGCCAAAGGTAATGGATGGTTAATTCAGAATTAAGTATTAAGTCAGTCAACATGTTTCAGCCTTACGGGTGGTTTCAATTTACCTAGGCATTCGTCAGGACAGAAATAAACCCCGGCGGTATGGACTCTATAATCGTCCACCCTGACCTGGGGGCGTGAAAGTGAAAAATTAATAAAAAGTGATAAAGTGCATAAAAAAGTGGAAGAGCGCAATGCTCATTCCAAAAATACTCCTAATTATGGAGTGTATCTGCACCTGCGGAGCAAAAAAACAAACAAACACATAAGACATACAAACAATTAGTTGTAACGCTGTGTCATCACTTTTTTTGACCATGGTGCTCCATAGTAGTGGCATAGAATGTGTTTCCCAAGTAAACGCTAGAATTAATACCATCCACACACCCTATAGGGATGATACCTCTAGCTCTGGGAAGTGAGGTGAAAATGGTGTTTATATTAAAAGCCAAATGAAGGGTTAAAACACGATATGGGTGCTTCAAGGGATCAATGGACCAAAGGTCTGTGACCCTCAATGAAAGGTTGCATAAATACCAACATATCTCACTTTAAAATATGGCGCTAATTGCTCCATCGCTCTCCATCGTCGGGGTCCGGTTTGAGGGAATACCAGGTGTTCGAGTGGGCAGCGAGCGCTGAGGGCGTGAGTAACTTTACCAGGATGACCGGACAAAAACTACTTTTTCGAGCTAAGTCTAACTCCGATTCTGTGCATTTCTAGCCTTTCCATTTTACTTTTAGGATGTGCCAGGGACGCTCCTACCCCCCTCCTGAGACCCATGGAGCAATTAGCGCCATATTTTAAAGTGAGATATGTTGGTATTTATGCTAATTGTTTGTATGTCTTATGTGTTTGTTTGTTTTTTTGCTCCGCAGGTGCAGATACACTCCATAATTAGGAGTATTTTTGGAATGAGCATTGCGCTCTTCCACTTTTTTATGCACTTTATCACTTTTTAATAATTTTTCACTTTCACGCCCCCAGGTCAGGGTGGACGATTAGAGAGTCCATACCGCCGGGGTTTATTTCTGTCCTGACGAATGCCTAGGTAAATTGAAACCACCCGTAAGGCTGAAACATGTTGACTGACTTAATACTTAATTCTGAATTAACCATCTATTACCTTTGGCACTAAAATTCAGACACATAAATCTTTTATCCGTGTCCTAGGGATCATTCATTAAAACTTTTTGTAGATACCCTTTAGACACTTTTACTTAATCTCACAACACGCCCACTTCACACAACCAGCTCCGCAGTCTTCTGGCGCGCAGCACACCAAAGAGGCACTCGGCCTCTTTGGTGGGGCCCAATGATGAAGCATGACACTGACTAGGTCGGTGTGTGAGGGCTTTCTTCTCCACCCAAATAGGGTGTGAGTTCCACTAGTTGTTTCGCTCCATCTATGTGGCTTTTTTGATACTTCAACCTCTCTTCTTTTGTTTATTTGCATAAAACCGGGGATCAAGAGAGTGTTCCTGATCTTCCCTGTCTCTCCCATTGTTACTTTTGTATATTTATCTTATGCAACTAACAACCTTTGATAAAAAAAGCCAATAGTCCTTGCTTGTTGTAGTTGTAATGTTACTTATATGGAGGCAATAAGTGAAGCAGCAAAATACCAGGCTGGTGGCACATTATGCTGTGCACAGAATTTTTGCATTATTGGTTTAAGCCACACCCTTAATTATATCGCACTTTGAGAGACCCCCTGTAGTAAGCTGGCTCTGTATATACTATACCAAAATGAGGTATAGTTGGCAGAGTCCAGTGTAACCCCAAAGTTAGGGTGAGGTAAACGTCGGTAGCACCTTACTCTCTATTTGTGGTAGTGTGGACTAGCAGTAAGGCTTATCAGTGAGTAGTGGTATGCATTTATTGTACAAACTTAGACAAGAAATGATGTCACACATTCAAAGACTGAACTCAGACCAATTTGTCTGTATAAAAATATTATTTCGTTATTTTATGTCTAAAACCAAGCCAGGCCTGGTGCCGGTAAGTGAAATAATACTTTGCAAAATCTTGTTCAGTGATTTATAGTTGAACGCAAGTTCAAATGCAGTTGGTTAATTTACAGGTAAGTCAACAGTTCGAAATTACTTTTCAGTTACTTTACAGATTGTTGTGAACGTTACTTTTTAGATTACTTTTTGAGTTACTTTTGCTAATCAGTGTGATATGCCTAGATATCACACTGAGATATTTCCTACACAAAAGTTAAGTGATTCAGTTTTTAAATGTTTCATACAAACCAATTCCACACTTTCAAGGAAAAGCAGTTAATGCAATCCTATGGGAGGAAATTAAGTTATCGGTTCGCAGATAAGTACTGCCTTATGGGAGTTGGTATTCTGGGGTTAGAACCAGTCGAGGATGCACTCTCAAAGCACCCTCAGCGGCACTAGGGCGGCCGGGTCCAGAATGCTGCGGCCCAATGTTATCCAATGGGGGATAGGGGCCCTCCGGTTTGTGGCTGCTCACGAGCAGCCTATAAGGTTGTGGGCGCAAAGCTCTTGGTGTTAGGCACAGGGCAAGGGGGGTCCGAGTTAACATACAAGGTGCACCCACAGCAGCCCAGGGGCGGCCTCATGAAAGGTGCTGTTTTGGTATTGGGTTCCCTGTTGTTTTCAATGGGGATTGCTGGTTTTGGTTTTTGACTGCAGGCTCAGTCCAAGAAAACCTCTGGGAGAAACCAACAGCTGGGTAGGTAAGTTGGAGGGCTTGGGATGTAGGTTCACCTCTGGTTTTCTTTTCCAGGGCACAGGGCGGGTGGATGCTGGGGTGTCTTTTGAGGTCGCCTAAACGGGCCTAAAGCGGTTGGGGGGCTCCATGCAGAGGCTGCAGGTGATGTTGGGGAGTCCTGGAGGGGTCAACCCACAGTGGACTCGGACTCTGGAGCGCTGGGGGACCTTGCTGGGACCGGTGGGCCACCCAAAGTTGGGCCGTAGGATTCGTGTACAGTGGAGGCTCCAGGCGTCAGGTTTCTTTGTCCTCAGCAAGCTCAAAGTCTGTCTTGGGAGTTTTCTTTCAATAGAGCTGCTGTTCACAGGAGATCCGGTCTTTGTTGAAGGCAGTCAGTCCTCCCAAGGGTTCTGGAGGTCGCCAAATCAGTTCTTCTCTGTAGTCTCCTTTTCTGGGCATCTTCTTTTGTCCTTCTTCTTAGGTTGCGAGATTTGTCTTATTGGTTCCAGACTGCCCCCTAAATACTGAATTTAGGGGACATTTTAGAGGTCTCGAGGTCAGTAGCCAATGGGCTACTGAACTTAGGGTGACTACACTCTTGGTATGTTCACCCCACGAGGGGGAGTGGGAACAATCCATAATCCTGATTGGAGAGTGCCTGCCATCGGCAAGATGGCGGGCATTGATGAGTGGGCTTCACCTCGCCTCCCCCACCTGAGGGGTGGGATTGGCAGAGGTGGGCACACATTCTGGGCTGTGCTAATGTTTCCCACCTGTCTTCCCGCCGAAAAGGAGGGGAGACAGGAAAAAGCTAGTTACTTACCTGTACACTATGGTTCTCCAGTATTATCTTTCATAGATTCACATGCTTGTATCTTCCCCGTCGTCATGGTGGGAGTCTCCCGGTAAAAAGAATAACCATAGCAGTAGAAGAAAAAAATGCCTGGAAACCATAGAGAAGTATAACAATAGGTAACCTCTCCTCCTCATTATGTGGACCAAACTACAGCCAATCAGCTGCCAGCACCACCCTACATCATCTCCAGCAGAGCCACCATACCTCAGATTTCCAACAGCCCAAGAGTGAGCTATATAAGAAACCAGAGGCAAAGGTGGTCTACCTAGAAGAAAACGGGGAGGTGGGTGGGCGCATGTGAATCCATGAAATATAATACTGGAGAACCATAGTGTACAGGTAAGTAACTACTTTTTTCTCCAGCATTGTATCTTCCATAGCTTCACATGCTTGTATCAGAATAGATAGCAGTCCTTTTCTAAGAGCGTTTCTAGGCTAGACCCCCTTTGTCTCAGGGCTCTGTGCGCCATAACTCTCTTTTTTTTTTTTTTTAAAAGGATTCATTAAGAAACCATGCTATAACTTTTTTGCCATTGAAACAACATTTGGATATACACACCATTACAGAAAAAAGTAATTGTAAAGAGTAAAAAACATGTACCTTAGTTGACTAGGTGTCGCAGAACTGCTTGTCACACTGCTGAATCTGCTTCCCATTCTGTGTCCAGACAATAATGTTTGGTAAATGTATGGACATTTGACCAAGTTGCTGCTCTGCAGATGTCTGGAAGTGATACGCCTGCTAGCAAGGCGGTTGAAGTTGCCATCTTCCGTGTATCATGAGCACCTACTCTTGTGCACAATGCTTTTCCCGCTTTTTCATGACAGAAGACAATGGCGGATGCAATCCATCTGGAAATAGAGGATCTTGAAAGAGCCAAACCTTTTCTTGGTCCTGAATAAGCTATAAATAATTGATTTGATTTACGAAATGATTTTGTCTTTTCTATGTAAAACTTGTGCAGAGCTTTTTCTGCCGCAGTGGAAGGATTTTTGAAATATGTAGGCAGGATCACAGGTTCATTTAGATGAAAATAAGAAGGTATTTTAGGGACAAATTACGGATTCGTTCTGAGAAGCACCTTATCCGATCTGAACTGCATGAAGGGATCCAGAATTGAGAAAGCTTGAATTTTGCTGACTCTCCTCGCTGAAGTGAGAGCAAGAAGCAAGGCTACCTTCCATGAGAGAAATTGCAATTCGGCTTTGTGAATTGGTTCAAAAGGCGCTCTCATGAGTTGTGACAAGATTATGTTAAGCTGCCAAGGAGGCGGAGGACGTTTAATTGGAGGAAATTTCCTGAATAAACCTTTTAGGAATTCTTTAATTAGTCTCTGAGACCAAAGTGATGGACATCCTGGGGATCTACGGTATCTGGAGATCGCCGCTAAATGGACTTTTATTGAAGAATGAGAAAGTCCCGATCTGGCTAGTTGAAGCAGATATGGAAGAATTTGCTCCGGTGAGGAATTAAAAGGATGAACATTATTTGAACTACACCAATTACAGAATCTTTTCCACTTTGCTGCATATGTCTTGTTAGTACACATTGCTGTAGAATTTGCCAGAATTTCACGACATTCTTGGGGAATATCTAGCGACTGAAATTCATGCTCGAAAGGTTCCAAGATGACAATTTTAGAGAGGTCAATTGCGGATGAAGAACTTGACCCTTGTTCATGGAAATTAGAGTCTGGATCATTGGAAACTGTATCCTGGGCTCCACTGATAACTGGAGAAGTTTTGTGTACCAAAACTGTCTCGGCCAGGCTGGGACTATTAGGATTATGTGGCATGGTTCTGATTTCATTTTTCTCAATATCTTTGGAACTAGAGGAAATGGAGGGAAAGCATAAGCAAATATCCCTGTCCATCGGAGATGAAGAGCATTTCCCCTTGATCCTTTCTGTGGGAATCTGCTTGCGTCCCGCTCGTGGCAAATGGCAGATGATCTGCTTAACAAATCTGCCCTTGTATTGTCTACCCCAGGAACATGTTCCACCTGTAGAGCTATGCTGTGATGCAGAAGCCAATTCCAAATTGCTTGTGCCTGAGCAGACAGAGGCTTTGACCTTGTGCCACCCTGTTTCAGAAGATAGAACTTTGTTGTTGTGCTGTCGGTCCTTACCAGGACTGATGAACCACGAATTCTGGAAAGAAAGGCTTGAAGACCCAGGAAAACTGCTTTTAATTCCAAGAGATTGATGTGAAGTTTTGCCTCTTGAGGAGACCAATGGCCTTGAATCTCTAGGTCTTGCAGGTGCACTCCCCAACCTTGCAATGAAGCGTCTGATGTCATGACGTAACTTGGAGATGGAGGTTCGAATAGTAGGCCCTTTGTCAAGTTGCTCCTAAAACCCCACCATGACATTGCCCATTTGATCTGAGAGTTGATGACTAGTTTGTCTTCGAATGAACCTAGAGCTTGAACCCATTGTTTGTCTAGGGATTCTTGTAGTGGTCTCATATGCAAACGGCAATTGGAAATCAATGGGATACAGGATGACATCATTCCCAGTAAAGATTTGAAGATTCTGATGGAAGTGGACTTTTTTGATCTTATCGATGCTGTCAGATTTAAAATCATTGTTATGCATTCCTCTGAGGGAAAAGCTTTCGCTTCCTAAGTTTTCAATATCGCTACGAGGAATTGGAGAGACTGTGTCGGAGATAGAGAGGACTTCTCTCTGTTTATTCGAAGGCCCAATTTCTGGAAAAGATCCATACAGATTTGTAAAGACTGCTTTGCCTCCTGGTACGATGTTCCTTTTATCTGCCAGTCGTCCAAATATGGGAAAATTTGTAGACCTTGCTGCCTTAGATGTGCTGCGATCGGTGCCATACATTTTGTGAAAACCCTTGGGGCAGATTTTAGGCCGAAAGGTAATACTTTGAACTGGTAATGGCGCCCCGCCACCATGAACCGCAGATACCGTTTGTGTTTTTTGTGGATTGGGATATGGAAATATGCATCCAAAAGGCCTAGAGAGACCATGTAATCTCCTCTGCGAAGCAAAAGGAGGATTTCCTGTAATGACAGCATGCGGAACGAGATTTTCTTTATGTATTTGTTCAGATCTCTGAGGTCCATTACCTGTCTTCATTTGGAAGACTGCTTTTTCTTTATGAGGAAAAAGTGCGAATAGAATCCTGTTCCCTGTTGATCTGGTGGCACTTCTTCTATTGCTCCTTTCATTAGGAGAGTTAAAATTTCTGACTTGAGGGATGAAAGATGATTTTGATTTCTGTAGAGAGGTGGGCGATTCTGAGGTTTTTGTGAGAATTCCAGGGTGTGACCCTGTGTTATGATGTCTAACACCCATTTGTCCGATGTTATTGATTGCCAATAATTTAGAAATTGAGACAGGTAATGGAACTGTTTGAAATGAGACGGGGCCGGAGGCGCCTGAAGAATATCACTGTCTTCGACCAGAATCTTGGGCCTTTTCTCTTGCAGCGGATTTTCTCCTTCCTTGCTGCTTAAAAGATGTATTAGAGGACCGATACTGTTGATTGGAGGAGAATTGACAGTACCCCTGTTGATGGTACGGCTGGTACCTGTTTGACTGGAAAGAGGAACGTTGCTGGAAATGTCCTCTCGATCCTCTGCCACGAAACGACTGGTAGCGTCCTTGTTGTAACGATCCCAAAGCTCTAGCAATATCAGTGTCTGCTTTTATTCCTTGAAGCGCCTCGTCAATGTGCTTCCCAAACAGGCTTTCTCCATCAAAAGGCATGTCCATGATTTTTGATTGGACCTCAGGCCTAAAAGATGTTGATTTTAGCCATCCCTGCCTATGAAGAGCAACCGCTCCAGCCATTTGATGAAAACCTACAGACACTATGTCCATTGCTACATCTATGGACTCAGATGCTGATCTTGCAAAATTGTATTTGCCTCCTCTTTCTTGTCATCTGGTAGATAGGACAGGATTGGTGCGATGTCTGACCACATCTGTCTGTTAAATCTACTGATAAGCGCCATTGCATTTGCTGCCTTAATAGACGCTGCCGCCATAACTGCAAAGCGCTTTCCAATACTGTCCATTCGTTTACCCTCCTTATCAGGAGGCGCTAAACAGGTTGCCACCGGATTTTTGGAGCATCTCTGCACCGCTTGAGTAACAACAGACTCCGGACGAGGATGTCCAATTAGACATGCTGGAGCTGTCTCTGGAGCACAGTATTTCTTGTCAAGTTTAGGAATTGCTGGAACTGATGCCGGATTCTCTTCAATTTTATTCCTTCATCCCAGATGTGCTGGATTATCGGAATAGCCCTTACTGACTTTCGAGGTGACTCATTGAAGTCATAAAGGAAACATTCACTTTCTTTTACTGGCATAGTAACCTCAAATCTTTTTGCGGCATTTTCATTCAAGTCATGAAAACCGGCTATATCCTCCGGTGGAGAACTCGCTTGAGGCAATGGAGACGAAGGAGAAGTTGGGACAATGTATTGGTCCCATTCATCCCCAACTACATCATCCTGAGGAATCTCTCCTTCTTCAGCTTGATCTTCATGATCAGAATCCATTAAGTCATCCCGGATTGTTATTATTTTTGGTGCATCAACTCGTTGGAATGAAGGAGGAGACTGAACCACTGGTGTTTCCTTCAAAGGTTGAGGAATACTTGCAGGAGCAGGAGCAGAGACTGAAGCGTTATCTTCCGGAAAACGGCGGTAATAACTGTCTATCATGTGCCTTAAGTCAGAAATCAAAGATATTGGCACCGACATAGACTCCTCCTGAACATTGGGACTTACTTCCTCCTCCTCTTCATAATCATAAGCCTGATGAAATGACTCATAATGTTTAGGGCCTCTTACTGGCCGATTCTTAAAAGAGAATTGTTCTTGAACTTCTTGGAAATCCTCCTCCTCTGTTTCCTGACTTTTAATACGCAGCTGCGAGGGGCTCTAGGCAGCTCCATAAGACCCCTCATCTTCAGGTTCCTGGCAAACTACAATAGTGGATGGAAGCAGAGGGGAAATTTTGGGAGTGGAAAACTCTCCTTTCTTACTCGTCGACGAGCCCGTCGACGGGGTAATTCTCTTAATGGAAATGAAAGTTGATGTCATCATCGTCGGAGATCCAACTGACACCGTCGATGATTTTCTCGTCGTCGACAGGATCGTCGACGGGATCGTCGATGGGACCAATGACTGGCTCCTCGACGGGATCGTCGTCGATGAAGATCTTGCCGTCGACGAAGGCCTGACACTCACCGTCGGCGGAGTCATCATCGTCACCGCGGTCGACGACGGAATCGTAGTCGAGATGGTCGGCGTCGAGGTCGGGGTCGTCAACGGCTTTGTCGGCGATCTGACAGAAATTTCCTTCGTTTTCGTCGGCAGTAACGACGAGGGAGTCTTCTTTTCTAAGGAAGTTTTGTGAGGAGTTGGAGGAAGAGAAGTAGAAGTTTCACCTTCTTTGGTTTTACTTGATTTTTGTCTCTTTTGATATCCTTTTTCCTCAGGGGACTCTCTCTTATGCTTTTTAGAGGAATGTCCCTTGGCTTCACCCTCAGACTCAGAGTCTGTAGCTTTCTTCTTTTGAAGCCATAGTAATAGTCGAGCTTCTCTGTCTTTAAGTGTTTTAGCAGAGAAGGTACGACAATGTTTGCAATCCTTAGGAACATGCTTGGGATACAAGCAGTACAAGCATTCCTTGTGTGGGTCTTCAGAAAATAATCTGGCTTTGCCACAGGATCTGCAAGATCTGAAGAGTCTCTTCTTGGAGCTTTCAGACATTTTCAAGAAAGAAGAATGAAAATCAGTACCTTACTTCCAACTGTAGAAGGTCAAAAGTTCAGTGGAGAATAAACTGAGCTCAGCTCAGGGAGACTCCTTCTCACACGAAGGCGGTTGGAAATCTGAGGTATGGTGGCTCTGCTGGGGATGGTGTAGGTTGGTGCTGGCAGCTGATTGGCTGTAGTGTGGTCCACATAATGAGGAGGAGAGGTTACCTACTGTTATACTTCTCTATGGTTTCCAGGCAGTTTTTTCTTCAACTGCTATGGTTATTCTTTTTACCGGGAGACTCCCACCATGACGACGGGGAAGATACAAGCATATGATTCTATGAAAGATACAATACTGGAGAAGGGGGCCTGCTCCTGATAGCAGGAGGGGCTGGGGCGTGTCACAGGCCATTGAAGCTCCCCTGCCACAGATGGCTCTTCCTGGCTTAGAAGAGGTGTGACCACCTCTGCCCAGGAAAGGCTTTGTTTTTGGGCCCAGTGAACAAAGGCTCCCACCACAGGGGTCCAGAAACATGGTTTGTGGTGGAAGGCTGGTGTGTACCAGTCTAGGATCCCACGAGAGGCTGGTCGTTTTTCAGGGGGCATCTATGAGTGCATTGTATGATAAATTCCACACTGGCATCAGTGTGGGTTTATTATTCTGAGAAGTTTGCTACCAAACTTCACAGAATTCAGGAATGCCATTGTGGTGCTGTGGAGATTGTTAACAAACTCCCAGACCATATACTCTTTATGGCTTTACTGCACTTACAATATCTAAAAATGGTCTTAGACACTGTACGGGTACAGTGCTCATGCAACTGTACCCTCACCAGTGGTATTGTGCAACCAGCTGGAGGGGTGTCTTACCTATACCATAGGCAGTGGGTTGCAGGCATGGCACACAGGAATGTGTGCATTGCCGACTCATCACTTTTCTCTGCACCAAAACACGCAGTCTGCAATGGCAGTGTGTGTGTATTAAGGTACAGGACTTTTAAGGGTGACACAATATGTACTGCAGCCCTTAGAGGCCTTCCCTGGTCACAGTGCCCTTCTTACCCATGGTACCTTTTACAGGGGACTTACATGTGGCCAAAGAGGTGCCAAGTGAGGGTACAAAGGTAGTTTTGGGAAATAACATAGGCCCTGGGAACATGACTGGCAGGGCCCCAGCTATATGCAAATCAGTCTTAGAGTGCATAAGAAATCTAGAAAAAAGTGTGTAGGGGGGTTACTGCAACAGAAACCCAGCTTCCTACACTCCCCAGTTTTTTCATCCCACTTAAAGCCTTGCATAATAGCAATAGTTTAACTTCTATCTGAAAGTCTATGCCGCTATCAATAGCATGCTGAGTTACTTCCAGTGTCTGGGAATGCACCCTGTGTTCAGACAACTCACTACTCATTCTCGCCTTTCACTTTCACGCTCACCCTGCACTCACAGCGATCACAATGCACTCACACTGATCACCTTGTATTCACACCATTCACCAGCTCACCATGCACTCACATCAATCACTCTGCACTCACAATGCACTTGCGCTGTTCACCCTGTACCTCACCCTGCAATCACACAAATTCACTACTCACCGCACTCAAGTGACACTTCACCCACCTGTCCCCCTCACTGCTCAATCTGCAATCTCACTCAAACAAGCCCATTACTAACCATGCAGTCATCCCACTCTGCACATACATCCGCACCATATGGTCACCTCACTCACCCTGCAGTCACTCCTCCTTCCCCACACTCACACTGTTGCATCGCTCACCATACACTCACATGGGCACTCCTGCCACCAACACAGTGCAGAGGATTAATGTGCCTGCCACAAAGAACGTGTACCATGCAGATCACAGGAATTAATGTGAGTGTTCTATGAGTAGTGATATAAAAAATGAAATGTTTGTCAGAAAGGTGCTATAGAGAGATGAGGTGCATTGTTGGTGCGTGGTACTGTGGTAAATCATGAAAAAGGGGAAATGGGGCAGGGGGCACCAAAAAAAATATGTTGCACCGTGTGCGACCAGTGCTAGGTCCAGCCATGACTGGGAGTGTTAGCCTCGCTCCTCCCCCTATCCCCACCCCAAGAAGTTTGTGCCTAGTTGCACCCCTGGGTCGGGCTCCTTTGCAGCTTACTGTAAATAAAATAAAATGGGGAATGCAAAGTAGAAACTTTAAGTTGTTGTAGGCTGACTTTCTCATCTTGCTGATCTGTTCATCCCCACCATCTCCCTTCTCATACTAATGTCCTGCCATTCAGAACGGAAATGGAATGGAATGGAAATGGAATTGAAATGTTGCTGGTTCAAAACAACGTTAGAGTCAATGTAGGCGCTCTGAAAAAGAGATGGAGCTTTTAGCTGTTGACAACTAGTTTTTATTATTTGAATCATTTAAACCTTACTGCGTGAAATTTGGGAATAGGTCAGCAATATGTGCTACAGTAGATTTATCTTCGGCCTGGGATGTCTACATCTTAATTACTAATATGATTTACACCCACAAACATAAATACCTATAACACTTTACCACATTTCCTCCTCATTCTTTCCAGACTATTTCAGAAAAAATATTACTTGTTACTCATTTATGCTTTTAGCAGTCATTTATCTTTTAGAATAGAATGATCCCAGCATTTTATAGCATACCCCTTGAGCCGCCTTTGCTCTGAGCTCATGTACTCCTGGCTTTAAAAAAATTAAACCTACAGGCTAACAAAATGTTAAATGCATTTATAAATCCATCATTATAATTAAAAATGTATCACGGAGAGGCTAAACCTCGGGACAGAGGTGTGCATTAGAAAGAATGATTTGCATTTCTTCCTTTGCTGAGTGCGTTCAATCAAATCCGAAGTGACAACAGTGCCAGTTTCATCTTCTGGGCACGCTCAAGCGTTGAGTGCTCCACTAAGAAATGGAATAAACACCTTCTTCTGCGACAAGTATGAAGGATATCACAGACTGTAAAAAAATCACATCTACCCACACTGCAGCCCTCCTGCTTTGTATTTGGAAACTCAAGGTGCAAAATTCACAATAAGCATTTATGAGAGCCTGAAGTAGTACCCCTAATGGACAAAATGCAGTTCACATAGGTAGTGAAGTTGATCTCGCTTGCACCTGTCCCATTTCTTGCATGCAGAGTTCTAGACCCCATGTGTATAGAATACTGCACACCTAGTCCTTCGTTTTAGGTGTTAAGAAGGAAAGGCAATGGAGAGTGGCAGGAAAATGGAGAATGCCTTCTGCAAAGTCGGAGGAAAGGGGAAAATAAGGAGGGCACAGCGATGGACAGTCAAATACAAAACACACCGACAAAAGGACAAATCAGTCCCAAATAAGTAAATTTACACCCACAAATACCCCAGTAGTATTGCATCCCTAACAACTCAAATCTACTCCAGGTATTCCTTGGAGTAAGTCATGCATCTCACTTTGTCTTTCAAAGGTACTGCAAGAGATTCACGTAGAAATCATTGGAGCTAGGGAATATCACCATCAGCAAAAAGAAAACCCAGATACTTACCTTTGTGGTTTGAGTCGTCCCCTTTGTGATATCTGAAAGGGAGCTTTTAGGGAACATAACAACTTGAAGCGACAATCATCCAAATAGAAGACAGTGCCTTCAAAGACCAATGAGAGATCATCAGATTAAGTTAGGGTCTTCCCTTACGGGGTGCCTTGAGCTTGTCTCTGCTCAGGGAGGCTGACTAAAACCTGTATCTGAACAGGGAACCATGACCCCAGTCTGTGGTTTCCTTCCTTCGGTTTTTGGAGATCGCCTATGCTCAGAGGGGCAGACACAGGCCAGGGATCCATGGCCCTAGTCTAGGGTTTCCTTATGTTAGTTCTTGGAGGTCACCTCTGCTTAAGGGGAGTTGCGGAACCCTTCTAGCGGGATAGACATCCATGATCCCATTCCGTGGTTTCTTACCTTTGTTTCTAGAGCTCGCTGATGCTCAGGGTGGCTGGCATTGACCTGTATCTGAACAGGGATCCATGACCCCAGTCTGTGGTTTCCTTCCTTTGGTTCCTGGAGCTCACCTCTGCTTAAGGGAGTCGCGGTAGAACTCTATCTGGAAAAGGTTCCATTACCAGGGACTGTGGTTTCCAGAATTTCTGCTGATTGGCCTTTGAGGATACTGTATTTCTCTGAGCTGTACAAAGGACTACCCTACCCCAGGTGTTGTGTGTATATCAGATGGGTGTAGCAGATGGAAAAGTGTCTTTGTCCTGCTCAGCGCAATGTAATCTCTTCAAAAGCAGGCAGCGCAAAATCTGGTGTATTAGCGATTGATCAGGTCAGGCACCCAAAAGTAAGCCTAAAGGTACTCTTGTGAGAAAGACTGATTTACATTTGTAGGTCTCTAGGTTTAGTGTTGTGGGAGATCAGGAACAGGTGATTTCAAGCATGTTCTCTCTTTCCCAGGGGCTGCCAGATGGATCCCCTACATGCACAGTAAATAACAATCAACTCTGTGACTTGTGTTTTAAAATAAGCTATGGAAACGTCCTCTGTTACAAAACAACTCCGATGAACTGACTTTGGGTTGCAGAAAAGAGAGTGCAGTCTCAGAGAATTCACTTGGAACACAGACCAGCAGCTCATTAACACAAAATGTAATTATGTTAGCATAGCAGGTATTAACTTCCACACATAAGTAACTGGACATAATACTTTTAACGTAAGTAGGAAAGTGTGCTCTCCCTATAATAATAATACCATGTTAATCATGTTATGATATACTGGATATAATTGGATAGTTGTGAAGTCCATAGCTCAGGCAGAAAGTGCTACTCATAACATCATTTTGGGGGGCAAAGGACCCTGGCTAGCCTTCACTTTTCCAAACAGCACATTAGCCACATTTAATTATAGAATCACTCGCCACTCACAACATTGCCCGACTCCCTTTCTGTTCATCATTCTGCACCAGGATTTTCAGTACTGCTCTTACCTTTTAAAGGGCTGTAAATAAAAAAACTAGTGAAGTAACAGCCACGCTCCACTGGAAGAGGATCAGAGGGGAATGGGAAACAGGGAATATGTCAGGGGCAGAGGGGAGTGAGAAACAGGAGAAAGAGTAAGGGGCAGAGAGGAATGAGAGACAAGAGAATTAGTAAGGGGCAGAAAGAAACGAAAAACAGGAGAATGAGAGGGACAGGGGGAAATGAGAAACAGTAGAATTAGTAAGGGGCAGAGAGGAAGGAGAAACAGGAGAATGAGAGGGACAGAGGGGAATGTGAAACAGTAAAATGAGTCAAGTGCAGAGGAGAATGAAAAAACGAGAATGAGTCCGCGATACAGTGGAATTAGAGAGAGAAGGAGACGTACAGAGGATAATATTAAGACCGACTCTGAGAGAATGGAGGAGGAAGAGGATGGTGACGGTGGAGCAATAAGGAATGTGAGATAAATGTATGGGGGTGTGCTATAGTAGAGAGTGAGTGAAGACCTGAAGAGAACATAAGAGACAGAGAGGAGACCATGATCGGGTTAGTAGGAAATATGAGAGTGAGTATAAGAGTTCGGCAAAAGAGCCGAATGAGCAAATGGCAATGAGAAAGGCATAGTGAAAATGATTGGTTGCTGAAAAGAGTGCAAGATGCGGAGGAAAAATAGAGCAGAGTAGGAAGGGGGAAAAGGAGAAAGATAGGGGGATTGGGTGGAAGGGGCAGAGGCGAAAGAGAGAGAGGCAGGGCAGAAGACAAAGAGACACTTTAAAAATTGTGTCAGGATCATAGGTTAATCGTCAATCCTTTTAAAATCACTATAAAAACACAGGTACTCCACACAGAAAGCGTGCCTTAACCTCCAGGCGTTGTGCAAATATTTGGCTACAGCACACACATGTAAATCAGTTTTTTCTGTTAAAATCCTACGGGCATTCACAAAGTTCCTCTCTCCCAACTTACTTTGTGCACACAGGGACCAACCAGGATTTCCTGATACCAGCATACACTGGGCAAAAAAACATTAATGGCCACATGCATCATTCTCGGCACTTGCGATTCCTTAATTGCGATTTTTAAGGAATCGCAATTAAGGAATCGCAAATGCCTATGCATTAAAAAATCGCATAATTATTTGCGATTCGGTATTTTTCCTTAATTGCGATTCACAATTTGCGAATCGCAATTAAGGAAAACCTTTCCATTGATTCCTATGGGCCAAAAGGCCCATAGGAATCAAGGGGAAGGCATTTACAAATTGCGATTTTCTTTTTGCTAATCGCAATTTGTTAATGCATTTCAAGGGTGCAGGGGGGGTCCAAAGGACCCCCCTGCACCCCTGAAATGTATTTGTAAGTACAAGTTTCACACACACATGTCCCAAGGACATGTGTGTGTGTAACATGAAAGTTTCAAAAATGCATTTTTGTGCATTTTTGAAATTCTTCGCAAATTAACACGAGGTCCAACCTCTTGTTAATTTGCTCCCTCTAATTAAAAAAAATCGCAATTCTTGAAACATTCATGCATTGCATTTAAGGAATCGCAAAAATGCGATTCCTTAAATGCAATCGCATTTTAAGAAGTCGCAATAAATAGCGATTTCTATTAAAATAGATGATGCATCCCAAGAAGCGATTTAGGAATCGCAAACGGCCGATTTTTGCGAATCACACCGTTTGCGATTCCTAAAACGCTTGATGCATGTGCCCGAAAGTGCGCTACTGGAGGAAGCACAAGTTGGACGTTTTGGGGATGTTTGTGACCGAGCGCTCCAACTGCTTCTAAATCTGTTTACAGGAAGAATACCATATCGACATTTCAGATATAAAGCTGTTGCCTCCAATGGCTCAATATTGTCAGGAAATTCTTCAAAAAGCAGTGAGAATTCTTCACCAAAATGGTGCCTCCTAAATGTGTGGGAAGCTACCGACCTTAATACCAAAGGGAGAACCTGGGTGACACTGGACTGGTAATTGCGAAGTTCAATATTGCGAAGCTGTGGGGAGCACCCAACACACCAACGCCACAAGATTGGATGAAAGACCTTGATTGGTGTATGGTAGTGAAGAAGACAGTGTATGAGAGCAGGAGTTGTCCCAGGAAATGAGAAAAGATCTGAGGCAAATGGAACAGCTATCAAGGGAGCCCATGTATGAACCCAGTGGAGGGGCCGCATAGGAGGATGTATAGATGAGGAATGGTTCCCCAGGCGTGTCGCTGAGTGCGATAGATCACTTTTAATATGACAGCAAATTGGTGTTTACATTTAGAACTATATTCTTCTTGATATAGGAAATGATACTGTACGAACTGTATTGTACCCTATTATGTTACCAATCCGATTTTATTTTGTCATACTGCCTAAAGAAGTCTTTAGATAACACTTGCTTCTGACAAATGCCTAATATCTGTTCTTCAATTGTTCAACCATCCAGTTACTACATAGGGATGGGTTATCTCGGAGTTAACTCCTGTCAGTATTAATGAACCAGGACTTGATGGATTTGAGCCAGGGTATCCTACCCCCAGCATCTAGTCTTTGAGCTCCTTGAGTGATATCTGATACTGAACTATATCTTTACTCAACCAGAGCCTTATCCACTACAAAAGGGGTTTGAGGTTCGCAATATGTGAGATGTATTGTTGTGCCAAGTCTAATCTTGGTGGAATCTAGGGGGTGTATAGTGTGAGGCCACTGAGAGATCGGATAAACCTATTCTCAATTTGTTGTCAGCTGAGATGTATTGCCAAAACCCTGAACCTCAGAACCATAAAGAGCATGACTGCTTTTGCACTATAGATTGTCAATGCTGGCGATATGGGACAATAGATTTTAGAGACCTCAGTTCAATCCTAGCCCTGTGTTGCAGAAGCGCCTTACTTTTCATGGTCTGCGCTGAAAATGATAGTGTTTGTCAATTGAACCCACAAGTAATCAAACTCCTTTGCTTCCTCTAAAGGAACAGCATGCATGTACATTGTCCCTCTGACCTGGATGGGTCAAAAGTCATGAACCTTGTAGTATTAATATTTAATTCAAGCCTGTGCGAATCACAGAAACTAGAAACTTTTTCCAGCAGAATTTGCAGACCACCCATCGGCAAAAAAGAATGGCTGGGATTTTCTCACCTCCCAATCGAGGGAGTCATTGTTACAGTTTTGCAAATGCTGAATTACCCCATTGCTTTAGAGAGTAAACAAGGCTGGTGCCAAGACTCAACCTTGGCGGATGCCCCTTTCAATTGGAATTCTATTTGTCAACTCCCCCCCCCATCTAACCTGTGCGTAGATATTGCTGATTAATCTTATGATTAGAGATAGCAATGAATCTGGCAAACCCATTTTGTGGAGAGCTAACCAGAACTGCCCCCACGAACCAGGACGGAGGGTGGCCTTCGATCTAAGATAGCCATACACTGGCACTCTTGCCTTAACCAGACAGTCTTCCAGACCAAGAGGGAGAAACGGAAGACTTGATCGATCACACTAGTTTTCTCCCTAAACCCAGCTTGCAAGTGGGAGAAAACAGGACAGTAGTCTTAATACAATCAGGTCCGACATATGTGCAGTCCCAGAGGGACGGTCAATATTTGGGGCAGCACGCCAACTTGGAAAACTCACTAGAGTTATTCTCCGGTTTCCCAAATTCCACCCTCATCGACAATCGATCTCATGTTGGTTAGGTAACTGAGAGATTTTGTGGTGGCTGCACACCCATTGTGATCCCTGAAAGAGCGGTGAGCAGGACGCTACATACCGCAACCGGAGGAGCTCGGTCGGGACCCTCGTTCCGGACACATGCTCTCCTGGAAGGCACAACTCTTACATCTGGTGAGGCAGGGGTGCACTTAAACAACTGGGTGTGGTTTAAGGGCAGCGGGAGCAATTTCAGTACCCGACTGGCTAGAAAACTGCAGCGAACCGGAGCCTTGCCTGACCCTAAAATGGCAGCTGGCACTCAGCAGAAGACTGAATAAATGAAAGGGGCTTTGCACTAGGTGCCCCAGCAACATCCAATACCTCAGCGCAGCAGGAGGGGTTTTAAAGTAGAAGAGGCTCTGTGCCTTCCCCATAGTCCATCAAGCACTGACAGCGCTCAGCAGTGAAAATTGCAGTACTACACATCACCCCTGCCAGTCTCCAATTGCAAGTGATCAGGAAGACTTAATCAGCAGGCATTTACTTATAAGGCCCTAATAGAATTCCTAAGGATAGCCCTGGGAGGCAGCGGGGACCCTCGAATGCAGAGTTCGCTGGCCATGACTGGTACAAAGCACGCTGCTACCCCTGTCATTCTGGTTGCCATGTTGGAAGTGGTGCCCGTTGACTCATCATGCCTGATCGTCGGACTCTGCTCAGAGGGGGCCCGAAGTGCTTCATACCCACATTCGAACTTGAGGTAGCGATGGATCCCATCTATTTTGCAAGTTTCAAGCATGTCCGTGTTCCTCGCTCTGAGCTGCTGCTGCATACTTCGGGTTCTTCAGTGGATGCGCCCCAAAGTCAAGTCTGTGGTGAAGGGCATGGGGCCCACCATGATCTTTTGGCAAGCACGTTTTTTGCCCTCCCTGTTAGTATCTGTTGATCCCATGTCTGACCCCAAAATGGCTGTCACTGTGTTCCCTACCATGTCATGCTACTCCTCTGACAATAAACCGGACTTCGACCAGTCCTCACACTCATTCCCCATCCGTACTACCCTTCAGGATACCGAATTTGTGAACCTACCTCTGACCGTGGAGACCTAGCCTTTTGGCCGATGCCAGGTGGAACTACTTGATATCTGTAGAGGAGATGGGCTGTGGACTATCCCTTCGGCCCTCACCTACCCAGCCGGACATTGGGCAGACCTTACTTTGTCTCTCCATCGTACTCTTCCCCCTACCCCTTTATTCCACCCACTTTATCCTTCATTCCTCCTCTTTGCTCTCTAACTGTTTTCCTATTGAGACCTAGCCGCTTGACTGCTGCTCGGTGGAGCTACCTGATAGCTATAGAGGAGATGGGCTGTGAACTTCCCCCTCAGCAGTCACCTACCCAGCCGGACTTTGGGCAGACTCTCCTTTGTCTCTCCATCCATCCTATCTCCATCCTTTCCCCCTCTTATACCCCACCCCATTTCCCTTCAAGCTCCATTTACTTCGTCTTCTGAGGTTCTGGAAATGTTATCGTGAACTGATGTAACTTGTAATAGATGTAATTTTGTAACTTTGTGGATCCTTATGTAAAGCGCTCTGATACCTCTGGGTCTAGCCAGCGCTATATAAAACTCAAATAAATAAAATAAATAAATGGTAAATCTGAACTCGATGCTTATGGGCTGGAAGCAGGAACACAGTGCTGCTGACAATATGTTCAATAACCGAGATGTGGATGAATTTATCTTAGAACAAGACCTTGTATGGCAGATTCTGGACCTATGGCCACAGACAGAGAACAGATTTAGTAAAATCGGTGCCTCCATCCTCACGCCGTGTTCGAGTATGGGCCTAAGAGTCCTAAATGGAAGATTCAGAGACGATCAACTGCCTGCAAAGATGTGAATTTCAACAAATACGAGTTCCACAATCGACTATACAGAGGCTTCTCTCAGCATATTTAATGGCACAATTTCCTCAATTAGAAAGTGACCACTGTCCCCAGCTAACAGGCTTAAGCACGACGACCTGCCTCCACCCTCAAGTGACAACACTACTAGTCCCAGCAACGTCTGAAAAACAGAGAAGGCGCCAATGGAAAGGGCAAATTCCAAATGAAATAGCAGTGGAGTGTCCTGCTCTAATTCTCCAGAAATCTATTCAGGATCGCAATCCTTTCCTAAACTGGGAAGCAACTGCAGACACGTTGTTATGCAAATATTTGAATTTGCAACGTCAACTTGGCCCCAGGAAACAAAAATCAGAATGGTACACATTGGCCCTAAGGGAAGCAAAAACCAATCTGAATCGCCTTAAAAGAACAACAAGTAAGTGCCCGGTCAACAGCTTGCTGGTGGAAAGAATCACACAAACAAGGTTGTCGAATACAAAGGACATCTGGTTAGCAAAACAAATGTATAATAAAGGACTGTGACTATTCGATCTCATTTTCGCTGACTTCACTCAAGCTCGGCAGATAAACTCCCATACACCCAAACATGTGGGACAACTAGCAAGCATGTTATATGCAGATGATATCGTCTCTTGAGTAGAACCAAGGCGGGCCTCCAGAGGTTGCTACACAACTGAGCTCCCTGATCTCAGGCAAAAAGCTGGAAATCAATATTAATAAAAACAAATTTTAGCCTTCAGTAAAAAAGACTTTCAAACCCTGGAATCTAAACAACCAAAAAATAAATTTATGAAAAAAGTGAATACAAGCATTGTAGAATCAAATTTGATATAAAAGGCACTTATCAGCAGCCTAAGGAGCAAATGAAATCTAAATCTGGGTCTCTACTTGTATCCTTCCTATCTTTAAAGAAAAGGATAGGAGGTCAATCGCTCCTATAAAACTAGAGGTCTTCAGAATTGTTGCCACCAATCACAATCTGCTGTGACAAACCCTATGGGCATTAACCCCTTGGGCACGGCCGCGATTCTGCGCCTCTGCGGCGCTTTTAATGAGTGGGCGGGTTCATGACGGCCCCCAGCAGTCATCAGCACAAGCCCACCGTAGTGCATAGAAGGGGCGTATCAGCATAGAAGGGGTTAATCCAAGTGGCTGGAAGCATTACATCTCAACATGCATAGACAATTCTTCCGACTACCTCGTAATGCTTCTCCTGCCCAAATAAGGTTAGAGTTCAGTCTTCTAAAGCAAACATATGCACGACAAGGCGCCTTCGTTAAATTCTGCCACACACTGAGAACTTTCAAGGAGAACACAATCGACCAAAGGCTATGAACACAACAAACAAACAATACAGGACATTGCTCCCTCAGGGATCACCTAGGGTCTTCCTTAGAGAACTTTAAAATATCTGGGCTGTGAGAACTCCCAACATCCTTTCATGTCTTCAAGAAAGATGTTAATAAAAGCTTGCATGTTCTATCCCTATTGGAAACTCATTGCCTACTCATAGCAAGCGCCCTCATGGATCACTACTCATTCCTATAAAAACCCTGGTGCAGCAGGCTTTATTAGGAGTAAGCTGTTCTCCCAGTATGAAAACAAAATAATGTTCCTGCATCTGGTGGACTTTCCAACATCTGACTTGTGCCCAAAATGGCTTGCAACTGGAAACGATAACCTCTGCAGATGTTGTAACTGAAACCATCACACTCATTAGCATTTGTTCAGCATTTCTGTATGAGGGCTAATATCTTTTGCGCTGCAGTTTTCAAACATTAGGAGTAAGAACATGCTGGCAAACAGTAATTGCATGCTTCGACGAGGGAAACATAAGGCTAAATGCACAGATGATCTCATTCATGACTTGTGTTGCAAACATTTTAACTGCCAAAGCCCCAGGGAGGCGGCAGTTCCCTTGCCTAGGGGAGTCCGAGAGGCTCCCACCATTTAATCATTAAAGCTGCCCCATGGAGGTTGTGGTTCTCGTCTGCCACATAATTTAATTAAGAAACCCCAAGGTGCCCCCTAACTTTATTTTTAACATGCCCCTGGTATTTGGCCCACCTAGGGGCTTCTTTCACAAGATGCGTAGGAGCCCCGCAACTTTTTCTCAAAAAAGTTTGGCCATGGATCCACCCACGATCACAGCAAAATTAAAAAAAGACAAAATGCTTTTATTCCCCTACCATATTTGGGGGGGTCGGGTATTTCTATTCTGACCCCTTTTCTATTTTTTTTACTTTTTTGTGGGACTCAGCTTCAAGCCAAGTCCCAAGATGGCTGCCAACACTTCCTGGATAAAGTGTTGGCAGCAATCAAATTTCAGTAGGGTTTTAGTAGGCTGTTGGGCTCCCAGATATCTATCGTTTTTAAACTTAAATATCTTTGAAGCTACTGAACGGATTTACACCAAATCACAAAAAGCATACTTTCTGGACCAACAGCTAGCTTTTTTGCCAAATCTGGTGTAATTCCGTGTAGCGATTCGGGCTGTAGTCATGTTCAAAAAATAAAAAATCCCCTCAGACATATCATAGGTAAAATGTGTTTTGGGATACCCCTTTTTTCTCGGCCTACACTTGACAGATCACCCCGAAACGTTCAACACAGCAACTGAACCAAGGGGTTGCTTTTTAAATATCTTGTTATGATTCGTCAAGTAGTGCTAAAGTTATTCGCAAAACATTTACAGGCGACAGCCTGTAGGTGAAATATTATTGTATTTAATTGTTTATAATTTGTAAAATGTACTTTTATTTACAATTATTTTTTGGGGATATTTTTGATTATCCTAATATTTGTACTCAATTTTGTTTTTTGTAATTTAATGATGAAGTTTATAGCTTAGTTAGTTCGCATGTTATGCCCATCCTGACCCTTTGCTAGCGATAATGAGACATAATCACACAAGAATTTTATAAAGATTTTATTGTAATGTAAATTGCAAATGTAATTTAATGTGTATTCTATGCAGTGGGTTTTAGTAACTAAGCATATATATAATACTTTTGAAATTTGGTAAGCAACTTTCTCCCCATGGGGGGCAAATTTGGTTCACAAGAGGTAAAATTCAAAGAGCACAGTAGTGGTTATCATAGTCTCTGAGAAAAGAGTGCCAGGACGCCATAGAGGCCTCTGATCCCTAGGAAAAGGTGAGAAGTTCCATCCAGTAGTGATTAGGAACTCCAGGATCTGGGCAGAGTGTACCAGAAGATGGCATAGTAAGCTTTAAGTGAGTAACACATGGGGTAGACGTGTTCAGAGAGCCTGTCCTGAAATCATAGCTGCAAAAGACAACCTCTATTCTCAGCAGTCATTTGCCCGCTTGGCTGCTGTTGCTCTTCATATGTCTGGCAGCCCTGATCCTCATTTTGCAGTGTGTGACCCTGGACAAATGGGGCACAGCTCATACCAGCTGAGGAACAAGGAGGCTTATAAAAGGAGTCCTGTGGTGACCCTTGTGCCAGTGCCCCCACAGCATTGGTGGTAGTGAGTACTTTGCATTAAAAAGTTAGGCACTGCAGGATGAGGAACATGCAGAATCTCTTACCTGTACGCTTGTGAAGCGTTGCAGCAGTGAGTCTGTTATACTATCTCCACTCAGGTATATAAAACACTCTCACCTTTTTCTTATGCCACTGAAGTCTTTATTCGCACATGGGCTTTGTAGAGGTGTGAACTGCCCTGTGTGATAACTGCCAATCATGGTCAGTGACGTAGGGAACCTCCCACTTAAGCAGCTTAAGTTGTGGCACCTCGTGGGCTCCAGGGGGTGATGAACTGAATCCCACTGATGCTGAATTGGTTGTTCATGGGTCTCTTCTTTCTGCAGGTCTTCAGATAAAGTGTTCAATAATAATACTGTCAGTAAATACCATGGCAGGGGGAGGTGTTAGGTGGGCCAATATGTACTGCAAAAGGAAATACAGAATGCAAAATGATAAAAAGAAAGGGAAAGAAAGAGACCAGGACAGATAGAAAAAGTGAGCATGAGAGAAATGTGGGAAACATCCTTTACAACGCAACTTTTACCACGCAGTGCCTTTACGACGCAACTTTTACAACGCAAACCATTACAACGCATTGCGCTGGGGGGCGCTCTAGGATAGGGAATAGGTTTAATTTACTATCCAACACCTTCCCTACTATCCACGGGGACTGGAGTTGGAATAGTAAATTAAACAATTCACTATCCAGCGCCCCAAAGCACTATGCGTTGTAAAGGCATGCGTTGTAAAAACCGCGTTGTAAAGGCATGCGTGGTAAAAGCATGCGTTGTAATGTCATACATCCGAGAAATGTAGGGGAAAAGTAGGAATGAGAGACGAAAGATGATTAGATGGAGAAAAGACAGGAGGATTAAAGAAGGGTGAAAGGAAGTAAAACAAGGAAGAAAATGTGAATGCTAGGATGGAAGGGTGAAAGAATAAATGGTGGGTAGAGTGAAAGGATGGATGGACGACGAAGGTATTTAGAGGTCAAAGGGTGTATGAATGGAAGAATGGATGTGGAAAGGGATGTATATATATATATTTATATTACAGGACAGACATATAGATGGGAGGAAGATCAAAGGGTGAAGGTAACTCTCCTATGGAGTGTTGAGTTCGGGCTTTACTTGCTAGGTGTGATTTAATTTTCTGGCTACCTCCTTGATCATGGTTACTACCTAAATAAATATAATGTAAAAGAGGGATTTGATGACTCAAAATGTGCTAACCTTTCTAAATCCAAAGTGGTTTATTTTAGGTTAGATTACTATATTAAGTGATATTTATTAAAATTAAGTATGTCTAATCATAAACATAGACTAAATAAAAAACACGCCCCTCAAAGAAGATTAAGAGACAATTTGGTCTATATCTTTATTATATATACAGACCCTCATTACAGTCTATAAAGCAACATAAGAGTTGAGTATGTTCTGTAAAGTACGCTTTGAAATGGGTTTGCAGTAAAAATATTGTGAGGAAAAAAGTAGACTGCAAAAAGGTCATATCAAAAATGTTATCTACTTAAAAAATAGAATGAGAAAAGGTTGTGGCTACAAAAAAATAATAATGGAGTGCCTTAAAGAGCAAAAGTAAGTGTAGTGGGAGCGGTGACGGAGCATACTCCCACTAAACTAGAGAGGAGCGTTTACAGACAGATGGGGAAGGAGGCTAGGAGACTAGTGAGGGGCTTTTACGATTCAGGGAAGGGTAGTATTAAGAGTTTACTAGGGTTCATGGACTGCTAGCGTTAGGGAGTAGTTAGGGCAATTAGTGTCCAGGAGAGGGTAGCATTAAGGTGTGCCTTGGGTTTATTTGGGTTCAGGGAATGGGTAGCATAACAAGTCAGTAAGGGTTTTTTTTTGGTTCATGGAAGGATACTGTTAAGGGTTAATATGGGTTTTTAAGGGTTCAGGGATGGGATGAGGTGTAGTAAAGGCTTTAGGGGTTCAGTAAAGTGTAGTGAGGTAAAAAGCAAAGTAAGGAAAAGTAAGGGTTTTTTCGGTTATCAGAAGGGTACAGTTATGGGATAGCAAGGGGTTTTTAGGGTTCAGGGAAGAGAAGCATTGGGGGTAGCTTGTGGTTTTAGTGATCAGGGATTGGAAGCATAAAAGAGTAACAAGGGAGTTTAGGGTTCAGGGGAGGGTGCTTAAGGGGTAGTAATAGTTGTTAGGGTTCAGGAAAGAATGGTGTTATTGGGTAGTAGGGGACTTAGGATTCAGAGAAAGGGCAGCGTTAGGGTATAGGAAGAGGTTTCGTGAATTCAGGGAAGAGTAGGTTTTAAGGAAAGTAAGGGTTCAGAAAAGAATGGGTTAGGGTTTTTAGGGGTTTCAACTCTACCCTAGTGTTAAAGGGTAGTAAGGGGTTTGTAGGGTTCAGGGATTGAACTCCGTTAACAGGTAGTTAGGAGCTTTTAGGGTTCAGGGATGGATAGGGCTCCCACCCAGAGATTTAAGAGCACCACTGGACATGTACCATACAAAGGAGGAACAGAAGAGAACGTCTGCCTGGGAGAATATGATGACATTGCCTCCTAACCCCCTTTTACCTAAGACTTTGGATGGGGTTTTCCAATGGCCATGCAAGCTGGCTTCCTGTTGTCCACTGGGCTATCTTGGACAAAAGTGGGCACCTTGGAAGAAGCAACCAGGAAGCCCAGTAGGACTGGCTGTGGAATTTAACCCAAAAGAAGTAGGAGTAGAGAAGCCTGAACTCCCTTAGATATGTGGTTGAATCCCTTTAAAGAAATCCTAAAGGTCTCGGAGCTGAGTGTGCATCCTCAAAGAACATGTAAAACCTCTGTTGAGAAGCTTGTGAAGCAACGGAGACTGGACATGACTGAAAGGGGGGAATAAAAACATCTTTTTCCCCTGGGACCATGGCCACAGTCACCACTGAAGAACCCTTGGAACTTTTCAAGCATTTGAGTGTACCAGCAAGCAATGTAATTTATGGCCCCTGCTCCCGAATATGTACGCGGCAGAGCAGGTTTTGGGTAAATAGCCTGTAGCCTGCCATTGTTGGTAGTGCACAGAGAATAACATTAACTTTGGCTCCCTCATTGGTTTCCATGGATGCTTTTCTCATTTTCTTCACAAAATCATAATTCCTTATCCCTTTACCATTTTACTGGTGCCATTTTACTCATTATATTTAACTTAGCTTTAATATGTTGGTTTGGGACTTTTACTGCTTAAAGTCTAGGCTTCTTTTATAAAACACCCAGAACACTACAAAAACTCTTTTGATGGTCTGCTATTGGAGCAGGGCTGATTTTATTGATGACGATTCACCGATCCATTATTGCTTGCACTTCCATTCTCTTACATTGGAAAACAGCTGACACGTGTTTCGTCTTAGAAGATATTTTCAAAGCTGAACAGGGTAAAAGGTGAATGGACAGTCACAAGGGAACACACAAGTCTGGCACATTTAATAGGAACCTACGCAATTGACAAGCATTGCCAGAATCTCAAAAAGTATAACAATAAGTGGAACAAGGTAAATTCTGTAATTGTAAAATGAAGTCCTTGATCGCTGGAAGCATAGCCCAAACTCAAATAGTACTTGATGTTACAATTATGGGCTTACCTTATTCCACTAATTATTATACTCTTCTGAGATTCTGGCAATGCCTGTCGGATGCATAGGTTCCTATTTACTGTGTCGGGCTTTCATGTTCCCCTGTGACCAGCCGTGGCCCGTGGAGGGAGTTCTGGTAGGGAAGAAAGGCGGGGCGAGGGAGGGGCAGGGTGGGGGATGCTAGAAACCGGAATATGGATAATTGGAGGTAAGTAAACAATTTAATTAATAAAACGAATTTTGTAGCGCTGCTTTTTCAAGGCTGCAGGGAGCCTTGAAAAAGTAGTCTAAGACAAAACATGTGTTGGCTATTTTACAATGTAAAAGAATGAAAGACCAAGCAATACTGGATCAGTGAATCTTCATCAATAAAATCGGACCTGTTCCAAGAGCAGACCACCAAAAGACTTTTTGTAGTGCTCTAGTTGTATTTATACAATTGTATTATGTGAAGGAGGTTCCCTTTTCATGTATATTATAACTATTATGACGGCATAGTGTCTAGCCTATAAAGCACAAGTGACGTAGAATTGCCCCTACACACCCTGTTTATTTGGAGGTCCGGAATATTATATACCGCTGCTACTAATTCTTTTTGTGTTCTTTTCTTTTATGATGCCTTGGTGCTGGTAATAGTTTCAAATGTTCTCTGCAGAAGGCCTGTCACATTAAGCCAAAGCTTCTAGGCGTAAGCCGTAGTACTTGTATAGTTCTTCATACCCTTGGTAAGTGCTTTCCGTGGACCGGTAGTACACTTCTGTGTGCATTTTAGACCATGAGTGAGGTCAATTGAATGAATATGGATTTAGATTCTCTGCCTAATTTGGACAGTAATATCTCACTGCAGTGACTTTCTTTTCCAGTAACGTGGGGATGTTAATGTTATCACATCTCTATGATGTGAATAGGAATTGCCATATCTTTTTAAGCAGTAATCTTATTTCCCTTTACATTGCAAAAGTGGTGTTAAATGTGTGGTAGCTGTTGAATGCTTATTTAGTATCGCTACTGCACAATCCCACTGAGTCCTAAATGACTCTGCGTATGAGCTAGATTGGAGCCCCAAGTGTTCAATTCTGAGTTGATGTGTGCAATGAAACTAAGCATAGAAGAAATAGTAACTGGTTCTCATCACACACTGCTAATTATCAGAACTGAATACAAAAGGCGCATCTAATTAAGTTACCAACAGTTCAGATTTCCCTGAAGTATCCTGAGACATGATGCATCTGTGCTGAGGAATCAAGAATGTGAAAGTGCATTCCAGAACTCTTGCAGTGGGAAAGTCTCACTTGAATTAAAAAAGTCGTGTTCCCCTATAATGACTGACAACTTACTAAAGAATGAAGAATTTCCTGGGATTCCTTTCTTCATTTACCCATATGCTGATGATATACAACTATACCTTTTACTTTGAGGATGGAGTAGTCCACTCAGTGAGGAACTAGCCTTTTGTTCGATTTCGTACTGGAGACAGCAGCCAGCCTCCCATTCAGTAGCCTTTCTAACAATTTTCTCTAAAGGTAACTAGACAGAATTGGCAGAGGCGCAAAACCACACACAACTTTAAACTCCAATAAATCAGTGCCCAGCCAGTGATCTTTCTGTAAAATGGAAAAAGTTCTTTAATGCACACATAACTGTATAATCAAACTTACAAACAGTTACAATATTTCTGATGGCATTATTAATTGAAACTCTCCAACAAGGGTCTTGTAGATTAACCATGGTGAAAGTCATGTGCCATAAAAAAGAATTCTACAGTGGGAACTTGACCCTGCAAATGTTGTCTGCTCCTATTATTTGTGAGGTAACACATGATAATTTGTGAATTAGCAGGCCCTACATTTAAAAACTAGCAGTAGTTTTGTATGAGCCCATTAAACACCTAGGGTTTTTTTTGCATCAAAAACTGTTACGTCTAAATGCTTTGCTGTGTTGTTCACAATGTAAAATGAGAGGCTTACTGTCATTGTACCTGTATTAGAAAAAACAAAGTATGAGTATTGATTTTAACATGAGCATAAACAAGGCGAATCAAATAATTTAAGCAGACTCAAAAAAACATGAACATGAATATTAACTCTCTTTTTAAAGACACCATGTATTTATTGTGCCGGAGCCTAACAAGGGATATTGGTACTAAGTCCCTTCCTATTGCATTTGTGAAAAAAGTTATCATCATAAAACCCTTTTCTGTCATTGTGAAATATATCAAAATGTAAAGCCTCTTCCTATGGCGTTTATTGTGGAGTTCACAGAGTAAAATCCCTTCCTATAGCATTTGTCATACATTAGGCTAGACACTGTAAACCCCCTTCTTTTTGCATCTGTCAGAGGGCTCACAATGTTAGGCCCCTCTCTGGGGTATTTGCCAAGGACTTCATAATGAAAATCCCTGTTCCATTGTATTTGTTAGACAGTTCACAATGCAAAGTCACTTCGTCTGGTTTTTGGCAAGCTGTTCAATGCAAAACCTTTTCTATAATAGTTTTCAGAGAGTTCTCAATGGCTTGTTTATACTGTATTGGTAACAGAATTGCACCATGCACAGTCCTTTCTTGCTGTATCTAACCTGGTGTCTGTGTTAACAATGTCCTTATCAGTTATGAGCAGTGGAACTACTTCTGAGGGGGACTAAAACAACTATCACCCAGGTGCATATCCTGGATCTAAACAGGTGTGGGTCTAGCCATACCTAGGGCTAGTGGGACTGCTCAAAAAGTCAGGTCTTTAGCTTCTTGAAGAATATAAAGAGCGAGGAGTGGACTCATATGTGAAGCGGCAGGCTGATCTACACCTTGAATTGATGTTTGAGTAGGAATGCACCAACACTGACATACTACTGTATGGTTTTAATGACAGAGACGACTGACATTTTTGGGCAAAAGCAGAAAGCATATCTTGTCTGTACCTGACTGTTAAACACATTTACTTGCATTTGTACACATGTGGACTGCAAACTGATGCTCTCCGGTGTAATAAAAAATGCGTGCTAGGTAGAATGGTAACTATCTGCTCACAGTGGTAAGGACAGAGTAGGTTTTCAGATTATTTCCTGGTGTCCAGTGTGCAACTGCGGAAAATAAATAAGTAAAGTGTCTTACCCTGGAAATCAAACCAAACTGCAGCCTTCAGGTGTGTCCTGGTTCAAACTGTTTCCACTGACATCTTCAAGTTGATGCAAGCTCATGCTGAGGGTACTCAGGCATGTGGAACTCAAATTTGTTTCACTCTCTTGGTTGCTCTCACTCAAGAGTTTTGAAGTCCATAATGTTTTATAAGTCAGAAGGTACACTTCGTTTCAAAGTACAAGCTGTGGCCCTAGGTGCTGGTTAAATTTAGGACAAATATATCTTCAGCTTTTTCTATTTTTTCCTCCCGTTTTTACCATTGTTTTACATTGTGGATTTTAAAAATTATTATGTTTCCCTTTCATTTTGAAGCCGATACTTTTAACATTAATTTTCATCGCTTTCAATTTTACGTTTTTTCATATTTTGTTTCTCCCTTAATTTTTAACGTGGTGATTCATTTTCTTTTGCGTCGGTGTTCATGTGCCTTGTTTGTCAATGTAATGTTTTTGCCATTAACTTATTTATTTATTTATTTTTTAAGTTCAAAAACCTTTATTCGTGATCACATAGTTAACACCGCTCTTAAGCCAACAACCCGGAGGCAGGCAGCCACGTAATGTTATAGTCTCACAATTCCATAGTACGTAGCCAAATTGCCGACAATACCCACTGTCCGGCGGCATGTTATATCAAAGAAATCAAAGTTAGCGGTTGTACATGTGATGCATAGACAGTTAAACAGAAAGAAACGCTATTAATGTTACATTTATAACAATTCCTAAGTTCCTAACTCTACATTCCAATCACCTCATATTCCACCCCATGTGAACGCTAGTTGGTAGCTTCCCAGAATAGCAAGGTACAACCTAAACATCCCACATCACTCAATCCAACCCACCCTTGTATTGTAGGTCACACATGTCCCATTTCACGAACATCCAACACTTCCTCTTCATGCATATCTCATATACATCACCCAAGCTACACAACCATTCCTCACCCACACAAGTCCAAGCCCGCGCGACCCAGTCACCCCACAAAAGGTTCCCATATATCCGCAGGTCTGGAGCGTTGTGGCATAAGTTCTCAATACGACGTTAATTGATCTTTGCAATATACAGCCGATTTTATCCAACTCGCTACTCTCGGTGGATCCGCTCTTTTCCAGTGTAGCGCAATCTGTCGTTTGGCCAGTAATAGCAAAAGAGCCACTAATTTGCGTGAACCGCAAGGTATATTCATAACGAATCCCAATAGTGCCATAAGCGGATGTATTTGTAAATCTAATTCAACAATGTGCCCTATATGCCGCAGCACCTCAATCCAGTGTCTCCCTATTTTTTCACATTCCCATGTCAGATGGAAGAATGTTGCCTCCTGTTCCCCGCATCTCCAACATTTTGCGTCATTTTGAAGTCCCATACGAAAGAGCTGTTTCGGTTTGCGATAAGTTCTATGCAAATAGTTAAAATGTATGAGTCTCAACCGATAATTAAGTGATAGATTTTCCAGCTGCGAGCAGCAGAAAAGCCATTGTTTATCTGTTATGACTATATTCGCTTCTCTTTCCCAATTCGTTCTTGACGAACATATTAGCACAGGAGAAGTGTCCTGGGTAATACTATAGATGCGTGTTATCAACTTGCGAGGTGAACTATTGGCTAGAAGGTTCTCCAGTGCAGACAGTGTTGGCGGTGCCGCTGGAAAATCTGGGTATCTAGCTTTGCATGCCGCCCTTAGTTGATAGTAAAGTAACATTTCAGAGGCAGTAGGGTCATTTGGCTCGCACATCTTCTGCAGAGATAGAAAGGAGTCATCCGGGTATAAATCGCCTGCGGTGTCTAGTCCGCATGATTGTGCTCTGTCCGTCACCGCCTTGTCCGTTAATGGTCCAAGTAACGGGTTCCCCCCTATCGGCATCGAAGGTGCAAAGAGTTCCGTAACGCCAGCACGTTTAGCTATGTGCAGCCATGCCCACCTCACTACCTCGACCGTGTTGATATCCATTGGGGATCTCCTATACGGGTGATATACAGTCACATCAAGTGGGGTAGGTGCTGCCACGTCCTACTCAATTGCCACGTGTGGCTGATAAGGGATGCGGTGATGCCAGTAATGCAGGTACTGGGCCTGTGCACTGTAGGCATATAGTTCAAAATCAGGGGCTGCAAGCCCTCCCTTGGCTAAATGGAAGCGTTAAAAGATTCCATGAGACCCTAGGTTGTCTTCCCGCCCAGACCAATTCTAAAAAGACAGTTCTCAGACATTTAAAAGATTGCCCTGTAAGTGGCAAGGGGATGTTGACAAATAAGTAAAGCAATTTCGGCAGGACTACCATCTTAGTTATTGCTATACGACCCGTCAGGGAGAGCGGTAGTGTTTTCCACCTCTGCACCTTAACTTCCAGCCAGTCCATTGCTGTACCATAATTGGACAGCCATATTTCCTGTATTGACCGACTGAATCTAATGCCCAAGTACTTGACCTCGTCCGTCGCCCACTCTATGGGAAATTCGGTATGACATTGTTTAGTTTCGTCCGTTAGAGGCAACATCGTCGATTTTGACCAGTTGATGTGTATGCCCGTAAGGCCACCATATCGCACAAACTCTCTCATCAGTGGGTCAAAGTTGTCAACAGGGTTCATCATATAAATGGTCATGTCATCGGCATACATAGAGATAAGCAAGCCTCTCGAGGTGAAGCCAATGATACGGTGTATGTGGTGTTGTCTCAGACGGGCCGCGAGTGGCTCACTCGCAATAGCAAACAGTAGTGGCGACAGAGGGCAGCCCTTTCTGGTGCCCCTCGTGATGTATATTGGTCCTGAAATTTGGCCATTAACCCTCACTCGTGCCGTAGGGGCATTGTACAGTATTCCTATTTGCTGTATAAACAGAGGGCTGAACCCCATACGTGTGAATAAGGCAAACAAGAACCTCCACTCAAGAGAGTCAAAGGCCTTTGTAGCATCTAATAATGCAGCTGCCGCCTGCACCTGGGGATCTAAATAGTGCAATAAACCAAACAGATTGTGAGAAGTTGACCTGCCCGGAACAAAACCAGATTGGTCAGACAAAGCAATCTGGGGTAACATAGGTTTCAATCTATCCGCCAGTAATTTAGCATATATCTTCGCATCTAAATTAATTAGCGAAAGAGGGCGGTAGGAATCAGGGCAGGCCGGATCCTTATTGGGCTTCAAAAGGGTTATTATCATGGCCTCCCGTAGCGGTAGAATGTCTGTTTCCATCGATTCTATATATACCCGATGCAATCTAGGTGCAAATATATCTACGTATTCTTTATAAAAGGCCGCTGTCAGTCCGTCCGGACCTGGGGCCTTATCAGCTGGCATACCTGCTATCACGTCCCGAACTTCATCTACTGTAATCGGGAGATCCATGTACTGTTTTGTACCGTCATTAAACCACGCCAGGGCGATCGTATCCAAATATTCCGATATAACCTTCTCATCTAGTGCTATCTGAGAGGTGTAGAGCAACCTGTAATATTCTGTCATCGTGTTCAGTATGCCCTGCGGTGTCCTAGCTATCCTACCTTCTGTATCACGCAGTTCAGTAATATATTCCGCTCCTCTGGGTGCACGCAGCAATGAGGCTAGCGTTTTTCCTGCACGGTCCCCCTCACCATACCTCCTAGCCTGTGCATGCTTGTGAAGAAAGACAGCCTCTCTCTCGGCCTCCTCCTGATATTGTGTCAATTTAGCCCTGAATTCAGCCCATGTGGACGACGACGGATCCACAGCAAGTGCAGTTTCCAACCTCGCTAGATCCTTCTCTAATCGTTCCAGCGTGTCTCTGATGGATCTGAGTACACCTGTTTTGAGAGCCAAGCAGTTACCTCTTGTCACAACCTTGCAAGCCTCCCATAACGTGCCCGGCGATTCTACTGAGCCATCGTTTAGCTCAAAGTACTCCACTATCTTAACGCGAAGCTCTTCTCGAAATACCTGGTCCAGCAGTGCCCGAGAGGGGAACCGCCAGCTAAACGGCTGTACATACTGCGGTGGTATGGTAAGTGCCACCACCACAGGTGCGAGATCAGATAGGGACCTCGGCAGGTGAATAGCATCCACCACCTTAGAGTGTAAATCTCTGGACAATAACCAGTAGTCTAGTCTCCACCACGCATTTCTATGTGCCATTACACACATGCCCGCCCGAATATCCGGATGGAGGGCCCTCCATGAATCTATCAGTCCAGCTTTTGACATATCACCTACTACCTCTGCCGCCTTGGGGTGATGCTCCAGAGGCACTCCTTGTCTGTCAATTGAAGGGGATAATACTACATTAAATGCGCCACCCCAAAGCACTGCCGCTGGGCCACATATCTGCACTTGATGCCACACATTCTGGAAAAACGAAGGGCAGTCACTGTTAGGGCCATACATTCACGATCACCACCTGGATTCCACACAGTGTGCCCAATAGCAATATGAATCTACCCTTTGGGTCAATTATTTTGGAATTCGTTTTCCACTGCAGGTCTCTACGGATTAATATGGCCACCCCCCCGGGCATAGCTGGAGTAAGGTGCCTCCACAATCTCTCCCCATCTGCCATGTCTGAACACGGGTGAATTAACAGTTGACAAGTGTGTTTCTTGTAACATACAAATATCCGCTTCCTTTCACAACAAATAGGAATGTACCAGTCTTGCCTTTCTACAGTCATTTAACCCCCGTATGTTCCAAGAAATACATGTAATGGTCTTCACAGAGGGTCAGGGTCTAACATATAATACACAACCCGTAATCCTACTGTTGCAATCAAAGAGTGCCTGATGTTTATAAGCATACCAAATATCATATCGACTGTGTACACGAACATATCAACCAACCCTCTAGGTTGTCCTTGCATCTTTACCCAAAGAGGCAGGGGTGGGTGTATCTTGGAATAAAATAGAATAGATATATACTAAATAACAAGAACTTAATTGTTGCCTCTTCCCTCCCCAACATTATAGACAGGGTCATCCAACCCCAATATGTTTATGAGTTTAACGTCTTCTGTTGTATTCGACTGTTCCCCTTTCCCAACTGTCTCATGCGAGTCCACAAACTCCCTCTCCCTCCTGTCCCACCCACACCAACCCCCCAATCAGGTCGTGTAATCGCCCCTCCCTCCACCCACCCCCATGCCTCAATCAAAACCAAAAACAAAAAGAAAGTCTGAGTAACGGGATTCATCCCAGAGGGTACGCGGGGTGGCCACCATACTTCCTTGTTCTTGTGACAGGGTGACCGAGTGCTGGCACCACACCTGCATCTCAAGGACCCACCTGTTTCGGGGTGAGGTAACAAGCTAATGGGGACAGCCAAGCATTATGGTGTACTGGTGCCTCCCACTAGTGGACATGAGGGCTCCCCCCTTCAATACTCAGGTGTGCATAATAGCAACTTTGCCTCCATCCACACATTTCCAGCCCTCCACATTTCACAAAAATACACATATTATTCAATGTCACTAAGCCTGTCAGTAGAGTCCTGCCTTTCCGGAGTCGACTGCTGTTTCTGGTCTCTGGCCAGTTGCTTGGCATATTGAAGCGCCTCTTTTGCATCTACAAAAAAGGTAGGTCTTCCGGGTCCCTGTACCCTTAATTTTGCTGGGTATATTAACGCATATTTGGTTCCTGTTTGTTGAAAAACCTTTTTTGCCGGTATAAACTCCCTGCGGGCAGCCTGTACCTGCAAGGTAAAGTCTGAATACAGTGCTATGTCATTTTCGCGATATTGGATCTTGTCTTTTTCCCTTGACAGGCGTAGAATCATGTCCCGGTCTCTGTAGTTTAGAACTCTGGCCAATATCGGCCTGGGCGAAGCACCTGGTTTTGATCTGGGGCCTAGGGACCTATGCGCTCTCTCAATCAAGAACATCGGTGACAAGCCATCTCCAAACAGGTCTTTCATCATGGTCTCAATATAACGTTCCATATTGGGAATGTCTGTGGATTCAGCCACTCCTGTTATGCGTACATTATTCCGCCGTGATCTCGCTTCCAAATCCTCATTCTTTTGTTGGATTAGAGCCAGTACTTTATCCATACCTTTCACTTTCTTTTCGAGCTCGGTCTGCCCCTCCTCCGTTTCAGTGACTCGTGTTTCCAGCACACTCACCCTGCCTTCCTGCTTATCAATTCGGCTCGTGATTCCATCCATACGGGCGGCTAGAGAGTCCATCTTGGAGTCAATTCCCTGCAGGCTCGTTTTCAGGTCCTGGAACATGGACCTAATATCCTCGACCGGGAGCTGACTTGCGCCCTCATCCGCAGCGTCCTGGTCAGCGTGCTCTGGACCGGGCGACTTTGACTTTTCTTATCAAAAGTTATTTTGGGCTGGCGTGTTTCCGGCTTGCCCATTCAATCGCACCCCTAGTAATCCGATCTTGTGGCAACCTATTCGGTCTTCAGTGTCCAATACTGCCACAATTTCCCGGTGGGGCTGCACTGCACGGATGGATTAACCGCCACTTAGCGTCCAATAGTAAGGACTTTTACATTCCAACCTGTCTCTATGCTGCGCAGAGATCAATAGACTCCCCTCACATCGGTATGGGGACGCCGCCCACGATTTCCACAGACGCTATTCAGGTTCTAGCTCCTTGACGCCGCAGTAGCATAGATGTACTGGCAGTGGGGCCCCTCCGAACTCCCACAAGCCTAAAGTTCCGCCACGCTGCTTAGTGGGAAGTCAAATAGGGACTCGGATATTTAATACGTGTCGCGCCCTGCGTCGCAGGTGCGGCCACCAAGGTCCCAAGTATCAGTCCTCTGCGCAGGGCCCATTCACTGCTTAGATTTCAAGCATATGTGCCACCAGCTCCCAGGGTCCACATGGAGGGGAGTATCTTACTGAAGAGCCCGTCCACTACTATGGCGGCTCTCCTCCCTTTCACAGGCAACAGCGCAGGCTATTCACTACCGCACCACGGTTATCTGCGCCACCGTTCCTATCTAGTTACTCCTGCGCTCTAATTTCGATGATTTAGGTAGCCCTCACCTGGCCTTCCTCCATCTGTTAGGATATAGCAGGTCCAAAGAGCGCAGGGCCGCAGCGCCACCTTCACCAACACAAAATGGCAGCCCGCAACAGTGTCCGCAGCTGGTTATAGGCACCCCGTTCTCAGTCTTCTCCAGACTGCCGTGTGCTGTAATTCAGGTGATTGCCCATATTGTGCAAATTCGTAGCGTAGCAGTGCAGCGTGTGCTTTTACCGAGCCTCCGCTTCTTCCCGGTCCTCAGCAATCCTCATCTGTCAGCAGCGTTATCAGAGGTCTTGCGGTCACGCCATGGAGGATCCGTCCCGCTCCAGCCTCCAGCACTGCAGGCATAGACACAGCTGTGTCTGCAATTTCAACTTGTATCCCCCAGGGACAGACCGCTCCAGTGCTACTTGACCTTGTTCAGTCGGGCCCAGTGCCGTTCGCCGCCGGGTCCCAGATCACCCCGTCCACCGGTCAGCCGCCACTCGAGTCCCCGGTCACGCTGGATGCAATAACCCGCACCTCCACCTCAATTGTCCCGCAGCTTTTAGGCGCACAATCGTGTGCACCGCAACTCCGATTCTTCAGTAAGGCAGCGCGGAGGGCAGCAGCAAGCTCCGGCCCCCGGCAGGTCCGAGATTCAGCGTGATTTGAGCGGATTTATGACGGATTTTGTGCTCGGTCGGCGGAGCTGCGAGGTTAGGCAGCCATTCCACTCAGCGGCCAAGCCAAGCCCCCCCTTTGCCATTAACTTTAATTGAAAATATTGTTCTTACTTATACTGTTACTTTTTCAGTTGATGTTTGATGCAACACTTATTCATATTTTTTCCTCTGATTAGTTTTATAATTTTTTCCACGTTTGGACACTGAAGGGACACCAAGTGATGAAACCTATGACACATAAATGGAGTCTGTTCTGTATGAGCCTAGGTAGACATAATGACTTGTGGACGGCTGCATTATGGATGCAGTTTGCAGTATTTTTCTTTTTCACTGAAGCATTATCTACACATTGATATTTTCTTTTGAGCATTACTGATTTTTATATTGATTTTCTATTCCACATCAACTCCCTGGGGCACCCTCAGACTTCTTTACCAAGTCTCCCTTAGATTCAAGTGCCTAAAGGAGGGTTTGGTCCACAGTTTGAGGGACCGAAGTATGGAGGTTCCAGGACATCAAAAGTGCAACATTCTATTGACACAATCTGGAACCACTAAATATTGAGAGCCTTCAAGACCTAAAAAGGTCTTATTTTCATTGTGCATATTTTTCATTTTATGATTAAAATGTTTTTTCTTTTAAAAAGTAAAAACAATTAACATTGATGTATTACGAATGATTCTGAACTTTGAGGAGAACTTTCACATTTTATCAACCTGTTTAGTGACTTATTGGTAAATCAAACAATCATGGAGAAACAAATTACCTTTACATTTTAGGGAGAGAGCATATGCACTTTAGCACTGGTTAGTAGTGGTAAAGTGCCCAGAGTCCTAATGCCAACATTGAGGTCAGGAAAATACAGGAGGAAGGCAAAAGGTTTGGGGAGAACCCTGCAGAAAAGGGCCAGGTCAACACAGAAGGACAGTTACTTTCGCCTGTGAGGTGAACAAGGCGTTGATGTACTGCCACAGCAAGTAAATAGCAAACTAAATATTTGGTATGCCCCACATTTGCACTTCACATGGGCTTCAAGAAATTACTTATGAAACTACTTATGAATGCCTTAGTCAAAATTATATTTTTTACACGTCAAAACAGCTTTGCTGAACATTGGCCTTTTGTTGATGTTGCTCACAGCAGGTCAGGGCTACAGCAGCAGGGCTGACTTTTTAAAATTACACACGTGGGTAGGGTAAATATACATTACAGTCCACATCTGAAATGTTACTTTTAAGCCAGTGGTGCATTTCTTGTTCCATTTTACTATGACCTTACTTAGAAGTTAAATATGCCAGTTGGTATTGGTCACTATTGCACCATGTTTAGGGGTAGTGCTTAATTTGTAAAATAATAAGTGCCTGGCCTGAATATTTCTAAGAAGAACCCCTCTGATGCTAGAGTTGCCAAATACCAAGCCTGCCTATTGTTTATTAATTCATCCTGACAGCCCCGGAGCCAGGTTGCATTAATTGCCCGGTAGATCTCAACACTGCCCGCACTGTCAACCAGTCATCATTTAAACAGCGATCGGATTCCTCACTAACACACACTGGAAGCCATAATGATGACACCTTAAGACATGCATTGTCCCAAGCAATACGGATCTGCTGTGACAGGCATATCCAACTCATTAGCAGGTTTTTTCAATACGATGAGGCTTTTTCGTGCAGCATGGCTCGGCTTTCCTTATCTTTCTTAGTCCTGAGGAGGCCTTCAATCAGTATGGCCGAAACGCATCAACCTTGTTTGGGAGGGGTTCCACTACATTTATTGTTGAAATAATTCAGTCTAAGGAGTAAACAAGGGAGGTTTTCCCCAGAATTCTTAAGACGTTGCAACTATCTCTTGATGGATTGAACATTGTACTTATTTTATAGCCACCACATATAAGGAAGGTACAAGGGAGATGGACAATGAGCTATTTTACCCCTAGCGGTTCTTTGTAATATATTGTAATTTTTTTTCTGTTGTCAGATGTTCGTGATAGTCTTACAACCAGTGCCTCAAATTAAGCCCTGTTTAGGGATCAGAGCATATGCGTTACCATGCTGCATTGGCATGTTGCAAAGCAATCTTCCAGTTTCTAGAGTCCAAATGCCAGATGAGCCAGTCTGAATAATGAGGGGACTATGCAAAGGATGCCCTTTACTAAAGCACAGCTCAAGAGATCCCTCCACTCTTAATTTGTATTATCTCCTTCAGGATCCTGCAGTCACTTCTGCTTTTTTAGTGACACCACAGCAACACATGTCTCTATCTCAATAACAGTACTCTCCTGTTCATTGAGTAATAAATGCCTACTGATAAAGGCTAGTTCTGCCATTTCTCATTTAGCTGTGCCAACCCCTGGGCCGGGACCCACTTCATTGGTCTGGACAATTAGCTAGCTACTTTGGCTATTGATAGAAATTATCATGGTTTGCATTGTATTCCCCTAGAATGTTTGCCTTCATTACTCTCTTTTTCCAAAACAAATTTTTCTTGGCCATAGGATTAGGTACACTTTACTTTGCTAATAAGTGCTAAAGTGATTGTGCTCTCTTTTAAACATGATAACATTGGCATCCACCTAATTGGGACATTTAATTTAATAACAAGTCCCAGGGATATGGTACTAAATGTACCCAGGGCTTGTAATAAAATACTACAAGTGCTTTGGACCACTCACTAAGTTAGCACAGAAATACATGTCTCAGACCTGCCATTGTGGCCTTTAGTCCAGTTTTAAACCGGCTTTTTGATCTGGCCAAATAAACCTGTTGCCAAGCATAAACCTTATTTTCTTAATACTTATAATTATAAGTCATCCCTAGGGTATGTTCTAAAAGCCCATAGGACAGGGTGCATGGTATAAAGTGGGACATGTGTTACATGTCCTGGCAGTGAAAAACCTCAACAGTCATTTTTTATTGTAGCAAGGCTGATTTTCCCATAGAAAAGCTGTTGGTTACATTATGACTCATTATAATGCATACCCTCATTTTCCAACAAGCTAGAAAAATGATTCAAAGACTTGAATCATTAGTAATTCAATTCAATTCAATTCAAAAGTGCTTTATTCGAGTATTACTCATAAAAGCAGACAAACAAACACATAATAAAATACAATTAAATTACAAAGTCAAATATGACTTAAGCACAATACACGTTAAAAAGACATTTAAAATTAGATTTCATCCTGTTATTTACAGACAAAGGTGCAGATTTTAAAAGCAATCCAGTTTCACTATTTAAAATCAGTACCAATTATTCATTCATCAAATAACACCTCGCATGGGAACAGAGAATAGATAAACTAGCAGTCTCTGTTCAACTAAGCAGAGAGTAGTCACCCTACTAGCAATCTCTGCCTAATTACCCACGCCCACCCCATGTACTTTGCAGTCGCTATGATAATCCAGTTTAAGGAGGTAGATTTGACAATGCGTAGAGCTACCATACTGCTTTTAGTACCCAGGTTTCTACACATTGGAGCCAACCAAACACGTCTAGGAGCAGAATATGCATTACAGGCAAACAAGAAATGACCCAACGTTTCCTTTCCCTCCCCACAAATTGGGCAAATAGCTGGACCTCCATTTCTCCATTTTGATGTTAAATTACTCAGAGGTAGGGAGCCAGCCCTCATTTGGAAAAACAGTTTCCTGTCCATGGGTTTAGTAATAAGATCCCAGTACATTTCAAACATGGGAAACAGTTTAGCTTCAAGAAAAGCAGTCGTCATAGACCCATTACTGTTACTAAGGAAGCTCCTGTTTTCGACCTGTTCCCAGAAAAGATTTTTTATGAACAATTTGGATGGGAAGGATGACCCAGTTGGATCGGACCACAATTCAATTAACCCTAGTTCACTTAATGCTATTTTTAGTGATGTAAACCATCTGATTTTATGAAATCGGTCTGCTTTGATGACGTCAGCAAACCCTGCTGCATATTGTGACAACTCAGGGGTGGTACAGATTCTACGCCAATATAATATCGGACGGAGTTTGCACATTGCCGAGATTTCCTTCCTACCAAGGTCATATCTGAGAGGCAAAATGGGGCTGCTCTGTGGGGTTCCAGTTAGTTTCCGCAGGAAGTTATTCTCTGATGTCTGTAACTCCTGGAGATTTTCTTGCCCCCACATCTCTGCCCCGTACAATGCTGACCCTATTGCCTTGGCCTCATATATGATCAGGGGAGGTTTAATTGGTTTGGTCAAAGATTTACTGTGCTCCTTAATGATGGTACCAGCCAGTTGTTTGTGCCTTAGTACTGCAATATTTAAATGATGGTTCCATCTATTATCGTTTGAAATGTGGATCCCCAGGTAAGTAAAGGAATTTACTACATCGAGGCAACGCCCACTCATGGATATTTTAGATTTAAAATTTTTAGATGGATTAAATACCATGAGTTTTGTTTTAGCTGCGTTTACCTCCAAGCCATGGTCACTACAAAATTTGTCAAAAATTACCAATGCCTTTTGCAGACCACTGGGGGTTTTTGATAAAATTAAGGTGTCGTCTGCAAACATTAAAATGGGAACTTTTACACCTGCAAGTGAGGGAGCATCTACTGGCTCGGCTTGCATACGGGGAACAATTCCATTAATAAAAAGTGTAAACAATGTCGGTGCCATTGAACAGCCCTGTCGAACCCCACGCTCGACAGGAAAATCAATGGTATCGTTGCCGTAACCACCCCATTGAATTTTGGCATAAGTACCCTCATGGAGTCTCATGATCAAAGTTAAAATGGTCATCGGGACCCCCAGAGCAGCCAGCACCTCCCACAATTTTGCCCTCGGTACCAGGTCGAATGCAGCCCGTAGGTCAACGAAAGCTGCATAGAGACTGCATCCACCCAGAACCACTGTCCTCCACTGTATCAATTGAAAACGGAAGACCTGGTCCACCGTGCTGGTTGCTCTGCGAAACCCAGCCTGAAAAGGAGATAAAACATTCTGTTCCTCTGCCCAATCAAGCAAGTTGTTAATAATTACACGTCCTACAACCTTTTGAACCGTGTCAATTAAGCTGATTGGACGGTAGTTGCAAGGTTGGGCGCGATCTCCCTTTTTATATACTGGGATAATAACAGCACCCCGCCAGGATACCGGGATTTCAGCGCCCCTAGCTATATGATTTAGTAAAAGGCAGATGTACTTACTCCACCTATCGGTGTCATTTAAAAAGACGTCTTCCGGGACTCCGTCAATACCCGGAGCTCGGCCACTGTGCACAGATTTCAAGGCAGACAGGACTTCGCTCTGCACAAAAATGTCTTCATCTGTATACAGGTAAGTTGGACTAGAGCTATTATCAAACTGATCCCTGGAGGAGTACTGCTCGCTGAAAAATTTGACCCATGCATCGTGGGAGACATTATTATTGGGAGTTTCTGGAGATCTGCCATGGCCCCATTTGACAATATGCCAAAATAATCTAGAGTGTTTGCATTCACTAGCACTTTTCAATTTCTGCCAGTGGTCTTCGTCCCATTCTCTTTTAGCCCTAGCAATGCAGTTTTTATAGTGCTTCCTGGCAGATCGAGTCTCACTCAAATTATTACTTTTGATTGCAGCTCCTAATTTAAATCTTGCTACCCTACAATCTTGATTGTACCACTTTGCTGATTTATGCGGGCGGTCCCTAATATTATGTACGGGTTTTAAGAAGAAACTTTTAACTTCGTTAAAAAGAGTCGTATGTGCTTTATTAATATCTTCATGTCCCTGTAAAGACCCAGCAATACTCTCCAGTACCAAAATGGCCTTGTCTGCCGCTGCTCCTATCTTTTCCAGGACCTGCTGATCTGTCTTGACACCAGACCACCTTAACCTACGCATATTATTAGATGGAATGATCGTCTGTAGCACCGGTTGGACACAAGGGGTTGGAGCAAATTCGTTAGATGTCCACCAATTATGAGAGACACATAACGGATCGTGGTCGCTTTCTGGCCTAGCTGTTACTACCATATCACTAAGAGATGACCATAAGGATATACTACAAATAACATAGTCGATGCGACTTTTACTTCGCCCGTTATTAAAAGTCACGGCGGGATCACGATCTGATTTGGTCCGACCATTCAAGGCCCGTAGCCCGTGCTCCCGACACATAGCGTTTAGGCCTAGGATATCAGCCGTCCACCGAGTTATCGGTGGGGAATCTAATGTGGGGATGGTAATTAGTAATTTAAACCTCAACCTAATGGTCAATTCAGACTTTAAATTACTATTTTGAAAATGCAAATTTCAGGAAATTTGCATTTTACTGCCTAAGCCAAATGTACCTTTATGCTAGTGTCCAGGGTCACTTGACTGTTGGTGGTTTTCCTGTGGTCTGATGTGTATTGCTCCCAAACAGTGGACAACGGACCAGGGTGTGGGTAGATGTGGGTCTTCCTGCCGGATAGCTGGGGAGCAGCTGTGCCCCAGCGGGATTGTACTTCAAAATGTAGCTTGGGAGATGTGCCCCGCACTTCCTAACATCAGACGAAGCCTACCCTGTCACTACCAGATGCAGATGACACCTGAGCCTGCCTCCCCTTTATTTCACTAGCAAGGCCTGAGCTAAACCGAGAGGAAAGGAAACAACTTTCCATAACCATTTTTAGCGTTAGACAAAGAACTGTCCCCCACCTACAGGCTGGCACTAGGCATAAATGTGACATCCCCAGAACCAGAAATCAGAACACTCCTGAACCTGTGAAGAAGGACTGTCCTTCCCCCTGAAGCCTAAACACAGACCTTACCTGCTTGCCTGGAACCCAGAACCCCAGAAGTGACTCCAACGGTCAGTCGACTGACCTCCTATGTAAACTACAGGGATACAACAGGTTCCAGAGCGCTTTTTTGCTTTCCAGCTGATCACACCCAACTGTACCTGACCTGGAACCCTCTTCTTACCTTTGTGGTAGTGAGTCCTGACCCCCCCCCCCCTCCCCCCCCCAAGTGTCATCTTCAATGTCATGGACCCTTGGCTGGAGTCAGAGTACACTTCTCTCTGTTAAGCTGCAGGTTTCACCAGACCCGACCTAGAGCCACGCTGCTCCTCACCAAAGGTGTCACCAGATCACAAAGTTGTGCAGCTTCTGACTGAAAGCCTCACCGGTTCCAATGCGGAACGATGCAGAGCTGCGCCACACAGTACTTGCATCAAAATCAGAAGGTAAAACTTCCAGCGGGGAAAACTTGTATTGGACCCACACTCCATCTGGAGCGACCGTAACTTGTGACTTTGTCCTTGTACAGCACAACCAGATATCCTCAGATGGCACCATTCGTGCATTTGGTGCTATTTTTACCTAAGACTCTAAAAACACATAACTACTGCTGGAATTCTTGTCATTTTGCTGTCACTTTATATATTAACCTTTACTCTACTATTCTAAATACGTTTGGGATTTTCTTGTGTTGTTTTCTCACTTTATGACTGTTTAAGTGCTGCATAAAAACTTTACACGCCGTCTCAGAGTTAAGCCTGACTGCTTTTGTGACAAGCTACCAGAGGGTTAAGCACAGGTTTATTTAATAACTCTTGTGGTTAAGCCTGAGGAGGACTGTGGTCATTATTTGAAGTTTGTTCTCATCCCCTTCAACCAATAATCCAATTTCTTACAGATTCTTACTGTTGTTGGTACACTCAACACAGAGCCTGAACACCATTTAAGGGTACCATAGTAACCCTCTAATCTGTTATAAAACCTTGCAAAGCTGACAAGGCCTCTTATCCTCTCACTTGGATCCACCTTTGCCTAAAGATTTCTGACTCCCATGGAACTTGGAGCTCATTGAATTTGCCGAAATCTGGGACCAAGCCAGGGTCTTTGCTTCTCGTGTGGGCTAGAGGACGTCTGCGCATTCGCTGGAACATTTTTACACCCCCCCCCCCCCCGGTGAGAACAGTGGATTTGGGGTTCCTGACCTATACTTATATTATCTTGTTGCCCAATGCCAGTACTCCTATCACTGGTATCACCCGGATGCTCACATCCCCTATCTGAGACCCCGGATGCTCACATCCCCTATCTGAGACCAGAATGGAACCAGCTGGGTGATCTCCCGCACTCTTTAATCTTACTGAAGGGAATCCCGCTAGATGCCAATGACATCCAAACGGTATCCCGACCTGCTGGGTGTGGCACAGGCTGTGGCAGGTACTAGCGGGGCTCCCTATGTTCCCCTGCTCTTCCATTACATTTTAATCCCTGGCTCCCGCTTACCTGAGAAAAGTCGGCATCACAATCTACTCACTCACATGGCCTACCCTTTATGGATCACTCTATTAGTCGAAGACTCCATAGCACAGTACGGACCCTTACTCTCCCCAACCCATTGTCTCCTTAAGATTTCTCTCCCTTGACACTTGTAGTGGCTGAAGCAGATGGTGACCGTCTAGTCTCCAAATTGTACGATATGTGCATTATCCTCAAACTTGATAGGGTGTGGGGGAGTGTGGGCGGAGGAATTGGGAATTCCCGTCTCAGGTAAGAAATAGTCAAATACAAATTAAAAGCACCTCGAGCTCGAAATTGCTACATCTTTTTATTATTCACCGTATTTATCTCTCACCTTATGACACTGCTAAATTTGACCCCACTTGATCTGATTTGTGTATTAAAAGCCATGCCTCAGGTGCGGATTTTGCACATTTAACAGGGATTTGTCCAGTGATACATGCATACTGAGCCTCTGTTTTCACACATGCCACTGCCATGACTGATATAGAGCTCTACCCAAACCCCCTTTTTGCACTTTTGGGATACACCAGAAATATACCACGCTCTTCGCGTCGCTTCTTTTCCACGTGTTTCCTCTAAGCCAAGCGTGAGATAGCACTCCACTGGGGCAGCACTAAAGCTGATTGGCTTAAAAGTATGTCATATTGCGAAAATGTTAGTGAAGATTATGCCCTCCTGTAACCCTCGTCGTCCCGCCCCAGTGATATCTGAGGGCCACTGCTTGACTATCTCCGCACGCTGGACCCTGGCACCACACCGTAACACTATCTTCTTTTTCCCTTTCAGAATTGGCCTTATCCTTGTCTTTTTTACTCCCGCTCCTTCACAATCTGATTCAATCATTTGGCTGATCCACATTTTTCCATTTATTTTCTGTATCTGATGTTGTTTATGTTGCTGTGCTATTGTACAGTTATTATTGTCTTGGAGATGTGATTTACAGCAGCGCATTACTGTTGATTTGTTTTGTTGTTATTTGCAAATCAATAAAGAAATGTTTTAAAAAGAAAAAACTACTGCATGTTAAATGTTACAGAAAGAGTTACGATGCCTGTCCTCTTTCTGAAGGGGTGAGATACACTTACGTTGGTTAAATCATAATACATGAAATGCAATATAAAAAATAATTATTTTGCCAGATTGTCACATCTGTCTAGTACAGAGCTTTCCATACTGTGTGTCCCGACACAGTACTGTGTCGCCTGCAAATGGTGGGTGTGTCGCAGGATGACACCGGTATTAATGGGCACTTAGCACATAACTGCTGCTAATTAAGAGGCATTCCTTTGAAAGAGTGTCAGCAAACACCGCCTCAGCAGCGCGGACTCTGAGACACTCTGCTCTATGGGGGCTAGGCGATTCACAACAAAGCCTCATTAACAAGTAAATGGTCTTTTAAAGACCTGCGAAGTACTCAGGTGGGGCTGTGTGTGTGCCCGGGAAGCAGGGGTGAGGTGACAGAGGGTGACAGACAGAGGGTGACAGACGGTGGGAGATAGAGGGAGGAAGACAGAGGGAGAGAGACAGACGGAGGGTGACAGGCGGAGGGAGACAGATAGAGGGAGACAGACAGGGAGACAGACAGAGGGAGACAGACAGAGGGGAGACAGAGGGAGGGAGATAGAGGACGGGAGACAGAGAGAGAAGGAGACAGAAAGAGGGGAGACAGAAAGAGGGGAGACAGAGGGAGGGAGATAGAGGGAGGGAGACAGAGGGAGGGAGACAGAGAGGGAGGGAGACAGAGAGGGAGGGAGACAGAGGGAGGGAGACTGACAGAGGGAGGGAGACAGAGAGAGGGAGACTGACAGAGGGAGGGAGACAGAAGGAGGGAGACAGAAGGAGGGAGACAGAGGGAGACACACAGGGAGGGACGGAGACAGACAGGGAGGGAGGAAGACAGACAGACAGGGAGGATGGAGACAGACAGTCAGACAGGGAAGGAGACAGACATACAGTGAGGGAGACAGACAGACAGTGAGGGAGACAGACAGACAGGGAGGGAGACAGACAGACAGGGAGGATGGAGACAGACAGTCAGACAGGGAAGGAGACAGACAGACAGTGAGGGAGACAGACAGACAGGGAGGGAGACAGACAGACAGGGAGGGAGACAGACAGACAGGGAGGGAGACAGAAGGGAGGGAGACAGGCAGACAGACAGGGAGGGAGACAGGCAGACAGGGAGGGAGACAGACAGACAAACAGGGAGGGAGACAGACAGACGGGGAGGGAGACAGACAGGGAGGGAGACAGACAGAGAGGGAGGGAGACAGACGGGGAGGGGGGGAGACAGATAGTCAGGGAGGGAGACAGACAGACAGGGAGACAGAGGGAGACAGAGAGAGAGGGAGACAGACAGAGAGAGAGAGAGGGAGGGAGACAGAGAGACAGAGAGAGACAGAGAGAGGGAGGGAGACAGAGACAGACAGAGATAGAGACAGGGACAGACCGAGAAAGATAGAGGCAGAGACAGGGACAGGGGCAGACAGATAGAGACAGAGACAGACAGAGACAGAGAGACGGAGAGGGAGACAGAGGGAGGGAGACAGGGACATACAGGGAGACAGGGACAGACAGATAGATAGAGGCAGAGACTGAGACAGAGACACAGAGAGGCAGAGAGACAGAGAGGGAGATGGAGAGGGAGAGGGAGAGGGAGACGGTGAGGGAGACGGTGAGGGAGATGCAGAGGGAGACGGAGGGAGACTGAGTGAGGGAGACGGAGGGAGACAGAGGGAGGGAGACAGAGGGAGTGAGACAGAGGGACGGAGACAGAGGGAGAGAGACAGAGGGACAGAAACAGAGGGAGACAGAGGGAGGAAGACAGACAGAGGAAGGGAGACAGACAGAGGGAGGGAGACAGACAGAGGGAGGGAGGCAGAGGCAGGAGGGCAACAGAATGAGCGAGACAGATAGTGGGAGACAGAGGGAGGTCGACAGACAGAGGGAGGGAGACAGAGAGAGGGAGACAGACAGGGAGACAGAGAGACAGAGAGAGGGAGACAGACAGAGGGAGACAGACAGAGGGAGGGAGACAGAGGGAGGGATAGAGAGAGAGGGAGGGTGAGAGAGGGAGACAGAGGGAGTGAGAGAGAGAGACAGAGGGAGTGAGAGAGAGAGGGAGAGAGAGGGAGACAGAGAGAGAGAGAGAGAGAGAGAGAGAGGGAGAGAGAGAGAGAGAGGGAGAGAGAGAGAGGGATAAGGAGGGAGAGAGAGAGGGAGGGAAGTAGAGGGAGAGAGAGAGAGTGAGAGAGAGAAAAAAAGATGTGTATATGACGGGTCTGGTGGCTCAGTGGACGAAGGCATCCGCTGCAGGGGCCGGTGTTCAACCTCATGATCTCAAATTTGCTTGAAAATGCACCATTTGCCCACTTCTATTTAAATTTTTCTTCAGGACCCCCCTTAAGTGGTTCGGAATCACTCGCTACGCTCACTCGCTACACTGCCTTACTGTGTCCCAAAATGATGCATCTCCAAAAAGTGTGTCACCAACATGAAAAGTTTGGAAAGCTGTGGTTTAGGAGATCAGTTATTACAAGCTGACCCATTGTATACCTCTGTCCAAGAGAATATTACGTCATAAATTTACTGTCATCACAGAGAAAGCTCTGGCAGGTCACTAGGCTTCTCTGCTTTTCACGTACGCGGGTTATGCACATCATCTCTTAACAGTTACAGGAAACAGTAGGGGGCTGATTAAGAGTTTGGAGGTCCTCCTGCTGCAGCACTACTGCTGCGTAAACAGGAGGACCGCCAAGCCCGTGGTGTACCCGCCCGCCGGAATCAAAGTTGAATCTAGGTCAGGCAGGCAGTGCTGCAGCGGTCTCACGGCAGTGTTAGGCTCATAGAAGAGCCTTAACAGTAGAACGCTGCTGTGACAGCGCCTGCAGCACATTCCTGCATGATGTGGCTGCATCATGTCATGCATGCCACACAGTACAGGAATGGGGGTGCTATTCTAGGGTGGAATAACATGTACCCCGCATACACACCAGGCCCAGGAGCAGCAGGGCACCCTGCTAGCGACCCCTTAGTTGCCTAGCCATCACCCTTTTTATGGTGGGCTCACCGCCATGAAATGGGCGGTGGACAGGCAACTCGTAATATGATCATGATAGTAAAGAATAGCATGCCTTTGAGATGGTACAGCCTGACATGTAGATATTGTTAAGTATTATTTTGCAATATTGAGATAATATAAAGAGGTATAATTTTCAGTTAGCGTAGGAGATATGCAGTTTAGCAAAACATGCTAAACCTGTTCTTGCACATGCAAAACTGCATTTTAATGTAACATCTAGGTATTTTAGTATGTTGCAGACTATAGATTACATGAAATGTGATGCACAGGCAGCGAACCAGTTACGTGAATAATATTACTTGTAGTTTTGTATTATTTGGTGTGGTGTTATATGGTGTGTTTTTGTGTTACATTATATAGAGTACTGCAGTGTTGAAATGATGGTATTGTTCATTGTGGCATTGTGTGGTGCAGGGTGGTGTAATGTCTTCCACCTTTTATGTTCTTGATGACCTCACTCTCATTAACAGGTAATATACGTTGGAAGGGGTGTTTGCCAAAACAGTGGCCTATTTTATATTTTTTTATAAATAGCAGTTATCAAATCTTCACTGTGCTGTAATCACAAATGGTACATACGTGTACTGCTTTGAAGTATTGTGTTATAGTTGAGAATTTCTATAGTGCTTTCCTATCACTTGCCGGGGCCCCCAAAGCATTTTTGCAGTGGCCAGGGGATTAGCTACAACTAATGGAGGGCATGGGTGGGAGAAGAATGTTGTTGGTTGAAGTGGCTAGCCTATCCTTACTGTTGAGTTTTGGTACTGTGCATTAAGCACTGAGACTGCGCCAGACGTGGCACGGCGGCAAGTACTTGTGCAGTTATATGCAATATGAATGTGAAGATAGTATATCAAGCGGCCTATACATACCAGTCAAGTACTGTGGCCTAGAGGTAATTTTGGAAAAAAACAGGTGTTTATTTATCTTCTGAATTCTCCTTGGCAACCCTTCTCCCCTTAGTAGTATATTCCAAAACGTGCATGTCTGTACTGAGAAGAAGAATACACCCAGTTGTGTGTTTTTGTTGTTGTTTTCAATTGGGGGAATTGTCAGACGTGGGCGGTTCTCAGTTTAGTGTTTATTGTTTGGTTGTATACCTTAAGTCTGGGTTGTAAAAATGTCATTCCGATCCCAGGGATTCCGATGTGTGCCAAGCAATGGACTTTGATGGATATTGTTGCCCCAGTATTAGAACTTTCATAGATTCCCATGCTTTTGTATCATTCCCCGTCGTCGGAATGGGAGTCTCGGTAACAAAATAACATAGCAGTAGGTACAAAAGAGAAAGAAAAAGGCTTAGGCCTCATTCCCTTTTGTAGCATATCCGCCTCTTTTTGTAAAAGAGACCAAACTTAGGCATCAGCCAATCAGAATAGCCTCACCCCATAGAACCCTCCTGAAGGAACCTCAGAGCCTCAGATTTTCTGCCGCACGTTGTGCTTAGGGAGTCTCCTTTGAGCTCTGCTCAATCTCTACCTTTTCAGAAGTTTTTCTTCAGGTATTCTCTTAAAAATTGTTAGCTGTCCCTTCCAGGATGTCTGATAAGGAAAAGAAGAAGGCCCTTTTCAAGCCATGTTCCACCTGTGACAAGAAAAGATTATTTGTAGAGGATAAGCATAAAGATTGCATCTACTGCCTCTATCCTGATCATAAGGCTGCGGACTGCAAGATCTGCCGCACCTTTTCAACCAAGACCCTCCAGGATCGTGAGGGTAGACTTCTTACATGGCTCCAGAAGTTGAAGGCCAGAAAAGACACAGTCTCCAGTGACAGTGAGGACTCTTCATCAGCGCCATCAACTTAAAGGTCAGTCAAAAGGGGTAGGGGTTCCCCTTCTCCTTCTGTGGAGCATCCTTCTAAGGCCTCAAAAAAGACCCCCAGTGAGTCTGAGAGCCAAGGTCCAGTCGAATCCCCTCACCATGGTGTAAAGGAGATGGTAGGACCATCTACGCCTTCTTCGGGTACGAAGACTGATCCAGCCTTTAAAAACCCTCTTCTCAGTCTTCTGGAAATTCTAACAGAAGTTCCACGTCGTGGACGATGAAGAAGTCGTCGACGAAGACTCCGTCGACGAAGGAATTGAAGCCTAAGCTTAAAATGGTACCATCGACGGGCTCGTACACGGGACCATCGACGTCGACGGGATCGTCGACGAGGAGGGAGTCGTCGACGTCAGTTATAGCATCAATGACGAAGATTTTGACGACGGCAGCGACGTCGACGAAGATGTCGATGAAGAAAGTGACATCGACGAGGATGTCGACGACGACAGCGATGACGAAGTGTTCGTCGACGGTGGTGACGACGACGGTGTCGTCGTCGAAGGCTTCGACGACAACAACATTGACAACGACAACGGCAGGAGCGTCGACGGTCTCGTCGTCGACGGCATCGACGACGCCCATCTCGTCATCGAGTGTTCTTTCGTCGACGACACCTATTCCGTCGACGAAGGCAGTATTATCAGCTCCAGTGTCGACGGGATCGTTGACGATTTTATCGTCGGAGAAAAGGATTACGATTTCTATGACCAGGATCACATGACATCTCCTAGGAGAGTTACCCCCTTACCTCCAGCTCTACTTTTGGAGGAGGATGACGATGAATCAGAGGATGAAGTTCTGGACTCATATGGCTATGCAAACAGTCCATCCCAGCTTCTGGTTAAATGCCAAGAAACTGATTCTGACAGAGAGTACAACCAGGAATGTGGTTATCATCATCATTCTGCCCAGCCACAACAGTACTTGAGACAAGACATGGTGTCTGTACCATCATCTTTCTTGCAGGACCTTCACAATATGCTGCAGGATTACAAGTCTAGATGTTCGCAACCTGCTACTGTTCCAATTGCGCAAGCCATGCCTGTCCCTGAGGCTCCAGCTATGGCTGCTCCCGAATTGCCGGCCCAGGTGTCATCTCAGCCACAGGCACCGGATAGACAGGAGCCTTCGATACCTTTGGACACCCATGATGATTCCTTGGATGAGGATCACACTTTTGATGACAGGACGGATCAAGGTACAGAATGGGATGAATATGTCATCCCAGACCCAGCATCTCCATCTCCGGATCCGGTGGACTCCCCGCCAGCGGATATAGGGGGTTTCATAAATTAATGGAGAGGGCGGCTGGCAGATTCAAGCTATCAATGCCTTTGGTTGCCACCAAATGTTTCTTATATGATTTTAAATAACCTTATAAGAAGACAACAAGATCTATCCCTATTGTCCAGCATCTTTGGGATGAAGGCCTTAAGGCAATGAAGAATCCAGCGACGGTTGTCCCTGTACTACCGCGCCTCGACAAAAAATACAAAGCGCCTGAGGACGGTCAGGCGTCTTTGACAGGACACCCGAGACCGGACTCGGTAATTTCCCAAGCTGCACAAAGGAAGTCACGTAACCCCTCAGCTCCTTTGACAACTCCTCCAGATAAAGAGGGCAGGAGATTGGACAACGCCGGGAAGAGGTTCTCTTCGATGGCGAGTCTTCTAGTGCGGGCAGCAAATGCCTTGGCGATATTGGGCAGATACGATCGCCAACTATGGTGTGATGTTTCGCCATACTTGGATCAACTTCCTCCAGAGTCAAAGACAGAAGCTAACAAGCATTTACAATGCAATAGGTCTCGCAGCAATAAAGTTAGCGTTACTGGCATTGTAAATGACAATGCTTTGCATTCATTTTTTTTTTTTCAATTTGCAATTGGTATATAAACATTGTTTGTAAATGGTTAGCTGTTGCTTACGCTAAGCAAACTTGGAAGTAATATAGAGTGCTAGTCTTGCTTGTTATAAGCATGCTGATTTAAAGCGCTCTGATGGTGAAGCTCTGGGGCACCTTGCAGCCAGTACTCTCTAACATGGCATGGTAGCTGCTGTTAAGTCTAAAAATGTTCTGATGTAAAACAATGTGCACTAGCAGCTGAATGTCAGGGAATGCAGGTCTGTGCTTTATGTACATCTATCCTGCCTAAAAGATCTGATATTGTAATGGTGCCTGCTACTGCTCAGGGATGCTGCAGTCCTGTCGACAGAAGGAGGCAACAATAGGGTGGGCCTAAAATGCCACCCCTGGTAGGAAGGGGCAGCATCCAGTAGTGCCATCCCCGGAGAGTAAAAGGGCAACCCCTGACACAGGTGGGACATGAAAGACAACTACAGGAGAGACAGGAAAGCCATACCTGTCATGGAATAGGGTAAGTGACCTCTGGTAGGGTTCAAGTATACTGCCGGGCAGAGGTGTGGGGCAAGGGAGGCACTTGACTTTTCACAGCAGGTGAACATTTGAAGGGATGGGCCCAGCGGGGTGCAGGCACCAGGCAGGGCTCGCTCTAAGCCTCACCGGAAACGGGAACACAACAAAAAGCTTCTCTTTACTTCGGTGACGCTTCAAGTTACCCGTTTATTAAAAGTGTATCATTGCAGCTGTCTGCTGGATATGGAAGCATAAAAGGCCATAAAGTATTTCTGAGCACGTTGGAAAGCAAGAGGTCATTCCGAAGAAATGCATTGGGACCAAGGCTCGCTGATGTCGGTCTAGTTAGAATGGATATATTTATTTTAAGTTTATTTCTTTAAAAAGTATTAGATGGCGGTAGCTTGCAGTGTAAGTGTGCAGCAGAACATTTTCGGCCTAAATATTCGTAATGCCCTTTCACAAGTGCAGGGAAGACTGCGTAGTTTGCGAGTTTTACTTTTCACAGGTTCCAGTAGGTACAAGGAGGCTGATGAATGGACATGTCGCGTTTGTGTGGCGCGGGCCACAATCGAACACATTCTTGTAATGTGCAAAATCCGATGCCATAGCGAGCTGCCCAATAGCAAATGGTTTATCAGCTGTCGGCCTTATAATACATTTAGAAGGCAACCGGAAGCCCCCAAACCGGCATCCATTCCTTCCAGCCTCCCAGGGAAACGCCTGATGCCCGGTATGGCCTTGCCTAGTGATCAGAGAGTGCAGGCTAGAGTTGGAGGCAGTGGAAAAATTGGCATTTGTTAAGGGAGAACTCTGGCGGTCCTGGTAGGATTTAAAATAGCCACCCTCTCAGATGTCGCTCAAGATTGATTTGCCAATATTGTCCCATCCTTGAATGCTCCAAGGCGCATTGCCAATGCCAGCTACCTGGACACCCACCCAGCATCACTTGCCTAACCAATCCCGTCCACAGCAGGGTGACTCGCAAGGTTGAAAGACCGCTCTGTTGATCTCTGGGAGTGACCTGGGAACAGTGCGTATTGCATCCCATGAGGTTGTTAAAGCCCAGTAGTGATACCTCGATCTGACATGAGGGACCACCCACCCCACACACCCAGCCATTCACCACTATGGTGTGCACTGCCCAGTAGTAGAAACGGATGTCGGCCGTGGCCAGACCCCTGTCAAAGGCAATCCTAGGGGTTAGTCGGCCCAGAGAAATGTCCACGCTTGGGAGGTTATGGTAGTGAATCTGTGCCTGCCGATGGAAACGGGGGAATTCTGAAGGACGTTAAGGGGTCAAGCCAAAAAGAGAAGACCGAATTTGCAAAATAAATGCCATCTCAACAGAACCCTTCCACAGCACTACCAACAGGCATCCTAGAACTGGTCAGATGAAGTTAGCTCGAACACATCTCAGCACAAAATCTGCGTACGCCGGACAAAGGACCGCGGATGACCCAGCTCAACGACTCCGTGCACATAACACCCTACAAACATCTTTAGCAGGATCAAACTCACTTTACTTAAACATTAACCAACATGAATCTGCATTAACCAAACAACACTATTAACACAACCGACAGATGGAAATCCCATCACTGCACGAAAAGGGGGCTTAGCTTAAGGATGCACTTAGATGCCACCGGAGTGGCAGAAGGCGACACACACATGCTGAGAAGAGGAGGGGCTCCCGCGAGGCTTGCCTGCACAATTCATCAAACCAATCAGCAGCCCAGGGTAACTACCTGATTTACCAGACTGGCAAAATTAGCCTTCTCGCTCTTGAGATAGAAAAAGAAAAGAAAGGCCAATGACCAAAGTGCTGATAGTCCACAGATTCAGCAACATTAGGCGTGGCAAGGTTGGGGCTGCGTTTTAGACACCGGCCTAAAATCAGGTTAATTCTATCAGACTTCTTTTTGATCACATTACTGTACTAATGATCCCAGGCTGTCTTCCAAAAACCCAGCAGAGGGAGTCTCAGCCTCCAAGCGCACATACACACAGGTGAGCATTAATCGTGAAAAATTGCAATTTTTTAATGGAAAAATTTGGCAATTACTTTTTTGGCACTTACTAGATACAAATTGAATGCCCCATTCTTCCGACCACACGTGTCTGTGGAAAGGCCAGATCTGAGGCTTGCATCATGAGTTCGTATGTGGAGACTGCAGGCAGCTTATAAAACAAGACGTGAGCGAAACCGAAACCTTCCGTGGGGCGGGACTTCCGTCTTCGGAAGCCCGCGCACGCGCCCACGGAGTGCCACGGAGAGAAGCAGTGCTGGTGACGCGGGGCTCCCATGCCCGAGGGAGAGCCCCACGGAGGCTGCAGAAGTCCACAATGGCGGTAAGTGGGGCTTAGTTGTAGGGGGGAGGGGGTGCGCTTGTGTGTGTGTGTGTGTGCACGCGTGTTTGTGTGTATGTGTGCTGCGGCGGCGGCGGCAGGGTGAGAGGAGGGGCGGGGGTCTCTGTATGTGTGTGTGCGTGCATGTCTGTAGGTGTGCTTGTGTGTGTGTCTCTGTGTGTGCACATTCGTAAGCAGGGGGAGGTGTGGCTGTGTGGCACAGCTTTCCAGGAGAGGAGACAGGAGCTGGGCACAGCGAGTGCGTTCACGTGCGCGTGGCCCGCTCAATTCCAAAGCGCGCGGCCAGCTCCTGTCTCCTCTCCTGGAAAGCAGAGTCGCTGACAATAGGTTCTCTGGCGAGACCGCGCTTCGTTAACGCCACGAGACCTAAAAAGGTTTTGCAAGAAGGGGAGGCGATATCAATGGAAATCATAGACTGTGCCATGGACATTGCCACGACGGCTTTTCGTTCTTTGGTTGGGGCTGCAGTCCTTCGTCGCCAGGGATGGCTTAAGGCGACTTGGTTTAGACCCGAAATCCAGAATAAGATCCTGGATCTACCTTTTGATGGAGAGGCATTATTTGGAAAATTGATCGATGACACTCTCCAAGATATTAAAAAGGATACTGAGACTGCTAAGTCTTTGGGTACGCTTCAGTACCATAAAGTTCCTTTTAGAGGTTCTAGCGGCAAAATCACCACCTACAGAGGCTCTTATCAGCAGCAAAGGTATTCATCATTTGGCTCAGGTTCGCAACAGTACCGCCAACCTTATCAGCAAAGGCAGGGCCAGGCCTCGAATTTCTCAAGACCTAATAACAGAGGGAGGCAGGCTCGCCAAGTGCGTGATACGTCCAAGAGACAATAGCCGCCTCCTGGCTCTTCCTACTGTACCCACCTCCGCAAAATCATCAGTAGGAGGCAGGGTGTCACAATACCTTCAAAATTAGTCCAAGATAACATCAGACCGATGGGTGCTAAACATCATTCGAAAGGGCCATACTTTGGAATTCACGCAAATCCCACCATCCAAGCCCCCTGCTGCCATTCCATCGAAACATCTGCGTCTTCTATGGCTCGAAGTTCATCAAATGCTCCTGATGGGTGCTATAGAGCCGGTCGTCTCCGCCCAAAGGGGAGAAGGATTCTATTCCAGGTTCTTCCTGTTAAGGAAGACGCTAGAGAAATGGCGCCCCATTTTAGATCTCAGGGAGCTCAACACCTATCTCACCTCCCTGTCTTTCCGGATGGTCTCTCTTCAAGACATTCTGCGTTTCATCAATCCAGGGGATTTCATGGCCACGCTCGATCTCGAAGATGCGTACTTTCATGTGCCGATTCACCCAGCACACAGAAGGTTTCTACGATTTACAGTAGCCAAGAGCCACTTTCAATTCAGGGTTTTACCCTTTGGTCTTCGCTCAGCCCCAAGGATCTTCACAAAGGTTCTGGCACCAGTAGCAGCGTTTCTAAGGAGGAATCACTTTCAGGTCTTCCCTTACCTGGACGATTGGTTGCTGAAGGCTCCGTCCAGGGAGGCAGCGAGGGAAGCGGTCGAAGCATGTATAAACCTGTTTCAGAACTTAGGTCTCACTTTAAACAAAGAAAAGTCATCTCTGGTTCCGTCGAGGACAGCATGCTTCCTGGGAGCCATCTTGGACTCGAATCTCAAGAAAGCTTTCCCAACCTTGGAGAGGCAGGAAAAACTGCAGACCATGGCGCTAGACTTACAAAGAAGAAGAAATCTTTCAGTACGCTGCTACAAATCTCTTCTGGGGGTAATTTCTTCATGCATTCCTCTAATTCCACACTGCAGATTGAGGATGCGTCCTCTTCAGGAGCAAATGGACAGCCAATGGAAACAGATTCACGGGTCGGTCCACGACAGAGTGACCATCACCTCGGCAATGGAAAAAGCAGCCTTGTGGTGGACAAAACAGGAAAACTTGTCCCAAGGTCTATCCTTCGTAAGCGATCCGTCTCCTCAGGTGGTGACGACGATGCTTCGTTGGATGGTTGGGGAGCAGTACTGCAGGACCTGCAGGTCAGTGCACATTGGTCTCCTCAGAACCGTCGGCTCCACATCAGTCTCTTGGAGCTCGGAGCAATTAAACTGGCTCTTCAAGCTTTTCTCCCTCGCCTGAGAGGTTCAAAGGTTCTCATCCGGACGGACAACACCACGGCCATGCATTACGTAAACAAAGAAGGGGGAACCAGGTCTCTCCCGTTGTCTCAGGAAGCTCAAGAAATCTGCGAATGGGCGAGCCTTCACGGGATGTCACTACAGGCAGAACACCTGCCAGGGATTTTAAACGAGAATGCCGACAAACTAAGCAGATTATCCTCGATCAGTCACGAGTGGGAACTGAACCAGCGGGTTCTGGACGAGGTCTTTCAACAGTGGGGAAAACCGGCAATAGATCTATTTGCCACACCAACCAACAAGAAATGCCGGTCGTATGCAAGCAGGCTTCACCACCGAGGATCATTGGGGAATGCACTTTCGATAGCCTGGTCAAGGACATTTGTCTACGCCTTTCCCCCCATTCCACTGATCCCGAGACTTATCAGGAAGATCAAGATAGAACCATGCAAGATGATCTTGATAGCCCCTGCTTGGCCGAGACAGTTCTGGTTCACGGAACTCCATCTGTTGTCACTGGCTCCTCCTCTTCCCTTGCGAACCATTCCAGACCTTCTCACGATGTCCGAAGGGCAGATTTAGCATCCGGATCCAGAGTCATTACACCCGACAGCATGGCTCCTGAGCAGCAAGAATTTATGAATCTTCCCATCTCTAATGAAATAAAAGAAGTTCTCTCTCAGGCTAGAGCCCCTTCCACAAACAAGACTTACCGTCTCAAATGGAAGATATTTTGCATTTGGTGCAGTAAAGAGGGTGTTGACCCCTTTTCTTCAGAACCTCGTCATCTTCTACCTTATCTCTTGTCCTTGGCTAAGACGGGCCTGGCCCATTCATCCATAAAAATTCATTTGGCAGCGATTTCTAGGTACAGACGTTCTGAGTCGGGACCTTCTCTTTGGTCTTCCAGGATAGTGAAACAGTTTCTCAAAGGATTGTTCCGTGTCTATTCCCCGGTGAGGTCTCCGCCTCCAACTTGGCAATTGAATTTGGTCCTCATGAAGGGCCCGTTTGGACCAATACATCATTCAGACATGAAATTTCTTTCATGGAAATTGGCTCTCCTTCTTGCCCTCACATCAGCAAGACGCATTGGGGAGTTGCAGGCTCTCACAACCCAAGAGCCGTTTCTCCAATTCAAAAGGAATACAGTAATCTTGAGAACTAACCCAAAGTTCATACCCAAGGTACCCTCGGACTTCCACTTAAATGAGCCGGTTATTCTTAAAGCTTTCTTTCCTCACCCTACTACACCAGCGGAGAGGTCACTGCATTCTCTGGATGTACACCGGTGCTTAAAATTCTATTTAGATTGCACCAAGGGATTCCGTAAATCCTCCCAATTGTTCATTGCTTTTGGTGGTCCTTGCAAAGGCCTTCCCCTTTCAAAACAGGGTATTGCGAGGTGGATTACAAGTGCCCTTCTGCATTGCCATACTGCATCCGGTAAGCCACTGACCAGCAGAGTTAGGGCGCATTCCACAAGATCAGTGGCTTCTTCAACAGCTCTCTTCGCGGGAGTGCACATCAAAGACATTTGCAGAGCTGCGACTCAGAGCAGCGTGCACACCTTTACAAAGCATTACTGCTTAGAATCCTTGCAACAGGAGGACACGGCTGTGGGCCAGACGGTCCTGAGGAACCTCTTACACTAATTGGTGAGCTTTCCTTCCTATCCCACCTTCCTTTATTCTACACATTTTGTATCTTCACGTATTGTTGGCTATTGCAATGTATATTTATGTCACAAAATGTGTTTTTTAGTGCTTACTGCTTGCTACTCTGATTCAAAAGCATGGGAATCTATGAAAGTTCCAATACTGGGGCAAGAAAACAAGTTACTTACCTGTAACTTTGATTCCCCAGTATTGGTAACTTTCATAGATTCCCATGCGCCCACCCACCTCCCCGAGGAAAGCTCAGCCTTCAGCAGATATGGTGACTGTTACACAATGGCTACGAAAAACTGAGGCTCTGAGGTTCCTTTTAGGAGGGTTCCATAGGGTGAGGCTCTTCTGATTGGCTCTTCTGAAAGAGGCGGATATGCTACAAAAGGGAATGAGGTCTAGGCCTTTTTCTTTCTCTTTTGCACCTACTGCTATGTTATTTTGTTACCGAGACTCCCATTCCGACGACGGGGAATGATACAAAAGCATGGGAATCTATGAAAGTTACCAATACTGGGGAACCAAAGTTACAGGTAAGTAACTTGTTTTCTTCTTTTAACTGGTAACCACTGTAGCATTTTGCGAGCAGGATGAATGAGGTCCCATCTTTTTAAATTAAAGAATAGTATTTTACAAGGATACACAGGTTTTTCAGTTTTTGAGGTGTTAAGCTTGAGATGATTCTTTATCATCCATTGTTTTACTGTCACTATGCCTTTATCTGGTTGTTAAATATTGACTGCTAAGGGTAGCTTTAGGGTGAACTAAGTATTATCAGCATATTTTGTAGCATGTGAGATATAATGTGTTTACGCGGTCAGGGAGAAGTGATAGGTAGATATTTAAAAGGAAGTGAGTAAATGTAGTCCCATGTGATGCCTCCTTAATAGTTGTAGCATGGTAAGTTGGAAGGAGGCAGTAAGACAATTTGAGATCTATTTTTAAATTAGGAATTTATCTAATTTAGCCGTGTTCCCTTCATTCAAGAGTCATAAAGAGACAGATGTATCAAGATTACATTTTGCAAGTCTATAATAGCGAATTTTACCGATTCCCTATTATAGACTCGCAAAATGCAATGTATGTAGGTTTCTGCAAATATTTTGACATTCCTACATATTTCTTAATAGCGAGTCGCAAATTGTGATTCGCTATTAAGGAATGCCTTCACATTCATTCCTATGGGCTTAGAGGCCCACAGGAATGAATGGGAATTGCATGCGCAATTTGCGAGTACCCAATAGGCACTCGCAAATTAAGCATGCAATTTCAAAGGTGCAAGGGTGCCAAAAGGACACCCTGTTGCACCCCAGAAATATGCATGTGTGCACATGTGGCGCACATACATGCCCTACCACATGGCACTTAGAAAAATGCTAAATTGTGCATTTTTCTAAGGATTTGCAATTTACCACCAACTTGAATCTGGTGGTAAATTGTGATTCCTTAAAGCAGATTCACAATTTAAAAAGCGTTTCCTGCATTGCATTTAGACAATTGCAAATTACGATTCTCTAAATGCATTCTCAAAATAGGTAATCACAAATATTGCGATTCCCTATTTTGCATGTGCCTTTTGGGTTGATACACCCAAAAGGTTGAAAAACGCTTGATACATCTGGACCAAAGTCTTCGAGCTGTTAGTTGTTAACTGTGTCAAATGCTGATAACTGGTCAGTTGAACTGGCACAGCTATGCCAGAATTACTGCTGCCAAATGAGTTCTTGCGGGTGTCTCAGACACAGATTATTGCTGATTCAGTGTTTCTTCAGGGCCAGAAACCATTCTGCCTGTTCAACAGTAGTCTGTTTTCTTCAATGAATGTTGAGATCCGGGAGAAAGCAGCTAACTGGACATTGGACATTAGCCTTTAGTTTGCTGGGTCAGCGTTGAAGAGACCATTTCTTTAGAATTGGTTTAATGGAGGATGTGTTCAGGTTATTTGGAAATTCCCTGTATGATAGTGAGAAGTGAATAACCTCCTTCACTAGATTCAAGAACAATAATCCAATGAGAATGGTTTCGAAGATTTTTAAAGAACATGAATTTGCTGGGGGAATCTGCCAGGGTTCTGCCTTTATGTGTTCAATGGTTTCATTTTCTGTCAGTAGGCTGACTCAATTAAGGTTGTCAGTCTGGGGTAGCCTCTGTAGGCTGGGAAGAGTCAAGCAGCTTTTTGATTGAAGTGCCAATGTGCTGCACAGTTCCTGGGAGTGTTTTATGCTTGTTACTGTGCTTTCAGGGTTTGGAGCTTATTGTTGGGAATGAGACAATGCTGGTGCATGCGGTGGGATCACTTTGCCTTTTTGATGGATGTTCAGCATATTCTGTATCGCCTTTGGAGCCCTGTTTTAGCATTGTGGTAGTATGTTTTTCTCTATTTTCTTTCAAGGGATCTGGATTACCTTTTTCAAAGTTTTACATCAGAGTTGAAGCTCACTGACTCTACGTTGCATGGAAAGAGACCAACTAGTCAGGTGCCCCTGTTATCCATAAGTGAAGTCCCCTTGTCCTTATCCTTAATGTGTGTTTCTCCCCCCCCGCCCCAAAGCTCGTCATGTAGAGGGTTTGTTAAAAACGGTACTGACTGTTCAGTTTGTTGTTACTATACTCATGCAACTGAAGATGTATTATGATATATAATTGTACTGTGATACATGCTAATTATTGTATATTGTGGAAATTCAATAAAAATAATAATTTTTAAAAAAGAAGTCCCCTTGTTATCCATTTGTAGAACTGTTTGACTGGCATTTCTGGATCTGCAGGAGGGAAAGCATTGAGGTTTTATTTCTTGCAACCAGGTTAAGTTGAAAATCTTTCACAGTCCAATAACTAAGGTTGCATTGAAGTCTTTAGATACCTGGATTACCAAATAAAGATTGAGCTTAAATTGCATGGAGTGGTGGTTAATCCTTGTAGTTGGAATTTAAAATTTTGGAGTGAATATAGCATCAAGGGTGTATCCCGCCTAGAGGGTGGCTCCAATGACCAGTTGTTGGAAACCAATTACTTCAAAGTTAGTGAGTAGGCATGATGCCTGCAGTAATACTAGTTTGTCAAACTAGATGTTGAGGTCCCCTCCAATGAAAGCCCCCCATGTAATGCTCCCATTTTATAATCAATGAGAGCATCTACCAAACGTGGGTTGTGTGGGGAAGGTCAATATATGAGGAAGGAGGTTGAGAAGGTCACAGATGTTATGATACGCAGCGATTCACAATCTGAGATAGTGTAGCCTTTTATATTGGTATAAAAGACTAGTGTTGTTTTTGTGGACGTCTGCAATCACTCTTCTATTATTCCCGGTTTGATGATTTCTGCAGTGTGCTAAGTATCCATTAGTGATTGATTCGTGGAGAATGGGTGCTGCTGATTTGCCTTGCCAGGTTTCTGTGATGAAAGAGAGGTCCGATTTGAGGGTCTCTAGTAGGTCATACTGATCTGGCACTGGTCAGCACGCAGGGTAATTGATTGCTTTTGCGATCAGTGAGGGTTGAGGTATCTGGTTGACTGTGCCCTACTGATAATAGGTCTTGCTGTGGGGGGTAGTTGGCTCCTTTAAACATGTCCTAGAGTTGGGCCTGGCTACATGATTTTAGGCTTTTAGATGAGTTTTTCGCTGCTTTGTCCAGGTGGTAAGGCCTGCTTTAATAGGAGGTCCTGGTGGTGGCAGTTCATGTTGTGATCCATAGCTGGGAAAGCCGTTGTTAATAATTCCATTGAGTGGTATTGGCGTTGCTCAGGTCGAAGGTCAAGCACTGTGTGGTAGAAGAAAGAAAAACCAAAGGTGGTGATGGACGGAGCGTTGACAATACAAACACTCACCCCCAGTCAACTGATCTGGGTTTAATCCATCACCGTTCTTTAGCTCACTCCGCCACCCCAGTTCAGACATGGTCATATGCAAATCAGTCTGACCCTGTGCCTCATGGGAACAGTCCATCCCGAACTGCCAAGCCATTTCTTCCCTGGACCGGAAACAAGCATCCTGGGACCGGTTTCGGATTCATAATCCTTGTTTCCGGTCCAGGGAAGTCATGGCTTGACAGTTCGGGATGGACTGTTCCCATGAGGCACAGGGTCAGACTGATTTGCATATGGCCATGTCTGAACTGGGGTGGCTGAGTGAGCTAAAGAATGGTGATGGATTAAACCCAGATCAGTTGACTGGGGGTGAGTGTTTGATTTGCTCAAACGCTCCGTCCATCATCTCCTTTTGTTTTGCGTTGTTCGCCCTAAGTTGGCAGGGTATGCTCAGACGTGAGTCCCTTGCTCACTTGGCCACTGGATTCAAGATAGCCTGGCTGATGAGGATTATGAATCCGAAACCGGTCCCAGGATGCTTGTTTCCGGTCCAGGGACGACATGGCTTGGCAGTTCGGGATGGACTGTTCCCATGAGGCACAGGGTCAGGCTGATTTGCATATGGCCATGTCTGAACTGGGGTGGTTGAGTGAGCTAAAGAATGGTGATGGATTAAACCCAGATCAGTTGACTGGGGGTGAGTGTTTGATTTGCTCAAACGCTCCGTCCATCATCTCCTTTTGTTTCGCTTTGTACGCCCTAAGTTGGCAGGGTATGTTAAGACGTGAGTCCCTTGCTCACTTGGCCACTGGATTCAAGATAGCCTGGTTGATGAGGATTATGTATCCGAAACCGGTCCCAGGATGCTTGTTTCTGGTCCAGGGAAGACATGGCTTGGCAGTTCGGGATGGACTGTTCCCATGAGGCACAGGGTCAGACTGATTTGCATATGGCCATGTCTGAACTGGGGTGGCTGAGTGAGCTAAAGAATGGTGATGGATTAAACCCAGATCAGTTGTCTGGGGGTGAGTGTTTGATTTGTTCAAACGCTCCGTCCATCATCTCTTTTGTTTCGCTATGTGGTAGAAGGGCAGGCTCCAACTGTAGGTTTGTAATGTTGCCTAAATATGGAGGGAAGTGATTTACAGGATGGACAGGAGAGGTATATGTTCTGGGAGTGGTCAGAGGGGTTTAGTTGGTCCCCGACTCTGCAAAAGACGGACTGTCAGCCTTGTAGTGTTAGAGGTGATTCAAACACTGCACCTTGGAGCCTACATGCTAAAGAAAATCTACATGTAGGCCAATTAAAGGTGGATTCCTCTTCATTACTCTGGTTTATACAAATTGAAAAAATGCATTTTATTCTTTGAATACATTTGGTTCAAAAATGTACATCTGCTGCAATTTTTTTAAAATACCTGAATCACTGGAAATTAAAAAAAACAGCTTTTAGGTATAGGCTTGTATTTCATCAGTGTGATATAAAATATAGTGACACATTATTTGTGCAATTTGGATCGCACAGTGTTTTGTGCAAAGGAGATAGTGCTGGGACTATTATAACTGTAGAAGGATTATTTTTAGAAAATAACACAACTAGCATCAATGCTTATGAACACACGGTGAGATAGTTTTGAGGAGAGAGCACTGGAGTAAAATCAAATTATGAATGGATAAAAGCAGATCCTAAGATTCCCCTTAGGCCATGGTGTATAGTTGATGTTTTGACCCTTACGGAAGGATTCACAGTTCATCGTCAGGAATGAGACATTATTATTCTGCATATTCAGAGAAAAAATCAAATGTGGGGACTATGATTGTCCCGTTAGGCCTTAGGGGTCCGCAGTAAATAAAGATAGCCCAATACTAATTTTATTGACTTCAGCAACTATATTTTCAGACCCTTACCGCTAGCGCAAGGATGACTCTTCTGAGGTAGCTGTGTGCTTTATGAATGGCTTTGTATTGTATTTGTATTGTTTTTTATGCATAGTCATTCTATGTTTTTCAATGTATCTATAGCTGACCCACTCAGGTTGGTGTGTCTCAGAGTGGTTAATAAGAGTTACACATGGTCCTATATCACAAGGAAGCACATTTTCCTGCCTGTACTTTCTTTCCGCTTAAAAATCTTTGTTTTCAGGTACGCTAGTACAATGTGTACAATTGAACTAAAGAAAGACTACAAGTTCCAGAAGTCACTGATATAATAAAATAAAGCCTAGTTGTGGCAACATGGTCTCTTTATTTTACAAGAATGCACATTTGTAGGAAAGTGGATTATTATGCAGAGAGGCTGGTTATGCTTCACATGCAATAATCTCACAATACCCCAAATAGGTACTTGGATTCATACCAATTATCCCCTAGCTCAGTCCTGGTTATGTGGCATAGATCAGTCAGGCTCCAATCACGGTTTGCCAAGTTAAGCTGGCTAAAAAAATCGGACTGGCCGAAGGAGTCACGCACAATACTGTGTCATCCAGCAAATTCTTCTGGGGGACCAGAGATTTTCTAGCAGCCCGCAGATATACAGAATACTAAATAGGCTCCTCCAATAAGTTGCCCCTCCTGCTTTGGAAGGGCCATGTGGAACCTATGTTACCCCCAAAATGGATAGAGGGGTTGGGGGTGCCTACCACACTGGAGTGTGCATTAGGTCACTGCAGATTTACAGTCAGGGCTGTAAGAAACACGTTGGGCTTCTACAAGGAAATGTGTTCACAGGTAACACAGGTTACTCTTAGAATAGGTTGGGCCGGCCAAGGACCGCTTTTACCACGAAACTCCATTCGCTTCTCATTTGGCCAGAAGGTGAAAGCAGCAGAAGATCGATTTCCTTCATTAGCATCCTCTGAACCCTCGTGCCAGCGGTGGGCGCGCGGAGGGCTTGGAGTGCGGCCTGTCCAGTGACGCAGATTGGTTCGGACAGGAATGCTCTGGAAAAAGGCGCCCGAGCGCTCCAGGCACGTGGGTAATCACCGACCTCCAGGAGTCAATAACAAGGTGCCGTACTTGTTTCTCGACTCATTTCTTTCCTTGGCCAGCGCAGACGTTTGGCACCCGCTTCTGTTTGATCAGAATTATTATTTGTTGTTTGCTTGTTTGTTTTAAATTATTGGTCTGCGCCTGCTCTTAGGAAACACAGTTGCCTGCGAGGAGAATGTATTACCACAGGGCTTATTAATATTAGGGCACACGTCTAGCTGCTCGGATCTGTAAACTCATTTCATGAAGTAACAAGCTTTGATAAAGCCAATAGGTCGGCCCCTTTTTTTTATTACTGATAGAAAACACAATGTCTCCGGCACATATGCCAGCCTCACCCTTTCACACAAAAAACGGCCAAGCACACAACAAGCCTAAACACATAAACACATGTGAATGTAGTAGTGCTGATAATGGTGTCAGTAGGGATGGTGGTAGTAGTGATGATGACGCCAGTAGCGGTTATGTGTGGTTCTGGTAGTGGTAGTGAGATGACTAGTAGTATGGGTGTTGATAACTATGTTAGTAGTAGTGATGGTGGTGCTGTGGATGATGGCAGCAGTAGTGGTGGTGATAACTGTGGCAATAGTGGTATTGATTATGATGATGGTGGTAGTTATTGGTAGTTGTAGTGGTGATGGTAATGCTGCCAAAGGTGGCGACAGCGGTAGTGACAAGTGTGATCTTAATACTGGAAGAGGCGATGCTGATGGTGGTCTTGTTAATTAGTAGTTCTGGAGGTGACAATGACAGTGGCGGAAATGACTGTTGTAATGGTGACAGTAATGTGGTGATGGTGATAGTCATCGTGGTAATATAATGCTGGTGCTGATGTTTATTGGATTTATTTCACACATTATAGAAATAGAAAATTCATAATTACAGTGCGTTTTTCTGCAAACTCCTTGAGGAAAGCTGGGTGTGTGTTCAAACCTCATGTATATCAGCTCTCTTGAACATTCACAGAAAAGCCTTCACTAATCATTTCACTCATGCTCCTTGAAAGCTATTCACTCTGGGTAGCATGGCCCCTGATTCTCCTGCATACATTTTGCTTCAGTATTTCTGTAGTTTTGGAAACTGGGTTATGTAGAGAGGGGTGAAACTGTGCTTAAGTAGCAGCCACAATTTCTGTCAGAAAAAATCCAATCCAATCTAGAAAAAGGGAGTAAAATGTAATGCAATATTTGAGACAAGAATTACAAAAACCCAATCAGTAGAGCCAGAAATATGCAATTTCAAAGTTTTGAGTAAAAACAGTGCCTTGAAGTACAAAGCGCCAACTGGGGTTATCTGGTCGCGGAGGATCTGGACAAAGTCACAAGTTCAGGCTGACCGCGATGGAGTGCTGACTAGACACAGGGACAAAGTTAGGCCTGTTGAACAAAGTACCTTAAATCCTGGTTGCGGAGATTTGCAAGATCCCTTCCATTAAAGACGCGTCACACAGCAGCCGTTCCGAGGAGCTGCGAAGGGCAGTCCTGCGTTCTCATCGAGGATGGTGTCGAGGAGGGGCTTGCAGTGTGGGGTCCGGTGTTGAGGATGCATCGTGCAGCGGCTCTTCTGAAGAAGATGCGGGCTGCAATGCGAAGTACTGAGTCGTCAATGTTACCGTGGATGAGAGGCTTGCGATGAGAAGACCTGTGTTAAGGATGCGCCTCACAGCAGCAGTTCTGAGGCAGTATTTATAACTGGTGTCACATTAGAAGTAGGTAAAGGTTCTGGAGGTTTCAACATCCTAGAGGTGTTTGGAATTTCTTGTCTACCTGCCCTGGCCCTAGTTTGTCTGCTGCAGTCACGAAAGACTAGTGTCAATACCCTTTGTGAATGTGCTGTGCAGAGCCTTTGTGATGTGCACCCCTAGACAGTTTGGAGCCTTGACAAGGGAAGCACTTTCCAGTACCAGATGTGGGACTAGGACAGCGAGGCTTCCGACATAAAGGTTAGCAGCAAGTATAAATATTGAACCTCCATAGCCACTTCTCCGAAAACCCTGGACCTGTGAAGCTTGCAGAAGTAGGACTGCCCTGCTGCTTGAAAGACTGCTTTGCGGTGTCAGGAGGAATGGACTTGCTTGCATTCATCCCAGACTACCCAGAGAGACTCTAAGGGCCAGTTGGCTTACCTCCTGTGTGAGCTACTGGGACACAACAAGCTTGGGAGGCCTCCCTGCCCGCCCAGTTGGTCTGCTGCAAATGGATCTGCTTGGACCTGCAACTGGCTTGTCTGATCCCTGTTGGCCTATGCCGGAATGAATATTGGTCCACAACAAGTGGAACGGGTATGCTCAGACGTGAGTCCCGTGCTCTCCATGCCCCTGGAATCAAGCTATCCTGGCTGATGACGACTGAAAGCCTGAAACTGGTCCTATGCTTGTTTCCAGTCCAGGGAGGACCCGGCTTGGCAGTTCGGGCTGGACTGTTCCCATAGGGCACAGGGTCAAGACTGATTTGCATATGACTAGGTTCAAACTGGAACGGCATGGTGAGCAAAAAAACAATGGATTTAGGCCCAGATCTCTGTACTGGGGTGAATGTATGACATTGTTCTGCATTCTGTCCATCAACTGTTGTTTTTCCACAACAAGAGCTCCACATGTCCTGGACCCTGGGCTGGTACCAGCATGAACTCCTAAAGAAACGGTAAAAAGGCTGAAGTCTGGACTCCTCACAGATTGGCCTGTTCTCACCAAGACTCTGCCACTCACGACAATAGCTAACGCGAAGTCCAGTGAGAACTGGTCTTCGTGCTGCCTGTAAGGACTGCCAACTCGAAGCTAAGCAATGCCCGTCTGCGACACTTGACTGGCTCTTTGCGCTACACTGACTCACAATGCTCAGTCTCCTGCTCGCATCTTCTTTCACCACAAACTGAACTCTATGCGAAGGACTTAGAAGGTAACATTTGAGCGGGACTAGCCTGGGTCCTGAATCCGACCAACGCTTCATCGCTGTCAACCTGAACTTATGACTCCCCCCCCCCAGGCTATCATTAACAGATGATCATGAGTAGCGCTTTGTGCTTTCAGACACTATTTTCACTAAAGCCTTTAAAATTGAATATCTCCAAATCTGCTGATTGGATTTTAGTCATTCTGGTATCATTTTATTTAATAACATGTACTTAATTTTTCTAGTTTGGTTTGGGATTTTTCTTGTGTTATAGTTTTACTATATGAGTCGTGTGCTACATAAATACTTATACCTGACTACTTTGGTGCCAAGCTACCAGAGGGTTAACCTCAGGTTAATTTAATGACTCTTTGTGGTTCACCTGGGTAAAGGTTGTGGTTGTTGCTTAAGTAGAGTTTCACCACCCTCAACTAATAACCCAATTTCTTACGCTCATGTTCTGTAAAATGATGAGGCACGCCCTAACACTTACAAAGAGGGAAATGACTCCAAAAGCAGAGCATGGCAGGTTTCATTAGCCAGTTGTTACGTCCTGACACCTTAGGCACTGGAACCTACCCATCACCCTGTAGTTAAAGGGTCTGCTACCCACCTCAGTCTTGCACCTGAGAGGACTTACTGACCTCTGTACAAAATATAGCACAGTAAAATGGAGGCCATAAATGCCCTGACTTCCCTACAGGGTATCCTTGACTCTAGGCCGCTCATCCCTTCACCATCATGGGTTCATGTTTGCGTTTGTGAAATGAAGCCAAATTAGCCAGGACGCTTTCGTGTAATCTCAGGTTTCTCAACATCACACTGTGTGCCTAATTATTTGATCTACATGGGGCCATTCATCCAAATCATGTGATTGTCATTCATTCTTCACTAGTCTCACTGCACTAACGCATCCACTGCTAGGTTGTTGCCAAGAAACCCACGTCTTTAATGTGAACTTCACAAATATATATTTTAGGTTATGTGTTGTCTGACTTTGAGCAGTGTAATTTTTAAATTGCAAATTTAGTCAAGTACTTTTGGAGATTATTATTCATTTAGAGGCGGGAAAGCCACTGAAGGCTACGGCCTTGCTCAACTTGAGTACCATCGAGCCCAAACGTAGCAGAGTCATCATTAAGGGCCATAAGTATCAAGCTAATTAGCATTCGCAAAGGCCGAAATTCGCAGAATTTCGGCCTTTGCGAATGCTAATTAGCAAAATGGTATGTATGTAACATGTTTGATGCAAAATAAGGAATCTCACATTTTGCTATTCCTTATTTTGCGATTGCACTTAAGGAATCGCAAAATTTGCGATTCCTTAAATGCAATGTATCAAACAAATATTAATGCAAAAATGCCAATAAGGATTCGCAGATTACCACCAACTTCTAGTTGGTGGTAAGCTGCGAATTCTTCTAAAAATGCAATTTATTTAAATTCCAAAGGTGCCATATGACGCTCATGTATATGCGCCATATGCCCCCAAATGTCATTTTCAGGGGTGCAGCAGGGTGTTCTTGAGACACCCCTGCACCCTTGAAAAAATTCCTAATTTGCGATTAGAAAATTGCTAATCGCAAATTGCCCCTTCATTCCTATGGGCCTCCTGGCCCATACAAATGAATGGGTAATTTGCGATTAGCAATTTGCTAATCGCAAATTAGGAATGGTAAGGAATCGCTATTAAAAGGCGATTTTGTACATACATACCGTTTTGCGAATCCTAAATAGCGATTCCTTAAAAATCGCTATTTAGGAATCGCTAAACGGTATGATGATACATATGGCCCTTAGCTTCTGCCTGCTGCCCACGCTCTGATCACATGTTCCAAGCTCCTCCCCCACCCCTCCTGCAGTAGATCGCGTTCCAGAGTTTTGCTGTGGAGATGGGTGGTCTGGTTAGTGAACAGCTATGACAGATGTTGTAAATAAGTAATATGCAACTTATATGAGTGGGACTTGTGCTAAAAGATGTTTTAAACCGTTCCTCTCCAAGCACTTTCACAGCACTCAGTGCCCGGAGAGGGATGTATGCTAATGACGTTGTAAAACACTTCTTCTCTGAGAATTGTCACATCACACTACAGGATTTTGACAGCCAGCAATTTGAACTATCTCAACCCCACCCAGGAGGAGGATGAAAAATGCTAAAAGTCTGAGAGTGATAGCAGCTATGAGTGTCAGTCTGCCTGCAGCAAAGCTTTGCATTTCATGTGTGTTGATCTCCTAGACTGGAAACGTGTGTAATTGGCATCACTGAGGTGTTGAGCCGCTCCTGAAGTCAGGTGAAGCCAATGATTTCAACATTAAAATAGAGTACCATACCTACCATTAAGTTATTTTTTGTATTTTTTGCAAGAAAGGTTTCTTGCGTGAACTTGATTTATCATGTCATGCTTCTATTTACCACTTTACTGATTAGGTCCTCGAAGAATTCCACACCACGCATTAAACTTTGATCTAAAAGGGGAGAGAGAGAAAAAGAGACAGCCATCTAGCGAATGAATTGCACAATGTGAAACAATGGAACCTTGGGTTTATCCCGACTTCCCTGTTTGAGCAAATTGCATGATCCTGGCCAATTACCTTTTCACTGTCTCCTTTTCTATCAGTCCACACATTTGAAAGCACGTTGAAATACTGAAGTTCAGTGTGTGCACTGTACACAATCCTCTTTGGTTTTCTTTAATAGACTGTAATGTACAGAGATGAAATACTATTGCATTATAAAGAAATGCAATTTTTATTTTTTTTATTTTTGGAGTCATTGGAAAATAACTTGTTGAAACTTTTTACAAGCTAAGTGTTGAAGAGCCTGTCCCTCAAATGAAGACTTTTAAATACCTTTCCTATGCACTAATAAATGGTGTCAGCAAAATGAAATGACATAAATATGTATTTTGTGAACAATGAAGCCTGTCAATTAAGGACATCATTAAACTATGTGTGGTCTCGAATAGAACTTGAGCATATTGTGTGAATATTGTTAAAGACTCGCGTACCACAGCCGCATTCTCAAAATATCTAACAAGCAATTATCTGCAGCAGACAATTTTGCATCCCCAGAGGATCTGTCTGGGGGCCACAAACATACTTCTGAATTTCCAGAAGTAAGTCACGCTTACTCAAGGAAAACGCAACCTGTTGGGTTTCACAAATGTAAAAAATGATATTTCACAAATTACATGGGCTATCAGAGGTCATCAGCAGTTTTACACAATGAATCATTAGCGACTGTACATAGCTGAAACAACCAATGAAACATCTGCCACTTTGTGCCATTTTGTAGTTCTATAACTGTTATGCATATAGCATGTCGGTACACATGACTTAATGCATAACTTGCGTTTTAACCTATGCAAACATTTGTAAAGTGTTCCAAGTACCAAAGGTCTTGTGTTCTTCTCACTATAATGCAAACAGAAATCAACATCTATTTCTGGGTGTGCTTGCGGGTGTGTGTGTATATATGTATATCTCATGAATTGTTGACTCTAGCTTACGGCTTCCTTCAGCTGCCCTACTTCGATTGATCGAGGCATTACTGAGTCTGTTGAGAACACATTTGTTAAAATGAGATGGCTGCAGTATGGATTTTGTCAAAGAGCAGAATCATAAAAAATACATCGCTGGATGCTATGAAAGGCCATCACCCGTCTACCTAAGCAGCCATCCGAGCCTTTCTGTTCACTTGTGGCACTCTTGTCTCTCTTCAGTCAGATCCCGTTGAGAGCGAGAAGGCAATGTTGCGGCTCTTCAAATGGATCTGATTGTTAATAGAGCAGCACTAAAGCCATAGGGTTGCGCAAAATAAACCATTGTTTGAAGGACAGGATATGGTCAATTAATAACTGCACTTCACTGATAGGATTTTGATTTTCTTTCCAGGAACTGGTACGTCTAAAATGGCCCTGCAGGGCTCTTTCAACTGCATGAATGGAACAGCTATCAAACTCGGACAAGTGTGCGACTTCATCAGAGATTGCGCAGACGGCGAGGACGAGGGAGATGTGTGCAGTGAGTAGTTTGTTCGTCACCATCATCAAGGGATACATTTAATAATTTATGGCAAAGGGCAGAGGTGGAGCTGGCATATTTTGTAATTGATAGTACTGGTTCAAATGGAAAGCTCTAATCAGCTCCAAGAATACCAATGAAGCAATTTCTGCTCCCAAAGCATCATGGCAGACTAGAATGTCCAGAAATAATTCGGAGTCATCAAACATCACAGGTGAAAATCCCCTCCTAAAGGGTGAAAATAAAAATCAAGTTTTCACAAGCAACAAGCCATCACATGCAGCCTGGCATGCTATCTCTTAAAAATGGCTTGGATTGTCAGAGAGGACAAACTTTATATGTGTAAGCCTAAAGAGTAATATATTAAAGGAATTATTTTGCACCATTGCATAACAACTCCACTCCCACACTGGCTCCTAATGAGAAGAGTTTTAAATATAGAGATGGGGGATGGTACAACAGTTTGAGGCATGTTTGACAAGGAAGCGATCAAACCCTTTTAAAAGTGCAATATGTATTTAAGAGAAGAAAAAAGAAAGGCTCTGCAGTCTACAGTAAAGACAGTAGTAAAGAATGGGTGTGTGGTGACTGGATCATGGGAAGAAGAGATTACACTCACTTATTCTGTTTGTCAGTGTGGCAAATTCACTTTTGTACATATGCCTCCTCAATCGTTTTTTTTATGGACCTAGATAGCTGACATCTTTGACCTTTGCACTCTGGGGGCTGCTGAATACACCTAGTACATGTTTTCTGTCTCTTAGACCATGGCGAGAAATAGGCTGACCTCAATTATCATACATGGATTTTGGGTAAGTCCACAGTAGAACTACAAAGAAACCGTGTAAGTGGCAGTAATGGTCAGATGCCACATGTTGGCAGCAATGTGGCTTTGCACCACCCACAAGAGAAACAAGCTACAGGAGGGGCACTTAAAAACATGGCACCAGGGCTGCCCAGCAATCATGGACTGCTGGACAAGCTGCAACGTGTGAGGGTTCAGAATACATCCTTTTGAAATGTTTAAAGCCAACCTGTAACATTAAAAAGTAACTTTAAAATATGCCTAGGATCCGACAGCCCCTAGGTACCCAAAGAAACGAGAGATGCTAAGTATGGGAATAGCAGTCTATTCAGTTTAGAGTGCAAGCGCATTAAGATGAAAGACTTTTTTCTATTTTTAAAAACCTGCTTCATGTTTAAAACTCCTAAATGTATAACTTGTTGTGCGACCCTCTTAGACATGTAATCCGCATGACCTTTGGCAAATTTTTTGATAATAAAATACACTTGTAAACTCCTAATGTTTCAGTTCAGATAATAATTCTGAGCTTTTAAAGCACCTGGTTACACTTGCCAGTGTGTCCCCGCGCTATCAAGGACTGAGCAGCAGCCTGGACAGATGGAGCGAGACTAGTCCTGTGCCGGTAAGTTAAGGCTTCGGAAACAAGAGAGTTTTCAGCTCCTTCCGGAACAGCATCTCCGAGGGTTGCAAACCGGAGCTTGTATGGGAGGGAGTTCCATCTCCGTGAGGCTAAGAAACGGAAGGAGCGCCCTCCCATTCTTGCCTTATTGATTCTAGGGACCGAAAACAAGCCAACGCCCATCGAGCGCAAGAGTCGAGTGGGCTTGTAAGGAAAAAGCAGATTACGCAGGAAGCCCGGGCCCTTGCCTTGGCCGATCCTGTGACTGACACAAAGTGCTTTGAACTCTATGCGTTCCCTAATAGGGAGCCAGTGCAGTGTCTCCAAGGCTCTTTTTGAGGAGGCTCTCCTGGGAAGCTGAAACACCAGTCGAGCAGCTGCGTTCTGGATATGCTGCAGTCTTAAAATGCAGCTAGCATTAGCTCCCAGGTAGAGGACATTCCTGTAGTCCAGCCTAGAAGTAACCAAGGCATGGACCAGGGCTCTTCTGGCGGACGCTGGGAGTAGGTCAAGTGTCCTTCTTAGACTGCGGAGAATTCCAAAACACGTCCCTGCAACACGCCGAGTGTGATAATCATAGGACATTTTGGAATCTATCCACATGCCCAAGTTGGTCCTTGGGGACAGGTAATGGGCCCAAAGCCTGAGGCCACCAGGCAGAGGTCCACACCGAGGGGGATTTGCCAACAATAAGCACCTCGGTTTTGTCCCCGTTCAGTCTTAGACAATTTTTGGTATTCAGAATGATGTTTCTATTACATTTAAAGAAGTCGGTTATCCCTGCCTCGGTCCAGTCAAAATCTAAAGTAGGTCTACCAGGTTCTTAGCTCTTGTCGTTGAAGAACTACCCAGTAAAATGGGTGAATGACTGTCAATAAAACATTTCTGAAGAACAAAAAGTCTTGATTCCTAAGAATAAGACAAGACAAGGAAAATTACAGGACATCACACTCATGTGAAGCATCAGTCCACATCGGTGGAATATTAGGGGAAGAGAGGGAAATGGAGACAAACTGATACACATTAAGGACAGGTTGCAGCTTTTAGAAGTGTCATGTTCATGTCAAAGGAACGGCACAGTGTGAGGCAGCCTTCATATGTTATGTTATGTTGGACATTTTCTTAAAGCGCACAGCTGCCCCAGCGAAGGGGCGTCCCGGCGCTATCAGATTTACATACACCAAAGAGAAAGAAAAAAAAAACATCCGGCACAGCGCTGACAAACCCAAACCTATAGTCTATACTGATGCAAACAGGAAGGTTTTAATAGCTTTTCGAAATGCAAGCAAGTTCTCCATACCGCGGATAGATAACGGTAGAGAATTCCATAGCTTGGCAGCCAGATGGTGAAATGAACGCCCTCCAGCCCTGCTACGTTTGAACGGCGGGACAGTCACCAGTTGCTGACCCAAGTAGCGCAACTGACGGTGAGGGACATACGGGATCAAAAAGTCACACAGAAGCGCTGGGCTACTCGTCTTTAAGATCCTGAAAGATAGGCAGAGGGCTTTAAACTGGATCCGTTTATAAATCGGAAGCCAGTGCAGCCCTGAAGACCTACCAAGATCCTGTCTGCCGAATTTTGAACTCGTTGTAGTTGCCGAATCTCTGCTTTATTAGCCCCCAAAAGCAGAGAGCTGGCATAATCTAAGCCATCTAACCCATATCTGGGCTTTCCGAAGCAACACCAGCCCCTCATTCCGCGGGGGTACCATGGGAAAGGGTCACAACATATTTATGCACGGATGTTCAAGGTATGATTATGACTCAGCATCCTCTGGCAGACAAACTGAAGTTATGCTTATCTCCCAACTTCTTCTGGCAACTAAATTCTTAATTGCATATATAACGGTGAAATAGCGTAGAAACTGAATTGATGTGGAGAAGTAACATTTTAAATATACCCACCTATTTTACAAGAGGATGAACGGTGAAGACAGACAAGATTTTTATAATTGTCATCTGTACTTTATCACACGTTAGATATTGTGGGCTGTGGGTGATGTATAAAAAAAATGTGGGCAGTCCTAAAAGTAAGGTATTGTCAAATTAGAGCTCTAGAAGAACTGCCTTCCTGTGAACAGTACCTTGCAGTAGAGGAAATGAACGTGAGATTAGAGTTTCCGTGACGTGAGCAGGTGAAGGATGGTGTTGCATTGACTGAGCTGTGTTGAGGTGGCAAAACTTGCAAGATCAGCAAGGTGGGCCAGGCTGTAGATTTCTTTGGTAGCCACAAAAAGAGAGTTCTCCTGCGCACATGACAGCCAACCAACTTTTAGTTTGTATGAGAAAGTCGGTGGTTTTGTGAGACGCAAGTGGGGTAAAGGGTTTTAATTTGAAAACACTTATACCTTTGTCATGAGAGATGACCAAGCTGTCACCAGCTAGCTTGTGACAAGTTGGTTTATAAATATTTTTGCAGAGTGTACTTTTTTGTGTGGCTCTGGCTATGTTGACATTATAGGAGTCCATCTTCAGTTGGGAATCAAAAGGCACTTCTGGGTCTCTGGCTGTGACAGGGCCAGTATGAATGTCAAGGGAAAGAAGATGAGTATGGTCGGGAGAGGAAGGCTGGTGGAGGCAAGGACGAAAAGGATTTCAGTTTTAGAGGCATTGAGCAGGACCGACTGTTGATATCTATTTAAAGACTGACGTTTTTTAGTTGAAGAATGTGAGAAAGGTAGGAAAAACAAGTAAGAGGTACTGCATAAAGATCTAGCTAGGAAGTCTGAAGAGATTATTGTAGGAGGCTGGAGAGTGGCTGTGGACTGATCAGAGAGACATGGGAGATAAACCACATAGGAGTTCCCTGCAATACCAAGAGGCAACATTTTGAGCCATATTGATTGGTCAATAGTGTTGAATTTTAAAGAGTCCAGAACATTTCCAGTATATTGCCTCTTTCTGTTAGATTTATGACACAGTATCCTCCATGCTGTGCACTACCCTGAGCAGGTACATAGCCTGCGCCTCTAAGGTGCTTTAAACCTGTAACAAATTCATAATAACACTAATCCCAATAATATAATGTATATAATTATTAAAGTAGTATTAATGAGTATGACAATAATAATAATAATAATAATAAATGTCCACAAAGTTGGTGAACCAATGTGCTTGGACATGTAGGTGACCAACTTTGCACACATCTGGCATTCACCTAAGTGTGGCTCTAAAAAAAGGAAACTAATTCAGGATGCCAATCAGTTTTACCCACTGACAGCATTGACTAATTCCACAAGTTCTGGAGAGCCAAAACAATAATAACTCTAAACCGGTGTTTCAGATGCTCTTGACTGTGTTAGGTGTAGTATAGTACCATGGTCAAACATAAACTAATGTGTAATTGTAAACAAAAAATAATATTTCACTTACAACCCCTGATGAGACACTGAATAATTTTTTCGACAAGTATAATGCTACTCTGGAATGGTGTGGAAATGTCGAAGTAGTAAGGGTTTTTTGTAAGTGGTGGTGTGTGCTTGTTAGTTGGGTGGCATGTGGAGGTGGTGTCACAAGGACTGCGCCTCCAGCAATCAAATCAATCAATCAAAGGTTTATTAAGCGCAACTACTCACCCGGGAGGGTCTCAAGGCGCAAGGAGGGGGCACGTACGTAGGTCCTTGGCACTCACGGTAAGTCGAGAGGCCAAGCAGGCCCTGAGGACTTCCAGGGCCCACCAGGGTTCGTGCAGTAGCCTGAAGCTCATGGTGATAAGTCGAAGAGGCAGGTCTTGAGGCCCGTCAGGAACTTGGAGAGAGATGGTGTCTGGCGGACGTAGAGAGGGAAGGCAACGAGGAAGGAGAAGGAATGGTCTCCTGTTCTGGTTTTCTTGATGCACGGCACCGTTGAGAGGGAGAACTGGGCTGAGCGGAGGGATCTTTGGGGTGCGTGGAACAAGGCGGTGGTTCATGTAGGCCGGGCTGGTGTTGTGGAGGGCTTTGTGAGCGTGGGTGAGGAGCTTCAATGTGATTCTCTTCTCGACGGGAAGCCAGTGTAGTGCCCGCAGCTGTTGGGTGATATGGCAGTAGCGCAGTAGGTTAAGGACTAGTCTGGCAGAGGCATTCTGAATGTTCTGGAGTTTGCGGGTGAGGTTCCTGTAGATTCCGGCGCAGAGCGCTTCGCCGTAGTCCAGTCTGCTGCTGATGAGGATGTGGGTGACGGCTTTCCTGTGTTCGAGGGGAATCAAGTTGTAAGTCTTTCGTAGAAGACGGAGGGTGTGGAAACAGTTTGAGGTGACGGCATTGATCTGGCGGTCCATTTTGAGTTCGGAGTCCAGGATGATTCCAAGGTTGCATGTGTGGTCCGTGGGTGGGGGTGGGTTTCTGAGGGCAGGGGCCACCAGGAGTTGTTCCAGGCTTTGGGATGTGGTCCTATGATGAGTAATTAGGTTTTGTCTGTGTTCAGTTGTAGGCAGCTGTTTTTCATCCATCTGGTGACCGCTTCCATTCCTTTTTGAAAGTTGTGTTTCGCAATGTTGGGTTCGTTGGTTAGGGAGAGGACGAGTTGAGTGTCGTCTGCGTACGATACGATGTTGGGTCCATGTGATCTGACGATGGATGTGAGTGGAGCCAGCACACTGCTTGCTAACTTTTTTAGACTCCTTCCTAGAACTTTTTTCTGTGGGGCAGTCCCAACGAAGCTTGTGCAGAGAGTCTGCAGTTTATAGGGGTATATTCAATAGTATATTTAATATTTGGCTAATTTTAATATCTGGGTGATATCTGTCAGAATACTTACTGTAAGTATTTGACTGAAGCGGGGTTCTTAATAAATAAAGCTCAAAAATAGATGAACAGACTTTCTAAACGAAATAAAAACAACTTAGTATTTATATGCATATTTTACTACCCCTATTTCCATGATCACATAAAAGCTGGAAGAGATTACCAGAAAACAATTTGATTTACATTTTCCTAAATTAACATTTCTGAGCATCTGTGTTTCCTTAGGGACATAAATCATGGTTTATTTTTCTAGCACAGAAGATTTCGGGAATATCTTTGTCTTTCCATATTATACTCGGACAGAACCACTTACACTTTTGTCCTCTTCCAACAAACATATGCAAAGGGCTTTCTTCTCCAGTCCATTCCAGACACATCTCCATCACACTGGTACTGAATGGATTTTACATCATCAGTATTCATGCTAATTAAAAAAATGAAAAACAATGTGATAATTATAAGGAGAATTACTTTTCCAACACCTAAGCGGTCCATAAATTCTCTAAAAACATTTGTATGTTTACATAGTTCATATTTCAATACGTTTATTAGTATGTATATTTAATGTAATGTATATATGTCTGTTTATGAAATAATGTGTTTCCTTATAAGGTTGATAAAAGCATAGTACGTCAAATAGATAACACCCAACCACGTGATACTCTGCATGTCAACCTCGGAAAGGTAAAAGTTAGAGCTCTACTCACTAAGGATAATGCTTTTGAACAGAAGGTATACAAAGTTCTCTACATGAATCTTCAATCTGTCTTCAGCACAAAGAATACCTACTACACATTCTACAACATTTATGTTAAGTGAATTGAGCAGACATCATTAACATTACTTTCATTATTTTCTTAATCTGATGCTAGGACGCGTCATATTTTACAGATATTTTGCAGTCTGAATATTTAGTTTAGTTTTACATTAATTTAGGGCCAGATGTAGGTAATCCCAGATTACCGATTCTTAAATACCGAATCATACCGATTCGGTATTTAAGAACTGGCAATCGGGATGTGGGTAATTTTATCGATTTAATTACCGAATCGGTATGATTCGGTAATTACCGAATCGGTATGATTCGGTAATTACCGAATCGGTATTTACCGATTCGGTAATTGATATTAATTCCTATGGGCCTAGAGGCCCATAGGAATGAATGTCAATTACCAGGAATGAATGTCAATTACCGAATCGGTAAATACCGATTCGGTAATTGGGAAAAACATTGAAGGGTGGCAGGGTGTCACTTTGACACCCTGTTGCACCCCTCAATTGTGCATGGGTGCACATGTTGCAGACATGCAACATGGCATTGTTTAAAAAGCAAAAGAAATGCTTTTTAAAGGGTTTTCATAATTTACCAACTTCTAGTTGGTGGTAAATTAAGAATTCTTAAACCCCTGTAGCACTGATTACAGTGCTACCTACATGTCAAAATACAGATTTGATAATTATACCGATTCGGTAAAATTACCGAATCTGTATGTTAACATGCCCCTACATCCCAAACTCCAAATACCGGTCGGTAACGGCCGAAATCGGCCGTTACCGACCGGTATTTGCCTTCCTACATCTGGCCCTTAATTTCTACAAGCTTTAGGCCACTTAAAAACACCTCTGAAAGGCATTGCTCTTTTCAGTCACCTTCTTGGACTCATTTCTCTTTCTAGAAATGGTTTTCAATCGTGCCCCTTTAATCACGTTTTGTGGGGGGAACTGAAGCCCCTCTCTTGCGCCTTAGAAATGTGCATTCGTCAGTTTTCTATTGCATGATGATGAAACCACTTCCCGCCAAAGCTTATGACTTCCTTAACTTTGCCTCTGGAGTTCACAGAACAGGCTGCATCAGCAGACTCTTAGCTTCAAACGTATGCGGATTGCGGCCTGATATCCCAAATCTACCCTATGCCGAAGCACAATACACGCTTTCAATTTACCGACTACGGCGACCCATTTGTGACCAAATTACACAGGTGCAGCATATGACATACTTGAAGCAATGGAGGAGCGCCCCTAATGAGCCCACCACAGTCATCCCCCCAGCCCCTGTTCACGCTCTTCGACAAGATATTAAACTCGGTGCCGTTTTCTGCCAGTCTCGGACACATTAAGCGCGCGTAGGCACAAGCCACAGAGGAGCCATCCGAGTGAATGGTGCCCTGCAGTCTCCTCCGTGCAGTCACTTCCCGCCTCCTGCTGGCGCGCGGGGGTCATTGCTCTGCTGTGTTTACCTCATGAAACCCTCCGCGTAGCTCTGCAGAACGATTCTTCGTACAGGCTGCGTGATGAGTCACCGCTGCCACCAGGCGTTAGCCGGCCCAATGGGATCGTGACTAAGAAACCTGCGTCCGCGAGCCGGGGTAATAACGTTCGGGCGCGTGGCTCAGCGGGACTTAATATATCCACGCGCTGAGAGCGCGCCACCGACGCAGCACCGAGGGCCTGCTGTCACATAAACTAACGGATGTGCTACGTCTTGTGTTCAAAGGAACGCCGCATGGTGCTGCCGTGTAATATGAAGGAAAGATAAAGGGCACTGCTTTGTGGATGAGTAGCATGCCCACCTAGTCAGCCAAAGATGCTCTGCCTTTGCTACATGTGTACAGTTTATCACTAGGTGTAACTGTGGTGCCTGGCTGCTTGGTTAGTTATTTTTGTTTAAAGTCAGTGCAGTGGTCAGTAATGTTTCTAAGGAGCCCACCACCACTGGCTCTGCGTAGCCGAATACCAAAGCTGCTTAGTCTTGTTTCTACCACATGCCTCATTTTTACACCACCCTATAATTCATATATCTTTATCACACCCTTGCAGGTTCTATTTCATCTATCCTTTCTCCATTTAACATTGATTTCCTATTTTCCTTTTAATCTCTCTCTCGCTCTCTCTCTCTCTCTCTCTCTCTCCCTCTCTCTCTGGGTCAATGTCTGATGATAAAACGTAAGTCTCTGTCGCCAAAAATGAGTGGTGGTGCACACCATCTGCTTCCGGTACAAATTATGTACTGTCTTTATAACAGACAACTTTTTTGAAGAGCTTATTTTCTACAACTTAGAAAACTAATTAATTTCCAAGTAGTTATAGTGGGTTAAACCTGCCTTTGCCTCTGCCTTTAGGCATGACCTGATAGAACAGAAGACCGATAGGTTCAAGAACTGCCATGTTTTTCAGTAAGGGATTCTAAGTGACATCGTAAAAATATAAACAAGAAGCTTCAGGTACCTGGATGTCATTTATGTGCAAGGATCTATATAAACCATTCATTGACCCGTTCCTCTCTGCAGGTTCACCCCCAAACTTTTATGCCTTTTTCCCTCCACTTTTTGCTGAATTCTTTTTTGTTGGCCTTACGACTCTGTGCACTTTACAACTGCTAACCGGAACTAAAGTGCTTGTGCTCTCTCCCCTAACCATTGTTAAACTGGTTTATACTTTACTAGCATATTTAATTTACTTATAAGTCCCTCGTAGAGTTGTATATCATATACCCAAGGCCTATAACGTAACTGAAGATGCTGGGCCTGCAACACTTAGTATCACCCACTTAAGTAGCATCTTAAACCGCCCTTGGCCTCCAATTGTGGCCAGAATGCTGTTTTTAACTGCCAAATCGACTTGGCAATATGACCCCTTTGCCAAGCCGTAACCCCTCCGGTGCTCATGACTAATGGTTCTATCATGAGCACCAGTTCTCCTATGCTCGTGATGGAACCATTCCATCACGTGCACAGGCGCACCAAATCAGCAGAGGGATTTCTTTTTTTTTTTTGGGGCCTTGGGGGGTGGGGAAGAATTTCCCCAATCTCCCAAGCCTTTTTTTTCAATGCAATGATAATGGCACGCTGTCGTCATGACATTGAAAATGAAACTGAAACTAAGGGGCCCATTAGGATGTAGGCCGCCCTACATCCTAGCCCGCCCGCCATCCATTTCCCCCCGCCACATTAGTATGGCGGGGGGCACCGTGGCGGACCGGAAGGATGTTGTGGGGTGGGGGTGGCACATGGGGTGGCTATGGTACCCCCCAGCAGTTCCATGCACAAAATGACTGGCACCGAGGTGAATCAGTATCTGTAACACATGAGAAAAAAACAATGACTCTAACTGCTTCCTCAACATTTATAAGAGAGGAAATCAAAAAACCTTTTGGAATGAACAATGAGACTCCTTACCACAACTCTTACATGCTCAAGTTGTAGGGAAACCTACCAAACCCACCCATTTCTGAAAACTAGACACCTGGGGGGGTCCAGGGAGATGTGATTTGCATGGATCCCCACAGTTTTCCTACCCAGAATCCCCTGCAAACCTCAAATTTAGCAGAAAAAACCTGATTTTTCTCACATTTCTGTGTGGGATCACTGGGCTAACACAAATTATGTACCACCCTGCCTTCCCCCAGGTCTCCCAATAAAAATAGTACCTCACTTGTGTGGGTGGGCCAAGCACCTGCAACAGGCAAGGACCTAGAACGTATTGTGGCGACATCAAAATGATCTATCACAAAACGGCCTGGTTTTGCAAGGGGGGCACATGCGTTTTTTGGTCCTGGGCTCAGCGGCCATCTAGGGAAACCTACCAAACCCAGCTTTGTGTTCCTTGGGTTCTTCGTGAACCTACAAGTCCTATATATCCCCCCAACCAGAAGGGTGCAGCAAATGTAAAAGTATATTGCTTTAAATCTGTCATACTTAGAATAAGTTACAGGTGAAAACATTGGCACAAATGCCTGTTTTTTTTAACTCAAATTTCAATATTTTTGATTTTCCACTGTTAGTTCCTATAAAATAAAAAACATGAAGAATCTACACAAATGACCCCTCGCTGAATTCAGAATGTTGTTTACTTTTCGTAAACGTATAGCTTTCCGGGATCCATTATTGCGTTCATACCAATTTCTACCACTAACTGGAAGGAGGTTGAAAACAAACAAATAGCAAAAATAGACCATGTCCCAGTAAAATGCCAAAACTGTGGAGAACATTTTGGTTTTCTGACAAAAGTCTGCCTGTCCTTGAAAACTGAGAAGACGGTGATTTTAGCACCACAAACCCCTCATTGATACCATTTGCAGGGAAAAAACAGACACTTTCTTCTGCAGCAATTATTTTTCCATATATAAAAAAAAGATGTAGCTGTATTTTGGCTAATTCTTGATTCTCTCCAGGGGATTCCACAAAGCCCAAGTACCTTTAGAATCCTCAGGGTGCTAGGAAAAAAGGATGCAAATTTCACGTAGATACCTTATGTGGACAAACAATTACTGGAACCTGAGCGCGAACTACCCCAAATAGCCATAAAAAGGCTTAGCATAAGGCCTAGCAGTGAAGAGGTTAAACTCATCTTTTATTGCCTAAAAGGGAAGAGGTGTGGCGCCGCGGCCAGGGCGACTGACGCTGGAATCTGGGGACCATGGTTCGATCCCCGGCTCCGGCGGCAGGTTAGCCCAGCACCATGTGACTCTGGGCAATAGCTCGCTTAATCTTCCCGACGGCCCCCAGCGCCTAGAGACCCTTACGGGTGATTGTGCGCTTTACAAATGTGGACTTTATTTTACTTTTTTAAAAGTCACCTCTAAGGTAGACCTTCGGATGTCCATAACACAGGGTGCATTGTAATGAAAAGGTTGGACATGTACTTTTAAATTTTGCATGTTCTGGTAGTGAAAAACTCTTAAATTCATTTTTCACTACTGTGAGGCCTACCTGTCCCTTAGGGTAAAATTGGGTTGCCTTATTATATTTAATAAGTGCTAACGTTTGATTGGGATCAAGTATCTATGAAATTGCAATACAAAATCCTTTTTAATGGTAAAATCAAATAATTAGTTACAATTTTGAAAATGCCACTTTCGGAAAGTTGGCATTTTGCTGCCCTTAGCTCTTTTGTGCCTGCAGCCTGTCTTGGGTCACATGGCTGGTTGTAACTGAAAGTTAGACTTTATGAATTCCTTCTAGATCGTCACACAATAGAGGGATTAAGTGTGCATGAATGGCTCATCTTCTGGCTGGATGGGGGATTGGAGCTGAGCACCGCCCCACTTGCAACTGAATAGACCATGCTCTGCCTTCACACAAGGGACCTATCACCTCCACATTGCCACTGCAGCCAGCTTTGGAGCAGGGGTGTCAGAAAATGTCATCCACTTTAAAGAACCTTTGTAGAAGCTTTTCCCACATTGCAGAGGCAAGGCACCAGGCTTTTTAAAACAGGACCCTGAGACCCCTCTTCAATTCTCTCCTGGACCTGTGGAAGGACTCTCAGAGGACTGCCTGCTGCTGTGCACTCTACAAGACTGTTTTTTGTTGCCTGAAAGAACTGCCTTGCTTCCTGGAACCTACCTTGAAACCTCAGAGACCAGCCATTCTGTTGAGCCTGCATCTTCACCTTATCCCATGACTAACAGAGTGACTCTATAGTTAGTTTGCTAGCCTTCTGTTCGGTGCCACAATACCACAAATGGCTTCCACCATCTTAAACCCCCAAATGGACCCAGCCTGAGTGAGTCCTGAACCCCCAAGTGGTGTCCGACCAGTCCCGGACCCTTGGTTGTGGTGCTAAAGATTCCCAAATGACTAGAATCTAAAACTGAGGTCGTGGACATTTTTGGGCCAAAAACTGCACTGAGAACGAGAACCAACCTGCTCGTCTAGCCACCCAAGGTCCACCGCCGGTCGGATTGACTTCACGACTTCTTGCTCTACATTCTTCTCTACACCAGCAAATCCTGTTCAGAAGTCCTTTGCCAAAAGGATATCCGAGACCCTGTAACTGTCTTTGGCAACAGTCTACTGCCTTGTCCCGTTTTACATTTTTGATTCCCAAAAAGAGACTAAGTCAGAATGTCTAAACCTTCACCACAGCTACGACCCAAGGCTCCCCTACAACGGTGCTACCTCCTCAGTAACCGCCCGGAGCCTTGCCCCGCTAAACTTTATCTACTCAGAGCGTGATCCATCGTTGTCCGCCATATTTTTTTACTTTAACCCAGTCTTGCGCAAACAGATCTCAGCGGTAGGCGCTTTGATCATTTAGGCACTAGTTTTCACTAAAAACCTTTAAAAAATGCATAACTCTGGTTCTACTGATTGGATTTTTGTCATTTTGGTGTGAAATAATTTATTAAAATGTGCTCTATGTTTCTAAATTGGTGTGGGATTTTTGTGTGTGGTGATTTCACTTTATTACCTTTTTTTGTAATGCATAAATACTTTACATTGCCTAGAAGTTAAGCCCGACTGCTTTTGGTGCCAAGCTACCCATTTCTGCAGTCTTATTTTCTGCCTCGTGTGCCATGCTCTACAAAAGTCAATATTATTGGAATGTATATTATTACTGATCTAATGTAGGTGAATACATATTTATAAAATGATTTTTCATTCTATTGTCACATTCTTCAACCTGGCAAAAAGTATTGTAATTATAAAGATTATTCATAGGTTACCTTATACATATGTGTTTCTTCAAACATAATAACATTGACCTTTATAATAAAAACATTTTTATTCACATGCTTTTACACTGTTATTGCCAGTATGGTTGATCCACAAACATATCTGCAAAAATTGTTTCCCCAAATGGCCATTACCGACTTGGACCATTTCCTTTTTTTAAGTTCCCTGCCAAGTTCTAGGCATCAAATGTTGTGGTGATATTGGTGCTTTGATTTTCTTTTCAGCAGCACTCAGCGCCATCAAACTCATTGTTGACTTGGCCCTCTCTGCAGTTTCACTCCCAAACTTTGTGCCTTTACTTCTTCTGTTTTCTAAAGCCATTTTTGTCGGCTTTTAGGATTCTGCGCATGTTACAACTGCAAACTATTTCTAAGGTCCTTGTGATCTCTACTAAACATGCTGAAATGAGCTAAAACCCAATTGGCCAATTTAATTTACTTATAATTCCCTAGTAAAGTTGTACCACATGTACCAAGGACCCTCAAATTAAATGCTACTAGTGGGCTTGCAGCACTCATTGGCCACCAAATTAAGTAGTCTTTTTAAACATGTCCTGGGCCTGCCATTGCAGCCTGTGTGTGCAATTTTAAACTGCTATACCGACCTGGCAAAACTTGTCTTTTGCCAGGCCTATACCTTCCCTTTTAATACATATAGGTCTCCCCTTGGGTAGGCCAGAAACATCCCATACAGCAAGATGCATTATATTTAAAAAAACACTGGGCATGTCCTTTTAAGTTTTAATGTCCTGGTAGTGAAAAACTCCTAAATTATTTTTTCACGCCTGCATCCCCCATAAGATAATATTGGGTTACCTTATTACAGTGTTAACGTTTGTGCTGGAGCAGGTAGGAATGTCATGTATGGTGTCCGAGGCATTGTAATTTAAAACCCTCTTTAATGGTATAGTCAGTTTCTAAGTCACAATTCTGAAAATGCCATTTTTAGAAAGTTGGCATTTTCTTTTCATGACCATTAGGTTTCTAACGCAAACAAAAAGATCCCGAGGTCCTGTTGCTGGATGGTAATTCCTAGATTATTTTAAATTGTTTTGGAGGAACTTTTTGCTTGAGCTTCTGGACCCTTCCAACCTCGAGTTTAGCCAATGGAAGTACAGGTTTCAGTATATGTTCCTCTCTAACAGAGCAATCTTTTATTAGCAGAGGGATACATCCTTTTTCATAATGCAACACAATAATCCAAAATGGTTTGGCAGAAATGGATTCTTTTATTTACATACTTTGGTTTATAGATCCATTTTACTCTTTTTGAATTTTCGCGTTGACAGATTTTATAGAATTGAACAGCCGTCACGTGTTTCGCCCTATGTGACAAGTAAAGCCAGGGCTTTCTCAAGGCTAATCATAATGTATAGAGCAGTCATATATTTTGGCAGAGGTTGCTTATATACCAGATTGCTTTAAGATAATATAAAAGTCCAAAATCTTGGGGCTGGCAAGATTTTGAACTTTTATATTATCTTCAAGGTCTTTCAAACCAGGCAAAGAATGATAGAAGCTTGACGAAGAGACAGCTTTGATCTGGCTGTTCATCATAAGCGGGGAGTCAATAATGATGCTGAGGTTTAATGCATGGTCCGTGGGTGTCGGGGGGTTTCTAGCGTAGTGGGCCACCAGGAATCTTCCTAAGCTGAGGTGTTGGGCCCCAGGATGAGGAATTCAGTCTTGTACGAGTTGAAAAGAGAAGCCCTCTGTTATGTCTTTACGATTTATAGTGTATTGACAGATAATTCTAGTGTGTCAATCAAAGGCCCTCCCTTCCTGAAATGAAGCAAACAGTTGAACCTTTTTTTCCTTCAATAATTTGAAAACCACCACAAATATAGAAGGCGGAGGCTTTGCACAAGAAATGGCCCTGGAGGTGGAGATGGCATCTTCATTAGTTGCTTTTCCCCTGATGCTTACTTATTAGGATTGAGGAAACTTGGGAATTCTGGCTCTCCAGAGGTCGTTTAAGATATGAGGGTTTTGACCATCTTGCTTCAGTGATTGCACATGTTTCATGCCAGTTAATAAACGCCTTGCTCCAACATGGGTTACCTTCCTCTGATTTATAAGGATGCAAATATCCTACCAAAGATAAAAAAAACCTAGACTAGATCCATCAGACTTCGAAAGTGTTTGCCCTTTTTCATTTTTACCTTGCAGCATGGACATATTAAAACAATATGTAGTTAAGATTTTCTTTAAACATATAGAGAATCACAACTGGTTGTTTTTTGCCTGGCCACAGCACTGAATTGGTCATAGTTTCTATTTTGGATGAGCTTAGAATGGACCTAGAACTGGGGCATACCACAGCACTGACCGTGTTAGACCTCTCAGCAACCTTCGATACAGTGGCTCTTACCAACCTACTCGACCATGTCAAGATGGTTGGGATAGGGGTCTCAGTTTTGCAATGGCTAGGTTTCTTTTTGACCAACCGTTACAAAGCTGTTCGGTTAGTGCCCTTCATTTCCAAATAAGTGAGCATCCCTCATGTGGTGCCCCAGGGCTCTTCACCATCAATCCATCTTGTTAACATTTATAGGAGACCACTTATGCAGGCCCTTATGGAATGCAGTGTCAAAGCCTCCGCGTATGCAGATGATACCCAGATCCTGCTAAGGTTTGTGCAATAACACAGATTGTTCCTCTGTGTTCAAACAGAATCTCCAGTCCTAGTCAACAACTGGGTAAACCTGTAGATAGGAAAGCTTTGGCTTGAGCAACTAGTTACTCCACTCATATCCCCTTTGCTGGTCAGAAGCCTGGGGGTAAAGATTAGAGTGCATTTGTCAATGGCGAATCAGTTTCAGCAACAGTCTCAGCATGTTGTCATAATTTGCGTATTATGCAAATCCATATTTCAATACCAAAAATTAGCATCTCATATCCAGAGCCTTGATTAGCTCTGTATTCATTATGCAAGCACCATGTACCTGGTTATGTCATTGGTATTGATTTAAAAGGTTGCAGCTGGTGCAGAACTTAGTGGCTTGCTTTGTGACAGGCGTTTTAAGATCAGGCCGCATGCGTTCCAGTCTGTCTCAGTTACACTGGCTACTGAAAAATGCAGACGATAGGCAGTTCACTTACTATAACCAATGCATGGACAATTCAACACCTTCCTATTAAGTCACTCAGGTTGACAGAAGACCACTTTGCTCTGTGCACAGTTGAGGGTTATCTTTCAGGCCCGTCAGTCTTCTTACAGTTGCCTGATCAGCACTCCTTGTGTAAATCACCAGTTGTGATGCAATTTCTGTAACGTCTACAACATGTTTCCTTCTTCTCCATTTGTGATGCTCCTTTGGAACCTCAAGCTTGTCCTTACTTATTCAATGTGTACGCCATTAAAGCCACTCCACAGCTGTCCTGTGCAGCTTCTCACCATTAAAACGGTGTTCCTGATCGCATTCACCTCTGCACAGGGTGTGAGTGAGCTTCAGGCTCTGTTTGTTCATCCACCATCACCTTCCCCAATAAGCTGGTTCTGCAAACTAGAGCCTCCTTTCTTCTGGAAGTTGTCACTCCATTTCACATTGGTCAACCCAGCACCCTGCTGGCCTTCTATGCTCCGCCTCTTCCCTCTAAGGAGGAGGAGAGACTCCCTTGCTTGGACCCGAAAAGAGTTTTTCTGTTTACACATCGATCGTACTAAGACCACAGGGTGGATGATCAGCTCTTTGTGGGCTTCGCCCTGCATTACGATCTGCAATGCATTGGTGAAGAAGCAGCCTCTGGAAGGCTTTCACACCCACTCCACCAAGGCCAAAGCTGCTACCACTGCATTCGCTCGAGGAGTCTCTGTTCTAGACATCTGCCAGGCAGCTATGTATGCATCCCTCCATGCATAAGTGAAGCACTTGTCTGGACAGTCAGGTTCACCTAGAGGGACGTTTTGCCCACTCTGTCCTGCAGGACTTTCTGGTTTACAGACCCACCTCTAAATAGGTGCTGCTTTGCTATCTATTCAAAAGGTGAGAAATCTACGGTTTGAAGCCTCCATGATAAGAGCAAGTTACTTATCTTTGGTTATACTCTCTCTGGTACAAACTCTATCTAGTCACAGATTCTCCCATCCTCCCTATCCTGTGATGAGATCTCTCTTAAGTGGTAGAGTCCAAAGTCTAGGAATCTGGTGTATTAATTTGCTTTTGGGCCTTTGCTTCTCGTTAGAACAGTCTCACAAGCAACCAACATCAGCGCACTGGAATGATGCCTATATAGGCCCTGCACATCACTTCTGGAGCGGCTGCATGGTGCTGTCTTTCTGCGCGCAGGGGTACTCCAAAGGAAGTTAACGAATCCAGACCTGGGGGTGTTCAAGGGGTGAGGAATCTGCGGATAGATATTCTCTACCAGAGAGAGTGTGACAGAAATTAAGTAACTTTTTCACCGTTAACATGTTCTACTAACAATCAGTAAATCAGGTCTACTGGCTTTGTCATACTATTTAAAAGTAAATAGATCAAACCTATGTGATCTTGCGTAACCTTTTCTGATGAACCGATAAGGCCCATAGCCTTTACTATTGGCTTGACACCATTATTAGCAAAGGCCTATTCAAGTGCACATAGACTGGCAACCATTATGCATACAGTTATAAATGTACAAATATGCAGACAAATGGAGTTTGCAATATACAATCCCTCTCAATAGTGCCTAACAAGAATCATCACAATGGAACCCTCCAGGCTTTTTCAGAGTGGGTGGCCAACACCCAAACCCTTAATTACGACAGTACTTTGTGAGATTTCCTGTCAGTATCTTGTAACTAGCTGTTAAGGGCCTACTTGCTGTACCAAATACTTTGCACACGAAATAAGCTAGGCTTTCTGCCTTTGGTATACCTTTTCATAATAAGCAGATCAGATGTATTAGACCTAACATAACTTTTCCCTGTGTACCAAACAAGCCTATAGTTTATCACTGTAACCGACAAAGGACAACTCTTTTGAGCCTATGTTTTCCCCAAAATCAACAATGAAGTAAACACTCTTAAAAAGAAAGCAAGAAGGCTCCAGGAGGAAATCGATTTTTTTTCAAAGTACTGGTCTTGAACCCTTACCACCTGGTGGCTCATTGGAAGATGAACCTAGGCAATTAGGGCTAGCTCTATATTAGGAAGAGACGCGAGGGGGCGGCGAGTGGGATTAAGAAGGTCAGTTACTTGCAAATGATCCTTTTGTACTTATATCTATATAAATCTCTCCTTTCAATCTTTGTCTCATCCCTCCTCTTTCTGACTCATCCCAAACCTTTCTGACTACTATGAACCCCCAAACATCCTTCTCCAACTTTCCTCTCCTTTTTAGCCAAGGCAGCCAACTAACAGGCACACACGATCCGTTCCCATTATCCTATTCCTACTGTTTACTCAACTAAACATACAATTCAGGAGCACAAACCTAACTGAAGTAATACAAAAAGATAAGAAAATTAATGTACTAATCTACAAACCGCTAATCTTGGGTTCCAGAGTAGCATGCTACTTGCTGCAAAACGCTTCAAGCCTTGCCTGGGGTAGTAAGCACTATATAAATACAAATTACAATTACAACTACTTTTTTAAGATCCACAGCTTTGGCAGGAACTAGAGGGTGTTGCTTCTCTGTGTGAGTGGACAGGCTGTGGGATGCCATGCCGGCCCAGCTGTGTGCCATAGCCTCCTTGTTGAGATTTTGGTGCAACCTCAAGACCTGGCTGTTCCAACAGGCATACTAATAGACCCCTGGTGAAAGTGAATGCTACACGCTGAAAATAATATATCATAGCACGATGAGAAGAATTATTGAAATCTTAAGAAGGCTTCTGCTTTTGTTGGTCCTGACACATAAATAATGCCCTTAAGCAAAATAAATTCTGACCCCTTCATTGTACTTCATGTGAACTTTAAAAGTAGACGCTGTACACCAGCCCAGAGAGACATTTTCCTCTTTGACTGTTTCCCTAAAGGGGATGGTGGGACTTTGAAGAAGCAGCACTATTTTGACAAGCCTTGAAATTAGTGGAATACATACTAACCTGGTCTTTACCTTGGATGAAATTTCCTAAAGTATCCTGGCCTTATCCTGTAATAAAACTCCAGGCCCTGATGGTATACCCCCATTCAATTTCTAGATAATATTGATGTCTGGGGGCCTGTCTTAGCCTTGGTTTTAAATGCTGCAATAAAGAAGGGGGCTCCTCTTTCATGGTCATCCACCATAATTGTACCGGTTTTCAAAAAGGGTGACAAGGATAATCCTCAGGGGTACCACTCATAGATGCTGCTATTAAAGTGCTGGGAATGATTTTATAAAACAAGCTCTTATCGTGGACAGACTGGAATAACATATTGTCTGAGGTCCAATATGGTTTTCGGCCGGGCAGGTAGATCACTGATCATTGTGTGAGACTATAGCAACTTATAAACAAATACATTATTGCTCAGTTAAGCTTGTTGCATTTATGTACCTCACGTCGGCATTCTACAGGGTAAATTGTAATAAGCTCTGGGATCTGCTGCTATCAGTGGGAGTGGACCCAGAAATTGTTTCTTTCCTCTCGAATTTCCACACCAACACCTCAGCTTCGTTAAAGTACTCTCAGGGGTTGGTGCTCATGGAGTCTTTTGTCACTAGTAGGGGTATTCGCCAGGGCTACATACTTGCACCTTTTTGTTCACCCTTTATAATAATGGGTTTGAACAAGATTTGGTGTCACAAAAATTGACTGCCCAAGGGTAGGTACAAGACCATTGCTGGGTTTGTTATATGCAGAAGATGCGATTCTTATGGCACGCACAGCTGTGGGTTTGCACTCCTTGTTGGACACTCCTTGTTTGCACTCCTTGGGGGAGCTGCCTATTTAAGGCGGAGCCGCCTTAGTGTCAGCCTGGCGAATTGGACCTGAGGTCAGGATTGCAGCAGCGCTTTGCTGCAGCCCACGCACGCTCTCTCAGCGCTACTTTGCATTTTAACTTCCCGTTTTTTATTTATTTTAATTTTATTTTCTATTCCCCCTGGTTTTAATCTCAGGGTCTCTGGCCACTCACCTGCACTCTAATTGTTTGGAAACCCACCGCTGTTTAGCGGGTCCGGTTCCGGGGAGGCAGAGGGCGGGGAGCGCCATCTTGGAGTGGTGTGTATTTCTGAGCGCCATCTTTGAGCGTCCTCACGCTCGTGGACTGGGGGAGCTGCCTATTTAAAGCTCGCCTCATGGCGCGCAGCGGTGACGCGCAGCGGGCGTGCCTTCTCTGTGCCTGAGTCGTGCCCGTCTGCGCTCGTCAGCGTCTCGGAGGGCGGCGAGGCGGCGTGGTAGGCTTTTTATCTTGTTTGATGTTTTTATATATTGTGTGTTAGCTGTGGCAATAGCAGAAAGGAATTGGCAATAGCAGAAAGAATTCAAGTTTATTTATCAGACAATTGAAAATTTGTATTTGTTACAATTCATTTTGTTTTCTTTTCCTTACTGCAAATAGCTTCATTGCTTAATACTACATAACGACTGATGCTTCTCGTATGACCGTATTTGTATATTTATGTACACTAAATGATTGGATGTCATTTTGTCAGATGTATTTATGTATTTTTGTTAAAATTCTTTGTCAAATGTTTTTGTATAAATTGTATGTACGTAGTGTTTTTCTCATGCAATCAATGCTTTAACTTAATGAGATTTATATGAAAAAGTAAATGGTTTAAATAAATTCGACCATACAAATCATAACAAGGATTTGGTTTGTTGCTCAAAATATAGCTATTAAAAATCGCAGGGCCAGCATTTCTCTTTTTATAAATTATTCTATGGTCCAGCTGACCCTGTGTCCCGGGACCTAACTCCTTATTTTCTGCAAACGTGTCTCAGATCTGAGCACTGTATCCTTCTGGGAGACTTTAATCTACACATGGATAAGCCTTTAGACGCTGATACCATCAAGCTTTCCGACATGGTGTGGCCATTTGGGATGATCCCTTATGTGGCTAGTCCTACTCATGTTAAAGGCCATGTGTTGGATCAGATTTTTTCCACCAGGATTATAGAGGCATTTTCTCCTATGCCAGTCCTGTGGACTGACCATTACCTGATCAAATTCTGCATCCTGGCTGTAGTGACTTCTGGCTCCAGAGTGGTGAGTGACGCATCAAGACTGTCCCGACCTTTCCATCGAGTCACGGCGGACATGCTTGCCGATGCCCTTGGTCGCTATCCCTGTCAGCTCACAGGTCTCCTGGAACAGGACCTGGAATTGTTTCAGAAATGGCTGTCCTTGAGACTGGAGGAGCTTGCCCCTGGCAAGCCGAGTAAGGCTGCGTGTCGACAGATATCGGCCCCTTGGTTTACTCCACTCTTGGCCACAATGCGTCAAGACTGTAAGAGGGCCGAAAGGGTTTGGAGACGGAGATATGATCTCGAAGATAAGAGCAAATATAAGGAGCTTATCTGTGTCTATCATAAGCACATCTTTGAGGCAAAAAAGGTGTACTTAGAGCGCAGAATTGATGCCGCTGAATGCATGAGTAAGGAAATTTTTAAAGTTGTGCGGGAATTTGTGTCACCTGTATCCGGCACACCTACCCATACTCATAGTGCAGCCTGGATCCGTCAACTTGGTGTTTTTTTACCAATAAAATTAAACTCATCCAGGGTTCTTTTCCGGCACCTTCTCCTTTGGTTGACTCCCCAGCATGTAGGCCTTTAGCTGCAGAGGTGGTGGGTCCTTTGCTCTGGAACTTCCCGTCTATCTCCAATGCTTCCTCCCTGAATCTGCTCTCTCGGCTTAAATCGGGCTCGCCGCTTGATCCCTGCCCTGCTAAGTGCTTGGGGAAAATTGCACCGGCAGTTAACACTCTACTTAATGCCTCCCTGTCTTCTGGAGAGGTACCTAATGCCTGGAAGCACGCCCTTATCCTCCCGCTGCTGAAAAAACCATCTTTAGACCCCCTCGCACATGCGAACTATAGACCAATCTCCCTCCTCCCCTCGCTGGCTAAAGTGATCGAGAAGCACGTGCATCTCTCTATCTCCACCTTCATAGAGAGTAATAACATTCTGCACGACTCTCAGTCGGGCTTCCGGGCTAATTTTAGCACGGAGACGGCTCTCCTCGAGATCACTGATGCCATCCGTGAGATACTGGATGGAGGGGGAAAAGCCATCTTGGTCTTGCTGGACTGGTCGGCGGCTTTCGACACCGTGCCCCACGCCGGTCTCCTTGCAAGACTCTGGGAGATAGGCTTTCGTGGGACGGTGTTGAATTGGTTTAAGTCATTTCTGACCAACCGCCGGCAAGTGGTCTGGGCACCGCCGTTCTCCGCCGAAATGCTGCCGCTCGAGGTGGGGGTTCCTCAGGGGTCCATCCTGAGCCCCACCCTTTTCAATATCTATATGGCCCCTCTTGCGGCGGTGGCGGAGTCTTTTGGTGCCCAGATCATCTCCTACGCGGATGATACCCAGCTTCTTTTTTCGTGTGGCAAGGGGGAAGATTTCGACGGCGGGCGGATTCGGGAATGCCTTGAAGCCGTCTTTGAGTGGTTTCAGGGACACAGTCTGAAGTGCAACTCAGACAAGTCTGAGTTGCTCTTCTTCGGCTGTTCTCCCGACCCGGCCTGGAAGTCATGGTGGCCGTGTGATATGTCTCCTCCTAGCACGGTTGCAGTTAAGGCGAGGAATCTTGGTTTCTTGTGCGATGTCGACCTTTCCCTGAGACCTCAGATCATCGGGCTGACGGGGAAATGCTTCGGCATCCTCAGGATGCTACGGAAATTCCTCCCTTTGCTGTCCTTTCACCACAAAAGAATTACGGTGCAGGCCCTGATAGGATCACGCCTCGATTACGTGAACTCTCTCTATTTGGGCCTTCCTAAATATCTGATGGCCCGTCTGCAGGTTGTGCAGAATTCGGCGGCCAGAGCCATCTTTGGACTTCCCCGGAGGGCGCGGGCCTCTGAGCTTTTGGAGCAACTCCATTGGCTTCCGATTGCCAAGAGAGTCACGTTTAAGACCCTGACTCTGGCTTTTAAGGCGCTCCACCGAATTGGTCCTAACTATCTCCGTAAGCGGATAGCCTTCTACGTCCCCAGAAGAGCTCTCAGGTCTGCCTTCGAGGCTAAAGCTGTGGTTCCTTCCATCAGGCGCTCTCGAATCGGAGGTCGCTCCTTTCGGTACCTTGCGCCTCGGTGCTGGAACGATCTCCCTCGATCCTTAAGACTGATGACCAATCTGTTAACCTTTAGAAAGGAGCTAAAGACTTGGCTTTTCACTATGTAATCTGCAGGCTTTTTCACTCTGTAAACTGTGTCTTTTCTGGAGCACTGTTTTGCTGTTCCTCTCCTTGTTTCACTCTTCGCCAAAGCGCCGGGACACTCCTCCGAGTAGCCGTGCGCTATAGAAGAGCCAATTTAACATAACATAACATAACATAACAGTTTCACCACCCATATGGATAGTTTCTACCTGGCCGTTAATTTTTCTAACTCATATGTTTTGGTAACTGGCCCTCAGTCCACATGCCCTAAAACCTTCAGAGTTGGGAAATACATTCTAGCCAAAGTCCCAACTTTTGCGTACATGGGGGTATTATTTGATGCCAAGTTGAGCTTGAACCCCCGGTGGAGAGAAAGATCTGTGTTTGACAAAGACCACAGGTGCAGTTGCCAGTTTTGCCCAGAGGCTGGGCTCGTGACTACCGGCTACCCTAATTAAACTTTATCAGTCTAAGTGCATCTCCAAGGTGTTATGTGGAAGTGAAATCTGTGGCCACAGGAGGGTGGACAGCATTCAAATAATAGAGACACCTTTTTGAGGATATTGCGGGTGCCGCAAAGCACGCCTGCGTTCTTGGTGCACAAGGAGCTGGGTCTCAGATACATTAGTTATCTTATAGCTGTTAGGCCACTGCTTTGTTGGGTTATGATATGGACTGGCAAAGGCTTACAGCTTAACAGGTTTATTTTGTTGGACTGTTTATCTCTTGACCAAATGCATAAAATTCCCTGGCTAGCGATGGTAAAGGCTACTTTAACTAGCCTAGGGAGGGTGGACATGTTTCATAATCAACATTTCTTGTGACCCATGGAGAAAAAAACAGCTAATGGAACTATTCTTTGCACGTGCCTCCATGCAGTGTGAACAGTGGGAACTGGGAAAACCCATGGTATGAGGGCATTTATTATTAAAAACGGTGAAGGGCATGGAAACGTATCTGTCCCAGTTATCTAAGGATAGATACAGATTTGTGGTGTCTGGATTTAGATTAAACTTGTTACATCCCCTGTTAGCCTCTCCGAGTGGCTGGGTCAGCCTAGGCACATTAGGCCCCTGTGGCTGCGACAATGTGTTTCCTCAGGATACCTTTCATTTTGTATTGCTGTGTAAATATTTTAGTGCCACTTGGAAGCCTTGTTTTTTATCAATTCTGAAAGCCATGGAGTTTGCCCAAGCCCGCCCAGCGCTTATGTTTTCACAACTACTTCCTAATGCATATGTTCTTGCTTAGGTCTCAGGCTTTTTGCATGCTGCTGTAAGATCTAGGTGCTCTAGGCCCGATTAATGGGATCAGGGTCTCAAATCTGTATTTTTCATCTTTCCATTAATTTATTTCAATTTTAAATTCGTTTTAAAGCTGATATATGAATGTATTTATGGTCTTATGTTTTTTATGATTGTATTTACAATCAAACAAAGATTTTATGATGATGACATTCTCTGTCCTGGAGAGGAACAGGGCCCTGATTAGGCAGATAATGAGGAAGATATAAGCTGGCCAGGAGTCATAAGAACCATGAAAAACAATTTGGTGGGTTTCTTTAGGTGCTAGCCCAGTTCCAATACTGGTAGTCATGCTGTGTGACAAGTTGGATCTTAAATGGTCTTCCCTTACATTAACTCATGAATGCCCAGCATTCTCAGTGATGTAGCTGGGGGCGGCATTCTTTTTGGGGGGGCGGAGGTGAGCACTTCGAGAACAAGTCGTCTGTCGGACGCCACCCCCTCACCAGAACAAGTCGCTCCCTCCCCCCCACTCTTACGTGCACCAAGCGGCAAATTTAGGGGCCGACCCGGGCCGCAGTAGGTCTAACTACGGCACTGAGTAATCTGAAAAGGTACAACAAGCAAGGTTGTGTGTCAACGATTAATGCATACTGGTCTGTCAGTACTGAAGTGTATAATGGGATGGCATTGCTGGAGGCTGAAGATGCATTTAGAAACTGTTCAAATAAATAGGTAGCGTCATTGGGGCTGCACAAATAGTCAGCCACAAAATGTAAGTCCTGGACCTTGTAAGAAAAATAGCTGCAGGAACGAACAGGCCTATAAGTCTCTTTAATGCACCTGGGCCAGCTGGCCTTACTCATACTTGTTTGCTGCTTTACCTGAGACAGGAGTGTCTCCAATCTAGGGCTTTCCCTGTGATCCTTGCCATTCCATGAGTCTCCTCAATACTATAGGGTGGTCCATTGTGTTGTATGCATCTGAGAGGTCGAACAGAATTGGTACTGATAGCCCACTATCATTCATGGCTGTGAGGATTCCTTCTCTAATGTGAGCCAATGTGGTTTTGATGGCTCTTGAGGGACGGATCCCTGACTGGAAGTAATGTAAATTGTGTTTTTGCTACAAAATTATTGCAGTTGCTTTTGTGACTGCTTTTTGTCAAGGTTTTTGTAGGGAAATAAAGGTTGGAGACTGAGGTGTAATTGGGCAATATCTTTGGGGTTGGAGTTGTTTTTTGTAGAGGTATGATAAAAGCTTTCTTGAGTGGTGTATAGGGATTGCATTATTGAGGATTGATGCAGTCATCACAAAAGTGAGGTCTGGATGGAAGTTATGAGAACTTTTTTTATGAATGCAGCAATACAAGGTTCTATAAATATGTTAAACACTTTGCTCTTTGATTCTATACGCAATGCCTCTTTCAGTGGGTTGGAAGTTGTGGACAACAATCACCGAGGCAGTGGTCAAATGGAGAAGCGATAATGTTAACCTTGATTTAGTTTTGAAAAAAGACATCATGTTATTGCACTGTTGACAGGAGGTATGGTGGTATTTTTTTGAGACTTCTCAGTTTGTCAGTTCTTGAAAATTCAGAGGATCTCTCATAACTTATTACGTGTCAAAGCATTGTGCTTAATTAAGTGAGCCTCTATTACCTCTTTATGGCCTTGTGAATAACCTCTTATATTTTGCTATTTTTCTTGTTAGCAGTCGCTCATGTTTTGTGTCACCTTTTTTCAAGTATTTTTTCTATTTTGTCTAACTAATTCTTTGTTGACCTTGTTGTTGATTACTTAAGTCCCCAGTTATTTCTTTCAGTGATCTCAGAGGAGCCACATTGATGAGTGTGTTGCTGATGTTGTGGTAGAGTGTTTCCAGGTTTGGAGTAGTAGATGGATTTTCTCCTATCACTGTGTTAAGCTCACTAACGTCTTCTATGCTTATCGTTTTTGTGGGTCTCATTTAGGCTGGGTTTCTGTTCAACTTGCTTTCAATTATTAGTTCCTAGCTAGAATGATATTATAAGGTAGTCAAACCTGATCAGAGGATTTGTGGTTACCCTTGGCAGTGTTGGACTGGCCTTTTGGGCAGGTCTGACAATCTGGCACTGCCAGATGTGCCCGCTTGTAATGGCAAGTATGTGGGCTGGTGTGTTTTGTCCCGTCAGTGCCAATGGGACCAAAGAACAATGGTCCACACACTTGGCCTTTCAATCTGGGCCATCTGGTAGTGCCAGACTGACAGAAAGTGCAGTCTAACACTGTAGATTGGGTGATTCTTCACTTGTCTAACGCCCAAGACTATCATATTCTCCAGTATGTCTCAGGCATATTTAGAGTTGGGTTTGTCTGAACACATGTTAAAGTCTTTCAGTAACAAGACATTCTCTGCCAAGAATTGTAGAACCTCAGCGATAGAGCACCACAATTATTAGGGAGCTCTTTGTTAAGTTATGTTATGTTATCTTAGGTATTTTTATATAGCGCGCAGCTGCCTCAGTGAAGGGGCGTCCCGGCACTGGTAGCCATGTCCGTAGAGAAGGAGGGGACTAAACCAAGGGGAACAGGTAGGTTTTGGTGGCTTTATGGGAAAACAACAGGAAATCCAGGTGCCGAATCTGGCTAGGGTGGGAGTTCCACAGTTTCGTGGCAAGATACCGGAAGGACCAACCCCCAGCAGGGAGGCCCTTCACCCGAGGGACCGTAGCCAGATATTGCTCAGCCGAGCGTAACTGGCGGGTGGGTACATAGGGCACCAACACATTGGACAGAATTTCAGGGGAAGAAAGTTTAAGTATTTTGAAAATCAGGCAGAGAGTTTTGAATTCAATCCTTTTGGACATGGGTAACCAGTGTAAACGGTGAATGACCCCCGACACGGAACAGGTTCTAGGGAGCCTCAAATGGACTCGGGCAGCTGCATTCTGGAGCCACTGCATACGTATCACTTCTGCCTTGTTAGTGCCTAACAGGAGTGAATTTGCACAGTCCAGTCTGGACAAAATAGACACCTGGAATATCAACTGGCGGGTAGAGGGATCAAAAAAACCTAACATGGTCCTAAGTCCCCGGAGGAGGCCAAACCAGGTGCCTGCAACCTTCTTAGTATGTTCCTGAAACCCAAGAGCGGAATCGAGCCAAACCTCAAGATTTTCTACCACCAACTTAGGGGAGGGGGTGTTGCCCAAGGTCGCAGGCCACCATTGCGCACTCCAGAGCCCCTTATCTCTCCTCACCAACAGTACCTCTGACTTATTGGCGTTGAGCTGAAGGTAGTTGGTGGTCATCCACCGCGTGACTGCCGCTAGGCCGCTCCGAAATTTGGAGGCGCCCGCGTGGTGTCATCGGAGAGGGCCACCACCAACTGCGTATTGTCGGCATACGAGATCATGGTCAAGCCATGGTCCCTTGCCACCACAGCTAGGGGTTGAACGTACAGGTTGAAATGTACCGGGCTCAAAGCCGAGCCCTGAGGATTGATGGATTGAGCCTGATGGATTGAGCATGGGAGAGAAAGGGGGGGCAGTTACTTGGAATTTTCTGTCAGACATAAAAGATCTAAACCAGTCCAAGGCGAGACCTACCACCTCAGCCTCCTCAAGGCGATGTAAGAGGATCCGGTGAGAGACCGTATCAAAAGCGGCGGTTAGATCGAGCAATATCAGGGCCGCGGTATGTCCCTCATCCAGAATGGTTCGCAGATGTTCGGTCACAGCTAAGAGCACGGTCTCAGTGATGTGGCCCGGGTGGAAACCATTCTGGGACCGATCCAAGACGCCGGTGTTATTCAGAAAGCCCAAAAGGATGTTGTTGGTGTGGGCCTCAGCAACTTTAGCAACCCAAGGCAGTAGAGATATAGGGTGGAAGTTTTCCAGTTTAGTCGGGTCTAGTGAGGGTTTTTTCAGTAAGAGGGTTTTTTCAGTAAGGGGACCACCCTTGCTTGTTTCCATAGCAGAGGCACGAATGCAGTGGTGAAAGAGGAGTTCATTGCCTGACACAATGGCATAAGGAGTACAGGTAGGGAGTCCCTAAATTGGGCAGGCCTCAAAGGATCCACAGGGGAGCCAGATTTGACTTTTTTGCTCAGCAAGAGGAATTCACCCTGGGAGATAGGGGGAATAGCTGCCAATGTGAGGGTGGGTGGGGGACCTTGCGCGTCGACGGGATCGGTAGGGCAAGTAGGAAAAGACTCATAGATGGATTCCACCTTCTTAGTAATACTTAAAATTGCTATGTACTCAAATAAGATGCATGCTGTGGTGTAAATCTCTGTACAGGCAAGTTCTGAGTGATGAATGAGAGCTACTCATCATTCTTTCTTGGCTACCCTATTCCTGGGACAGAAAATGAAGATTTGAGGCATTCCTTACTTGAGGATTATAACCAAGCTCTTAGCAAATCACAGTTCTGTTAGTCCCAATATCTGCAGGTCACTTGTGCCAATATGGTATTTGACCTTATCGGGGTGTTTCTGAGCACAGCGGTTGCTGATGAGGCCCACGTTTAAGTCACTTTGAGAGCTCAGTTAGAAGTAGGCACTATCAAATTTATGAGTTTTTGGATTGGACTGTACTCTTGTGCTGATCCGGGACACAGTATATGAGGTGTTGCTGATAAGTTTGTTTGGGTTGTTGTGGATTCTGGACTGGGGTAACTAGTCCAGTGTCACTTGGGTTAACTCTTTTTTGACAGGCCTTGGGACACATGGACAGTGGTTTCTTTTGTGTGGCTTCCTGGCAAAAGGTTATTTGCTAAAATATACATCAGAAAAGTTCTGTTAGGAATGACGGGGTGAACTAACTGTAGGGACATGCTCTTGATTTCTTGGCAAGAGTATTTGTGGCCCTCTGAAGATTGTGAATGTCTTCTTCAATATGCTGAGGTTTCTGTTGTTAATTTGACATACTATTGTGTCATTGACATGAATATGTATGGGTGGTTTCGTGCTGATATATGCAATCATGTTATATCAAATATACACCAGCTTAGGATATCTTAAACCAGTGATGGTTGACTCAGTGCAGAATGTTTCCTACAGATTTGAGGTATCATTGAGAAGAAAATAATATCTGTTTTCGTCTCTCCTATTTTTGGACTCTTTCACCTGTCAGATAAGAGGATTTCTGGAGTTTTCTTCAGTGTGGCACTTCAAATATTTTGTTGGATTTTTGGAGAGATGTTAAATGTTGTACAGATGATAGTATGACTCAATCTGTTAATTTCTTGTCTCATGTTTCTCTAATAGTATGGTTTATTGGCAACATGATCCATAAGTACAGCTGTGTGACTTTGTTATAACATTATAACCTTTGGGTGGCTTAATGGTTGCTTTATATGTTTCTGTGTCTTGCTGGTAGGTGCATTTGTGTTGGATTTTAGTGTCTGATTGTACAGAGGTTCTGAAGATGGCTAAGTAAGTCACCACTCTCGGGTTTGTTGGGTGTTATTCCCTTTAATTCAAAAATAGCTAGGTTTTAGTTTTCTACCACTAACATCTCCAATTTTTGTACATTATCCAAAGATTAAATGCCTCTCTATTTAAGCCTCCAATGTTGTAATTTATGTGTTTCCCAATATTGATGTTTTTGAAAGAAGTGTCACGATTATGCTGGGACACATTTAGACTTATCGAGGCTCTGTCACAATACTTTTATCAGGTTGATATTTACCTTGTGGCAATTAGTTGGATCTTGGCAATTGAGGAGGAGTGATGTTAGGCACCATTTTTCTTTCCAAAATGGCCACCACCAGACGTATGATATCTTTGGATACCCTCTTTGATGTATGACTAAGTAAGCATACTAGTTTTTTTCTGTTGCCTTCCCAACATCTCAGTACTGAGGTGAATGTTCGACATTGTTCAACATCCTGTCCATCAATTGTTCTTTTTGCATTTGTCACCCTGAGTGGGACATGTAGGGCCAGACGTTGGTCCCGTGCTCTCCATGCCACTGGAGTCAAGCTTGTCTACTAGGGTCAGCTGATTTGAGTTAGATTTATCATGCTGTATTTAGGATTCAACTATTTTGTAGGCATCCTGTCTGAGAACTTATAAGAATTATCGGGAAGAACAGATTTGATATGTACAAGCAGAGAGTTTGTGCAGAGAGACATAAGAAACTTAGGGGCCTATTCACAAACTGCACTTTGTAGTACATTGTGTAGTACTACAAAATTAACTACACAATACTATTCACAAACCTAGTTTTTCTATGGGGAGGGGACAGACGGAAGTGTCTGAAAAATGGGAATTGGAGAATATTTACGACTACAGGGGAGGGAATCGGCAGGAATAAGGAGGGGTTTAGGGAAGGTCAGGAAAGGTTATCTGCGAACCCACCAAAGACTAAGGAAATTTTCTAAAGTTACTACAGCCCAAAAGGCCCCAAAGCTGTAGTACATTACCCCAGTTCATAGTTTCAATAAATCCAGCACCACATATGGCCAACCATTGGTGTTGTAACACCATGCCATAGAAAATAATTAAATTAGGGACTTAAAATAAAACTCATTAGGAAATAATGTTAAATTAAATTAACTGAAATAGTTAAAAATATAAATAAACATAATAATGTTATATACAAAAAGAGCGCATATTTTATTTGAATTTTAACATGTTTTGCATTTAGAAATGAATGTAACAATACTTTTTAATAAATATAATTAATTTACTTTTAGTTAGTTGTACACATACTTTTAATAATTATTAAGGCATAATTTAACAATTTATTTTTACTTTAGGTTGGAATTTATTTTTTTAAGTTAAACTTGAGAAAAATAAGTTGAATGTAATTTAATATATTTTTAATAATTTCCTTTTTCAAAACGTAGTTTATAGTGCAGTAGCATTTCTATCATTAGTTCTTATTTAGAGTATATAAAAGTATTTTATATTAATATTTATCATAGAAAAAAATTTGCTCACATTTTTTCCAAGTTGAAAAGCCTTTTTACCCTTGTCCATGCTTTACTGTAAGAAGACTCCGCAGTTGGGTAGTGATCTCTGTAGGGTAAAGTATGGGGGAAAGTTCTGTATACTTCACCATGAAGAGATCTCTGCCCCAATCCGACCATGGTAGAGTACAGAGAAGAGCAAAAAAGTTTATTTACCTTTGAAAAGCTATCTCTTCTCCCTCATAGTCACTATTGCCCCTGATACAGAGGGGGCATTTAGGCAAGATATCTTCAATATAGTGTTTCAATCTCTCCCTTTATTAAATGGGAGTTACACACAATTATAAAGCAGGTTGATAGCCATGCAATTGAAAATTGTTCTGTAAATTAAATTGTCTTTCTAAAAGCTTTCCATGGTGGAGACTCACTCCCACAAACTTCCCTGGATGGGTCAGGGTTGATTCCTGCGCTCACTCGCTCAGTGCAATAGGCAGATGCCTGGGAAAATATTTCCCCACACTGCTCTCATATCCAGGCCCTGTTCTTGATCCCACCCGCCACCCCACTGCCACACCCTGCTAAAGATTCTGGCACCCTTGGTTACATAGGTGCTGAATTGAGTATCTGCTGGCCCTAGGGCTGCCAAGCGACAAATTGCAAGGCTATTATCTCGCAGACTTAGGAAGTATTATTTTGTTTTGTTATCATATGTTTCAACTGTTCTACAGATCTCTCAGGGTGTGTCTGGAGCAGGCACCTCCTTCTATGAATGGCAGGATTTTCTTAGAAGTGTTTTACACCAACCCAGTGCTCTGCTAATCTCTTTGAGGCTGGAGCTGGCCTTGAAGTAGGTTATTTTGATTAAATGTAGATTAATTCTCCACTACTATCTCTGTTGTCAACTATGAACTTTTTTCACTAACATTGAAGGACTGTTCTCTTCATAGTGGCCATTGTCTTTATTATCAGTGGTATTCCCAGACTTGCTTATAGTAACATTTTCCAAAAGTAAACTACTCCAGGTCCATAGTAAGCCGTCAACTTTTTGTCTATGATGCAAAGGTTCCTAACAAAGTTTCTGTGGTTCAAAAAACAAAACAAAAAACCACCCAATTGCTCTTTAAAGAAATTAAGCGTAGACAGAGGCAGAGTGGGCATTTGTTTCTATTATTTCATGAAAACAAATAGCCTAGGGGGCTAGTCACAAAGACATATCGATGTACACAAATTAGTGCTCACTTAGTCCCCTTTTTCATTCTCTTACATACTTTTGTGAATTGCCTCCAAAACATTTAAAATAGCAATATTAAGGAAATATCCACATACAGCTAGTACAAAGAGGAACGACTGTACCTTCTTTGGACTTTTCATAATTGGGAGTTGGACGTTTTGGGCCGATTCACAATAGCATATAGTATATAAAAGGATACTCCTGTATTACTACTTTCAATACTCTTAAATACTTTTGTGAATCCACCTCTTAATTTCTAGGTTGAGAGCTCTTGGTAGCACTACTGTGATTTATGAACATCCATGGTACTGACAGAAGAGGGGCCCTTTGATCAATTTTTTCACTTAATTTAAATCAACACATTGTTTAGAATTTCACAATTAATCATCACTGACAAGAAATAGAAATTGATCTTGCAAGCCTATTTGCACTTCTGTGATTGGCAGATTCATTTACCGCCTGCATAAGGATTGATTGCTGTGGTGACAGACCATCTTGAAATGTCTGTGCAGCGCCCATTCCTTTCTCAGCCCATCTTCCTTCCATGCTAGTCATTATTCTCTTGTGCGAGGAGTACCTTGTTTTTATTTACATATCGTCCTTACCGTATAGTTTTTATTAATTAGTTAAACAACACTGATTTTTAGGAAAGTATTGTAGTAATTGAACTTTCCTGCAACATTATGGTTCAATAATAAGTTGATTATGTTTTTCCTTACAATGGAACATTTTTAATAGAAAGAAATGGAAATGCTTCATCCTTACAATACACACATTATTTAAGCATGGATTTGAGACAAATACAGAATCACAGAAAGATGGACCAACACCCAGCTTTTCTCAGGTTTTTATGTAGGCTGGCTCCAAAAAGAAAGCCTCACATTCTTATTTTAGCCACACTATTGTGTCTGTATGGCTAAGATATCTACACAATGCCAGTCAATTTAGTGAAAAATGTTGTCTTTCTCCCATCCCTCCCTGACTTGTTCTACCTCATATCTCAAGGTAAACTACTATGTCACGTCCAGGTTTGTCATATAGCACACACACATCTGTTTGATGCCTTGCTATGTGCCACCTGTTGTTTTGTAGTTACACTTCGAAGTATTAAAAAATGTAAGTTCGAGGGAGGAGCCAAGATGGCGACCTGAACGGACGTGTGGTCGCTCGGCTCCGCCGGCCCTGAAGACCCGCGCTCATATCCTGCCTGTAATCCTGGGGTTTCTTTCGCCCGACATGCGTGGGACACGAAGTCGATCCTGATGGTGTCCCTCTGGCCTCTCAGCCCTCCCGGAGTCGCGAGCTCTGGGGAGATCGTTTCTGCCCCGGACCTCCGCCCGTTCCCTGCAGCCTGCCGGACCTCGCAAATCTCAAGGGGAGGCTCTGTTGCTGTGGCTGCCTGTGCTGGGGGAGTGCTTCCGCCCGTCTACAGTCTTGCCCATGCCCTGTGCTCATTGACCTGCCGAGCTCACACGGAGCAGCTCCGGCACGGATATGTGAGGGCTTGCATGGGTTCCTTTGTTTGTGGCCGCCATGATGCCGGTCGGCTTTTTTCCTAGCTGCGCTGATGGCCGGTAGGATCGAGCTGCCCTGACTGCCCGCCGCACCATCGGATGCCCCTCGCTTATGCAGCGCACAGGAGGGGACGTAAAGTGTTGTGGGGCAAACATCCACTTCCCTGTCGGAAACTGTGAACCCCGTTTTCCCCCCCTCCCAGCACTCCGTGGACTGCTCCTAAGATGGCGATGCCTGATCACCAACGGGGTGGAAATGGCGCTGGGACCTCTTCCTGGGGTGGCATGTGTTCATTGGTACGGGGGACCGTGTTTGAGCCCTCCACTGAGATTGGAGAGCCTCGAGTATCACGGCCGGACTGCACCTACAGGGAGGTGTTGAATATCCTGGATGAGGTGCGGTCGGAGATACTGAGTGCCTCGGCGATGCTGTTTGAGAAACTTGATGCGTGTCTCCCTGCTGTGAGCCGAACGCGAGGGGTTCACTCTCAACAGGACTCAGGTCTGACTTGGTTACAGCTTGCCAGCCCCTCGCTACCTCCTGTTGCTACTGTATCGCCCGATATGACCGCTACTGGAGCTTCTGCAGACTTGTTGCCGCTCATTCACGCTGCTGTTGCTACAGTGTTTCCCCTTTGTTCTTCGATTGGCTGTCTGCCTCGTGAACCAGCCTGGCTGTGCAGTGCATCGCTAGCTTGTTCTCCTGCCCTTGCCCCTGCTCCCTCCTTGACTAGTTCCATCTCGTCGTTCAGCGACTTTTGCCATTTCTGCGCTCTGGGAGTACATTTTGTTGTTGGACTACTAGCTGCGGGGGACGACCGGAGTTCCCTCGGCGATGGTGCGCTTTCCTTATCCTCGAGGCGGCCATGTTTCCTCGTCAAGACAGATTGCAGCGGACTGCCAAGATGGTTGGGTGACAAAGTGCCTCCTAGATCGGGCCAAGGCTAGCCGATCCTCTGATTGCATTCCTGTACGGACTGGTGGAGGCCAGGACAGACTTGATATGTGTGTGGTACACAGCGTATTACTTACTATCTTTCCCCAATGAGGATGTCTCGGGTGCAGTTCTCTGGTAATTGATGCTGGGGTGTGGGATGCTTAATGAGCCGGGGGTGTCCGAGCGTGTACATTTGATGCGGGAGGGGCGGGTTCCTGGTTGTGTCACCGTCTTACCGGGTGGGGATCGGGGCTAGATTGTGATACGTATTGGCTACATGATTTGTATTTCCGATGTTGATTGTTTCCCCCCGTCTGTCTCTATTATAGCTAGTGGTTGTCTTGCTCTCCAATTAAGGCATCCTTTGGGTGTTGCGACCTTTGTCATTGACACAAGCTGCATTGTACACTGGCTACCCTGATTAATTGCTCGCTATCGGCTCCACCACGTTTTTCTTTGTTTCCTGTTTGCTGGTCCTGGAAGCTTATGGTGACGTGGGGGTTATTTGTACAGGGTAGCGTCCATCTTGCTCTCCTCTGTCTGCACTCTCATTACGGCGGCCATTTTGTCCCTTTGTCCTGACTGGGGAGGGCGTTTGCTGGGCCTCATAGTATAGTGGTCGCTCGCGACCGGATTAGAGATCGTGGTCTTCGGGGCTTCACTCTGGTTGTCCTGGCTGTTCTGTTTCTGACTGTGCCACCTCTCTGGTGAATGTAGAGGTCGTAGCTCCCCATATCTGTTCTGCTACTGTTGTTCATCCTGGTGAATTCGCACGTGGGGTGGAACTGGGTTTATCCTGTTACCGCCCATATGGACGGGGTGATCATTTCAGTACTGACTCGGGGTCCGGGGCACATCTGTTTCAATATTTCATTTGCTGGTGTATTTTTCGATTTTATTGCTTCAATTGGGGCAGGGGGCTATACATGGCTGGGGGACCGGGAGTTTGTTAATATTAGGGCTCCTCCTCCCTCGTTTCCTTTCCTTTTCGGGAGTGATAGACTGGCTTGTTCTTCTCTTCCTCCCGATGCTTCAAGTGTGATGGTTTTCTTTTCTTATCTTTTCTTCTTTCTTTTCTATTCTTCCTCTGTATTTCGGGTTTCTTTACTGGGCGACAGGCACTTTGCCGGGGGGGGGTAGGCCGTAGCCTCCGGATTGTTGTAGGGTGGGGGGGTAGATTTAATTTCTCTTTTAGTTTCTATGGGCCTTATTTTTCTGATTTCTGCGCTTTCTTGTTCTGGTTTCAGTTCTGGGTCTGCCCTGAAGGTTAGTAGGTAGTGGGTGGCGCTGAGGGTAGTGCGTAACTGTGGACTGCAACTCCTATTGTTGGGTGTGTTACTGCCATCTCGACGTGGTGTTCTTCATATTGTTGTTCTAATTAATGCTGCCTGCTCATGTTGGTGTACTTACTGTCTGGACTCAGTTCTCCTTGATTTCATTCTTCATTGTTATATTTCTTTATAATTTTAAAATTTAACCTTCAATTCTCCTTTTCCTTGGCGACATGACTCCATTTTGTGTCACGGCTACTAATTGTTGCTATCATACCTGATGCCGTTGTGGAATAAAGTTGCTCGCACCTGTGCTTAAAGTTTTGTGGCCGGCCTGATGGTTGTAGGCCCGTATTTGTTCTTTTTTGTGCACAATAAAGGTTTTAAAAAAAAAAAAAAAAAAAAAATGTAAGTTCACTTTTTTTCCACGCTGTCCTAACATCTAATTTCTGTAGCAGCATAAAATACTCGCAGTGCATAACCATACACGGAGGGGACGATTTAGAAAGATAAATAGATTAAATGAAGTTGCTATATTGCACAGATTAATTTTGTAGTCTAAGGTGATACTTGTTATAGAAACTCACTGCACAACATAATTATGTGTAATGTCAGGATTTATCATGCACAAAGACAGAACTTTATCTCATTCACAGATCTGGACCAAAGAGGGGTGGAGGAAATAAAGCATTGGGAAAAGGGATGCATGTTATAAAAGAATAAGAGAAATGTCATGCATGACAGTACAATTACAAATAAATATCTTTAAGGGCTCTGCTAGACCGTAACACTACATATCTCCCTTTTTTCCAAACAATGAACATTTACTTACAGTCCGCCGCTCATGTCAAATTCTCGAAACCTTGTCGGTTTCACCACCGCTCTGCCCCTCTGGGTCAGCCTTACCGGGGTGGATTGTGTCTCTCTCTCATAGGCCTCTGCGCCCCCTCCTTCAATGCTCGGCGTGGCCGCACTCGCTCCTGCTTTCCTTGTGTCCATGTCTGCTCTCGTTCCTTGGCCATTCTGATCTCCTTGTTCCTCCTGGCCTTCTCTTCTTCTCTCATTCACTTCCTCCTCCACTTGCTCCTTCTCTACATTGGTCTCCTCTATTCCTTCTAGGTCCATTCCATCGTGGCTCCACCGTAGTACCTTGTTGTATCTTGCCATGCGGTCCTGCGACCATACATTGCCGTTGCTTAACAACGCAGCTCTGTCATACACCTCTTTGACCTGGAGTGGTTTACTGTACTTGCTGTCTCCCTTTCTCTGCAACGTTGCCAACTTGACTCGTACCCACTCTCCTTCTTCTAGCCCTGTATCTTTCACGTTTCTGCGTTCGTTGTAGTGCTTGGCATAGATTGCCTGCGCCTTCTCCAGGTTAGCTCGGACCACTGCTGGAGACCATTTACTTGTAATGGTTTTCTCCTTCCATGCTCTATTGTCCTTAGTGAAAGGGTCACGGCCCCTCAGTATCTGGAAGGGGCTATACCCTGTTCCCGTTGGAGTGATTCTGTATGCCCATACCATGTGCCAGATTTCCTTCTCCCAGTCTTTGTTGTTGGATATTGCTGCTTGCACAGACCCCATTATCACTCTGTTGAAAAGTTCCACTAGCCCGTTACCAGCCGGGTGATATATTGAGGTGTGTTTGGAGAGGATGCCATTTCTCTCCATAAAGTTGAACCACTTATCTGAGGTGAACTGGGGGCCATTATCACTTAGGATTGATTTTGGAATGCCTTCCCTCACGAACGTGTCTGTCAAAAAACTCAGTATGGTCTCAGTGTCCATTACTTCTTCCACTCTCAACTCAGGCCATTTCGAATATCTGTCAATGATGACACACACGTACTTCTGGACTCCATGTCCATCTAAGATCGGGCCCAAGATGTCTATGGACAATTCCTCCCACGAGTTCTGTGGAGGATCGAACTTTCCTGAGGCTGGACGTAGGGGTTTGAGTGTCTTGTCTGCTCCCTGGCATTGTGTACAGTCTCTAATGTGCCGCTCGGCCCGTAGGTCCATGCCTGGCCACCAGTAATTTTGTTTGGTTCTCGACTTCATCTTGCCGATCCCTAGATGCCCTTCGTGGAGTGTCTCCAGTAAGCTTGGGATGAGGCTCGCGGGAGGTATGACTTTGTCTCCTCTGTAGATGAACACTCCTTGGTCATCCACTGACAATTCCTCCCTGACCTCGTAGTAGGGTTTAAGTCTCTCATTGATATGTCTTTTATCCGGCCATCCTTTAATGACACATGTCTTCACTTCTTGCATGGTCTGATCTTTGCTGTATGCTTCGTTCCACTCCTGATTACTGATGACTCTTTCTTGGTCTTCCGTCAAGGCCACCATTTCTTCTCCACCTGCCTGGTCTTCTTCACCGTCCTCCATGGCCGCCGCCCTGCTTAAGTAATCCGCAATCCTGTTCCGGCTGCCTGGGATGTGTTCTACATCGTACCTGAATTCCAGCAGTTTTAGCGTCATTTTCGAGATCCTGGGGGTGGCACTTGCATGTCCACTGGACGTTAGCACCTTCACCAGTGGTTTATGGTCTGTCTTTAACTGGAACCGTGTGCCCCATAGGAACTGTCTGAATCTCGTCATCGCCCACACCACCGCCAGCATTTCCTTTTCGATGACACTGTATTTCTTTTCTGTATCGTTTAGTGTACGCGATGCAAAGCTGAGGGTTTCCATCACTCCTTGGCCTCGGTCTTGCATCAACACTGCGCCCAATCCCTTGTCGCTGGCGTCTGTGGTGAGTACCGTCTTGCCCTCGGGGTCATATCCTTGCAGGGGAATGGCTCCTGTCACGTCCTTCTTGATTGCCTCGAATTCTCCCTGGGCTTCCTCCGTCCAGCAAAACACTGAGTTCTCTCTGGTAAGTTTCCTCATGTGGTGTGTCTTGGTTGCGAAATGCTGCACAAACTTACTGTAGTATTCCGCCATACCCAAGAAGGATCTGACGTCCTCTTTGTTGGCGGGTGGTGGTGCTTCACAAATCGCTCTTACATTCTCAGTCTTAGGAGTGATACCTCGCACTCCTATTTCGTGCCCCAGGTAGGTCACTGATTCCATGCCTAAATGGCATTTGGCCCATTCTGCCGTGAGTCCCTTGTCTTCTAACACCTTCAGCACTTTGCTTAACTTCTTATCGTGGTCTATTTTGTCTCGCCCCATCACTAGGATGTCATCCTGGAAGTATTGGATGCCATCCATATTTTTGAATAATTGGTGCATAAGCTTCTGAAACACCGCCGCCGCCGATGCTGGGCCAAACGGCATGCGTCGAAACTGGTAGCACCCGAAGGGGGTAATGAATGACGTCAACTTCCTGCTCTCCGGGTGCAATGCAATTTGGTGGTATGCTGAAGTTAAATCAATGGTGGAGTACCACTTGACTCCTCTAGTCTTGGCTAGCATCTCCTCGATCCTCGGTAAGGGGAACTTCTCCACCACGATGTTCTTATTTAGCTCACGCAGGTCGACGCACAGCCTGACCTTCCCACTGGGTTTCATAACCACCACCAGTGGCGCCAGCCACTCAGCACACGTGATCGGCTCGATGATCCCCTTCCTTTCCAGTTCCTGCAGTTCTTCCTGCACCGCCTCTCTCACTGCCAATGGTACGTTCCTCACCTTGTGAGTCACTGGTACAGCTTCAGCCTTGAGGATAATCTTGTGTGCGAATTTTTCTAGTTTTCCCACCGTGCCTCCGAATACTTTGGGGTACTCTTTCTTCCACTTGTCCAAGTCTGGCCACTCTACCAGTTCCGTGAGTAGTATCTGCTCTTTCCCCCCTAGGTCCAGTTTTATGCCTAGGTCGCCTTGGTCGAGCCAACCCAGCACAGAGGGTCCTCTTTCCGAAATATACAGTTTGCAGTCAGCGCTGCGTCCTCTGAATTCAAACTTTAATGGTCTGAATCCTACCATGGGAATGCGATCTCCATTGTATGTTACTGGTCGGATGTCTAATTTCTCCAAGTCCGGGCCCAGGTGAGGTTTGAAGGTTTCGTTCCACACCGCCCTCTGGACTATGGTGTAGGGCGAGCAGGGAGTATCTGCCACTATGCTTATAGGTACTCCCCCAATCGTCATGTCCAGCACCGGTTTGGTCGATCTTTTGTTGTCAACGCTCAGCACCTGATCATAGATACAGAGAACGACGTCATCATCTGCCTCCCCATCTTCTCCTTGGGCCTCTTGCTCATGGTTGATGAATCTCACCATGTTCCTGGACGCTTTCTTGCGGCAAACCTTTTCGTAGTGTCCTACGATTCCACAGTGCATACATTTGGCGCGAAAAGCTGGGCACTTCCTGTCATGAGCCTCGTGGGCCCAACTTCCGCATCTGTAACACGCTTTTTTGTTGTTCCCTGTCTGTTTCCCCGGGGGACCTGGTTTGCCTTGCCACTTGTTGGGTCCCTTGGCTGAGGATCCTTTACTTCTGTAGTCTTTGCGGGGCTCCTCGTCTTCTACCCTGTTCACCATTTGGTTTGTTGTCGTCTCTTTCTTTGACGCTTCTGCACACCTCCGTGCCAATTCTGCCCTCTTGACTATCACCATCACTTCCTTCAGCGTGGTGTCCCCGCTGGCCCACAGCTTGTCCTGCACTGCCGCACTCGTGGTGTGCATCACAATTTGGTCCTTGATGAACTCGTCTTGCCATGTGTCATATTTGCATGTGGCCGCCAATTTTCTTAATGCCGCCACATACTCTTCTACTGATTCTCCTTGTCGTTGCTTCCTCTGCTGGAAGTTGAATCTGTCTATTGATACACAAACTGTCAGCTTGTAATGTTCGTTCAAGTCATCTATGGCGTGAGCATACATGTCGTCGTCCGTGCTTCCTCGTTGTTAGGGTACTAGATTTTTGTAAACTCTGAGCCCCTCCGGTCCCAGATTGAGTAACAGTATCCGCTTCTTCCTTTTGCTGGAGAACTTCTCATCATTTTCATCCTCCAGTACCTCTATGCAATTGTCAATGTAGTCCCGCCAATCCTCCCATTTCATGAGGGGTTCCCCTGGTTTTGGTAAGAATTGCACCAGGGCTGTCGCATACGCCGCTTGTGTGCACATCTTTTTGCGCCTTTCTGCTGTTGGTGTGTTGCCGTGGTTTCCGGGACTGCCTGGCGCCCTGGTACCTTCCTGTTTCTCTGTTCGTTGGTGGGGATTATCTGAATCTCCCCCTTCTCTCTTCCCTGCAGTAGCCAGTGCTGGTGCCTTCAGTAGTGGACTGTTGCGGGTGCTTTTGCTGGACTGTTGTGGGTGCTTTTGCGTATTATTTTTATTTTTTATTTTTTTAGTTAATTCCGGTGGTTTGTGGGCTCTGCCGCGCTTTCTAGCGATGTTGTGTTGCTTCTGGCTGCTTACTTGGTGCTTGCAGATTGTCTCCTTGCCAGTCGTCCTTGTTGGTTGACTCCTGTTGGGTCACTTCCTCTGTCCTGCTGTTGGCTTCTGTGCTGTAGCCTCCTATGGTACACACCTGCTCTTCAATCCCACCCTCGTCGCCATTGTAGGGTGTGTGGGTGTGCCCAATAACGACAGGAGTCGAGTATATGTGGTTACGCTGGTTTAATTGCTTATTACACTCGCTAATGAGACCGCCGAGCCGCTGCTGCTGTGTTTGGCGTTTCGCGCTCTCTGAATAGGATGCGCGCGCATCCTAAGATGGCTGCCGGCACGTCACGCACGTCACGCGACGTGCAACTGCTAGACCGTAACACTACAAACACCCCTATGGATATCAAAGTTATCAACCCCTTTAACTGGAGGAAGGACAGACCAAATTACAAAAAAGCAGCACAAAAATAATGTGTTACGAAACCAAGCAGAAATCACTCTGATACGAATGGTGAATTCCTTTCCCAAGCCCAGAAGCACCTGGTCCTCACCCAGAATACTACATTGGCTTGGAAAGCTTTAGGGAATTGCCCATGTTTCAACCTTAAATATTTAAACTAAGGGGGCAACCTGCATTTTATGTGCAGGTAGCTACCATTCCACTTGTTGCCCTGTCCTTCGTTCTACAGGACAAGCCTGGAGCACAGTAGTAAGAAGAGGAAGTATTGGAGCTGCTCAAAGCAACAGTAGTAGCTTTTCTACCCTGAGCTAAGGCTTCAAAGGTGACAAACAAGATTTCAAAAAGAACCATCCTCCCCAGCTAAACCTGCAAAGTTCGTCTAATGTTCTAATATATTCTGCATTTTGCTTCCGTTGACGAGGGAGAAGAGAAGAAGATGACCAGCAAAATATCCTGTGTGCAATGAAAACCTTAGAAAATTTCAGGAGTAAAGCACAGATGCAGCCATAACATAAAAGCACAAGACTCAACTACCCTAAAGGTATCCCTAAAAATGAGAACCATTTCTTATAATCACCTTGCAAGGGTGTGACTGCTGTGCAGTGGACCTTTCATCTGTTTTCCTGCCCGCTAAAACAGATGTAAGGATTACTGCCACAAACAGGGAGCAGCATTTTTGTCTGCTCCCTACGTGTGGGAATAGTATTAGCTCTCGTTGGAGGCAGGGAGTCGGCAGGGATTGTAAGTGCATTGAGGGTCCCCCGCAGCCCCATATGCTTCAGACTGGGTGTCCTGGGTTGGCTCCAGGGTACCCAGAATCAAGAGGCCAGGCCTCGGAGGATGGGCTCCCCGGGGTCAAATTCGGCCTGGGAAGGGAGGCCATACGGCCCCCTCTTCTTGTGTAATCTAGGAGCAGAGTCATGGTTCTCCTTTTTAATTACCCTGAGTATGTAAAGCCCAAAATCATCTGCAAGCTCCACTCGTTTCGCCCCGCCCCATTTCCCTTAGTAGTATGGAAACGTCTTCCTGCCTTTTCCCACGTTGATGGACAGTTTACAAAAAGGCCCCCAAGCGTGTTTCCTGACAATTTAGGTGACGCGTTCTTCATGCAGAGGAATACGAGGACATCTCCACCATATGAAGAAGCAATTACTTCATATTGTTAAGAGGGATCACCCTTGTTTTAGTGGAGATTCACCTCTTTGTAGTCTCGTCATCTTCTCTTGATGAGGAGTCATGTTAACACAGATTTGTGGATGAAGACGCTTCAGGAACAATCCCATTGCTGAAATTACATGCACAGAAGGTCACTGGAGACATTACCTCATGATACTTTACGCAGCTGTAGTGTATAATATGCACTAGACATTTACCCAACAAGGTATCCATTACCAATAAGCCAGTAGAAAGTATTCCAGTAGGGATAGCCATTTTTGGCGAAACGGTGGACTCATGGAAAAAAAGGAGGTTCCATCTAGCCTGATGCTCATTTCACAGAATTTAAACCTCAGCTGGAAGCACTTATAAATCTAAACATAGCAGGAAAGCACAAATGATCCTGACTTCTTGGGATTGGTGAAGGCAAACCAAGTGTGTTTTCTCTTGTATTCCACGTTAAAAATACAATGCCAAATCATTAATGGAACTAAATGCATGTTGATCAATTGGAGTGCAGTGTGACCTGTAGTGATTGTGAAGAGTGGTTTCTTTCTTGTTTTGAGCACATGGTTCTCCCTTTTAAAATCCCTGAGAATGAAAATGCCCAAAATCATCTGCAAGGTCCGCATATTTGGCCCGCCCTATTTTCCTTAGTAGTATGCAAAGGTCTTCCCGCCTTTTCCCATGTTAATGGACAGCTTACCAAAAGGCCTCCGAGCGCGTTTCCTGCTGATTTTGATGACATGTTCTTGATGCTTAGGAATTTTGAGGACATCTCCACCAACAAAGAAGCACTTACTTCACATAGTTAGTAGGAACTACCCTTGTTTGGTGGAGATTCCCCTCTTTATAGTCTCATCCTGTTCTCTAGACACAGGTTTGTGGATCAAGTAGCTAGCTCAAAGAACAATCACTTTCCTGAAACTACATGCACACAAGGGCACTGAAGACATTTACTCATGGGCCATCACGCAGCTGTAGTGTAGCGTATGCACTAGTTTTTACCCAACGTGGTAGCACTTAATAATTAACCAGTAGAAAGTATTCCAGTTGTGGAAAACTGTGAATCACTCTACTGTACACTATTCTACTGTACACCACTCAATATTACGCCACTCCACTCTATACTATTTCTCTGTATGCCACTTCACTCTATGGCACTCTACTCTATGCTATTCCACAGTACATAACTCCACTTTATTCCACTCCACTGTTTACTATTCCTCTCTATGCTACTCTAGCTAACACTACTCAACTGTCTGCCACTCCACTGTACGCTGTTCCACTATATAGCATTCCAACCTGCACCACACCACTCCACCACCCTACTGTACACTATTCCACGGAACACCACTCCACTCTACTCACTGTATGCTATTCCTCTCTACACAACTCCACTGTATGCCACTACAGTCTACACCACTCCACTCTATGCTATTCCAATGTGGGCACCTCCACACCACTCCACTCTACGCCACTCCAGTCTTTGCCACTCTACTCTAGGTTATTAAACTCTAAACCACTCCATTTTACAACAGTCCACTCTAAGCCACTCCAGTGTATGCTATTCCACTATGCCCCACTCCATTCTACCATACTTCACTCTATTCAACTCTACTCTATACCACTCCACTATATGCTAATCCACTCTATGCGACTCCAGTCCATGACACTCTTTGCATCACCCTCTATGCCATTACACCCCACTTTACTATACTGTACTCTATGAGACACTTCCCCACTCTACTCCAGTGTATACCATCACTGCATTCTACGCCACTCCACTGTTCGCTACTGTATGCCACTCAACTGTGCGACATTCTATGCTGCTCCACTCTACCATATTGTACCGTAGTCTACTCTACTCCACACCACTCCATTGTACAACAATTTATTCCACTCTGTGGCACTCCTCTCTATGACACTTTCAGACACTCTCCAACATGCCAGTCCACTCCACTGTACGGCACACCACTGCACTCAACAACAATTTACTACACTGTATTCTAAGTCACTCCAAGCCACTCTACTCTTCATCATGCTACCCCACACAATGCTATGCCACTCCACTGGACTCTACTCCACTCTACTCCACTGTGCAACACTGTATCCCACTCTATGACAATGTACAACATTCATCTCCATACTGTACCACTCTACCACACTCTTCTCTACTATATGCAACTCCACTATACAAGACTTTACTACACTCTGTGTCCCATACCTCACTCACTACCCCTACCCTACACTGTACAACCCTCTCCTCAACTCTATGCCTCTATACTTCACTGTCCAGCACTCTACTACACTCAACAACACTTTCCAACACTACAAGAAACACCACTCCACTGTACTGTACAAGATGCCACTCATATGATTACAGTTTACTCAACTGTACGCTACATCTCTCCACTCTACTGCACTCCACGCCACTCTACTACACAAGACACTACTCCACTCTGACACTTTACTCCACTGTATCTAAGCCACTCCATGTCACAATACTTTATGACACTCTACTGTACAACACTCTCCTCCACTCCACTCTACCGTACTACACTCCACTTAATGACACTCCAATTACCTAAACATTAGGACATCTAACTTTTAAAGCATGGTGGATGGCGGAACCTTGAAACTAATGCACCTGATACAAAAATTTGCCACTTATGTGAAAAAATTCCCCTTATCTAAACCCTTAGGTGGGGATCATGTGCACACTGATATAACACCCGCCAACACAATGCCAGTTCAGAAAGAACTACAACATGAGTTAATTAGAAGCACAGGTGCACCATAAAATGAACAGTTTTTCAATAATCACTTAGCAAATATAAATGTCCAGAAAGTCCGTTTTGTTTAGATGATTTATTTTTCAACAAAGTGAAAATAGGACAGCCGACGCGTTTAGTCCCAGCCGGGACTTCTTCAGGGCATGAGAGAAAATTCAATGTCCAGAATAAGATGTCGAAACCAGTTGTATGGCAGACCGCTCTGCCAATCTCTATTTCCAATAAAAATGGTAAGTATCCACATGGATGTTCAAGAGATGGTTCAATCATGAAGTGTCATGTATACACGGGGTCTTGGTACCAAGTACTATAAATATACTATCCAAGTATAATGGATGAAATGCTTAACGATGCAATTTTTCACACGAAAATAAATATACGGTGCACCAACCATGCGATGTGCACTATAATCTATAGATGACCAAGTGCCCCTTATAGCGGATATCCAGCCATCAAAGAAGTTTATTCATGATTCCACCTCCGTAGTTCTCGGAAAAGATAAAGAAAGCGGGAGATAGCCGCCCAAACGAAAGGTCCCCTCAGTGTGTATAACGCCTGAGCCAGGACATCTAATATTATAGTTATACCTTAAATGTATAATTCATGCACCATGTTTCAATTACTATATATTAATGTATTTTATCTATACAAACCAAACTTAAACTACACAAACGTTAGATATTCTACACCCTCAACCACCAGCTCCATTTATCATTTACGCACCACCTTCAAATTGTTATAACTCGTTGACCTCCATGTACAGTAAATTGCTCATACCCTTTCATTTTACATCACTTATATCATTTGAAGTTATAGCATTTATCACAACACTTGCATATTACATGATAAATCACAATACAATGCATGGTAGAGTGCATGGTAGAGTGGCGAGTTATAGTTAATGTAGTGTTGCTACCAAGATGACCACACTGTACATGGAGGTGCGCGCAAATTATATTAATTTGAAGATGGGGTGTAAATAATTTATTGCTTTTTTTCATTAAATATATTTATTGGACTTGACATCCTTTGCGTGGTTTTCCGCCATCTTTTTGCCGTCCATTCTCCTGTTTTTGCTGATTTAGCTTTTGCTGGTTTTATGACTGCACAGTTTACCCCTGCTAACTAGTACTCAAGTGCTTGTGCTCTCTCTCCCTCAAATATGGTAACATTTTCTTTCACCCAATTAGCACATTCAAGTTACTTGCATGTCCCTAGTAAAGTGTGTTCTATCTACCTGTACATAGGGCCTGTAAACTAATCGCTACTAGTGGGCCTGCAGCACTAATTGTGCCACCCACTTAAATAGCCTTTTAAACATGCCTCTAGCCTGCCATTACAGCCGGTGTGTACAGTTTTAAATTGCCATTTCGACCTGGCAAAATAAACCTTTTTGCCAGACCTAAACTTTTCTTTTTAATACATATAAGCCACCTCTACGGTAGGTCCTACATTGCCCAGTGGAGAAGATATTTAAAAATGTGGACATGTAATGTACTTTTAACTTTTATATATTGTGGTAGTGAAAAAGTCTTGAATTCATTTTTTGCTACTGCTATGCCAACCTCTCCCATAAGATAACATTAGGTTACCTTATTACACGTAATAAGTGACAACTTTTAATTGGAAGCGAATAGGAGTGTTAGATTAGGTGTCTAAAGAATTGTATTTAAAAATACCTCTTTAATAGTAAAGTTGGATTTAAAGTCACAATTCTGAAAATGCCACTTTTAGCCCTGACGAGAGCCCCTGTACTGTTTGCCCGGGACGCAAAACGCGTTGGCATTCGTAACATTGAGGAACTATGAAATAAGATTCATGTTCAGCCTGAGGGGATTGATGTGATTAATTGCCCCTGTCTGAAGTGTATAACTGTTCCCTTTGTGTAACATCTTGTTGAGGTTGATAAGTGATTGCCTCAATGGGTGTTCGTTAGTGTTGATCGAATAACATGTGATGTATGAATGTGTTGTCTAAAGTGTTATACTTAGTGATGTCATATTTTAATGTTGTAAATTGTTGATTCTTTTATGTACATGCTTCTGGAGTAAAGAAGCTGTGTGTCCTTTTCAAACATTTGCACGTTGTTGAATATATTTCTGAATAATTGTTAAATGAAAAGGGTTAATAAATAACCTGATCAAACAAAAGTGAATGAGTTTGGTCGTTGCTCTAAAGAAATAGCGTATTAAGTGACAAGGTGTCAGGTTCCTCTTCTTTGTTCTAATGGCCCTACCTGACCCTGTCCTTTGGGCCTAACTCCCCCTTGTTGTTCCACTTTTAGAAAGTTGGCATTTTCTTGTTCCAGCCATTGGTGCCTGCAGTCTTTATCTAGGTTCACATGACTAGGTGTATCTGGCAGTTGGCCTCTGTGTATTGCTGCCATACAGTGCGACCAAGGAAAATATGTGTTGTCAGGATGGGCCACCCCTGATATGATTAAGAGGAGGAGCTGTCACCTACCCCACTTGTAAATCACGAAGGCTCCGCCTGAGCACACTCACAAAGAGTTTGAGACTAGTCTGTTGTGACCCCATACAAGCAGGAGCCAGGGCAGGGAGACAGGAGATTCCAAACACCTCTGGGGGTTGAAACCTCTAGCAACTTCTCCTACATCAAAGTGGGCACCAGGTATACAAAATGGACCCTCAGAGCCAACTCTTCAGTACACCTCTGGACCTGCGGAAGACTCAGAAGGACTGCTGTGTTGCTCTCTGTGTAGGAATACTACTCTGTTGCCCGTCTGCCTCAGTGAAGAGGACTGGACCTACATCTTGTACTCAGGACCACTAGAGAGACTCCAAGGGATAGTTGGCTGGCCTCCTGATCAGATGCTGTGGGACAGAAAAGGCTCGAACCACCTTGAACCCAGCACCTGGAATCTGTCTGCTGTGAATTCTACCCTCCAAGTGGTGCCACCTCAGTACTTTTCCCTTGGAAGGCATGAATGTGATCTGCCAACCCAGCTGTGGTCCTGTCTGTAGAACCGACTTAGCGTGATGCATCTCTTCACAGATCAGCTTCGGAACTACTGCAGTGCAACGCAACCCCGAAGCCAGACCTCGCATCGCAGCCCACAGTCTCCTCTGAACTACTGCTATGCGACACATCCTGGACGCATAGATTCGTATTGCAAGCCCCTCGTTGATGGCATCCTTGACGATGACAACAGACTCCACATTGCAGCCCCTCAACTTCATCGGAACCGCCGCTACATGACACATCCTCAGTACAGGACTTTGTATCGGAAGCCCCTCTTCAATGGCATCCTCGAGAATGTCGCAGGATTCCACATTGCTGCACTGCAGCTTCTACGGAACCTCCGCTGAGCAACGCATCCTCAATGCAGGATCTCGCAGCGCTCCTCAAACCAGGATTTAAGGTACTTTGTTCAGCGAGCCTAATTTTCTCCCTGTATCCAGCCCACTCTCGATCTCGGTCAGGCTAAACTAATGACTTTGTCCCAGTCCAGTGCAACCGATAACCACAGTTGGTGTTTTGTGCTTCTAAACACGATTTTTACTTAAAGCTTTGAAATTGCATTTCTCCAGTTGTACTTATTGACTTTTTGTCATTTTGATCTCAAATAATTTATTGCATTATACTGGCTTTTTGTAAGTTGGTGTAGGATTTTTCTTGTGTTGTGTTTTCACTTTATGACTGTTTGACATGCTACAACAATACTACTTTACACTTTGCTTCTAAGTTAAGCCTGATTGCTTTTGTGCCAGTCTACCAGAGGGGTAAGCACAGGTTAATGTGGGGTCTGCTTGTGTTTCATGCGGACAGAGATTGTGGTTGCTGCTTCAATGGGGTTTCACTCCCTCAATCAGTAAATCAATTTTCAACTATATGTGTGTGTGTGCGTTTGTGGGTGTATGTGTGTGTATTACTCTGGTAGTGATAGATACATTTGCTTTGATGCTGTTCAATGACTCTATATAAAACTTCCCAAACAACCTTCATCCACTTTGACTCCTTCATGGAAGGTTTTGCACTTTCCCATCAAACAGAGGTGTTTTAAGGCATGAGCAAAGCAGTATGTGACCCAGGGCCCGAGCTTTTCAGGGCCCCCCTGATAGAGCCAGCTCTGTTCTGTAGAGAGGCTTACCCAGATGAGGTTGAATAATTCTCAAACAGATTGTTTGAAATATCTTTTTCCTTTAATGTATTATTAATGTGGGTCATGTGTAAGAGTCTAATACAGACATTTTGCTCAGAAATCTTGTGTTTATTTTTCATACAACATACTTAAAAAAGTGTATTTCTGTTCAAAGCAGGATCTCGTACACAAGACATGGGAGGATATCACAGAGCTTATTTGCAGTAATATTAGTAAGATTGTGCTGGTATGACAGAGCTGAAATTGTATCATAAAACCAAAACCGTTCAAACAGGGACCACCAAAATAAGTTAGTCCCAAGACCACAACAATCCTTAAGATGTCCCTGCTGTCAAGCAAGTGCGAAGAAAATTGGAGGTACCCAAAACATTGATTAGCTAGTTTAAGTTCCTTTGCTCTCATATACAATAAAAGCATTTGAATGGAATTGCACCAAATTTGGATGAAAGTTAGGACTGTAATCAGAAATAAATTTGTTTAGTTATTTTCAAGAAATAAATGTATAAAAGGGTGCCCAGGTGGGCATGAAGGGGTTAACCGCATGCATGCTAGCGGTTTTCCCGCTGCGCGCTGCGATTTTAAAAATCCCGCGTTACATGACGAGCTCAGCTCGTCATCCGCGTAGCCCAGGTTACGCTCATGACGAGCTGAGCTCGTCATGAGCGTAGAAGGGGTTAATCATCTGAACGTTAATGATATATGGATCTTTGGAGTCCTGGAATGGTGAGATTGGTAATTTTAAAAGGAGATCTGTCAATCATGATTAGTTGGCCAAAACAAGAACAGTATGTTGTTGCAAAAATTACACGTCTAAGGTACAGGTCCCTGTGCCCTGAAAATTAATAAAAAAACATATAAGGGGACAGGTTAAGCACACCTTCACCCCCAGAGGCATGTGGGGACCCCCCCACCCCCAACTTGATTGGCTGGCCACAAGATAAACAGATTTTAATCTCAATGACAATTATTTATTGGTGGTAGCACACTACGTTTAGGAATTGAGGTGTGTTCTAATATGATTTCAGTCTGTGTGAAATGCTGATCCTCTGCTGGGATTTATTGAACCATGTTTTAGAGAAAAACATTTTCTCTCATGATTTTCTCATAGAGATCATGGAAGGTGCTCTAGAACCTCAGCCATGGGAGAACAAAGCATGATATTCTGAGTAAGACACATACTTCTAGCAGCAGCAGCCTGTCAGTTGATTTCCCAGTATTCTATTGCTGCTTCCCACAGTTCTAAAGAACAACTAGAGTGACAATATTCTGTATTTATGACAAAAGTGAGGCACCCCTAAGTTCCGTCTTGATGGAATCAAAGCTGTAAAACTTCGAGCATTTCCTACAGGTGTAGGAAATACCATAGAAATTATGGTTAGTGCTTTAGAAAGCTAAACAGAGGACTCATTTCCTGTATATTCTCAAACATATTCATCAATGTGTAACTTAATTATAATAGGAGCATGGACCACAGCGTGCTTTTGCTCTGCAGTTTTTCTATTTGTGGCTGAATATGTCTCTGCCAAGTTGTGGCCCTGTCTTCAGACACACATTTTCCCAAGTATTTAATCTCTTATGCAGTCACCAGTAATTATTATGGTGTTAAATTGTTATAATGGTACAGCACTCTTGTTCAATATATAATATTGTTTCTTATTCATGTATATTCAGCACAGACTCAAAATGTTTTATACACAATTTCACTAATTCATATTCTCCAATAAATGTGTTCATATTCTTCTGCTTTTAAAATTAATAGCCACAGTAGCCAATGCATTTCGTCCGGATGGACTTCTTCAGGGCTACAAAATACATGCAAAAAAGGTTATTTACAATATATACATAAGATCTTTACCATACAGTAAATTTAAACATACAAAATAAAAGCAACAGTGAAGCCGCTTTACTGTCGGCCTTTAAATTCCCAAGTGTAGTTCAGTCTGTTGAACACTCTTTCTTCATGAACCCCTTTGTCAAGCCTTATAAGAAAGAAGCTAATTCTTTTTTATGACCAAGAGTTGTAGTATCTAAGGGGCATATGTATCAAAATCTGTAATTGCAATTCTCAAATAGCGTTTTTTTGAGAATCGCTATTTGAGAATCGCAAAACGGGATTTATTTAAAAATTCGCAAATATTTTGCGATTTCTTAGTATTCCTTAATTGCGATTAGCAAATTGCGAAATCGCAATTAAGGAATACCTTCTCATTCATTCCTATGGGCCAGGAGGCCCAAGGAATGAATGGGAAGTCATTCTCAAATTGCGAATCGCAAATTGAGAATAATTTCAAGGGTACAAGGGTGTCATAAGGACACCCTGATGCACCCCTGAAATGAGCATGTATGCGCACATGGCACACATACATGCCCTAAGGGCATATATGTGCGCCACATGGCACCTTGAAAAATGACAAAAAGTGCATTTTTTAAAGAAATCCCAAATTACCACCAACTTGAAGTTGGTGGTAATTTGCGATTTCTTAAGGAGAAATCGCACAACTTGGGTGGTTGTTACATAGCATTTAAGGAATCGAAATTTGAGATTCCATAAATGCTTACGCAAAATTGAGAATCGCAAAATTAGCGATTCCTTACTAATGTGATGCAAGAATGTCTCATACATCGCGTTTTGCGATTTTTAATTCGCAAACGCCATTTTTTTGCGAATCGCAGCGTTTGCGCATAAAAAAAAGTTTTATATATATGCCCCAAAGTTCTTGGACCTTGACTGTTTTGTTTGTTCATTCCTCGTTATTCTAAAATAGCTTTCCTGGTGTGTTTCTTCTTTTTTAGGTAACCTCCCTCGGGGATTTTACTGTTCATTTCAAGAAGGCGACTGTGGGTGGACACAGGATTCATCTTCCCTAAACACACCTCTATGGAAGATTGCCATCCCGCAAAACAACCAGGTCTCTTTGACCGCAGGTAAGTGTTGATAGGTTATGTGCGTAAATATTGACATGTGACAGACACTTGGGAGCTCCATCTTGGGTTCTTCATGGCCATATTTGTGCAGCTCGGCCAATGAGGGACAAATGTATTTTGCATTTTTAAAAAGAACACTTGCCATTTGAAGTCTTATGAAAAGTATTGCTCTTTGCTTTAGCAGAAACTGCAGAATGGAGATACACCAAACTTTGCCAGAAAATAGATCTTTATTCAAAATAGATTCACCCAGGGATTTTCTTCCATTGATCTGTTGAAGTGTTACTCACATTTTGGTTCCTCCCACACCAGCATATAGCTTGACTCTCTTCACTGTGGATAATGGCATTTTATTTATGCATATCCAACACTAAATAAATCAATTTCGGTTCAAGGGCTGATAGATCACTCACTGCTTTTATTCCTGCTTTCTTTTCAGGTGTTCTTTTTATTGTGACAGGTATTTTTTTATACTTGTTTTTTAAATATATGCTCGCCATCTTTCCACAGCAGCATTTTTCATTTTGTCAATTTTGCACTTTTAAAGCATATTGCAGGTGCATGGAAAAGTAAATAGAAATACTACTGGTATGCCAAGGCCAGGCATATATACACTTTACCAGTGCCTGTTATAGCTGGCCATGCAATCGTATATTGAAGTCACTGACCTTTTGGGATTCCTTGAAATGAAATAAAGGTTGGAAACAAATGATTCACTGCTTCTAAACCAAGCTTTTAGAATGACAAGTTGTATTAAATGCTATAATATCAGGGTATTGAGAGCTTTTGAATGGAATCCTGATATGTATGATGTCTGTTTGAAAGTAAAAATTGTTTTCCTTCATGGAACTTTAAAAATATACTTAAATAATAGATGTAGGAAACTGAACCTTTTTGCATGATTGCCCCCACATTTTGCCTGATGTTGATGCTCTTTGACTAAGTGTACTCTGGGTTCCTGCTACCCAGGTACCCAGGGCCTATGTTCTTTCCCTAAAACTGTACCTGTGCACCCACAATTGTCACCACCCTGGCCACTTGTAAGTCCCCTGTAAAAGGTACCATGGGTACCAAGGGCACTTTGAGTAGGGAAGGCCTCTAAGGTCTGCAGCCCATATTGTGCCACCCTCAGAGGCCCTGTACCTTAACACACACACACTGCCCTTGTAGGCTGCGTGTTTTGGTGCAGAAAAAAGTGGAGTCGATATGGCACACATACCTGTGTGCCATGCCTACAATCCACTGCCTATGGCATTGGTAAGCCACCCCTCTAGCTGGGTGCACTATACCACTGGTGAGGGTACAGGTGCATGAACCGTATACCCCTACAGTGTCTAAGTCCATTCTTAGACATTGTAAGTGCAGTAAAGCCATAAAGAGTTTATGGTCTGGAAGTTTGTCATTAATCCACAGCACCATAATGACTTTGCTGAAACCTGGGATGTTTGGTATCAAACGTCTCAGCACATTAAACCTACCATCATAATATGGATGGCAGTGCCTGCCAGGCACCCCCACCATATTGCCGACCGGCATAAAAGCGGCAGACTGACTGTCCTCTGCACCTGCCCACCTTAGTGCCGCTAAGGGTGCTTTTTTAGTGCATCCTTGACCCTGGGGGAACCCATGTTCTAACCCCCGAAACGGAACCCTCAAGCCTGTTTACTTACCTGCAAACCGATTAACTAATTTTTCTCAATAGTGTTGCATTGACTGTTTTGCTCTGAAAAACTTCTAAGTGTTGAGGGTATTTGTATGGAAACATAAGAAACTGTGGTTATATGAAAACTGTTTGACTTACCTTTTATCTAGGAAATGTCCCAGTGCGATATTTAGGCATATCACACTGAGTTGAAAAAGTAATTCAAAAGGTACTCTAAAAAGTAATCAAAAGTAATCCAAAAGTAATTTCAACTGCATTTTAAATATTGTTCAAACCTGTAACAAAAGTCATTCTCATCCAGCATGCTTGTTGAACAATCTATCTTGAAAAGTACAATTCTATTTACCTGTACCAAGTACTGATTGGTTCTAAAAATAAAATACAAATAAAGAAATATTTCTACTACAAACAATTGGTCTGAGTTCAGTCTTTGAGTGTGTGGCATAATTTCTTGCCTGAGTGTGTACAATACATGCTTAAGCCTTTGGGGATCCACTGGACTCTGCACACTATACCTTACTTTGGCATAGTATATACAGATCAGCTTCCTACAATAGGTCTCTGTGAATCAGTGTAATTCATTGTTTAGTGGGAGATGAGCATTAAGGTTAATAAACTTTTGAAGGCCGATGAGATAGCACTTGATAAACAATGTAACTATAATTCTTGGATGTCTAAAAAACATAGAGCTGATAAACACACCCCAGGTACAATAGCCATTTTATGTAACAACCTACAGCTCAGCCGTTAAGGTCAGCACAGTTTTTATGAATGCATGTTATCAGATTGTATCCTTGGTATCCGTTCACTAGTGCCTTGAAGCCGACAAACATTAGCAGTTTTCTCCATATACCCTAAATGTATCAATTAACACTTCACAGGAATTTGATGCCGAGAACAGCCCAATGCGCCCGAAGCAGTACATGTTACATGTACTTAGCATGCAAACAGAAATGGTGTTTGCATGCGCACCCACCTTATCAAACCTATAGGCTTCACCAATGTTTGTTGTTTCCGTTTTCTTTCTAGTACACTGGCATATAATAAAATACAGTACAAACTATTTGGCGCCCTCGTTGGGAAAGTACTTTGTTTTCCTGGTAACCACCCAAAATTATTATGCGGGTAGGAGGGTGGTGACTTTGAGTAAATCCATCCCTTGATACCAGTGATCTATACCTTGGGATCTGTTTTGAGAGTGTGAACTCGCTTGTTCATCTTGTTATTTTGACATTTTTCTAAACTCCCAAGTTGACAGAGATTGAATTTTGACTATAGTGTTGCTGGTTAAGGAAGCTGTTTCGCCTTAGTGGTTAGGGGGGTAATTTTCCTTTCTGAAATACAGCCCAGGGCACACTGGCTATTCCACTGTTTCTGGATCGGAGCCACGTGTCTGTGAGTATTTTAGCACTACACTAGGGGCTGTATGTTATTTTTTGCTTGTTTGTATTAAAATCTGCATGCATTTTTGCACCAGCATGTGTGACGACATTTAGTGCACCTCAAGTTCTGCAATATTTTACTGTTCATTTGTCTACTCGTGGTTAACTGAATTGTGTAGATGTGTGTCATCTTTCACCCTCTGGTTGTCCTTTCAGTATTTAAGTGGATGAATGTGACTGTAAGCATGAGAGTTCTATGTACGCTTGCCCGCAGCATAGGCAGTCCTGGTGTCAATCGCATGTCTTGGAGGCTGCAGTGCTTTGCAAGTTAAGTTATTTATGGTGAGTCCTGTGCTGCTTAGGCTGATCAGCATTACAAGGTGCCACAGACTAGGTGGTTTTCACATTAAATTGTGGGTGACGAGTTATGTCCTGCCTCGGTGGTCTGCATGCTATCTGCCACTTCTGGTGCTTTGCACACAATTGCACAGAACAGATTATTTGTGATTGTTAGTATGTTTTTCTGAGCAGTTATATACTATGTCCTGTGTTTGTGCATGTGAGGCCTCTAGAGGTCCTCAGCAGACTCCTTACAAGTACTACATTATCTGTTGGGTGTGGCTGGGTGCAGTTAATAATGTTTGTGACAATGTGTGTTCAGTTAACCGTTGCATGCTGAAGAATAAAGACATGTGAACCAGAGTTCTGTGTGTGGCGTGGTCTGTTATACACTCTTGGTCTGGTAAGGACACTACAACTATCGACAAGATAAGGGATACATGCCTCCAAGGATACAAGACTGCTCTCTGAGAGTTTACTGTGGTCCAGCAAACTGCTTGTGCGTGCCATGTGTGCCCCAAGAAGTGGTCTACAGTTAGTGCATGTGGAGTCAAAGTGCAGCTCCAGCTTTTGTGAGGCCCTCGAAGAGGGTGAAGGCCCTACGAAGGAGCACCATCAGTAAGTCCGCCAGAAGTATACTGGTAAGGAAGAAAGAAAAGATACTGCACCACACAGCATAACACAGAACCAGCACCGATACAAAGCAAAAACACTAAAAGACAGTGACAACCATGTACAAAGAAGCTCTAAAGGCAGCGACAACTAAGTGCAGGAAAGCACTAAAGGCAAAGACGAGCAGGCACAGAAAAAACGCTAAAGTCAGCGACAGCCAGTTGTAAGAAAATGCAAAAAGCAGAGACAACAAGGTACAAAAAGTACAACTGTATTCACAGGAGTGAACTGTAGAAGTGCCACCCGACCTCTAATCAAGACTTGACCCGGGGTCTGTGTTCTCAAAGTAGCACGTGACAAATACAACAACCCAAGCATAAGCTCCGGGGTTGTGCTTACAAAGCCATTGTTCCCTGAAGAAGTTACTGCCAAGGCGGCTGGTGGCATTCAGCACAACTCAAAAGGTATTCATGCTTTGGAGCTCTCCAAGGGCAGTTGACAAGAGGGTAAAATATAGTGCCGCTGTATTCCTGAAACCACCACCTCTCTTCGATACCACCAAAAAGCAGAATATTGATGACAAATGGACTGCCTGGTTCAAAACATTCAAGGACTTCATAGATGCTATAAAAGAAACAGATGGCAAAAAAATCACCAAATACTTAAAGATCATTGCAGGTGATGGAGTAAAACAAGTGATAAAGAAGATATCACAGGCTGATGAAATATCATACCGTCAAATCAAGAAGACATTTGAAGGCAAGTTCAATTCAATGCCAAATGTCGACTATGAAAGGTACACCTTCAACCAAGCAAGACAGCAACCTGGTGAGACGATGGATGAGGTTGTTGGGAGACTTGATACGCTCATTAAGCACTACAAGTTCAGTGAATTTAATGATGAAGAAGCCATTTAGAGTTATTGATGGTCGCCTCTCAGATTCATTCCGATGACACATTGTATATTCTATGGTTTAGAATGTTTGACAGGCTATCTTCCTAGCCTGTCTCTGTAGCCTTTTAGAATGTTTGAGGGGGATTCTGTCATCTTGATTTGAGGTCTGGCAGTTACACCAGACCTCTGCTTCAGGCTGTTGTTGTTTGGGGATGCTGTGAAGGAAATTAATAAAGAAGACTTTCATTTACTTTAAAGTCCTCTCCTTTCATTTACGAACCGGATTTAACATTTGGGATATTGTTAAAGCTATTGTGGATAGTCCATGTCCTGTGAATAAGAATCAGTTGAGGTCTTTTCTTGGAATATGTGAGTATTATTCCAGGTTCGTGGATAGCTTTGCTTTGCAAACTGAACCTTTAAGGAAGTTACTAAGAAAAGGGGAACAATTCATTTGGGATGAGGCTGTAAACAATGTGTTCATTGATTTCAAAAGACTTATTGTGAATGCCCCTGCACTACATTCATTTAGAGATGATATTCAATCTGTTGTCACTGTGGATGCTAGCGGTATTGGACTTGGAGCTGTTCTTACTCAGTTGGTAGATGGAGTTGAGCAAACGGTGGGATTTGCATCTAGGTCTCTCTCTTCTTCTGAACGACGTTATAGTACCATTGAAAGAGAAGCCTTGGCTTGTCTTTGGGCCACTAAACATTTCAAGACTTTTCTTTGGGGCAGGAGGTTTATTTTAGTGACGGACCACAAACCTTTAGTTTTTCCCTTATCTAAAAAAGATCATGATAATCTAAGTCCTAGGCTGGTAAGATTGCTTTCCAGGATGTTTGAATTTAATTTTTGTATCAAGCACATTCCTGGGTGGAAAAACACAAGGGCAGATTTTCTTTCTAGGTGTCCTTTTAGAATGTTTGAGGGGGATTCTGTTATCTTGATTCGAGGTCTGGCAGTTACACCAGACCTCTGCTTCAGGCTGTTGTTGTTTGGAGATGCTGTGAAGGAAATTAATAAAGAAGACTTTCATTTACTTTAAAGTCCTCTCCTTTCATTTATAAACCGGATTTAACACGCATGATGTGAGAAATGCTCAATTTGGAGAAAGTTCTTAGGGCTGCAAGAGTGGATGAGCGTACTGGTGGACGGGCTGTTGATGTGAAAGCTGGAACAATCCAAAGTGAATCAGCATTGAGTATGAATAGTAATGGTTTGCATAACAGAAAAGAAACTAAGTGCGTCATGGAGAGATGAGAAGATGGACAACAGAAAGTTCAGAAGCACTCAAGTGATCCCTCAAGGCCAAACATCAATATCAATTAAGGCAAGTGGAAACGAAACAAAGTCGATGGTCATCAAATTCAGCTTCCAAAGGTTCAGCAATGTCATCATCTAGTGGCAGCGAGGAAGATGGATGTGCAATGATGGTGTCAGTCACAGACTGATGTGCATATGTAGGATCGGCTGCTTGCAAAAAAAAACACAAATCCAAAAAGAATAGCCACATGAAGCAACACAGTTCATTGGACATTGTCCTAAAATCAAGCTCAAGATGAATGGTTTCCCTACAACTTTAATTATAGACTGTGGTGCTTCAATAAACATCATGTTTCGAAAGACAATGGTCCCAACCATTAAAAGAGATAGAAAAAAGGAATGAATACAGACCATGAATCAAATCTATATTAACTGTCCAGCCGGACAGGTTTTAATAACAAATGTAATTATATGTATCTAAGATGTTAAACAATTTCCAAGTGGGACACAGCCTGTGTCCAACTACCACATATGTAGAAACATATGACGTACATATAAATGAGAGGCAAGGAGGGGGGCAGTCTGCAGGAGATTCAAGGTAAAACAGACAATTTGTATTGTGGTACACTTTAGGTGATTTTACATAAAAACATTTAAATCATCAAGCGTACATTGTCGACGACGTTTCGATCCCTCTTTAATATGGGATCATCATCAGGACATATTGATTCATGCCTAACAAAATATTTACACATGCCCAGTAGGTGAGAACACATTAAGTACATAAACACCATGAAGAAAACAAAATGAACAATGTAAGCGGGGAGGGTAAGGAGAGAAAAAAGATTACATATGCATTAGAAACATTATTGTTATATTTCTTAAGAAAGCTTCGTATCTGACTCAGTACCAGTGTGAAAGAATGGCATAACTTAAAACACCAGGTGAGCCAGTGAGAATAACGGCGCAGTGAGGTGACAACTTATCATATCCGGTGAAATAACGGCGCAGTGAAGTGACCGGGTAAGTGCTAACTGTGATTTTTGAACGGATGACTAGTCTTGGTGGAATTGGCGCTTAACGATATGTAGGCTAATATCTATATTGATCTATATATGGGTTGTTGGGTGCCTAGGCATGGGTTGTCATCCTCACCCACCAATAATCCACAGATCAGAATTTATAGGTCAAAAACCTATCACACCAACAGAAATTATTAAACAAAGATATGTTTTTCTTCGAATTCAACACAAATACACAATGCGACAGAAAATTAGATTCATTTAATCTCAAAGGCTTTCCCTCAGTCCAGCCAACACGTGTTTCGTCGCCTGGGCGGATACCCACGACTTCCTCAGGGCTGGGAAAAGATACAATATGAAAATATATTGGAGTTGCGAGATACACTATCTCGTTATCATATAGTATACAATAGGTCATTCTATTTACATGGAAATAAGTGGGGGAACAACATTTCCCTTGGATAACGTTGTGTTATATAAATACATGCGTTTGGAGAGATAAAGGAGGTGGGATTAAAGGTAAACTCCCATAGATAAATAAAATGTGAAATCTCAAAGTCGAGCACAGAAAAAGATTACCCCACAGTTCATGATGGTTATTACCATATATCTCGTGCAATAATGAATTCAAAGGAATGAATTTGTGCTCACCCCAGTATTCCTCAAACCGATAGGTGATTATTAACGTGCCTCGTCGTGCCGGATTTATGAATCCTTATGCCAATGTCTTAATAGAAGTGTTCTATTCTATTTATTGGAGGCTGAGTAAAACAATACTCAGGCTTACCTGATATCGAATACTAGGAGACCTGTGTGCCTGAATAAATCAAATTGTAAAGGGTATTTACTCTCATGAACCGTTCTCAATATGAGTCTAAATTGCATGATATACTTGTACCCCAAGGTAAAAAACGTACCTTCTAGCTGGTTGTAATTCCGGCCCAGCCTTACGTGGCTTGGGCAATACTTCTTTATTAGGGCTTAGTCCGTATCACACGAGATCGCTAGAAATCATAAATGAATAAGTTTTTACCTAATCTGGTCCAATTAACCTTAATTAAAGATTGTCGCCTGTTTATTAACAAGAGCTTACCTTCCAATTGGTAACTCTGAGTAATCCCCGTTCACCGGTAATCTTTAGTTCTGATCCCGGGATGTGTCAATATTCATGATGTCCTTCCTCCAGTATTTGTGGAGAGAAGATAATTTCCCACTGTCCAAATAAAGATCATATATTCGTTATAGTGTCGATATTAATTTTTGGTCGTTAAATATAATGCATAAGTCTGTTATCTCAGATACACCCGTTCAAGGTGCGGCGCTTACCTCCGATTATTACGGAGTCCTGTGGCGGCGCAGTATCCCTGTTCCTGCCTAGCGTTCTGCCGTATCGTGCAAGCCAGCGTTCGTGACCCGGAAGCCCGATAGATAAACACCGGCGTTCCAATCCGGTTCAACACACAGGTCTATTGGTGCTATCGACGATCCATGTCCGCCATATTTGAGTGGTGGGAATACATTGCCGGCGCAATATGTTCCTATATTTTCATTCTATCGGTGCTCTTAATTCTATCTTTAAACGCGTGTGATGCATAGACTAAATTTTAGTCTGCGCATACATAAATATCGTTTTGTGAAAACGTAGTGTTAGACTAGAACTGTGAGGTTATATACATATATTTTTATGCATACAATATTTGCTTAATTATTCTATAATCGCAATGACAGCTTGTATTGGTGTTATCTTAGTATATGCAAACATCATTATTCTTTCAGTCCGTGGACTACACATTAGTAGCAATTTACGGTACAGTCAATATTATTAACAAATCGGAAATAAAAATCCACAAAAGAAAGGGTATACGAGGGTACACTTAGACGGTATAGTTCACACATATTATTTCAACATTCCATGATATGATGATGCATTTAGATGTTTGGTGATCCAGTCAGTGTTTGTCATTCAGTGTGACTGATCAAACACCTGTTATGCTTACATGTTTGTCATAATGTCATGATTAATCCCCCAAGTAGTAATGTAATTCCTGGTCTGAATTCATCCCGTGCTCCACCGCCCGCATAATCAATATCCATGATGCTTCTCTGCGTCTCAACGCCAATTCTCTATTGCCTCCTCTTGGGTCATTTTTAACCTGATCTATTGCACAAAAGCTGATTGTTTTGTGTTTACCTTGTTTAGGACATTGGTTCACATGTGTGGCCGTGTTGTATCGCGTGTCTTGGTGCTTGATAGCTCTTACATGTTCAAACATCCTTTCTTTTAACATTCTTTTCGTGCTACCTATATAGAAGCTGCCACAAACGCATCTAATCATGTACACTACAAAGCAGCTATTGCAGTTAAGAAGTTGTTTGATCCTAAACTCCCTTCCCATGTAGTTACGAAATGTCTTAGTCTTATTCATTGCCATTGGACATATTTTGCAAGTACCACATTTGTGAAAACCAATGCTTTTTTGTGTCAACCAATCAGGCATTGTCTTGGATTTCATTGGGTAGGTTGGGCTTATCCATGATTTAATACTTCTACCCTTTCTGTATGTTATGAGGGGATTCTTGGTGATATATTTGCTCAGGGCCTTGTCATTGTTCAATATCCACCAATGCTTATGCATGCTATTTCTCAAGACGATTGCTGCATCATCATAGTTGGTGATTAATCTGATCCTATTGTCACCCTTGTTCTCTTTTTGTCTATCACGAAGTGTCACATGTCTTGGAGTTCTGTCTATTCTTTGTTCTACCAAGGTAATCATGTCTCTCTTATATCCCCTAGATATAAATCTACTTTTCATGCTGTGTTTGCATTTTAAGAAATCCTCCTCTTTACTGCAATTTCTTCTTGCTCGGGTGAATTCCCCAAATGGAATGGATTGAAGTTGATGTCTCGGATGTGAGCTCCCCGCATGTAAAATGGAATTACACGCTGTCGGTTTCCTGAAAAGTCTGCTCTGTATCCTATTGTCCTCAATAAACAATAATAGGTCTAGGAATTCTATTTTAGTGGTACTAATGGAGTGAGTCAAATGTATACCCATCAGATTTGAGTTTAGATGATCACAAAATTCCAAAAGACTATTCATGTCTCCAGCCCAAATTAACAGACAGTCGTCAATATATCGACCCCAGTAAATGATATATTCATTCCACTTTGCGCCTTGTGCGCCCCAGATCCACTCCTCCTCGAACCTGCCCATAAATAGGTTCGCATACGAAGGAGAGAATCTGGAGCCCATGGCTACTCCCTGTTTCTGACGGTACCAAGTAGTTTCGAAAAGAAAGACATTGTTTTGTAGTATTAAATTCATCATATCCATAAGCATTTCCGTGTGTGCCCATTGGGATGCTGGCCTTTTCTCCAGAAATTTCCTAGCTGCCCTAAGACCCAAGTCTGTTCTTATGTTAGTGTATAAGGAGGTGACATCAAGGCTTGCCATAATCATACCTTCCTCCCATGAAACATCAGACAAGATACTCAGGATATGCTTAGTGTCCCTGATGTAAGCTGGTAAGTTACGTACCAGTGGTTGTAGGAAGTTGTCTACATGCTGCGAGAGTCTTTCAGTGGGGCCCCCTATACTGGAAATGATAGGTCTACCTGGTGGATATTGGGCGTTCTTATGTATCTTGGGTAAGGTGTAAATGCAGGGGAATCTAGGTTTGTCTATTTTTAGATATGTCAGTTCCTCCCTGCTGATAAGACCCTCGTGCCACCATTTTTCTAGGTGGGTGTTGATGTTAGCCTTAAGTTGTTCCATAGGATTTCCAGTCAGTTTCTCATAACATGTCTCATCTCTTAGTTGTGTCAGGATCTCAGTATTGTAGTTTGTCGTGTTCATTACCACAATATTCCCCCCTTTGTCTGCCTCCCTGATGGTAACATTTGGTAATTTGGACAATTCCACCAGTGCTTTACGTTCATCTATATTTAGATTATCAGACAGCCTATTGAATTTCTTATTGTGTTTCAAGTGGGTATATAGATCTTCAGTGACCAGTTTGTGAAACATGTCCACACTATTACCACTTGGTAGTGTGGGAGTCCATCTGGACTTGTTGTGTAAGCCACTAGAGATGGTGTAATCTGGTTCTATATCATGATCCAATAACAGTTCATCTATGGACATATGGTCCCTGTCATCATCTACTATAGATAACAATATCTCACCATCTCTGATATCTTATATTGTACGAATTACACGAGTCGCATACGAGGCTTGTGTTTCTATGCTTTTATTCACAGTTTGCATGCAATCAAAATGTTTTTTCAATTTTAATTTACGAGTAAATTTGAAAAGGTCCACCATGGATTTATGGATGTCCCCCTGTTCCTTTGGGCAGAAACTCATGCCACGTTCAAGTACAGAGATCATGTCAAGTGATAATATTTTGTCACTGAGATTCACCACTTGCACACCAGTACATTCATCTGTGTCATCCATTATTTCCTCCAAGACCTCAATCTCATTCCCTGTCTTCCTGCATTTGGATCCTCCTCTTTTTCCCCTCCTTGTCCTTTTGGTGTATTTGCCATTTGTCTTGTTTGATCCCTGTCTCCCCGTTTTTTTCGTTTCACCTCCCTTAAAAAAGCACTACATTGTGCCGCATCATCAGATGATATTCCTTCATTTTCACTAGGAAGGGTCTCCAATGAGGTTGATACAGAGCTCGCTGGAGTTAGGTTTTGAGCTTGTACCGTGGCCCCCTTTGTACCTTTCTCTATCAAATGGTCATATTTCCTGGCGTAGGTAAAAACTCTACCCTGTTTGTAGTCGGTTTCATCCCTTTTTATCTTTCGCGCTTTGCGCTGTTTGATATCTATCTGGTGTCTCTCTAGTATCTTCTTCAGAATTTCATAGTTTTTTTCTGTGGCTTCGGGGAGGTTAAGTTCCTTAATTTCCAATTCCAATGCCGCAATTTCCCCCTGCAGTTTCTTAACTTTGCGAGAAGCATTCTCAATTAAAATATTCATGAGATTATTAGAATTGGAAATTAATACCTTTTCCCAGGTTAACAGGAGATCCTCCTCCAGATCGTCATAGGTAGGTAATATTTGTGAGCGGAGCCCCCTAGGAATTCTCTTAAGACGTACATATTGCTCTAGAGTGGCTCCATCCCACCATTTTGAATTCTCTGCTATCTTAAGTTTTTCTAGTTTGGCAAATTTTTCCCTCAAACCTTCATGTTTCTTGTTTGTGTTCCCGCTTGCCAAAGAGGTAGTAACTGTTTCACCTCTCGCCAAACTATCAAAAAGTTCCGCGGCTTCTTTTCCTCTATCCATAGTGTCCACTATAAATGATTTATTTAAGCCTCCGTAGCTGCCCCGCCAATCTGACAAAATATGATTTTTGAACGGATGACTAGTCTTGGTGGAATTGGCGCTTAACGATATGTAGGCTAATATCTATATTGATCTATATATGAGTTGTTGGGTGCCTAGGCATGGGTTGTCATCCTCACCCACCAATAATCCACAGATCAGAATTTATAGGTCAAAAACCTATCACACCAACAGAAATTATTAAACAAAGATATGTTTTTCTTCAAATTCAACACAAATACACAATGCGACAGAAAACTAGATTCATTTAATCTCAAAGGCTTTCCCTCAGTCCAGCCAACACGTGTTTCGTCGCCTGGGCGGATACCCACGACTTCCTCAGGGCTGGGAAAAGATACAATATGAAAATATATTGGAGTTGCGAGATACACTATCTCGTTATCATATAGTATACAATAGGTCATTCTATTTACATGGAAATAAGTGGGGGAACAACATTTCCCTTGGATAACGTTGTGTTATATAAATACATGCGTTTGGAGAGATAAAGGAGGTGGGATTAAAGGTAAACTCCCATAGATAAATAAAATGTGAAATCTCAAAGTCGAGCACAGAAAAAGATTACCCCACAGTTCGTGATGGTTATTACCATATATCTCGTGCAATAATGAATTCAAAGGAATGAATTTGTGCTCACCCCAGTATTCCTCAAACCGATAGGTGATTATTAACGTGCCTCGTCGTGCCGGATTTATGAATCCTTATGCCAATGTCTTAATAGAAGTGTTCTATTCTATTTATTGGAGGCTGAGTAAAACAATACTCAGGCTTACCTGATATCGAATACTAGGAGACCTGTGTGCCTGAATAAATCAAATTGTAAAGGGTATTTACTCTCATGAACCGTTCTCAATATGAGTCTAAATTGCATGATATACTTGTACCCCAAGGTAAAAAACGTACCTTCTAGCTGGTTGTAATTCCGGCCCAGCCTTACGTGGCTTGGGCAATACTTCTTTATTAGGGCTTAGTCCGTATCACACGAGATCGCTAGAAATCATAAATGAATAAGTTTTTACCTAATCTGGTCCAATTAACCTTAATTAAAGATTGTCGCCTGTATATTAACAAGAGCTTACCTTCCAATCGGTAACTCTGAGTAATCCCCGTTCACCGGTAATCTTTAGTTCTGATCCCGGGATGTGTCAATATTCATGATGTCCTTCCTCCAGTATTTGTGGAGAGAAGATAATTTCCCACTGTCCAAATAAAGATCATATATTCGTTATAGTGTCGATATTAATTTTTGGTCGTTAAATATAATGCATAAGTCTGTTATCTCAGATACACCCGTTCAAGGTGCGGCGCTTACCTCCGATTATTACGGAGTCCTGTGGCGGCGCAGTATCCCTGTTCCTGCCTAGCGTTCTGCCGTATCGTGCAAGCCAGCGTTCGTGACCCGGAAGCCCGATAGATAAACACCGGCGTTCCAATCCGGTTCAACACACAGGTCTATTGGTGCTATCGACGATCCATGTCCGCCATATTTGAGTGGTGGGAATACATTGCCGGCGCAATATGTTCCTATATTTTCATTCTATCGGTGCTCTTAATTCTATCTTTAAACGCGTGTGATGCATAGACTAAATTTTAGTCTGCGCATACATAAATATCGTTTTGTGAAAACGTAGTGTTAGACTAGAACTGTGAGGTTATATACATATATTTTTATGCATACAATATTTGCTTAATTATTCTATAATCGCAATGACAGCTTGTATTGGTGTTATCTTAGTATATGCAAACATCATTATTCTTTCAGTCCGTGGACTACACATTAGTAGCAATTTACGGTACAGTCAATATTATTAACAAATCGGAAATAAAAATCCACAAAAGAAAGGGTATACGAGGGTACACTTAGACGGTATAGTTCACACATATTATTTCAACATTCCATGATATGATGATGCATTTAGATGTTTGGTGATCCAGTCAGTGTTTGTCATTCAGTGTGACTGATCAAACACCTGTTATGTTTACATGTTTGTCATAATGTCATGATTAATCCCCCAAGTAGTAATGTAATTCCTGGTCTGAATTCATCCCGTGCTCCACCGCCCGCATAATCAATATCCATGATGCTTCTCTGCGTCTCAACGCCAATTCTCTATTGCCTCCTCTTGGGTCATTTTTAACCTGATCTATTGCACAAAAGCTGATTGTTTTGTGTTTACCTTGTTTAGGACATTGGTTCACATGTGTGGCCGTGTTGTATCGCGTGTCTTGGTGCTTGATAGCTCTTACATGTTCAAACATCCTTTCTTTTAACATTCTTTTCGTGCTACCTATATAGAAGCTGCCACAAACGCATCTAATCATGTACACTACAAAGCAGCTATTGCAGTTAAGAAGTTGTTTGATCCTAAACTCCCTTCCCATGTAGTTACGAAATGTCTTAGTCTTATTCATTGCCATTGGACATATTTTGCAAGTACCACATTTGTGAAAACCAATGCTTTTTTGTGTCAACCAATCAGGCATTGTCTTGGATTTCATTGGGTAGGTTGGGCTTATCCATGATTTAATACTTCTACCCTTTCTGTATGTTATGAGGGGATTCTTGGTGATATATTTGCTCAGGGCCTTGTCATTGTTCAATATCCACCAATGCTTATGCATGCTATTTCTCAAGACGATTGCTGCATCATCATAGTTGGTGATTAATCTGATCCTATTGTCACCCTTGTTCTCTTTTTGTCTATCACGAAGTGTCACATGTCTTGGAGTTCTGTCTATTCTTTGTTCTGCCAAGGTAATCATGTCTCTCTTATATCCCCTAGATATAAATCTACTTTTCATGCTGTGTTTGCATTTTAAGAAATCCTCCTCTTTACTGCAATTTCTTCTTGCTCGGGTGAATTCCCCAAATGGAATGGATTGAAGTTGATGTCTCGGATGTGAGCTCCCCGCATGTAAAATGGAATTACACGCTGTCGGTTTCCTGAAAAGTCTGCTCTGTATCCTATTGTCCTCAATAAACAATAATAGGTCTAGGAATTCTATTTTAGTGGTACTAATGGAGTGAGTCAAATGTATACCCATCAGATTTGAGTTTAGATGATCACAAAATTCCAAAAGACTATTCATGTCTCCAGCCCAAATTAACAGACAGTCGTCAATATATCGACCCCAGTAAATGATATATTCATTCCACTTCGCGCCTTGTGCGCCCCAGATCCACTCCTCCTCGAACCTGCCCATAAATAGGTTCGCATACGAAGGAGAGAATCTGGAGCCCATGGCTACTCCCTGTTTCTGACGGAACCAAGTAGTTTCGAAAAGAAAGACATTGTTTTGTAGTATTAAATTCATCATATCCATAAGCATTTCCGTGTGTGCCCATTGGGATGCTGGCCTTTTCTCCAGAAATTTCCTAGCTGCCCTAAGACCCAAGTCTGTTCTTATGTTAGTGTATAAGGAGGTGACATCAAGGCTTGCCATAATCATACCTTCCTCCCATGAAACATCAGACAAGATACTCAGGATATGCTTAGAGTCCCTCATGTAAGCTGGTAAGTTACGTACCAGTGGTTGTAGGAAGTTGTCTACATACTGCGAGAGTCTTTCAGTGGGGCCCCCTATACTGGAAATGATAGGTCTACCTGGTGGATATTGGGCGTTCTTATGTATCTTGGGTAAGGTGTAAATGCAGGGGAATCTAGGTTTGTCTATTTTTAGATATGTCAGTTCCTCCCTGCTGATAAGACCCTCGTGCCACCATTTTTCTAGGTGGGTGTTGATGTTAGCCTTAAGTTGTTCCATAGGATTTCCAGTCAGTTTCTCATAACATGTCTCATCTCTTAGTTGTGTCAGGATCTCAGTATTGTAGTTTGTCGTGTTCATTACCACAATATTCCCCCCTTTGTCTGCCTCCCTGATGGTAACATTTGGTAATTTGGACAATTCCACCAGTGCTTTACGTTCATCTATATTTAGATTATCAGACAGCCTATTGAATTTCTTATTGTGTTTCAAGTGGGTATATAGATCTTCAGTGACCAGTTTGTGAAACATGTCCACACTATTACCACTTGGTAGTGTGGGAGTCCATCTGGACTTGTTGTGTAAGCCACTAGAGATGGTGTAATCTGGTTCTATATCATGATCCAATAACAGTTCATCTATGGACATATGGTCCCTGTCATCATCTACTATAGATAACAATATCTCACCATCTCTGATATCTTGTATTGTACGAATTACACGAGTCGCATACGAGGCTTGTGTTTCTATGCTTTTATTCACAGTTTGCATGCAATCAAAATGTTTTTTCAATTTTAATTTACGAGTAAATTTGAAAAGGTCCACCATGGATTTATGGATGTCCCCCTGTTCCTTTGGGCAGAAACTCATGCCACGTTCAAGTACAGAGATCATGTCAGGTGATAATATTTTGTCACTGAGATTCACCACTTGCACACCAGTACATTCATCTGTGTCATCCATTATTTCCACCAAGACCTCAATCTCATTCCCTGTCTTCCTGCATTTGGATCCTCCTCTTTTTCCCCTCCTTGTCCTTTTGGTGTATTTGCCATTTGTCTTGTTTGATCCCTGTCTCCCCGTTTTTTTCGTTTCACCTCCCTTAAAAAAGCACTACATTGTGCTGCATCATCAGAGGAACATATTGCGCCGGCAATGTATTCCCACCACTCAAATATGGCGGACATGGATCGTCGATAGCACCAATAGACCTGTGTGTTGAACCGGATTGGAACGCCGGTGTTTATCTATCGGGCTTCCGGGTCACGAACGCTGGCTTGCACGATACGGCAGAACGCTAGGCAGGAACAGGGATACTGCGCCGCCACAGGACTCCGTAATAATCGGAGGTAAGCGCCGCACCTTGAACGGGTGTATCTGAGATAACAGACTTATGCATTATATTTAACGACCAAAAATTAATATCGACACTATAACGAATATATGATCTTTATTTGGACAGTGGGAAATTATCTTCTCTCCACAAATACTGGAGGAAGGACATCATGAATATTGACACATCCCGGGATCAGAACTAAAGATTACCGGTGAACGGGGATTACTCAGAGTTACCGATTGGAAGGTAAGCTCTTGTTAATATACAGGCGACAATCTTTAATTAAGGTTAATTGGACCAGATTAGGTAAAAACTTATTCATTTATGATTTCTAGCGATCTCGTGTGATACGGACTAAGCCCTAATAAAGAAGTATTGCCCAAGCCACGTAAGGCTGGGCCGGAATTACAACCAGCTAGAAGGTACGTTTTTTACCTTGGGGTACAAGTATATCATGCAATTTAGACTCATATTGAGAACGGTTCATGAGAGTAAATACCCTTTACAATTTGATTTATTCAGGCACACAGGTCTCCTAGTATTCGATATCAGGTAAGCCTGAGTATTGTTTTACTCAGCCTCCAATAAATAGAATAGAACACTTCTACTAAGACATTGGCATAAGGATTCATAAATCCGGCACGACGAGGCACGTTAATAATCACCTATCGGTTTGAGGAATACTGGGGTGAGCACAAATTCATTCCTTTGAATTCATTATTGCACGAGATATATGGTAATAACCATCACGAACTGTGGGGTAATCTTTTTCTGTGCTCGACTTTGAGATTTCACATTTTATTTATCTATGGGAGTTTACCTTTAATCCCACCTCCTTTATCTCTCCAAACGCATGTATTTATATAACACAACGTTATCCAAGGGAAATGTTGTTCCCCCACTTATTTCCATGTAAATAGAATGACCTATTGTATACTATATGATAACGAGATAGTGTATCTCGCAACTCCAATATATTTTCATATTGTATCTTTTCCCAGCCCTGAGGAAGTCGTGGGTATCCGCCCAGGCGACGAAACACGTGTTGGCTGGACTGAGGGAAAGCCTTTGAGATTAAATTAATCTAATTTTCTGTCGCATTGTGTATTTGTGTTGAATTTGAAGAAAAACATATCTTTGTTTAATAATTTCTGTTGGTGTGATAGGTTTTTGACCTATAAATTCTGATCTGTGGATTATTGGTGGGTGAGGATGACAACCCATGCCTAGGCACCCAACAACTCATATATAGATCAATATAGGGTGCACAGACATAATATCGACTCCAAAATATCGTCTGGACAGAATATCGAGTTTTAAATATCGTTTGGAGAAAATATCGACTAGACAGAATATCGACAGCCAAAATATCGTTTTTAAGGTAAGTGAAGTAATATCGACTGTAAATAATATAGACAGTGAAAATATCCAAGTATATAATCTAGATAGTAAAAAATATAGTTTTTTAAATAATATTTAATTATTTATAGTGTGTTTATGTTATAATATGTGTGAAAAGTGTCAATTTATTTTATTATTTTTTTTAATTAATTATTTTTTTAATTATTGTGTAATTTAATTCTGTAGCGGGTTGTGGGTTTATAGGGGAATAGGGTGGGAAGTAATTTAATTATAATTAATTAAATATGTAAATTTATTATTTGGTAGTAATAATTAATTAATTGGTAATTAAATAATATATGTTAATTATTTAAAATTTAATTGGTAATTAATTTTATTTAATTGATTAATTGCTAATTATGTCAATTAAAATAATTTATTTTCTCTAGCGGGTTGTGGGTTTATAGGGGAATAGGGTGGGAAGTAATTTAATTATAATTAATTAAATATGTAAATTTATTAATTGGTAGTAATAATTAATTAATTGGTAATTAAATAATATATGTTAATTATTTAAAATTTAATTGGTAATTAATTTTATTTAATTGATTAATTGCTAATTATGTCAATTAAAATAATGTATTTTCTCTAGCGGGTTGTGGGTTTATAGGGGAATAGGGTGGGAAGTAATTTAATTATAATTAATTAAATATGTTAATTTAATAATTGGTAGTAATATTTAATTAATTGTTAATTAAAAAATGTTTGTTAATTAATTAAAATGTAATTGGTAATTAATTTTATTTAATTGATTAATTGCTAATTATGTTAAATGAAAGGGGTATTTTTAGGGTTCAGGGTCAGTTTTTAGTTTTTGGGTAAAGGGGTATTTTTAGGGTTCAGGGTCAGTTTTCAGTTTTTGGGTAAAGGGGTATTTTTAGGGTTCAGGGTCAGTTTTCAGTTTTTGGGTAAAGGGGTATTTTTAGGGTTCAGGGTCAGTTTTTAGTTTTTGGGTAAAGGGGTATTTTTAGGGTTCAGGGTCAGTTTTCAGTTTTTAGGTAAAGGGGTATTTTTAGGGTTCAGGGTCAGTTTTCAGTTTTTGGGTAAAGGGGTATTTTTTGGGTTCAGGGTCAGTTTTTAGTTTTTGGGTAAAGGGGTATTTTTAGGGTTCAGGGTCAGTTTTCAGTTTTTGGGTAAAGGGGTATTTTTAGGGTTCAGGGTCAGTTTTCAGTTTTTGGGTAAAGGGGTATTTTTAGGGTTCAGGGTCAGTTTTAGTTTTTGGGTCAAGGGGTATTTTTAGGGTTCAGGGTCAGTTTTCAGTTTTTGGGTCAAGGGGTATTTTTAGGGTTCAGGGTCAGTTTTCAGTTTTTGGGTAAAGGGGTATTTTTAGGGTTCAGGGTCAGTTTTCAGTTTTTGGGTAAAGGGGTATTTTTAGGGTTCAGGGTCAGTTTTCAGTTTTTGGGTAAAGGGGTATTTTTAGGGTTCAGGGTCAGTTTTTAGTTTTTGGGTAAAGGGGTATTTTTAGGGTTCAGGGTCAGTTTTGGGTTTTTGGGGTACATATACAATATTGCCTATTATTTAATTAAATGTTGTTACTATATATATATGTTTTAAGAAATATGATTAAAAATATATATTTTTTTTTACTTTCATTAAATATTTAATTATTAAAAGTTATTTTAAGTATTGTTAATTATATTTTAGTAATTAATTTTTTATATTAATGTAATTAAACATTGTTTTTAGTAAAGTCGATATTTTTTACAACGATATTTTTGTAAACGATATTTTGTAGTCGATATTTTTGTACTTACCTGTTTGTACATACAAACTCGATATTTTTGTAGTAGATATTTTCACCTCGATATTTTGGGTACTCGATATTGTGGTAGTCGATATTCTTTCAGTGATCCCAATATAGATATTAGCCTACATATCGTTAAGCGCCAATTCCACCAAGACTAGTCATCCGTTCAAAAATCATATTTTGTCAGATTGGCGGGGCAGCTACGGAGGCTTAAATAAATCATTTATAGTGGACACTATGGATAGAGGAAAAGAAGCCGCGGAACTTTTTGATAGTTTGGCGAGAGGTGAAACAGTTAGTACCTCTTTGGCAAGCGGGAACACAAACAAGAAACATGAAGGTTTGAGGGAAAAATTTGCCAAACTAGAAAAACTTAAGATAGCAGAGAATTCAAAATGGTGGGATGGAGCCACTCTAGAGCAATATGTACGTCTTAAGAGAATTCCTAGGGGGCTCCGCTCACAAATATTACCTACCTATGACGATCTGGAGGAGGATCTCCTGTTAACCTGGGAAAAGGAATTAATTTCCAATTCTAATAATCTCATGAATATTTTAATTGAGAATGCTTCTCGCAAAGTTAAGAAACTGCAGGGGGAAATTGCGGCATTGGAATTGGAAATTAAGGAACTTAACCTCCCCGAAGCCACAGAAAAAAACTATGAAATTCTAAAGAAGATACTAGAGAGACACCAGATAGATATCAAACAGCGCAAAGCGCGAAAGATAAAAAGGGATGAGACCGACTACAAACAGGGTAGAGTTTTTACCTACGCCAGGAAATATGACCATTTGATAGAGAAAGGTACAAAGGGGGCCACGGTACAAGCTCAAAACCTAACTCCAGCGAGCTCTGTATCAACCTCATTGGAGACCCTTCCTAGTGAAAATGAAGGAATATCATCTGATGATGCGTCACAATGTAGTGCTTTTTTAAGGGAGGTGAAACGAAAAAAACGGGGAGACAGGGATCAAACAAGATAAATGGCAAATACACCAAAAGGACAAGGAGGGGAAGAAGAGGAGGATCCAAATGCAGGAAGACAGGGAATGAGATTGAGGTCTTGGAGGAAATAATGGATGACACAGATGAATGTACTGGTGTGCAAGTGGTGAATCTCAGTGACAAAATATTATCACCTGACATGATCTCTGTACTTGAACGTGGCATGAGTTTCTGCCCAAAGGAACAGGGGGACATCCATAAATCCATGGTGGACCTTTTCAAATTTACTCGTAAATTAAAATTGAAAAAACATTTTGATTGCATGCAAACTGTGAATAAAAGCATAGAAACACAAGCCTCGTATGCGACTCGTGTAATTCGTACAATACAAGATATCAGAGATGGTGAGATATTGTTATCTATAGTAGATGATGACAGGGACCATATGTCCATAGATGAACTGTTATTGGATCATGATATAGAACCAGATTACACCATCTCTAGTGGCTTACACAACAAGTCCAGATGGACTCCCACACTACCAAGTGGTAATAGTGTGGACATGTTTCACAAACAGGTCACTGAAGATCTATATACCCACTTGAAACACAATAAGAAATTCAATAGGCTGTCTGATAATCTAAATATAGATGAACGTAAAGCACTGGTGGAATTGTCCAAATTACCAAATGTTACCATCAGGGAGGCAGACAAAGGGGGGGATATTGTGGTAATGAACACGACAAATTACAATACTGAGATCCTGACACAACTAAGAGATGAGACATGTTATGAGAAACTGACTGGAAATCCTATGGAACAACTTAAGGCTAACATCAACACCCACCTAGAACAAGCATTTACAATGCAATGGTCTCGGCATCATTAAAGGTAGAGCTATTGGCATTGCTCATGACATTTCTTTTTTTTTCTTTAAATCATAAATAAATGGCATTGTCATTTACATTGTCAATACACACCACTCTGCACTCAACTGCACTCACCTGCACTGCACTGCACTCACCTGCACTGCACTCACCTGCACTGCACTGCACTCAACTGCACTCACCTGCACTGCACTCACCTGCACTGCACTCACCTGCACTGCACTGCACTCACCTGCACTGCACTCACCTGCACTGCACTGCACTCACCTGCCCTGCACTGCACTCACCTGCACTGCACTCACCTGCACTGCACTGCACTCACCTGCACTGCACTCACCTGCACTGCACTGCACTCACCTGCACTGCACTGCACTCAACTGCACTCACCTGCACTGCACTCACCTGTACTGCACTCACCTGCACTGCACTCACCTGCACTGCACTCACCTGCACTGCACTGCACTCACCTGCACTGCACTGCACTCACCTGCACTGCACTGCACTGCACTCACCTGCACTGCACTGCACTCACCTACACTGCACTCACCTGCACTGCACTCACCTGCACTGCACTGCACTCACCTGCACTGCACTACACTCACCTGCACTGCACTCACCTGCACTGCACTCACCTGCACTGCACTCACCTGCACTGCACTCACCTGCACTGCACTCACCTGCACTGCACTGCACTCACCTGCAAGGCACTCACCTGCACTGCACTCACCTGCACGCCACTGCACTGCACTCACCTGCACTGCACTCACCTGCATGCCACTGCACTCACCTGCACTGCACTCACCTGCACTCCACTCACCTGCACTCCACTCACCTGCACTCCACTCACCTGCACTCCACTCACCTGCACTGCACTCACCTGCACTGCACTCACCTGCACTGCACTGCACTCACCTGCACTGCACTCATCTGCACTGCACACACTGCACTCACCTGCACTGCACTCACCTGCACTGCACTCACCTGCACTGCACTCACCTGCACTGCACTGCACTCACCTGCACTGCACTCACCTGCACTGCACTGCACTCACCTGCACTGCACTGCACTCACCTGCACTGCACTGCACTCACCTGCACTCACCTGCACTGCACTCACCTACACTGCACTCACCTGCACTGCACTCACCTGCACTGCACTGCACTCCACTGCACTCACCTGCACTGCACTCACCTGCACTGCACTCACCTGCACTGCACTCGCCTGCACTGCACTCACCTGCACTGCACTGCACTGCACTGCACTGCACTGCACTCCACTGCACTCCACTGCACTGCACTCACCTGCACTGCACTCACCTGCACTGCACTCACCTGCACTGCACTCACCTGCACTGCACTCACCTGTACTGCACTCACCTGCACTGCACTGCACTGCACTCACCTGCACTGCACTCACCTGCACTGCACTGCACTCACCTGCACTGCACTGCACTCACCTGCACTGCACTGCACTCACCTGCACTCACCTGCACTGCACTCACCTGCACTGCACTGCACTCACCTGCACTGCACTACACTCACCTGCACTGCACTCACCTGCACTGCACTGCACTCACCTGCACTGCACTCACCTGCACTGCACTCACCTGCACTGCACTGCACTCACCTGCACTGCACTGCACTCACCTGCAAGGCACTCACCTGCACTGCACTCACCTGCACTGCACTCACCTGCACGCCACTGCACTGCACTCACTTGCACTGCACTCACCTGCATGCCACTGCACTCACCTGCACTGCACTCACCTGCACTCCACTGCACTGCATTCACCTGCACTCCACTGCAATGCACTCACCTGCACTCCACTCACCTGCACTCCACTCACCTGCACTGCACTCACCTGCACTGCACTGCACTCACCTGCACTGCACTCATCTGCACTGCACTCACCTGCACTGCACTCACCTGCACTGCACTCACCTGCACTGCACTCACCTGCACTGCACTGCACTCACCTGCACTGCACTCACCTGCACTGCACTGCACTCACCTGCACTGCACTCACCTGCACTCACCTGCACTGCACTCACCTGCACTGCACTCACCTGCACTCACCTGCACTGCACTCACCTGCACTGCACTCACCTACACTGCACTGCACTCACCTGCACTGCACTCACCTGCACTGCACTGCACTCCACTGCACTCACCTGCACTGCACTCACCTGCACTGCACTCACCTGCACTGCACTGCACTGCACTCCACTGCACTGCACTGCACTCACCTGCACTGCACTCACCTGCACTGCACTCACCTGCACTCACCTGCACTGCACTCACCTGCACTGCACTGCACTCACCTGCACTGCACTGCACTGCACTCACCTGCACTGCACTGCACTCACGTGCACTGCACTGCACTCACGTGCACTGCACTGCACTCACGTGCACTGCACTGCACTCACGTGCACTGCACTCACCTGCACTGCACTCACCTGCACTGCACTCACCTGCACTGCACTCACCTGCACTGCACTCACCTGCACTGCACTCACCTGCACTGCACTGCACCGCACTGCACTCACCTGCACTGCACTGCACTCACCTGCACTGCACTGCACTCACCTGCATTGCACTGCACTGCACTCACCTGCACTGCACTGCACTGCACTCACCTGCACTGCACTGCACTCACCTGCACTGCACTCACCTGCACTGCACTCACCTGTACTGCACTCACCTGCACTGCACTCACCTGCACTGCACTGCACTCACCTGCACTGCACTCACCTGCACTGCACTGCACTCACCTGTACTGCACTCACCTGTACTGCACTCACCTGCACGGCACTCACCTGCACTGCACTGCACCGCACTGCACTCACCTGCACCGCACTGCACTGCACTCACCTGCACTGCACTGCACTCACCTGCACTGCACTGCACTCACCTGCACTGCACTGCACTCACCTGCACTGCACTCACCTGCACTGCACTCACCTGCACTGCACTGCACTCACCTGCACTGCACTCACCTGCACTGCACTGCACTCACCTGTACTGCACTCACCTGCACTGCACTCACCTGCACTCACCTGCACTGCACTGCACATACCTGCACTGCACTCTGCACTCACTACTCTGCACTCTGCACTCACTACTCTGCACTCTGCACTCACTACTCTGCACTCTGCACTCACTACTCTGCACTCTGCACTCACTACTCTGCACTCACTACTCTGCACTCACTACTCTGCACTCACTACTCACTACTCTGCACTCACTACTCTGCACTCACTTCTCACTACTCTGCACTCACTACTCTGCACTCACTACTCACTACTCTGCACTCACTACTCACTACTCTGCACTCACTACTCTGCACTCACTACTCACTACTCTGCACTCACTACTCACTACTCTGCACTCACTACTCACTACTCTGCACTCACTACTCACTACTCTGCACTCACTACTCTGCACACTCACTACTCTGCACTCACTACTCTGCACACTCACTACTCTGCACTCACTACTCTGCACTCACTACTCTGCACTCACTACTCTGCACTCACTACTCTGCACTCACTACTCACTACTCTGCACTCACTACTCACTACTCTGCACTCACTACTCTGCACTCACTACTCACTACTCTGCACTCACTACTCACTACTCTGCACTCATTACTCTGCACTCACTACTCACTACTCTGCACTCACTACTCTGCACTCACTACTCTGCACTCACTACTCACTACTCTGCACTCACTACTCTGCACTCACTACTCACTACTCTGCACTCACTACTCTGCACTCACTACTCTGCACTCACTACTCTGCACTCACTACTCACTACTCTGCACTCACTACTCTGCACTCACTACTCACTACTCTGCACTCACTACTCTGCACTCACTACTCACTACTCTGCACTCACTACTCACTACTCTGCACTCACTACTCTGCACTCACTACTCACTACTCTGCACTCACTACTCTGCACTCGCTACTCACTACTCTGCACTCACTACTCACTACTCTGCACTCACTACTCTGCACTCACTACTCTGCACTCACTACTCTGCACTCACTACTCACTACTCTGCACTCACTACTCTGCACTCACTACTCTGCACTCACTACTCACTACTCTGCACTCACTACTCTGCACTCACTACTCTGCACTCACTACTCTGCACTCACTACTCTGCACTCACTACTCTGCACTCACTACTCTGCACTCACTACTCACTACTCTGCACTCACTACTCTGCACTCACTACTCACTACTCTGCACTCACTACTCTGCACTCACTACTCTGCACTCACTACTCACTACTCTGCACTCACTACTCTGCACTCACTACTCACTACTCTGCACTCACTACTCTGCACTCACTACTCACTACTCTGCACTCACTACTCTGCACTCACTACTCACTACTCTGCACTCACTACTCTGCACTCACTACTCTGCACTCACTACTCACTACTCTGCACTCACTACTCTGCACTCACTACTCTGCACTCACTACTCACTACTCTGCACTCACTACTCTGCACTCACTACTCTGCACTCACTACTCTGCACTCACTACTCTGCACTCACTACTCACTACTCTGCACTCACTACTCTGCACTCACTACTCTGCACTCACTACTCTGCGCACTCACTACTCTGCGCACTCACTCATCTGCACTCACTCATCTGCACTCACTCATCTGCACTCACTCATCTGCACACTCACTCATCTGCACACTCACTCTGCACTCACTACTCTGCACACTCTCTGCACACTCTCTGCACACTCTCTCTGCACACTCTCTCTGCACACTCTCTCTGCACACTCTCTCTGCACACTCTCTCTGCACACTCACTCTGCGCACTCACTCTGCGCACTCACTCTGCGCACTCACTCTGCGCACTCACTCTGCGCACTCACTACTCTGCACTCACTACTCTGCACTCACTACTCTGCACTCACTACTCTGCACTCACTACTCTGCACTCACTACTCTGCACTCTGCACACTCACTCTGCACTGTGCACACCGCTGATATCACGGAATCTTCCACCACACTTTCTAAAACTCTATAGTCCGAAGCATAATAGGCACAGAACCAAAAGAAGGGTAGACATTGCTTAAAATAATCTTATTGTATTTATGAGAAGCAAAAGCGAGACTGTGAAATGTGCTGAATATCAGTTTGTTACGAATCAACAGAGTGGAGTTAGAGAACCAAGAAATAGTAATTTAGAATCCGGGTTAGAAGGAGTAGTAATCACAAGCTGAGGATCAACGGGCGCGAAACAGCGTGGAGGGCGCGCAGGAGACGCAGATCAACGGGCGCGAAACAGCGTGGTGGGCGCGCAGGAGACGCAGCGTGAGCGTGCACATCAGCTGAAGATCGCCGGAGAAGACACCGAGCCTGCCTGCTGCCGTGACTGACCCCCTGCAGAGGGAAAGAGCCCGGTGAGTGGGGGTAGAAGGGGGGGGCGGCAGAGAGGGAGTGGGCAGAGAGGGAGGCTGTGTGTGTGTGTGTGTGTGCGTGTGTGTGTGCGTGTGTCTGTCTGTGTCTGTCTGGTGTGTGCCTGCCTGCCTTTGTGTGTGCGCGTCCACAGACCCTGGTCGGCTCGTGCACCGCTCTGTACTCCCTTGCGAGCTTACATGGCGACAATAGTTCTCGTTGCCGAGACCTAAAAAGCATTGTAAGATGTTGAAATAGAGTGCGGCGTGCCGTGTGAGAACAATGTAGTAAGGAAAACAAGGGGACTCTAATAAGTGAACCTGGGGTTGACTAATGTTTTAGAAAAACAATGGTTCTTATGTGGCCATAAAAGGTCCTTGGTAGGAAGCGGTGTCAGAATTTGTGACTGCCCTAGAGTCGAGATAGGTAATAAATATCTCAGGGACGATAAGTAATATGAACAGCCTGTGCGCCTGTAAACACTGGTGCTCACACGAGCTGCTCCTAGAACTAGTGAAACGACAAGTCCTCGAAGAGCGCACTCGGACTGGACACTGCTTTGGTGGGGAAGAGATGCAGAACATAAATCAGTTTGAAGGCCGCCCGAAACACACCAGTGCTGGTGCAAAACCGCGGTATGTTAGGAATCTGAATAAACTGCGACATACGTGCAAACCTGCACTCCAGACCACTGAATGGAAAGGCACATAGTTGTGTAGATCTCACAAAGGAACCAACTGGATAAACACGAAAAAGATGTAGAAGGTGCAGCCACCATTGTTGCTGATTAGGAGCGGCAGATGTTGAAATAGAGCTAGGCGGGCTGCGTGGCTGCCCTTGTTGAAGATTACGTGTAGCGTGCTGTACTACTGTAAAAAAATGCTAATGAATACCAAAAAAAAACCCATAAAAGCGGGCTCCTGTCAAAATATTAAGCATGGCGCCAGTGTTGTTAATATGAAAGCTGGCGCAGTGCGAAAACCTAAAGCACGACGCCCGGGGCGGGCCAGAGATGAGGAGCAGGGAGTGGAAAAGCAGGTGTCCTTGTAGGAAAGCATGTCGTATGTGCAATAGGAGAATAGGGAACACTTTCTGGGGTGACTGGTGAAGTAGCAACCCTGAATGGGGGTAGGAGGGAAAGAAGCAACACCGACCGTGGGGGGTTGGGGGTTAGGAAGAAGCAATACACACTGGGTGGGAAGGGAAGAAGCAACGCATGCAGGGGGTGGGAGGGGAAAGCAGAGGAAAGAAGACAATAAATAACAAGCAACCAGTAAACGTGTCCGTCCTAGATAAACAAACGCATTTTAAAACAAGAGGTGCTAATGCTACCTGCTGTGCGTCTGAGATGCCACGGAGTGCTAGCGGAAGAAACGATCGCTATTGTAAACAAGCTGAGGATCAACGGGCGCGCACGACGCAGCGTGGGCATGCACATCAGCTGAAGATCGCCGGAGAAGACACAAGTCTGCCTTCTGCCGTGACTGACCCGATGCGGAGGGAAAGAGCCCGGTGAGTGGGGGGTGGGGGGGGCGGCAGAGAGAGAGAGAGTGTGAGAGTGTGTGTGTGTGTGTGTGTGTGTGTGTGTGTGTGTGCATGCATGCATGCGTGCGTGCGTCTGTCTGTCTGTGTGTGTGTCTGGCGCATGCCTGCCTGCGTGCGCGTTCACAGACCCTGGTCGGCTCGTCCACCTCTCTGTAGTCCCTTGCTAGCTTACTAGGCGACAATAGTTCTCGTTGCCGAGACCTAAAAATGGTGGCACGAGGGTCTTATCAGCAGGGAGGAACTGACATATCTAAAAATAGACAAACCTAGATTCCCCTGCATTTACACCTTACCCAAGATACATAAGAACGCCCAATATCCACCAGGTAGACCTATCATTTCCAGTATAGGGGGCCCCACTGAAAGACTCTCGCAGTATGTAGACAACTTCCTACAACCACTGGTACGTAACTTACCAGCTTACATCAGGGACACTAAGCATATCCTGAGTATCTTGTCTGATGTTTCATGGGAGGAAGGTATGATTATGGCAAGCCTTGATGTCACCTCCTTATACACTAACATAAGAACAGACTTGGGTCTTAGGGCAGCTAGGAAATTTCTGGAGAAAAGGCCAGCATCCCAATGGGCACACACGGAAATGCTTATGGATATGATGAATTTAATACTACAAAACAATGTCTTTCTTTTCGAAACTACTTGGTACCGTCAGAAACAGGGAGTAGCCATGGGCTCCAGATTCTCTCCTTCGTATGCGAACCTATTTATGGGCAGGTTCGAGGAGGAGTGGATCTGGGGCGCACAAGGCGCAAAGTGGAATGAATATATCATTTACTGGGGTCGATATATTGACGACTGTCTGTTAATTTGGGCTGGAGACATGAATAGTCTTTTGGAATTTTGTGATCATCTAAACTCAAATCTGATGGGTATACATTTGACTCACTCCATTAGTACCACTAAAATAGAATTCCTAGACCTATTATTGTTTATTGAGGACAATAGGATACAGAGCAGACTTTTCAGGAAACCGACAGCGTGTAATTCCATTTTACATGCGGGAAGCTCACATCCGAGACATCAACTTCAATCCATTCCATTTGGGGAATTCACCCGAGCAAGAAGAAATTGCAGTAAAGAGGAGGATTTCTTAAAATGCAAACACAGCATGAAAAGTAGATTTATATCTAGGGGATATAAGAGAGACATGATTACCTTGGCAGAACAAAGAATAGACAGAACTCCAAGACATGTGACACTTCGTGATAGACAAAAAGAGAACAAGGGTGACAATAGGATCAGATTAATCACCAACTATGATGATGCAGCAATCGTCTTGAGAAATAGCATGCATAAGCATTGGTGGATATTGAACAATGACAAGGCCCTGAGCAAATATATCACCAAGAATCCCCTCATAACATACAGAAAGGGTAGAAGTATTAAATCATGGATAAGCCCAACCTACCCAATGAAATCCAAGACAATGCCTGATTGGTTGACACAAAAAAGCATTGTTTTTCACAAATGTGGTACTTGCAAAATATGTCCAATGGCAATGAATAAGACTAAGACATTTCGTAACTACATGGGAAGGGAGTTTAGGATCAAACAACTTCTTAACTGCAATAGCTGCTTTGTAGTGTACATGATTAGATGCGTTTGTGGCAGCTTCTATATAGGTAGCACGAAAAGAATGTTAAAAGAAAGGATGTTTGAACATGTAAGAGCTATCAAGCACCAAGACACGCGATACAACACGGCCACACATGTGAACCAATGTCCTAAACAAGGTAAACACAAAACAATCAGCTTTTGTGCAATAGATCAGGTTAAAAATGACCCAAGAGGAGGCAATAGAGAATTGGCGTTGAGACGCAGAGAAGCATCATGGATATTGATTATGCGGGCGGTGGAGCACGGGATGAATTCAGACCAGGAATTACATTACTACTTGGGGGATTAATCATGACATTATGACAAACATGTAAGCATAACAGGTGTTTGATCAGTCACACTGAATGACAAACACTGACTGGATCACCAAACATCTAAATGCATCATCATATCATGGAATGTTGAAATAATATGTGTGAACTATACCGTCTAAGTGTACCCTCGTATACCCTTTCTTTTGTGGATTTTTATTTCCGATTTGTTAATAATATTGACTGTACCGTAAATTGCTACTAATGTGTAGTCCACGGACTGAAAGAATAATGATGTTTGCATATACTAAGATAACACCAATACAAACTGTCATTGCGATTATAGAATAATTAAGCAAATATTGTATGCATAAAAATATATGTATATAACCTCACAGTTCTAGTCTAACACTACGTTTTCACAAAACTATATTTATGTATGCGCAGACTAAAATTTAGTCTATGCATCACACGCGTTTAAAGATAGAATTAAGAGCACCGATAGAATGAAAATATAGGAACATATTGCGCCGGCAATGTATTCCCACCACTCAAATATGGCGGACATGGATCGTCGATAGCACCAATAGACCTGTGTGTTGAACCGGATTGGAACGCCGGTGTTTATCTATCGGGCTTCCGGGTCACGAACGCTGGCTTGCACGATACGGCAGAACGCTAGGCAGGAACAGGGATACTGCGCCGCCACAGGACTCCGTAATAATCGGAGGTAAGCGCCGCACCTTGAACGGGTGTATCTGAGATAACAGACTTATGCATTATATTTAACGACCAAAAATTAATATCGACACTATAACGAATATATGATCTTTATTTGGACAGTGGGAAATTATCTTCTCTCCACAAATACTGGAGGAAGGACATCATGAATATTGACACATCCCGGGATCAGAACTAAAGATTACCGGTGAACGGGGATTACTCAGAGTTACCGATTGGAAGGTAAGCTCTTGTTAATATACAGGCGACAATCTTTAATTAAGGTTAATTGGACCAGATTAGGTAAAAACTTATTCATTTATGATTTCTAGCGATCTCGTGTGATACGGACTAAGCCCTAATAAAGAAGTATTGCCCAAGCCACGTAAGGCTGGGCCGGAATTACAACCAGCTAGAAGGTACGTTTTTTACCTTGGGGTACAAGTATATCATGCAATTTAGACTCATATTGAGAACGGTTCATGAGAGTAAATACCCTTTACAATTTGATTTATTCAGGCACACAGGTCTCCTAGTATTCGATATCAGGTAAGCCTGAGTATTGTTTTACTCAGCCTCCAATAAATAGAATAGAACACTTCTATTAAGACATTGGCATAAGGATTCATAAATCTGGCACGACGAGGCACGTTAATAATCACCTATCGGTTTGAGGAATACTGGGGTGAGCACAAATTCATTCCTTTGAATTCATTATTGCACGAGATATATGGTAATAGCCATCACGAACTGTGGGGTAATCTTTTTCTGTGCTCGACTTTGAGATTTCACATTTTATTTATCTATGGGAGTTTACCTTTAATCCCACCTCCTTTATCTCTCCAAACGCATGTATTTATATAACACAACGTTATCCAAGGGAAATGTTGTTCCCCCACTTATTTCCATGTAAATAGAATGACCTATTGTATACTATATGATAACGAGATAGTGTATCTCGCAACTCCAATATATTTTCATATTGTATCTTTTCCCAGCCCTGAGGAAGTCGTGGGTATCCGCCCAGGCGACGAAACACGTGTTGGCTGGACTGAGGGAAAGCCTTTGAGATTAAATGAATCTAATTTTCTGTCGCATTGTGTATTTGTGTTGAATTTGAAGAAAAACATATCTTTGTTTAATAATTTCTGTTGGTGTGATAGGTTTTTGACCTATAAATTCTGATAAGTGCTAACTGTGTAAAAAAAGGAAGGAGATTGCCGAAACCATAGTTAATTAGAATTGGTATGGTGATAGGTTGACCCTGACGATCTCATCGGGTGCCTGTGAATATTGCGACATTTGAAAAGAACAGGCTTGTAATTGGGAACATAACTGAATTGAATAAGAATAAAGAGTCATCTCAAATAGGGTAAGTTATAACAAAAATAAAATTAAGTAAAACCATAGTTAGAGAGACTAGGGTGAGGGACTGAGGTGAATTAAACCTCGTGTCCAATGCAAACGATAAAAAAACCATGTGTAGAGAGACTAAGGTGAGGGACTGAGGTGAATTAAACCTCGTGTACAATGTAAACAATAGAAAAAAAGGGAGGGGGAAAAAAGAGAAATTACCATACCTCGATGTATAACAAGAGGAGAATGCCGCACGGCCACCAGCTGCTGCGTGTGCCCCTTAGCCTTGTCCCTGCCGCGCTGCCTGCCTCGCCGCCGGCTGACTCTGCTGTCGTTTGTTTTTAAATTGTTTTGTCCGACATTTGTACTTGTCATACTGTTTTGTATTATACTGCTTTTCTTGCCCGTGTTAGCGTTTCTTTTCCTTTAGTGCCTGTTTAATTTTTTCACCCTTTTCAGCTTGGGTCCTTCCTGTTTGGCCGCCTACCTCGCCGCCCTCCGTATTCCCTCCCCGCTCCCCGCTTCCCGCCACCACCGCAGACCCCGCCCCTTTTTTCCTTCTGTTCCCTCCCCGCTCCCGCCTCCCAGCTGCTCCGCCCACCCGCGCACTTCGCCTTTAAATGGCGACCGCGCGAACGCGCAGCGGTCACGCGCAGCGGGCGCGCCGATTGTGCGCCGAAGGCGCGCCAAAGGTAAGCCCGTCTGCGCCCGTCCGCGACCGGACCGCGCCCAGCGCCAGGACCCCTGGCCCACGAAGACCCCGACCGACCCGCCTGACGTACTCCGCCGCCACCCTCATCGCCCTCAACTCCGGCCGACTCCCAGATTGCCATCAAGCCACACCACGACGCACCCACGGACCTTTCAGCTGCCACGCCTGCAAGTTCACCTGCATCCGGACCTGCCTCACAACAGCACCCGCCAAGCCGAACACCAGCAGCACCCACCTCAAGTGCATCCTGCTCAACACCCGCTCCGTCCACAGACACGCCGTGGAACTCTGGAACCTCCTAGACGCCACAGCCCCTGACGTTGCCTTCCTCACGGAGACCTGGATGAATGCCACATCAGCTCCCGACATCGCCATCGCTATCCCGGACGGCTACAAGATCGTCCGGAGGGACCGCAACGCCAACCAGATGGGAGGAGGCATCGCCATCATCCACAAGAACACCATCCGTCTCACGACCAGCACCGACAACACCCTGACCACCGCCGAACACCTGCATTTCCAGATCCACACCAACCCGAACACCACCCTCAGAGGCACCCTGATCTACCGACCCCCTGGACCACGCACACAATTCAGCGAGGACATCGCCGACTTCGTCAGCCCGCATGCCCTCCCCTCCGCTGACTACATCCTCCTGGGGGACCTCAACTTCCACCTGGAGAACAGCAACGACCGCAACACCACCACCCTGCTGGACAACCTCGCCAACCTGGGACTCAAGCAACTGGTGTCCACCCCCACCCACCTCGCCGGACACACACTCGACGCAGTCTTCTCTTCCAGCACAGACATCGACTTCAGCCACGCCACAGAGCTTCAATGGACGGACCACAGCTGCGTCCACTTCACCTTCAAGAGAACGACGACCCACCACCACCAGCAACAGGCCGCCCGCAGAAGCTGGAACAAGGTCACAGCAGACCAGCTCGCCACCTCCCTGAGCCAGCACCCCCCTGCCAGCTCAGCGAACCCCAGCCAGGCCGCCGACAACCTCACGAAGTGGATCAGCATCTGCGCGGACGAGCTCGCCCCGCTGAGGACCCCGCCCAGCAGACCCGGAAGCAAGAAAGCCCCGTGGTTCACCGACGAACTCAAGAGCTCCAAGAAGAACTGCCGAGCCCTCGAGAAAGTCTGGAGAAGGGAACCTACACCGGACAACAGGACCTCCTTCAAACTCGCCACCCGGAAGCACCACCAGCTGATCCGCGCCGCCAAGAAAACAGCATTCAAGGAACGGCTGGACAACAACGCACACAACTGCAAGGAACTCTTCAACATCGTGAAAGAGCTTTCCAACCCCAGCGCAGGAAACAACGACATCACCCCATCGCAAGACCTCTGCAACTCTCTCGCTTCATACTTCCACAACAAGATCGCGGACATACACAACAGCTTCAACAACCAACCTACGCACACCATGACCGAACAGCCACCCCCCACCACCGCCCTCCACGCCTGGACCCCGGTCAGCACCGAAGACACCATCCGCACGATGAACTCCATCCACTCCGGATCACTGACTGACCCCTGCCCTCACCACGTCTTCAACAAGGCCGACGCTGTCATCGCACCCCACCTGCGAGACATCATCAACACATCATTCGACACCGCCACCTTCCCTGAGAGCTGGAAACACGCCGAACTCAGCGCCCTACTCAAGAAACCAACAGCGGACCCCACCGAACTCAAGAACTACCGCCCCATCTCGCTCCTCCCGTTTCCTGCCAAAGTCATCGAGAAGACCGTCAACAAGCAGATGGCCGCGAGACGAACGGATCCCTCGACCCCTCACAGTCCGGCTTCCGAGCCAATCACAGCACCGAGACCGCCCTCATCGCCGCCACCGATGACATCCGAGCCCTGATGGACAATGGGGAAACAGCGGCCCTCATCCTCCTAGACCTCTCCGCGGCTTTCGACACGGTCTGCCACCGCACCCTAGTACAGCGCCTCAGCAACATCGGAATCCAGGACAAGGCGCTGGAATGGATCATCTCCTTCCTCGACGGGAGAACACAGAGAGTCCGCCTACCACCGTACAAGTCAGAGGCCTCCGAAGTCATCTGCGGCGTCCCTCAAGGATCATCTCTGAGCCCCACCCTCTTCAACGTCTACATGAGCCCCCTCGCGGCCATCGTACGCAAACACAACCTCAGCATAATCTCCTACGCCGACGACACCCAGCTGATCCTCTCCCTGACCAACGACCCCGCCTCCGCCAGAGCCAACCTGCACGAAGGGATGAAAGAGGTAGCCGAGTGGATGACGACCAGCCGCCTGAAACTGAACTCTGACAAGACGGAGGTCCTCATCCTGGGCTCTTCCCCCTCCGCCTGGGACGACTCCTGGTGGCCTCCCGCCCTGGGCACCGCACCCAAACCGACAGACCATGCACGCAACCTGGGCTTCATCCTGGACTCCTCCCTCTCCATGACCAGGCAAGTCAACAACGTCTCCTCGGCGTGCTTCAACATCCTACGCATGCTACGGAAGATCTTCCGGTGGATCCCCACCGAGACCAGGAAGACCGTCACCCAGGCCCTCGTCACCAGCCGACTGGACTACGGCAACGCCCTCTACGCCGGTACCACCGCCAAGCTCCAGAAGAGACTCCAGCGGATCCAGAACGCCTCAGCCAGACTCATCCTCGACATCCCACGAACCAGCCACATCACCGGACATCTGAGAGACCTTCACTGGCTCCCCGTCAACAAAAGAATCACCTTCCGCCTCCTCACCCACGCACACAAAGCCCTACACGACCAAGGCCCGAGCTACCTCAACAGCCGGATCAACTTCTACGCTCCCAAACGCCACCTCCGATCAGCCAACCACGCCCTCGCCGCCGTCCCCCGCATCCGAAGAGCGACTACAGGAGGAAGGTCCTTCTCCTACCTGGCCGCCAAGACCTGGAACTCCCTCCCGACCGACCTGCGCCTGACCCAAGACCACCTCTCCTTCAGGAAGAAGCTGAAGACCTGGCTGTTCGAGCAGTAGCGGCACCCCCCCCCCACCCCCCAGCGCCTTGAGACCCTACGGGTATGTAGCGCGCTCTATAAGTGTCACTGATTGATTGATTGATTGATTGATTATTGCATGGTACAACGACCTATGCATGCGGTGACCTAATAAGCAAAAAAGCGGATTAGGACCCATTGTAAAAGAATGGCATAGTTAAAGAGGTAGTCAAAAGGTGAACCCTTACCACTGAAGAGTTCCAAGGGGGAAAGGAACACGTCAGGGGCAAGGACAATCCTAAAAATTAAAGAAGGTACATCACAATGCGTCATAATGGGGCTCAAATTTGCGGATGCCTCAGCAAGGGATAGAGATAGCAAAAGAACGAGTTTCTTACCCGCATTGTGATCTGGATTCGGTTAGGGCAACCGAGGGTTCCTGCATAGTGTGAGTAACGAGACGGGCATAAGAATAAAGCAACGAAAAAAATAAAAAAGGTGAAAAGACGAGTAACAATCAATAGTGGGGGCACAACGCTTACCAATGGATCAGTAAAGGAGCTCCACAATGGGAGTCTGCAGTAGCCGGCGAGTGAATGCTCGAACCTTGGGAAAAAGCTAGTAGCTTAATAAAAGCAATGGGGGCGAGGTCATGTGACCTTGGTCACGTGAGGGGTCTGTCTCACCGCGATATTTACGCGGAACAGTGATTCAACGAGCAGCCATCTTAGAGAGGGCTAAAAATGTGTGCTAACAGCATGAATGCCCGCGATCAATACGCAGAAAAATGGTAAAACGAGCGGCCATCTTGGAAAGGGATAACAATATACGATATCAGAGTGAATACTACAATCACACAAGTTTGAAGAAAATAAACCAAGTATCTCGATTTTAACTAGCCACCAGAAAGTAAGCTAATAAGTGCCACAAGCAGCTAATGATAGCCAAGGAGTACCCGTAAGTGAAAAGTGAGGTGGGGAGTAAAACGGGCGGCCATACTGAAGTGGTGAAGTAGTACAGGGTGGAGGGTTAACAATGAAATAGAGCAGTAAGGGCCCATTATAGTAAAACAATGACCCATATTTTGAAGACATTCAAGCATTTATACTGCAAGTTCTCTATAAAAAATGCTAAATAATGTCAAACAAACGGTTTTCTTGCAAGGCAATGAGTCAATAAAGGACTGTAAAAACCAAGTGCTAACTCCAGGCATAGCACGCGATTACCATATGAAAACAGATAACAGTTATTATATTTACACAGTTTTTAGAACTGGCAGACATATACAGTTGTACTATTTACACAGTTTTAAGAGCAAACATTCTGAGTAAGAGGATCCGGTTTTTTAAAGAGTCCATATACTCAAGAGGTAAGAGTATCAAACTAAATCAAGAGGAAATAGTTCAATCAAACAGTGTCCTTATAACAAAGAGGTCCAATCCTCCATCCGATTCAGGCCAGTAGGGATACTTTTAGTTCTAAGGATCCATTTTAGTTCTTCTTTATTGAGCCGAGTTCCCAAGTCGCCTCCTCTTGGGGGGCTTTTGATTACATCAATGATTGTCCATTTAAGCTCCAATTCATTGTGATTTTTCTCAACGAAATGGTCCACAAGCGGTGCATTAGGAGTTTTGCACCAAATCCTACTCTTGTGTTGTCCAATTCGAAGGCGGGCCTTTTGCGTTGTTTGCCCTATGTATATCAGTTCACATGGACACAAAATGGCATAAATAACATTGGAACTGTTACAGTTTGTCAAATGTTGTCTATGAAAAACAATCTGTTCAAACAAGAAATCCTTTCCTTCGATAGTACTGTCACATGCAATGCATAAACCACATTTCACGTGCCCAACTAATCGTGGGAGTCCCCACAAATCGTCAAGTGTATGCTTAGCATTTCCTGTTGGTAAAGCTGCCCTTACTAAGTGTTCTTTGATGTTTTTGGACTTTTTAAAGGCAAAAAGGGGGCGTTCAAGATTGAGTTCGCCTACATTGAGAGTATGCCAGTGCTTGTTAATGCTTTTTTTCAGGGCATTAGAAATGGGTGAAAAAATGGTGACGCATACAATACGATTCTGATCCTTTTTCTGTTTTGGTTCAAGTAGCGTTTCCCTTGGACAATACCAAGCTCTTTTAAGGGATCGTCGAATACGTTTTTTAGGGTAACCTCTTACTGACACTTTCTTAGTCAAAATATTTGCCTCTCTAAAATAGTCTTCCTTGTGAAAGCAATTCCTTCTCAGCCGCAGAAACTGTGAGAATGGAAGAGAATCACACAAAGCACGGGGATGATAACTTTGGTAACTTAACAATTACGTTGGCTTGCGATAAAGACTCGTAATCAGTCTGCCTTCACTGTGAATAATACTCAGATCTAGAAAGGGAATTTCGTGTCTACTGGTTGATAAGGTGAATTGAAGGCCTTTAGAGTTATTGATAAGCCAATGTTGAAATTGAAAAAGGAGATCATTGGATTCTCGTCATATCAGAAAAATATTGTCTATGTATCTCTTCCACAGGGAAATACCACTGTGGAAGGGATTCATAGAAGAAAGAATGCGCTGGCATTCCAAATGGTCCATATATAGGATCGCCAAGTTGGGAGCAAAAATTGACGTGCCTCTCCCCTGCCCATAAAACTGGTCATCAAATAAAAAGAAATTCTTAGTAAGACAAATCTCTAATAGCTGCAGAATGAAAACAGTAGGTACTGCATGAGGGCGTGGTCTGGTATGTAGAATTTTTTTTAATGACCAAGAGAGAGTCTCTTTGGGGAATATTCGTATAGAATACGTACAGTACCTCGGATGTGGGATCAAAAGTATAGTCCTCTATCAGATTAATCATCACCATGCTATCTCGTATGTAGCATTGAGTATCAGGTACAAAGCCCTTGATGAAATAGTCCAAATAGTGGCCTAGGGGCTCGAGAACAGATCCGCAGCCTGAAACTATCGGCCTGCCCGGGGGATTTTCAATATTTTTGTGGACTTTTGGCAGTGTGTAAATCACTGGCGTCCTAGGTGATTATATATTCAGATAGTCAAATTCTTTTTTTGTGAGATATCCACAGTCGAGCCCTTTAGTAGTGACTTTGAAAATCAAGTCTTGGATCTCTCTTGTTGGGTTGGTAGGAAGTTTGCAGTAATGAGCATTATTACCTAGTTGGCGCAAGATCTCATCTTGATATTTATCTTTTTCTTGCATCACAAGCATCATGCCAGCAGAAATGCATGACGAACTGTCTCCAGTACCACATCTCACCTGTTGAGAACAAAGGTGTACACCTGGGCAGCTTCTACACCTTTGCAGAGTCAAGACTCCTTTGTAGTGACGATGCAGCACAGGAAAATGACAGAGCAAGCATCCATTCATGTTCTCCAAGGTTCGTCGTCAAGTGCATGCTTATGAAGTTTAGATACTGCTGCTGACATGGGACAGATCTCTATTAACTAAAACTTAAATGCCCATTCTGAAATAGTGAGTGAATTCCCAACACTGTTGCATGGACTTGGGAAACTTAAGACAATGAAGGTTGCAGCTTCACATGAATGAAGACATTCACCCTGTTGCACAGTGACACCATCAAATTGCTTTTCATTTACAGGAAGCTGTTGAGCAAGAACTACTAGAAATACTGTTAAAGCATTACATCATCAAGCGCTCTACTGGTCCAACATCATGCCAAAAAAGGACAGTGGAGGTTCAGTGCACATTTGTGTTGACATGCGACAAGCAAACAAAGCAATCGAAAGACATCCAGGTCCACAATTTGCGGACATGATCACACAGCTGAATGGCACCAAGGTTTTCTCCTGCCTCGATTTGAACAACGGTTAACATCAACCTGAACTGAAAGAAAACTGTAGGTACATTAGTACTTTTTCAACTCATGTTGGTTTGTTCAGAAATAAAAAAACTCAGTTTTGGTGTGTTGTCAGCTGCAGAACTCTTTCAAGATGTCATTCGTCGAATAATTCAGCCTGTCACACATGCTTTTAACTACAGTGATGATATATTGATGTTTGAGGCTCCACAGAAGGAACATGATAAAGCACTCACACTAAAATGCTGTCTGCTTGCTGATGCGGATCTCACACTAAATGAGAGAAGTGTGATTTTGCAAAAACAGACTTAAGTTATTTGGGCATATTTTCTCTGAGAAGGGAATGACGCCTGACCCCGAAAAGGTACAAACATTGTCATCTATTTGCCCTCCAGAAGATGTGACCATGCTACGATCCTTCCTAGGCATGGTTGGCTACGGCTCCAGGTACATTTGTGATTTTGCCACTCTAAGTGCCCTTCTAAGAGAACTAACAAAGCGTGAAGTTCCGTTTGAATGGTCATATGAATGCGACCACGGTTTCAAGAATATAAAAACGCAATTGAAAATGCAACTGAAATGGCTTACTTTAAAAAAAATATTTTTATTGACAGCTTTTTCTGTAGTAGCACATTGTGCATTAGTGGTACTCATAACACATAATTTCAGTGCTACTAACTTTAGTAGTAGAGAATTGGTAAGCGGTCACATTTTGTCCACATAGCAGAATTCCAAAGCATCAGTAGGAATCACCCCTGCTAGGGTGCAGGGGAGGATATCAGAAAAACATTAAATAATAAGTTGTAAAGAGTCAAACATTATGAGAACTATATTGTGTTCAATTAGCCACCCATGGTGAGTGGGTGTGCGTGCCGCTATCTTGTCATTCTCAGGTAGTGCTGTTGCTATGTGATAATGTCAAACCTAAGTGATGGGCCGTAACAGTGTGGGGGGGTAGAGATGGGAAGTCCTCTTCCCTCATGTGCAACCCAGGAGGGGGTAGCAGGAATATGTGCATTGTGAGTGTGCAGGGTGTAGGCCCAGACATAGCCAATAATTGCGAGGGTGTGCTTTGAGGTAATTACTCAGGGCCATGCTGTGAGAGCTACACTATGGTATGGAGCAATCAGTGTTTTACCAGCCACTGCAGAGCGACCATAGTGGTGCCCATCAAAGCAGACCTGACGAAAGTGGAAGGCATGACTACCACTCACTGGGGTCGCTCTTCCGTTTTAGCTTCCGGTATGGGGAGAGATAAGTGTGGTGTATGAAACTGAATTGTGCATAGCGAAAACTAGGATAATGTCATCTGGAGGGCACGGGACCAGGCCTTATCAGATAGTGGTTGATGGAGTCAGCATCCCACCTAGCGTGTGCTCTCACTGCATGAGCTTCAGGGGGATTGTGAAGTTCAGTGTTCAAGGTCATGGTTGCATTACAGGTGCTTGTGGCCCAGAGTAATATGTGTAGTGATGGGGAGATGGGGGGTTCGGAGTCCTCCGGGTTCTATGTCTTCTGAATAACTTTCCGGAGTACTCGTTGTGTTAAAAACGGTCCAGTGTTCAAGTCATGCTATTCCACTAGGTTCTGAAAGGGCACTAATGTGCCCTCATTATAGAGGTCAACCACTAGTGTGATCTCCGCTTCTTGCCAAGGAGCTGGGTCAGGACCCTGTGGCACCCTGCATAGTGACGTCAAGTCCCAGATACCTATAGCTGGAGCGTATGGAAGCGTGGCGTCCTTGGGGTGTACATATTGGTGCGCAACTACCATCTGTCTAAACTCGTGGCATGTGTGGAGTGCTGAATCGGTCAGCCGGTTGTAAATGCACACATCCTTCAGCAGTGTTCACACCAATATAGTTTTGGGGTGGCTTGAGTTACATAACCTCAGCATTGGCCATTGCAGCTGCACAGCAGCATAGTATAATTCATATTGGGGTGCCCCCACACATCCCTCAGTGATTGGGCATTGTATTGTGTTCAAAGCAACCCTGCGGCGTCAGAGCCCCATATCAATTGAAAGGGCGAGATTTTGATCGATACCTTATATCTATTGATCCAAACCTCGATCTGGTCGACTGAACCTTTGTTGCCTGTCTTGGAAGAAAACAGTACACCTATCTGCAAGTTAGTTCACCCAATAAAGGACTCTACTCTCAAAGATCACGGACAACTTCTAGGTTTCAAAAGTTTATTGTAAAGATATAATGAGCTGCAAATACAGACATCTCAGAATGAGATTCACGAGATACACAGGTCCAATTACATACATGTGCTCTCGAAAAGCCCTCAGACGAGCAACAGAAATCACTAACACAAGTTCTAAAAATAGTAAAGCTATCAGCATAGACGCATATCGCTCCTTCATTTAGATTGGAGGAAAACAAACACAGGTTAGGCGTCCCTACCCTGTTCTAGATGGTATCCCTACTTAACCAAATCCCAACCTAACAAAGGTGTCAGCAATGAATGACCCCCAAGGGAAGTCACCCACTCTAAGTCTCTTGGTGAAAACCTAAAGTTCTCCAGTCATGACCCCTCACTGCCTACCCATCCGCTCTCTAAAGGGTCCTCAGGTCTCTGCTCTAACTCCACCCAGGGGTGCTGTCCCTAATACAAAACAGTCAACAACATTTGAGACGCCCCTTGCGAAACGCCTCTCACGTGGTGCAACTTCAGGCTTTTTCCATGATGCTTTGTATTGGGCCTCAGACGTTAGAGTTGACCTTGCTTCTCAGTCTCTTCTCCGGCCCGCCGATACCCCTTAAACATTCCAGAACCCTCCTCCATGTCTGGGCCGTCCACTGAACAGACCTCTATTCATTCATTTATAATTGGATCCCCCCTTTCCTGTTGCAGACAGATATCTGCCGCCAAGAACCCAACTCTCATAGACTTCTAAAAAGGCTTGCAACATTTCTCAGCCCAGACATGTACGTGTAAATCAATGCTAAAACATTTCAGGCCTACAATATTTCTCATTATGATTATAGCACTCAACTTCTTCATTTAATTAAAGCATGTTAATACTCTTATTTTATTATTCAGTAAACATTTTTATAAATCCTGGCCCATTTATGCAATGACCAAAAACGTTAAAACAATCTGTGTCGTGAAAAGAGACACCTTCCCTTTTAGCTCCAGCTCTGGCCCTGAGGCCTACCACGTTCTGCTCTTAACCACATACCACCTTATGTTTTATCAGCTTCACGACATGGATTCAAAAATAATCACATCTAATAAAGTCATATAATGTCACACATTTCTGTATTAGTTCCACTTCTACTTAAATCTCTATATTAGCTATATATTTAGAATATTTCAGATACTATTAGCACTCATGGCATTTCTCTTCATGTTTTGTGCTTACTACAGGTAAGTGTGATGTACTCATACAATTAAATCAGTTTGCGCTCTCTCAGTTCCCCCCTTTGATGACCTCTCGGGGTCATCACTAACATTTAAACTGCAGTTATTGCTGGCATTCTCTGCGCTTCCAGAGCTCTCAGACTCCTGTACTGATTATCTTGTATGGCAGCCAATCTCTGCAGCTGCTCTCTTTGGGCCCTTTCTGACCTTCTTGCTCTGTACCATTTGAATACCCTCACCAATCCCCACAATATTATCCCACAGATCAATATTATGATGATAGGCTTTAGGATGTACCATACAAAGCTTTTGCCTAAGGCGGAAAACCACCCTCCAACTGTACTCATTCCGTGGCCCACCTTTTCCCAGACATTTTCTCTACTCAAGTCTTCGATCTCCTTGTGTATATTAGTTATGTTCTTAATAACCTTCTCAAGGGGCTTCGAAAGGTCTGGAATGTAAGTGCAACATTCCTGGACCTTCAAAGCCTTACAGACTCCGCCCTCTTTTGCTAATAAGACATCTAATGCAAGCCGATTTTGAAGAACCATAGCCCTTATCGATTGCATCTCTCCTTCTACCAGCATTAAGGACTGAGCAGTGCTGGCAGACAACCTGTCGACAACTGTTGCCAATCGTCTAATTTTAACATCATTAAGGATTATTCCCAAAAGGGGGAACATAGCTCCAAAGACATCTCCAACCATTTCGGCATCACCTACATCTCTCCTTCCCCTCGATGATGTCTGACCCTCAATGATCACTAAGTCTTGTGCATGATATATTTTGGGGAAGACAATTGCCAAGTAACATGATCCATACCAGTTGTTAGGTAGTCTCACGTAAGCATTTCTTCCACATACAAAATACACATTTGGAATCACTTGCATTCCCTTCAGGAAATCCTTAGTGTAGTACTCTAAATTAAAAGCATGTTCACAGTCAACTTCACCCACGTATACATTTTCATAATACGTTTTGGCTCGGTGAAGACATAGCTTTCCTCTCTGCGCTTTATCTAAAGCTATTGGACCACTACTACCCTTTCTCTTATGTGACTTCTCTTCCTCGGTCCAATCTAATTTCCCTTGTCCTGATTTTTTCAAAATCTTTTGTCTCCTGTAACGATCATCCACCTGCCCTATGAACTTTTTCTCGACTTCTGACACCTTGCATGTCAGATTATTTCTACGGGCATGTGAAGTATCTAAGGTAATCCAAGGAATGAAGAACTTGGCCAATCTGTCTTCACTCTTCCAGTAATCCCATTTGTTCATCTGCTTATAATTTGGGACTTCTGGCAACACTGAATCATAATTTGAGAAATAGTATTCAAAACTATCTCTCTCATAAAATATACTAAGCAATAAGCTACATGTAATGCCATATGTCAGAGGGAGGTGATGATAGCGAATTCCTTCATCTACAGATGCAGGCAACTGCATGCAGACGTAGCAATCCTTAACCTCCATGGCATCCACGTATTCATATAAAAGTTTAGCATAAGCATTTGACCTAAAGTCTCCTTGGGACTCGTCTACATGTAACCTGCGGGCTTCTGCAGCCAATAACGCTTTCTCTTGAGTGTTTTCCCTTTTCTCACCAGCAACAATAGGTGTAAGCGTTACTACAGAACTCACATCAGTTACCTTTACCTCTTCTTCATGTCCCTTTACATAAGAAATTGTTACCACTAAAGCTATTAATATTATCACTCCTACTATTAGTGTACCTATTATACATTTAGCTCTGCGGTTCGGGGTGCCGGCCTCCATTTCGTCAGATACCATAGCTCTCTCTTTATCTTTGCAAAAAGTTCCTTTACTCTCGTTCCTTTAGAGTCTTTTTTTAAATCCTTTTTGTCTTTAGAATCCACACAGCTGGAGGCTGACAGCCTTTTTCGCAAAAAGTCCTTTAACAGTTCAAAAAGACAACCCTAGCCCTTCTCCATCAACTCAAGGGATTCCCTAAAATTCTCTGCTTCCTGGGCGCTAGGTAATCTTCTTTTTCTGCTTGCTTTATTTACAATCCTTTAACAGTCAACTATCAGATTTGTGGTTGCAGCTTCAATAGCATAGTTCAATATTTCCAAGCGAAGAGTGTGCTCTTCATGTGCTGTTATCGTTGTACCAAAGTCGGGGAATTGCAATTCTGTAAGAAACATATGTTTTAACTTGCTGAGGCGGGGAGGTCTGGGGAGCACGAATGTTAGTGACCCTTCTTGTTCGACACCGGGTACCAACAGTCGTATTTCCACGGTGATAATGGGCTCAGAACTGGACACCACCACCGCTCGGATCCTCCCTGTCTCCGGTTTCACAGACATTTGTCGCCAGATATGTCCACTCAGGTGTGGAGTATCTTCTGTTAGGCACACGCACTCTTCTTGACCTTCTTCGGTCCGGTGCTTCAGCGCCCTGAGCACCTTCTTCTGGGTCTGAGTCTTCTGATATCGGAGGAAGGGTTGCTTCTGGAGTTGACCTCAGGCTAGAGCTCCTTCTTTGCGGCCAATTTGCTTCTCCACGTGCCCTTCTACTCCTTCTCCTTCTGGTCTGTTCTCGCTCTCTTTCAGACCTGTCAGGGTCAGACTCGTACTCCCAGCTACTTTCTCCTTCTGTAGCGTCTTCAGTTTCGCTGTTGTACTGACCGTCCTCAGCTTGGTCAGACTCGTTCCCTGCTTCCGCGGGCACCTCTACAGCTTGACTAACCCCCTCTATGGCTTCTTGGTCCTCAGCTGGACGTCCATCCGAGAGAGGAGCTGTTTCCAGAGGTGCTGGAACCCTTTTCGTATGTGACGCGTGGATCCAATTGGGCAGGCCTCCCACCTTTACAGCCGTGTTTGTGATCAGGATGACCTGGTAGGGCCCACGCCAACGAATATCTAAGCAGCTTCTTCTCACATGTTTCTTCACCAGGACCCAGTCCCCAGGATACAGGTCATGGCAAGGGCCCTGGCACGCTGGAACCTCTGCAGCCTGCACCTGAAGGGACACAGAACGCATGGCGTCAGACAGCCCCTTACAATAGTCCAGGATCATATCATCTGTGATATTTAACAGTGCAGTAGCTGGAATAGATGGCAGCCTCATTGCTCTCCCCATTAACACCTCATGTGGTGACAACCCTGTTCTTCTGTCTGGGGTACTACGAAGGCTCATGAGAACTAATGGCAGGGCATCAGGCCAACTCAGAGTCGTTGAGGAGCAAACTTTAGCTATTCTGGACTTGATCGTGCCATTGATTTGTTCCACAATTCCTGAAGCTTCTGGTCGGTAACTGCAATGTAGCTTTTGATCAATATTTAGTGCAACACAAATCATCTTCACAAGCTCGCTGTTAAAATGTGTTCCCCTATCTGATTCCAAAAAGGCCGGCACCCCGAAACGAGGGATAAGTTCTCTAAGCAGTAACTTAGCCACTGTGAGGGTGTCGCACCTACGTGTAGGGTATGCCTCAACCCATCTGGAGAACACACAAACAACCACCAGGACATAGCGGAGGCGGTTGCATCTTGGCATTTCAATGAAATCTATCTGCATTCTGTTGAATGGACCTCCAGACCTTCCTATGTGACTTAGTGCAACTGGTGTTCTTTTTCCTACGTTCAGCTGCTGGCAGGTCACACAACGCTGGCACACTGCTTCTGCTGCTATTCTAAACTTAGGATTGTACCAAGTCTGTCTAAACACTCTCAGCATAGCATCTCTCCCTAAGTGTACGGGACCATGTATGAGTCTAGCCATTGGACTCACCATCTCATTGGGCAACACTGCTCTGCCGTCTGCTGAGACCCAAAAATGAGTCTCACCCATTACACATCCTGCCCTTTCCCATGTTTCTTTTTCAGAATCAGGAGCATTTTCTTGCATGATTGACAGTTCATCCCAAGTATCAACAGTTTCCAGTATCATGGCTAATTCAGTTCTTACATTTATTCCACCCACATCCACCTCTGTGAAAGAGTAACCTTGTTCCGCGCAATACCGCGCAACTTCATCAGCATATCTATTGCCTTTCGAAACAAAGTCCTCATTTCTGGTATGTGCGATGCACTTTACAACTGCGATACTTGCTGGACATTGTAATGCTTCTAACAACAGGCGCACAAACTCTCCATTGCGAATGGGAGAGCCTGAAGAAGTCATGAACCCTCTTTGAGACCATAACTGCCCGTAATCATGAACTACCCCATACCCATACTGGCTGTCGGTGTATATGGTGACTCGAATTTGATTGCCTGCTAAGCAAGCACGTGTCAGGGCAATAATCTCGGCTACCTGAGCGGAGTGTACTCCTTCCAGGCACCCAGCTTCCACAACTCCTTCAATTGTACAAACAGCATAAGCTGCTCTCAATTGCCCAACTTCGTCTCTTACACATGAGCCATCGACAAAGAAAACTTCGTCTGGGTCGGTCAGTGGCTCATCTACGATGTCGGGTCTGGGTTTGGTGCATAGTTCAGTCACATCGAGACAGTCATGGTCTGTATATTCATCATCATCATCAATATCATTTGGAAGTGGCATTAAGGTAGCAGGGTTCAAAACAGAGCATCTCTTGAGGGTCACATTCTCTGCAGCAAGAATAACTTGCTCATAGCGCGTGAGCCTACTGTTGGTCAGATGCTGTGTTTTGGTCCTGGTCATCAATAGTTCAACAGAATGTGGAACGCACACCTCTAACGGGTGTCCCATGACGATATTTTCACATCTCTCAATGCTGACACCCGTTGCAGCAACGGATTTGAGACATCCGGGCAACGCTGCGGCTACTGGGTCTAAAGTAGCCGAGAAATAAGCAACTGGTCTACGGGCATTCCCATGGATTTGGACCAACACAGACAACGCGCAACCTTCTCTCTCACAACAGTAAAGAAAAAATTGTTTATTGTAATCAGGCATTCCCAATGCCGGAGCACGACACAGGTCCTCTCTCAACTGTAGGAACGCCATCAAACAGTCTTTGTCCCATGGTACCGGATCACTCACCTCCTTGTGCGTCAGTTTTTGCAAGGGCTTTGCTTTCAGTGAAAAGTTCACGATCCACTGTCGGCAATAACCCACCATCCCTAGGAACATCCTGACCTCTCTCTGTGTCTTAGGCGCGTTCATTTTCATGATCGCCTCTATCCTGTCTGGTGACACCTTTCGTTTGCCTTTCTCAATTCTGTGTCCCAAGTACTGCACCTCTGTCAGGCAGTACTGCAATTTTCCCGGGGACACCTTATGCCCATTGGCAGCTAGGTGATTTAACAAAGCAATGGAGTCTTCCCTGCAAGCTTCTTCTGTTTCTGACGCCACAAGGAGGTCGTCTATGTACTGGACCAGAACTGACTTCTGGGGCAGCACTAGACTTTCAAGATTTTTCTTCAGAAGCTGGTTAAAGATCGATGGACTCTCTGTATACCCCTGAGGGATACGACACCATGTTAGGACGCGATTTTCCAGCTTAAATGCGAAAAGAAAATGGCTATCTTCGTCCAAAGGGATCGAAAAGAAAGCCTGACAAAGATCGATCACAGTGAACCATTCTGCTTGGAATGGAATCTGAAACAGTATCACTGAGGGATTCGGTACCACTGGACAACATGAAACGACTATGTTATTAATCTTTCGAAGGTCCTGCACTATCCGAAATTTCCCATTTGGTTTCTGCAGACCCATAATCGGGGAGTTGCATGGACTACCCACGATTTCTTTCAGTATTCCCTGTTTAATCATAGACTCGATCACGGGTTTTATGCCTGCAATCGTTTCTGGAGTCAATTTATATTGGGGTGTTCTTGGGAACTCAGCATGCGGCTTCACTACAATTTTCACTGGGTCTACCCCTTTGACCAATCCAATTTCTTCCCCAGTGAAATCCCATACTTCTGATGCCACTGTCTCTCTCAAGTCCCAGGGAAGCTCGTCTACTGTCAAAGTAGGGTACAGCTCCACACATATCCTTGAATTCGCAACTTTGAAATCTGCATCATCATCATTAGTCAATACCTCCACTCCCTGAGGTGTACAATATATAGTACAATTCAATTTACACAACAGGTCTCTTCCTAGCAGACACACAGGGCTTGAATCGCAAACCACAAATTGGTGCTCATCGCTGTACTTCCCTATTTTCACCTGTACCGGTTCTGTCAATTGGCTGGTTATTCTCCTGTTTGCGACCCCTACCACCTGTATGGTCTCTCCAGACATGGGCAGGTCTGGAACTGCAGCTGATCTGATCGTAGATCTAGTGGCTCCTGTGTCCACCAGAAATGTCGTAGGGCACCCTGCTACTTCTGCTTCCACATAGGGTCCCCTCTGATCTACCTCTAAGGCTGCCCCAAGGGTGCAGTCTTCTCTTTCCACTCTCTGTCCGGTTAATGGGTCCACATAATAGCACTCTTCACCTTCCACAAACAGGGGCATTTGTCTATAGGTCTTACCCATACTCCCTACTCGAGGAGGTTGCGGGAACTGGGCTCGGGGAGGAGCCCCCCCCCCTTTGAGCACCTTTCCTTGGTATGGCGTTACCCCTCTTGTAGGTGCGCTCTGGACCTCTTCCTCCTCTATCTCTTGCTCTCCTATCTCTACATTGTAGGGGCACTCGCGTTTCCAATGCCCCAGCTCGTTACACTGGTGGCACCTAGTCGTTTTCTTCAAGGTAGCGATGTCTATTCTGGGTCTAAAGGTGGAACTCTCCTCATTACCCTTGTTCTGACTGTACTGCTTCTTTCCTCCTGTACCTGTCCCTTGCTGCTGTTGCTGTGGTCCCCCCTTCCCGGCTGCTTGCATCTGTACCACCATCAACTTTTCTTTTAGTTTCTTAGCCTTGGAATCTATCTCATCACAGCAGTACCTGGCATATCTCAATATTTCGTCTAGGGGTTTACTTTGCCAACAGATCGAGTGTTGCTGAATCATTAAACTAATATCCGGTCTCAGTCCCAGGACGAACTTGGACACGAATTGCCCTATGTCTTTTGGATCCATTACATCCAAGCCGCTATACTGTTTAAACGCCTTCAGCAATCTCTCGTAATATTCATGAACTGTCTCTTTGGGTTCCTGTCTTGTTCGGTCTATTCTGACCCAATCTATGTCTTGCATTGGCACCTTCTCTTTCAGCCAAGTCATCACTCTCTCGAATTTTGCCATCACAATCTCGGACGGCCCATTAGTCTTGGCATCTCTCTCTGGCTCCGTTGTGGGCCACTCAGCGCTAACCTTGCATGCTGTCCATAGATCGCCTGGTACTACAATGTCAAACAACGTGTTCAGATCTATCCATAGGACCTTGGAAATTTTTACAAACCTCTCGACTTGCTTGTACCACTCCACAGGGTTCTCTCGTAACTTGGGGAAAGAAGTGGTAAAAGCAGCTAAATCTCCCCTACTCCAAGGGACATGTACATAGTTCCCATTTGCAACTTCACGCAAAGGGTAAGCTTCTATTCCCTGCTGTCCTGGTGTCATACCAATCATGCTTCTTCTGCCGGTCCCTTTCTTGGACCACCTCTCTTCCCACTTATCTAGTGCCCTCCATGTCCTAATTCCAGTAATCAGTTCCCTTATGTGTGTTTTCAGCCCAATCGTTCTCCTCTCATCTAGGTCCCGATCTGAGTAATGTAGCCTGTGGTTACCCTGTAATGCTTTGGTTCTTGACAAGTCCACCATATATTTGCCTGCTAGTTCGACTAACTTCTCATGGACTGCTCTCGCCTTTCGAGTGATGTCCTTTGCCATATACAGTATTTCATCCTGCTCATACATTTCCATTCTTTCTAAAGGCAGGGTACCATCTACCATGTCATCCAGGTCTGACCTTAAACTGGAGACATCAAGTCTCTTGGCTTTTATCTCAGCTCGCAATATGTCTTTCGAAGGGGGCTCGCTGGTCTCCCTACCATCCCAACTTCGAGCTCTGCGTTTGGGCTCAGGAGAGTTAATGGGTGGCCTCCCTTGCTCCCATCTCTCCAGGTCCCATGCTCGGCCATCCGATCTTGGAAGGTGATGGAACACGGGCCTGTTATCCCTACTCTCTCTCTGCCCACTCTCGTCTTCTTCTCTCCTCTCACCGCACATCTCTCTGTTATTTTCCCTCTGGTCGCTACACTCCCTTTGCCTCGTATCGCTCAGTATCCGATACGATCCTTCCTGGTTCCCCATATTCCCTGGGCTGCGCTCATTTCTGTCATCACAGGGACTATGGTGCGACCTCTCACAACTCCCATTCTGTTCTCTGGTGCCAGGCACACAGTGTGGACACTTAAAGCTGTTCCTGTACTCTTGCGCTCTCCTCTCCCCTTCACTGAGTATTGGGCACGCCACCCCTCCACTCCCGGGGCCCCCGTTTTCCAGATCTGTTCTACCTCCCTTCCGGGCCCAATGGGTGACTCCCCTACTCCCTCTACAGTCCCACTCCGGACTACTCTCCCCAGCCCCGCAGTGAGTCCGTGCTCGGCTGTCCTGACTTTCCCTTTCTGCTTCTGCCGCATTGATGCACTTTTGAGCCTTCACTGCCTCGTCCCACTGCTTCATGTACTCATTTAGCTCTTGAAAGGATTTTCGTCCAGATCCCCTCAGATCCATTGGCCATCTAGGGCCCCCAGGATCTCCTCCTGGGTCCCCTACTGTGTGCATCGGGGTGCTCCACTCTCTGGGTATCGGCATCTGACTTGGGGAATTAGTGGTATCGTTCCTCCTTGCCTGTTCTGCTCTTTCTCTGTCTTTCCGTTTCCGTTCTTCCCCTTTTGCTCTCTCTTGGTCATATATCGATATTATAGGACCTATGGTAACAGGTACCTGTAGTGCATCTGGTAATGGGTAGGATGTGGCGCTTTCCGTTTCCGGCGCTCTTTGTACCACAAACCTACCGACTACCTGTTGCACCTGACTAGGCTGGAGCAACTCTTTCTTTGGCTCAGGATCCCACTCTGAACTGGGAAGCGGTCTATGCTCTCCTGCATTGCCCCCCTTTGCTCCTTCAGTATTCTCGACCTCTCCCCCTGCTCTATTATACGGGGGTGGCCTGTCTGTCAGTAATCTGTTTATCAGGCTGTCCTCTGTTTCGCTCTCATCATCTTCTTCCAGGGGACTTTTATTTACTGGCGCCTCTAACACTGGGTACAGTTTATTTATTTCCAAATTATGCACTCTCCATCTTTTAGCATCCGCATCCCACCTGGCATCCTGCACTGCCCTTACCGAGCGTTTCACCCTTTCTTGTCGTCTGTTCATATTCCTTTCATGCGCTGCCCTAAGCCAGGCATCAAGGGCTTCGAACTGGGTTGGTCTAGGCAAGGGTCTCTTTGAGGTCATGACTGATTTCAATCGATGTAACACCTCTAATCTGAACGTCCCGTACTTCGGGAACGTCAGTTCCTCATTTCCTTCAGTAATCTTACTCCACTCTGATATCCAAAGGATCGTATGCAACCCAACATTTACTGCCATATAACGAGCTGGCGTACCCTCCGGCGGGGCTTCTTCCCCTTCATACGATCCTCCCTTCTCTTTCCTAAACAGCGCTTTCAACCATTTAAAACACTTCATAATTATGCGCACAAAATCCAGCCTCGCTACTCTGTTTACTTCCTGATGACAATCCACCAATCCTGTCGCGGCTTTGCTAGCTTGGCCTATCACAGCGCGGTCTTTCTCCTGTCGGCCAATCACGTCGCGACACCACCTGACGTCACTTTTCTCCGCTTCGCAGCAGCACCCCTCCTTTCTCAACTCGTCTCCCGGTTATGCATGCGTCCCATTCATACACCGAAAAATGACTACTTCCAACCAAGCGGTCACTTCTCTCGACTGTACGTCCACAGTCTATCTGTAATTGTCAACACAACTGACGAGATGTCTATCGTCTCTCTGATAGGTTGCTTACACACACAGTAACTTCCGACCAGCGTCCGTTACTCACGCACTCACTCTTACGTTCCCCCTATCTCGGTCTCTCGGGTGATCAATGGTACCTCATGACCCCCTTCACACTAGTTGACAATTACTCTAGGTGTCCGATACACCCGAACCACTTAAGCTCTCCTTGAACTTAAGATTTTCACCGGTTGCGCGCGCTCACAACCTGTTCCACAGTCACTCTACAGACATTCAACTCCGCCAAACATTACAACATAAATACAATACAAAACACCGCAATCTAACACGCATAACCCTTTATACTCACTCTCGACCGATACTGCTGCTTTTTCTGTCTCACGTCATCCGGATCTTCTTCTGCGGGCTGTTCTTCCGATCATCGATTTCTAGGGGCCTTGGGGTAAGCTAACCTGGCCTAGGTCACCGTCCTCAAGAAGGCAACCATCCTCTATAGCTACCAACTGAAAGGGCGAGATTTTGATCGATACCTTATATCTATTGATCCAAACCTCGATCTGGTCGACTGAACCTTTGTTGCCTGTCTTGGAAGAAAACAGTACACCTATCTGCAAGTTAGTTCACCCAATAAAGGACTCTACTCTCAAAGATCACGGACAACTTCTAGGTTTCAAAAGTTTATTGTAAAGATATAATGAGCTGCAAATACAGACATCTCAGAATGAGATTCACGAGATACACAGGTCCAATTACATACATGTGCTCTCGAAAAGCCCTCAGACGAGCAACAGAAATCACTAACACAAGTTCTAAAAATAGTAAAGCTATCAGCATAGACGCATATCGCTCCTTCATTTAGATTGGAGGAAAACAAACACAGGTTAGGCGTCCCTACCCTGTTCTAGATGGTATCCCTACTTAACCAAATCCCAACCTAACAAAGGTGTCAGCAATGAATGACCCCCAAGGGAAGTCACCCACTCTAAGTCTCTTGGTGAAAACCTAAAGTTCTCCAGTCATGACCCCTCACTGCCTACCCATCCGCTCTCTAAAGGGTCCTCAGGTCTCTGCTCTAACTCCACCCAGGGGTGCTGTCCCTAATACAAAACAGTCAACAACATTTGAGACGCCCCTTGCGAAACGCCTCTCACGTGGTGCAACTTCAGGCTTTTTCCATGATGCTTTGTATTGGGCCTCAGACGTTAGAGTTGACCTTGCTTCTCAGTCTCTTCTCCGGCCCGCCGATACCCCTTAAACATTCCAGAACCCTCCTCCATGTCTGGGCCGTCCACTGAACAGACCTCTATTCATTCATTTATAATTGGATCCCCCCTTTCCTGTTGCAGACAGATATCTGCCGCCAAGAACCCAACTCTCATAGACTTCTAAAAAGGCTTGCAACATTTCTCAGCCCAGACATGTACGTGTAAATCAATGCTAAAACATTTCAGGCCTACAATATTTCTCATTATGATTATAGCACTCAACTTCTTCATTTAATTAAAGCATGTTAATACTCTTATTTTATTATTCAGTAAACATTTTTATAAATCCTGGCCCATTTATGCAATGACCAAAAACGTTAAAACAATCTGTGTCGTGAAAAGAGACACCTTCCCTTTTAGCTCCAGCTCTGGCCCTGAGGCCTACCACGTTCTGCTCTTAACCACATACCACCTTATGTTTTATCAGCTTCACGACATGGATTCAAAAATAATCACATCTAATAAAGTCATATAATGTCACACATTTCTGTATTAGTTCCACTTCTACTTAAATCTCTATATTAGCTATATATTTAGAATATTTCAGATACTATTAGCACTCATGGCATTTCTCTTCATGTTTTGTGCTTACTACAGGTAAGTGTGATGTACTCATACAATTAAATCAGTTTGCGCTCTCTCACAATTCTTGCAGCAAACTGTTCAGTTCCTGAAAGAAACTTCTGGGGGGCACAAGTGGGAGGGCAACAAAGAAGTACAACAGATGGGGGAGAACCAACATTTTGGATATAGCCACCTGGCCCAGTGGAGACAGAGGGAGCTGGCACCAAAAAGATAGAGATTGACGTATGGAGTAAACGGCATTATCCAGATTTCCTTCCTTAAGGTTTTTATGAGCATGATAGATTTTGTGCCTAAATATTTAAAGGTAACAAAAATAAACAACAGGAGAAAAACCATTAGTCCAGTTGAGACCGGGTAAATACATAATACAAGGAACAATGTCTCAACCGGTGATCATTTAAGAAAGACAAGTATAATGTATAACAAGTCAATGTCAAGCACACATAAAATAAGGGAGACACAATGCTTTAAAGAGGACCAAAAGGAATGGTTGGTAATTTTAAGGTAAAAGTAGTTGTATTAGTACTACATTGAATGATTTCTTTATGGTAACCCAAAAGTACACTGTGCCTTGGTAAGGTGAATAGTGCAAGTGACATGAGAAAAGCAAAAAAAAACAAGAATAACTGATGGTTACAAAAACAGTAAGTAGGACACTTATAAATAGTTTTTTGGAACCAAGCAGGTGGTGGACCGCCTCCCACTGCGTATTCAACACTGTTCACCTGTAGCGGCCCTGGGTCTGACGGGGTGATGTGCGTCCCCAGCTGCAGGCGATATATGGCACCCCGGGGGATCCCAAACTCTGATGCCGCGTCCGCACCCAGGTGTTAGGCCCATCCTCACAGGCATCTTCAGGAACCAAAAGCACAGATCTCTCTGTGTGCCATTAGGATGATGATCAGCTGTTCACTTCGGCCCGTACTCCTGACAGCACAGGGAGTCGTTGAGTACTTGGGAGTTGTTGAGTACTTGGACATGGGGGGAATAAATGGATACTTAATGGGCCCGATGTGGAGCTCGAGATTAAACATCCGCCACAAACACCATCTTGGCCAAACCCCCACGAAATGGCTTACTTTGATCCGAAATTGCATACAGAGATTATGGTCGATGCAAGCCTTTTGGGGTTGGGTTCGATCCCTGTTCAACACAGTGGACAACTCGATGCTCAGAGACATAATGTGGCCTATGCTAGCTATGTCAAAGTTGTACTTAGGAGGCCACACTCACTTCCCTCACCTTCACCACTTCCTCCAGGGATGCCATCCACATCTACCAAGGCACGGCTGAGAACCATGTGTAATCCCTGATCTGAATTTCTGTGAGTGAGCCCTCCAAAAGTAAAGTTTTGATTGGAGATTCTCGTCCTGAGGAAAGTTTGGAAAAAAGGAAATGAGAAAGTGCATTTAAAGCACAATTTTAGCAAAAAGGTAGCTTGATTAAATATAACCGACTATTTGTAAAGCGTGAACTAATCACCCCTAAGGCGCTGGGGGTATTCAAGAAGATTAAGTGAGTTATTGCCCAGATTCAAACGGTGCTGGGTTGAGCTGCCGCCTGGGATAGAACCGCGGGCCCTGTGATCCGGAGTCATCCACCCTTGCTGCTGCGACACACTTTTCTTGCTGTGATATGGGCAAGCAGGGAAACTAGGTTTGACCTCAGGTTCTTAAGTTTCACATTGTGCCATTAAGCCAAATGTTTAGATGAGTATCTCTGTCTGATATCAAATCTTAATGATTTTTCCTTAGTTCATATCGGATGAGATTAGAGCAGGAGTGACAGGCAGAATCCGCACTTTATTTTTGGCAGTTTTGGATGGTGCAATCTGTGACTGAGGGGATACAAGCACTTCCCAAAAATTAAGACTACATTATTCTTTTTCATACAAAGGGAGATTTGTTGGATTCACAAGGTGCTGAGCCCAAGGAATCAAATCTGGTTCCCTGTGTTGCATAGTCAGCAGCTGCAGTCACTCGGCCACATGGTCGCTTCTCGTATCGCAGCTTCTTTTGTGTGGGCACGTGGCTTGAGCTTAAAATAAATTTTAAAAAACACCCATACACAATTTAAGCAGAGAAAGTACTCAAACCCCTTTGACATTACAAACGTTTAGTGAGAGTTGAATTTATTCAGCAATCCATCCTTTTTTTCACACATACTTTTTCATATTTTAAACAAAAACTGAATCTGGAGAGAGAACGCAGCAAGAATGTGGAATTCATATACAGAAATACCTTCCTGACATTAACTAACCTTCTACAGCCCACTGGCATTAACATTTTAAATCAAAAAGCACATCCATTTTATTCTGGATGATTGGCACCTTTTTTTAAAGCTTTTCAACAGAGATAGGGAAGTGATACCACTTCCCCTGGGATCACAGCTTACTGGATTTTGGACGTTTGCCTTGACTCGTCTACCGGTTTGTGTCCCCGTCACCCTTCCCCTCCTCTTCCCATGCTGTGTCTCTCACCCTACCCTCCTCTTTCCCGCCTTCATTATCTGTCTACTTCCCCTGCTCCAACCCCCCCTCCCCTGATTCTCTCACCTTGCCTGCTTTTCCCCTTTCGTATTTGTGCTTATTGTTTATCTCGACCTTACAAATTACTATGTGGCCATGCTGTACGAACAATGTAACCTTTGTAACGATTTAACCTGTAACTATGATCTGATGCTCATGTAAAGCGCTCTGATACCTCCGGGTCTAGCCAGCGCTATATAAATTTTTTTGAAAAAAAATGATTCTCATCAGCCCATCTTTTCATTTTGGTAAAGTCAAAAGCAATTTGTACATTAGAAACGGTCTTCTATTCCTTTTGGCTATTTCTTCTAGTGAATGTGTTCTTGTACCCTTGCACTCCTGTTTCCTACACCTGAGGTCAGCAGACAATCCGTACTGATAACCAGCGCCATTCAAAGAAAACACTACAAAAATGCACACAGTTCTCTTTTTCAAGGCAAACACACACACCGGCACACATCAGCAAGGGCCCTCCCAGCATCAACAAGGATTTGCTCCACTTACCCGATCCACGAGGTGTAGCATCCTGCTACAAATAACTACCAACACATTTCTTATTATTATTCATGGAAGGACAGTGACCTCACTCTTCTCCGACGGTCGGCATATGACTTCATTCTGTCCTTATTGCGTCTGTCCGTTATCACCATCTCTTGAAGGTCTCGTGCGGGCGATGGCGTATGCAAGGCCCCTTCCCACGTTGGAATGCGATTCCTCATGGGGCGTCCTAGCATGAGTGTCGCCGGGGACTGCCCAGTCGTTGCGTGAGGTGTTGTTCTGTAGGCTCGGAGAACCTCGTTGAGAGCCACTTGCAGATCTTTGCCCTCCGTAGTAGCATGTTGAAAAGTCTTCTTGAGTGTGGCCATGAATCTCTCAATTGTTCCATTAGCTTGAGGCCAGAGAGGTGTTATCCTGCGATGATGAAAATCCAGGTGTCTCGCAAAAGCTGCAAAGTCTTGCCCGTTAAAAGGGGGTCCATTGTCCGTTTTCAACTTCTTGGGAACACCCCATGTGGCAAAGACTTCATCAAGGACTTTGATGATACTAGAGGCATTTGTGGATGGTACAAAGTATGCCATGGGATAGCGAGAATGCTCATCAATGATGGCCAACACATATTTGCCAGATGCCAGGGGTCCATAGAAGTCAATGGCGATCTCCTGCCATACTCCCGGGGGCAACGTGGTCATGTGCAGTGGTGTTGGAGGATCACTCTTGCTGGTGAGCTGACAGAGGTGACAGTCTTTCAAGGTCTCTTCTACCATTTGATCCAGATAGGGAAACCATACTCGTTCCCGTAGCGCACGTTTAGTCGACACGATCCCCCGATGCCCTTCATGTGCAAGGGCAACCACTCCTTGCCTTAGTTGAGTAGGGATCACGATACGCTGGTATTGCAGTAATATGCCATCAGTGGTGGCTGATAGTTCACCACAGACATGCCGGAAGGCTTGCATTTCTCGTTTGATAATGGGATCAGTCTCTTCATCCTGAGGGTCATGTCTCCACCTGTTGTTTCGAACGCTGCGAAGAACTTTCTGCAGGACGATGTCTTGAGCCGTACTTTCCCGGATGGTATCCATGGGGATAGCTGGGGGTAGGGCTTGGTCAGTCACAAAATGTATGTATTCTTCCGCGATGGATGACTTGGAGACTGACGATGCAAGTGGGTGCCAGGACATATAATCAGCCGGGTTTTCCGCTTTGCCAGGCTTGTGGATAATGGTGAATGTGTACTCCTGTAGTCTTAAGCCCCATCTTTCAATCCTTGGGGGCATCTTTGATCGTGGGTTTCCGTAAATGGTGACAAGGGCTTGATGGTCTGTGATTAAAGTGAAATGTTTGCCGTATATGAAAACATGAAAATGTTCACATGCCCACACAACGGCAAGGCTTTCCTTCTCGGGCTGCGAGTAAGCCCTCTCCGGGTCTGTCAGGCTGCGGCTCGCATAAGCAATGATACGACGTTGATCTGAGTCTTTATTATACTGGGCCAGGATGGCACCGAGTCCGACGGGACTGGCATCCACAGTTATCTCAGTCTTTCTTTGTGGGTTGAAGTAAGACAAGTGATCCGCAGACTCCACCGCCTTCTTGATTGCCTTGAAGGATTGCTCACATTGAGAAGTCCACTCAAATGGTTGACCTTGTTTGGTCAAGATGCGGAGAGGATGACTGATCGTCGCATAGTCCCTGATGTAGCGAGCACAGTAACTAGCCATGCCTAAGAACGACCTGAGTTCACTGACGTCCTGGGGACTCTCGGTGTTGTTCAGGGTCATGATCTTGTCAGGATCAGGTTTCATGCCAGCGCTTGAGAAAATGTGGCCAAAGAATTTTAGTGTGTTCTGATGAAAATCACATTTCTCTTTGTTTAGAGTCAGGTTGGCCTCCAATAACGCATGACAGACACGATTGAGTGCAATATCGTGTTCTCGTAGATCAGAACCATATACAAGTATGTCATCGCTATAATTAAGCGTGTTGGGAATGTTTTGGATAATTTGCCGAATGGCTTCCTGAAATATTTCGGCTGCGGAGGAAACCCCAAAACTCAGTCTCTTATATCTGAATAACCCCAGATGGGTTGCGAATGTGGTGATGTATCTTGACTTTACATCTAGTTCCAGCTGGTGATAACCTTTATTTAAATCCAACTTGGAAAACACTGTTGCACCATTGAGGGCGGAGATCATATCGCTCAGATGGGGTCCCGGATGTCGTTCTCTTTCGATTGCAGTATTGGGCAGGCGCATGTCCACACAGAGTCTGACTTTGTTGGCCGTGCCCTTCTTGGGTACTATAACTACTGGGGACACCCACGGTGTGGGACCATCCGTGCGCTCGATGATGTCAGCAGCTAACAGATCCTGGAGTTCTTCCTCAACAGCAGCCTGAAGATGGAACGGTACCCTTCGCGGATGTTGAGCGACGGGCCTGACTTGTTCATTGATGTGTAATCGCACTTGGTAGTCTTTCAATTTGCCTAGCCCTTGAAATAGTCTGGGAAATTGGCGGGTCACATCTTGGTTGCCGCTGACCTTGAAGAGGATTTCCACTAGGTGAAGACGTTCAGCTGTCGGAAGGCTCAGCAGACAGTCTGCTTCTGGGCCCTTGATGACATGGATGACCGCTGAGATGGTTGTGTCCTCGTGCTTGAGGGTTGTCGAGAACTTCCCAAGGCAGGGAAGTGGCTTCTTGGCCATCCACGTGAAAACCCTTACTGGTGCAAATGTCAGAGGAGGACGTGGACTCATTCTTTCATATTCGGTGACCGGAATATAGTTCAAAGATGCACCGGAGTCTAGTACGAACTTTGTGTCATGATTGCCAACTGTGATGTCCAAACGAGGATACGTTTTCAGTTGGTCCGGATCTGCAGCTAGGTTCAGGTATTCGATGGTGTATGCTGAGTCTCGGGATGAAGGTCTCGAGTCCTTGGACGGTGACCTCCGTTCCCACCTGGACCGCCGTGACTCTCTGCTGGAGTGTGACGACCCAGAGGACTGCTCAGTCAGTTCTTGGACAGCTCGCGCATGATGTCTTCGAGTGTCGGATCGGGATGTCCTCGAAGTGCTGTTTCGTGTGTCAGACTGAGATGTCCTGGTTGCACTATTTCGTCTATCCTTGTTGTATTCCCCACACATCGCTTCGAAATGATTAGTTCGACCGCACTTCCGACACCTCTGGCCCATGGCAGGGCAGCTATCCACATGAGGGTAATCATACCCACATCTGTAACATTTCCTCACTCTCTCTGGTTTTCTCTCTTTCTTCCATGGCTCTCGCCGCTGGTATCTTGACTGATCTTGACGGGAGGGTGGGCGTGACCTCCATTGTCTGTCCCTCGAACTCCTTCGATTGTCACTTTTGGCGTGGACTCGTCGCACTTGTTCGTGACTCCCTTTGTGTCCCGTTTCAATATCAGCGGCATACTCCTCCGCCTGGTCATAGACTCGTGTCATCTCCTCTATGTCGTCTAGGCTATGTTCTTTCCTCAATAGTCGCCTCCTCAGTTGTTCGGGGTGGCATCCATCTATTATTTGTGACTTAATTGCAGCATCTGTTGAGAAATTATCAAATTCACAATGCTTGGCTAGTCTCCGCAGGCGCATCATGAAAGTACTCATGGGTTCTTCCTTCCCTTGACGAGCCGAGTGGAACGTATGGCGTTCGTAGTCCACATTTTTCTTGTGAAGAAATCTTTTGTTGAGTGCGTCACGCACTTTGTCATAGGTGTCTGCCTCAGCAGCAGGAAGGTCTTTGATTATTTTGACTATTTCCCGCCCCGCCAGGTTGCGCAGGGCAATCAACTTCTTCTTGTCCGCAGTCACTTCCGACCCTTCGATGTAGTCTTCAAATTCTTCCAGCCATTCCTGCCAACTGGGACCCATGCTTCCTCCAGTGGTCACTTTGAGAGGCTCGGGCGCTCGTAGGTGCGATCCACCTGCAACCTTGGGCTTGACGTCGCCTTGTTGCGGTGGATTGGCTTCATCGTCAGACACCATGGTGTCCGAGGGGCGTCCCGCTTGCCTCACTGATGTGTTTGTTTCCTGCTATTTACTTAGTCGTCGACGCTTGTCTTGTCACTGCTTGTTTTCAGTTTCGGGTATCAATGCTTGTTTAACTTTAGGTGCCAATGCTTGTTTATTTTGCATGCACCAATGCTTGTTTATTTGTCTTTGCCAATGTTTGTTTGGTCTTTTCTTGCCAATGCTTGTTTGTTTGCTGCAACCAATGCTTGCTTATCTTTTCTTGCCTGACTTCAAAATGGCCGCTCTATGATAATCAAGGGGTCTGTCCTGACAAGCGCCTGACTTCAAGATGGCCGCCGTCACTGCAGTCACACACGAGGCTTTCTCTCCTGATTCATGGACTGCCAGCTCACTCTGGACTCACCGGCCCGCAACCTCGGGGGCAGCACACATCAGGGCTCACTTTTCTTCGACCACCGCAGCTACCAGGTGAGGTTGGGGTGGGCTCCCGCCTTACTTTCTATGTTCCCGCTCTTCTTCTCCGCTGGCATGCCAAACCTCACGCATCGGGCTTGAGGTTTTCGGACCTCTGACGGCCCGGGGCTCCGATTCCAGCGCGCTCAGCAGCGCTTGACACCGGGCTCTCGGGGACAGCGTCCACAACGTCGGGGGACTCTGGTCTCGATCTGGGGTGCTGGACAGGGTCGGAGTGGGCTCCCGACTCCTGTTCTTTTGGGGTACCAAGTTGCACGCATCTGGCATGACGCGCGCTTCCAGCGCGAACAGCTTTCTTTTCTTGAGCGTTTCAGCGCTCGATCCAGTGGCTCCCTCTGGGCTCCGACAGTCGCTGGGGGGAGCAGGGTCACCGGCTGCTGACCTCTTTTCTCAGGTGGCAGCACTACCAGGCAGCAGATTCTTTACTCGATGCTGCAGGGGACAGGGCACTCCGATGGGGTTCTGCAGGCTATGACTATGCCTATCCCACCCTCGTCGCCAGTTGTAGCATCCTGCTACAAATAACTACCAACACATTTCTTATTATTACTGGAGCTTTATTGTAATACTTCCAGTGTCCTCCCTTTCCCTACTCTAACTGCCTCTTCCCTTGTCCGTCCCCTCCTCTTCCTGTCCACCCCCTAAGCTCCACCCACAACCACTAGTCTGCTAACTTCACAATACGAGGGGGGGTGGCTGATCACAGCGGGTCACCGCTGTGCAGATCGGGTTGGTGCTCCAATTAATTTGTGCAGGCCAGGCAGGTGTCTACAGTGCAGCATGCCCTGCAGTGCCTACTGCCCAGCTGCTTTCAGTAATGCTGCCACTGCTGGACTCACGCAACACTGCAATTAGACTGCTGGCATTTTTTACAGAGTGCAGAACAGCACAGGCACACCGGCGTCTGACAGTGACTGCAGGTCTGACAATAACTGCAGGTGGTGGTGGGCCCGAGCATGTCCAATTCAGAATTATAGACAGCTCCAGCTGATCTCAGTTAAGTGCTAGCTGATACAAAAGATGCTATGCACTTTTCATCTGCTCTACGAAGTTGTGAAAAGTTTGTGCTGAACCTTCCCAGCCTGCCTCAACCCAGCTCAGCCATGAGCCGGCCCTCAGCCATGATTATCCAATGGAAATGACATGTTCCTCCATGACAGGTATGCTTGTACTGCTGACATCCCAAACGTGATGATGATGCACTTTCAACATGCCTGGACCCGGGTGGGCCAGCCTGTGAAGACTACCATAGTATAAACAAGGTGGTCCCAGATATACAACCAATCAATCCAAAATTGGAAATACATACAAGAAATAGTTATAACACCATTGTTTTTAATCACAACGTGTAGCATTCACAAACATTGTAAAAATCAATACACAGTAAAACACATATAATGCCCCTGAAGGGTAGAGAAGAGATAAGTGTTGAAATAGTGAAAGTTTGGAAATAACAGAAGGTTGGTCATCAATACCCAAATACAACAAGGGTATTTGGAAGTTAACACAATGAAGAACAAATCAATATTGGATTAGGTAATCATGCCTCAACACAAAATCATAAATGATAATTTAACGAGGAGGCTAATCACAGATGGGAAAGTCGACGTTTCGACCCAGGTAGATGCAGGCGTGATTTAAACCTTGCTAGAGGGTCTTCATCAGGACGGGGAGTGTGAAGGGTGGGGCAATCGATCTGATAGGCTGGTCCGTTATCAAAACGTCATGAAAATGAATTTGGATGATGATGTCGTGTCTGGTGATCGAGTGGTATTGTACAAAGATGGCAAAATCTGTTGTGTTGTCGCAATCTGTAACGGTGAAAAGGCACCGCCGGAGATGGGAGTCACTAAGGAGGGGCATTATATGTGTTTTACTGTGTATTGATTTTTACAATGTTTGTGAATGCTACACGTTGTGATTAAAAACAATGGTGTTATAACTATTTCTTGTATGTATTTCCAATTTTGGATTGATTGGTTGTATATCTGGGACCTCCTTGTTTATACTACTTATCTGCCCAGGTCCCAGTGACTTCGTGGGTTAACCCATGTTTCTACAGCACTTCCTGTGAAGACTACCAGCCAGACACTAAAGAAGGACAGGTGAAATAAGTGCCGGTGCTGAGCACCGGAAACCCCTGGCACAAATTAAGTGCTGTCTCGGACCGAACATGCTTATTCTCAACCTGAGAAAGAAAGCTTAGCAGTGGAATGCAGTGTGAATACTTGCATGTGTTTCTGTACGAAAGCATTTCACCCCTATCACGGATGATCAGGCGTTTCTAACCATTTTCAGAAATCCAAAAGCCAAGAGGCCCCCTCACATCGAGAGGTGGGGGTTGCATCTGCAGGAATATGATTACATCATTGTGCACAAACCTGGGAAGGACCAAAACCATGCAGACTATTTTCACGAGTACCACTACAGCGTCATAGTGCAATGTCAAAAGCAGCTGAGGCCTACATTCATTTTTCAGTAAAATCAAGTGCGCCTGTAGAACTTCTATGAAACAGATTCGGACAGCTGCTAGAATTGACAAAGGCATGCTCACGCTTAAAGAAATAATTGCAATACAATCATGGAGGAAACGTACTTAGCCTTTTACATATAGTGATGAGTTCCAAAAATTCAAGAATGTTCTGGAAGTACTTTCTGTATACATGATTGTGTCATACTAAGAGGGACGAGAATTGTTATTCCTGAAAGCCTGAGCCAACAAGTTATTGAACTGGCACACCAAGGACATTGTGGCATTGGCACCACTAAAAAAGCCCTCAGGGATCGAGTGCGGTTCCCGCGCCTTGATGAATGATGAATGAAAGGGAAATGAAAGCTTGTCCTCTGTGCAACTGTCTGTCATAAAACTCAGCACCCGCTGAATATGTTTGATCTCCCTAGGCAGGCCTGAAAGAGGATTGTGGTTGACTTTTTTGGATCGTTCTATGATGGACATCATCTTATCATAGTTGTTCAAGAGTACCCAGGTTTTCCTCTTGTGGAAGACTTCTCATCAACTAAACATGACAAAGTCATCGAGAGACTGGATGACGTTTTCACAGCATGGGGTGTTCCTTCAACTCTAAAAATCTGATGGTTCACCCTTCAATAGCAGAGAGTTCAAAGACTTGTTAAATTGTTTGAACATCAAACATCAGAAAAGTACACCTCTCTGGCCACAGGCAAATGGCATTGTTGACAGATTTATGAGCATTTTGAAACTGGTGGTTCAGTGTGTTGCGCTGGAAGGAATCGACCCAAGTCAGCTTTACGCCCAGCCCTCCGTACCTGCCATTCCACTCCTCTTTCCACAACAGGACAAAGTCCTGCCACCTTGTTGTTCGGGAAAGCACTCAGAATGAAGAGAGCACAGTGAATCAACAGTCGGTCTATAGACCCTGACGAGATTTGTGTAACTGGTACCTCTCACAAATGCTAAATGAAGGCTTACGCTGATAAACACAGAGGGGCTCGAGACACGGTCTTTGAGAAAGGAGACGATTATTTGGCCAAACAAAAGCGGACCCAAAAGACTCATGCTCCATTTGATGCTGAACTGCTAAGAGTTGTGGCAAGCAAAGGACATATGCTAACTGCCCAAAGCACCGAAAAATCTATAATCAGAGATTTGTCACACTTTAAGCATTTGCCTTGATGTTCTCCGGCTCTAGATCTCTTGAGTCAGGCAAGTCCACCTGAGGACCCATGTCAAGCATCCAACTCTATTCCAGAGATGACAGATAAAGGCCCCCTCCTCTACCTCATGCAACTAGATCTGGAAGTCTGGTGAAAGCACCTTGATGAGTCATCGAGGAGTTGTACATGTGTTTATATTTGTTCATACTTTTTATTTAACAAAGGGGGAGACGTCATGTCTTGTGTTTGTGCGTACGAGGACTCTAGTGGTCCTCGGCAGACTCCTTACAAGCATTACATGATCTGTTGAATGTGGCTGGGTGTGGTCAATAAAGTTTGTAACGCAGTGCGTTCAGTTAACGGTTGCATGCCGAAGAATAAATACTTGCAACCCAGTGCTCCATCTGTGGTGTGGTCTGTTACATGCTCCTGGGCTGGGGAGGATGCTCCAATGAACAGTGATGAAAAATATCAAATGGCATTAAGTGATTATCTAAGACTTCGATGGTAGTAGGTTCTATGATCGGGGCTTGGAGTGGTAAGGATGATATGTATTATGTGGTTGTTTTCTTTATTGTGTGACATTCAGTTGTTTGCAGGAATGGATGTGGTGAGAATTGATGAAAGGGTGTATCTGTTATTTCCCTCTCTGTTTAATTTGTAGGATTGTGCTGACATAAATGGATAGTGCCTCCTCTATTGTATCCTTTGTTTCTTCTTCTGCAGGAGTGTAATGTCCTGTGATGTGATATATTTCCGGTCCCAACTTTTCTGTCCTAAGGTTTCAATGTGTCTGCCATGGGTTGCATAATGCAATGAGTCATAGTGGGAGTGTTCTTTTGAAGTCACATGGGGTAGTCAGTTAGACTAGAGGAGCTTGCAGGGAAGGCATTGATCACAAATCGTTTGGACAAGTCCTTGATGGTAAACCATAGCACTGCTTGGTGCACATACCTCTTACCACCATATTCTGAAAGCGAATTTGCAGAGGTGATACTATGCAACACAAATATTTGTACATACTTATCTTGCATTTTGTTGTGGTTATGGGGTTTGTTGTTTTGTGTTGCATTGTTACATTGGGTTATTTTTATGTTGTACTATTGTTATGTTGTTATTTTTAGAAATTGGGTTGCTGGATGACTGAGGTAGGAGCCCTGGTTAAGCAGCAACCGCAATCCTGGTAACAGTAAGAGGCAGGCAAACCCGAAATTAACCTGTGCTCACCCTCTGGTAGCTTGACACAGAGCAGTCATGCTAAACTGATAAGCAATGTGTAAAGTATTTGTGCAGTACTGCAAACAGTAAAAACTGTGAAAACACCTCACAAAAAGATCCCACACCAGGTTTAGAACAATAGAGCAGTTTGTAATAAATAAAAAAAGGCCAAAATTGGGGGCGTGGCTACGCGAGCGGTAATGGCGGTCGCAGCTTGCTAGAGCTCCCGCCGGCCCGCACTTAATCCGGCTGAATTATCCTGGTCCCCGCATCCAAAACACATACCCTTGTGGAGCAGACGTTCCTGGTGGCACAAAGAATCCTCTGGTGCAGTCGGCGGCGATCCTCGGTGCTCGGACGCGCCGGGACGAGAGTCGGACGAGCGAGGCCTGGCTTACCAGAGAGGCTCCGGGACCTCGATTTTGGCGATCCCCGGCCGGGCGGCCTCTGTGTGGGTCGGCTGGCCCACTGCTCGCCACTGGCCCTCTGCTGCCCTGGGGCCAAGGGACGATCGGCGATTTTTTTTCCTGGAGCCCTGCTGGAGTGAGGTGCAATTCTGGTGCTGAGATCCTGCCTACTCGGCTACGGCGGCCCTGTGCTCCGGGTGCAGCCGCGGCCTCGAGTTTCGCAGCCCCTCGCCGGAGGAGCTTTCGCCTGTGCCCACTGGTGCCCTGGAGTACTCGGAGCGATCCTTTCTTCGAGGTCCCGACGGTGGCTGGACACTGATGGGCAGCCCGGAGCACCCTGGCTGGACACGCGCCTGAGGACAACCGTGAGTAAACCCCCCCCTGGGACCCCGGGCGCTACTGGAGCTTGGGCCGACGCTGTGGAGCCCGTGGATTGTATGAGAGAGCTACTGCCCGGCCCGCAGGGGGGATAGGGGACTTTGACTGCTGGCGAGTGAGGTGCTGGCCTTGGGCCTACCTGGAACTGGCCCCGGGCGCAATATTCCACCACGGATGTGATTGTCCGGCCCCCACTGAGGGAACAGTTGCTTTCACGTGGCCCTCCCCTGCTGCACTTGGGAGACGGAGCTTGGGGTCCCTCAACGGCCATTTCTACATATACAGCGGGCGATTTACGGAGACCTGGCAGCCATGACCAGGGGAGGTGGCGGGTCCACCAAACAGCCAACGATCGACAAGTTCACCGGACCCAGTGAGGGCCCTGGACCGTCGGGAGGTGGACAGCAGGGAGGAGGGCCGGACAACACAGCACTAATGGCAGCCATCACCCAATCGAGGGATATGCTCGATGCCAAGATAGGTGCCGTGGGCGCAGATGTCACCCTATTGCGTCAAGATTTGCGCAATACAGTAGCACGGATCACTGAGGCTGAATCCAGGGTGTCGGTGGTAGAGGACGATGTCGGCACACTCAAGAAGAAAATGGCGGCGATGGAAACTGTGCAGCGGGGTCTGGCGATTCGAGTGGAGGATGCTGAAGGGCGCGCACTCCGCAACAACCTTCGATTTATTGGATTTCCGGAACGATGTGAAAAGGGCAATATGGAACAATTCCTCACGCAGTGGCTGAGCACCTGGCTGCCTCCGGAGGCTTTATCCACCTGCTTCGTTATTGAACGCGCACACCGCGCCTTGTCACAGATGCCACCGGAGGGTGAACGGCCCAGGGCAGTAATTGCTAGACTTCTGAACTATCATGACCGAGATGTCATTCTGAGGGAAGCGAGAACCAGAGAGGCTCTTCTTTATGAAAATCGTAAGATAATGATTTTCCCTGATTACACGAAGCTAGTACAGCAGCAGCGCCAATCTTTCATGGACGCTAAGGCGAAACTGCGAGGTCTCAAGCTTCAGTACTCCCTGTTGGCTCCAGCTCGCCTGAGAGTGATTTTCCAATCGCAGACACTGTTTTTTAATACTCCGGAAGACCTCTTTAAATGGACCGACGAGACAGTGAGGATCCGGCCGAACTCTCAACCGGGACTGAATCCGGACACTTTGAGGGGGTCATCACAGGAACAGAGTGGTCGGACGACCAAGCCTAAGAGACACCGGCGATCTAGGTGGCGAAAGCGGTCGGCCTCCTTCAGCGGCGCCCGGGCCAGTGGTAGGGCAGAAGATTCGGACCAATCTGAAGTGGAACATGTCCAGGCCTGAAGATGCTGCGCCCCCTTTTGTACACTTGTCGCTATAGGCTCTGGCAAACGGAGTACGGGCCCTTAGGACTCCATAGCCTGGTAGTATCACGGCTGCCTCGGGATTGGTTAGCAGCTGATCATTGAACACGGGGGGATGGTGGGTTGGGGTGTGGGGACTACACTTAGGGGCTACTGCTCTCCTACGGATGTGGGAGGTCCTGGGAGGGGAGGGATGAGGTTACTGTTTTCTGGGGAGTTGGGATCCATTGGCATGGCTGGCTCAGGGTCCTCTGTTTTGGGCTCGGGGCTACCCATGCCGCGACAGGTACTTCATGGTTTCTTGAGGTATAGGGGGGGTGAGGGGGGGTGTGGGGGGTCGGGAGCAGGGCTTCTGAGTTGGGGCCGAGACCTGCTCAAGACAATGACGACATTCTGTTGACAGTTGGTGTTGGGGTTTGGGGTAAGACGAGAGTTGCTCGTTGTGTTATGCTGAGGGTCGGGGGTGGAGGGGTGGGACTGCACGTGTGTCTTGCGATAGTGTTTGTTACTGTGTGCGATGAGTGGCAATGGCGAGGACGTTCTGCGAGATGTCTCCCACTTGATTATGGCTGAAACAACTCATAGACTCCCCGAGGCGTCTCTGCGGGTGATCACGTGGAATGTCAGGGGAATGCTCGACAAAATCAAGCGGGGGGCGGTGTTGCGTTGGGGGAAAAATGAGAGTGCTGATGTTTTCTTGCTCCAGGAAACCCACATGATGGGCTCGAAAGTGCTTGGTCTACAGAGGTTCGGCTATCACCAGGTATTTCATGCCGGTTTTTCCCGGGGATCCAGGGGAGTGGCCATTTTGATTCATCGCCGGGTGGCCCATGTTCATGAGAAACAGTGGGTTGACCCGCAGGGTCGCTATATCTTTGTCAAGGGCATGGTGGGCACTGAATCTGTGGTCTTTGGGAGTGTCTATGCCCCCCCTCCACTGCAATGGGCCCTAGCTGAGAAACTATTCACGGTGTGGGAGGACATCCCCGAGTCCCTGGCTGTGATTGGCGGTGACTGGAATGATGTGATGGACGTGAGTGTGGATCGCCGGCGACACCGGGATGTGATTGAGTCTACCCCTCCCCCCTCACACACCCGACTGCATGCTATGATTGAGGGACTGGGCTGGTCGGATACCTGGAGACATATGCACCCTGCAACACGCGAGTATACGTATGTCTCTGCAGTGCATGGCTCCTATTCCAGATTGGACTGTGTGTTTGTGCCAGGCGACTGCTTGTGTAGAGTGAAAAGTGCTGACATCCTGCCTAGAGGCCTGTCCGATCACTCCCCGGTTTCGATTAGGGTGGAGCTCCGTCGACACCGCCAGCCGTTTAGGTGGAGGATGTCCTCGTGGCATCTCCAGCAGCCTGCCTATGTGACGCACTTGCGTGAAGCGTTAGATCTGTATTTGCGGGAAAACCTAGTAGGGGACATTGACGCCGGGGTGGTGTGGGAGGCCATGAAACCCACTATCCGGGGTGTAGACATTGCGTGGTGTGCTGCGGCCCGTCGGCAGCGCCGGGAAATGATCGTGGAAGCGGCCGCGCGGGTGGAAACCTTGGAAGAACGAAACCGCGAGGGGGGTGACGAAGCCGGGTTGCGACTCCTTCTTCAGGCTCAGCAGACCTATGCATCAGTCCTACTTGATGAAGCAAAACAGGCATGGTTAGCCACACGTAGTAGAATATACCAATGGGGGGACAAGTCATGTACGATGCTTCATAGACTCTGTCAGCGTCATCTCCAGCCGCTTACACTGCCAGGACTCACGTCCGACGACGGTGCAGTCCTTACTGATCCAAGCGAACTGGCGGCGAGCTTTGCCGCATACTTCGCTACTCAGTACGCCCCATGCGATCGCCTATCAGCGGACGAGGTGACTAAATTTATTGAAGACATGCCCCCCAAGAAGGTGTCGGATGAAACTAGGAAGGCCCTCGATGCGCCCCTTACGGCTGAGGAGTTGGGGGATGCCCTGGGACAGCTTAATACTGGAAAGGTCCCTGGCCCAAGTGGCTACCCGAGTGAGTTTTATAAGAAGTTTCATGTACAGCTGGGGTCCCATTATCACCGGGCGCTTGAGACGGCGCGTGAACAGGGCACACTACCCCGAGACTGGCGCCATGCCGAGATCGTCGTTTTTCAGAAACCAGGTAGACCCCCAGAGAGGCACGACTCGTATCGCCCCATTTCATTACTTAATATTGAGGCTAAGGTTCTGGCTAGGGCCCTAGCGAATCGTTTGTCCCCGTATATAACAGACCTGGTGCATCAGGACCAGGCCGGGTTCATGCCTCACAGAGCGACGAGGCATAACATCCGACGCGCACAGGCGGCGATTGACGCCATGGGAGCCACAGGAGAGCAGGCGGCTCTGTTGCTAGCTGATATTAACAAAGCCTTTGATTCCGTCAGTTGGACGTACCTTTTTGCACTTTTGCCCCGCCTAAACCTAGGCCCGGTTTTCCTGTCCTATATCAGGCTACTATACACAGATAATACGGCCTCGGTCCGGGTTGCAGGGGCGGTGTCGGAGACGTTCCAAATTGGACGAGGGACCCGACAGGGATACCCACTCTCCCCCTATTTATTCGCTCTACTTATGGAGCCGTTGGCTGCCTGGGTGCGCATTGATGCGCAAATGCGGGGATTTGTGTGGAACAACAGCTTATCGGATAGGATCGCACTTTACGCGGATGATGTCCTTTTCTTTCTTACCGACTTGCAGCGCTCGGGGCCGCGTGTACTGGACATCATGCGAATCTTTGGGGAAGTCTCGGGCCTGTATTTGAATTTGCATAAATCTACCCTCTGGATGCTGAATGGCGACACATTAACGGATCCCTGGACGTCGGGGCTACAGGTAGCCACGCATGGCCTGAAATACCTAGGGGTGTTCCTGTCGCAGTCGGTGAACGTTGCCTGGGAACGCAATATAGTGCCCGTTTGGGACCGAGTTCAGACGGATGTCAAGGCTTGGTCTCGAATGCCCCTCTCTCTCTTTGGCAGATCCGCAATTTTTAAAATGGTTGCACTCCCGCGTCTTCTCTACCAATTGCAGAATAATCCCTATCCAATTGCGCCCCAGTGGTTTCGACAGGTCAATTCAATCTTGGGACGCTTTCTATGGGCTGGGGGGACGGCCAGAGTAGCACTACGTACGTGCTTCTTGTCCACCTACTGTGGAGGCCTGGCCACCTCGGATTTACTGTCTTATTACCAAGCCGCTCATCTGCTTATCCTGAACGAATGGTGGTATGGCGACAGCAGAGATCCAGCCTATGCCCTGGAACGCACATTGATGGGCGACAATACGCTCCATACAGTCCTCTACTCGGCCAGCTTGCGCCGGAAGCTGCCGAGGGTCACGAGACTCGTTTTTGCTGTCTGGAGACAGACCTTGCGCCGCATGGGCTGGTGGGGTCGACTGACCGCTGAGACACCGCTATGGCACAATGGCCTGTTACCCGCATTGTCGGCCCTGTCAGGATTTGACGGCTGGGATGCGATCGGGGTTTCACAGCTGGGACACGTGATGTCCGGAACGACGCTCAAGTCCTTTCAGGCACTCAGCATCGAATTTGATATGCCCCAGTCCCAATTTTTTCGGTACCTACAACTCCGACATGCACTAATGCCCAGCATTGCCAACATAGATTTGCTTCCCGAGTTTAGTCCCATCGAGGCAAAAGTCTTTATGGGAGATCTGGGGGATAAAAAAGTTTCTCGCATCTATCAGACTTTAGTCACTCATTGCTCCTCCACCCTTCTTCCGCTGAAGACGTCTTAGGAAACTGATGTCGGCCCCCTCGATGACGATGACTAGAGGGAGGCTCTGGAGTCCCCTAAGGGGTCAGCCATTGCTATACGTTCTCCATAGGGCGTACTTCACCCGTGAGCGACTGTGGAAGGCTGGCTTGATTGGATCCCCGGAATGTTTGCGCTGCGGAAATGAGGTGGGCACTTTGCTCCATACGATGTGGTCGTGCCCTAGGCTGGTGGGCTTCTGGAGGGGTGTGTGGGATTGCCTGTCTGAGGTACTGCATTGGATTCTCCCTCGCACTCATCGTCTGGGCTTACTCCACATCTTGGAGGGGGTTGGGGGAAACATATATAAACGTCACCTGCTGCTCCTGGGACTAGTAGTGGCCAAAAGAGATTTAGCCCGGGCTTGGAAGGATGTGAGGCCCCCCCCCCTGTGTGCTTGGAGGGCCGGAATGGACTTTTGCATGGGCCTGGAACGTCCGATTTTTGCAGCACGAGGATGCCCCCGCAAACACTTCAAGATATGGAAGAGGTGGGCTGAATATAGGGGGTTGACTCTGGATCCTCCGGCAGAACTGGAGGAAGATATGTAATCCCCTGCACTTTGCGAGTCCTTGCATTACGCCACAAGTATCATATCATGATTACGTACCGAGGTTTTCAATACACACGTGCACGGGGGTAGGGTGGGACACAGGGGTGGAAGTGGGAGGGTTGGGTAGTTGGGGTTCATAGGGGTAGGAGAGAGTATTGCTGTATTCTTTATAATTGCTTTCTCTTTACAACTTAGTTGGACATTTGGTTCTTTGATGTAACTGTATCACAATGATTGGTGGTGTTCTCCTGATTGTGGGGAGCCACATGCTTTCCTTGCTCGATCCTACAAATAAAACTTGTTGTGAAAAAAAAAAAGGCCAAAATTATAAACATATAAGTAGAACTTGAGATATGGATTTTTGGAGAATAAATAGTAAAATAGCACCTAGCACCTAGAAACATAAAGCACCAACCAGGGTATATATGGTTGTGTCAGAGTAAAACTAAGTCAAAGGTTTAGGCTGACCACAATGTAGCGTGTGCCGGCTACAGGGACCCAGTTAGGTTTGCTGAGCCGAAGTACCTTAAATCGTGCTTGTGGAGCATTCCATGGATCCAAGGCAAGAAGAGTCACGCAGTCGAAGTGATGCATCGGTTCTGAGATGCGGCAAGGCTGCAGTGCAAAGTCCTGTTCATCGTCGTTGAGGATCCCCTCAACTTCTCTTGATATATGAAGTCAGGCATGGATGATGTGGCGAGCAGCCTGGGCAATGCGTTGGTTTCGATGAGTTGCAAGGCAGAGGCTGGCGTCGTTGTCAGGCTGCTGTCAACGATGGATGCAAGGCCCAGGATTGGAGACACATCAATACCAAAGACTACAAGGGTGATGCGTACCATCTGCGCCGGGCCCAACTCACACAACAGCAGCAATGCTTCCGTTCTGCTTGAGGACACACAGCTCAGCCGAAGAGATGCGTCGGTTTGTCTGGAGGATGTGCCAGGGAAAATACATTGGTTCAACTTGGAAGCACTTTAGAGTAACTTCTAAAGGTCCAAGGCTGAGGTGGCACCACTTAGCAAGGTAGACTCACAGATGGCAGAGTCCAGGTGCAGATGCAAGGTTGTTGGAAGCCTGTTATGTCCCTGAGGCTTCAGATCAAGAGGCCATCCAACTAGCCATTGGAGTCACTCTGGGTACTGGCAAAACAGGAGTCCAGCAAAGTAGCAGTCCAGCAGAGTGGTTGTCCCTTCAGCAGCACAGCAGGCCTTCATCCTGGCAGAGTATCCACAGGTCCAGAAGTGTACTGAGTTGGTAGTGTCTGAGGGCCAGAACTTATACCCAGTTGTACATTTGAAGTAGGGGAGACTTCAAAGACAAGCCTTTGAAATGCACAAAGGTCCTCACTTCCCGCTCTGGCTCCAGACTCACTACAGGCAGGTATGCAGCCCTTTGTGTGGGAACAGGATACAGCCTAATCAGGTGTAAGCAAGGCTGGGACCAGATCCTCCTTCCTATCCTGCCAGAATGGCCTATCAAGTCACACCAAAGCTCCCATTGTGTGTAGCTGTCTAGGGAGAATACAGAAAGTCCAGCTGACCCACGCCAAACATTTGATCAGAGACTGGCAGCAGGCACCAAATAGCTAAAGTATAGAAATGCCAACTTTCTAAAAATGATGGTATGTCAATGGGGGTAGGCCCAAATATTGGCGGCTAGGAAGGGCCTAAATATAGTAGCCCAAAATGGTATCTAGCTGCCACATGGGTGGCTGTTATCAACTTAAACAGACTAAAACCAATAACACATTTTCATTGGTCCTGGTTATTTATTTAACCATTATTCTATGTTTTTCATCACCTTAGAGTGTCAGAAACAGGAAAAACACTTATTTCAGTGAAGTTGCTATGAAAGTATACAGTGGTACACATATACATCAAACGTGACAAAACTATGCAAAATGAAAAAGATAAATCAATAAGTGAACGGTACATCACAATATTGAGCTAGTCATTGATTTCACAAATGCAACAACGCAATTCTTGAAGCATTTGAACAATTTGAACAGTCTTTTTTGTTGATGCTGTCCACTGGGAACAAACTTTCAACCCAGCTAAGGGTTTGGAATTTAAACCGATCCTTTACAGCTGTTCCTACTCTTACATGTATGTTTCCCAAGTGGTGTGAGATACTGATGCGTTTCAAACCCCAAAAATATCCACGAGAGGTTGATACGGAGGCAGCACTATTACACTGGTAAAGGAAGAGGTTCCATAATTGACTTCATCTTCCTTTCTCCCCATATAGCCCCACACATACTTAATATTCCTATACCGTGACTTCAATCTTAATTAGAACATTGGAATGTTGGGAGCTCCATTGCAGACAATGGAGTGCTCCCTGCTTCTACGGGCCGGTAAAGGCCCGCAGAGTAACATTCCAATGTTCTACAAAGGCTTCTCGAAGTTCGAGGGGATTTATATCCCCTCGAGCTTCGAGAACCCTTTGTTTAATTCGTTAGAACATTCTGCCCTCTAGTGGCAGAATGTTCTAATAGCCTTATAGCCCTTCGTAGCAGGGCTATACCGGCTAATAAAGTCCCGCTGGTTCGTTAAAGTCCCTCGCCTTCGGCTCGGGCCTTTAACGATTCAGCGGGCCTTTAATAGCCGGTATAGCCCGCTACGGCGGGCTATAAGTCTATAGTAATCAAAATCCTGTTGCTTTTGTTCTCTCGTGTTCTCCTATGAAAACACAAGGGACAAACTGCCCCTCTGATCTAAAATTATCTAAAAAAAGAGCATCCATCTTAAATGGGATAAGCTTGACCATAGTACATTTTGGAAAAATACAATCTTTCGGAGCTCCCTTCACATCATGGTCTGACTGTTGGAAGACTCTGATCCTGTCAATTTGGTAAACAGCTTTGAGGGCATTTGTGAACAGGCTGCTACCCAGTTTGTTGTCCAGGTGAATTAAAATGCCCCTCATGCTTTTAAATGGTCCTCTCCCAGATGTACAGTCCCAATTAAATTGCTCAGATCTTTGTACAAAGCAATTGGTGTAGCCAGAAAGCAGAAGGTCAGGGATGATTTAATTTTAGCATCTACATTGAGAGACACAAGGGCTTTCTGGGAAGTTATCAACAGGCCTTATTTTAGCGATAATTCTCCCCAGATAGAATACCACATTCTAGCCACCAAGTGGCTTGATCACTTTTAGCAAATTTTTAGCAATGCTTGCTCTACCCACGTTTTGCAAGAGGTACTTCCAACCCCAGACGAAGTCTTAGCCCTAAGTAACACCATTGATGTTGATATGGTAATTATGGATTTTTTCAAATCTTCCGCAGGAAAGGCCCCAGGGCTAGGTTGGGTACCCACTGATGTTTTTAAACAAAACCCCGCTTTTTGGGATCCACTTTTAAGAAATGTCTTTCATAGCGCAGTGATAGGCCAGATATACACTTTTGGAAGGGAACAACAACTGTCCCAATTTTCAAAAAGAGTAACAGGAACCTCCCCGCCAGCATCTCGAAGAATGAGTCAGCGACACTAAGTTTTTTTTAGAGGCGCAATTTGCTTTCCAACCAGGAGTGGAAACCGTGGAACAATCACTGACCTTGTTATGATGTCAGGCAAATACGTGCAAGCTAAGGGCGGGGGGAATCCACATGGCATTTATGGATTTATTCAGCACTGTTGACCTTTTAGACAGGGGGAAGCTCATGTTAATGATCAGGAAAGCCGGGATTAACCCATCACTGATTGACTGGCCTCTTGATAAGATTGCACCAGGGGATGAAGACACGGGTCCGTTTTAAAATAAATGGGGATTGTACCCCTTTTTTCCTTTCAAATAAGGGTGTCAGACAGATCTGTATTTTAGCCCCTTTTCATTTGTTTTACATTAATGTTCTAGAGTGCAAACTGGTGTCCAGAGACAAAGATCTACCATGGATTGGGAAACGCGTTGTCCCCATGCTTCTTTATGCAGATGGCGCAGTTCTATTAGCTCAAATCGCGAATGGGCTCCTGTTGTTATTAGAACATTTTAGTGATTTTATGAGGGAGCTAAGGGCCATATGTATCAAGGCCAAATGGGTTCGCAAACGCCGAAATTCACAGAATTTCAGCGTTTGCGAACTCATTTTCGCAAAATGATATGTATGAAAGAATTTGGGTGCTAAATAAGGAATCGCAAAATTTGCCATTCCTTATTTTGCGATTGCATTTAAGGAATCGCAAATTTTGCGATTCCTTAAATGCAATTTATTAAGCAAAAAAAAGAATTCCAAAATGCCCTTAAGGAATCGCAAATTACCACCAACTTCTAGTTGGTGGTAAGTTGCGATTTCCTTGAAAAATGCACATTTCAGCATTTTTCAAAGTGCCATGTGACACACATACATGCCCTTAGGGCATGTATGTGCACCACATGTGCACCCATGCTTATTTCAGGGGTGCAACAGGGTGTCCTTTGGACACCCCGCACCCTTGAAATTATTCTCAATTTGCGATTTGCAAATTGAGAAAAAATTCCCATTCCCTCCTATGGGCCTCCTGGCCCATAGAAATGAATGGGAAAGTATTCATTAATTGCGAATTCGCACTTTGCGAATTCGCAATTGGCAAATTCGCTATAAGGAATATCAAGAAATCGCTAAAAAATTGCATTTTTCTTGATAATACCATTTTGCGATTCTGAAATAGCGATTTCTTAACCGCATGCGTGCGGGCGGAATTCCGCTCGCACGCTGAGATTTGCGGAACCGCATGTTACGTGACGAGCTGGGCTCGTCATGAGCGTGCGAGGAGGCTACCTCATGACGAGCCCAGCTCGTCATGAGCGTGGAAGGGGTTAAAAATCGCTATAACAGAATCGCAAATTGGTTCCTTGATACATATGGTCCTTAATTTGAAAATCAACCACACAAAGTCCTACAGCATAATTTGGGGGCCCAAAAAGGCTTTCCCTCCCCATAACATTGAAGGGATCCCCATTATAAAAGTCAAAAACTTTGACCACCTTGGGGTATTGCTGTCATGCAATCTAAGATGGAACAAACTCCTGACCCTAAGAGTCTGCAAGATGTAAGGGACAATAGAGGCAATTTTCCGTTTCTCAAAGAAACTAGGCCATAAACCAATCAAAGAGCTAATCACTGTGTACAGATCTAAATGTGTACCCCAGAGCAGATATGGGGCAGGAGTCTGGGGATACACGTCGCCTGGTGTATTGCAGATAATAAAAACAATACTTCATAGGGCAGATTACTTGCAATGCCAAGAAGCACAGCCAGCCTAATTACCTCCCTTACCTGAAAGACACGGTTTTAGCTGCCCCTCTGCTCCTATGGCTTAAGATCTGAAGCTCCTGGTTGACCTCCTTTTCTAAAGAGATATGGGAGAACTGTGTAAAATTAGAACACACCACATCTACTTTGGGTAACCAACCCAGAACATAGATTTTACTGTCCCCAATTTAGATTAGGTATCGTTCACTTCTTGGTAGCTTACCCCCAGCCGGGCTCGTGGTTTTACAGTCTACCGCCCTGACCCTGTGATGGCATTGCTAAACAAACACTTGCACTTTATTGTAGGTTTTATACACAACCCAGAATTCTTTTCCTAGGGCCTCTTTTGCTTTCATTTGGTGCCAGTTCCCACAGCATCTGGTTGTCATGTCTTTTACTCCTAGAGTCAGAATTATGTTGCCTTGCCATCGCAAGTTTTGTCTGTTGAGCCTTAAAAATGAGAAAATCTATGAGTTAAAAAGTACATTCGTTTTTAGTATCTATATGCAATGTGGTTCTTTTCTAAATGCTTTTTAGTTATTGCCTGAAACCTGTATATATGGTTTTGAGTACTGTCTATAACTGTCTAAATATCCATTTAAAGTGTTTTACATTTTTTATATTATTAAAGAGTTTTTTATTGTGAACTTTTCTATTGCTTCAGCACCAATGGACTTTTATCTGTATTGTATGCTCCTATCTTGTATGGCCTTATGCAGAATAAAGTTATATTGACTGACTGTCTGACTGAATTTAAGAGTGCTTCACTATCAGATGATGTAAGACTTAAAATGACATGTCCTACTTTTTAAATACATTGCACCCTGCCCTCCTGGCTGTTTAGGAACTACCTTAGAGATGCCTTATGTGTATAAAAAAAATGTCTGGGCCTGGCAAGAGGTGTAACGTGCCAGGTTAACATGGCAGTTTAAAACTGCACTCACAGGCTCTGCAATAACAGGCCTGAGATATGTTCAAAGGGCTACTTCAGTGGGTGGCACAATCAGTATTGCAGGCCCACTAGCAGCATTTAACTTACGGGCCCTGAGCACATGCAGTGCACTTTACTAGCGGCTTATAGGTAAATTAAATATGCCAATCATGGGTAAGCCAATCAAACCATGTTTAGGGGATTGAGCACAAGCACTTTACTACTGGTTAGCAGTGGTAAAGTGCATAGAGTCCTAAAGCCAACAAAAGTGAATTCATCCAAAGGGGGAGGAAGAGAGGGACATCTCCAACAGTTATGTTTTGTTATGTCATGTTATGTTATGTGTTACCTTTATTTTTGTAGCACGTTATCACCGTAAGGGCATGCTGTCACAGTGGCAGGTGTGAGGGTGTCTTCGGGATGGCTAAATTAAAAAGACAGCTCTTCAGATTCTTGCAATTCAAGAAATTAGGAGGAGGCTCTGGTGTGTTGTGTGAGCTTGTTCCAGGTTTTTGGGGCAATGTATGAACAGGCATGACCTTCTGCTGTGCCTTTGTGTATGCACGGGGTGTGAGCTAGTGAGACTCCAGCAGAACAGAGGTGCCTATAGGGTTGGTGAAATTGTAGGTAGCTGTTCAAGTAGGCAGGGCCTGAGTTGTGAGGGGCTTTGTATATCTAGGTGAGTAGTTTGAAGTGTATGGGTTTGTGTATCAGGAGCCAGTGGAGTTCCCTTAGGTGAGGTTTGATGTGGGCCCGGAGGACTAATCTGTCTGCTGCATTCTGGACGGTCTGAAGTCTTTTTGTGGGTTGGATGGTTAATCCTCCGAATAAGGTGTTCCCTTAGTCCAGTCTGCTATTGATGAGGGTTTGGGTAACTGTTTACTTGTTGTTGTTCGGTAGCCACTTGAAGATCTTTTTGAACTTCTTCAGGTATGAAAACAGGACAATGCAAGTGCGTTAACATTGGCGGACATGTCCAGTTTGCTATCTAAAATGATTCTGAGGTTTCAAGCTGGTGTGCTGGCCTTCTGAGTGGGTCCAAGATCTGTCAGCCATGAGGTTGGTCCCATGGCAAATGCGATGTGTCCTTCCCGAAAATTACCACTTCAGCCTGGTCCGTTTTCAGCTTGATGCAGTTGGACTTCATCAAGGTAGCTACTTCGGTCATTCATGTGGTGAACTTGTTTCTGGTGCTGGGTGTTTTGTCCAAGAGGGACAGTATCAGTTGTGTGTCATTCTAGGGGAGTATAAACAACAGAAAATTTCCTTTTCCAATTATTATTTTAAGAAGGAAGAAAGCTCCTATCTGTATTTAGACAAAGGAATAAAGACTCGCACAAGTTACCAAATTTACAAAACTACTTGTTCAGACATTGAGAGTTCTACTTAAAACTAACAGACAGCAGGATTTGTTATGTATATTTTTATTGTTATTGTTATTCAATCACCAGTACATTGAAAAAATCATGAAATCAATTTAAACACACATTAATCACATTATTTATTAAAAACATCTACACATCAGATCTCACAGTAAAAAAATATGTTATATTTCTTGAAGATATATATCAAAAAGAACAATGATATTCTTTGAAAAAAAGTGTTGTCATAACAAATCCTGCTGTCTGTTAGTTTTAAGTAGAACTCTCAATGTCTGAACAAGTAGTTTTGTAAATTTGGTATCTTGTGCCAGACTTTATTCCTTTGTCTAAATACAGATAGGAGCTTTCTTCCTTCTTAAAATAATAATTGGAAAAGGAAATTGTCTGTTGTTCATACTTATTCACCCATTCCTTTTCCTACAAAAGGGTACCTCCCATTATATTTTAATCATTCTAGGTGAGGACATTGATGTTGTGAGCCTGGAATGCATCTGCCATCGGGTCATGCATATGATGAAGAAAGTCGGACTAAGCAAGGAGCATCTGCGGTACTCCGCAAATGAGGAACCATGCTTCTGAGGAGAATGATGGCTTGCTGACAGTTTGGATTCTTCCAGTGAGGGTGCTGATCTTTCTGCTAGCTTCTTTGGGCTCCAGTAATCGACTAAATGGTCCTATCAGTTGCCTTCTGGGCATTTCCAAGTCATGAATGTGAAAAATAAACTCTGCTTGCCAAAATGTGACCTTGCTAGTGGCCCTATAGGCAGATTACAAGAATTGTAAAATGAACAATGTGCAAATTATTGGGATAAATAATGCAGTACTACAATAAAAATAAGTTAAAAAAGATATGCAGTAGGTATGCAATAAATAATTATATTTTGTGCTTAAAAAAAAGAATTCTGCTGAAATCAGCTACGGGGTCAGCACCATGTCGGTACATGCCTGGGGAGAATACATCAATGTAGTAATACTCTGGAACAGATTCTTGAAAAGCTATAAAGTGCCCAACACAGGACCTTGTACTTACACTGGGGCAACAAGGGCATTGGGTGACCCATAGTAGAGTGCTGTGTCCAGCTGGACTGCCCATTCTGCCCTGTGGCAATTTCCCTGTGGCCCCATGGCTCTCTAGTCGCACCCTTCTGCAATGTGGGGCTGTGTCATGCATTTTTGCCAGCGCTGATTTTGGATTCCAGTCTGGCACTGCCTGTATCTTTAAAACTCATCCACATTATTCCATTTTTCTTTGCTGGGTTAGACCTAGAATGCCTCATCAAGCCCACAGAGAAAGGTGAAGGTTTTCATTTTCTATGCTGTTGAACTAATGTGCATCCCCTGATTCAATCAAAGTAAATTTAATTGAGTTCGAAGCAGGATCTCAAAGGTCTTTTTGGTTATAGAACTGTCTGTTGCTTCACATTTTCTAGCAGTCGTAGAACACACTACTATTACGCAACATGTGAGAGATAGCTTTAAGGCAAATAGACCTCATACCAGAAAATAATGATGTCATTTCCATAAGTGTTCAAGGCCTATCTGAAGAGACACCGTATATGTGGGGATAAACCGATTAGTCAGTATATTGGACTTTTTTCAGAGATATTTGTGGTCAGCCACACCCCCAGCACTGGCTGACAGGCCCAAGACAGTCACGAATAGGGGCAGAAGATTCAATATTTCCCAGCCCCTGCACTTCTTATGGGCCCTACTCTCGTGCAGCAACATTTATTTATAGATTTTAAAGCAAAACTGACCTTTTTACTAGCAACGAGGCTGTTAACACTGCTACAACTACGTGATGCCAGATGGTGGATCTACTATGTCGTCTCTTTCACTGTAGGACATGTTTTTAAAACTTGAAACAAGTTCTCACCTTGTGAAGGGCTCCGCTTCAGTTTTTTTTACCTGGGACCCACATAAACCTTGGAAATGCCTGGGCAAGGTGAGCTCTGGGCCCATCTGCTCTTCTCACTAATCCAGCTCTGGGTCCCACAGCAACAAATTAGAAAGAAGTATGATTTCAGAAGTTGCATGTTATTTTTTGGATAAACCACAAGCAACCAGTAGAACTAAGGGGCATATTATCAAGGACGGTGTTAGAATTATCGCCGGTTTAGCAGCAGAAAACTGCCGCTAAATCAACGATAGTGGGCTTGACAATATGCCCTGGAGAATTCCAATAGAAGTCCATGTTCACACCAGAACATGGACTTCCATTGGAATTCTCAAGGGCATATTATCAAGCCCATTATCACCGCTTTAGCAGCAGTTTTCTGCCGCTAAACCGGCAATCATTTTTAACGCCGTCCTTGATAATATGCCCCTGGGTTTTTTCCTGTGTAGTGACTGTGGAGGCGTGCACTGTCAGAAGTTTACCAAGAACGCTGCAGGAATGAGCCTAGGAAGGCAGATTGGGAGAAATGAAGAGACCCCACCCCCCGGTGGTACCATTGGATAGGCCTGCTGATGTCTTACTCTTGGTGACAGTGACTACTCTGAGGCCCTGCAACACCCACTTACATAGTCTGCTGCATAGGCATTGACCGAGCCATCCCAGAAATATTCCTCAATGCAGTGATTCTGCCAGCGAATCACAGAAAGGAAGATCGTGTTGTTAACACTGTGGTTGTTTCGACAATGAGGATTACTACCTTGGCATGTTGATATGTGTGGTGCACGAAACGTTGAATACCAGCTTGGCAATGGTGCTTTGCATACTGCAGGAGGAGGCTGTGTCTATTGGAATGGCACTGGTGCTTTGTTTACTACTGAAGGCTATGGCTAATGGAAGGGCAATGGTGCTTTGCATACTGCTGTAGGCTGTGGCTAATAGAATGGAAATGGCTCTTTGTATACTGCTGAAGCTGTGGCTGTAGGAATGGCAATGGCACTTTGCATACTGCTGTAGGCTGTGGCTAATAGAATGGCAATGGCACTTTGCATACTGCTGTAGGCTGTGGCTAATAGAATGGCAATGGCACTTTGCATACTGCTGGAGGCTGTGGTTATTGGAATAGCAATGGGGCTTTCCATACTGCTGAAGGAGGCTGTGGCTATTGGAAGGGCAATGGCGCTGTGCATACTGCTGGAGGCTGTGGCTACTGGAATGGCAATGATGCTTTGCATACTGCTGCAGGCTGTGGCTATTGGAATGGCAATGGTGCGTTGCATACAGGTGGAGGCTGTGGCTATTGGAATGGCAATGATGCTTGGCATACTGCTGGAGGCTGTGGCTATTGGAATGGCAATGGTACTTTGCATACCGGTAGATGCTGTGGCTATTGGAATGCCAATGGTGCGTTGCATACATGTAGAGGCTGTGGCTATTGGAATGGCAATTTTGCTTTTCCACTGGGGTAATGTGCACATTAGCATTATGTAGAACCTCTGATATGATGAATAGCTGCTGTCTGACAGTTGAGCCTGTAAGATCAGCAACTTAAGGATAATAATGAGATGAATAATATGTTCCTGTTCTAGTATCCTGAAAAACCACCTTGGCGCACAGGTGCAAAGAACAGCTTTCTCACTGGTGCAGTGAGATCCTCTAGCTTAGTTAAACATCAGCTGTCACATATTGAGCAGAACTCTGATGTACTCCATCAGCACTCCTGCTGGCATATTTAGCATAATACATACTCAGCACCTCAGTAGAATACGATACATGAAAAGAACGAGATCCATATTGAAAGTGCTCTCACCTCAGAAGGAATAAAATGGCATTGATTCTAAAAATATTTCATTTTCTGAAACAGAATGTTGATGTACTATTGCCTAGAACAAGAAGACTGGAGCCCATTATGCCCCAAGCACATTATTTCAAAGTGAAATGTTTCTTTCTCTAGATAGGATTTCGAATGGAAGGGTTTGAAATGGGACACACACTCTGGGGTGGGGGCAGCTGCTTTAGCACAAATACTTTCTTACAGTTTATCCGGTGTTTTGTATTAGAGACAGAGTTCTGTCAGGGAAAAAACTAAAGGTGATTTGTTGAATACTTACAGAAGTGCCAGTCACTATCAGTAGCAATGTATTGCCCAGTGCATCATTCAAAACAGGGAGTAGCCATATCCAAGTCAGCCTTGCTCCAACTCCAATAGGAACAGTCCAGCTGGGACTGACAGGTCATTTCCCCTATGAAGCACCAGTAACCCAGGCAGCTTTCAGCATTATTGGGCCTCATTGGTGAGGTGCACCTTGGATCCAATGGCACAATGAGCAATGCACGTGTCACTCAAAGGGCATCACACTACAATAACAAAATGTAATGGATACACTTCATGCAAAAGTCCATCCTTTTCTTTTTGCACCCTGCACTCCACCTGCGATGCCCATTTTACTAGCCTTGCTGATATCATGAGGTGGTATTTTGTTGGTTACTTTCTGTGTTTTTGCTGCTGTGATCTGAGTAAATATGAGTCTTTGCTGAAGCTCATTGAGATTTCCTGTGCACTTTCTTCTGTTCTCCAGGCTATGCCCTCTTGCTGAACACCAGTGAGCACCCTGCAGATGAGGCCACCATCTCCACGAGTCCCTTGTTTCCAGCACCAATGAAGAACTCACCATGCGAGGTAAGTCTTTCTTACCACTCTGCAAAAACTATCTCCCACTGCTGGTCCTTCCTCAGTCATTTGAATTACTGCTCTTGAATGTCACTGCAATGTCCAGAACATGATGTTCACCAGTGCCATTCTAGTGCATCCATTTCAGTCATCTCTTCAACAAGGAAATGAAATAGGGTTACCAGAGTTAAAAGCTGCCATCCCCAGTTTACCCTTTGGCGTCCTGGCACTGCCTCTGGCCAATGGCAGCTGGTACAATTTGAAAGTGGAGGGGCGCACACACTGTGCTCATTTGCACCAAGTAAGTAAGTGATGCTCGGGCGGGGTCCCTTTCCTTGGGTGGGATCCCTCCCAAACCCCTCCCCTACGAATTTTTTTTAAACTAGAGGGCATATGGTTTATTTTGCACCACATTTTCTAAGATAAATTGTTTACAAAGCTAAAGGTTCAAAAGGTAATTCTGAAGAGGTACTTTTGAAATACAAAAATACTCAGACGTGTGCATCCCTTTAGTCAGCAGTAAATATTATCTCGAGCATCTGCACTTCAGCATTACCTTGTTATTCCTTATCACTTTGCCTCCCAGAAAAATAACCCAATGAGATCAAAAGTTTATATACGCAGGCCCATGAGAAAGGCAGGAAGCCATTAGAGTCATTAAAAAGAGAGCTCCAATTTTGTTATGTATGATTTGTTTGAATGTTTAGAGAAATGTTGATTAAGAGCAGAAATCCTAAAAAAAGAAAGCATTCAAACAATAAAGTTATGCAAAAGAAAGAAAGCAGAAGAAATAGAGAAAGAAAGGAAGATATAACAAGTTAATGGTAACAAGGATACAGAGAAAGAGGAAGATATTAAAGGGAAGGAAGGTGGAAGGAAGGAAGGAAAGCAGGGACAAGGAAATAAACTGAAGAAGGAAAGACATTAGGAATGGAAGGGTGAGAAAGAAATGGAGGAAGAGAAAAGAGGAAGGGACGAAGAACATCAAATGGTAAGCAAGAATGAAAAAAGTAAACAGAAGGAAGGACATGAAGTCTTTGGGCCAGATGTAGGTGGCCAAATACCGAGTGCTGACGCTGAAATTCGCAGAATTTCAGCGTTTGCGATCGGTATTTGGCTGAGAGCAATGTAGGTGAGCTTAAACCTTCTAGCAAAATAAGGAATTTAAGGAATCGTAAATTGCTATTCCTTAAAATGCAATGTAGGTAGCACAAAAGAAAGTGCACTTTAGGTTTAAGGAATCGCTAATTACCACCAACTTCATGTTGGTGGTAATTGGCGATTTCCTGTAAAAAAGCACTTTTTTGCTTTTTTTAAAGTGATGTGTGGCATACATTCATGCCCTTAGGGCATGTATGTGCGCCACATGTGCACACATGCACATATCAGGGGTGCAACAGGGTGTCCTTTTGACACCCTAGCACCCTTGAAATAGCTCCCGCTATTTGCGATTCCTTAATAGCGAATCGCAAATAGTGAATATCTTCCCATTCATTCCTGTGGGCCTCCTAGCCCATAGGAATGAATGGGTAGGTATTCCTTATTAACGAATCTCAATTTGCGATTCGTTATTAAAGAATATTAAGTAACCGCTAATATTTTAGCGATTCCTACCTACATTCAAATGTGCAAGTCCTTAATAGCGAATCGGTAAAATTCGCTATTAAGGACTCTCAAATTTGATATTACCTACATCTGGCCCCTTATCTTGTTTGCCTTTTTAATCTCCCAATGTTTGGGGTTGTTAAAGCCTGTTTTCAGTTCTTCCTCTGCAGCGATCCATTGGTAGAACCTCATATTTAAAACATCAGGGTACATGTCAATATGTGGAATGCTCTGACATGTGAGCTCTGGTACGGGCTATCGAATGTTTAGCAGGCATGCTAATTAGGAGATCTTGAGTTGAATGGGCATTTTAGCCTTATGTAAACCCCCCCCTTTATGATTGCATAATGTGCGATTCGAAAAATCACTGGGTTTGCAACTGCATATGGGCTTTTCTTTATGCACAAAAGCCGTTTTGCAAGTCGGACAATTCTTGTGAAAGGGCTTTAGCAAACCTGTCCTAATCACAGATAGGAGGGGGAATGAAATGGGCGCCCTCCTTCTATTTACAAGTAATAGAGGAATATATCACTTGTTTGTGACAGTAGTTGAGATCGCAAGCCATTGATCACATTCTGACACCTGACACAACAGCAAAGAACTCTTCAACATCATCAAGGAGTTCGCCCAACCCACCAGCGAGTCCACCAACATCCCTTCCTCACAAGACCTCTGAGACAAACTCTGCACCTTTTTCCACCACTAAATCAAGAGCATCTACGAGACCTTCGACAAAGACAACCAACACACTGAACCCTCACCAACCACCCCCTACACCCTGAAGCCAGCGATCAACAACTGGACAGCCCTCACCACCGAAGACACACTGACGACGATGAAGTCAATCCACTCCGGGGCCCCCATGGACCTCTTCCCCCATCACATTTTCAACAGAGCCGCCGACACCATCGCACCCATGCTCTGCCACACCATCAACCGCTCCCTAGCAACCGCCTCGTTCCCTGACGACTGGAAACACGCTGAGATCAACCCCCTTCTGAAGAAACCCTCGGCGGACCCCACTGACCTCAAAAACTACAGACCCATCTCCCTGCTCCCGTTCCCAGCGGAAGTCATCGAGAAAGCCATCAACAGCCAACTATCCACATTCATCGAAGAGCACAACATCCTCGACTCCTCCGGCTTCAGAATAAAACACAGTACGGAAACAGCCCTCCTTGCCGCAACAGATGACATCCATACCTTACTGGACGAAGGAGAAACATCAGCCCTCATTCTCCTCGACCTCTCATCGGCGTTCGACACAGTCTCTCACCGCACCCTAATACGCAAACTTCATGAGGAAGGGATCCAAGACAAGGCCTTCAACTGGATCCGCTCCTTTCTCTCCGGCAGAACGCAGCGGGTCAGACTCCCCCCTTTCCTCTTAGACCCTACCATCTGCAGAGTTCCTCAGGGGTACTCCCTCAGCCCTATGCTCTTCAACATCTACATGGTTCCGTTCGCCCCCATCGTCAGAACCTACGGACTCAACATTGTGTCATTCGCAGACGACACCCAACTCATCCTCTCCCTATCCAACAAACCCAACACCGCCAGACACAACTTTCGAGAAGTCATTGAAGCTGTCGCCAAATGGATGAAAAACAGCTGCCAACAACTTATCACAAACAACACGGAAGTACTCATCATGGGCCCAAACCCAGACGCCTGGAACGACACCTGGTTCCCCCCCCTCGCCCATCCCCACCCCCACGGAACGTGCACCCAGCCTGGGAATCATCCTGGACTCAGAGCTCAAAATGGACCGCCAGATCAACTACGTCTCGTTTTCCTGCTTCCACACCCTCCGCCACCTACGTAAGCCATTCAAATGGATCCCCCTTTAACACAGAAAGACCGTCACTCACGCCCTGGTCACCTGCAGGCTCGATTACGGCAATGCACTCTATGCCAGAATAAACAAAAACCTCACCCGCAAGCTACAGAACATCCAAAACGCCGCCGGAAGACTGGTCCTCAACCTGCCAAGCCGCTGTCACATCTCCCAGCACCTGCGCACACTCCACTGGCTCCCCATCGAAGCTAGATTCACCTTCAAGATGCTAAGCCATGCTCACAAGGCCCTCCACGACACCGGATCAGCATACCTGAACAGCTGACTTCAAATTCCACGCACCCCAAAGGACCCTACGATCAGCCCAGCTCTCCTATTCCGTGGTCCCCCGCACCAGAAAGACCAGATCGGGAGGCCGCTCCTTCTCCTTCCGCATGGCCAGTGCCTGGAATGACCTTCCACTCCACCTCAGACAGATAACATCGCTCCCCATCTTTGCAAGAAACCTCAAAACCTGGCTCTTCGACAGACCTCCTCCTTGATCGACTGGAACCTGCGAACCCCCCTCCCACCCCCAGCGTTTTGAGACCCTTACGGGTGAGTAGTCGCGCTTAACAAACACCTGATTTAATTTTGAATTGATTTGACACCTCAAAGTGGGTGGTATATGATTCGTCATTGGTAAGGGGTTCCCCTTGCACTCTTTCCCCTTTGTGAAACTTCCAAAAAAGTTTCAGGAAGACTATAGTGAAACATTTGGGAACAAAACACAGCAAACTAGGGTTTCTGTTTGGCTAGGGTATGCACATAAGCCAGGCAGAAGCCACCACTCTAGTCCGGGCAAGTTAGTTACACACCAAATATAACCTGTGCTCACCCTCTGGTAGCTTGGCTTAGTTCAGTCAGGCTTATTCCCAGAGGGCATTTGTAAAGTATTTGTGCAACACATGAATTAGAGTAACACAGTGAATACACCACAAAAAAATTCCACACCTAAAGGTACCAAAATAGGTAACTTTTGTCGCAATAAAACAAGACTAAAATGACAAAAATCCAGTTAAGATATCATGAGTTATTCCCATATTAGCAGTGAATACTCCATGACATCATAAACATTCAATTTATGGTAATTCCTGAAGTCAGTGCTCTTCTATTGAGGTATTTATGGTACCTGTGGCAATCACTACGAGAAGCACAGTGTACCATTAGAACTGTTAGGGTTTGAAATATGTAAGTCAGTCTTAACGTATTGCAGCAATTCAAGCTAGCAGCTCTAATACTAGGTAAGTGTCTTTAAACAGCACCCTGTTTAAAAGAAATTGGCAATGTCTCCCAGCCATGTCATATCAGTAAGCAAACTGCGGACACTCCCTTTAAGGGAACTACGGTGATGTCTCTTCACTTCCGCAGCAAAGCTGTCTCCGCTATTGGGAGTCCGTGACGCTGCCTGACAAGGACCAAAATGAGCCACACATTCTCAGAAGAACAAAGGACTTAGGAGCTTAAAGTATGTTGAACTCAAAGTATGTTGAAGCAAAAAGGTGCAGGGTGATGCAGAGTTGTCACCGTACACGTTGCTCGTAGCGATACAGCGTGCCCTGGACTAGCAGCGCTAGCAAATGTTTTACCAGTGGCGGCTCCTCCGCTAAGGCGAAGGAGCGTCGCCCACTGCTCCACAGCAGGAAACATAAAATGATAATAACTTGCATTATTATCATTTTATGTCTACTTCTGATGCGGCAGCTTTTTAGGCGGGAAGGGGCTGCTCCGAGGACAGAGGAGCGGGGGAGGAGTGGTTTGCCCACTCCTAAGTGCACATGACTGTTTGAACAATTCTCTCAGGCTGCTCAAAAAAGTCAAGCACACTTCCCATATTCTCCAATCAGGCTGCATTACAGTCTGCATGGAGAACATGCCCAGGCCCCCATTCCTTGAATGAGTGCCTATCCACGGCGCTCTGACCAATCACAAAGCTGCATTGCAGCATCATGATTGGCTATCGGGAGCCGGGTGCTTCCTGCTGCTTCCTGTACCCTACTGCAGGACCGGAGCAGTAAGAAGAGAACAGAGGAGAGGCGGCATCAGGCAGCATTCACAGGTAAGTGGTTTTGAAAAAAATAATCCACCCCCAAACTCCTCTGCCCCCACCCCCACCCCACCCCGAGTCCTGTAGCAGTGGCTACTGTGTTTTACTAAGCCAAGTTGCACAGAAACTCCCAACATCTCTTGCCGAAGGGAGCCAGTCGCCCACCCAGGCGCTTAAGTCGGCTTTAAATGCAGCCTGGGCACGGGCAGTCAAATAAAAAGGCTGAAGCACATGGTGGCTGCCACGCACATTCCCTACAAAGGAAGAGTGTGCCCCTCAAGTCGGACTCGGCCACACAAGTTCGGGAGTATCCGCTAGGCACACAGGTGGCGCACTCAAGGCCATGAGACACAGGGAGTGACTTCTAGTCACTTATTGAGACCCCACTGCCTCCCATACCTGTTGTGAACAGCGGGCCCATCGTGCTCACAAGCTGTGGGGGTGCAGCTCATTAGCTGGCGACTCTTTATTGTTTTTTTAGCTGCCGTAGGAGTGCAGCTTGAGCGGTTTAAAGTCACCAAAGCATAACCATGGAGGCTGTGATGCAGGAAGGGATTGTGCTGAGCACCATGGAGTCTTTAATAACCCTGAGACGTCCACAACAAGGGAGACACTCTTGGTTCTTGTGGAGCCGTCCTTGATTCATGGCTTGCTACCCTCACAACACTTGGGTAGCCCTGCACTCAAGGAAAAATGTAGGCAGTCTCACTGTAGACAGAATGCAGTCTGAGCCCAAGGAGGACTTGGATGTCCCTGAGTCTTCCACAACAGGAGGCAAGCTGCACAAGCCCTTGGAGTTCCTTGGGTGTGTGTGGGATGTAGAGGGCAGGTTCCTTCCGCCCTCACAGCAGAAGCAGGAGGCCAAGACAGCAGAGCACAGTGCAAAGTGGCAGTCCATCCTGGCAGTGTAGCTCCTCATAGATGCAGAGTCTTCTCAGATCCTCAAGTGAACAAAATCCATGGGGTCAGAGCCCTTCTTCTCATACCAAAATGGTTCTTTGAAGTGGGGAAGACAACAAAAGAGGCCTTTGAGCTTCAGGTTACCTTTGAACCTCATAGGGTCCCTGTCATTCCTTCCCTGGCTCTAAACGCACTACAGAAGAGCATGCAGCTCTTTGTGTTGGGACAGGCACAGCCTTATTCAGGTGCAGGTGTCAGCCCCTCCCTCCTAATCCACCGCAGGAAGGCCCATCAGCCTAATGATGGGCCATCAGGATGCAAATGTCACATCCCAGCTTTCTTTGTGTGGCTGTGTAAAGGGAATGCACAAAACCAAGCTGTCACTCTGACCCAGATGTCTATTCAGAGACAGGCAGAGGCACAGAATGTCCAAAGTAAGAAAATGCCAACTCCCTAAAAGTGATCTATAACTGCAGTGCCCCTGCACTAAACACATTAAGTAGCGATATTGTGGTATACATAGAGTGGTTACATGCAAAGGTAAAGCTTTGTCAGCAATCAAAACAAGTAGTGGTACTTCAAAAGTCAGTGATCAATAGCACAAGTGGAAGCTGTAAAAAGATCTATAGTCCGTTCATATAGTGTTCATATTCCGTTTAATGTTCCAAATTATAAGCCAACACGTGTTTCATCGCATGGAACAACTGCGAATCTTCAGGGCTAAACAAAAAGTACAAATAGAATTGTATAAGACCATGTTCCGTTAATGCCAATAGTACGGCGGGTGACTGTATGGTGTACACCAGGGTGACAGGAGGCATGCCTATTGGGTGACTTGGTGTGTCTGTGTTGGGAAAGAGACAAAAAACATAATTCTAGTGACATATGTGAATGACAGCAAAAAGTATGTATCAAGTGCGAAAAGGTATATAGTTTTAATGAGAGTATGGACACTGGCCGGTTGGAAAGGGGAGTGAGGTGAAAAGAGTGTCCAGTAGGAAGGACGATATCCCATGTGACTCATAGGTGATCTGTATGGTACACGCTCATAGGTAATTAATTATTTTTACACATTCAAAGTAAGTTATGCCGGTTGTTCTTAATGGAGTAAATAATGTCTAGTTCATGTCAGAAAATATTGAGTGATATTCCCGCTGCGCGAATGTCGTGCATTCATGGGTGTATAGGGCTTATATCTAGCATGAAATGTGAGAACTCATAGGTCGCGTGCATATGGACATATGAAACCACTGTCCTACCTGGAAATGAAGGCTTAGAGGAGATGTGTTTCAAATTGAGAAACACTAAAATATTTTGTGTAGGTGGCCTGCCGTTGGGCAGTGATCAGAGGGATCCACGGGGAGCTCAGCACTGGCACAAACTTGGCCAAAGTCATATACGGAAGCTCCTGTGTGCCACACCTTATGTCCTGATCGCGTGCATGTGTAAGAGCGCAGCCGATACAATTTTGTTCCCGATTAATTCCTAATGTTTCTTTAAATTTACTTTTCCCTTGGTCAGCTCCATTTCTCTTGCCCACTCCAGCCCACTTAAATCAATGGGGCTCATTACACAATTTATTTGTACATCTTATTGAGGATGAAAGTTCCTTAGCAGAAGTCTTTAACCTCAATGAAAACTTTTTGTGGCTTATTCTGAACACCCCGAAGAGCTTATTGTTGGTTTACTTATGTACTTTTCTGTGATCTTCTGCAGAATGCACTAAATATGTGGCCATCTGAATAATTAAAGATGCCATTTGATGTGGTCCAGTGGGTATCTAATGTTTTGAAACCAGTCACTGCATGATGCCTGAGAAGTCATTTTGGTGTAATGTAGAGGACTGTTCAAATAATTGAAATGACCATCAGGGGTTCTGCTTCCATCTCAAGCATCTGCTGATAGCTGCTGCCTCCACTGCCTTTTTGTGGAACTGAACTACATGTTGGTGCTGCTGGTTGCAGCTGTGCTCATTAGCACTTCAAGTACAAACTGTGGAGTGATGCAAATTTCAAGCATGAAGAGCCTGATCTATCCAATGCGGGTTCCAGACTTGTTAATATTCTTTATTCTTTCTGGGAAGCCATGATTTTGGGAGTTCCCTCGTAAAAAAAATGCTTTTGAAGTAAACAAGCTGTGAAATCAGAAACATGTATGCCAGGTTACATTGATTGCAACGATGCACTGATTTATCCAGATTTCATACATTGATATAATGCTGGTGCAAGCATGCAACCACCGTCAGGACACCATCAGGCCAGAGTCTCAGATGTACACAAAGACAAAACAAGGCAGCAGGCCTTTTATTTTTCATCTATGCACCCGGAATCACAAACAACATTTCCATATCTATCAGGACAACCCCAATACTGCTCCAATTTAGGGAAGAGTTGACGATCCAAATCTTTAAGGAACACTACATTGCAATGCGTTAACAGTCCACAACCCAGCTACCTTGAATATGGCTTCTTGACTTTATGCTTGCTTTTCCCTGTACAGAGCACAACTGATGTTTGTCTAAGTTTACGCTATAGAAATGCTACATACATACACATATATTCATGCTTTGTATAAAGCAAGGTAGGATCAGGAAAGAACTGTCAAGAAGCCTTCGCTCCAACAGAATGATTCATGTACTGCCTGCCACTTGTAATTTCAGGATTACTACATGGCAAGATTGCTACGTTTAGGAAAGAGCTTAAGAGACACACCGTTTTCGAGAACTACATATCAATACAGCATCCAGTCCCATTACTCATTGACTTTATGCTTGCCTTTGGTCCTGTACAGCTCTCTGCTGCCGTCTGACTAGGCTTGTGCTACAGAAATAAAAAATACATACAGCTAACAGGACCAGAAAATGACATTGTGCAGACTGACCGTTGTACTTGGCCCTCTTTGCAGGGTCACTCCCAAACATTTTGCCTTCACCCATCCCATTTCTTGTAAATACATTAATGCTGGCCTTAGGACTCTGTTCACTTTACCACTGCTAACCAGTGCTAAAGTGGTTGTGCTCACTCCCTTAAACGTCATAAACGTGGCTAATTTACTTATAAGTCCCTAGAAAAGTAGTATGCCATTTACCCAGGGCCTGTAAATTAAATGCTGCTAGTGGACCTGCAGCACCTATTGTACCACACATTTAACACCTTGAATGTGGCGCGAATTTCACTGCTGTGCTGGACATTCCATTCTTGGGCATGGTTCGGACGGCCCCCGGCCGTCGTGCACACACACCCACCGTGACTTCTGACGGCCGGGGGCCGTCATGAGCCCCGAAGGGGTTAAGTAGCCCCCTAAAATAGGTCCCAGGTCTGCCATTGCAGCCTGTATGCAGTTTAAACCCCAATTCAACTTAGCAAATAACCTTTTTGCCAGACCTAAAACTCTCCATATTGTACATATGAGCCACCCCTAAGGTAGGCCCTAGGCAACCCGTAGGCAAGGGTGTGTTGTAATTAAAAGGTTGGACATGTACTTTTAAATTTTACTTGTCCTTGTAGTGAAATACTCCCAAATTAGTTTTCACTACTGTGAGGTCTACCTCTCAGATAGGATAACATGGGTTACCTTTAATAAGTGCTAACCTTGGATTGGGATCAGAATTATATGTCATACTTGGTGTCTGAGAAATTGTAATTTAAAACCCTCATTAATGGTAAATCCAGATTTTAAGTTACAGTTTTGAAAATGCTACTTTTAGAAAGTTTCCATTGTCATGCCCTGTTTGGTGCTTGCAGCCTGTTCCTGGGTCACATGACTGGGTATAATTGGTAGTTTGTCTTTGTATATTCCTCCCAGAGAATCACACAGTAGAGGGATTAGGTGTGCCTGGGTGGGCCATTACTGGCAAGAAGGGAGGGGGTGGAGCTGGGCTCAGCCCCACTTGAAAATCAATAGGTTGTTCCCTGTCTTCACACAAATAACTTTACACTAGCCCATTGTGACTGCAGCCAGGCTGGAGCCAAGACAGGGAGGCAGATAATTTGAAGCACCATTCGAAGGGAATCTCTAGAAACATCTCCTACTTCATGTAATTCTGGATTACAAAGGAGCAGCTGCATCATGTTTCATAGCTTTGGAATGCTAATGGTGAATCCTCTTTACTGGCAAACTTGGATTTAACTTTACTGTTTTAGAAATGCCACTTTTAGAAAGTAGACATTTCTCTGCTCTCACTGCTCTGTGTGCCTTGCAGCCTATCCCCAATGCACACCTGGGGTGGGTGACAGTTACACTTTGTTCACTTCCTTTAGACAGCCACAACCACAGGAAGAGTGGGCATGACAGAGAACTAATCTGTATTAATCTGCATTCTGACAGCAATTCCTGGGCAGGAGGAGAGAGGGGGAGCTGACACTTACAACTGAATAGGCAGTGTCCTGTTTCCCACGCAGAGGGCTGATTACAACCCCCGCCCCCCACAGATAGCCTGGCAGACAGGGCTGGGAGGAAAGAGGGCCTGTGCACTTTAAGGGCGGCTTTGAAGTCACCCCCACTTCAAAAGCACATTTTGGTATAAGTAATGGGACTTTGACCCTACCAATACAATATACTACTTGACCTGCTTTGCAGAGCTGCAATGCTGCCTGCTGATCTCTGCCCTGCTTAAGACAAGGACTGGACCCATCTCACATGAACCCAGAGTGACTCCAAAGGCTTGCCCCTTGTTCTGAAGTCTCTGGGGCATCAAAGATTTCCTGCAACTCTGCAACAGCACCTGGACTCTGCCATCTGTGAGTTCTGCCCTGCCATGTGGTGCCAATCCAGTCCTGGGCCCTTGAAAGATGATTTCTGCTGTCCAGAGCCATCAAAATCGACACAATGACAACTGTGCACTGATCAGTACCCACGCAGTGCCCTTCGACGCCGACGCTGATTGACAACATTGCCTCGATGGACTGCATGGCTCGATGATGACGTACAGCACGGCTTGATGATGATGCAGTGCCTGCATCATGAAGCAGCTCGATGTCGAAGCCTTCATAGGCTGCACAAATCGGTACCAACGCTTTGCTTCCATCCATGGAATCAACAACAACACACCGCCCCTCAAATACTTGCATCAAGTCTTCGACATTGACGCTTGCCCCATCAACAGTACTTTTCAGCACATCCTATATTGATACTGTAGCCGGCCTGCACTCCATCTCGGTCAGCCTGAACTTTGGATTTGTATCAGTCCAGCATGACCTCAAGTATCCCCTTTAGGCTATTTGACTCTAATCACTACATTTTAATTCATAACTCCAGTTCTACTTATTGGATTTTTGCTGTTTTGTTCTTTTCTTACTCATAAAAGTATTCTCTATTTTTCTAAACCTGTGTGGAGTATTTTGCGGTGCTTTCATTGTGTTACTGTGTGAGTGTTTTGCACAAATATTTTACACATTGCCCCTTTAGATAAGCTAAACTGTTCTGTGCCAAGCTACCAGGGTGTGAACATAGGTTATCTTTTGGTGTGTATCTAGCCTATCCTGACTAGGACTTTGATCCCTACTTGGACAGAGTGCATAGCTCTGCCAACTAGATACCCCATTTCTAACAGTCCTGACCTAGGGTACACCTTATAATATTAGTGCGCATTAATAGATGTATCATTAGGGTTTATTAGAAAATCTGTAGCACACATAGGTGAAATCTGTCTTAAAGTGAATTTTCACTCTGTTTAGGCCTACACAGTCCTGCAAGGTGTCAAACCGGGAAAAAACATGCACATCGAGTTTGAATATGCAGTTCCCAAAACACCACACACACTTCATGTGAGAAATCAAGAACTGTCAAATTTCTCTTGCTCAGTTCATAATCAGATTCCAGGCATTTGTCCCATCTGCTGGTTCAAGTTAATTAGTCTGCTCCCCAGCAGAGGGAACAAAGGACTCCCCCCCACTAGAGGAGAAATTATCAGTGAATAACCGAGTTCCTAAAGGAGCAAACAGTTGTGGGGGAAATACGCGTCTGATCGTTAGCTTGTCACACTGCAATTGTGCTGGGCCAGCCAAGGACCACTGAATAGTAGGAGGCCTAGACACCTGAAGCCAACACAGGAGGGGTTCGGCTTTTTAAGGTTTGGCGGGGAGGGATATGGACATAATGTAGGTAGGGAGCTGAGGCCCCCAGAGGTACTCTTCACAGAGAAAACTTGATGGCGCCATAGTGGATTCTCCGAGAATGTACGCATGTAAACAAAATTTGCGAATGCCTGTCTTTACATTCGTTGGCACATTAAAACCAGATCTATTAGCTTAGCCAATACTTGTTTTTACAGTATGTGCTTTAGGAGCCCATTCCAAGTACATCTGTAAAATGATGCAGTACTACGGCACAGCAAATTACTGATAATGTGGGTTGCCGCCTTCTCCCGGGTGTGGTATGATCATATCATTACCTGTTCCCCAGTTTGTAGTGGGAAATGAGTGTCTAATAGCACATATCCCCTATTCCAAGCTGTGGTACTCAGAAGATAGTGTTTTTTCCGTGCACAGTTCTAAGAAAAAGGTATGTGCTGTAATTTTGTGCTCACTATCCTGTCAATTCGGGTTCAACCTTCAATTTGACTTTAAATTGGATTTGCCAGCCCAATTAGCATGTGAGTCTACAGAGGGTAGCTGGAAGTTTCACAGAAACCAAAAGAAGACATGATCTTCAAAACGGTTTTACCCATCTAAATATCAATGCTAAAATAGATGAGCATTCTAAGGTAGGAAAAAACAAAGGAAAAAGCTAATTGTGCCTCCAGTCAACCATTAATCATTAGTCATGATTTATGTTTAACTACCACATATTACTTTTGTTACCCAACGACACATTTGTAAGTCACATTGAAAAACAGTGCACATATATTCACAAAATAAACATTTATATTGTAGTTCCCACAGTTACCATAGTCACCTTCCCCCATCAAGTACTGCTATGTGAAATGATGCAGGCCCATTAGTTCATTCAAAAATAAATCACAAATACTATGGGGAACACAGCAATATTGAACCCTAATCACTATAGAAAATTCAAAATAGGTCAATCAATCATCTTGAAAAAAAGTTACTCTTTCAATCCAGATGAAATTGTACATAAATACAAGTTCATTTGAATTGTGATTTAATGTCTTTATAAAAATTCCTGTGATCTAACCTGAGTACTGAAACTGCTCTACTCGAGGTGACCGAGGCTGTGAAGGAAACTCTGGACAGGGGTGGAAAGGCCTTGCTTATCATGCTTGATCTGTCGGCGGCCTTCGACACCGTTCCCCATGACCTTCTCCTGACAAGACTCTGGGAGATTGGCCTAAGGGGAACGGTGTTCGAATGGTTTCAATCTTTCTTGGCCGACCGCAGACAAACGATCTGGGCCTCCCCTTTCTCCGCCCCTATGCCGCAGCTTGAGGTGGGGGTCCCGCAGGGCTCCATACTCAGCCCCTCCCTTTTTAACATCTTTATGACACCGTTGGCGGCACGTGTGGAGGAGCTAGGGGCTCAGATCGTATCCTATGCGGATGACACACAGCTCCTGTTCACGTGTGACAGGGGCTGTGACTTCGACGGAACGGCCATCCGGAAGTGCCTGGAGTTTGTGTTTGATTGGTTCGGGAAAAGCGGCCTCAAATGCAACTCAGACAAATCCGAGATATTGTTTTTTGGTTGTCCTGCCGACCCGAGATGGAAGCTCTGGTGGCCTTCGGCCATGTTCCCCCCTGCTAGCGATTCTGTTACAGCTAAGAATCTGGGCATGTTGGTCGATAACACCCTTTCCTTCAAAGCCCAGGTAGCTGGCCTGACGGGGAAGTGCTTTGCCATCTTAAGGATGTTGAGAAAGTTTCTGCCGTACCTATCTTTGGAACACAAGAAGATAACGGAGCAGGCCTTGATAGGCTCTCGCCTAGACTATGCCAACATCCTTTACTTGGGTCTTCCTGAATATCTGCTGACCCGCCTGCAGATAGTCCAAAATTCGGCAGCCAGGGCAATCTCTGGTCTTACCAGAAGAGCCAGGGCTAGCAATCTCCTTGCTACTCTGCACTGGCTGCCGATTCGCAAGCGCATCTCCTTTAAGACCTTAACTACAGCTTTTAAGGCGCTTCACAATCTCGGCGCTGGCTATTTGCAGAGAAGGGTCCATTTTTATCTTCCATCTAGACCCTTGAGGTCGGCTGCCTAGGCCTATGCCATCGTGCCGGCAGTGAGACGTGTTCGCTGTGGAGGTCGTTCCTTTAGTTATCTTACCCCCCGTCTTTGGAACAACCTGCCCCTGATGTTGCGAACGTGCCCCAATTTGTCTGCTTTTAGAAAGGGACTTAAAACTTATCTTTTTGTTCTGTAAGTTGTTCCTGTGGATTTCTAGTGCCGTTTTGGCTGTCTTGTTAGTTGCTGGTATTTTTGTTGAGGATCTACAGCGCTGGGACGCTCTTCGGAGCAGCTGTGCGCTTTACAAAACCCCCAGTAACATAACATAACATAACATATCCCACTGATTGAAAAATACTTCTCAGCTGATATAGTGTTGATGCATTCCATGTTTCACCTCTACCGGTGGGATTGTAATTGTACTGAGGTCTTCATAAGGGAAAAGATCCTTGAATGTCGATCATCCCTACATATGCTATAAAATGCAAATAAAGTATCAATTGAGAAGGATTTTTTCTTTCACAAGTATCTGTAAGCAAGTGCATCTTTGTAAGGGGGTCCATCACCAGGATAAGTTCATTTGCTCAACATACTGATTCCACTTAATTACGATCTACTCGAATATAGACATAGACAAACTATCCCTTGCACTTAAGAATAAATCCCTCCCTTATGTGTAAGGCGCTATAGACCTGCTTCAACACCCTCCACATCCTTCAATAGACCTTCAAATGGATAGCCCCCCCGAATCAAGAAAGACCGTCCCCCACGCACTCATAACCAGCAAACTGGACTACGGAAATGCCCTCTACGCCGGAATCAACAAGTCTCTGCTCCACAAACTCCAGACCATATAGAACACCGCAGCAAAACTCGTCCTCAGCATCCCTCAACAAGAACACATCACCCAATACATGCGAGACCACCACTGGCTCCCCGTCGAGAAGAGAGTAACCTTCAAGACACTCACCCACACCTACAAATATCTCCACAACACCGGACCCCAATACTTCAATGAGGGAATCTCCTTTCACGTACCCAAGAGATACCTCTGATCCGCCAAGCTCACCCTCGCTGAAATCTCACACATCCACAGAGCCAGAACGGGTGGAAGAGCCTTCTCCTACATCGCGGACAAGACCTGGAACAAGCTCCCGATAGACAACAGATGCTCCCCCTCTATGCACATCTTCAGGAAGACTCTCAAGACCTGGCTCTTCGACTGACCGGAACTGCTCCCCCGTGCCCCTCCCACGCCCCCCCTGTACCCCAACCTGCAGTGCCTTGAGACCCTCACGGGTGAGTAGCACACTTGACAATTCCCTGGTTGATTGATATAGACAAAATGGAAAAACTACAATTTCCCAATAGAAACCTCTTGTATTAACGTTGCCTGTATTGGTGATGGATTCATTAGAAGAGCTTAATAGGACAATGCAAAATGTTCTCCTTCTATTATGTTTATGTCTACATAATGTCTACATAATATGAGGACAATCTCCTGCAACTACAAAGATAGACTTTTGGGGAGATGTGCGAGCAATATGGGCAGTGCCTGTCTATAGTAAAGGTGAGGATGCTGAGGAGAGTCTATGGACAGCTCTGTTGGTGTCTGCCCTCCAACTCAAAATATTTAATCATTCAGTAGTAAATAACAGTATTTTGAAACTTACAGGTCCTAAATATTCATAGTTAAAATTGACCAGAAATTATTCATGGGCCGCTCAGACTTTGAAGTGGTAATTCACAAATATAAACTGATCATTTTTAAAAGAAATAATGGCAGATCCGGTTGGCAGTTCTGAGGGGATGAAAGGAAGGTTGTATCCCAAAGTTGATTCTCACGTAGAGAAACACTGCATCCTAATCTTTCACCCCCATATAGGGGTTACTTACTTAAACTAGGTTTTCTACACATGCTCAGGTGAAATGAAATGTCTTATGGGTTATGTGTATGAAACATAGAGCACTTTTGGTATTTCTCTACCAGGAGTAGTTTAAAACTCTGTCCGCACTCAGAGCTGAGACCTAGGTGTATCTCTGGGATCAGAGCATTAGATATTAAACTAAATTGGGAACTTTCAGGTGAAACAATTAAAAACTGCTGGATGCCGTCAGAGTTGCAAAAAACACCTCTGAACTTTCAGTCTCAGAGACCACTTTTCAGGAGTCTCTAAATAGTTAGGGACTGATTTAGAGTTGGTCATTAATGGAAAAGACATAGTGGGGTCAAGGAAATTACACAAACAGATTAACATCTGGATTTAGAGCTTGGACCTTACCTCCTACATGAGTGTCTCTAGTGTCTGTATGAAGACCCTGCTCTCCAACGACATTTTGGCAGTGAGTTGTTAAAGACCTGCTTGAAAATGCAACAAGAATGTAGTGGCAGTTGGGAGCTAGTAGAGAAGTTCTTTATTAGAAGGGAGATGGCTTTGTAACCAGGGGCGGCTGGCCCGGCTTGCGGGTGGGTGAGTAGGCTCGCAGGAGGCAGGATGAGGGGGTGGGTGCACGCTCTATTAAATAAATACAAAATAACGCTTACCTTGCCGGCGCGTCCCGCGTCTTCTCTCCTGCTCGCCTGTGTTCGACCCCAGGTCGGAATAGGACCCAGGCAGCCAGGCTCCCACCCCTAAGCCAATCACAACGCTGCAATGCAGCGATGTTATTGGTCTGTGCGCCGTGACACGGCGCTCAGCCAGGGGCTGGAGGGGTGGGCATGTTCCGCATAAAGTCTTTAATGCTGCCTGCATGGAGAACAGGGAAATGCACATGACTGTTTTGGGTGGCCCGAGAGAGCCGACCAAACTATCATTGCACACAGGAGTGTTCTACCACTCCTCCCCTGCTCTGCAGCCCTGCCCTGCCCTTCCACGTACACTGCGGCAGAAGAAGGAAAAAATAAAATGATAATAACATTACGTTATCATTTTATTTTTTTCTTGCTTGTCGTAGCAGACTGGCGACACCCCCCCACCGTAGCGGAGGAGCCGCCACTGTTTGTAAGCATGGAGGACTAGTTTGGGGCCGCCCACCCTAAAATCTACTGTCAAGGGTTGCCAGCTTATGTTGCTGTTCAGGAGGAACCCAGTAAGGAGGGTGGGCAAAGTCTGGCAAGGAGCCAGCTGAGGGGAGTAGTAAACAGAGGTGATGTGTCCCAGTGTGCAGTCCGAAGCTTAACAGCAACGATATGGAGACACTGATATAAATGCACAAAAAAGGAGGGGGATACACTACTATTGAGAATAGGGACAGGGTAGGTATAATGAGCAAGAGCACAAGAGTCCCAACTTTCAAGCACGTGTGTGCATATGTCTTGGCGCAACCACAAATAGCACTACTTTATTCTCTTGACATTTATATTAACAGAGGGTCAGTACGCCAGCAAACACACATTAATAAAAACCATAAAAAATCATAATATATAAAAGACTAATTTTCAATTTATTACAAATCACAGAGTTAAAAACGTTTCATCAGATCAGAACATTGGTATTCACATAAAACAACGTCGACGCTGCGTTTCGGTGATTGAAAGGATGTACACCTTCTTCAGGACAGTTTTCTAGACAGTGAAGAATAATTATATTATTATTACAAACACGTGTTGCTGACGACAACCTCTATACAGTTACAAAAGCATTATATATCTCTATACTTAATCACAAGTAATCCTACATTGTTAAAATCACAATTTGCATGCACAACTTTATTATAAAACATATCATTAAAAAACCAAAACCTTTTTAAAAAATTGGCAATCAGATAGATATAATTATTTATACCAAAGATTTGGACGAAAGACAACCTTTGATAGCCTTCATACTTAAATACATTCATTTATACATATAGGGCTGTCACATGAAGGAGAAACTTATTTTAATGATTGTACCTTTTATTTACACAAGGCTATGGCTACTCCCCCTTGAGATTTAGGATAGGTGTGGACATCAAAAGGTGGAGGTAGTGATTTAAAATCTCCCCGGGATTATGCCTATAATGTACAATACATTTATTTTAAAATATGAATCACCAGTTATTCTACTGGGCAGTACAAATTGGAGAGATCCTGCAAACATACCAATGAGAGAGGTACTCAAGATACAAGGACCTTCGTTGGAGCCACCGTCTCATTTAAAATCAAATGTAATAATCTGTATTTGTGACAACAAGAATGCAAACATTTTTTGTATCCCTTTCCTTTAGTTCAGGAGTTTTTCTTGATTTATTAGTAATTATTTACTTGCCTAAAAAAGCCTGCCAAGAAGCCTGTTTTTAGGAATGCTAGCAGTCGAAACTGGATATCTACTAGGCTTAGGACATCGCCTTAGGTTTAGTTCTTCAGAATTAAAGGAATCTGTGAATAGGTATGATAAACAGTGCTGTATTTACAATCATATCTTCATCTCCATATGGTCAATCACACACCTGATTTAATTATATTTAAATTTCAATATAAATGTTAGTAAACTCTATCCCAAACCCGTTAATGTAGGATAAAGTAGGACACAGAGTTAATATGTCCCCCTGTCTAACATCCTCAAGTATTCTTACAATCTTTACTAATGATTCATAGCAATTTTTCTAAATTGTCTCCTTCCTTTATTTTAAGGTATACATTGTTATTGGTAAGATGATAGTAAGTTCTTACAAACCACCAATGTTCTAACCTACTGACTACATTCGGAAGGCTGATGGTGACATTCGCCCGGTCCAATCAACCGGCCCGTTTAACTCATCATATAAAGTAAACTTTTCTAAAGTGACTAGTCAATGAAGTCTACTGCCGTTATTATTGCCCCTTACATTCGAGATTTTTTCACTGTTTTTGCATGCGGTGTGTGAGATATATTTACATCTCATTCTCATGTCCGGGTGTTATAACCTATAATCATCACTACTGTCTGTCTAATTTTCTGTCTAGCATATTGCTGTGCTGTGCTGTTGTCTCATAACTCTGCATTCCTATCCTGACGCTATACTCTGTATGGCTAGGTTTTTATCCTCAAATAATGTCCATATATGAACGCTATTAAGATGACAGAACTACATAAAGCCAAGCTGAATAAAAAGACCTTTACAGCACCTATGGCTTAGTCCGTTGTAATTACGGACTCCAAATTCTCACGTTTACCTCTAAAAAGTAGAGCGGCCTCCCTGCGTCCAACGTGGTCCTTTTCCTGTTGTGGAATCTGCCATTCAAGTCAGAAAACATTTTAAATACGTAACGGTACGGGTTAAAGGTCACGTACCTGCCATGCGTCTGTGAATGTCTAATAATTCATGTGTAGCTGACTTGGACTTTTAATTGTCTCTAGGTCATTTACCATGCCGATATGATGGCTGGTTCTAATTTGCTAATTTTATTTTTATTTTAATCCGCCTCAGAATACAATCTAAATCGAATGCACTGCATAACCACGTGATGTCGCAGGTTATAGGTCACAGAGGTTGTGCTGGTCGTACTAGAGCTTAATCGCCAAAAAATTGACAAAATAAATATAAATAATAAAGCAAAGAGAATATATTGCCATGCGTTTATATTTTTTGGCAGCAGAAAATGTGACCCTATCCATACTAATAATATAAAAAGAGAGACCAAACCTTTGAGGCGGGTAAGCTCCGGAACCACTGCGCCAACCGGAACACCACATACAGCGTTGGAAAGGTGAGGCAAAGCAGATGGACATAGGCTATACACCAGCGCAAAATGTAGTTTGGAAGGGACAAAGCACATTGTGGGACAAAGTAGTCCGTTGGATGTAGCACCACCTCTGAGGTGGGCGTGTGCGTTCAGCATTGTATTACATTTGAAGCGTGAGAATAGCGTTCTATTACGTTGAAAAGAATAGCGTTCTATCACGTTGAAAATGTGTGGCGGTTGAGTACGCCGTCGAATGATGTTGACGCGGCGGGTGGCGTCTCAGTGCACCACGCCGTGTTGTTGAAGTGGGTGAAAGTACGTGCCGTGTTGTTGAAGTGCGTGAAAGTACGAGTCCAAACAGAAGACACCCGGGCACGATGTGCACGGCAGGACAGACTGTGAGGCCAGACAATTTGGGAGCGGGCACACACGCTCAACATAATCGCTGTGCCGCTTTTATAGACTGTGAGGCCACACACATTGGGAGCGGGTAATCGATCAAAAAAACACAGGTGACAAACTATTTCTACAATTCAGGTTTTTAAATAAAATATACATACCTATTCTAACCATTGCAGACATGTTTGTCATACCCGGACAACGACGGGATGGGCCGCTAGACGAGGAAGATTTGACGAAATAAAACTATGGGGGCCATTTTGGAACGGGTTATCAGTTCCTAGACACCGGAAATACATACTGGATGTTATTTCTGGTGTTTCCCATCTACTTTGTATAATGTGTTTTATATTTTGAGAGATTTGTATTACATATCGAAGTCCACATTATATTGTCATTATGGGCATAGGCGTCTACGCCGTTCTGAATCTAGGGGCTATGTCTTCATGCGAAATAAATCAAAGAGTTTCAGTATCAATGATAAGTAAAGTTTCTTGCGAATCAATAAACTTGTGCAATTTACTTTGACTAAAACCACTTGGTGCGATGGTTATATACCGGGATCAGAACACACGCAGCGATATCCCTCACTACATTACGGGATACTTGGGCACAGGATATCGGGGAAGAACTAACAGATAATACATGGCAGACGGTACTCGAACACCCTAAACGAGTCTCACGGAATGTGAAATTTAAATTAATTCAGACCATGGTTCTTCATAGGGCGTACCTAACCCCGGAGAGGATCCACCGGATTTTCCCAGATTCTCCCCATTATTGCCCTCGGTGCAGAGCGGATGAGGCGGGCCTCCTCCATATGCTTTGGGCATGCCCACAACTGAGGAGATATTGGGGGGAGGTATGTCAGACACTAAGAGAGGTCACGCATGTGCGGGTACAGGAGAACGCCTTGTATTGCTTAGTGGGAGCTCGCCGCCGCCCAAAAACACAGAAAGCCAAACTGAGATTTATAGACCTAGCTCTCCTCTTGGCGATCAGAGTGATCACAATGAGATGGAAATCCCCCAGAGCACATAGTGTGGAGACATGGAGGAGGGATGTAGTGAAATGGGGCCAGGCAGAGAGTATCACCCTTAAGAGAGAGAAGAGGAAACTGGGAGACGGAAAAACCCCATGGCAATGGATTGGGAGGTCATGCTACTGGAATTAGATAGACTGGACCCGGCACCATCCCAGGAAGATAGAACGCATAATACACACTGAGTAAAGATGTCTGGAAATAGATCATACTAATGCCAGATCTGGTGTTTATGTTTATTTATTAACACTGTAATAAAGTGGTCGATACTGTAGACCGGAGAATTGTACCAATGAGAGACCATCGCGCTCAGGAGAAGGGAGGGTTAGGAGTGAGATAGTTGGGGTGGGAGTGGGGGGGGGCACAGGTCTTCTTCTTCAGTCATTTGTGTGAATATAGACGTTCTATACCAAACCTCCCGTAGGTAGATATGTTTTGCCGCACACCGAGAGGCCCAAATTGAAGTTATAGGGGTTACATGTGTCCGAAGTGACAGAGGGAGATTACCACTGTTTTACCTGTTGTTGGGGCGAAAATAGAAAACCGTGATTGTTAAATGTATGACGGTTATAGGTATATTCTGCCTTCTATGTATAATCACGAATAAAGAAATTTAAAAAAAAAAAAACTTTGACTAAAACCTCATCTTCTCTTGTTATAGTTATTACTTACTGTATTTACAGAACATGGGTAAATACAGAGCTACAATTACATCAACAACACTATTGTAGATCTAAAAGGTCAGAATGGATACAACTGGCTGAGAAGATCAAGGAAGTATTAACCTTTGCTAGGGACAAAGATATTATTTGTAATGAGGAATATAACTACTTACTTAATGAAAATCCTGTACTTCTGGCACTATATGGACTGCCTAAAGTACACAAGTGTATTAATGATCCGCCAATGAGACCCATCGTCTCCAGCATAAACTCCTTAACGGAACCCCTCAGTCAGTACGTAGATGTCTTCCTGCAGCCCATGGTAACACAACAAAAGGCGTACATAAAAGATACCACGGCGATGTAAATGTAAATGTACAGGAATTTATATAGCGCAAATCACCGAGCGGTTTCTAAGCGCTTGCTTAGGGAACCCGTCCTGGTATTCCCCTGTGAGATAACCCCAGCAGGGTATCCGCAAGGTGAATGCCAGGCATCCCGCCGCGAGGGGCCGTTGTGGAGATTAAGCAAGCTATTGCCCAGAGTCGCAGAGTGTGAACCCGTGAATCGAGTAGGCACCGGAGCGAGAATTGTCGAGTCCATGGACATTTTCTTTTAAAAAATTGTTTAGGACTTAAGACCCCGCAGAGCCGGGAATTGAACCCTGGTCCCGGGCTGACCTCTGCTTCCAGGTCTGCCTCCTCTAACCAGTGAGCCACACTTCTCCAAAAAGATTGAGAATATAAAATTCTGTCCAAACATGCAATGCCTTGTTACTTTAGATATCGAGGCATTGTATACAAACATCCCTCAAGACAGCACAATTGATATGATAAAGAACTTACTAACACATTATGATGAACATCTTTCCGCACATGCCACCTTCATTTTAGAGTGCGTGAGTTTGATCCTCAAAAACAATATTTTTTTTATTCGGAAAAGAATTCCATAGAGAGATCAAGGGCACCAGCATGGGAGTCACCTGTGCTCCCAGTCTGGCCTGCCTCTACGTCGCCAACTTTGAGGATACCCACATTTTTAACAACATGGCACCATTTTACGAAAATATCTCCCAGTGGTCCCTTTACATCGACGACGTGTTCTTTATATGGACAGGGACGATGGAACAGCTCACAGACTTCATTGCAATCTCAGATTTACCTCAAATATCAGCAAAGACAAAAGTGAATTCTTAGACACCCTAATAAAGCATGTAGAGGGTACCCTAAATGTGGAACTCTTTACCAAAAGCACTGACAGAAACACTATGTTACATTACAACAGCAATCATCCGGCAAACCAAAGCGATAACATTCCCTTTGAGCAATTTTTAAGACTAAAACGTAATTGCACTAACATCAAGGACTATGATGGATACGCTGCTCTTTTAACTCAGAAATTTATCTCCCGAGGATATCCCAAAAAACTGGTCAAACATGCGTACAAAAGAGCAAAGTATTTTAACAGAGATTCTTTATTTGTAGAAACACATGAGAACAACCGAAGATAAAGGACCATTAATTTTTGTCACTAACTTTACCACTGTCAGCAATAAAATTAAAAATATTATCAATAGGAATTGGCATCTCATTACCAACCAAAACAGAGAAGTTTTACCCAAACCTATGTTTTCCTTCAGGAGGAACCGCACAATTAGAAATTGCCTGGTCCATACCTACAGAGAAACCAAGATTAATACACAATTAAGGATAACCAATACCACGTTACCTGTGTGGACCTTTGCGTGTTGCGCCTGGAGCATTTGCCCGAATATCATAAAAGGCCCCATAATTAGAATCAATGAAGTACAACACAATGTGGGCAACTTTATAAACTGCCACTCTAAGAATCTGGTATATTTGAAAGAATGCCCATGCCATTTGGGATACATAGGTGAAACAGCTAGGGAAGTTAAAATCAGAATTCACGAACATAAATCAGCCATAAGAACAAATAAGAAAAATGCACCCCTAGTGGAACATTGGATTAAAGCAAAACACACCACAGAGGAGTTGAATTGGTGTGGCATTGAGATCATAAAAACGAGCTTTAGAGCTGGCAGTGAATTGATCAAAAGAAAGAAAAGGGAACACTACTATATGTGCCTTTTCAATACTGGAAAAAGAGGTTTAAATAGCAGGGAAGATTGGGAAAGACTGATCTGAAATAGTCACTTAATATCTACAGTATACAGTGTGAGAATTTATGAGAGGGACGTGGTTCCATGTACCCATCAACTAAGATCCTCATAGTACATATCTCTGGCATTGTATACTTTAATATGAATCAGAGTGCGGTAACATCCGCAATAATCAGTTTATAACATATAGTATATAGTAATAATTGGTCAGCGACACCTTGTAACTTATTAACAAGGTTTATAATCAACAGGAATCGCAACCAGTGAAGTAATTGTAGCTTTCTCCATTCCAAGATGGCCCCCACATTAAAAGCTCTGTATTTACCCATGTTCTGTAAATACATTAAGTAATAACTATAACAAGAGAAGAAGAGGTTTCAGTCAAAGTTAATTGTACAAGTTTATTGATTCGCAAGAAATTTTACTTATCATTGATACTGAAACTCTTTGATTTATTTTGCATGAAGACATAGCCCATAGATTTAGAACGCTGTAGACGCCTGTGCCCCATAATGACAATATGATGTAAACTTAGATTTGTAATAAAAATCTCTCAAAATATAAAATACATTATACAAACTAGATGGGAAACACCAGAAATAACATCCAGTATGTATTTCCGGTGTTTAGGCACCGATAACCCGTTCCAAAATGGCCCCCATAGTTTTACTTTGTCAAATTCTCCTCGTCTTATATTAACAACATAGGGTCACATTTTCTGCTGCCAAAAAATATAAATGCATGGCAATATATACTCCTCGCGTTATTATTTATATTTATTTTGGCAATTTTTAGTCATTTAAGCTCTAGTACGACCAGCACAACCTCTGTGACCTATAACTTGCGACATCACGTGGTTATGCAGTGCATTCGATTTAGATTGTATTCGGAGGTGGATTGAAATAAAACTAAAATTAGCAAATTACAACCAGCCATCATATCGGCATGGTAAATGACCTAGAGACAATTAAAAGTTCAAGTCAGCTACACATGAATTATTAGACATTCACAGACGCGTGGCAGGTACGTGACCTTTAACCCGTACCGTTACGTATTTTAAGCTGTTTTCTGGCTTGAATGGCAGATTCCACAACAGGAAAAGGACCACGTTGGACGGAGGGAGGCCGCTCTACTTTTTAGAGGTAAGCATGAGAAGTTGGAGTCCGTAATTACAACGGACTAAGCCATAGGTGCTGTAAAGGTCTTTTTATTCAGCTTGGCTTTTTGTAGTTCTGTCATCTTAATAGCGTTTATATATGGACACTATTTGAGGATAAAAAACAGCCATACAGACTATAGCGTCAGGATAGTAATGTGGAGCTATGAGACAACAGCATTGCAATATACTAGACAGAAAATTAGACAGACAGTAGTGATGATTATAGGTTATAACACCAGGACATGAGAACGGGATGTAAATATATCTCACATACCGCATGCAAAAACGGTGAAAAAATCTCAAATGTAAGGAGTAATAATAACGGCAGTAGACTTCATTGACTAGTCACTTTAGAATACTTTATATGATAAGTTAAACGGGCCGGTTGATTGGACTGGGCGAATGTCACTATCAGCCTTCCGAATGCAGTCAGTAGGTTAGAACATTGGATGGTTTGTAGGAACTTACTATCATCTTACCAATAACAATGTATACCTTAAAATAAAGGAAGGGGACAATTACGAAGAATTGCTATGAATCATTAGTAAAGATTGTAAGAATACTTGAGGATGAGGAGGAGCTTGGCGGGCATCCGTGATGGCCGCGTGAGCACAGCGCTCTCCGGACCCCCGCCACTCCCTGCATGATATCCTGAACATATCCTGATTTCTTGCATGGATTACTGAAGAGGAACCTGGGCTGATCCTAATATTATTTTCGGATTTCGAATTGGACCAGGGGTGCCGAAGCTACGTCGACTCAAACTTTCGGGGCCCACCTTGGTGGCGCGCCCGGGTCTTGGTGAGGCTCTGTTGCCGTGTCTGAGTTGAACAACAGCGGCAGGGGGACTCGACCCATGGGCCCCCCTCTTAACTTTCGGTTTCGATTCTGCCTCAGACTGCGTCTTCCAGCGGAGGTGTCTGGCCGGTGCTGAGTACAGCGGTGCAAGGCGACAGTTGTACCCTTTGCCTGCTTCGTATCCTGCTGGGCCGGTTCACACCTCGACTTGCCCTCGCTATTGACTTTTTTGGCTCTGGCGCCCTGTCTTTCTGCGGCCATTCTCACCAGGTCGCGTGGATTACTTGGGGACGCGGTCTCCACTATGACTGGCAGAGGGGACCACGAGAGGCAAAGGACCAAGACGCCCCTTCGCGGGGGCCCGGTCCAGTCTAATATCATGGACCGGTACACACAATCGAAGGTGTCCCCCGGTCCCGCCTTGCCTGGTTCGACTGCGCTGGGGCACCCCTTGGAGACTTCGGCAGAGCCGTCCCTGCAAGACATCATGGGCGCCATCTCTGGCATGAGAGAAACCATCGGCCAACAGTATGAAGCTCTGGCCCATAAAATCGATACTGTGGCTATCGATGTGAACCTGATTCGGGCCGACTTGTCTAAAACCAATGAGAAGGTGAAGTCATTGGACCTCAAGTCATCTAGCCTCACGGCCGACGTCTCGGAGATGCAGACGGAGATTGGCAACCTCAGAAAGGTGAACGATTTCATGACTCAGCGCCTGGAGGATTTTGAGAACAGGTCACGACGTTGTAATGTGCGTGTGATCGGTGTTCCGGAAAATCCTGATCCGCATTCTGTTGATCTCCTGGTTGAGGACTTGATACAAAACTACCTTTCTCCATCCGGATTGAGCAAATTCTTCGCGGTGGAACGTGCACATCGTGTTCCGGGTGGCCAGGGTAAGCCGGGCGCCCCACCGAGGCCCATTGTCGCTAAACTTTTTCATTATAGGGACCGAGACGCTATCCTGCAGGCCTCGAGAGTTAAGGGCCCGGTTGCCTTCGAGAATGCCACGGTGAACTTTTACCCGGACTTTTCACAGCTTGTGCAGAGACAGCGAATGGGCTTCCGTGGAGTTAAGAAGCGTCTTCGGGACCTGGGTCTGAAATACGCCATGCTTTTTCCTACTAGGCTACGAGTGGAGTACAATGAACGGACCCTTTTCTTTGATCGACCTGATGCGGTAAATGACTGGCTGGACTCTCTGCCGGACCGGCCTGATTTGACTGATCCCACCGAGCACCCGGGTGGTGCCGAGGGTGGCGTGGAGAGCTGAATTTGTTATCTGGGCCCCTGCTTCCATATCATATTCTCCCTTCCTGGGTTCTGTATTTGAGCACATCCTTTTTCTTTTTCTTCTCCCTTTCTTTCTGTCGGGGTGGCGGGTGGGACAGAGCCTTTTCCTCCTCCGGGGTCTTTTTGTAGAACGGGGTTTATTGGGCGACAGGCACACTGCATGTTGGGGTGGCTTCTTTGTCTACTGCAGGGGTGCAGGGTGGGGGGTGTTTTCTTGGGTGTTGGGGGGTGGGTTGTTTGGGGGTATGTAATTTGTGTTTTGTTTTTTCAAGGCGATTCTATTTTGACGATTCTATTTTCAGTGTCATGCTCTTTGGGGGAGGGTTCCTGCATTGCTTCGTGGGATGGGGGGTAGCGGGTTGAGGTTTATTTCATGGAATGTCAATGGTCTAGGGGATCGTATAAAGCGGGGGGTGGTGTTGCGATGCCTACGACGTTTGTCTCCAGACATTGTCTTTCTGCAGGAGACGCATCTGGTGGGCAATACTTGTCACGCGATGAATAGGTGGGGCTACCGTCTTGTTGCGCACTCAGGGTTTACGACGGGTTCCAGGGGGGTGGGCATCCTGGTCCGGGCTTCCCTTCCCCTTACGATAGATGATGTGATCCTTGATGATCGGGGGCGGTACGCCGTCCTCGTGGAACGATACGAGGGAAAAACCCTTTCCCTGTTTGCCGTTTATGTGCCCCCCGGCTTGCAGACCTCTACCTTCTTTGATTTGAGCCGAGTTCTGTTGGGCCTCCCTGATGGTGCTCTCTTTATGGCTGGTGACTTTAATTCTGTTCTCTCGGGTCTAAGTGATCGTTACCCCCTAGGGATACTCCTTCGACCCAATTATGGCTAGGCGGCCTTTTGGATACATTTGGTTTGGTGGATTGCTGGAGGCTTATGCACCCCACTCAACTTCAATACACTTTCCACTCTGGGGCCCATGGGAGTTTGTCCAGACTAGATTATTTCCTCATGCCAGCGGAGCAGTCATCGGCTATCCGCGAAATTAGGCACCTCCCTCGGGGCATCTCAGACCACTCTCCGCTCTGGCTCTGGTTTGATGGGGGGGTGGAGGTGGTGGGCCCGGGTGGCTCCTATCAACCCTTGGTACCTGACCTCCCCTGGGACCCGTGGTCAATTGATTGCGTCCTTGGACAATTACTTCCTGGAGAACGAGGGGTCTGTCTCTTCTGCGGTGTCCCTATGAGAGGCTTTCAAGACTGTGATTCGTGGACAGGCCCTGTCTCTTATTGCTGAAACCAAAAAGGCAAGGAATCGGGAGGTGGTGGAGCTTGAGATGGAAATACTTGAGATGGAGGCTGACCTGGAATCGAGTGTCACCCGTGATAAACTCCATGCCCTGGGTCTGAAGCAATTGGCTTATAGGTCTTTGGTCACGGATGCGGCCAAGATGATGTTTAGAGAGCAACAGGGTCGTCTGTATGATGTTGGAGACAAAGCGGGGAAATTGCTTGCCTGGTTGGACAAGAAGGAGAGGGCGAATCGAGTGGTGCCTGTGATTCAGACTTTGAATGGTGTGGAAGTGACGGACCCGGTTGAAATAGTGGAATGTTTTGCGGACTATTTTCGTGCGGTTTACTCCCCAGTGTCGGAAAGGGATGAAGACGACTCTCGCCTCTTGCTGCGCGACATAGCTTTGCCCTGCCTCTCCGATTCAGAGCGGGCCTCTATGGAGGCCCCGTTCTCCTCGGACGAAATCGCGACTGCAATTCGCTCTCTCCGTTCGGGCAAGGCTTTGGGCCCGAACGGTTTGCCAATCGAGTTATACAAGCTGCGTCCTGATAAGATTGCGCCCTATCTTCGGACGATGTTTTCGGAGTCTTGGGAGCGGGGTGTTCTCCCTTATGACCAGCGCCTGGCTACGATTGTGGTAATTCCTAAAGATGGTAAGCCCCGGGATCTTTGTTCGTCTTATAGACCCATCTCCCTGTTAAATGTCGAGCCCAAGGTTCTTGCCAAGCTCTTGGCGACTCGCCTCCTCACGGTGGTTAGTGACTTGATTCATCCTGACCAATCCGGATTCATCCCACACCGTAACACGGCCCTTAACCTACGCCGCCTTCATGGAACCATTGCGAGGGCGGGGCTTCTGACGGAGCCGGCCATTTTGGCTTCGTTGGACGCCTCGATGGCCTTCGACACGATAGAATGGCCCTACCTTTGGGCGGCTCTTGAGAAGTTTGGTTTTGGCCCGGTGTTCATCGGATGGGTGAAGCTACTGTACACCGACCCCCTGGCACAGGTCGTGGTTAATGGTCGAGTGTCTGCTCCCTTTCCCCTTGGTAGGGGGACTAGACAGGGGTGCCCTTTGTCTCCTCTACTTTTTGCTCTCGCGTTGGAGCCTCTGGCTGCGTGGATTCGCTGGGAGCCTTCCCTCAGGGGTATCCGTTGGTCCCCGGATTTTGAGGATCGGGTTCCGCTTTACGCGGACGACATTCTTCTATATCTTACTTCCCCGCGTAAATCTTTGAATGTCTTATTTGACGTTCTCGCCTCGTTTGGTAAGAATTCTGGTTTGATTATAAACTGGTCTAAATCCTGTGTCTATGCTATTTCGGGAGACCTGCCCCCGTTGCCAACTAGATTTCCCATCCAGGTTGTTCAGTCCGGCTTTAAATATCTGGGGGTTTTTATTACATTGGATTCGTCGCTCCGGTTTGAGCGTAATCTCCTCCCCCCGCTTCATAGATTGCGGCTGGATGTGGCTCTCTGGCGTAAATTACCCTTGTCGCCGCTGGGCAGGGCTGCCCTTTTCAAGATGATGTCCTTACCGCGATTCCTTTACGCACTCCAGAATTCTTATGATGATATCCCTGCTACTTATTTCCGAGAGGTCGAGAGTCTACAGAGGCAACTGATTTGGGACAGGCGCCCACGTATAGCGCTTGCAAAGCTCACCATCCCTTGGTATGACGGGGGCATAGCGCTTCCTGATATCAGGAGATATTATTGGGCCACGCAGGTGTCCGCCATTAACCACTCGATGTACTCCCCGGGTCCGGCTCCGGCCTTTGAAATGGACAGATTCCAACTGCCGGGTGGTAACTTTAATAGAGCGCTTTACTCTAGGTCAGCTGGGCTCCGCCTTACGGGACCAACTAGGATTGCGGTGGGTGTTTGGCGCGCTGCGAATGTGAGCTTGGGGTGGGATGACCGAGTGACTCTGGCGACTCCGCTTTTTGCATCTGAACGTCTGGGGTGTCTTTGGACAACGAAAGGTTTTGACCGTTGGGACATGATCGGAATCAGTAGAGTGGGTGACGTGTGTGAGAATGGGGCGGTGAAGTCCTTCGAGGCCCTTCGCAATGATTATGACCTGAGTGATAGGGAATTTTTTCGATATTTACAGGTCCGTCATGCCCTCACGTCGGTTCTGGCTTCTGGTGCCGCTGTCCCGGAGTCCTCCCCTCTCGAAGATCGTATTCTTGACGGCTATCTCCCTGATAGCACCATCTCCTTGATTTATAAGAAGCTGATTCACAATCGCGCTGACTTGCTCGTTCGACTTAGAGAAGCGTGGGTCGGCGACGGGCTGGAATTGGATGATGAGGATTGGCAATCGGCGTTATCTTCTCCGAAAGAGGTTGCCATTCCTGCCCGTCTCCGTCTGGTTCAGCTCAAGATCCTCCACCGGGTGTATGTTACCGGTCCTCGTCTGGTTGCGATGGGTTTTTCCCCGGATGGCCTCTGCAAGCGTGGTTGTGGGATGAGTGCTACGTTCCTTCACATTATTTGGGAGTGTCCGCGGGTGGCGGCCTATTGGACTGCGGTGCTTGCGGTGATGGCTGACGTGACTGGAATTGCACTGGTACCGGAGGCCCGGAGATGTTTGTTGAATGTGTGGGAACCTACCGACTGTTCTGTGGCCCAAACTAGATGGGCGACCCTGGGGTATATGATTGCGAAGCGAGACATAGCGCAACTTTGGGGCTCCCACAGGCCCCCCACTGTTTCTGTGTGGGAAGAAAACATGGACTGGTCTATGTTCCGCAAAAAAACCGTCTACACAGCTAGGGGCAGACCTAGGGCATGGACGAAGATCTGGAGTCAGTGGAACTCCTATCGCGGAGATGTTTGTTCTCCTCCCCTGGTGGAGGCCCCTGAGGTTCCCTTATCACCCTAGGTTGATGTTCCTGAAATGTCACGTACTGTTCTTTGGCTTGATTGACCTCCCCGCTGTCCCCCCACCTTAACTTGTCCTACTGATTGTAACTTCGTGTTCCTGATTAGTGGGTTTCCCACCCCTCCAGGGCTGACTCTTTGCGTATTGCTCCTTCGCCTTGTTTTTTATGTTTGTTGTGTTGGTATGTTTTGAAAGCAAGAAAATTGTCCTATCCTGTTCTATATTGTGGGCGGCATTTTGTGTCCGGTTTGTGCCTGACCACCGGAGTGGCGATCAATGTTTTATACCATATTATGCTCTGATTTTAGCGGCCAGCCCGTGTGGTTGTGGGCCCATCTCTGTACACTTGATATTGTTGCTCAATAAAAGTTTTTAAAAAAATAAATAAATTAAAAAAAAGAATACTTGAGGATGTTAGACAGGGGGACATATTACCTCTGTGTCCTACTTTATCCTACATTAACTGGTTTGGGATAGAGTTTACTAACCTATATATTGAAATTGAAATATAATTAAATCAGGTGTATGATTGACCATATGGAGATGAAGATATGCTTGTAAATATAGCACTGTTTCTCATACCTATTCACAGATTCCTTTAATTCTGAAGAACTAAACTTAAACCCAGTCGATATCCAGTTGCGACTGCAAGCAGTCCTAAAAACAGTCTTCTTGGCAGGCTTTCTTAGGCAAGTAAATAATCACTAATAAATCAATAAAAATTCCTGAACTAAAGGAAAGGGATACTAAAAAAAAATTTTCATTCTTGTTGTCACTAATACATATATATTATTACATTTGATTTTAAATAAGACGGTGGCTCCAACGAAGGTCATTGTATCTTGAGTACCTCTCTCATTGGTATGTATGCAGGATCTCTGCAATTTGTACTGCCCAGTGGAATAACTGGTGATTAATATTTTAAAATAAACGTATTGTACATTATAGGCATAATCCCGAGGAGATTTTAAATCGCTACCTCCACCTTTTGATGTCCATATATATCCTAAATCTCAAGAGGGAGTAGCCATAGCATTGTGAAAATAAAAGGTACAATCATTAAAATAAGTTTCACCTTCATGTGACAACCCTATATGTATAAATGAATGTATTGAAGTATGAAGGCCATAAAAGGTTGTCTTTCGTCCTGATCTTTGGTATAAATAATTATATCTATCTGATTGCCAATTTTTTAAAAAAGTTTAGTTTTTTTAACTATATGTTTTATAATAAAGTTGTGCATGCTAATTGCGATTTTAACAATGTAGGATTACTTGTGATTAAGTATAGAGAGATATAATGCTTATGTAACTGTATAGAGGTTGTCGTCAGCAACACGTGTTTGTAATAATAATATAATTATTATTCACTGTCTAGAAAACTGTCCTGAAGAAGATGTACATCCTTTCAATCACCGAAACACAGCGTCGACTTTGTTTTCTGTGAATACCAATGTTCCGATGTGATGAAATGTTTTTAACTCTGTGATTTGTAATAAATTAAAAATTTGTTTTTTATATATTATCATTTTTATGGTTTTCATTAATGTGTGTTTGCTGAAGTACTGAATCTCTATTAATATAAATGTCAAGAGAATAACGTAGTGGTATTTGTGGTTGCGCCAAGAAATATGCACACACGTGCTTGAAAGTTGGGACTCTTTTGCTCTTGCTCAATGATATAAATGCACCAGTGTGGAGAGAGTGCTATGGAAACATGCTGTAGAGACAGTAGGAAGAGGCAGGAAATCACCTTTGTAGTAAGTATAACTCTGAAATAATCAGTGGAGCATAAGGCAGTAATTGATTCAACAGTGACGGTGACATAAGGAGGAATGTTGTAGCAGACTAATCCATGCATTTAGGGGGTCCTGTATGGCCTTTTGGAGGTAGTGTTCCAGGAAGAAAATTAAACAAAAAGGAAATAGATGAGGTTGTCGACGTTTCGGTCTTATTGGTGTATACATACATCAGACCATCTTCATGACGATGAAATCGGCTGTTTTGTGACCGTTATGAACATTCTATTAGGAGTGTCCAATTGTGATCGAATCTTTAGATTAATAAACTTCCTGGTCATTTATACGGAAGGAAAAGCAATTGAAGAGCTCATAGAATTGATGCACTTTCCAACAAATGTTAAGGCTTGAATACAATCACCATAGTTCATTAAAAGGTGGATTTTCTTATAGAAGTCAAGCAAGAGACTCCTCCGGAACCTCGCTAGCACTTCAGTCGGTGTCTAACCCAGACTATTTCCTTATTGTTTAATTTTTTTCTTGGAAGTGTTTTCTGCTCTGTTGAGACTCACTGTTCTGTTTATGTATTTTTGGTTTGGAATAAATGTTTGCGAAAATTATTTGGAGGTACTAACAACATTGAATCACTGTGTAAACAGAGACGTTTTTGCGTATTGCTTCATTCTTTTTGTACCCTTTATTTTTATATCACATACATTTGATCAAGAAGTAATCACACTCGTTTGCATTGGTATCATTTATAGATCCTTTGGGAAGAAATGTAATATTGAAATAGAGATTGTTTAACTATAGGTTACCGGCTGGAACCTTGTTATAGCATTGCATGAATTATCAGACTAAGTGTGTTCAAGTGAATCCCTTGTAGGCACTTTTTACCTGTAAATACTTAATTCTCCCAAGCCTCCAAGGGTTGATTGGGTTGCCTACTCTCTCTTTCTGTAATTTACTAAAAGTGTGATTTTCAGAATTGTGATGTAAAATCAAACTTTGCCATAAAAGAGGACTTTAAATTACAGTTCTTTTGAGATGAAACGTGACATTCATGCCTATTCCCAATCAAAAGTTAGCACTTATTAAATTTAATAGGGTAAACGAATTTTATCCTATGGGAGAGGGGGGCCTCACAGTAGCGAAACATGAATTTGGCATTTGTCTCTACTAGGACATGTAAAACCTAAAATTACATATCCAACTTTTCTAATACAATGCCCCCTTACCCTTGGGCTGTTTAGTGCCTTCCTTAAGGGTGACGTACATGTATTAAAAAATGTAGGTTGAGGCCTGGCAAGAGGTTTGTCTTGCCTGGTCGCATTGGCAGTTTAAAACTGCACATAGGCTGCGATGGCAGGCCTGAGACATAAGTTAAAGGGCTACTTATGTAGGTGGCACAATAAGTGCTGGAGGGTCACTAGTAGCCTTTAATTAACATGCCTTGGGTTCGTGTTGTACCATTTTACGGGGGACATATAAATAAAGTAAAGGTGTAGGACAATTTTACCATGTTTTAAGGAGTCAGCACAAGCACTTTAGCACTGGTCAGCAGTGGTAAAGTGCATAGGGTCGTAAAGCCAAAAAAATGAAATTCAACAACAGGCTGGGCGAAGGCAAAACGTTTGTGGAAGGTCACATCGAAGGCTGTTAGGTCTAACAGTGTGATACTGGATACTGATTAAGTGCTCTCTTCAGCCTGGCTCTTGGTCATGTTGGTGTGGCCAACTATTGTGACTGAGTGTGGGGCAGGTTTGACTGCACCTGTGTTTGTGTGTGAGTGAATGGTGCAGTGGTTTATGTTTTATTTGTGCCTTGAATATGTAAACTAGGCATGATGGGCAAAACCTTTGTCGAAGGCAACCAGTAGGTTCCATGCCCGCTCCTCGTTATTCACCACCAATGACTACATGTTTTGCATGCATACCTGTTGTATTAAGTCATTGTGAATGTGAAGACATGTGGTGTTAGGGCCTTGTGTTCTAGGAGGTCACAAGACTTGCGACGGATAATGTGCAATGGTCATCAAAACCTAGCTTTTGTCTCGTTTCTTTGTATAGCATGAGGTGTGGGAAGCTTCATGTCTTGACCCATCGCAGAATTTCCATCATTGTTATTTATTGTATTTGTGTTTCTCTGTGGATACTGAAGAGTTTAACAGGTTGTTGGGAGAATGTGTGAACTAGACATGTTGGCGATTGATTGTGAATATGTGTCACAGTAATCTATATGCAATGGAATGTCTGTTCTTAGTTTTGTTGTTTGTAAGAAAGGGAGGTCTGTAGTATACTGTGCAAAGCTATTCCCAGTAAGTCTCAGCTGATGTCTGGAATTCTGAGAGTGAATGATGTACTAGGATGTTGCTGTGTGGTGTGGAGTGGGAGATTGGAGATAGGAGCTGTTGGAGGGAGGATGGAGCCCTGAGAAGAGTGACCTACTCTTGCTGTAACCTAAGGGCCTAATATGAAATAAAGAACTTTCATCCTACCAGAGTGTTTCCAGACTCTTGAATGAATAACCTGTCCTTTGGCTTGAACACAAATCTCTAAGTTCGAAGTTCGAAATCAGCACACCTTATAAAATAGATCTATTCTGCAAGTAAATGAAACAGTACTTTTTTTTCAATTGTATTTATTCAACTTTTCCACAAAATGACATTCACAGTTTTTGCAGTACAGTCAAACCATGTATACATCTTGTAAATGAAACAGTACTTGAGTGCAGTGTAGTTCAGTGTGTATTCTACTTAACACTAATTTTCTTGAAAACATGTGTAGAAGTGATAGTTCAACAGCTACAGCATGTCCATGGGCTTTGCTGTTCCCCCCCCAGAAAATGGTGATGTCCTCAACTGACATATATATATATTGGCTTTGCACAAGAATCTAAAATGTGGCACACTGTGACCTGAAGTGGCTGACTTTTGCTCTGTTTTATGTCTTGTTCTTTTATAGGTCAGGATGTCCATGCTCATCAGAGGGTTCCTGTATGGAAATATTTCCCTGGTTCTTGCTGAGAACAAAACTGGAAAAGCCAATGGTCGAGGGGTCTGGCACATGGCCAATGTTGAAGGCCTTGGGGTCTGGCAACGGATCGTCTTACCGCTCCTGGATGTGTCTGACAGGTAGAAGTTCTGCTTCTTTTTTTCAAATCCCACTACCCCTTTTGAAAGTGGTGAAGAAACTTGTAGAGATTCAGATGGACATGTTTGTTGTGAATGGATGTATGATGGTACGGCGTGTACTTTGACAACGCGTACCGTTACCACGCTAGTTTTACAACGCAAGTCGTTACAACGACTTGCGTTGAGGGGCGCTGGATAGTAAATAGTTTTATTTACTATTCCAGTCCCCGTGGACTCTAGGGAAGGAGTTGGATAGTAAATTAAACTATTTACTATCCTGGAGCGCCCCCCAGCGCAAGTAGTCGTAACGACTTGCGTTGTAAAAGTAGCGTGGTAACAGTACTGCGTTGTTAAAGTTTCGCCGTACTGGATGTTCACCTTGTGAATCATTGGTAAGGTTGCTGGATCATTAGATGGCAACACCATGAGACCAATTCATGAATCATTTGAACTCAAAAGAGAGTTTTGCACATAAGCAAATTCACACATGAAGTAGTCTCTCCATGTCTAGTGATATTATTTACTTATTCACCAAGCACTTCTGTAGTGATTGAGGTATTGTTGTGCAATATAGTAAACAAATGTTGAGCTATGAGATGCGAGCACTCAGTTAAAATGTTTGTAGGTTGGATCGGGCTCGACTAGGGGTGTGGCAGCCAGAGATCTGTGCACATCCCTTTTTCATAGGGGTTTGTACTCAGATCTACTCCCTCTGTAGGAATCCTACAGGTAAAGGTACAATAAGGGCAAGGAACAAATGTGTCCTCTTCTTGCATTGCAAGCCTTCCTACACCACTGTTTGTGCTCAATAGGACTTAGTTGGTGTGAGAAATTGACTTTCTACATTTAATTACATGGTGGAAATGAAATGATTTACATTCCCTAAACAGACCGCGATGGCCGATGTTGGTGGGGGGGCTTCTGGCGTTTGTAGGTTCATATTTTTTTTTTTTAATATTTAAAGACCTTTATTGCTCAAGACAGTCCGTTTTGTTTTCACACAGCGCATAGCCTACAACCCACAGGGGCCGGCAGCAGAGGTTGGCAATCAAAGGAAGTAGGGGCGAGATGACACAGCCATTCAGCCGACAACCCTGGGGTCCGGCGGCGTAGTATAAATAGAACATTTAGACATATTATAATACACAGCACGGTAAACAAGTAGGTCTGTAGATTTTCCATTTTCTTCATTCGTTAGTGTAGGTACATCAGTGCGTCTCCGGCATCTGCACCATATGAGCAACAGTCTATATCCACAAGGAGTATCTAGTAGCAGCAGTGTTTGTTAGGTACTGTGTGGACAGGCAACAGAGGGACTGAAAATCCTGCGTTTGAGATGTCGTTATGACGTGAACAGGTGTATAATGGTATAGCTCACTAATGCAGGGGAGTAGGCTCGTATAGGCGGTGACGCCAGGCTGTGACTGTTGCAGCCAAGACCGAGACATCTGATGGCCTGATGTGCGTGGAACTCCCCAGTGACGGCCACGTAAGTGTGTACATCAGAGGTGAGAGGCAACACTCATATTCGGTCCTCCAGTGTCGGGGGGGCACCCGTCCCAGCCGTGGTTCGCAGCCCATATGTACAGGAGGTTGTGACATGTCATTGTATCGGGAGTACATTGTGTCAGCAGGTACGTGACGTCCCGCAGCATTGTCACGGCGTGTAGAATGTCGCTGTCTACAGCAATAAAAGGTCTGGTCGGGGAACGTGACCGGTGTAGGAACAAATACATGAACCAATACAATGGTGGAATAATAAAGGGTGGGAAGTAGGAGAACGGTAGCTTCTGTCAGCGTGGTATGCGGTGGGGGGTCTCTGCAGTCGCAGCAAGGGGTCAGTGGTCTTGGGGCGGGACGCGGCGGGGTCACCTCGTGACTGGCGTTTGTAGGTTCATGTTCCTTCATGCATATAGCTCAGGGGAGCTAATGAATCCTAAAGCAGTGTCTTTACTTCTCCTTCATTAATATTCCTGAGCAGTAACTGAGGATAGGCAGTGCCCATTCCACCACACTCCAGCAATGGGGTACATGGTGCACAAGGCATATTTTCACATATGTCATGCATGTGTAAACAATTCACATGTTTTCTGTGATTTTGTACGCATTTGCAGCAACATATACGGGGACATGTGTTCTGCTTGTAGATGCGACTGCCGCGGTAGCAACTGTTGCATCATAATACGGCGGAATAAACTTCCCAGCCTCACCGGTTGGAAAGGGCCCACGAAGACGGCGGTCAGGCGGGCTGTCTGACTGGATCGTGGTCAGGCTCTAACTTAATAATCGTAGCTTATGCTAAATTTGTGTAACTAACTCATCCATTCTCATTTTTCTCTTGGCATTCATGCACTGCTACAGCAACGTAACTTCGATGTGCAAAAAGCTGTAACTATTTTGGCGTGAGCAGGTATACCTTACAAGCTGAAATAGTTGCAAAGTTGTGCATATACTGCAGTGAATTCTGGTCATGATGTTATTCCAGCATGGGGTGATCTGGAAATCCCAGTAATAGAAAGTGAAATGTATACATTAGTGTGTTCTTCCTGCTTCGAACTTTAGAACTTGCTGGTCTAGGTTCAGGTGCTCTTCATGACTAAGGGCCATATGTATCTACATACCCTTTTGCGATTTCTTAATAGCGATTTTTAAGGAATCGCTATTTAGAAATCGCAAAATGGTATGTATGTAGAAAATCGCTTTTTTTAGCGATTTCCTAAAATTCCTTAATTGCGAATAGCAAATTGCTAATCGCAATTAAGGAATAATTTCCCATTCATTTCTATGGGCCAGGAGGCACATAGGAATGAATGTGAAATTATTCTCAATTTGCGATTCGCAATTTGCTAATCGCAAATTGATAATAATTTCAAGGGTGCAGGGGTGTCTCAAGAACACCCTGCTGCACTTCTGAAAATGACATGTGTGCGCATATGGCGCACATACATGCCCTAAGGGCATGTATGAGCGTCACATCGCACCTTTGGATTTTTAAAAAAATGCTTTTTTAAGAGAATTCGCAACTTGCCACCAACTAGAAGTTGGTGGTAATTTGCGATTCCTTAAGAGCATTTTGGAATTATTTTTTTCCTTGATACATTGCTTTTAAGAATGCAATCGCAAAAAAGGGAATGCCAAATTTTGTGATTCCTTATTTTGCACCCAAATTGTTTCATACATACTATTTTGCGTAAATGGGTTCGCAAACGCCAACATTCTGCGTATTTCGGCGTTTGCGAACCCATTTTGCCTTGATACATATGGCCCTAAGAGAATACCGCTTTTGTTTTATTTCTGCCAAATTCACATCCTCTTGATATTTTATACTTAGGTGGATTGTTTCGCCCAGCCCAGTAAGCTTGCAGCTGTCATTTTTCAATGTATAGATCTTGGTAAAGGTATCTGAGCTCATATGGAACAAAAGTAATCAACATGATCGAGGGATACTGTGGACATAAACACAGCAGTGTAGTGTTAAAATATAATGACTCAGGAAACTCAAATGGCATTTTTTGTGCAATTAAACTAAACTTAAATGGATTCAATTCTTGGAGATTTGGACAGAAAGATAATAAAGAAACTACTACAGTAAAATATCTCACCCCGTATGTGATAAACTTAAAAATATAGCAAAAAACTGCCTAAACAAACCAATTTGAGTTCAACCATTGGAAGCACAAAAGAGAAATAATGGTACATGAATACAATCTGTTTATATGCCTTTACAAGAACCTTTACTGAAATTAGAACACGTGCTGTCAAATCCAATAGGACTGATTTTAATGTGCAAATGTATGCAAACTGCATTTGTGCATATCTATGTCTCGCCATACTAAAACCAGACATGCTCCCTTTGCCAATGATTGGTTTAAGTAGCTGAACTGTGCGCCCTTACACGAGTGTATGTGTTGACAAGCACACGATTCCTGAAAAAATATATATGTGATATTTCATTTACTATGTGGTGATTCAATGTACTTTTTTCAGATCCAGAATAGTCTGTTGTGCATTCAATGCAAGCAATCCATATGAAGTGTGTCGTGTCGTCCCGCCTGACCCTCTTCAGGACAGGGCAGGCAAACAGGAATGGGAGGAGACTACAACAGGAACAGGATAGGGAGGTAGTCTGTAAGCCAGTGAGAAGCTGGCAGGGAATAAAGCAAGACGTGAAACCTTTCCCTCCGACTCCTGTGTCGTATGTACAAGGGGAAACGTGACAATGGCGACGAGGGTGGGATAGAACATTCCCACGAGTGAAGTCACGACCCAGCCATTTCAGTGGCCCGACAGGCGAGTCTGCAGGCGAGCGCAGCGAGAAAAAAAAATCACGGAAAAGACCGCGAAAAGCAGAGACAGACGCCGCAACTGCCAGGACCAGCGCTAACTCACCAAGGGACGTCGCGCCCCCCCAGCAACGGTGGTGTGGTGAAGGAGATCCCTCTTCGCCGCGATGACGGCCACGCGTGCCTCCTAGGACTGAGAGCTGTGCCCCGAGGACGCGAGGGTCCCCATCCGCCTGTAACGAGGAGCGGTTCCCGGCGAGGAGCAGGGGTGAGTCGAGTGACACGCAGTGAAGCACAGGAGCGTGAGAGTAGCGCCGTCGCAGCGCCGCCAAGAATGTGAGCATGCACGTGGGCCAAAAGTACAGCGTCCCATACGGCGGCCATCTTTAGGTCAGGCGCCAATCATTACACAACCCACGAACCGATAACGGCGGCCATCTTAAAGTCAGGCGCATTTACTAAAGAACTCAAACCCTATGCCAAGAATAGAAATACTCACTGTGAAATGCAAATAAGTGCCTCACCTCAATAAATACCTCGTTATCGCATGAACTACTGCCAATACTTGCAAATAGAAGGAACAAGACATACAAAAGCGGTCATTTCTCCAGAATGTCCAACCCTGGACCTGACAGTACATCCGGAGGGACAGCCATAGCAGGACCAGCTCCACAAGCCACCACAGCCATGATGCCTCAGGCACCCATGGGAGCCCCCTTCATGCGTCAACCGCAGCCGCTAGTGCTGACGACAGGCAACAGCATGGGGCCGGCGTGGAAGAGCTGGAGTGAAGACTTCGAGGACTACATGACCGGATCCCTGGTACAAGACCCGAAACAAAAGCTAGTGGCTTTACGGAACTTAATAGGCCAGGACATTGCGCAAATCATCAAAGAACTGCCGAACGCAACGACTGCCACTTACGAGGAGGTCAAAGGTGCCCTTGATGGACGATTCCTTCTCAAGCGCAATGTAGACTACGAGCGCTACACATTCAGTTTAGCCACTCAAGAAAAAGAAGAATGTATGAGTGACTTCATCATGCGCATCAAACGGATGGCACGATACTGTGATTTTGACAATTTCAAAACGGAGGATGCCCTGAGACTTCGCATCATCGACGGATGCCAGTCGGAATCACTCCGCCGGAAACTCCTAAAAAAGCAATACACTCTGGAACAGATTGAAGAATTAACGAGACTTAATGACCAGGCTGAAAGCCATGCCAAGCGAATGGAAACCCACAAGCCGGACAGGAAGGAGCACGCCCTCCGCGTCCAGTCGCACAGAGCTACCAGGCCTACGAGGCATTCTCACAAGTCGAGCAAACAATCCTACACTCCTCAGAGATCATCCTCCAGGAGGAACACGCGACCTACTACACATTCCAAATCTGCGCCTACTTGCTACCGGTGTGGACAAGACTACCCGCACTCGGGGCAATGCCCCACAATTGGTCAGCGATGCCATCGCTGTGGGAAAGACAATCATTTCGAAATCATGTGTCAGGCCAAGCAATCAACCCACAGGTCGTCCGACAAAGGCCGCAACACGCGACACCACGCACGTGCCATCAAAGGAAGGGAAGGACGCTCTTCCAGCTCCTCCAACGCTAGCCTCCGATCAGCACGCTCATACAGGTCACGAGGGCGTTCCACAAGCTCACACCGATCCAGACATCACACGACAGAGTCCCACCGGTCACGCAGAACTTCGTCCAGTGACTCGTCGTCACACACGTCCACATCGCAGGTCAGTGATGAATACATCTGCATGGTAGCAGACTCGGACCGTGTGAAACGGTACCCACACACGTCCACAGTGCAGGTCAGTGATGAATATATCTGCATGGTAGCAGACCCGGACCGTTTGAAACGATACCCGAAACTGGACATCATGATAGGAGACCATCCGGCGAAGTTTGTCCTGGACTCAGGAGCGTCGTTAAACTACATTTGTGCTCTGGAATACCACAACATGAAACAACGACCTAAGCTGGAGCCAGCAGCTGTTCGCATATTCACATGGATGTCACGCAAACCCCTACCGTGTTTAGGCCGTTTCCACACCACTCTCACGTTCAAGGACCGGAAGATCTTGGCTTACATCCACGTAGTAGAAGGACCAGACGTAGCAGACTGTCTGCTCAGCCTACCCACAGCAGAAAGGCTGAAACTGGTAGAACTACTCTACATGACTGAAGACGCCCCCGACATCGTGGCGAAATTCCCGAACCTCTTCAAAGGCCTGGGGAAACGAAATCACTTCAAGGTGAAGCTGCACATTGATGAAAGCGTGATACCAATCGCTCAACACCACAGGAAGGTGCCCTTTCACTTACAACAAGCCGTCGACGAAGAGCTCCAGGATCTTCTACAATCAGACATTATTGAGCGCACATCAGGACCGACCCCGTGGGTGTCACCAGTTGTGGTGGTCCCTAAGAAGGGTCAGGACAACAAAGTCAGACTGTGCGTAGATATGAGAGCACCCAACACTGCTATCGAGCGAGAGCGCCACCCTGGACCTCAAATCAGTGACATGATCACGAAACTCAACGGCGCCACCGTGTTCTCCAAGCTCGACCTCAACAAAGGTTACCATCAGCTGGAGCTTCATGAAAAATCGAGATACATCACGACGTTTACCACACATCAGGGCCTCTTCCGGTACAAACGGTTGAACTTTGGCATTTCATCGGCCGCCGAGATCTTCCAGGAATCCATCCGACGAGTCATTCAAGGCATTCCTAACGCCTTCAACTACAGTGATGATCTGCTCGTCTTCGGCAAAAATCAGACTGAGCACGACACCGCTCTCGACAGAGTATGCCACGCACTGCTCACTGCAAACCTGACTCTCAATGCCGGCAAATGCGAGTTTCACAAGGACACCCTGAAGTTCTACGGACACGTTTTCTCCAAAGAGGGGATGAAGCCCGACCCGGAAAAAGTAACCGCCCTTGCTGACACCCCGACGCCCCGAGACGTGAGTGATCTTCGCTCTTTCCTTGGAATGGCGAGCTACTGCGCGCGCTACATCCACGATTACGCCACAATCAGTTACCCCCTGCGAGAACTTACATGACAGGGTCAACCTTTCGAATGGACCGACGCATGTGAACAAGCATTCACAGTGATCAAACGGGCCGTCGGATCGGCCATAAACCTTGCCTACTTTGACACTAAAAAGAAAACTGAAATCACAGTCGATGCCAGCCCAGTGGGTCTGGGAGCCATATTGGCCCAATACCGGGAGAACTCTGACCAGCGTCACATCATCGCGTACGCAAGCCGCAGCCTCACGGACACTGAAAAAGCGTACTCCCAACCAGAAAAAGAAAGCTTGGCCGTGGTATGGGCGTGCGAACACTTCCACTTGTTTGTCTACGGCAAACATTTCACGATCATCACAGACCACCAGGCCCTCATTACAATCTTTGGCAATCCCAACGCGAAAATGCCGCCGCGCATTGAACGGTGGGGCCTACGCCTACAAGACTACGTCTTCACCATCATCCATAAGCCAGGGAAAGCTGAAAACCCGGCCGACTTCATGTCACGGCACCCCCTAGTCGGTGCCCGAGCTGACCCATCTGCAGCTGACGACTACGTCCATTTTGTTGTCGACACAGCATGCCCACCTACGGTCCCCCTGGAAGCAATCCGAGATGCCTCAACGAGTGACCCACTTGTGCAAGCGGTTATGGCCTGTGTTCGCAAAAACTCCTGGAGAGATGTGAGACGTTCGCCTCAGGACTCGGACCAGCTTCTTCATGACCTCATGCCCTTCCAGCGTGTACATGATGAACTTTCCATCAGTGACAATGAGCTCCTCTTGAGAGGGGGGAGGATCGTAATCCCACACAAGCTACGTCAAGGGGTCATCAACTTGGCACACGAAGGCCACAGAGGCATAAACGCCACAAAGAAGTCCTTGAGAGAACGATTATGGTTCCCCACACTAGACCAAATGGTTGAAACGACCTTGAAAGACTGCATGACATGCCAGCTAGTCAGCCGAGAGGAACCACCTGCACCGCTCCAAATGTCGGAGCTACCAGAAGGGGTATGGCAACAAGTTGCAGTCGATTTCTTCGGACCGCTGCGGTCAGGACAATACATCATAGTCGTCATGGACGAATATTCACGATTCCCATTTGCACAGCTAATAACATCCACCAGAGCAACGACGGTCATCCCAGTACTAGATGAAATATTTGCAGCATGGGGCATTCCCCTACGGGTGAAATCTGACAATGGGCCCCCATTCAACGGCCATGAGTTCACAGAATTTGCGACCCATCTCAACTTCAAGCACCAGAAGATCACTCCACTATGGCCTCAGGCCAATGGCATGGTGGAACGATTTATGGGGACACTCAAAAAAAGCAATTCAGCAGGCTGAGTTAGCACATAGAGACATCCAACAATCACTGAACTACGGGCATACCGGACCACTCCGCACGGCACTACAAATCAGTGCCCAGCCACCGTCATGTTGGGAAGAGCGCCCCGCACTCGCCTACCCATAGTAAACACTACACCCCAACATCGAACCATCACAGTTGATCACAACTCACTGGCTGATATGGATCATGAGAAGAAACTTAAAATGAAAACATATGCCGACCGGCGCAGACACGCTAAAGAAGCTGACATCCAGGAAGGGGATTGGGTGATAGTTCGAGGCGACCGGCGGGCCAAGGCAAACAGTCGGTATCTGGACATTCCCCTACAAGTCACTAAAAGGAAAGGAACTATGATCACGGCGAAGGCTGACCACAAGCAGATAACGAGAAACATATCGCACTTCAAGAGATGTAACTCACGCAGCAACCACGAGATGTCCTCGAGTCCAGGCTCAAGTGACTCAGCGAGTCAAAGTGACAGCAGTGACTGCAACTGCCACGGTCCCACGCGAATCGCCAGTGCAGGAATCCATCCCGTCCAAACATCAGAACGAGAGAGAAGCCCATAGCGCCAGATCAGAAAACCGCGGCGACTAGTCGAGGAAATATAAAGGAATAAAAGACTTTGTACAAAAGGGGGAGATGTCGTGTCGTCCCGCCTGACCCTCTTCAGGACAGGGCAGGCAAACAGGAATGGGAGGAGACTACAACAGGAACAGGATAGGGAGGTAGTCTGTAAGCCAGTGAGAAGCTGGCAGGGAATAAAGCAAGACGTGAAACCTTTCCCTCCGACTCCTGTGTCGTATGTACAAGGGGAAACGTGACAAAGTGGAATGGTAAAGGGAGGGGGGGACGAACAAGATATAAAGCAGAGGGCGGTAACACCAATCACCCCCTACACGTGCCAGCACACCAGGGAGTATAACAGGTCCACGAGTACCGCCGCCCAGCCCCCGGGATGTGGGCTCAATGGCTGTGTACAAAACTGTGGTTGGAATCGAGATTGGAAAGACTCTGTGCAAATTGATTGTACGTGAATTGTATTTTGAAGTGTGTAACTCTGCAATAAAAATTGTTTTACAAAAAAAATAAAAATGAAGTGGAATGGTAAAACGCATCAAATCTGCTCTGGAAGCAATTTGTGCGAGTGACACACTTGCGGCTTGTTTCCCCATACTGTTCCGCCACACAACCCCAGTTTATTTCTCTTTTCCTATTTTCGTCAAATATTCAGCATTTCGTGGTAATACACGTTTTGAAAACCAATACTAAACACTGAAGCGTTGATGTATTGTTGTGTTTCCTACCTTATTTTTAGCACCCTTTTCCCTGTTTCACTGAACGTGGAAGCGAAATTCAGGGAATCAAGATTGTGTATCTACCGAATTCCTCCCAAAAAACACCTACACTTAAACTTTGATTTCTGTTCATCTCTGTGCTTGCTACAGTTGTCCGGATATCCACAGAGGAGCAGGTGGTTTAACCCAAGGTCATTCTTGGGGAGAGCAGTGGGACTGCTGCTGAGACACATAAAGTTAGTGGTAGAAACTGAGTATGCCATAAGGAGACATAGTTCCAGTTCTGCTGTAGCAAATCATTGAAGTATAAAAAAAGAAAAGTCTAGGCTGAATCAGAGAAAATGTGTGTATACAAAGGTCGATGTGCACTGGAACTTAAAAAAAAGCCTCGCCCCCCATGGTTTACGTTTGATTTTTGCTGACTTAGGAGTCTGCATGCCATGCCACTGCTAAACAGTGCCACAGCATGTGTGCCTCTACCACAGGTGTATGCACTTTGCAATGGATTCATTTAATTGACTAAACTTTGCTGTAAAACCATGCTAAATGGCATACGGATTGCATCAGTTGCATAGACATTAAATGTACAATGCAGTGTGTATTCACATCATCCCCATACATAATAGAAATATATGCCTTCAATGAGCACTATTATCATTTGCCTTGTTTTTGTGGAAATCTGAGTCCCTGGCCCACAGTGCATCCCTTGAGAGTCAAGTGCTAGAAAGTGGTACTTCCTATTTTGGGGCTCCACAGTACAGGGGTGCCAAGGCACTAGAGACAAAAGACTCCAGTTATTAACATTCCAGCCCAATACCATCTGTCTACCATGGGACCCTACAAGGAAGATTTCACACAAATTCAGAAAAAAAGGACTCCTGCCTCCATGAAGACCCAGTTGACCGCACATGACAGGTCCCTGCTGGAAGTCCTGACTGGAGAAAGACCTGAAGCCAGGCAGCCTGCTGTGAGGGCTATAGGAGTCACCAGAAGGAACTTTCCCAGCAGTTGAAGAAAGTTGGGAGTTTTTTTCTACTACTGGAGGACCAGGGCATAGTGCTGAGGTGTCTCCAGGGATGGGCACCCTAGGCAGGCCAAAAAACTAGGTTGGTCCCTTTCAATGCTTTTCCAGTGCTGAAAAGTAGTTAATCAGGACCTCACAGTAAAGGTATCTGGTCTTGAGGAGCCCTGTCTAGCTACAGCTTCCAGGGTTGCCAGGCTAGCAGATTTTGAAAAAGCAAAAAAGTGACTCAGTCCAAAGATAAAACCTTGGACCTCCTCAAGGTGGCACATCTGTTCAAGTGGTGAAGCAATCTCTGCAGCTAGGAATCCAGCTTTGTCCTGCTCTGAGCTTTTGATGCCGACACCAGTGGGGAGCATCACCGACTTTGTCCTTGGGCCTTTGCCTGGCTTGAATGACTTTGAGCTCCAAAACTTAGACTAAAGTCCCAAAGTAAAACTTTTGTCCGGTGTTACCCTATTGGCATATCTGACTTCTGCTCTATCTCTGGCAACCTAAAATCGTGTGTAGGTCCCAGTCAACCCATTGACATGTGTGATAGTTACCTCAAAACGTTTTAAAAAATCCTACTTCTGGTTTACTCTATCTAAGATTGATCATTTTGGTGTCATTTGTCTCTATTTTTCCCAATTGGTTTGGGAAAGCTATTGTAATCATTTCTTCACTTCAAAATCTGTTGGTACTGGTTTGAACTAACACATATTTCTCTGGGGAATTGCCTGCTATGGGGTAGCAGAGTTTCACTGAGAATTGGGTTGAGACCTAACTAAGGTGCATTTGTTATGTTGATAAAGAGTATGGGGCAAATTTGGGAAAACTGGGGTAAATTTGATTAAGTTGGTAAGGACCAAATTGGGTTCAAAGGGAAACTATAGGGGATGGTGGTGCTCTAGGTATTTTATCAGCTTCCTTTCATTTTAAAACCAATTCCTGGATGACCCGGTTTACAAGAATGTACTTTAAGTGAACCCAGTGCTCAACACAGAGCTGGGCACCTGGCCTGCAAAGGTTATCTTTATTACTCCCATATCCTCTGAGCAGTCTCCCTAATTTCATATAACATACCAATATGGCATGTTATATGAATTTGTAGAGCGTGGCTAATCACCCATGAGGGTACCCAGGTGCTGAGGGGGTAGGGGAAGGAGATCATGCATGTTTCGTCTGGAGAGCCATGTCTTGAGGTTCCTTTGGAAGTCCATGAGGGAGGGGGAGCTTCTGAGGTGTTTCAGGAATTCGTTCCAGGTCTTGGCTGCAAGGTATGAAAAGGAGCGTCCTCCGCTTCTGGTCTTCTTGATGCGATGGAGGTGTGCTCTTGCCTGGGACGCAGATCAAAGGTGACTGGTGGGTTGTTTGACCAGTGATTGAGCAGGTGGAAAGGTGTTGTGGAGAGCTTTGTAGGTGTGGGTGAGTAGCTTGAACTCACATCTTTCCTGGACTGGAAGCCAGTGTAGATTGCTGAGGTGTGGTTATTTCACAGGACGTTCAGTATGAGTCTTGCAATGGCATTCTGGGTGGTTTGCAGTTGGCGTAGGACATGGACTGGGATTTCAACGTTGCGGATGTTTCTGTGATCATGTTTACTTGTGATAAGAGCCTGGGTGACCATCTGTCTGGTGTTCAGTGGAATCCAGTTGAAAATCTTGTGTAGCATCCACAGGGTGTGCAAGCATGATGAGGAGAGTGTTGAATTGTATCTTCATGGAGAGGTTGGAGTCAAGGATGATCATGAGGTTCATGGCATGGTCTACAGGGGTGTATGGGTGCCAAGTTCAGAGTGCCCACAGGGGCGTCCCAGCGGAATGGGATGTTGCTGAAAATTAGGGTTAGTTCTGTCTGTATTGAGCTGGAGGCAGTTGTTTTTCATCCAAGCAGCAATATTGCTTATGCAGTTGGCGAAGCTTGCTTTGGCGGTGCTAGTTGAATTGCTAAGGGAGAGGATGACCCGTGTGTTGTTGGTGTATGGTACTATGTTGATACTGTGTGCTCTGACGATGCCCATAAGGGGTGTCATGTAGACGTGAAGAGTGTTGGGCTGAGCGACAATCCTTGAGGGAATCCACAGATGAGTTTCTTCGGTACTGAGGCGTAGGGGAGAAGTCTAACTCGTTGAGTTCTGTCTGTGAGGAAGGAGAATATCTACTTGAGGGCCGGTCAGCAGATGCCCAAGTGCTGAAGCTTTGTGATGAGTGACTTCTAGGAGACCGTATCAAAAGCTGCAGAGAGGTCAAGGAGAATCTGTGCCACTGTTTCTCCTCGGTCGAGGAGGCTTCTGATGTCATCGGTGACCGCAATGAGGTCTGTTTCTGTGCTTTGGTTGATGTGAAAGCCTGATTGAGAGCTGTCTAGTAGTTGATGGAGTTCTAGGTGGCCTGTGAGCTGGGTAATGATGGCTTTCTCCATGACTTTAACTAGAAAAGGAATGGGCGAGATGGGTCTGTATCTGCTGAGGATGTTGGGGTCCGTGGGTGTTGACCTCTGCATTTTTTCACCAAAACGGGAAGGTGGTGGTGGTGATGGAGGTATTGATAATAGTGGTGAGCAAGGGGGAGATGATGGTTTCTTCCAAGGTTGTTTATGAAGTGGGGGCATGGGTCTGAGGGAGCTCCTTAGTGGAAGATATTCATCAGGGTAGTGGTTTCATTTGAGCTGCGCTTACAGTTGCTTTGCTGTTGTTTGGCAATGAAGGAAGTGTCTAGCTGGTCAGGGGAGTTTGTATCAGTATGCTGTGGATCAAATGTTTAGTAGATTTTGGAAATCTTCTGTCAGCAGAAGTTTGAGAGGTGTTTGCAGAATGCTTGAAATAGAATGATGTTATTGTTGTCAAAAGGTGGCAACTAGAGCAGGCTGGAACAAACAGGAACTGGAAGCCACTAGCAAGTCGCAAGCTAAGTGCCCAGTTGCACTAACTCTTATTTTAAATTATGGTTAGTGGAAGGGGTGTGGCCTGGATACGTGTTGGTGTTGAGGTTTGATTAAGGTGAGAGTCAGGGTTGGGTCCAGCATTCTGGTTAGTCTAACCGATATTTTTAGAGTAAATGTTAGATTTAGCAATATGGTTACAGTTTGTTTTGAGGTTAGATTTCGACTACTGGTTAGGGTTAAGGTTATTGCCATTTATCTCAGTTATTATGGATTTTTTTTACTATAGTCTTTTCATTATATGAAGACTAATATCAAATTAAACATGTGTCATTATTGATTCTTTATTTTTAATTCATCATAATTGTATTGATATATTATTAATTTCGCATAAATCTAACAGCCTCAAGAGCTAAAAATAGGATAACTGTTGATCAAGCCAAAATTATTGAGGGTTGCCAGATGTCAGTCTATTTCATACCATGCATGTGCAGCAGACCAAGGGATCAAAGGGGACACAATTATTCTCAAACGTATCAGGTGCACTATTAACACTTTCCCAGCACTGGCCTTTGAAGTTAAACAATGAATGGCATCCATTCATACGCTGGGGGAAGACCCTCTGACTTGCTGGGTAAGGCTCACCAAAGAATTTGCAAGCCAGCAGGCTACGCCTGTTCTGGGAAACAGAAGATCGAAGCACAAACCACGACCCTTCAGCAAGGATGGGGAAATAACTATTTAATAAGGAGGGCTAGAAGGATGGTAAATTCTCTGTGGAGAGCACTTGACTCTTCAATACTGTACAACCTACACAAAATGAGCAGAGAGTTAAAAAGGGACATAAAGAACAGTCAAAGGAAGCAAAACTCCTTCTGGGAAAATTACTGCATGGCATCAAGCCAAACAACTCAGTGAACTTCTGGTGGACTGTAAACAGAGCTGGCAGATATCTTCCAAATGTGACTTCCTCCAACCTCTCAGGGTCAACCTGGTATCATTTCTTTCTTCACCACTTTTATCCGTTGACACAGCCATATCAGCCTTGCACACAGGCCGATGACTCAGAACCTTTAAAAGCCCGCCAAAGCAGTTTACGAGCTGTAATCAAAAATCATCTTGATACGTTGCCTCCACAAGTTTAGTCCAGAAAAAAATGGCAAAGGGCCGCACAGATGGGGCATCAGGCCCGAGCGGTATCCCACCTGATGTCTATAAGGATAACCCATCATTCTGGGCTGCACAGCTAACACCGCTTTTCGCCTCCATACTGCAGTGAAATCGTATTCCTCCCTCATGGCAAGGCTTGTTCTTCACACCAACTTACAAAGGTGGAGACAAAGGGGTCCCTGGGAACTACCGTTTCGTAGCTCTGATTGACAGTGACACCGAATATTTCACAGGGGTGTTACTGGAAGAGCTACAGCATTGAGCTGAGTCTAATACCATCATTCCACCAAATCAGACTGTTTTCACCAAACATACAGGGACCTCAGTGAACATCATGGCACTTTCCCTTTGAACTGACTCGTCAAAGACCAACAGCCAACCAGTCTACTTGTGTTTCATCGACTCCAAGTGTGCATTCGATAGAGTACACCGGGGGAGACTTTGGCAGAAAAAATGAACATCCTGACTGGCCTATTAAGGGCCCTTGAATTATTGCATAAAGACACATGGGTCCAAATTAAAATTGGAGATGGCTCTAGCTTGTCTAGGCCAATTAAACCCATGCAAGGTCTTAAGCAGGGATGCGTCCTTGCTCCAAAATATTTTCATCCTGTTCTTATTTGATCTTACCCCCACATTAAAGGCAGTTAACTCTCATTCGACCAAACTGGGAGGGTGGAGAGGGGAGGTTCTCGAGCCTGCTATTATCAGACGATCTAGTCTTAATTTGCAGAACCAAGCTTGGCCTGCAGCCTCAGCCTACTTAATAAGGAAGGGACTGATGATTAACAGAAATAAAACTACAATCCTAGCAATTCATGGCACTAGATCTCAAACGCCCCCATGGTTTCTGGACCAAGAAAAATTAGGGCAACTAAAAGCTTTAAGTACCTCAGAGTTTACTTCAACGAGATCGGACGGTACAGTGAACAGTTAGAAGAAATCAGAAAGAAGGGCAATGCTTTGGCCTTCGGCCTTAGGTCTCTCGACAAAATTGAAAGGCCCAATGCTCATGCCGATTTTGCAGGTGGCCTACGCACAGATACTTCCAACCTTGACCTGCAGAAGCGAGGCACTCAGGGGTCAGGATAGTGCAATATTGGATAAAATGCTTGTCCCAGTCTACAGATCAATCTTCCAGCTACCCTCCCACTCATCCTTAGTCCAGACTAGGCTGAAGGTTGGCATTGTTAAACAGACACTGACACAGAAGGAGGCCTTAACGACCGGTTGCCACAAACTTAACTTGGCAAAGGAAGGCTCACTGGGCCATTACCTTTGGTCTGAACTGTAAACTAAATATTATTCTCGGGCAAGAACTTACCTGTTGAAGGCCTTGGGCACTCTTGGTCTAACGAGCACTTGGGTCCTATCCATTAGTCATCGCAAAGTTAAAAAGCTCGCAAAAGCAAGCAAGTAATTACTGTCACTGCTTGAGGACAAGCACTACCTGTCTCAACGCAAACATATTTGGATGACCCTTCATAGCTATACCAGGTTGAAATCACAGGGTTACTTAAGTGAATCCTACAACGACTGGAGCAAGGTAGAGTTTATGAATCATAGGTTGGGGATACTACGGACCCTAAGTCCCTATCCCACAAGGGAAAGACGGGAAGCATTGGAGAACTGTTGGCTATGCGACCATGGTTAGAAAGACATTATCGTGTATGAAGATAAACATCTAGGAAACCATAATAGCTTGTCACATAGAAAAAATTAATTAAAGGCTAAAGGCTATTCTCGGAGTTATGGTACCAAAATTATTTTATTAACATTACATCAATTTGGATACTGAATTAAAAACAAACATATAATCAGGACAAAAGATTAAAAATTATCCTAACTAAGATATACAATACATACATGTCAATATACAAATGCATACAACAAATAACGAATTAAAAATGAAACATAATAAAAAAGGTGAGTGGCACAATACAATATCTTCTCGACACGCGTTTCGGCGACCAGCGCCTTCTTCAGGAAAGCCACGAATTTACCTAGGTTATGAACATACAATAGAAATTAAAAAACAGCAACTTCTAAAAAACAATCTATATACATATGGTACCAATCAATTCAAAACTCTAAATATTGAGAATTAGACAGAAGACCTAACTTTTCCGACAAGTCTAGCTCATGAAATGTCACGACAAAAAGGTTTAAATTTCTGTGCTCATTGATCGTGTGTAGTTATTGGGAAATCTCAGAGAGAGGATGTAGTTGTCACATTCAGTTGATTAGGGAAAAAAAGGGGGGGGGGAACCATGATTCTTATTGATCTTATGGCTCCAAAAATATTTATTATATTTATTGCTACTAACTTTACTAATATAAATGGAAAAAGCTTGATACTGTCTGACACCTGGAGCAAAAGTGGGTCAAAGATCTCGATTTCTTTTAGAACAATAGTCACCAGTACCGAATTCTGTCAATGAATAAAACAGTTTATGTTATGTGCACTATCTCTGTTGTTATGATTTAGATCGAACGATAATTAAACATTAGGATCTGCATTATATTTAGAACACAGTGCCGTGTTGACTATAAAAATCCATTATTGTGGGCCTATCTGACAAAGCACTAGAAGGGGAATCGGGATCAACTATTTCGAATGGATGGTAATTCCCTCACTTGAGTGACTTCGAAGGAACAGATATCTATTTCCAATAGATGTTATATATCTATCAAGGTATATATCTTGCATCACTTACTTTCTTTGTATCGTTATGGGAGCTTGGTTTTTGCTAATACCCCAACGAAGAATAGAGCCAGACTTCACAAAAAAAATCCGAAATCAAGATTTCAAAGTTCTGTCAAAAAAAGATGCAAAAATATTACCCAAGATGTCTCTATTATTTAGATTAAATCGTTTATTATTTAATTGCCTTTGAATGCGTTATACTAAAAGGAAAAACCTTTCTTCATAGTTTATTAATCTAATTTTTTACGGGGCGACTGCCTAACTTGTGGCCACACGAAAGTTGATTCTGATTTTAAATTTTGTTTGTTGGTATACACAGTCAGAAATTACAATGGAAAATATTTTACCCTATATATGTGGTCATCCGATAAATATGTAGGCACAATACACCCAAATTTGCGTGTCCTCGTGGTGACAGGGTGTGTAAATGGTAACTGAGGGTAACTGAAAGGAATTAAAAAAGAAGAAGGATAAAGGAAATGAATAACACGAAAAAAGAAAGATTTTTTTAAATAAAATAAAATATTATCCCCTAAAAAGGAGAGTAATGACCTTATTTAGAATTTAACTCTCACTTCTTGCAGACATCTTATTACGCACCTTAAGTAGGTAGTGCCTCCTTTCGTAAACAGGAACACAAACTTGATATGAGAGCTGTCTACGAGGACATTCCGGATATAATTTCGACTTTTAAGGTCATGCTTGATAAATATTAAGGGCGATACCACAATCTATAAAGAGAAAGAGTCAAGCGGTAACGGATATTAGTTAAATGAACATATTCTAAAAGGAGGGGAGTCGGTTATTAAAAAATGGGGACTAGCTGTCTGTTACCTGGAATCAGAAGACATGCTTATCGTCTCCACATTAGATAGCAGGATATAATGTTCAAATGCTAAAGGTAGTGTGGAGGAAAGATAGCAAGCACTAATTAGAAGATAGTACGTATCCTCGTATTTATAAACTTATTTATTTTTTAAGGCGATAACTTTTATTACCAAATGAGGAATACAGCGGTACGTGAACAAGTACCATATAACAACAAATATCTTGCTAATCAGACAGTTCACAAGGGGCAAACATAGACACGGATATACACGTAGACACCGATATAAACGTACCTATGGAGAATGGTCCAAAAAGCATATATGTGGAGACCTGGAGTCGTGACCGGGACCTTCGCGGTCTAACGGATCGGGGCGCGATGAAAATCGCACACAGCTGTTGGAAAACATTATTTAAATGCTCTTTTTCCATTCTATTGGTTGACTACATAGTGGTCACGTGACTGGCTACGTCAGACGCAGGTGGATCGAAGGAAAAACCAGCCTGCAGTGAAGTTCGCATTTAAAAGTGTAGCGCCCAGCTATACCACATGGCCCTGGGCGTCATAAATCTAACGGAGAAAACAGACGTCACAGATGTAACGGAGATAGACACGCCCTATGAACACATTGTCACAAAATTTCAATACCAAAACACAAACGTAATATCCCTACTATATAAACGCACAACTCCTAATATAGCGACCAATATAACGAACATAGTTCAAGAATCAAAAAACAAAGGGTATGACGTTCTCGCAACAAGGATACATTTATTGGTCATACAAATTATAATATCTGATCATCTATAACGATGAAGAGTTGGGAACAGTAAAACTGATAGAAGACATATATTTCAAAGTAGCCATGTTAACATGGTCTACCTATGGTACTTGTACTCTACATAACGAATTTGCGAGCACATGGTAGTTGATTAGGATAACAAGAATTCTAAATATAGAAGAATATATATATAAATGAAGAATATGTATATAGGTATTGCGTTTGTGTTATATATCTTCTAGATCATTGCTATCGAATATATGTTACGTACCTAGAGTCCAAGATTCATACGGATGCAAATGGATCAACGATTTAGTTACTCTTGAAGGAGTCAGATAGTTTAATAAAGATAGTGTTATCTTTATCAAGAAAATAACCAGTCCAACAGGAGAAATCCACAAGAGATGCAAAAGAGACAGGTAGTCACAGGAACATATGCCCAGAACTAAAAGAGTAGGGATAATGTCTGGGTCAAACAATTGCATTCTCCCAAGGTATTTCGTTGTTTAACCCGTTCCTAAAGGTATCCAGACTAAATATCCAAAAAACGTTGCGTTTCTTACGGATTCTTTCCCCACCTTTTTGGTCCGGAATGTTAATCTTTTCAAGAATGCGCCATTTAAATTCATCAGGACCGTGATTACAGTCAATGAAATGCTTCACCATTGGTGAAAGTAGCTTCTTCGTCTTGATCGCAGAGCGATGTTCTGTTAGGCGCACTTGGATAGAACGCGACGTTTCACCTACATATCCATTCCGGCACGGACATTGGATAAAATAAATGACATTTGCTGTCTTGCAATTCCACATACTAGTGGCAGATACAGTACAGCCATTATGTTCAAATGTCTCTCCTTCCAAAATGTTCGAACAAGATTTACAGCTTGAACATTTGAAAGTTCCTTTAATGGGTTTATTAGTAAGGATCGATTTTTGTATTAGATCACATTGATCTACATGTGCCGTGAATCTCGAGTGAACAATCTGATCTTTAATGTTTCTATTTCTTTTGTGGTCAAATAAGGGCTTCTCTTGTTCTTGTTCTTGTTCGAACATTTTGGAAGGAGAGACATTTGAACATTATGTTCATTTAACTAATATCCGTTACCGCTTGACTCTTTCTCTTTATAGATTGTGGTATCGCCCCTAATATTTATCAAGCATGACCTTAAAAGTCGAAATTATATCCGGAATGTCCTCGTAGACAGCTCTCATATCAAGTTTGTGTTCCTGTTTACATGGCTACTTTGAAATATATGTCTTCTATCAGTTTTACTGTTCCCAACTCTCCATCGTTATAGATGATCAGATATTATAATTTGTATGACCCATAAATGTATCCTTGTTGCGAGAACGTCATACCCTTTGTTTTTTGATCCTTGAACTATGTTCGTTATATCGGTCGCTATATTAGGAGTTGTGCGTTTATATAGTAGGGATATTACGTTTGTGTTTCGGTATTGAAATTTTGTGACAATGTGTTCATAGGGCGTGTCTATCTCCGTTACATCTGTGACGTCTGTTTTTCTCCGTTAGATTTAGGACGCCCAGGGCCATGTGGTATAGCTGGGCGCTACACCTTTAAATGCGAACTTCATTGCAGGCTGGTTTTTCCTTCGATCCACCTGCGTCTGACGTATCCAGTCACGTGACCGCTATGTAGTCAACCAATAGAATTGAAAAAGAGCATTTAAATAAGGCTTTCTAACAGCTGTGTGCGATTTTCATCGCGCCCCGATCAGTTAGACCACGAAGGTCCCGGTCACGACTCCAGGTCTCCACATATATGCTTTTTGGACCATTCTCCATAGGTACGTTTATATCGGTGTCTACGTGTATATCGGTGTCTATGTTTGCCCCTTGTGAACTGTCTGATTAGCAAGATATTTGTTGTTATATGGTACTTATTCACGTACCGCTGTATTCCCCATTTGGTAATAAAAGTTATCGCCTTAAAAAATAAATACGTTTGTAAATACGAGGATACGTACTATCTTCTAATTAGTGCTTGCTATCTTTCCTCCACACTACCTTTAGCATTTGAACATTATATACTGCTATCTAATGTGGAGACGATAAGCGTGTCTTCTGATTCCAGGAAACAGACTGCTAGTCCCCATTTTTTAATAACCGACTCCCCTCCTTTTAGAATATGTTCATTTAACTAATATCCGTTACCGCTTGACTCTTTCTCTTTATAGATTGTGGTATCGCCCCTAATATTTATCAAGCATGACCTTAAAAGTCGAAATTATATCCGGAATGTCCTCGTAGACAGCTCTCATATCAAGTTTATGTTCCTGTTTACGAAAGGAGGCACTACCTACTTAAGGTGCGTAATAAGATGTCTGCAAGAAGTGAGAGTTAAATTCTAAATAAGGTCATTACTCTCCTTTTTAGGGGATAATATTTTATTTTATTAAAAAAAATCTTTCTTTTTTCGTGTTATTCATTTCCTTTTTCCTTCTGCTTTTTTAATTCCTTTCAGTTACCCTCAGTTACCATTTACACACCCTGTCAACACGAGGACACGCAAATTTGGGTGTATTGCGCCTACATATTTATCGGATGACCACATATATAGGGTAAAATATTTTCCCTTGTAATTTCTGACTGTGTATACCAACGAACAAAATTTAAAATCAGAATCAACTTTCGTGTGGCCACAAGTTAGGCAGTCGCCCCGTAAAAAATTAGATTAATAAACTATGAAGAAAGGTTTTTCCTTTTAGTATAACGCATTCAAAGGCAATTAAATAATAAACGATTTAATCTAAATAATAGAGACATCTTGGGTAATATTTTTGCGTCTTTTTTTGACAGAACTAAAAATTGTGAAGTCTGGTTCTATTCTTCGTTGGGGTATTAGCAAAAACCAAGCTCCCATAACGATACAAAGAAAGTAAGTGATGCAAGATATATACCTTGATAGATATATAACATCTATTGGAAATAGATATCTGTTCCTTCGAAGTCACTCAAGTGAGGGAATTACCATCCATTTGAAATAGTTGATCCCGATTCCCCTTCTAGTGCTTTGTCAGATAGGCCCACAATAATGGATTTTTATTGTCAACACGGCACTGTGTTCTAAATATAATGCAGACCCTAATGTTTAATTATCGTTCGATCTATATCATAACAACAGAGATAGTGCACATAACATAAACTGTTTTATTCATTGACAGAATTCGGTACTGGTGACCCTTATTCTAAAAGAAATCGAGATCTTTGACCCACTTTTGATCCAGGTGTCAGACAGTATCAAGCTTTTTCCATTTATATTAGTAAAGTAAGTAACAATGAATATTTTTGGAGCCATAACATCAATAAGAATCATGGTTTCCCCCCCCCCCCTTTCCCCCCCTTTTTTTCCCCTAATCAACTGAATGTGACAACTACATCCTCTCTCTGAGATTTCCCAATAACTACACACGATCAATGAGCACAGAAATGTAAACCTTTTTGTCGTGACATTTCATGAGCTAGACTTGTCGGAAAAGTTAGGTCTTCTGTCTAATTCTCAATATTTAGAGTTTTGAATTGATTGGTACCATATGTATATAGATTGTTTTTTAGAAGTTGCTGTTTTTTAATTTATATTGTATGTTCATAACCTAGGTAAATTCATGGCTTTCCTGAAGAAGGCGCTGGTCGCCGAAACGCGCGTCAAGAAGATATTGTATTGTGCCACTCACCTTTTTTATTATGTTTCATTTTTAATTCGTTATTTGTTGTATGCAATTGTATATTGACATGTATGTATTGTATATCTTAGTTAGGATAATTTTTAATCTTTTGTCCTGATTATATGTTTGTTTTTAATTCAGTATCCAAATTGATGTAATGTTAATAAAATAATTTTGGTACCATAACTCCGAGAATAGCCTTTAGCCTTTAATTAATTTTTTCTATGTGACAAGCTATTATGGTTGCCTAGATGTTTATCTTCATACATGAATTTTCCCTGATCTAGGAATCACTTATTCTTGATTATCCAGGGGGCCTTTGTTTGATTCACCATAGAAAGACATTATCCACATACTTTGTGCCCCACATTTATGGAGGTACGGCGGGAGCTGCTTCGAAGATCATGGAATGATCGATGCATAGGGTTCTGCAGGGTGGCAGTGATGGCCTGCTTTGAACCATCGGACAGCAGGACAAACTGTGCATTGGTGAAATTCCTAAGAGATTTACGGATAAAGGTTAAAGTCAGGGTCCTAACAGATGCAGGGGGTGACAAGTTAAACCACATAAAACATGTTGCACCTTATGCCATCCTTCACCTTATATAGGTACATAGGCATCACTAGCTGGAAAAATCCCTGGGCACTTAGCTCGCTGCTCCCGCGGGCTGCTGCCCTTGAATGCTGTCCTTAACCCCTGCCTCGGACTCATTACGTGTATGTAGGCTTTACTAGCCTGCTAAAGTACTGCGATGCTAAGTCTGCTGCAGTCGCACTTTTTACCGATAAGGCCGCCTCTTCCATCACCAACATTCAGGTATCACTATCTGGAATATCATCAAAGTCCCTGCTCCTGACTTATAACATGCATGGAGGTTCACCAGCTGGCTAAAGCACTGAGATGCTTAAGAGTGCTGCACTCAAACTTTTTATTGATAATGTCCTTTGCACACTAGTCGGATAATCAACAATGATTATCGCCCCTTATCCATCGCACCTGCACGCTTACTTTCACATAGATTATAACAATTGATTATTTGTGCAATTCCGCAGCCCATCGGGGAGAGCTAGCATGCTCAGAAATTTGGCTTAATTCTACAAGTCACTTTATTTATGCATCCTTGCTGCCAAGTCACCTGGCGTACATAGCCTTGGGGGCATTCCACCTTATCCATAGGGTAGGAAGTAAGTCCATTTCTTAACTCTTTCTTCAAAAATCATTCTAGATGGGTTTATCTTTTCTTTTAGTGACAGTGCTGATGGCATCATTTGCCCGTTTTCTGTGTCTTTTGAATGTGTTAATTGTATTTATTCTGTACAGTATTGAAATGGTTTTAACAATCAAGCAATAAAGATGTATTACTATTTTTTTCTCGCAGTTTGTATCTTCTACAAGGATACCAAAAATTGTATCATGTATACATGTCCTTGCTGCGCGCACCAGTAGGCACTGGGTACCCACTTGGCAAAACACTGTACCTAATGTCACAAGAGGCCTCTTGTCTGTAAATGATGCTAATAAAGTGTTTGTAACTTCTAAGAATCAAAATCCATGGGAAGGGTAGATTTCCTTTTCAATTTGCATTAAAAGGTCCCCTTAATGAGCATCATTATGAATGCTACATGAGGCAGCTTTTATTTTCTCAAAATTAGGGAGCTGCGTGGGCTGAAACACAAAGGGTTCCTCATGCTGCCATATAGCCTTTTCAGTAGGAATTGAAGCAAAAACAACATATATGTAGTGTGTCTCTCGTGTTCATTGTTAGAATTAACAGTTCTCTTTCTTTCGCATATCTTTCTTTAGATTTCCTTCCTCCAGGTTTTTGTTATGACAGACTAACCTCCATTTCATGGAAATAGTTAATGTCTGCTTGCACATGTACGGCTGCACCTGGTCCATGTGTTTTTCCCCATTTGGCTTGTTGCTGAAACTGTCCCTGGTCCTATGCATTGCAAATTGTAATTATGAGAATCAAAATTATGCGATTAGGCAAAGAGAACGGCGTCATTTTGATATCATAAGTGTATGACAACAATGAATTATTTATTTACTAATTTGAATGTTAAAGCCCTGATATAAAAATAAGACAATGCAATAAAAGGGTAAATCAAAATGAACATCAAGAACCAACAGCTTGAAAACAAACAGAAAAACAAATTACAGCATTAACTTGACAAAGGAAGCCTGGGCTGAAAAGATGGCTCTTAAGAATCTTTTTTAATGCATATAAAGATGTATAAAGTTGAAGTTTAACAGTCAATAACTCATTCCAGATCCTTGGACTTAATAAAGTCCCAAGCAAAGAGGAACCATAAGGAGGATAAGGCAATCAAGTGGACAGTATGGCTTGATTGATACAGGCTAGTTAAATCAAGTAGATGAAGAGCAATTTGAAAATAACACATAAATATTGAAAATTGAAGACAACACACAATAGACAACCAGGGTTCACAGAATAAGTATGGTGTATATGGACAGAGTTGTTATGGTCAAATAAACTACTAGTAGATGATTTAAGAATGTATTGAAGCTAAAGAAGGCCACAGCTTGCATGTATTTTAAACAATGCTTTGCATTGGCATCACAATTCTTTGGGTACCGGTCAACAGTACAACTTGTAGCTACATCCTCTATTGTACCTTATATGTGCGACATCTAGGACAGGAGATGCAAGTGCAATAATAAATTACTGGGCCCCAGTTGTATCAACCTGGCTCCTCACCTCCCACCCCTTACCATGGACCTTCAAACTGGGGGCCAAGTAACCCTCTCAATACATGTCTGTCTGAGTCATGAAGTAGAGCAGTCAAAGCTAGACTCAGGGTGTTTTTTGGTTTGGCTAGAAACTCAAAACTCAGCAGCACATCCTAATGATCAAAAAATCAATGCTTCATTAAGTGCTTTGTCTTTTAAAAATGAAAAGTATGTGTATACACGCACAACTAAATATTGCTCACTAAATTACAAAATAGTAAGTAAAAAAACACGATTTCAACCCGTACGACAGATGCCTCCCAAACTATGGGCCTCATTAGGATGGCGAACGGACCTGCGTCCATCCGCCACCCCCGTGGAAGAGGGACCGTCCGCATGGGCAGCAGCGGTCTCTCCATGCAAATTAGGATGTGACCGCCACCCTGGCGGTCCCATCCTGGATCTTTAACCTTGCGGCGGGTGCTGCTTGAAGCAGCACCCGCCGCAAGGTTAAAAAAGCATGTTTCACATTTAAATGCACAAAGCGGCAGGCACCGTGCGGTGCCTGCCGCTTTGTGCATGCAAATGGAGGGGGGTACCATAGGTACCCCCTATGTGCACCCCCAACCCCCCTTTACCCTGGGGGCCCGCAAGGGCCCACCAGAAGCAAAGGTCCACATGCTTTTCCACGGCGGAAAAACCGCCGCGGAAAAGCATGTTTACTCATGCTTCCTAATTTGGCTGACGGTGTCTTGCAGACACCGCCACCAAATGGCCCGGCAAAACATGCGGATCAGCGGCGGACGGACCTGCCGTCCGCCGCTGGTCCCACCGCCATCCTAATCTGGCGGTGGGTGTTTGATGTGGCCGCGGCGGTGAATCCGCACCCTCCGGGCCGGCGGTGGCTTCCGCCGGCCCGGAGGATGCGGATTCACCGCCATCCTAATGAGGCCCTATGTGTGGTGTACCTGAGAAAAAGTTACCATTGGGAATCTAACAGCTCAAACCCTGACCAGACCCCTTTAACAGTTTGCGCATCAGGTGTTTCAGAGGGCTGGCAGGGTGGGGAGGGTTTTGTTGCTCTTGGCCTGCCTGCTGCATTCCTATTTACAGTGCTTCTAAACAAACAATGTAAAAAATGGTTTTAAAGTATGCTATAAGCATGCTTTGAAACCATTTGTTTTAGCATTGTTTATATAGAAGCACTGCAAGTAGGAACGTGGCCGGCAGGTCCTCAACAAAAAAAAAGTCTCCCACCTTTCCAGCCTACCAAAACGCCCAGGGGCTGTGACAATGTCTCCAGATGTGCACATAGCATATCCTGCAAATCTACATGATTATCAAAATTCGCACATACTTGCTTTGTCAAAGGGTTTACAAGGTATTCACATCAATCCTACAGCCTATAGTAGTGCTTCCAATCAGTAGAAAATACAGGCACTTAATTTTCCTAAGTACAAACCATATTTGTCATCCCATAAAAACATTAAATCTACAGTTCAAAATTAACATTTCAGTGCAACATAATTTGACCATAATTATGATGACATTGGTTTTGACAACACTCCACGCCAATGATAATTCAGGTCAAATTACATAGTTCCTTTTTTACACAAGGTTGCCTAGGAAACTCATAGGATCCTAAACACCAACTGCCCAACCACACTCCAATGGCAACCCAAAAGCAATGCCCTTGAAGAGTCTTAAAACAAGCGCCTGCTTCCACAGGGGTCACTAATTCTCACTCCTGAAAAAACACAGCGCAGCTGACATTTCTTGCCTGCAAGGGTCTTGTGGAGGCTTGTCACTACTTGAGTCAGCCCCTTGAACGCTCTCCAAAGCAATGTGGTCCTCCCTGTCCCTGAGCAAACAGTGTTAGATATTCAAATTTTTATCACCATGGCTCAGGAGTAATGACCACGAAGTTTGTCCGTTTTGCAACATAGATAAGGGCGACATACTTCACATGACCTGTCTTTGCGAAGAGCTACGGCCAGCCCGCCAACAGCTCTTAAAGGACCAGTTCAAGCAGCTAGGGACTCGCACTAGAAGGCAAGCGGTGCTCGCCTGCCTGAACCCTTGGAATACGATACTGAACTGCAGATATGTTAAGTTCCTTGCGATGATCGAGCAAAAACTGTCAAAAAAAAAAAACTTTGGATCATTGACATAGGCAACAAGTAGGCGGCCAACAGGACTTAAGGGAATACGCTGCCCCGCCTTAAGATAAATGCTCCTGTACAATCAGACTGGGTCCTTTAGTGCATGCTTTTTAATGATGATTGCAATGAACACATTTTTATGACATTTTAAAACCTTTTCTTTGTATTGTATAACGCTTTGCACTGGTTTTAATTAACTATGCATAATAATCTAAAAAAAAAAATTTTTAAATCATCAGGCTCCTGTGGTTTATGGGACACTTCTTTGCCCCAAGAGTTTCTCTTCATACATCCACTGTGGCCAGTAAATATTTACTTGTCTTTTTAACCTGTTTGATGCACCCACTGATGATCTTCTCTTTATTCAGCAGCTGCTGCTGTTCTTTCCTGGGACAGCTCAGAATCATGCAGCAGTCTAATGACTGTGTGGTTCTGCAGGTCTCCTTTCCACCTGGCACTCTGCCCCATGCACCAGGCAGGGAAGACCACTGACCGAATATCCACTTGCACTTTTTCTTTCACCAAGCTTGAGGCCGCTCTCCACTCAAGGATCACACATGCCAGGATCCAGGAGCTCCCTGGAGAGAGGTGGAGTGTCAGTAGTCCCACCACCTCTAAAAGGCAGCATGGGTGGGCAGTCAAAATATCGAATTTTAAATATTGACCTATATTAATATCGAGTTTTTAATATTCTAGGAACAGAATATCGAAGTCAAGAATATCGTTGACCAGAATATTGACCCAAAAGTAAGTAAGTCTTAAGTCTGTCCTAAGTTTGTCTTAAGTCTGTCCTAAGTCTGCCTTAAGTCTGTCTTAAGTCTGTCTTAAGTCTGTCCTAAGTTTGTCTTAAGTTTGTCTTAAGACTGTCTTAAGACTGTCTTAAGTCTGTCTTAAGTCTGTCTTAAGTGTGTCTTAAGTCAAACTTAAGACAACATCCTAACTTTACTACTACTAAATGCCTTCTGTGAATACCAAAAGTAGTAAATTTAGGATTTTGCCTTAAGGTAGTAGGACAGACTTAAGGCAGACTTAAGACAGACTTAAGACAGACTTAAGACAAACTAAGTCAGACTTAAGACAAACTTAGGACAGACTTAAGACAGACTTAAGACAGACTTAAGACAAACTTAAGACAAACTTAAGACAAACGTAAGACAGACTTGAGACAAAATCTTAACTTTACTACTACTAAATGCCTTCTGTGAATACCAAAAGTAGTAAATTTAGGATTTTGTCTTAAGTTAGTTCTGTGAATCGGGCCCCTTGAGTACATTCCCAATAATGTGTCATTGCTATGTAACGAGAGCAGTAGAAAATATTTTTCTGGGAAATATCTAAATGATAAGCAGTCTTCATAGAAACAAGCAACATCTAAGAAAGTTAAAAGAAATCCAAGAATGCCTCATTTAAAAAATTTTGAGCAGATAAAAGCTGGGTCTTTAACCATAGATGGCCAGAGAGTTCTTCCAGAGGACCAATCACTATTTGGAAAGGTAAGCCTTTCCATGGAGACCGCCTATCTTTCCACTGATGCAAATTTTCTTTGCAGGTTTATATTTCCATAGAATCGTATGTCTGACAACTCCGAGAGCTTGTGGAGGCTACAACGGATTAAAGTGTGTGCTGGCATTATGGATGAATAATTAAGCAAAGACTATAAAGGCTGACATTCATAACTTTGTTGATATGTGTGAGGGTGTTTTGCCATCACTCCATATATTTGGCACACGCAATGAACTAGCATGGGTCTTTGATGGCAGTAATTTCTCTTTTCCAACCAACAGCTCTCAAACACAAGAAAGTGACTAGGTCTTCATGTGTGTTTGTATTGTCAGCCAAGAAAATGAACACCTAATTCAAAACTGCAATAATTACGAATGTATGATGATACCACGCATACCAACACAATACAGTGTTTTACCTCGCAGTTTTGACAACGCAAGTCGTTACATCGACTTGCGTTGGAGGGCGCTGGACTTAGGAATAGTGTGAATTACTATTCCAACTCCAGTCTACCTACAGTAGGGAAGGTGTTGGAATAGTAATTCACACCATTCCTTAGTCTAGAGCGCCCTCCAGTGCAAGTCAACGTAATGACTTGCGTTGTTAAAACCACAATGTAACCATTACACGTTGTAATGGTTGCGTGGAAAAGGATGTTTCCCATAATTACAGCATTGGTCAAAGACAATAATCTACTTGATAAATATGTGTACATAGATTGCGAAAAGGTTACCCCCAAACTATGTTTTGACTACTCCTGAAGGCCATTGGTTCAACGGACCACATCGGAGACACTCTTTGATAGTTCTGGACAGAAGAAAACAAATCCAGATCTGTTTCCCAGCTAGCTGATATTGTAATTGCCCCTGGTAATTCTTTCAAAACATGTCAGCCAGGTACTTCAAGGACAAAAGATCACACTTCTTCTGTAGTGAAGTTCCTATATTCCCAATAGGCTCTGTGCATTGGAATAATATATCCTATAGAATGGACGAAGGACTTAGATCTACTAGGTCTCTATTGAATATATTAGACTCAATTGTGAGTGCCAGCTAGCTCAGAGGTCACTAGAAACTTTCTCGAATAAACAAGAAGGGATTAGTTTCTGACAATCGCATAAACATGGCAACTTTGTTTCCTCAAGATAAAATGTATCTTCAGAGTCGTGGAAACAATAGATAGATATTACACTCAGGCAACGTGCATGCTTCGTTTCACCAGAGGTGCAGAGAAAAAGTGAGACGGGCGTTTTCAATAAAAGGTATTTATTGAACAGTCTTCTTTCTCTTGCAAGTAAAGTGAACTGCTACAATCGTAATACTGGTTGCAAAGTATAATGCGTACAGCAAGAAGAGTATTATAAAATAATACTGTAAAAGCATGGTATGGTTTCTAAGCCATAAAATACATAGCATACACACATTAAATAAATAAGGACTAAAAGTACTCAACTGGTGCTTCTAAAATACACCTACCCCAATGTACCTAACCTAAGTCTAGTACGATAGAAGTAGGTGTGTGGTAGCATAAGTTAGTATTCTTTTTGACAAGAATCTATCCAAGATTTCTCTTAGGGTCTAATCAGCTCCGTACTTTGGTTTAGAATGAAGGAGGTCTGGTATCTCTCTGTCTCAGGACTCGATTTCCCAACAACCCGCAGGGGTAGCTTGGAAACACTAGAGCTGGATTTCTCTGCAAGAGAAAAGATAGCGTCTCTCTCAGTGCGTCTGCTGGAGGGTCAGCTTCCTTCGGCACTTGCTGCAGCGAGATGCGTCGGGCAAGTAGATAGTCGAACTGCTCCAAACCACCGTGTGTTTGCTAGGGCAAGTGTGGGCATATTTATACCTTGAAGGTGCAGAGTTTGACGTACAGTTGGACATAATAACGTCATCAAAGAGTCTCAGTTCTTTGAAAACTCCATGAGTTATTGGACAAATCAATATTCAAGAAAGGGGAAGTCCCTGACTGCTGAAGGCGAGTTTTCCAAGAAATCGTTGTGGATTTTCGGAACTAGTGGAAGTAGCCATGCCGTATTTGGACTGAATGAGCTATGTCTAAATATGGTTATGATTTCTATGCCTATATAAGGATAGGGTGATTCATACCTATATAAGGGCATGAATCAGGAAAATTACACTAGGGTCCTAAAATCCTATTCAACACTTCTTTGCCAAAACCTTATCAGAATCAAAGGGGGGAGAGAGAAGGGAGGAAGCATACTATAGGCAAGGTATTTAAACTTGAACAGGAAGAGAAGCTGGAAGGAAAACAGCAGAATCTGTAGTTACCTGATGGAAGTGTATACTTTCGTCCAGCTAGTGGGTTTCCAGAATGGGAAGAGGGCCCACATTAGGGCACATAAAATGGGTGAGGGCGGACAGCAGCAGACCATGGTGGTTACCCGACAGGAGCACAATCTTCTTTCATTCAGGATGTGGAAGACTACCAAGGGAATGAGCAGAAACAACTCCCAAGTAAGGACTATAGAAAGATCATCAAGCATAGAATAAAGAGCAAGGATTGAAAGTTTTACATGTGATTGAATAGACTTGATGCTATCCATGAAAAGAGACTTTGAGAGGAAACTGACAGGCAACTCATATTGATGACACTCATGAGAAGGGGGATAGAGTAGACGGATAATATATGGAATGGGATGAAATTCATTGTATACAGAGAAGACAAAATGAAAGAAATTCTTACTGAGCTGACTTGGCCGTATTCCCTCCTTTATCACAGTGCTGTATCCTGGACATTCTCTTTTTATTCCTCCCTGTATACTAACTCCTGTAACAATATCATCTGCTACTTCCTTTTCCCATGGAAACTATATGCTAATGGGACACAAACCGTATCCCTCCCTCGCAAACCTTAACCTTCATAGCTTTCTCATCCCTCATCCAAACACAAATACCTGACTACTTCACTGTAATCCGACAATAAATGGCTCTTTCCACTCTAATAGTCAGTTTTTCGAAGGCATAAATTATCTATTTCCTGATCTATTCTGCTCCCAAAACTCTCCCTTCTCAATCCATCTTCCTTCCAGACATAGTGTCACATTGTCCTTCCACCATCAACCTAAATTTTGAATTTAACCCCAATAAGCAAATGTAGTCTTTCATTACCTCCAGAGTGCCTAGATTCCAGGGGGCCCAGCATCTTCCATTATGACCAGCGTGTTCTGGGCCAAACTCTTGTCTTGATTCACTTACTGTATGTCAGTGCTCTATCATATACACTTGGTCCTACAATGTACCTTTCTTAAGAACTCTGGGGTGGGAGTTATCAGAGTGCCACGCTTCATTCAATTAACAGTGTAACCCTTTTGGCTACACTATGAGGACCAGAAATCAGTAGCCAAATTCAAAGGTTTTTATTAAAAATGAATTATTAAATTCATATACATCACTCTCAACACTATACTGTAAAGATACAAAATTGCAACAGGGAGACCAAGTCTCCTGAAGAAGTTTAGGTAGATTAGAATTAAGCAGACAAAAAGTTAAACAGCTGCTTTGCAGAACAACAGTATAATAATTGATGTTCAGAAAACAATCTAAAGTGTTTGGTCTGTACATTAGTAATCTGAAAACCCAAGCGTAGTTGAAAGGGAAAGGACAATTCGGTTGCTTCAGAAAGTCTCAGAAATCAGAGAGTTTCACTTTAGAATCAAGTGGACTCAGTAAAACAAGTCTCAGCATCTTAGAAGCTCGGTCAAGAATCTTCAGGGGTCAGCAATAAGTGTCGGATGTATGACGGTACGACGCATACTGTCACAACGCGTGCTTTAACAACGCGTCCCTTACAACGCAAGTCGTTACCACGACTTGCGTTGGGGGCGCGGATTGAGAATAGTATAATTTACTATTCTAACACCAGTCCCCGTGGACACTAGGGAAGGTGTTGGAATAGTAAATATACTATTCTTAATCCTCTAGCGCCCTCCAGCGCAAGTCGTGGTTACGACTTGCGTTGTAATGGACGCGTTGTTAAAGCCTTGCGGAGTAAAATCCGTGTGGTAAAGGATGTTTCCCATAAGTGTCAGCCTAAGCCATACATTAAGGCTAAATCGAAAGGGCTCATTGAAGTCTGCACCTCAACAATTTGTCCATTGAAAGGGCAATGGGGACCATGGAAGGGGTCTGTAAAAGGGTTCAAAGGGGTTTCTGCATAGGGACGCAGAAGGGCTCAGCAAGAAATCCACAAAGTCAGCAGAGAAAGGTTCTGCAAAGTCCCAATACGAAATTCAGGACCGATATTTCCTTTCCATCGGCTGTCGATAATTTATAATCCAAAAATCTACAGGTCATGCCAATTTAGGAGCATCATCATAAGCAGTCCATTGTCCATAGTAGCCATACGTTGCCGACTGCTACAGGAGGGGAAAATCCCACACTGGACTTGAGGACGATAGTTCTTTCACACACTCATGTCAAAGTTGAATAGTCCTTTGTTTAACAAGTCAGGTCTTGTGTGCTTGTCGTTCAAATTCCTTTCACAGGCAATGTATCTATTGCAGTTACAAGAAATGTATCTATTCAGAGCTAGCAATGCATGAGAACACCAGCAAGAATGCTGAGTTAGCAGGGACAACAGTACAATGAATTTATGAAATGCAATGTGTAGGAATACAGGCCTTTAGAATGAATGCTCCCTTAAGACAATAAGTTAGTGGTGCACATTTAATAAGCATGTGCTCCTTTAAACACCTACAAATATAACTTATTTTAGTACTTTTAGTTTGTATTTTATTAGCATATAGTGAATAATCAAATTGCACAATAATAAGTACGACTGAGAACTACATTTGAAAGTACACTCTTGTAACAAATGCAGACATTGCATGAAGCATTTAGTTGCTGTTGCAATCATATTTTGCTTGTTAAAGATGGTTATGAAGAAACAAAGAGGTCTCTAAAGTTTACACAGACCTTATAGCACACGTTTAGGAATCGTGAGTAGAGTTTCAGCAGTGAAGTAAAGAGGTTAGTTTAAAGCATATTACACATTACTAATATTCATCCTTGCAATATAGCACACGTGATAATTCATAAAACCTTTATTTACAATGAAGCATATAGATGTGGTTATTACATATTAATCACTTTATTAATCAACATCAAATGATTATTTCTAGATCAATTGTATTAAATGCATCTCTTATTTAGTGAAGACGGCTCCTAAGTTAAACATCAGAAGCATTTCTTTCAATATTAGCCCCTTCGCAGCAGGGCAAATTCCGCTGCGGTGCGAGGGGGAGGGGGCGGGGTTGGGCATTAGGCTCAGGTACTCATGACGGCTCCCAGCCGTCATAAATCACGGTGGGCGTGTTCATGACGGCACCCGGTCGTCATGAGTCACGGTAGGGGTGTGTTCATGACGGTCGGGAGCCCTCCGAACTCCGCCTACTGATTAATTAGCTCGCACAGGCAGGGAAATAGTGCTGCGTGGGCGGAGCGGCAACGTTCGGACGGCTCCCGGCCGTCATGAGCACACCCCTACCGTGACTCATGACGACCGGGAGCCGTCATGCGCACGGAAGGAGTTAGTAAACATTCTATGTGAGAAGACTGTACATTTTACAGTAGAGACTTTATGTATTAACATTGTCAGATGCAACATGTGCATAAATCATGGTAGCATGTAAGAATCATGTGCAAAGTGCACGTTCATCTTATGTGCCAGATCTCATTCTCGTTAGACTTTTGTGACGTGTAAAGAGTGGGCAACTTTGCACTGCACCGCTATTAAGTTCTTTATCGATCGTTTGGTAATGAGGGAGGTGAAAAACTTTAACATCCTGAATTCCCTTGATTGAAACATTATCAGATTCACACTGTGTACAACCTACCACATTTCATCAACTCATCACACCAACATAATACTGGTTTGGTATGCCCCAAACAAAAGGTAAATACAAACTCCATATTCTTTTAGGCAAAGTTATTCACAGACACGCCTCTCGTTACCTCTCCCAACAAGCCCCTCATCACATCCTACCCCACTCCTACCTTCAGACAAATAATACCCAGTGACTGTACCTTGGGCCATAATTGCCCCTTACAAGTTCAGATCTTTTGAGCCCTCGTCTTTGAAACACCATGCATCTACAATTAAGGATCACATCCTAACTACAACTGTCCAGGATAATCCTACCTCCACCCCTCCCCCACACATTCTTCTGGCCCTGAAGACACCAGATCTTGACAATCCTAGCTTACCCACAAGATAAACTGTGCCCTCTTGTGGTTTAACGCAACTCCAACTCAAATGTAAATAAGTACTTTCCTTAAACATGTATTACAGGCATACACAATGTTAGTTTTGAATTTGTGTATGTTTTGTGCATATCATATACATTTTGAGTTTAAATCAACTCCTACGATTGCACTGTCCTTTCATATTATTTCTTAATACCACACTGATCATATGTACAGCTCTTATGTTAGAAGAGTCAACTAGTTCCTCAATTAACACAAATGCAATAGTCTGAAGGCCTGAAATGATCAGTGGTTGGAATCCCTCAACACTTATTTAGAATAAACTTTAGATCCTAGAACATTTTTATCATTAGAATCTACCTGATGTTGTTTCAAATGCCTCCTTTGCATTAACCCTGTGAAATAGCTCAGTACGGTCTAGCCCACCACCCCGTCTGCAAAGAAATCTATTTTTTAGCACATATGTCTCCAACTTCTCATGCCCACTTTTGCCAGACATCCAATCTACCCATGACGAGAAGAGCGTAAGGACGTTTAACTTTTTTGCCAACCCCTTCACTGCTGCCATACCTGCTGCTTTCCTAAGACCATAGTAAGCCATTCAGTGCCTCGTCATGGTTACTACAGTGGCGTAACAAACCTTCAGGGGGCCCCCCTGCAAACTACATTCTCCGTGTCAGTCTAGATCTCTCGAGCCAGCGACCCGCCATACTGCAGGGGATGCGGGGCTATTGTTACGCCACTGTCACCAATGCAGCCGTTATAAGTAACACTGGATGGTGGAGTTAAAGGTTGGGTTTAGTCTGCCAGCAGGCTATCATAGGTGGTGGTCCATTCATTACAAGGTCCCTGCCATCAGTAGGCCGGGGAAGTTTTCCCAATTGTAGGTGGGTTTTCTGATGTAGACTCCTGTCATGATATACAACATCGGGCCCACTCATTGTTGTTTTGACAAAAGTGCATCTACTGCTCCTTCTCGTTTCCGTTTTAAAACATTAGACAATGCGACAATGCAGTATTTCAAAAGCAGATGTAACTACAAAGAGCACATTTTGATAATACATTTTTCTTAGTAGACAATAGCAATCTTAAGAGGCATTGCATAGCTTCATAAACACTGTGACCCCAATTCCATCACAGTCTCTCTCTCTCTCTCTCTCTCTCTCAGTCAGTCAGTCTCTCCCTTTCTGTCAGTCAGTCTCCTCTCTCTCTGTCAGTCAGTCAGTCAGTCAGTCTATCTCTCGCTGTTATTCAGTCTCTCTTAGTCAGTCAGTCTCTCTCTCTGTCAGTCTCTCTATCTCTCTCTCTTTCTGTCAGTCAGTCAGTCTCTCTCTCAGTTTTTTAGTCTCTCTCTCTCTCTCTCTCGGTCAGTCAGTCAGTCTCTCTCAGTCAGTCAGTCTCTCTCTCAGTCAGTCTCTCCCTGTCAGTCAGTCTCTCCCTTTCTGTCAGTCAGTCTCTCAGACAGTCTCTCTCTCTGCCAGTCTCTCTCAGTCAGTCAGGCTCTCTCTCTGAGTCAGTCAGGCTCTCTCTCTGAGTCAGCCAGTCTCTCTCTCGCAGTCAGTCTCTCTCTCTGTCAGTCAGTTTCCCTCTCTCTGTCAGTCTCTCTCTCAGTCAGTAAGTCTCTCTCTGTCAGTCCCTCTCTCTGTCAGTCTCTCTCTCAGTCTCTCAGTCAGTCAGTCTCTCTCTCTGTCAGTCCCTCTCTCTGTCAGTCTCTCTCTCAGTCTCTCTCTCAATCTCTCTCTCAGTCAGTCAGTCTCTCTCTCTCAGCCAGTCTTCCAGACAGTCTCTCTCTCTCTCTCCCTCTGTCAGTCTCTCTCAGTCAGTCATTCTCTCTCTCTCGCAGTCAGCCAGTCTCTCTCAGTGAGTCTCTCTCTCTCTCAGTCAGTGACTCTCTCTCTCTCGGTCTCTCTCTCTGTCAGTCAGTCTCTCTCTGTCAGTCACTCTCTCTCTCTCAGTCAGTCTCTCTCTCTCTGTCGGTCAGTCTCTCTTTCTCTGTCTGTCTCCAAGTCTCTCTGTCAGTCAGTCTCTCTCTCTGTCAGTCTCTATCTCTCTGTCAGTCTCTCTCTCTCTGTCAGTCTCTCCCTCAGTCAGTCAGTCTCTCAGTCTCTCTCTCTCTTGGTCTCTCTCTCTCCCATTCAGTTAGTCTCTCTCAGTCAGTCATTCTCTCTCTACCTCAGTCAGTCAGTCTCTCTCTCTCTGTCAGTCAGTCACTGTCAGTCCGTCAGTCTCCCTCAGTCAGTCATTCTCTCTCTCTCGCTCTCTCTTTATCAGTCTCTATCTATCAGTCTCTCTCAGTCAGTCTCTCTCAGTCACTCTCTCACAGTCAGTCTCTCTCTCAGTCAGTCAGCGGCTGCCTCTCTCTGTCAGTCTCTCTCTCAGTCAGTCAGTCTCTGTCTCTCAGTCAGTCAGTAGCTCTCTACCTCAGTCAGTCAGTCTCTGTCAGACAGTCAGTCTCACTCTCTCTCAGTCAGCCAGTCTCTCTCTCCCTCTGTCAGTCTCTCAGCCAGCCAGTCTCTCAGTCAGTCAGTATTCAGTCTCTCAGTCAGTCAGTCAGTCAGTCTCTCTACTCTCTCTCCACTCGCTCTCTCTCCACTCTCTCTCTCTACTCTCTCTCCACTCTCTATCCACCCTCTCTCTCTCCACTCTCTCTCTCTACTCTGTCCACTCTATCTCTACTGTCTCACTCTCTCTCCACTGTCTCTCCCCTGTCTCTCCACTCTCCCTCCACTCTCTGCACTCTCTCTCCACTCTCTCCACTGTCTCTCTCTCTCTTTCCACTCTCTCCCCAACCTCTCCACTCTCTCTCCACTGTCTCTCTCTTTTCACTATCACTGTCTCTCCCTCTTTCCACTCTCTCTCTCTCCAACCTCTCCATTTTCTCCACTCTCTCTCTCCACTCTCTCTCACCACTCTCTCTCTCTCTCTCCACTGTCTCTCTCTCTCTTTCCACTCTCTCTCCAACCTCTCCACTCTCTCTTTCTTCACTCTCTCTCCACTGTCTCCCTCCACTCTCTCCACTCTCTCTCTCTCTCCACTCTCTCTCCACTTTCTCTCTCTCCACTGTCTCCCTTCACTCTCTTCACTCTCTTTCTCCACTCTCTCTCCATTCTCTCTCTCCCTCTCTCTCTCTACTCTCTCTCCACTCTCCCCACTGTCTCTCTCTCCACTGTTTCTGCACTTTCCCTCGCCATACTCTCTCTCCACTCGCTCCACTCTCTCTCCACTGTCTCTCTCTTTAGTGTCTCTCTCCACTTTCTGTCTCTCCACTCTCTCTCCACTCCTCTCTCCACTCTCTCTCTCCACTCTCTCTCCACTCTCTCTCCACTGTCTCTCTCTCTTTAGTGTCTCTCTCCACTTTCTGTCTCTCCACTCTCACTCCACTCTCTCTCTCTACTCTCTCTCCACTGTCTCTCCACTCTCTCTCTCCACTCTCTCTCCACTCTCTCTCCACTCTCTCTCTCCACTCTCTCTCTCCACTCTCTCTCTCCCTCCACTCTCTCTCTTCACTCTCTATCTCCAATCTCTCCACTGTCTCTCTACACTCTTTCTCTCCACTCTCTCTCTCCACTCTCTCTCCACTCTCTGTCTCCACTCCCTATCTCCACTCTCTCTCTCTACTCTCTCTCTCCACTCTCCCTCTCTACTCTCCCTCCACTGTCTCTCTCTCTCCACTGTCTCTCCACTCTCTCCCTCCACTCTCTCTCCACTCTCTGTCTCCACTCTCTGTCTCCACTCTCTCTCCACTCTCTCTCCACTCTCTGTCTCCACTCCCTCTCTCCACTCTCACTCCAATCTCTCCACTGTCTCGCTTCACTCTCCCTTCACTCTCTCTCCACTCTCTCTCCACTCTCTCTCCACTCTCTCTCCACTCTTTCTCTCCACTCTCTCTCTCCAATCTCTCCACTCTCTCTCTCTCCACTCTCTCTCTCTCTCCAATCTCTCCACTGTCTCCCTCCACTCTCGCTCCACTGTCTCTCTCTCTCCACTCTCTCTCGTCACTCTCACTCTCCCTCCACTCTCTCCACTGTCTCCCTCAACTCTTTCTCCACTCTCTCTCCACTCTCTCTCTCTCCACTCTCTCTGTCTCCACTCTCTCTGTCTCCACTCTCTCTGTCTCCACCCTCTCTCTCAAATCTCTCCACTCTCTCCACTGTCTCCCTCCACTCTCTCTCCACTCTCTCCCCACTCTCTCTCTCCACTCTCTCTATCCAATCTCCCCACTCTCTCCACTATCTCTCCACTCTCTCTCCTCTCTCTCTCCATTCTCTCTCTCCACTCTCTCACTCTCCATTCTCTCTCTCTACTCTCTTTCTCCACTCTCTCTCCACTCTCTCTCCACTCTCCACTCTCTCTCTACTCTCTCTCTCCAATCTCTCCACTGTCTCCCTCCACTCTCTCCACTCTCTCCACTCTCTCTCCACTCTCTCTCTCCAATCTCTCCACTCTCTCTCTCCACTCTCTCTCCACTCTCTCTCTCTCCATTCTCTCTCTCCATTCTCTCTCTCCACTCTCTCTCCACTCTCTCTCTCCACTCTCTCTCTCCACTCTCTCTCCACTCTCTCGCTCTCCACTCTCTCTCTCCACTCTCTCTCTACTCTCTCTCCACTCTCTTCACTGTCTCCCTCCACTCTCTCTCCACTCTCTGTCGCCACTCTCTCTCTCCACTCTCTCTCTCTTATCTCTCCTCTCTCTCTCTCCACTCTCTCTCCACTCTTTCTCTCCACTCTCTCGCTCTCCACTCTCTCTCTCCAATCTCTCCACTCTCTCTCTCCACTCTCTCTCCACTCTCTCTCGCCCCACTCTCTCTCCACTCTCTCCACCCTCTCTCCCTTCTCTCTCTCTCTACTCTCTCTCCACTCTCTGTCCACTCTCTGTCTCCACTCTCTCTCCACTCTCTCTCTCCATTCGCGCTCTCCACTCTCTCTCTCCAAGCTCCCAACTCTCTCTCTCCACTCTCTCTCTCTCCATTCACTTTCTCCACTCTCTCTCTCCAAGCTCCCCACTCTCTCTCTCCACTCTCTCTCCACTCTCCCTCTCTCCACTCTCTCTCTCCACTGTCTGTTGGGACAGCAAACAAGGTGTATTGCGCTACCGTGGCACATTACTTTTAATAAGTCCAAATAAGAAGATCAAGACCCAAGACGTCTTCAACAAATATAGTGATTTTTGCCTTAAGACTCACACAACGCTCTTTGCAGCGCAGCACCCTTTCCTTGTTATCGGTCCTTGTTGAGAGTTACTTGTGTCAACAAATATATAAGAAGGTGGGAACAAGCGCCTGAGCCCAGACCCCAGGCATCCAGAACAGTCAGCCACCTTCGCACTATAATGTCCCCGCCTCTCATCTGCAACCAGAGCAACACAAACGCAACTTGGCACACTGAGCTCAATTATTAAACATGCCTGACTGAGGGCAGACACAAAGTAGTGTGCCTTCTAACAAGAGTGCTTGCCTGAGGGCACCATTTTGCTGCCTCCTCTCTTGTCACATGAGCATTGCCCTGGGGAATGTTGTCTCTGGGCCCCCACCCCCATCCTCTTTCCGGGCTCGTGGCTCTGACTGAAGAGAAACAATGTAAGTTGAAACCCGAGGAGCTGAGGGGCCCCCTTTATCTACTCAAGGCTGAGGGGCCCCCCTGCACCGCGGGGGCTGCGGGGTGTTTGTTACGCCCCATGGTTACTAAGCGCCATATAAATGCAATGTCAGTGTGTGCTACGGATTGACTGGAACAGCTGTCATTCATGTGTCAGCTACCACCCTCATTCTCCCACCCTGCGGTAAAAGTGCAGCTGCAGTGGTAACGCTCATGTACACCTTACATTTTTGACTCCTCGGGTGCCCCACTACACGTAATTTGGGGCTGAGCTACATATTTAACGCTGTCAAATAATTTACTTGTTCGAGCTTTGTTAGGCAAGGAAAACAGATGTTGCAGAAGTGCTGGTGTCAGGCTGGCTTCATCTTCTGCAGCCCCCCCCCCCAGCCCCCTCCTCTCAGGTGCCAGCGCACCTGGCACGGTCTCGTGCTGTAAATTGCCATCCATGCCGTCCGAGTGGAGGCCTAGGCTGCGCGCGCGCTCAGAGGCACGAGGCGCGGCTGTCAGCACATCACTGTCATTAGGATGCTTTCTCTAATTACCTCACTTGTGTTCGATACGCTCGTGCTGGAAGAAAAGCGAAACAATTTGTTTCGCCGACGTGTCCCATCTCCATTCCTGAGTCTGATTAAATTTCCCTTAATTAGCACATTATGCAAAAACCACCGAAGCTAATAATTGGAATGATGGCTGACTAATGAGCTTGTTTCAAGTCAATGGCGGGACCTCATTTTTCTCAATTAATTATGGCATTGATTGCGAAGAGTTTGTTGCTAATGTGCCTTCTTTTGTCCGGATTTAAGTTCCTTCAGAAGTATGTTTTTTTTGCTCATTCAACAATTCCATTCTCTTGGGCCATTATATTTCAGAAGGGTCTTTTGTCAGAATAATAATAATAATCTATTTATTCAGTTTTTCTTTAGATCTTACCGGCCCCCATTAACAGCTTCAGAGCATATGGAGACCACGAGAACAAGGCAGTTACAAAATAAGGTACTATATCAGAAGGAGAAATGGGAAGATTAAGGCTGGGTAGGTCTGCCCCTTTTCTTCCCCAGTTCCTACAAGTTACGCTCCCCACAAATGAAAAGTTATTTTTGCTTTCGTCAAAATGGCGGGAGATGTTTTAGTGAAAATGACCATGCAGCAGGAAGCCCAGCGTTGGAATCCGCACCTTAGAGGGTCTTCCATTGTCATGGAACATTGTCGTGTAGTGGGTAGCCGGCCAATAAGGGGGTGCTGCCAGCAGCAGTCACGCGGCCTCCGCCCGCTCTCTAAAACAAAGCAGATAGGGAGGAGGTGTTGCTTAGCGACTCCAACTTCCCACGTGAGATCTAGGGACCCATGTTTGAATCCCGGCCTCTGATCTAGACTCAACGCCGTGTGATTCTGGGCAAATCAGTGCTTTAAATGGGAAAGTACTGCCCGGGTACTGAGTACCTGCACTTCTTTCATTTGAAAGGAAGAGCACCTGCACTTCTCAGCACTACTGCAAAACATTTAATGGGAGAGTACCGACACTTCTTAGGACCAAACTGGTTATCCATCTAGAGAGTACCTGCACTTCTACATTTAAATGTAAAGCACTGGGGCAAATCACCTAATCTCTATGTGGCTGAATTTACGTAAAATGTATTTGTGCAATCCTCTCTTAATGCACACGATTTTGAAGTTTGCCCCACCCCTCCGTGCCCTTTCCAGGTAGTATACAGTGTCCTGGGGCTTAACAATTAGGTTTGCGCTATTTAAATAACAGTACCAGCTCTTCCTCTACCTCTGCATGAGGCAGAGGGTGAAGAGAAGGTCCACCAGATTTTACAGAATATCCCACTATCACTCTCTTAAATGTACCGCTTCAGTCAGAGTATGTCTTTTAAAAAAGGCAGATTTTTTTACCTAATCCTAGCACAGATCTAATAAATCTGTGGCTTGAACGTAACGTAAACTCCTAGAGTGGAGAGGGGCCCTCAAATTTTAGAGACTTCTTATACCATTTAAAACATTTCCAAATCTGTGAAATACCAGAATTAAGGGCATTATAGTTGTGTTATTCCTAAGGATATACTATTTTGGTCCATTTTTGTACTGATTAACAAACTAAGAGCATTGATTTCTGTTGTCACAAAGCAGTACTGACAAAAAAATCAGTGGTGTTAAAAAAACACACAATGACAAATAGGCAACGTGACGCTTGTAGAAAATTGGGTTATTGGTTGAGGATGGTGAAAATGTACTCAAGCAGCAAACACAATTCTGGGTGAAAAAAAAGCAAATCCTAAATTAACCTGCGCTCAACCCTCTGGTACCTTGGTACAAAGCACAAGCACAAAGCAGTCAGGCTTAACTTAGACGTAATGTGTAAAATACCTGTGCAGCACTTCAAACAGTAAAAAAGATGAAAACACAACACCAGAAAAATCTCACACCAATTTAGAAAATAGAGTAAACTTTAATAAATGACTTGAGAACAAAATAACAATCCAATCAATACAACCATAAATATGCAACTTTTAAAATGTCATTGAGAGTAGTTCCTAAAAACACAGAGTGCCTTCTATGATTATCGTGTCACGCTGGAACGGGACTAAGTCACAAGTTCAGACCAGCTGGGTTGGAGTGCGAGCCGGATACATAGACCAAGTTAGGCCTGCTGAACAAAATACCTTCGCTTCTGGTTGCGGAGCATTGTAAGATCCCATGTGGAGGAAGTGTCACGCAACGGCAGTTCCGATAAGCTGCGAGTGGTGATGCGAGGTCCTGCATCAAGGATGCATCACACACTGGCAGTTCTGATGAAGCCATTGATGAGGCTTGCGATACGAGGTCCTGCGTCAGCGTTGAGGATACTGTTGGCAGAGGCTTGTTATGCAATTCCTGTGTCAGGGATGCATCATGCAGTGGCGGTTCCGAGAAGCTGTAGCCTGCGATGTGAGATCCTATGTTGAGAATATGTCATGAAGCAGAGGTTCAGAGAAGCTGCAGGCTGCCATGGGAGTCCTGAGTAGCAGCCCTTCTTGCAGCAGGGTAGCACAGCAGTCTGAGTCTTCCACAGGTCCAGAGGTGTACTGAATAGTTGGGTATGAGGATCCAATATGTATACTTGGCGCAAGACTTGAAGTAAAAAAAGGTTCTGAAGGTTTCAACCTCCAGAGGCATTTGGCACTTCCTTCCTCCCTGCCTTCAGCTTGACTGGAGTCACAAAAGTCAAGTGTCAAACCCTTTGTGAGTGTGCTGAGGCAGAGCCTTTGTGATGTGTAAGTGTGTTAGGTGACAGCTCTTCCCTCTATCGCGTCCTGCCAACACATATGCCCTCTTTGTCTCACTGTCTGGGAGTATTACAAAAAGCCCAACTGTCAGCTACATCTAGAGTCACGTGAGGTTGGGACAAGAACAAATCACCTTTCTAATAGTCAAAATCCAAAACAGTTGGTAGTTGTGTTTCTTTCTGTTTTTTTACTTTTCTCACAAGATCATTGTATTAAATAATCATGACCTGTAAATAAATTATAACATTTGATCATCCTTACATACCATCACTCAATATTTAAGAACAGAGTGATAACAAAATGAATCACACACCTATACAAACTTTTTCCATATCCCAAAATAAATCACACATTAATAAACAAAATGACACTAATCAAAAGTAGCACCAATCGGTGTTCAACTAGTCCAAAGTTATAAAGCAGAGCAACCCTTCTTAACGCTCCTGGTGTCAATGATGGGTTCCAAAGTCATCAAATATGGAAAATAAAAGAAAATTGATTGCTTTTCATAGGAAGTCCTAAGTCGCCCTTCATATTAGTGTGGTTTGAACATGAAAACCCAAAATTCATAGTCTTCGCATTTCGACCCATAAACATTATAGGTTTTCCTCAGGACCAGGGCTGTATGATTTCTTAGATGTTCAAATATTATGTAAGAGGAGGATCCTCTTTCATTTGTGCCTGTGTTTTTGATCTCGAATATGATACTGAGTAGCAGCGAAATCCAGTCCTACATGGTGACTGTGATTCAATCCTTCGTTAGGAAATCTTTTGAAGAATAAAGACCTTTGACTATTCGTTGACAAACGAGTGGACAAGACCTCAGTTTGCCTTCCTTCCAGCTTCAGTTGGATTTGCAAATGGCGATTGCCATTTGCAAATCCATTGTATAGGTTTACGATTCTTTTTGTTAGACTTTGAAACCCATCATTGACGCCAAGAGCGTTAAGAAGGGCCACTCTGCTTTATAACTTTGGACTGGTTGAACACTGATTGGTGCTACTTTTGATTAGTGTCATTTTGTTTATTAATGTGTGATTTATTTTGAGATATGGAAAAAATGTGTATAGGTTTGTGATTCTTTTTGTTATCACTCTGTTCCTAAATATTGAGTAATGTTATGTCAGGATGATAAAATGTTATAATTGATTTACAGGTCATGTTTATTAAATAGAATGTTTGTAGTTTTTGAATGTACATAGAGGTCCATGGTGGTTGCAGATAAGAACCCAACCCCCTACGGCTGTTTTTCAACTTTCTTAAAAGTGTCATTTTCAGAATTGTGACCTAAAATCTAACTTTACTATTAAAGAGGGTTCACATTACAATTCTGTAGACACCAAACTCAACACTCTTACCTGCTCCCAAATGAAACTTATCACTTATTAAATGTAACAAGGTAAGCCAATGTTATCCCATGGGAAAGGCAGGCCTTGCTGTAATGAAAAAGAAATGTTAGGGTTTTTTCCACTACCAGGTAAAAGTCAAAAGTACATGCCCCACTTTTTAAATATACTGCGCCTTGCCCTATAGGCTGTGTAGGGCCTACCCTTAGGGTGATGTATATGTATGAAATTTGATGGTTTAGGCCTGGCAAAAGGTTCATTTTGGCAGTTTGAGATTGCAGTTTTAAACGGCACAAACAATCTGCAAAAGCTTGTTTAAAGGGCTACTTAAGTAGGTGGCACAATTACAGCTGTAGGCCCACTTGTATCATTTAATTTACAGGCCCTGGTACATGTAGTACCATTTTACTAGAGACGTACAAATAAATAAAATGTGCCAAGTAGGTTTAACCAATGTTTTAAAAAATAATAATAATTAACTTAAAAATTAACTTTTCAGAGTTCATGCAACAAGTACAAGTAACTGGTGATTGTCAGTGCATTATGTAACCCAAGTAACAATAAATTGGCTGATACAGTATCTTTGTGTATGTCCATGGACTAATTTTACACATAGTTCTGAGTCTTTAGGATATGGCCGTTGGATGCATGTGCTAAGCATTTTAAATAAATGTTTGGTGATGCGTGCATGCCTAAGGACAGAAATCATCATAGATGCACTAACAAAATAACTGAAACAAACTTAAACGTGCCCATTGCACACCCTTTTAACTCTTCGCATGGGTGTATGGCGTAACGGTCCCGGGAATCCGATTAGGGACCTTTGTCCAATTTGAGGTGCATCGGGGAGAGGGGAGGCACATCCCATAACCTATCACGGTTTGGGTATTGCAGTCTGATGGCGAGTGCTCATCAGATTTTGCCTCTGTATTTTCAGTATACCAATCCTGGGACGCAAATTATTTGCTGCTTCCACCACTGTTGGTGGGGCATGACAGCACATCTGCATAGTGCTACCTCAAGGCATCCCGCCTCCAGTCCTGGAATGATTGCGCAACTGCAGCCTTCCAGGCCATGGCAATGTGCCTTTTCGCAAGGATGAGAGACAAATCTATAAAGCTGCTTACCTGCCTAGATCTTTTTGTAAGTGTGAGCACTCTGAGGAGGCACATGGTAGGGGTCTATCTCTAGGAACCGCTCAGTCACCTCCATGAAATCATGCAATGCATTGACCGAGATGAGTGATATCACCAAACATCACCATACCGTATGAAATCCACTTCAATCTTGGAGCATCTGGGGCAAAGCGTGGCAACCTCTGGGTACATTCGTCCTATCTGTTTGGTGTCAGGTATGTGCGGAGTAAATAGTTCATTTGCGTACGACGAAACGAAGCGTTCCTGTATATCAGCTTAACCGAGTTACAGCAGTGTAGCCATGTGGTGTCGCTAAGTTCCTTTTCAAATCGCTATCCCCACCACTCCCTCAAGTGCACCGAAGTTGGGCCCAGCAATTGAAGTAACGCCGAATGAATGCATGTAACCACTTTCCTGCAGGTCCCATGGGTCAGTGACTGCTGCAAGGGCTGCAACACAGTGCTTTCCAAGTCACGCTCTGCCACAGTTCATGTGCCAGCTGGAGCTTGGCTGTGTGAAGCAGGAACTGACCAAGACCCAGTCCAAATATCTAGAGGATAGCATCTAAGGACCACAGCTGGTGGCCCTTTTACATATCTTCCCAGGTTAACCTCCCTGCTTCGACTTACGGCATGTATCCTGCCTCCAAGACAGCACTACACAGCGCGGTAGTGACCACATAGGCTGGGCTGGGGTATAAAGGGTAGCTTTTGGCATCCCCATAACATACCGCCGCCAAAACAAATGCACTACCTTCAGCAGGAAATTATCGGATGTCCTTGCATTGCCATCAGGCATCAGCCATTCGTGCAACGAAACGCCAAGTGCAGAGTAACATCACTGCTTTCAGGGTCCTGAGTATTTGCCAGCCAACAGGTCAACCATTGGAACTGGGCTGCTGCATAATATAGTTAGTAATTGAGGGCCACCAATCCACCACTTGTCAATGGGACATATACTTGGGAAATGGCCACCCTGCACCTACTGTTGCCCCGTATCAGCATCGTGAGAAGAGACCTCAACTTCCTAAAGCATAATTTCTTAATTATGACTGGCAGCGCTGAGAAGAAATATAATAATCTCGGTAAAATCAACATCTTTGAGATGGCTATCCTTTCTATTGTGGTAAGTGGGAGTGCACTCCTGAACCGGATCGAACTGCTGATGGAAGTGATTTACTACCCAGGTTGCCCTCCACCAGGTCATGGTCTTTGTAGTATATTGGTAGCCCTAAGTATTTCATGGTGTCAAGAGTACGACGCAGGTTTGTGTCTCATAGACATTGCTGGCATTCTGGGCGTGCCAAGTCAGTGGGAACAGATAAGACCTGTCCCAGTTAACTGTCAGGCCCGAGACAACAGTATAACTGTCCAACAGCGGCATTACAGAGGGTACTGCTCATTGAATATTTTTCAGGGTGTAAACCAATGTTACCATGTGTTAGGGAGTAAACACATACACTTTAGCACTGGTTAGCAGCGGTAAAATTCACAGAGTCCTGAAGACTGCAATAATAAAATCAGCAAGTAAATGGAGGAGTAAGGCAAAAACTTTGGAGGAAGACCATACACTAAGGCTGACATCTCTAAAAGCGCTAAATAGTAACTTAGTGCCGATTAGCACAAAAAATAGGGCGGCAACGCCATAGGCAGTTTATGTATCTTAGATTCTACAGAGAATGAGTACCAGAAATGCAGCCCTCTAAATGAAAATACTTTGGGGCCTATTATGATGTGAGTCGGAAAGCCTCTGGCGCAGGTTGGAGGCTTTACGACTCACATCGTAGGTTTCAAATCCGACAGCCTTATTATGATAAAGTCTGTCGGATTTGAAACCGGCCGGTCGGACCGACTAGCTTCCAGTGGGCTGATGGAGCCCATCGGCCAGTCAGAGGCCACTCATATTCCCCTATGTACGGCGTTTACGCCGTGGGGATTATGATGTCGCTTTCCAACAGGCTTTTCATGTCAGGCTTTCTGACATAAAAAGCCTGGTTCTGATGTGATGCAGCTTCTCCTATGAGATAATGTGGAATGCGACTGTGCCGGCCCCTAGCAGGACCCTATGTCTCAGCAGGCTCCAGTTGGGGCCTGTAGAGCACCTATGGTGCCTCCCTGAAAATCCCTGCAGTGTGTGGCAGGCATGGTCACAGGCTCCCATTTCTCCGGGAGAGCTTCTGCTACAGCCAATTTACAGTCGCAGCACAACCCATTGGAAATTGGGAGTATGCGACTGCATCACGTGCGGTCGCATTGTAATAACGGTGTTGGGGCCGCCAACCGGAGGTTGGTCGGTATCGGGCTGCTGACCGGAGGTTGGTTGGTTTCAGGACTGCGCCGATGTCAGGCGGACGTGAGTCCACCCGACATCGTAAACAGGTTCTTTGACTCTATTTATTTATTTATTTATTTATTTAAGCTTGTATCGCGCACAGCTACCCACAATGGGTTTCCCGGCGCCAGGGATAGACTGTAGAAGAAAGAGGGAGTGTCACCTTGACTTGAGGCCTCAGCCGACTATTGGTCACGCTTAGTAAAGAGCAGGGTCTTCAGAGCCTTACGGAAGCGGAATAAGTTGGTCTCAGATTTTAATGCCAATGGGAGGGAGTTCCAGTATTTAGGACCCAGGGTGGAAAAGGAACGGCCTCCCATTTTTGTCAACTTCCATCTTGGTACTGTGAAATTGCCAGTGTCCGATGACCTTAGTGAGCGCAGGGGTCTGTAGGGCTTTACCAGCCCCTGAACATATACTGGGGCGCTGCCCTGCTTGGCCTTGAACATGTAGCAGAGTGCCTTGAATTTAACACGACTCTAGAATGAGAGTTGCAAAACCTTAAACCACTATAATGTTTGTGTGAACCATTTCTGGAGAAGATGATCATGCAGGGAAGTGGGTCACAGAAAGGCAAAGAATGATGCAATATATATGTAATTATCAGTCAAAAACAATTGTAGTTAAGAAGCCTTAACTTGAAATTCAATTTTTTTTATTTTTTATTACCAGTCTCCTCTCTCCACCATCAGTGCAAAAACTGCCACACCTGCACATTCTAAGGTAGCCTCCCAGAGACAGAAGGAAGATACCACTGTCACGTAATTAGGGAGGGAATAAAAAATACAGCATATACCAATATACAAAGACATAATTAATTATCAAGCATAAATCAATGTGAACAATAAGATAATAATTAAAGAGAGTAACACATCTTCCCCCTTAAACAAGGTGGAAGAAGGATTAAAAACAAAATGCATTGAGCAACCATAAGGAGAATATAGTGGTGTCAAATCATTTAGACATTGAAATTCACAAACTTGACCAAGAAAGTATGTCCATGAACTGTGCATGACATGGCCTTAGTGTAATTTTTTTTGTGGTAGAAGCAACGCAGAGAATCAACAACCTACATAAACACAGTCATCATCAAAGTAGTCTGATAAGATTAAGTTCACGGGGTGCAAAGTTTGCTAAATTAATCTTCACACACAACACAAGGAACTTTTCTGAACACTCTTACAATAGGTGAGATTATTCCGCAGTTGAAAGAACATGCTCTGGAGCAAAATGATTAAGCCAAATACCACTCCATCAACCAACAACATTTATAAAATCATTTACAAAGCAGCCTCTATGCAATTCAATTCAATTCAATTCAGGGCAGCAAACATATATCCTACAGGACTAAAAGGCTTGCTTCAGACCTCACTACAGCACAGAGATAAAAAACAATGCCTTCCTGCTCCCCCTCAGCGTGAACCATGCCACTTGATCCTACTTAGCCTTCAATACAGTCAACCACCTAACACCAATCCAGCTACTGCAAACATGTATGGAGTCCTTCAACACGGCCCTGCACAGTATATTTTCTATTTTACCAACCTCTACCAATTGGTCTATGTAAGAACATCAAGATACCAGAAAATACCTGTGTCCAGTGGAGTGCCCTTGAACTCCATCCTTTAGTCATCATCCTCAAAGACTATACAGAAATCCTTGCCATCTAATTACTGACAGCAGCATCAAGTTCAGTCAGGGATGACATACAATATTACCTGAAAATCTCCACTGATCATGGCATCAAGGAACTTAAAATCTGTCTCTATCTCATTCAGTTCCTATCTAAAAATCCGCCTAATACAAAATCACTTGATTTAAAACTTGACTCTGACTGCTCCTCCAAAGAACATATTGCCAAGAAAAATTAGGCAGTATCAGCTCTCCTTCCTGCAGAAAGTGATACTCTACCTCCGGGAAACCAACTTCAGTACTAAAGTTCAAGTCTTAGCCCTCTCACACCTACATGAAAGGATGAGAGTAACACCCTGAACTGTGTTCTCCATTATACCACACTGGCTTTCCCGAAATACATCCTAAATGCTCATCATAGGCCTTGCAAAATTGGGGTATATCATTCAAATGTTGTTGGAACTCTACATTGGCTTCCCCTTCAAGCCCACATCATCTCCAGGATAAGCTGCATCACACCGGAACCAGCACTCCCCTAAACCTGCAAGACAAATGAACTACACCTGGTAGTTATCACCAAACTAGAAACATGGACATGACCCAACTGGAAACAAAAGACTGTAAAAAAGAAACATCAAAAGACAGGCCATTTCCTTCTATGCTCCAGGGATCTGGAATTACATCACAGTCAACATCTGAACTGCTCACAACACTCAGCCATTCAGAAGAATCTGAAGACCCACCTCTTCATAAAGATCACATTATCTCAGCAGTGAGCTTCACCAACCACGTGTATCCTGCTTTATTGCAAACAATCTTGAATCATAATGTTTTGGTCTTTGGTGAGGTTCACGCACTGCAAATACCCGTACAAACATAACCATACATCACCACTGAAATGGTGGTTGCTCATATTATCTGTTTCAGAGAACAGATTATACATTTGATGTACAATCTTGGATGGATCTCGTTGAATGTGATTTGCTTTGTGTAGGGCTTGGGTATGAGGGAGACATAAAAAATATCGACAGTGAGGCTTCTGCAGTATCTCTGGTTTAGCTGCTAATACCAACATTGGGTTGTGTGACTCGACTGGATTGGATGCTCGTGCCTGCCCCTCCCTAATGACCGCCTATTCAATCATCTTCTAGAAGAGCAGCATCTAAAAACCTTCCATATTGTTCCCAAACATGAGTACTTCACTGAAGACATACACCTCTTTAACATTTAAGCAAAAAATTAATGAAAAACTGAGGAGTAGAAGCACTTTCAGGAAAATGTAATGCTTGGCTCAGCTACTTTTCAAGTAGTAAAGGAAGTGAAGCTTGCACTTTAATAAATATATTATTGATTGCACTTTCCAAAGTCCAGTGCCTTTATGAAGCAACACCCTGAACAGTAGGGTTGTAGAACTTATCAAATTTGGAGAATGATCATGCATCAAAGTATATCTTCATCAAGTTGAACCCATCAAGTCAAAACCCTATAAACATACTAAAAATACAATGAGGAACTTATTTGGAATGTAATTCGGAGGCCTGTGAAGATTATAGCAATTCCATGAAAGAAATTACTGCTGTTCTTGCTAATATGAATCTACTTTCAGAGCACAGTTTTTCTGCTTAAAACTTTCTTGTAAATCCTTAGAGGATGATTTTGTTCTTAGGGTGCTTAATTTTCTATCAAGTTTATGGTGGGAAGAGGCAGGAGATTCCAGACTATTCTCAATTTGAAGCAACAATACCATTGACATGCTGCGCAAGAGTCCAATCAACAAAGTTTATGAAAGCCCAAATAAATTATATATTCAATAATCGAAGGTGTTTGACTACTGTAATGATGTATCTCACTTGTGTCCTCCTGTTTCTTTATTGGTTAAATGTACAGCTACTCCCTGTCATGCCGTATGGATACTATGTGTCTTTGTATGGTCTTATGAGCTATGTTAATAAAAAGATTTATAAAAAAAATAAAAAATAAAAAATCGAAGATGTCTGATGTGTCTTTGGAGGGAAATGTGAGGCAAATGCAAGACACAGGTTGTATAACATCTTAATACTTCCCGGAGAGGTGGACATACAAGCAAGGTTTTGATGAATAAAAACAGACACAGCTTCAGATACTCTATTCAGTATATCACACTTGAAATAGACTTCATGTGATGTAAACAATCAATTACCTCAATTGTTTAAGATATGACTTGGCAGAGAAAACCTTCCTGCATATGGTATGTGCATGTTGGAAAAATAAAGATTCTGGGTGAAGGTTGACCTGTCTAGGGCAGTGGAGAAGTATGCAACTTTTACACTGCTTATGGCAATTCTCAGAATATGGGGATCTGTACATTTCAAGACAAGAGGAGCCATTACATGTATTGGGTCTCAAGGTATCATGCAGATTCACCGTTATCTATCTGTCACTGGATCATTTGTGCCTGCCCTAAACATATGGCCTGGACCTAGTCCTTTAGTTAGATAAGGACACCCATCAATTAGGTGATATAAGATAGAGAGGTGGGTGAAGTTGGCAAACTCGGTTTACGCCAACTACAAGTTTTTCTATTGTTAATTTTGATACAGTCGGAAACTTTATAAAGTCAAGATATCGAAGTTTAAATAAAAACTAATTGGTGAAAAATCCTAAAAAAATTAGCTGTACGTAAAAAATAGCTGCTAAAACAAAGTTTTGCTAGATCGCCAAAGTTTGCAACGTCAAACCTGATGAAGTGAGAAATTGTCACCTTCTCGCTATATTTTCTCTTTTTGGTTTTACTTCAACTCGTGAACCAAAACCTTACTTAATTCTCCTGAAAATGAAGAACTTGACAGACATTGTACTTTTTGAAACTGAATCTACTGCAGAACTAATTGCATTTTGTCTTTATAATTAGCTACGCTTCAGAGACAATAAGGTCCTTCACACTTTGTAGATACTCTGACTTTCTTTTTGGTTTGGCAAAGAGCACAGAGCTAAAATGTTACAAAGAGAAAAGGTAGGTTCAGTCTGAGGTTTTTGCACTTCTCACACAACCAAAAAAGTAGTTCTCAGCTTCATCATTTTAATTACAGAAAATGTCTGGTGACATTTGAAAGTGGCGGGGCATGAAAGATGGGCATGACTTTTATGGAGCCAGCATAGAGAGCAAGTTTGATGTTTCTCCCACTGAGAAAATGTGAAAAAAGATTGCCAAATGGTGCATTTTAAAGTAAATTTTAATAAAGAATTGAGTGAGAAAGCAAGAAGGTTTATAAAGCAATTGTGAGCGTTTAGTCTTGAAATATTTAAACACATTAAAAAATGTTCTATATCTTACTGCATTAATATGTTGAAGGGTTACTGCAGTGTGCAACTACTTCAGCCCCTTTAAAGTGTGTGTCTGCCCAGTGTCTTGCACTGCGTGTGGCCTCAACTTTGGAAGAAAGTGCCTTAATAGGGATTGCAGAAGCACCCTCAGCTGCTGGCTGCAATCAGTCATATTGAAATATGTGCAGACAAGGCTTTATGTGGAATGAAAAAAGTGGGTTGTGGGGTCTCTAAAAGAGATGTGGCTTAAACATGTAAGCTACATTTTTGTGAATCCCATAGTGTGCCACCAGACCAGTATTTTGGGTTCTCTCTGAGCTTTCTGTTATTGCACACAGATATAGAGCACAACTGACATACACCTAAAACCTCCCAGGGCTATTGGATTTGATAATGGTTGTTAGATGTTTAAGATAAATGAGTAACACCAATGATTTTGTTGTAAATCATTAATATTGGAAATGTTTCAATTCTGAACTTGTGAGTGTGAATTAAATATTATTGAGGCCTGTGGGGATGCCACAACTCCAGGTTCCCCCATAAGTGAAGTGTGCTACTGGTAGAGGGAGTCTCAGGCACTTTAGGTTTAAACCCTACAGTGCTTTGATCTACTCATCGATTGGGCTGTCCCCTCCCCTCTCATATCTCGTCACCGGGTGGAGTGGGGTCAGGAACATCACTGGCCCCACTCCAGACTATGACAAGATGGGACAGGTGGAAAAGCCATAAAATGAAAGCTACAAACTGCACTTCACTGGGCAGATAACAGGTTTCAGTTTCAGTTTACTGCTTCTGTGTTCGAGGGGGAGGAAGTTGTGTTACTCCCCGAGGTTCTACCCAGAACTAGCAGATGAAATGGGCCAGTGCGAGTAGCTGCAGTTAAGTAAAATAAAACCCTGATATACTGTGTGCAATTGTGTGTGTGTGATGTATATGTTGGAGCATGTGATTATTATCAGTGTGTGTGAGTGACAGTGAAACTGTGAGTGAGAATGAGTATCAAGAGTGTAGTGTAGTTCCTATATTCCCAATAGGCTCTGCGCATTGGAATAATATATACTATAGAATTGACGTAGGACTTAGGTCGACTAGGTCTTTATCGAATATATTAAACTTAATTCTGAGTGCCAGCTAGCTCAGAGGTCACTAGAAACTTTCTCGAATAAACAAGAAGGGATTCGTTTCTGACAACCGCATAAACATGACAACTTTGTTTCCCCAAGATAAAACGTATCTTCAGCGTCGCAGAAACAATAGATAGATATTTTACTCAGTCAATCGTGCATGCTTCGTTTCATCAGAGTTGCAGAGAAAATAGAGAGACGGGCGTTTTCAATAAAACGATTTATTGAACAGTCTTCTTTCTCATGCAAAAGAAATGAACTGCTACAATCGTAGTACTGGTTGCAAAGGATAATACTTACAGCAAGAAGAGTATTATGAAATAATACTGTAAAAGCATGGTATGGTTTCTAAGCCATAAAATACATACATAAATAACAATGACTAAAAGTACTCAACTGGTGCTTCTAAAATACGCCTACCCCGATGTACCTAACCTAGGTCTAGTATGAGGGAAGAAGTAAGTATGGTGTAGCATAGGTTTAGTATTCTTTAGCTAAGAATCTATCCAAGATTTCTCTTAGGGTCTAATCAGCTCCGTACCTTGGTTTAGAATGAAGGAGGTCTGGTATCTCTGTCTCGGGACTCGATTTCCCAACACCCCGCAAGGGGAGCTAGGAAACGCTGGAGCTGGATTTATCGGCAAGAGAAAAGACAGCGTCTCTCTCAGTGCGTCAGCTGGAGGGTCGGCTTCCTTCGTCACTTGCTGTAGCGAGCTGTGTCGGGCAAGTAGATAGTCGAACTGTTCCAAACCACCGTGTGTCAGCTAGGGCAAGTGTGGGCATATTTATACATTGAAGGTGCCGAGTTTGACGTAAAGTTGGGCATAATAACGTCATCAAAGAATCGCAGTTCTTTAAAAACTCCATGAGTTCTTGGACGAATCAATATTCAAGTAAGGAGAAGTCCCTTACTGCTGAAGCCGAGTTTTCCAAGAAATCGTTGTGGCTTTTTGGAACTAATGGAAGTGTTCATGCCTGTATTTGGACTGCAAGGGCTATGTCTAAATATGGTTATGATTTCTATGCCTATATAAGGACAAGGTGATTTATACCTATATAAGGGCATGAATCGGGAAAATTACACTAGGGTCCTAAAATGCTATACAACAAGAGGCCACTCGGCAGTGCATACAAACAAGAACCGTTGCCTGACCTGCACTCTTTGCATGACCCGAATTGCCGGTTAGGAAATGGATACTAGGGTGATACACATGGAGTGTGGGGAAACAGGATAACGAAACAACTAAACAAGCATTTTCAATGCAACGGTCTCGCCTTTGCAAAAGTTAGAGCTATTGGCATTGTAAATGACAACATTTTTATTTATGTGTTGGTCTTCAAAACAGATAAATAAATGGCATTTCAAGTCAAGTCAAAGATCTTTATTCGGATGTAGAAACATCCATGAAAGTACATAAAATCACATCATCATCCACAACACATAATATCACAATCAAAAAAGACACATAATAAAATCACATAATTCATCATAACATATGTTAAAAAGGTATAAATAATTTGCATAGATGGGTCCAACAGTAATTTTAAGGCGCACAATAGTATACACAAGGATCAAAATTACTGCAAAAATGTCAGTAATATGTGCAAAGAGCAAGAGCAGCTATTCGTGCAAATAAGCAATGTGCAAACTAGGCAGTGATAAAACAGAAACTTTTCACGTCATATTCAATGATACTCTTGAGCGAACAGCATTTCTAAGAAAACAACTGACTCTGAAAATCACCTCGTCAGTGCCTAGCCTCAGTAAATCATCAAAGGCTAGGTTAAAATCCAACTGGGCTGTCTTGCGAAGGTATGGCATTAAGAGATGTTTAGTGTATTTTTCATAGAAGCCGCAGAAGAACAAAAAATTTAAAAGGCCTTGTTTTCCACCACGGTTACAGGGGCAGTTTAAGTTTTCTAAATTTCTATTAAAACCCATTGGAAAGCATAATAGATTTTTAATGCTCCCGTCCCTGAACCGAAACAACAGGCTCCTGTCCCATTTGCTCATCTTTCTACACAGGTAGTCCTGAGGTAGGTTATAGGGCCTGTCGCTAGATACCAAGATGGCTATGTACCTTAAACTGGCAGGTCTTACGAACTCTTTCTTTTCCCTTTCGTTGTTATAGAGATTATACAGGGCGTTTTTTAGGTCTCGCCTGTCGATGCGCATGCGCATCGAGCTTGCGAGACTATTGGGGCTTAACCACTCTTTAACTAACTTGCAAGGAATCGTGGCGATTCCTTGCAGTGCCCGTGACTTTTAAGCTCAATGCGCATGTGCATTGAGCTTAAAAGCGCGTGCACATCAGTTCCCTCAGCCGCACTCCAGGCCCCTGCTGTTTTCACACCCTCTCCCCGCTCCGCCCCCTCCCCTGCCCGCCGTGTCGCATTTCTCCTCCCCCCTCCCCTTATCTGCCTTTCCCTCCGTCTTACAGCGCTTTCGCTTTTACAGCTGCTTACAGTTTGGCAAATTGCAGGGTTTCATTTTGCGTGTGTGCTACTACATCTTACAACGCTTTTGCTTTTCCAACACCGCACATTATATCAGTGTGTTACGGCGCTTCCGCTTTTCCAACACCAGGCATTGTATCAGTGTGTTATGGCGCTTTTTCTTTTCCCCACACCAGACCTCATGTTGCTTGTATTTTTTACCATGTCGCCTACGGCTCTTTCGCTTTTTCAACACCAGACCTCGTGTTGCTTTTTTCCTCCGCCTACACTGCGTTGCGTATGCATGCGGTCACAGCAGCGGGTGGTTTTGCCATGCAGCGGTGGGGCTCCTTCAATAAAGCTAACATGCTCCATGCTGACCGAGTGATATGCCACCAGCGGGGGTTTTACCCTGCCGCAGGGGGCCTCCCTCAATAAAGCCATCATGCTCCGTGCTGACCGAATGATTTGCCCACACTCCCAGGTTGTTGAGCCTATGCCGGGTCTCAAACCTTCATGCCTGCAGCCTCACTTTGTTTTGTTTTTTATCTCCCACCTAACCCTCGTTGCGCTGTTTGTTCACTTCACAGGCTTACAAGCACTTCACATAAGTGCCTCGGCTTCATCTTTCAGCCTTGCAGCCGTTTTGGGCTGAATTATTACCACGTTACAAAAATCCAAACATTTATTTGCCACCCTTTTATTTCACTTAACTTACCTGATCCTACTTTAGTTTGCAAGTGCTTGTTTTTTCAGCTGATCCTCGTTAGTTGCTTTGCAAACTAAACGTGGATCGGCTGAAAACACAAGTGATTGCAGCTTGTGTTTTCAGCTTATCCTTACCCCTCCCCCCCAGCCGTCCCCTAACATTTTTGTTTTTCAGAAAGCACACATGCTTACGGCCGATCCTCGCCTCCTCCGACCCCTTTCTCCTGATGATAGGCATCCCTGCAAACACATGTGCTAAGAAACACTTACTTCAGAGCCGAGGACACTGCCAACCGTCTGCTCCCCCTCCCCTTATCTGCCTTTCCCTCCGTCTTGTTTTTTTTTTTACCCGCTCCGCCCCCTCCCCTGTCCTTTACGGCGCTTCCGCTTTTCCAACACCAGGCATTGTATCAGTGTGTTATGGCGCTTTTTCTTTTCCCCACACCAGACCTCATGTTGCTTGTATTTTTTACCATGTCGCCTACGGCTCTTTCGCTTTTTCAACACCAGACCTCGTGTTGCTTTTTTCCTCCGCCTACACTGCGTTGCGTATGCATGCGGTCACAGCAGCGGGTGGTTTTGCCATGCAGCGGGGGGGCTCCTTCAATAAAGCTAACATGCTCCATGCTGACCGAGTGATATGCCACCAGCGGGGGTTTTACCCTGCCGCAGGGGGCCTCCCTCAATAAAGCCATCATGCTCCGTGCTGACCGAATGATTTGCCCACACTCCCAGGTTGTTGAGCCTATGCCGGGTCTCAAACCTTCATGCCTGCAGCCTCACTTTGTTTTGTTTTTTATCTCCCACCTAACCCTCGTTGCGCTGTTTGTTCACTTCACAGGCTTACAAGCACTTCACATAAGTGCCTCGGCTTCATCTTTCAGCCTTGCAGCCGTTTTGGGCTGAATTATTACCACGTTACAAAAATCCAAACATTTATTTGCCACCCTTTTATTTCACTTAACTTACCTGATCCTACTTTAGTTTGCAAGTGCTTGTTTTTTCAGCTGATCCTCGTTAGTTGCTTTGCAAACTAAACGTGGATCGGCTGAAAACACAAGTGATTGCAGCTTGTGTTTTCAGCTTATCCTTACCCCTCCCCCCCAGCCGTCCCCTAACATTTTTGTTTTTCAGAAAGCACACATGCTTACGGCCGATCCTCGCCTCCTCCGACCCCTTTCTCCTGATGATAGGCATCCCTGCAAACACATGTGCTAAGAAACACTTACTTCAGAGCCGAGGACACTGCCAACCGTCTGCTCCCCCTCCCCTTATCTGCCTTTCCCTCCGTCTTGTTTTTTTTTTTACCCGCTCCGCCCCTCCCCTGCCCGCCGTGTCGCATTTCTTTTCTCCTCTTTGCTCCTCCAGCAGTTCTCTGTCACCTTTCCTTCTCTCCTCCCTTGTCCACCTTTTCATTGTTTTTGCCCACCTCTCCTCCAGTTGAACTCTGTCACTAGCTCCTTTCAGCCCCTTCTCATTCCAGTGTTTTCGGGTCCCATCTCATGCTTGTTATAAAGGGGCTGCCAAAATGCGGACACTCCTCAAGCCTCTGCTTCACATGAGACTCTGCGGCTCTCCTGGGACAATAAACCACTCCAGAACAAACATGGAGTTGTCATACGCGGCCATCTATCTCAATTAAAGGCCACATAGCTTCTCTAACCTCTAGGAAAATCTAGCCCTGCTATTTAATTTTGGTGCGAGATTACTGTGTAAAGAAGGTTTGCATAACGTCTCATCTGACTAACTAGTGCTTTAGTTTAGCATTGTATGTGTTTTCATAGACTTGTGTGTATGTCCTTTAATGCATGTGCATGCTTGTCTTTTTCTGTTCAGTTCCCGTGTCAGTGTGTGCTTACCTGGATTTCCGTTTGTCTAATTTATGTGGCCTTTGTCAACGAGGCAATCCGCTACTCTGTCCAACGTTTATGAAGACGAGACACTCAACCACGCAATGCCACTCACACACACAACGCCATTCACACACACAACGCCACTCACACACGCAACGCCACTCACACACGCAACGCCACTCACCCACGCAACGCCACTCACCCACGCAACGCCACTCATCCATTTGCAAAACGAAAAATTTTAAACTCTTCTATTGCGAGACCTATTGCATTTTCAATGCTTGTTTTACCAAGTTCTTGTGTATACGATCTATTGTGTGGGGAGATGTAAATAAGTGGCCCTGCTCCACACTAACTAGACTTTTTTCCACCGCCCGAGCCACGGTATATAACTGGCCCGTTCACTTTTTAGACAGTCCTTAATGATGTCACGTGTCAATGACGCAGATGGATTCGTCCATATTTTCAGCTAGAACAGGGCGGGTCTAGATTTTATAAAGTCCTCTGTATACCGAAGGCTCAGTTCTCGGTTACACAAAAAGGTTGGGGCAGAAATAACCCCCCCCCCAAGATCTTTCTACAGAACCTATTCTCCATCATTTGTATATTGGTACAGTTCGTATAGCCCCACACCTCGGCACCATAGGTACCTGTAGGTAAGCATTGAGTCTTATAAATTTGCAACAAGGATGTAATTACCTCAGCATGTGGGGGTTGTCGGAGTGAGGTTACAGAATTTATGGCTTTGCCCAGTTTGTTTCTCCCCTGGGCAACATGAGGTTGCCATGAGCCAGAGTCAGCGAACAGCAGGCCTAAGTATGGGAAAGTGCTTGTGCATTTTAAAACATTATTCCCTATCAAGATTTGATTGATCTTATGTTTTTTTGGGCCACAGCACATTATAAATGATTTATTAAAATTTGTGCAGAGGCCAAGATCTGCCATGTACGAAACAAAACCGAAATTAGAATTCGCAGGGCATTCAGTGTGCGGGCCATAAGGACCGCACCGTCTGCGTAAAGAAGGGTGGGAAATAGTTTGCCATTGATTTGCGGGACATCAGTTGTTGATTTACACACGGAACTGCTTAGTTCGTTTATATACAAGATAAAAAGCAGGGGAGCCAGAACACAGCCCTGTCTGACCCCTCTGCCAATAAGAATGTCATTAGAGACTTCGCCAGAGGTATTCAAACGAACACGGGCTCTCAAAAATCACTATGCAGATGGGCCAAGAAATAAACTAAAGATTCATCTAACCCATAATTTAACAAAACTGACCATAAACGGGAACGATTAACAAAGTCAAAAGCAGAACTTAAATCCATGAAACCTAAATAAAGAGGGGATTTTTTTGCGATGGTATATTTTGCCATCAATAAATTTAAATTTAGGCATTGTTCCACAGTGCCGACATGGCTTCTAAAGCCTAGCTGGCAAGGGTGTAAAATAGAATTATCTTCTGCCCAAACTCTAATCCTGTTAAAAAGGACCCTGCCTAAAATCTTCAAGGTGTTATCTATTAAAGATATTGGACGGTAACAGGCAGTGTCATATCTATTTCCTTTTTTAAAAATAGGCACAATAGTGCTATTTGACCAAGTTACCGGAGGGGCAGTGTGTGATAAGTTATTAAAGATATTACACAGTAATGGCGCCCAAAATTCAGGTTCCGATTTAATTTGGTCAATGGACAGACCATCGGGCCCAGGGGCTTTGTTTCCAGCACTTTCTGAAAAGGCATCTTCCACCACCATTAAAGAGATATTCAATGTAATTGACGGGGGGGGGAGTGGTAATCATAGGGTCAGAAGGGACCTCATAGATTTTCGAAAAGTGGTCTACCCACACATCTCCTGGGATATTACTATTTATGGGGGTGATATCTGTTCCTAGTGATCTTAGACTCTTAACTTCGGACCAGAACCCAGAGACATCCCTCAAAGAAGCAAAACGCACGAGGGAGTCCCAGTGATCTTTTACTAACTCCTCAGATCTTATTTTAAGAGTGTGCTTATAGCTGGCCCTCAGTCTCCTCACAGCTAACTGATCCTGTGGGACCGCTGTGAGGGCAGCCCTTAGTTCCTGATTGGCTTTAGAACATAAAGAGTTAAACCACCTCGGTAGTATGTGGTTAGTTGTTCGGGCTGGTTTAGAGATCTCCTCTTTTATAGCCTTACAGAGGCCCGTAAAGGCCTCGATAATCACATGTTCAGAACTGTCAGTGGATAGACAAACTGACACTAGTTGGGGATGTTTTTGGATGGTACGAGTTAAAACTCCCTTGTTGTCCACCCCCCGCCAAACCACCCTAAGTTTATCTGTGGATACCCCTAAGTTTTGGGCCCCTATTTCCCTCTTGTTCCCCTGTCTCTTAATGGATTTGAAACTAATAAAAATTGGATAGTGATCACTATAAGGGACATTAAAAACCTCTGCCTTCAATAGAAGTTCTTCTAGGGAAGAGGATATGAATACATAGTCAATTGTTGTTGAACATCCTCGTCCTACATAAGTTGCCACAGGTTCTTCAGTCCCAGTGCTGTTTGCCATCTCCATGGCATTAACTAAATCACGTGTAGCTAAGTGAGCAAGCAGTTCTGCTCATCTTTTGCAGCAGCGGTTTCTTGGGTAAATATGGGCATTAAAATCCCCCCCTATACAAATACCATCAAAAACACCATATTTGTGACCATCAACAATTTCATCAATAAAATTAAACAGTCTTATAAAATTAGCGTTGGGATGTGTTGTAAAATCATTGTTATAAAAGTTGATTAGACATAGCTTTATCCTACTAATGTATATCAATGCCTGGAAGTTCATATCATTAACAGGTAAAGTTTCAGTTCTAACTCCTGCCATAATCTTAGTCCAAATGGATAATCCTCCACTTGGGCGTCCCATAGTCGGGCTGGGTACAGTCTGATTGAAACAGCTGTATCCTTCCTGAAGTAGTGGACTAGTACACCAGGTCTCCTGGAACATCAGGACATCAAAATTAATAACCCACTCTATCCACTCCTTAATTTGTGTTTTTGCCTTGAGACCGGCAATGTTCCAGCTCAGAATGGTCAGGTCATCAGGTGGTATAAAGGAGTTGGTGACCTGGAAAGATGTTAAACTTGTAGTAGGTGATATGGATACGCATGAATCATTAGATGCCCTGGCATTGCGGCAAATGGTTGATTTAGCTATGGAATCTACTATAAGTGGCTAGTCATTAGGGGTTATGTCAAGGATAGTAGATGGTAATGGTCACTCAAAGCTATTCGGTTCAGATAAAACACTAAATCTATTAAATAGGGGAAAAAGTGGTGAAGCTTGGTTGAATGATCTCTGAGGGGGCCTATAGAAGTAGGCCAAAGGGAGTGAGGTTATGACAGTTGATGGTCCAGGATGGTTATTAATGTTAAGAATGTGTTTGGCTGTGCCTGGGTGCCGGAAATTAATTACAATGCAGTCGCTGTTGATGTTTTTAAATAGGGGACCAACCCAACTTACTCGCATACTGACAGGATTTCATTAGAGATGTCATGGCCTACCCCTATGTGTTTGCATAGCCAATCTATACATTTATTATTTAACTGGACACACGACTCGCCTTGTCCTTCTTTGAGTGATGGAACGCCTGCTAAGACCAAGACGTATGGGCAAGCATCCGGTGGAAGATGCAGGGCGGGGCCCTGAGATTTTAAGGGCCTTGCTATCACAGCGGGCCCCTTGTCAGGGGCGGTAGCTGTGATAGTCAATGCCCCTGATTTGGGGATAGCTGAATTAGAAGCGCCCTTTTGCTTGCCACTAACTGTGTTGGGGGTGCTAGAGGACACGGCTGCAGCGGCCGGGGTGTGATGTGGTTTCGTGGCAGTTAGGGTTTTACCAGCAATGTTGCTCCCAGATGCAGCAATAGATGTAGGTGTGCTGCTACTGGGAGCCTTTGGCCCTTCACCCATATTGGCCTTACAGGCAGACTCTATTTCCTTGAGAAGGCGATCTCCCCTCAACAGGTCTAAGCTAATCAACCCCTTCCTTTTTGTGTCATCCTTTTTTACAAGATTTTCCAACCTGTCCAATCTTTTAAAAATAGAATTAAATTGCTTGATCATTTGACTTTCTAACTGTTTAAAAATAGTATCTACAATAGTCTCGATAAGATTCCCATTGGTCTTTGGTTGACTGATGCTGTCAAGTAGTGAATCAGTCTGTGTGCAAGCAGAGATGTGGCCATCAATTGCAGGGCTTATTGGGGGTGTAACAAAAACCACTTCGTCTTGTAGTGTGGATTCATTCGAAGCGGCGCCACCCCCTGTTAGATCTTTGTTTCCTTTGGACCACATGCTGTGTGGGGTAGGTTGGCTCTTATTAAGAGGAGGTTGCTTCCTCTTATTGACTGTTAATTTGGAGGCACCTCTTTTCCTTTTCTCACCACCGGGTTTATTGCTTGAGGTCGGGGGAGCAGTAACAGTGAGCACAACTGGGTCTGATAGAGAGTCAATTATAATATTGGGGCTACTGTCCCCTGGCAAAGGATCCGAAGAATTGGGGGGTAAGGATGGTTTTACTACTATGACCACAGGTGAAAGCGGCGAGGCAATGCTGGAATTTGCCAAAGCTGGCTCAGATTGTGTGCCAGCCAGACCCATTGACATTCTTCTCTCGGTGTCAGCAATTTCATTAGATACCATATTAAAAGCGTTTTCTAACACACTTTCTAGAGATGGTTGGAGAACTAAGGGTCTATCAGGGACTTGTAACGCGTTGTTGCTGTTGCGTTTCACCATTGTTTATAGTAATTGGACTGCCTCACCTGATGTAGACGACTTAGGGGGGTGGCCCAGCCCAATCTCCTCAGGCCTCTGAGGGCCTAAGAGGGCCCGCCGTTCGCCCGGGCTTCGCCCGGCGACCGCCCGCGCGCGTCCCGCGACGCGGAGGGAGTGTCCTATTTAAGTAGCGCCTCCGGGCGCGCTGTGGCAGGAAGCAGGAAATGGGCGCAAGGCTCCCTTGGAGCTGTAGTCTCCAGCCGCGAGATGGCGAGGCGGCGAGACCATAGCGTTTGGGCCCCAGGAGCGAGCGTCTGTCCTGCAGGTAAGGTGTCCTGTCTCTGGTGTTCTCCAATGGCCCCCGCTCCACCGAGGGAGCGTCATGTTTAAGTAGCGCCTCCGGGCGCGCTGTGGCAGGAAGCATGAAATGAGCGCAAGGCTCCCTGGGAGCTGTAGTCTCCAGCCGCGAGATGGCGAGACCACAGCGTTTGGGCCCCAGGAGCGAGCGTCTGGCCTGCAGGTAAGGTGTCCTGTCTCTGGTGTTCTCCAATGGCCCCCGCTCCACCGAGGGAGCGTCCTGTTTAAGTAGCGCCTCCGGGCGCGCTGCGGCAGGAAGCAGGAAATGGGCGCAAGACTCCCTGGGAGCTGTAGTCTCCAGCCGCGAGATGGCGAGGCGGCGAGACCACAGCGTATGGGCCCCAGGAGCGAGCGTCTGGCCTGCAGGTAAGGTGTCCTGTCTCTGGTGTTCTCCAATGGTACAGATGTTGAGGGAGCCCGCAAACCCAAGTCTGAATCCTTAGATAGACCGTGCATTTTCATTGACAATGCCAATAGCTTAATCTCTCGCAAATGCGAGACCTATTGCATTTGCACCCACACACACACACACACAGAGCCACACACACACACAGAGCCATACACACACACACAGAACCACACACACAGACACAGAGCCGCACACACATGCACAGAGCCACACACACACACACACACACAGAGCCACACACACACACACACACAGAGCCACACACACAGCCACACACACACACACACACACACAAAGAGTCACACACACTCAACAGATCCACACGCACACACAGAGCCACACACAGAGCCACACACACACACACAGAGCCACACACACATACACAGAACCCTAGAGCATAATTCCAAGAGCCAATGTAGTTTAAAACTTACTTGTGAAGAAGCATCCGGGGCACCGTCGAGGCGCTGACAGCTCATTTTCTACCGTGCGCCCGGGGGTCCATCACTGGGTGCTGAGGTAAACACCCTGCGTCACAAGGCCGCCAGAGACTTAAAAAAAGCCCCACTACTCCCAGGCCCGCCCTTCCTTCCTTAATGTGAATAATAACCTGGAATGTATGTGTTCTTTGCATTTTATTTCTATGCAGCACAACCAACTCATTACGCAACTGCATCCTGTGCACAATTCAAATCTTTTCACACGGAGAGGGGGGACATGACTTACCCCCTTGGTAATGCGTGCCTGTAGCAGACAAGTGATAGGGAGTGGTGCTGAGGGCAGAAAGCAGGGAAGGGGGCTTATTTCCCTGCATGCTTTGCTGCAGCAGACAGGTTATAGGGAGTGGTGCTGAGGGCAGAAAACAGGGCAGGGGACTTATTTCCATGCATGCACTGCTGCAGCTGACAGGTGATAAGGAGTTGTTGTAAAGGCAGAAAGCAGGACAGGGGGCTTATTTTCCTGCATGCATTGCTGCAGCTGACAGGTGATAGGGATTGGTGGTAAGGGCAGAAAGCAGGGCAGGGGACTTATTTCCATGCATGCACTGCTGCAGCTGACAGGTGATAGGGAGGTGCTGAGGGCAGAAAGTGGGGCAGGGGGCTTATTTCCCTTCATGCACTGCTGCAGCTGACAGGTGATAGGGAGTGGTGGTAAGGGCAGAAAGCAGAGGGGGGGCTGCTGCCCCTACATACATTGCTGCAGCAGGCAGGGGCGGTGGAGTGCTGCTCAAAGCCCGAGGTACCGGCAGAAGAGGCGCTGCCACCACCTGCTCTTTTTCGTTGGCCACAAAACCTATGCATAACCCCACTGATTGTTTTTATCTGCATCGGGTTACAATTGAGCAAACTATGTTGTAATATATCACTTATGTACATTGTCACTTTTGTAGCATTGTAGATATTGTCAAATGTCCTAATTGTACGTACTGTACTTGTCACTTGTTGAGCGTTGTATACATTGTCACATGTCCGAATTGTATGTAATGTGTCTACCTTGTTGGTCCTAATTCGTGTCTAATTAAATATGGCCTAAATGCACAATTCCGTGTAATTCACACCATTGGGATCACTCCCCTGGAATTCCTTCCCTTATCGGGTTCACCGCAATGAGCGTATGATGACAAGAGTTTCCTGACTCTAGTCTGTCCTCCCTCTCTATTCTCCACGCGCAAGGCGGGAGAATCGTCCCCGGTACGCATAAACTAGCTAGCGTTCGTCGGGGCTGGTCTCTTTCCAACAGAAGCGGAGAGTGATCTTTTTTCAGGTAAGCAGTAACGGTGATACTGCTGTGTCCCCGTGTGGGATGTAGATATCCTTGAAGTGTGCCTAGTATTGAGGATGTTACACAAGGGGTACTTGAATCTCTTGAGGGTATGGAGCCATGATGAAATGGATTGTCGGGCTCTTGCCTACCTTTCAGTGATTGATTTTATACTTTTAGCTACTATTGCTTTCACCCGATGGTTGTGGGCGTACACTCAGGAAAAGGACTCTACTCATTCGTCCACATACTAGCTCAGGGGCACACTGTTGAGGTTGACGCTTGATATAATCACCAACCATTCGTATATTACCAGCATGAGTTTCTTGTGTGTGGAATCACTAGGAAGCATTATTGAAAGTTTTCCCGTTTGCCCTTTATATACAGAACTCTTCCATTGAGTGGTTTTCAGGATTGACCTATTCAGGCATCAGATTGAATTGAATTAAATCCACTGAGATGACTACCCTCCCACTAAGGCTAGTGAGGGTAAGCACGGCTCTTTTACCTCCGTACTTTTGGGTCTGGATGTGCTATTTTGGAACGGGATAACTTACAGTATCTTTCCTTCACCTATAGATTAGGTTTCCTAACCACCAGTTGGTTGCCCTCCTTCACACCCCCTTGTTGTCCTGAGGAAGACTCGCAGGCTAAGGTTCAACCCACCTACATGCTACAAGTCGAGTCGAAACGTCGACAAACACACACACCCTTGTACCTGGACCCCCTACCCCTTATCGAACACGTGCCACAGATTATTACAATCTGTGATTGTACAAACAATTGTAAATAGACCATGTAAAATAGACGCTTGGGCCAGGACACCGTGATTGATATAGTTGGTCAATCCCACCTTGAATGCTTTTACGATTTCCCTTCTACTTTACTTTGGGAATTCTTCCCCACCTTCAAGCACCCTTTTCTTGCACGTTCCCTTTGGAGCAACCTCTTTTATTATCATTGATAAATGCATATGATTTTGGAATGAAAAATAAATGTATACTGTTGACTTATCAATTGAAGTCTACGCACATCCTTTCTCAGTTTTTGTAAAACTTTGGTTTCATTTACATATAGATGTATGTACAAAACTATAATGTTTTTTCGCAGGACATATTTGGTTTAAAAAGGAGCCCTAACTTGATTTACAGCTCCTGACTTAGAAATACATTGAACTAATATCATTGGTTAATTTATTGGTTTGAGGACCATTGTTTTCATTATCGCCACCACCTGCGTGACTGAAGGGGGCGGGGCCAGTGGCGAGGAGCTGGGCGGTGGTATACTGTGGAGGTGTATACCGAGGGGGCGGTATACTGAGGGAACCCTGGGGCTTCTTCCTTCATCAAAATACATTGTCCTTTGCGACGGCTCGGTGGGCAGGAATATGACGTGACACGGCAGTGGGCATAAGGGGCCGTGACATGGAGATGTGTATGGAGGGTCCGTGGCACAGAAGTGTGTATGGATGGGCCGGGATACGGAGGGTTAACATGCTGAGAATTCCTACTTTGAGGGGGCTGTTCTGCGGCTGCTGTCCTGCCTCAAAGACAAGAGACAACAGCTTGGCAGGAGTGTTCTGGGCGCTATACTAAAAGCATGCCTATTAAAAGGCGGTATGCGAAGATGCGGTGAAAGTGTATAATGATATGCTACGGCACATCTCATTATGCGTGTAATACACAGCATCGCATTAAACATTAAGCATTAGGCAGTATACGAAGGGACTGCGTCTTTAGAGGCGGTATACTGAGGGCTGGTGTAATAAAGGGTTGTATGTTGGGAGGGGGTATACTCAAAGGGTGGGATGGCGAGGTGGTGCCATGCAGGGTATAGTGAGTGTTGTATACGCAGGGCGCTATGTTACGAGTATAACGAGAGGCGCTATACTAAAGGTCGTATAGTGATCGAGGGTGTAGTAACGTGTGAGGAGGCACGATGTAAGAGGCATGGCATTGATGTGGGGTATTCCATGAAGCAGAGCAGTGAGGGGCGGCATTTATAGAGGCCGTATTGTGGCGGTCTCCTTTGGCGATGTATACTATATGCTCCGAGGGACAGTACACGAACAGTGCTGTGAGAAGCGGTGTGCTGGGGGCTTGAAGGGGGGGTTTGCTGAGGGCCGGTATACTGGATTGGGGAGGATGGATTGTACACAGCCTCCGCCAGTGACGGGAGAAGGCGCAGCAGAGCGTGGGGCATCTGGAGGCAGGGGCTGGCGGCGGAGTCTGGTGACGGGAGGCGTGGGGGGTTTAGGGACTGGGCAGAGAGAGCCCGGGCGTGGACTGGGTGCTACAGAAAGCGAGAGGGCCCATCCGACTGATTCCCTTGTGTTTTTCTGTAGCGCTGCATGCGTTTTACGGCGGCTACAAGGCGCTTGCGCGTCATGTTTCACATGGGACAGGCACAGTCACTGAGTGCTGTCACCATCGAGAAGAGACGGCAACCAGTGACTTTGCACCGTCTCTCTAGACCACCGCCCTTTCAGTGCGGTAACTTATCCCTTTAGAGCTCACCATTCATTCATGCGGTGAGACAGCGTGTTTCTCATTAGACTGCCCCCGATTTACACTGGTCTCAGGCAGTCTAATGTAATTTTATTTTAAGACAGTGGCGCCAGTACATCAGTCATCGCCGTCCCTTTAAGGTCTGCTCAGTCAGTACTCAAAGTTCGAGAGGGGAACGAGCCGTCCTTCCCTTAAACACGCAAACTTACTGCTGTGGTAAAAGGTTTATCATCTTCTTTATGGGGCTAAACAGATGGCCCCATAAAGAAGATAAGAAAGCTTTTACTACAGCAGTAAAACAAGGAGCCCAGTCTGAAAAGGTCGGGGCTTAGAGAGAAAGAAGAACGTCACTAGGACCTCTTCTCCAATGGCTGTCCCCCATTTAGGACGCCAGCCAATGGAAAAGAGGGGCGGGACTTAACCTTGCTAGTGAAACTCTCTCTACATCATTAAATCTCGCCAGCATTTGTGCAGTCTTTCGCAGGCCGAGACCTAAAAAGGGTGTAGGCTGGGTCCAGAGGATGTCGTTCTCAAAGTTGACTCTGCGAAGGTTTAAACAAGATGTGAATAACTCTGAACATATAAGTTAGGAATACAGTTCAATTGAAATGAAAATTAACCTCATTCTCCATACGTCAGATGGACACAGTGGTCTGAACCGGTACTTTGCAGAAAAGATAAATAGGGAGGAGAAAAGAGAAAGAGCAAGCAGTAACAGCAAGCCTCCTAAAAAAGGGAGCTGGAAGAAAGATGCGCAACAAAGGAAGGCAGTGTGGGAAATATGCAGAATACAAGGTAACTCTACGCGGCCCTTTATACCATCTTTGACTAACATAAACTGGAAGCCAAGCCATCACAAGGAGTCAAGGACATGCAAAATGTGGTAAATCACAGTGTTCCTCCTGCAAGGTCTCCCAAAGCAGAATGGTTGCTGACATACACATGTGCGATAAACATTTCCTAGGCAACTAAAAAATCATAAAAACAACAATGTGCGGAGGATTCAACAGAAACAGTAAACTAAGGGCCAGATGTAGGTAGAATTGATTTACCGATTCTTAATTACCGAATTTTACCGATTCGGTAATTAAGAATCGGTAAATCAGAGGGGTGGAGATGTAGGTATTCCAGATGTGCTAGAATACCGAATCTGAACAATTCGGTATTTACCGATTCGGTAAATACCGAATCGGTAATGCCCATTCATTTCTATGGGCTTTGAAGCCCATAGGAATGAATGGGCAATATCGATTTACACAAGGGTGCAGGGGGTGTCACTTTGACACCCTCTGGCCCCCCCAAAACAGGCTCGGGTGCCATGTGGCAGGCATACATGCCCTAAGGGCAGGTCTGCCTGTCATATGGCATAGGTGTGCATGCACACATGTGCATGCACACCGGAATCGGTATTTTACCATCAAATTGGATTTGATGGTAAAATACCGATTCGGTAAGGCTTGTGGGACTCAGAAGAGTCCCACCTACATCTCAGATTTACCAAATCGGTAAAAATACCCATTCGGTATTTTACAGAATCGGTAAATTTACCGAATCTGTAAATTTACCGATTCTGTAAAATAATGCCCCTACATACCATTTCAGAAATACCGGTTGGTAACGGCCGAAAATACCGATTTTCGGCCGTTACCGACCGACCTACATCTGGCCCTAAATGTCTAAAAACTGTTTGTTTTATTCAATGTTTTTAAGATTTGTATTATTAAAAACTTGTTCAACAGAACAACACACAATATATCTGAACAATCAATACATTTCATATAATCAAAAAATACATACAATTACATTTTGTTAAGATCAGTTTTAAAAAAAAAAAAGCAGTAATTATCGACGCGCGTTTCGGCGTATCGGACGCCTTCTTCAGGAAATTACCACAAATTACCTATAAGAAATATAAAAAAATGAAAAAGATATAAAAATACAGAAACATTTTCATTATATTTACTGTTTTATAGTCCCGTAATTCTCTTAATCCTCAGTTATACATTTCTGTTCCCAACTTTTATCATAACACAATTATACCTGAGATATTATTCAAAAAATCTAAAAAATACATATTCAATCACTTATTAGACATTAAAATATTCTACGCTTCTATGTCACCTCCATAAATTCAAAAAACGTCTCCTTGTTTGATAATAGACATTGTCTTATTTGAGTACTTAATTGCAACTGTCCTGGTATGATATCTAGGAAGACCATATGGTTGGCAATCAGTAAATACAGTCTCGCCAGTATGTAAACACATAAATTGCTTTTATCAGAACTTACTTTGATTTTCACGCAATAGCTCAAAACTTGGATGGTTTTTCTATTTTCAGTATTGATAAAAATTCTGTAATACAAAAATTATGTTCTCAGAATTTTCCTTTTTTGGCACATATATAGTTTTTCGCTTCCTACAAGGTGTATCAAATGAATGGGAACTTACTTAGATTTCCCTTTTAATGATAGCGGGAATATAGTATGAACAGTAATTAAGAAATTCTTAAATGAGGACTTCCTTCTTCTTGCTGTAATAAAAATCAGTACAGCCCTTTAGTTAATGTCGTTTGTTCATTCATTTCGATATCTGATGTTTCTATTATACTTATTTATGGTTATCTAAAATTGATGTGGTCGCCCAAAGAGAGAAGATATTCCACAGTTTCTGATATCGCAAATGGGACCAGCAACAATAGACTAGTTTAAGAATGGGAAAAAATATATCAGTTTCCAACTCATGTAAACCAAAAAGAAGTATCTGAAAAATATATTTACATGTCAAGAAGGACTTGGTTCTTTAATCATTTTGTAAAACATGTTCTAAAACATATTCTACTGGAAGCGAGATATTCCAGTTCGGAACATATTCAAAACATCCTCTCTGTATCATCTCATATTTTGATAAATATCTAAGGGCTCAATTTGATCGAACAATTATCGTATACACTTTTTATGTGTCAGCTGTTAACAGATGGAAACAGACGAAAAAAAGGGATAAACAACTATATTCTAATACTTTACTATTTGTAATTCCTTAAAACTAAATATCAGATGAATTGTCCCGGAGCTATTGAGCATCTCGTAATATTCAGATTATATGCCGAAAACTGTGTGAATGACAAAAATATATATATTTAATGATAATGAGGACAACATGCATTATCCTCGATAATCTCTTGGCATTGTCATTAATCTGTTATCGTGTCCCTCCCGGTACCTTGCGGTCCTGTAGTTGAATTGAGGCTAACACTAAGAGCGGCTCATGGCTCATAGATGAACCCGATAATAATCTATCTCAATATAATAAAATAATAAAATGCGGATTTCTGTTTAATAAGATGGTCATGGCTCATAAATTCAACCGCTAATGATATCGGCTTATCTAAGATCATATCTCTCTCAATGATAGAAAAAGCGTGAATATCTATTCAACAAGATGCCGTATAGAAGGACTTAATAATGAAAAATATATATATAAAGCTTATAACTCTATGAAGAAAAACTCAAAGAAATAAGTACCTGCACGTATGTGGTTGATAATACGTAACATCAGCGTTAACTTAAACGTTAACTATACTGCTAACAACCCACCGCTTGTATAGAGAAAAAAATGTAAAAGGGGGAGTCACTAAATAGCGAGCTATACGATTTAAACATGTCGTATCTTGAAATGCGGCTACGAAAGTACCTGCGTTCGGATCAGATAAAAGTGTAGCTCCGGTATGGGCAGCCGCTTCTGGCGGGAAACAACCTTAATAACGAATTTCTAACAACGAGTGAGCTGAACAACGAATCCTAAACAACGACCTGTACCTGAACCACAACCTCCTTAACCACTACTTTATTTACAACGAATTTTCAGAGGTAAGTGTATTTATAAGTACGGAAATATGGTAAACGGTTTCAAAAGATCATATTAGTATAATTGGTTTAATTAAAGAATGAAAACAATATCATGTTTACTAAAATAAGAACATCTTTATAAAAGCAAGCACTACAATTGAAAATTAATGATCCATCGGTATTTATTTAAAGTATGTGACAAGGGTAGGAGGTTAAAAAGTATGTCCAGTTTTCAATACCTTGAATTTAAATCCACTACTTACTGCAAAAAATGAAACTGGACTAATTAAAAGCAGACATTACTAGATGTAAATGAACAGTACTTGTACAGTAATTTTTGGAATAGTGGCTAGATGTAACTTGAAACGGCACGGTTAATAATACACACTCGCATATTTTGAAAGCGCACAATTAACAAATCTCAATTAGCGACCAGCGGAAGTAATGACAAAATTTCCAAGATAAGAAATTTCGGAAAGAGGCAACACAATTAGTAATAGTCGTGGCATAAGCATTACTTAGTTTTCTTTGATATGGGCTAATTTGCAGCAATACATTACTTTAGCGTGACTCCCTGGGACAGTCTGGAACAGTAGGGGCACAAGATAATTTATAAAAAATATTTTTTTAAGTAGTGTTGTTTAAAACATTTGCATTTTGGATCGTGTTTAAGAAATGCGTTGTTTTGAAAGTAGTGATAGATTCAGAGTATATGTCAATAGATTAATTTTCGTGGTTAAGTAAGTAGTGGTTCAGTACACAGTTGTTTGGCTTTGGTCGTTGTTTAGCCTTCGTGGTTTAGACATTCGATATTTAAGGGTTAGTTGTTTAATCATACATTCGCTTCTGGCGTCTGACGTCGCGGGAAGGGGAGGTCCGAGAAACCGGATCCTCTGTTGTCAACGTTTAAATAGTCCCCTCTCTATTCCTTTAACGGGACACGTGATCTAACGCAGTTGTGTATATATACTTTTTACCAAAATGGCACGTAAATGAAAATCATTATGTTAAAAACGAAAATAACGAACCTGTGAGAAAATTAATAAAAAGAATAAATAAAAATCGTCATAGCACCGGGTTCCATAGAGATTGTAATGCTATCGTGCTGTGACGACAATATCTCTCTAGATTATTTTCTCTATGTCGACTGATAATGAACATAAACAAAGGGCTAATCTGCCGTCCTTGAATATATTCAATTCAAGGGGAAGGAAAAAAGTTCTTATTATTACAACAATCTAATGTTGTATACATTTTATCTACGTATTTTATTTATTCTATTTAGCAGTATATTTAGCAATATTTTTTTTAAAGGGGTTATATGGATGATCTATAATACAAATAATAAATAAAAAGGCATATTAATAAATCGGACAACAAAAGGAAGAATTACCTCTGTTACCTAGATTTAATATGATTGTAATGACAACTATGTCAACCCGAGTTGTTCCCCTAGAGTCTCATTTGTTAACCTATTCTTATTATGTCTAGTAATCTATGTTATTACTCGCAGATCTTCTATGGGATAGCTCTAACTAATCAAATATTAGCATTTTCCCAGGGAATTTCGCTATTTAATCCCTTTCTGTAAGTATCCAATGAAAAAATCCAGAATACCTCCCGCTTCTTACGTATTTTAAGACCTCCCTTATTATCCGGGGTCTTGATCTTTTCAAGAATTCTCCATTGAAACTCTTCTGGTTTATGATCCATCTCCAGAAAATGTTTCACCATGGGTGATAAAAGCTTCTTTGTTCTGATGGCCGAACGATGTTCGGTCAATCTGGTTTGAATGGGTCATGATGTTTCTCCCACATATCCTAATGCATATGGGTATAGGATAAAATAAATGATGTTGGAAGTTTTGCAATTCCACATTTCAGTGGCACGAATGGTATAGCCATTATGAGAAAACATGTCTCCTTCTAGGATCATGCCACATGATTTACAAGAGGGGCATTTCATTGTTCCTCTCACTGGTACATTACTATCTATTGATTTTTGTTTAAAGCTTCTGTGTTTTGTTTTATCCTCAAATCTAGAGTGTACAACAAGGTCTTTAATGTTTCTAATGTGCCGATGGGCGAACAGAGGTTTTGGTAATTTAAGATTCTGTGTCGGATTACTATTTAAAATGTGCCAGTTACCATTAATGATCTGTTTGATTTTAGCATCTAACGAAGAGTGTCTGGTGACACACACAAGCTGAGTTTTTTCTTTAGCAACTTTAGATCGTAGCAAATGGTCCCTGTCAAAAATCTTGCTCTCTTATATGAATCCCTCACTAATCGGTGGGGATATCCTTGTTCTAAAAATTTCCTCCTCATTATGGCTACCTGTCTGTCGTAATCTTTTAAATCCGAACAATTTCTTATAACTCGCAAGAATTGAGAAAATGGAATACCTTGTTCTTGGTTTCTCGGATGAAAACTATTAAAATGCAGCAGAGTGTTCCTCGCTGTGGGCTTTACATATAGATCTAATTTTAATTTTCCTTGACTATGAAAAATAAGGATGTCTAAAAATTCCACTCTTTCTGCATTTATCTGGGCAGTAAACTTCAGATTCTGATCAGTGAAATTTAACCAGTCAAGGAATTCGAGTAACGAGTCCCTCCCATTGGTCCAGATAAAAAAGATATCATCAGTATATCTGGACCAATGGGAGACTGACTCGAAAAAAGGAGCGATCTCGTTGTATATAAATCTTTTTTCATAGGCTGCCATGTATATATTAGCAATGGAGGGCGCAACTGATGTGCCCATACTTACGCCTTTTACCTGACGAAAAAGAGAATGCCCAAGCTCAAATATATTATCAGTCAGGATGATGTTAAGGCAAGCCAAGATGAATAATTTGAGGCAAGATATATTATATTCCTCAATGAACCAATTAGTTGCTTCCATGGCTCCTTCTAAGGGGATATTGTTATACAGTGATTGATTCTACATCTAACGTGACTAATAAGCCTTTGTTGGGGTCAAATTTCATATGTTCAACTTTGTTTATCATTTCTCCCTTATCCTTAATATACGAGGTTATTTTGAGGATATGGGGACGTAATAAATGATCAACAAATTTTGATAAAGGCTCTGTATTAGTTCCAATTGTAGATACTATTGGTCTATATGGTGGATAGACGGTGTTATTATGTACTTTAGGCATACCATAAATGCATGCTGTCTTGCCTTTATGGTGGTTCAAATATTCAAATTCTTTTATTATAATCTCTCCATCAACTAAGGCTCGATGTGTAAGATCCTGTATTTTTTTCGAAATTCCTATCATTGGATTGGCTATTATAGTGGTATAGAAGGCTGTATCACTAAGCATGGTTCTCATTTTCTTTTCATAGTTTATTGCATCCATAACCACTATGCCTCCTCCCTTGTCACAGCTTTTAATCACCAAATCACTATTGTTGGCTAAAGACTTTAATGCTCTGTGTTCTTCTCTATTTTAATTGTTCAGGGGCTTAGGGATGAAGCGTAGTGCCTGTTCTAATCTCTGTAATACCACCAATTCAAAAGCAGCCACTTCCGGTCCCAATTGGTCTAAAGAAGGGCTGAAAGTAGATGGTAAGCTTAGAGTTTTAGTCATATCTAGATCCATATCTCTTTCTTCATCCTGATTAAAAAACTAGTTGAGCCTAATTCTACGAAAAAAAGAAATAATATCCTGATGTAATTCAAAGATGTTAACATGGGAATGTGGAACATAAGATAGCCCTTTGGATAAAAGACTTGTACTGTGGGCATCTAGGTCTACTGTTGACAGATTGAAAATAGGGATTACATCCCCTGTTTCCAATACTGCTGATTGCGTGTCTCCCGCATTAGTTTAAGGTCCTGCAGTTGGTGATGATGTTGGGGTTGGTAATTTCCTCTGGTCTGAGTCTGAAATCTGACTCTTTGTCGTCCCCTGTTTGTGCCTCGATTGGCTAAAAAAGGCTGGGGTTGATTACGTTTAGCTTGAAAAGAATTGAAGTTGTTTTCAGATTCATAATAGGTGTTGCGGTTATCACCTTCTGAATCTGATGTATCTGAGAAAGTATTTACTCTCTGTTGTTGTGGTCTCATTTCATCTATATAATGATTTTGTTTATAGAAATCCTGTCTCAGATACAGATAGGTGTTCTCTATACTAAAGAATCTTTATCTTTAGTTAGTTTATCATTTTTTCGTTTATTTAAATAGTTAGTAAAAGATTCTAACTCTTTATTAGACTCTTCTAATTTTTTCAAAGCTTCCTCTACACTGTTCGCATTTTTGATTTTTTCTTCAAGTTCTTCTACTTCTGTTTTTATGTTCATGGACAATTCTTTTGCCATTTCGACAATTAAAATCATAAGATCTCTGGAGCACCTACTTGCGATCATACTCCATTTCTCCAGAAATTCCTTATAATGTACAAATAATCCAGGGATATTGCAAACACGGAGACCAGTTGGTATTATACCTGCCCTTAAATAAGCCAACATGAACTCTCCATGCGCTTCCATTAGTTTCAGTTTCTTTTTTAGCTCTATTAGTTTTTTATATCATCCTGATTGTGACTATTATCATTAGTACTATTTCCAAATGAATTGGTAGTTCCTACTAAAAGGGCAAATTCTTCATCTGTGAAGCCAAACGTTTTAAGTTGGCCATCCTAGATTTTCTAGAAAAATTAAATACAAAAACAAATTAAATTGGTAATTAGTGCAATATAAGTACTCAAATAGACAAGCAAACTGATAAGAGAATGCAAGAATGCAAATAAACAGCCCTACACAGACCAGCTGAAATACACATTACACCATTATGCACATTCTGTGCAGTCCCTTTCTCTTTCCCATTGTATGCCGAACAGATGGGTTTTCAGCATGCCTTCTCTCAGAGAACATGCTGCCAGGTAGAGTCAGCATAGGCTTGAATAAGTGTGATAAAATGAGAATGAGCGTGAGTGAGCACAACAGAGTGAATGAAAGTGAGCGCGTGAGAATGAATGAGGGTGAGGGATTGTGAGTTTGAATGTAAGTGAGCTTAAGTCAATGTGTGTCACAGGTGCCGTCATTCCGCAGAGCTTGCACAGTGAATTTCAGAGGTCCACCTCCAGGCAACACCAAGATGGCATGCTATGTTAGCCAGAGGAGGCAACGGGTGTTGGGAAGGGAACAGCAGGGAAGGAGATCTGCAAGAGAAGACAACAACACTTTGAATCCTGGTCTTGACTATCCTTATCTACAATATACATAGATGGGGGTCTCAGTACACTGTTAACTGTGAGTTTAAACCTTCATTATCTCTTTGTGTGTGAATGGCTTACAGCTTGCAATACCCTTAAGAAATAAGCACAATCGGATTAGTTTCTGTATCATGTAGTCCTTTAGTCACTACTTATTGAATATACACAGTGCAAAGTATATAGTAGCACATACCATACCATTCTGTGCAGCTCTTGCCTTTTGATTTGGGAGATCTGCAAGCAGCTGGTAAATAGGGTTTAATCACAAGCTGTTCACCGTATCTATACACAAGGTTTAATAATGAGGGATCTGAAAACAGTTCTGCCTATGTTCTTTGCTGTTATTAAAAGGTTGGGATAATACTCAATCACTCCTTCTCTGGTATCTCAGAAAAGACTATTTACTCGCAGGATCCACCTCGCGAGTTCAAACAAAGAAGCATTAATGCCTTGCACACCGATACGTTTAATGAACGCTCTCGTACGGCCTCTAATCATTCTCCTGTTCACAGCGAGAGATGCACTCACGGATGCAGCTGACTAAAGTGAAGACAACAAGCCTTCCAAGTCCTCAGAATCCCTGATGCAGCCTATTTATTTATTTTTTGCAGATTTATATAGCGCGGTTTTGGAGGTTTTGGAGCGCTTTACATGAGCACCAGTTACGTTACACGAGGACACATTAATTTTTGTTTTTGGAAGGCACAGTGAGATTAGGTGGTTTGCCCAGAATCACAGAATGTTGAGTCGACCCTGAGGCTCGAACCTTGGTTTCCCAGTTCCAAGGTCGGCAGTCTAGCCGTGAGGCCACGTCCTCTCCCCTTGGGTTCTTATGAGCGGCCATCTGTAACTGAGCGCTTCCCTGAAGGCAGCTCAGCTGTTTTCTTCCTGAAAAGCAGCTACCACGAGGGACCAGAGATAGCTGCATCGTACTCAATAACGAGCGCTTGGTCTCGACATCTTTTTCTCTGGCTGTCCGATTCCTTCTGACAGTGGTGTGTTTTGGATACCGATGCTGTAGCCTCATTACTCCACATTCATTTAAATGTTTTTGTCTCAGTTTTTGTCTTCTTCTTGATCTGTATCACTTTGTCACAGGTGAAGTTAGTTCACATGGTCAGCCCCGTGGATAGTAGTCAACAGGTTTGCAGAAATGCCAGCAAGTTTGTTGACCATGGGTTTTTCCTTTGTAGAATTTCTCGCTGAGTTTGCGGAGATGGTCATCCAACATCTCAACGCCTAGATCTCTGTGGAGGGCGGCTGGTCTTGTGAAACAAGGAGCACCTGCTGCGTATCCATATGGCCTTGCTCTGTAATTTCTGCAGGTCTTTCCGATATTTCGTCTGACAACCACTCCATACCGAGCATATGTCACGTAGTCCCAGTAAAATGTTGAAGTCCCTGTGCAGTTCCTGCAAAACAAACACTGTAAAAAATGAAGACCAGAGCGTAATACTACTTTCACAAGGCATTTAATACAAGTATACGGACGTCAGACGTGCACAATATAGAACAGACTTTTCTAAGGCAGTGTGTCCAATACTGCCCTCTCATACCATAGGCATGACAGTGTTTGGGATCATTGTGCATGATCTTTCACTTGGTCCTGGAGACGCCAGCCAGCGCCACGACAATATGTGAGAGACCATGTGCATATTTATGTGTATGTGTGTGTCTGTAAACGTGAGTGAACGTGCATGATGGGTTAGTGTAAGAATACGTGTGGGTGTAACTGCGAGTGAGAATGAGAACAAGTGAGCAATAAGTGAGCCAGAGTGATAATGAGGGGGTGAGTGAGAGTGACAGAGTGAGAATGAGTGTGAGAGAGTCAATGGCAGGCTTTGTATTATAAGTAAGGCTCCCTGTTTTCTGTTTTTACTGATTTTTACCGATAATTGTGTATAAAAACGGAAATTGGGTGCTTTTTGAGTGATTCTAAATGCGCTTTGCCATGACTGCCAGACCAATAACTGTGGGGATTGATAGGTAAGGAGGTAATAAAGGAATTTTAGAAACGAGGCTTAAACAGCAGTAGACATGCACAAGGCTGATACTGGAATGTGCATTTTGTCACATAAGTGCATTTCTTTATCTTCTGCCGGTTATCATATCACTGAAACCTGGCAGTCATTCAAGCATGACTGCATATTTATTCGTTAAATAAATGTGGAAATATACCAGTTTCAGCTTTATTTATTTTTTACAAAACCCATAATAAATATGGATTCATGCAGATAAATGTGACAAAAAATTAATATGGATAAATACAGATGGAAATGTCAAAAAAATAAATACCATTAAAAAATAAATATCATAAAACCGGGAGCCCTAATTTTAAGGTATAAACCCAAGATATACATACACTCACATTCCCAGCCATCTACCTGTTACAGTCAAGATACTTAATAGTAATACCTCAATCAGAAACCAGGGGGAAAATGGAAAGAGAAAGACATCAGAGAAACTGCTTTGTAATGACACCAACAGCTGCCTTCTGTCGGCACAGAAATCACTGCATGGTAATCTCGACAGAACAAGAATAACATGGACAGATTTTAGAAAGCGTATTTAAAAGACAATTAGGCGGTGTAACACAATAAGCTGTGGTGTTGGCTTATTGCTCTTCATTCTGCACTGTAACATGTGAACCAGCTCAGGCTGTATAAAGATACATCACTGGAGCTCGGAGCTCCAAGGGGCAGCATGAGCTGCAGAGATGACACAGAGGGTTCTTGCCAGCCGGAAGACAGAGTCAATGCTCAGGTGCAGATAACGCGGGCAATGAGAAGGCTTGAGACCAGCCACACAAGATTCAAAGAAAGCACCAGGATACAGTAAGGAAAACAAAAAACAAGGGCAGTGGAAAACAGGACAGAACTAAAACAAGAGAGTGTGGCGAATGCAAACCCGGATGACAAATGCATACAGCTGCAAACGTAGAAACCACAAGGAATGTTGGCAGGCAGAGATTCAGTGCTCTCTGAAAAAACAGGCCTTGCAATTGCACAAAACGAATGTGTGAATCTAGAATAGCCGCAACCTCATACTCCTGAAACCAATCAAACACGACTGTTTCCCCCTTAGAAGCAGCAGGCTTAATGCAAAAAGGCATGGAAAAACAGATGAATAGTCCATCTGTTAGGTCATTTAGGATGTACCACAGACACTCCTAGTAACCTAAAAATAGCAAATAGACTCACAAGCCTAGGAGCAAACCTGGGATGTGAAGCTGGAAACTGCAAATGTGTTTTGTGAAAAGTTAAAATGTTTCTCCAACTTTATAAATGAAAGCTAGTGTACAAGGGTGATCTGCCTGTTTCTTATAGTCTGTCTTTGCCTTAAGAATGTAATTGGTGTACTCCCTTGCTCATGTATGTACTGTGTTGGATAATAAATGAGTAACAGAGGGTACAGAAGAAAGAGAGATGCATGCAGGAAAGTTGCACGAATCAATGCCAAAAGAGAAATAAAAGAATGACTTTCCCATGGAAGTGCAGAGAGAGTTATTATAGGCAAATCCAACAAGGGAGAGCCACTTGCTGCAATTTACTTGGCAATCCGTGGTTGAGTGGAATATAAAAGACAAAGGGCCTGATTTAGATCTTGGCTGAACGGTTACTCCATCACTATGGTGACGGATATCCCGGCTGCCGAAATATACATTACATTAAATCCAATAGGATATTTATTTCCACGGATGATATATCTGTCACCGTTGTGACAGAATAACCCGTCTGCCAAGACCTAAATCAGGCCCTAGGACAGAAAGTGAAATCTTTGACCAGGCGAACCCGGTTGGTATATCCAACCCTTACTCCATCGCAGTTGTCCTAAAATCGTGCCTAGGTCCCGGGTCTACAGTGATCATACACTATCATTGGTGCTGTGCATTTTCTTCGTGTTATTTCTACTTAAAACTCTAAAAAGTCATATCCCCAGTTCCCCTATGGGATTTTTGTCATTTTTACCTCATTTTGTTTATTCAGTTTTATTCTATTCTTCAAATCTAGTTTGAGATTTTTATTGGTTTTCCTTTTGACGTTATTACTGCTTGCTATTCCATAAAAACTTTACACATTGCCCTAAGTTAAGCCTGTTTGCTATGAGCCACATCTACCTGGGGGTTGAGCTGAGGTCAATTTCGTGATTTTGAGGGTTCACACTGACAAAGTTCTGATGATTCCTTGAGGTAGGTTGTCACCCACCCCAAATCATAATCGAGTTTCTCACATCTGCAACTCAACCTGAAACAAGTGAGCACCCCAGACTCTGCCAGCCTCAACTCTTCAAGAACCCTGGAATAGCCCCACAGTAGAACCACTTCAACGTAAATACCTCAAACAATGTAAAAAAGACTGAGCCTCAAGATGTGTTACAAGGAATGTGTTATAGTGAGTGAAGACTAAGGCTGAAGGCAACTGTCCTTCTAGTCAGCTTTCTATAAACTATGTGGCAGCCTATATTTCCCAGAAGGTGGGAATTCTGGTATGGTCCAATATGTGTGCAGAGAAACTGGTGGGTCTTTGCTGAAAGTGTGAAATTGGTTTATTTGGGTAGATAGGGGTCCACCACAAGTCACCAACCTATTAGGTCCGGTCAAGGGTTTCATAATTTAAACCTAAGTTCAACCCCTTGTTGCTATGGTCTAACAAAAATGTGTAAAGCACTTAGAAGTACTAAAACTGTTACAATGCAAAAAACACATAAGGTAAACTTTATTTAATAAAATGGCACTAAAAGAAAAAAATCCAATAAAGAACATCCTATTACAGGAGATATGAATTTTTAAAGATTTAAGGGGAAATTGTGCCAAAAAGTGTAAATAGTAGACAGTGTTCGCAGTAGACCTGGACATAGGCACGATTTCAGGCGGTGATTGAGCACAGGTCAGGTTCACCAAGTAGATTGGTTCAGCTGGAGCCTGGAAGTAGTAGATTAAAAAAAACAAGTCTTAACCCAAAAAGAGACTTTGTTGCTTTTTTGAAGAAAACTCTTCTCCAAGCGGGATACAGCAAAAATGAATGTTGCTGCTGTGGAACAAAAGGTTGGATTTGCAAATCTGTACCTGTGCAAAAAGGGAAAGTTGTTATTTCGGAGGTGCAGAGATCTCTGTGCAGGAAAAACCTGAAATTCAGGCAACAACATGGAACTGTCAGCCTGATACAGTTTCTAGCAGGTCCCCTGGAGCAGAAATTCTCCAAACATTTTCAAAGTTCTTTTAGTGCCCACACCATCACTGTAGGTCACATTTAAGGTCCCCAGGACCTAAGGGAGACAATTTTTTTTAACAAAGTTTATTTGCAGTTTCTCATTTTACACAGTACAACATACACCCCTCCGTAGATAGTCGGAATAATATAGTCTGCATTGTTGTTATAAAAATACGTATCCATTATAGTAATACAGTCATGCAATATAACAGAATGCCAATGGCATCGGTACATATTAACTGCTCATCTTACGAAAAAATGACAGAAACAACAGCAACGTACCCACAACTGCACCCAGTTATTCATTACTACCCATCCGGGTATGCATCTCACATCCCAACATGTTGTAATCCGCTATAATAAACTTAACTTCCCCAACTAGAGTCCCCTCCCCCTCCCTCCAGTCCTTTGTCTCCATGAATTAGTATCATAGGGACGTCTGGATGGTCAGAGCCCGGCAGGAGTCCTTGCCACTGAACCAACAACAGTTCTGATGTAGAGTATCATACTATCCAACACTAGCCAGCTACTTTTAGTCTCAGTAGCACTAATAACACGTTCGGGATGGGTTCTGGAGTCAATTCTCATTATTGTGAGCTACTACGAGATTCCACAACATCCACTTCCTGCGTTTTAAGAGTTTCTAACATTGCCTCCCACTCCAATGCTATCGGAGTTGTATGCAATTCTCTGGCCTCTTCCCGTCTTAGAGCCGCACTTTCTGCACTACCCCACCTGATCAACTCGCTATACCACATATGTATGGGGGGTGGTTTCTTGGATTTCCACCGCATGGTGATGGCCCGTATTGCTAGGATCAACGACAGGTTTGCAAACCTGATTTGGACCTTGTGTTTCGAGGGGATCGTAAGAAGACCCAGGATACATTCCTCCATAGTGCTGGGGACATCCCTCTGTATGGCTTCAGATACACGTCTGTTTACCGAGTCCCAAAATCCCCTCAGGCGAGGACAGGACCACAACATATGGGCTAAATCGGCACCTACCGCATCACATCTAGGACAATGGTGTTGTGTTTGCGGAAACATTTTGTCCAACCTCTGAGGGGTAAGGTAGGCCCTATGCAATACCATGGATTGAATAAATAAAAAATTTGCATTTCTCGTACGTTTTTTAGGGTGTTCTACAATTTTTCCTCACTCCTTATTTTCTATGGCCCGGCCTATGTCTGCCGACCATTTATTTCGTAACTGGGTGAGGGTTATCCCCGCGTGTGCACGTATCCCAACATATAGCCATTTTACTAAGTGCCTGTCCCTTCCCATGTAGTATAACAGCTTGACCAATTAGTGTGTGGCTGGTTCCTGTCAATGTGGGGCCCAGTGTGTTTTCACACACTGTGTGACCGCTGCATGCAATATGTACAGATGGTCGGGCACTCCCGTCTCCCTAACAAAATTACCATAGTCTAGTAGATGTCCCTCGTGGAACAAGTCCAACACTGTGCTGACTCCTGCGTCAGTCCAGGGAGCAATGGCACGCCGCGTTATACGTCCAGCCGTCAGTGGTATGCCCAACAGGGGGCTGTTGCCCGCATAGGCCGGGTATGTGTGCGTGAATTGAAGCGCTGCTTTCCAGCATTGCAGCGCTATATTTAACAAGGTAGGAAGCTGTTGTGGAGGTTTGCAGTGCGGCAATAACAGGGTATGCAGGGCTCCCCCTGCGATATCCCGCTCGGTGTACCCTATTTCTTACAAATTATGTCCGGCCATCCAAAAGGATAACCATTGCAATTGGCATGCGTAATAGTATGCCCTGAGATCTGGAACTCCGAGTGCCCCTTTGTCCGTTCCCAGTTGGAGCTTCTTGAGACTTATCCTTCACCTACCAGTCCCTCAAATGAGGTCAATAAGCATGGTATTTAAGAGTTTAAAAGTATGCTGTGAGAGCAGCACTGGCAGATTCGTCAAATAATAAATCAAATGCGGGAGGACCACCATTTTATTTATAGCCACTCTGCACATTACCGACAAGGGCAATGTAACCTAAAAGGCAATGCTAGAGCGTAGGGCTCTGATTGCTCTGTGTAAGTTACCATCTAACAGATCAGTGGGAGTCCGGTAAACATGTATGCCCAAGTATTTAAATGTATGCGGGGCAACCTGTAGCGCCGTGTCCCAAATGAAATAGTCGTGGTCAATGCCTGCTCCCGAAAGAAGAAGGTGTGCGATTTCTTTGAATCAATGGCCAGCCCCGAAATACATTCAAACACGGTAAATATCTCCGCCACAGGTGACAAATCCGACCGGAGATCTCTAAGGTATAGGATAATGTCATCCGCGTATGCCGAAAAAAGGTGCATGGTAGGCCCAATTGGAATTCCCATTTCCTGCACATCCGCCCGCAGCTTGATAGCCAGGGGCTCCAATGCCAGTATAAATAGGAGTGGCGAGAGCGGGCATCCCTGTCTCGTCCCCCGAAATATCGGATACTCGGCTGAGATATGGCCCCCAGTACGGACACGAGCAGTGGGGGCGTGATACAACAGGCGCAGCCATTTAAGATAATCCTCCGGCAGCCCGAATTTTGCCAGCGATTTTAACATATATTCCCAATTTAGTGTGTCAAACACTTGGCGGAGGTCTAGGGATACACAGCCAGCGTGAGTGTAGTTTGTAGGGGTGGCTGACATAAGGCAAGACAGTCTCCTAGTATTCAATGATGTGCTCCGGGCTGCGAAAATCCCTGTTTGGTCTATGTGTATCAGATTATTCAGGAGGGGCAGCAGTCTGTTTGCCAGGACCTTACTAAGAATCTTATTCTCTGTTGCCAATAGCGACAACTGACAATAGCTCGCCATGTCAGTAAGGTCCCTTCCCGGTTTTGGGAGTGTGACTACCAGTGCTTGTGCGGTTGTGAGTGGCAATGTACCCTTCCCAAGCGCCGTGTTATACAAACGTTCCAGGTGGGGCAGGAGGGAATCCATGTAAGTGTCATAAAATTCTGCTGGCAACCCGTCCAGTCCAGGAGTTTTATTGCGGGGGAGCCCTTTGATTGCTACTTTTATTTCAGTTTTGGTAACCGGGCCTGTAAGGTGTTTCAAGGCAGCTGGAGATGGCTGTGGGCACTGTAACGTATGTAAGAAGTCATCTATTTGTGGGCCAGCGCTACCTGCAGGTTTGCTGTATAGCGTGGCGTAGTATTGGCAAAAAGCTGTGTTAATGTCGTTTTGGGTATAGGCTGTACCGCCCCCCTGGATACTGACTTCCCCAATCATAATGGCTGGGGTTTCATCTCTCAATAATTTAGCCAGCAGCGCCCCTGATTTGTCCGCCTCGGTGTGACTTCTCTGCGTATAGCGCTGGTAATCTATGAGTCGGAGGGATTCTAGCAGTTCTGCTTCCTGAAGCGGCGCCTGCTTCTCCCTATCCTGCGCTGCCTCCTGCTCTAACCTATCAATCTTGCGCTCCATTTCTATGAGGGACTTATGAACCTCCTGCCTGGCTCCCATAGTCGTGCTGATGGCCCTCCCCCGTATAACCGCCTTAAAGGCGTCCCACTCAATCAGGCCATTAGAAGCAGTGTTGCTATTGTCAATAAAATAGTGTGTGATGGTGTCGGCCATGGCAGAACGGAAAACCGTGTCCTCTAGTAATTGTGGCCATAATCACCAGGTTGGTACCGTAGTAGGTATCCTGCCCCATGTGATCATTAACTCTAGTGGATTATGATCCAAGAAGGTCTTTGTGAGATACGTGGTGTGTGTAACCTGCATCGCAACGGCGTTGGAGCAGTAAATCCTATCTATCCTGGTGTGCAGCATGTGAACCGGAGAATAAAACGAGTACTCCCTGTGCGTCGGATGTCGCAACCTCCAAACATCGCACAGAGCCCAACCCGTAGCCCAACAACAGAGTGCCTTCGCCTGCCTAGTCACGCCCGCACCATTCAGGGGGGGATGGGATCTATCTAGTGTGATGTCCATGACCATGTTACAGTCCCCACCAATGACCCAGGGGTGCGCCTCCCATCCAGCTAGTGCTAGGTTCAGGGTAGTGAAGAATCGCTCCTGCTCAGTATTCGTTGCATATATGCTACCCAGCACCACTAGTTGGCCATCGAGTGATCCCCGTATAAAAATATAGCGCCCCTGTTTGTCAATGCACTGTTCCAGGGACATAAAGGGCACCCCATGCCGTATCCATATGGTGACACCTCGTGCATACCCAGAAAAGTTAGTAGTGTAAACCTGCCCCCTCCACTTCTTGCGGAGCTTCACAGCCTCCTGATTCAACATGTGGGATTCTTGTAAATACACTATTTGCGCCTGTCTCCTCAGCAGTTGAGCATGTATCCTATGGCGTTTCTGTATCGAGCCCATTCCCCTAACGTTCCACGTTACTATGTTATACTGACTGAGTGTATGCATTGAAATATCCAAGTAGTCATGTATATGTATCTGTGACAAGCCGTCTTATAACTAGCAAAAGCATAGGTCAGCACCCCACCCCAAAAACCCCCAATACCGGTCAAACAACTATACTGGACCATAAAACAAAACATGGCAAACAGAACTATGCCCTGTACTACAACAGCATTTGCAGAGTGGGGGACATCTCCAACGCCGCTCACAGCGCGTGGGCCGATCACCATTTTGCCAATGAGCCCCGTCCTCGCGGAACCCCGGGCTCGAGAAAGTATAGACACACAACGCTGCAGACATAAATTTAGCAAAAAAGGATATTACATTGGCATCCAAAGCCAGTCTTCAAGCAGCAGTACCATACAACGGTCAGCCAAACAGACCATCCGCAGTTTGAGGAGTCACTGTGGGGAACAGGGCCACGATACCCTCAGAGTCCGACATGTTCAAATCTTCTCCAGAGGAGGCTGAGTCCTCCACGAGCGTAGGCTGCCAAAATGTAGCGGCTGCAATGAGTGCCTGCTCCTTGCTCTGTTGCTGTTGCCGTGGTGTCGGGTTAGGCCGTCGAGAGTTCCTACGTATTCGCCTGCTCCGTCGGATGCCACTTTGTTCCGTTCGACTGGAGCTATGTTGGGTGCTTTGGGAGGTATTATCCCCGGACCCTTTGGGGTCCATTACCTCCAACTATTCTTCGGCGTCCTCCGGGCTTTAAAAAAAAGTGTTGTGCGCTCATAGATAACCTTCAATCGGGCCTGGAAGAGTAAGGCATATTTGAGGTTCAAGTCTCTCCGTTTTCTTTTAACGGCCATGAAAGAGGAGCGCTGTCTCTGTACCAGAAGCGTGTAGTCCGGGTACAGTGATATTCTGCTATTCTCAAAGCTTATCCGATCCAGTTCCCGTGCTTTTTGCAGTAACGTGTCTCTGTCCCTATAATTTAGCAGGCGGACGATGAGGGGCCGCGGCGGAACGCCCGGCTTGGGCTGACCAATAGGCATCCTATGCGCTCGTTCCACACAGTATTGAGTGGAGAGGCCCTCCGAAGTAACATAGTCACGAAACCACTGTTCCATGTACGTGGCCGTGTCCCTTCCCTCGCAGCGCTCTGGCAGCCCAATAACTCGGACATTGTTCCGTCTCGTCCTCCCCTCTGCGTCTTCCACACAATACAGCAGGGTATTAACTTGCTTCTGGAGTTGCTGTATGTGGGTCGTGTTCTGGGCTTGTTGTGGGGACAGATCTACTAGTGCCATGGTGTTATCCTTCACCTTATCGGACAGCTTGGCATGGTCTGCCTTGAGCAGTGTGAGTCCAGTTGTGAGGGCACCAATTTGATGTTCAATAGCCTTCCTGGAGTCCCTGATCTCCTGCAGGATGAGATCCAATGTATCCATAGGTTCCACTTCGGCTGTAGGCGGTACGTAGCTGGGCAGCTGTGACGCCCTGCTAGGGTCAACCTGCGTCATCGCGGGGTCGGTGCCAGGCCCAGTGTCTTGCTGCTTTCCTCTGTTGCAGCCCATCACCACCGGTCTAAAAGTGTGGATCAATCAGCACACCCCCTCACCAGGGGGCAATAACGGGCAGAAAGCCTGGCGCACTGCAGCGTTGTTGGACCTGTCTCGCACAATCCTCAGGTGGGCCCCATATATCCCTGGGAGCAACGCTAGCCGTGTTGTGCTATAGTGATGATCTACATGGAGACCCCAACCTCCTGCGGTATTCCTCCCGGCAGTGTGATATGCCCAGGTGTAAGTGTTCCACAGGGGTTTGTCAGGGCCTTCCAAACACAGTGGCACTTAAGGCACTGCCTTCGCGTGGGGGGGGGTAGGTGGGGCTAAGCAGACATTAGGCAGGCTCCCCTCTCCTAAAATCACATATATGCCACCGTGTTAACGTGCGCCCCTCCACCGCCTCATCAGGGTGTCCAGTGCAGGTCACTATGGCACCTCCCTTCAATCAGTATATAGGCCTGTCTCTCGGCCGGGGATGCAGTTTTTACACCCACGGTGTCTAACGTTTCTGAGTTATTAAGCTGGTAATTGCAACATCTGCAATGCTTGGAAATAGCAATATTGTGGATCCAAGTGCAAAATAAAAATAGACTTGTTGCACTACCAGTACACCCATCTCCTCACCAGGGGAGCTTCCTACAACTACCCGGCAGCAGAGAGGTGCAGTCACACGGACAGGTATACCCAGGGACATATCCCGTACTGATATGTCGGTCGCAGACCCCAGCACACCCCCGGGACTTGCGTAGATCCAGTCCCGGGAGACTACTTTCAAAGCGCAGCTTTCCCCGACATCCACACCCAGTCCGTCCCGCCAGGTGCACAGTCACCAGTCCCGCACACTATGCTCCTCGGACACTTCCCGTTAAGGCTCCGCCGCAGAATAGCCGCCGACAAGGCCGTCACCAAGCCGCCACTTATGCGAGCGGGCTCCCGTCACCAGGCCCGCTTCTCCTTACCCGGCAATGGAGAGGCTTCGGGTCGCAGGGAAAACGCCGATGTCGGGCAGCAGCTGGGCTGAAAACATGTCCCGTCGTCGGCACCGCTCCTCTGAGTCAGGACACGTTGTGGTAAATTGCCAGGTACAACGTGTGCCAGTATAACTACAGGATTTATGAGCCCGGGTCCGGAGCTCCACTAAAAAGCAGCCGCCATGAACGGCAGTCGGCCACGCCCCCCACCTAAGGGAGAGACTTAGATACTCTCACAGTGGTAGGCAAAAGCCACCAGCAAAGTCCATTTCAAGTTACAGTTCACACCAGTCAGCTTGACTTTCCAGGAAAAGGTATTTTGCAGCATGTTCTGTCTCTGAACAGACACAGAAGGTCAGCCACCTGACACTTGGAGTCTAGTTCCTAGTCCTGGGTACAAGCAGAAGCAGGTCCAGTCCTTTTGGCTCAGGTAACAGACAGGAGGTCCAGTCTTCTTCCGCTCTTATACAGGTCCTGGACATTTTCTTATTTGGGTTGGGTGACTCCAGGGGTCCTGCTAACCTATGGAGTAAAAGTTATCTGGGTCAACCCTACCCAGTTATTTAGTACTTCCTGTTTGTTTTCCCGCAAACTGTCCCGTAATGCCATGTGCCAGGCCAATTCCGAGATGCCTGGAGTCTTTAACGACAATGAACTTGGGCTCTGAAGGCTGGGGGTGTGTAGGGAGTGGACTATGAACATTCAACAGTGTCCACCCACAACTAGGACTAAAATACCTTTTGAATCATGCCCTGTACCCTCAACAACCCAGATAAGGTGTTCTATTAAGACAGCAGTACGTTCCCTCAGCACTAGACAAAAGATACACAAGAATTGTCCTGGCATCCTGTTTGCTCCCTTTGAAGTGCTCCAAAAGGTTACATGTGTCTCAAACTAATTTCTCTGGTAGGAGTTCACACTGTGGTGCCAAGAGGATGGCAGACACTTCTGATGAGCTCAAAGAAGTCATCCTTGTCCATTCAGGCCAACCTGTCAATCACAGAAACCTATTGTGTAGCTCCTGGAAGGAATTTCACACCACATTCACACTGGGAGTTGCTTTAGAATTAATGCACATTATCCCCCAGGAACCTTAGGCAGGGAAAGAATGACTTTTTAAAAGTTAATGTTCCTTAATTTTTGTTAAAAATCCATCTTCACCATTCAATGGGATTTTTATTAACTATGAAACATAGTTAATTATTGTTCTAGCTAGGCCGATTCCTGAGAAAGCGAATTAGTATTTTAATGTATATTATTCTGTACTGTGATTGTCCACATTGGACAGCTAGTCCTGCCACAGAGAAAATACCTTTTAGGGCATTATCACTATAGATACAAGGAAACATTAATTTTCTTCATGTAACACTTTTAAATACCTTTACCCTATCTTGTGGGATAGAAAGCCGATTTATTAATGTTTAAAATGGAGATTTTTACATGTCAAAAAGGGTTATTTTAACAGGTCGCAGTGCAGGTCTTTCTTTTTTTATTTTTTTAATTTTTTTATTGTTCTCCCGAGGGGACAAGTCATCAGCACATACAAAACATATATGTAACAAATCATAAAATTCAATCTGAGAGCATTTATACAACAGATTAACCAATCAACATTTCACATCGCTAAATGTTCATGAATTGCACCCCAAATAACATACCAAGTCTCCGTTTCTTTGCGCCTTTTAAAGCATACAAACTCCACTCCAATTCGTAAAGATTATATAATTAGGTCTCCAAAATTCAAATGCGGGAGGTTCCTCTTGTAACCAATCAGAGGCAATACAAAGGCGTGCGGCAGTCATAGCCACAAATAACAAATACCTATATTTATATAAAGCAGTTCCCTTCTTCACATTATCCCCTATTCCGAGTAACATAAGTGCTGGAGAAATCTTCACAGTAGTCTGTGTAATCATAGTGAGAAAATTTTCAATATGAACCAACAATTGATGCAATTTAGTACAGCTGAGAAATATATGAATATCATTATCATTTTTACAACAGAAGCATTTCCCATCATATTGTGAGCCCCACTTCTTCATCCGCTCTGGAGTGTAATTTAATCTAAACACAGTCTTAAAAAACTGAGCCTTCAAATTAGCCGATAAGAAAGCTTCCCTGGACATCACAATTGCATCTTCTATACTTAGACCAGGTTCCCCCAGCTGATGCTGCCAATACACGTTGAACTTCTGTAAGTCATCAGGTCTATGATCCATCAATATATTATACAGAAACCCAATTTTTTTCCGTGTACGAATAGCCTCTACTATAGGAACAATATCAGGTAGAATATGCCTTTGATTTACAAAATCCCTTACTTGAAGGTATTTAAAGAAAGATGATTTAGTTAGTAGTAGTTAGATTTAGCAGTGCAGGTCTTTCACTGCAGCAGTCAGTCTACAAAGAAGGCCTGAAGCAATGTTGTCCTTGTCACACTAGCGAATGGCACAATAAGTGAGGCAGTACACAGGTGACATTTTAGCTTTCAAAACAGTAAGTGTATTTTCCACACCATAAACTATGACCTTATAAGAAGTTAAATACGCTTATCGAGGAATATTCAATTTCTGCATGGTTTAGGGGTCAGAGTACACACACTGTGAACTGAATAGGGAATGCCCCAGAGTGCAGTGTTTACAAACCAGGAATAAAATACAGCAACAAATGGGAGTGGCCATGCAAAAGGGACATTTTCTCACAGTGAAGCCTAGGTTTTGCATCAAGCATCAAGGAGGAGCTGTGTTTGTGTTGGTGACATGTGAGATTACCAGATATGTGCTTTAATTGTGGTGTAGTGAGCATCAAGTGTCTCACGGAGGTAAAATGATCAAATTTTTGTATTTATACATGATTTACTTAAAATTACCTGATGCCACTTCCAAAATTGTGGGTGCATTAGATTGATTCAGTGCTCCAACTTTTCTTTGAAGATAATAAGGTCAAACATAGGGGAAAACGATATTGTGGTAATCCTGCAGAAAGAAAGCTGGTTGGGAATATTTCTGATGTAGGATAGAAATATCTTTTTTATTCATGGGAAAACATTATATTCTATGGAAATAGAGAAAATTCCTATAGGAATTGAGATCAGCTTTACTCAGATGAGTAATGCAGAAAACATGTTTGTTTACCTTGTTCATACTTTAATCATCCTGCACTCCAGTGGCGTAACTCAAAAAGATAGGGTCCTCCTGCAGAATGACAGATATTCATTGGCGTGCTGCTGACTGGGGGGTCCCCTGACTGGTTTGGGCCCCCCGCAGGTCTGAGGCCTCCCCGGTGCCAAAGGTGTTGCAGGGGCCTGCTTTACTACACTGCCGTACATTGACTTAGTTGTTCAAAGCGATTTCAAATATTATATGGGTGTTCATTATAGCATACCTCTGTGCAAGTACCTATTTGTTCTGTTCCCTAGGTAGGGCACCCAATGTTGGAGCGCCAGGTGGCCAGTGGATGACCTGTGATCTAGAGATAGAGTAGAATTTCAGTTTAGGGTGATCAGTTCTGGAGCAGAATAGGATCCACAAAAATAGGAGGATGAAATTTCCACACACAGTTATAAACAGGTGAAATTTGTACATGAGCTACCATTTATTAGGGACTTATAAGTCAATTAAAAATACCATCCAGGTGTAGGCAATAAGATCATGTGTTCAAGGGAGAGCACAAGCAATTTACCACTGGTTAGTAGGGAAAACGTTTTCACAGTCCTAAAGCCAACAAAAACCTGCACAGCAAAGGAAGGCAGAGAATGGCAGTATTTCAGGTCCCCCTGCAGAAAGGGCCAGGTTCAATACGTGCATCGATACATGCACCAGTGAACTTTGCTGTTTGTTTGGTTCTCCTGGTGTGTACGGTTGTCCAGTGCTCTGCTGCAGGTGGCTGATAGGTTTCACAAGGTCTTTGCCCATTATATGGCTTTGACCCCATTGTACTTGAATGTAAATGTATGTTTAAAGTTACTTTCAGCAGGATGGTTGATTTGTGAGAGGATATTGATGTTTCAGTGTAAGTTGAATGGCTATACCATTGAAGTAGTAAACGTTTAACCAACTAAATTGCAGGGTGCCATGTTGTGCATGTGATGGTCCCAGAGGCTGTATCTAATGTGCATTATTTGTGTATGGCGAAGTGTGAGTATAGCTTCATCTAGGTGCTCATAAGGGGTAAATACCTAGCCAGCTAGATGGCTTGGAATCATGTTGTGTGCATGGTGGTGTCAGACGGTATCTCCAAGGTGTATTGTTGGTATCTAATAAGGATTGTAGTCTTATTCAAAATGAATGTTCCATTGAAATAGCAAAAACGTTTGGTACACATGCTGGTATTAGACGTTGTGTCTAATGTGCACTGTTGTTGTATGATAGGGTGTGAGTATAGCTTGATCTGACAGAAGTTCTTCAAAGTATACTGTTAGTGTGATCCCTGTGTTCTAACCACAGGCATGTGATGGGTGCAGTGTTGAACCAATGCATAGATCCCACACCACTCATTTGGATACGCATAAGACATTTACAAACATTGAAATTGGTTGCCCTCCCGTTAATTGTGGCTCATTCAAGGCAAGGAAACCTGATTTAGGGGACCAGTCTTCTGGGTTTGTGTGCCATCTGGACCCAATGATGCTTTGTAGATCCCCATGTCTCTCTGTTTAATTGCCAAAAAGGTACAAAACATAGCATGTACAAATTTGGGCTTAACAGAAGTGCAAAGTTGCTCCTCACACTTGGATAACTGGTTGGACCAGCCTCTTTCAACCTACTTTGGGGCCAGTTGTCACCCAGGACTGCAACTACTCAGGGAAGTTTAGGACAGAGCCTCCCTGAAAACCCATCAACTATGAAGGAGAGGCCTGGTCCCCCACCCATTAAGCTAACAGAAAAGGCATTGCTTCAGTATCCCTCACATCAAATGAGAACTTCAATGATTCTTCACATTGTGGTTCCTTGTAAGCCTAATGTCGAGGCTGATTTCCCACCCCTTTTTTAAGGGAGAAGGCTGGTTCTGATGCTTGTAAGAGGAAGAGATTCTTGCAGATGCCACTGGAATTCTCATTTTGGCAGAGGCGGCATGGATTGTAATTGTAATTGTAAAATCACTTATATAGCGCATGGCTACCCGTAGGCAATTGGGTAAACTATAGACATTCCACACCATCATGAAGACGTTAGCATAAGTGAGGATTTGGTGATATGGATTGAAGGCTCATAACCTCTCCTTCAGATTTAAAATAGATTCCTGTGATCGAACTGATGAGTATTGTGCAACCACAGTGATGTCTGGTACTTCTCCAGTGTAGTAACAACCTCTCAACAAGTCTTTGCTTACGTGCACTCAGCTAGAATTGGCCGCTATACCGGCACTTCTTCTTGTGTCTGTTTTACCTGTGGGTTGGACAAGCCTGGCAGGCTGAGCTACAACAGTGTGTACTCATATGACGTGGCAGGCTCTACACTAGAAGTACATCAGCACTTCCATTTTCGTCATACCGCCTAATGCCCAGATTGAACTCTGTCTGGGTTCCTATCACTGTGACCCAATGAGGGTGGTCCAATCAACCTCTCAGTGGAATGAGTCAAAGGCTTTGTCACAAATTAAGACAGCAGTCTGATCCTTTAAACAATGACAGTTCAGGTTCTCCACACCTTAGGAGGAATTTCACTTGACATAGCAATGCAACAATTATATGTGAAAAGAGTGGGGGATGGTCCTCAAAAGGTCCATTCCCATCTGAGTATTTGGTGACCTTCTCCTTTTGCGAATCGCAATTAAGGAATAACAAGAAATCACAAAATATTTACGAATTTTTAAATACATCCTGTTTTTCTCAAAAAATCGCTATTTGAGAATCGCAATAACGGATTCTGATACATATGCCCCATGGTCTTGTCAACTACTGGCCTCACCCCTATGATGTCCATGGCCAAGATAGCTCTTATAGCGATCCTTACCTCTGTGCGTCTTATCGCCCTAACACGGATATCAAGATCTACACCAAGATTTTGGCGAACCATCTAGAGCCATACCTACCTGGCTTGGTAGACCCGAATCAGATTGGATTCATACGCCAGCATTAAGGGGCGGATAATATCCACTGAATAGCACACTTGGTGGAGAAAATCCACCTGCGCGATATTCTGTCATGTCTCCTCTCCCTCGTCGTGGAGAGTGGACAGGGCTTTCCTGCGAGCGGTCCTCCAGAAGATTGGGTGGGGCCCGATTATGACCTCCCGGATAATGGCACCCTACGTCGCTCCCACTGTGCAGATCCGTGTTAATGGGCCCTCGTCGTGGAGAAAGCCTTTGACAGGGTGGACAGGGCTTTCCTGCGAGCGGTCCTCCAGAAGATTGGGTGGGGCCCGATTATGACCTCCCGGATAATGGCACCCTACGTCGCTCCTACTGTGCAGATCCGTGTTAATGGGCTCCTCTCCCCCTCCATACACATTCAAAGAGGAACCCTGCAAGGCTGCACATTTCCTCCTCTTCTCTTTGCCCTTGCGGTGGAACTGCTGACGATAGCCATAGTCTAGGTGTTCACCATCAAGGGTAACCCTTTTGGTGGTGACGAACATAAGGTTGCGCTCTTTGCTGACGATCTTCTACTTACCCAGACTAAACCTATGTCCTCCCTGCCCACACATGCCTCGATCCTCTGCACCTTTGAGCAGATATCGGGGCTCAAGATCAACATGGCCATGTCACTGGTGCTGAATCTATCTCTCCCGCCGCAGGAAGTCCTTGCACTGCAATCACACACCCCATTCTAATAGGCGACTCACTCGATCCGCTACCTACGCCTAAATGTGACCCCCTCATTGACTTGGTAGTTCCAAGCCAATTGCCCGGTGTGTAGGCACTCTGTTCTGGAAGACCTGAGGCTCTGGAAACCACTTCCCATGTAGTGGCTTGGCCTCCTTAATGCAGTCAAGATGTCCATATTGCTGAAAATCATGTATTATTCCAAACTCTTCCTACGCCCATTTCCCAAGCAGACATTATACGCCTAAAGAGGGATGTAAATTCCTTCATCTGGGGAAAGGGTCGCCTGCCCTTACTTGTTAGCATACTATTTGGCGTCACATCTCTGCTATTTCTTGGAGTGGGTGGTTTGCAAAAGCACAAAAAACATTGGTTTCACATGGATCAAGCAGTTTTCTGGGACTTGGCTTGGCTCTCGAAATGGACTAGACCCCGCAGTGCATACATAGCCACACCCACAAGAATGGTGCTAGACATCGGGGATAAAATTGCGATCTCCTTGGGCCTCGCATCCTTTCCTTCGCCAAATACCCGACTGGCCTGTAACCCTAGCTTCCCCCGGCCTTACAACCTCATTCCTTTTCAGCCTGAAGTGTCAAGGGGAAGTGTCGCACAATCCGGAATCTCTTGGAGGGAGAGGATTTCAAGACATTTAACCAATGCAAGAAGGATTTTTTCCTCCCTGACACAACAAGACTGCAATACTACCAACTCCAACACTGGCCACTTACCCCAACCAACATGCAAGGCGCAACACAACCACTCACCCCCTTCAAGGCGCTGGTGCGCTACTTCGATGGCACATGTGGACTGATTTCCCATACATATCAGGTTCTGAAGCATTCCACTCCCATACCTGCTCACACCTATCAAACACAATGGCTGAGAATATCCACACAGGACATCTCACCGGAACAATGGGAACAACTATGGCACAACATCCCTAGGATATTTAGAAGCATCCTCCAGTGTGAAATGGGCTATATAATTATGATCTCCTGATATTACACACCGGCACGCTTACAGAACATTTTCCCTACCTCTTCACCACTTTGTTGTAACTCTGCAATGGGAAATTTCATTCTTAGCTCATGTCCTTGCCCACTTCGAACCCTGTTTTAGAAGGAATTCCTGAGTCATATCCAAGATACCGTGGGCTTTACCATCCCACACACAACCGCAGGGGTCCTCCCGGGTATCTGTTCGCAACGCCTCGTAACCATGACACAGTCCGACTGGCACCTTATTGCGCAAATGCTGGGACAGCTAAACAAATCCTTGCCCTCCATTGGTAGAAATCCTCGGCCCCACCTACCTTCTTGTGGTTCACATGCCTCTGGCCTGTCATGGCGATGGAACTCTTAACATGCCGCATCTCACACTCCGCACCCAAATTCATGCACACTTGGCAACCGCTGCTTGAACCCTTTTCCAAGCTAGAATACACCTGCTTCATTCCCCCGACTCCTCGTTCTCCAGCTCTTCAAAGACGTTCTCTTCGGTCGTGGGGCTGAACTCCATAGTGAAATGCGCAACCTCACAGCATGTGAACATCTCCTGTTTATCCTTTCCCCCGTCTTGCCCTATTGCCTCAACTCCTATGCCTCTCGCCCCACTTCTTACACTAGCGTGCCATACCACATGGTGCAGCACTTTTGGACCCTTCCCACCCACTTACCTTCCTCATTATCCTCAGTTATTATGTTTTGTTGTAGTAAAGTGTTTTTCTGTTTTTTTCACCACAGTTGTTATTCTTCTAACATGCATTGACATTCAGTGCTGGGCACCCTTCAGGGCTCTACTGCTAAATATCACCTAGTCTATCTGTGGCACAATCCTGTTGTGAGCTTTGAACTGTGGTATGTGTTTAATGAGTCACACAAACTGACATTTTTGGCGTCAAATGGTCCAGTGGCTACTATGACTGTACTCTCAGACGCTTCAAGGAACTCCCCGCATTGTACTCTGGATATATGTACCGTTTTCGTTTTCTTGTTGGCAAACAAATTGCACCGTGGAACCTCGCAGTGGATAGTAGCAGAAATGAACTACCTTAGAGAGAATTTTTAAAAATGGTGAGATTATTGCAGCAGGCACCTCAAAATTCATGCATTACAATCTAGCGGTAAGCATCCCTCAGCGACTCGCGACACAGTACAGCCACACGTGCTTGGAGTGAGCCTGTGTGTGGAGGGGGAAGAGATGAAAACTGGAATGTAAGCCACAAAGTGCCAGTGGCAGGACTAGTAATAAAGCATGTGCTAGTACTACTGGTAGCACTCACGCGAGGAGGAGTCGTAGTAATGAAAGAAATATTAGTAGTGGTACCAGTAGTAATGAGGGTAATAAAACCAGTATTTTAACTTCTTAACCCAGGCGCAAATTCTGCCGCAGTGCAAGAGTTCTATTAAGTGGCCGGGGCCACGTCGGCCAACGGACATGCGCAGCACTACCGAGGTAGTGCTCGCAACGGCAGTTGGCCGACGCGCGCACGCAACGGGGTAACATAGGAGTCTGATGAACAGTCTGCATCCTATTTTTAGGTCTAGCATTAGCAGTGACCTTTTGATTTTACTAAAAATTAGATATATAACATGTTTACTCATAGAGGATTTCAGCCAACCTTCTTCATCCATTGGTCCTTTATTATATCAGTAATTTTTTTTCTCCGCCCACCAAAGCATACAGCATGGGGCATTGAGTCAGCCCACTTTACGCATGGGCTGACTTAATTGGGAGGATGCATTATTCTCTTTCACAAGGAGCACATCTACACACAAAGTGATGCCCTTATGTGCCAGGGACTATTTCTGATGGATACATCTGCCAGTGGATTCCTCACCTTGTGAATATTCCCTGCGCCAGCAACATTCGGAAACTTTTGTAGCTCTACACGCCGACGAGGACGTAGACGACATCACAAAGGCACGACTCCGCTCACGACCTCGCTGACGTCACTGGATCCATAATAGAGCCTCGTCGGCGTGATGACGTCAGTTCCCTTTTTTCCGTGCCGTCGACGCCAACGGATTTTGGGACTCTCCGTAGCTTGTTACTTTGTGTTTTCCAGATTGTATCCTGTTCTATCTTTTACTTCTTTCGAGGATGTCGTTGAGAAAATCAGGATTCAAGCCATGCAGGGAGTGCGGAGGACACATGTCCATTACAGATCCTCACGATGATTACGTATGGTGTCTTTCATCAGACCATGACGTCGAGGAGTGTTCTTCCTGCAGGAAAATGAACCTGAAGGCTCTGAAAGAGAGGGAAGCCAAGCTGTTTATGGCGAAGATGCTTAAAGAAAAGAGAGGTCGGAAGAGATCGAAGTCCAGGTCGAGATCGGGCTCGAAGTCGACATCGGGTCATGCTTCTAAATCCAAGAAGCATAAGAAAAAGAAGAGGCATGGTTCTCGACGCTGTTCGGATAAAGAGGAGGCTCAGTCGTCGGCTTTGAAGGCTCATCGACATTGAAAGGACTATGTCTCTCCTTCTCCTTCCCCGGTCAGAGTATCTTCTCCTATGGCTTCACAGGCGCAGTCACAGGCGCCGAATCCTTCTCCATCTCCGGAGCATTCCGGTAGAAGAGGTACCAGTACCTGAAAGGCCATTGACTCTGGTGGATCAACGTCGGCGCCGGCAGGCCCGAGTCCGGTGACGCCCATGCCTAGCACATTCCAGGGGAGTACCCTCCTTTTCCTGGTCCAGGACAAGACCCAACACATTATCTTAATGCGATGTACGGTGTCTTTGCGAGGGCAATGTACCCCTCTGGTGCACCTATGGGTCCATGGCATTCAATTTGGGAGTACCTCCAGCGTATGCTCCAGCTCCCTTCATGCCATTTATGCCTACGGTTCTATCTCAGCATTTCCCGGCGCCGAGAGCGTCGACGCCAGCGCCCACGTTGATTCCTCCATCTCCGGCGCCGGCAGCTCAACCTCGGTCGACTTCAAAGGTGCCTCTGGATCCGGGTTCGACGCCGATTCCGACTCCATTGGATCCGTGTACAACTCCGTTGGCCCCGGAGATAAGATCCAGACGGAGGGCACAGAGATTACTGGAGGAGCAGCATTATAGGGAGGATGAGATGGAAGAAGGAGAACTTCATGAGTTAGAGGACTTTTTTGAAGAACTAAAAGAGGCAAGTGGTTTGGAACTTTCACCAGAATGGCAACTTGCTCCTCCTTCAGAGGTTCCCTCCAAACATGTGGTTCCTTACCACTCTGTTATTTGTAAGGCAGCTGATCTTTTGGATTTGCAATTCCCAACTACAGAATGTAATTCTAATATTCTGACAGAAGTGCTTAATTCTCCTTCTGCAGTCGTTGAACCTTTACTTCCATTTACTGAAGCCATCACTGATCCAATTATGGAAGCTTGGCAAAAACCCTTTTCGGCTCCTGCAGTTTCGAGGTCAGTTGCCAGAATATATTGGACGGCTCCGGGAGATCCGGAGTTTTTATCCTCTCATCCGGCACCTGAGAGTTTGGTTATTCAAGCCGCCTGCTCAAAGAAGTCAACTGGAGCTTTTCCACAGACAGACAGAGAATCTAAGAGATTGGATCAGTCTGCAAAGAAGGTATTTTCATCTGCTTCCATGGCACTTAAGTCCACCAATGCTACTTGCCTTTTGGGCAGGTACATTCATGCCTTAATGGATTCTGCTAAGCAGCTGGCTCCAAAGTTGTCTGAGGAGGACAGAAAGAACTTTGATGAGGTGTTGTCTGACACACAGGTGGCTGCAAGACAGGTGATCCAGAGTGGCCTTGATACAGCGGACTCTGTAGCAAGGATAATGGGATCTTCAGTTGCATCTAGAAGGAGTGTCTGGCTTAAGTCGTTAGAGTTCTCTCAGGATGTCCAGGCGACTCTTTTGGACCTCCCCTCTGATGGTACAGGACTCTCTGGAAAGAAGGCAGATGCAGCTTTGGAAAGATTTAAGGAAAGCAAGGCTACAGCCAAGTCCCTGGGTCTGCAGACACAGTCTAGGGGTTCTTCTTATAGGAAGTTCAGGGGCTTTGGAAGGTCGTCCTTTCGGACCTACAAACAGCCTCAGCAGCAGCAGCAGAACACACTATATAGGTCTTATAGGGGCAGGAACAGAGGTCACCCACGAGGTCGTCAGCCCTCCTCCTCCTCCTCTACCTCTCTCCCTCTTACCACAGCAAAGCAGCCCTAGATCCACCATTCCGGATCATGCTGGTCCTGTCGGGGGTCGACTTACTCATTTTCTGCAAGATTGGGAATCGGTTACTACAGACCTTTGGTTTCTCAATCTTGTGGAGAATGGGTATGCTTTTCCCTTTCGGGAATTCCCTCCAAATTACCCTCCTTGTCAAGGGTTTTGCTCGGAGTACCATCTTCTTCTACTTCCGATAGAGGTGGTTCCAGAGCAGGAAAGGGGTCAGGGATGCTACTCCCGGTATTTCCTGATACCCAAGAAGGATGGCAGGTTACGTCCAATCCTGGATATCAGGATCTTGAATCTTTTTCTGAATGACGAGAATCCTTTGAGGCGGAGGGAATGCTCGACAGACAGTAGTGTCCAGTACTGCCCCTATAAATAGGTTGCGCTGAGAGGGCACCAGGTGAGACTTGGGCACATTTATCGAACAGCCCAATCTGTACAACAGCTGGGTTGTTACTTGCAGATGATGACAAACCTTATCTGGCGACTCTGCTTTGATCAGCCAGTCGTCAAGATAGGGGAAAACCTGAATCCCCGAGCTTCTGAGATAGGCCGCCACCACTGCCATACCTTGGTGAAGACTCGAAGTGCAGTAGTAAGTCCAAATGGAAGGACCGCAAACTGATAATGTTGCGACCCCACCGTGAAACGTAGCTACTTCCTGTGCGACTTCAGGATCGGGATATGAAAATACGCGTCCTGCAAGTCGATCGACACCATTCAGTCCTCTTGCTGCAGCGCTTGAAGAACCTGCGCTAGGGTGAGCATCTTGAACTTCTCTCTTGCTTCAGAAAAAGATGGCATGAGATAACAGCTGAATATGCTTAACTTCTTCAATTTACGGGTGTAAGAATACTTCCTAAAGAAGCACTGGCAAAGCCAATAGGTATGGCATTTGTTGCCATATTGTTGGTCTGGTGTTTATTTTTTTTGTCATGGTTTCGGGAAACCTTTATTGTCGGGGAAGCTGACAGGCCCTCATCAATCAAAAAAATCTATGGCTGGAAGTAAAAATATTTTTGGGTTTCAAAAAGCACACATTACTATAACAGTCCCTTGCACTTAAGGCCACTACATTGTGTGTACATGTGCTCTTTGTTAAATTAATTATAGAACACTTGGAATATTCAGAATATTGTGGGCTTATTGTGGAGGGAAGGGATGTGGGTGAATCGAGAACCACTACCCAATATATCGGAGACTCTTACCATGCTGAATGGTGCCAATGTATTTACTCAGCGTACTAGACGTCTCATTGGCATACCACCAGGTGATACTGCGCAAGGACTCAAGTCATTTGATGTCCTTTGTTATGTCTCTAGGAGAGTACAGATTTGTAAGACTGCCATTTGGTTTGGCTTCTGCAGCTGCCTGCTTCCAGAGGGTAATGAAGCTAGTATTGAAGAATGCTACCAACGTTTTGTTTATCTAAGATGGTATTCTTGTTTATTTACGAGACATGTTGGAGCATGATGGAGCATTAAGACGAGTATTGAGTAAGCTATCAGGGAGTGCGCTTACTGTAAAAAAAGAGAAATGTAGATTTTGTGTGACATCAGTGACATATTTGGGCCATGTAATTTCAGATGAGGGTATCCAATGCAAATTTGAGTTAGCTGACAGTATAATGAAAGCCCCACACCTTTTGACAAGAAGCAGGTAAGATCCTTCATGGGCCTGGTGGAAAATACTATCCCAAGCCCATCAAGGGATTTGCTAGTGTTGTTGAACCTATTAGGATGTTTCAGAAGAGAGGTTCCCCATTCAAATAGTCTGATGAATGAGATTGCTTTATGTACCGTTAAAACTGAGATTAGCAATATGCCCACAATGGGGCACTTGTATATGTGGAAGAAAACCATACTCACTACGGACCCAGCCTTAAAGGGTTGGGTGCTTTTTTTGACACAAGAGGTGGATGATGAGGAGAGAATGGTTGCCTTTGAATGTCGCTCACTGAAGGAAGCAGAAGGACATTATGCATTAAAAGGGAAGCTGGGCCATATGACATTTCAAATTCTACCTGTGGAACATCCCTTATATAATTCGTACTGGTCACTGTCCTTTAGTTCAGGTTTTCTTGTGTAAAGGTTGTGAACATTTGACTCCTAGGATGAAGAAATGGAGGGAGAATTTGATGGAATTTAACTTCCTAGTGCAATACTTACCTCAACTTAGAAACAAGATGGCTTGCTTACCAGTAGATTGTGTTGATGGTGTGGGCGTAATTGGCAGTCACACTGTGAACTCGGTCAGGGAACCAGCCATTACAAAAGATGAGTGGGACAACTGTGAGAAGGACACACTTTTGTCTTTAGTCAGGGGGTATGTTGTACATGGTTGACCTGATTATAAAACTTTGGAATCCAATATGAGACCGTTTTGGTGTATGAAAGAGTAACTGACCATTTGTGACGAAGAACTTATGATGGGGGAAAGGGTTGATCCTTCATCTGATATTAGATCCAAAGTAATCAACATAGCTGAGGGATAAAGTGTGTGACACCATTTTTGGAGCCTTTCAACATTGTATCAGAGGCGGCTCCTCCACGTGGGCATCGGAGCGACGCCCCACTGCTTTCTCGCAGTGAGAGAAGCAGAAACGTAAAATGGTATAAATACCATTTTACGTTTCTGCTTCTCACACTTCAAGAAAGCAGAAGAAGAGTATGCCTGGTTGGAGGCGGGCGGGTGGGCGGGTCGAGGAGGAGTGGCTGGCCCAATGTTATGGGCACTGACTGTTTGGTCGGCCACAGGGCCAACCAAACCAGTCATAGCACTCTCTGTTTTTTCCATGTAAGCCGCTGCTGCTCATCCTGTATGAAGAAAATGGCCGCCCCATAGGCGCCTGTAAGGACGGCGTCCTAGCCAATCACAACACTGTCATTTCAGCATTGTGATTGGCTTAGGGTAAGAGAGGGAGGCTGCCTGCTTCTGCTTCCTGTAAGCAGAGAGTAGGAGACGCGACGTGGGAGTCCGGGAACAGAGGCAAAGGTACGTTTTTTATTTTATTAAATTAACCTTCTACCTATTTCCCATGCGAACCCCCACGATTCATGCCGGCCGCAACTGCATTGTATTAATCAAAAAGAATGTTGTTACTGTGCAACTAGTGACACTTGAGTATGTCAAGGCTTGTGAAATGTTCTGACAAGTCTCGGAAAAGCTCTAAGTTTGCCTCTGATGCTGAGACCAAGGAGGGAGACAGAGAGAATGAGACTAACGATCAATCTAGCTGCGCGGATAACACTATTATCAAATTAAGAGATTCCATCAGTGCGAGAAAATGTTCTTCTTATCTTGAACACATTATGCATTGATGTGTTGCGTGAGAAGTATGTTTCCTTTTTTTCTGCCGTTACTGTACACATGTATATATTTTTCTGTTCATTTAGGGTGTGTATCTAGGGCTCTTATTTTAACTAATTTGTTGCACTTATTGTAATTTTATCTTAATTTCTTTGTAGTAAGGGGGGTGTTGTGGGATACAGTACTGTACATTAATCTGTTGTTATTGTTAATGATAGAACTCTGGGAATGTTCAAAATGTTGTGGGGCTTATGTTGAGGGAAGGTTCTGAGGGCTGGCAGTTCGATTGCTGGTCAGGAAGAGACTGTTGGTGGAGTTGACAATAAACTACATTCAGAGATTTACAGTGAGCATCTTTGTTGGTCCTAACGAACAAGTTACTTACCTTCGGTAACTGTTAGAACTGGCTATTTCTGGTAGGCTAAGGCTGACGCCAAAGCCAGGCAGAAACCACCATTCTAGTCAGGGCGAGGGAGTCACACACCAAGATAACCCCTGCTCACCCCCTTGGTAGCTTGGCACGAGCAGTGAGGCTAAACTCGGAGGTAATGTGTAAAGCATTTGCGCCAGCACACAACAGTAACAACATCCTAGGCACACCACAAAAGGAACTCTACACAAGGTTATATAAAAATAACTTCTGTGTTGTAAAAGTCACATCAGATAGAAATCACACATGTACATTGTGCCAACTGGCACGGGCAATATTCACAAGGGACTATTCACAAGACAGGGCCACATGGGCCACTGTCAGAATCAACACTTTTAGAAATAGCACTTTTAGAACTTAGAATAAGTATAGCACAAAATACCTGTTGTAAATCACATCCAGTAAATACTGGGAACAGGTAAGTACCACCTACGCAACCCTAAACACCTTAGGAGAATGTCACGCAGGGAACCAGGACCTGCAAGACATCTAGCACACCGCCAGACATCCACCTTCTTATCCAGTGCCTCTGCAGGACCTTCTGTACACCACCAGAGGTACACCTCACGTGCAAGCTCCTTAAAAAAACCTCACACCAACTCCTCCAGTTTAACACAGCACTCATCCACACACTCCCCCTCCAGACTGGCGAGACAGTTCCTCACTGCCCCTGACTCTCAACCTGTACCCCTCTTACTGAGCACCAGGCACCATACTCTGGGAACTGGGAATGGGATTTCACGCACTGGACATTTTTTTAGCTGCCACCACTGGATCCTACCATACTGGGGAATCCAGACACACACACACTACACTCAGGAGATAACCACCCTCCCAAGCAAGCCATTCTCCTCCACACTCCCTCTCTTCCATCTACCCACACAGGAACAGGAATAGGGATTGGACACTGGACCCAGCTATGGATTCCTAATCTATGGGAACCTCCCCCTCTACTGGCGTCCCACCCTGTCACTTTCTCTCATCTGCCACTAAACATAAAGCGCAGGAACACAATTTGAAAATGACACTCTTGAGGAAAAACAAAATCACAACAATAATCCCAAACATGTGACTATCTGAAAAATGCAGAGTTTTGTAATGTAGCCAGCTGTCGCTGTGGCACTGCGCAAACACAAGTCCAAATCCGCACCGCTGACCAACAATGTTAGAACTGGCTATTTCTGGTAGGCTAAGGCTGACGCCAAAGCCAGGCAGAAACCACCATTCTAGTCAGGGCGAGGGAGTCACACGCCAAGATAACCCCTGCTCACCCCCTTGGTAGCTTGGCACGAGCAGTGAGGCTAAACTCGGAGGCAATGTGTAAAGCATTTGCGCCAGCACACAACAGCAACAACATCCTAGGCACTCCACAAAAGGAACTCCACACAAGGTTATATAAAAATAACTTCTGTATTGTAAAAGTCACATCAGATAGAAATCACACATGTACATTGTGCCAACTGGCACGGGCAAAATTCACAAGGGACTATTCACAAGACAGGGCCACATGGGCCACTGTCAGAATCAACACTTTTAGAAATAGCACTTTTAGAACTTAGAATAAGTATAGCACAAAATAACAGTTGTAAATCACATCCAGTAAATACTGGGAACAGGTAAGTACCACCTACGCAACCCTAAACACCTTAGGAGAATGTCACGCAGGGGACCAGGACCTTACTAGGACCACCTGTACTAGAAAGAACAACCACCTAAGTATCACACAGCATTTAGGGGTATAAGCACAATACATTACACATGATGCATGAAAACACATTCAACGGTGTAGTAAAGGGAAACACATGATGCCTAAAAACATTCAGAGGTGTAAGACAAGGGAAACACATGATGCATAAACCTACACATTCAGCGGTGTTCAGAACAAAGCACATGATGCAATAAAATACATTCAGAGGTACAGCGCAAGAAGACACATGATGCCTAAAACATTCAGAGGTGTAGTGCAGGGAAAGAAAGACACATGATGCATAAAAACATTCAGAGGTGTAAAATCAAGGAAGACACATGATGCATTAAAAACATTCAGAGGTGCCCCAACCCAACCGAATAGCGCAAAAACACACAGTAGACAATTACCATCCTAAACATAGCAGGTAACCACATTGCGCAAAACTTACATACCAGCCCCATCCAATAAAGGGCCTACAGAGCCCTGTGTCCAGAATGTCAGGGCGTGCTGCCATGCAGCGCCAGTCAGGGGTGCGCCAACGGCGCAAAACCTAAACGTTGCAGGTGCCCACTACTTGCTGGGCACCTGGGAACCACACAAGACCTAAACGGTGCAGCTGCCCACTAATTGCTGTGCAGCTGGGAACTTCAAAACGTCAACAGGGTCCTCACTGACCCTTAGGTGCATACTGCGCCCACTGCTGGAGCCACACAGGCTCTGGGCATCTCACATGCCCCAGACGTTGGAGCCACACAGGCTCTGACGCTCCAAATAGCCAAACGTTGGAGCCACACAGGCTCTTAAACTAAAGAACTGGCCCTCGAGATTCTCAAGGCTCGTAAATACAAACTGGCACCCTGAGCCTCTCGAGCTCTGAACCAGCACCTCGTAGGCAGGAGGGGGGCGGACACCGGCAATGTGCCCCGACGCCCCCTCTAATTAAAATAAATGGCCCCCAGAGGCTTCTCAGGGCTCTCCAACAGCCACGTGGACCGGGAGCCTCGGGGCTCTAATTACCGTTGGGGCGACCCGCTGCCAACCGGGGCAGCCCTGACTGTGTGCCTCGCAACTGGCACCACGATAGTCCCCTAGCTCCCTCATGGAGCAGAACAGACATGCCCCACTTTGCCCGACCCAGCCCAGACTCACCCACTGCTCGCGGTCCTGCTGCGGGGCTCTCCTCACAGTATGGAGGCCTCGCGGCTCGGGCGGCCGGACTTCTTTCTCTCCCCGGGGCTCTCCCTTCACTCAGGAGCCCCGGGGCGGACACGGCAGGCGGCTTCCTTCTTCCCCGGTCTCCCTCAAGCACGGGAGACCGGCAACATCGTCATGGCACCAGCAGAGCTCTCCCCGGCTCCCGGGAGCCCCGCAATGGCCGCCTCGCTCATCTTCTCTTTTCTCCTCGGGCCGGCCAGCCAATGGCAGCGCGGCCCACCGGGACCAGCCCCCAACAGCGGCCCAATCCCAGCGCGGCCCCTTTGGTGCTGCGTCCCAGGCAGCGGCAGTGAATTTCAACACGGGGCAATGCCGGGTGGGCACCGGCTTCAATTAAATATGAAAATAAAAGCGCTACTAAGCGCTTGGGCAAAGTAAAGCGCTCCAAAGCGCTAGAAAACCGGCAGAGCGCTCCCAGGCGCTCAGGGGGGAGCACAGCGCTTCCAGGCGCTAGAAATACCAATCAAGCGCTCTCTACAGGAAAATGCAGCTTCTCCATGCTGCAAAGGTCCCAGAGATTCCCAGGGGGCAAAGCCAAGTCCCCCCCATCAGCCCAAGCAAGGCAGAGGGGTCCCCCAGGAGTCCAGGTAAGTCCATCAGGTGTCCAGGGGCTGGGCAGGGCCCAGGGATTCCCCTGAGCCCAAGCAGCAGCACGCCCCTGGCAGATTCAAGTCCAAAAACAAGAACATTTTGGAAGGGGACACAGCCCCTTCTTATACACAGAAAAGTCTTTGAAGTCTTTGTGCAGGCAGTGTGAGAACCAGCTAGAACTGGTTATAGGGAAGTCCTTTCAGTATCAGGGACAGAGGTGACAGTCGCCCAGCGGGGAGGTGGAGCCAGCATTGTGGAAGGCAGGCACAGCCTCATTCACTCTCAGGTGCTATCTCCACCCACTTCCTTGGCAGCAGATGCTGCCTTTCATCCACGGGCTAACTAAGGAACAGGGTTTTGGATGTGAGGGAAATTCTGGGCGCACTGCTAGGTTGGCGCACAATTTGATGCTTTAAAACAGAAGGTGCGTGCAGATGAGAGGCAAGGCCCTGAAACCCCTCAAGGTGTGTTTTAGGGACACACCAGGTAAACGAAACACAAATACTGCAGCACACTTATAGGAAAGATTTCAAAGTTAAAGCGAAGTCCCAATGGACATAAAGTTCAGAGTTCAAGGGCGAAGAAGTGGTCCACAATAGTCTCGATTCTTCTTTTATTTTAATCAATCAAAAGGCAGCCGACACTTGTTTCGTCGCAAGAAACCACACGGGCTGACTCAGACAACCTCCTGGGGCTCTGCAGCCCCTGTCACCCTCAAACCAGGCAGTCAATCCACAAGCAGGCCCAGGCACTCTGGGCCAGGCTCACCAGCCAATCACATGCCAGGCACAAATTACACAAATATGCCAACTTCTCAAAGTGGCACTTCTAGACTAGACACAATCATGCCGCATACACCATTTCGCAGCATTCAATCTCACGAGTTCGCACATATCAAACTCGACCCTGCACTCCCCACACATCAGGAACTACCATGGGCATACATATTCCCCATTCATTCCTATGGGAGGGCAGGTCACTCACCACACATACACAGAGAGCTCAAGCACTTTACACTGTACCACAGTGAAAAAGTGCGCCAAGGCCTAAAATCACCAACACCAGGTCACAGAAACAGGCTACGAAAAAGCAAAAAGTCTCGGGGTGAACCTGCCAAAAGGGCCAGGTCCAACAGTAACGCTTTTTCTGGTGGATACAGTATCTGCCTGTGGATTCCTCACTTTGTGAATATCCCCTGCGCCAGCAACATTCGGAAACTTTTGTAGCTCTCCACGTCGACGAGGACGTAGACAACGACACAAAGGCACGACTCCGCTCGCGACCTAGCTGATGTCACTGGATCCATAATAGAGTTTCGTTGGCGTAATGACGCCAGTTCCGGCCTTTTTTCCGTGCCCCCGAGGCACACGGACGGACCGACATAAATAGGTACAGTATACACAGTACACAGTATTCAAACCAACACCTTCTCCCTTCTGAGACTCGGGCAATTGATGACCTTCTTCAGTTTAGACGCGCTATCAAAACCTTATTGTTTGTCTAAATTTAGGTTCTTCTCTGCGCCAGACTGATGTTGTGTTGTGTTTGCCTTCTCATAGCGCCAGGACGCCCCTTTGCTGGGGCAGCTGTTGCGCTGTACAAATATTAATAACATAACATAACAACACATAGTGTGAAATCAAAGCAAAAAGCAAGAACAATTAAACATTTCCATTGAAAGAAATAATCTTAAAATAAACACTTTGCAGGTATAGAAGAGTGGACAGCGGGGAGGCCGGTGGGTCAGTGAGGAAACCACAGGCAGATACTGTATCCACCAGAAAAAGCGTTACTGAAGGTAAGTAACTTGTTCTTCTGATGGATACATCTGCCAGTGGATTCCTCACCTTGTGAATAGAATCCCACAGCAGTCCCGGAGGAGTGTGTCCACTCCCCTATACCAAGAATTCCTGAAGGACAGAATGCGTAAAATGGCCATCCCTCCTCCCCTCGGAATCCAAGCAGTAATGCTTTGCGAAAGTGTGGGGGGAGGCCCAAGTTGCAGCTCTAAAAATGTCCTCTACAGGAACACCTCTAGATAAGGCAGACGTAGAAGACTTTGCCCTGGTAGAATGAGCTCTTAAACCCTCTGGAGGTTCCAGAGTAACACATTTTGATGCACAAGACAATCCATCTGGAAAGTGTGCGCTTGTGCACCGCTCTGCCCTTTCTGCAGCCAGCATAACCCACGAAGAGCTGGTCATCTACACAATAGTCTTTAGTTCTGTCAAGGTAGAAGCTCACCGCCCTCTTTGGGTCCAAGCGGTGAAGCCGCTCCTCCTCCTTGGAAGGGTGAGAGGGAGGATAGAAGGTAGGAAGTGTAATGGACTGCCCCAGATGGAAGGGAGTTACCACCTTAGGCATAAAAGCAGCCCTGGTCCTGAGTACCATTCTTTCAGCATGAATGGTCAAAAATGGGGGTTTCGAACTCAGAGCTTGAAGCTCACCTACCCTCCTTGCCGAGGTAATAGCAACTAGGAAGACCGTTTTAAAAGACAATAGTCTCAAGGGACACTTGTGCAAGGGCTCAAAGGGAGAACCCATCAAGTAGGTTAAGACAAGATTTAAGTCCCATTGAGGCACAATAAATGGAGTGGGCGGAAATGTGTTGGTAAGGCCCTTAATAAAACGTAACACAATAGGAGATTTAAATAAAGACGCTTGATCCGGCAAACAAAGGAATGCCGACAAAGCCGACAAATAGCCCTTCACAGTAGCCACTGCAAAGCCCTGCTGAGCTAAAGAAAGAGCAAACTGAAGGATGTTGGATAAACGGGCCCTTAAGGGGTCAATAGATTTCTCTCCACGCCATGAAACAAATTTGGACCACCTATAAGAATAAATTGACTTAGTGGAATGCCGCCTGGCTGAAAGAATAACATCCACCACGTCAGGCGGGAGAGAGAAGGGATTCAGATTGCCCCGTTCAATCTCCAGGCATGAAGGTGTAGGCTCTGGAGATGGGGGTGTAGATCTCTAATAAAAGAGAGAGGGACCCCAAAACCCAAAGGGATGGAGTACCACAGTAGACTTTATGTCAAGCAAATATTCCCTTTGGGACACCTTACTCTTAGAACAAATATCCTTACACAAATATAGACAAACATTAGCAATATACTGTACTAATGAGGCAATATGCAAACACAAGCAAAATTATGAAAAATACTGAACAGTTTATTCATCATACAATACAGAGTTAAGAATAATTAAAAATAACTACAAAAAGGGGAATAGACATTAAAAAAAGGAAACAGTAGATTCCTATTCGTAAAAAGGAGGTATGAGCAGAAAAATTAATTCAGCAAAACGTCAGAATTATTCTCCAGTTAATTTAGGACACAATCCTCCTTTCTCTTATGCGACGCGTTTCGGTGGACCATCTAATAAAAGCCACCTTCATCAGGAATACATATAATGTCTTCCCAGTAATTTCTCAAGAACTAGTTCCTAGACATAACAACCCGGGGTGAATACCTCCTATGTCTTAAAATCGTCTCTCGTCCAGCGAGAAGAAACCTCCTTGTCACCAACAATCTTGCTCGATGCTAGTAGCAGCAGTGTAGTTAATATACCTGGACAGTCTCTCAGGTACTACCACAGGGGGCTAATACTGGTATAAAGTTAAAATGGATTAATTATTATAAAATCTTTCATTGACACATGGTGACGAGACCCTTTTCACCAGCCACACTCATAAACGGTGGTATGTTGCAACAACAGAGTGGTTCCTTCACATGTTTTACTTGGATACCACCGGAGTTATCGAAATGCCAGCGTCCCGTGTGTCAGTCACCTCCAGCCTACCGGCTTGAAACGGTTTCAAGCAACATACCACTGTTTATGAGACATTCAAGTAAGCCTACAAGAAGAAGGTAGAGCTTGTGCTTTATAAGTTTTAAATGCATTACATTACTCCTTTTATGGTATTGCTTTAATATTTTGTTTTATCCCTTCACTTTGGTCCCACTCTAACGTGAAAAATCCTAACTCATTTTTACTGCTCCTGGTGACTTTCAACCACTGTGGTTTATAGCTATGGTCTGACTGGCATGAAGTATTAAGTGAAAGTCCACAAAATATAGAAAATTTCACACCCATAAACTTGTGTACTATTTTGTACCATGGGAGAGTGTTTCAAATAGGAAATGTCTACTGGGAGCAGAACATGTCTCGTGGCAGAGAGTTAATCCTCAAAACAGACCCGCTGTCAGTATCTCGTGTGACTTTTAGACTGAGGTGAACCATTGCATTCAATTTTCAGACAAGAAATGGTGTGATAGAAGTGTGTAATAGGAGGTAGTACAGGAGTGAGGATGTATCTCCCTCTTAAATGACAAAGACAAAACGTTGTGGGACAATAAAGTTGAAGTTAAAGAGGAAGTGACAATTAATTAGGCGTTATGGCAAGGGGGAGGAAGCATGAATGTCAATGTAGGCTATACACATTTAGTGGGGAAAAGTTTAGTATTTTAACTCTACATTTTTGTAATTTTCATAGTCATGTATGTCAGCTGCTCTATTTTTTTACTCCTACTTCTTTACCTCTGCATTTTGTACATTACTTTTTGCACTTCATTGTATTATATAGACTTGTGTCTGCATCCAACCGTGCGCTTGCAGACTTGACGAACCGTGCAGTTTTCAAACACAGTAGAAAAATGCGCTCTGCTTGATTTGCGTATTTGAATATTAATCTTATTAAGAACCTATTTGTACTGAACTCCTTCTTGTTAAGTGCATTGTAATTGCAGCAGCAGGCCTAATGTCCTAAAACTGTTATTTGCATCATCAGTAACTTGGTATCATTGTCATCCTTTATTAACAAAAGGGGCCTCCTTAACTGGGCTCTGTGCTCATTTAAACATTTGCTGATTTTTTCTAGCAATCAAAGTAAATTTAAAAGAAGTAGTGAAAAGGCCATTTAGTTGCACATTTGCCTACACGTAGGCACGCAGACCAGCTCCCCAATAGACACTCTGTTTCACATAGTCCAACAGACAGATTGGCACCCATGCTCACAGATAAACAAACCTACTGGCACCCATGCTCACAGATAAACAAACCTACTGGCACCCATGCAAACAGATAAACACACCTACAAGCATAAATGCACACAGATCAACAGTCCTACATAACCCTGTGCACAGTGGTGTACCTAGGGTGCCATGGGCCCTAGTGAAAGCAAAGTAACTGGGATTCCTCACTGGGGTGACAGCTCAATCTGTCAGCAGCCCCCGACACACAGACACTTTTTGTAATGTATTACCTTTTGTAATTGTTCTTGGTTTTGTTTCAATGGAGACACTATGCACTTTATTACAATGTGATCAACCACTGTGTTGAAATTATCGTATTGATGTGACAACGGATATAATAAATGTTTTAATACAAAATGAATTAGTTTATTGGTCTTGTATACTAATGTTTGGATAAGTGCCCTAAATTATAGCATTGAGTGTGTAAGGCTATTTAGCCTTGTAAATATATTTTGCCATAAGTGATACCTGTAGGAAAGTGTTTTTTTTGCAGTAACCCCCTTCCTTTTTGCCTGGTTTCTGATGCACTTTAACTTGATGTGCCCTGAGTCCCTGTCAACCAGGTTCCCAGGGCATGTGTTCTTTCCCAAAGCTGTACCTTTGTACCCCCAATTGGCACATCTCTGACCACATGTAAGCCCCTTGTAAAATATACCATGGGTACCAAGGGTACTGTGACCAAGGAAGGCCTCTACAGGCTGCAGCACCTATTGTGCCACCCTTAGGGGCCCTGCATCCTAACACCAACACACTGCCATTGCAGACTGCGTGTTTTGGTGCAGAGAAAAGTGAAAAGTTGACATACCTGTGTGCCATGCCTGCAACCCACTGCCTCGGGAGAGGGTGCAGTGGCATGAGCCCTGTACCCCTACAGTGTCTAAGTCCATTCTTAGACATTGTAAGTGCAGTAAAGCCATTAGGAGTATATGGTCTGGGAGTAGGTCATAACTTTACTGAAATCTGGGAAAATGGTAGCAATCTTCTCAGCACATTAAACCCACACTGATGCCAGTGTGGGATTTAATGTAAAATGCACACAAAGAGCTTCTTAGAGAAGCCCCCTGAAAAGCGACCAGCCCTGGCGTGGTTACTGAATGGCTGCTCGCCATTTGCTACCACCAGACAGGTTTCTGGACCCCTGGGTAGAGAGCCTCAGCTCTCTGGGTTCAGAGACAAAACCCATCCTGGGCAGAGGTGTCATGCCTCCTCCCCCAGGATCCACGGGCCCACGAAGGGTAAGCTTCAAGGGCCTGCCGCCTTTGTAAGCTAACCCTGCCTTTTGCTGCCCACAGGAACTGGCTCCCACCAGTTCTGGCCCCCAATTTAGGCGGCAGAATCAGTGGGAAACCCTAGTTAGGAGATGTGTGCCAACCTTTGCCAACCCCACCCCTCAGTTGGGGAAGGGAAGAGAGGTGAAGTACACATCTCAGTCCCCTTCAACTTGAAGATTAGAGAAGTGCTCATGCCCCCCTTTTACTGGAGGGTGGCATATGAGGGAGTGTACCCAACCCAAGGAAGGGACTCATTGGTCCTGACCTGCACACCCCTGTAAACGCCCCTAAAAGTATTATTGTGGGGCGACTCTGAACCTTGCCTCCTCAGATTCCTGCAACCTACGAAGAAGAAGGATGGAAGAAGTCACACAGCAGAGGAGACTACAGAGAAGAACTGACTTGGCCCCAGCCCTACCTGCCCGTATGCAGTTTACAGAGATCCTGTGTCAAAAGTCGACTTGTCCTGCAGCCAGCGAACTCCAGAGCCCCTGGGAGGACTGACTGCCTTCAACAAAGACCAGATCTTCTGCGAACAGCAGCTCTGTTCAAAAAGAAACTACAAAGAGAAGCTCTGAGCCTGCTGAGGACAAAGAACCCTAACGTCTGGAACCACCATTGCACCCGCACTAGTCCAAGTGGCCCACCGGTCCCAACGAGGTGCTCCAGGGTCCGAGTCCACTGTAGGCTGTCCCCTCCAAGACTCCCCGACGTCGCCTGCAACCTCTGCACAGAGGCCCCCTCAACCACGAGTGGCCTAGTAAAGTGAAATCCGACCTTAAAAGGTACCCCTGCATCTGGCCCTCCAACTTATCTGCTCAGCTGTTGGTTCCTCCCAGAAGACGTCCTGGAGCCTGTAGACAAAATCCACAACCAGCAACTTCCCTAGGATTGCATTGGGTTTCTGCCCACTCCTAAGCACCCTGCACCCGGCCGCCCCTGTGCCACTGGTGGTGTGGGCTTGGTGCTGACCTTGGAACCCCTTTGCCCTGACCTTAACCCTATGAGCTTGGCTCCCGAGACCGAGTGGCCTGCTCGAAATCAGACCCTGACCGAAGGCCCCCTTAGCCCCTTTGGCTAACATTGGGCTCCTGCACTCTGCACCCGGTCTCCCCAGAGCCGCTGGTGGTGTAGTTTGAGTTCCTACTTGGCCTTGGGAACCTTGGTCCTAACCCCCAAAAGCAATACCTGTAAGTCGAGTACTTACCTGAAAAATCGATAACCATTTTTCTCTTATAGGAACTAATGGAATGAGTTTTTGTTCCAAAAATGTTCTGTTGAACAGCTGTTTTGTATGGGAAAAAAGTAACTGTGATTTAAACTGATACCTGTCGCACTCACCTATAAGTGACAAAGTCTAGGGTGTGATATCTAGGCATGTCATCCTGAATAGTTGATGTCATCTAAAAGTAACTAAAAAGTAATCCACAGTAATAACTGTGTAATTTAAACTACTTTTTGAACCAATACAAACTTGTAACGATTGCAAATCCATTCCTAATAGCACTTCTTAAAATATTCTATTATTTAAAGTATATTTTACCTACCTGTACCAAGACCTGCTTGGTTCTAGGAAAAAAACAAACTTATGTATACCTTTGTTTATACTTACTCAATTGGTCTGGATTCAGTCTCTGAGAGTGTGCTTTCAGTCTTGATTAAGTGAATAAAATAAATGCTTAACACACCCTCTGGAAAAGCCTAACTGCTTGCCCACACTAACACAAAGATAGCTGTTAGTACTTACCTAATTTAGTCTCTGCTATACCTCCGTGGATCCCCCGTAACTCTGTGCACACTATACCTTACTTTGGTATAGTATATACAGATCCAGCGTCCTACAAAACCAGTGCGAGCGAGGGGGCCCAATTCACAAAGAGCCTGCACAGTAGTGGTAGAATCACTGCATTCGGAGATTCCGCACTCAGAGATTCCGCACCCATGGTGGAATCTCAGCATTTAGAACTCCATTGCAGAGACGAGTGCAGAAACTCTGCCGTGAGTGCGGAGACACCGCCACGACGGTGGAGGCTCTTTACGAATTTGGCCCATTGTTTTTTAGAGTCCTGCCTCATGGTCACAGGTGACAATTGAGGTAGGATGCAAAGATCACCTCACTCACCCACTATGTTTGGAATGGGTGGTGATATTCAGCCACTTGAATTTAACATGCCTGGTGGGACGAAAGAATGAGTACGCGGGGCTGACAGTTGACCTGTCACTCCACTCAAAACTATGGTAACCTTAAGTGTTACCTTGCGCATACCTGCACTGTGATTTTTACGAAAATCCTGTGGATTCGCCCACTGGTACCACGCATGCCGTTCCAGTAAAATGGCAGACAGGTGGCAGCGATTAGGCAGGGGTAGAGCCAGTTACCTCAAATTAGAGCTAAAAGACATGTACCTACCAGTAGCAACGAGGATGATTGAAGCACAGTCCTGCTGCAGCTCTGTCGGTTACAGCTTAAGCCAGACAAGCTTATACCACGGTACGTCCTGTTAAGTCATTTGTTATTTTCAATCAATCTGGGAATTGCGAAGTGCGCTACTCACCAGTGAGGTTCTCAAGGCGCTGGGGGGGTGGGGAATGAGCTCTGGGTCAGCCGAAGAGCCAAGTCTTCCGAAGGTGTGCAGAGTAGGGGAGCGTCTAATGTTGACCCGGAGCTCATTCCAAGCTTTAGTCGTGACGTAGGAGAAAGCTCTTCCAACCGCCTGGTTCTGCGGCTGCACAGGGTTTCTGCTAGGGCGAGGTCAGCGGAGCGGAGGTTTCTTTTGGGTATGTGGAAGGAGACTCTTTCGTTGAGGTATTTGGGTCCAGTGTTGTGGAGAGACTTGTAGGCGTGGGTGGGTGAGAAGCTTGAAGGTTACTCTCTTCTCAACGGGGAGCCAGTGGAGGTCTTGCAGGTGTTGGGTGATGTGCTCATGTCGTGGGATGCCGAGGAAAAGTCTGGCCGCGGTGTTATGGATGGTCTGGAGTTTGCGTAGCAGGGGTTTGTTCATTCCAGCATAGAGGGCGTTTCTGTAGTCCAGTCTGCTTGTTATGAGTGCGTGGGTGACGGTCTTTCTGGCTTCAGGGGGGGGATCCACTTGAAGGTCTTGCGAAGGATGTGGAGGGTGTTGAAGCAGGTGGAGACGACGGCATTTCTCTTGCGGGCCATGGTGAGGGAGGAGTTGAGTATGATGCAGAGGTTCTGGGCGTGGTCTGTGGGGGTGTGGGGGGTTGCCGAGGGCGGTGAGCCACCAGATGTTGTCAAAAGCTGAGGGAAGGGGTCCAAGGACGAGGACTTCTGTCTTCTCCGAGTTGAGCTTCATAAAGCTGCTGCTCATCCATGCTGTGACATCTTTTATTCCTTCCTGGAAGCTGAGTCTGGTGGCCTCGGGGTCCTTCGTGAGGGCGAGGTGTATTTTATGTACTATGAAGGCATGCTGTTAATTCATTTTCTTCAACAGTTTAGGTTTATTACAGCATAATGCACTACTGAAAGTATTTCAGTTCTTTGCATTTGAACAACAGATACAAAAAAAGTTTCTTAACACATGGCTAGAAATACAAGATAAAGTGTCTGACAAGATAATGCAAAGGAAAACTATTGCTGAGATAGCAAAAACAAGTGAGTATTTAGATGAAGTCTGAATGAGTTAAAAGAAGGTTCAATCCTTTAGAGGCGGTAGTGGAAACTCGTTGCCACCCTGAAGAAGATTGTCATTAAATATTATTTCATGTCATGTTACTAGGTGTTTCGGAAAAAGAAATGTCATATCATATCATTTTGTACATGTTTAGGTTGTTGGTTAAAAGAATTCCAAGGAAGGTTCACCAGGGGAAGACTGCACTCCTGAATCAACTTTGTGGTAAATAGGTCGTTTGTAGGGAATGAGTTAGCGTCACAGAGGTATTATGTGTGGGTGAGATTTTTGCAACCTTCCATTGTGGGTTTTCTCTTATTTGTGGTTCATATTGGTGAAAAACCTTTGATGCCCTTCCCTTAACCAATGCCAACGATAATTACCTGATGCTGGCTGTGTTCTAATGGACCAGTTACAGGCATCGGGGGATTTAACTTTAAAGACTGCATGTTAATAGCGCAAGTTACCATACTTTTGTGATTCTTCTAATGTTTTTTTACTTAAGAATGTTCTTTTCCTGATAATGGGATCAGAGTACAGACAGGTGGGTCTACTGATGTCTTTGTGCTTACATGTTTGCAGTTGCTACAGCTTTATTGAAAGAACCTTGGTGCTGTAAATGTGCTATACCTCTGTGATTGGATTCTTTGCATCACTGTGTATTCCTGCCCGTGGTCCCAGTGTTTCATTTCTCCAGCATCCCCCATTCTGGGGACTTAGATGAAATCCCTATATCCAAGGCTATGGCATCTCCTTCTATGTGGGTTTTTAGTTGTTTGCAATGGGGGTTTGATGCTGCAGTAAGTCAGTGCTTGAGTTACTTGTCTCGAATACCATAAGGGTCTGGTCACCTAAGCCTGAAGGCCCTGCGGGGAGGAGCTGGCGCTGGATTCTCATCCAGTTCTGTCTCATGCTTAACCTTGCTGGCATGGTGAGATCCGTCTTAGAGCGGTACACTTACTGTAACAAGAGAGTAGGTATTCTGAGGTGGTGTTTGAGGACCTGAGCTGTTGAGCATTGTATTATAGTTGGTATTGAGGGAGGCTCTGAGTTATCAGCAGTGGTATTATCAGTTAGGTCTGGTGTTTTTAGCATTTTTTGTGGCTGGAGAGACCGCTGCATTTTCCAGCATATTCTAATGTGAAAGAGAATCTTCCTTTCTGATAAAAATATTTGATCTCAATTCAGGATTGAAATATTCATTTGTGTTGTACATAATATGTCAATCAGACCTGACCCAAGTTTGTGGTCAAAATGTTAGCCTTTGAGCAGTCTTTCAACTCCACCCACTGACTCGACTCTGCTATAAACAGGGGTTTATACAAATTAAAAATAGAGATGGTTGCAACTGCAGAAAGACAACAAGTACTATGTTCAAGTAGTTGATGGAAAAAGTCTTGGGACATTTGAAGACAGGTGGTGACTGTCTAACCATTTGTTACTAGTAAGAGATACTGCTGGTGAGTGCTGGCGAATTGGATTGAGAAACAAAAGGAACGAAAATATAATAAATCAGGCTTGTTGTGTACATTCTGTTTAACTGCCCCGCTAAGAAAGGGGAATTGTCTACTTAAAACATCAAAACCCTGAGCGCTGTAACCATGGGGATTGCATGTTATGGATCATTTTAATAACCCTGTCAATTTCTTCTCATCTAACCAGATTCTGGCTTGAAATCGTCACTTCCTGGCAAAAAGGCTCTGACTCGGTGATAGCCCTGGATGACGTGTCTCTCAGCTTGGGCTGCTATCTCACAAGTGAGTGCATTTCCTTCTATGTGCTCTACTCATCCTAAAGAAGCTGTGCAATGGAAATATGTACAAAGACAAGGTGTTACTGTTTGGATTTTGGTGTCAAACTTCTTGGGTCAATTTATGGTTTTGATCATTACATTTTGCATTTTATATGTCTGATTTAGGCGCAATGTCTAACAACCGGTAGGAATTTGGGGGAGTGATTCTGAATGAGATTTGAGTATTTGATGTGGCAACTCAGTGCAGAGTCCCTTAATTTAATTGCTTTCCACCGTTAGGTCACCAATTTATAGTCCTCCACACCTCCATCACATCCTTCCTCAGTGTTCACCAGATTCCAGAGCCTTTCCATGCACAAAAGTATTGGATCCATAGAGACCACAGATGGCTTAATGTCTCCTGCCATACCCCACTCAGCTCAGATTTTTCTACTTTTTTACCTACAAAAGGCTCCTTTAATATCTCCTTAAATTGGGCATATATGACGAGGCCTAAAGTATGTTACGTCCTTCCTGATGGGCAGGGGCGGGTAGTGTTCATGCCAGGCTATCAGTCCCTGGGTAAATCTCAGAACTGCAGGCTGTTATTTTACATCTTTGGAATTTGTGCAGAATTTTCATTTATGTTGGCGTTCTTCCAAAACTGCTCAGAGTTGCTACCATAGTCATTTTCATGCCTTATTATTATTTCAGCTGTGTATACTTGGAAATGCATGCGTATCATATTTATTGATTCCTCTCTAAATATCGAACTGCCCTAGGCACTGCTTACTTTATGAACATTCTGAATATGTTTATACCTTATTGATGTTAAGCGGTGCTCTGGTGCAGTGTCCTGGCACCTGACACCTTTATAAACCACAAAGTAGAATTGGAGATCTCTCCAGATTGCTCCCAGCGCTCACTTTGACTGTCAGGCAGTGGCGGCTGCCTCAGAGCGGGGGTGGTGAGGTGAAAAAATCATAATAATAAACATACCTCTCAATGTCACCGCCTCTCCTCTGTCCTCTTCTCTCAGTACTGGCAGCACGGAACAGAGGCATCCAGGCTCCCAGACTCTCCCAGCCAATCACGACGCTGCTGATAGAAGCGACGTGATTGGTCTGAGCGCCGTGGTTCGGTGCTTAGATGGGAACTGGGAGCCTGGGCATGTTCCTCACCAGGCTGTGCAATACAGCCCGGTGGAGAACATGCAAAGTGCGCATGACTGTTTGGCTGCTCCAAGAGGACCGGCCAAACTGCCATGCGCACTTAGAGAGTGCAAAGCACTCATCCCCGTGCTCTGACCAGACCAGCCTCCCACCCCCCTGCCCTAACCTGACTCTGAGTCCGCACTGAAAAAAGAAATGATAACAACATCATGTTATTATCATTTTATTTTTTGCACTGCTCAAAGAGCAGTGGGGCGCTGCTTCTCCGCCTTAGCGGAGGAGCCGCCACTGCTGTCAGGTTTCACTAACCTTGCGCATAGGGTCCAATGGGAGTGATGCTCTTTCCTGTCTCTCACCACCCCAAGCAAGGAAGCTGATGGGATAAGAGAGAAAACAGAGACACAGGACTCTGCAACTTCTGCCTTGTTAAAGAGACACTGCTGAATGCAGGGAAACCCTACAATACCAAAGGTATAGTAAGTATCTTACCACTCAGAGAACTAAGTCTAACTGCGATTGTGAATCGAAGTACCTGAGCACTACTTCTGACTAGTCAACTCTGTGCACTTCCCATATAGGATCCAGTAAAAGCTGACCGTACAAAAAATATATTTCTTCTATAAACAAGTGCCTAGAATTTCTCCCTGCGTTTAAGATAGCTACCGCAAGCTTCCTCACTACGCACTCTCTGGTGAAAGATGAGTTATAGTTTCTGCTTAACTTCTGAAGAACTGCAAAAGAACAAATGCCATTAATATAGCTGTTCCCTAATATTTTACAATTGTATAACTTTTCTGAAACTTTAATACCTTATACGTGTTATTCGTAAATACACATTCAAAAATTCACTTAATGGGTCCTCTCTGTTTCTTCATAAAATACTAGTAGAATATAACCCATGTCTTATAGTTAAAAAAAATGTTGAAGAGAATAGTTCAAATGTGTTTGCTTCAAAAACATAACTTCAAGATACTTCTCTGTAATTCATTCGTCCATTCAAAGCAGTCCTTTGAGAAACAAGGGTCTTTCCAAGGACATTCGAAACCCATGTATGTGGGTCCTGGCTTCAATAGCCTTGTAGCATGATTGTCTTGCAAACAATGTCATGAATAGCATGGGGGGAGAATTATACCCAGTATCCTAAGGTGGCCGCTGACTCGCTGAGACGGGTGAGTTTGTGCTCTGCTGAAAATCATAGTTAATGGCCAACACGCTGCCGCCCAACATGTCCACCATGAGCAGAGCTTCAGTCAACACAGCACCAGCATTGCGTGATGACCACCAGCCGTTCCTGTGCTCCAATCATGAGTAGATATGGAGTATTGCTTCCATGTGCATTGGTCATACTAAGCAATAAACAGTGCGTCCAGACCATTTTTTAAAAAACTGAAAGACCCCAGCTATAGAGGTCTAATTACCTTTCAAAATAGCCATTGGTCCTCAGTCTTCACTGATGGTCCTCTACATTTATTTATCTGTAACCTCAGTGTCCTCTCTTCTATCTGCTTCTTCTTTTACTCTTAGATAAAATTTCCTCATGTCTTCAGTACGGGAAAAAGATTTTCTATTATTGTAATACCGAGTCAGAACCTACACTTTTTCATATGTACTCTTTCCCATTTGTTATGGATGCATATATGTCTCTCATTGATTTCGCTATGTTTGTTAAAATCTGTAGTCCGTTACTTCTAAATGTATACCTATCAATGCATGCGGAATGAAAACCCCACATCGGTAAAGATTTGCAGAGGCTCCATCGCCACTTTTGTTCGCCCAGTCATCCCCTTGTTTCCACTATACCATGTCTTTTGGGATTATGGCTGTTCTACTTATTTCATTTGTATGCTGAAGAGCATCATGTAGTAGAACTAGAAGACATACTTCACCTGTTAGTGTTAATAGAACTAGAAGACATACTTCACCTGTTAGTGTTAATCTTTTCCATCATAATCTCTTTTTCCTCGTCATTCTGATTGGCAGACATTGCACCACAGCCTCTGCAGCACAGCATCTGACCCTATGTGTGCCACATTTGTCCCCTGTGATATGCACAGTTTGTATTGTTCAGAGCGCTGCAGCGCAATGTTTTTGTTGAGGGAGGGGAGGGGCTGAAAACACAGCATTTATCTTTCCAGAAGATCGAAGAGCGCTGTATGCCAGTTTCTAGGGGCGGCTCCTCCGCTATGGTAGAGGAGCGTTCCCCCCCTGCTGAAAGACAAAGGACAAAAATAAAATGATAATAAAACATTCTTATAATCATTTTATTTTTAGTTCTGCAGGAGGGGCGTGGCCACCCACTAGGGAGGATGGGGAAGTGGTAGGCACTGCCAAGTGCGCATGACGGAGCGTCTTGCGCACTTGGCCTTTCTGCACCGAGCTGTGTTGTACAGAAGGGTGGAAAAACCAACACAGGCTCCCAATAGAATAGTATTCGCAGCATGTGAGCAGCGCTGAGATTGGAAGCTGGGTGCCTGCGCAGTGTGCAGCAGGTTCCTGACAAGGACATGGGGATCGGGAGCAAGGCTGCGGCCATCAGAGCAGGTAAGTCCAATTTTCTTTATTTATCATTTTTCTGTTGTTGTTTGTCTTCCCCCTCCCCCGCCCCACCACTACGCAATGCAGGTCACCGCTACAACAGCTTTCAAAATCTCACACTTTCTGGATGTCTGACACCCTAGGCCTTCAATCAAGCCATGCATGCTTTAGGTTTAATACGGGGTCTGCTACGCAGCATCATGTTGGTAGTCTCAGGTGGTAAATGTATGCATTAAACACCAAGAACCTGCATGCAGCCTACATGGAGAAAACGGAGAGTGTGCATGACTGGTTTGGTCGGCCAAACAGTCAGCACCCCCAACAGCGGGCAAGCCACTCCTCCCATGCCTAGAGCAGGACAGCCCACCCGCCCACCCCCAACCAAGCCCTGTTACCATTTTATGTTTCTGCTTCTCACACTGCAAGAAAGCAGTGGGGCGACGTTCCTCTGCTCACGTGGAGGATCTGCACCTGGTCTATGCTGGAGTTCTTGTAAGACAGTGTTACAGGACCCTCATAAGGATTCCAGAGGATCATATTTTAATTTCAGATTCCTGCCACAGCAAGCCCAGACCACCAGGAATTGCTGCTGCCAGAATTAAATGAAAGGACAATGAGTGTCATGCAGGACCTCTTTGACACATGCTGCCTTTCCCTGCTCTTGGGGGTCGGCTGTGTCAGGTGTCAAAAGGCACAGGGTATGGCACTGAAGACAGCGTGCCCCACACCATGCCCTCTTCACCCTGAATCAAGCCAATAGCTCCGCTGCAGATTAGATGCGATGCAGTGGTGACTGCACAGACTGCAGCTGAGCTACAGAGACCAGGATGAGCAGTATTTCCGCGGCACTGTCAGTGACTCCGTTGGTAAGTCAAAGAGAATGTGGTGTTTAATGATTTTGCTGGAGAGAGATCAGAGTTTTGTCTAGTGCAGGTTTTGACTCACCAGTAACGCAGAGGGTTAATTGTGCCTGCTGCAAAGTCTTGTGTTTCATGCATATCACAGAACCTAGTGTTGCTAAAAGGAGATAGTTTGGGGACAAATGCACTCGTTTTAGGAAAGCAAACCCCAACCACTGTGGTACGTTTTAAAGCTGAGTTTCCAACACCCTTAAAATATACTGACTCCTGGTATCTGTGACAGGTGACTCCTACACCTTATAATCCTCATTGTTTTATTTATCATTTCCTAGACTGATTTATACTAATATGATTCATTGTCTCTGAGTAATGTGTCTGTGATGTTAAGTACTCTGACACCCCTGTACTGGTATGAGCAGCGCTAAAAAACAAATGAAATATTTGTGTCAGAGGGACTATGGAGAGATGAGGGTCAGTGTTGGCCAGTGGTTGTGAGGGAGCCATGGAAAACGAGGTCATAGGGCACCAAAAAAGGTTGTTGCACTGGGCGCCATCTGCTGGTCCTAAGAGAGTGAGTAAGTAATGTTTGTCACTGTGCTGATAAAGATTGATAGTTTTGTCCAGTTGGGAAGTGGTTGTTATCGGTCTTGACTGTATGCATGTATGAACTTTATTAGCACATTGCTTATTTTATAATGCAATTGAGAATCCATGACAGTATTGTAAGTAGGCGGGGCTAAATTATGCTAATTATGTGTGTTGTGCAGAGTGGGCGGAGATTTGGGGCAGGTGGTGTGGTACATTTTCAAGTAAATAATTGATAGGTGTGCTGCAAAGTGTCCCTGGAATTTGTTTTGAAATATTGGCTTCTGCTTTATTGGGGGTGGGGGGGGGGCAATGGATGCAATGCCCCACTCCATTGCTTTATTGTTCCCGGCACCCCTGGTACTTGGCCCAGTAGGAAGGGGATGAGGGTAAAATTAATAGATTCATGGTCGAAATGCTGGTAACTGAATTTGTAAAAGGAAAGCCCCAAAGCTGGAGACTTCATTTTTATCACTGCATTTCAAATATAAAGGCAGCCTTTCGAGATTTTACCTGGCTCTTGTGATTTTAGTGGTTGTTAGACTCTCAATATTTTAATCTGATTTAGATTTTGTTTTTATAAGACTGTGATCATTCAGTACTAAGCTCTTCAGTAAAAACTGTGCCCCCATCCCATCTCTAGCACACTCGATTACTTCTAGCTTACTCTCTGTCAGGTGTTCAACCACGGCATAGCACTGAGTCTGCCTTATTCACAGTCTCCGGTGAACTACGAAGGACTTTGGAGCAAGGCAGCACAGCAGCTGTAATCTTGTTTGACCTTAGTGCTGTTTTCAACACTGTCTCTTATAGTATTCTGCTTGATACATTCAGTGTCATCTTAACACATGGGAACGCTGGGCCACGGGGGGCCACGATTATAGGAGACCTATGCAGACCAGAATTTAACACTAATTTTCTGTTAAACATTTTTATTCCTGTGAGTGGTTGTGTAAGCAGGGCACAGTGCACTGCTTTGCCCAGGGGCCTACAATGCAGTTAAGATGGCCCTGGATGCACTACAAAATTGCTGAGGGACATATCAGACCCTCCAGTAGTTTGCCGCGTTTCTACATGGTTGTAGTTTTCAAGTGCTCAATAGGCCTTTTTAGTCTGATGTCCTTCGTTTGGGGAGTGGGGTTCCTCAGAGGTCCTCTCAGACTTCCATACACACAATGTTCAATATACAAGTCCAGCCACTAGCTGATATTGTACATTCCTTCAGTGTTACCCTGGTCTCGTTCGCAGATGACACATAGCTGGTTATACCCCTCTCTCCTGACAGAGGCACATACACCTGCATAAATAGATTGTAGATCATTCAGAATGCTGCAGCCCGACTCCTCCTGCACACCCCTAAGTGGGAGCCGATGGCATCCTCCCTTGTGATGCTGCACTGGCTACCCATCGAGAAGCAAGTACACTTTGTGTCACTTTTCGTGATTTTATCAACTCAGGGCCAGCCATTTTAAGACATCTTGCTCAACACTTCACTCTTCCCACATATTCTAATTCATACAACATGTTCACTTTTGCAGTTCGTCAAATTCTCAAGGATTCACGGTCTCCCTGTCTAAATATCAACCTCTTTTGTGATTCTTGTGAATTGGCAGGATACACAGTTGCCACATGGGTAGTGGCCCACCAGCAGCTGGTTGTCCCATAACATGGTTTGTGGGTTAGTCTGTGGTGACTGTGTTTTTGTGTGAACCAATTCATCTCGTAGGCTGGTGTTTCTTTTGAAGGTGAAGAGTGATTGGGACCTTTGCTTAGTTCCCCCGTTCAAAGTCCTCCAGTTCCTTTTTATAATGTTCTGTACTTTATTTGAGATTGGAGTGTATGTGACCCACAGGGGCTCGGGTCCCAATTAGCAGGATCCCAGTCATACTGGTCAGAAACACCTTTACATCAAGCAAAAAGCTGGAATAACCATAAAAGGGATCCTACTATCCTACAGGGAGCAAATCCAAAGCCATGCCATAAGTAACAATTTTCATTGCTGGACTTCTGACTGCCAAACGAAGTGTCTCAGACCTCTTTCTCAACCTCTAACTGAAAATGTAGGCTTTTGGTTCGATGATAAACTAGCATTCGAATCACAGGTCAAGAATCTTGCAGCCTGTTGTTTCGGCCTCTTAAGAACTCTAAGAAGGATCACATGAACACCCAAGTGCCACTCAGAAAACTGTATTTCAATCTTTGGTCACATCACGTTTGGACTATGAGAATATGCTATATTTAGGAGCCACCAAGGCTGTACTAAATAGATTACAGATCATTCAGGATGCTGCAGCCCTACTCCTCCTTCGCACCCCTAAGTGGGAGCCGATGGCATCCTTTCTTGTGATGCTGCACTGGCTACCCATCGAGAAGCGAATACACTTTGTGTCACTTTTCGTGATTTTATCAACTCGGGGCCAGCCATTTTAAGACATCTTGCTCAACACTTCACTCTTCCTAGATCTTCTAATTCATACCTAATCATAATCGTCAAGATCCAGAAATCAAGAAAAGGATGATGTTCCTTCTCCCATTTGGCTCCCAAGTTATGGAACTCTCCCCCATACCATTCACTTTTCTTTCCGATGAAAAAGTGTTCAAACAAGCTCTGAAGATCTGGCTGTTCCAACGTCTGTAAACCACTGAATCCCAAGAGAACTCTCTGTCTGTCAGCGCTGGGAAGCCTATCTCAGGCAGCCATGAGCCCTATAAATTTTAACAATATAAATATTTTGCTGATTTCTTTTTTCACTTTTTCATCTATGGTCTGCCACACTAGACACTGCATGACCTTGTGAAATTCTGAATGATCTTGAGTGTGTGCCCTCTCAATTCAAGGAATGCTCTTGCTGGTGGTCCATTTGGCCATCAGAAGGTTTTGCATCCAGTGTTCATGCACAGATCAGCATGGAGTGGCTTAGGCTTGCTCTGAACACTGCCTATTGATAAAATGGGTCATTTGCAACACATTATTAGTGCCTATGCCTGTCTTTGCCTATTTTGAATCCACGAAGCTTGCAAGTTATACATGTTGTATTGATCTGTTTGCACGGCTGAAATTATCAGCATACTTAAAAGCTCTTTGAACACAGCTGCTTTTAGCACCTCACTAATAAAAATCTGAAATCTAGAGCTATCAGAAAACGTTCATTTTTTGCAAATTCAAGAATATTATTGCACTTTAAAAGTCAGCTTTTCTAGGACCATGTGTGAACTATAAACGTTTTTACTTCTTGCTTTCCCCTATTCTTTATCACAGGGAGAATCAACAGTTAGACAGGATCTTTGCATGATAAATTACAGAAAAAGGTTCACTGTGCTTTACCAAAGGGAGATCTCCACCCTGGTGGTGGAGCCATCCATACGGTAAAGTATAGGAAATATGTAAATTGTTTCATAAACCTGGTAAAAATATTTGTATGTTAAATATTAATTTACATGAATGTGTTCTATTTATTTTAAATGTAGAAAACAGAAGATAAATACAACAGCAACAATAATTTAATTGTATATTAAAAATCAAATTAGTTTAAGTATATTACATGACATTAAAACTATTTATCGAAAGTTTTTTTTTATTCCATTCAACGTGCAATAACATGTTTGTAATAGAAAATATTTATTATTGAAAGAGAGGTAGAATGAAAGTTTTTTTTCAAAGCTTTATTGGCATTTTGATCATACTAAGTTTTCCAAGGTGGAGACATGTCATGAAGACCCATATTCCGCCACCCCTCCCTTCCCCTTACAACAGCAGATATGGCCTATGTACGACAACAATGAATAGATAAGGGTATTGCACTCAGTTTAAAATGCGACTTGAACGTTTGTTTGGTAAGTGTGCAGTGCTAGATCAGTGCCTGCTGACTGTGTGTACAAATGTATGTGGCCTGGTATCGCAAGATAACCAGGACTCTAGCACGCACTACGTGAAAAACAAATATTCCAATAGAACGTTTGATAATAATACTTTTATCACTGTTTCATCATTAAATTCATTGTGAAGTATATCATACATTTATGCAATCATGTTGAACATCAAAAAAGTCAAAACATTATTTCATGTATACTTTTTACACATTTTACAGAGAGATATATACTGAAAACCCAATGCATTTCGGGGTTAAACCCCTTCGTCAGGGGTCTGTTGGAAAGAAAAAGGGGAAAGAAAAGGAAACTCTATTACTAAGGATGCCTTAGAGGTTATGTGTTTGATAATATACAAAAATGCGAATTCCTTACCGAGATTGTAGTTACATTCGATAAAACGATATCAAATGAAATGTGTAGTGGTATACGGTCAATCTAAAAAATCAGTAAAAAATGAAATGTCTCTTAGTTCGTTATTCATATTTACTGTACTGTGGATTTCAAAAACTCAAATACAATTTACCTTCATCCTAAATGGAAGCAGTCTGCGAAAAACAAAAATGGGGAAGTGCAAATTAAAAAACAATCAACCTATCTCACGTATCTACGTGATATATTTAAGGAAAAAAGACCTGAACGCTCACCTGCAGGTCTTGCTTGCAGCCACTATTATAGGGAATCTATAAAAGTGAATAAGTTGTGTAGGTTTTATTAGCATGTCCAAAAGGAGACACTATGAGACTAACGACCAGCATTTAAATGATATTTACCTGCGAGCCTCAACGTGAGTGCAAACGGTCTCGCTTGTTGAAATACGTCGTGTGAAATTAGAGAAACGGAAAAACCAATTCATGTCGCGTTTAGTAAGTGAAGTGCGCGATGTCGAGTGCCATAACCTTATTATTCAAGGGCGTTATAATGATTGTCCTTACCGAGTTTAGTTTTTTGTCAACACCGAATAGTGGCGTTCCTGCCCGACATGAAGTGTCGATTTCGACAGCGGTTACACGAAGTCCCTTTTTAGTGTATACTAATCGATGCCGGTAATAAACGTAGGACTAGTGTGCCTGAATAGTTGGCCGCCATTACTGAATGGAGAGTGAGTCTCGCACGCATTGTTGAGAACACAATAAAGTCTACAAATATAGCTGATGTGGCGAAATTTAAGTTTTCAAAATCGCTTTCTTGTGTCTCATGTCCATTCTTATTCCAAGAAAAAAATAAACACATAGATAAAAGAAAAAAAGCAAAACGACAAGAGGGAATATAATGTATATCATGGCTAGCGAAGCAGATTAATTTTACAATGGTGTGTAAAAAATGCTTATTAAAAAATCAATTAATATGAACATAAAAGAGTTGCATGTACATCTGCCTATATACAATCTTCAATTGGCTATATTGAACTAAGGGGCGTGTGTCACTGTATGTGCTGTGAAAGTGCCACTGTGTTTTGGAAGCCCTCGATGACCAGGTAACCTGTCTTTGAAATATTATTTGAATTCTTACAGAAAGCAGACCATTTCCAATTTGTCATTAAGCCCATTTGGGGCCAGTGTCTGCAATTTACGGATCCAGAAGGTTTCCCTTTGGAGGAGGATTTTGGCATTGTCCAATCCTAGGCGTTGAGGAACCAATTCAATTATCTGAAATCGTACTTGAGCTATTGTATGCCCCATTTCAATCCAATGTTTCGCAAGTGGAGATGTGAGATTCTTGTTGCGAATCCGGCTTTTATGTTCAGAAAGTCGTATTTTTAGTTTGCGATCAGTTTTGCCGATATACAATAGTCCACAGGGACATTTGATTGAATACACAACATGTTCGGCATTGCAATTTGCGGAGTGTCTCAGGTGAATTCTTTCTCCTGTTCGTGGGTGGGATAACATATCTCCTGTTATAACGTTGTTACAATTTTTACAGTTGTAGCATCTCGTGGTTCCTTTATGGATTTCTACATGCTGACTTGTTTCATCTGGTTTATTGAGAAGTTCCCTCAGATTTCGTGCTCTCTTATAGGCGAATAGAGGCGTGTGAATGAATACTACTCCAAAATCTTTTTCCACTTGTAGAATCTCCCATCTTTTTTGTATGATCCTTTTTATGTCTCTTGATGCTGTAGAGTACTTCGATACAAACACCATTCTTTTGTTCACAGTCTTTTCTTTTTTCTGAAGTAGTTCAGTTCTAGGTATTGCCTTTATCTTCTCCATTTGAGCTACTAACCATCCACGAACAGGAGAAAGAATTCACCTGAGACACTCCGCAAATTGCAATGCCGAACATGTTGTGTATTCAATCAAATGTCCCTGTGGACTATTGTATATCGGCAAAACTGATCGCAAACTAAAAATACGACTTTCTGAACATAAAAGCCGGATTCGCAACAAGAATCTCACATCTCCACTTGCTAAACATTGGATTGAAATGGGGCATACAATAGCTCAAGTACGATTTCAGATAATTGAATTGGTTCCTCAACGCCTAGGATTGGACAATGCCAAAATCCTCCTCCAAAGGGAAACCTTCTGGATCCGTAAATTGCAGACACTGGCCCCAAATGGGCTTAATGACAAATTGGAAATGGTCTGCTTTCTGTAAGAATTCAAATAATATTTCAAAGACAGGTTACCTGGTCATCGAGGGCTTCCAAAACATAGTGGCACTTTCACAGCACATACAGTGACACACGCCCCTTAGTTCAATATAGCCAATTGAAGATTGTATATAGGCAGATGTACATGCAACTCTTTTATGTTCATATTAATTGATTTACTAATAAGCATTTTTTACACACCATTGTAAAATTAATCTGCTTCGCTAGCCATGATATACATTATATTCCCTCTTGTCGTTTTGCTTTTTTTCTTCTTTCTATGTGTTTCTTTTTTTCTTGGAATAAGAATGGACATGAGACACAAGTAAGCGATTTTGAAAACTTAAATTTCGCCACATCAGCTATATTTGTAGACTTTATTGTGTTCTCAACAATGCGTGCGAGACTCACTCTCCATTCAGTAATGGCGGCCAACTATTCAGGCACACTAGTCCTACGTTTATTACCGGCATCGATTAGTATACACTAAAAAGGGACTTCGTGTAACCGCTGTCGAAATTGACACTTCATGTCTGGCAGGAACGCCACTATTCGGTGTTGACAAAAAACTAAACTCGGTAAGGACAATCATTATAACGCCCTTGAATAATAAGGTTATGCACTCGACATCGCGCACTTCACTTACTAAACGCGGCATGAATTGGTTTTTCCGTTTCTCTAGTTTCACACGACGTATTTCAACAAGCGAGACCGTTTGCACTCACGTTGAGGCTCGCAGGTAAATATCATTTAAATGCTGGTTGTTAGTCTCATAGTGTCTCCTTTTGGACATGCTAATAAAACCTACACAACTTATTCACTTTTATAGATTCCCTATAATAGTGGCTGCAAGCAAGACCTGCAGGTGAGCGTTCAGGTCTTTTTTCTTTAAATATATCACGTAGATACGTGAGATAGGTTGATTGTTTTTTAATTTGCACTTCCCCATTTTGTTTTTCGCAGACTGCTTCCATTTAGGATGAAGGTAAATTGTATTTGAGTTTTTGAAATCCACAGTACAGTAAATATGAATAACGAACTAAGAGACATTTCATTTTTTACTGATTTTTTAGATTGACCGTATACCACTACACATTTCATTTGATATAGTTTTATCGAATGTAACTACAATCTCGGTAAGGAATTCGCATTTTTGTATATTATCAAACACATAACCTCTAAGGCATCCTTAGTAATAGAGTTTCCTTTTCTTTCCCCTTTTTCTTTCCAACAGACCCCTGACGAAGGGGTTTAACCCCGAAATGCATTGGGTTTTCAGTATATATCTTTCTGTGTAAAATGTGTAAAAAGTATACATGAAATAATGTTTTGACTTTTTTGATGTTCAACATGATTGCATAAATGTATGATATACTTCACAATGAATTTAATGATGAAACAGTGATAAAAGTATTATTATCAAACGTTCTATTGGAATATTTGTTCTTCACGTAGTGCGTGCTAGAGTCCTGGTTATCTTGCGATACCAGGCCACATACCTATGTACGACAACATCAAACAATTTTGGAGGGGTTCTCCCCCTACAGTTCTAGACATTGATTCTACGCAAGATAAACACCAGTAAGCCCCACCGCCCTTCCACCCCTCTGTGTCAGGTATAGAATTAAAGTTAATTTAATTATATTTTAATAAAAATAATGAATAATATAAAACTTTGAAGCATTGTTTTCTCAACTCAGTTGTTTTACTGTAGTTATAACTAGAATTTCACCTTTGCAATTTACTAGTAAATGTGCGAAACTGTTTTTAAGAGTACCTTGTCCTAAAAAAAAATTCTGAACCACATTTCTTTTTAGTGACATGACACATAAAAATTTCTTTATTTATTTCGTTCAATACCTTTAAGGGTCCCAATTTCTAATTGCGTCAGAGACTCCCTGAGCTAGGAAAGGCTCCGTAGATGCTAACTCCTCGATAGAGAGGTCATCCATTGGTTCGCTATGGGGTTGGCATCTCTCAACTTCAACGCAATATAAGCGAGAGAAGTGAGAATGCCAATTGGACTCGGTTATATGATTTGGTACAGGCTCAGCTCCTTTCCTATCATATTTATTTATCAGGGACCAGAACTGATTGGAATTCTTTAAATATGCAGCATCCTTGAGCTGCTGCCAATAATCTTCCTCCCATTCCTTCTTCGCATTAAAAATGCACGCCTTGTATTCCCTTCTGGCCGCCCGCACAGCAAGGGAGTCTTTATTCCTGATGGCATTAGCAATGGCCCTTCTCTTTGTTCTGCATCCAGCAGTATACCATGGCGTACCTGTTTTTAGTGAGTTCTTTTTATTGGCCACTCTAGTATCTTCCAATGTGAAAAAGGAGCCAATTTTCTCCATTAAATTTATATAATTTTCCATGAAATAGGTGCTCTTTTCTGTGGAGCATAGCAGGTCACAAGATGTAAGATCAATGGTCCCTGCTTCTACTAGTTCCTTGATGCAAGTAAGGCTCTTTTCTTAACATCTCACCCTGTTCCACTTTAATCTACGATTACAGTTTGATGGGACAACGTTTTTTGTGATCATTAGGGGGCCAATTATTGCTGCCTTTTCATTACCCCACTTAAATTCCATACAAAGGGGGTTATGATCACTATCATGTGACTGCATGACCTCCATATCGACTAGCCTGCTCCATGAACCTATGTCGAGCATGATATAGTCAATGCGGGATGGACAGCTAAGTTTGTTGTATGTCATCGCGCCATTGGGATCTGAAATGGTTCTACCATTAAGGGCACGAAGATTGTGTTCTAGAGTCATGACGTTTAGTTGAATCACTCTAGGTGTCCATTTTTTAATTAACGGCAAAGATAAAGGCGGAATTGCTTGCCTAGAGTCCTCTTCGTTAGATCCTGAAAGGTCTACTCACTAAGGGGTTCATATGTACAATTAAAATCTCCCCCGACGATAACTCCAGACATTGGGGGAATAGCTGCCAATTCCGCGTCCAATAAGGCTATGGTGGATGACATCTGGCCTCCCGGGGACCCTCTGGCATACACAATAAATAATTCCATTGAGCCTCCCCTTAAGGGAGCCTCAACAGTAAGGTGAAGTAAGTCCTGAGATGGTAGAGTATGCATAATCACTTTCCAATTCAGGGCCACATTAACCCATACCAGCAATCCACCTGATGGTCGGCCCCTCCCCGCGCTAGAAGCGGGAATAAAGTAGGTAGAGTAACTGCTTTTATACAGAGGGGATATGCTCCAGGTTTCCTGGAACATGCAGATGTCAAACTTGTCTATGAAGGCATTCCATTCAGGATTTATCAAATTCTTTTGAAGCCCCGCTATGTTCCAGGAAAATAATGTAATGATGTTGGTTTTTATATTAGCAACCCTCTCTCCCTCTCTGTATTAGTCACTCTGAGTCCTATACTTCCTGCTACTATTGGGACATCGTTTGAGGTTATGACCGTTTCCACTGTGTTTTCTTTAGGTAAGGGGACCACCTCATCATTGGGTATCCTAGTCACTATATCAGAGGGGCTTATAGTATGGTTGGTCTTATGCTTACATTTATCATAGATATATGTTTGCAGAGGATTGTCCTGGTTAATATCAGTTGCCAGTCAATCTATATTGTTAAGGCCTGATGTTTCATCAGACCTGTGTTTGGACCATGAGGGTGTATATCTAATTTGAATGTTAGAGTACTTTGGGGGCGAAGTCCTAAACTCCAGGGCTGCTAAGGTTTCGGCAATTTCCTTATTAACAAACTGCAATTCTATGCAGTCAGTTGTTGAGTTAAATAAGGAAAGTCTTTTAGCATTAATCAGGTCCTCTCTAATCACTGACCTCCATCCTCTAACATTGCGGAGCCAGTGAATGGCCTTGTTGCGTGTAGACTCTCTATTCTCATGAGGGTTGTCTGCCCCAAGCTTTGGCACTCCTGTCATATAGACAGTACCACGAGAGGATGTATATGATGTGTTTGTATGATAGTTGCTCCAGTTCGGTCTTCTAGCCAGATCATTTACCCCTTCTGCGTCCCTACGCTGTGGTCCCAATTTCATTTTTTAAGCGGCTTGACTCTGTCATTGGTAGCTTCATATGGGGCTATCGTAGAGCAAGGAGAGCTCTTAGATATATCAAGCTGACATATGAGCAAGGTGGCTTCCAACTCCCCGACTTTAAAACTTACTTTTGGGCTGCTTTTCTCAATCGTATTCAGAGCTTACCTTTTGGACCAACTGTGGTTAAAACCTGGTTAGCGTATCAGCTTACATTTCGTCTTAACAGTGGGTTTCTTTTATACTATATGTCAGACCCAAACTATTTCAAGAGAGTTCGCTTCAAGGTAGTTAGGCACATTTATCGTATCTGGCAGGATATTTGTAAATCTTTTACTCTGCCAGACCTACATGAATTTACTTACTTATGGGATGACCCTAGGCTCCTGTCTGTAGAAGGTGGCAACAGGGTGGAATAATACGGCTAGGGCAGATGTATGATGAAGGGGGCTTTAGGTCATTTTCTTCTCTAAAAAACAAGTTTGGGATACCACAGAACTCATTTTTTAAGTATTTGCAAATTAGGAATTACTTTTTACAAGGGAAGGGATTATCTGCTCTCCCCCATACTTCTGATGCACTACGGGCTATCTTCTATACCCCTGCTCAGGGTCAGATCGGTAAAGCTTATCAGAGCTTTATGTGTGCAATGGTGGATGATGGTTTGGTGAGGGTAGCCAAGACTAATCATATGTTTGCAACTGGAATTGGTATGGAAGAATTTCTTGACTCCTTGGCTACAATCAATTCTGCTGTTTCTTTGATTAATTTAAAGCTGCATCAACATCGTATTATGTTTATGCTGTATTACAGCCCGCAGATAATTTCTAAATGGGCAACATCCCAGGGTTCTTCCAAGTCTTACTGCCCTAAGTGCAACCTGTATGCTGCTGATCTTAGACATATGTTTGTTGTGTGTCCCCGCCTAACTACATTCTGGGTTGAGGTTGCTTCGGTGCTGAGCAGGCTATCAGGTACATTCATTTATTCATAGATTCATTTAATGGAGAAAGAAATAGTTTTGGGCTCGGTCATCGAGTCAGGCTGTTTATCTAAATCTCTAGCCTCAATTATTATTGTTTCTGCACGGCTCTGTATTGCCAGGGCCTGGATTGAGGTAGCTAGTCCCAAGATTACTGATTTTTGGCTGTTACTTAGGGGAGTTTTTGAAATGGAACTGGCATTAGTGAAAGCTCGGGGTTTACGGTCAAGAGTGAAATTTGGGAAGGTATGGTCAAGTCTGCAATGGGAATAATTGCTGCTGTTTGCTCAAAGTCTCTAGTAATATTTTGGTTGTCTTACTATATTTTGGTTTTTTCTACATTTTTGTTTGCATTTTTTTCTCCATTTCACCTGGCCTAGACTAAGATTATTATTTATTTGACTGTCTTATCTGACTTATGTCGAGTTTCTAATGCTCGATAATCTTGGTCGCTTTTGTTGTTCCTAACGATTTCTGTGCTACAAATGCTTTGTTGTTTTTGCTATGCTTGTGACTTTAAAATAAAAAATAAAAAAAATGTTTCGATACGTTTGTCCTCACACATGCACAGAAGTAAAATCTATGTGTGTATATATATATATATATATATATATAATATATATATCCGCAACCACTTCCTTCCGAGATCCCTGGCCCATCGTCAGGTGGTGAATTGAGCTGGTGGAACAAAAAACGGTCGTATTATCACATAACTGAAATTAAATAAAGCGTGCACTCGGGAGTAGTTGCTTGGTGCAGGTTTAATACCCAGTCGTACACGACTGAGTATTAAACCTGCACCAAGCAACTACTCCGGAGTGCGTGCTTTATTTAAATTCAGTTGTGTGATATATATATATATATATATATATATATATATATATATATATATATATATATATATATGTATATATATATGTATATATGAGCGAAGGATTCCCCGTATGTATATATACACATACACACACACACACACATAAACTAACACGTTGGTGCACATTAAAAAATACATATCTGTGTAAGTATAGGGACATAAAAATATATGCATAGTTAGAGATATATATATATAAGCATGTGCATACACACATATATACATATATTTAATGTACATACGTCTATGTCTATTTACACACTGGCACAGCCAGTTTTCAGTTGATTATGGTTGTTTGTTGCATTATGATATCTGCTATGTAAAGAATGAATACCACTTCAGCCACAAGCAGTTTTCCAAAGTGTTTTAAATGTCCATCCACCAGACAGGCACTTCTCTCTCGAAGGAGGGAAATGCAGTATGACAGCAGGTCCGCCATGTCATGTATGTCAGACCCATCGACTCTTACATTTAATTCCAAAGACAGACCTTCATCCCCAAGTGTAGGGAGTTTTTGGGGCATACCGGGTAACTGTGTAATTTGATTGTTTACAGCAAGGGTTTACGACAACATTAGAATCCATAAGGTCAAAGGCCTGCTGGTACGTTTATGTTACTATAACCCTAAGACCACAGTGTAGACCCCTATTGCAAATGTTGTTTTTAAATATAAAAATGTTTGTTGAAAGCAATAAGTGGAACATTTAACAACAAATGATATTTAATTTTGTAGTTAAGAAGCTAGGTTTATTATCAGAACACATCTGGCTCTGTAAAAAAGCCATTCTGTCTGTCTAAATTCAGAGATTTATAAAGCCTCAAAGATTATCTAACAGTGGGTCTTGGTTGAAGTTAGAATATTTAGGGTTTGTTTATCATATATGCTAAAACTGCCAACTGTTAAAAAGCCATTTTGTTTGTCTAAATTCAGAGGTTTATAAAGCTGCAAAGATTATCTAACAGTGGGTCTTAGTTGAAGTTAGAATATTTAGGGTTTGTTTATCATATATGCTAAAACTGCCAACTGTTAAAAAGCCATTTTGTTTGTCTAAATTCAGAGGTTTATAAAGCTGCAAAGATTATCTAACAGTGGGTCTTAGTTGAAGTTAGAATATTTAGGGTTTGTTTATCATATATGCTAAAACTGCCAACCACACAGTAACTTGCAAACATTTCTGGCCCAGTTAATACTTTTTAAACTCAGCAAGAACTAGAACAGCTACTTTGATAGTATAATTGGGTCAATGCTCCTACATGCGTCACTTTTCACTCTGTTATGGCTGTGTTACAACTATGGCCACAAACATAAGCTTCTGTGCATTCATCAGGATGCGGAAAACATCAAAAGCACAGCAGTCCTTCGGCAGATTCGGATCGGTTATAACACCGTGCGTCCTGCAGGTCTCCTGTATAACTCAAAAAGCACTACACCTACACCTACCCGACAGACTTGGACCGGTTAGTACAGCAATACACCAGGTACAGGTCAGAGTTCGCAGAGGAAGTGCCAGGAGTAGCAGGGAGCAAGCTAGAGGTCTCAGCTGCGACCCTTGACTACCTCCAATTGACGTCCATGTGTATATTAGGAAATCTTGTATACTCTCCCCTTGTAGTATTTACACTGTTTATATAAAAGGTACTTTAAGGTGCCCTGGCTATGTTTTGTATCTCAAGGCACATCAGCTAATGTTCCTGTTATGGTTTCTTTTAAAGGTACAAAAGACAACGCTTGAAACGTCCTCAGGATCTTCGGCTGGTTTTTCTTTAAATTTTATGTATAATGTCACCTTTTGTAACAATTGTAATTAATTGAATCAAGTATTACACAGGGGCGGCTCATCCACAATGTCGGAGAAGCGTCACCCCGCCGGCTCAGAGCAAGGAAGTGAAAAATAAAACAACATACCATAATCGTTTTATTTTTCATTTGCCAGCTCTGAGCCTGCTCGTGCAGGGAGTGGCGGGGCCCAGGAATGGGTTGGGGGAGGAGGAGTGCTACGTGCACTTCTAAGTGTGCATGTGTGTTTGGCCGGCCGTCTCATGCCGACCAAACACACATGTGCACTCAGGTTTCTCCAACCCAGCTGTATTGAATAGCAAGGTTGGAGAAACAGCACAGACTCGCTGTCCTGAGTGGAGCGTTGTTTCAGCCCGCTCAGGCCAATCCCCGCGCTGCTCTCATAGCATGAGAGCAGCGCGGGGATTTCACAGGGAGTCTGATGCTGCCCCAGTGCCTACTGGTACTAGGAAGCAGCACAGCAGAACACCGAGGCGCGATGAGCAATGCGGCTGGCAGCTTCAGCTAAGTGTTTTTTTAAAATAATGAATTATTACCCCGCGCTCCACCTCCCCCACACCCCTTCCACCTTCCCTACCACTGCTTTATTGCGTCAACCGCCACTGGTATTACACACCTACTTATTATATTGTATTGTAATTGCATTTATATAGCGCTTACTACCCCTGACGAGGTGTCGAAGCGCTTTTTCGGCGAGTAGCACGCTACTCCGGGACCCATAGAGGATTAGTGTTGAATTAATATAGTGAAACATGCAAGTACATTTTAAGTGGTGGATAGGATAGTCAGTTAATTGGATTTGGAATGATAGCAGAAGGATAGAGGAGGACAAAGGTTTGTATTTATATAGCGCTTGTTGATGCATGCTATTCAGCAATCCTACAAAGGATTAGTGGTGAATTAATATGGTGAAATATGAAGTAATTTCAGTGGTGGATATTAGTCCGTTACTTGGAGTGAGAAGGTTGGCGGAGGGATAAAAGGGGAAGAAAAATTTGCATTCATATAGCACTTGTTACCCCTGATGGGTGTTGAAGCGCTTTTCTGGCGAATAGCACGCCACTCCGGAACCCATAAAGTAATACTGTTGAAAATTAGTATAGTAAAATAATATGAAGTAATTTGAGTAGTGGATATGTTATTCAGTTATTTGGGTAGTATATTAGCATAGGTTAATATGGAATTTGAGAAGTGAACATGTTAGTCTGTTAATTTCGATTGAAAAGGATAGTGGAGGGATAAAATAGTGAAGGACTATTTTTTTAGGTCTAAGCAGTAGGAGGCTTTTGGGTGAGTAAAAAGGAGTTTTGGAGGGGAGGACTCAGAGGGAAGAGTTTAGAAAGGTTTGTTTTAGGGGATCGGTATAGTAAAAGAGCTGTCGGATGATGCAAGGAGGGGTAGAGTAGGAGAGAGTCTAGAAAGGGTTATTTTGGCAATCATAGTAGTGGTATGGGGTTTGGGATAAATGAGAGAGTGGATCTAGAGGATATCTTGATAGATGTATGGGATGAGAGATAGGGTAGTGCATCTCTGCTTTTTGTGCAGTAAAAGCAGCCAAACATTTTATACATCTCAGTTAAGCAATATCATGTGCCTAACTTTTCAAACTAGAAAAAGCGTCTAAACTAGTGCCCCCCTAAGGAGCATGTTGTGCGCCCCAGCCCCCCCCCCCACCCCCCGCCCCCCTTTCCCACGGGCGCCAACACCTCCCTCCATAGCCGTTCAGAGGTTGACTAATTTAGCACCATTAAACTGGGTAGTCAAAAACCCTGTTATTTATAGCACCTCCAAAGCGCTATATCATTTTCATATTATCATGTATAATTTGTTATTACTGATGCATTGCTATTGTTGGAATGTTCTCTCTGTGATCATCTGTTACCGATGGCCATCCATCCTCTTTAAGGAGCAGCCAAGGTGACTCACTTCGCCTGAGGCACACTCGCCTCTCTCTGTCTCCTGCATGAGAGGAAAGAGCGCCTCGTCACCTCCTGGAGATATCAGCGGCCTTTCCAGAGCTCTTTGTAGGTGTTGAATGTCTGCATTTATTCATGAGCACCGGATGTGCCCTGCTTGCATTCTGTTTACTTACAGTAGCTGGAAGAGCTGGCTGTGTGTGAGAAGGACAACAGAGCAGTGCCATCTCTACGAGAAGACTCAGCCCACCTCGCTTTTGGGACTTGTGTTTGTACCGTCTCTTGTATTTATGACACCCCTTTACACGTTCATGCATTGCAGCTGAGTAACACGGCAGCCAACGTCGTGACGTCACATCCGCCACACCCAATCCAATTAAAGAAGTAGTAGCATGAGAGCTGTTTTATAGAATCACTAGCAGCCCGTCCCGACGTTGTCCGGGTATGAATTGCTGCCAGCCAGTAGTATATTGTTTTGTAGGATTTCGTTTTGATAGCATTTCTTATCTGTGACAGGCCTGTGAAACGCTCCGATGCACAGTGCACTGCTGATGCACTTAAGAGTGCGCGTTCAGTAGTGTGTGAACTCGAGTTTCCCTACTTTATTTTCCTTGCAATATTATATAGCGCGAATTCGACAACATGGCATGAGCACAATTTACATAACAGAAGAACACATTCATTTGTGGTAGGCACGGGGAGACAAAGCTATTTGCCTGGAATCACAGGATGTTGAGATGATGCCGAGATTCGAACGTAGCTCCCCAGCTCTAAAGTTCGCAATTCTAGAACTTGTGGCGGGAGGTGTGTCTAAAAGTGTATGTCGGTGCTGGCCATCAATGAGAGAGACCTATGCATTTTTCAAATCGGTGGTGATAAAATATGAGTATGTTGCTGGAGATGTGGGCCGCCGTGCCACGAATGTACTTACCGGGGGAGGGTAAACACCCATTATTCCGCAACTTTCTTTCCGCATACCATCACTCCGCATACTTTCATCACGAAAGTACCATGACTCCGCAATGCCATTATAACGCATGGCATTACATTTCATATGCTTTTACCATGCATACATTTACAACGAAATTCGTTGTAAATGCATGATTGGTAAAAGCATGTTTTTTTTAAATGTTTGGATATGGTAAGTATGGGTATAGGGGTATATGTTTTGGGGTACTGAGGTATATGTTTTGGGGTGTTTGGGTATTTTAAGGATTCAGATATAGTTTTGGGTTATGGGGTACAGGGGTAGTTTTAGGGTTTAGGGATAGGTATGGGTTTTGGAGTACAGGGGTATTATTAGGGTTCAGGGCACGTTTTGGGCTTTGGGGTATAGGGGTATTTTTAGGGTTCAGGGGTAGGTTTGGGTTTTGGGGTACAGGGGTATTTTAAGGGTTCAGGGCTAGGTTTGGGTTTTAGGGTACAGGGGTATTTTTAGGGTTCAGGGCTAGGTTTGGGTTTTGGGGTACAGGGGTATTTTAGGGTTCAGGGGTAGGTTTGGGTTTTGGGGTACAGGGTTATTTTTATGGTTCAGGGCTAGGTTTGGGTTTTGGGGTACAATGGTATTTGTTGGGTTCAGGGGTAGGTTTGGGTTTTGGGGTACAGGGGTATTTTAAGGGTTCAGGGCTAGGTTTGGGTTTTGGGGTACAGGGGTCTTTTAGAGTTCAGGGGTAGGTTTGGGTTTTGGGGTACAGGGGTATTTTTAGGGTTCAGGGCTACATTTGGGTTTCGGGGTACAGGGGTATTTATAGGGTTCAGGGCTAGGTTTGGGTTTTGGGGTACAGGGGTATTTTTAGGGTTTAGGGATAGGTTTGGGTTTTGGGGTACAGGGTATATTTATAGGGTTAAGATGGGTTAGTGTTTAAGGGTGTTGGGGTATTTTAAGGAGTAAGGGTGGGTTATGATTATGGGGTGCAGGGGTATTTAAAGGGAGCAGGGTGGACACTCGGAGCTGGAATGTACAGAACCTGGGAAGAAAAAACAATGAAATATTGGGCACAACGCTCGCTTTTTGTTTCCGTAATCCCACACTCACGCCCCCAGCACACGCCCACAGGACATGATATGAGACATGGCATGAAGGGCGGAACGTACCACACGCCCCCAGCGTTTGTCATGCCCCCAGCACACGCCCACAGCACAACGCAGACACGCCCACAAGGGACTACTTCGCTGGCACGGTTCTTTTACCTTTTAAATGAATATGGTGGGCGTCTGCATAGCCTATGTCCTTCTGCTGCAACTGCCCTTTCCAACGCTGTATTGGGTGTTGTGATTGGTGCTGTGGTTCCTGAGATTACCCGCCTCAAAGGTTTGGGCTCTCTCTTTATTATATTAGTATAGATTTATCTCACGAATGAGGAGCAGGGCGCTTTCACTGTGCAACCAAAGAGTGTTTTTCTGTCTCTATCAAGAACTGACAGTAGGGCGGCAGCGCCTTCATCAGCTGGGCAGCTCTAATTGACGTCTCTAGTTAGCTGGCTGCATTTTCCTTTCATTCTGCATCCCACAAATCAGACACCTACTATCTGACATACATTGATGGATTTAGTATATCACATCTCATATTTCCTGCTCCTGCTGCATCAGACGGATTAATGAATCCACCCAGAGATCTCCGCTCCACAACTTGGCCACAGGTGCAAATTCTTGCCATAAACTCAGCCTTTCATTTGCCTACAGTTGATAAAATGAATACCCATTGAGTTGGATAGCAACAATAATCACCTGTTGCTTGGAGCCAAGAACCCCATAGGGATAAAGGTGGCTGTATATATATATACGCGCTCTGTTATGCTCAGTTGCTTTCTGGGTAAAACACAGTATTTTCGTGGATAGGAATGTTCAGCTTAGAGAAGCTGGTGCCTCAATGGACTAATAGATCTACTGCAGGGATCTTTTTCTGTCGTCATGGCACAGGTTTGAAACTTGTGCCTTCCATCCTTCTGAGGTATGCGTGCCATTGATTTGGGTAACAATAAACATTTGTTATCTGTCAATAGCTCCAAGAGGCTTCTGTGGGGGCGACCACACAACAAAATAGACCTGTTGTGTTATTCACACATGTAAATTACTGACAAGTATTAGTTAAATTTGTGAATGGCCCCCATTGTAGTTTTTTGTTCACTATGAGAAGAGGCCATGAATCACAAGAGGTGAAGTCTCAGTGAGTCCTAATTTCACTCTTCTCAATGATAGTTTAACACAGAATACTATAGATAGTATTCAACATTGGATCTGTAGGTATGGTTCAAGCCATGCTTTGTTTTCTTTTGCAGTAGTTCAACACTTTGCATTTTTATTTTATTTTTTTAAATTGCTTGTGGACTAGATAATTGCTTCTTTTTATTGACTTTGACGGCTGTCCTCGTTGCTAGTAGGTTCATCTCCAGAGGGCATCGAATGATCAATATACATGAGGACACTTCTGAGGTGTCTAAAGGCTTATTTATGAGAGATGTGTCCTTCCTGATAATCCTCCTTGAAATACTTGAACAAGACTAGGTTTCTTTGTCTACAACCAGGCTATGGAAAATTGACCAGGATTTACCTAGGCAACTTCCCAAAGTTTTTTTTAACCTGCACAATTTTGGGAACTTTATGAAGTTTGCAAAGTTTAAAAATGGGAAAATATAGTGTGATATACCAGAGTCGGGGATGCCCACGGAAAGGAGCGAAGATTTGGAACGCATGGGTTAAATACAGGGGGCTCAGCTAAAGGCCAGGGGGGGGGTGTACTCTGGGGGGTGGGATATGATTGTTATGTAGGGCGTCCTGTGATATGAACCGTCTTTGTGGAAATATACGCCACACAATATAACTATTGCACTGCCTCGCTCTCCGATTCTGTACCTAGCTCAAGTAACCATGATGAAGCTTGTTTTTGTTTCAATAAAAAGGCTGTTAAAAAAAAAGGGAAAATGTGTCTGTTAGAAAGGGGGTTATTAGTAGGGGCAAATTTATTGATTAAACCAGTAGTGTGGGCTTACTTTGAATGCATATACACCAGGGGTTTGACTATAACAATTTGCTTTTATGGCTTCACAGAATGAACCCAACCAAAAATGACTCAAAGTCCACAAAAGGGTTCCCGGAATGGCAGTTTAAATTTTGAAAAAGGACTCCCTAGTGATTTTATCATTTTTGACGCTTTTTGACATGTTGCTGTTAAATTTTTGTCTTCTGTTAAACAGACATTTTTGGCATTTGTGTTATTATGTTGCATGATAGCTCTTAACATTTGTTTGTGCCACCATGTTTAAATTCTTGCTGATGTTATCTATCTTTGATGCTTTAAAGGTTATAGCAGCACCTCAAACAATTGAAAAAAGATTTCGAATCATTACTAAAAAAACATATTGTGACCACGTTGAATATATTTCGTGACTACAAAATCAAAAGATTGTTTCTTAAGGAATAATGTCAGTATTTTCTCCTTAAGGCATTTCCCATCCGTTTCCCATTTTTAATCCTGATAATGGTACCAAGGAAAGTTTAATAAAGATACTTGTTTGATTGGCACCCCTAATCAGTTTTAAGCACTTCCCTTGAACTGCACTTTTGGTCGCACTTACAGTTTTGGCCACTGGGTGTTTGCACGGCTTTCACCGCTTTTCATGTTATGTGTTGTATTATGTTGAACTACTCTGAATGTACGAACTGTTAATTGGAATTTTTTTTTTCCCCTCCCTTATGCTCCGCCCTGAGTGTGGCTACACCAGGGCGTATTGTAAGCAGGCCCAATGATGAAGCATGTCACATACTTCGGTATGTGAGTGAGGGCAGTTTTTCCAAACAGAGCAATTTGCCTGATTGGGGCGTTTGTGTTTTGTTTGTGTGGTCTACTCTATACACCCCCTGTGTGTGTACATTTGAGATTCCTGGGGGTCTGGGGTGGTAGAGTCTAAACCTATATGACCCTCGCCCCTCTTTTGTGCGGAACATTTTCCTACTCTAGCCATTTGGTGCCTGCTGCTTGTCTCTGGTTACTTGTCTGGAGTGGGTGACATCTGGGCTTTGTGTATTCCCCTAGTCAGCCACACACAATGGGAGCTTAGCTGTGAATTGATGTGCAATCCTGACAGGATGGAGGAGGGAGGAGCTGTACCCAACCTCACTTACCTCCGAATAGGCTGTGTCCCGTTTCCACACAAAGGGCTGCATAACCTCTCCTTGTAGTGAGTCTGGAGCCAGGGCAGGAAGGGAGGACCTCTGTGCACTTCAAAGGGCTTTCTCTGAAGTATCCCCACTTCATAGCCACAACTGGGTATAAGTACTGGACCTCAGACACAACCACTTCAGTACACTTCTGGACCTACCAGGAAGAAGCACTGCTGTGCTGCTGAAGGACTGCCATTCTACTGGACTGCTGCTTTGCTGGACTTCTGCCTTGCTTTGCTGCCATGCTGCCATCTGTTCCCCTGTCTAGATTTCCTGGATGAGAATGACTGGACCTGCATCACTTGTACCCAGAGTGATCCCAGGTCTAGCTGGCTGGCCTCCTCATCTGAAGTCTCAGGGACATAGAAGACTTCCAACCAACCAGCTTTTGCACCTCGATTCTGCCTTGTGTGAGTCTGCCTTGTGACTTGGTGCCACTCCAGACCTGGACCATTAAAAGTGGGCCTAAGGTGTTCATCCATGCACCTTCTGATGAACCAATGCATCGCCACCGTTATGTAGATCAGAATTGGCGCATCACCTTCTTGCAAGGATCGGAACCAGTGCATCACCCCTGTTGCATGGATCAGCACTGATGCATCATTGCCATTGTGTGCACTAGAACTGGTGCATTACCTCTGCTGTATGGATCAGACCCAACGCATCACCTTCCGAACCTCCACTGCCTGAAGCTCTTCCCAGTGCAAGGTCTTCACATTGATGTTGACCCAAACCTCCGTCTCGGGGCTAATCTCTCATTGGAGTCCACACATTGACACTGCTGTGCCGATCAGGACCAGCGCATCACGGCCGATGCGTGAATCTACAGCAATGCATCGCCTCAGCTGCACCCCGCATCCTCAACGTCGATAAAACCAGGATCAGGGCACTTTTGTTCAGTCGCCTCACTGGTTCCTTGCCCCATCGCGGTCGGCATAAACATTTGACTTTGTTCCGGTCTGGCGTTACCAGTTATCCAAAAAAGTGCTTATTGCTTCTAAACGGTATTTTACAATTTATTCTTTAGAAATGTATATCCCAAGTTCTACTTATTGAATTTTTGTTGTTTTGTTTTAGTTTTTTTTATTAAAGTAAGCTCCATTTTTTTTAACCTGGTGTGGATTCTTTTTGTGTGGTATTTTCACTGTTTTATTGTTTGAAGTGTTTCACAAATACTTTACACATTGCCTTTAAGTTAAACCTGACTGCTCTGTGCCAGGTTACCAGAGGATGAGCAAAGGTTAGTTTAAGGTTTTCCTGCTTTGTACCCTGACTAGGATTGTGGTTGCTGCTTGACTAAGGCTCACACCCCAGTCAACCAACAACCTAATTTCTAACATTGGTCGGAGTGGGGGGATAGGAATTGTGTTTGCACAGTGCCATACAGTGGTTTAGTGTACAATACTATTCCACATCCAAGATCAATTTGAATTTTAAATTCTCCCTGATTAGCATTCTAGATTTTTCATCAAAACCATGTCTCTGACTGCTGGATCTACAAAGGCATCTACAAGAATGGAACTTGAGTTAGCCAACATGAAGTTATACACTGTGGCACAGCTCAAGGACTTCTGTAAGGAGATTGGACTTCCTGCCATTTGTTCTGATCAGAACCGGCCGGTTGCCTATGTTGGGCCTGCCATTGTGCAGCTCAGAACTGGTGGATCGCCTTCGCTGGGTGGATTGGACCCGCCAGATCTCCCCTGTTGTGGGGATCAGCAGTGACGCATCGCTGCTGTTGCATGGACCAGAACCAGCTCATTGCCTCTGGTGTGGGAATCGAACCCGACGCATCGCCTTCGGAACCTCCACGGCACAATGCTCTTCCCAGCGCAAGTTATTAGAACCCCCATTGGAAGCTGCCTCGACGATGACGCTGAACCTCTGCATCACAGCTCACTGCTCATGGGAGTCGGTGCATTGCCGCTGCTGCTTGAATCAGCACCGACTCATCGCCTTAGTTGCACCTCGCATCCTTGACGTGGACCCAACCAGGATCAAGATACTGTTGTTCAGCGGGCCTCACTGGGTGCTCGTACCTGGGCTGCACTTGATTGCGGTCGGACCTGAACCTTGGACTTTGGTCTGGTCTGGCGCGACCAGATATCCGAAATTAGCGTGTATTTTCCGCCTCTAAGTGCTATTTTACAGTTTATTCTTTAAAAATGTATGTGTCAAGTTTATTAGATTTTTGTTGCTATGGTTTTGTTTTATTTATTAATTTAAGCTCTATTTTTCTAACCCTTTGTTTTCATTGTAATACTGTTTGAAGTGTTGCACAAATACTTTACACATAAGCCTGACTGCTCTGTGCCAAATTACCAGAGGGTGAGCACAGGTTCACTTAGGGCTTGCCTGCTTCTTACCCTGACTAGGATTGTGGTTGCTCCTTGACTAAGGCTCATACCCCAGTCACCTCTGGGTGAGTAGCGCACTATACAAATATCTTGATTGATCCAACAACCCAATTTCTAAAATCTCCTTTTTACTATTCTTTTCACACTGCTCTGTCTATCCTCTACTTTCACTCGTCTGAGCTTAGTCTGACTGCAAGAAGCAAGTAGTTACACAAATGATTTCCCAGTAAATCATTATATTGAAATACAAATAATTTCATAACATATAATAACTAAATAAAGTAAAATATACAAAATTTGAAATGGCAATCCTTAGTAGTTCTCAAGCCTTTCCGAAGAACAAAATCTTACTGTAAAAACGTTTGCTGTCCTACAAACAGAAACTTGTTGGTTGAACGGACAGTCGGTGACCGATGCTAATATGCCTAGAAACATGTCTCCCAGCGGCCATCTTCATCCACCAATATTCTGGCAGTAGATCAAGCCATCTGATCATGCCTACGTTCTATCAAGGCAGCAGGGATCAGCAATGCAGTATGAGAAAACCTGCATCTCTTGGAAAGCTATGATGAAACTGCAGGACAGCGAGAGGCCTGCACTGAGGGGCTGGGAAAAATACAGCCGCCATCACTCAGTGTGGTCAGCTAGTCAAAACTCACTGGATTGTGGTCCAAACTATGTGGACTGTGAGGTGCCAAGTCTACCACTCCCTCTGGAAACCCCCTCCCTTTGCCCCATCCCCTGAGACTGGACTTTGGAAGGACCGTTGGCGGTCCAGGGGGCAGAAGGAGGCCGGGCAGCGAAAACAAGATGGTGGATGCTAACATGTCAAATAAACCCATGTAAAACATATAATCCCCAGTGCAGATGAGGCATCACTGATAATCTGAGGTGAGCAGAAGAAGATCTCACGCCCATTCCTGATTCCCACTACAGTCATGTGGCAAAGACATTTGAGGGTTGGATTGCGCAATGGGACTGATAGATTTCTAGCGGGCATTCCACCCAGATCAAAGAGCTAATTCATATTATACAGGGATACATAATATCCATGTGCATCTGGACACATTTGTGTGCACTACGAACATTCATTCAGATACAGAACACCTAAAATACTTATCCAGAACATTGATCACAATACTATCCTTCCGATCTTACATTAAGGTAGGGCTATGGTGGCAATCCCTACCTTGAAGCTGAAGGTAGGATCATTGGGTGATCTGGTATGTCCACAGACCACTGGGGAGGCCATAAACTCCTATTTCTCTGGCAACACGGATACTGTGTTGTCGGCCTTAGTTGAATGGGGGGTATTTAAAGCAGTCATACAGGGGTGCTACATTATCACTGCTGCAGGAGTTAGAAAGACTTTGTTTCGGGAGGTAAACAAACAGGAACAGGCTCTGTGGGAGATTGAGAGGAGGTAGCACAAGTATCCAGAATTACAAGTGGAACAACTGGATGAGAAGGAAAAGCTGGGTGGCCAAGCAGAAAAGTTGTGATGCTTTGACTACAAATGGTCTATGTACCAAAGCTCATGATGAGCGTCATAAAGCGGGAATGGCAGTGGCAGTTGTTGGCAGATCACACTGGGGGGGTGCAAAGATATATTCATTATATATATATAAAAAAACGAAGGTTGCCCTCAGTAGAAAGGTCACACCCGGGGAGCTGAAACCTCCATCGTGAGGACAGCATTAGAGCCAGCATTCACCTCCCAGCATTCGCCAAACATGTTTCGGAATCACTTCCTTGATCACTGGCAACAGGAGGACATACACCAGCAATGATTGGAACACGCCTCTTTATTGTAATAAGTCCCGCCCCAGTGGGCGTAGAGGTCTCGCTGAGTAGGCGTGTGCAAAGTTGCACCCTGGTCTTTGTAGTTCCGCTCAATTTAATCCAAGTGGGTGCTGCTGTACTCCTCCCATTAAAAACATTGTTAACCCCAGTGGGTTTGCTTGAGGGGTTGATGCATGGTGCCAATGCCAGTATCAATGTCACTCACAGTTGTGTACTCCCCAGTCCAGACGGGTCTCTGAGTGAAAAGACCCTGGATCCGCTTGTGTCAGCGGTGGGACCTCTCTGCGACCGGCACCAACGCTCTTGAAACGCGTCTGGCTATACTTCAAAAGTCACTGTCTGCCTAAGTTTTGCTGCCTGAAGATTGCCATTAAACAGCGTGAATTGTGATGTCCGGTGGTTTTCCTTAATGAGGTTCCTGTTTTGGTTGGATTTATAGCGGCTGATCCTCGGTCGCAAAGAAAACCCATCGCTACCAAGTGGATCCTATTCAGACTCGTAATGGTGTTTGCTGAATGGAAGGACAAGAGCAGGCGGCATTGCACGGTGAAGCCTGTTCACACCACGATGGCAATAAGAATTCAAGGTGACTAGCTGGCAGCGATGTAACTTTCACCCACTTGGGATTTACTTTGAAAATTAATGCAGAGCAGCGAGCGCGCCTTTAACTACATTATCCACAAAGCCGAGCTGTCGGCCACGCCCATCCGGGCGGGAACATTTAAACTCACCTGGAATGCGCTGCTGCTCAGTACAACTTATGACACTGAAGAAGAGAGCGCTAGCTCTTGAAACGCGTCTGGCTATACTTCGAAAGTCACTGTCTGCCTAAGTTTTGCTGCCTGAAGATTGCCATTAAACAGCGTGAATTGTGATGTCCGGTGGTTTTCCTTAATGAGGTTCCTGTTTTGGTTGGATTTATAGCGGCTGATCCTCGGTCGCAAAGAAAACCCATCGCTACCAAGCGGATCCTATTCAGACTCGTAATGGTGTTTGCTGAATGGAAGGACAAGAGCAGGCGGCATTGCAGGGTGAAGCCTGTTCACACCACGATGGCAATAAGAATTCAAGGTGACTAGCTGGCAGCGATGTAACTTTCACCCACTTGGGATTTACTTTGAAAATTAATGCAGAGCAGCGAGCGCGCCTTTAACTACATTATCCACAAAGCTGAGCTGTCGGCCACGCCCATCCGGGCGGGAAAATTTAAACTCACCTGGAATGCGCTGCTGCTCAGTACAACTTATGCCACTGAAGAAGAGAGCGCTAGCTCTTGAAACGCGTCTGGCTATACTTCGAAAGTCACTGTCTGCCTAAGTTTTGCTGCCTGAAGATTGCCATTAAACAGCGTGAATTGTGATGTCCGGTGGTTTTCCTTAATGAGGTTCCTGTTTTGGTTGGATATATATATATATATATATATATATATATATATATATATTACCTACTGGCGGTCGCCAGTAGGTAGTTATAGTTAGGATTGTTTTCCATAGGGAAATCGCAACATTCTATTGGGAATAACTTTGGCGCCGGTTCAGGAATCTGCCTGAAATTTTCCTCAAATTTGCCTCGCGGCTCTCCGCTCCTTCCCTGAAAGTTTGGGGGGGATTCGTCAAGCGGGGGCCGAGATAAAAGGGGGGTCCCAAAACGTGTTTTCCCCATGTTAAATTCCATAGGGCGGTTGGACTCACTTTTAGCCCGAACGGCTGAATGGATTTCCACCAAACTTGGCAAAATTGTAGGGACTGGTAGCCCGATGTGCCTTTGCTATGTCTCAAGATATGTGCTCCAGTGGATTTTGAGTAATTTAGGTTAAAAAAATATATATATATCTATAAGCGCGCCCCGGTACGCGCACCGGGGCGCGTACCAGCGCGCTACGCGAGTTCGCGCGCGGAAAGCTGATTAGCTCTCGGGTGTCTGTAAACATTCCAAACAGTCCGGAGCGGCCGCCATCTTGTGTCTCGGTAGGATCGAGACACAAGAGGTGGCAAAAACAAAGGGGGAAATGAGCAAAAGGGGGCAGGGTAGACCCCCCCGACCCGCTAAGTTTGATGTGGGGGCCATAAAAGGCCCCGCTGGGGGAGCGCCCGGTACCCGCACCGGAGAGCGTACCGGGGAGCGTAGCATGGGGAAAACCCAGTTCATTCACTGCGTCACCTCTACGACCCTTTCTTGCGTCAATACACCCCTTTTGCATACATTACACCTGACGTAGGTATAATGTGGCGCAGGGGTTTACAAAGTGACGCATCTACCTAGATGCGTCACTTTGTAAATATGACTCAATAAGGTGCATTTTTAACAGCACTGGTGCGTCACAAAAAGTGACGCACCGGTGGCGTAAAAGTGACGCATGGCCTCATAAATGAGGCCTTCAGTCTTCTACTCATGTGTCATATTAAATATATGACGTATTATGTCGCAAGTACTTTTAGATACGTCGGTATTTCAGACGTATCTGTAAGAGCAAAAGTGATGCATTGCTGGAGTGTGTCACAAAAATGATGCAACTCCAGCAATGCATCCTTTCACATGGGGCCAGGCCCCATGTGAAAGGGCCTGCATCAGTCTTACGCCTGCTGTGAAACAGGCGCAAGATTTGGACACAACAGCGTCATAAAAGTGACGTAGTGATATCTCATAGATTTTACTGCGTCACCTCTACGACCCTTTCTTGCGTCAATACGTCCCTTTTGCATACATCACACCTGACGTAGGTATAATGTGGCGCAGGGGTTTACAAATTGACGCATCTACCTAGATGCGTCACTTTGTAAATATGACTGAATAAGGTGCATTTTTAACAGCACTGGTGCTTCACAAAAAGTGACGCACCGGTGGCGTAAAAGTGACGCATGGCCTCATAAATGAGGCCTTCAGTCTTCTAGTCATGCGTCATATTAAATATATGACGTATTATGTCGCAAGTACTTACAGATACGTCAGTATTTCAGACGTATCTGTAAGTGCAAAAGTGATGCATTGCTGGAGTGTGTCACAAAAATGATGCAACTCCAGCAATGCATCTTTTCTTACCCTTCCACACCCCCGTTCCTTTTCTACATTTTCTTTGAATAACCACATTCCCCATGTTCACTCTCCTTCTCCTTACTTTCGTTCCCAACACTCACCTTCTTTCAGTCCCCCTACTTCACTTCCTTTCTCCTCTCATACCTTTCTGTTCTTTCTTACTCATTTTCCTTTCCTTTATCAATGCACTCCACTTTACTTACTCTTTTTCATTTTTTTAAGAATATAGCTCTTTGATGAGAATTGGAGGTAGTTCTGAAAAGAACTTTTTTTTTTCTTCTTTTTTCTTTTTTTAGAACAAAAACAAAAACAGGGAATGGAAACTGCTCAACAGGAGCAAAAAAAAATAAAAAATTAGGGCTGGGAACGGCAGCGATGGTTCTCCAATGCTCGAACCATGAGCAGAACACTTTGCTCCCCACAGGAAAGTAGCTGATCACAGTATCTGCATTTAAGGACGCCTTTGTTAAATGCAGGCTGAATGTTCGGAACCAGCTCTTGTGATCTCCCCCTCACCGATGTTGTTCGTCCTCCGGTTGATGTAGAGGCCCCATCACTGGGAACCTCTTGTGCCAGAGCCCTGACACTTTCCCGGGCAAAATTCTGGGGGTGCCTTCTCTCCACATGGCGAATCATTGTGGAGTTCCCAAAAGAATATTTTTTAGTGGGGTCACCCCGTGACAGGACTGTGTGACAGATCCTGCACTCCACTTTTGGAGCATTTACCTTCTTCTGGTCATCAGGTATGGAACAAATTTTCCAGATGAAATGTTCTTTGTATTTTGGCTGAGGAGGCTCTTCATCGATGAATTCATTGGAGTCATCTTCACTGCTGGATGGTCTGGCAGCCATGATAATCCAACATATCCAACAAAGAACCGAGAGCAAAAAGGCAGGTCTTTCAGTCACAAAAGTGAAAGAAGAAGTGAAGGAAATGGGTGGGGATTTCATTCTTTATAAAAAAAACGTAGCGCGTTCGTAGGCGCGTGGGTGCTTCCGGGTGCGCTTACGCCGTGCGTATCACGCGGACACGGCTACGCGATACGTTACGATGTTGTTTTCGTTCGCTGCAATAGCGCTAACGGGACGCTCACCGGTACGCGCCCCAGGGCGCGCCGTAACACTGCGCTTACCAGTGAGCGCATCGGTACGCGCTCCAGGCAAAAAAAAAATTTTTTAATTTAAAAAGAAAATAAATAAATAATTACATAATTATACAATATAAAATTCGTCAGAAAAAATATTACTTTTCATACCTATAGAGATTTGCTATTAAAAAACCATTGAAATTCACTGAAAAAACCATAGGTTTTACACCAGTTATAGTTAGGAATTAGCATTTAAAAAACCTATTTAAATTCACTGAAAAAACCATAGGTTTCACACCAGTTATAGTTAGCTGGAAGTTTTACTCGTATAAAACCATTGAAATTCCCACGTTATAGTTAGTTGGACTCACTATAACTTGCGCGTGCAATGCACTGCTGATGACGTCACATATTACATCACTCATGACATGGTCAGTGACATCACTCATGACATCACTGATGACACCATCCTTGTGACAGAGTGACAGACCTCCTTTCACTGTAATGTAACCCTTGAAACAAATATTCAAAAATAGAAACTAAAATATTGAAAAAAATGGAGATACCCATACCACTTACAACAACCAATTCAATAATTCCACCATCTATATACACATGCACTAATTCACCAACAGTTCTATATAGTCACTCATACATACATATACTCACTCATCATATGTAGTGATACACCTATACATCCTGTTACACACCGACAGTCATCCAAAAGTTACTCACACATGCAAATAAACTATTGAACATCCATTTATTTGCATATACAGCTATACACACACTACCACTTTACTTCTAAGGAAACTTACACATACTTACTCTCTTAAACAATCACTTATAGAAACACATACTAATTTAAACAGGAACTCTTACAATCCCTCACTCTCACATATACTCACTTATATACATCAATATTCACATATACTAGATTAAAACATATGTAGTTACTGATAAAGACACTAATAAGACAGTCATTCACTCACTAACACAGACATATACACACTCATCCACCCATACAGTCCTGCACATATGCAGTCTTCAAAACACATACAAAGAGAGAGTCAGTCATTCATGCATCTATGTGCTAAGAAATACCCCCACTAAACCATACAGACACTCATACCGATACTAAAAAAACATCTAATAACCCATATACATACACATGTAGCTACTCACCAATCCATGCAGCCACTTATACACAAAGTGAAACACTAATACATATATTTAAATATTTAAACATGACTCACTAATATTTATTTTTCAGAAAGACACACATTCACTGGATGGTGTCATGAGTGATGTCATGAGTGATGTCACTGACCATGTCATGAGTGATGTAATATGTGACGTCATCAGCAGTGCATTGCACGCGCAAGTTATAGTGAGTCCAACTAACTATAACGTGGGAATTTCAATGGTTTTATGCGAGTAAAACTTCCAGCTAACTATAACTGGTGTGAAACCTATGTTTTTTTCAGTGAATATATATATATATATATATATATATATATATATATATATATATATACATACACATATATATATATAAATATACACATAATAAACATAACAAATGCAAAATAACCTCATGGCTGCTGGAGCTATTCCCCTGCTGTGCTGGGCCATAATAAAAACAGGTGTGCTCATGACGAGCTGAGCTCGTCATGAGCACCGAAGGGGTTAACATATGCATTATCATAAATATACACATTAAAAAATCAATCACTTACCTTACACTGCTGCTCGTCTGCTGTACTTTCTGGCTGTTCTGTAGGCAGCGTGTCCTCGGAGCTCAAATCCCACAGCCAACTCTCATCCAATCCAGACACTGTTCTAAAAAGTAAAGTCCACATTTGTAAAGCGCACAATCACCCGTAAGGGTCTCTAGGCGCTGGGGGCCGTCGGGAAGATTAAGCGAGCTATTGCCCAGAGTCACATGGTGCTGGGCTAACCTGCCGCCGGAGCCGGGGATCGAACTGTGATCCCCAGATTCCAGCGTCAGTCGCCCTGGCCGCGGCGCCACACCTCTTCCCAAAGCATCTTGATTGGCTGAAGCGGCCTGGTTCCACACTCTAAAAGGCACTGTAGGCCAGTGCCTGCTCTCCAACCCTGCTGTTCGAGACACCCGGGTTGGAGAGGTTTGATTTGTGCATGTCGCTTTGGCAGTAGCAAGGTAGCCGGCCAAACCAACACGCGCAATCCAAACTTTAGTGGCCACTCCTCACTACTTCCGTTCATTGGCAGGGGTGATGCACTGGCCCTGCCCTGCCCTCCCACTCCATTTGCTGGCAGAGTGTCAAAAATAAAATTGTAATAAAATAAGTTTATTACCATTTAGTTTTTGACACTTTATCCAGCAGTGTGGGGGAAGCAAGGCTCTTCCGCTCCCACAGAGGAACTGCCGCTGGGGAATGCTACTTCCCAGGTGAGGAACCAGAATAAAAAGGGTACTTCAATCCTGAGTATTGGAACACCACCCTAAGATCTGAGGCTTTGTATATGGAAACTGTGGTTAACAGAGGGGCCAACTCTAGATGAATTTCTGAGAGAAGCAAATCTGAATATATTGCCCTCAGAGGATGCTAAGGCACATATAGGAGACATTTCAGAAGCTGAAATTAGAGTACTAGTAAAAAGAATTGATGAGAGGGAAAGTCCCTAGGTTCCAACAGCTTGTCTGTCAAATTATTTGCAAAATACTGTGTTCAACTTATCCCTAGACTCTCATCATTGTCGCACAGTGCAAAAGAGTCTCTGTGGTTCGCACCTATCATAAGGAAAGCAATAATAGTATCCCTGAATGAACAAGGAAGGGACAGGAAATACATGACACCTTACCAACCTACAATGATGCCCAATGTCAACTATAAAATATTAAAGTATACAAAAGAATGATGGATTTAATGCATGAATTAATCTCAGCCACTGACAATTACTCTGTACCGCATCGCAGTCCATTAATATTTTGCACAGCATGCCACCTCAGTTTGGACCCAGTTATATGCATATGCCATATGCAAATCAGTCTTGACCCTGCTCCAATAGGAACAGTCCAGCCGAAATTGCAAGTCCATGTCCTCCCTGAACCAAGACACAAACAATCCAAGACCAATCTCAAAAGAGTATTATCAAATGCTTATGCAGTGGGAAGAGGAACGAAGCAGTGATTCCTTTTGCCTCTTTCTCGCGGACGCCTGGAACTGTATGCAGATTCTGGATTGCTTCGAAGCTCACTCGAGCATGTAGATGAACTGGAATAAACCCAGTGCATTCATGGTGCACCAGCCTCAAGAGGGGGAATGTGCGCTGGACTTTATAAGCTTATATGGGAGCCTGTTTCCATTCAATACTTAGGGGTATGGATATACTGGAAAGAGGCAGATTTACTAGACAGGAACATCTGAGCTGCCATAGCAGCAATTAGAGCAGGGGTGTCCTTTTGGACAACATTTCAATTTCTGTGGCTGGCAGAATTGTCATTGCTAAAATGATGGCCCTCCCTTGGCTCCTGTAATACTTTGCAACTTTGACGATTGATATCCCAAGAGTGTGGTTCCAAGAAACAGATGCACTGCTAACTAAATTAATCTGGGACTCGGGGGTGTAGAGTGGCCCTGACCAAGCTCCAACTCCCAATACAAGGCGTTTGCAGCTGCCAACTTTGAGACTTATTATCTCGGTGCTCAATGGCAATGCCTGATAATATAGGAACCTGTCAGGCAAAGGCCGGACACTGCACTGGGCGTCCCTTAATTGAGCTGACTACATCCTATTGTAGCTGAGAAGTGGAGCCTCTGGAAAAAGGGACCCCCTGCGGTTTTAGGTACTGCCGGAAGAAATGTGTTCATTGAAATCATACCTTTGCCCCATATACACTGATTACTTTATGCTGCTTACCAGCACTTCCGCATATGGGGGATTGGCCCAATTTAGCTTCATGGGTTGACACAGCTGGAGGAAAGGGTCGAATGAGTATCCCACATACCAATGTTTTTTAAGGGAATAGGCAGTGCTGCTGGCAGATGTAAAGCAGTAAGTGTTCCATAATTGGCCACGTCTAGTCGCCCTAACGTTTCTTTTGACACCCTAAGAAGTAATTGGGCTGAGGACCTGAATAGACCTATTAGCAAGGAGGCCTGGGCTAGAACACCTAGTAATGCTCCTAAACCATCAGTATTAAATTGATGCACTTTTTTCATTGCCATAGTGTCTACATTACTCCGAGTAGAATTAACATGTCTTTTCCAGGAGCACAAGCTAAATGTCCTAGATGTGAAGTTGAGGAGGTAGGCTTTACCATGTATTTTGAGCTGTCCTGCGCCAAAGCAACACTGGGAGGATGGATTAACATTTATTAATAGGGCGACCAATAGACACTTTGGCGGAAGCATGTATATTGGGCATGTACCAACATCCTCAAACTAGAAAAGTAACAATTATATGAATTGATTTAGCATCAGTGCTTCCAAACGCCGCGTCACAATGAAGAGCAAGGCTGTGAAGGGACTACAATGCGAAGCCTGAAAAGTGAAATGTTGAAGGGGACTGAATATGAAGGCATGTTAATAGTACAGGGGAAGGAGAGAAATAGACTTTCTACAGCATGGTGAGTGATTCTGGCTTCTTTTAGCACCATGGAGGGAGAACATCAAGGGGAAGCCACCCCTCAGGCATCCCTGCCCCTTGGGCACCCTCACCGCCCCAATTTGGGTTTTACAACAGTGAGATGACTCTGCAGATCCTAGTGGCCATGAACCGCTTTGCCTTGCTGGAAGAAAGTTTTGGAGATGGTTACTCTGACCTGGTAAACACTGATATATTCCCACACCCCCATTCTCTGCTCCCTCCTGTGCCCCATAGATGTTTATGGCTAGCTGCTCTGGATAATCTCCACTATCATTATGGTTAACTTTAGTTAGGGTTGGGAAGCTGATGTCATTGTTTCATAGAAGAGCTGAAACTTCTCTATTATAGTCACTGGATTAAGGTGTGCATCAATCAAGGGTGGCTAAGATTTGTGAGACTGTTTTAGAGAAGCACACGAATCAAACTATTGACAACTATGGGCTGGTAAGTGTTTACTTGTAAATGTGAAGAAGAACAAGAGGAACATCCAAGAGGCGATAGTGGAATATTAATTCTGAAGTGCTATACGTCACATGAAGATTAATGTAATATTTTGAAAACAATAAATAGGGTGTTATCAGTGTGGTCACTCAAGACAGGTGTAGGAGCACATCACAAGATGCTGTCAGCAGGATGGCTGAAGCCCTGCTACTGATGCTGACCCTGCTACTGCCAGTAACTGATGATGGTTAATGAACCTCTGCAGCTTCTGCAGCCCCACTCAGCCAGGAAGACCTTCTGGGGGATGGTGTTTCCTCATGCATGACTCATTAAGCAAATGCCATATGAGATCCAAACCACCCTGAAATATTCAGTAGCAAAGCTCTCAGTGGCAACACCATCCATCCCAGACCTGAAGAGAGCAAGGGAAGCCTTCCTTGGATTAGATCCTGGAAGATTAGAAATGTGTCCTCTAGCAGGTGACTGCCGCCATCGGCCATTACGAGTGTTGTACTCAAGGTACATGAACCCAGAGTGCATCAGAATTGGTGATGACTCGGTCAGGAGAAAAGTTGTTCATCAGTGGAGCAAAATATTGCTCACAGGTGGAGGGCACATAATCCATCCCTTGCTGTAATGAACAATATTGATAACAAGGAAAATCTGTTGCTAGGATGAAGACATGACTTCTAGATCTAAAACATGCCTAGCATCATTCTCTGAAAATAGCAAGAATAAACAGTGTACAAAATACAATTAGAATATAAATTATAAATGACTATGTAACAGGATGAAAAATCAAGTACTATGAATTGGGGTAACGTGGGATTCTTGACAATGCTCAAGATAGTTGTTTTCCTGAAACATAGTTATCATAATGAGAAGTACGTTTAATTGGAATAGAGCACATAACAACAACTGTTAGAGGGTCAACTAACAATAGTGTTGCAGTGTAATGTAACAATTGAAGAAAATATAAATGACCACATAAATATATAATGACAGATTGAGCAAGCCAGAATAGCATCGAAGTTCCTCTCGCCTTTGCAAGCAAGTCATAAAGCAATTTAATGCTCTTGTGTTCTCTTGGTGAAACATTGCTGGAAAGGAGGAATAACGAGAGGACCTGAACACAGAATTATTTAATGGATCTACTTACAGTTTCACTTGTAATCTGCTTGCATTCATCCCCCCACGTCCGCCAATCAGACTTACTGTTATCAGTAACTCCAGAAAAGGGGAGAATTGTCAGTTCCATCACAAAGATACTCCAAATACGGCCCATATTGTTGGAAACTTGCCTTTCTTGCATGGTTCACCAGCTTTTCTGTCTTTTTATTGAACCCTATTTTTGATAGCTTTAGAGCTCTGTGCACATTACACCTGCTAACCAGTGGTAAAATGCTTGTGCTCCCCTCTCTACACATGGTAACATAGGTGCATCCCTGATTGATGCATTTAATTTACGTTTAGGTCCCTAGTATATGGCACATGTACCTAAGGTGTGCATTTTAAATACTACTAGTAGGCTGCAGTACACATTTTGTCACCAACTGAATCAGCAAATTAAAAATAATTCTTCATTGCTGCCATTGCATCCTGTGTTTGTAGTTTTAAAAATGCTATTTAAACCTGCCAAAATAAACACTTTACCCCGCCTAAACCTTCCATTTTAATACATATAAGTCACAGCTAAAGAAGGCCTTGAAAGTCCAACAGGGCAGGGTGCATGGTATTTAAAAATAGGACATGTATATTTAACGTTTGGAATATCCTGGCATTGAAAAACCTCTAAAGTCGTTTTTAGGTTTTGCCTGGCGAAAAGATGCGCTCTGCGCATCTTTTTCGCGCAGGCGAAATCCTGATGAGTTCTGTAGTGTGGCTTTGGGTCGGCCCTCGTCATTCATTGGCTGGCTCCATAAATGGAGCCTAGCCATTGGACGAGGGGCCTGTCCGTCAATGCCGGACCAGATTCGGGGGCGTTCCCGCGTTTCTTTGGCTTTTGCCGACGTCACGCGACGCCGGGAACGCCCCCGATTCTGTTCCGGCATTGCCGGCACCTCCCTTGCTCCCCCTCCCGCTTGTTTCCTGGTGCCCGTCTTCTGCTCCGGCCGGCCGTCGTCAGCTCTCTCCTCCCCCTTTCCCGCCCCCTCCCGCTTCTCTCTGATGCCCGCCTTCCGGTGAGACACTGTGATGAATGCCACTGAAAGCCCTGGATGGACTGGGCTGGGTCCGGGTCAGTCTGCTCGGTAGTGGGCTGACTAAAGCGTGAACGCTTGAAAACAGCTTGAAACATTGAAAGAACATATTTGAACCAGCCTTTGACAATAAATTATGACGTAATGCAGCTAACACAAATGTAACGTGTGAAACTGCAGACTGTTATGTTCAGCCAGAGTGGAGCTTCAGAATGGAGCTTCAGAGTGCAGAGTGGAGCTTCAGAGTGGAGCTTCAGAGTGCAGAGTGGAGCTTCAGAGTGCAGAGTGGAGCTTCAGAGTGGAGCTTCAGAGTGGAGCTTCAGAGTGGAGCTTCAGAGTGGAGCTTCAGAGTGCAGAGTGGAGCTTCAGAGTGGAGCTTCAGAGTGCAGAGTGGAGCTTCAGAGTGCAGAGTGGAGCTTCAGAGTGCAGAGTGGAGCTTCAGAGTGCAGAGTGGAGCTTCAGAGTGGAGCTTCAGAGTGCAGAGTGGAGCTTCAGAGTGGAGCTTCAGAGTGCAGAGTGGAGCTTCAGAGTGGAGCTTCAGAGTGCAGAGTGGAGCTTCAGAGTGCAGAGTGGAGCTTCAGAGTGCAGAGTGGAGCTTCAGAGTGCAGAGTGGAGCTTCAGAGTGCAGCTTCAGAGTGCAGAGTGGAGCTTCAGAGTGGAGCTTCAGAGTGCAGAGTGGAGCTTCAGAGTGGAGCTTCAGAGTGCAGAGTGGAGCTTCAGAGTGGAGCTTCAGAGTGCAGAGTGGAGCTTCAGAGTGGAGCTTCAGAGTGCAGAGTGGAGCTTCAGAGTGGAGCTTCAGAGTGCAGAGTGGAGCTTCAGAGTGGAGCTTCAGAGTGCAGAGTGGAGCTTCAGAGTGCAGAGTGGAGCTTCAGAGTGCAGAGTGGAGCTTCAGAGTGGAGCTTCAGAGTGCAGAGTGGAGCTTCAGAGTGCAGAGTGGAGCTTCAGAGTGCAGAGTGGAGCTTCAGAGTGGAGCTTCAGAGTGGAGCTTCAGAGTGGAGCTTCAGAGTGGAGCTTCAGAGTGGAGCTTCAGAGTGGAGCTTCAGAGTGCAGAATGGAGCTGCAGATTCAGAGTGGAGCTGCAGATTCAGAGTGGAGCTGCAGATTCAGAGTGGAGCTGCAGATTCAGAGTGGAGCTGCAGAGTGGAGCTGCAGAGTGGAGCTGCAGAGTGGAGCTTCAGAGTGGCGCTTCAGAGTGGCGCTTCAGAGTGGCGCTTCAGAGTGGCGCTTCAGAGTGGCGCTTCAGAGTGGAGCTTCAGAGTGGAGCTTCAGAGTGCAGAGTGGAGCTTCAGAGTGGAGCTTCAGAGTGGAGCTTCAGAGTGGAGCTTCAGAGTGCAGAGTGGAGCTTCAGAGTGGAGCTTCAGAGTGCAGAGTGGAGCTTCAGAGTGGAGCTTCAGAGTGCAGAGTGGAGCTTCAGAGTGGAGCTTCAGAGTGCAGAGTGGAGCTTCAGAGTGGAGCTTCAGAGTGCAGAGTGGAGCTTCAGAGTGCAGAGTGGAGCTTCAGAGTGCAGAGTGGAGCTTCAGAGTGCAGAGTGGAGCTTCAGAGTGCAGCTTCAGAGTGCAGAGTGGAGCTTCAGAGTGCAGCTTCAGAGTGCAGAGTGGAGCTTCAGAGTGGAGCTTCAGAGTGCAGAGTGGAGCTTCAGAGTGGAGCTTCAGAGTGCAGAGTGGAGCTTCAGAGTGGAGCTTCAGAGTGCAGAGTGGAGCTTCAGAGTGGAGCTTCAGAGTGCAGAGTGGAGCTTCAGAGTGGAGCTTCAGAGTGGAGCTTCAGAGTGGAGCTTCAGAGTGGAGCTTCAGAGTGCAGAGTGGAGCTGCAGATTCAGAGTGGAGCTGCAGATTCAGAGTGGAGCTGCAGATTCAGAGTGGAGCTGCAGAGTGGAGCTGCAGAGTGGAGCTGCAGAGTGGAGCTGCAGAGTGGAGCTTCAGAGTGGCGCTTCAGAGTGGAGCTTCAGAGTGGCGCTTCAGAGTGGAGCTTCAGAGTGGAGCTTCAGAGTGCAGCTTCAGAGTGGAGCTTCAGAGTGCAGAGTGGAGCTTCAGAGTGGAGCTTCAGAGTGCAGAGTGGAGCTTCAGAGTGGAGCTTCAGAGTGCAGAGTGGAGCTTCAGAGTGGAGCTTCAGAGTGCAGAGTGGAGCTTCAGAGTGGAGCTTCAGAGTGCAGAGTGGAGCTTCAGAGTGGAGCTTCAGAGTGCAGAGTGGAGCTTCAGAGTGGAGCTTCAGAGTGCAGAGTGGAGCTTCAGAGTGCAGAGTGGAGCTTCAGAGTGCAGAGTGGAGCTTCAGAGTGCAGAGTGGAGCTTCAGAGTGCAGCTTCAGAGTGCAGAGTGGAGCTTCAGAGTGGAGCTTCAGAGTGCAGAGTGGAGCTTCAGAGTGCAGAGTGGAGCTTCAGAGTGGAGCTTCAGAGTGCAGAGTGGAGCTTCAGAGTGGAGCTTCAGAGTGCAGAGTGGAGCTTCAGAGTGCAGAGTGGAGCTTCAGAGTGGAGCTTCAGAGTGCAGAGTGGAGCTTCAGAGTGGAGCTTCAGAGTGCAGAGTGGAGCTTCAGAGTGCAGAGTGGAGCTTCAGAGTGGAGCTTCAGAGTGGAGCTTCAGAGTGCAGAGTGGAGCTTCAGAGTGCAGAGTGGAGCTTCAGAGTGGAGCTTCAGAGTGCAGAGTGGAGCTTCAGAGTGCAGAGTGGAGCTTCAGAGTGCAGCTTCAGAGTGCAGAGTGGAGCTTCAGAGTGGAGCTTCAGAGTGCAGAGTGGAGCTTCAGAGTGCAGAGTGGAGCTTCAGAGTGGAGCTTCAGAGTGCAGAGTGGAGCTTCAGAGTGGAGCTTCAGAGTGCAGAGTGGAGCTTCAGAGTGCAGAGTGGAGCTTCAGAGTGCAGAGTGGAGCTTCAGAGTGCAGCTTCAGAGTGCAGAGTGGAGCTTTAGAGTGCAGCTTCAGAGTGCAGAGTGGAGCTTCAGAGTGGAGCTTCAGAGTGCAGAGTGGAGCTTCAGAGTGGAGCTTCAGAGTGCAGAGTGGAGCTTCAGAGTGGAGCTTCAGAGTGCAGAGTGGAGCTTCAGAGTGGAGCTTCAGAGTGCAGAGTGGAGCTTCAGAGTGGAGCTTCAGAGTGCAGAGTGGAGCTTCAGAGTGGAGCTTCAGAGTGCAGAGTGGAGCTTCAGAGTGCAGAGTGGAGCTTCAGAGTGCAGAGTGGAGCTTCAGAGTGCAGAGTGGAGCTTCAGAGTGGAGCTTCAGAGTGGAGCTTCAGAGTGGAGCTTCAGAGTGGAGCTTCAGAGTGGAGCTTCAGAGTGCAGAGTGGAGCTTCAGAGTGGAGCTTCAGAGTGGAGCTTCAGAGTGGAGCTTCAGAGTGGAGCTTCAGAGTGGAGCTTCAGAGTGGAGCTTCAGAGTGGAGCTTCAGAGTGGAGCTTCAGAGTGCAGAGTGGAGCTTCAGAGTGGAGCTTCAGAGTGCAGAGTGGAGCTTCAGAGTGGAGCTTCAGAGTGGAGCTTCAGAGTGGAGCTTCAGAGTGGAGCTTCAGAGTGGAGCTTCAGAGTGTCAAGAGCAATGCCAATAGCTCTAACTTTAACAAAGGCAAAACCATTGCATTGTAAATGCTTGTTCACTATGGCAAGGCTGTCTCTCCCATTGGTTAACACTGGTTTACACTATTACCTTTAAGAAGTGCTAAATACAGTTTCAGAACAGCTAGAGAAATATTTCAAGGACTCATTGCAATAGTACTCATGAAGTGGCCCAGGTGTGGTCCATAGCCTAGAATTACATGCTCTCCACTGCATTATTTCCTGCAGCGCAAGACGTGTAATTGGCCTTGTGCAAACACAGTGCTGCACTGCATCCAGACTTGTTGGCACATCTGCCCGTTTGTGTTGGCCAACAGTGATGTGTAAGAACCGTTAACAAATTCTAGAAAATAAATATATTTACTGTTCGTTTATGCCACCTGCCCTGGCTCCTCAGCTGCTTTCCTCTCTGGATTTGCTTGTAATTTTATTTAAACTTAAAACAGTAAAGGTCAGCTTTTCTTGGCTGGTATTGAAATTGAAGTCTGTAATATTGAATGTGGTGATTTACTGTAATTTACAGTGTTAATCCTCATCCAACGCCCTCTGTATCCTAATGCCATTACGAAAGATTACCAATTTAGAAATGGAAGCATGTCAGCATCTGGAAGTTGTTAGCCACAGCACGTGAAATTCGTTTTCCAACCCATCAGCAGTCCTCCAGGGCTCAGGGGAGGGGGCAGAGGTCCAGCAGCTTTTAATTGAGAGCAGTTTGCGGATTACATGTCACAAGAAGCGTGTGAGCCACAAGAACAAATGATGCACTTGCAGTATTAGGCAGTAACATTTTTCATGTCGCTTTTTTCAAAGGCTCACGTGTATCAGAAAGAAGGGAGAAAAGAAGTGCTTCATCAAAATAAAATAAATGGTGCAGGGGTTCCATGGTTTTTCTTAGAAGCCAAGGCCGCTTTTGCTTTGACTCCATCTAATGCCCCTCTCTTCTACCTCTTTACCCTTCCTGGACCATATTGCAAGTCCTGGGAGAACTAAGACACTGCTTCTGCCGAGGAGTTGGACTCACCGGTGACTTTAATGGTTGAATAGCTGTCGCAGTGCTATTTTACCACCTTCGACAGTGGCTGCCAATCACAGACACTCTCAAGGCATGTACTACCTTCGTCTGGAAATACAGCAGCATAAAGAAACAAAAATCTTCACGGCCACCTGGGTAGAGTGCGTGATATGTAGATGTCAAGAATTACCAGGTAATGTACATAACTCCACTCCTGCACCAGTAAGTTATATATTTTTATCACCAATTATGTCCTATGGAGCGAAGAGGGGTCAGTCATGCTTGGCTCTTTGTTTGCTACGAAAATGTGCAGACAATGCCCCTTTGCTGAAGTATACAGAAACTCAGAAGCTAATTCTAATTATCCTAATTCCTTCCAAGACGGTTCTCTTCAACATCATCTTCCTGGAGCCATGGTTACAACACATCCACCAGAGAAGTGGAACGTTTTTCGGCTCTCTTAGGGGCCCCATTAGCGCCACCCTAGTGGTTCTGGGACCGGCTGCCAGGGGTGCGGCAGTCCCGCACCGCCAATTACAATGCGACCCCCATCCTGGGGGCCGCATCACGCATCTTTATCATTGCGGCGGGTGCTGCTATAAGCAGCACCCGCCGCAACGCCAAAGAGGCATGTTGTGCATTGCCATGCACAACGTGACAGGCACCACGCGGTGCCTGCCACCTTGAGCATGGCAATGTAGGGGGTTACCATAGGTATATCCCAAGTGCGGCCCCCACCCACCTGGGAGCCCGCTCGGGCCCCCAAAGCAATTCCCGCTAGTCATTCCATGGCAGCATCGCCGCCATGGAAGGGCATGAACCACCAGGCATCATAATATGGATGGCGGTGCCTTCCGGGCGCCGCCACCATATTGTGCCCAAGTTCTGCCCAGCCAGCATTTGTGACGATTGCCGACTGGCGGGAACCTGCAGACGGACTTTCCGTCCACCGCAGTACCCCCACCATGGTAATATGGCGGGGGGTAAATGTGGTTGTGATGGCGGGCGATCCGCCCGCAATCATAATCACCCCCTTAGTTTTAATGGTGTCTGAAAGCATGGAGTTTCTAAACTGAATACATGTTGATCGAGCACAAACTTGTTAGCATTACCATTCAAACAGTCCATTTTTATAAGCTAATACACACATTCTCTGATATTAAATGCAGCTAGGTTTGCATGCAGTCACGTCTGTCTTGCATGTAACAGGCATTATTATCACACAGATCCCTGTAGTACACAATACCATAGACAAAACACATTTGTTGAGAGCGTGCATATAAGAGATCCAGAACTGAATGTGTGATGATTGAGTACATTTACAGATGTAGGATAGTCCCTCATGCACTGTAATGGAAGGCGGATGGATATATCAAGACAGCCAATAGCATGAGGGTGGAGCCAAACCCCACTGTATGTGTATGTTAAACAATAGGGCTGCCAGACATCTAAAGTTGTCTTTAGCCAGACCTACAAATCGAATCACAACAGCGGAATTTGTGCAAATGGTGTGAAAAGGCCTACTAATGAAATCAAATAGTACAGCTGTGTGACTAGTGGTTGGCCAACACAAATATTTTACGGTCTCCTTAGGCCACACAACTATCAGCAAGAAGAGGTTTTTGGGCAAGAAGAAAAAGCTGGTGCATCTTATTTTTAGTGACTATCAATTTATGTGACCCAATACAACTGAATTGATCTAATTCTCTAAAACAAAGAGGGATGTGTGAGATGACAGTAAGCATCTTTAACCTATATCTGTTGTGTCTTTATTCTGTCTCCATAGCCATCAGCAAATGGCTGATGCTTTATAAACATGCTATGCACTTATTCTGGTGCCCACAACAGTTTATGTGTAGTGACTAGAGTTTGTTGTACTTTTAAGATTTGTCTTGTTTTTTTATGCTAGTGTAGATATTGCTAGGGATTCTACTTTTAGACTAAGGCACATTTATTTCACGCAGGGATTTATCGGTGTTTCTGTTCTCTTAGAGGCAAGTTTTTTCATGATGTAGTTGTGCATTTCATTGATTTCTTTGATATGCCTTTATCCCGGAAAATGTGATTTTAGCATCTTTTGCATCATGAGCTTTTATGTGTGTAACATCAACATATTACACAGGTAACTGTTGCTTACAATTTGTCTGAGGGTATTCGGGGGTTAATAGGACAAAAAGGGCTCACTAGGCTGCAACAGTGGTGGTTGCGGCATTTTACTAATAGTGTCCTGGGGTCTCTCCTACAATTGTGGTGTAAAGTTGGCCAAATACTCCCCTACCTCACTGGAAACTCAGGTAGCAAGGTGAGCAGTCCAGGCATATCAGGGAGGGTGTGTGGTTGATGGAGATTCAGAACTCAAGCAGTCAAACAATAAGCGCAATAAGTGAATGCCCCACCCAGTGTTTTCATTTTATGAAAAGAGAAGTACTTTAATCACAACAAAATATACTACAGTACATAAAGAAGTAGTAGCAAAAATGGGATACCCACTACAAGGCTATTGGGGTCATAACACAGAGAAAGAGAAACAGTAAATCTTACACTTAAGTGCAGGTACAGGCTCACTATGGCAGGTAAATCATAATCCTTGGCCAGGGAGTTTTGGTTAGACTGCAGTTTTCTTTTTAAGTCTATTTAGCCATTCAAGGTCAATGTCTCCCAAGCAATGGTGTTTTAGCTGATCATGGCGCACAGAACTTCCAAGCGTGTGCAGCAGTGGTCAGTAAGGCGCGAGCATTCACACACATGATCACCGAAGCTCATTTTGGCAGCCCTGATCCCTCCTCTCGACATCAGCCGATGTAGCCAGCAGTGGCTCGGTGAAGGTGTTTGACAGCAGTCCAGGGCTTGTGGTGGGGAATACTTTCCCTCTACTCGGTCGCACTGGAGCAAGGTCCTCGGGTATGGCGAAGGCAGACACAGAGACATCTTTTCCTGTAATGGTCACTTTAACAAGCTCTCTGGTAGATCATTGCTTAGAAACATGAGGCAGATTTACTAACTTTTCATGCAGTGCAGCAACCAAAGTGCAATGTTGCACAAAAAGTAGAGATCAGAATAGAGCTATGTCTGCTAACATATGGTGCCCTGGCACTCTTTAGGGTACTAGGCACCAAAACATGCATCTGTGTGTTCTATTAAGCATAGGTTGTGTACTGGAAGGGTGACGTTTCCAGGACAAACACTGCACTTTAACACTTTCCCGCTTTACATATGTGCTGCACTGTGCAGCACACATTCAAAGTTGGACAAAGTGGAAAAATAAAACTTGCTGCATAGTTACGCAGACCTCAAGAAGACGCAATTTTTTGGGGCAAATCCCCGTCTACCATTGTTAGTAATTTGCATCAAAAGCCATGAATGATTGTATGGAAATGTCCATGTACCACCCATGGAATGCTTCCTTAACACATAGGATCACATTGCCCTAATTTACATAACTTTAACAAACATTTCAACACAAACCCTGATTTGTTTTGGAAAGGACATACCACCACAATACTTTGCATTGGGTATGAATTACAAAAGCAACACAAACCTGGAGCAAAGTGTTAGTAAATCTAGGCCTTAGTTGCTTTGTTGGGTGGGGGGGGGGGGTTGGGATACCCTCAGGTTCATGTAGGTCAGCTTTGGACGCACTCCCTTGGAACCTGCTTCTTTTGTCAACTCTCCTCTGAAATCAGTGACTGGGTTTTCCTTCTCTGGCACAGAGCACCTGATGGACATGGCACTCTATTCTGCCATCTTGGCAAGCACGAAGGCTCTCAGGTCTCAGGAAAACCCACAGATGATGTCCCCACCATTGGCTATCACCGATACTTGCCCTGGTTCTCAGCAGCTATTCAAAGTACCCCCGTCTTAGCACAGTGAAGGGGCTTAAAATTTGAACAAAGTGGAAAGGTTTGGGTCCCACCTTTATAAATAGTTTCTAAAGTGGGAGTATGGCTCTATTCACTACAGTTTAGGAACTGGTTTAGGGTGGTTCCTTTTCAAACTTTTGACTTCTTTCTACAATGCAAACAATGATTTGCCTGCTGATACCTCTGGATCGGTTTGCTGCACAAAAATTGTCCACCCCCCAATCGCCTCAAGTCTTCTTGCTGCTATAGCACTGAATCTTGAGATGATTAAGCGGGGGAAGGAAAGGATGGGAACAGCAGGGAAGGAGACCTAGCAGCAAAAAGCACAAAGCACAATTAATGATAGCTTATCTCAGAGGTATATTTATTCATCATTTCTCCCTATGCAAATACCTGTAAAATAATGTAACTATCGTCGGTGACGTCTGGTGAACATATATGTATGTAGATCGATATATCTAGAACATGGAAGTCTGTTCGAAATGAGATATATGAATTATGATTGTACTGTGAAAACAAAAAACAGCAACACAAGATCAAGAATTAGAATGATATAAATGTCTTCCTCTTTTTGTTCCTTAGTAAAATATTCTGTGAACAATTCACATTGAGTGTTCCCACCATAAGAAGGCTCTTGCTAGACTTCACAGGGAAGGAGAACAAAACCTCACTGTAGTGGCACCCCATGCTAATTGGCAATAACAAAACAAACAAAGCAAATTAATTCTCCTGTAGCTGAAATCTCTTGATATTCCTCTTACAAGAGCTCATAACCATACATCATAGTGATCATATTTCCTCAGTAGTAAAAAAAGCTATTTTATTTCTCATAGTTTTATCTGTAAACCCTAGTAAAAGTATCTTTCTTTTTTAAAAACTTGTTTTACTGTTCCAAACAAAACATTATTTCGAATTGATTACTATCCTGAACTCTCTGTTTATTCACACAGTGTGAGCCCCAAAGAATTGTTTCCATAAATGAAAGAAATGACATACAACTTGAGTTTTTTCAGGAATTGTTTCCATAAATGAAAGAAATGAAAAACAACTTGAGTGTCTTTCAACTTAACTCCAATAAATCCAAAGTTCACCTGAAAGGGCAGACTAACCATTAATCAATCCTTAACATTCATTAACTTCAGCTGAAAACACAGTTGTTTCTCTTAGGCTTTCCAAGAAATACAAAATATAAAGAAATTGAAGAAGAGCCTTGGAACTCTAATACCAAGGATTCCCCTCACTTAGGAGCACCACAGATGATTTAGGAGCAGTTGCTGATCCATGCTGAAGAAACCAATAATCTGCAAGGCGCTGTGGGCCTGAAGCATGATTTATAGTCCTGCCTCTCCCACTTCCTGCTGAGGCTATATAATCAATACTCAAGACTCCTGTTTATATATTTTCCGTGATGATAGGGTTGCTTTTGTTTCATCAAAGTTAGACTGTCCATGTTTACCCATTCTTAAAGGCCCACAGCAGCGTTCAATGTTCAGAGCGCATTACAGAACAGCCCTTCTCTGGAGAACGCTGACATGGTATAGGCTTCATGGGATTTTTGGAATGGAACTGTCTAATCAATCTTGAGCATGGACACCGGATGTGGGTTCCTTAGAATTTTCTTCTGGGCCATACCCTTTCCAAGCAATCACATACCACAATTTGGTGGCTCTCTTCTTGGAATCAATGATAACCTTCACTTCATATTCAGTTTCTTGGTCTACCCATATGGGAGCTGGACTCTTTTTTACAGGGTTTATATGAAGGCTTAAGTAAGGACATATGAAAGACAGGGCAAATTCTAAAATGTTTTGGTAATGCAAGTTTCACAGTCACAGGGTTGATGACCCAAAGGATGCAGTAAGGCCCAATGTTATGTTATGTTATGTTATGTTATGTTATGTTATCTACACTTATACCGCGCTCAGCTGCCCCAGCAAAAGGGCGTCCCGGCGCATTGCAAGTACACAAAACACAACTCAGTAAAAAGGCCAGAAAAATGGAACCAGAGAGGTATAGTCTAAACAAATAGAATGGTCTTGATGGCGCGTCTGAACAGAAAGAGGTCTTCAAGAGCCCGGCTGTGAGGGGGAAGAGAGTTCCACAACTTTGCCGCCAGCACCCGAAAAGAGCGACCACCAACTCTGCTCAACCTAAAATGCGGGACCACTGCCAGATTTTGACCCAGAGATCTAAGGGTTCGCGAGGGTACATATGGCACCAGAAGATTCTCCAAAATTTGGGGAGATGAACCCTTGAGGATTTTAAAAGCAAGGCAAAGTACCTTGAATTTTATCCTCTGGTTCACAGGAAGCCAGTGGAGAGAGTGCAGCGTGTTTGAAACAGAGCACTGCCTTGGCAGGCCAATCACCACTCTGGCTGCAGCATTTTGAACTCGCTGCAGCCGGATGACTTCCAACTGATTAATCCCCACCAGAAGCGCGCTAGCATAATCTAGCCGGGATAACACTGACGCCTGAACCACTTGCTGCCTGGTGGGCGCATCGAAAAATTTCAGAATAGGTCTTAGACCTCGGATAATGCCGTAGCAGGTAGCCGCCACCTTCTTAGTGTGGCAGATGTAACTAAGGGTCGGGTCCAGCCAAACCCCTAGATTTTTTATCTCCGATGCTGGAGTAGGGGTCACACCCAGTTCAGGAGGCCACCACAAGTCACCCCATAATTCCGCCTGCTTGCCGACCACCATGACCTCGGTCTTTTTGGCGTTTAACTGGAGACAGTTGGAATTCATCCAGCTGGCCACTGCCCGTAGTCCGTCACGGAACCTAGGAGCCTCCATGTCAGAGTCCCCACTCAACGTGACCGCCAGCTGCGTGTCGTCTGCATATGAGACCATCGTCAAGCCCCACTGCTTGACGGCCGCAGCCAGCGACCTCACGTAAAGGTTGAATAGAGTGGGGCTTAACGAAGAGCCCTGCGGGACACCTAGTTCCAACGGATATGATTTAGACTGACCGGGCGGGATCAAAACCTTAAAAGACCGATCGGCAAGAAAGGAACGAAACCAGCAGAGGGCGGAGCCCGTGACACCTACTTCTTCCAGGCGCTGAAGCAAAATCCTGTGCGAGATCGTGTCGAACGCGGCACTAAGATCTAATAGCAATAGTGCCACCGTCCGACCCGCATCAAGCACAGAACGCAGATGTTCGACCATAGAGAGTAGGGCCGTCTCCGTGCTATGACCCGCACGGAAACCATTCTGGGTGGGATCTAGGATGTTAGCCCTAGTAAGATGGTCAGAAAGAATTCCGTTCACATGGGCCTTGGCTACTTTCGCAGCCCAAGAAAGCAGGGAAATAGGGCGGTAGTTCTCGGGTTTGAGGTGGTCAAGGGTAGCCTTCTTCAAAATAGGTGTAACTACAGCCTGTTTCCACCTACTGGGAACTACACCTGAAGATAGAGACAAATTGATCAGAGAGAGCATCGGAGTACGGCATAACGGGGACATAATCCTGAACTGAGCCGGTTTCAACGGATCTACGGGGGATCCTGATTTAATTTTAAGGCTCAAAGTGTTGAAGGCCTCAATTGATAGAAAGGGCAGGGTAGTAAGAGACTCACATCCACCCAGACTACAGCTGACCGGCTCCGAGATGTGAGTACCATTTGGGAATGTTCGATAAATGGCTTGAACTTTCTCGAGAAAAAAGGAGGCCAGGTCCTCGCAGTGGGAGTCCGAACAAATTTCCGCCGCCGTTGCTCTTTTAGCCATCAAGTCCTTTAGCACCTTAAAAATGAGTTTTGACGGGTTGGAGCTATTTTGGAATTCTTGGGCATAAGAGGCTGCTCGTGTTCTACACACTGCCCTGTGGTAGATTTTGATTTTGGCGAAGTAGCATGTCTTTTTTCTAGGGTCAAACGATTTCCGCCACTCCCTCTCCGCCTGTCTGCAGGCTTTTTTCAGAAGCGCTAGAGAACTGTCATACCAAGGGCTGGGTTCTTTTGTGCGACACTTAGACCAAACCATGGGGATCAATAAGTCGAGAGCGTGTGTAATCCACTCACAGAAGCGATCATATCCATGTTCCGCATCGGTTATGGGGCCCAACGGAGCCTCTTCCAGCAGAAGGTAGAAATCCTCCAGTCTCAGTTTATTCCAGTGTCGCCTGAGTACTGTTCTGTCCTGAGGTTTAAAAGGATGCTCAAGAGTGGGACAGAGCATTTTCACCAACATATGGTCTGTCCAGGCGATCTGAGTAGGGCATAAAGCCCTAGCCCCCGCTAAGTTGGTGATAAAAGGGTCAAGGATATGCCCTCCAGTGTGCGTGGGATATGTGACCAGCTGGGTAAATTGCAAGGCCTCTAAGTCGGCCAGAATACTACTGATAGTGGGGGAGGTCGGGCAGTCAAAGTGGAGATTGAGGTCTCCAAGAATGCTGAAATTCGCACATCCTAGTGCCAAAGTGCTAATTAAAAAACACAAAAGGGCCTTGACTCCTAACTCAGCAAGGCTGAGTCCAACCAAATCTATATAACAAAACAAGGGCCAATGCTGAGAGTTTCAGTTTGCCAACAAATTATTTACCAAAGTAGCTGTTTTGAATGAAACAAAAACAACCCGCTTACAATATAGCAACATGCGAGATTTATTCTCATTTGTGGAATTTTTTACTTTTTTGTAACACTATTTTTAGTGCATGGAAATACAAAGAATTTTATGTACAATATATACATCCACAAACATAAATCACAATAAAACATTTACAACCTTCAAACACGCTTGGCCATTCAGTCATACAAAACACATTCACGCATATGACCTAAATGTAAAAGAACAAAAACAATAAGTCCACGTAACGGTAGTAAATCAATGGAAACGATCCTTTCGTGATTTTCAATTCTAAAGTCTGTACAAATCACAATTCTAACAGAGTGTCCACATCTCTTGTAGCAAGTTAAAGGGCCGTTAATAAACCAGTTATAAGCCAGATACGGGGCTGGATCGGTCGACGCGTTTCGAACCCCTGTGTAGTGGTGGGGTTCTCCTCAGGACCGGAAGGCCAACGGATTTTGTGAAAATGAAACTGGAGACATTAGAATTCTGCCGGAAGATCCGTCTAAAACATTTTTTCATGACTCAGACGAAAATCCACAAGAGGAAGCGACAGGTTTAAAAAGAAAATCGGCCTTCTGTCCGAAAGGACCAAAAATTCCAAAGGAAGTCACCACGTTCGAACGTACTGTTCTATCTGGAATATCTTCAATCGAAAAAAAGAAAACCTTTGTTAAATATAACTTATCTAAAGCCGAGAAAGATGCTTTGTTAACTGTAAAAAATGACAATACCATTGTAGTCAAGCAGGCTGACAAAGGCGGAGCAATTGTAATTTGGGATATTGCCGAGTATAAACAGGAAGCACACCGCCAGTTAAATGACCAGAATTGCTACAGACGCATTTGAAAAGACCCCATGTCAGAAATAAAAAACCAAATGTTCGAAGTGATTCAAAGAGGCTTTGACCAAGGATTTGTAGGACCTAAAGAACTAGCGTTCTTACAAAATAAAGATCCTAGAACCCCAGTATTCTATGTGCTCCCGAAATTGCACAAGGATGAAAATAATCCTCCAGGCCGCCCTATAATTTCGGGGTGTGATTCACTTTTTGAACCGATAGCAAAGTTCATCGATTTCTTTTTGAAACCCTTCATTCAGACTATCCCAGCCCATTTACAAGATACAACTGCTTTTTTGAACCGAATATCCACCATCAACTTTGACCACAACAGACAGCTCCTGGTTACATTGGATGTGGTGTCTTTGTACACCCAAATCCCGCAAGAACAAGCTCTGGAAACTTTGACTGTGTTTCTGGAAAATAGAGAAAAACCAGTGAGAGTCCCCACTGATTTCATCCTTGACCGGGCCCGCTTTGCACTACAGAAAAACTTCTTTACTTTTGACGCAGAGTTCTTTTACCAGATAAAGGGGGTAGCGATGGGATGCCCCTTTGCTCCAGAGTTAGCCATAATGTTTATGGGACTATTCGAAGAAAAGTTCATATATAACGAGAACCCCTACTGCAACCGCATTTCCAACTATATGCGTTACATAGACGACGTATTCCTTATTTGGACAGGAGGACACGAAGACTTGAATCAATTTGTTGGTTGGCTGAATTCAAGAACAAGCGACATCAAGTTCTCAGTCACAGCATCCAATGAATCTATCACCTTTTTGGACGTGAAAGTAGAACCCTATGAAGAAGGCCTAAGCACAACCTTATTCCGTAAGCCCTCAGATAGGAATAAAGCGTTGCACTTCAACAGTAATCACCCACGCAGCTTAAGACAAAATCTACCATATGGACAATTCTTAAGGATCCGCCGTAATTGTTCAGAAAAGGAGGAGTATTTTAAACACGCTGACCACTTGAAAAACCGTCTCATTCAAAGAGGATACCCTAAAAAATTATTAAAAAACTCCCTTAAACGAGCCTGGTGGACTCCACGAGAGACTTTACTTGAAAAGAAGATCAAAAAGGATGTAAAAAGGATGGTGTGTGTCACCACTTTCTGTCCAGCGGCAAACCAACATAAAAAACTCATAATGTCCAATTGGCATTTACTAAAAAACCTCCATGAAGATTTCACTGTACCACCACTTTTTGCGTATAAAAAAGAGAAGAGTGTGGCCAACCACATCGTAAGAGCTGCCCTCCCGATTGTGAAGGCTCCAACATTGCAAAACCTATTTGGACTACCTCCAACCAAAGGACACCACAAATGCGGGACGTGTACTTGCTGTAATGAAACCATAGAAGAATCTGTATTCACTTTTGAGAACATTCATTGGAAGCATGACACTTTCACGAATTGTAAGACCAAAAATGTTGTGTATGCCATTGTCTGTCCATGTCCTTTGGCTTACATTGGAAAGACTACGCAAGAAGTCAGAAATCGGATAACGCAACATAAATCGCGAATCCGCAGAGGGGTAGAAAATGCCCCATTGGTCAATCATTGGACGAACTTAAAACATGAGCAAACTGATCTAAGATGGACAGTCCTATCGAAAATTGAAAGAGACCCAAGAGGCGGTGATTTGGATGCAAAATTAGCCCAGCGCGAGGCGATGTTAATAATGAAGTTTAACACAGCAACAAGGGGCCTAAACGAAATCTCTGAAATTTACAAACCTAGCGTCTGATCCGTTTTGCATTGGCCTTCTGGACAGTTAGAGTGTATGCAGATCCAGTCCATTGCTCACTTCCACCATTCTGGGCAGCCTGCCCAGGGATCGAACTACAAGTCCCAGAACCACCTGGGACGTATTGTAACCAGGAAGTACCAGCCACGCTCACACAGCCAGCCTAGGTGAATCATTCCCCAAACCCGAGTGAAGGACGGACGCCTTTTCTCCATCGGTGTGTATTTTCCATTAGCTCCACTTGCGCCACGGACGTAATTGCGCCCTGCAACACCGACAGACTCACGACTCTCTTCCGTTTGTTTTCCAGCGGAGGACTAGCCACTCCCAAGTAACAAGGAGAGACTCGAAGATGCCAGCGAGTTAGAAGCCGCAACTCTAGCGGGTAAGTTGTACGCTCTTAGCTAGGGCCACCAGAGTGATTGCGTGTTAGTGTGTTTGACTAAATGCAGCGCGCTTCTTTGTTTATTTCTTCTGCAGCCCCCGCGAGCACTTCTTCCTTTGGAAATACTTTTGAAATTTCGTGGTTGGAATCTACTCTTTTCACCGTTTGATTACTCAACAGTTGCCTTAAGGTAGGGAGCGCCAGTTGCCTCACACTGGAGCCAGTCTTTAATCCTCATTTAGTAACCATTCCTAAGCAAGTCTTTGTTATTTTTACAGAACCCTTCCGGTCCTGAGGAGAACCCCACCACTACACAGGGATTCGAAACGCGTCGACCGATCCAGTCCCGTATCTGGCTTATAACTGGTTTATTAACGGCCCTTTAACTTGCTACAAGAGATGTGGACACTCTGTTAGAATTGTGATTTGTACAGACTTTAGAATTGAAAATCACGAAAGGATCGTTTCCATTGATTTACTACCATTACGTGGACTTATTGTTTTTGTTCTTTTACATTTAGGTCATATTGCGTGAATGTGTTTTGTATGACTGAATGGCCAAGCGTGTATGAAGGTTGTAAATGTTTTATTGTGATTTATGTTCGTGGATGTATATATTGTATATAAAATTCTTTGTATTTCCATGCACTAAAAATAGTGTTACAAAAAAGTAAAAAATTCCACAAATGAGAATAAATCTCGCATGTTGCTATATTGTAAGCGGGTTGTTTTTGTTTCATTCAAAACAGCTACTTTGGTAAATAATTTGTTGGCAAACTGAAACTCTCAGCATTGGCCCTTGTTTTGTTATATATAAAATTGCTAATTAAGTCAGGGAGAGCTGCCCTAAAGGCAGAATCACAGCCAGGAGGGCGATAAATCAAAATGCCAGAAAAGGTGAAATGATGGCTAATCGAAACTTTAAAGAGGGCGCTCTCACATCCTGGAAGTGTTACGACTTTCCAATCGCACGGATAACACGACTTAATAGCCATCGCAATACCTCCACCCCTGGTAGCACGATGGAGTGTGAAGATGGAATATTCCGGGGGGAAGGCCAGGTTAAGGATGGATGAATCCGTATCCTGTAGCCAGGTTTCTGTTAAGAAAAATAAATCGGGAGACTCGTCCGTGATGAGGTCATGTATCTCCTGATGATGTTTGACCAGTGATCTAACATTTAGGTTCCAGATACTGAGTTTGCGCGATCCTGTCGTGCTCTTGTGCGAAAGTGGCGACTCCACCACTCGGATAGGGACAGGAGGGTCCAAGGACCAACCTCCACATGTACACTGATAAGGACCACATAGCGGGTCAACAAGGCCCTGGCTACAATTAATAACCTGACTTCTGATGGCCAGCAGTTCCTCCCTTAAATATGAGATAGTAGGCGATGTCAAGATAAAGAGGCTTGAGCTTAGAGTCCTGCCGCGGCCCGCGCCTTCTAAGCGCTGACGGGCGCAGACGGGCAGGACTCTGGCACGACTCAGGCGCAGGGAAGGCGCGCCCGCTGCGCGAAACCGCTGCGCATTGAGGGGAGCTTTAAATAAGCGTCCCGTGAGGCTGCCGGAGCGCTAGACCGCTCGATAATGGCGCCCGCAAAGTGTCCCTACCACCCCAAGATGGCGCCCGACTTCGCCGCCCCGGGAACCGGACCCGCTAAGCAGCGGTGCACAAAAAATTATGCTGCGAGTAAGGGGAAGAATGTAGCCCAGTTAAAAACAGGGGAAAGAAACTAAGTTCAACAGAGATACAAAACAGGTAAGTTAAAATATCAGCAGCGCGCCTAATAAAGCGCAACGCGCGGAAAGCCTAATGAGCAAAGCGGCGTGAGGGTACCTCGTCCAGACTGCCCTCAGGAATGGTCGCCTTAAATAAGCGCCCCGCGAGGCTGCCGGAGCGCTAGACCGCTCGATAATGGCGCCCGCAAAGTGTCCCTACCACCCCAAGATGGCGCCTGACTTTGCCGCCCCGGGGACCGGACCCGCTAAGCAGCGGTGCACAAAAAATTATGCTGCGAGTAAGGGGAAGAATGTAGCCCAGTTAAAAACAGGGGAAAGAAACTAAGTTCAACAGAGATACAAAACAGGTAAGTTAAAATATCAGCAGCGCGCCTAATAAAGCGCAACGCGCGGAAAGCCTAATGAGCAAAGCGGCGTGAGGGTACCTCGTCCAGACTGCCCTCAGGAATGGTCGCCTTAAATAAGCGTCCCGCGAGGCTGCCGGAGCGCTAGAACGCTCGATAATGGCGCCCGCAAATGTACCGAGGATTGAATACACTGTATCGCCTAAAGTGTATGTTCTTCGTAGTTAGCCACACCACGTCACCTTTCTTATAAAGGGGTGATAATCTACAATGTTTATCTGCAAAAGTCTCATACTTTTTCTTTGCTTTTTGTACATTCCTTTCTGTGAATTTAAGATTGTTTTGAATATTCTTTATCCGATTTTGTACCGCATGTAGTTTATGCGCTCCCATTGGATGTAACAATGTAGTGAATCTAGGGTGAAAACCATTTGTACTGTAATAAAGGGTTAGTTTGGTAGAGCTATGTTGTAAACCACCTCAGCAATCCATAATCAGTTTACCCATTCATCAGTATTTTTGTCTACATAACAGATATAGCAAATATTATTTTAGACTTTGGTTTAATCTTTCTGTCTGCCCATCCGTTTGGGGGTAGAATCTTGTTAAAATAGCTGCAGAGATCTGTAAAGCAGAACACCATACCTTCCAAAACTGAGCAGTAAATTGAGACACCTGTCAGATACAATGATTTTAGGAAGACCATGTAACCTCACAATGTGAGTGAGTAGCATTTGTGCTACTTGCCCTGTTGTAGGCACTTGAGAATAGGCTATAAAATGGCCTAATTTGGTCAAACTGCCACCACCAACATAATGGTTTACATCCTTTATTCTTAAGTAAACCGACAATAAAATCCAGGGATATATGTTCAGGGAACTTCAGGTGTCGGTAAAGGATGTAGCAGCCCTTGTGGTTTCCTTCATTCAGTCTTTTCTTGCATACAGATATCGCATTTTTGAATCATAAGCTGTATGTCTTTACATACTGATGGCCACTAAAACTGTCCAAGTATTCTTTCTGTGATTTTTTTCTACCCCATTATGTCCTGCAACAGGGCCGTCATGACGCCATTGTAACACTTGTTTCCTTAACTCCTCAGTAGGGATCCACAGTCCCTTCCTTTAGCTTCCAATCAACATAGGTGTGTAACCCCTTCGGCGCTGATGACAAAGCCAGATCGTCATCAGCGTTACCTGCGCTGCGCGGATGACGAGCTAGCTTTGTCACAAACAAGCCATTTTTTTTTTCAGCGCACAGCGGGAAAACGCGGTAGCGCGGTAGGGGTTAACCATTGTTTCCATTTTGGAGTCTTCATTGCCTGTGAAATCTTTTCTAGGAATTTTTCTGGTTGCACAGTATGGATAACACTCTGGGAATTGATAATGGCTTGTTCCTTTGGTTCAATGGAAACCTGAATAGATTCCTGTCTTGTGAGAGCATCTGCTTTCATATTATAACTTCCAGGTCTATAAGTTAGTATAAATTAAACTCTTCAAAGAACAGCATCCAACACAGTTGTCTAGGGGAAAGACAGGCTGATCTCATATACTGTAAATCGTGATGGTCTGTATATACAGTGATTGTATGTTTTGGTCTCATAAGATAATGACGCCATTCGCGAAATACATCACAGATTGCCAATAGTTTATTTTCTGCAGTGGTGTAGTGCATTTCAGGCTCATTCAACTTCCTGGAAAAATATGCTACAGGGTGCAATTGACCGGTCACAGTATTTCATTGGGAAATCGCTGCCCCATTGGGTCCTTCTAAAGCATCTGCCTCCACAATATATGGTCTTTCTGGATCCGGATGAGCCAAAATTGGAGATGATGTAAAGGCTTTTTTGAGTTGACAAAAAGCTTGGTCAGCTTCCTTCGTCCACTCAAACTGTGTCTTCTTCCTTAATAGTTTTGTTATGGAAGACACAACCTTAGAAAACTGATAAATGAATCTTCGATAGAAGTTCGCAAACCCCAAAAAGCATTGGATATCATGAACGTTAGAAGGTACCGGTCACGCCTGTACAGCTTGTATTTTACGTTCAGCCATTTCTTGGCATTGTGACGATAACATAATACCCAGAAACTCAACTCTCAATACATGAAACTCACATTTACTGAGTTTACAGAAGAGATGGTTCAACCAAAGTGCCTTCAACACAGTTCTAACATGGTGAGTGTGTATGGTTACGCTATAGCAGTAAATCAAAATGTAATTGATGTATACTGTTGCAAAAACATCCAAATATTCCCTTAGGACATCGTTTAAGAAATATTGAAAGGGAGGAGCCAAGATGGCGATCGGGATGGTAGCGTAGGCCCCCGGCTCCGTGAACATCCCCATCCCGCACAGATATCCTGCATGAGATCCTGAGCCTGCGCTACATGCCCGTGATGGTGGTTGCGAGCGGCAACCGATCGTGTGCTCCTGAGGTTTCTGGCGGCGGTACCGCCGGAGAAATGTTCGTTTGAAGTTTGCGGCCCGTGCAACCCTGGAACCGGGACCTCGGGTGGACAACATGGCCGGGTACTAGTTCAATAACAACGGCCATTGGTGACTGGGTGGAGTCGGACTACCGGAGCGATGCTAATATTGGCCTGAATTTCGCTGTGGTCACTCCTACCACGGAGCGGAGCGGATCGAGTGCATACCTGAGGTGGCAATTCCAAGATGCTTCTGTAATTGCCTGAGCCCTCGCCAGTGAGCTGCTCGGACGCTGCTTGTAACCCGTCCCGATTTTCGCGGGCCACCCCCGAATTTTTCGCTAGTACTGATCCAGGGTGAGGATGGCTTTTACCTGTGACTGGACACTGGACGCATATTTTGCCCGCCCCCGAAATCCTGTTTGTAGTAACATGGACCTTGATGCGCTTGTGCCTGAGTCCCGGTCCCAATCTAAGGTGGAACCACCCTACGGCCATCTTGATAGGATGGAGTCTACTATCCTGTATACTGGGTCTCAGCAAGGTTGGGAGTGTGTGGCTAAGAGGAGCGTGGCGGAGCGGGCGCAAGGAGCTATGCTGGCGTATGGTGATCTTCTCGCAGCCCTCGGTGCCCTTCATTCCACCCTGGATCACGGCGCCCAAGTGTTGGGGAGGAAGCTTGATGATATTGTGTCAGCGTCGGAACGGTTGAGATCGGCCTGTCCCCAGGTACAAGGGGATTTGCTTCACTTCACACAGGAGGAGAGTGTCATGGCCGCCCCTGTGAATAGGGGACGGCTGGAAATTTCGGACTATGTGGCAACGTGTGGTCGGCTGGCTGTAGGTTTGGACTGTTCCGAAGGTTTTGGATTTGAACAGACGATGGTGACTTTGTCCCGCGCACAGCCTCCGGCGACCCAGGCAATATTCCAGCAACGGTCGGTTGCTCTGGCTGTTTCCTCCTTCCTAGACCCCGTGTGCTTGGTGTGGAACACATGTCCTGGGGCAGTACCGGGAAGGATGATCCTCCATGATGATGACTGTGTTGGTATCCAGCGACGTCCAAATTGCATGTGTGTGTCGCTTTTTGGTCTCTTTTGGACGCTTCTCTTCCTCGTAACATCGGACATGGCAATGGGTCGACGGGTATGCATTGGTGGATTCGCAAAGAGAGGCCAAGGATAAGGTTGATCCTTCAGAGGTTGTCATTTCATAGGCGGGCGGGCATGGGAGTTGCGTGCTCTCACGGCATAACTAATAGTGTACTAGGTGAATAATGCTCCCCATTTCTCTCTGACATGTTCGATTTTTGTTGTTTACTGCTTACCTTGGGGAGGAATATATTGTGCGGGAGGGAGAAGCCGGGGGCATGTTTGTAGGCCCTCCTCCAGTTTCTTAATAATCTCCTTATTTAGTGGATTCTTTGTCTTTCTCTTTCCCTCTCCTTTTGGGCAGTTCCTGGGCGACAGGCACGCTGTTAGTGGGGTAGGCCGTAGCCATTACAGTGGTGTGGGGTGGCGGGTGTGGGGGGGGGGGGGGTTGTTATTTTAGTTTGTTTTGTTCTATAATCCCTTTCTTCTTTTTCCGTCTGTCTTCGGGAGGCTTCTTTATTTCTTTCAGTAGGGTTGGCTGTCTTTCTTTCCCTTTCTCCTTTTATTATAAGGCTTCTGCACTCAACTATGCCTTTAGGCCACTGGAGGGCGGGTTTTAGGGATGGTGCTCTGCTATATCGCTTGCTGTCGTATTGTTTTTGCTCTGGGTCCGCCTCGGCGACTGTATTGTTTTGACAACTGTATGGGTCATCAACTGACTCTGTTTGCTCCGCGGGGTATGTCCCCCCCTTACCTCTTCTTATTTTATTATGTGGTGTGACGCCATTGCTCCTGCAGCCGTTCCTACTCTATATAACCTTTAAAAAACGAAAACCTCATATATCCTTATGCGTTGCAGTGCGCACTCACTCATGTCGTATCTATGATATTGCTTTCTTCAGTCGTGTTCTTGTTTCTACATCCTGATTCATTTGCTACGCTTGCGGCCGGCCCCTGTGGTTGTAGGCATGCGCATGTAATATTTTGCAATTTTCAATAAAGGTTTTCAAGAAAAAAAAAAAGAAAGAAATATTGAAAGGCTGCGGGAGCATTACACAACCCAAACGGCATTACCATATACTCAAACAAACCGTATTGAGTGCGAAATGCCGTCTTCCGCTCATCACCCTTTCTCATTCTTACCTGATGGTAAGCTTCTTTTGAGTCCAACTTCGTATATATCACTGCCTTCTTTACTTGATCCAATAACACCAACATCAAGGGGAGAAGATAACGTTTTTTTTACGGTCACCTTGTTTAGTGCTCAAAAGTCTATGCACGTTCTCAATTCGCCATTTGCTTTTGGGATGAAAAATAAAGGCGAGGTTGCAGGTGAATTTGAAGGACAAATGAAACGATTAGCCTGATATTTCTCTAAGTAATGTCTTGAATGTTAATTTTCTGGTTCTGACAAAGAGTAAATTCTGCCACATTGTACCCCTGCCCCTGGAAGTAGGTCTATCTGACGGTCATATGGCCTTTGTGGGGGTAATATTTCTGCTGTTGATCATTAAAAACATCTTGGAACTCTACAAACTGATCAGGAAGAGTGATATCTTGTTCAGCTGCTGTTGCTATGGTATGTCCCCTAGCTAGAGCATGTGCCTCCTGTAGTGGAGGGGTCAAACAACACTGGTTGCAAAAAAAAGAGTTGCCATTAATGGTTTTACACTCCCGATCTATGGTAGGGTTATGTTTCTTTAACCATGGTGACCCAGGAATTACACCATACTGTGGGGACTTAATGATATCAAGAAACAACATCTCAGAATCGCTTTCCTGACTTCTGACTATCATTTCCTAAGTCTGAAAACGGATGAGTCCTGACTCCAATTCTCTCCCATCCACTGCCAACACTATCTTGGGTACTGCTTTATTGATCAAAAGAAGGTGTAACTCCTCAACTAATGTTTGGTCTATGAAGGTAACAGTAGCCCCTGAATCCAATAAGGCTTTTAATGAATGTTTTATGCTGTCTACCTGCAGTTATAGGTTCACATAGAAGTGTTTGTTTAGTGACTCTTCCATCCCATTCAATGAAGGAATTTCAACATAGCCCAAAGTGTCCCCTTTATTCATCCCCGGGAACCCTAGTTTTCCTATACCTTTCCACTTATTGTTGTCGCCTTCATGGAACACCCCCACCTTACTCTTTGGCTTGGATAAACAATCCCTGACAAAATGTCCTTCCTTTCCACACTGCAGACATGAACCCAACTTTCGTCTATGTTCACTTTCTTCCTGAGTTAAAGAAGCTCAGATTGTTCCTATTACTATAGGTTCGTAGGTTGTTCCTAACCACTGAAAAGCAGTCTGATTCCTCTCGAATCGCTTAGGGGGTCCGTTTGTCCCTTTTAAACTCACTCAACTTGATTATCTATGCGTACGGCCAAGTTGATAAGATCCCCCTAAAGTCTTTGGCTGAGGATCTCTCTGGGCCAGCACATCTTTTAACTCCTCCTGTAACCCCTCATAGAATAAGGCTGCTTGTTTGACTTCAGGCCAATTAGTTTCTGCTATTAATCTTTGGAACGAGTTTGGATATACCACAAGGTCCTTATTGCCCTGTTTGAACTCTAATACCTATGGTATAAGCTTGACAATCAAACACCTTCTCAAATTCTGCTCTGAATTCCTACCAATCAAAAACCAAAGGATCATTTCTCCTGACTAATGGCACTGCCCATTGAGCAGCGTCTCCTGCCAAATAAGAAATCATGAAAGCCACTCTTGCTTGATTGGTAAGAAACGTCTTAGGACGACATGCGAAATGCAGTAAACCTGAGTAAGAAACACCTGCACTTTATTTGCTTCTCCCTGGAAGCATTCTGGAGCTGCTAAGGCAACTGGAGAGGGCATTTCCACTGCTATCGGAGTAGATGATGTGGGATTACTTCCTGTGACCCAAGAAACCCCCCGTTGGTCCTATCGCCAGTAACATCAAATGGATTACTTTGCATCCTTTCTACTCTCTCCTGTAATGCCACAGCCTCAACACGAGAGGCACTACTTCTGTTTGAACAAGTGCTAATGCTACTAACACATCTTCTAGGGTGGTCATTTTTTGTGTTTCAACCCGACCCAGAGGCACATGAAAAAACGTGGGCAGATTATTTTGTCAGCCTGCTGATACCTTGGGATCGGTTCGCTGCACAAAAAGTGTCCACCTCCCAATCACCCCACTTCTGCTTGCCGTTCAAGCACAGAAATCTGAGATGATTAAGCGGGGGAAGGAAAGGATGGGAACAGCAGGGAAGGAGACCTAGAAGGAAATAACACCATTAGTGATAGTTTATCTCAGAGATACATATATTCATCATTTCTCCCTATGCAAATACCTGTAAAAGTATATAACTATCATCTGTGATGTCTGTAGTACATATATATATGTAGATAGATATATCTAGAACATGGAAGTCTGTTCCAAATTAGATAAATGAATTATGATTGTACGGTGAAAACAAAACAAAGCAAGACAAGATCAAGAATTAAAATGATATAAACTTCTTCCTCTTTTTGTTCCTTAGTAAAATATTCTGTCAACAAATCACATTGAGTGTTACCCACCATACAAAATCTCTTGCCAGGCTTCACAGGGGAGGAGAATAAAACTCACTCTATTAGCACCCCCTGTTAATTGAAAATAACAAAATAAATAAAGAAAAATAATTCTCCTGTAGCTGAAGGCTCTTGATATTCCTCTCGCAAGAGCTCATAACCACACTTTATAATGATCATATTTCCACAGTTGTAAAAAGCAATTTTATTACTCTTAGCTTTATCTGTAAACCTAAGGAAAAGTATCTTTCTTTTTCAAAACTTGTTTGTACTGTTCCAAACAAAACACAGCCTCAAAATTGGCACTTTATTTCGAAATACCATCCTGAATTCTCTGTTTATTCACACAGTGTGACCCCCCAAAATAAATGTTTCTATATAGGAAAGAAATGAAATACAACTTGAGTTTCATTAAGAATTGTTTCCATAAATGAAAGAAATGAAATACAACTTTTCTTTCACCTTAACTCCAATAAATCCAAAGGTCACCTGAAAGGGCAGACTAACCAATAATCAATCCTTAAAATGAATTCATTTCAGCTGAACACACTGCTGTTTCTCTTAGGCTTTCCAAGAAATACAAAATAGAAAGCAATTGAAGGGACTCACTCTCATGGGTCTCCAACCAGTAGTGTGTGAGCTACTGTAGCTCTCCAGCTACCTCTGTGTAGCTCACCTGTGTATAGCCCAGCTTATTAAATTAGAAAGCCTTTGCTCGGTTGAATTATTATACATATAAAAAACATTTAATTATACACCACTAATAATATTAGTAGCTCTCAATGTGTTTCATTGATCATAAGTAGCTCTCAGTACAGAAAAGGTTGGAGATCCTGAACTCTCCCACCAAGGATTCCCCTCACTTATGAGCAAGGCACAAATAGAACCAAACAAATGCAATGGCACACTTACCCCACCACAGATGATTTACCAGCATTTGCCATGATCCATGCTGAAGAAACTAATAATCTTCAACTCGCTGCGGGCCACAAGCCGGATTTATAGTCCTGCCTCTCCCACTTCCTGCTGAGGATATGGAAGCACAGAGGATATGTCGGCACAGCATCATGGGACATGTAGTCTTCCGTGATCACATAGGATTATTTCCAATTTATATAATCAATACTCCTGACTCCTGTTTATATATTATCTATGATGATGGGGGAGCTTCTGTTTCATCAAAGCTAGACTGCCCCATGTTTACCAGTGTACATTCTTAAAGGCCCATGGCAGGGTTCGATGTTCAGAGCGCATTGGACGTGACAGCTGGTAGTAATGATGCCGGCTCCAAGCAGAGCAGTAAGTGTGAAATCCTGTACCTGCCTGCCATAAGCCTTCCTAGATGGGCCACTCAATAAAAGACGAAAGGCCTAGGTCCTGCCTAGAAAATTCTCTCCTTCTACCAACTGAATCTGCTGACTCACCCCCTTTCCCTGACCATCACCCAAATGGCAGTGCTCGGTAAGGTCTAATCTCGGTGGGTCACAACATTTCTAAAGGTAGCCCTGTCTCCTTCCTTTCTAAACTTCAGCATCTGGAGCTATACCCTTCAGCTCAGGAATGAAGACAATACACTTCACTGTCTGGGGAGTCTGTATCAACACCTCCATCATAAATGGAAATGCTAAACTCAAACCATTCGCCCAATTCCCTGTATACCATCAATCTGGCACAGTACATTTGGTGACATGATTCACTCTTGTAGCTCTATACTGTATTATTCCTATTTATCAGTGTTTCTCTGACATTCCACTTACTATACAGTGTGAGTCACAACATGCATTGCTTGGCGTGCAGAGCTGATGGTGGTCCAATTACAGTTTTCTTCCTCCTCCCCTTATTCTCCCTATTTGTTTTTTTCAGCCACTGATGGAGATTCCCTTCAAAATGCTTCACCAAGCTTGAGTAATTTGTTTTTAGACAGAAACATCCACAAAAACAATGAAACAGCAGAAGATGCACTTGAAGACCCTCATCTCCTGGGGAGCATCATCTCAGATCCAACAGGTACTGCAAGTGGGGATAGAGGGGCATTGGCACATTAACCGGCTGCTCAATTTGTTCTACAAAAGGAATGTTGGCTACTGGTGTCTTAAAACATATGCAGCATTCTCCCGTATCTTCTAATTGTCCTATTTGATTTTCTCTTCCTGTCATGCATAAGAAGAACAAATATTAATGTAATTGAAAAAGCTCCTCATAAACGTTATACAGGCAACCATAATGTGTAGAAAATGTGTTTTATATTTGTGTCTGAGCAAAGGTCACTGAAAATCAGTGAAAAAAAGAATGTTTGATATTTAATCATTCTGTGTAATTGTGGTTGTGGAGGTTAATGAAAGACCCATTGTCCAGTCCCATTATGACTTATAGAATGGTAAATAGGTAAGTTTCAATATTGGTGTTTTATTTCCACAAATGATGTCTGTAATTTCTGTACTCACATTTCTTAATAGGATTTAAAAATTGCGTACAGTTTAACAAATCCAAAAGTATTTGGTGGCCCGTGGAAGAAATGGCTACGCTATGAAAGCAGAAATATGTAAATGCTTAAGAATGGGTTATAGTGCATGGAAACCTCTGTAACAATTAGTTGTGTTGACTGTGTGATAACGGTGTGTACTATTTGTAGAAGCAAACTAATTAAAGCTGTATTTGATTTATTAAAAACATGTTTAACACACACTTCCTCCTAGTCTTTTTGTGTTGGTTTCATAAACATTACCATTAGACAAAAGTTCTTCTAAGAGTTTCCTAAAATTGGCAAATTGGGTGTGTATTCTAAGGTCTGGGAGATGCTAGCTCTGAGGCAAAGGACCCAAAACTAAAAAAGGCCATTCCATCTTTTGAATTGAGATGAACACAAGGAACCCAGAGCAGTTTGTGTCTTTACTCCCTAGTTGATATTAATTAAGATCCAATTAGTCAGATATTTAGGGACTAAGCCATTATTACATTTTTACAAACAGCAGTTTCATTTGAACCAGTCTCAGTCCCTGGATGAAAGCCAATGGATAGATCTGCAAGTCTTGAAGATATTGTATTTTTTGCCTGGAGGAGCAACCAGACTGATTCTGTGAATGCTGGAGATGATTTAAGAAAATTGTTTAACTGGACAGCTGTTAGACCTGTAATCAGCTAGCTGCAATGATCTAGCCTTGAGTTAGTAGTGACTCTCACCACAGAGGTTTTGTGTTTGGTAAGTAGCAGAGGGAGGATTGGTCTGAATTTCACTAGTTGGATAAAACAGCTGCCAGCCAATTTACCAACTTATCTTCTGTGATTGAGGACCACTGGAATGGGTACCGTAAGCAAACTGAAGCTGCCATTAACCCTGAAAGCAATAATCTCAGGTTTCTAATTGTTCTGCTGGAGGAAGTTGTTATTCAACCAGGTGTTGTCTCACAAAATACTTTTTAGAGGTCATATTGAAGCTGTGGTACATTTTAGATAATGGGTGGCATCAGAATAGGATGGAACTCTCACCTTAGAACCATAAAGATATCAAATTTAAAGAGAGCCAAAAAATAAAACATCAACATTCCTTGAATTAAAAGGACTTAACACTCTCTTCTGAGTCCAATGTGACAAAAATGAACTGAAGCCATTGATGCTGCTATGATCTGCCTAAGCCACTGGATAATCTGCTGAGCAGGATGTTTTGTTCCATGGTATCAAACGCAGAGGACAGATCCGAAATCACTAATAGGTAGCCTGTGCCATTGTCTGAGAACCGCAATGTGTTATCCCATGATCCAATAAAGGAGCTTTCAATGCCATCATGTTGAAAGAAGCCAGATTGCAAGGGGATAATACAAATGGTCATCTAGAATCATCTAGTCTTTGCCTGCTCATACTCATTCCCTTTAAGTTCTATGCAGTTGAGCTTCCTTGACTGTTCGAGTTTTTATTCTAAAGTGGGAGAGAGTAAAAGGTTCTGGGGTCTGAGGAAGCTGCACCAGCCTGGAAGAGAGCTAGCAAGCAGTTACAGCTAGACTATTGTTTCCATTCTGTTTAGGAAGTGGTGAAGGTCCTCTATACTAAGGGAAGGGACATTGCTGGGAAATGAACACAGGGACACGTTTTCTTAGCATTCTGATGAACTTCCTGGAGCTGAGATCTATGAAGCAGCCTGCAACTTGAAAATCGAGAGCAGCTGTTTTGAGAACCACATCCCTGTCATTACTTTGTTTGATTTTGCCTCCAGAAAGTGTCCTTGATGTAATTAAGCATTCCAATTCGTTTCTGTCATAACTTTTGCTCACTGCATCAGATTTGTGCATGTCTGTATCATTTTATATTTTCATTTTTGTTCTTTTTTTACTAAATTGGGTTTGGGATTTCTTTACATGTTTATGGTCTTGCTGCTTGCACCAAGCTATCAAAGAGTGAGGTATTCTTGACACAAACGTGTTTACTTAAAGGAAATTGATTGTTTTGAATTTGTGAGAACTTCACCCCATCGCACACCAAGACTGCAGACTTTCTCTATAATTTAACAACACAGCATCCCACTGATCTCTCTAACAATTTTCCGCTGATGCTGAGCACCCTTTGATGAATTGCATTTGAATAATATGGCCAAGTTTGCAAATGGATTTCTCGTTTGCTTCCAGATGCCTGGTTGTTCACAACATGCGGGGCCAGTGGGCCTTATGGGCCTAGTCAAAAGCTGTGCGATGAAGCCTACGAGAAGTCAAACTTCAGTGTGGTGGTAGGAACAGGAGCACTGAGAGGAGTGCAGATTTGGAGAGTGCCAGCAGCTAATTCATACAGGTTAGTTCTCTTTTAATTATGGTGCTGAGTCTGCTATAATCATGTGCTAGTTAAGGTTTCTTGCAATGGTTACAGTAGTTTGTAAAATTAATTACATGTCTATTTCTTTCTGACACATATAAGACAGTGTGCCACTTGTATTGTTTACCAATAATATACATACACCCCTATCAGGGACCGGTTTCAATTGATATGGCAAGCTATTGTACTATGTTGCTAAGGTTTCTATAAATTCTTATAGCCATACTTTATGGTACATGCCCTAGGTGTCTGCAAGTGAGTGACACGTCAAAACAGAAACGTGTACATTTGTTTATGGTAAGTTAGGTGTCTACTTGTGTTTCTGTCTAAGGATGCGTAGACTAGACACAGACATTTCCTCATTCCTAATATTAGTGGCCAGGGCTACTTTTTGAAAGATTCGCATTTACTGAGATATGGAGACCGGGATTTGCCAATGGAGTATCAGAAGTTCTCATACGCAAATGATATTTATTCAATACAGAACAACGGCCATTCACCCCCAAATTTCCTTTAGTGCAAAAATGTGTAAATGAGGCTTAAACATTTCTTTTTCATTGTTCGTCAAGGAGCAAATGCTCCTCTCCCTCCAATCAAACAGTTGATCATGTCTCACCAGTTTGCAGTATGTATATTTCACAGCTCTACATATCACACTTAATCTTCATAAGTTGAGCTAACCTCCCATCTCAAGTTATCTTGGACGCATCATCAACAGAATTGGCTGTGATCGAATCAACGTAGGACAGGTTTCAGAGCGCCAGCGAGCGTGCCAGAGACACAAAGATGAACATTCTGTGCCTTGCCATGTGATGTAGTTACAGGGGCCTTTAAGGGATGAAGGCGAACAATGCTTCCTCTTGAACTATCACTTCTAATCATTGTACGTAGCTGTGTGAGAAACATCAAGGTTTGATCATTAACATTCAGCAATTGCAGGTAACTTTGACAGCAGCAGTGACTGGTACAAATTGTATATTATTGATGTATTAACTCTTTAAACTGCTGAATTTCACTAACCTATTCAACATGAGTAATTTGTATTCTTTTCATATTGATTATACACCAGAGGAGCAAGCCTGGGTCATAGGGTTCCACTTTGAAAAACATTTATTTCAATTAAACATTGCACACAATGTTCTACAGAGCTAAGTGATTTAAAAATGCCATTGTTCATGATATTATCAGCGCAGTAACCGTCAATCAACTTTCATTTCCATTCGCACTTTGTGCTGAGTTACCAATTTCTATGGATTAAAAAACCCCTAGGGTCCGATTCACATAGATTTTTCTGTGAGGACGTGTGACTTATGATCAGAGTTTTCTGGCTACTCAATTCCATGAGAAAGTCAGAAGTAGGGAAGGAATAAGTCAATGCAAAACTCTTGCATTTATCTAGGTTGTTTTAGCATCCAGAATGATTAGAACATAGCAACATTGACATTCTGGCTTTTATGACCCTTTACAGCCTTCTTAAGAACCTAAATAATTTAAAATGTTGAAAAATCAATTTCAATAGTCTTTCTCTCCCTGTATGTATATAACACCAAAAATTGTAGTATATTATAACTGGTGTTAATGGTGTGGTGAAATATTTAATTCATGTCTGTAAACTCGTAACTTTCCCTGTAATACATTTGAGGAATGTGGCTACCACAAGGATTCATGTAGACTTGTAGACACCAAGTTCTTGGATCCAGACACTTTTACCTGGGAACATTTGTGGCTAGAAGCAGAGGTTCGGCTCATTTGAGGGATCGCGACAAAGAGAGTTGTCTGTCACCGTGAGTTGAAATGAAAGAGGTAGAGATGTGGCTGGCTTGGTGCGATGGCCGACCTTGAGCACCTCCTTCCCTGTGTCAGATTGCCAAGATGACCACTGCCATATTCTGTGAGACAGTGAAGAGCACACGCGCAGGCAATCGCATAGAAGAGAAGCGAGAGTAGGTCCTGAGGGCTCACTGATGCACTGGGTGTGGCAGCAGTGGCTAGCTGACTATGGAGTAACGTACAATGGAGAAACGAGACGCGAGGGATTCAGCTGAAGACCACAGCTATATAAACAACTAGATTTCAAAGCAGTGTAGTGCCAGTGGTGCCTCAGAGACTACATGGTTAGTTTGGGCCTGGGAGACTGGAGCAAAGGTGGTTGACCACTAGATGAACCCTGTCACGGGGGTTCATCCCTGGACTGCCGCCATCAGTAAACCTGGGTCAGAATCAGGATAGGTGACTTCAAAAACCGGTTATCTCTTTTTCTGACACTGGTCAATTGCTCTGGCATCAAGGAGCAGCTGATCTGACCTTCACCCCCCTGTAGGTGATGTCTTCCCTTCAGGGGAGTGGGAGATACGATTGCCCCAAAATGGCAGCAACATGCAATTTGGCAACCAAGAGTCTTAATATAAAGTACATTCTTATCACTCCGAAACGACTATCCAAGGCTGGACAGTTCCATTGCTGCAAACAGAAGAGAGCCCTAATGTGACCCAAGAAATATTCTAAAAGTTATTAATTTGCAGATAAACGCTGCATACAAGCTCCTATCATGATTATGGTATTTAACAGTATGTTTCACCTTCAACCTATATCCATTTTCTCCACTCTTCTGCACCGATTTCTCCTATTCCTGTCCCTTCCCTTCCCTCACCCACAGTTACATCACTATATTATTACATGTTTTTTATTTCATAGGGCCTGATTCACAGAACTAACTTAAGACAAAATCCTAAACTTACTACCATTTTGGTATTCACAGAAGGCACTTACTCATTTTGGTATTCAAAGAGGCACTTACTCATTTCGGTATTCACAGAAGTTAGGAGTCCAAACTTTAGGACTCCTAACTGCCTTCTGTGAATACCAAAAGTCTTACATTTAGGTTTGTCTCAGTTTAGGAGTAGTAGAGTTAGGATTTTTCTCAGTTTAGGAGTCCTAAAATTAAGAGTCCTAACTTTACTGCTCCTAAAGTAAGAAAAATCCTAACTTTAAGACTTTCGGTATTCACAGAAGGCATTTAGGAGTCCTAAAGTTAGGAGTCCTAACTTTACTACTCCTTAACTGAGAAAAATCCTAAATTTAAGACTTTCCCGTATTCATAGAAGGCATTTAGGAGTCCTAAAGTTTGGACTCCTAACTTCTGTGAATACCGAAATGAGTAAGTGCCTTCTGTCAATACCAAAATGAGTAAGTGCCTTCTGTGAATACCAAAATGGTAGTAAGTTTAGGATTTTGTCTTAAGTTAGTTCTGTGAAAAGTACCATCATTCCTGGTAAAGCAACATATGGCCTGTTGAACTACTATTCTTGTATATGTATCTGTCATTGTCCACTGTAGAGCAACATATTGCCAATCCATTTCATTTTAAAGAGTGCTATATAAAATTGTTAAATAAATAAATGAATAACTAAAAGGCCCTTAGGATCTATTGAGAGGTTTTAGAAATGGGGGTCTCTAGTTGGCAAGGGTTTGCATCGTTGTCCAAGTAGGGACCCTTCTTCCTGGTCAGGGTGAGAGGGATACACTTCTAAAATAAGCCCTGCTCACCCCCTTGTTAGCTTGGAACGAGCAGTCAGGCTTACCTTAGAAGCAGTGTGCTAAGCATTTGTGAACACACACAGTAATACAGTGAAAACACTACAAATGGACACCTCACCAGTGTAGAAAAATATGTCATCTTTATCTAAACCAAACGAGACCAAAACAACAAAAATCCACAATACAGTAATAAAAATATGACTTTCAAATGGTAGAACTAGTTCCGTTCAAAGCAAATTGCAGATGCAACTCTTTTCACACGAAGTACCTTGGATGCGTCACGCACACAAACAAAAAGGGTCGCAGGGAAGGTGATGTGTCCGTTCCGTACACCCAGGGAAGGTGATGTGTTGTTGCCTTGCTCCGGGGGAGGTGATGCGTTGGTTCCTAACTGCTGTGCAGGGGAGGTGATGCATCGGTTTCTTACCGGAGATGAGGTGATGTGTCAGTTTCTTACTTGAGCGGGGAGGTGATGCGTCAGTTTCTTACTGCGTCCCCCAACGAGACAACAGACCTGGTGCCTCGATGCGATGCGATGATCCGGGACGATGTGTGGGTTCTTGCAGCTGCACAGCAGGGCGTGCATTGTAATCGGTGCGGTGATCTCAGACTTCAGAGACCGGTGCACTCGATGCGGCGTGCAGCGATTTCTCGAGCCGCGGGCAGGCGCTGCATCGTTTTTTTTGTCGATGTGTCGGAAACAGGTACGGATGGGTTGCACTTCTCGTCGCTGGGTTGTTTTTCCAGCTCCGACAGCCAGAACAACCTCCAGGGGCCCAGAACAGCTAAAGGCACCTCTTGGCAGGTCAGAACTCCCAGCAAGGAAGTTAAGGGGTGCTGGGGGTGAAGTCTGTGTCCCTGATACTTCACAACAGGAGGCAAGCTCTTCTTCAAACCATTGGAGATCTTCCTCAAGCAGGCGACACAGCAAACAGCAAAGTCCTTTTCCCTTTCCTTTGCAGAAAGTAGCCACTGCAGGCCAACCCCAGACAGCAAACAGCGCAGGGGGGATGTATGACGTTATAACGCATACTTTTACTCCGCAGACCATTACAACGCGACTTTTACACCGCATACCGTTACAACGCATAGCGCCTTGGGGCGCTGGATAGTGGTAAGTATAATTTACTATTCTAACTCCAGTCCCCGTGGACCCTAGGGAAGGTGTTGGATAGTAAATTATACTTATTACCTATCCTAGAGCGCCCCCCAGCGCAATGCGTTGTAATGGTATGCGGAGTAATGGTCGCGTTGTAATGGGTCTGCGGAGTAAAAGATCCGTTGTAACGGGTGTATACCGCGCAGGGGCAGTATTTCTCCTCAGTTTCTCCAGCTCTTCACCTTGGCAAAGTTTCCTCTTGAGTTCCAGAAGTGATCTTTGAAGCCTTTTCTATCCCTGAGACTTCCAGCAGAGGCAAGCCCTACTTTAAGCCCTTGGAGAAAACTCTAACAGCAGGATGATGAATTCACAGTCCAGTCCTTCCCTGCCCAAGACAGAAGCAACCATTGCAGGGCAATCCCAACAGAACACAGCACAGTGGCAGTACTCCTCCTCCAGCTTTCCCGGTTCTTCTTCCTGGCAGGTTCTAAGTTGAGCAGTAATCTAAAGTTCAGGGGTCTGGGCCCCACTTTTTAAAGCACAAACTCCTTTGTTCTCTGGTGGCAGAGAAGCTCTTTGCCTAGCCAAAACCAGTTCTGTCCTCTTTGGTAAAACTTCCTGGCTGGAGGTGGAGGGAGCATTGTATCAGGCAGACAGGGCCTATTTAGGTGCAAGGGAAATCTCCTCCCACCACTCTAAATGCAGACCGGGCCTATTCAGGTGTGAAAGAAATATCCTCCCCCTATTCTGAATGCATCCCAGGTCTATTTAGCCCAGGCCTGACTCACCCTGGAAAGGCAGGACACACCTCAACCCCCCAAGTAGCTGTCTGAACAGAATGCACATCCCCAGCCCCTGTCAATCCAAAGCCAGACAGTCAATACACAACCTAGCAGAGACACACTGGATGGTTAGGCAAGAAAATACCTACTTTCTAAAAGTGGTATTTTCAAACCCAGAATGGAAAAATCACCCTCACTAAAAGATGCATCTTAACATTCTGAGTTCAGGCATAACCGATGTTATTTTCCTATCTTGCTCCCTTGGGCAGTAAGGCTCATAAGATGTTATGAGCAAACTCCCCATTCTATCCTATGGGAACAGGTAGCCTTGCAATAGTGAAAAATGAAATTCACAGTATTCCACACATCAGGCCATGTCCTACCTTTCACATACACTGCACCCTGCCCACAGGGGTACCTTGGGCATACCTTAGGGGTGACTATCATGTAAGATAAGGGAAGGTTAGGGCCTGGCAAGTTGGAGCACTTGCCAGGTCGACATGGCAGTACTAGACTGCGCGCAGGCACGCAATTGCAGGTCTGATTTACATGTAAAGGCTGCTTATGTGTGTGCAAAAACAGTGCTGCAGGCCCACTAGCAGCATTTGATTCACAGACCCTGGGCACACATAGTGCACTGTACTAGGAACTGACTAGTAAATCAAAAATGCCAATCATGGAATCACCAATCCATAACAACAGTTGACAAAGGGAGCACTTGCACTTTGGCACTGATCTGCAGTGGTAAAGTGCCCAAAGTCATAAAACCAACAAAAACAGGGTCCAAAACAGAAGTGCAAAAAGCAAAAAGTCTGGGGGTAAACCTGTTGGAGAAGCCAAGTCTAACAAGAGGGTAGACATGGAAGCCCCATTCACACACAGCAACATCAGCCTCCTGATCCTAGAGTTTTAAAAAAATGAGTTCCCAACGTCAAGACCTCCAAAGTCCATTTCTGAACTGGACCACATTTTACAAAAGGTAGAAACAAGGGTGAACCTGTTGGAGTTACCTTCTGCAGAGAGCATACATGAAAGGGATGAAATGAATGGTAGAATTTATGAGATTGAAAAGCGACATGAAGACCTCCTTGACAAGATAGATGAAGGAGAGTATAGATCCAAACAAAACAACCTACATATTAGGGGTATTCCTGATACAGGTTTGAACGCAAAGCTGGGGGATTATATTCAAGGCCTGTTTCATACTATAATAGTGCCAAGATGACTCTATGATTGAACCTGACTTTACTGACAGAGTATATACAAATCTGCAAAAGAAAAATAATTGGACCCTTGATCTGTTATCATAGATATACTTCTTCAAAGTCAAAGAAGAGGTTTACGGGCAGTGCTCTATTTCATTGGCATGCACAAGGTGGCAGGCACCGCGCGGTGCCTGTCACGTTGTGCATGCCAATGCCCAACATGCCTTTTTAACATTGTGGCGGGTGCTGCTTACAGCCACAATGTTAAATATGCGTGATGCAACCGCCAGGGTGGTGGTCGCATCCTAATAGGCAGTGGGACCGCCGCACCTCTGGCGGTTGGTCCCGTTTACCGTTACGGTGGCGGGAATCATAATGGGCCCCTAAAACTCTACTTAGAGCGGCCTTCAGTACTGAGTAATCCACGGAGCTTGCCAAGTATTGTGTTTGGTGGGTTGATGTTCACGTGCCATAACGTAATATTGCACTGTCTATGTGTTACTTGATATTGCAACAAAAACATTCCTATTGGGAGAGCTACTTATGTTGAATTCCAAGACATAATGAAGTTATTTTTCTTGCACCAGGGACACTACTCTAGAAGTGATATAAGGTTGGCACATGCCCATAAGCAGATAGATGGGTTGGTCAGGAGAGAAATGATAGCTGCTATAGATAGGAGATTCCACTGCTGGAGAATTGACTGTGGACGGAATGAGTCCAACTCCTTTGGTTACCCTCCTAACTTTGAATGCTCAGGGGCTGGCGGACAGGTACGCCTCCACAAACTTGATAGATATAGTGTCGGCCTTATTACAAGTAACACAAAAATGGTGATGGGAGGAATGCTTGCACTTTGTCTAACCACTGGCAATCGCTCTTGATAGCATCCCAACCCATCGTTCTTTTGCAGACCATGCCACCTCAGTTTGGACCCAGCCATATACAAATCAGTCTTGACCCTGCTCCTCAAGGGAACAGTCCAGCCCGAACTCTCAAGCCAGGTCCTTTCTGAACTGTAACACAAGCATCCCAAGCCCGGTTTGGCCCTAGTTATGGGCTCATCAGCTGGATACAGCTTGGCTCCAGTGACACAGTGAGCATTGAACCCACGTCTGGACACACCCATGCCACTTAGGACAGTTCATGAAACTCACAAACCATGATGGGATCAATGCTTTCAAATTTTCTAACAACTGGCAATCGCTCGGTGTAGCATCCCAAAACATTGTTCTTTTGCTCACCACGCCACCTCGGATTGGACCCACCCATATGCAAATCAATCTTGACCCTGCTCCTCATGGGAACAGTCCAGCATGAATTGCCAATACAGGTCCTCCTCCTTGAACAGGAACACAAGCATCCTGGGACCGGTTTAGGATCTAGACAGTACACAATTCTCTAAACGAAAGATTGAAAACAAATGAAGCATTGTTGTTAAGTAGATAACTCTGAGCTGGTATAGCTACTTAATGGACTGAAACATGTATAGCAACTCTCCGCGAATGTAACTTGCAGAATGACCGTCATTCTAATAACATGTCTAAATGGCCATTACAGTATTCGTGTTTGGTAGCTCTATTTGAGCAAATCAGAGCAATGATTTTAAAACATTTGAGGAGTCCTGTTGGGTATCATAAATTGTACAATCAAAAGGCATTAAGAATCGAACTTGGTTTGTTGGTCTAAATTCATTGAACGTTTTGAATGTCTTAAAACAAATTAATAACAACGACCATGCCAACAGTAAATAGTGCTTGTTAGAAATGCTTGTATGCGAGAGGATTTACGTTTTCAATGAATCATGACTTTCGAATTTTTTTCCTGGAGCACAGTTGTATATTTTTCTGTAACTCGTAGTTTTTCGGGTAATGATGAAAGCTCGTTTAATATCATATAAAGCTGAGAGAGGTAGGTTTGGGCTGCAGATAGATGATGATTCTAGGTAACATACAGATTTTGGTGTTGCTAACTGGCATCCAGGATATACAATATTTACATCAGTAAAGCGACCTTGAGATGGTTGTGGCAATAGTCAATAAACAAAAATATTGCGGGATCCTAGGAGAATATACAACAGAGAATTGGTAATGTAACTGACAGATGGATATGGTGGAGACAGATTTTAGTAGGCTATTGTCAGAGATGGTCGGATCTGTATAAAAAGTGACTAAATCAGTGCTAGTAAACGTTGGTGTAAAGAGACTATTGATGCGGTTATTTTTATTTATTCTTGAATTAATTAATATCTGTGTTGCAGTGGTTGTTTTTATGTTTTTTAATAAAGAACCAAGTAGACTGACACGGTTTTCTATTGACCATCTTCGTTGCATTTGGTATTATTTAACTATAGAGAACTCTTGTTTGACTTATTGTATCCCAATATGGATAATTTTGGAATGTCTGTAGGTTTTTATATATCCGCTATTTTAATTGAATAATCTTAAACACATTTATGTAAATGTTGGAAAAACGGAAACTCAATCAAACTAAAGGTTTGCATAAGCAGGTTGGGAAGGGAAAAGCTTTAGTAAAAACCTTGAATAAAATAAAAATATTCACACTTAACTAATTAAAAAATACAAAATAGGGAAGTCACAGTTATTAAAACTGTTTGATTTAGAAAATGAATTGTAACTAAGTGCTCCGTCGTCTCAGGTTCAATACTAGAAGACTTTTTTCCACTCTCTGCTTTTTTGAACCTACAATCGTTGTTATGTACAGAGCCTCATTTCCACATAGCTCAGTTTGTGCTCCACAAATATTAAGATCTTGACATCGAATTGGCTCGCATGCAACTACTTTGACTCTGAGGCCCAGGTGAGAGTGTAAACCTGTCTTTTTGCAGTTGGTGGCAAAGTGTTTGTATTTCTGTCCTAGTAACACTTCTTCATGAATATGACTTGTTACAACGCGAGTCATTACATCACGTGGCATTACAACGCGGTCGTTACAACGGCCGCGTTGTTACCACGCAATGCCATTACTACGCAAGTCATTCAGATGGCGCGCTGACATTAGAAATGTATAATTTACTATTCCAACTCCAGCCCACGTAACAGTAGGGAAGCAGTTGGAATAGTAAACTATACTATTCCTAATGTAAGTGCGCCATCTACTGCAAGTCGATGTAATGACTTGCGTAGTAATGGCTTTGCGTGGTAACAACAACGACCGCGTTGTTATGGCATCGCGGTGTGATGAACGCCATGTAAAGGTCGTCTCCCCTTCTAGATAGATGGAACACACTCAAGATTCCTGCCTCAACAGGCAAACAAAAGCAACAGTTCCACACACTCTTTCCCTAAAGATGTGTAGTTTGCAAGGCTAACATGTTGATGACAGATTAATAATGCATACATGCCTGCATTTGGAAACAGGAAAAAGAGTTTCTGAGTGACATCTTAGACAACTCCAGCTTCATTCTCGTCTATTTGATGTCATGTAAAACCCCTCTGTGACAAGCATCCCCCTTATTCAGTTAGCTGCTTCTAATTCTATAGGTTCTGCATAGTATTTTACTTTCAGCCCTAAGCAAATGTGAATCTGTTTCATGCAGAAACATGCAGTAAGTTGAGTGATTGTTTTTCTGCGAAATGAATATGAGTTAAGGGCAAAGCTGTTAGAATAATTATTTGTACTTAACTGCACCCCTAACAGATGATGCCACACCTAAAAGGGATGAAGCAAATATCAGGCGTAATTCTATTTAAAAAAAAATATCATTATCTGCCAAAATTCGCTCCATTTGGTTAACAGCGAAATGTAAAACTAATGAAATAATTCAAAATGCAGATAAAGAACTGCTAACTGTCCTACGCTGAACTTGAGCATCTGGAACCCATTTGGAGGAGCACAGATGACATCTGCTGACTGTCCAAACTCATAACCTATCCTTGGTTACATAGACTGCAGTCGTCAACCACCCTACTGATGTAATTGGGGAATACGAAGCGTGAGATGTAGTCCTTAGTATTTATTCCAGATACAGCAGGTAGACAGCTTACACAACCATCGAGCAACAGTATATTACAATACTCATCCCCAACCGCCCATCCATAGAATCTCCAGAAAGAATTAGAACATAGAATGCCAGCCCAAGGTAACCAAGTAACAAGAATACAACACACCTCCCCCCCCCCCAATAAAAATAAAAAAACAACAAAAAAAACATAAAAACTTCACATAGTCTTTTATTTTTAACGGAACATTCCTAGTGCGACAACTTCTTCTAGGTTCACACAAGCGTTGGAAAGCATTTTTAGATATGCCATCACCAACAACCAAATCCCCAGACATACTGTTCCGTCCCACAACAGGAGAAGGAGTTTGCTCAAAACCATCCTGAATAAGGCCATTTGAACCAGAACCGGAAATCTGACCACCATCTGAAGAAGGTTCAGGAAAACAAAAACTGTCAAAGAAATTTTGAGAATCCTCATGAACTATTTCCTTAGAATGCACAACAGGCAAATGAGATTTCCCAATAAGAGAATTATTCTTAAACAAAGAAACACGTCTGAAATTCCAAACTTTGCCATCTTTAACCCTCACTGCTTTAGAGAAAACATCAATCACTTCAATAGGATCAGACCATTTAGACCCTTTCCTATTGTAAGTCCCTCCAAATTTCACTCTTACCAAGTCACCAACTTGAACTCTCCGATCCTCCCCTTGAGACACAAATTTATACTTATTCATTCCTCCTTGATAGTTACATACACGTTCTCTTACCTGAGCAAAATCCACACCATCGTCCTGAGTATACCTTCCTTTCAACCACCAAGGCAGAAGTTTCACCCCAGGTTTCCGACCTCTCAACATTTCAAAAGGCGAATAACCAGTAACAGCACTGGGAGAAGTGCGATAAGTAAGCAAGGTAGCTCGCAAAGCTTTCCGCCAATCAATATTGCTTTTTACAGCCAATTGAATAGATTCTTTAATAACCCGGTTGAAACGCTCAACCTGACCATTTGCCTGTGGGTTATAATTAGAGACCCTCTTGTGCACAATACCATAAGTCTTTAAAAACACTTCCATCTCCTTGCTAGTAAATTGGGTACCATTATCCGAAACCAGCTCTGAAGGTAAACCCTCACGAGAAAAAACATTATCTAGAAATTCAATAACCTGAGAAGAAGTAATTTTTTCTACAACTTTAACCTCCGGCCATTTGGAAAAATAGTCTATTAAAACCAAAGCGAAAACTTCCTTAGAAGAAGGCAAAGATAAAGGGCCAATAATATCAATCCCCAATTTTTTCCAAGGACCATCAACAAATTCAATAGGAGAAGTGGAAGTAGACAAAGGTTTGACAGATTTATCGCTCTTGGAACAAGGAATACAGTCTCTAACCCATTTGTCAACAATATTGTCAATACTTGGCCACCAGTAGAATTCACGTAAACGCCTCTTTGTACAGGACATACCTAAGTGTCCCTCATGGGCAATGGACATTAATTTTTCTCTAATACCAAACGGAGGAACAATTTTGTCACCTCTGGTAACCACATCTTGTGAAGACATAAGTTCGTCCTTTACCTTAAAAAACGAACTCAATTCACCATTCAACTTCCTCTCCTCTGGCCAACCAAAACGTAGGAATTCACGTAGGAATTCAAGCACACTACACAAAACATTGTCTTCACCCATAGCCTTTCTCCAAACATCCTCAGAAATAACACCAGAAAATCCAAAACTATTGACATCCTGAAAGGTATAAGCCACATCAAAACATTCCTCTCCAGAAACATTGGAATCCACATCAATAGGCAGAGATAACCGAGACATACAATCAGCATGAACATTCATGCGACCAGGGATGTACTCAACACTGCATTGAAATTCTTGTAACTTAGCAGCTAATCTAGCCAAACGTGCAGTTAAAGTTCTTCCACCACCTGCATCTAACATGTTAATCAATGGTTTATGGTCCGTCCTTAAACAGAATTTTGTTCCCCACAAAAATTGTCTGAAATACTGTGCAGCCCAAGTACATGCCAATAGTTCTCGCTCTATAGTTGAATAATTGCACTCAGCACCACGCAATGATCTCGAGGCATATGAAATGATATTTTCAATACCATTACTTTTCTGCATCAAACCTGCCCCTAGACCAGCTCCACTCGCATCAACAGCTACAATGCATTCCTGTCCAACCACAAATGGTTTCAAAAACGGTGCTGAGCAAATCTCCTTCTTTAGAATCTCAAACCCAATTTGTTGATCTTTGCCCCAGACTAATTTTGCATTTTTCTTTAACAACAATCTAAGATGGAAAACTTTTGAAGCATAGTTCTGAATAAATTTGCTATAAAATTCAGCAAGACCCAAAAATAAATATAACTGTTCTTTGTTTGTAGGGGCAGGCGCTTCAGCAATACTTTTAATGTGGTTAAGCTTAGGTTTGATGCCCTGGCTAGATATCTCATGTCCCAAGTATTCAACCTTTCCTTGTCTAAGTTTGCATTTAGAATACTTGAGAGTCAACCCTTTATTCTGTATACTTTGCAAAACTTTCATCAAGTTATTATCATGTTCAACAAAATCTTTGCCATAGATTAATATGTCGTCTTGAAAAGCTATTGCACCAGAACAGCCCTCCAAAACTTCCTTCATCAACCTTTGGAATACCGATGCCGCGCTAGCCAAACCAAAAGGCATTCTTAAAAACTGATACATACCCTCCGGTGTTATGAATGCCGTTAAACATTTTGAATCCGCATGTAGCACCACCTGATGATAGGCACTAGCCAAATCTAATGTTGAAAAAACACAAGCCCCCGATAATGTTGAGATTAACTCGTGTATATTAGGTAAAGGGTGTCTATCAGTCCAAATCTCTTTGTTAAGACTGCGGAGATCAACACATAAGCGAAGATCCCCATTAGGTTTAAGAGAAAGGACAATCGGAGAAACCCACGGTGAAGATTCAATTGGTTCAATGATCTTGCCATGCACTAACTCCGCTAGCATATTTTTCAATTTATCACGGTAAGCAAGAGGTACATTGCGTACCCTGTGTCTCACCGGAATAGCAGTACTTTTAAGAATGATTTTATGTTTGAAATCAACAAATTCACCAAGACTCTCCTCAAAAACTTTAGGAAATGTCGTCTTAATACTAGCAACAAATTGTTCATTAGAAATACTGGCAACAAGTTGTTCATTAGAATCAGATACGACATACACAGAAGGTGAGGCATTAGGATCAAGTTTCATCCCCATTTCCTTCTGATGAGGCCAACCTAAAATTGACGCACCTTTAATAGCTACATACACTTTGCCTCTGGTTCTTCTACCTTGAAAATTTAAATCTGCCCAAAAAAAACCTTCCAAATCAATTTTTTTTTCGGTATAACCAGCAGGTCTAATATCAGGAGGCGATAATTCCTTGTCCCCCTTTAATTTCATAAAAACTTCTTTCCCAATTATAGTGTACCACGCACAAGAATCAACCATCACTTGAACATCTTCACCATTAATAGTTATAAAACAAGATGGAAAACACTTGGTGTCACTGCATCCAACACAAGAAATGCAGTTAAATTCGCTAAATTGTTCACACATACCCTCCTCACCTGAAGTAATGCAATTTACTTTCGGATTGGATCTACACATTTTTCCAAAATGGACTACCCTTTTACATTTCACACAGATTTTATTTAATGCTGGACAATTTCTAAAGTTTCCAACATGGTCAAAACTACCACATCTATAACATATTATGAAATTACGTTTCCCAGCAAATTTGTTATCAGAAGAGGTAAACTCTTTTTTCCCCATTTGTTTTCTTTCATTTCTACTTCTTTTTTAAAAGAATACAAAGGTTTCTTTAGATAGGACTGGTTCTTAACAACAGATACTTCCGAAGTGGAATCCTGAATTTTCACCGAAACAGATTGAGATTGGCATCTGATCTCATTAACAAATTTCTCAGACTGTTCAATGCCCTTAGCAATATTAACTACAGCACTTAAAGAAGATTCAGTACCCAACCATAGTCTCTCTTGTATTTTTTTTCTCTTGGTTTTCATCATGATTTGATCGCGTAGAACTTGTTCATAGTTTATAGTGTCAAAAGCACATGAGCCAGCTAAAGCACGTAATGCTGAGACATAGTTTTCAATGGACTCATCATCTTTTTGAGCCTGTGAGTAAAATTTGAATCTCTCCATTACCGTATTGATCTTCTTGCCAAAGCGTAAGGATAGTTGTTTAATAGCTATTTCAAAAACATCAGTCTCCTCAGATCCCTCAATTGGAGGCAAATTCGTAAACTCTTTTATTCCCTGTCCACCTAAACAATGCCTCAAAAGATCCAATTTCCTCTTTTGAGAACAACCATCTTCCTCCAATACCTCCACATATGCTAAAAACATGGGGTACCATAACTCCCATTCGATTTTTGGTTCCCCTGCAACTGGTAAAAAATGTGGAGGCGCTAAAATAGAGGACATTATGATAAAAGTATAAAGTGGAATTTTATAAGTAATTAATATTCTGCAAAATAACGATAATGTCTAAATACAATTAAATATCTCAAATACAGTTAGTATTAAAGATGAAATAGAAATATTTAAAAAAAAGTGTGCGAATCACTGAAGTTCGCAATAAAAACGAATAAACCGTGTAAATTGCTTTGTGATGTTGAGTAAACCAATCCAAAATGGCCGCCTTGCGTGCGTGATGACATCAATACCCCAGAAACCTTCGGATGATCCAGAATGCACTGCACGGTAACAAATGAGAATTACGTCAGCTCATGAGACAGATCTCGCTCTGAAGAATCCAAGGCTCGAGCAAAGATGACGGTTAGCCTTAAGTATTATTTTTTGTAAATGCCGAAAAATGAAAAATGTTCCATAGTGAAAATCGCCACAAATAGAATAATTTAAATAAACAGGGCCCAGATTTTTTTTTTTTTTAAGTATCTGAACTCGTATTCCGCCGCTGGTGCAATCACAAGCACGGAGTACAAATCAGCCGCAGTTGCGATCACAACACGTTAAGTAAAACAGCCGCGGGTGCAATCAGAAGCACGACATTTAAAGACTGCCGCTGGTGCTATCTCTGCACAAGATAAATAAAAAATACCTTGAGGCTAGATGAACGCTGTCTTACTTCTGCCGATCCTGGAAGAATCCCATCCTCGTCGCCAAATATTATGATGTAATTGGGAATACGAAGCGTGAGATGTAGTCCTTAGTATTTATTCCAGATACAGCAGGTAGACAGCTTACACAACCATCGAGCAACAGTATATCACAATACTCATCCCCAACCGCCCATCCATAGAATCTCCAGAAAGAATTAGAACATAGAATGCCAGCCCAAGGAAACCAAGTAACAAGAATACAACACCTACTAGTATTGTTGAGACTTTAGAGACTAACAAAAGTTTAACTTACAAGTACATAAAATACAATGTCCACACCGCCCAAGTACAACAGTAAGATTGATTGCTGAGCCAGTACCAGCTCAGCCCCTTCTCATACAAGCACTCATTACTTCCTTTGTTGGAATTCCAAACGCAAACATTCCACATATTTGTCACCACAAGCCAATAACATAACCATATATGACATAAACAAAGGACTAAAGCAGATCTGGAAAACTCCCTAAACTTGGACTGCAACTCACAAATTGGACAATGCTTGCATGCTTAAGTTTGTGGGTTTTTCCAAACTTTTTTGTCTTTACAGTTTTTAATAGTACAGACCCAGCCCTAAAGCATTTGAGCCCTTTACAAAAGAACCAGACTATTTTACATATGTTTTTTGTTTTATTTTGGAGGGGGGCACATGGAGATTAGGTGGTTTGCGCAGAATCTCAAGCCAAGGCCAGGATTCGAACCGGGTTCCTCACGTTCGAAAGTCGGTATCTCTAGCTACTAGGCCACATCTTCCCTTTCCAGAGACACCTAACATGTAACTCTCACTCCCTACCCTTTGAGAGTGACTTACTCATATACAATATTGCATAATAAGGGAGAAATATTGTGCATGAGTGTTAGACCTGGCATCCGTGGCGTGGTTTCCCCCTAACTTTTTGCTTTCATACTTCTGATGTGCTGACTTCGTTTCTGCTGGCCTTAGGATTCTGCCCACTTTACCACTGTTAACCAGTGCTAAAGTGTTTGTGCTCTCTCCTTAACACCTTCGAGTCTCATGAGGAGCTCAGCTCGTCATGAGCCACGGTGCTCGTGTGCTCATGACGAGCTGAGCTCGTCATGACCGTTAGAACGCTCGCATGCTGGACAAATTTCCCTGCTGTGCGAGCGTTCTAAAGAAACAGGTGTGGTCATGACGAGCTGAGCTCGTCATGAGCACGGGGGCGCTGTGCGGGACCCGCCCCCCAGCACAGATGGGGAATTTGCCCAGCTGCGAAGGGGTTAAAACATGGTAAGATTGGCTTATACCCAATCGGCATATTTAATTTACATGTAAGTCCCTAGTAAAGTGGCACTTCACGTGCCCAGGGCCTATAAATTAAATGCTACTAGTGGACCTGCAGCACTGATTGTGTCACCCAATTCAGTATAATTCCAAACTTGTGCCAGGCTTGCCAATGCAGCCTGTGTGTGCAGTTTTGAACTGCCCATTTCAACCTGGCAAAACAAACCTTCTGCCAGGCCCAAACCTTCCTTTTTAATACATATGTCACCCCTATGGTAGGACTTGGATAGATCAGAGGGCATGGTGTAATGTTTTTAAAAAGTTGGACATGTACTTTTAAGTTCTACATGACCTGGTAGTGAAAAACTGTTAAATCCCGTTTTCACTACTGCAAGACCTTCCTCTCCTGCAGGATAACATTGGAGTTACCTACTCACATTTCATAAGCTGTAACTTCCAAATGGGAACCAGCACTGATTCATGTTTGGTATCTTTGTAATTGTAATGAAAAATTGTAACTTTTAGATTAGGCCACATTATTTCAAAAGCTGGCATTTTCCAATGTATTGTCTAAGGTATCCCCCTCTGTGCCTCTCTGGTGATGAGATGATACGTCAAGATCTTGCACACAAGTTTTCAGTAACACCATTCGTGGTAATGTTGTTTGTGTTCAACTTTCATTTAATGCACTTATACTACAGATTATGACTTTAGCAGGGGTCTGTAAACAGTTTCTTGCAGTTTCGATTTTAAGGCTTTAGAAACGGTGCATTAAAATGAACAGTTCCTTTTCACTCTCCTACTCGCAGGTTCAAAGTTTGGGATTTATGTCTCATTTGCAGAATTGAATTACAAATTGTCCTCGTTTTATGAAAAAGTGGTTTATAAGGTGCCTAATACGGACTACTGTGGGGTTATACATCATTTACTAATTAGTACCTGTGTGAGCTCACCCATGCCGCAACCCCAATCAAAGGGCTTTTATCTGCACTGATTAAGCCAATCAATCACCTGAACGTGTCCGCTCTTCCCGCCATGTTGTGACAGATCTCCCTGTGGTGCGCTGTCACGCGCCTGTGCAGGGCGCGCGCCTGCCGTGACCGCCCGCCTGTTTCGAAGCATAGCAAAGTAAAATGTATGATGAAGCCGTCTGCTGAATTACTGGCCCGGGTAACGGGGGATGAACAGCGTGCATCACACTGCGGTGACGTCACCAGATTTAAGAGCCGCCCGGGCTTTGGAATAAAATGAAAGGGGCCTCGCATCTACCACTGAGCCGGGCGGCGGCGCGGGTTCAGCTGCAGGGCGCGCCCCGGCGTTGATTAAACGGAGGCGCCGCTCGCTTCACCTCGTTTTCTTTGCACAGTTAATCAGCGTGACTCATGTACAGTTGCTCCGCCCCCACCCCACTCCGAGGCAGACCCCGCGGAATACGGCCGGGCGAAGTAGATCGTTTTCCATCTGTTCATGTTGAGCAATTGAAGTGCCAAAAACACGCGGAAGCATCCCCTCGCAGCGCTATTATACTTCTGCTTGCTAGCAGGCAAAGGCCAAAGCCTCTCACCCTGGTGTGCTTTTCTAATGAACACCAAGGGGCATATTTACAAGCCCCTTGCGCAAGGGACTTTTAAATAAGCCCCTGAGTCTCTCTCTCTCTCTCTCTCTCTCTCTCTCTCTCTCTCTCGCTCTCTCTCTTTTGTGCAAAGTAATCTGTGACTTTTAATGTAATGTTGGCTTTGCTTTGCTTAATTTGAGTTTACAACCTTCTTTTCATTATTCATGTAAGTAGAATTGCTCCTTTGGCTCCTCCTTTCATATTTTTACAAGTTACCTATTAATTAATTAACAAATTCATTTAATTAACCATATCTCCAATAGTGTACTCACTGTCTGCACTAGCCAAACGAAGGCCTGCCCCTTCTTATGCCTCAAAACCTGATTTGTAACTAATAAAGTTTCGTAATCTTTCGAAAATTTGCACTTCATACATACTCAGAGGCTTATTTACAAGCCCCTTGCGCCACTTTTGCGTCACTTTTCCCATGTTAAAAATGACGCACAAGTGACACAAGGTGCTTGTAAATCTGCCCCATAATGTGTAGAGGTGGCGAAGTGAGCTAAAGAATGATGATGGATTCAACCCAGATCTGTGACTAGGGAGAGTGTCTGAAAAGTTTCAGCGCTCCATCCCTCATCTCCTTGTGTTTGCTTTTTTCGCCCTAAATTGGCAGGGTATGCCTAGACGTGGGTCACTTGCTCACTTTGCCACTGGATTCAAGCTAGCCTGGCTGATGAAGGGTGTGACCCAGAAACCGGTCCCAGGATGCTTGTTTCCAGTTCAGGGAAGACCTGGCTTGGCAGTTCAAGCTAGACTTTTCCCGTGAAATAAGCTAGGTGTATTTTGGATTAACAGAGGTTGGAGTTATTAGCCTCGCAGTTTTTGCCTATAGGGTGATCTTTTGTTTAAGGCATGCTCATTGTGGAACATTTTTAAGGAGCACCCTGATTAATTAGAAGGGCGATGAGAAACAAAAAGTAAAACATACACTTTTTTGTTTGTGTGTCTAATGAAAATATTGTGTGTGTGTATATATGTTCATGTGATGTAATTATGTGTATATATGTGAAAATGAGAAATATCTTTTTGAGTTTTGAAAAAAAAGAGAAAAAGTAGGAAAGAGAAAAAAAGTAAAATAAATACAGAGAAGTATTTTTCAATGATGAGTGTTTGAAACCTTTTTGGAATTGCCTTAGGCTATTGATTTTCGTTCAAAATAGTATGATTTTTACAGAGATTAATATCTAGAGGAAGAGTTAATTGAAGTATCTCTTCAACCTACTATGGTTTGGTGATCTATCCCGATGCATTATTATTCTTATTTGATTTTGTGAATTGACCCAGATGCCGAAGGGTTACTTATGGTACCCACTGTTTAAATAGGACTTTTCCCATGAGACACAAGGTCAAGACTGAATTGCGTATAGCTGGGTCTGAACTGAGGTGACGAAGTGAGCTAAAGAATGATTATGGATTCAACCCAGATCTGTGACTGGGGGTGAGTGTCTGAAAAGTTTCAGTGCTCCGTCCATCATCTTCTTGTGTTTGCTTTGTTCGTCCTAAGTTGCCAGGGTATGCCCAGATGTGGGTCCCTTGCTCACTTTGCCACTGGATTCAAGCTAGCCTGGCTGTTGAATGGTGTTACCCAGAAACCGGTTCCAGGATGCTTGTTTCCGGTACAGGGAAGACCTGGCTTGGCAGTTCGGGCTGGACTGTTCCCATAAAGCACAGGGTCAAGACTGATTTGCATATAGCTGGGTCTGAACTGAGGTGGCGAAGTGAGCTAAAGAACGATGATGGATTCAACCCAGATCTGTGACTGGGGGTGAGTGTCTGAAAAGTTTCAGAGCTCGGTCCATCAACTCCTTGTGTTTGATAAGTGAAGTCTCTGCAGCATGACAATCACATGAGGATTGTTAAAGGGGTAGTCTTTTATTGAATAGCAAACAGCTCGCTCAGATCAGAGCACAACAGATGGTCTGTACCGCACAAGATAATAAACAGAGTGACAAAAAACACAGGCAACCGCAAACACAGGCAGGAAAGAAAGATGAAAATAGTCCCACAAAACACAAATAAAGAACCAAGGCATTATGGTACAGTAGTCAGGCCGTGCTGAAATAAAAGTCAAAAAGGAAGGACAAGAGGACTGACTGACCAATAGCAACAGAGGATTTTTAAAGGACACTCAAACACTCAAATGAGAAGCAGTGGGTGTACTTTATCCCAGAAGAAGATACAATAGGTCTTGAAAGCTCGACCTAAAAAGTGCCACTTCTAGAGGAAAAAGCCAATAGGCAATAAAACCAAGCATTGGCATAGCTAATAGGTCCCACCTTTGGATCTTATAAGTGTTTAGCCTTGCAGCTCACTTACAGCAGAAAGCTGCACTGAAGTGAAACAAACAGCTCCTTGAAGCGTTGAAGGGCACAGGCCACAGGCACCCAGACCAGGTCATATATTTGTGGGTTCAAAGGTCAATGAAGCCGTAGGAAAATTAAACTGATTTTCAGAAACTGTACTTAGAGCAACTGATGGCTGGCGCGTTACATTTTTACGGTGTATACAGTTTGACAGCCACATACAAGCTGTCCATTTACCCCACTGTACTGGTTAGAGGCGCAGGGTTCGACCTACAAAGATTTTGCTGTTAGGACGAGTGACTTAATTTTGTCCAGGAATAAATTGGAGCATGTAAATTATAGCAACACCATTGTAAATCGGGCCCATTGTCCCAGGCTTTACTGACTAAGTTGTTTATAGGCCATCTTTAAATATGGCTTTTTGAGAAACAAGCAGGAACCTTTCTACCACAAACCTTTGTTGGTACTGAAACGGAATGTGTAGTTTATAAACTCACACAGATTGGCAGTAGGACATACCCTGGTAGTGTGTAAAATATTATATGTATCAATAAAACAACGAACACGTGTTCACACTATGGCTTTTCCCTGACACAAAAGCTGCAACTGGCGCTCTTCATGATGTTAGCCAACATCAACACCAGAACTTCAGCAGCTGGGCTCTAAGTGGGATGAAAAATCTGGGGCGCAGTCTCTCAAATTGGCGTGACAGACATAATTAAGGGCATGTCTTAAACACTTTAAACTAAAAATCTGTGCTTAGCAGTGTGCCACCCGACTGGTATTTTGCTGCTTCTGTCATTGCTTGCAGATATATAAGACAGCAAGTAACATTACACCTACAACAAACAGAACTATAGCCTTTGTGAATGGTTGTTGTATGCATACGATAAATAAGCAACAGTTATCGCTTCATTGTATATACCCTTGAAAGTTGTTTAGTTTTTTGGGCAAAGTTGTAGCGTAAGGCTAGAGTTGCCGACCTTGGAGCTGGCGTGAAAAGCACGGTTGAGTTTCGGTACTGGAGAACAATTCTGTGATTCTGGACAATCCCTGTGCCTACTAAAAATAAAATGATCATTGTCTTTGTGTAATTTAACTGGTGCCAATGTAAAATGCTCCAATATATTCGGGTAAAGTTTGCGCAGTATTCAGTAACAAAAAAAAAGTTACATTTAAAACCGTGAACTGCTGCAGAGTTAAAGCAAAACTACTGAGGAAAATGCGCATGACATAAAGGAGGGCTGCCTTAGTTCTTGTGGGCAAAGTTGTGGCGTAAGGCTAGAGTTGCCGACCTTGGAGCTGGTGTGCACGCTCGAGTCTCGGGACTGGCTAACAATTCTGTGATTCTGGACAATCCCTGTGTCTACTAAAAATAACATGATCGTTGCCTTTGTGTAATTTAACTGGTGCCAATGTAAAATGCTCCAATATATTCGGGTAAAGTTCGCGCAGTATTGAGTCAAAAAAAAAGTTACATTTAAAACCGCGAACTGCTGCAGAGTTAAAGCAAAACGACTGAGGAAAATGCACATGACATAAAGGAGGGCTGCCTTAGTTCTTGTGGGCAAAGTTGTGGCGTAAGGCTAGAGTTGCCGACCTTGGAGCTGGCGTGAAAAGCAAGCTCGAGTCACGGTACTAGCTAACAATTCTGTGATTCTGGACAATCCCTATGCCTACTAAAAATAACATGATCGTTGTCTTTGTGTAATTTAGCTGGTACCAATGTGAAATGCTCCTATATGTTCCGGTAAAGTTTGTGCAGTATAGAATAAAAAAAAGAAAGTTACATTTAAAACCGTGAACTGATGCAGAGTTAAAGCAAAACAACAGAGGAAAATGCATATTACGTAAAGGAGGGCTGCCGCTGCTCGTGTCAGCGCGAAAAAAGTGCCCGAGAGATGCTTTTTCATAAACATTATATCCTCACAGATACTTCAAATGGGAACAAACAGTCCTGGCAGGCAGTGAGCAGACCCATTGTGGTGAAAGCAACAAATGTAACCAATCCCCAAGCCTTTGTCTCTAATTGCGTCTTGTCCACAGCTTATTAGCACGTAGACATGATCAGCTGGCAAGAAAGTGAAAGCGACCGCGAGCAGGCAAATGTAAACAAGCGCGCGGCCACGCTAATTGGAAATAGATGGCCCCTGTGCGCCGCTGCTCGCTCTTGTAAGGTGGATGCCGCCACAAGCAAGAAGGTTTCAAAACTGCAGACCTGTTCCAAAAGGTCATCTCCTAGAGTAGCGATTGCGTGCTGTGCTAGGCTTGACCTAAAAACTGAATATATAAGTGTGGAAGAAGAATCAGTTTCTTGTTTACCAGTACAGAATGCCAGGGATACAAGACGAGGCCAGTTAAATGAAACAGGAAGCAGAAGACAAAGAAGGAGCAGAGAAAGGTATTAAAACAAGCATTGGCAGAGCCAATAAGTCTTGCCTATGCCTATCCGTTTACTCCCGCAGAGTCAGTAATGGAAGCCAGGGACCACCATGAAAAGTATTTTTAATAATTTGAACCACAAAAAAGTATGGAAAAGATACAGAATCAAGCATTCATCAAACAAATGCACAAATAATGAAGGGCCCGATGTAGGTCGCCAAAAACCGGTCGGTAACAGCCGATTTCGGCCGTTACCGACCGGTATTTGGGATTGGACATGTAGGTGGCCTGAATTGTACCAATTCGGTAAATTTACAGATTCGGTAAAATACCGAATCGGTAAAGTTACCGAATCGGTAAATCAAGATGTAGGTGGCACTTTAAACAGTGCCACAGGCCATTACCGATTCATAATTTACCACCAAATAATATTTGGTGGTAAATTATGAATTTCTGTGTACATGCACATCTGTGCATGTACACCGGTGCCATGTGGCACACATACATGCCCTAAGGGCATGTATGTGTGTCACATTCCACACAAGCCAGAATCTGGGGTGCAACAGGGTGTCAAAGTGACACCCTGTCCCCCTTGTAAATTCGGTAATTTTACCGAATTGGTAAATTGCCATTGATTCCAATGGGCCTCAAGGCACATAGGAATCAATGGCAATTACCGAATCGGTAAATACCGATTCGGTAATTACCGATTTTTACCGATTCGGTAATTGAATCGGTAAAAATACCTACATCCCGATTGCCAGTTCTTAAATACCGAATCGGTATGATTTGGTATTTAAGAATCGGTAATCTGGGATTACCTACATCGGGCCCGAAATATTTTATTTAATACATAAACAAATATAAAGAAGGGGGAAATAATAAATTAAAGCACTTTTCTGCCGCTGTGGCCACCGCCTCGGTGCTCCTCTCCTTACGCTGTGCACACTGCACTGCCTTCCAGGGACCAATCACTGCACTGTTCTCCTGCTGGTAATTCCAGCAGGAGAGCAGCACTGTGATTGGCCCGGGATGGGATGACTTGACGCTCGCTCAGGGACAGGGAGCATGTGCCATTTCTCCACCCGGCTGTGCAACACAGCTGGGTCGGAGGAATGTAAGCGCGCATGTCAGTTTGGCCGTCCTAAGACGGCTGGCCAAACCGACATTTGCATTTACAGTGCCCCCACCGCTCCTCCTCCCTGCAGCTGAGTGACACTGTGTCAGTATGGCCCTGCCCTCATTGGCTCAGTAAAAAAAAAAACAATAATCTAGTTTTATTATCATTTTATTTTTCTGTAGGGCGACGCTCCAGCACAATGGGAGCCCCTGGTATTAGCTGGAGTCAGTTGGAGAAGATCAGTGAACTGTTGGATACTGTTTAGATATTGCTCGTTTGCCATCTCAGTAAAGCAACCTGACTCCACCTACACTCACACTGAATACAAACTCAGCACCAAATTCTGAGGAAGGCCACCATTTGACGGCCTGCATCCTACAATACTGTCCGATGGAGAAGTTGCGGTCTTTTCTCCGTGCATGCATACAGTTTAGTGTAAGTCCCACAACCCCAACCAAAAAATGGTATAGGTGTGAAGGAATCAGGATGAAGAGCAAGCAGAACCCATTTTAGAAAAAAAAAATGGCACACAGTCATCAGCAATGTGGGACATCACAGCATGGCTATTTGTGAATGAAATTTTTTTTTTAAAAGTGCAGACATTTTTGGGAAAGCCTTGTCTGTTTCTTATCTGAGGAGACTGCAGACTGTAACACGAGTCACTTGCTAAATTTTGTTTTACAATGAAAAGAAAAGGTACATTTTATATTTGTTATAGCTGATATTCATAAAATAAAATGTACAGCGTGCTAATTCGGTTGGATCCCCTTCCATGAGGAAATATATATTTTGTTTGTTTTTTGATTAAATGAAACTGTACTCAAATGTATCGACTCCAGCGTTTATACGGACTTGTGAGGTTGAATGTGAAATTAAGTCAAAATGTGTTGGAGTAAAACAAATTTTCCTCAGAGAGATTTTCTTATGATAAAATATAAAGCACATTTTTTCACCGACTGTATTTCTTTCAGTTACCTGCACATTTGGATTTCGCTTTCAGTAATTGGTGACAGTTTAAAAAGGCTACCTAGTCGTCATCTCTATTAGTTAAAGTATTTAATAAAATAAATTCAGGATAGTGCTGGAAGGCGGCTGTGTCCTGACCCCGGTTCCACAGACACTAAGACACTTTCTATAAAATTAGGCTAATATCATAGTTTGAGTGATGTCATTGATTTAATGGAAAGAACATATTTGGTTAATGCTCGCTATTATGCATGTGTGAGCGAGGTTACATGAAAGCATTCAGCAATTACAAGTAGGTCTGTGGTATAGTAGCAGATACTGGGACCTGGAGATAAGGGACCAAAAAGCACTGGCAAAACCAATGTGTCGCTCCTATGAAAACGATTGGCAATCATTTGTTGCCATGCTGTATAGCAGCGTGGACGGGAGGGACTTGGAGAACAAGCTGTCAATGGAGGGTGGGGGGAGTGGACGGGGAAGCACCCTTACAAAGGATGGAAGGCGGTAGGAGCTGGCACTATTGTGTATCAGCAAGCTGGTAATGGAGGGTGAGCAGTTAGGGAAACATTCTTTACAATAAAACTTTTTCCACGCAGTACCTTTACATCGCAGGAATTACAACGCAAGTCGTTACAACGACTTGCGCTGGAGGGCGCTGTAGGATAGGGAATAGTTTAATTTACTATCCAAAACCTTCCCTACTATCCACGGGGACTGGAGTTGGAATAGTAAATTAAACTATTCACTATCCAGCGCCCCCCAACGCAAGTCGTTGTAACGACTTCGTTGTAAAGGCATGCGTGGAAAAAGCATGCGTTATAACGACATACATCCGAGCAGTAAGGACTGGGTGCTGCAAGCTAGCAGTGAGGGATGGGCAGAAGGGGCTTGGAAGCACACAGACAATGGAGGGTGGGCTACAGGGCTGGGGAAGCAAGCTGACAACAGAGGGTGGACTGGAGCATCTGAGAGATCAAGTTGACCAGGGAGTTTCGACTGGAGGGTCTGGATAAGCAATGGGCTGGGAAAGGTAATGGACAACGGGGCGTGGGTAGGCAAGATTGGGGGAGCAAAAGGACAAGAGGGTGGTAGGGAACCAAGAATGTCCAGAGAAGGTGAGTGAGGAGGAAGCAAGAACGGCAATCAAAGGAAGGTGAGAAAGAGGAACACAGAGTGGTCAGACGTGCATAATGGCGATGGCTGAAAAACACACACTCCCTTTATAGAATGCTTAAGCAAAAAGAAAAAATGAGTGCCTGACAAACGAGCAGTGGAAGGACACAAGTAGTGCATCCGTGCTCCAGGCTAGGGACAAAAACAGGAAGAGGAAGGGAAGCCTATGGAAGCTGCCAAATAAGGCAAATGAAGCTCACCAATGGTAAACGATGGAAGTGAATAGACAACTGTATTTATTTATTTATCTACCAAATGTTTAGGTGCTTTTCCAGTCTTAGGTATGTGAGAAGAATGTTCCATAGTGTCAATGTTCCTTCTTAAAATAGAGATTAGAATATACAAAACATCACATATGTTAATGAAGCTAATGGGCCCTTTTTGGATCCTGTTGCACCAGCAGCTTAAGGTTGAATCCCGCCACCTGCGGTAGTTCAGAAATTATCTGTAGACCTAGCGGTTCTTGCTTTAATTCCCTATTACTATGACCAGCTTCCTGTTGTTTGGATGTTCTCTCAGCATTGAGAAAGTATGATGGTTGCACACTAAATTGCGCTACCACTGCATACCATGTTGGTTGCATCTTTTATTATTCTCAAGACTGAACTGAATTTGACCTCCTGCGGCTCAAACAGTGATCCTGATTGCCTCTGTGGAAAGAGTCTCTGCTTTCTGACTTTATCGCTGAATGAGTCATTTAAATGGTCCCTCAAAACCTTGCGGTCCTACTGACGCCACCACTCCTAAAGCAAGCGCGTCTGGATCTCGAAGCAGTGGTCAACAGTCTTCCCACCTCCAGCTTTATTTAGCAAAGTATGATGCGACAAGTGATCTTCCTCCAGCCTTAGAGATGCTTGCATGAGTTGTTGTTTTAGATGCTAGGCAGTCTGACTTCAGAGATTGTCCTGGTGCAGAGCCTGGCTTGTGTGACTTGTCCTGTCAATGCCAGGGATAAGGGCTGTAAATTTCATTGGTTGATTTGCACCTGGCAATCCCTTTAAATAGTATACTGACCGTGGGATGCTTCGGAGGCATCTAGCTGGACCAGATAGATATTTGGGAATTGTTTTGAACAATTTATCACTAGTTGAAAAAAATAATGTTCCCATGTGTCTTCTGCGAACCTAGCACTATTTGAGTTCCGCAAAGCTCGCTATTGTCAACTCCAGGCTTTTAAGTAGGGCGGGTTTTGACAGAGCTCAGCAAAGGCAGTAGTTAAAAACAGACATTGAAACATGGCCTTACCAGGCATACATCATGTGCTTAAATTTACGAAACAAAAGCACCAGTTTTCCCCACCAGTATGTGCAAGAACCCTTACGGAAATTCAAGTCAGTGATGCAGCGCCTTGAGACCCTAACGAATGAGTAGTCGAGCTTGACAAGAATCGTGATTGATTGATTGATGTAGTCCCCGTTACATTTCACACGGTTTACTTCATGTTGCACGGTATCTTCTTAAAGCGCTGGTTACTTCTAATATGTGTTTCATAGCACTAGGCACTATCACCCTGAAGCGGGGCCTGCAGTGCTTTATGAAGGCTAATGCCAAGCCCATCCATGGCTCCCCTGGAGAAAGTCTTTGATACCATGCTGGGTTGCCTGACCAAGAAGCGACCAAGATGAAGATAAACTGGATGAAACTCGAGTTTATCATGGGTCCTGGGAGGCACTTTAGAGCACGTGCCAATGGTCTTTGATGAGTGGCAGGCCTCCATTTCTGGTGGTAACCCGCGTGTAGAGCTTTAGTGCCCTCTTTAACAACAGTCTTAACAAGTCTGCACAAATAGCCTCTTGGTTACCTTTGGTGTTGCCAGTTCAAGGCTCCCTCTTGTTTGCTGAAGAGGCTTCAGTCAGTGAAGAGCATGGCATCTTAAATGTGAAGCGGTTCGGATACATACCCCCTTCCTTGCAGTAGCTGCAGTGGTTAGTAATGAACACCAGCATCAAAACTCAATTTGGCCTTAAAGTCTTTTTCCTCTATTGAGCATGTGTATTTGCAGTCTTATTTGGTGTGCAAGCCTGAGATATTCTGAGGGTGTCTATTCGACTAGATGAGGCGTTCAACTCCCAACACTGGGCTAATTTGCACATTTATTTGCAAATCCAGAGCTGAAAAATCCACCCTCACAGGACCCGTGACACTCTTCAGGCACAGTGTAAGATCTTTCCTTCTTATACAAGTTTGCGTTTTATCACTGAAGTTGTCAAACAGGCCAATTATTTACAAAATGCGTAAAGTGGCTTTTGGGTCTGCTGATTCCAGCCATCAGCTTTCTTCAACCAGTCTTTTTCAGCCATAGGCTTTAGATATTGACAATAACATCTTGGCTCGGCCCAGTGGTATAACTGTCTGTCACCTAATGCTATTGGCTGTTTCGTTGTATTGTTCCACCTCCAATCCAGTGCTTGCACTAAATTGCATGACAAACTGCTTTGCAACTATGGCCCTCTATATCTGCTTCTGCTGACTCCTTCTCCTACGCCTCATTCTAATATGCTAACCATGCATGTGTTATTAGCACATTAAACCCAGACCTATTGGCTTTGCTCATGCTTGTTTACTTCTATACTATTCCGCTTTTCAAGATGCTTATCATGTAAAGCATTTTGATAGCCCTTGAATTGGTGGAAGGAATCGGGCCTTATTTATAAACATAATGTAAGTAGCATAAATATGTACCCACGTGTAAATCTACTACTGCACTTAGGTGTAAATCTACTACTTTTTGCTATTCACTGTTTCCAAGTGTAGATGTACAACTAAGGGCCTCATTATGATGTGACTCGGAAAGCCTTCGACTGTAGGTCGGAGGCTTTCCAAATTACATTGTAGGTTTCACTTCCAACTGCCGCATTACAAAGTAAGCGGACGAAAGTGAAACCGGCCGGTCATTCCAGCTGGGTTCTGATGGGCTCAAGGAGCCGTTGGACAGTCGGAGCCTGACCGTAATCTCTAAGCCTGGCTGATGAGGGGTGATACCTCGAAATTAGTCCTAGGATGCTTGTTTTCTGGTCCAGGTAGGACCTGGCCTGGCAGTTCTGGGTGGACTGTTCCCATGTGGAGCAGGGTCACAATTGAAGTCACTGTTCTGTAAAGTTATTACGGGAACAGAAACAACAAAACATTAGCTGTTTCAGTGTAAACCTTAACATGTGTTCTCAAAAGAACTCTCTTTGTTAGAGTGGCTTTTTATTTCCTGATACATTTTTGCCCATATTTGAACCCATCCTGTCAGCTGCTGTTTTGTTGCTGCCCTTCTTCTAACCAATCACAGATGCAGACATGGTTTGTGATTGGAATAGAATATCGTTAGTGTACTTCCTCATTGAACCAGCAGTGAATAACATTGTTGACTTTTTGTTTCGGGCCTTTGTATTAAGAGGTTAAATCGAATAAATAGCACATTCTGGGGCAGATTTATGATGCCCTTGCGCCTCCTTGCGCCGCAATTGCATCACTAAATGTGACACAACGGCGGCGCAAACAATGCGCCCTATTTACAACGTGACGCATCTAAGAGATGCATCACGTTGGAAAGCCCTGCGCCATAAGGAGGCGTTCCTGCGCAGGGGGGGGGCGTTCCTGCGCAGGAACGCCTCCTAAAAGTGGCTGAGTGATATCTATGAGATTTCACTCAGTCACTTTCTACGTCAATTCCTTACGCCTGCTTGAAGCAGGCGTAAGGGTGACGCAACATGCATTGAATAGGAGGCTCCTGTGCATTGCAGGAGTCATGTCGCACTTGCGACATGACTCCTGCAATGCGCCGCCCGTACGCCGAGAGATGCGTCACGCATCCTCACTGCCTTGCACCATGGTGCGCCGCATCATAAATGCGGCGCACCATGGGTGGCGGAGCAGTGGCGCACTGTGGCGCATGTTAACTGGCGCATCCCTGGGGATGCGCCAGTTAACATAAATCTGCCCCTCTATGTTAAAAACTCAGGGCCTGATTTAGACGCTGGCGGAGGGATACCCCTACACAAACATGATGGAGATCCCGTCCATCTTATTACAAGTGCCATAGGATATACTGCACTTGTAATGAGGCAGGCGGGATTTTCGCAATGTTTGTGATTGAGTAACCCGTCTGGCGAACTCTAAATCAGGACCTTAGTCTGGAAACTAGTGCGGTTCATTTTCAGAGTAACATTACAAGTGTTTTTTGTTCCTTCTTGTATTGCAGGATCTCGGGTTATGGGGCAGCTGGTGGCAAAGGCGGCACAAATACTGTACGGGCACACGGCACAGCCATCCTGGGGATTTTTGATCTTCAGAAGGACGACCTACTGTACATTGTGGTCGGACAACAAGGAGAAGATGCCTGTCCTCAAGTAAGTGGAAAACAATCACCTCTTTGTTACCGATGGAGGGCCTCATTAACATACAGTATCTTCAGAACCTTGGATTTTAGTGTAATCACATTCTTGTTGTTCTTCATCAAGTATGTTACAACAAAGCAGCATTCAAATCACAAGAGATGGACAGAGAAATCTGTGCCCACATTTTCTGGGAGGAATCAAATTCTGCATCTTAACTCAAAACCCAAGCACACTGAGAATCTGACAATAGCTAACAAAAACAGGGTCATTTAATTTTTTTGAATTGTATTTGTTTATTAAAGTTCTTTTCCAGGGGATACTCATCAATAGTCATAAGCACTGAATAATCCCCGCCCACGTACAGGACCCCAGAGCACATAAAAATACATATATATGTGTAAGTTAATGTGAAGAAGTACAGAGTACCTTCAAAATGCACATATATACATGTATACATTATATAAACATGCAGACTACCATATCTCGTTCAACTAAAAATTGCAGGTGTAGTTTGTGTATACGCACTGTGTATCTATATATTTTCTCCTTTCCTTTCAGGGTGTGCGTTTGTCCAAAAGATTTGCAGTTGAGTAGTATTGATTACCAGTGGTTGACCGATTTGGCAACCCCCATATGATAAGGTTTCCCTCATTATTTGGGTTTTTTCTCTAAGGTTAGGCAAGGACCAATTTCTTCATATTATACTGTACCCAGGACGTTTGGCGATGATCAGGTTACCCCATTGATTTGTAATGGGGAGGTTTACTTGTCAGCAGTTCTGATTTGTGACAGCAAATAATGCAGGACAACCACAGTTTGTTTGTTTCAGCATAGTTGCTGATGCGGTACCAACAGCAAGACTATTTGATTTTAGTAGCAAGCAAGCTACCGATTTTTGTTTCAATGCTTACATTCTTATGGCGGGCGGTTGTGGGCATACCTGTCTCACTCAGGTGTCAAACTGAAGTAAAAAAAGACTTAGACCAAGATGTAGCAACATCTGCATTTGAGACCCTCATGGAGCACAGTGTACAAATATTGAGGCATTAATCAAACACCTATTCTGGGCTTTCCTGAGCAGTGATGACAACCAGGAGATAGAGTTGGACAGGAAGCACAGAACAATAGCATCAGGGCAGCTGGAAACTGCTTCCCGGAAATTATAACAATAATCCACCATTTTTTTGCTAAAAGAAAAGATCAGGGCGGCAGCTATAGACCAAAGAGTCTTTAGGTTTGAGGGAACCACAGTTACACTTTATCAAGGCCTCTCACACTTGATGCTGCAGAACCGAGCAACGATCCATCTTTTTACCAACTTCTTAAAAGCAAATAATACACCCTATAGGTAGGGCCACATATTCTGCCTGATCTATGAATGGAACAGCCAACAACATCAAGTGAAGTTACTGAAGGAAGCTAAAAAAATCTTGCGAATTGACACCACTCTCCTGGAAGAAGACTTAGGCTCAACAACACTCAGATCACAGACGACCAGAATAAGCACCTAAAAGAGAGGTGAACAAAGGAAAAGAACGAGAGAAAACAGCCATCTAGCAATACGATTACCTTTCCTTTTCCTATAGGAACAGCCAAGAGGTGATACTGGATGGTAGTTGTGTCCTATGTTCAATGGGGTCACAACAACAAGGTGGTGTGACACGGGTGCTGAAGAATTGTGAGAACTTCAACTTGAGGGCGCTATATACCCCAAAGTTCATATGGAAGACATGGAATTGGGGTTGCAAGTGGTAAGATGAATCAGGGTATTTGGGAAAGGGAGGAAGACAAAACTTTCGCACTGCGCTCGGTGTCGCTACTACAGGGAGGGCAGATTGATCTTTAGTAGCAGAAATCCAGGGGGACCACCATAGTTAGGGAATTACGTTTTTTTTGTTTAATTCTGATATGAAGAGGAATGCGATTTTGTGTCAGTTAAGAAGGTGACATTTCTTCATCATTTATGATTGTCTTTAGACGAGCTAGTTTCTTAGGGTTGTAATGTTTATTTATTAGGTCTTTACATTCAAGTTTAGTGGGTTCTGCATATTAGTGTATTTCAATGCTAGTTTTCCAGATCATTTCTAGGGGTTCCCGGTACAAAATGACATTGATAAATACCAAGCAAGTGTTTACTGGGTGCACACCTTTAGTTGCAAGAAGAAACCAGGTGGCTAAAAACTATATTCATGTTAAGTTTGCTTCATTTCAAAGTGCCTCCACTGTCCATACGTTTAAGTGAGAAACAGGCAAAGTCCCTTCTGACACCTATTGAGAATCATTAGTATCTTACCAAGTAGTGCATTTACCTACCAAACAATGTCCACACACTGGATTAGATGTACACATTTTTATTAGTTCACTAAATATATAAACATGGTTACATGTGAGTCCATGGATCTCTCCTACTTTGATGTGAACTTTACTTTTGCCCTGTACATTATCAAATTCTGGTGCTACCCTCACCGAAGCCCTGCGAACTTATTAGGTGCTTTTAGTAAAGTATGGTTGCATTCTGGTGCAATCATTGATTTATGTTTTTCCTAGGCAGCACAGATTTGCCACTATAGGATCCTTCTGACAGTGGGTCTGCTGGTACCAGTCTCTAATTTTTACTCTTTTGTTCCTGTGAGGGCATATTATTTTGAAAGGAAGTTAGCCAAATACATTCTTTTTGTTTTCCTGTGATATACAGGCATGTCAAGTGCAAATATTATTGTTATCTCTATTAACCCCTTGTGTGCTCATGACGAGACCAGGCCGTCATGAGTCACAGTTGAGCTGTGCTCATGACGGCCTGGCTCCGCTCCGCCCACGCGCGGTTAATTCCCTGCCTGTGTGGGTGACTTAATGAGTGGGCGGGCTCATGATGAGACCAGGCCGTCATGAGCACAGCTCCACCGCAAGGGTTTCAGGTACTAATTCTGCTAAACACACCCACAGATAAATGAAACTGTTACCCCTAAAAGTACTTACCTCCTAAGATAGAGTTTCTGTGTCACTGTTTCTGTGACTTTGGAGCTTCCAGGGACTCTTCTTACTCCCTCAGTTCTATGAAGACTTGTGAGGTTGGGGTTGACTGCACTGGCATTGCAACTAGTCTTTGCTTATTCATCTCTTCTGGGAAGAAACAATTAAGAATGATCTCTGAGGAATAATCAATAGGCATCTCAGGGCTGGCAATCCTCTGTGTCTCTTCCCTAGCATTCTAGCCAAGTTTGAGCAGATGCGGCTGGCACAAATCTGGGGTGAGGGGGCAGGGATGGAGGGGAGCTGGAAGAGGGGGTAAAGAATAAAATAACTTACCTCTTCGCCACGTCTCACTGCTCTCTCCATCGTCGTGCCTGGAACAGAGCACCCAGGAAGCAACCATGATTACCTGAGCCAATCACCGTGCTGCTGTGCAGCGTTGTGATTGGTAAGCACCCAGGCTCCCCTGAGCCAATTACAGCGCTGCAATGTAGTGTTTTTATTGGTCTAAGCGCCGTAGTTCGGCGTTCAGCCAGTGAATGGGGGCCTGGGCATGTTCTCCAACCAGGCTGTAATGCAGCCTGGATGGAGAATATGCAAAGGGCGCATGAATGTTTGGCTGGCCCCAGAGCAAACATTCATGCACACTTTAGGAAGTGCAACCCACTCCTCCCCTCCCCTGCTCTGTCAGCAGAGCAGCCCTTCCCTGTCCCACCCCACCCTCAAAGCGGCCGCAACAAGGAAAAAATTAAATGCTAATTACTCTAAGTTATTATAATTTTATTTTTCCTTTAGTGACACTGCTTAAAAGTGGGGTGACGCTCCTTCACCTTAGCAGAGGAGCCCCCACTGCTGCTGAGGCATGCAATTGTCTGATGAAAGTAGAAGCAAATCCTATTAAAGTTCATGTGATAGATTGAAATACAATTCACTATTAGGTAAGACAACACTACACATTAGGCTTCAACCCGCGAAGACAAGGTCACCTTTTCTGAATTTCTCCCCATCTCACAGCGAGAATCCTTGGTGGAGATCCTGAAATGTAAATCTGGGTTCCCGGAGGATCCATGCCCCCCAAAATTGTGGTCATTGGCCCACTTTATCAATCCCACCTTGAATCATGTGTGGAATGCCTCACTCGCCATGGACATTTTCCCAGATTCCTGGAAGCATGCCTAGTTATTGCCTCTCATGAAAAAGCCCAATGTGGATCCGGGAGAGCTTGACAACTACCGCCCAATTTCATTGCTGCCAGCACCAGCACAAAAAAGCTGGAAAAGTTGGTTCAGTGCCAGCTGATCAACTTCATTAATAAACATGATATCCTGCACGACACAGTCCGGATTTCGGGCTGGATTTAGTACTGAGACAGCTCTGCTTGAGATGGCAGAGTCAGTAAGAATGTCTGCGGACACAGGAGCCGCAGGCATGAGAAGCGTGGCTCAGTGGTTAGAGGCGGCAGACCCGGAAGCTGAGATCGACCGTGGACCAGGGTTCGATTCCCCGCCTCGGCGGGTCTCGGGCTCAAAATTCCACAGACTCGACAATTCTCGCTCTGGTGCCTACTCAACTCACGGGGTCACACTCTGCGACTCTGGGCAATAGCTTGCTTAATCTCCACTACGGCCCCTCGCGGCGGGATGCCTGGCTTTCACCTTGTGGACACCCTGCCGGGGTTTCTCACAGGGGAATACCAGGACGGGTTCCCTAAGCAAGCGCCGGGACGCTTACGGGCAGCTGTGCGCTTTACAAGTCCAGCACATTTACATTTACATTTACATGATGGTGCTCTTGGATTTGTCCGCAGCTTTCGACACGGTGGATCATCAAATTCTACTAGCCAGACTTAAATGGGCAGGACTTGGAGGGACGGCTCTCTCTTGACTGCAGTCTTATCTCAGCAACCGCAAACAAAGGGTCTCTCTCCAATCCTTTAAGTCTGAAGCCAAACCTCTATGGTGTGGAGTACCGAAGGGCTCGGCTTTGGGCCCTCAACTTTTCAATGTGTATCTGGCTCCCCTTTTCTCACTCATTGCCAAATGGGAAGGAAAGACGATATCTTACGCAGATGACACCCAGCTGATGTTCTCCTTCAAGGATCACTCGGTGGACTCCTTCTCAAGATTGAAGGGATGTATGAAGGACATTTCCAGTTGGATGAATAACAACAAGCTAAAGCTTAATGCGGAAAAAAACGAGGTCTTGTTCTACGGCAAGACATCTCCCCCGTCAGCCAGACTGTTGTGGCCGGATGAAATGGGACTTTCACCTAATCCCTCATCCACAGCAAAAAACCAGGGCGTATAATGGGACACAGATCTTATGTTCACTACCCGAATACGCCACATATCATCCTCATGCTTTGGTAAACTGAGAAGCTTGAGGAAATTCCTATACTTACTACCGGAAAACTGCTGCCGAATCATTGTACATGCCTCAGGGACATCAAGGCTGGATTATGCAAATAGTCTCTACTTGGGGATGCCTGCCTATCTGATCAAGAGACTACAGATGGTGCAAAATGCGGCTCCGCACCTAAGGCAGATCCATTGTCTACCTGTAGCATAACAAATAGAATTTAAGGCCCTGACTGTAGCCTGCCGAGCTCTCAGAGGAAACTGTCCTAGCTACCTTACGCAACGGATATGCCTCTACCAACGAACTCCCAGAATCTGCTTTGTGTGCCTCGATACGCTACAGCACGCATCGGAGGCAGAGCATTCACGGTGGTTATGACCAGACTATGGAACTCTCTACCTATCAAACTACGCTTGATTCAGTCTGAAATGGAGTTCAAAAAAGCACTGAAGACTTGGCTATTTAGCCAGAGCTAGACCCCTAGGAACCCCTCTCTTCTGCTTCCCCTGCTATAGCGCCGGGCCACCTCTGTTTGCGGTAGCTGTCGTGCTTTGTAAACTAAATAAATGAAACTAACCATCAGGTGCCAGTGACAACTTGTTAATGTTCTTTTTTCAAAATGTGCATTATTAATAGTATGCAGAGTAATTAATCAACATTCAAATTCACATGTGTATACTGACATGAAACTAGTGGAGTTGAAATGATTTTGCTATGACCTATTAAAGTGTGTTTTCGTACCTTATACTAACTAGGCCTCAGTTAGGCCTCAACACAATCTTGTCCAAAATTAAAGCTATATCATGTTCAAACTTTGTTTATGTTTTTGCTGAACAGCTGTGCCTGGTGGCTTAGTGGACTAATGTGCCCCGTGCCGGGGCCTGTGTGTGACCTCAAGGTCACAGGTTCAAATCCCAGCAGGTCCAGTTAGCCTTTCATCCTTCTGAGGTTGATAAAACAAGTACCGTTGAGTAGCAATAAACATCCATTATTAAGCGCCAAGATACACTTCTGAATGAACGTGCGCTTTACAGATGTTATGTTATGTCATAGAGTTTATTTCTGAATGACACTGTTCTCAAAGCAAGTCTCCAGCCCACCCGAATGTTTTCCAAGAATGTTCTGTATGTGATAAAGCATTCATTTACAATGGTTCACTGTTATTTATGTAACTAGTTTGTTCTGACCTCTCCAGATGACTGTAGGTCAGAGGCTCTGAATACCTATTCATGTAATGGGTCATTGTTAAGTTGGTTAGGTTATGTGTTTGTAAACTCTGTAATTTGTTGAAAATGTATTTCTTTTCTCACACCTCAATGTGCAATCCTAATGCTTGTCTATGAAGAAATTGGCTATATAATCCCTTGAATTTGGGGGTGAACCTGATAAGTTCCCTGTGCTACTAGGTATTCTGCCCAATTTCTTATTGATTTTGCTTCACATTTGAGACTAAGCCTATTATTGATTTTGCCCATTAGTCTGCTTTGTTTTTATTACTGAGAGCCTTCCTGGCAATGGTTTTATGCATTTAAATGAGACTTGCAGCTTCTGCACTTTACAATATCTGTATTGCATACCATTGTGTAACAACCTTCATGATTTTCCTAAATTCCACTCAAGAACTCACTTTTGATCCAGTCTTTTCTTCAGTTTATTGTATTTATGAAGTACTGTTTTGTACCTTGTCTCTGGAACACATTGCCTCATGAAATTGAGGTTAACACCATCCCGAGGCACTCAACACCTTGGTGCGCCCCTGAGCTGTTAATTTTAGAGATACAGTGTGCACGCAGTAGAGTACAGTTGGGATACTTTATTTGTTTCAATTAAATAAAGTTATAACAAAGTGTCATGGCATGATGACAATGTGAAGGAACAGATAAAACAATATTAAAACGCTAAAATACAATGCCGAGTTATTTGTCAATTTAGTCAAGCACTGAAAAGGCAAGAAAGAAAGAAAAGGTGTGACTATTCGGCCCGATCCCAGACTTTCACACCAGACCTGTGCTTAAAAGCGTTCTAAGGGCCAGCAGAGGGCACAGACAAGTGCAGACAGCTGACGAGAAAACAAAGTGTGTGCTTATAACTTTCTGAAGCTGATGGGGAGCACCAGAGTGCCGAAATGCTAGTTTGTCGTGAGTCACAGGCAAGGACAAGGATGAAGAGGAGCCTGTCGGGTCGGCTCCAGTGCGCATGACAGTTTCGTACCCTGAGAGGCATGTCAAAGTCGAAAAAACAAAGTGCTGGGGGGGCAGGGTGCGGGGGCGCCAAAGGTGCTTTTAGGTCTTTCAAGCGGGGCACTTGGTGCGCGGGGCACAGAGCCGGACTGGCCATAGCGGGCATTGGGCGTTTCCCCGGAGGGCTGGTTTTGCAGCAGTGTGGGACATTTTTGCAGCAGTGGGGGATGGTTTACAGTGATGCTGCAATATTGGCCCCAGTAGCAAAAGAAGCAAGCACGCGTTTCTAGCCTCCTGGAGCCAGGCAGCGCTTCCCCAGGAGCCGGTGCGAGAAAATGATTAGGGCTTCTTTGGGTTCCCAGTCCTGCCCTGACGGGGCCACTAAAGTGCAGAGTGCTGATTGTAAATGAACATTGTCCCTAGGTCACGTTCAAATCAGAGACCTGAGTTCATATCACTGAGTTCTAAGTCCATCAGGTTTGCACCTTGGGCTGGAATGCAAAATACTGTACTCGAGGCAGTTTTGGGTGACCGATAGGGGTAGCAAATCAAAAGTGCAGAGTGTCAGTAAAAAGGGCTAGTCTGTGCATTTAGGACTAACAGGCAAGCAGCATGGCAAAATCAAAAGTGCAAAGTAGGAGTAGTAGAGGCCTGATCTCTACACGTAGGCCTACAAGCGAGCAGCAAAGGGCCCGGGGCCACTAAAGTGCAGAGTGCTAATCCTATACGTTTTTCCGGGTTCACATTCAATTGCAGAATGACAACCTGGGTTTGTGTTTCTACGGTTTAGGACCTTCGGGTTCGCGCCATAGGTTAAAGTGCCACGTGCTGTTTATCCCTTGAAAGTGAATTTTCCTTTCTACGCCCGAGTGCGGATGTTTCTTGACTGTGCCATTAAAGTTTATGAGTGACTGATCGTCCTGGAAGCCCTACAGTGGACTTTCCCAAGGGTGCACTCAGGCACTCTGAACAAAGCTGTTCGCCATATGTTGGCAGGGTATGCTCAGACGTGAGTCCCTTGCTCACTTTGCCACTGGATTTAAGCAAGCCTGGCTGAAGACGGCTGAAATGCCAGAAACCGGTCCTAGGTAGCTTGTTTCCGGTCCAGGGAAGGCATGGCTTGGCAGTTTGAGCTGGACTGTTCCCATGAGGCACAGGGTCAGACTGATTTGCATATGGCCATGTCTGAACTGGGGTGGCAGAGTGGGCTAAAGAACGGTGATGGATTAAACCCAGATCTGTTGACTGGGTCTGAGTGTTTGATTGGTTCAGATGCTCCGTCCATCACCACCCCCCTTTTGAACTGCTTTGTTTGCCATACGTTGGCAGGGTATGCTCAGACGTGAGTCCCTTGCTCACTTTGCCACTGGATTCAAGCAAGCCTGGCTGAAGACGGCTGAAATGCCAGAAACCGGTCCTAGGAAGCTTGTTTCCGGTCCAGGGAAGGCATGGCTTGGCAGTTCGGGCTGGACTGTTCCAATGAGGCACAGGGTTAGACTGATTTGCATATGGCCATGTCTGAACTGGGGTGGCAGAGTGGGCTAAAGAACGGTGATGGATTAAACCCAGATCTGTTGACTGGGTGTGAGTGTTTGATTGGTTCCAGGTGCTCCGTCCATCACCACCCCCTTTTGTACCGCTTTGTTCGCCATAAGTTGGCAGAGTATGCTCAGACGTGAGTCCCTTGCTCACTTTGACACTTGATTCGAGCAAGCCTGGCTGAAGACGGCTGAAATGCCAGAAACCAGTCCTAGGAAGCTTGTTTCCGGTCGAGGGAAGGCATGGCTTGGCAGTTCGGGCTGGACTGTTCTCATGATATATATATATGATATATTAAAAAGATTTGCGCAGGTCCTTCCCTGTTCACTGACCAAGATGAACCCAATACAACTGGTAGTACCAGTCTGACCCCATTGGGTCTACAAGTCAGAAATATTCCCGGGGTTTTCACTGACAATCCTAAATATATAACAGGTTTTAGTAGTATTGGTACCACCTGTTCAAGGCACTGGCTAGTCCTTGGGATAGAAACTGCAGGTGAAGAACTCAAAAAATTGGATGATATCATTAGAGATCTTGAGAAACAAATAATTGATGACAAAACGGTTACTGACGCTAAGGCCCTACTTGAAAGAATTGAAAAAACAGTAGTGGAATTCCACCGTATTGAGCAAAATAAAAAGTCCAACAAGGTGAAGAAAGATATTAAAGCCTTCACTCTTGAATGAACTTATCCCTATCTACAGAAAGATTTTTACGCAAACCGTAATTTCAATCCTCACCAACAAACCCCAAGACCCTGGGGACGTTTCAATAAAAGGAGCACTGTGGTGGGATTCACCGATTCGTCTGCGGAATCATCTGATAGTTCAGATCCTGGTGAGGGACCCAGCGGCCCGACACGCAATCAAAGCCATTTTTTTATCCAGAGGCAACTCCGAACCCCAAAAGAGAGGAAGGGTAAAACAGCAACAGAGATGGCACAATCCTCCGGGAGAACGCCAGACCAGACACAAATTTTACCAATGGTAACAAGTAACACCAATTCTGACATCATCCCTATCTTTAATATATCTAACCACACCCTCTCCAGTCAGGAGTCATCTATCCTAAGCAAAGGTTTATCCTTTGTCCCCACGACCTACCCTAACTTTCTGGACCTTCAGTCCGAAATAATGGGCTTCTTCCGTAAACTGAGACTTCGCTCCTATTTTGAACTCAATCCTTCGGAGCCCAAAATTGTGGTAACACCCTTTAGACCTCCATCAACCTTCTCACCCACATCCAACATGATCCCGAAGGAGATCGTCACTTTTGAAAAGGTCATCCTGAAGGAAATCTCCGATCTGGAGAAATCCCATCTCTTCATACCATATAATATCTCGTTGGAAGAGAAATCTGCCATCACCACTCTTAAAAACAATACCAAGTTGATCATTAAACCAGCTGATAAGGGTGGAGGAATAGTGTTGCAGGATATTGGAAATTATAAAGATGAGCTCCAACGACAAGTCTCTAACACGGACCATTATTGCAAACTACCGTGTAACCCTACCAAAGATATACAAACCCTAATTAAACTCCTGACCACGGAAGCCCTGGACAACGGCTTTATAAGTATGCATGAATACAACTTTCTTAACATCACTAACCCAAGAACCCCGGTTATTTACACGCTGCCCAAAATCCACAAAAGATTGGATAACCCCCCGGGTAGACCGATAGTGTCTGGCTGTGGGTCTGTTTTAGAACCATTGGGCCATTATGTCAATTTCTTCCTGAAGGACTTTGTGCCAGTAACCAAGTGCTACATCAGAGACAGCATGCATATGATTAATCTCATCGAAAATCATCCCTACAATTATGAAAATGAGACTCTATGTACACTTGACGTGGAGTCTTTATATACAAATATACCCCAGAGAGACTCACTGCTGGTCATGGAAAGCATACTAAATACTAGGTCACGTCCTCATAGGGTCCCTACTCTGTTCATAGTACAACTCCTAGAGATCTGTCTCACCCAGAACTTTTTTATGTATGACTCACAATACTATCAGCAGGTGCGAGGCACGTCTATGGGCGCTATTTTTGCCCCTACCCTGGCGATCCTTTATATGGACTGGCTGGAGACTAACAGAATTCTTTCCACCAGCAACCCATTCCATCAGGGGGTGCACACCTGGAAACGGTACATAGACGACATTTTCCTCATCTGGGGGGGGGGTCAATTGATGATTTCCCTGGATTCCTACATTGGCTCAATAACAATTGCTACGGCCTGACATTTACCCTGACCCACAACAAGAATAACATTTCCTTTCTAGATCTTACTATTCAACATCAGGATGGGGTATTGTTAGGCTTCCCTGTTTTCAGTTTCTATTTTGGGTAAATTCTGGTGGTGTTTTGTCAGTGTTTTCCAGTGATTTCAATACCTGAAAAAAACAGTGCTTTTCAGTGATTTCAAATTTTCGCGCCATAAAAAACAACTGAAACGGTGTTTTGTCGGTGTTTATGGAACGCTTTGCTTTTATGATTGCTTTTTCAATTTTTCCTCAGAAACTGTATACTGCTCTACATTCCAGAAGCTTAGTAAAGTCATGAAATACTTTCTATTGTCCTTTGATTCTGCAGCTCAGATTTAACAAGCATTTGCAATGCAATAGGTCTCGCATTTATGTGAGTTTAAGCTATTGGCATTGTAAATGACGTAGCCTTTTATGTTTTAAAAACAAAAACTGGAAAGGAAGTTCCCTGTATCATCTCAGCACCTTAAAAACAATGTTTTGTAGCGTAACGCCATACTCAGTACCAATGTACTGCACTTTGAGATCTTACATGTGCCACCAGTTAGACGTGTTATAGGTGCCATCGCGCACTGCACCCTGATATGTCACATGAACCGCCAGTGCACTGCAGTCAGATGTTCTAGTCAACACTGTCCAGATTGTTTTGCTTTTATAAATATCACACGCAGCAACAACCAGAGATAATGGGATTGCTGCCCTAATTTTAGTTAATGTGACCCCCTTCTTCTGTCCTACAATCTCAGGTATTCCAGTGCAACCCTACGTTACGTACAAGTGCAGCTGGGGAGATGCGCCCAAATGTTAGAGCAGTTACTGGCTCTAATTGCTGATTCACTAGAATAGCTGCCCTTCAGACAATCCCAGTACTGTCTGTATCAACACTTCCCACTTGCTGGCGCGGGTAACACTGGCCTGTGTTTGAAGGACTGCATGCATTCCCTAAGAACGAATTCAGCTGTAATGCTCAAAAACGAAATGCCATCACCATATCGCAAGAGTATGTGGACAGATTATCCGCCTGTACAAACTCCATAAAGGCTCAGTACAGTTATAGCATATTAGATTGGAAGCACATTCATCTCTTTCAATTTTTACTACCTCATGTATTTTTGTTTGCTCACAATTGTCACTTTTACCTTATGTAACTTAACGTCTGCTCTTGTAATCTGTTCTCGTGTAATGCTCTCATCATGTATCATTTTTGTTCCTATTGTGAAGCGCTCTGATGCCTACGGGTAAAGTCTGCGCTATATAAAAATGCATAAATAAATATATGAATAAAATTGCCTTGTAATGGCCATGACCTTCAGTAATATTATCATGGCACTTTGATAAATGAATTTTCAGTATCAGTGTCATAATCCATGCCATATCCCGGGGAGAATACTGATAGCATCAAAAGACATTTGAACGGGCCAATGGCAGAGATACCCCACAGATGGCCAGAATGGCCTATTGCATGCTTTTAACACTCTGAGTATCAACTTAATGGGGCAACTAATAGCTGGCTGGCATAATTAAATCCTTGAATATCATACGTAGAATAATGATTTATGTACATTATCTAGACCAGCTACTTGCAATTCAGCAAAAATCATGCAACTCCTGATTTCCGTGGGCAACAGGTGTTATTATTTCTTAAAGAAATGCACGTCTTCCGTCTTTCTTCTTTTGCTGGCGGCAGTATGAGGAGCGAGGTCATACTAATATACTAGCATTTACACGTTACCTCTGTAACTGTGCATGTGTGAGTTTTTAAATAGCCGCTCTTGCTTAGTTTATATGTCTAGGAGCTAATTGTTTGTCACTAGGTCTCGTGATGTCTTTGACACCGATTTACACAGCGCTTCATACGCCCGACAGGGTCCCGAAGCACTTATGGCAATGTGTCCTCTGACCTTTCTGCCACAGAGTGACTCACGTGTCTTGGCCTCTGAGCAGCCAGAGAGGTATCTGAAGAGAGCAGTACAAATTCAAACAAGATAATGCGGATTTTAAGAGGTAGGAGTGTAAACATCCCTGGTTTGTTTGTGTGTGCGCGCGTGCCTAATGCCCCAACGTCTGCCAAAGAACCATACAAATATATTGTTTTTTAAATGCAGCTTCTCGTCGGGCCTGGTAAATGGCCTGGCAAATGTATTGCTTTATTGGGGTCTCTGTTATCTTTAGCGTGTGCGTGCTAAACTGATAGTGCACCCGAGTAGCTGTTTTTTGTGGCACCCCTTTTTCCGTCATGTATATAAAATATATGTTAGCCCGTGTTTTCTGTATTGTGGCAACCCTTTCCTGTTTGTTTTGTAACTGTTTCCGTTTTTATTAAAGTCGCATTCCCTTGCGTTGTAATGGCATTTTAACATCGCATGCGTTTTAAGTGCATGCGATGTTAATGCCATCGCGCCACAATATTCACATCGATGTCATTGGTGTTTCCCCCCCAGTAGCAGCACAAGGACCTCCTGGTCGACAAAACCCCTTGAAAGGCTTTGCCTCTGGCACCATTAAAAAGTCTGCTCACTCTTCACGCCCCCGGCTGCTGGCTGCGAAAAGAGAAGTTGCTGTCTCTGTAGCTCCTTTGTCACACTCTGCCCGCACTGAATGAGGGTCAGTATCTTCAAACACACCTGAGTGGCTGCAAATGTCACCCCTCCTTTCCAATTAAAAACACAGCAGGGCGGACCATCTGCTCTGCATGGCCTCCCCCGGCGCCACTCTCGGCTGATGATTTGTACGGCTGTCAGGGAGCTCGCGGCTGCAGCGTCCCCCCTCGCCTGCCTTTCTCTGGCGGTGAGTCAGCTCGGGAAAGCTGAAATACTGCTATTCCCACATTTTACCCCCCCCACCCCACCCTCGGCTCCAGGACTGAAGCTCGGATGCTGAGTTTGTACTACTTTGGCGCCCTCAAGTGGCCAAAAGTTGCAAATGGCCAAGTGGTGATTCTAATGTGAAAAATACAGCGATACTCGGTTTAAACCGAGTCAGCTGATTTGCAATCAGTGGTGTAATCTCGGGCAGAGTCGGTTTAAACCGAAAACCGGACAGCCTAGGTATTGTACACATCCCTCTTCCGCAAACCAACGGAAAGAAATACCCTGCTCAGCTATGGCAGCTGTCACCCCAGGGCCCTGAGGGACAGCCTGCCATACTCACAATTCCTCAGACTCAGGAGAAATTGCTTTAAAAAGGAGGACTATTTCAGTGAGGCCAATACTCTATTTGACAAGCTTAGAACTAGAGGCTATCCCAAGCGACTAATCAAAAACTCAATGAAAAGGGCTTGGTACTGTCCCCGCGAGACCCTTCTGGAGACGAAACTAAAACAACCCTCAGATAAAATGGTATGTGTCACCACCTTTTAATCCATCTCCAATTGTGTCAAACAGAGTATAAAAAGGAACTGGCACATACTGAACTCAGGTCCACTTAACTGGGATACTCCCCTCTTTGCCTTTAAGAAAAACAAAAATCTTAAAGATCAGCTGGTAAGGGCGGCCCTACCCTCTGTAAATGCAAAAAACACCACACTCCATGATCATTGGTTATTACCACCTCTCCGAGGTCACTCCAAATGTGGGGCATGTGTGGTATGTGATTTTTCTGTTGATGGTAAAGAGTTTGTATACAAAGGAGTGAGAAATGAATTGAGAACTTTCACTAATTGTAATAGTTGTAATATCATCTATGCCATCCTTTGTCCATGCGACCTAATTTATGTCGGCCAAACTAAGCAGAAAATCAAGCTGAGGATATCTCAACATCGAAGTCGGATCCGATGTAAAACACCTAATGCCCCTCTGGTCGAACATTTTGTCAATAAAGGGCATATGGCAAATGAAATCCGTTGGACTGTGATCACTCAAGTCATCATCCCACCCAGGGGCGGCGACCTGACACGTATGCTCAACAGAGAAGAGCTCAAATGGATTCTGAAAATGGACAGTCTGAACTCTGGATTGAACCTGCAGGAGGAATGGACTGCCCTAATCTAAAATCTGATCCGCAATCTTGAACTCCAACTACCATGTTCTGGGCTCTGAGTCGTTCATGTTCTCCTTTCTGTAACTTTTTCGTCCAAATGTATCATTATGGTTTTAAATATGAGTCACTTGCACTAAACACTATGCACCACCGTCTTGCCGAGTATAACCTATCTCCTCCAAGATGGCCGCCGAGTATGTGCCCATCTTCTATATCTATGCCGAGTATAACCTGTCTCCTCCAAGATGGCCGCCGAGTATGTGCCCATCTTCTATTTCTATGGCCAGGAACGCCTCACGGTCATTGACCAATCAGCTTCCTTTCACCCACTCTTCACTCCCCACTTCCGCACCCGAGCACACCAGGGAGCAAACTGAATTGCCGACTAACCCGGTAAGTTACAAGCTGCCTGCAGCTCCCTTACATCGAAATGGCTTAGATTGCAAATTTCTGATGTCCTGTGTTTTCCGACAGGTATTACCCTAGGCACCGTCGGATTACGTTATTGTAACGCTGCAACTCGCGCCTGATTCTGGTAAGAAGCTGTGCACGTCCACCCGCGCTCACTCGGCCATAGTTATTTATTTTCGCAGTCCGTTAATCACTTTCCCTCTTCCAGGGCTGTGATACCGAACATAGGCTAAATCCTCCATGTCGGTCAAGTTCCAGTGGATTTTCCTGGTAAGCCTGTTCTCCCACGACGCTAAGCATACGGTGCTTACTTTCCGCTGTGTTTACACTCGGTTAACAATGTTGACCTCACCCCACAGCCCCTGTCGCCACGCCTCCCTCAACATAGGCACTATTCTAGAATTCTCACTTCTCGTAGTCACGGAAATCTTTTCCTGGTAACCCCTCGCATTATCCTCAATATCTGGCACGACGCAGCAGGAATGGTTGTGCATGATCCGCCTCGGCTCTTTGAATACCGGCAAGTGTAACGGATACATTCCCAGCCTGATCTACACACTGGCACTGCCCCTGTCGTCTTGCCACCTGTAAGCACGCCTAACTCACTTCCTTAGGCGATACTACCTCATTAACTCATCAATTGCGACGTAATTCACATGTAAATAAAGCGATCGGATGCACGATTCACTATAAGTCACTTGATTAAATATTTGAAAATTCTGTATCTAAATGTGTATATATTTCCCTTTTCCTTCTTTAGGCAATTAGAGGCTAATTAACGTTAAGGCATTAACTGAATGTCCTGATGATGGTCCCCGTGACTAAATAGGGGGACCGAAACACCGTCGACCTGTCTAGCACCCAATACGAAACTTGATTTCTATGTAATGTAATGGTGCTGTATTGACACTTCTGTACAATTGAATTTAAACAGAAAACGTTTGTTTGTCTTAAAAAGCCCTTTTTTGCTTCTAAATCTACCTTCTGTACTGGATCTGTTAGTGTTGGGCACAGGCTTGTGTACCACACTGGTGAATTGTGGAAGGTATTCTCTGTGTATGGATTCATTGTCTATTGAGTAAACTTGAAAGACCTCTGTCCGGCTGGACATGTCGCTCCTAATATAGATTGATTCTGTCTATATGTATTGCTTCACGTATTTTTGAATGCATGGGACCACTGTTGCTCAAACAAAGGACTGTTCCCATGAGACACAGGGTCAGACTGATTTGCATATGGCCATGTCTGAACTGGGGTGGCAGAGTGGGCTAAAGAATGGTGAGGAATTAAACCCAGATCAGTTGACTGGGGGTGAGTGTTTGATTTGCTCAAACGCTCCGTCCATCATCCCCTTTTGTATCGCTTTGTTCGCCCTAAGTGTGGCAGGGTATGCTCAGACGTGAGTCCCTTGCTCACTTGGCCACTGGATTCAAGATAGCCTGGCTGATGAGGATTATGAATCCGAAACCGGTCCCAGGATGCTTGTTTCCGGTCCAGGGAAGACATGGCTTGGCAGTTCGGGCTGGACTGTTCCCATGAGGCACAGGGTCAGACTGATTTGCATATGGCCATGTCTGAACTGGGGTGGCCGAGTGGGCTAAAGAATGGTGATGGATTAAACCCAGATCAGTTGACTGGGGGGGGTGTGTTTGATTTGCTCAAACGCTCCGTCCATCATCCCCTTTTGTATCGCTTTGTTCGCCCTAAGTGTGGCAGGGTATGCTCAGACGTGAGTCCCTTGCTCACTTGGCCACTGGATTCAAGATAGCCTAGCTGATGAGGATTATGAATTCGAAACCGGTCCCAGGATGCTTGTTTCCGGTCCAGGGAAGACATGGCTTGGCAGTTCGGGCTGGACTGTTCCCATGAGGCACAGGGTCAGACTGATTTGCATATGGCCATGTCTGAACTGTGGTGGCTGAGTGGGCTAAAGAATGGTGATGGATTAAACCCAGATCTGTTGACTGGGTGTGAGTGTTTGACTGGTTCAGATGCTCCGTCCATCACCACCCCCTTTTGTACCACTTTTAGAAAGTGGGCATTTTTATGCTTTACCATTCATAGAATCTCCCTACCTGTGTAATCAACATCTGGTTTATACTGACAGGGGCTGTTGGTGAATTCACTCTAGACAATCACACAAAGGGAGCTGAGGTGTGTCCTGCATATCATGATAGCCCATCACCAGGCTGATGGGCCTTCCTGAGCTAGAGTGGTGAGAGGAGTTGTCACTGACACCTGAATAGAGCTGTGCCTGTCCTCTTAAAATGCTGTCTCCACCCCCCTGTAGTGCATTGGGGGCCAAGGCAGAGCAAGGCAGGATCTTGTAGACAGCAAAGACTTTCCTTTGAAGTATTCCTACTTCAAAGGCCAAAAGGGGTTTAAATATTGGACCTGTAACCCCACATTTTTAGAACACTCCTGGACTGAGGAATCTGCCAAGAAGAAAAGCTGTCTGGAAGAGTACTGCCCCAATGCTGTGTGTTGCTTTGCTGGGTTGGCCTGCAGTTGATGCTTCTGTCTGTGGGCAGTGAAAGAACTGGACTTTGCTTTCTGAAACCGTATGGTACAAGGTTCTCCAAGGGCTTGTGTGTGCTTGCCTCCTGTTGGAAGTCTCAGGGCCATCAAAGACTTCATCTGCAGCTCCCCTGAACTCTACTGCTGGGAATTCTGAGTGGTGCCAACTCCAGTTCTGGACCGTTTGAGGGGGTTTGCTGCTTCAAGAACCGAAAATCCACGCATACCCCTTCCAGCACCGTTTTTCCCGTAACAAGCCTGCCATGCAGTTAAAAAAAACAACGCATCACAGCTGTGCAGCTGAAAATCGACGCAGCGCCTGTTCATGGCCCAAAGAACCACTGCAGCCCGAGTCCAGAGCACACTCTGACACAGGCCTTGCTGTGCGGATGAAGGAATCGACGCATCACCTGTCTGCGGCTGTGGAAATCAATGCAGCACCTGTTTCACCGCTGCTCGACCTGCAGTGCCTGGATTTTCTCTCATCACACCTGTGCGCCAAGTTTACACCACATCGCCCTGTAGTAAGGAGCCACCTCTGGAAATCAAAGCATCGCTGCGCAATAAGGAATCGATGCAAAACTTCTCCTGTGTGCAGCTGAACTTATGCCTCCATTCCCCTGGAACTCAAGAATTGACGCAACGCTTGTGTTTTCCGATCCTTCCCTCCTTTCCGTCTGTTATTCATCTTGGATTTCGACACATCAAAGGTGCTTTATGCTAAAATCAACGCTATGGAGTTCTATGGACAACCTTTCTTAAACCTTTAAAAAGTTGTATCTTGAGTTGTGTATGTTGGATGTTTCTCTTGTTTGGTTTAGATAAAGATTGTCTATTTTTCTAAACTGGTGTGGTGTCACTGTTTTCACTGTGTTACTGTGTGTATTTTGTTCAAATGCTTTGCATATTGCCTCTGAGAAAGGCCTGACTACTTGTGCCAAGCTACCAAGGGGGTGAGCAGGGCTTATCTTGGGTGTGTAACTCCCTTACCTTGACTAGAAGGAAGGGTCCCTACTAGGACAAGGTGCATACCACTGCCAACAAGAGACCCCGATTTCTAACAATGCTCCACTGGCTGCTTTAAAATTGTTTACAAGGTGTGCTAAGGTGTCAGAGCTGGCTATATTGTCAACAGGGCAGCAACTCTTGAATGTAATGCCGATAGGCAGTATGAGTATCTGCATTCTTGTGTGATCCTGTCATAATATGGAACAGCTTTCACTGAGACCTACTCCTGCATGGAGGATGAGTAGGATGGGTCTCAGGGAGGCCGTCCAGCAGAGCATTGCCCCCATCAAGATGGAATAAAGACAGCCGCCTGGAGGTCTTTTCTGAAGTCCATCTACAGTAGGAATGGTTGCCTTTAGCAGAGTAGGGTCTTTGGCCCCATATGTGCTTTAAAGTAGAGGTTGGTGTTAATCTGAAGGCCAGTTGTCTTCTTGCTGTTTATGAGTTCGTGATTGAAGCTGTGTCAAGATTCATCTTTTTTGCAGGTACTGGTTGGAGTACAAGTTCATTCTCATTGATGTTTATTTTCAGGTTGCCATTGACATCCTAGGTGTCAAATGTTCTTTGTACAATTGATGTTGCTGGCAGATGGGCCTTTAAGGCATAACTGCATGTTATCCATGTGCTAGCAGATTCTCATGTCCTTGCCAGCCAGTAGTTCTTCTGGAAGCTTCATGTACAGGATAACGTCACTGGCGAGATCTTGGGGAGGCCCGGGCCAACATTGACGGTCTTGTACCGGTAGACTTTGCTCATTCTCCTACATCACACCCAAGACATGGAACAACCTCTTTCAACACATCAGAGCCCCCTTCTTGCTTCTTAAACTCTGCAAGAAGCGCAATACTTGGCCCTTTTGTTGACCACAAACCTACACAACAGTCCCAGCGCCTGGATACCCTCTTGGATGATTAGTGCGCTATACAAATCAATATAGCATAACTTCAGCTAGACCAGCTAGGTTGTATTGCCCATTTATGAATTGTACATGGCACGATGATGTTGTAAAAGATGTGATGGTATCAAGTAGGGCTTGACAGTTAACAGTGCCAAAAGCTGCAGAGATTAGGATGAGTAAGCAGGTGACAAGTTAATCATAGATCTATTGGGCGTCATTGATCCCTTGAATAGTTTCTGTCTCCATACAATTGTGTGATCTAAACTCATACTATTATATTTAAAGTAGGGCACCACCATTAATCTTATCCTGCAGTTGGTTGGTGTCAGATTCCCAGGGATCTTCCCAGTTTATAGAAGATGGATAACTGGACCATCATTTTGCTTCTTCTAAGGAGCAAGGATCTTTCCTGTCCTCAAGGGCACCCGGGAAGGAATACTGATGTATAATCCTGCTATTGCGTAGTAAGACCACACCTGGTTTAATAGTATTGGAAGTGCCTACTTTTCATTTTACTTTTTACCATCATCTTCATTTGTAATTTGTTCACACTACCAATGGAAATATTTCCTAAAATTACAAAACAACAAATAAGGAGTTTATTACAAATACGGTTTGTTGGTATATTTAGGTACTGTAAAAGAAGTATTCTAGTGCCAAACTGAACAATATGAAACTAGCTTATTCTCAGTAAAAACTGTTGTGGATGGCAAAGTTTAAAACAAGTTGTACAGTCAGTGCACATTCCAAACATATGTAAACAGCCAATAGAAGGATACATTTTGGGGCACGGAATTTTCCCTAATAATCGAACCTGTAACACCGCAAAGAAGAATCCCTTTTATGGAGGATTTAATGTTGCGAGGGGAATGTTTGTTAGGCTTTGATGATTCAAGCACAGAGCTCTTACTTATGTGAAGTTCTAGACTAGTTGAAAATAAAGTTTTATGTTTCTGGAACTTTTGCAGAATAGCTTGTGTTTTCTTGCAGATCTCGTCTAGTGCTGGCCACACTGTGCTGACATCTGCCAGAGGTTGCACATAAGTGATTTGCAATCAGCAGATTCCAGGGACCATTCCTGTTGTCATTACTCCCTGTGCAATGATATGCCCTTAGGTTCACCTCATTCTCATCTACATGTTCCTTTGAGCCGCTGCACTTCATCATCTGATTAATCAATGTATCTTCTGTAACAATAGACCTCATTTAGAAATAAGGATTCAGGATAGTGTATTTTAAGCCTTCACTGACTGCAGACAAATGTGTAGAATTTAAGGCGGGCTGGCTTGTTTGGTGTTTTTAATCTAATGTTGCACTATCATATTGCCCAGCTTTAGAGTTTCTTGAGCACTTCTATACATTCTTGTGCATTTTTGTGCTTGTTTGAGTCTTGCAAAAAGTTTCTGATGTTCTGTGAATTTGAGGAGAATAATAAGTGAGTTGGGAAATCAACAATCCCATCCTATTAGCAAACAATGGCATAGATAGACTATAGATCTGACGCTGGCAAGCCTGTGATTTTCTTTCGCAATCATATGTAATAGAAATTAAAAGAATATACGTCATAACAAGTAAAAAGGATGCTGCCTAGTAGGGAAAATGCTCGTAAATGCCCTATTTTAAATTTTTGCTAATCATCCCTACATGGAATGTTTGCAAGAATATACATCAATTTAAATACATTTATTTGGGATACAATTTACAAAATTCTGTGTCCGTGATGAAATTGGTTAACTGTGAAACACTGGAAAGCAGAATTCAGAAATGTGTGTTAGCTGAGAGATGTAGGCATGTGTGCAAGTAAATGTTATCTTTCAAAAGAGCTTGAGAAGGAGGTGTGATTAAGCATACTCTGTGGTATACTAATAACCATAGTCTTAATCTTCAGGCTAACCCCATACTGCAGATGGTGTGCATTGGGGAGAAAAACGAGATTGAAGAGGAGATCCGCGTGAACCGGACTGTGAATGAGTGGGCAGGAGGTGGAGGAGGAGGCGGTGGAGCCACCTATATATTTAAGGTACTGAGTAGTGTCTGTGTATTCTGATTTTACAGCATATGGACAGTGGAGTGTGTACCGTCAACTAGAAGCCTCAACAAATAAATTAGTGATGCACCATCAGCACTTCCACCGCAGTCTACTCTATGGTATTGCCCTAATCTTTGCAACATATGCTTTCATACTACTTGGAGTTCAACTTTTTAGGAACTCTTTCTGTGAAAAAAACTCATCATTCAATAGAAAAGCACATAATAGCTTGATTGCATGCCTTTATTGGGTTCTTGAGGTACTGCGCCTTCTTTAAAAAGAACTAGGAAAGGAAACCAGGGAACCCTACTCACTTGAAGCCTGGGTGAAGACTTAAAAAAAAACAATGGCTCCTGTGGGAAAATAGAAACTCTTCTTGATAAAGATAACGCACAATGGCAATAAGGGCGATTGAATGGATATCAAACAAAGAAAGCTGCACATACACACAAAGCAAATGTTATAGTCATTTATGAAAAACATTAGATCGACAGTTTATATACAAATTCTATAGTAATATACACACATATGTAAGCCAAAGAGTGAGGTTGTGTCCCAAGTGAATTTTATCAAAAAAATAACCTACGCTGTTAAAGTGAAACATAATAACGTGTAGATAACATAAGGTTTCATGTTATATATCAGTTGGAAGAAGACGACTTATTGCCATTGTGTGTTACCTTTATCAAGAAGAGTTTCTATTTTCCCACAGGAGCCATTGTTTTCTTTAAAAAGAAGACAGGCACCAAGAACAGTTAGGTCCATGTGACAGGCTTTTGGTTATCTCATACTTTCTGTGCTCTCTTTTTGGGTGACAGTGTCCATGTTATATGCCTCCCAATGTGATGTAAGATATAACAGGGCAATCCTTATGATAATGATTGACTATAATAAATCAGTCGAAACTAAACCATAACCTCAGAAAATCTGAAGAGATTTACTTATGTGTGGGGTTTCTATCATGTGACCTGAAACCGGGTAGGTGTCAGAGAGCTGTACATATTAGCAAAGCTAATTCACATAATAACATGTAATTACAAGTATCAAGGCTACTGAATTCATACAATTAGCAGTGTCATTTTGAATACAATTTGAAAACAATTCAATTAAAGGCAATAGGTGTTCCATATTTTGCAATGAAGTACTGCAAATCATTATCCACTGAGATACAGCTTAGAATTTGATTGCTGTAGAACAGGTACCCCGTCTTGTACAAACCCTCAGTAGGTAGCCAAAGAGGATTGTAAGAACTGCTCTAGCTCACAATTAATTCAGCTGATAAACGGAGTTGTAAGTAGAACTGTGGAAAATGGTCTGAGCAACCCTGCTGGCAGGAGGATGTTAGAGCCTGCTCTTATTCATCCAAATGACCACTGAGAGATAGGTGGGAAGTGGTGTGAAGTGAAGACAGTAAAGGCATTGTGGGTAATTATGCTAAAAGTGTCCCTAAAGCTCACCCCATTGCTCTTTGCTATGATGCTTGGTGTTTTAACATCTTAGTCCTTGGGAAAAGTTGACAGTGCTCAGCTATGGCCTACCATTTAGGGTGGAGGCTTACCATCAAGTGTGAGGAAGCGTGTGGCCATCCTTTGTTTGACAGTAAGCTGGGAATTTTGTGGAGCTTGTTAAGGTGTTTCCAGTTTATGATCCCTAGGAGTGTGAGAGACAGAAGTCTATACGATCAAGAAGGGAACCATCAGAGTCTGGAAGCCTTACCTGATGGAAGTGATGTAATGTAAAATGTAATGTAAGAGCATACTTGTATAGCGCAACTATCACTCCAGGGAGCATCTTGGCGCTGATACGGAAAACGGAAGAGGAGGAAAAACCGGTATGCTGCTCATAGCAAGTAGAACTGAGGATTTCAGATCAGAGTTTTGCACAGTATATCTGGAGCAGTATAAATCTAGGTTTTAAGGGCCTTCCTGAATACCGAATCAGAAGCAATCTGGCGGAGCTGAGGTGGCAGTTGATTCCATGCCTTTGATCCCAAAACTGCCAGTGATTTTCCTCCCTTCGACAGCAATCTAAAAGTTGGAATAGTCAGTAAGTTTCCATTGGAAGATCTAAGGCTACGAGAGGGAGCATTGCGCTTAAAACCAGTTTGGAGATATTGTGGTCCATGTGCGTGAAAGGCCCTAAAAGTAATAATAAGGACCTTAATCAAAACACGTTTGTGAACTGGCAACCAATGCAAGCTGTCTAATGCAACAGAGGCGGAAAATTTCCTAGGCCACTTTAGTACTGCCGAGCACCGCATGCTGGACCATCTGTAGCTTATGCATGACTGATTTGTTGACTCCTGCATACAGGCTATTACAGTAGTCCAGTCGGATGTCATTAGTGCAACATCAACAGTGTGCCTAGCTGAAAAGGGGAGTAGGGCAAAGAATTACCTTAGACTTTTAATGATATGAAAACAAGTGCCTGCAACTGCCAAGGATTGTTGTTTGAAGGAATGGGTGGTGTCAAACTTTATTCCTAAGTTTCTAGCTGCATTTATTGTATTAGGAGGAGGGGTTGCATTTTGTGGCCTCCAAGATTTAGGCACGAAGGGGGTTTTGTTTGCCAAATGGCAGAATCTCTGTTTTTTCCGAAATACACCTCAGATGGTTGTTATTCATCCATTTGAAGGTTGCTGAGAGGCATTTTCTGAGGTTTTCTTCCGCCTCAGTAGTGTTATTAGTTATTATCAAGAACCAGAATAAGCTGCGTATCGTCCACATATGAGATGGTATTGATCTTGTAGGACGATATTAGCTTAATTAGGGGGGACATATAAGCATTGAAAAGGATCGGGTTCAGGCTCGATCCCTGAGGAACCCCTGATATGAGTGCTTTTTCTTCTGAGTTATATTGCCCCAATGCGATCACTTGGCGCCGGTCTTGCAGAAAGTCCTTGATCCACTCTAAGACATTACCCGATACACCAGATGATGCAAGACGGTCTAAAAGAATGGTATGTGAGACCATGTCTAAAGCCGCGGACAGGTCCAATAGGACCAGGACGGCATTCTTACCCTGATCCAGGGCTGCTTGCAAGGTTTCAGCAGTATACAAAAGGGCAGATTCTGTCGAGTGTTGAGCTCTGAAACCTGACTGATTAGAGTGCCATACATTTGTTTCCTCTAGGAACGTGGTAAGTTGTTTATTGACAAACATTTCAGTTAACTTACACAGGGTAGGAAGAAGCGAAATGGGTCGCAGGTTAGAGAGGGTCGTAGGATTAGCCAGTCGCTTTTTCTGGATGGGTTTTACCGCCGCAAATTTCCATTCTGATGGAGTCTTGGCTATAAGAAGCAAGGAGTTTATGATATTGTTGATGGTGGGATTTACAACATCAATAAGAGCGTGTAGTAGATTGGGGGAGAAGACTCGAAAGGGGAGCCTGATTTGACGGATAAAATAGCCACACAGGATTCCTCCAGCGTGATAGACTGGAAGGTTTTCATACAGATAATATCTGTGTCAGCAATGGTTCTCTTATTTATGTTAGGAGAAGGAAAGTCTTTTGTAAGTGTCAAGACTTTTCCTTCAAAGTAGTCTGCTATGTTATTGCAAAGGCTCTGGGAGGGTGGGATCTCTTGGAGTAAACTATTTGGATTTCAAAACAGATTGACTATTTTTAAAATCTCTTTCTGTTTGTTTTTGGAATTTTTAGCAGCCTCAGTATAAAATCTTTTTTTGGAAGCTTTGAACAAGGCACGATATTTTCTGCGTGCAATTTTGTAGGTGTCAAGATCATTACTATCGTAGTTCCGGCGCCATCTACTTTCCAATACTCTGACTTGAGCTAGCACTTCGTTTAAGGATAAAGAAAACCATGGCGCCGAGGGTTTCTTTTTTGGGAGCCTATGTGGTGTGATTATTGGTGCCAACTGATCTCTTAATTCATGCATCCATTTCCTAAATAGCTGGTTGTCAATTATAGGGTCGCCAACCATATTGGGTCTACCCATAAGGGCTTTAGGAAAGAGATCTGGAAGTCCCAGCAGTGCTTTCCAGCTAACTTTGTCCTGTTGTTGAGTTTTGTGTTTTGTCCTTAACTGGGGCCCTATCTTTTATAAGAAATTCAAAGGTAATTAATTTATGGTCAGTCCAGGTTTGCGTAACAGGGGGCTTCACTTTAAGACTGTCCAGGTTAGAGCAAATGCAATCCAAAGTATGGCCTGCGCTGTGCGTAGCGGATTGCGAGAGTGGTTGTAGGCCAAAAACCTTCATTACCTCCTTGAAGCAGGTAGCTCCAGGGTCCTTATGGGAGTCAAAGTGGAGAGTAATATCTCCTAACAGAGTAAAATTGGAGAACCGAACAGTAAGAGTGCTAAAGTGATAAAGTATGGGGGGTATTGTAAACAGTTGGTCGGAGAGGAGTTGCCCGTGGAAGAGGGATGTTCAACACAGTTAAATTATGGGAGACATTGTGAAGATCTGTAACAAAGGCAGAGCTCATATCGAGTTGTATGAGGAGGTATGAGCTATTTCCTTTGTAGCTGCTTTGAGGGCATCATCCTATATTTTGGCAGTGGAGGCATACATACCATAGCCATGCAACAATTTGTGTGTGGGGAGTTGAGGAGATTGTGGGTGGTGTTTCACATTGTAAAAGGTCACTATCGCCTTTTCTGTCATTATTGACACATGTGGGAGATTACCAACTAGTCTGTAGTTTATTGGGATTGTGAAGTCCAAGTTGTGCTTTTAGTGGTCTGGCAGTGACTTGTTCGAAGGGGCTGGGACAGTTTTTCATTACATGAATAATCAATAAATTACCTTCTATATGTCTTTCTAATGTTTTTACAGTTATTATTCAACAGGGGAAGGTCCAGTATGAAAGGTCACAAGTAAGGCTTGAATGGTGGTGAAGGAAATTAATGTTAGTTCATTCAGAGTCAGGTCTGTTTTAGAAACTAAAGATAGTGGAGTCTTTCCATATGTGATGGATTTAATAGCACATTTTGTGCCTTTGTTAGTCAAACCACCTGTTGCACATTTCAAGTTACTGATTTACTACACAGATTCGCCAGTAAGTGTCAAAGCCTCAGAGGTAACCATGAACAGATGTCAGGACAATATTTTGCTTCGATGTTCTATAGGCGAAATGTTCACATTTTGCCAAGAGAACAATTTTTTTACATTTGGCGTTTTGTGGAGAGTGTTTTGTAGGATCTGATATTTGATAAGAAATCATTTTTCTGAGGCATTATTTGTTCCCTGCACTTGTTTCACCGAGAGAGTATATGAACCATAAAGATTCAATGATTGTGAGAAATCGTGGCCTGTTTGCAATGTCCCGCCACTTTTTGCCCCATTTTGACAACTAGGTGCTGGTTTTCTGACTCTGTGCTTTTGGCTCTGCTAGCCAGACCCACGGCCTGTGCTGTGATTAAAAGTACATTGTTAAGTATAATTATAATTGGCAATGACAGACCCCTCCCTGTAAGTATGCAAGGGGGATTCATTTACCTATACGTCCCTAGTATATAAAAGGGATGGGAGGTTTAGAGGCACAGTAGATTTCCTGCGCTAGAGTGTGCACTGCTGAGTGACCTGCTGTCATTTTAAAAGCCAGCCCTCGCCTTGCAGGCTGGCTTTTAACTGTAATTATATGCACATTTGACTTTGGAATTAAAGGTACTTTTAAAGCAGTAATCTACCAATGTCACCACTAAGGCCTCCCCTAGGTGCCCCTGGGGTAGGGTGCCATGTAACTATAAGCAGGGACATTATAAAAGATTTTTTATAAGCCCTGGTGAGGGAAAATCTGCCAATTTCATTTTTCCCCATTGTAGATAATTAACTGCACAGGATAACATCGGAAAAATGGATTTACGTATACATGTTGATAGACAGGAGCTAAAAATGTTATTCAATGACTTAAAATGATGGCTATAATAAATCCAACAATTTGCCACTGCTAGATATATAATAAGTATCACAGAAAATAAGTTATTAAGCTTTCTTTTCTTTAAGACGAAATCCAGCCTTCCAGCAGCCCTTCTCTGAATGACTAGTCTCCGCCAGGCTGGGCCAAACTGTCTTAATGAGGTGTGAAGTAGCCTGCCAGAGAGACAATGGATTTCCTATGGGAGAACTGCAGCTGCAGAAGCCACAAGCAGAATGGCGGGTGGAGGGGCCAAACTGGTCTTTAAAGGGAGAATGACCCTACAGGACAACACAGGCTCACCCCCACATCCTGCACCCCCAGTCATACAGGAGCCCCTGTAATTTGATTAGGGAGAGAGCTTGAATGGGAGCGTTAGGGGATCTTAGGCAAGCCAGTGGGTTGAGTTAGCCTGATCTAACCTCCAAGGAGAGAAATTCTCCATTATTGGATTTTGGAAGAATGGTGCTTTCTGGGGCAAGAATATACCACACTTTGCAGGAAGTAGTCTTGCCCCTGGGTGGCCCACTGCATCTGGGACTTCAGCCCTAAAGGCTTTGCCTTGCTTCAAGATCAAGAAGGATTAAGGAGATGACTCTCTGCAAGCTACTGGTTAACTGAGCCCGCCACCATTTTCTACAACACGAGGTCTCCATCCTGCGTTCAGTGGACTTTTATCGATTTGGCTAGGTGCATTGTGGGAACTGTAGTTTCAGCATCCTAGAGACCATCTCAGAGATTCTAGACCCCTGGATAGGTGTTGTGGGCACTTTGAACCCTCAAGGAGACCTTCTGGAATAAGATCCAGAAGTTTGGGAACTTTTTGGTAAAAAGCTTCATAAGGTGACCGACTTGACCTCGCACCGAGACCTGGCCTGGATTTCAGGTTTGTCTCGCTGAAAGCGCCGGAGCTCTAGGTATGGCCATGCTGAAATCTAAGCCCACGATGTTGACGTGAATCCGGTCTGAAGCGGAGCCTCGCTTGAGGTCTAGAACAAAGGCTCCAGGAAAATGACTAAGTGCTACAGTAACATTTTGACCGAGGCCTCCCGCTTCGTGCATCTGACCAGGGCTCCACTGCTGTCGACCTCAAACTTTGACTTTGTCCTGCTCAGGCATGACCAGATGTCCCAAATTGGCGCTATTGGTTTTTAAGCAGAAGAAAGTGTTTCTTCTTTCAAAATTCATATCTCCGGTTCCGTACATAGGATGTTTGTCGTTTTGGTATCAGTTGTTCCTAAAACATAATCTATTTTTAAAAATTGGTGTTAGATTGTAATATTGTGTTGTGTCTTACTTACTTAACGTATTGGTGTTTTTAAATGCTTTACACACCTATCTTCGAAGTTACATCTGCCTGCTCGTTGCCAGCTACCAAGGGTTGAGCAAGGCAATAATTTTTAGATTTTTTGAGAACTTGACTGACCATTTTATTGTGCTTGTGGCTTTATTACTAGAGGGAAGTCCCTACTTATCACTAGTAATAAACCACTTTCCAACAATAATTAGTTATGTTGAAGGAGGACTAACAATTTTGATGGAAAATTACTAATTATATAGAAACTAAATGGAAATTGTTAACAAAAGGCAAGTGGTAAAATAACAAACACACCAATGCTAATATAGAAAATGTCTGCTTGCCAGTGTGTAAAGGTCACAAATTAACTTAGTGGACGTCTGGAGTCCTGACCTACTAATTTGTACAGATATGAGCACGGTTATTGTAAGAAATTGGGTTGTTGGTTGACTGGAGGCCTGGTTAAGCAGCAACCACAGTCCTTGTCAGGGTTAGGCACAAACAAACCCCAAATTAATCTTTGCTCTACCACCTGGTAGTTGGCACAGAGCAGTCAGCATTAACTTAGAGGCAATGTGTAAAGTATTTGTGAAACACTTCAAACTGTAATACAGTGACAACACACTACAAAAGTAGCCCGCAAACGATTTAGAAAAATAGAGTAATTTTTACTAAATAAAACAATACCAAAGCAACAAAAATCTATTAAGTAGAACTGGAGATATTCAATTTTTAACGTTCAAGTGAAAATAGGACCAAAAAGCACTAAGCTCCACTGTGGATACCTGGTTGTACCGGGACAAAGTCGCAAGTTCAGGCCAACTGTGATAGAGTCCAGGCCGGCTACAGGGACCCTGTTAGGCCTGCTGAACAAAGTACCTCAAATCCTGGCTGCGGAGCTGTGCGAGGCTCCACTGCAAAAATCCGCCCTGCAGCTGGAGCGATGTGTTGGTTCCAAGATTTGGTGAGGCTGCAGTGCAAGGTCCTGTTCCATTGTCGTTAAGGATCCTGTCGACAGGGCTTGTGATGCAAAGTCCGGTGTCGGGGAGGCAGTGTGCAGTCAGGGCGATGTGTCGGTTCTGAAGAACTGCAATGCGGAATCCGTCGTCGTTGATGCTGCCATCAACGAGATGTGAGGACCTGCGCCAGGCATGCTTTGGGTAGCAGCAGTTCCGAAGGCGATGGAGGTTGCATCAGTCATGCAAGTCTTTGCAACGGCTCCATTCCACGGTTCTGCTTGGGGATGCACCACTCAGCAGAGATGATGCGTCATGCTGCTGGATCCACAGGGGCTAGCAAGTATGTTAGGCCCACTTCCAAAGGTTCAGGACAGGGGTGGCACTACTTGGCAAGGTAGACTCAAAGATGGCAGAGTCCAGGTGTAGATGCAAGGTTGTTGGAAGCCTGTTATGTCCCTGAGGCTTCCGATCAGATGGCCAGCCAACTAGCCCTTGGAGTTTCTCTGGGTTCAGTAGATGCAGGCCCAGTCCTTCTCACACAGGAAAGTGGGCAGCACAGTAGGGTAGCAGTTCCTTCAGAGCAACAGCCCAGCAGAGTGGCAATCCTTCAGCAGCACAGCAGTCTTTCTTCCTGGCAGAGTAGCCACAAGTCCAGAAATGTACTGAAGAGCTGGTGTCTAAGGTACTTCTTTGATATACGGACACCAACAAGAGGACGGGGGGTCCAAGGGGAAAATATTTTAAGACCTGCGAGGGCTGTCTCCCCAATCTACTAACAAAAACACAGTATAAAACCCTTGGGTCTAAACAAGAAACACAAGGAAGAGTAAACACATCTTAAAGGAGTCTAATATGCCCCTGGGTGTCCCTTTATTAGGACGAAATCCCTCACTCACCATAGGTGGCATGCTTTATCATTGGCACTCTCCTTGTGAAAACCTAGTCCCGCCACGGGCTACAACCTCCTCTCTGAGAGGGTGGAGCTCAGGGATTTTTTTTCCTAGTTTGAGGATATACTAAATCCAACAATTAGAAGTAATAAACTCGGTTGGGTGAAAGGCGCAAAGAATAATAATGGTGAGGAAAGTAAATTAAAATAAGCTACCAAGTACGTAATCTAACTTTATCAACACGTCCTGGGGCCAGGGTTAAAAACAGGACACTGGCACGGATAACGAATGCCTTCCGAGTTTGTGACAAAAAAGGGGGTTCTACACGTTTCAGCCTATTGATCCTCGATAAAGGTGTTGTGGCTTTCGTCAGGACCTATACATGCTGCTGCTTATTTATTTATTTGTTTTATTTTATTGGTAAAGTTTTATTAAGCGCTGGCTAGACCCGGAGGTATCAGAGCGCTTTACATGAGGACAACAAGTTACAGGATACATAGTTATATCAGTTGAATCAGCGAGTTACAGGTTACATAGTTACAACCTTTTGACTCAAAGAATCACAGAGGGAGGGGGAGTGAAGGAGACACGAACGGGGAGAAGAGGAAAACAATGTCAGATGACCGGCTGGGTAGGTGATGGCCAAGGGGCCAGACTCCTCTATAGCTGCATAGGAAAGCTCCACCGGGCATCGGCCAAGGTTGCTCGGTCTCCGCTGTAGGTGCAAACAGATTGGTATCCGCCCAGGGGGCGTCGTCATTGTTCCATTGAAGGGGGGGAGAAAGAGACACATAACGGGGAGACAAGGAAAAACAATGTCAGATGACCGGCTGGGTAGGTGACGGCCAAGGGGCAAGACTCCTCTATAGCTGCATAGGACAGCTCCACCGGGCATCCGCCAAGGTTGCTCAGGCTCCGTGGTAGGGACAAACAGTTTTGTGATTTACATCAGTTGGATCAGCGAGTTACGGGTTATGTAGTTACATCAGTTTGAATCACAGAATCAAAAGAGGGAGGAGGAGGGGGAGGGAAGGAGACACATACGGGGAGACGTGGATAAGAATGTCAGAAGACCAGCTGTGTAGGTGACGGCCAGATAGGTGCTGGAGAATAGTTACATGAGTTACAAAAGCATAGCATAAACATAGGGTGGAGGGGGCACTGAAAAGATGTTCTCGGTCCTGCTGTTGCGTCTCGAGGTCAAGGACCCTGGTGCCCACCGAATCCACATCTTGCTGCAGGGACGTCGAAGCTCCAACAGTAGTTTGCTCCGTTGAAGATTTGATGTTGGGACTGATGTTACTGCGTAGTTCAGCTTTGAAGTCCTTGAATATGTTCAGGAGATCCGCTTTTTTTGAGGGCCATTGTTACTGCGCCTGTGTCTCCTCGAAGTGTAGATCGTTTTTCAGAATTCGGGAAGAAGTCCGAGACCTTGTTCAAAGTCTTGCCCATCGCCTTCTTAGGCGGCATATGGATCAGGCCCCCAGAGCGTTTGGGACTGCGATGGTAGATTAGCGCTAAATTCAAGGCTGCAGACCGTCGTGGCACGTCAGTATGGAATGCCTCGCGTCCGGGATATGTTGGGTCAGAGGGCTAGTGCTCGGTAGTGAACGCCGTCAACACCTGGCCGCCGGGTCGTCAGGAGGGAAGCTGCGCTCCCCTAATAAAGGTCCGTAAGAGAAAATCACATCCTCTTTCTTTGGTAAGCAGAACAGTTAAAGTGAAGAACACAGTCCAACGTTTGTGAAAAACAAAGCAGCTCGATCATTGAAACAGCAGACGAACGGGCTGGAAACAGAAGACTTGATGCGTGCATCGTCAGAAAAACCGGAACCTGCAGGTATCCATAAGGTGTCCGTTGAGACAGAGCAACGCGCCTCAAATTCAAAACCAGTGATCCTTATTCTTCTTTGGCGATTCACTGATCATACCTATGTGACAACAATAATCACAGCTAAACTGATTAAAGTGATGTTACTCTTACTTTGTTTAAATTATAAAGCAGTGTAATTGTGCTGTCACATGTTAAGCAGTATATGCCAACTTTATAAATTCTTAATAACAGGAAAACATATTTATATTTGTGTGTCTTACCCATAATTTATGGGAGATAAACGCACCTTACCCTGGCCTGCAGCTCAGGGAGGGGACACTGCTCTGGAAAGAAATATGTGAGATAATGCAATGACTTCATTACTTTCGCACATCATCCTTAATAAAAACGATCACTTCATGGAGAAAGTAGTTAAAAAGAGGGGGGATTATTGCTTGTCTAAACCCATTTCATACATTTCATAATGTTACACTCTCAGTGCAAATCCAAGTGGTGTTGTTGACTGGGTTTCAGTTCTGAATTTGCAAAGGCTCTAAACTCTATTTCAAGGTTCTTTGTGTAGTCAGGGGATGACTGCACAACAAGGCAGTGGTGGCAAGTCTTTTGTGTCAAGACAGGGCACAGCCTATTCAGTTTCAAGTAGGGCTGTGCTCAGCTCCGCCCTCCATCTTGCCAGTTCATGGCACATCTAATTCCTCTATTGTGTGGCTGTTTGGGAGGAATAAACAAAGTCCAACTGCCAATGGCAATAAGGGCGATTGAATGGATATCAAACAAAGAAAGCTGCACATACACACAAAGCAAATGTTATAGTCATTTATGAAAAACATTAGATCGACAGTTTATATACAAATTCTATAGTAATATACACACATATGTAAGCCAAAGAGTGAGGTTGTGTCCCAAGTGAATTTTATCAAAAAAATAACCTACGCTGTTAAAGTGAAACATAATAACGTGTAGATAACATAAGGTTTCATGTTATATATCAGTTGGAAGAAGACGACTTATTGCCATTGTGTGTTACCTTTATCAAGAAGAGTTTCTATTTTCCCACAGGAGCCATTGTTTTCTTTAAAAAGAAGACAGGCACCAAGAACAGTTAGGTCCATGTGACAGGCTTTTGGTTATCTCATACTTTCTGTGCTCTCTTTTTGGGTGACAGTGTCCATGTTATATGCCTCCCAATGTGATGTAAGATATAACAGGGCAATCCTTATGATAATGATTGACTATAATAAATCAGTCGAAACTAAACCATAACCTCAGAAAATCTGAAGAGATTTACTTATGTGTGGGGTTTCTATCATGTGACCTGAAACCGGGTAGGTGTCAGAGAGCTGTACATATTAGCAAAGCTAATTCACATAATAACATGTAATTACAAGTATCAAGGCTACTGAATTCATACAATTAGCAGTGTCATTTTGAATACAATTTGAAAAAAATTCAATTAAAGGCAATAGGTGTTCCATATTTTGCAATGAAGTACTGCAAATCATTATCCACTGAGATACAGCTTAGAATTTGATTGCTGTAGAACAGGTACCCCGTCTTGTACAAACCCTCAGTAGGTAGCCAAAGAGGATTGTAAGAACTGCTCTAGCTCACAATTAATTCAGCTGATAAACGGAGTTGTAAGTAGAACTGTGGAAAATGGTCTGAGCAACCCTGCTGGCAGGAGGATGTTAGAGCCTGCTCTTATTCATCCAAATGACCACTGAGAGATAGGTGGGAAGTGGTGTGACATGAAGACAGTAATGGCATTGTGGGTAATTATGCTAAAAGTGTCCCTAAAGCTCACCCCATTGCTCTTTGCTATGATGCTTGGTGTTTTAACATCTTAGTCCTTGAGAAAAGTTGACAGTGCTCAGCTATGGCCTACCATTTAGGGTGGAGGCTTACCATCAAGTGTGAGGAAGCGTGTGGCCATCCTTTGTTTGACAGTAAGCTGGGAATTTTGTGGAGCTTGTTAAGGTGTTTCCAGTTTATGATCCCTAGGAGTGTGAGAGACAGAAGTCTATACGATCAAGAAGGGAACCATCAGAGTCTGGAAGCCTTACCTGATGGAAGTGATGTAATGTAAAATGTAATGTAAGAGCATACTTGTATAGCGCAACTATCACTCCAGGGAGCATCTTGGCGCTGATACGGAAAACGGAAGAGGAGGAAAAACCGGTATGCTGCTCATAGCAAGTAGAACTGAGGATTTCAGATCAGAGTTTTGCACAGTATATCTGGAGCAGTATAAATCTAGGTTTTAAGGGCCTTCCTGAATACCGAATCAGAAGCAATCTGGCGGAGCTGAGGTGGCAGTTGATTCCATGCCTTTGATCCCAAAACTGCCAGTGATTTTCCTCCCTTCGACAGCAATCTAAAAGTTGGAATAGTCAGTAAGTTTCCATTGGAAGATCTAAGGCTACGAGAGGGAGCATTGCGCTTAAAACCAGTTTGGAGATATTGTGGTCCATGTGCGTGAAAGGCCCTAAAAGTAATAATAAGGACCTTAATCAAAACACGTTTGTGAACTGGCAACCAATGCAAGCTGTCTAATGCAACAGAGGCGGAAAATTTCCTAGGCCACTTTAGTACTGCCGAGCACCGCATGCTGGACCATCTGTAGCTTATGCATGACTGATTTGTTGACTCCTGCATACAGGCTATTACAGTAGTCCAGTCGGATGTCATTAGTGCAACATCAACAGTGTGCCTAGCTGAAAAGGGGAGTAGGGCAAAGAATTACCTTAGACTTTTAATGATATGAAAACAAGTGCCTGCAACTGCCAAGGATTGTTGTTTGAAGGAATGGGTGGTGTCAAACTTTATTCCTAAGTTTCTAGCTGCATTTATTGTATTAGGAGGAGGGGTTGCATTTTGTGGCCTCCAAGATTTAGGCACGAAGGGGTTTTGTTTGCCAAATGGCAGAATCTCTGTTTTTCCCGAAATACACCTCAGATGGTTGTTATTCATCCATTTGAAGGTTGCTGAGAGGCATTTTCTGAGGTTTTCTTCCGCCTCAGTAGTGTTATTAGTTATTATCAAGAACCAGAATAAGCTGCGTATCGTCCACATATGAGATGGTATTGATCTTGTAGGACGATATTAGCTTAATTAGGGGGGACATATAAGCATTGAAAAGGATCGGGTTCAGGCTCGATCCCTGAGGAACCCCTGATATGAGTGCTTTTTCTTCTGAGTTATATTGCCCCAATGCGATCACTTGGCGCCGGTCTTGCAGAAAGTCCTTGATCCACTCTAAGACATTACCCGATACACCAGATGATGCAAGACGGTCTAAAAGAATGGTATGTGAGACCATGTCTAAAGCCGCGGACAGGTCCAATAGGACCAGGACGGCATTCTTACCCTGATCCAGGGCTGCTTGCAAGGTTTCAGCAGTATACAAAAGGGCAGATTCTGTCGAGTGTTGAGCTCTGAAACCTGACTGATTAGAGTGCCATACATTTGTTTCCTCTAGGAACGTGGTAAGTTGTTTATTGACAAACATTTCAGTTAACTTACACAGGGTAGGAAGAAGCGAAATGGGTCGCAGGTTAGAGAGGGTCGTAGGATTAGCCAGTCGCTTTTTCTGGATGGGTTTTACCGCCGCAAATTTCCATTCTGATGGAGTCTTGGCTATAAGAAGCAAGGAGTTTATGATATTGTTGATGGTGGGATTTACAACATCAATAAGAGCGTGTAGTAGATTGGGGGGTGAAGAATCGAAAGGGGAGCCTGATTTGATGGATAAAATAGCCACACAGGATTCCTCCAGCGTGATAGACTGGAAGGTTTTCATACAGATAATATCTGTGTCAGCAATGGTTCTCTTATTTATGTTAGGAGAAGGAAAGTCTTTTGTAAGTGTCAAGACTTTTCCTTCAAAGTAGTCTGCTATGTTATTGCAAAGGCTCTGGGAGGGTGGGATCTCTTGGAGTAAACTATTTGGATTTCAAAACAGATTGACTATTTTTAAAATCTCTTTCTGTTTGTTTTTGGAATTTTTAGCAGCCTCAGTATAAAATCTTTTTTTGGAAGCTTTGAACAAGGCACGATATTTTCTGCGTGCAATTTTGTAGGTGTCAAGATCATTACTATCGTAGTTCCGGCGCCATCTACTTTCCAATACTCTGACTTGAGCTAGCACTTCGTTTAAGGATAAAGAAAACCATGGCGCCGAGGGTTTCTTTTTTGGGAGCCTATGTGGTGTGATTATTGGTGCCAACTGATCTCTTAATTCATGCATCCATTTCCTAAATAGCTGGTTGTCAATTATAGGGTCGCCAACCATATTGGGTCTACCCATAAGGGCTTTAGGAAAGAGATCTGGAAGTCCCAGCAGTGCTTTCCAGCTAACTTTGTCCTGTTGTTGAGTTTTGTGTTTTGTCCTTAACTGGGGCCCTATCTTTTATAAGAAATTCAAAGGTAATTAATTTATGGTCAGTCCAGGTTTGCGTAACAGGGGGCTTCACTTTAAGACTGTCCAGGTTAGAGCAAATGCAATCCAAAGTATGGCCTGCGCTGTGCGTAGCGGATTGCGAGAGTGGTTGTAGGCCAAAAACCTCCATTACCTCCTTGAGGCAGGTAGCTCCAGGGTCCTTATGGGAGTCAAGGTGGAGATTAATATCTCCTAACAGAGTAAAATTGGAGAACCGAACAGTAAGAGTGCTAAAGTGATAAAGTATGGGGGGTATTGTAAACAGTTGGTCGGAGAGGAGTTGCCCGGTGGAAGAGGGATGTTCAACACAGTTAAATTATGGGAGACATTGTGAAGATCTGTAACAAAGGCAGAGCTCATATCGAGTTGTATGAGGAGGTATGAGCTATTTCTTTTGTAGCTGCTTTGAGTGCATCATCCTATATTTTGGCAGTGGAGGCATACATACCATAGCCATGCAAAAATTTGTGTGTGGGGAGTTGAGGAGATTGTGGGTGGTGTTTCACATTGTAAAAGGTCACTATCGCCTTTTCTGTCATTATTGACACATGTGGGAGATTACCAACTAGTCTGTAGTTTATTGGGATTGTGAAGTCCAAGTTGTGCTTTTAGTGGTCTGGCAGTGACTTGTTCGAAGGGGCTGGGACAGTTTTTCATTACATGAATAATCAATAAATTACCTTCTATATGTCTTTCTAATGTTTTTACAGTTATTATTCAACAGGGGAAGGTCCAGTATGAAAGGTCACAAGTAAGGCTTGAATGGTGGTGAAGGAAATTAATGTTAGTTCATTCAGAGTCAGGTCTGTTTTAGAAACTAAAGATAGTGGAGTCTTTCCATATGTGATGGATTTAATAGCACATTTTGTGCCTTTGTTAGTCAAACCACCTGTTGCACATTTCAAGTTACTGATTTACTACACAGATTCGCCAGTAAGTGTCAAAGCCTCAGAGGTAACCATGAACAGATGTCAGGACAATATTTTGCTTCGATGTTCTATAGGCGAAATGTTCACATTTTGCCAAGAGAACAATTTTTTTACATTTGGCGTTTTGTGGAGAGTGTTTTGTAGGATCTGATATTTGATAAGAAATCATTTTTCTGAGGCATTATTTGTTCCCTGCACTTGTTTCACCGAGAGAGTATATGAACCATAAAGATTCAATGATTGTGAGAAATCGTGGCCTGTTTGCAATGTCCCGCCACTTTTTGCCCCATTTTGACAACTAGGTGCTGGTTGGTTGACGTGAATCCGGTCTGAAGCGGAGCCTCGCTTGAGGTCTAGAACAAAGGCTCCAGGAAAATGACTAAGTGCTACAGTAACATTTTGACCGAGGCCTCCCGCTTCGTGCATCTGACCAGGGCTCCACTGCTGTCGACCTCAAACTTTGACTTTGTCCTGCTCAGGCATGACCAGATGTCCCAAATTGGCGCTATTGGTTTTTAAGCAGAAGAAAGTGTTTCTTCTTTCAAAATTCATATCTCCGGTTCCGTACATATGATGTTTGTCGTTTTGGTATCAGTTGTTCCTAAAACATAATCTATTTTTAAAAATTGGTGTTAGATTGTAATATTGTGTAGTGTCTTACTTACTTAACGTATTGGTGTTTTTAAATGCTTTACACACCTATCTTCGAAGTTACATCTGCCTGCTCGTTGCCAGCTACCAAGGGTTGAGCAAGGCAATAATTTTTAGATTTTTTGAGAACTTGACTGACCATTTTATTGTGCTTGTGGCTTTATTACTAGAGGGAAGTCCCTACTTATCACTAGTAATAAACCACTTTCCAACAATAATTAGTTATGTTGAAGGAGGACTAACAATTTTGATGGAAAATTACTAATTATATAGAAACTAAATGGAAATTGTTAACAAAAGGCAAGTGGTAAAATAACAAACACACCAATGCTAATATAGAAAATGTCTGCTTGCCAGTGTGTAAAGGTCACAAATTAACTTAGTGGACGTCTGGAGTCCTGACCTACTAATTTGTACAGATATGAGCATGGTTATTGTAAGAAATTGGGTTGTTGGTTGACTGGAGGCCTGGTTAAGCAGCAACCACAGTCCTTGTCAGGGTTAGGCACAAACAAACCCCAAATTAATCTTTGCTCTACCACCTGGTAGTTGGCACAGAGCAGTCAGCATTAACTTAGAGGCAATGTGTAAAGTATTTGTGAAACACTTCAAACTGTAATACAGTGACAACACACTACAAAAGTAGCCCGCAAACGATTTAGAAAAATAGAGTAATTTTTACTAAATAAAACAATACCAAAGCAACAAAAATCTATTAAGTAGAACTGGAGATATTCAATTTTTAACGTTCAAGTGAAAATAGGACCAAAAAGCACTAAGCTCCACTGTGGATACCTGGTTGTACCGGGACAAAGTCGCAAGTTCAGGCCAACTGTGATAGAGTCCAGGCCGGCTACAGGGACCCTGTTAGGCCTGCTGAACAAAGTACCTCAAATCCTGGCTGCGGAGCTGTGCGAGGCTCCACTGCAAAAATCCGCCCTGCAGCTGGAGCGATGTGTTGGTTCCAAGATTTGGTGAGGCTGCAGTGCAAGGTCCTGTTCCATTGTCGTTAAGGATCCTGTCGACAGGGCTTGTGATGCAAAGTCCGGTGTCGGGGAGGCAGTGTGCAGTCAAGGCGATGTGTCGGTTCTGAAGAACTGCAATGCGGAATCCGTCGTCGTTGATGCTGCCATCAACGAGATGTGAGGACCTGCGCCAGGCATGCTTTGGGTAGCAGCAGTTCCGAAGGCGATGGAGGTTGCATCAGTCATGCAAGTCTTTGCAACGGCTCCATTCCACGGTTCTGCTTGGGGATGCACCACTCAGCAGAGATGATGCGTCATGCTGCTGGATCCACAGGGGCTAGCAAGTATGTTAGGCCCACTTCCAAAGGTTCAGGACAGGGGTGGCACTACTTGGCAAGGTAGACTCAAAGATGGCAGAGTCCAGGTGTAGATGCAAGGTTGTTGGAAGCCTGTTATGTCCCTGAGGCTTCCGATCAGATGGCCAGCCAACTAGCCCTTGGAGTTTCTCTGGGTTCAGTAGATGCAGGCCCAGTCCTTCTCACACAGGAAAGTGGGCAGCACAGTAGGGTAGCAGTTCCTTCAGAGCAACAGCCCAGCAGAGTGGCAATCCTTCAGCAGCACAGCAGTCTTTCTTCCTGGCAGAGTAGCCACAAGTCCAGAAATGTACTGAAGAGCTGGTGTCTAAGGTACTTCTTTGATATACGGACACCAACAAGAGGACGGGGGGTCCAAGGGGAAAATATTTTAAGACCTGCGAGGGCTGTCTCCCCAATCTACTAACAAAAACACAGTATAAAACCCTTGGGTCTAAACAAGAAACACAAGGAAGAGTAAACACATCTTAAAGGAGTCTAATATGCCCCTGGGTGTCCCTTTATTAGGACGAAATCCCTCACTCACCATAGGTGGCATGCTTTATCATTGGCACTCTCCTTGTGAAAACCTAGTCCCGCCACGGGCTACAACCTCCTCTCTGAGAGGGTGGAGCTCAGGGATTTTTTTTCCTAGTTTGAGGATATACTAAATCCAACAATTAGAAGTAATAAACTCGGTTGGGTGAAAGGCGCAAAGAATAATAATGGTGAGGAAAGTAAATTAAAATAAGCTACCAAGTACGTAATCTAACTTTATCAACACGTCCTGGGGCCAGGGTTAAAAACAGGACACTGGCACGGATAACGAATGCCTTCCGAGTTTGTGACAAAAAAGGGGGTTCTACACGTTTCAGCCTATTGATCCTCGATAAAGGTGTTGTGGCTTTCGTCAGGACCTATACATGCTGCTGCTTATTTATTTATTTGTTTTATTTTATTGGTAAAGTTTTATTAAGCGCTGGCTAGACCCGGAGGTATCAGAGCGCTTTACATGAGGACAACAAGTTACAGGATACATAGTTATATCAGTTGAATCAGCGAGTTACAGGTTACATAGTTACAACCTTTTGACTCAAAGAATCACAGAGGGAGGGGGAGTGAAGGAGACACGAACGGGGAGAAGAGGAAAACAATGTCAGATGACCGGCTGGGTAGGTGATGGCCAAGGGGCCAGACTCCTCTATAGCTGCATAGGAAAGCTCCACCGGGCATCGGCCAAGGTTGCTCGGTCTCCGCTGTAGGTGCAAACAGATTTATATCCACCCAGGGGGCGTCGTCATTGTTCCATTGAAGGGGGGGAGAAAGAGACACATAACGGGGAGACAAGGAAAAACAATGTCAGATGACCGGCTGGGTAGGTGACGGCCAAGGGGCCAGACTCCTCTATAGCTGCATAGGACAGCTCCACCGGGCATCCGCCAAGGTTGCTCAGGCTCCGTGGTAGGGACAAACAGTTTTGTGATTTACATCAGTTGGATCAGCGAGTTACGGGTTATGTAGTTACATCAGTTTGAATCACAGAATCAAAAGAGGGAGGAGGAGGGGGAGGGAAGGAGACACATACGGGGAGACGTGGATAAGAATGTCAGAAGACCAGCTGTGTAGGTGACGGCCAGATAGGTGCTGGAGAATAGTTACATGAGTTACAAAAGCATAGCATAAACATAGGGTGGAGGGGGCACTGAAAAGATGTTCTCGGTCCTGCTGTTGCGTCTCGAGGTCAAGGACCCTGGTGCCCACCGAATCCACATCTTGCTGCAGGGACGTCGAAGCTCCAACAGTAGTTTGCTCCGTTGAAGATTTGATGTTGGGACTGATGTTACTGCGTAGTTCAGCTTTGAAGTCCTTGAATATGTTCAGGAGATCCGCTTTTTTTGAGGGCCATTGTTACTGCGCCTGTGTCTCCTCGAAGTGTAGATCGTTTTTCAGAATTCGGGAAGAAGTCCGAGACCTTGTTCAAAGTCTTGCCCATCGCCTTCTTAGGCGGCATATGGATCAGGCCCCCAGAGCGTTTGGGACTGCGATGGTAGATTAGCGCTAAATTCAAGGCTGCAGACCGTCGTGGCACGTCAGTATGGAATGCCTCGCGTCCGGGATATGTTGGGTCAGAGGGCTAGTGCTCGGTAGTGAACGCCGTCAACACCTGGCCGCCGGGTCGTCAGGAGGGAAGCTGCGCTCCCCTAATAAAGGTCCGTAAGAGAAAATCACATCCTCTTTCTTTGGTAAGCAGAACAGTTAAAGTGAAGAACACAGTCCAACGTTTGTGAAAAACAAAGCAGCTCGATCATTGAAACAGCAGACGAACGGGCTGGAAACAGAAGACTTGATGCGTGCATCGTCAGAAAAACCGGAACCTGCAGGTATCCATAAGGTGTCCGTTGAGACAGAGCAACGCGCCTCAAATTCAAAACCAGTGATCCTTATTCTTCTTTGGCGATTCACTGATCATACCTATGTGACAACAATAATCACAGCTAAACTGATTAAAGTGATGTTACTCTTACTTTGTTTAAATTATAAAGCAGTGTAATTGTGCTGTCACATGTTAAGCAGTATATGCCAACTTTATAAATTCTTAATAACAGGAAAACATATTTATATTTGTGTGTCTTACCCATAATTTATGGGAGATAAACGCACCTTACCCTGGCCTGCAGCTCAGGGAGGGGACACTGCTCTGGAAAGAAATATGTGAGATAATGCAATGACTTCATTACTTTCGCACATCATCCTTAATAAAAACGATCACTTCATGGAGAAAGTAGTTAAAAAGAGGGGGGATTATTGCTTGTCTAAACCCATTTCATACATTTCATAATGTTACACTCTCAGTGCAAATCCAAGTGGTGTTGTTGACTGGGTTTCAGTTCTGAATTTGCAAAGGCTCTAAACTCTATTTCAAGGTTCATTGTGTAGTCAGGGGATGACTGCACAACAAGGCAGTGGTGGCAAGTCTTTTGTGTCAAGACAGGGCACAGCCTATTCAGTTTCAAGTAGGGCTGTGCTCAGCTCCGCCCTCCATCTTGCCAGTTCATGGCACATCTAATTCCTCTATTGTGTGGCTGTTTGGGAGGAATAAACAAAGTCCAACTGCCAATTACACCAAGTCATGTGACCCAGGAACACCCTGCAGGCACCAAATAGAAAGGGCAGGAAAATGCCAACTTTCTAAAAGTGGCATTTTCAAAATTGTAACTTAAAAATGGGATTTACCAATTTGTGTTCAATTTACACTCGGGTCACTTAGCAGTGTCCTTATTACTTGGCGACGGGCAGTCATTGAGGTAAAGGCACTGTGTGTGCATGTTATGTTTGTTTGGTTCAAACCCTGGCATTTGAGGTGTGACACAGGCCAGGACATTACCGCTTTACTGTATAAGTCATAATCTGGCGACCCTCTGCAAACAGAGAACATTTTACCAAAATTATAAACATACATCAACACAGCACATACAAGAAAATACATTTGTGCGTGTGACACACTTTTACCTGATTTTGTATTTATTATCTAGATGGAGAACGGGCAGCCTGTCCCACTGATGATTGCAGCTGGCGGTGGTGGCAGAGCGTACAAGGCCAAAAAAAATAGTGCCAACTCTGAAAGGCTTGAAAGTGATTTTTCCATCCCAGGAGTGAACGGGAGATCTGGAGCAGCAGGTATGCATTGTCTGGGAGATGGCATTCTGAGGCCCTAATAGAATAAATAACCATGAAACCAAGATGTTGTTATGCATCTTAAGTGGGTGGGTGAGGGAGTGAGTTAATGGAGCATCTGCAACCAAATAAGAGCTGGGAATATAAACTACTGTGGTAACAAGAGGACAGGTGATCCTAGGCCCTTGTGAAGGATGGGCACTAGGCAGGTCCACAGATTACAATAACAAATGATGGGACAGTTCTTAGTGAGGGAAAGGGTACAAGACCATGGTTCATGTGAAGCTTTCTGAAGACTATGGCCTCTGTAGCATTCGAGCCCATAACAATTCATGAGGACTCAGTAAAGATTACAGTGATGCAAAGAAATAAAAACACATGCATGGGACACCGTATGGAAATTGTCTATAGCTGCTGTTCACTAAGTAGCCTGTAACAGCAGACCCAAAATAACAAAAAGAGTTTCAAAAGAGGTTACAATTATTTAAAGGAGCTGGCTAACCATACGTGTGAGGAGCGTATTCCACAGGCTGCTATCCATTGAGTTCAGTCATTGCTACCAGGGGAGGGGAGGCTGTTGAACGTTTGAATATATGTAAAAATTAGAAGAAATTAAAAGGAGAGGAACTCTGCCATCTTTTTTTTTCCTGCCAGTACTCTGTACAAAGTAATTGAGATTTTTATAGAAAGGACATACATTTGAAATAGATCATGGCGGCCATCGGAAGTAATGCACAGACACAGCAGGAGGAAACCAGAACTCTTCATTTCTTAAAACCTTATATTTTCACAAGATTGGGGCATTCTTACAGGCTTTGACCTTTTTGAGTTAGTAGATGCTTACTCATATATGGTAATGCAGACACATGCAAAGTGTGTCCAATAAGTACCTTGGATGAAAAAATAGGAGGCAATGTCAGGAAGTATTGTATGGATCATAAATTTCAAATGCAAAATTCAGTAGCTTTACTTCAGATATGTTTTTCACTGAAACAACATGACACATTTGAATGTTCTTTTCTTTCAGGTGGTGGTGGAGGCTGGAAGGATAACACTTCCTTCCCCTGGTCGGGAAAGCCCTTGCTGGAAGGTGCAACCGGAGGAGAATCCTGCCCCCAGGCCATGAAGAAGTGGGGGTGGGAGACAAGAGGGGGTTTCGGAGGGGGTGGCGGGGGGTGCTCCTCTGGTGGAGGAGGCGGAGGATACATAGGTAAAGATGCCTCATGTTCAAGGTGTTGGTTCTCCTCCTTGAGTCTGAGTGATTGTGAATGTTCATGATGCCCTCTTGTAGCTGTTGTGCATGCTTTCTTGTGCTTTGTGCCTTTCTTGTTTCCTCCCACCTTTCAGGTAAAACATCACAGTTTCACTAGTGCACAGCCATTAGTCAAGGGCCTAGGCCTGCCAACTGGTGTTGCAAAGTACATTGTCTCCTTCTTCTCACATTATTATGCCTGCTCCAATGTGGCTTTGCTGCTGTAGATAAATAATTCTTAGAAGGCACTCTTGCAGGCCATCAAGTAAAATAGAGTCTTGGCTCATTTTCTCTCAAAGTCTTCTCATAAAAGGATTTGCACCAACCACGTGTGCAGGGGGTCACACTTGCTACATTTGCTTAGTGCAGCAGGAGGCTAAGAGCAAAGAAGTGTCCAGGACAGCATTCAGCTCCCAATCTGGCCAGATTATTGGGTCATAGGTGTGTAGAAAGCTGCTAGCAGTGCCATGTGTCCTCACAAAAGCAGATTTATACTTATTTGAATTTATTAAATGTTATTAGCACTTTAAGGTGCAGTAATGCTTAAAACTTTATACTGTACATATGCAGCTTAGGTGGTAACAGAGGCAGAGGATGAAACTTTATATTTTCAATAGTGAGAAATAATACAAATATGCATATGATTCTTCAGGGTATGTGAAAACATACCAATGCAACTATGAACTGCAATATGCAGAAGGTACGTCTGACTGGCTGCGCTCCGACTTGAAGGCGCGCTAAGACTTACCATCCAGCTTGTGACCTTGTGTAAACAGTTTGTTTGAAAGAAATGAGTACTGTGGAAGTGGTGGGGATTTTTTAGATCAAAGCTATGAAGGTGCCTCACGGCCTGAAGAAGAGATGGTCTAGGTGTTTTAGATGTCTAACTACACGTTTGGGTTTACTTTGCAGGGGTATATGTTTCATTAGTGCAAGGGGCCAACTACACACCAAGCCGAGCTGTCTGTTACAACCAATCATACTGTCATACCTGCCAGGCCATATATCGAGCGCACACGTCCCATGTAACGTATATCATAGTTGGGCATGGATGAATCTTTGATTGGGTCAGGGTGACCACCCGCCCCCTCGAGCCATCCAGTGTGGTCAGGGCTACAAAAAAAACCTCAGATAGGATTGGTATGGTCGGACCTGAAAAGTGACAAGCCAAGATATGAAATGATCTCCTAAAATTGAGATGACCAAATATTTATTGAAAAACAGTCTCAGAGCTATTCAAGAATCCTGCATTTGAAAAATTTACGTGATACACAAAGGGATACAGATTCATAAAGCATTTAGTGCTCCTAATGAAACAGGACTACATAGAAAATTTGCTTTGTGAAACTAAATAGATAGAAACATAACGGGAGGAATTTTTACAGTTAGAAGCGCAGTTGGGAGCATTTCTGAATGAGGAACCTTGCGAAAGCACATACAAATGCCCACAGATTTGCGTCTGCTAAAGGCAGCTTTCCTGGAGTACTCCTGGGAACTTTTATGACTCTATAAAAATTCTAAATCTACTTCCGCAATTAAAATAACACTACAGGAGAGGATTTTGAACCTTTCAACAAGGCCCTTTGTGAATTAGATCCTCAGAAAAAATACACTGTGGCTAAAATCCCATTAAGAGGGTTAATCTTCAGCCACTATTTCCCTCTCTGTGCATGGTTTGCATTTGTTCATATCCTGCTTGTTTTTTAATTTAATAATTCGTCAGTTTCTCTGATCAATCTGCTCCCATTGTAGAATGTATTCTGCTCGTTATCTCTACTCAAATTAGTAATTGCTTGTTGACAATGATAACATGTTAGTGATTCAAGTAGTTGTTCATGTGAGAAACATGATTGTCAAGACAGACAAAATACAAGCATTGATGTAATACAACCTTTACTTCTGAAACTAAAGCTCACAGCAGGATCTCTAACAATTCGCAGGAAGTATAAGCAGAGAAATGGCAGGACAGCAGCTGTGTAAGATACTTTTTTCAGCAGCTGCACCTGTATGCATTTCCTGGTGAAACTCCCCAGTGTTGAGAGTAAGGCAGTAGAAGAACCCAGAGAGTCCGCCTCCCCCCGTTCCTATCCGCGGCCACCGAAGTCATCTGCGGCGTACCTCAAGGATCCTCGCTCAGCTCCACCCTCTTCAATGTCTACATGAGCCCCCTCGCAGCCATCGCACGCCAACACAACCTGAACATCATTTCCTACGCCGACGATACCCAGCTGATCCTCTCCCTCACCAATGACCCCGCCACCGCAAGAGCCAGCCTACACGAAGGAATGAAAGACGTCGCCGAGTGGATGAAGAACAGCCGCCTGAAACTGAACTCAGACAAGACGGAAGTCCTCATCCTGTGATCATTCCCCTCCGCCTGGGACGACTCCTGGTGGCCCCCTGCCCTGGGCACCACCCCCAAGCCTACGGACCACGCACGAAACCTGGGTTTCATCCTGGACTCCTCCCTCTCGATGACCAAACAAGTCAACGCCATCTTGTCATCCTGTTTCAACACCCTGCGCATGCTCCGAAAGATTTTCCGATGGATCCCCACCGAAACCAGGAAGACGGTCACCCAGGCCCTCGTCACCAGCCAACTGGACTACGGGAACACCCTCTACGCTGGAACCACAGCCAAACTACAGAAAAGACTCCAGCGCATACAGAACGCCTCCGCACAACTCATCCTGGACTTCCCCCGCCACAACCACATCTCCACCCACTTGAGAGACCTGCACTGGCTCCCCGTCAGCAAAAGAATCACGTTCAGACTCCTCACCCACGCACACAAGGCTCTCCACGACCTGGGCCCCAAGTACCTCAACAACCGCCTCACGTTCTACACGCCCACCTGCCAGCTGCGATCAACCAGCCTCGCCCTCGCCACCGTCCCACGCATTCGCAGAGCCACCGCCGGAGGAAGATCCTTCTCCTACCTGGCGGCCAAGACATGGAACTCCCTCCCCATCCACCTGCCGCTGACCCAGGACCATCTCTCCTTTCAGGAAGCAACTCAAGACCTGGCTTTTCGAGCAGTAACGGACTCCTCCCCCCAGCGCCTTGAGACCCTACCGGGTGAGTAGCACACTTTATAAATCTGTTGATTTGATTTGATTTAGATAGTTGGCCAATACCGGTAAAGGATAAATTACATTCCTACTATTACCTGAAATCAGTTGCAAACAAAACACAGTTCTTCAGTATATGGGACAAGACAAATGGTTGGGCCGAGAACCTCAAGTCTCACTTTGAAGGCTTCCCATCTTGTTTTTGACCAATGTGAACAGTTTGTTAATTGATGCCGATAATGAGCTGCGTCTCCTCTTAGGTGTGTTAGCTGTAGAGATTTCGCTAGTAAAGAGAGAGTAGACTACCGTATAAGGATTTATGTTGTGTTTGGTTCTGCATAGTTCTGTGACTGGGCCAGAGAGACAACCATATTCTTTGGGATGTGTAGTGTGTTCTATCTCCATAAATGTAATTAACATTGAAGGGTTCCATCTAAAGAGTGGGCATGCGTCATATAACATGACCTCATAACAAACAGTGAAACTGCAAAATGTAAATTTAAAAAGTAATTTTTATGGACAACAAGAAACCTGCATGTTAAAACTCCCATGCTAAGCAATGAAAATTGAGTAAAAAGCTGTAAAACCCATTAACAGATATTAGTTCTATTACCATTTACCTTTCTGTGCATGGCTTCTATTTATGCATGTTGCGTTTGCCTTCTTTGTGGGATTATTTTTCAGTTGGGGTGGAACATCTGTTCCCAATGTTGAATGTCCTGTGTAGTTCATCTCTGCATCGATTGCCAACTGCACGGTGAATTTGATTAATTACATGCCATGCTGGGAATGGTGTTTTATCAGCTGAAACAGGCACTTAGCTATTTGTGCAACAGATGAATGCCATTCCAAGCAATGGATCTGGTGCCAGCATTTAAGAGGAGCCCTTACGAATGCCCAACATTTGGAATGACCAGCGTTAGTTTACGAGGACTGAATCCATGCAGATTTGCTCTGGAATCTCTATGTGGGTGAATTCCTAATACATGCATTGTATGCAAATATATACCATGGAGATTTTCTAAAAATCTGAGGTGGATCTGGCCATTGTGAAATAATACTGGGCACCCCTGCCTAACCTAAAATGTGTACATAGTGAAAATATGCTGCACATGACAAATTAGAGCAATATCAGGACTTTTATTACGACACAAGAAAGTTATTTTAATCAACTATATTATGACATTAGCTACACTGACAGGGCTTAACTTAATGAACACCTGTCATTTTTATATAGGTAGCCATGTGCCATGATCTTTCAAATTGCACAAGTACAGATGAACCAATTCCTAAATCTGCATGAGAATCCTAAATGCTTTTAAGACTACCCAGGAGCTATGATGTGCTTGTTCAGCATCTAGAATTGTGGTAAATGATAAAGGTCCTGCAGTCAAGGCACGTTTAAGTTAACAAGAGAAAATGTTCAGAAATAGAAAGGGCTTCTGGTGTTGCCCTTCCACCCCTTCCCTACAGCTCCAAAGTAATGTGGTAATGACAGTGGCAATATTTCAAAAACTTTTATAATTCATAGGCCTCAATTTGCAGAACTTTCCTAAGAAAAGTTAAAAAGTTTCAATTGTAAGCTAATATCTAAAATGTAATTTACTTTAATTTGAACCTTTAATGGATTAAGATGTGTTTACCTGTGCCACCTCAAATATGGCTGTTTTTGTGATTTGAATGTTTTCGTGAGGTCAGCCTCTCCACCAAGCAGTCTTTAAATAGTTTGTGATACTATTGTGTTTTTGTGGTTTGGGTCTATGCTCTTTGAAACGCAATACTAATGACGCATATCATCCAAAATAGAACAAAAAGGCAACGGGCCAGTTTCTCCCTACACACTGGATTCATTAATTGATTCTACAATCTGTTGATCACATCCACAGAGTCAAAATCCCATTCTCCTTGGCTGAGCACCTTGCATGTTTGTGCCAATGCAATGTGAATAGAATATTCCTTAAACGCTGAACTCCACACACAACCTTTATAAAGTTAGCTCACACCACAACCTCAATTTGACCAGTGCCAATTGCACTCTATCTAACAATTTAGGACTCCTTCTTTTGTTTTGTATGATCTCCTAACATGTACATGACAGTGTCTTCATCATAATGTTCTTAAGGTACTTTTTATTTGTCTTAGGTGGCAATGCTGCCGATGACAACGACCCAGAAGCGGATGGAAAAGATGGCGTGTCTTTTATTAGCCCTGTTGGTGTTTTGTACACTCCACCTCTAAGAGGTATGTTTGACTTCCACAGTCCTTTCCAAGACCTTTAGGTCTGTGTTTTCTAATTGAGGAATTAGAAATAGTTGATGTTTGAAAACTTGACAATGGTTGCTCAGCTGATAAGAACATACTATATTGTTGAAAGTAATAGACACAAATTATTTGATTGAAGTAACAGTTATGGGTCCAGTTATGAGAATAAGAAAACATGGTTTGCAGAATGTATGGTATGTGTGATAGTTGGAAATATGTGGAAGGAATTCCAATTTACAAGAAAGGAGAAGCTGCCTCTGGTTTCATTCTTCCCTTGCCCTCAAGAGCTGTGGAGCTTACAACTATCAAAGAAGAGACAAGCAGCTCATTCTTAGCTTTAATGTAGTGTCATAGTGATAGAGCGCGCGAGGCCACCCGACCAACAGTTTTCGCCGTTTCCGGCTTCAGGGCCCATATACTTTTCAAATCACCATATACATCGATCAGGTGACTTCACGAGCTCTATCAAGTTGGTGTGTGTGTGTTCCCTGCTACCAATTTTCAGTGCACCCGACTTACCATCCACCGATGCGGGTGCCTAATGACCACAATGAATCAGGGAGCTAGCTGTAAAGGAAAGGCAGCAAAATACAAGCCCAACCAATATCATTCAAATACTGTTTAAATGACCACGGACAACTGGAAGTTTTAAAATGTTTATCTAAAGTTCAATATTTTCTTGCATGAGATACAGTAAAATAAGGCAATCAATAACCAAGATAACGTAAATCACATAGGCAGAAAGAAATAATGACAGAGTAATCATCAAAGTATTAATAAAATGTAACGAGAAAAGATACTATGCAAGTCAGTATTATCTAAACAGGGATAGACTAAGTGTGTGTTACTGTAGAAGAGCTTATAATGAATAACACGCTTCACTTAAGGTGAAGGGGCCTTTGAACAATCTAGGCAACGAAGTTCTAGACCATATCAGAAAATGACACACTGCTATGCAAAATATAATTTCTAACAATTGAGAAGACATAGGAATAACTTTGCAAAATTATAAATGACTGTTCAATAGTTGCGGAAAGGCATGGAAATATAACATATGCAATGTTGAACTTTATTTAAGCAAAAGTTAGAAATTCAGAAGGTGCAAGAATTTCAAGAGGTTCAGAGTAATATTTACCTAGAAAAAGGTGTGGAAACCAAACCCTGGCCACGGGTCAGTTAAGGACAGGAAACCCTCAAGGAAGGATACCCCTCAAAGGACAGCAGGTGCAGAATGGACACCCAGGACAGGACAGGATACCCTCGGAAAAAGTAATCAGGACAGGACCCTCTTCAGGACAGGACCGGAACCCACAGTTCGGAAGCAACGCCTGCGCTCCACCCGCTCTGCAGCTATCGATCAAGACCCCGATTGGGTCAGCGAACTCCCAGCTAAGTGCCTTGCCAGCACTTTAAGATTCAGTAGAACCTCAGTCTATGGTCAAATTCGGACAGAGTGCTCCGCAGCGCTCTGTATCTTCAGTCACCTATTGAGTGCGTTGGGTCAGTGACAGGTCAGCTAAACCAGACAAGTCGGACGGTTCACTAGGTGAACCCAGGGTAGATATACAGTTTGGGGACAGTGTACCACCCCCCAATGTTGCAAAGTGTCAGAATCCCTCAATTTCGATTGGTCCTAAGGTAGGGTTTGGGTAACACACCAATCACAATACGCGAATTGAAGCCTTCATTAACATATTTGGGTACCGCCTAGCAGATTTGGGGTTCCCATGAGCTAACAGTAGCGCAATATAACAATGTATCACATAAGGAGCCACATTCGCTGTTCTCGCAGGGCAGAGGTGACTTTCTCAGGAGCATCTCGCCCATCACTGCCAGCTGGCTATGTTCCATCAGCCAAGGTCCCTCGTGCTGCCGAATGTCGCACAGGCGCAGAAGGGACCTCCAATATGGCTCTCCTCTCACTCAGACCCCCATTTCCCGCGGTACATGAAAAGTAAGCGAAAACAAATTAATACATAATAATGTCATTATGAAAACACATCACAGGGTTTGTACTTTTAACTCATCATCAAGAAATAAACGTATTGCATTTAAATGTTAGCTACATTGACACGGACACAAGAGCAGTGGCACGAGCTGTACCACATGATAAGCACAGCTATGAATTACGCATGCGCATAACTTTCCCTCCACTTCTGCAGACGCGTCAGGACACGTGAGTGTGGCTGACGCATGCGCAGTAACTAAAATACAAGCGACGGCCATTTTTTAAAAGGACACGGATTAATTCATTAGAAATACACATAGGCAAGCTTCGGGAACTTTACTTAAGCTAAATATAAACGTTAGTAAAACATACACGGGTTACCTTATTACACATAAATGAGGTTCTTGATTTCGGCAAGCCGCAAAATATGCAAAGCTTTGCTTCATCAATCCCCTCTTTGATGATATCTACTATCATCACAAATTATACTGGAACCAGATGCCAACTTTCTTTCACACTTTATAAAGTTCTATTTCTTCCAGCAACCGCTCTAACTTTTCTCTTTCAGTTTTAGCAGGGTGAGAAGTTTTCACCTTTTTGTATATCTGATCATTCACTTCCTCTAATTCAATCTCATCCACACTTCGTTTCACTCCTCTTGCATTTACCTCGTGCTTTTTGGTGCGCTTGCGGTATTTACAGCATAAGAAAATGGAAAGTATAATAAGACCTATAATACCAATTGGCATCAGAATTTTGAATAATAAGCTTTTACCTATGCTAGCAAACCAATGACCTACATTTGAGAGACCATCTACCAGTCTCTTCCAGGCACTATCAACCTCGAGTGGTTTGAGTTCCTTTGCCAAATTAGTAATGTTTTTCACATATCTTTTGATCTGTACACTTTTATCCGGAATATAAGTGCAACAATGTTGCGCCTTCAACATCCGGCAGACTCCGCCCTCTTTCGCTAATAAGGTGTCAAGAGCAAGTCAATTTTGTAAAACCATTGATCTGATCGCAACCATTTCAGTATTGACCAGCAGAAATCCATGAGCTGTTTCAGTAGACAGCACATCTACTATAGTAGACAATTTGCAAATTCTGTGAGTATTCAGAACCACTCCCACTCCAGGTATCAGTGCACTGAAAATACTACCCATAATTTCACCTATACTTTCTCTTTTACTACGCACTAAGCCGTTAGTATCTTCATTGCTTCCAGCTTTTCCATTCACATGGTATATTTTCGGGAAAACAATGCCAAAGTAGCAGCTCCCATACCAGTGATCCGGCAATTTCAAATAAGCCTTGTCCCCACAAATGTAATAAATTCCAGGAAACACAGGCTCTGACCCATTTTTGAAACCCCAACCTCCAATTACCTTGTAATTATGTTCGCATTCACTGGAACCAATGAAAACATTATTATAATAGCTAGTCTTCTCGCGGTGAAGACATAGCTTGCCTTTCTTTTCAAAATCCAGCAACAGAGCAGGACCCGCTCCACCAGATGAGGTGCCTTCCATGTTTTCTGCCCACTTTGGCTTTTTCTGACTTTCGTCATTAGCCTTCTTCTGAATTTTAATTCTCCTTTTCTCTGCCATGTTCAGGAACATCTTTTCCTGCTCACGCAAAGAACAAGTCAAGTTATCTCTGTGTGCGTCTGCTATGTCAATGTTCCCTATAGTCAGAAAGTAGTCTCCCATATATCTTATGGTGTCAGTTTTGGTATGTACAGGATTCAAGTTCCCACGTATAGGAAGTTCAGAAAAGATCACGTCATTGTTAGAGTAATAATACTGTAACGGTCCCCTTTTGTAAAATAAACTAGCTAAAATGCTACAGGAAATTCCATATGTTAATGGCAGATGATGGTATGTCACGCCTTCAGCCACCGAAGTAGGTAGCTTCATGCAGACATAGCAATCTTCAATTTCCATAGTCTCTACATAATGTATTAACAAGTTTGCGAAAACATTTAAATGTGTCCTGTTCTTCATGCCATGATAATGTAGTCCTTTCTCATCTGATGCTTCTAAGTCTCGTTTAGTTTGTCTCAATGCTCTCTCATGTCTTTCTACACTCTGTGTTGTCAGCTCCTCATTGTCAGTATTTACAACTTCAGTAGGGACAATGTTAGAATCTTTACTTACAGCAAAGGGAATGAAAATTGTTAATCCTATCCAGATAACTATCAGTACTACTACACTACATATACACACCTTGCAACACGTCTTAAAACGGCTGCAACTAGGTCTACCATTCACTGTTGAATCAGACATTTTTGGCTCAGAAGGAGTCTCTCGAACCCCTCTTTTTTTGCTTTACACACTTAGCTTACTTTGTGCAAATTCACGGTGGTTCGTCCTCCTCTTCAGCTGAGTACTCTGGGACGGGTTCTCCGTCGCTCACGTCAGTTATATCAAGATCTTCAAGTTCCTCCAAAACCAGTGTCCATTCAGGAGACTTGTACTTTTTGTTTTGTCTTTTTATTCGTTCACTCCTTCTTTTGGAAAAGTCTTCTTCTTGCTCTGCTATTCGAGCACTTCTTCTTGCTTCTGCACGTTTTTCTTCCACTGTCTTTATCCTTAGTCTCAGTCTTTTTACAAACCTAGGCTCAAGGTTGTTTCTTTTCTTTAGTCTCTTAGTCGGTACTTGGACTTCACTTTCTTTTCTTCTTCTCTTGTTCTCTTTATCTTGTGGTAATTCTTCTCCACTTTCTTCTCCTACTTCCCTTATCTGACTAGTTCCAGGGCTAGCATCAAATTTTTCTGCCTGGTTGCTAATCTGGCCTTGTTCAGGAATATTTTGTTTTTGGCTTTCAATTGTCTCTGTTTCTGTTTCTGTTTCTGTTTCCTGAACCCGTTTTTCTAACCCTATCTGATCCTGTTCAAGCACTTCGATCTCTTGATTTTCTTCTGCTCGAACTATTACTCTATGTCTAGTCTGTCCCTTATCCACATCAGGAGTTAGCGGAGGAGTATCAAACACTTGCTCTGTATCCTGCACTTGTTCAGTATCGGGTACTTGTTCAGTATCGGGTATTTGTTCAGTCTTATTCACTTGATCTTTATCAATCACATGCTCTGTCCCTGTCTGACCTTCTCCTTCCTCAGTTTTGATTTGAATCTCAAGTGGCTGAGGATCTTCGCCTGTGCCTTGCTTTTCCTGACTAGTCCACTCTCTACCTTCACTAAGTCGTTCTCTTGTTCTGATAGGATCTTCGGTCAGATCAATCATCGGTATCCATTCTTCTGGCCATATGCTTGGCAGCTCGTCTTCAGCTACTCCTGGCTCAGTTTCCTGGACCTCTTCAGCAGGCTGGTTTCTTGGCAGTTCGCAGTCAACTACTCCTGGGCCAACGTCTGCTGTTCCTGCAACCTGACTGGTGCTGGGCTGCTCGTTGTCAGTTGCTTCAGGTCGGACTCCTTCAGGGTCCTCTGCTGGTTGCCCTGGTTCTTCAAATCCTTTGTCTGGCAATACCTTCTGGGTGTGTCCAGCGTGGATCCACTGGGGAACACCTGCGACTTTTACTGCAGTGGTTGTCACCAGGATTACTTGGCGTTTCTTTCCCCACCTTGGTGCCAGACAGCTTGATCGAGTATGCTTCTTTATTTTGACCCAGTCTCCTGGAACCAAGCTGTGGAGAGGAGTCGTTGGATTGAGGATGCCGTCGTCTCCAATCTGGCGAGAGATAGAACGCACTTGGTCACCCAATCTTCTGCAGTATTCAAGCACCAAATCATCAGTAATACTCAACAGTTTGCTTCCTGGCACCCATGCTTGTCTCATCACTCTTCCCATAATGATTTCATGGGGACTTAGGCCTGTCTTGCGGTCTGGAACACTTCTCAGTCCCATCAGGACCAGGGGCAGGGCCTTCACCCAGGTCATGCCAGTAGCATCTGTCAGTTTTGCTAGTCTGTTTTTGATAGTTCCATTTACTTGTTCCACTATTCCAGAAGCCTCTGGGTGGTATGCACAATGGAGTTTCTGCCTTATTCCAAAGGCCTTACAAAGTTCAGCCAGTATGTCATTCTGGAAATGTCCACCCTTATCTGATTCAACAATGCATGGTATTCCGAACCTAGGTATCAGTTCTTTTAGTAAACACTTCGCTACTGTCAGTGCGTCACTTTGAGGAGTAGGGTAAGCTTCTACCCATTTTGAAAATACGCAAACAATGACAAGGACATATCGTTTCCCTTCACAACGGGGCATGGTGATGAAATCAACCTGTATCTTTATAAAGGGACCCCCTGATCTCCCAATCTTGCTCAGCTCAACCATTGTCCTTTTGCCTGGGTTCATCTGTTGACATGACAGGCACCTCTGGCAGAGGGACTCTGCTACCTTCCTGAATTTCTTGCTGTACCAAGTCTGTTGAAATACCAGAATCATGGCATCCCTACCAATGTGTGATCCTTCATGTATTAATCTTGCCATTGTGCCAAGCAAGTGTCGGGGTAACACAGGCATACCAGTTGGGCCCAGAATCACACCATCCACACGTCTCGGTCTACAGCCATCCTCCTTCCATTTCTCCCTTTCTTGCCAAGGAGCCGACTCCTGCCACTCTCTCACCTCATCCCATGTAGGCACTTCCTCAAACACCTGAAGCTGGCAGCTGGTTCCTGGCCCCCCTCGTTTTGGATTTACAATATACCGATCTTTGGCACACCATTGAGCCACTCGATCAGCATAATCGTTTCCCAGAGATACTCTGTCCATGCTCCTTTGATGAGCAGTACATTTTACCACTGCCAGTTCTTTGGGTAACTGGATGGCCTCTAAAAGGTCATGAACAACTTTTGCATTCCGAATGGGAGTACCTGAGGAAGTCATGAATTCCCTTTGCAGCCATAATTGGCCAAAGTCATGCACAACGCCATAACAGTACTGACTGTCAGTATACACTGTTATGCGTAAGTCCTTCCCAATTTTGCAAGCCATTATCATGGCTATCAATTCGGCTACTTGTGCAGACTTGATGTTATATAGGTAACCTGCTTGTTCAATTTTTGTGAAAGACACTACTGCATAAGCAGCACTCAAGCCTCCTAATTCATGTCTTAGACAGGACCCATCCACAAATAGTTCTTTATCATGCTCAGGCAATGGTACTTCCTTTATGTCAGGGCGTGGCTTGGTACTGAACTCTGTCAGATCAATACAATCATGTTCATCATCATCCCCACCTTCCATTTCCAAGGGGTCGGGGAGTAAGGTGGCAGGGTTCAGAATACCGCACCTAACAATGCTCACATTTGCTGCACCCACAAGAATCCTCTCGTATTTAGTCAGCCGACTAGGGGTGAGATATTGTGTTTTAGTTCTGGTCAATAGAATTACCACTCCATGTGAAACATACACGGTCACAGGATGTCCCATGACAATGGACTCACTCTGCTCCAAACTTGCACAGGTAGCAGCTACTGCTTTCAGACAGCCTGGTAACCCAGCGGCTACTGGGTCCAGTGTGGCAGAGAAATAGGCCACAGGCCTTCTGGTCGTGCCATGTTCTTGAGTCAGGACAGAAAATGCGCAATTATCGCGAGTGTCACAGAAAAGGGCAAACTCTTTGGAATAATCTGGCATTCCCAACGCAGGAGCTGTACACAGACAGTTTTTCAATCTTGTGAAAGCCATTAGACTTTCATCGTCCCACTGTACAACATCTGGCATTCCTCTCGTGGTCATTTTTATCAAGGGCCTGGCTAAGGCTGCAAATCCCAGAATCCACTGCCTGCAGTACCCTAATACCCCCAGGAACATTCTGACATCCTTTTGAGTACGGGGCAACTGCATCTTTTGAATTATTCTCACTCTTTCTGAAGTGACTTTTCTGACACCCTTTTCTATCTGGTGTCCTAGATATTTCACTGATTTTGCACAGAACTGTAGTTTGTCAGGGGCCACTTTATGCCCTTTCTCACACAGGTGATTTAGGAGGGCAATGGTGTCAACTACACAGTCCCGGTGACTTTTAGACGCCAGTAGAAGGTCGTCTATGTACTGGACTAACACAGAGTTCCCAGGTAAGATCAAAGTCTCTAGACATTTTTTCAAGATCTGATTAAAGATAGAGGGGCTCTCTGTATACCCTTGAGGGACCCGGTTCCAACAATACACGTGACCCTCGAAGGCAAATGAGAAAAGAAATTTGCTGTCGGGGTGCAGGGGTATCGAAAAGAATGCATGACATAAATCAATCACAGTGAACCATTCAGCATCCCAAGGGATCTGGTACAATATCACTGCAGGGTTTGGGACAATAGGGCAGCAAGGAACTACAATTTTGTTAACCTTTCTCAGGTCCTGCACTACCCTATACTTGCCACTAGGCTTTTTGATGCCCATAATCGGTGAGTTGCATGGGCTGCTCATCACTTCCTGTATGATGTTTCCTTCCAATAATTTTTGTATTTCCAGAGTGACACCTGCTTTCACTTCAGCATTCATTCGGTAGGGCCTAGTGTTAGGATATACTGCATTGTCCTTGATGGCTATCTGTATGGGGTCCACATCTTTCATCAAACCCACATCTTTTCCAGTGAAATCCCACACCTCTGGCTTTACGGCTTCCTGGAGTTCTTGGGGTAAGTCCTGCAGGGTCAATCTTTTAATTTCTGAGTCAGGTCTAAGCAACAATAATTTATAAATGCCGTCTTCATCTGGGGTCTGTATTTCAACACCCTTTGGTGTGCAAAAGATGGTACAGTTCATTTTGCACAGCAAATCACGACCCAGTAGATTCACTGGACTGGTGACGACAAATCTATGCATCTGTTTAAAATTTCCAATTGAAATCTCCATTGGTTCGGTAACAGGAGTACTAATCAATTGATTAGATACACCCACTACTTGGATATTTTCTCCCGAGAGGGGTAGGTTTGGAACGTCCACTGTTCTTACAGTAGAACGGGTAGCGCCAGTGTCCAACAGAAAGGTGACATCATTTCCGTCAACCTTTCCTTCAATATATGGTCCAGACTGGTCTACCGGCAAGGAAGCGCCAAGTACGCACTCCTCATCCTCCCCTCTCAGGCCCCGTCAGTCCTGATCATTACAAAGGAAGGTATCATTCAGCAGATACTGCGAAGTTGCTGTATTTCTGTTCTCCCCGCTTTCCCAAACCTCTATCTCTTCATTTTCTGCCTGTCTTCCCCTGTATACCTGCTTGGGTGCTCGAGGCACCTGAATTGTTTTTACCTGGGGTTGAGTCTTTCTTGGTTTTTCTTTCTGCGTCTGTGAAATTAAATCAGGAGTTTTCTCATTAACATCGACTAATTGGGGACACTCGTTTCGCCAGTGTCCAATTTCGCCGCACTGATGGCAGGGAAATTTTTTCATAGCCTCTTCCCTGCTAAATTTGGGCCGGGGCTTTCCTCCACCCCCTCCCCCAGGACTTTTGTTCTCAGCATTTTTAACCATGTTACTCAATTGTTTTTCCTGTTGTTCTGCGAGCTTCACCTGAGCCCACATAACCTTCTCCTTAAGGGCCTTTTTCTTTTCTGCCATCTCGTCCTCGCAGTACTTAGCGTACCGCAGGACCTCATCCATTTTCTTAGTATGCCAACAGATTTTATTGTCTTTTATCCACTGACAAATTTCAGGTCTTAAACCATTTACAAACCTGTAAATAAAGTGCGTCATATCCTTCAGGTCGATGTTGTCAATACCACTGTATGTTTTAAATACCTGCAATAACCTCTCATAGAAGGAGTGCACTGTCTCGTCCCTTTCCTGTGTTGTTCTATCTATTTTTGTCCAATCAGTTTCCTTTGCAGGCACCTTTTCTTTCAAGTGCTGAATTACCTGCTCATATTTTCGCATGACATCCTTTGATGGCTCCCCTGTTTCCTTGTTTCTGGGATACTCTTCACTGGGCCAATCTATGGCTATTTTACACTGGGTCCATAAATCTACTGGAACCACAATGTCGAAAAACCCATCCAGGTCTTTCCACAGACATTTCTGTACCTTCACGAACCTCTCCACTTGCCGGTACCAGTCAACTGGTTTCTCTCGTAATTTTGGAAAATCGTTCGTGAAGGACACAATATCCTGCCTAGACCAGGGGACATGCACATATTTTCCCCCTGGAACTTCACGCATGGGGCATAACTGCTCAGGTTTTTCTACCTCTCTTAAAGCAAACTCGGGAGTCACTTGTCGGGAGCGAACCTCTTCCCTCTTTTTCGCCCACCTGCTTCTCCATTTTTCCACATCTCCCCATTTCTGCAGTACCCCCATTAATTCTTTAATCTGCAACTTCTTCCCTGCCACATTCAGGTGTTCTATATCTTTGTCTGAGAAGTCTGCTCTGTACGGTTTCTGTAAGGGCTTGGATTTTGAGATATCTACCCCCATACTAACTGCTGTTTCGGTCAGTTTTTCGTGGAGCACTCTGGTGTTCCTTGTAAAGCTTTTACATATGAACGACAATTCGTCCTCAGAGTAGGTATTCAATCGATCCAACCCCACATTTCCTGCCATTAATTCTTCTATTTCAACCCTCAGCTTGTAGAGGTCTAAAGGCTTTGTTTGCGGAGTCTGCTTTTCTAATTCACGACTCCAACTCTCAATTTCATCCGGAGTTACCAGAGAGACATTCCTAGTACCTGTTGCTGTCTCTAATTTAATTTCTTTTGTATTAAAAGGGTTATACCTCTGCTGTATTCCCTTTCCAGTCTGTTTGTTTGGCAATTCCAAGAACGCAACTTCAGACTCGCACTCACTGGACTGATCATCTATGATGATTGGTTCCTGTCTCGGGGTTGCTATGACTGGGGTCATGACTGGAGTAATCGGATTTCCCTGACCATTTCCGTATAACGGGACCACCGGTCCAATAGTCACTGGAATAGTCAATGCCTCAGGACTGGTATTTATCTGAGAAATTTTCTGAATTATTTCTGTTCTTTGTCTAGCTAGAGCCTCTTGCTCCTTTTCCACTAGTACCCTTCTTAGAGTTGTGTCATGTAATATCTGGGGGGTCAATGGAGGAGTAAAACTCGGGGCAGTAGGATGCGTTTCACTTGGTCCTCCCCCATAATTTGGTTTCGGGAATAAAGTTCCAGTATTAAAGGACCTGCGCTCTTCCCCATATGGAGGTTGAACAAAAGGCAGTCCTGAATTCGAGGGTTTCTCTTCGTTTTCATACAAGGGTCTGGGAAAAAAGGTTTTCGTACGTGAATATTTTTCTTCTTGACTTGCGGGCACTTTGGGATATATATCCCTTGTTTCCGTTAGTTCAGGTTTTTCAGGATAGGGCAATACTTGACCACCCCCTCCCAGTCCCAGGGACCTGTCTTCTTCTTTTAGGAAGTGGCGTCGGGGAACATCTCCTACACTGGAAGGTCGGGTTCCCTCATTGTAAGGTGGCGGACTTCTGGTACAGATGTCATCTATTAGTTCATCATCTGAATCCCCCAGGGCCCCCCAATGCTTACATTTTTCAGTACTTTTCTCACCCGCTCCAATGTTATGACATGCCGGCATCATGGGAAACAGACCCTCAACAATCATGCTCTGCCTCCACTGTTTCATCCTTTTATCCCTGGATTCCTGTTTCTGCCTGGGGTACCACTTGGTCAAACCCTTGTCCATTCGGGGTCTTTCTCTTTCAAAAGCCTCAATCTCCCATTCCTCTAATGCCTCATACTGCGTTAGTCTCGGTCTGGGATGCAGTTCATTCATCCGGGTTCTTAAATTAAATAAGATCCTACCATTGAAAGTACCATCTAACGGAAAAGCCAATACTCCGTCATCTTTTGTGTACTTCACCCAATTCTCCAGCCACACACAGGTATTGTACCCTCGGTCAAACATCATGAATGAGGCGGGAGTATTGGGTGCTGGGACAAGAACACCTTCCCTAGATTTAATCGGTTTGTCCGTTTTAAAATAATTTTTCACCTTACTTACAAGGGACATTTTTCTCTTGGTTCCGTACATAATATCGTATCTGTTAGCCTTCCACTGATCCCTTTCAAACCCTAGATGCCTTGGATCAGGTCGCGTCTCTGTAGTCCGCGAGTGCCACATACGACTTCTGCGCTAACTTTGTTTACAAACTACCTCCAATCAGAACGCGCTTCAGAAATTCGTGCAACCAATGGGTGCGCGACACAAAATAAGCTCCGCCAATGGGTGCGCGGCCCCTTCGTGAGACAGTTCCCACGCTCCGGCGCTCACCCCTCCTTTACAATTTCAGCTCCGCTACCCGCCCGCTGCTTCTACCAATCCCAGCGCGGCACAGAGTGACGTCAGAGGCGCTTCGCAACTGACTCCCTCCTTTCACAAGGTAACGGAAACTTTCTTACTTTTAAAGTGCTCAGTGCTTGGTTAATTTACAACAAATACACATTCGCCACAGTGCTCAAGTGTCTAGACAGAGAAAGAATTCTTTTACAACAAGTAAACTACTTCCATTTACTTTTCACTCGCTGCGGGCAGATCTCTTCCGCCTACCCTTCACTCTAGCATCGGTGAACCTGTTATTCCCCTAAACTCATCCACTTCTTTCCGGGATATATTCCGAGTTTAAGGTTTCTCAGCGGACCCCTCTGCTTTCACGCTAGCTCCGAGGAACCTGCTACTTTTCCGATGTGACCCTTACTAGGTTACGCCACTATGGGAATTTTGCCAATGAACCCCGTTACTGTCATTTATTCACACATGTATTCAGAAAACCCTAGTTAGTGCTTCCCGGTTATCCTAACCTGCACCTAACTTTCCTCGAACCTGTGACCTCAGGACAATGGATTCTATTCACCACTTGCCCTTTCAATTCCCCGGGGAGTTCGGACAACACTTAACTAAACGATTGACAATTGCATGGATTAGTACATATAACAATATAAGAACAAGAATAATGGCAATACAGTAATTCATGAATTATTTTTACAAGATATTATTCGTGCGTATTCACAAGAGATTGATCAGGTCTCTTAGAACAGCCGCTCTTTTAGCAGCATTAATATAATAGCAGCTTCCGACTTAACTAGTCCAACTAATCCTGCCTAACCTTTAGCTAGTCCCTAACCATCCTCTAGCTACCAGAAAACTGATAGAGCGCGCGAGGCCACCCGACCAACAGTTTTCGCCGTTTCCGGCTTCAGGGCCCATATACTTTTCAAATCACCATATACATCGATCAGGTGACTTCACGAGCTCTATCAAGTTGGTGTGTGTGTGTTCCCTGCTACCAATTTTCAGTGCACCCGACTTACCATCCACCGATGCGGGTGCCTAATGACCACAATGAATCAGGGAGCTAGCTGTAAAGGAAAGGCAGCAAAATACAAGCCCAACCAATATCATTCAAATACTGTTTAAATGACCACGGACAACTGGAAGTTTTAAAATGTTTATCTAAAGTTCAATATTTTCTTGCATGAGATACAGTAAAATAAGGCAATCAATAACCAAGATAACGTAAATCACATAGGCAGAAAGAAATAATGACAGAGTAATCATCAAAGTATTAATAAAATGTAACGAGAAAAGATACTATGCAAGTCAGTATTATCTAAACAGGGATAGACTAAGTGTGTGTTACTGTAGAAGAGCTTATAATGAATAACACGCTTCACTTAAGGTGAAGGGGCCTTTGAACAATCTAGGCAACGAAGTTCTAGACCATATCAGAAAATGACACACTGCTATGCAAAATATAATTTCTAACAATTGAGAAGACATAGGAATAACTTTGCAAAATTATAAATGACTGTTCAATAGTTGCGGAAAGGCATGGAAATATAACATATGCAATGTTGAACTTTATTTAAGCAAAAGTTAGAAATTCAGAAGGTGCAAGAATTTCAAGAGGTTCAGAGTAATATTTACCTAGAAAAAGGTGTGGAAACCAAACCCTGGCCACGGGTCAGTTAAGGACAGGAAACCCTCAAGGAAGGATACCCCTCAAAGGACAGCAGGTGCAGAATGGACACCCAGGACAGGACAGGATACCCTCGGAAAAAGTAATCAGGACAGGACCCTCTTCAGGACAGGACCGGAACCCACAGTTCGGAAGCAACGCCTGCGCTCCACCCGCTCTGCAGCTATCGATCAAGACCCCGATTGGGTCAGCGAACTCCCAGCTAAGTGCCTTGCCAGCACTTTAAGATTCAGTAGAACCTCAGTCTATGGTCAAATTCGGACAGAGTGCTCCGCAGCGCTCTGTATCTTCAGTCACCTATTGAGTGCGTTGGGTCAGTGACAGGTCAGCTAAACCAGACAAGTCGGACGGTTCACTAGGTGAACCCAGGGTAGATATACAGTTTGGGGACAGTGTACCACCCCCCAATGTTGCAAAGTGTCAGAATCCCTCAATTTCGATTGGTCCTAAGGTAGGGTTTGGGTAACACACCAATCACAATACGCGAATTGAAGCCTTCATTAACATATTTGGGTACCGCCTAGCAGATTTGGGGTTCCCATGAGCTAACAGTAGCGCAATATAACAATGTATCACATAAGGAGCCACATTCGCTGTTCTCGCAGGGCAGAGGTGACTTTCTCAGGAGCATCTCGCCCATCACTGCCAGCTGGCTATGTTCCATCAGCCAAGGTCCCTCGTGCTGCCGAATGTCGCACAGGCGCAGAAGGGACCTCCAATATGGCTCTCCTCTCACTCAGACCCCCATTTCCCGCGGTACATGAAAAGTAAGCGAAAACAAATTAATACATAATAATGTCATTATGAAAACACATCACAGGGTTTGTACTTTTAACTCATCATCAAGAAATAAACGTATTGCATTTAAATGTTAGCTACATTGACACGGACACAAGAGCAGTGGCACGAGCTGTACCACATGATAAGCACAGCTATGAATTACGCATGCGCATAACTTTCCCTCCACTTCTGCAGACGCGTCAGGACACGTGAGTGTGGCTGACGCATGCGCAGTAACTAAAATACAAGCGACGGCCATTTTTTAAAAGGACACGGATTAATTCATTAGAAATACACATAGGCAAGCTTCGGGAACTTTACTTAAGCTAAATATAAACGTTAGTAAAACATACACGGGTTACCTTATTACACATAAATGAGGTTCTTGATTTCGGCAAGCCGCAAAATATGCAAAGCTTTGCTTCATCAATAGTACCTACGGATTAAGTATGGAAAGTTGTATTTTTCATATGTAGATCACAAGTCATTCTTCCTATGGGCAGAGGGAGCAGGTCCATCTCAGTATGTTGTTGCTCTGGTCATGTGATATTTGTATGTGTACCCTATACTTTTCTGTCTGGCATTCATATAGCCACATTGCTATTCAAAGGGTTCTTGAGTGGTGCCCCATAGTAGCTGGCTACAAAGACAACTGAGTGTGTAACCAATTTCTAGAATTGGCCCTGAGAGAAAGCCTGTGAAATTGGTTAAGGTTAATGGGTTTTGAACCATGACTGCTGCTTTTTTTAATGACATAAACACATACTTTTGCCCAAATAGGAGATTTATGTTTTAGGTAAAGTAACACTTCAATAATTGCCTATGGGTACTGAAGTTGTACAGTTGACTTAAGTAAACAGTACGTGATGATGGGCCCCTAATCGGTGGTCAACTGAAGAAACCTTCTCTGCCTACAACTCCATAATGACTGAGGTGCCTCCAATCCAAGAGGTGAGAAGGAAACACCATATTTGAGAAGAGGACCAGTATGTGAGTGACATGTTTGAGACTTCAGATAGGCTGCCAAGTGTGTTGGTGGGTTAGTGTACCTTTGGAATGCACCTCTCTATGTCCTAGATATGTGGTTGAATCTTATGTTCAATCAAAGCGTCAGTTGTTTGAGCTGGATTAGAGGTAGGGGGCCTACATGAGCATAGTTTTTCATGGGGGGATACTTTATGCACACGTTGTGATACTGTTGAGAAGAGCAGGGAGCAGAGAGAAAGGACAGAGTGACTGAGTCCTAATGTGCATAATGGTACAGCCATTCAGCATGGACTAGATGGTCCAACTGGCACTTATCCCTTGAAAGGTATCCCCTTAATTTAGTAATAGATTTGAATAATTCTCTCTTGTTTCTCCAATAAAAACAATTAGTTTTCTTATTTAGTTTGTGTGTTCCTCGGTTGGTAATTGCCCTTAACCAAATTGGAACCACTTTAAATATTTGCATGTTCTGTTCTCATCAGTCGACATGGGAGGCAAAGTGCACTCTACGAACTAAATAATGCAAAAAACAGAACTCTGTCCAAAAATTACTTTCACTAGTGCTAACGAGTCATCGATAGAAGAAACACGGCCCTAAGATCCAAAGGCCCTCCCAATTTATGATATATATAATTGAGTAGAAAAAATGTTTATGTTAATTTTCATTATTTGATCATCACAATACAAAAGACATAAAAAATTAATGTCACAATAATCAATAAATAATAAACATCATGAGTCTCACTCACTCATTCAATCAAACCAACCACGCATACACATTCACAGACACTCCAACAGACCATCAAGTCACAGTTCATTAGATGACAACAGATGTATTCAGATGATGCCAGAAGTCTTCCCCGGGTATATGGCAAATGTAAATTTTAACATAACAGAAATAATAAGCAAGAGGGAAAAACCATCCTCAAATGTTCATACAGTACAAAATACAATTTCCTCTCCAGAAGGGACACAGATGCTCCAGCGCCAACGAGCATTTTGGTATGAAACCCGGATCTGGGTCACACCTCAATCAGGACGAAGCAGAATGGTGTGGGACTCATGAAAAGTGGTGTCTAGGGAAACAACATAATTTAAATGTACATACACACATAATATATTAAAATGTAAATGCAAGGGAGTGTCAATATACAGAGCAACTCCTAAGTTATATCACAATAGAAAGCAAGGAATAGCTTTATCAGGACAAAAGGTTGATTTTCACGAATATATGGACTAGGGAGTGTGTACACTAGGTAGAAATAAAAATAAAATCGACCAAAGTGATATAGAATATACAGTGTAGAATCAGTGCCAGCTACCAGATTCAGGGGCCCCCTTCCGTGAGAGTGTTTAGAAGTTTACTCTATGCACAGCACATTGATGGTCTCCACCACTCAGGTAATAAAAGACGTCTCCTGTTGTTTGACACAGATTGTGCAACCACAAACCCCAGTATTTCTGTTTAGAATAGGAACATACATTCTGCTTTGTGATTGGCATTCTCATTCAGAAATACAGGAGCCTGTTAGGGGCTACACATGAATGATTTGTGAAGAAGTGATGCATGCTCAAAAGCGCTTGGCCTAGTATTTCCATAAACGGCCTAAGCAGCCATGTCTTAGTGACCTAGGAAGGCTCCTGAAAGTCCTAGAGATTAGGGCAGGCAGTCCTCCGGCTTCAGAACATTTTCACATAAATATTCAATAGCACTGCATTTCAAATTCAATCCATACTGTTTATTTAGAGGTTGGGCCACCGTCTCTTTAAAATTGCTAAATCCGCATGGTTTCGCCCTTCTCCCTAACGGACAGCAGGTCCAGTCTTTTGATATTTCCACAAGTCCAGAAAGGGTTCTGATGTCGGTGCCTGTAAATGACACATTTGATCCTGGCACAAGCAGATGGTCGGAGTGACTCCTGGCCCCTTCCTAATCAATGGGCTAAAAGTTCATGTGACCAATTCTACCCACTTTTTGTAGTTTCTGTTGCCTTACTGGACCAATTCTGGGGTCTGAGGGCTGTAGTCTCTGTGCCTGGGGAACGTACAGTGGTAATCCAAGTATCCTCCCACATCTAACACTAAATTACAGCTTGTATCAGGTACTGTCCCTACAACAAACCCAGCAACAGAAGTCTAGTAGGACAAAAGCAAGGTCCCCTAGCAACAAAAATTGGTTACAAAAGAGTGACTTGGCATCCTGTTCTCTTCCTTTCTAGTGCACCCCAAGTGTTGTATGTAACCAAGAGACAGAAGGCTGGTAAGACAAAAGCATGGTCATTCAGCAACTAGACAGGAGACCCATAAGAATTGGCATTCTGTTCTCTCCCTTTCAATTGTGTCCCGCCTGTTATATGTGAACCCAGCAGACCTATCATGCAGGATTTGGCAAACAAGCAGGACTTGACACTGTAGGGTCAAAAGGGATGCCCACATCCCCACCCTGCATATCCAGTGGAGTTCAGAGGAGCTCTCTCTACCGATTCAGGTCAGCCTTTTGATTGCAATTGAAGACTTCCCACTGTCAGGGTGAAGCTGGAGATCCAGGCAGCTATTTTGTCTTAGTATGTATTAGAAGTCTTACTTCACCATTGAATTGGATTTTTAATGAATATTGTTTCATTAGTTTTCTAGCTAGGCACATTCCCTAGATGCCGCATTAGTATTAAAATCTGCACTCCAGGACAGCTAGGCACGCCACAGTGAAAATAGTTTGTGGAACCTTGTACCTGTTGGGACATGTTAACATTACATTTCTACATGTCCTACTTTTAAATACCTGCCTTCAGGGCTACATGGCCTACCTTGGGTGATTAAATATTTAAAAGGGGGGGGTTTTACCTGTCAAAAAGGGTTTAACTTGACAGGGTGCAGTACGTGGCTGGTCCTGGTGGCTCAGTGTATTAATGCATTCACTGTGGGGCCTGTGCTCGATCTTATGGTCACAGGTTAAAATCCTGGCGCGTCCACTTAGCCTTTAATCCTATCTGAGGTTGTTAAAATGAGTACCATTGAGCTGGGTAACTATAAACATCTGTTATTCAGTGCCAAGAGTCCCCTTTGGGGGTGAACGTGCGCTTTACAAATACACATGTTATGTTACGTGTATTACCCTGTTACAGCGAGACTGCAGTGGTAGGCCTGAAGTCATGCTTGCACTGCCACTGTAGTGGATAGCTCAATAGGGGCTGGAGTCTACTAGTGGCATTTAACTTAAAGTCCCCGTGGGTAGAATTTGGACCATATACTAGGGACGTACAGCCAAGTCAAATATACCAATTAGGAGCATGGCAATTAGACCATGTTTAAAGGGGGAACATTGTAATCTTTGCCAATGATAACTCGGGGTTGCAGTGCACAGAGTTCCAAAGCCAGCAAAAGTATAGGGTCCAGCAAGATGCAAAAAATCAAGGGTGGCTGCTCAGAAAAGGCGAATTTCCTACGGTCATCCATTCTGGTTTTACAAAGAAGTAAAGAACTGTTGTGTTTCCCTTTTGACAATTGCCTATGAAGAATTTCAAATAAGCAAAATGTGCTGGGACTGGCCGCCTTCAATTCTGAATCAAATTGACCATTATCTGGCTGTCTACAACAGTTTACAGTTTGCAAGTGGATTCATATATCAGTAGAGATATGGGCTTAAAGGTGGGCAAACTGGCATATTTTTGTGGTTCTGCCAGAAATGCTGTTATTCCTTTCAATTTTATATATATTGAAAAACCATTTTGGAATTATTTTATAAATACTTTTTGGCCATTCGTTTACAAGGCCAGAGTGGATAGTTTTAGAGCCATCCTCTTCACAACGACTAGGGATTATTGTAAGATCATGAAGGAAACACGCATTGACATTTGTCAAGTGAACTGATCTGACTTTACTTCATTTTTCTGTACCGCCCAGCATGTTTTATGAGCGTATGCTGTCTCTCTGCTGTGCATATACCAAGTCAAAGTAATGTCTATTGAATTGTGCATTTGTATCAATTGAGAAAGACAGCCAGGGTGAAAATGGGTATGTGAAGTATGTGTGCATTTGTAGACTTGATGTCGCTTTCTGATATCATTCTGTGTCCTTTTCACAATATATGCACTGGCAAAAGTGTCTTGGACAACATTTCCAGTTACAAGAATGAAACTCTCATACTGTATCGGGCCTCATGAGTACACATTTATATTATGAGATTGGATCAGTATGCTGCTATGTTCCATTTTACCAAAAGGTAATTGAGTTGTAAGTATTACAAATGAGTACCTAAAACTAAAAACATCAGTTGCCTAGTGAGAAAACCTGAACACTGCATAGAGTTATTTGCCATTTTGAAAAATTGCCTGGAAGGATAATGTGCTATGTTTGTATCTTCACAGGTATGTCTTATAGGGATGTATGATGTTACAACGCATGCTTTTACCACACATGCCTTTACAACGCAGGTTTTACAATGCAAGTCGTTACAACGACTTGCGTTGGGGGGCGCTGGATAGTGAATAGTTTAATTTGCTATTCCAACTCCAGTCCCCGTGGATAGTAGGGAAGGTGTTGGATAGTAAATTAAAACTATTCCCTATCCTAGAGCGCCCCCCCAGCCCAATGCGTTGTAATAACTTGCGTTGTAAAAGTTGCGTCGTAATGGTAGTGCGTGGTAAAAGTTGCGTTGTAAAGGATGTTCCCCGTTTTATAGTATCATTTATATAGTGCATGCCTACATATAGCATGGCCTGGTCTTGCTATGTCCTTGTCTGAGGGCATGCTTGTATTATTGCAAAGAATGTTAGCATAGTGACTTGTATGTGAAGAGCTGTGATAAGTTGTGTCTGGTGTGTGAGAGCCATAGATGCACTTTTATTTTGTGGCGGTAAACTCAACATGGCTTGGGGATGAGCTGGTGTCAAAAAGCTAAACTACGTAGGCTGGAAGCTGCTTATGCAGTTTGTGACTGTTCATTTAAGTCATTGCTGGCAATGTATACATGTGGGCAAGGGAGGATGCATAGGGGCAATATGGTGGTTAAGGGATAGAAGGTGGATTGGAGTTACCAAGAAGACATGTTAATTAAAGTGAGTTGGTGTACTGAGGAATCATGGTTTGCAGGCCAACATAGTACTACTGGCCCACAGGAATGCAAGGTGGTAGTGAATATTGTCAATCCTTACCATCAGAGAGTTCCCAAACGTTGTAGTGCAACAGGGAATGAGGAAACTCTGATATACTGTGTAAGGGGACATTTTAATCTGAGATTGAGCCTTGGAAGCATGAAGGCATCAAGGGCAGAGGGAGCAAAGTCTAGATTGAAGAAGGATAGGAACAATACTCTAAAGGGCATGGTGCCCAATGAACTTTGCTTCAACAAAGATTCATCAGGCTGCCACCAGCCAATGGAGCACATCCAGAGTAGGGGATGTGAGTTGCAATAGGAGATGAAGTACAGGTGAAAGGTTGCATATTAACTAATTAAACGGGTCAAACATTCGTTAATTATCAACACCTAATATTTGTCATCCATTCTGTGGCTATATAATTATTCCCATTGTTTGTTTATATTTAAATGTTTTATGCTGAAGGGACATTGGGCCAGATGTACCAACATTGTATTTGCTATCAGTAGTTCCGAATTAAGGACAGACATCTTGTAAATTCAGTGAGAATTTGTGAACCGACCTCATAATAGATAGGTTGGTTTGCAAAATCTCCATTCAGAGCGGGTCGTAAATTGACCAACCCCGTGAATATTAATGAGGCAGGTCACAAATTGCGACGTACTCTGATTGCAAGCCATTACAGGAATGGGGGCCAGCTGGGGTCAGTAGACCACAATGTCTCTGATCTCATTTAAGTAAAGTTTTTTTTTTTAATGTAGCCCATTTTCCTTCAAGGGAGCAGGGCTAAAATAAAAAAGTTAACTTTTCTTTTTAAAGTATTTTTGAGAGTTGGGAATGGACTCACTCCCCTTTATGAATGGGTTATCTCCTCCTTTGAGGAGCAAGTACGTTTTTAATAGTTTGTGACTGAATTGGGGTCGCAAACCATTAATGCATTGCCTTGTGAATTGAATTTGGAAGAGATGCCCTAGATTCGTCCATTCCAAATATTTAATTATTATCCATTTAAAAATCCACTTTGCAATTTGGTAACCATTTACCAAATTGTAAAATGGGTTTAGGCTTAGGAGAGTGCCATTTAGTGTCGCAAACCATGTGCTTTTACGAATTGCAGGGTTTCCCACCTCTAAATGGCTTTGTACATCTGGCCCAATGTTGCTAATAACATGTCAAAGTATGGACATTGCCAGTTATGTGTTTTTCTGTCAACCTCCCATATTGTCCCATTCCCATGTTCACTATCTTACCTGCTCCTTATCTCTCTAGTGACTGAGAGCCATGGTGAAGTGGAAATTAAGTTACATCTGAACTGCAGTCACTGTGAAATGGATGACTGCCACATTAACATGGAGACGGAGGAAGTCATTTGCATCTGCCACCATGGGGCAGTCTTGGCTGAAGACGGTGTCTCCTGCCTAGGTAAGCGCAACACTAAGGTGGGCAATAAACTGATTAGCAATTTGCAACCTCATTGGGAGAACAAAATGGATACTACTCTGCCTCAAAGGTCTCAAAGGTTTGGAAATGTATCTGTCCCCAAAACTGTTTCAGTGGCTCAAGGCCTACTAGCACAGGGCCTAATGCCAACCCAAGATGCAGCCTTCTAAAGTTTGTTAATCAAACTATATAAATGGTGCCTCTCTTTCCTATTTTATCTTTTCTTCTGTAGTTGTAAGACGAGTCTAGGATGGGATCCATCAGACTTCATGGACAATAGTCATGGCGCGTCTGAGCACTTGACTTGTTTCTGAACAATTCACCATCCAGTCTGCCCACTGATTATGTTTCCTTGGAGAACTGATATATTTTAAAACAACAAGGGCAGCCAATCAAGTCAGCAAGGGACCTTGGGAATAGATTATTTTTAAACAACAGTGGTCCCTTACAAGCAAAGGAATAACATTCAATAAATATAGGCACAGTCGTTTCTATATTGGTGTGACATGTCCAGCCGGACAGAGGTCTGATATTTACTTTTTAGTAATAGCAACAATTTCATCAGCAATTTACAAGGTGGGGCACAAGCCTGTACCCTACTTTAGCAAACACGGAAAGTACAGTTGGAGAGCGTGAAACACAAAGGGCTTTTAGGCAAAAGCTTACGCGTCTGTAATTTTCACAATTTCAATAGTAGAACAGAAAAAATCATACACCTTTACATATTAATTGACACAAGGTTCATAAATGTATAAGGTGCGCAATTAAAGTTGACGGCGTTTCGATCCCACTACATTGTTATGGGGATCATCATCAGGACATGTAATAAATGCCTAAACGATACAAGCCTCATTTGCCGTGGACGGGCGACTGAGGACAAGGCTCAAGAGCAGGTAACGTGCAATTAATATTGAGGAGGACGAAACCCAGAATCGGGGTCCAATGTGAAGCGTCAAGCCAATATCTGGCAATACAACCGATCCCTTCAAGTTAAAGCATAATTGCTTGTTTGGTCGCTGTGGGCTTTTTAGGTAACCCATGTTCTGACTCCCTCTGTGAGGAGTTGGATACCGTTGGCTATAGTATTGGCCACTAGACCCCTGGTTCTTTTAGTGTTTTACATTCAAGTACATTGGGGATGTGAATCTGGGCAGGTCTTTAAACTACCCCTATGACCCTCTCTCACTTGTTGTTATAGTTACTTGAACTACACAGCCATAACGGCCCACAATCGACTACACACGACTTCACACTTAGTGTCAACTGTGACGTCACACATTACATCATCCATATTGTTAGACTGTGGGCTTTCCTTACTTCGTTCCACAAACAGGAATTTGCCCTTGCAGATCGGCCTGGTGCATATGTGTGCTGACATTTGAGGGCATCGGATCTATAGTTTTCCATGTAGTTATACTTAAGTCTGTCTTTTCATCCAAAGCGATGGAATAACACAAGCTGTAATGTTGTACCTACCAAAAAGGAGACATGGCTGTTTACCGCATGCTGCCAAAGAAGGTATGAAATGAAAAGGTTGCGCTCTTGGCAAACCGTTTGCAAAACACAACCCTGTAATACATCACAGTGCAGGTCACAAAGGTAGATGGCATGGAGGGGTGGTGGGTGAACAGAGAATCTTCAGTGTGAAACTCCAAAAGGCTCCCTTAACTGTAAACATGGATTGAACACAGAGTGGTTTAAAGGTGAGTAGACATCCCAATGGGAGCTTTGGACTGCACGTGAAAACCTCAACATCAAAAGAAGTGCTAAAATAACACGACTAAACGCAAGATCGACTTAACCCTTTACAAGGTTGAGAGATACTAAAGCAGTGAATCCCTACCGCATGTGGTAAAAGGACACTGACTGTATGTGCGTTATTTGTTCCGGCTCTAGGTAACTTTAATGCAGGGTACCTTTTCCGCAGGGTCCCCCTGCCACAGCCTCAAACACGACTTACCTTTGGAGACCACTTCAGTCCATAAGGTTACATCGGTGAACAACCTTTACAACGAAACTTTTACAACGAACTACCATTACAACGAAACTTTTACAACGCAAACTATTACAACGCATAGCGCTTGGGGGCGCTCTAGGATAGGGAATAGGTTTAATGTACTATCCAACACCTTCCCTACTACCCACGGGGACTGGAGTTGGAATAGTAAATTAAACTATTCACTTTCCAGCGCCCAAAAGCATTATGCGTTGTAATGGTATGCGTTGTAAAACTTGCGATGTAAAGGTAGGCGTTGTAAAAGTATGCGTTGTAACGTCATACATCCGGTTACATCTTCACCCAGTGTCCTGCATGTTTACATTGTGGGGATCAATAGAAGTTATACACCAGCCCTTTTGAACAAGAACTGCTCTAAGTCCCTTGCACAAACATTAATGTTCTTTCTTATTGTGCAGCGAAAGAGGGAGTTGCAAAAAACCTTCAACATCAGATAGGCAATGGTCAACCAACCATGTATTTTTAACTTGGTTTCGGACTAGTTTGCTATCTGCAGCAGTGATTTTTTGGGGATAAGTAGTCACAAAGTTGTGAATAACTAAATGTACTTATACATCTTCAGCCATCATTGGGGGGTGTCAAAACAAGGCTTTTTGCAGTTTTACCTGTTGTAAGTTCCCATTGTTTGCTGTTTTTGTATCTTTAAACAGTCACCATACACTAGTGAACATGCCCAGATCATCCCATTTTAGTAATATATGCTGTCACGGCCCAAACTCCATTTCAGTTTATCAAACCAGACATTTAGGGTTTGGAGGCTGAGTAGATTTCCAGTTCTTGGCAATTATTAAAAGTGCAATTAAAGTGCTAAAAGCATGTACATTTACTCACTTGTAACTCTACAAGTGCAGTTATGTGTGAACTGACACTTTTTTGCTATTCTCCATTTCCGAGTGTAGATTTACACCCAAATGTAGACGTACAAGTCTCCTCGGCCGGGTGGAGCCCCCTACAGCCGGATTTACGAGTCTACAAGTTATTTTTCACAAGTAGGCGGATATCTCTGCCACAATAGCAGAGGTCTTTCTAAGGGAACATTATTTTCATACGTTGTTATTTATTAAAAAATATCAAACTCATTTCAATAAAAATATAAAATAATTTGAAATATTTATTATAAACGTAGAACTATTAAAATACAATTTCACAGTACATTAACTCATTAAATGAAATGTGTATTAATTTGCATTGATGTTACCTCATGTTTTTGCATTTATGCACACGTTCTTTCCAACAGTCTTTTGCTGGTAGTAGCTACCCACAGATAATCTGTGAGCTGAGCTGGTATTACTACATTTGTCACAGCGGTGGAATTGTGAATGCTGCTTCCCATACTCATAAATGCTTTTGTGAATCAGCACCTAAGATGCTGAAGAGTCCTACCTGTTGCCTAATTGTAGCATCAAACAGAAATGACTTCTTGGCAGCTATGAAGGCCCTGACACACCCGTGGCTGCAGCTGGCTCAGTGGAGACACTTTCACGCATAAGCTGCTGCAGCGAAGTGATTGTCAGGGGGCTCTGCTGGAACCGCAGGTTGATGATATCTCATTACTGCCTGTGCACTCTCCTGCGTGCAATCACAGTGAAAGGAAGTGGTGTGCAGAAATTAGAAAATGTTGGAATGCTTCTAACTTGCACACTCGGATAACTGCCTGATGCACTCATTAGAAAAACACAAGAGGCTTGGGGCATATTATCAAGGGATTTATCTCCGCTTTTTTGGCTTTAAAAGCCAAGAAAGCGGAGATAAAATTATCGCCCTATCAGCAACAGGGTACTCACACACAAATTCGCATGTTAGCATCCTTTTTCTCTACGCTTCCCCTTGCATCTCTAATGAGATGCAAAGGGGGCGTTCCAGAGAAAAATAATAGGAGAAATGTTGTTAAGCGACATTTCTCCTATTATCAAGGATTTCGCTAACCCTGTTAGTGATAAAAAAAGCAGCGCTAACCGCGGTTAGCGCTGCTTTTTTTACACCTGGTATTTTCCTGATTTAGCCATGACATCCTATGGAAGGTGGATATCATGGCTAAGTTTGTGAGCCCCTATTATCAAGCTAAAGCCAAACTTCGAGAGATTATCGTTGGTTTTCCAGCTATAATCTCTCATTTGGCAGTTAGCGCGAGGATTTTTATCACTTCCGAGATAAACCTTGCTAATAGCAAGTTATCTCTGCGATAATTTCCGGCGATGCTTAGCGTTAAAAAATTCGTTGCTAAGCCTCATTAGCGATAAATATCGCTAATCGTTGGTAATATGCCCCCTTATTTTTTATTTTGCTTTGAGTTGTGCTGATAGTGTATGAACTCATTATTAAAATGTCAGTTCCCCAATATGAAGCCTGCCAGGGTGTGATGACACACTAAGGCCTTGTCATATGCACCAAAGCAACATTGTTTTGTGCATCTTCCTTTGCACAGATGCATCCACCGTTCTATGATTTACATGCTTAATCATCTGTTGTGATTACTGCAAGTTCTCATATTTCAACTTTAATCTGTTACTGCACGTTTTAGGAAGTTTTTCATAGCTGAAAATAAGGTAACAAAAATGTGTTGCTTTTTTAATGTCTGCCACACACAACTTTAGCTGTTTGTTGGCACTCTTGTCAACACAAGATACAATCTACAGAAAGAGTAGATGGATTAGGTCCTTCCTCCGTTGTTTTTTTTCGGTGAGTCTAGTTCAGGCATTATATGGATCAGGTGTCTCTCACATCTTGTACCTGCCCAACACATTCCACAAACATTCCGTTCAGAGACTTGGATAAATCTAATCTGTTGGAAGCATGCATCCAGTGAGCTGGCCTTGTTTCCCTGCAGTGGCCTGGCTCCTCGTGATGATCTGAGTGGTGTATTGTCATTTAATTTGGATTTCACATTTAGGGCTTTTAGTCACAAATATATAAACCATCCAGATTTCATATGAAGACCTTCCAACTACTTATGTATGGCCATGTGAGACATTTTGAACTGAGAAGAGAAATGTTGTATTCTGCCTACCTATCCTTCCACTATTCCTTTTACAATCCAAATAACAGACTAACATGCCCACCGCTCAAATCAAAATTAATTTCATATTTCACTACACTAATTCAACGCTAATCCTTTTTGGGTTCCTGAGTAGCCTGCTACTCGCCGAAAAGTGCTACAGCACCTCATCTGAAGCGCTATATGAATGCAAACCCTTCCCTCTTCCATCAGTCCACTATCCTTTCCAATCCAAATAACAGACTAACATGTCCACCACTCAAATCAAAATTAATTTCATATTTCACTACACTAATTCAACGCTAATCCTTTTTGGGTTCCTGAGTAGCCTGCTACTCGCCGAAAAGTGCTACAGCACCTCATCTGAAGCGCTATATGAATGCAAACCCTTCCCTCTTCCATTAGTCCACTATCCTTTCCAATCCAAATAACAGACTAACATGTCCACCCTGAAATTCATTTCATATTTCCCTAGACTAATTCACCGCTAATCTATTTCTGGTTCAGGAGCAGCGCACTACTCGCCGAAAAAGTGCCTCCACGCCTCATCAGGGGTAATACGCGCTATATAAATGCAATTAAAATTACAAGTACCTACATCATCTTTAAGTACACAAATGGCAATCTTATTGTTGAGTGGCTATTAGTATTTGACTCCTCGCAGGGATAGCCCAGTGACCTGTCTAGACCATCATCAAAGGGGCTGCACTGGGACAGAAGAGAATATCGTTTTAGAGAGAAAATGTGTCTGTAGCCTACTCAGCAGGCCTCTAACCATGAAGAAATGAAGTACTTTGCGTTTCTAAAAACAAACGGCCTTATTTATGAGGCCGTGCGTCACTTTTACGCCGCCGGTGTGTCACTTCTCATAAATAGGCCCAAAATATTTTGGGCAGGAAAGATTTTTTACACTCTAGGCATGGGGGCAGGATGACTTTGTCAATCCTAATAGCTGCTGGAAATATGGCCTATTGAGTGCAGGTCATGAGTGTGAATCCAAGTGAGGCCAGCTTATGCTGTGTGTAAACTGAGTACCATTTGATTTCATTGGGTAATTGCAATTGTTATTTCAAATGAGTAGTAATGGCCACTGTGATATGAGAAGATGCTAAAATCATATTATTATGATAATGATGATTATTATTCATAATATTATTATTGTTGACAGTAATGATAATAATAATCGGATACATGGACTGTTGGCGGTCTCCAAGACCTATAATACTGGCAACGCTGTTATTTAAGAATAGGTGTAATGTGACATCTCCTAAAATGGACCGAATCCCCATTTTTGCTCATTCCCGGTTTCCCCAGCATTATTGGGAGGAGGGGGGCTGCTTTGCTTCCAATGGCAGAGGCTCAGGAGGCTGTGCTTTTGAAGCCAACTTTCTCTCTGTGGGACGGGTATGCTCAGACGTGAGTCCTGTGCTCTCCATGCCACTGAAGTCAAGCTATCCTGGCTGATGAGGGCTAAAAGCCCGAAACCCGTCCTAGGATGCTTGTTTCCAGTCCAGGGAGGACCTGCTTGGCAGTTCGGGCTGGACTGTTCCCATTGGGCGCAGGGTAAAGACTGATTTGCATATGTCTGGATCCAAACTGGAATGGCACGGTGAGCAAAAAAACGATGGATTTAGGCCCAGATATCTGTGCTGGGGTGAATGTATGACATAGTTCTGCACTCTGTCCATCAGCTGTTCTTTTTGACTTTCTCTCTACAGCATTATCAACTAAATTCTCTTTATCTGCTAGTGACGTCCATGTTAAGCTTTGTGGTCCTGGAATGGAAAAATGGAAGAACAATGACCACGACTGGCTGGCAGAACTCCTAGCACATCAAGGACTGTGACCTTTTGTTTGGCTCAACTAGACTCTGGTTAAGAAGCATGTCTGTGCAAAACAAACATGTAATGCGATCTTGTCAGGCTTTCTGCCAAAGAATTGTGAGCTGGCTAAGCATGCTCCCACCTAGTCTAAAGAAGAAAGTGTGGTGAAAAATGCTATCCAGAATGGCACAGATATGTAAATTGAGCTGGCAGGCTGGTGGAGCATCTTGGAGCCTAGCCCCTCATGGGCCAGTGTAGCCCAAAGTCTTTCTCTTTTATCCATGATCCTGCTTGCTCTTTAGTCTTCACGGCAATTCCTTAGCAAATACATTGAATGACAATTTTTCGAGAAGAGCATATTCAACATTCATCTGCCAATTTTCACAGTACAGACTTGTTAATATTAAAAACCATTAAAACCCGAATCAAGCTATCTGGCTTATCTGAGAACCTTACACTTTCTGGGTGTTGTAAATGTGTAATCTTTTATTTTATTTTGTTATCTTTTATTTTATTATCCAATAAAGCTTTCTCTGATTTCTCCTCAAAGGTCTGCTTTGCACAATAGAAAACTTAAGTTGGCATACAAATATAAACACTAGTTAAAGCTTTGATGTATGCATTTAAAGGCATGATAGCAATGTTAAAAGACCTCATCAAGATGCAGTTTGTTGCAGGGTATTGATTTAGCTGTGATATTCTGTACGTAATCCGAAGGCATGTATGAACAGCAGAGCATTGTAGTATGTCCTGAAAATTGGTACATACATTCATTTTCCAAACCCTGACTGGGCAGGGTTGTATGGGAGTGGCAGGGGTAGTGCACCTCAGTTTGGCGTTAATGCTGATCTTCCTGGATTGGGTTTCAAAGGATGCGGTGTTTGCCACATTCAATGGGGTCTCAGTGTGAGGGGGATTTAGAAATGTGCACACGGTTTCCACTGTCACCTGCAGATTAATCAATTGTGTGTATAGAGTGTGTTGGGTTAAAATATAATACAGCTCACACAGACTTGATTATCTAAAACTGAGTGAATGAGGGGATCTGTATGATATGAGGTAATTTTTGTTTTAGGCATTAGACGATTGGTCATTGATTAGAGCTATTTGTGGTTTCCTGCTGAGTTCTTTTCTGGGTTACATTGTGTGTGAGTCTTTTCGGCACGCCGCACAGGACTCCAGAGACCAGGAGTCCGTGCGTGACTGCACCTGTGCGGAGGCACCCCCACCCGCCCATGGCAATTGAAAACTCCTCGCCGGACCCGCTGCCGCGGGTCCTGCATCGTTCTTTCCAGCTTACCGGCCCCAGAGCTGCTCTCGCCCCCGAAGGGGCTGCGCATCAAGGGGCTAGGAAACCAACAACCGTATTGGGGGCAAAATCAGCATGCCGCACGGGACTCCAGTGACCAGGAGTCCGTGCGTGACTGCACCTGTGCAGAGGCACGCCCACCCGCCCACGGGTACTTTAAAACAACACCCTGGTCACGCTGCGTGGGACGCGCGCGCGACGAGCCGGACAAAGCCCGGACAAAGGGCGGGCCGTCTGTGGCCGCCCGAGGCTGGTCGAGGCTGGGCTGGGCCTCGGACCTTGGTTCTTGGACATTGTAGCTGAGCTTCGGCACCCCAGATAAAGTGAGACTTTTAATCATTTAGCGTATGCTTGTTTGAATTGTTTGAATCATAGGGTCGTAGGATAAGGAGTTGAAATAAACCTTTCATTATTGTACTGTGGTCTTTGTGACGGTTTAGTTCCCAAAATTGTACTCTTTAGATTTAATTGTAAGCACTAATAATGTCGAAAGCCAAAGCAGTTAAAACACCCCCTGTATCAGCGACGCTAGACAACTATCTGGTGAAAGTTGTGAACAAAATCAACAGCGAACGACGTAAATCGTTAGGCCGGGGGACCTCCTCTCTCTCACCGCCTACATCGCCCATTGTATTGTTTGCATCCTCACAGGGTGATAGTTGTGATGCTGATCAACCCGATTTAGTAAACATGGAAGATCCAGCTCTTCCATTTATAGAACCAATGCATAATCAAGACAAATCGGGTGTTCCTTATGATTCCCCAGCTCAGCGCTCCCCGGCCCGAGGACACAGAGAGTACTGAGATCTCGTAAGAACACACAAGTCAAACGGGGGGGGGGGGGCGAAACAACAAAAGAGCAGACTCACCACTCACTAGTGCTGGAAGTGCTACCGAGTCAGTAGTTAATAATGCCACAGTTAAAATAGACACAGAGCAATTAGATCTTCTGATTGGCATTATAGATGCAAAAAATTGCTAAGCTAGTTAAACCTCTAATGGCCAAACTTGACCTGATGTCTGTAGAAGTTGTGAGATTAGGCAGCCTTCTGGGACCCCGCATTGACACAACTGAAAGTGATAAAGCTGCTGAAAAGGGTCCTAGGGTTAATAATGAGACCTTAAAGCTTCCTAATGGGGGATCTTGTACAGTAGAACCAGCAGTCTCTGTAGCCTTGGAAACTGTGCGTAAAATTCCATCGCCAGTAACATGCCTAGGGAGTAAGATAGGGTGAGCAGAAGTGAAGAATAGATGCCTGGTTAGCTGACAACCAGATTTACCTCCAGAATGTGCCCCGCTTGTGGCAGTCCTGACTAATGTTCCACCTGTAATAGAGACTGGCCACCCAAACAAGCTAGAATCCCACGAATCCCTGAAGAACAAAACTGTGTCATGGCTTAATAGAGAGTGTGGGTTTCCAGTGGCACTATCACACCAGATCTTAACCACCAGAAGAGTCACATGGATAGGAAGATCTCATAAGAATATTAGTGGCGATTGTGTCATTATTAATTTTAGAAATCCACATCTTGCCAATACTGCATTGTTAAGAGCTACCTCTCTACCCCATAACGACCAGGGTATCACACTTCGACCACTGGGATATTTTTACAGACATTTAACTCAGCAGCCCCTTAATGATTCATTTAGGGGCAGAGGTAACAGCACTGATGGGTCTACTGGCCGTGGGGTTGCCACATTCAATCGTTATTAACCCCTGAGTGATCTAGACTCCAATGATTGACTCGAACTTGGCCGGACCCACTCTTTACCTGATGTAGAAGCTTATCCTCCGGTTGTGGGGGAGGAGTGTGGAATAGCTGGAAACTCAGTGAATACATGTGGGGGTGGCAATCTCAACATCACGAACATTTTGGGGGATGTACAAGGTGGCTGCATTGATGGTATGGTGGTAGCTAAGGTCCCTCGTCTAGGAACCAGGTTCCTTAGCTGGAATATTGCCGGGTTAAACAGTAAAGCAAATGACGCAAAGTGGAGGGATTGTCTTACTGATTGTGATATTATTGGGCTCCAAGAAACTTGGGACACAAAAAACACCTTTCTCTTGGACGGGCATGCGGCCTTCTGGTCGTCAGCAGTTGCTTCCCCTATGAGGAGGGCGAAGGGTGGACTTCTAACCCTTATCTCATTAAAACTTGAGGGGCCTATACTAAAGTGGAGACAGGTACACCCTACTGCCTCGCCGTGGAAATTTTAACTAAAACCACTGGTAACTGGCTTATTGTTAACTTTTATAACTCCTTTGATAAGACCATTTTTAATGAACATCTTGTCAGTCTATATGATTTCCTAGAAATGTATAATGTCAACAGTACAAATTGTTATTCGGTTATAGTGCTTGGAGATTTTAATGTTCACTGTTGCAATGGTAATTGTTTTGTCTGGTACAGTCTAGGTCCAGCTAACCAAGATAATATTCATTTTGAGCACCCCCCGCAGGGATCGTACTTAGAAGATTTGGTGGCAGGAAACGATTTGATCTACCCTAACCAATTTACAGGGGACATTCCAACCTTTAAAGGAAAAAGCTCTGGGTCAACTATTGATTATATCTTTGTCAGCCTAAATGTGGCAAACCGGGTTAGCCAGTATAACATTTTTTGGTCTTCATATGACGATCATAACCCTGTAAGGCTTACCTTGACAGATGACCTAAAGAAAAAAGTCACAACTAACCTGACAGCTGGAATCCTTGATATAAGACCCACCGATCAAGCTCGACTCTTGAAATGGTGCCGGGTGGTGAATAAGGACTTTAAGGACAACTTGCTGGCAAAGGTTGGGCAAGATATGTCTCCCTGTCTAACAGATGGTATTGTCGGTGATGAGGTCCTTGTGGCCTACAGTAGAATTTGCACCCAGATCGATAGTGATCTCAAAAAAGTAGTCAAGGGGCAACCTAGGAATGGGGAGAAATGGTTTGACCATAATTGTTCAATAGCCCATCAGAAGCTGATGGTAGCGTTGAAATCCAATCCTCCTGATAAAGTGGAAGTAGCTGCCCTTAGGCACAAAAAAAGCGAAAAAATTAAATAAGGGAGGAGGCCTGGAATGAGCTTTTATCCATCGATGTAATTAAAAATAGTGCCAAATTTTGGACTGTGGTTAATAAGCCTTTCTTCCAGGACAAAAGCAACAGTGAGCTTGATTGTGGTATCCAGGAACAAGACTGGTACAGCTATTTTAAACATGTCTATGATGGGGAAGGGATGCTGGCAGGTCCAGTCTTAAATATGGAAAAATATTCATTGTCATTCACAGAGCTAGAGGTAACGCAAGCCATAATGCAAATGACGAGTAATAAGACTCTGGGACCTGATGGAGTCCCGGCAGACCTTTTTAAAGCAGATGTAAAGACCTGGACAAAGATATTATATAATGCCTTTGTCAATGCTTGTCATTTGGGCCTGCCTCCTACATGGGCAAGATCTGTCATTATACCTATATATAAGAAAGGGAATAGAGGTGACCCGAGCTGTTATCGTCCGATATCTCTAATTGACTCCTCTGTAAAAGTACTTGGCAGGGTGGTTCTAAGCCAACTGACCGGGTGGCTTGAGGAAACGGGAATGCTTTCTGTGGCCCAGTACGGCTTCAGAAAAGGGATGGGCACAATAGATCAATGCCTAAACCTGCAATTATTTTTTTTATTTTTATTTTTTTTATTTCTTGTTATTGTTGCATCAGGAGTATCACAAATGTAATAAATGAGCAAACGGTAGGGCGTCAACATTCCGCCCTGGCCGTCAGTCACGCAACTTTTCTTTTAATTACTGTATGTCATACCCCTCAGTAGAAGACTTTGCTTTTAAACTAGCAATAGAGAGAAAAAATAAAAAATAAGAAACCAACAGAATTCCCTAAACAGCAGCCCACCAACCCCCCTCTCCCTCCTCCCCCCTCCTGGTCCCCTCCCTCCTCCGGTTTGGCTCACCCATCAATCTCGTACACAAGAACGGGCGTTAAAGTACTCGTATATCACTTATGAGTCCGCAAGGTGTGGGAGGTCCGGGGCATTAACGGACAGATTCCCCGTTGACCGAGGGGTTAGGCAGGGTTGTGTGCTGGCACCAACCCTGTTTTGCCTCTTTGTCAACGGGGTAATCGCCCATTTAAATGCCATTGAATACACTGACGCCCCCAAAGTGAACGGCAGCAGGCTGCCTGCAATTATGTTTGCGGATGACACCCTGCTGCTGTCCAAAACTCCTATGGGGATACAGAGGGTCCTAGACTCATTCGTGTCCTTCTGTACCGACAGGGGTTTAGAAATCAACGCAACCAAAACTAAGTTTATGGTGCTGAACCCTAGGCAAAAACTGCGGCCGAATCCGTTATTGGGAGCCTCACGGCTTGAGAGAGTTTCCACCTTTGAATATCTTGGTGTAACTCTCAATGAATCTATGACTTGGGGACCACACCAGAATAGGGCTAACCTCAAATTGGTACAGACCACAGGGGGTATTACCAGGATGATGAACGGCTCCACATACCGTCCGTTGGGGCCACTCATCCAGATTTATAAGGCACAGGCGAGGGGTGCTACTATGTATGGTGCGGAATTGTGGGGACACATACCCTGCCGCAGCTTGGCAACAACCGAGAACAATTTTATCAGGCAGATAGTCGCACTTCCGCCTAGCACCCCCCTCCTCCCCCTGAGGCTGGATCTGGGTCTACGACCTATAGTGGACGAATTAGGGTTGAGACCCATAGCCTTTTGGCGAAGGCTATGGAGCAGTGAAGAACTTCTTACCTACAGGGTAGAATTGATGGAGCTTTTATCCCACCCGAAAGCACTATCGATCCCCTGGATAAAATATATCCACAAATCCTGTATGACCCTAGGGTTCCCTGACCTTTGGTCTAATCCCGCCGATGCGTCACTAAACATCTCTAAGAGAGCTCTTGCCGCTGCTTACCATGAACAAAAATTAGTCATGGCCTTGGATAGCCAGGGTGAAGGGTCACTTACCTCGGCATTTGTGCAAAGTAAAGACTCATACAGGCTGGAGAGGGTCCTTGATGATATTTCCCCCGTGCTGGCCAGGAAGCTGTTCCTCCAATGGAGATATGGTACACTGCCCCTACGATCTTTTACCAGCTCCTGGTCAGCACCCCCTTCGACAAAACAGTGCCCGGCCTGTGCAGGTGCGGATGAAACCGATTTACACTTGGTCATGTTTTGCCCAGTATATAAGACTGCGAGGAAGTATTGGCTCCTACCTTCGATCAGAAATCTGGGTTGTAGGGAGTATCTCCCAATGTACAGAATTTTAAAAACGGACATTTCAACCCTAACTGTGTTTGCAATAACAAAATTTCTCATCAATGTGTGGCACACTCGCACCCGTATTCTGAAGACCCAAGCTCCCTCCTAATGTAAAGGTCCATAGTTTTATAGATGTAATTTTATTAGTACTCAATTTTAAGGTTTTTCATTGAATAAGTATGTATTGACTGATTGTGTATGATGATTTTACAGTGATTAGTGTATGTTTTATTGTACATCTTTGATGGCCAGTGGCCGAAATAAAGATTTGATATATATTATGAGTCCGCAACGTGCATACTATCCCGTCCAGGGTCTCCTCGACCTCATTTTACTAGTCCGCAAAGTCTCATTCTAGTCCATGGTATTGTCTCCACTTAGCCCAGACTCTCCTGAATTTTTTGGGGCAGCCCCTTGCTCTATAAGTCACTCTCTCCGCCGCCATGTACATATCTAATCCTCTCCTCCATTCCTCCATATCCGGTTTTTCGGGTCCCCCCCAGCGTCGTGCGATATCCCTTTTCGCCACTACTAAGGCCAATACTAGAAAGATGATCAAGGGGCGGGTTAGGTCCACTTCTGTGACCATACCCAGCAGTGCCAATCTAGGGACCCGTGGTAAGTCCACCCCCAGTACGTTCTCCAGTTCCAGGAACACACCCTCCCAGTATTCTTGAATTATTTCACATCCCCAGATTGTATGGAAAAAATCGCCAGTTTGCCGACGACATCTAAGGCACGCTGTGTCTGTTATCTTACCCATTTTAAAGAGTCTTACCCTGTCAAAGTAGGATCTGTGGAGTATCTTGAATTGTATGAAACAGAGTCGTGACTTAATCGCCACCTCACGGGGGTGCATGAGGGCGAGTTCCCAGTCCAGATCCTCCATGTCTCCCACGTCTGCCTCCCACTTGTCTCGTAGGGCTTGTAGGTCACCTAGCATATTGTTGGTCAGAGTTTTGTACGTTAGGGATATTGCCCCTCCCTGTATCTGTTCCTGTAGCAATCTACCCTCCAGTGGTGCATATTCTGGGATATCTGTAAGTGTAGTGTTTTGTGCTCTCCATGCGTGCTTCAGTTGAAAGTATTTGTAGTACTGGGTGGTGTGTAGGCCAAATTCAACCCTGAGCGCCTGAAAGGTTTTTAATTCCCCCCTTGCTATCACGTCTCCCACAGTGGAGATGCCTATGTCATCCCATCTTCTAAAGCCTTTCAGTTTATTAAGCTCTCCTAGCCACTTGCAGCACCACAGTGGTGTCTGTCGGGTGGTCCTCTTGTCCCAACCCATTCTTTTTGTCGCTCTATGCCATGCCGTTAACGTAATCCTGGTGGCGGGAAGGAACTGCTGACCCACCGTCTCTCCATAGAGGTAGTGTATTATAGACTTGCATGACCATTTAGATCTCTCTAGTGCATAGGTGGGGTGATCGGCTGCCGTATGTAGCCACTCGTTAATCGGGGCGAGGTTTCCGCCCAGTAGTATGCCTCTAGGTTGGGAAGCGAAATTCCCCCACTATATTGGTGTCGCTGCAGTGTGGAAAGAGCTACTCTTGGCTGTTTCCCCAGCCACAGGAAGGTGCGCAGGTCCGCATGGATTTTATTCAATGTCGCAGTCGGCAGGGGATAATACTCGTTCTGGAGTGCATAGAGAAGCTTAGGCAATAGGACCATTTTATATAGTGCGGCGCGACCCAACAGGGTGAGTGGGAGCTGTCTCCACCTGTCCATCTCTGTCGTTGCTTCTACCATTATTCGGGCTATGTTCGTAGTGAAGGAGCGTTCCTTGTCTAGTGTTATAAATGTGCCTAGATATTGGAAGCCGTCCTTAGTGTGGATAAGCAGCTCTGGTAAGCACTCCCTCCGCTCATTGCCTTGTGGGTCGTAAAGGACCGATTTGTGCCAATTGATCGTGTGTCCCGCCCTCGCCCCGAACTCGCCTAGCTCTACGAACAGTGCTGGGATTGTCCTGTCCGGATCTGTCACGAACAATAGTATGTCATCGGCATACAAAGATATCTTTTCCTGTGTTGCGTCCGAGACACCCCACATGAAGCCTCTGATATCCTGATTCTGCCTAATCCGTACCGCTAAGATTTCAATCGTAAGGGTAAACAGGAGGGGGGACAGTGGGCAGCCCTGGCGCGTACCCCTTCCAATTGGAAATTCGTGGGACAACCTTCCATTGACCCGCACTCGCGCTCTCGGGTCGGAGTACAGGAGCCGAACCCATTGCAAGTACTTGGGCCCAAACCCAAATCGTCGGAGGGTCTCCATCAGGAAAGGCCAGTGGACTGCGTCGAATGCCTTCTCCGCATCCAGGGAGAGAAACCAGTGGGGTTCACTTCTCTCGCGGACCTCCTGTAGCCAATTATGGGTACGACGGAGATTTAATGTGGTCGCCCTATCCGGAAGGAAGCCGGATTGGTCCATATGTACTAACTCCGTAATGACCTGCCTTAGCCGCCTAGCCAGGACAGTGGCCAGAATTTTCGTCTCCGTATTTAGGAGGGAAATTGGGCGGTAGGAGGAACAGTCGTCTCTGGGTTTTCCCTCTTTGTATATTGGGACAATAGTGGCCAAGGCTAAATCTGGCGGGAGACTCCCCGCCCGGTACGAGTCTGTGAATAAGGTCTTCATGTGTCGCTGCAACAAATCCGCCTGGAGTCTTCCCCGGTTTCAGCGCTGTTACAGCTTCAGATATTTCCTCTAGCGTCAGATCCGCCTCCAGGGCTGCATTGGCCTCTGCGGACAAAGTCGGCACCTCCATATCACACAGGTAGCGTATGGGCGTCCTCACTGTCACCCAGGTCCCTGGCCCTATAGAAGTCCTCATAGTAGGCCACGAAGGCTTCCGCTATGGCCCCATCCGTGTTCACCCGTCTGTTCCCTGCTAACGCGATCTGATCTACCCACCGTGTCGCTCTCTTCCTCCTGCTCAACCAAGCTAAAAGTTTGCCCGACTTGTCACCTACATCGTATAGCCGGTGTAATGTTGCCAGTGCCTGAGTGCGTGCCTCGTCCGTGACTAGTTCCCTGTATTGTCTCTGTGTGTCTAGCAATTTCCTGAGGCGCGCCTCTCCCTTCTGCTGGTGATACTCCGCTTCTAAATTCAAGATGGATACCTCTTCACTCGCTATCTGGCCTTGTCGAATCCGCCTAGCATCCCCCAGCCTACTCTGAATGCGGTCTCTCAGGACTGGTTTCATCGCCTCCCAGAGGGTAACTCCGGAGTCCACCGATCCCTCGTTTTCGGCCATGTAGACCCGTAAGTCCGCTCGCATACCCCTAAGTATTTCCGGTGTTTGGATGTCCCATGCCGCTATACCCCATTGCGTCTGTCTCTCTCCTTTCCCTCGCCCCAGCTGTACATATAGCGGGGAGTGATCGGAGATCCCTCGTGCCTTGTATTCTGCTAGATCTCCCGCCACGATCTCCTGTCTGGACACGAAAATATAATCTAACCTGGAAAAGACTTTGTGTGCCCCCGAGTAAAATGAATACGCTTCGTGCGTTGGATGGAGCCATCTCCATACATCAGTGAGGCCGATGGTAGACATTTGCCGAGCTAGGGCTGTTGTGGACCTTACTGTGTGGGGTGACCCCGACCTATCCCGTGAGGTGCACATGACATCGTTGAAGTCCCCCCCCCACTGCTTGAGTCGTGTCGGCAGTGTCCAGTAGGATAGTAGCGACTGCCTTCAGTGTGCGAGACTGTAACTTGGGTGGGGCGTATACTGATAGTATTGTGTACCTACGTCTCCTCCACATCCCCTGGACTCCCGCATATGTGCCCTGTGGGTCTAGCCAAGTGCGTGTAATTGTGAACGGCGTCGATTTTTTAATAAGGATCGCGACTCCCCTGGAGTCCGTCGTGTATCCTGCGTGTGCTAGGACAGCATATCATCCTCGCGCAATAAATGCGCACTGATTCCCTCTAAGGTGTGTTTCCTGGAGGAGGACGATGTCAGGTGCCAGTCGTTTGAGGTACGCACTAACTAAACCTCTCTTAATTTTTGACCCCAGGCCGTTTACATTCCATGTTAGCACCGTGACCCCTGTATCACCCATGTGTGGGGTGTCTAATGTACTTGCCATTGTGTTGCACCTTGTCTTCCCCGGGGGGGGACCTCGAAGTAGGGATGTCACCAAGTGTGGGATGGCACGTCTCTGCTGTTCCTCAACGGATTCCCCCCTCCCCCCCACAACCCTCATAAACCTCAACAGGAGGTAATACAAGAACCAACTCCCCCCCGAACCCTCCTCCCCACCTCCCTCCCCTTCCAGTTGCATCCCAACCTGGGCCGAAGCTATCCAAGGGAGAAGGCCTGTCGCCCTCCCACACATCCCTCCCCACGTTAAACAAGAACCAGTACTGAAAACTCAAAGAACGGTAGGGGGTGTGTCAACTTGCGTGCTCCGTTGCGCCAAGCCTATCTTCCCCGATCCCTATGCAGTAATGGTCACGAATGTGAGTCCTGAGTGTTCATATTCAACCCTTGGCCTGAGGAGTCTTGTTCCAATTGCTGAATTTCTGTGACCAGCGGGTGTATTGAGTCGTCCATTGTTTCCTCTTCCTCTCCCCCGGACATGCGGTCCTCCGAGTCTTCTATGTCATCGCCTTCTGAACGGATTCCATTCCTCAGGCAGCTGAACCTCGAGCCCGGCACAGAGTCATTGCCCGGGGACGCCGATCTGCTTCCTCTCTCGTCCTCCTTGCCTCGTGTCCTGTACGGTGTCGCCGGTGCCTTCTTCTGCGTCCTCCGTGCTCCCCGCCGCTGCGGTTTCGGCACCTCCCAGAGCGGCCTTTCTCGTATCGACTTGTCCAGTGCAGCTCGACCTGCTGTCTCTCTACTATTCAGAATAGGTCGCTCTTCGAGCCACTGCCACACGTCCTCCGGGTGAGCAAAAAAGATGGATTTGTCTTTATAGATTACCCTGAGTTTGGCGGGGAAAAGGAGCATGTACGTAATGTTCAAAGACCTCAGCTTTGCCTTCACTGAGTCAAACGATCGGCGTTGCTTCAAGACCTCCTGACTGTAATCCGGAAAGATCATTATGGTGGTATTCTCCAAGCGGATCTCCCCCATTTTCCTGGCTTCCCGTAAGATCAGGTCTCTGTCCGCATAGTTCAAGAAGCGCGCTATAACTGGTCTCGGTCGTGCTCCCTCCGGAGGTTTGGCTAGAAGCGCCCTGTGTGCTCTTTCGATGATGAAGCACTGGGAGGATTGCGCTGTTGGGAAGGTATTTTTCAGCCATGCGAGGAGGAAGGCGGACATGTTCCTTCCCTCAATCCCTTCCCTAAAGCCTACAAAGCGAAGGTTGTTGCGCCTTGACCTATTTTCGGCATCGTCCACCTTCCACATCAGTTGACGGTGAGAGGCCTGTAGTTCCGCCATGTCCTTCTTGAGTGTAGTGAGCGATTCCTCATTGTCGGTCAATCTAGATTCGGTTGCCGTTACCCTTTCCGTCAGGTTTCGGAAGTCCTGCCGCAGCAGCGTCACCTCGGACCCTACCTCTCCGATTTTTGTCTCCAGGGCCGTCCGCGATGCCTGTATGTCAGTCCTGGACGCCTGGATGGCCTCCATCAACATGGCCGTGTCATTGCGCGTGTCGGGCTGCAGAGACTGCTGTTCCGCCCCAGGCCGCGTTGCCGTAAAGTTGTCCATGGGGCCCCGCCTCGTGGATCTGTGCGCCGGGTCACCCTTCCCCATGCTGATTCAGTCTGTAGGCCGGGGGGCTCCCTGTGCAGGTCTCCTTCCTCTGCGGTGCTGATGGGCCCAGCCGCGTGCAGCGAATAGCGATAAAATCACCGGGTGACCCTGTCTGCTGTGCCTCGCCAGCGGTCTCCCTGGCACTCCTCCCGCCTCAGCCCTGAGGTCCCCCAGGCGTCCCACTGTGCTCTGATGGACGTTGTCCTGTGCTGCAGGCAGGGTTTCGTGTTTCCGGATCTCACCCACGCCGCCCAGCAGACTATGTCCCAATGTGGGAGCCCGGGCCCTCACTCTCCTCGCGGGTCTCGGCCCTCAGCCACGTTGCCCTCGCCAGTGCCCGTCACTCCGGGCGTCCTTGCAGCTCGGCCGCCATGTTGGTAAAGGCGGGCGCCGTGCGTGAGCCGGTCTCTGCTCCCCGTGGTTTGTGGGGTCGGCCCCTGGTTCTTCTGCCCCAGGCTCACCTCCGCTCTGCCTCGTCGGCGTCTCTCGGTCCCACCGCGACCCAGGGAGGGCAGCAGGGGGGGCTCCGTCTTCACTGTCCGCCCCACAGACCGCCGGCCGCCATCTTGGTGCAGGCAGCCGGTCGTCCGCGGCCGCCTCGGTTCACCTCCGTCCCTCCAGCGGCGATATTCTGGTCACTCTTGGCGGCCAGGCGGGTCGCGGAGCCCCTGTCGGCTGGGTACTGTGAGGCAGGATCAGAGGTGGGGCACTAGAAGCGCCGCGGTCGCCACCATGGCCGCCGGGGATCCGCTGGGGCCGTCGTATCGTCCGGTTCTTGGTGAAAGCAGCCCCACACTGCTACTGAGGCACTTCTCCCAGGTACCAGGATGTCGTTTCTTCCATTTGGTGTCGTTTTGGGATCGCGGGGGATATGTAGTGTCGGATGAATGTGCAGCTCGGCCGGAGCTCCGGCAAGGCACGTCTAGTCGGCCATGCTGCTGGCCACGCCCCCTAAACCTGCAATTATTGATAGGTAAATATACGGTGGCAAAGAAGGGAGCATTATTTTTGGCCTTCATGGACCTGTCCTCGGCCTTTGACCGAGTAAACAGGTCAAAGTTGTGGTCTATTCTCCTAACTCTTGGCGTAGACAAAAACATCGTCTATGTTTTAGCAGACCTGCACAGGGACTTATCTGCAGCGGTGAGGTATGATCAGCAGGGTAATTGCACGGAAGATATACCCATTTCAAATGGAGTCAGGCAGGGGTGCATTCTGGCGCCCCTGCTCTTTACATTATATATTAACAACTTAGATACCACCCTAACTGCCTCCTGTAAAGATATTCTCTGTGCAGGGAAACGCTTAATTCCCGCACTTTTATATGCGGATGATGCCGCCCTCTTAGCGAGAACGGCAGTGGGACTCCAGTTATTGTTAGACTCTTTCTCGGCCTTTATGAAGTCATTAGACCTAAGTGTAAACTTTTCAAAATCACATATAATGGCCATTGGACAGAAATCCCTAAAGGTCAAAACCCTTTATTGTGAGGGACATATACTAACCAGGGTTTCGTCGTTCCCATATTTGGGAGTATTATTCGACGACCAAGGATCCTGGGGAACCCAAATTACAGCGAAAAAAACTGTTTTGACTAGAGCAACATCGGCTGTGTTGGGTTTCGCCAGGAAGCTAGGAGCCAGGCCAATGAAGGCCCTAATTCAAATATACAGAGCCAAGTGTATATCACTAGCCATGTATGGGGCCGACTTGTGGGGCAAAAAAAAACACGAAGGCCATACAGATTGCTGAAGATAGATTTTTAAAGAACCTTTTAACTGTTCCTAAAACGACAGACAATTACATTGTCCATCAGGAATGTGGAATTGGCTTTGTTGAAGATGCAATTGCCGTGGCACCCCTACAGAAATGGATAGCTACCTGGTTAAATCCTGACTTAGTGCTTAACCATAATATCCTGAAAGATTGCATGTCACTCGACTGCGGGCTGTGTATACCCTGGCTCAAATACGTTCAGAAGCTATCAGTTAAGCTGGGTCGACCAGAATTATATCACTCCCCAGAAACATTAGAGAAGGGAGACATAAAATGGTCCAAGGAAACATACCTGCGCATAGCCACCTTGGATAGAGAAGAGAGAGAGCTGGTAAAGGTGACAGTAAGGGCCCACCAGCTATGTAAAACAACACTATCCATGGAACTATATTTAGGCTATGTCACAAATAACAATCACCGTTTCTTATTGACTAGATTTAGACTCAATCAATTTCATTTCCTTCTTGGTGAACAGAAAGGTTGGAAGAAGGTAGATGATCTTGGCCCCTGCACCTGCGATAACTTTTCGGGACAAGATATCATACACTTCTTTTTTTTCTGTGTACACCTTACTGTCATTAGGAAACGTTTTATTTTTCCAATTTTAATTAACAAAGGCTTTATGCATGTGAGACCAGCCCTACTCTATTTGCAAATGTTGACAGATGTTTGGGAAATTTTTAACATTGCTAATTTTTTAACTGCAGCTGTAAGAACCCTGATGAAAATAACCTAATATTTTATCATGTATATTTTTAGCATTGTGTTAAAATGAAATTGTTTGTACTATTCTCATTTATTGTTTTTATATGTATTTATGATCTTTGATTGTGTTTTATATATTAGGGATTCACATCTGTTGATATAATCTGTTTTTGGTAGAATGCTTTTATGGTTTGCACATAAACCGAATAAAGACATTTGACTGACTGATTAGTCAATGTCCCCTGAATATGTGATTTGCGGATGTAAGTGTAGATTAATAATTGCTGTTTGGTGTGTGTGGGTGTACGATGTACTGGTGTCTCGATGGTGAGTCTGTGTTTATTTACCAACATAGTCTCTCATATTTGTCTATTAATAAACTATGTAATTTTATAGAGGACTCTGTGTCACTTCAGGATGGGAATCGGTGTGTCCTTGTTAAAATGTTAAAATGGTGCCTTGTGATATGGATTGATTGTAGAAGGCATACGTTCTTTGTTGGGGATTGAGTGATGATCATGGAATCCTGTGTGTGAATCCATGGACCATGTCAAGGTCGGCTGACCTTGGGCTGCTTTTGGTCTGCATTGCCTTAATGAGGTGTGGGTACCATCAGTGTGTCTGCTTCAATTTTTGATGTTGCTGTCTGAAACATTTGCATGGCAAGTTGTTGATGTGAGTTAGTTTGTGGTGTTTAGTTATTTTGGAATGCATCTGGTTAGCTTAGAGTTGTAGTTGCAGGTGATGTGATCATTGTGTGACAGGATGTGTGAATATTTTTTTTTAAAGTTCAGAAATGTATTTATTCGGAAATAAGCAAGTCTCAATATAACAGGGAAAATAACAGTATAATATCACGTGAAGTATCCCTTGAATGGAAAGAAACAAAGGATATGTTCATAGTCATAATTAGTTCATCTAGGCATAGAAACGAGATCACAGTATGAATAATAAAATTACATAATATACAACTGTAATACATGTAAAAAAGCATAGAGCATATAAAACAAGAAATCAAGGAGGTTTGGGAACTTCTTGTTGTATAGGTGTTTGAGAAGAAGAACGCCTAGTACTAGCTTCAATGAATGTGGTAACAGGTAGCCACAGACGAAGACGTTTAATGGCCATGGTAGGATGTGTGAATATTAGTTTTGTAAATGTTAGTGGGTTCCTTTAGTGTTCTAAGAGAGGCCTTGAGGTTATATCTATTTAGTGAGAGTGTGCACCATGACATTACAAAACAAAAATATATCAAATATGAGAACTAGGAAAGTATTCTATTGCAGAGATGTTACAAAATCCATGTTCCTGAATGTTCCGTTTCAGAGATAACGTGCAAATTGTTGCAGATCGGGCTTGTTCATGCAGATGTTTTGGTGTTGTCTTACAGTGGAACCAAGGCCCAGTGATCCAGAGAACCATCTCCCTCTCTCGCTGGTCCTGTCTGTGGTGACCTCTGCCCTTGTAGCCGCCCTCATTCTGGCCTTCTCTGGGATTATGATAGGTGAGTTGGTGATAGAGCTGGTGGTGTATTTATCATTGATCTGGTCACTATTAAAGCAGAATTAAAGACCAATCCAAAAGAAGTTTGGGTTTGGTACTTAATTGCTGAGTATGTCACTGATTTACATTTTCATACTGCTCTTGAATGAGGGCAGATGATCTCCTATTTAGCTATAGCTACTAAAGTATGGCTTCCTCTTGTCTGAAGATGGTTAAGACGAAGACCGTTGGTGGTTCACAACAGTTCATTCAGAATGAATTAAAAGACTCAAAATGCCTGTAGGCTCTGAACTGACCCCGGTCACTCAGGTGAGTGTGAGCTAGATTGAGCAAGAAAACTTCTACAGCACATCAATACAAAGAAACCTTTCAGAGTTGCTAACATTATTAATTAAGCCAATCAGCAAATAAGGATATTCTTTGGTAACAACATTCTGGCAAGCTCAGAATTCCATGTAACCTATAGGCACTGGACATTATTTGTGCAGACTTCAGTGCTTAATTTGTCAAATATTAAGTGCTGGTGCCCAAACTGTTTGCTCAGTAGCTGCCGCGGTGCTGCAGGAGGTCGTGGTGCCGAATACCAAGGCTGTGTCATCTCAGACTCCTCTCATGCATCTTATTCCATGAGGAGACACTCCCTGCCCCTCAAACCCACTCCTGCACATTCTTTTTTGTTCCTACTTTCTCTCCCAGTCACCAGCAGTTTTGCCGTCTTTCCCTTCATCCTTCTCCCCCTTTTGTGTTTTTCTGTCTCTTGCTCTGGGTCAAAGTCTGATGGGGAAAAATAAGTGCTGATGCCCAGAAATAAGTGCCTGTGGGCTCCAGCGGAAACCAAATTAAGCACAGGTCAGATTTCGACCTGTGCGCTCAGACAATTGATGGTAAAAACTTAGATTTAAAAACATTCTGTATTAAGAGTCCCAGACCCTTTCAGTCAACGCATTCTTTTTCCCTTCTCTTTTACACATTGGCTCTAGCTTTAATCTTGCAATTATTCCTATTTGTCTCTCCCAGGCATTTTTAAAGCATTTACCACTTTTTACGTTGTCATCTCTTCTCTGCTGGAAAGTTTCTCCAAACATTCAGTAAACATTTAACAAAACCATCATCTTTTTAGTTTAATCTAAGCCATCATGCATCTTCTCCTGTGTTTATTTCTTTAAGGAATGGGACTGCAAACTCAGAGGCAGATTTACAAGAACTGACGCTTCGCTGCATATTAGCAGAGATGCATCAGTTCAAGTGCGTCACGCAAATAAAACCCTTGTGCCACCATGGATACGTCGCATTTACAAGGCGGGGGACCGTGGCACATGAATGACAGATGCGTTACTCATCTGTTGGGGTACCGGTAACTCATTGATGGGGTCGTGTTGGAAGCACAACACGACTCCAGTAATGCTCAGGAATGCCTATTCCTAATGTGCTGCGTGACTCCTTAGGCGTAAGGATTTAACACAGTGGCGTTGTAGAAGTGACGCAGTGAAATCTTGTAGATTTCACGGTGTCACTTTTACGAGGCTTTCATGCGTCGGAACACCCACCCTGCATACATTATACCTGACACAGGTATAAAGTGACGCAGGGTTTAACAACGTGGTGCATTGTTCACGCCGCCGCTGCGTCACAAAAGTGACCAAACAGTGGCATGAAAGTGCCGCAAGGGTCTTGTATATCTGCCCCTCAGATTTTATTTTAAGGTGGTCTTCGCTGAAAGAGACCACAAACATTGTACATCCCCCAGTGATGACCCACTGCAAAAAGGTTTATTGCCTCTTGAATACTGGTGACATGAGATTACTAATGATAACGCAAGATGGCTTCACCAAGTAGACAATGGAGCAGAGAGAAGTTCATAACACCACTACTCCCTGTTGTTTTCTTTACTGCAATGCATGACTATGCTGCATTGAAACAGAAGTGTACCAATAGCATATCACGAGGTTTAGAAATGACCTGCCTCGTGTCAAACCCATTGAATATCAATCAATCAATCAATCAATCAGTCAATTTGTAGAGTGCACTACTTACCCGCGAGGGTCTCAAGGCGATGGGGGATGCAGCTACTGTTCGAACAGCCAGGTCTTGAGGAGCCTTCTGAAGGTGAGGAGGTCTTGGGTCTGCCGCAGATTGGTAGGGAGGGTGTTCCAGGTCTTAGCGGCGAAGAAGGAGAAGGATCTGCTGCCGGAGATCGTTTGTTGGATGCGTGGGGCGGCGGCGAGGGCGAGACTGGCGGAGCAGAGCTGGCGGGCGGGGGTGTAGAAGTTGAGTCTACTGTTAAGGTAGGCTGGTCCGGTGTTGTGGAGTGCTTTGTGTGCGTGGATGAGGAGCTTGAAGGTGATCCTCTTGTTGACGGGGAGCCAGTGCAGGTCTCTTAGGTGGGGGGTGATGTGGCTGCGCCAAGGGGTGTTGAGGATCAGGCGGGCGGACGCTTTTTGGATGCGTTGCTGCCGTCGTAGGTGTTTGGCTGGGATTCCTGCGTAGAGTGCGTTGCCGTAGTCCAGCCTGCTGCTGATGAGGGCTTGGGTCACTGTTCTTCTGGTTTCGGTCGGGATCCATTTGTAGATCTTCGAAGCATGCAGAGGGTGTTGTGGCAGGAGGAGGAGATGAAGTTGACCTGCTGCGACAGGGAGAGGGAGGAGTCGAGGATGAATCCTAGGTTGCATGCATGGTCCGTGGGTGTCGGTGTTGTTCCCAGTGTGGTCGGCCACCAGGAGTCGTCCCAGGCAGAGGGGGTGGGGCTGAGGATGAGGACCTCCGTATTGTCCGAGTTCAGTTTTAGGCAGCTGCTCCTCATCCACTCAGCGACGGTCTTCATTCCCTCGTGGAGGTTGGTTTTGGCGGTGTGCGGGTCCTTGGTGAGGGAGAGGATGAGCTGGGTGTCGTTGGCGTAGGAGATGATGTTCAGGTTGTGCTGGCGGGCCACTTGTGCGAGGGGAGCCATGTAGATGTTGAACAGGGTCGGGCTGAGGGATGAGCCCTGGGGTATGCCGCAGATGATGTCGGTGGCTTCGGATCGGAAGGGTGGGAGGCGGACTCTCTGGGTTCTGCCGGAGAGGAAGGATGTGGTCCAGTCCAGGGCCTTCTCCTGGACTCCGGCTTCGTGGAGGCGTGTTCTTAGTGTGCGGTGGCAGACCGTGTCAAAAGCGGCTGACAGGTCCAGGAGGATGAGGCCTGAAGTTTCGCCGTTGTCTAGACTTTAAGACCTCTCGCAGTAGCATGTGCTTCAAGATTATCTATCCATCGAGACGTCAGATAGTAGTAGGTGCTTCAAGATTATCCATCTCCACATTTCTTCTGCAATTTTTGTACATGGGCATTGGTTGAACTAATGCAACACAGCTTCACCTAAAATTCCACATGACAGTACCTAGATCAACCTCCATCTGAAAAATAAAGTTGAGAACAACACGAATGCCCTATTAACCAATTAGTGTTTACATACTCTCTCAGTTAACTGAGATGCATCCCTTCATGCACCATGAGAGCATCTCTTAGACTTCTGAAAGAATTCCATATGTTACACAGTGAAAGTTACCACAATGACCTTTCGATCCACGCATTCATTTGCATTGCTTAAACAATATTTACTTTCCTCCACGTGCAAAGCTTAGTGAAACTACCATGTACTGATTTGACAAGTCTATTTTACATAGTGTGCTGTTCATGATAGTGAAGTTGTCAACTGTCACAACTTAGGGGGAGTGAGCCATCTGGGAGGGGATAGGAATAGATGACTTCAAAAATGACTGCCACACAACTCAATTTAAAATGAAGATCCCATATAGGGGTTCCCAGGAACTTGCAGCTATCCTTCACTAGATGCTATAAACATAACATCACCCTCTGGCAGTGATAGACTGCTGCTAGAGGCCTCTAAGCTCTGGGAGTTAAAAGCTACCGTCCAACTGAGCCAGGCTCGGACCGTAATCTCCTTCTAGATTCCACCCAACACGGCTTCAGATCAAGACATTCCACTAAGTCTGCCGTGATAATAGCTACAGAAGAAATCAGAAAACTGATGGATGGGGAAGAGCCGTCCTCATCTTGCTTGACCTATCAGCAGCATTTGATACCGTTAACCATGCTGTATTACTGCAGCGGCTGAAGGCAGTAGGTATGAGAGAGACGGCTCTAACCCTACTATCTTCCTTCTTGGCATCCAGGGAACAGCTGGTTTACTGAGATGGTCTTAAGTCGGCAAACTTGTGCCTCCCATGCGGAGTTCCACAGGGGTCAGCGTTGTCACCTATGCTTTTCAACATATATGTCACCCCTCTGGCCAGACTAATTAAACAGCACGGCCTGACCGTAGTCTCATACACTGACAAAACCCAGATAGTGGTATCGGTTATGCTGAGGGTGGACATTACAGCCGTCCGCTTTCGTAACTGTCTTAATCCTATTATAGTCTGGATGAACTCAAACGTTCTCAAACTCAACACCGAAAAGACCGAGGTTATTGAGTTTGTGAAGGGTTCCTCATTATCGAGCCAACTATGGTGGCCCTCTGAGGCTGGGAACTGTCCAGTTCCGGTGACTAAGGCCAGGAACCTTGGATTTATGTTCGACGACAAACTAAAGTTTGGAAAACAAATGAATCAATTAACCACTACCTGCTTCTTCACTCTGAAAGTCCTGCGTAAAATCCTGCTGTTTATTCCACTAACTCTTAGAAAAATGGTAATTGGAGCCCTTGTCCTGTCTAGAATCGACTATGAGAACGCATTATACCTAGGAATAGACAAAGGCCAGACTGCTAAACTGCAGTCCTTGCAGAATGCGGCAGCTCGTGTGCTGCTTGATCTCCCCAAACACCACCCTACGTCTGCTAGTATCAGACAGCTTCTTTGGCTCCCAGTTCCTCGGCGAGTAAAATTTAAAGCCCCCTGCCTTGTGCACAATACACTATATGGAGGAGGTGCCATGGACATCCAAAATCTATTTTCCTAGTACTCGCCTCTACGGAGTCTGAGGTCAGCCAATACAGTGTTGCTACTGGTCTCTAGGATAAAGAAAGTTAGATGGGGTGGCAAGAGCTTTTGCCACCAAGCAGCCAAGCTGTGGAACTCCCTCCCAACTCCGATTAGATTACAATCCAATAGGTTTAGCTTTTGGAAACAGGTCAAGACCTGGCTTTTCCCTTAAACGCTTAGATTAGTGAGTCTGTGCATCAGTACCAATTCACCTCAGCGCCAAGACGCCTCGGCAATCGAGCACTTTATAAGTAAACCAGTCAGTCAGTTAGGCCTTCAGCAGGGGTTGTCCTCTGTAACAACTAATATACAAGCCCATTGATTGTGCAAATGATCCCGTTGATAGAGGCCCTGGGTCTTTACAGTACAGTTCTCAACAATTTCCATGCACCAAAAACAGGTGAAGGGAGCTTTATAGAAAAATAGTTATTTAAAAACGTACTTTTTACTGATGTGCTGTCAGAGTAAAGTGCCAAAACCTGAATAAACTAATTAAAGTCGTTTCTTAAGAATAGAAGAATGCTTAATGCCACTCGGCTAGTCAATTTTTCACAGGTACAGATCCTTGAACACATCACATGTGTTAAATCAGTCGTGTTAGGTCAAAACTCTTTAGTGAGAGTACTTGAAAAGCTCTCTCCAGCCTTGAACTGCGGTGATTACAGTCTCGCCACCTGTCATCTGAGTCGTGCAGAACAAATGCTAAGATTTATATTTGATTCCCTTCACTGAAAACGCTGCCAGTGCTTTTAAAGAATGAATAAAGCATTCGTGTTAGTGTGATAACTCTACTGCTCTTACTGTAAAGCTTAAATCGAAAAGCCTGATGTTTTCTAGCAAATATCTATTTGTTGCCATTTAGGCTAGCTTTATACACTCTTACACAACAGAAAAGAGAAAAGAGAAGTTGATCCTTTTGTATTCTTCCGTGCACTATCCCATTTCTAGTTGGCTAAAGTACCCTTGTCTGACATTTGTTTTTGCTCTTTGGGAAAATTGCCTTCCTGTTCTTTCAGATCCATGACACCTAATCTACAAGCCCATTGACTGTGAAAATTACCCCATTGAGAGAGGCCCTGGATCTTTACAGGACTATTCTCCAGCTTTTCCATGCACCATAAACAAGTGAAGGGAGCTTTAGAAGAAAAAAGTTATTTAAAAACTTGCTTTCTACTGATGTGCTGTCAGAGTAAAGTGCCAAAACTTGAATAAACCAATTAAAGTAGTTTCTTAAGAATAGAAGAATGCTTAATGGTGGGGACATCATTATGCTGTCAGTGGCTTGTGCATCGATCGACAATTGATTGATATTCGCTCTTCATGTCTTTTATCAGCCTGGCTACTCCTCAGAAAGCCTGCATGAAGTTCAATGTGATAGAGCTGACCCTACACCAAGTGGTGAGATGTCATCGCTTATGTGTTGTGGGATCTTTCATTATTAAAAGTCTGAACAATGTTAGAATTTCCCACAACATGGAGCATTTCAAACCTGCCTTCAAAGTTCTCCAGTTCATATCAGTCTGTAACACGGCCAGTGGCGGCTCCTCCACTATGGTGGAGGAGCGTCGCCTCTCCTGCCAGCAGCCTAAACACATGAAAAATAGAACGATAACAAAACGCGTTGATTATCGTTTTATTTTTCCTCCCTGGGCTGAGTCTTTGGGGGCCGGACCATCGGGGTAACATTGATGAGTGAGAGTGGTGAGCACTGTTGTCAGTGCTCATGTGGGTTTGGGCAGCCATATCAAGACGTCAAAACCGACATGCGCACTGAAGCTGTCTCCAACTCAAGCTGCGATGCCGGGTTGGAGAAAGTTTTCTCAGACTCAAGTCCTTTACATAGTAGTTTGTTTACATTTGTAGTGCCTTGCCAAACAAATCAAAGCAATTTTTAAGAGTCATTTGACAGGTAGGTGATGCAAAGGCTTTCCATTCCCTCTCTACTTTTTTATAGGTCCTGATGTTATTTCCTGCCAGGGTGAGAACCCACCGCTAGCAGAACAATGAACAGCAAGAGCTGTGACTGAAGGGGAAATGAAAGCTTTCGGGGTAAACTGGGCATATTAATAAGGCAAATGTTCTAAAGGACTTACAGCCTATCATAGTGTGCTAGAATGGCCATTAAAGTTCCACTCCAATGTTATTGAGCCTCACCTGCAGCACTGGGGTAGGCCTTTAGTTGCTGGTATAACCTGTTACAGTTGGCTGTAAGGTTATATTACACTAGGACTTGAACAGTCACTGATTATCATTAGTCCTGTGTAAGCTTTTCTGCTGAGTTCAAGAACATCTTTTGGGAATTGTAAGGAATCGCATTATAGCAATAATGAATGTGTTGGTCTCTGTTAGTGATTACTGGCCAGTTTGGCTACTCAGTAAGTAAAACTATAAATGTTATGATATTTTAGGTGTAAATTGGCATATAATCCCCTTGATTTGACCACATGAAACTTTAGAATCAATAACTTTTTATAACTTTCAATAACTTTTTACCACTGCATTCTTTGGTAGCCACCATTGCTATCTTCGAAACATCTTTGTTGGTGGAAATCATTTTGTGAGATACAGAATCAATCTCTTCGCATGAAGCCTTTTGGACTTCATAGAAACTGATCTGAGTGGAAATGTTAGCCCGTTTGGCTTTAATCTTTCTCGTCGCTGTGATTCAGTTTTCATTCCACTTAGGTCTTCATAGCAGGTAGCAATCTTCCTTTCTGTGGACACTTCATGAAGCTGGTGTAAGCCTTTACATTCTCCACTATGCTAATTCACCATGGTTAACAATATACCAAAGTGTTTATTGCAGGTCACACGGTAATTTCCCACTTGCGAGCTACCAACAACACAGGTAACAGTAACTGTTGAATGCAGGAATCCAACCTGATTACAAGATTTGTAAGCGGAAATTGGTAACCCCTGTGAACATCTCTGTGACACCATTCATATTCCTGCAGTGTGTACCCTTAGAAATATGAATAGAAACATTGCTTATGTGAGGGTTTCCCCATAAAAATCATAATCACGATTTAGGTGGAAATATAATCAATTCATAATGTGAAATTAAAGTCAGAAAATAAATCAAGAATCTCTGGAAAATTGGGGAATGAACAATTCTTCTGGCATCTTCCAAAACTAGTTAAAGTCCAGCGTTTTTAGGTTTTAACACGCAACACTGTACATGAATCAATTTATAGTGCACTGACAAGGGAAGTAGAAAATTCCATGATGAGAGCAGAGTGGGCATCCAGTAAAAGGATTTGACATTTCATTTAAATCCAAGGGCCAGATGTAGTTCGGCAAATACCGGTCGGTAACGGCCGATTTCGGCCGTTACCGACCGGTATTTGCTAATGGAGATGTAGGGGCCTTAAAATATACAGAATCGGTATATTTACCAATTCGGTAAATTTACCGATTCTGTAAAATACCGAATCGGTAAATTTACCGAATCGGTAAATCCAGATGTAGGTGGCACTGAAAACAGTGCCACAGGCCATTACCGATTCTGGCCTGTAGGCCCATAGGAATCAATGGCAATTACCGAATCGGTAAATACCGATTTGGTAATTACAGAATCATACAGATTCGGTAAAAATTACCGAATTTTTACCTACATCTGATTTACCGAATCTAGAATACCGAATCGGTAAAATTCGGTATTCTAGAGTCGGTAAATCAGATTTACCTACATCTGGGCCCAAGTTCGGTGCTATGTAAATCTTGTCCTGCTCACGTGGATTACTGGTCGAATCAGCAACACCTCTACTGTTTACATCCAGATCAAGATGGCAACGTTGAAAGTCATCTTCCTCCCTTTTTGACCACCATCGACAATTTGGAGGCACCTTTTAGGGGCTTTGTTTTTATCAAAAACTCATTTAATTATTCTTCTCAACCAGTCTCAACTCTCCCCTTCTTATTTACGATGTTCTAACAAGGGAATTCGACCCAACAATCTGTTGTGAAGTTGAAGCTCAGGTTATACCAGCTGTGGGGTCCTTTGAAGACATATAGCATATGTCTCGCTCAAATATCCAGCCTAACCTGCTGCAGGGAATGAGTTGATGAGCAAAGAGCAGGTGGAGTGCAATAAGTGAGAATTGCAGGACTCTTTCCTGCATACGTGGCTCAATGGACGTTACACACTCTACTAGGGCAAGATCAAAGCTGTGATGCTCTGGGTGAAGGACAGATTGATGAGTGGACAGAAATAGAACATGAGGAGGAAGGGCATTTTTGAAACACATGAAGGTGTGAGTTAGAAAGAAGATTGACAAAGAGGACAGGAGTTAGACGAGGTAAAGGTGATTCAAAGACATTAGCGATAAGTGTGTCGGGACAAATTAATTGTACAACAGTTGGGTTCAAAGGTCACTTTGCGGGAATTATGGTTACATTAATGTAAGAATTAACCTACTCCAGATATCTGTTGTATTAGTCAAGCAGAACAAAGCTATGAAACCAAAATGTTTCCTTTGGGAGTGAACCTGCACTCTGAAGTAGCAAGTAGGCAAGTGTGTTACCAATGCATGCACTCTACGACAACACATCTGAAACTTTAAGGTGGACATAGCACACATGCCTAGGAAAGAGGAACATATACACACCGCTACAACTAGAGCGGAGTATGAAACCTAAGTATTTACTGTGGGGGCATCTGTGATATGTTTTACAACCAAACAAAACACAGAAATACAGTATAACATGTATGGAGGATTGTGACAGGGAGCTATGAAGGGAGATAGGAAACCAAAATGGAATGTGCTGTATTTACTATACACAAATAACATTAAAATAGAATCTGAGTTAGGAATATATGCTTATAAAAGTAGATACTTGGTATCATCATGGGTGTAAAGAGTTGAAGCATAACATGGCTGAGGATCAAATAAGGATAGCAGGTTACAACACATGGAGTTGAGATCACTTTGTTGCAAAAATGAATATTACGCCTGTAAACATTTAGCTACCAGAGATCAAAAATAACTATTGGCAAAGCCAACAGGTCATCGCTTTTGGAACCTATAGCCTTTATCAATGTTTGTTGGTGGTGCTGTACAGCATGACTAAAGAAGAAATGGATCAGTAAATTTAAAAAGTAGCGCAAACTTCTACTTTTTTTTTCCATCTTTCAAGCTGAAGTGGGTCAGCGAGCTGGGGAGGGAGCATCATGGTGGGCGACAGGAAGAAACACAGAGGGCAGGGGAGAAGCATGCAAAGGAGAACAACACAGGGGTAAAACGATGAGCACACAGGTGAGAGAGAGTAACATGAAGAGCAGGGGCAGAGAAACACATGGGCGAGACAGGGTAACATGAGCATGGGTTGGGGAGAGAAGCACGCAGGCGAGAGAGCAACATGGAATGTGGAGATAGATGCACACGGGTCAGAGGGAGCAAAACAGAGAGCAAGTGCAGAGAAGCAAACGGGCAAGAGAGGGAGGAATGTGAGCATACATGGGGGAGAGAAAAACACAACAGAGACAGCTGGAAAACACAATTACGTGAAATACTTAAGCAAAAATAGAATAAATAGTTCACTGAAAGTCAGAAGTGGAAGGTATAAAAGCCAGCCAATCGAAGAGACAGTAAAGAGGCTGTGATCTAACACAAAACGGACAAGTTGCAACACAGAAAACCATCGAATAAGAAGAAAGCAAATGAAAGTGGCAATAAAGCCAACCAATGGTAAGCAAGGGGCGGGCTATAAACTCAGGTAAACTCTCAGTAATCCCACAATAGGCATTTTGCAACTAGACAGCTGTGCTGTCTGGAAGGCCTGATCTAACCGGGAAAAGCAAGAGTCTAAAAACTACATTCCCTGTTTGATGGGAAGGCAGCAGCCAACAAATACAAGCTTCAGAAGTAATAGAACCCTGCAAACATGAAGGAGCACCAATATCCAGATTAAATAGCACTGTTTGAAGAGGTATTTTGGTCCGAAAACAGGTATACATGTTCCACCAGAAACCTGTACATGGGACAACTCGAATAGAGGTCAGAGTCCACCATCAAACACCTGCAGGGGATCCAACTTGGTCTTTATTTACTGTAATGTGAATTCAAAGAACATATTCTATGCATGGGATTGAAGAATTCTGGTTACAGCTCCATAATTCTCCATACTTAATAAAGGCTAATTATGTTGTGCATGGTCATACAACTGACTGGCTTAAAAGAGGGGATCATTGTTCCAGGTCTTTCAGTAGGTGTACACAGTGCAATGGAGGAAGGCGCATTTTCTATCCGCATGATATCTAGCATCATTGCAGGACGAAGGGAAAGAACAGACTGTGATTTCAGGCTGTTCTCTACACCAGACAGTATTTTAGGTGGTGCCCTGTTCTCCTGGATGATGAAAAGGATAGAACTGATACTCCCATGTTTAGCACAGAAAGCATCCCTTCTTCTTGGAAGGATGGCTTCACTTCTAACATGCATCTCTATCATCTTATATCCCATAGTTTATCGCCGTAAGCATCAAGAGCTGCAAGCCATGCAAATGGAGTTACAGAGCCCTGACTACAAACTCAGCAAGCTGCGGACATCCACCATCATGACCGACTACAATCCCAACTATTGCTTTGCAGGAAAAGTCACCTCCATCGGCGATCTCAAAGAGGTTCCTCGGAGGAATATATCTTTAACCAGGTACCTCACAACCCACTGACCAAATCTATGAGCTATGATACTGCAAGTGGATGTTTTCTTAAAACAAGTTGCGATCACATATTTTAGAAAGTCTAATGTGTGCATCAATATTATTTTAAAAGATAAATTAATGTGAAAGAGCACTCTTTTTATTTAAGTGGAACTCCTGGAGGTCCTCACCAACCTTTCTTTCTGTTGGAGTTCCAAGAGGAACAGTTCTAGGTTCTCACTCTCTTATTCTTTCTCTGCACCACCTCACTTGGGGATATTGTCTCCTCTATTGGTTTATGCTACCCAAATCTATGCTGATAACACATATTTCTTCTTTCCATTCCCCACCTTCTCTTCCTATTTGCTGTTTCACGAATAGGCCACGTTAACTCGAATGCGTTTACAACGCCTGCCATTACAATACGGTCATTACAACGACCACGTTGTTACATCGCATACCATTACTATGCAAGTCGGAACAATACCCTGCTGTGGGGGGCGCTGGATTTTGGAATAGTATAATTTACTATTCCAACTCCAGTCTGTGCAACAGCAGGGAAGGTGTTGAATTTTAAATCCAACACCTTCCGCCCCCTACAGCAAGTCGTTGTTCCGACTTGCATTATAATGGTATGCCATGTAGCAATGCGGTACTTGTAATGACTGTGTTGTAATGGCAAACGTTGTTTACCCTGTTTCACTGCAATGAACACTGGGTGGTTCTCCAGTACCTCACGTGAACTCTTCCTGGCTCTTTCTATCTTCTGCTCCAACCACCTGATCTGCCTTCCCCCATTTCTCTCCCAGCAGCCTGATATTCATCTCCCCGGCTAGAAAGCTAGGTTTCTAAGTAAACCCATCAATGTGTATGGAAGAGTTCCTTACTACCACTGCCACGGAAACACGACGAAGAACAAGAAAAATGTGATTTATTTATTTTCGGTTTTATATAATGTGTACAAGATTCTGGGGTGTCAGAGTGCTTCACGGAAACCAGTGGAATGTTACTTCAAGATCACGGTTAGGTCCATCAGGGAATATCATTCTTCAAAAGAAAAAAGTTAGTAGTGAGTTAACAGCAATGGTAATAATTTTTCAAAATTCTGTTTACTGTCAACAAGACATGCTATCAAAACACCAAACAATAGCAATTAAAATGTACAAAACGTATTTGATTGGGGCTAATCTGCCAAACTCATCTTGTACTACAGACCATGCTTGTTGAGCTATGAAGTCACTCTTGAAGGTACTACTGGAGCAGTCTGTGTTCCAATTACTTTCTACACATAAAATTTCAAAGTGGCAATTTTTGTTTAAAACAACAGTTGCGCCTCCTGGAAATGGCTCTTAGTTTCCCGAACCAAAGAGGATCTGGAAGCAAAACTTCACAAATTTGTAGAGAGCAGATCCACCCTGTGGTTAGTTTTTGGTCCAGGTTTTTGAGCTACCAATGTGTTATACTTTTTGTGAGATACAGGCCATTTTGAGCACACTTTGCACTTCAGTAGGAGGCCGCTTAAGAGTGTTGAAGACATATGTTATGATTAAGGCTCCCTGTTTTCCCTTTTTACTAATTCTTACAGATAAATACAGACGTAAAACATTTATTTTCTTGCCTGTATTTATTTCTAAATGTGGATAAAAACGGAAATTATGTTGTTTTTTTGAGTAAGTCTAAATACTGTCTGCCATGGCTGCCAGGCCAATAGCTATGTGGATTGATAGATTAGGGGTTACAAAAGAATGAATATTTGTAAAGAAGCTTTAACAGCAGTAGATATGCACTAGGTTGATACTGAAAATCACATAATTTCATATAGGTGCATTGATGTATCTTCTGCTGGTGTTTCCAGCATTGAAACCTAGTAGACATTCAAGAATTAGTACATATTTACCGTTAAATAAATGTGAAAATATTCTAATTTCAGCTTCATTTTTCCATAAAACCCAAAATAAATATGGATAAATGCAGATAAAATTAGCAAAAAATAAATATGGATCAATACAGATGGAAAGCCCCACAAATAAATTCCATAAAACCGGGAACCCTAGTTATGATCCAACACATTTACTTCTGAGGCATTTGGAGCTGCCTTCAAAGAGGCAGGTTCAGCTTTGGATACCTGTAAGCGGCCACATTGACTGTACCATGTTTAAAGTCCAATCATGGTATTCGGATTACATTGTTACGAAGCAGTCTTTGCTATGTCGCTTATGGGCTTATGTTTATACAGATTTTTATCTAGCATGCAATTCACAGAGTTTTGGTATTCAGTGAGGTTGAAGTTTACATTTCAGTTCAATTAGTGAGTCTTGAGATTGGAATAGGGTTGAGCCCTGAGGGTAAGTTTGAGGGTGAAGGTAGGAGACGAGCAGCAATTTAGTCTTAAGTGGGTTTAGTTTCAGGTTTTGGAAATATATCTGTGATTAAACATTTAAAAATACATCCCTGTGTCCCATATTATACCACTAAGGAACTAAAGAATTCTCTGGCACTTAGCAAATTAGTTTTTTACACACCTGCTTGTGGGCCTCACTTTAATATTCCTTCCCCCCAAATTGACGAGGTGCTTAGCTTCACTCCGAGGACCCAATTCCGCTTGACCAGACGTGATACCAACGGCATCTTTTGCCACAAAGCTTGATGGCTCCCAGCAGCAAAGAAACAAATAGAGCCTTTGCACGCTGTTTAGAACTACTGTCATGGTTTTTCACCAACTCTACTTTAACATCATTATGACTTGCTGTACACTCACCAAAGAATTTGCGGACCACAAACAAGAACCTGCTGATCACATCAAAACGACCTTGTGCAGCATCCAGATTCCAGTGTCTCCATCTTGAAGGTCCCTGTCAGTAAGCGCCCTGCCTCCTGAGATATGTCCATTAAACTTAAATCCTGCTGGAGGAGCCAACTCATGAGATCAGAGAGGAAGAATATCTAAAGATGCACTTCGTAAAATAAGTCTCAGAACCCAGTGAGGCATCATGAAGCAGGGAAACATTGTGGAATACTCAGAGCCCCATTACGATCCACCCGCCACCATAACGGAAAAGGGGACTGACCACCAGAGGTGCGGCGGATCGAGTGGCCAATTAGGATGCGGCCGCCACCCTTGCGGTCGCATCCAGCATCTTTATCGTTGCGGCGGGCGGTGCTGTAAGCAGCACCCACCGCAATGTTAAAGTGGCATGTTGTGCATAACCATGCACAATGTGACAGGCACTGCACGGTGCCTGCCACCTTGTGTGTGGGAATGAAGGGGGGTACCATAGGTACCCCCAAAGTGCAGCCACACCTCCCCCCCGGGGGCCTGCAATTGGCCCCCAAAGTGATTTACCCTATGCCTTTCCATGGCGGAGTCTCCAGCATGGAAAGCCATACCCACCGCAAGAATCATAATATGGATGGCGGTGCCCACCATATTGTGGGCCTTTTCCGCCCGGCCGGCAATCGGACGGATTGCCAAGCGACGGACGGACTCTCCGTCCACCGCTGTACCCCCACCATGGTAATATGACGGGGGTAAATGTAGTTGTGATGGCCGGCGGATCGCCACCACCGGCCGGGTGGTGACGATTCGCCCGCCATCATAATAGGCCCCTTATTGTTGGTGATGCAGGACCGAATAAAGATAACTGGAATGTTTTCTTCATCCTCGATGGCCCCTTTAAAAAGATTAATAATCACATCAAACCTATTTTCTCTGTTTTCCTTTTACAGCTTCAACAGATTGTTTAATGAGATTCTATTGCACATAATAAGTTGTAATTGAGCCAAGTAGCTATAAAAATAACCACATCACTTATCTTTAATCCCTAAAGAAAATACCACAGAGTATGAGTTCACTAGTGCGAGCTGGTCCTCTCCTCCGACCTTCCCCGGTGCTCCATGAGGCGGGAGCTGCTGTCTCATCGCTTCCACCAAATAGTGCAGTTAGGTCCCGCAGCAAAATCCATTAAGGAAATTGCTTTCCACACAGCAAACTGTCCTGTGGATATCAGCTCCAGAGAAACAAAGGGGATGAGCGAAAGGTGGGCAATTGTTCAAGTGTTTCAGTTATTGCATTAGAATTCCCATTGACTTTATGGACGTTTTTGCTGCCAGCTTCAGATAAAACTCAGAGATGTACGCATATTTTGAAGCTTTTCACTGCTGCCAGAAAGATAGAAAGATGCCCTTCAGATTCCAGTATAACTTTGCAATAAAAATGCAAATGCTGTGAGTTTGTCTATTGCTTGGCTATAAAGCACTCTGTCTCCCCCTGCCCGTGTTGTGGCAGTGCTTTCCCACAATACCCATTATGTCTTACCCCTTAATTCCATTACACTTTTATTCTTTATCCATATTTCACAGAGTTTAAACTTAATGTGTACCATTTATGATTCTGTCTCATTTGACCCTCCTAATACATTAAGGCCCAGATATACTAACATTTTTACCTTTGTGGTTGTAAGTTGGCACAAAGTGTTGTGGTGTTTTTTACTTTCTGGTGTAAATCAGTATTTATGTTGGAAAATTGGCCAAGTAATACAAAGTATCGATATGCGTTACCTTGTGCTGTTTTGCATCTCGGAGGAGAGGGGCGAGGGGGCAGGGGGGCCATGGTTGATTCATGGGCATCCCATGCAACCACCCATTGGGTTTGTCACACATTCCTATTTACTAACATCTGTAGACAGGGATGTGCACTTAAATCATACACCTTCTCAAGGCAGGTGTAAGCGAGGACATTTTTTTTAATTGTGCCATACTTTTCAAGCTTTGCATGTGTGCTGCATTGTACAGCACATACACAAAGTGGGAAAACTATTAAATCATAGTTTTTTTCCTAGATGACTCTCCTTCCACTACGAAACCTATGCTTAACAGAACGCACACACGATTGCACCGCGGTGTAAGGGAGTTTGCGTTGGCTCACTGAAGCCTACAGTGCACCTGCGCATGGAGAGGAAAACAATGCATATCTTAGTGGACTATACAAAATAATAAGTACCGAAGCTCACACAAGAAGTCCGATTGTTATGTTTTTTGTAGAAAAAGAGTAGTCTAAAAGTGATCCAAACTACAAAGTCTATCAAATTATTTCTTCTTTTTTGTGAATGATTTATTCCAATATCTGGTATGTACAAGCAGAAGCAGCTAACATGTGTTTCGTCCATTGGACTTTTTCAAGGCTGAGTTTCCCGTAGTACCAAATGTATATATATATAACCCAAAGGCATCTACTGCACAATAGGTTACTTTAATCAAAAATGGACCTAACACACTTTAGACATATACATTTTAATATAATTACTTGCTGTACTATATTGTATGATGATGTTTTATTTATGTGTGCTTGCATTGCCTAATTTTGCGGTACACTACGAACATCTTATGGACTATACGCAACAGTGTTCATGAACAGTCAGAAGTAATTCTTTACTTCGTTTCATCCTCTTACACATATTTGATGTCCCTTCTTCCCATCTGCTTTTCTGATATCTTCTTAGTCCATGCCTATTGCTCTAAATTAATTTTGCTCTCACATGCCCACATCGGTCTTGTCTCACCTCAGTGCTTGTTTGATTTAGCTTCTCCCTCTGCCTTCTTGATGCATTCTTCTCAAATGTGCTTAATATGCGCTTCTGACCACATGTCTAGCTGATCTCTTGCACATTCCAAATGCAGTTTACATCCCACTGCAGTTCAGTTGCAGTAACTGTAAGAAATTGGATTGTTAGCTGAGAGAGTGAGAGCCCAATTCAAATATTAATCCCAATCCTAGATTGGGTGAACCACAAAAATCCGTAAATAAACCTGTGCTAAACCGTCTGGTAGCTTGACACAAAAGCAATAAGACTTAGCTTAGAGGCAAGGTATAAAATATTTATGCAGCACTCGAACAGTAATAAAGTGAAAACATAACACAAGTAAAATACCTAACCAATTTAGAAAAATAGACTGCATTTTATTAAATAGAATACACCAAAATGACTAAAAATCCAAAAAGTAGAACCGGAGATTGGAATTTTTGAAGTTTGAGTTAAAAATAGTGCCAATTTTCACAAAGTGCCCACTGTATTCATCTAGTCTCACCAGACCAGGTCAAAGTCAAAAGGTATCGCCTACCGAGTGGGTCAGAAACAGGGACCAGGTTCGTCCCAGTTTAAAGCTTTATGGAGAAAAAGTAGAAATCAACGATTTGTTGGCTGGGCAAACTGAATCTGAAGCACTGGCGTAACGAAAATTGAGGGTGCCTCCCTGCACGGTACGTAAAGGGGCCCCCTCCGTTCTCAATCAGGACCTCTCCGGCCAGACTGCAGTGCCGAGGGGGCCCCGTGGAGCTTGGGCCCCCCACACCGCGGGGGCTGCTGTGGCCTGTGTTACGCCCCTGAGCTGAAGTGAGGCTTGACAATGACAGGTTGTTGAAGATCAGGATCCTAGTGGATCACCTTCAAGCTCCTCACCCACGCACACAAGGCGCTCCACAACACCGGACCGGGATACCTCAATAGACGACTCACCTTTTACACCCCGAACCGACAGCTCTGATCCGCTGACCTCGCCCTCGCCACCGTCCCCCGAATCTGAAGAGACAGATCATTCTCCCACCTCGCCGCCAAGACCAGGAACATCCTCTCCATCCTCCTACAGCAGACCAAGGACCTACTGACCTTCAGGAGGCTCCTCAAGACCTGGCTATTCGAGCAGTAGCAGCACCCTCCCCCCCAGCGCCTTGAGACCCTCAAGGGTGAGTAGTGAGCTTTACAAATGTATTGATTGATTGATTGTGGTTATTGATGAAAGCGGGAAAGCACCAAGTGGGCAAACCCCAACGTCCGTGCCCGCAAAGATCTCAACGTCGATCGGATGCTGCTCTGCATTGCTACCGATGAAGGCCTCTACGTTCGGACTTAGACACTTTTCTGGAAGTCAGATCTTTTTCAGAACGGCAAGCCAGCAAACTGAGGCTGGTGGTGTTTTGCCTTCAATGGCTGCAGCTTCGTTGGGAATCCAGGGTTTCTTTTGGGTCTCCAGGCAGAAGACTGACAAAAAGTTTCTACGCCCCAGATCTTGCTGTTTGGGGACAGGAGGAATACACTCTAACATCAGCCAAGGGTCCAAGACCTTGGAGGGCACCACTTGAGGGTTAGGGCTAAGTCAAACAGAGGCCAGTGGCATGGTCAGTTGCAGGGAAAGGGCCTCTGGAAGCCTGCTGTGTCTCAGTAGTTCAAGCAGGAAGTCAGTTAATTGACTGTTGGAGTCCCTTCTGGGGTCCTGGGTTCAAGGCAAGCAAGTCCAGTCTTCCTTCAGGTTCTTCAGAAAGCACTCCAGTCTTTCTTCTGATTCATCACAGGACCAGGAGTGTTCTGGTGAGGGTACTGGGGATGTCACATTTAGGCCCAGTGCCAGCCTGTGGGTGGGAGAAACTCCTGACCACTCCCTAACCAATGGAGGTGAAAGTTGCTAGGGGAGACCCTACCAACTTTTACACCACTTCCCGTGTGTTTTACTGTAAACTAATCTCCAATTGCACCTTTCTGCCTAAACTCAACATGGCAGAACCTTTCTTCCCCCGGCCAGAGCTCTCTGTGCCCACCCTGAGTGGTGGCTATTATAATGGGCAACCTCTCCCTTGTGGTCACTCTAAAACACTTATGGATTGCCCCCATCCCTCTGGGTATGGAGTCGAGCTGACTAGCACAACAAAAGGGAAGGAGGCCTAGGTGTGAGCTACATCTTCTAGTGACAGGGTAGGCATCCTTTGATGCTCAGGCAATGGCTAGGCACAGCCCACTAGGCCATCCTGGAAGATCAACACCTCTCCACATCCAAACCCTTTGTCCACTGTCTGAGAGCAGTCTTATCTCATTAAAGGGGAGCCATCAGCACAAAGTCCCCTTTTGGCTTAGCCAGGAAAACTGCAACTTTCTAAAAGTGTCATTTTCAAAATAGTAATATATATTCCGACTTGACCATTAAGTTGAATTTTAAATTACTGTAACAATGAGCTCTCAAGCCATTTTTCTAGCAGTTCTCAAACTGAAATTAAGCACTGTGAGTTGTTATAGTGTAACCCAATATTTTCCGATGGAAGAAGAAAGATAGTTAATGGCCAGAGTCAATGTTGTTGCAGCAAGTCACAACAACGTCCACTCCATATGTACCAAATGCCCCCAATGTGCTCCAACAAGTAGAAAGAGCAGGCACCAAAATGCCCATCAGATACAGTGAAAAACAAAAAGTCACTGTTCAATCTTTGTGAACAAGATCAAGGAACACAATTCAAGTCTTGCTCGAAGCATTCATGGTCTGTTCTTTCATTTTCTTTGATTCATCTGACCCTCTAGCCAAGATATGTTTCATCTGGCTTTCTCGCCTAGACTTCCTCAGGGCTAGAAAACATGTACAGCATGTACAATATATAAGTTATCGGAGATTTCACAAAAGTACAAATCACCATCACCAATCCCAAAGGTCATGCAAGTCTCCTGGTCAGTAATCACTAGATTACTGTGGGCACCAAATGTGGATTTAAGAATAAGTTCATACAGAATTTATAACCTTGAAAATTCCATTAAAACATCACAAAATTCACCCAGTAAGGAATAGACTAATATTACTTATGTTTTCACCATGCACAGAATTTTAAAGCACATGGTTATTGAAGAAGAGAGTTGAGTAGGCAGACGTTCTTTTATGACTTTGTCAAATTTTGATGCATTATTGGAAGCCTTAATTATATGTGCCTTAGGTGTGCTTTCTGTGCAGCACAGGTTGCTTTTTTGTATTTCCTTAGCCACCTGTGATCAGCTATCAGGTCACTATTTGTAAGATTTCACTTTTTATACTGAACAAAAGTGTTACACGGTGTTAACTTTGGAGAGTTTTTATTGACATTGGTTTTTAATGGGCTGGACTTTTAATGGATTAGACTTAGACTTTAATGGGTTAGGCTTTTAATGGTGTCGACTTTTAATGGGATGAGTTTTTAAAGCTCTAGGACATTTCAGGTGGCTACTACATTATTGTTTACATTTTCCACAAGCAGGCTTGAGAAATAAAAGGGTAGGTTAACTACATGATTGTTTTGATTTACTTTTCAGAGCTGTGTGGTCTTTTGTGATTAATTGGTATAGCTGAGCTTTATTTAGAGTAGAATACGAAGCCCAAAAACTCTTATTTATGAAGGAAGTGTTAACATACCCAGTTGCAGGTAATTAAAGTACTCCAGCAGTAAACAGAACAAGATCTGCCTTTGGTCAGGCCTCCCTAAATATTTCAAATTGGCAGAATGAAAGACTCCCCAGGGTTTACAGTATTCAATCATGATAGCGTCTGCTCGCTGAGTGACCCATGGCAGCAGAAAAATACAGCCTTCAATGATCATAAATCAGAAACTGGCACATTATAAACCAACATATAAACCAACTTGTTATTGTAATACACCCATCAGAAAGTCAAGGTGGTTCAATATCTGGTTTTGGAGTTAATCTTGTCAACATTGTATCCAATCCTAATGTCACCATGTCTATTCTCCCTCTCTTACATTGTAGCGTATACATGTTTGTCTCTGTCATTGGACACTGCTAAAGCTTAGATATCCATGTAGAGATCCTTATCGTTCTTGAGGAGCTCCAATTCATAGCTATCACTGTCTTAACCAGTAGCAACACCAGGTCAACAAACCTATAGTAGAACCAGTCAGATTGAAGATGTGGCCAATAGACATACTTTGGGGGGTTTAGGACGGGTCTATTAGTTAGAATCGTGAAATAGTCTATTATTTTTCTCCAGTACAGACCTATATCATGCCCACATTATTTAGAAGATACTTGTCTTGTCTTGACTGGTATGCATATGGGTCAGTTATGTCGGACTCCTGGATACATCAAGCAAAGACGTTTGAGTGTGAGGCACGTATAATACATGCAATTGAACTGTGTTCTAGTGCAGTTTACTATTGCTGATTTGATAACTCTATGCCCAAATCAGTTTCCCATGTCAATCTAAGTCTTCCTAGGTCTGATTGAATGGTACTTCTACCCGCCCAATATAACCATGATTACCAGTGTACTGGCACTTTCCACTGTGAAGGGAAAGTGCAGCACCACATGTGTGGCAAGTTCTGGTAATTGCAAAGTCCATCGCTATTTGACTGCCTTGACCAGTGAAGTTTTTCTGAGAATTTTCTCTGCTGGGATTCCTCACTAATTTCTGTAATTCCCTCTGAACAATATATTGCCCACTTGGAGAACTCCTGCTCTGTTCCTTTGTGTAGAGTAAAATAGTCTGTCTCACTGAAGCTTGTACAAGTCCAGAGAGGTAGGTCTGGGAAATATACTGTTCCACTGGATACCTTGAAGCATCTTTTTCAACAGTACAGCCCTACACAGAGTAATATTTAGTGCATTCTTTGGACTGAGATTAATGACTAAGGCCTCAGCTATAGTAAAATTCAGACCCCCTTCATTGATTGAGAATTTAAGCTTTTTTTAGGGCAACACTTCACCTGTTTTCTCCCCAGATCAAGTCTATTAACAAGGAATTAATGTGCTTGAAGATGATGATGAGGCATCACCAGAGATGCTAACCAAGTAAACCAATAGACTGGGAGAAGCACCATTTTAGATAGGACCACTCTGTCAATTCGCTATAGTTGAGGTGCTTCTAGAAGGTTACCATGCCAGTGATCAATGCTTATACCCAAGTGTCAAAATCTATGGAGTTCCATTCCATTGAGCACTTGGGCATATAGCATACACTATGTGTGCTGTTGATGTAATGAGGAAAGATGCATATGTTTCTTTTTTGAAAACTCAGACCCGACACCTACAGTTGGATGTATGACGTTACAACGCATGCTTTTACCACGCATGCTGTTACAACACGGTTTTTACATCGCATACCATTACAACGCATAGCGCTTTTGGGTGTTGGATAGTGAATAGTTTAATTTACTATTCCAACTCCAGTCCCCGTGGACACTAGAGAAGGTTATTGGATAGTAAATTAACCTATTCCCTATCCTAGAGCGCCCCCCAGCGCAATGCGTTGTAATAGTTTGCGTTGTAATGACCGCGTTGTAATGGTAGTGCGTTGTACAAATTTCGTTGTAAGTGATGTTTCCCCCTACAGTTCAATCAGTGAGTGTAATCCCTGTTCAAATTTGTTTTTACACAATAAAAAATCACTGCCTATAAGGATATGGTATGTGTCACTCCATCTATAGTAGTACCATGTGAGACACATGACATAATTCACCTCCAAGAGATCCACTGCTATGATAAACAGCAGGAATCGACATGGTGCACATCTGTTGTGTGCCTCTTCTTATGATCCAAGAGTTCTAAATAGCCTACTGTTACTCTAGCTTTCTTATGAGAGTACAAGAGTTTGATTTAGGGAATGCCTCATCACCAAAGCCCGTAATGTTCAGGGCTTTTAATAAATGGTCCTGTCTCAGCGTGTTGAAAGCCTTCTTATCAAAGAGGCCACTGCAGAGTTCAAAGCATCCTCTTGAATATGGTCCACAATATATGAGAAAATCACTAAGTATTAAGTGACATCCTCCTGTCATGGAAAATCCCTCTCTGTTCAGGGTGAACCAGCTCAAGCAGAATTATCAACAACCTGGATGGCAATTTTTTCCAGGGTCTTGTAGTCAAGGATAGGCATTGACAATGGTCAATAAGATGGCCTGTGCACACCTTTGCATTCAGTGTGCAGTTTAGGTAAGACCACGTTGATGGCATCTTCGGTTGAGGGAGTCAAAGTATTTTTGTTTTCTGTGTAACTTTCACACAGACATGGTAACTGCAAGTCCTGGCAGGTGGTGTAAAATTCCATGGAAAGACCATCATTGCCCAGAATTTTGCCCCAAGCTAATTGCAATATGGTATCTCTAAACCTGTATAATAACGATGGGACATCAAGCACTGTCCTTTGTTCAGGCCTCAGTGCGTCAAGTGCAGCACTGTGTAAAGAAATTGTGCTTAAACCAATCAGTAGTCTCCAATGGGCATGAATATAGGGGAATGTAATAGTGAGTGAATATTTCAGTAATGGAAGTGCACCAGAGATCCTTTCTACTTTGAAATTGCAGGCTTCTTTGTGTACATGTCTAATGAGCAGTGACCACCCACGACATCAGCAGATTATTGCCAAAAAGTGTGTTCGCAAGAATGAAATTCCCTCATCCTGTCTAGCATTGCTAGACGTATTGAGTCCTTGTTCCATAGAGCCTGTTGCCTTCAGGATGTGTCTACTACTTATTTTTGAAGTGTGCATAAGTCAATTTCTACTTCCTATAAACAGTATTGTGTAGCCCATAGGGCACTGGATGCACATTTTGTGATTGTACCCCTTGAGAGCCTTCCCCTCATTAGCTGTATCATCCACAGAAACTGAGTTAAGCTGAAAATATTGCATAATACCATGTATTATGGTGGCCCTTAAAGGCTTCTTCATGAAGTGTAGATAGTTGGATTTTTCAACTTTAGAACCTTGGAATGGCCTATCCTAGGTCAGCTACATCACCAAACGTTTATGGGTGGAAACTGAATAGGCAAAATATTTCAAATGTGGGATCAAACCTTGTAAGTGCGAGGAACAGAGAAATAAATCTAGTCTGGTATGAAGGCTGTGGATTGGTGAATTTTCCCATCCCGAGGGGTAAGCTGCTTTCCTTACATTCATCATGCTCAACCTTTCATCTAGCCTCTTATTTTCTCAGCCGAGTTTTCAACCATCATTCCTGAAAGGGTGGATGAGACCTATCTTTCAGTACATAAATAATGCAGTTAAAGTCTCCTCCCCTCAATATTGGAAGTTGAGATGTGGGCGCTGAGTGGGGTGACAGTTGATGAAGGACTTCGATAGTCTTTTTGGGGAGATCCTCTCTTTGTAAAGAGGATGTGGCCTTATGGCTAGGGCGGTCAATCTGAAATCTGGGGAACTGGGTTCGAGTCTCGGCAATGGCGCTCAACATCCTGTGATTCTGGGCAAATCACTTAATCTCCCTGTGCCTAACAAAAATGAATGTGTACTAGTGTAAAGCAACTGGTGCTCATGTAAATCGCTCTGATTCCTGATACCTTCGGGTCGAGTTCTCGCTATAGAAAACTCCGGGGGAAAAAAGTGACACATTTGGTGCCTATACACAGATTGTAATAGTTGAGTTCTCCAGTATGGAATCTTTCATAGATTCAGATGCTTTAATATTCCCTGTCGTCATAGTGGGAGTACCACGGTCCATAAATAAGCAGTATGTTATGTTATGTTAGGGGATTTGTAGAGCGCATGGCTGTCCCGGCAAAGGGACATCTCAGTGCTAAATATCAGAGGAACGGTGCAAGTGAGGCAATGCTTACTGAAACAGCCAAGTCTTTACTGCCTTTCTAAAGGCCAAGAGATTGGAGGTGTTCCTGATAGAGAGTGGCAATGAGTTCCAAAGAGTCGGTGCTAGTACCTTAAATGAGCGGCCTCCAGCTCTGGCTCTGCGGAATCGCTGCACCCGCACAGAGCACGAGTTGGAATGTAATGATGACATAGGTCGCTGAGAATCGACGGGCCAGAGCCCGCCAGTATTTTGTGTGTGATACAAAGGGCTTTGAATCGGATTCTCTGCTCAGTGGGCAGCCAATGGAGGCGGTGCAGCACACCTGAAACAGAACTGTACTTCGGTAATGCGAGTAGAGTTCATGCTGCCGCATTCATGGTGCGCTGGAGCCTATTGATCACAGATTTATATGAACCAAGCAGTAGACTACTGCAGTAGTCCAGCCTGGCCAAAATCGTGGCTTGGACTACCAACTGGTGAGTGTGGAGGTCAAACAAGCACAAAAAATGTGTTTGAGGCCACACAGTATACCGAAACAGGTCCCTGCCACAGACTTGGCTTGCTTCTCAAAAGATAGGGCATTGTCCACCCGAATGCCGAGATTTTTTAAAACGGTTTTTGGTGCAGGAGGGGTAATCAGTTCCGGAAGCCACCATTTGTTGCCCCAAAGATGAGTCTCTGCCCAGTAAGAGAATCTCAGTTTTAGATAAGTTTAGCTGGAGACAATTCGCCTCCATCCAACCCGCTATAGCGGGCAAATCCTCCTGGAATTTGGCTGATTCCTGGCTGAGGTCCTTGGTGCAGGAAAGGACCAGCTGCATATCATCCGCATATGATACCAAAGAAATGTTGCGGGTTTTAGCCAACAGGGCCGATGCCGGAACATAAATGTTGAACAGGGTCGGATTCAATACCGACCCCTGGCGGACACCACAGCACAGTGAGTGTGTCTGGGAGTGAAAGGGTGGAGAGATTACCTGAAAAGACCTAATATGCAGAAAGGATGCAAACCACTCAGGAGCTCTGCCCTTGAAACTGATCTCCTGCAGCCGACGGACCAAGATGTTATGCGAGACCGTTTTAAAGGCGGCGCTGAGATCTAGCAGGATGAGTGCCAACATACTGCCTTCATCCATGGAGACGCTTAGTTGCTCCGTTACAGCTAATAGGGCTGACTTTGTGCTGCTTCTTGGTTGGAAGCCAATTTGAGACACATCCAGCATGGAATACGACTCAAATACTGCGTTAGAATGCTATTCACATAGGATTCTGTTATTTTAGATAGAAAGGGAAGCAGAAAAATTGGGCAATAGTTCTCCGGCCTGGATGCATCTAACAATGGCTTCTTTAGTAAGGGAATGACCGTAGCATGTTACCAAGCTTGTGGGAACTCAGCATTGGAAAGGCAGAAGTTAATGAGTTCCAGACAACTGGGAAGAAGGCAATCCAGGAATTTGACAAAGAGGTCTTGTTCGAGGGGTTCTTCAGTAGTCCCTGATTTTATATTGGTGACCAAGGCCTTGAGGCCGTCTATTGCGATAGATGGAAAAGCGGAGAGGGAGTGGAACTCATTCCCTGTGAGATCGCCACTCATCATACATGCGGCCTCGCTCTTTGAGTGGAAGCTATCATAAATGCCAGCCACATTATTATTAAAATAGGTGGCCAGCACCTCACATTGGTCATTAGAGGTGATAGTGCTTACATCGGTCATCAGTGATTTCACCATGTCCTTTAATAGGGAAAAGATGATTTTCGAGGGGTTATTACTGGTGTTAATCTTATTAGCAAAAGATGCGGCTTGGGCTTTCGGATCCATTTATTTCTAGCGGCTTTGTATTCTAATTTAGCAGTAGGGCTGTAGGCACGTCTCCAGCTACGCTCTAGAACTTTACAGTTTTTCGTATCTATTATGAGTGACTCATCAAACCACTCATGGGGCCGAGCTTTCTTAGGATGAATCCATTTTGCTGGAATGCACTTGTCTAGTGCCTGGTTGATCCACTTTCCGAAACTGTTGATAGCTTTCTCAATTTCCGAGGAGAGAGTGGGTTGATTAGTAGCAAGAATGTGTTGGAAGGTAGGCAGTACTATTAGAAGTACATTAGAAAGCATTGAGAAAGATAGTACATTTGTAAACCAATCCACAGCATTAGCATTAGAATAGACGCAAACTTCAACCAATCAAAGACAAGCCCCAGACCCCATCTCATTTGCAGAGCCACCAGACCTCAGATTTCTAACTGCACGTTGTGTGTGAGTAAGTCTCCCTGAACTCTGCTCAGTTCTTCCAATTGGTAAACTTTAGACCCAGCTCTGTTCCTCTCTGGAACACTTCTACTGAGTTCAGCATAAGGTATTGTGTTTATCTTCATCTTCATTACCTTTTCAAGATCCCAGAGGGGGGAACATCCTTTACAACGCAACTTTTACAACGAAGTGCCTTTACGACGCAACCATTACAATGCAACTTTTACAACGACTTGCGCTGGGGGGGCGCTCTAGGATAGGGAATAGTTTCCAACACCTTCCCTACTATCCACGGGGACCGGAGTTGGAATAGTAAATTAAACTATTCACTATCCAGCGCCCCCCAACGCAAGTCGTTGTAACGACTTGCGTTGTAAAACTTGCGTCGTAAAGGCATGCGTTGTAATAGCATGCGTTGTAACGTCATACATCCGTCGCAAAGACTGTCTTTACTGCTGATATCCCAAGCATACTGCCAGGGTTTGTACATTTTACAGAACTTTCCTTGCCAAAACAATAAAGGACCGAGAAGCCAGATTATTGTTATGGCCACTTTTAAAAAATCTGACGGGCCTCAGAAACCACCCGGGGTCTACCACCTCCCGGGGCCATCTTATTTTTAAAGGGGGGTGAACCGAGCGGCCCTCCTTCTGGGCTGTTTTCAGCCCGGGGGACTGCCACCTCCCCAGAACAGGCCCTGCAAATTAAAAAGGACGGGGGCTGCGTGCCCTCCTCCTAGAGGCATACATGGCCTTGGGGACCGGAACCCGGAACATATGTGTTTGCTGTTCTAGCAAGTTAGAGCATAAAAAATGCTCTCACTTGCTAGAAGCAGACCAGGATTGCTTTCACAGAGAGAGAGCTGCATAGTCAGCAGCTCCCTCTCTGTGAAAGCAATGGCAGCTCAGGCAGGATGCAGGCCGACAGAAGGGACAGTGGGGGCCTTCAGGCTCCCCACTCAGTCCCAGTGGGGAGTGGGTGCCCTTGAGGCACCCACTTTTAATGTCCTGGCCCTGGGATGTGGTCCCCAGGGCCGAATTCGGGCCGGGGAGAGAGCTGTTCAGCCCCCATCTTTAAATGGCCGGGCCCCAAGGGATGGGGTTTTGGGGCCAAAATTGGCTCAGGGAAAGGGCTGCATGGCCTCATTCCTCTATTATAGGTATGCTGGGTCCCAGAGGGGATGGGGTAAGCCTGGAAGGGGGGCTGCACAGCCCCCTCCTCTAAATACAAACTAATTTAAAAAACGGCCTGGCCGCAGGTGATGGGGTCCCTGGGGCCAAAATTGGCCCAGGAAGGGGGGGGCTGTGCTGCCCCCATCCCTATTACAAAAAGGCCACACACCCACACAACCTCTTACATACCTATTTGCACATCCATACAAGCACTCTCACATCCGCTCACTGATCCATACATCCATTCACACAAACACCCAGAAATTCACTGAAAAACATAAGGTTAAAGTGACATTATAGATAGGTATGGTAATAAGATCTTTCTCATGTTAAAAATAGTATTCACTGAAAAAAGCAAAGGTTATAGTGGCATTATGGGTAGGTGATAAAATAAGATTAAAAACTAATGTTTAAAAAACAAATAAAACATTGAAATTGCCCAGTTATAGTTTACTGAGCTAACTATAACTTGTACCCTTCCCATGCACTGGTTTTGACCTCACATATTACTTTGCTAATGACATATTAGATGGCATTATTGGTGATATTACTGAGGACATCTCAAATGAAACCATTTGAGGAAGGAAAGCCCACAAAAGCAGACAAAAAAAATCATGAAATGTGCAGTGAGAGTAAAGCCACCAGTGGTAAGCAAAGCAGCCTCTAAGTCTACTGTAGGGTTACAGTAGGTATTTCCGACAGCTTGTGCTTTCTGCTAGGCAAGACCTAAAAATGCCATGATGCAAGTTGTATTTCCTCAGAGATGTAAGAAGTGAAAACTAGTTAGGGTGGGTAATATGAGCCAGAGTATTTTATATAAGGAACTTAGAATAAAGCACTTTAAAAAGCCTTCAGTTTTGTCATTATAACATAACACGTTTCTCTCTGTATTGTGGAATGGCCTATTTTTTCCTGTTGGTATTTTTCAAAAAGGTGTAAAAACCCCAACTATAACTATGCAGAAATGAAACATGACTAATGTGGGGCGACTGATAAAACATTCTGAGCTTTTTCTCGGCTCCTAATACAGCAACCAGAATAGGCAGTTCCTTGCAGATACTTGTCAATTTCAAAGGCCTCTCTCGAAGTTGCATCTAATCAATAGACAGCCTCTGCACTTCACCATTCTGTTTCTGCGCCGCCTACCCGCTGCAGATTTGTTTCCTTCCGATGCCCACCCAGGATCTCTAGAAGCCCTGGAAGTGTGCACAACATTCATGATTGATTAGCTAAATAAATAATTAGAAATAGGTCCATGCCAAGGAAATAGTTTGGCTTTTCGCCCAGGGCTGTTTTTTTCTGACACGATAGACTTTTTGAAGCTGTTAATGTACGGTAAGCCGCTAGATGTCGCTATTGCATCTTCCTGAGTGTGTTTCCTAGTTCATAGTTGTGGCTAGTATTAGTTACCTAACCTATTTACGAGAAAATCGCAGGTGTGTTTTTGTTATTGTTTTTTTTTTTTGCAGGTTTATGTAGTGCGAATTTAACCCGAGCACCAGTTACTTTACACAAGGACAATTAATTTTTTGTGGAAACACAGAGATTAACAGCCTGATTCATGAAGCGAAATAGCGCCCGCAATGGCTGCGAAAACGCAATTGCGAGTGCAAAACACGGAATCGGCATTCAAGTACGAAATAGCGAAATCGCTAAAAAATAATAGCGAGCGGAATAGCGATTACGCTGTAAAAGTCGCAGACTCCGGGAAGTCGAGCATTAGCGATACTGAAATAGCGACCAACCACGGAATCTGCGAATTGAATAGCGAAACGCAATATTGTCTCAATCGGCATTCATGAAAGAAATACATTAGCGAAAAAGCGCTAAATCGCACATTTGCGCGGCGCAATTTAAGGACAACTCAAAGCAGGTGGTAACCATAAAAGCCATGATTAACCAAAATTTGAAAAACTGTTAGCCAATCACCAACAGGTCCAGGCCTGACCAATCACACATAAGGACATTCAGCAGCAGCAATAGGCGTTCCACAATGCCTGGGATGTACATGGTGGTGAGGCGGCGAAGGCTACAGCGAGCAGCACGGAGGAGACGCATGAGGCAGGCAAGGATTTACCGGCAGCGGCTCACCTTGCTGGGGCAAACCAGAGAACAGATTTATGCTAAATACAGGCTGAATGGGGAAATGATCACCTGGCTGATACAAGAACTCGACCCCATCATGCAGCACCCAACAAGGCGAAACAATTCTGTGCCCACACATGTGCAGGTATTGTGCAGCCTGCACCTCCTGGCATCCGGCAGTTTCCAGGGCATAGTAGCCGCTGCTGGGGGGATATCCCAGCCCACCATGTCACGCTGCCTCCACACTTTTGTTGACGCCATGCTCAGCCAGCTCCACCGGCACATCACATTTCCCACGAGCCAACAGGAATTGGACCTGACAAAACTACACTTTTATAATGTTGCCCATTTTCCCCATGTCCTCGGCTGCATAGACTGTACCCACGTCGCCATCTGCCCACCAGCTGGCACGGAGTATATGTACCGCAACAGGAAGTCGTACCACTCCCTCAACATACAGATGGTCTGCAATGCCAAGACCATCATCACTGACATTGTGGCCCAGTACCCAGGGAGTACCCATGACTCCTTTATCTTCAGGCACAGCGGACTCCACACACGACTGATCAGGGGAGAGTTTGGGGAAGGACACCTACTTGGTAAGTACACTTTGTCGACAATGTCACATTGCTATGAAGTAACTGCGCTGCACAGGCAATCAACATCTGCTCCTCTCATTCAGGTGACAGTGGCTACGCCCTACGGGAATACCTCCTGACCCCTTACCTCAACCCTGCCACACCTCAGCAACGCCGCTACAATGTTGCGCACATCCGGACAAGGAACTGTATTGAAAGGACATTTGGCCTGCTCAAGAGCAGGTTCCGTATACTGCACAAGACAGGTGGGGCCATGTATTACAGTCCTGCAGCGTGCTGCCGCATTGTGGCTGTCTGTGCAATGCTTCATAACATTGCAACCAAGCGCCGGATACCAGTTGACATCTCAGGCAGTGAATCTGAGGGGGACGACCGGCCACCAGCACATGCGCACCATGCACGCGGGGAGAACCCAGCTGAAGGCCACAGACGTCGCAACCACATCACAGCTAACAATTTCTAGCCCACCCCCTTCCCCCACCCCACATATCACAATTGCATGCAAACTGTAATGATTACACAAGGCGTATGTGTGCACCAAAATAAATGTATTTGTTTGAATCACAAAAAAATAAAGGGTCTTGGTAACAACTATTTACAAAATGCAGTATTCATGCATACTGCATGAGACGGTTCATGGCAGGCTTAACTTCAGCCTGCGCCTGTGTCCCTGACACAATGTCATTGGCGCCTCCGGCGCACAATTCCCAGGCGCCTGTGAGGCTCTTCCTCATCCTGGGCAGCTTGAGCAGGCGTAGCCCTGGTGCTGCGCCTAGGTGGGGGGGCCTGCGTGGCAGAGTGGCTGCTGACACTGGAGGCACCCTCACTAGCATCATCACCCCCCACAATTGCCGGTAGCACAGGTGCGTGCAGTGCGGTGACGGCGGTGGTCAAGTGCTCCAGCACCCGGGTAATATCCTCGCAGCACTGGACCAGTTGGTGCTGCTGGGTCAACGAGCGCCGCGCAAGCAGGGTGGTGGCATTTGCCGAGACATAATTGGAGCGGCTATAGGTGGACAGCCGGCTCAGCAGTTGGTGGTGGCGCCTGCTTGCAACACTGCGGTGCTTCACCAGCGCTGCAGTGTTGTCTTCCATAGCCGCCGTCATGCGGTCCATGGCCGCCGTCATGCGGTCCATCCTCTCGCCGACTCCAGCCACATTGCGGCCTATCTTATGCAGCTGGGGCTGGATTGCTCCTTGCTGCTGGGACTGGCGCTGGTGTATGCGGAGCATGCGCCGCTCCACGCTCATGCAGGCATGGAGATGCCCATTGCCCCGCCTGCTGTTGGGCCGCTGTGTAGCGGATGTGGCTGGGCCAGATCTTATTGGACGTGCTGCAGGTGTTGTAGCAGCTGGTGTTGCAGGTGCGGCAGCCACTGGAGGCACATTGGTGGGGTGCCTGGCTCTGGCAGCCGGTGGGCCTGCAGGTGTTGTAGCAGCAGAGGCGGGGGGCCTGGCCTTGGCAGCCGGTGGGCCTGCAGGTGTTGTAGCAGCAGAGGCGGGGGGCCTGGCCTTGGCAGCCGGTGGGCCTGCAGGTGTTGTAGCAGCAGAGGCGGGGGGCCTGGCCTTGGCAGCCGGTGGGCCTGCAGGTGTTGTAGCAGCAGAGGCGGGGGCCTGGCTGCTGGTGTTGGCGCTGCTGCAGGGGCTGGTGGCTGGGTCTCAGGTAGGGATTCCTCCTCCTGGGCCTCCTCATCGATCAGCAGCCTCTCACTGTCACTGCTATCACCTGCACCTGTGAGGGTAAGTGGATACTCATTAGGTGCATGTGACTGTCAGACGTGCAGATGTAACATGCATGCTGGGTGTCATTCCCTGGGTGGCTGTGTATTTGCGCACTTTGGAACCTTTCTGGCCGCATTGTGGTACTACTACATTGTGGACATACTACGTCTCCCACAATGCTTCAGGGCATTTCCTGATGCACAACATAGGCATGACTAAGGGCCAATGGGTGAGCCTATTTGGTCAGGGGCGGTCATAGGGGACAGGGTCGCAGTCGCATGCCACTTACCTTGGGTGTCTTGGGTGGGGCGGGAGGAGTCCAGAGGGGTCACGCCAACACACGCCTCCCTCTCCAAGGTGTCCTCTACCTGGTCCTCCAGGGGGGTGTTGGGTGGGACAGTCGGTCCACCACCTCCGGTGCCTGATGCCTCACCAAGGCGCTCCGCCACCCTCTCCTTGGCACGCCCTCGGAGGTCGTACCACCGCTTTTTAAGCTCCTCCAGAGACCTGTCCGCAACGCCCACAGAGTTGACACTGGAGGCAATCCCCACCCAGATCCTCCTCTTCTCCTGCTCTGGGACCCTCCGGGAGTTGGCACCAAACAGCTGGTCGTGGTTGGCCACCACCCCTTCTATGAGGTTCTCCAGCTCCTGTTCGGAGAATTTCAGTTTGCGCTTGCGGCCAGCGCTGTTGCTGGGGCCTGGCTGGGGTTCGTCCGACATGGCGGTCGCTATTTCGGCGGGGTTGTGAGTCGCTAACGGCAGTTTAGCGGCAGCTTTCGGTCTTCAACACTCGACTGATAGCGTCACTGTGTTGTTTGGGGGTGGGATTTGGCTGCTTCCTGGTTGTGATGTCATCACGGTGCTCGTGATGCGTCTTCCCGTTTTCCAGATCCCGCGAGATTGCGACTCGCATTCCCGATGCCACGGGATTGCGAGTCGCTATCCCGTGCGATCGGGATTGCGACTCGCTATCCCGTGCGATCGGGATTGCAAGTCGCTATCCCGATCGCAGGTAGCCGGAAATAGCGATTTTTCTGCGTTTTTTGTCGGTCGCTAACGGCTTTAGCGCCCGCGTGCGAGTCGCTATTTTTTCCCCGAAAAGTACATGAATGCCGTTTTGCGTTTCCTCAATAGCGAGTCGCTATTAATCGCTATTAGGGACACGCAAAACGGCCCGTACATGAATCAGGCTGTAAGTGATTTGCCCAGAATCACAGGATGTTGAGAGGCCGCCGAGATACGACCCCGGTTTCCCAGCTCCAAAATCAGCAGCTTTGGACCTTACTCGCACATCCTCTTTCTGTATACATTTCCAGGGGTTGCAAGTGGCAGGCAGGCAGTACAATAAACAAGCATTGGAAATGCAATAGCTCTCGCATTTGTTTGAGTTAGAGCTATTAGTGTTGTAAATGACAATGTATTTTACCCATGTGTTATGGAGTGTATGTATGCGGTATGTAGTGGAATTATTTGGGTTGGATTTGAATTGTGTGGCGTGGAATTGTATGGTGTTGAGTGGATTTGTGTAGTGGAATTATGTGGCATGGTGTGCAGGGGAAATATGTGGATAGTAATAATGTGGTTTTGAGTGTACTGCAATTATGTGAAGTGGAATTTTGTGTTCTCGAGTGGAATTATGTGGAATGGTATTTTGTGTTGTGGAGTGGTATGTAGTGGAGTTTAATTCTGTGGTGTGCTTTTAAAATTTGTGTCATGATGATGAATTCTGTGGTGTGGATTGGATGTATGGGATGTGTTGTGTAATTGTGTTGTCGAGTTGAATTATTTGGTTTGGTGTAGAATGATGTGGTGTGGATTGGAAATGTGTGGAGTTAAATTGTATAGCGTTGAACTGTGTGGTTTGCTTTGGCTTTTTGGTGGGAAAAAACAAATAGGTAGGAGCTAAGCCCAGATCTGTGTTTTGTGGCGCTACAAATAAGAAAACTGATGTCAGGACACATGACTGGAGACTTTATGGGGCTCCTTGTCATCATGTTCATGGGTAGGATGGAGTGGTGAAAGAGGCAAAAGAGGCCACCTACCAGGGGAGCGAAGGTATTGAAAGAGTTACTGCAGAAAGAAAGAGAAAGATGGTCCCACCTACCAGAAGCGAGAACCTTTTGCAAGAAGGCTGCCTCAAAAAGGCTGGTCCCTGTGGAGATTGAAAAGTGAAATCACCAAAAACCAGAATGGTGGAGATTGCTCACCGCACAAATCCCGCATCCTAGAGGAGACGTAAGGCACTAGGATCACATTGTACCCAACACAACTGCTAAAGCTCACCTACCACAAGTTAGATAATAAGGATATCCACTTATGTGATAATGTGACCACCCCGAAGGTATAACATGTGGACGCCTTCCAAAATTGCCTGAGATCACACAGCAAGACAATGCCGGTAGCTGGGATTCCATTTTATAATAATGAAGTTTGAGGTTGGTGAATGAAAGACGCCCCTGTTGCTTCCACGACCAGTATAAAATGTAGATGTTTGTCTGATCGTTTAAGGCACAGCAAAGCTACAGTCAGCAGCCATGGTGCAGGTTATTGGGATTGTTGTGTGCCGCATCCTCGGAGGGATACAAACCATGAGCAGGAGTGCTATCCTGGTATGAAATAAAACAAGTTTGTTTCCATAGGGTTAATATGCAGCAGGTTTAATTACCTTCCTTCAGTAAAAGTGAACACCATAAAATGAATTTTAACAGGCCGCTTGCAGTGACTGACGCCTTGGTGTTTGTAGGGAGGCTCACAATTGGATCTGTTTTCATAAAGACATACATTATTCAAGAGTATCATGTAGCGTTGCAATAGGATTTCACAGACCTGGGCTGCAAAATAGAGAAAAAGAAAACATGTATTTGGAGCGTTATATGAGTAAACTTGTGTTTTATCTTCTTTGGGCAAAATAAGTTTTAAAAAATACTGAGCGAAGATGTCCATAATTGAATTACTTTGCTTGACTGTCACGACCATGTGCAAAAAGTGGTTAGTAAATTGAATATTTAATTTATAATTGTGGTCTCTGCAGCTTTCACACAGTGGACGACTTTGCAGGCTCTATGGCCAGTGGTTAATATCATAAGTGGGTCTTTTGTTAGTTTAACAGTACCCTTTCATGATGTGCCAGAGTTACGCCCCAATCAGCTGCCTATTACATCACCTGTCCGAAGCATCGCCCCTAGTTTACAAATAAGTACATTTCGGACTTAACTTGCTGTGATGAGACATTCATTAATATAATCCATTAGTGAAGTGGTTGCAAACATTCGCACACGCACTGCCTCGTCTGTTTTTATGTAAGCCAGAAATCTTAGGTATGGCTTGCTTATATAGGAAAGAAGCGTGTTTTAAAATGGAAGCTGTTCAAAGCGCTCCTAAAACATCCCAGTGAGTTACCCATTTACCCCAAGAGATAGAAACAACTGCAGGTTAATAATCTATTTCTAAAGTCCATAGTCTCAGCACCTGGCATTTTCTCTAGAAAATAAGACACAAATAAAGTTTTATCCAGATGGCCGGAGTTGATTTTGAATGCATACTTTAAATGCATTATAATTGTGCCTTCCAAAGAAGTGCCAGCTATCTTATATCCATGCTCCTCTGTAATGCCACTTGTGTTTGTGTAAAGAGCTTCAATATTTTAGGGTGGAGTTTTTCCAATGCCAAATAGAAGAAGAAAAAAAAACAGCTGCAGGAGTGTGGTAAGCAAAGGGAGCACAAACGGAACGTATGGAGTGTGGGTAATAGATTTAACAAAGCTCATTTAAAGTGCTATGAAGCATACTCACATACACGGACGCACTTCACGGTAAAGCTGCAGGGAGTGTGTGCGGGAGGAGTGTGGTAAACAAAACGAGCACAAACGTAACAGAACGTATGAGTGTGGGTAGTAGATTTAACAAAGCTCAGTTTTTTTTTTATTTATTTTTTCCACCAGTTAAAGTGCTATGAAGCATACTCACATACACGGACGCACTTCACGGTAAAGCAGCAGAGAGTGTGGTAAACAAAAGGAGCACAGAACGTATGAGTGTGGGTAGTAGATTTAGCAAGGCTAAGTTAAAACCCTATGAAGCATACTCACATACACAGACGGTCGCGCTTCACGGTAGCGCAGCAGGGAGTGTGCGCCATGATGCCGCCTCCGTCATCAAGCTGCCCAGAAGTCAGAAGGTGGTCAACATGGACAGCGGGAGGGTAGTGTGGAATTTGCAACTTGAACAGCATGAGGAGGGGCGAGAGGGGCTAAAGGTAACATGGACACCGGGTGAATAAAAAGCGGGACGCAGGCGGTGCTTGTAGCTACGAGCAGAAACAGGGAACATGAGCAGGAAATTAACAAAAGAAGCCAAGGCAAAAGAAAAAGTAGTGTGCAACAGTAACGTATATGGCAGATCGGGAAATAATAAATGTAACAAGGGTAGAGTCCAGGGTGTGACCAAACAGCAAAACGAGGGACAAATGTAAGCCATTGACCAATGAAAATAAAGGATTTTTAAAAAGCACATGAAGAAACCAATCAAGAGCTATGATCCTGCTGAATGCCTATACACTAGAAACAACATGCCTCGAGAGGCAGCGCATGCTCTTCCTAGGCAAGACCTAAAAAGAAACCTGTTGTCATGTTAATATCTCATTACACAACTTTGATTTTTTTTATTTGCTGCTCACTGATGAGTCACCCTGCTCTCCCCTACTACATGACTAGGAACCATATACACGCTGGGTATATTGTACAGCACACACTTAATAAGAGATTCGACTGTGTAAAAAAAAAGTAAAGAAATGTTTTACACTTGAAGTTTCTATTTTTCTGTTTTAAAATGTGAAGATTGTAAGTGAAACATAATGCTGTCTTGGCGATTCCTTTTTACCACTGTTCGCATAAGGACACTGTTAAAGACATTGAACTGCAAGTTGTCAACAACTCAAGTTCAGTGTCCCTTCTGACAGGGACATTGGACAAGTCACCTGTAGTACAGTGCAATGATTGCCATGAGTTTAAAACGTGTGGTATTCATCATATATAAGTTTAAATTGTGTGGTATGCGTAATACTAAGAAAGAGTCTTGATGAGAAGTATTCTCATCAAGACGTTTTAAATGATAATAACTTTTCGTAGCACTTCTCCCTTTTCTTAAAGCAAAAGACACACAGATTATGCACGGGATGCAGAGCAAATCAAACATTCAACCCCAGTCAAGAGATCTGGGTTGAATTCATTGTTCATTTGCTCACCATGCCACCCCAGTTCAGACATGGCCATATGCAAATCAGTCTTGACCCTGTGCCTAATGGGAACAGTCCAGCCCAAACTGCCAAGCCAGGTCTTCCCTGGACCGAAAACAAGAATACTGGGAGCGGTTTTGGGCATCACCCCTCATCAGCCAGGCTAGCTTGAATCTAATGGCACAGTGAGCCCGGACCCAGGTCTGAGCATAACTGGTGCACTTAGGGTGATAAAGCAAAAGACACGCAGATGATGGACGGAATGCCGAGCAAATCAAACATTCATCCACAGTCAAAAGATCTGGGTTAAATCCATCGTTCTTTTGCTCACCAAGCACTGCAAGCAATGGATTTTAGAATCACTCAATTTAATGGTATTTGATTTACAACACATGGAGGTAATGGCAGTGGTGGATTAAAAATAGACCTGGAAACTAAGTACATGAGTAGCTTTCAACTATGCAGCAGGTGCAGTGGCACCCGGTGCAGTGGCACCCGGTGCCAGAACCCAGGAGTCTAAGGCACCCACTCCATCCCAATAAAAGCTGTGTTTTACTTCCAAGACTCGGGCTTGTGCTCCCAGAGTCCATGTATACAGTAGGCCCTATTGTATCCTTGCTACCCTGCTGCATGCCATAGCCGTAGCCATACAGTAACCATCTGCCGTTTTGCTCTTCAGGGGACTGGGCCACGGGGCATTTGGTGAGGTGTATGAAGGGCAAGTGCTTGTGAATGCCAACGACCCCAATCCTTTGAAGGTGGCTGTGAAAGTAAGTAACATTAAACTGCCCTCTGCTTCATCTTGTGTGGAAATGGCATTCTGATATGTTAGATATGCTATGTTATTCCTACTTGAAAATAACTTTTGCCTACATATAGCCACTCAACCTCAGTTATTGAATCTGTTTATGCTTATTCAGGTTTGTCTATAAGTTTGTTGTTGTGCTAAACATAACAAATATTTCTAGGCAGAATTATTATTTATTGTTCATTGGTATTCTGATTTGCTGTAGGGAAATTCATGTTTTCTTATGGTCTACCTGGATTTTGGCTTTGATGGAACCGGATGTACCGGCATATTTTAAACCTGGGAACTCGGATACTGTTAATTAGTTTCCAACGCATGTGCTCTGATCCCTAAACGTGTTGAAAGATTAGGTATTCTCAACTGGCACATTATTTTTTTTGAAGCAAGACCAGTGCAGTGGCGTAGGGAGTGTGCCAGTGCCATAAAAGATAAATATTGCATTAGCAGATGACACGCAACTCATTCTGTCCCTCATGGACAAGACGTGCAGTACCTGGATCAAGTTCAATGCCTGCATGACTGAATTGAAGGAAGCCCACCTGTCTAAAGTTGAACACTGACAAGAAGGAAACAGTGATCTTCAGGAAGAGGATTTGACTGTTGAACTCTACATTGGGCCGTATTATGGAAAGTGCCCCAGGCCCCAGGGGTGCAGTGGGCATGTGTGCCTGCTTACCACTCCCCCCCCCTCCCCCGGGGCACTTTGGTATTACAGAAAGGGCCACAGGCACTTGTGTGTCCCTTTCTGTAATACAGATAACTCCTTACCACATATGACGCCAGTGCTATCCCCAGAGGTTTTCCCTCATTTGCATGTAGGCGTGACCCTATGCAAATGATGGAATCTCTTTGCCTCTGCACCCGCGCCACATTTTAGATGCGGGCGCAGAGGTAAAGAAGCTGTCAGGAGGTGCTCTGATAGTGCGCCACCTAAAAGGTGGCACACTACCAATGCGCCCCCTGATGGCAGCCGTCCGGAGAGAGGAAAGGGGGAGTCAGGAGATCTCAGACCAGAGGCCCCTTGGACCCCAGCACACCACGGGGCAATTACATCTAGAGAGGCCTTGACAACTTGCCACCAGAATCTTCGTGGGAAGCAGACACCCAGATAGGGAGGGGTGCTTCCGGTACCATTAAATGAGGGAGCTCCCTTTAGAAGCCTGATCCAAGTTAGTAGCCACCGTTCAACCCCTTCCCCAGGGTCTTAGAAGACCAGACACGGTGGGGGTGACTGAGGAGGCAGCCTTGGCCCTGCTTCCGAGCAGTGTGATGTCATAGCAGTGTGTTTTGGTTTTTCATTGCTGGGAAGAGGCCAATGAACTGTGGAGGACAAGGCTTTCCATGAAAGCCAGCGCAAAGAAAATTCAACATTATTCTTCATCTTTCACAGGCTTTCAAGACTGACCCAGAGCATATCACGTATAGAATGGTTTTATAAACAAAACTCACCTAACCTTTGAGGCTTACTCCTCCTCTTTCCCAAACAAACGGGCCCTTTTGTGAACTTTGTGTGAAAGAAAGGGAAAAGAAATGTTGATATTGCTTTTATTTTTCTGAATATATCTGTAGTTCCACAGTTGGAACTGGATGTACCAAAAAAACTCCAGAGTTCACTCTGTACATCGTGATAGGTCGGTTTACAGTAAATACAGTCAATTTTGGAAGTTGACCCTTGGATCGTGAACATCGGAGAACGTTTGAGGAATGTTAGAACTTGAGCAGAAACCTGCATCTCACTCCAGTCTTCATTTTTGGAGTTTCTTACTCCATTTCTGATTTAAGTCATAGGTAAATACATGTTGTTGTCAACAATACTTTGTGCGGCCTTTGCAGGCCTCAAGTGTTGAGTGTCACTGCTCTAAACCCCTCCTGTGCTCTTTTCCTAGACGTTGCCGGAAGTGTGCTCTGAACAGGATGAGCTTGATTTCCTCATGGAAGCTCTTATTATCAGGTAATCTTGGAGCTATGCATGTATGTATGCTTTTTTGCTATTTATATGTCCTGAGCCTAGCTAGAGAGCAACCGAACACTGTACATTTGGGAGAGGTGGAAGAAGACTCATAATTACAACCATACAGCATGAAGGGGGTGTGTCTTCTGTGCTGAACTTGACTTGTTGGAGGAAGCTGGGAATTCTTATTGATGGAGAGTCTGTGTCCTTGGAAGATATGGCTCGGGAGTGATGGGACATGCTGATGTGCTGAGCGATGTCCAAGTGATTGGAAGCATTGTTGGAGAAGATTTGCTTATCAGTTTTTTTTCTTTGTTTTCAATTCTTGACTTCCCTTCTCACAACATCCTCACTCTTCATATTGCGTTGCCTCCCTGAGATGTTCAGTTTTTGATGGTAGAGTCATTGGCACCATGCACTGAATCACTTGATGCAGTTGAGATACATTGACCAATTGACATATTTTCCCCTTCCAGGTCTGGTATAGTTTCACAACGTACTCTGCATTTGAACATTGCGTACAGTGATATGTCTTTCTTGTCTGGCGCACAATTAGAAGTCTGGCCCATTAAAGCATACGTATATTGAGAACATTTTTTAAATAGACTATTCCTTTATCTTGATCAGGGGTCTTCAAAGGCCGGATCCATGACAGATTTTTTATCAAATCCACATTTAGATAAATGTAGTTATTTTACAAATCTGGCATAGATCCGGCCTTCCAGGACCGACATTGGAGTACCCAGATCTTGGCCATTGATTACACTAACAACCCATGGATGACTCTCCCCTTGCACAACTTTCCATTAATCCTCCCCAGCACTCTGAAGAAGACATCGAAATGTCCTTGTTTTTTACCTTGGCGGAAGCAAACATTAAGTTCGATTATAAGGTGTGGTAGGTGCATGGTTAGTGCCAATCAAATAACAGTATTCCCGTCTCTATTACAGCCAGCAGCCCGCCAACCCGCCCCACCCATGCAAGAATCAGGGTGCAGTTTTTACTGTTCAATTTCCACCTGCCCGGGAGTGTCAGAAGGATGGTGGGGGGAACGTGCAACCTGCTAGCTCAGAGCTGGCCGACACCCCATGTCATCCTCCCCGGGTTACGGGAAATTCAAAGAGATTTACCACTAGCTCACCGCACTAGCAAGGCAGTGCAGCAGGAATCCCTGGGCCTTATTCACAAAGACCCTCCGCAGTCGTGGCGGAGACTCCACAGTCATGGCAGAGGCTCCGCAATTGGCTCGGCAGTCGCTGGGGAGGTTCCACAATGAGAAACTGCAGTGCGGAGATTCTGCCACGAGTATGGTACTCTGCTGCGACTGTGGAGGCGGTTTGTGAATCGGGCCCACTGTGATTTACCAGGGTCTTGGAGTCTGCATAAAGCACTGTTTCTCCCAGGCCGCCCTGCAGGGCCACCAGGCGGCACCGAAGCACAGTAGCGATCACACTGCCAGGCTGATGTCTGCCACTGTCCAGCCGTTCTCCTGCCACAGCCTGGTTGCCCCTGTAATCAAATGCATGGCTAATGAATTGGTGGGGATGGGTTTAGGCCTAGGCAGAGGCCCTGACTCTGTCCAAGTCTAAAGTGGGCCTTTGACTTTAAGTGCTCGTAACTTGAATTACCTTGTACCTTCCCTCAAGCTTCTTTCCAACAAATAACTTTAAGGCTTCTGTCAGCGGATGTACGATGTTACAACGCGATCAAAATGATTGCGGTACATCACAACGCATCTTTTACAACGCAAGTCGTTACCACGACTTGCGCTGTAGGGTGCTGGACTTAGGAATAGTAAGATTTACTATTCCAACTCCAGCCTACGTACAGTAGGGAAGGTGTTGGAATAGTAAATCTACTATTCCTTAGTCTAGAGCGCCCTCCAGCGCAAGTCGTGGTAACGACTTGCGTTGTAAAAGACGCGTCGTAATGGCACCGCGGTGTTTTGACCGCGGTGTAAAGGTTGTAGACCCTGTCAGCTGTACGTATCTCTTTAGAATCCCCCACATAAGAAAATAAATAAATATAATATACAGTATAGATAAATAGTCAACTTTGGCCTAGACACAAGACACACTGTTATTTTTCAGAACACTCATTCCAGGGGTTTGCGCCTTCATGGCAATGAATGAGTCCCTGGTGATGCTTCTGATGCCTCATAGCACCGATATCGGCAACCCTTCCCCACACACCTGGTTAATAGTTACTTATCACACAAGCAGTGAATAACTCTGACAACACATGATTTGGTGGCTAAACAGTTTGCCACAGGTTTATTTAATTTATTTCGTAAGTAAAATATGCCAATGTGGTGGGTTAATTTACGGGCGATCCAAGGGCAGGCAGCGGTGAATGACCTAAACTGCCCACCTGCCTGATGAGCCAAACAGTGATGTGGGCTAAACCGTTCGGCTCTACTATTTTTAAATCTGTGCCCGCCAGTCCCAGATTATTACTCACACATTTTTAGGGAGAGCAGTATAGGGCAAGCCCCCATTTGCTCAGGCTTGCAACCTCCCGAAGGACTAACGGGGCACCTTTGCTTACATCCCGGGGCCGTACGAAACGACTCATGGGGGTTGGCATCGGGCACCCCTGTTGTGCTCCCTCAGATGGTACCCCTGTGTACCAAACTACCACCAGATCGCCCTTTAACTCCGTCTGTAACACAAATAAATAATTAAAAAGTTCAGCACAAGAAGCAACACGCCCCATTAGCACCTTGGATATGGGATAGGGTGTGTGACAGCATGTGCAGTGGGGCAACAAAGAGCCCAGTGCCTGTGTTGGGTGAGTCTAAATACCTTGCCCCAGCCCCCCAGGTGCCGTAAATGCATGGAAGAGCTCCGAAAGAGGGGCTTCCATGGGGTCCCAAAGAGTGGGGCGTGGGTGCTAGTGCTGAATGTGACCCGTCTTAGGAGGGCGCACTGCAGGCAGCAGCACAGCATCAAAATGTGTGTCTGGAAGAGGAGCCTGCCAGTTCAAGAGGCTAGAGTATCTGAATTTGAAAAGTTACTGTCCATTTTCACCTTAAACCTAACCATACACCTTGGAATGTTCACAGGTGGAAAATCTGCCAGTTTGGGGCTAGGACAATGTATAGGGTTCGCTACAATTACGAAAATATTACCGGTCCCTAAAATTTTGTAATAGAGGGCCAAGTCTATGAACTGTGATTGGAATTTCAAACGTTGTGATTACACAGCGTCTATAATCTGACCCTAATTTTTTTTTTTTTTACTAGCAGATAGACTTATCTATTACAGCACAGAAAGGTCATTCTCAGAGAACCACAGAAACTTTTCCCCAGTAACATTCAAAAAAGAGGATTCCCTAAGAATACTTTCAAAATGCTGCGAATCCAGATAAGGAGGCCCGCCAGGGTCAACAGACCTCCTCTCCTGTGTTAATATTTACACAAATAGTTGTTATTGTAGCCCTTGTCGTTGGCACAATACAAGGAACATCAGCGGTGTGCAGTGGCCTCATTGACTGCTGTCTGCTACCTCCTCACACACTGTTTTCACTTGCAAAGGGATTCCTACTTCTTTCGGAAGCCAGTTATCTTGGGATATATCCATTGCTGTTCACTGCACCAGAATATTCTAGAGGGTAAACAAAACGGATTCAAACGGTTAAACTTAATTTGCTTAATTTGAGCCGGTGGTTTCAGTTGCTCTGCAACGGCACTTAATTGGCAACACCAGCAATTATGACAGTCTGCCACATGGTGGCGCTGTTTGTCTGATTTAGAGATGAGCACAACAACAAGTGTTTATTATTTCCATATACATAAAAAATGACTAATACCTGCCACCAACGCCATTCTTAAAGCTTTGGGACCTGGAATGGTCATTCTTATCGCTTTGAGGTCTGAATGGTTTGAATTGTCTCCCTTTTAGGAGTGTGATGTTTTTAGTTGTGTTGGCACTGTCATTGCCAGCGCTAGCAGGGGCAATGGGTGGTGTAGAGTGTAGTGTGCTCCTTACACGGGCCCTGGCACTTATTTTTTCCCAAATTAACCACAGGTATACCAGCAAGTATTCGCCTAATCTGCAGTTTTGGTCACATGTACATGGCTTGTACACAATTGTTTAGTATATATGGTGAACTGGCATTTGCAGCCCTTGGGCTGCTGTTTTTCCTTTTTCTGTCTCATTGGTCTGCTAAGAGTCATATGATTTCTTCATTTTCAGGCTTTCCCCGTCAAAGCGCAGAATGGTTTTTTTTACATACACATCATCATTATATGTTTTTACTTTGCTGTTGTTTCTGAAGTCCTCATGACTTAGTAATATGGCCTCAATCAATGTCTCATTCTGTGTGCCTGTAAATCCTTATTCGAGTAAAAATAGGAATTTGCATCCTAATAGAGATTCTGCATTTTGTGAAAATTTCCTCACCCGCTGTTTTTTTCCCCTGACATTTTTTGCCAGGTGTAGAACTTGGCAGTATTCATGCAGGGAAACCACACCATCCTGATTTTTCACACCATGGAGCAGGGTAATACTTGTGGTACTGCTAGTTTATCTGCCATTCCAAGGAGCATAACTCATAATGGCATGCCGGTATTACAACTAGTCAATATTGTATCATGTTTTGGTATTTACCAGGTGTGATATTACCATGGGAAATAGCAGGGCATGCAGAATAAGGCCCTTAGGCCTAGATGTAGGTAATTCCCATTTACAGACTCTTAAATACCGAATTTTACCGATTCAGTATTTAAGAGTCTGTAAATGGGAAGGGGGCAGATTTAGGTAATTCCGAATTCAGGAATACCGAATCTGTAAGATTCGGTATTTACCGATTCGGAAAATACCGAATCGGTATTGCCCATTGATTCCTATGGGCCTTGAAGCCCATAGGAATCAATGGGCAATACCGATTCGGTATTTACCGAATCGGTAAATACCGAATCCTGCCAGGATGCAGGGGGTGTCACTTTGACACCCTCTAGCCCCCCAAGTACAGGCTTGGGTGACATGTGGCACACATACATGCCCTAAGGGTATGTCTGTGTGTCACATGGCACAGGTGTGCATGCACCGATGTGCATGCACACCTGAAATCGGTATTTTACCACCCAATAGGATTGTGTGGTAAAATAACGACTCTTAAGGGCCTGTGGCACTCTTAGGAGTGTCAGCTACATATGGATTTACCGATTCGGTAAATATACCGATTCGGTATTTTACTGAATGGGTATATTTACCGAATCGGTAAAATTACCGATTCTTAAAATAACATGCCCCTACATCTGAAAACCCTAATACCGGTCGGAAACGGCCGAAATCGTCCGGTCCGACCGGTATTAGGGCTCCTACATCTGGCCCCTAATGTGGTCCCTCTAATTCTTTGTGATACCCATCAATTGCATGCTAATGCTCTATAGAGGCATAGAAGTTTGAGTACAGTATGGCATGTGAGTACACGTGGACCTGACTAGACTTTATCTATCCCCCCAGCAAGTTCAGCCACCAGAACATTGTGCGCTGCATCGGGGTGAGCCTGCAGGCCCTGCCGCGCTTCATCCTGCTGGAGCTGATGGCTGGAGGGGACCTGAAGTCTTTCCTCAGGGAGACGCGGCCTCGGCTGGTAAGAAGGATGCTCGCCATGTCACACTCAGGGCTCCTCCTTTTGATACACACATTTGCTATTTCTCTCACGTAACAAACTGCTGAATGGCTGCATTTCAGCACAGTGTGTATTTTGCGTATGGTGTATGTCCAGTAAAACTTCATTATACATAGGCTGATGAAAGCATAGAGCATAAACTTTGTGAATCCCCATCCCACAGTTTCCTGATTTTGGTTTCTAAGAACTCACCATAATTATCATGAGTCATTGATTATCAACTTAATTTTCAATCATCAAACCAGTTCTGGCAGAGCCATTGATATATTTGTGGTGTGCTTCTAGCAGTGCTTTTCTTGGATGCAAAACACTTTCTTCTCCCAAATTCCTGGAAAAGCAGTGCAAGCAGCCCACTCTTTTCTCAACCTTTCACTGACTTCCCTTTTGTTTCTGTGATGTGGTTGGGAGTGGCTGCATGCTTGTGTAATTCATGGTGGTACTTTTCACAGGTAAGTGATGTACAGATTTCTCGTCTTATTGCATTAATGAGAGTTGGCCTGGGTGAGTGGATGGATGAACGCGACGGCATTGAAGTTATTGGACAAGTTAGAGGTTGGCGTACAGGGTACTCCATTGCAAACATGATGGAGTACAAGATCCACCAAACCCTTGGTCTGCCCACCTCATTTAGAGATGGGTGGACCATTGGTATACTGCAGATGGAGCCCCCATTGGTTCATTTTTTTTTTGCAGTGTTTTATATAGCGCGAACTCATTTTGTTAGGCACGGGGAGATTAAGTGATTTCCCCTGAATCACAGGAGGTTTTTAGCGGCATTACCGAGACTCGAAACCAGTTCCCCAGGTCCGAGGTCGAGCGCCCTAGCCGCTAGGCTCCAGACAGTGTGGGGGCTGTCAGAGAAAGGACGTTACTCCTCCTGCCCTATTTATGGTGGGTGGAGTATTGTCTTTTTTCCCTGTCTGTCACTGGCAGCAACATTCTGGTGGGGCGGGCGGAAAAAAAATGACACCACCAGAGCAGGGGAGAAAACTCCCCGGGTGTGGGGGTCATTCGTTTTTTGTTTCTGAAACAAATTTCCTCTTTGGGAAAACAATAAACATGTTAAAGGTTTTATGTCTGGCTGTCAAAACTGACTGTGGCCATCTACCAGACGTTTTATACATTGATGGGAACCATCATTATGGCTGTTCCTTTTAGTGTACAGAGATGACTTTTGGGCAGCAGTCATCTCTAAATTTGGCAGACTGCAGATCACCAGGGTGGCAGAGGATCCACCGCCACTCTGACGGACACCATACCAACCATCAAACTGTTAGTCAGGTCCACAGTGCCTCGATAGTCCAGACTTCCTCCCCTCGCCCCATAGTGACGTTTATTCAGTATGCTTGTACCCCGTTGCCAAGCAGAGATCCCTTTTAGAATGTAAAGGTGAAGATTCTAAAACATATAGCAATTAAGAAAACGAGAACAAAATTGTTGAAATGTGTATAAAGATAAATGTCATAGCAAGATCTATCTATCTATCTATCTATCTATCTATCTATCTATCTATCTATCTATCTCTTTCTCTGTCTGTCTATTTAGCTTTCTCTCTCTCGCTCTTTCTATGTATGTATCTATCTATCTATCTATGCGATGCATTTAAGCAAAAACCTTTACTCCGTAATTAAGAAACACGCAAAATAAGTGCAGACTTTAACTAGGAATGAGTCAGTCATTAGCTTCAGTCAAAAAGTGGGCTTTTTTAGTGCATATGTTGGAATAATTAAGTATTTGACCCATGATCTTGAAAAGATGGCATTTAGGGGCATGGAGCCATCTTTGTCGGAATGAATTTAAGCCTTCTTTGGGTCAGAGTACAGACCAGCCCGTTAAAATGTATACTAATGATGGACTCAAGAAAAGCAGTACTCTGTCTCCTTTGCTATTTGTTTTTTTTTAATTACAGTTAATTGATAGGAAACTATCACTCCTTTCTTACACTAATGATATCATCATCATCCAATTCATATTGGATTGCAATACCTTTTGGATTCATTGATCACTTATAATAGTATTAATTACCTAAGTTGAGTATCTCAAACAATAAGGACATGATGCTTGGTAAAGGGGAAACTAAGGGCTGGATTTAGATCTTGGCAGATCAGGTCCCGCTGTTGCTTCTTCGGCGGTCCCACCCGCGGTCTTGGTGGTCCACCTGCTGTATTTAGATGGTGTTGGGTCCATAGACGAAAAGAGCGCCACAATACAGTCCCCTCCGACAGGAATCTTCTCCCATGACAAAGGCACAACAACCAGAAGTGACTGGCGGCGGGACTCAAGCCAAAAGTCCCACTGAGCTGATTACAATGTGCCTTTCCGCCGAGGCAACTGTGGCGGGAATCCCTCCAATTTCCAGTCACCGGAATCAAAGGAAATGAGGTAAAAACATACCTATTTTCTTGTTTTCCTCTTCCATTTCTGACATGTACGCCATCGTCCAGGGTCCTCATTTGCTGCTGCAACACCACAGCAACGCCAAACGACTCTGTAGTTGCAGAGATCTAAATTAAGCGACTTGTACAATTGTCCTGTGTAACATGTACTGATATTTGCTGTAGCCTAGTGTATTACTGCCTTGCTCTTACTTGCTATATTTCTTTTATGTGTAATGCAGTAGTGTTCATTTTCCTACTAATCAAGGTAAATTGAACACACCTATATTAACACTTAAAAACATATTTGTTGTTATGTTGTCTGTGGGTGTGTATTCAATAGTGAGCACATGTTGTGTGAGTGGCGTGCACAATGTTCCACAGAAGTGCGTATCACATTGCGTATAGATGGATAACATGCAAACATGACACATATGTGTATTGACACATTAATAAATTGTACTTACCAGTCTCCACCCCTCCATGGATTCACTCCATCTGCTGCCAGGACACTGTCTGCACTACTGGAACATCTAAATCGAACTGACAGCGGCAGAGGATTGTTGGCCAGCAGAGAAGACCGCTGACGCAGCAGTCTTCCGTCTATAGCTGCAAAATCTAAACATGGCGGGCTGACTACTGTCATCTTGATGGAGTACTTGGGACTGCCACAGTGGCAGGCAGTGATAGTCCCACCACCATCAAAATCAGGCCCTAAATTTAACTGGTATATAAACAAACCAAAATTGAGAAGGTCACTAAATACACCTTTCTAGAGTAACTTTTTATCTACCATGTCCTGCAAGCATCACTTATTACTGTTTGATGTGAAGGTGTTTCACTATTAAATTTGGCATGACTACAATGTGCTAATAATAAAAGTGTTTTCAGCAAAGGTACTATAAGATGAAATCACTTAGAAAGCATTAAAGAAATGCTCATTCAACCGGCCAAATCCAAATTCCTCCTCTTGCTACTTCAGACTTTGGATAACCTTTCAGGAACTCTGTGCCAATTCATCCACTTCAACAGCTCACTACATTCCAATTTATGCAAGACTTTCTTCAACTTGTTCCCAAAATATCACTTTGTTACACTCAATGACCTCTCTTTGGCCTCTCAGACAATAATCACAACCAAATCAATGAACACCTGGAATGTTTTCAAGAATCTTTTACAAGATAGCCTCCTCATCCTTGTCAAAAGCCTCATTGCCACCCCATATGACCTTATTCCTCCTGCCATCATTGAGGCCAAATTGACTTTGTTCTCTGAAATCTCGGTCAAAATGATCAGCTCTTAACTCCCTGAAAATTACAGAACAATTTCTAACCGCCCCTAGCTTGGGAAAACCCATGACAAAATGTGTCTCCTTTTAAATTGCCAAATTCATTGGTAAGGAATACTTTCTAGGAGACCACCTGTCATGTTTTAGAGTTGGTTATGGACTGAAACAGCGTCTTTAACAATCTTGAATGACATCCACCATGTACTGGGTGAGGGAAAGGCCTGGCTCTATGAACCAGTATGCCGATGACACTCCACTTTACCTGAAAACTTCAACTTCAAATTACTTCCTCACCTTAACATCAATCTTGCTCAATATTTACATTTGGCTTAATGAGGATTTTCTGACTCTCAACCCTACAAATACCAAATTCGTTCTTTTCTCACAGCATCTCTGGCTGCCAGATTTCATCCCCACTTTGCCACTATCGGTCTCCTCGTCGGGATTAATGTTAGACTCAGCTTTCATCATAGAGCAATACATTATTAGAATTGCCAACAACTCTGATGTCCAATGCCAGTTGCTAAAGAAATGAAAATCTGTCATACAACCAGATCACTTGAAAACAGACAACGATGCCCTGATGCTATCTCAATTAGATTTTAGCACGTTGGTTCTATTAGGGGCTTCCTCTAATATCTGTCTTAATCTGTTCTTCTCAACCAAGAAATTCAATCACATCTCTCCAGTACTCACTGATATGCACCGGCTCCCTATCAAGGCCATAATCAAATTCAAGTTGGAATGTTTCTCCCTGCAGATCCAAGCGCTGTGACCGTCCTAACTCCGTTAGAAGCGGTCGCTCCCTGCTGCCCCTGCTCTCCTCTGCCTACTGCGCCTGGGTATCGTTTGAGCTGCTCTGTTTGCCTACAATAACGCGTGACTGTGCCTGCGCCTAACTGTGACTGCATTATTTTATTTAAATAATTAATTGTGCCCGTACTGTTTTGCCTGCATTACCTGATCGCTTATTCATTTTTGTGGTCCTTTACCTCTGCGCACCACTCCTCAAGCGCCTCGCTGACCACAGCGTCATTAAATTATTATTCTCCCCCAACCCGGTTTGCGCTTCCCTCTCTGCCGCCATTGTTGTTGTTGTTGGACCCGGAGCCCGCCCTCTCCTCCACGCACCCGCCTCCCAGCTGCTCCTCCCTCGCCCCTCCCCTTCCACTATCCACATATGACAGATGTTCCAACGCGCAGCGTCCACGCGCTGCGGCCACGCCGAAGGTGCGCCAAAGGTAAGCCCGTCTACGCCCGTCCGCGCCTGGACCGCGCCCAGCGCCATACCCCCTGGTCCCCGCATCTCCCACCCCTCCCGCATTACATACGACGCCTCCACCCTCCTCTCACTGAACGCCGGCCGACTCCCTAACTGCACCCAAGCAGCACCAGGACACACCCATGGACCCTTCACCTGCCACTTCTGCAAATTCACCTGCATCAAGAGCCACACCAAACCCTCAATCACGAAAAATAGATCCAACACCAACCACCTTAACTGCATCCTTCTCAACACCCGCTCGGTTCACAAACACGCCATCCACCTTTGGAATCTTCTCGACACCACCTCTCCGGACATCGCCTTCCTAACAGAAACCTGGATGAATGCCTCTTCAGCTCCAGACATCACCATAGCCATCCCTGAAGGATACAAGATCATCCGTAAGGACCGCCCCATCCAAACAGGAGGAGGCATCGCCATCGTCCACAAGAACACCATCCGCGTCTCAACGAGCTCAGATGACAACCTCGCCATCGCCGAACACCTTCACTTCCAGATCCACACCGACCCCAAGACCACACTCAGAGGCACCCTCCTCTACAGGCCACCAGGAACTCGTACAAAATTCAGCGAAGACATCACTGACTTCATCACCCCACACGCCCTCCCCTCGGAAGAATACATTCTACTGGGAGACCTCAATTTCCATCTGGAAAAGAGCAACGACAGTAACACTACCAACCTTCTGGATAATCTCGCCAATCTCGGACTCAAACAACTTATCAACACCCCCACACATTACGCAGGACACACACTCAACCCTATCTTCACTTCTAGCAAGCATATCACCTTCACTCACACCACACCCCTCCACTGGACGGACCACAGCTGCGTCCACTTCATTTACAACAAGACCACGACCCACTACTACCCTCAACCAACTTCACGAAGAAATTGGAACAAAATCACCACCGACCAGATCTCCTCATCGCTTCTTCAAAAAACCCCTACCTACTCAACGAACCCTAACCAAGCCGCTATCAACCTCACACAATGGCTAACCCAAACAGCCGACAAACTAGCACCCCTGAAAAAACATCAAATCAAGCAAGGAAGCAAGAACGCCCTCTGGTTCAACGATGACCTTAAGAAATCCAAGAAGCTCTGTCGCTCCCTCGAGAAAACCTGGAAAAAAGACCCAAACAATACCACCCTAGCCGCCTTCAAAAACGCCATCCGCAAACACCACCAACTTATCCGGACAGCCAAGAAATCAGCACTCAAAGACAGACTAGACAACAACGCTCGCAACAGCAAGGAACTTTTCAACATCATCAAAGAATTCACCAACCCTACCGCCAGCTCCAACGACATCACCCCCTCTCAAGTCCTCTGCGACTCCCTCGCCTCATTCTTCCATGACAAAATAGCCGACATTCATAACAGCTTTAACAACCAACATGTAAAACAGTCCACCCCTCGCACCTCCGAACCTGCACCTCTTCCGAATAACCTTCTTAATTGGAACCCAATAACCACAGAAGACACCATTCACCTGATGAACTCCATCCATTCCGGATCCCCTACAGACCCATGCCCCCATCACATCTTCAACAAAGCAAACTCCGTTATCGCACCCCATCTCCGAGACGTCATCAATTGCTCCCTAAACTCCGCCACATTCCCAGAAAGCTGGAAACACGCCGAACTCAGCGCCCTTCTGAAGAAACCCACAGCAGACCCCACCGAACTCAAAAACTACCGCCCCATCTCGCTCCTCCCTTTCCCTGCCAAAGTCATTGAGAAAGCCATCAACATCCAACTCGCCGACTTCCTCGAAACGAACAAAGCACTTGACTCCTCACAATCTGGCTTCCGAGCCAAACACAGCACCGAGACCGCCCTCATCGCAGCAACAGACGACATCCGTACTCTACTGGACAACGGAGACACAGTCGCCCTCATCCTCCTTGACCTCTCTGCAGCCTTCGACACAGTCTGCCATAGCACCCTGATACAACGCCTCAGAAACATCGGAATTCAAGGAAAAGCTTTGGACTGGATCATCTCATTCCTCACTGGAAGAACTCAGAGAGTCCGCCTCCCCCCTTTTAAGTCAGAAGCCTCCGAAGTCATCTGCGGCGTCCCGCAAGGATCATCACTTAGCCCCACCCTCTTCAACGTATACATGAGCCCCCTCGCAACCATCGCACGTCAACACAACCTCAACATCATCTCCTACGCTGATGACACTCAGCTGATCCTCTCACTCACCAAAGACCCAAACACCGCCAAAACAAACTTACATGAAGGGATGAAGAAAGTAGCCGAATGGATGGAACACAGCCGCCTGAAATGGAACTCGGTCAAAATGGAAGTCCTCATCTTAGGTGCATCCCCTTCCGCCTGGGACGACTCTTGGTGGCCAACGACCCTAGGAAAAGCCCCCATACCGACTGACCACGCACGGAACCTGGGCATCATCCTGGACTCCTCACTCTCGATGACCAGACAAGTTAATGCCGTCTCATCATCTTGCTTCAACATCCTTCGTATGCTCAAAAAAACATTTCGCTGGATCCCCACTGAAACAAGAAAAACGGTCACCCACGCACTGATTACTAGCCGTCTAGACTACGGAAATACCCTATACGCCGGTACCACCGCAAAACTGCAGAAAAAACTCCAATGCATCCAAAATGCTTCAGCCAGACTCATACTAAACATCCCTCGCAGAGACCACATCTCCGGTCACCTGAAAGACCTGCACTGGCTCCCCATCAACAAAAGGATAACGTTCCGTCTCCTCACCCACGCACACAAAGCCCTCTACGAACTCGGACCAGATTGCCTCAACACTCGCCTTTCCTTCTACACCCCCACCCGCCAGCTGCGATCGTCCAACCAAGCCCTCGCCAACGTCCCGCGCATCCACAAAACCACCATGGGGGGAAGATCCTTCTCCTTCTTAGCGGCCAAAACCTGGAATTCCCTTCCCATCCACCTCCGCCTCACTCAAAACCACCTAGCATTCAGAAAACAGCTTAAAACCTGGATTTTTGATAAATAAACCCCCCCCTTCCTCAAGCGCCTTGAGACCCTCTGGGTATGTAGTGCGCTATATAAATTTTGACTTGACTTGACTTGACTTGAATGTTTAGCCTTCAAAGCAGTCAATGCCAAAGGTATGTATTACTTGCCCATTCTTCTTAAGACATCAGGGGCCATCTTATACATTGAGCCCTGGGGGCATGCGCACCTGCTTTGTGTACCCCCAGAGCACAATGGTATTACAGAAGGGGCTTCAGACGCTTGAGTGTTCCCTTCTGTAATTCTGTTTGCGCCAGAGCTTTTATTAGAGGATATTCCCTCATTTGCATAAGGTCATGGCCCCACACAAATGAGGGGATCACTTTGACTCTACGTCCATGCACTGTATTGTGGATGGGTGTGCAGAGGCAACCATGCCCTCAGGAGGTGCACTGAAAGTGCACCACCTTTTTGTGGCGCATTTATGGCAGCCCTCTGGAGGAGAAAAATGGGTTCCAGGAACCCCCCCCCCCCCGATGTCCCCCTGCAGGCGGCTGCAGTTACTCACTGAACATGCCTGCAAGGGGATCTCTCTTCCCTCTTCAAAGTGCAAACAGCATGCTGTGTGCACTGTGAAACATGAAGCAGCTTTGAAGCAGCCGCTCTGTATTTCACTTGAATGTGCCCCCCTGAGGGCAGTGCGTGTTTGCAGCTGCCCTGGGGGCTGCACATTCTTTGGTATAGGGTGCACTATCCCTGTTTTTGCCTGGCACACCTTTTGTAAGGTGTGCTTAGCTCAAACAGCGAAAGTGCGCTGTATGCATAATGTGACCTCAAGTGGTTCTAGGAACTTGAGAAGTTAAGAAAAACTTTTCCTGGAAACACCTTTTTTCTGAATCTCTCATGCTCTACAACATTCTTTCTCTAGAGCCGCACCTTCTAGAACTTCCTGCTCATGGTCAACAGGTCTACACCCACCGCCTTTTGTTCCAATGTCTATTAAAGGCTCACCTGTTCAAACTGTACCTGACCCGATAATCTCGGTAGTCCATAAAAGATCAGCCCGAACACCACTGATTGACAGGTTAAACTGTAATCCTCACCCCCTACCTCTGCATTCACATTCATTCTCATCTTCCTCTTCCCTCCCCTTCTCCTTACTCACCTGATCCCCTTATGCTTCCTTCCTCCCCTTATGCTTCCTCCCCTTGTTTCCCATCGACACTGCTACTCTCTTCTCGCGTCTTCCGCTCTCCCTATTCTCCCACACACTAGCTCAACCCCACCTGCTCTTATACCCCCCACCACTTACCTGAACATGTTATGTTAAACCTGTGTCACTCTATTGGCTTCAACAAATTACCTGTGTAATCTATGTAAGACCGTGTACTGCTTTTATTGTGAGCCTATACAGCACATCTATACCTTGGGTTTCCATGCACTGTAGGAATCGGTAAAATAAATAAAATAGTGTTGGAAAAAGGTCAGTTATGTGGACCGTATGCATCAACTGCCCAATCAATTACATTTTTTTTAAGTTCAAGAGAAGTTTTATTAGTCAGGAAAAAAAACATGGTATCAATACATAGTACAAAAATAATTCGGGGGGAATGGAAGGAAGGGGAAAAAAAATAAAAAAAATAACAGTCGGTGGAAAACATTGCAATAAAGTCAGTGGCACAAAGTAAAACATGGGCATAAAGTTAAATATAGAGTATACAATTGTTGCAAAACATATTCAAGTGAAAGTCTATACAAACAAGTGATAAGGGAGAAATAAAAAAGAAATGCAGGGGGTATTTAAGGAGGCTTGAAGACCTCTTGTAAAGAGGGCTGTGAACGCAATGAACGGTTAGCACATTTATCCAAATATAACGTATTTGGAAGCCATAATCAATGACATTTAATTGAGATAGGGCAAGATAGCTCATTGTTAGAGCAAGGGTCTAAGGCTATGAGAGATGATCAGCCTGGCCATCTATTGGGACAAATTATCAAGGTGTCATTGTAATATATATATATAATTGACATCTATGAGGTCACATGAAGAGAAAATACACCCAATCCTACTAAAAGGTGACAGTGACTGGTAGTTCTGTGGCGCTAGTCAGTGCCACTCAGGACTTGCTTATAAATCAGCTGAAAGTCCCCTGAGTATTTGTGTGTAGTGCAGCCATCTGTGTGTAATCTGAGGGTCTCAGTTTAATTCCAGGTGGGTCACGTCCTTATCATTCGGGTGTTGCCTGTCTGCCAGTAGGATGCATGCAGTTTGTTGTGTGCTGGTTGGAAGCCTCCATACACAGCACAGAACAACCTGTTTGGGTTCAGCCTGACAAGCACATTCAGAGTCATTTGTTTCTGAAGTCTGCAGTGGCCATCACTGAATCCCATGATGCATTAGCATGCTCTTCTGCAACACCTGAAGAGTTAGGGGAGTTTAAGAGGAAGATGTGTGTCAGATCTAAGAGCTCCTTCACTGTAGACCACCAGTGCCTACAAACTGCCCTATCCTAGCGGCGGAATGCTCTTCCTATGCAAAAAAAAAGCCAAGCCCACTTGCTTGGCATTTAAAACTGCAGCACTGAGCTGCTTCTTCCAAGGTAGTCTCCTAAGTAAGAAGTAAGTACAACTAGATTAAATACTACTTTGCATTCGGTTTTGGTCCTGACAGCATGATGACGGTAGTCAATGTAAATCTGGAACCACTGTAGATCTAGCAAAATAACTCTGGGTTTGCGTTTTGGTCCACAATCAGGAAACCGCTTACCACAAACCATTTTGTTTTTGTTGGTTCCTCCTCTGCACTGCATCCAGGTGTAGGTTTACAGCATTTTAGTAGCAGCTGCTCAACACTACAGCAGCCAAGAGCTGTACACATCAGCCATAGCACAATATAGAGGTGCACTTGTTTCATGGTTTGGTTGCTGTGAATCTATGTTGAAAGTTTTAAGTTTTAAGTTTGAATCAAACAGTGCAAAGCAGTATTGAAATTTAATGGCGCCTAGGAAAGTGTCAATATGGTTTAAAGGTAAAGGTACATGTTGTTCCTATTTCTCAAAGAATGGATTTTGTGCTGTTATCCACATCCCTTATTCTAACTTCTTCAATTATCCCATCTCTGTCTCAGAAAGGAAGTCAAACCTGTCACCTTTAACCCTTCTCCTAACCCTTCCCCTCCTTCCAACCATCCCCCTGCATCTTATCTTTACCCTATTTTTCCCTTTAACCCGTATCCTTTCTCTAAATGAAAGTAATCATAGGATAACATTTTCTGACGCTTTTATGCCTGCCTGAATCTAACACGAATTATTGTTTGGTATTTCTATTTCATGTCAACTCGGCCTCACACCGCTTGTTGCATTTGCCTCCAAATTAGACTATTGGATGTGCACGTGCTGGTTGACCTCCTGCCCTAGAACCACAGCGAAGAATCATAACATTCAAACCCTTCGAATTTTCTGAGGATCTTTTTCTTCCATCTAATATGTAAATCTGTTGTCCTACTTCCCTTTCTAGAACCAGCCCTCCTCCCTCTGCATGCTGGATCTGCTGAACGTGGCACGTGACATAGCACAAGGATGTCAGTATCTGGAAGAAAACCACTTTATTCACAGGTAAATCTTGCAAAAGGTCTGGTAGGGCACATTGCATGTTTATTGTGATGAAAAGTACTACTTTCCTAACACTTGCTGAAAAGACTGCTGCGACTGAAGATGTGTGCGTCAAGACTTGAAATCTTTTTCTAGGTTTGTTGTCTTAATGATCAGAGTGTATGTTTTTTAATCACGGCAGACCTAAGTTGGCTGGGCATACCCTGCCAACTTAGGTGGAACATAGCAAAACCAAAGGGGATGATGGACGGAGTGTTGAACATTGCAAGCACTGAGGCAGAGGGTCAGACTGATTTGCATATGGCCACGTCTGAACTGGGGTGGCTGAGTGAGATAAAGAATGATGATGGGTTAAACCCAGATCAGTTGACTGGGGGTGAGTGCTTGCAATGTTCAACACTTCGTCCATCGTCCCTTTAGGTTTTGCTTTGTTCGCCCTAAGTTGCAGGGTATTCCCAGACGTGGGTCCCTTGCTCACTTTGCCACTGGATTCAAGCTAGCCTGGCTGATGACGGCTGATTAGCCAGAAACCGGTCCTCGGAATCTTGTTTCCGGTCCAGAGAATACATGGTTTGGCAGTTCGGGCTGGACTGTTCCCATGAGGCACAGGGTCAGGCTGATTTGCATATGGCCATGTCTGAAATGGGGTGGCGGAGTGAGCTAAAGAATGATGATGGATTAAACCCAGATCAATTGACTGGGGGTGAGTGCTTGCAATGTTCAACACTCCATCCATCATCCCCTTTGGTTTTTACAGATAAATACAGACAGAAAACATTGTGCTTCGATCTGTATTTATTTTTAAAAGCGGAAAAATACTTAAAAGTGTGCTTCTGATAAGTGACTTTCCATGCTTTCTGTTTCTGTTGTGAATTCCAAGACCATAGATGGGCAGATAGACAGCACAGAGAAGTTACAAATCCGGTTGAGGTAGCCTTATCCTGTGGGTGTAGTGTTTTGCTATATTTGATGCCTGTCGCTCTTTAGCAAATTCAGCAGCCAAAGTGTGAGTTCATGTTTAGGAATTAAATAAATGTGGAAATGTACTAATTTGACTCCACTTATTCGTAAACCCCCCAAAAATATATAGATAACTACTAATAAGATGGCTAAAAAATAAATATGAATGAATGCAAGTGGAAATGTTAAAAAATATAAAAACCAAAAAACCGGAAGCTCTAAACATAAGCAAATCTGATCTGAGCTTGGGGTGTATCCTGAACTAAGGCAAAAAATATTTGCATAGGCTTAAACAGAAGGGTGTAATATTACCATTCAATGCAGCAAAGCTATAGACAAACATTCGGTTTAGTTTGGCTCGGATAATGTGGAAGGTTAAATTAGTATATGATTCGGCAATATTCCATTAAAGTTTTGCCAGCACAAAATAAAACAGATTGCACCCTAAACCTGAGACAGTTGGTGCAAACGCCACCTCATACTTGAGGTAAAGGTAACAGCAATATCCTTTTACTACAAATTTACTAGTTGTCTTTTGGGTGTGACATAGTTAATACCTTAATAATCTTGTTTTACTGTCTCATAGGAAGAATGTTTGAAAAAAGAATAGGTTTTTGTAGTAAACTTACATATGAAACCCAAATAACTCTGTTTTCTGATGCTTTTGGATATATAGCTATTTGTTTCAAATTTAACCAATTTTTAATTAAATTGATCAAGAGACCGTCATGCGTTGAAAATTACTTTGTCACCACTCTTTTTTACCATTTTGTAACATAATGTTGTTATTGTTACTGTTGGTTAACAGATTTGAGAAGATTGTTGTGGAAGCTTACCTTGATCTATAGGCATTTCTTATTGTTGCCGTCTCTCTGTCAGCTAGATAGTTTGCTAACCTTCAAAGTGGTACCAAATTAGTATTAATACTTTCTCATTTCGCCTTATATCACATATAATACGAAAAATCAATAACACTGCATTCAGTGTTGGTATAATTTAGCCCCCTACCTTATCATAATACATTATTTACAATTTTAACTGCACGGTTCTGTGTTTTTATCGTTGCATTACTCTACTGTTTTGAGTAGCGTTGTTGTGAAACAGAGTGCCCATCTCTACTGGAGGGACATGTGCAATAGGCCTTCTGCCAAAAAGAGGGGAGCACTGATGCCTTTGGAAGCAGTTTGCTCTCTGTGGGTGTTGGGTACATCTGAAACTGGTTTTGGGATAGGTGCTAGGGCTAACAGCAGGAAACTAATGGTTTGCAAACTTAAGAAATCATCTGACTGTACCTTCACATAGTTTATGTCCAAGATTGCAAACTTCTCTGAGCATGGAACTTGCACAGTTTCATAAGAAAAAAAAACCAAGCGTTGTCAACCCAAAATCCCGGGATTTTTATTAGGGAAATCGTTCCCTAACAGTTGAGTGACTTTGTGTGTGTTGCTCCCAGCCGGCCTGGAAGAAAATCACATAATGCAGCAGCATCTTGGATTACAACAATATGGAAGCTGAGAGTGGGGCTCCATTGATGAACAGACTGCATCAGCATGGTTAAGCTAGCACCTCAAAGACCAGTGCTATGGAAAGGTCTCATAAAGTGCATTGTAAGTGGAGAACTTACAACAGCATACTATTACTTAGAAGATACTGTTGATAAAGGGTCCGATTTTTGTTGCATCTTTGTACAATCATTGAGAATGCCAATAGATACGGCTTTAAAGGAAGGCTGTATGGTAATGTCTCATATGCAAAACAAACAATTGATGAACGGAATGCTGGACAATGCAAACATTCACCCCCCAGTCACAAGGATCTGGATTTAATCCATCATTCTTTTGCTCACCACACCACCCCAGTTTGTACCCATCAATATGCAAATCAGTCTTGACCCTGTTCCTTGTGGGAACAGTCCAGCCCGAATTATGGTAATGTGAAGCATTGCAAGTAAATATCCATGGGAATAGTTGTGTATATGTGGGGCAGCAAAGAGCTGTAGAGTAATATTGGTGTAGGTTAAAAGGTCAGGCGACAGTTGCACTGTCATGCCAGACTTAAAAATCTATGTGGGTTAATGACTGCCCTCCTCCCATCTGTGCTTCTGCCAGAGAAAAACAACATAAATTATCTAGCTATCTAAGACACTTTAATAGCATTCCAATGTCAAGTGTGTGCTTCTGAAAGTTCAAGCTTAGGCAGCTAATACATAAACAAAATGGCTTCTCCCATCACCCCTTCCACCATCCCCTACACATTCAAGCTCCCCCTCCTCCACAGCTGCTTCTGAGCAATCCCTTGTTATAATGGCCACATTATTTTCAACGGTATTACCGCACCTGTTAAATACAAATCGCATGGTTGAAATACCAGGTGGTGTATTATTTCAAGTTCTACCTCTTGGATTACGGTATAGCCCAGTAATCCTGTGTTTTTTCCACACTTTCCAAGATATGAAAACTCGGAATGATGCAGATCTTTTCATGCTCAGATTCTACCAGCGTTATGGTATCGAAATTCGTAGAGGTGCCCTAATTAATGCAAAATACAAAATTCAAGCTCCAATTCGTGATTCTCCCAGAAACTGTAATAAGGTTGAGATCAGAGAGTGGTAAGGACCTCCCAGAATTGAGACTTCATTAGCAGCATAGTGGCTTTTTTATTACAGAATTGCACCGCATTTACCAATTAATGATTCTGCATTCATTATGTGAAGTCAATTGGAACCCAAGAATCGAGGGTTTCAAATGAGGTGTGTGTGTGCAATGAATACGTCACACAAAAAGCCCGGTGTTTTTTTGTCCTTTTTAATGATCACTAATTCCCATACCTATCATGTGTTATCCATTCACAAGAAGAACAGGTGATGCAAGGCATTACATAAGCTGCAAGTTCACCCAGCGTTTGTTTCTTCTCCCTGCAGAGACATTGCCGCCAGGAACTGCCTCCTTACTTGCCTGGGCCCAGGACGGGTAGCAAAGATTGGAGATTTTGGAATGGCGCGGGACATCTACAGGTAAGGGCTTGCATGGTTTGGTACCAATTCAAAATGGCGGTTTGTGCACCACTGGGAGGAAGTTGTGGCTGTGTAGAAGGGAGACACAGCCACACTGTGTTATTCGCTTGCCCAAACGTGATTGTCACAGAGGGTAGAAAAAGATTCTTAAAACCAATAAGAACAAAATGAAAAATTAACTCTGTTCAGAATCTGATTCTACTTTGTAAGGAACCGCCTAATGAATTTGTGTGTATTAATATGTTCACATTTTTTAACTCATTTTTAACTTTGTATTAGAATGACAATTTTACTATTTAAATGTAAATTTTATATGTAAAACTGTTGTTGTCCTCAGTTGAGAACTTAAGCAAATAAACTTAAACTAGACTTGACTTGTGTAGAAGGAAGAGGCAATGACGGAATTATAGACGTTATACGTCACTCATTGCTTTCAAGGCGCACTTTCTCTCGTCAGATACTGCCAAAGATAACAGTTTTTTTTGTTCTGTGAGCAATCTCTAGTCTAAAGTGTTTACTGAGCTGCCTGCTGACTTAAAGGTGAGCCTAGAGTGTACATATAGGACCAATGTCACATGATCTATACTGGATTCGATATTTTAAATTATAGTGTTTTTTTCTGACACATTATTAGCCAACTATATTTTCCTCAAGGGTGTGTGCAGTGTGCGTCATTGTGTGGCACACACCTGTTGATTGTGTCTGTTGAGATTCGCAAATCTTGATCACCTTAACAAAACCTTGAGTGAGGTAGAGTGGAGAGGGAGGCGTGTGTGTTTCTGTACATGAAAGACACCGGTGTAAATAAGATAAAAAGGTCTGGATTGTGAATCAGGATGAGTCTGGCCGTCATTCTGAGATGACAGCTGGAGATACGCATTTATTGGTATTCCACCTCGTGCTTTTCGAGACTGATGTCAACGGGCCTTTAGGTTTGTGAAGGGCACAAAGCACTAGCAGGCACATGCATCAAAAGAAAAACTGGTCGCAAACGGGCAGATTCTCAGAATCTGCCCATTTGCGACCTGTATTTTTGCATTTGGGATGCATCATCCCAAATGTAAAAATCGCAATTTAGGTAATCTCTAAATTGCGATTACTTAAATTGTGATTGCATTTAAGGAATCGCAAATTGAGATTCCTTAAATGCAATGCATTAAAGTAAAAAAAATCAGCGATTTCGCTAATAGGGGGCGGCGCAAATTACCATGTAGTTGAACTTGATGGTAATTTGCAAGAACTTTGAAAAATGCACTTTTGTGCATTTTTCAAAGTTTCATGTTGCGCACACACATGCCATTAGGGCATGTGTGTGCGCAACATATGTGCACAGATCAATTTCAGGGGTGCAACAGGGTGTCTTTTTGACACCCTTGCACCCTGAAATTGCATGCGCAATTTGCGAGGACCTATTGGTACTCGCAAATTGCGCATGCAATTTCCCATTCATTCCTATGGGCCTGTATGGGAAGCCATCGCTTGAATGGGAAGCCATCGCTTTTTTTACATAGGCTTTTGCAAGTCTTTAATTGCGATTCCTTAATTATCGCAATTAAGGACTCACAAAATCCTACCTTGATGCATGTGCCTGTAGATCAGTAGTTTTGCTAGTTTGATTAGGAGGCATACGAGGATGCCCCATATTCTACTTCTTTGGATACCGCAGCCCATACACAGTTTCCGTTCAGATACATATAGCTCCATGATGCTCGCTCGTCCCAGCGCTACAGAGCTTAGATGAAAGTCCTGTAGCTTGAGGTCACCAATCCCCCATGATACCCTTGTTACAATAGTGACAACTCTGATAGTATCTACGTGGATATATTACCAAATAAATGACTATGGAAAAAGTAGCACAAATATAGAGTTGAAAATAGGAGAAATTAAACGTATCCCTTTCCAGGAACAATAAAGAAATGGTGTCAGGCATTCAAAGTGGCGGTAGCATCTGTGACAGACCGGAATGGAGAGACTTTCTTTTCTCTTCCTTCAACCTACCTGGCTGCCTAAAACCACCTTTCCAATGCTGAGTATCGCACATGCTCAGACCGACCCCAGTATGGCCACCCATCATTGCAATGGTACTTGCCTTTGTCACTTCCTTTCCGCTGGATAGTGACGACATCAGATCGCTCTCCCTCCTCCAATGGGGCATCTTCTAAAACTACCAATATATATCACAATAGGAACAGTCAAGTGCGCGGGCACCCTGGAGAGGCGCTGCAATTCAAGTACAGGAAGGAGGGTGCTGGAAACAGAAAGGTTGAATTACCCGTCGGAAGTGGCCCAGTCCATTCTCCTAGAAAGGGGTGAGGTTACAAAGGAGGTGGCCAGGAAGTCTTGGGCCCAAATGCAAGAGAGTAAAAAGCATTTGCAATGCAATAGGTATTGCATTTGTCAGACTTAAAGCTATTGCTTTTTTTAAACATAAAAGTGGGTGCCATGCTTAAAAATATAACGCATCACAAGTTTTGTAAATATAAAAGTGGGCACTGTGCTAAAACATAAAGCGCAGCGCCCGTGCACAGTAATTAAAAAATCATGATAAAGCGGGCGCTGTGCTTAAATATAAAGCATGGAGCCCGTGCATATGCAATTTATGTGCATGGTTGCCTGTAAAGCGGGTGCAATGTTCATAAAAAAGAAAACCATGAAACCGGGCGCCGTGGTGACAAAATATCAGTCAGTAGCAAAAAAATAAAGCAAGTAGTCCCTAAACACAACACATGAACACTTACAGCTTAATAAAACTGCAGTTGGTCAGTGCTCCTTCCAATAAAAAGGAATTAATGTATCGGGAGCACCAACCAATAAGGAGCCAGGAAAGAAGAGCAAAGCAGAGGTTAACCAATGGCAAGCAGCAGGCGGGATTACACTCGCTATACTGCTTACAGCCGATCTTGCAGACCGTGCATGCGCACTGCGTAGGCTCCACCTAAAAAGGGACCCGTCCCCATCTCAAACCATGGCAAGTTTCTCAGGTCCATGTGTGACATACTGTTCTAGTCCAGGTTTTCTTTTTTAAGTCTGGGATTTGTAGTTTTGCAAATTCCTCTAGATATCAAGATTACAAGTTCTAAAATTCAAATGAAAACACCTGGACTGGAGAAGGCCATCACGCATTGACCAAGGAAACTTGCCAGCTCTGCATCTCTTCCGTAGTAAAAGACAGAAATAATTGGAGTGCAGAGGGCATCATGAAGAAAATGAATTGTGAGTGAAGAGCCGGACTTCGGGAACATTGATATCCAGGGCCCATGGCAGAGTTCATGTGTTCAGCGATTACTCGTGCCTCTCTACAACAGGGTAGGTGAAGATTGTGGTATGGAATATGTTACACTGCAATACCTGTTATTCACCTGTGTTAGATGAATTATGGTCTACCTTTATCTTTATGAAGGATCAGTTTATTTCCATTGATAACGACCTGTTTTGTGCAAATAAGGGGCTTAATACGCATAGATTATGGGCCAGATGTACAAAGTCTTTTTGTGTTTGCAAACGGGCTGATTTTGTTTGCGAATGCAAAAAGGCTTTTTGAAATGTACAAATCACTATTTGTGATTCAGTAACCTATTATCAAAACTCAAATTGGGTTTGCGCGCTGTTATTAAGAAGGGGCGTGTTTAGGACGTCCCTTCCTAATACCAAATCGTAGTGTTATGTGTGAATGGTTTGCAGCCAAAATGTAGTAGCAAAACATATGCATTTTACTGCTTAATTCAAGTAGGTGGTAACGAATTTGCAAATGGGAAGGGGACCCCAAAGGTTCCCTTCCTCTTTGTGAATGTTTGTTAAAACATTTTTCACGAGCAGGCAGTGGGTGGTCATACTTTAAAAAAATTCAAAGAAAACTTTCCATTTCTCATTTTGAAACACATCCTGTTATTCTTTAAGGAAAACAGGCTGCATTTTAAAAAAGATTGCTTTATTTAAAAGCAATCACAGACATGGTCGTCTGTTGACCCCAACAGGCAACCATCCATGTGATTTTTGGGATTCTCAATGGGACACAAACCAAGACCTACCTCATTAATATTCATGAGGTGGGTCTGTTTGCAACCCACTTGGAATTGCAAAATGAGTAAACCACAAATTTGTACATGGGTGTTTGCAAGTACCAAATAGCGAATCGCAAAAATTTTCTATTTGGTCATCGCAAACGATTACCTATGTTCACCTGGCCCCAAATTGCTCACAGAATTAAATTTCATTTTGCTAACCAATCTATGTACAAATAGGTTGGTTAGTAAATTGCAGGTGATCGCAGAGCGACTTCCTAATTAATATTAATTAGACAGGTCGCAATTTGAAACTCCTTGCTTTTTGCCACAATCACAGGGATGGTGGCTCGTGAGGGTCAGCAGATCACCATGTCTGTGACTGAGTCTAATTTAAAAAAACTTTTTTTTGTAAATTTAGCCTGTTTTCTTAAACAAGACTACATTTAAAAAAATGTTTTCATTGTGTTTTTAAAGTTTCACTGACTGGTAGCAGTGGCTTCTTCCAAACAGCAAGTCAATGCAAATACATCTTTATTCGACTTTATAAACAAATTCATAAAAGATGCATAGCTATAATAAAGTGTGAAACACTTACAAAATTCATACAAAAGGCATATTACAATAAATTGCCTAGAGCAAATAGACGCAAGTCATAAATCCATTACTAAACCCATTTACCAATTCAGAAACACATTTCCCGATCAGGAAATGAATCAATAAATGTTTCTAATAAACACACAAATGCTTTTTACCACTTGCAAATCTCTGATTTAGCGAATGGGAAAGTTTGCGACTGTTACAAAGTTTTGTTCAGCAGGTCCGAATTGATTTAATGCATTTATCTGTAATTAAAATCAATTTGATTTCTAAAGAGACATTAATCAATAAAATGAAAAGGCTAACAGGTGTGTGGGGATGAATGATATAGACATTAGAAATTCAGAAATACCTTAGGAGCCAGTGAATAAGGGCAAGTGAGGCTTGTTTAAATGAAGCAGAACTAGGGAGAGACAAGGGAAAATCAAAAAGGAGATGGCATTATTGAGGAAAGATGGAAGAAAAGCGAAGGCGAGACAATATTAGCGGACAGAGTTGTGTTTTGGACCACGCATTTGACCAGGGATTGCTTCTTTGCGGTGATTTACAGTTGCATTTATTCAGTGTATCATTTCCAGGACTGTTACCACATTGAATGGAGCAGGGTAATGATCCTTTAACCAGGTGGTAGAACAATTGTGAAAGTCCTGATGTTGCAGTGAAGGGTAGGATTGTCTCCCCGTAGAGCACAGAGGAGTTTTCCTGAACTTTTTTCAGTAGGTGCCCACTGCTCGGTTACTATCTTACCCATTCTGGAGCCTGGTTGGCGTGTTTACTTCTTTTTTTACGGCATTTAAGGCATCACTCGCAGCTGTGTCTCTCGGTGCCAGGTGCTGTATCTACCTATATGACCTCCTGAAGAGTTTTTTCTCAGAAACCTTGCAGTCAGTCTGAATTGTTCTACTAAATGTTTACCTATGAGTGATCTTTAGACAGTCAAAGGTTCCAGGATGTCAGGAGTTTTGTTATCTTCAGCCTATCCTCAGTGCTGCACATTCCACGTAAAAAAGTATGAAATCTCTCACAACCTTCTATGAGCTCAGAAGTCTTGAGTAAAGTCTGTTACCAAGCAGGTAAACGCTTTGGTGTGCAGAACACTTGCTTTTGCAGGTGTGTAAATTATGTATGTGCTCTACCTTGAAGCACACCAGCTATATACAGTAAACCAGATTTTGGGAGTCACTGCCATAATTCTTCTTATCCTTTTCAGGTCTGCTATTAACAGTGACCTTTGAATTTACTAATATTATTTGTATAATCTACTTACTTATGGAGGCTTTTCGCCAGCTCTCTTCATCCATTGGACTGTTGTTGTGTCAGTACTATTTTTCTTCCCCCTGCTAATGCACGGGGTAACAGCCATTGGCTAACTTTAGTGTGGGTGTTGGCATTCTGCCCTTTCACAAGGAGGACATCCGCACACAAAGAGGTTCCATTCAATTCCAGATGAGTACCCAGTAGCTCCCCCAAAATAAAGTTTTTATCTAAACCACAACAAAACATATCAAGCTTTGACAAAGCCAAAAAGGCAGCAGCTAAAGCCAGACCTATTGGCTTTTGGCAATGCTTGATTTTATTTAGTGATTTGGCACCACCAGTAGGGGGCGCCCTTAAGCCTTTATTTGACTTCAGATGCCTTACCTCGCCTTATAGAAGTACTGGTCATGTTTTAAAGAGTTATCTTTAAATGTTACCTGTCACAAAGCAGTCTCTTAGAGTGGGGCTGCTATGTTTAGCGTTAAACAGAGAGAACCCAGCCGAAATGCGAAGGCGAATAAGTCAATAAGAGAATTCTTCCCAAAACCTACAGAGAACATTTGCTGTAGAATTACTGTCAAATGGTGGCAGCATTCAGATGTTAGCAAAGCATTCATTGGTGGGGGGCCTTCCTCTCACAACCTATGAGATTAATGGCTCACAGTAAAATGGAGATAACAGGAGCAAACAATTGTGATTTCATCCACAGGAGTAGTGGTGGTTTGCAGGAACCATTACCCCCATTTTTTGGCGGCGGGGAGCAAGAACAGAAGGCTTTCCCAGCAGAAATCAGTACTCTAGGAAAAGATGTGCGCACTCCTCGCCGTTCATAAAAGTAAAACAAAAAATACATTGGTAGAGGGTGTGATACCAGAAGGACAGGGACAACAATAAGGTGGGAGAAGTAGATGTAAGAGGATGGGAAACCGTAACTACAGCATGCAGCTTGTTGCACAAACAGCAATATCACCCCTGGTCACTTCCACAGTGCAAATTTAGAAAATAACACGTGTGTGTGTGTTACACTCTTTACTCGCCAGTTCAATTGGTATAGCTTAATTTGCATGCAGTAGATATCTGTATGCAACGTCTACATCACTTAATTGAATACTGGCAGACCCAATCAGCCTTTCATTCTTCTAAGGTCGATACAATTTCTGGGTTATGGGGGCCCACCATAATGTTTTGCCCTGGCTCCAATAAAAGCCAAGACAGCAGTGCCTTGCTACGAGAAAACAACCTTATGTGTCTCTAGATGAAAATGTATTCTTAGCACAAAGTGTATTTTCTATAAAATTAATGATATTTGCTTTATCACACGTGTTTCTTCTTTTCCTTCTCTCAATCGAGCATCAGTCTGCTGTTATAAACATCCCTTCCCAGCTTGCTTCTAGAAAGACACTGCCTTTCTGCCTAAGTAGGCAGATGGGGGGTGGGGGGACTTCTCCTAACCCCATTGCCATAGGATGTAATCCCACTGGCACAGTAGGTGTAGACAGATTTTGGGCAGCCATAATGTGAGGCACAATAAATATCTGGCCGAAAACAATGTTTTAAACAAAGGTCGAAATAGTACTTTACCACAAAAAAATCAAAACAACTGGCTTAAACAGTGGGCTAAAATAAAAACTCTGTGAGCTTTGAGGAAGTTCAGTGTCTTCCACCGCTGTCCTCCATGCTTCTTTCTTGCTGCTACCTGGTCGGGAGTGGCTACACCTTCAACAGAACCATTCTGTAGTCCAGTGTTAAATGTTCCCTATCCTGAACCAGTCCTGGTGAGCGAAGCACCCCATTCCTAGAGGTCCACCAGCACCTCCAGGCCCTACAGAAGATAATGAACTTTTCTGAACTCTGTGATTGCAGATCATGGGTGAAACTGTTCCACACTCCCCACTACACGGGTGAAGGAGACCCATGTTAGTTCTGACACCAATCATCAGCCTAATTGAAAGGTGTGAGCTCTGACAAGATGAAATAGCGACCTTGCTGAACTGTAAGAGTCAGGAAACTTTCAAGTAGCCCCACACTACCCGCTGCCGTCTGGTAGAGCTTACAAATGACACACTGAGCATTCTACCTGCAAGGAACTATCAGGCACTCACCACCTAATCTTAGGATGTAAATAGAATGAACGTTTTCTGTAACTAAACTGAACAAGTATCTTAAATATCAATGTACTTACTTATTTATTAACAGGGTTGTATAAAGCCCTGCAATGTCACCCTCTCGCCACTTTGTGGCGCTGTGTAGTGTTGGACAAACATTGCAGATACACCACAGCCCTGCTGACGAGCAAACCTTTGCAGGTTAATTAGAGTGCAGTGGGGTGCTGGGCATCTCTCCTGCATTCTTTTACTGCTTCTCCTGCAAATGAAGTTAGTTCATGTTTAATTTAAACAGTTCCTTCTTCGCTAGTTTTCTGAAAAGAAAGGCGGGGACTCTGCTTGTGGCAGAGTTTGTCTCAGGGACCCCCAGGCACTTCCCTCCTTGTTTTATCCATTTGAAAGCTTTGAGTTGAGGGATGCTGTCCAGAGGACTCTAGCATGGACATCCTGCGATCCGAGCTCTTGAAGCTAACTCTGGCCTAATCCTCAGTAGGCCGTGTGAATGGTGGCTGAAGCTTGGAATGTAATTCTTGCTTTGTATTCTCCAATGCTACTATTTTCAATACTTTGCAACACATCATATATAATTAGTTGAATTGTTTTAACCCACCTTCTGGTTCTGATAATTTACTTCTATTCCTCTGCAGTAAGTTCCTATTCGAAGATGTTTGTTTATAAATCGAATGTTTTATTTTCTTTGTTTACAGGGCAAGTTATTACCGGAAGGGAGGCTGTGCCATGCTTCCGGTCAAGTGGATGCCGCCGGAGGCTTTCATGGAAGGAATATTTACATCCAAAACGGATACATGGTAGGACATGCTACTGAAGACTGCTTTATTCTGAGGTTAGGTTACAGCAGACTGAGGAACAGTGAAGAAAGACTAGGAGGTTTCTTCCCGGGGTCAGGCTTAAGAGTGACTACAAGCGGAGAAAAAGACTAAAGGAGGAGGGAGATCGTTTACAGGAAAAAAGAAATATAAAAACATAGGGGTGCAATGGGATAAGTGAGAGATAAAAGGAGATAGACAAAAGGATAGCCTAGGAGGGATTGAGGGATAGAAGAAAGGAAAAAGACAAATTAGAGGAGGGAGAAGAGATCTAGAGAATCAGTGAGATGGAGAGAGGAAGGAAGGAAAGTGAGGAAATGACCAGAGTGGAAAGACTGGTGACTAGAAACATGGCATGATTGAGGAGCGGAAGGGAGAACGAAAGTAAAGGCAGGAAGGTGGGAAGCGAAAGTGGTTGAGGGGTGTACAAAGGGGGGAGAACAGAAATAATGAAAATATGGTGCCAGACGTTCCTACTGGAGGTTGCCAGTCTGGGGGAATGGAAGGGGTACCAGTTTCATTTCTTTTTACCTCAGAGATAGTATGAGTCTGGATACCAAGGGTGGAGTGTCCTCTGGTTTTGGTACTTTATCCAGAGTTGGATGTTTTTTCCATTGAGGTTCAACTCTAATTCAGGCCTTAGGTCTACCCACATCCAGGTGCTGTACAGGACCCATTGACTTCACCGGCTCGCCTTAGACAGCCTGTGGCGCTTAAGGTACTCATAACACGGACAGAGAGCCACTGAAGATGTGTGGAGAATGGTACACATCTGCAAATCAAAGGATTGTGTATGCATGGGCCATGCTACTACATCCCCACAGGTGGCACACCGGGTAAAAAATACTTCAATGTATTTTCTTAGAAATTCACTTTATTTGAGCGAGGGTTAAATCTCAACAGCAGGTTGATATTTGATTCATATCAATGGTATATCAATGTTCAAACAAATTCATTCTTCAAAATGAGGAACAGTCAAGAGATGCAACTCCAATGCATTTCGGGCAGGGCCCTTTATCAAGGAGTGCTGTAAAAAAGGAGACGAATCACCATCAGGTCGAGTGTCGTAAAGGCGACTAAAACAAACAGCGTGCTGCACAAATCAAATGCGGGGGCCAGGGTGAAATAAATAGTTAAGGTGCCGATCAAAAAAGGACAGGGATGTGAGTGTGATCATAACAGAAGGCTAAACGCGTCAGTATCACTAAATACTACCTAAGTGCTCATAGCTTTGTCGGGCGTGAGAGGTGATATACGCGTTAAGCAAATTGCCATTCAGAAACTTACTTCGGGTACAGCGTAACGCGGAGCGTTACTGGCAAGTTCAAGGTTCCAGCGGGAACACTAAGGGACTGTGTCGAAAGTCACCGACATAACGCGAGACAGGGGGTGTAAACATAAAAAACGGACTGAACTCGTGTAGGGATAGTGTGGGCGCCATGCTGGAATGGGGAAACTAAGCAAGTGAACGCGCAGGATAATAAGGAAGGAAAATAAAGAAGGAAACATGTAGAACAATAAGAAATGTGTATGAACACACGCGGCAAGAAAACAATGTATCAAGATACAGGCATTATAGATAGCAACTAAATTCACAGCGATCATTTAACCCAAAAGGCTTTTGGGTCTGGAGGCGATATATCCATTCGAGTTCTCTTTTCAAAAGGAGTTTGTTATTGTCAGTGCCCTCCCTTTTAGTAACAATTTCCAAGATGATGTATTGCAATTGTGCAATGGAGTGACGTGCTTCATCAAAATGCATGGCAATGTTGGACTTCACATTTTTCAGTTGAATGTTCGATTTGTGCTCGTTTAGGCGAATCTTTATTTTTCTTTCGGTCTTCCCCACATATAATTTGCCACACGGGCATTTTAATGCGTAAATTAGATTTGAGGAGTCACATGTGGCGTTGGTTCTAAGTTTGATGACTTTACCTTTCATTGGGTGGTGGATAAGGTTACCTTTGATGATGGAATTACAGTGTCCACAGTTCAGACAAGGTTGTGTACCTTTGTATTGTTGACCTGATGTGGTGGGATTAGACAGTATTTCTTTAATGTTGCGGCTTCGAGTGTGGGCAAACAATGGTGCAGAACTGAACAATTCATCAAAGTCTGGTTCCATCTGGAGAATGGGCCAGTGTTTCAATATGATCTTTTTATAGACCTTGCTAACAGTTGAATGTTTAGAAACCAAGACATTACGTGATTGTTCTGTGGTCGGTTTTTTGGACAGAGCTTCTTGTCTGGTGATTTGTGCCACTCGAGATTGTGCATCTTTGACAACCTGTGTAGGGTAACCTCTCTCCAAAAATCGTTTCTGCATTTCATCCATACGCATATCCATGGTGAGTTCATCTGAAACGATGCGTTTGACTCTCAAAAGTTGAGAAAACGGTAAATGTCTTTTGAGTGACTCTTGATGATGACTTTTATAATGTAGGGTGTTGTTGCGATCAGTCTTTTTCCTGTGCAGATCAGTGATGAGCCCATTGGTGGTAATTTTTATATTGACGTCTAGAAATGTGATTTCCGAGTCGCTGATTTCCCATGTAAGTTTGATTCGATCGTCTTTAGAATTCAATTGACCAAGGAATTGTTCAAGAGACTCTTTGGAATCCATCCAAATGAAAAATAGGTCATCAATATACCTTACGTACATTATAATTTTTCCATAGTTGATTTGGTCGCCATATATATATGTTTTTTCAAAGTTCTCCATGTAAATATTGGCATATGAAGGGGCCGCACAATTTCCCATAGCCATTCCAGAAAGCTGTAGGAACCACTCATTGTTGACTTGGGCCAGTGTTTCAATATGATCTTTTTATAGACCTTGCTAACAGTTGAATGTTTAGAAACCAAGACATTACGTGATTGTTCTGTGGTCGGTTTTTTGGACAGAGCTTCTTGTCTGGTGATTTGTGCCACTCGAGATTGTGCATCTTTGACAACCTGTGTAGGGTAACCTCTCTCCAAAAATCGTTTCTGCATTTCATCCATACGCATATCCATGGTGAGTTCATCTGAAACGATGCGTTTGACTCTCAAAAGTTGAGAAAACGGTAAATGTCTTTTGAGTGACTCTTGATGATGACTTTTATAATGTAGGGTGTTGTTGCGATCAGTCTTTTTCCTGTGCAGATCAGTGATGAGCCCATTGGTGGTAATTTTTATATTGACGTCTAGAAATGTGATTTCCGAGTCGCTGATTTCCCATGTAAGTTTGATTCGATCGTCTTTAGAATTCAATTGACCAAGGAATTGTTCAAGAGACTCTTTGGAATCCATCCAAATGAAAAATAGGTCATCAATATACCTTACGTACATTATAATTTTTCCATAGTTGATTTGGTCGCCATATATATATGTTTTTTCAAAGTTCTCCATGTAAATATTGGCATATGAAGGGGCCGCACAATTTCCCATAGCCATTCCAGAAAGCTGTAGGAACCACTCATTGTTGACTTGAAAGTAGCTGTGGTATAGGGTATATACCATCAATTCCATAAGGAAAGCTTGCATGGGATTGTCAATGTCACTGGTAAGTAAAGCTTGTTCGATGGCTTCGATGCCTCCCTGATGAGGGATGGATGTATACAGGGAGCTGACATCAGCAGTGCACATTATATAGTGATTGTCATGGTTAATTTGAATGTTGGATAGTTTGATTAAAAATTCAGTGGTGTCCTTGATGTAACTGTGGGCTTTGATGACGATTGGTTGCAAATATTTGTCAATCAATTTCCCTGTCGCTTCATGAATTGAACCTCTGGTGGACACAATTGGCCGAAAAGGTGGATTATTGAGGTCTTTGTGAATTTTAGGGCTCATTTGCAAAGTCGGGCTCCTTGGATGTTGTGGTAAAAGGAAGTTCTTGGTGCGTTCCTGTATAACATTATTATCGAATGCTTTCATGACAATGTCTTGAAGAGTATTGTAAAATTCTCTTGTGGGATTGTTGTCCAGTTTCATATACAAGGAAGCATCACATATATGTTCTTGTAATCGTCGAGTGTACATGGAATTGTCCAGAATGACAAGAGCCCCACCCTTGTCGGCTTTCATGCATTTGATTTCCTTATTGTTAGCCAAAGATTGAAGAGAATCACGATCTTTAGATGTAAGGTTTGGGCGCCGATTATGGCGCTGAAAATTGATTTTGACACGTCGTTACGTACAAGTTTTTCAAATAAGTCGATTGACTTATGGCTGCACGGAGCTTGGAATGTGCTTACGGGTCTCAATCCTTTCAGTTCATCTGGTTTGCTGTCACTGGCAGGTGGTAAAACCTTTTCAAAAAAATAGCGCAACCTAAGCTTCCTTAGGAATTTAAAGGTGCTAACCTCAAGTTCCAGCAAGTTGGTGTCGGTGGTAGGAATGAATGAAGTGCCTTTTTCTAATAGATTCATCTGATATGGGGTGATGGTAGTATTAGAAATATTAATAACTAAGTGTTCTTTCTCGGTTTGGGATCTTTCGGTGTTACCTTGCTCCGAGTGGTTGGAGCGGTTGAATCTTTTTCTTTGGCTCTGGCTCCTCCTGAGTCTTCGATGTTGGCCGTGTCTACCTCTAAAAAATGAACCGCAGAGGTTTGAATTTGTGAGGTGGTAGATGTGCTTGCAAGGTCATGAGATGGTCTAAGAGGTAGGGTACTACGAAGTGGTCGAGTTGAAGTGTCGCTACCAGAAGATGATGTATCGGTCTGTGTGTTGGTTGGTCGATTGCGTCTTCGTTGGGCGTATACGTCTGCCCACGAGTAAACCTCGTCAAGCTTGTAGTCAAGCGTGTCACGACGAAACTTTCGGATCTTCCGCTCATTGATTTCTTTCTGGTGTTTATCTAATGTGATTTTTAAGTCGGCCAAAGTGTTAGAGAGTTCTTCTGAGGTTAACATTTCTTTCAGTTCTTGATCAATTTCTTTGCTTTCTTGTTCAAGTTCTTTAAGAATGTCTGAGAGTTCTTCAACGATCAACAGGATGAGATCCAGGCTGCATTTGTTCAAAATTCTTTCCCATTTATCTTTAAATATTTTCGAATTTTTACACAGTGAGGGTTTCAAGGCGATCCGTAAACCGCGAGGGATTCTGAGTGCCCTATGATACTTCAGTAAAGTGCTCGCTTGGAGCTTTTGGTTGATATGTCTCTTCGATAGGTATAGTAGTTGCTTTACACATTGTTCCACCACCTCACAAATTCAAACTTCTGCGGTTCATTTTTTAGAGGTAGACACGGCCAACATCGAAGACTCAGGAGGAGCCAGAGCCAAAGAAAAAGATTCAACCGCTCCAACCACTCGGAGCAAGGTAACACCGAAAGATCCCAAACCGAGAAAGAACACTTAGTTATTAATATTTCTAATACTACCATCACCCCATATCAGATGAATCTATTAGAAAAAGGCACTTCATTCATTCCTACCACCGACACCAACTTGCTGGAACTTGAGGTTAGCACCTTTAAATTCCTAAGGAAGCTTAGGTTGCGCTATTTTTTTGAAAAGGTTTTACCCCCTGCCAGTGACAACAAACCAGATGAACTGAAAGGATTGAGACCCGTAAGCACATTCCAAGCTCCGTGCAGCCATAAGTCAATCGACTTATTTGAAAAACTTGTACGTAACGACGTGTCAAAAATCAATTTTCAGCGCCATAATCGGCGCCCAAACCTTACATCTAAAGATCGTGATTCTCTTCAATCTTTGGCTAACAATAAGGAAATCAAATGCATGAAAGCCGACAAGGGTGGGGCTCTTGTCATTCTGGACAATTCCATGTACACTTGACGATTACAAGAACATATATGTGATGCTTCCTTGTATATGAAACTGGACAACAATCCCACAAGAGAATTTTACAATACTCTTCAAGACATTGTCATGAAAGCATTCGATAATAATGTTATACAGGAACGCACCAAGAACTTCCTTTTACCACAACATCCAAGGAGCCCGACTTTGCAAATGAGCCCTAAAATTCACAAAGACCTCAATAATCCACCTTTTCGGCCAATTGTGTCCACCAGAGGTTCAATTCATGAAGCGACAGGGAAATTGATTGACAAATATTTGCAACCAATCGTCATCAAAGCCCACAGTTACATCAAGGACACCACTGAATTTTTAATCAAACTATCCAACATTCAAATTAACCATGACAATCACTATATAATGTGCACTGCTGATGTCAGCTCCCTGTATACATCCATCCCTCATCAGGGAGGCATCGAAGCCATCGAACAAGCTTTACTTACCAGTGACATTGACAATCCCATGCAAGCTTTCCTTATGGAATTGATGGTATATACCCTATACCACAGCTACTTTCAAGTCAACAATGAGTGGTTCCTACAGCTTTCTGGAATGGCTATGGGAAATTGTGCGGCCCCTTCATATGCCAATATTTACATGGAGAACTTTGAAAAAACATATATATATGGCGACCAAATCAACTATGGAAAAATTATAATGTACGTAAGGTATATTGATGACCTATTTTTCATTTGGATGGATTCCAAAGAGTCTCTTGAACAATTCCTTGGTCAATTGAATTCTAAAGACGATCGAATCAAACTTACATGGGAAATCAGCGACTCGGAAATCACATTTCTAGACGTCAATATAAAAATTACCACCAATGGGCTCATCACTGATCTGCACAGGAAAAAGACTGATCGCAACAACACCCTACATTATAAAAGTCATCATCAAGAGTCACTCAAAAGACATTTACCGTTTTCTCAACTTTTGAGAGTCAAACGCATCGTTTCAGATGAACTCACCATGGATATGCGTATGGATGAAATGCAGAAACGATTTTTGGAGAGAGGTTACCCTACACAGGTTGTCAAAGATGCACAATCTCGAGTGGCACAAATCACCAGACAAGAAGCTCTGTCCAAAAAACCGACCACAGAACAATCACGTAATGTCTTGGTTTCTAAACATTCAACTGTTAGCAAGGTCTATAAAAAGATCATATTGAAACACTGGCCCAAGTCAACAATGAGTGGTTCCTACAGCTTTCTGGAATGGCTATGGGAAATTGTGCGGCCCCTTCATATGCCAATATTTACATGGAGAACTTTGAAAAAACATATATATATGGCGACCAAATCAACTATGGAAAAATTATAATGTACGTAAGGTATATTGATGACCTATTTTTCATTTGGATGGATTCCAAAGAGTCTCTTGAACAATTCCTTGGTCAATTGAATTCTAAAGACGATCGAATCAAACTTACATGGGAAATCAGCGACTCGGAAATCACATTTCTAGACGTCAATATAAAAATTACCACCAATGGGCTCATCACTGATCTGCACAGGAAAAAGACTGATCGCAACAACACCCTACATTATAAAAGTCATCATCAAGAGTCACTCAAAAGACATTTACCGTTTTCTCAACTTTTGAGAGTCAAACGCATCGTTTCAGATGAACTCACCATGGATATGCGTATGGATGAAATGCAGAAACGATTTTTGGAGAGAGGTTACCCTACACAGGTTGTCAAAGATGCACAATCTCGAGTGGCACAAATCACCAGACAAGAAGCTCTGTCCAAAAAACCGACCACAGAACAATCACGTAATGTCTTGGTTTCTAAACATTCAACTGTTAGCAAGGTCTATAAAAAGATCATATTGAAACACTGGCCCATTCTCCAGATGGAACCAGACTTTGATGAATTGTTCAGTTCTGCACCATTGTTTGCCCACACTCGAAGCCGCAACATTAAAGAAATACTGTCTAATCCCACCACATCAGGTCAACAATACAAAGGTACACAACCTTGTCTGAACTGTGGACACTGTAATTCCATCATCAAAGGTAACCTTATCCACCACCCAATGAAAGGTAAAGTCATCAAACTTAGAACCAACGCCACATGTGACTCCTCAAATCTAATTTACGCATTAAAATGCCCGTGTGGCAAATTATATGTGGGGAAGACCGAAAGAAAAATAAAGATTCACCTAAACGAGCACAAATCGAACATTCGACTGAAAAATGTGAAGTCCAACATTGCCATGCATTTTGATGAAGCACGTCACTCCATTGCACAATTGCAATACATCATCTTGGAAATTGTTACTAAAAGGGAGGGCACTGACAATAACAAACTCCTTTTGAAAAGAGAACTCGAATGGATATATCGCCTCCAGACCCAAAAGCCTTTTGGGTTAAATGATCGCTGTGAATTTAGTTGCTATCTATAATGCCTGTATCTTGATACATTGTTTTCTTGCCGCGTGTGTTCATACACATTTCTTATTGTTCTACATGTTTCCTTCTTTATTTTCCTTCCTTATTATCCTGCGCGTTCACTTGCTTAGTTTCCCCATTCCAGCATGGCGCCCACACTATCCCTACACGAGTTCAGTCCGTTTTTTACGTTTATACCCCCTGTCTCGTGTTATGTCGGTGACTTTCGACACAGTCCCTTAGTGTTCCCGCTGGAACCTTGAACCTGCCAGTAACGCTCCGCGTTACGCTGTACCCGAAGTAAGTTTCTGAATGGCAATTTGCTTAACGCGTATATCACCTCTCACGCCCGACAAAGCTATGAGCACTTTGGTAGTATTTAGTGATACTGCCGCGTTTAGCCTTCTGTTATGATCACACTCACATCCCTGTCCTTTTTTGATCGGCACCTTAACTATTTATTTCACCCTGGCCCCCGCATTTGATTTGTGCAGCACGCTGTTTGTTTTAGTCGCCTTTACGACACTCGACCTGATGGTGATTCGTCTCCTTTTTTACAGCACTCCTTGATAAAGGGCCCTGCCCGAAATGCATTGGAGTTGCATCTCTTGACTGTTCCTCATTTTGAAGAATGAATTTGTTTGAACATTGATATACCATTGATATGAATCAAATATCAACCTGCTGTTGAGATTTAACCCTCGCTCAAATAAAGTGAACTTCTAAGAAAATACATTGAAGTATTTTTTACCCGGTGTGCCACCTGTGGGGATGTAGTAGCATGGCCCATGCATACACAATCCTTTGATTATTTTCCTATGTGTTTCGGACGGAGACACTACCCACGTGTGCACCCAAGACTCTCTCCATCTGATAACCAGATTACAACACTGCTGTGCATCGCCTCACACAATTTATTATACACATCTGCAAATGCCAGGCCCATCATAGCAGTCAGTCATTCTCTGCAGATGTGCATGTTTATTTTGAATTGAATGTGACTGTCATTCACAGTTCTGGTCAAAAATATTTAAATAACACAGCAGAGCAAAGGCCATCTTGATAGAGGAGCTTCCTGCTTGTTAAAAAGGGATTGGTTATTTACCTGCCAAAGAGACTTCAGGAGAGCTGCAGATTTTCTAAGTCCATTCTACACATTAATGTGGTGTGAAAACTGCAATAGAAAACTGGCAAAATTGGTATTTCCTGATATTTATATCATTACATGAGCCAAGCTACTTTATTCTACTCAATATCAAGTGTCACTCAAAGTGTCACACGTAATGCATTGAAGTGTCAGACATAAATATGCTGAAAACATCTGCATGTCAAACATAAACAGACTGAAAACTTGGCTGTTGTGCGTCCAGCTATGTCACAGAACCCGAGGTCCATTCAGATGGGATTGTAGAGCATACTACAATACTAAAGTATAACAATAGCGCTTCCCTACTGCTTTCCTCCCTCTTGTTGAGATCTCAAAGCACTTTCTGGATAGTAAGAATATACTTTGTTGTGCATGTTTGCAGTAAGGTGCTGGTAGCGGTGTCACCTATCAGTAGCGCGTTTTCATGTTTTGATGTCATATGTGTTGTGTCTTAAGAAGCTATCTCTTAATTTAAATGTTGTTTTGTACAATTAATCCAGAATAAAGTTTAACTAGAACAAAATAAGGACCTGGGCAGCTTTGAATGAATTAAGTGACTGTATAAATGGAGACCTTAAGTAGCATGAGCTGCAGCACCAGGCTACACAAGTTCTCCATTGGAAGCCATATTGGATTGATAAAACGTTGAAAATGATCCATTTCAAGAACACCATTCTCGTTCCGATGCTTCTGTCTGACAAATCTTCCCTCTCCTCTGCTTAGGTCTTTTGGTGTGCTTCTCTGGGAAATATTCTCTCTTGGGTACATGCCGTACCCCAGCAAAAGTAACCAGGAAGTGCTGGAGTTTGTCACAAATGGCGGAAGGATGGACCCACCAAAAAGCTGTCCGGGGCCTGTGTATGAATTCATATTTTGAAAACTTAAATGTCTAATACTAATATGTTTTATACCATTTACTACCACACTTTCTCTGTTTCTTAGTGCTGTTAATAGCTGTTACCCAAGTCAATGGCGTTAGCATGTGAATTCATTTCCACACAAATAAATATTTTATTAACATTGATATGAGAAATATAAACACGTTTCAGATAGATATTTGAGATACACAAAAAAACGTATTTGTGATTGAACTGCTTACCTGCAGTGGACACGTTGGATGGCTAAGTGTGCAGGGTTACAAAATCAGAAGAAACACTGGAAAGGTAAAAGAGGGAAAATAGTTATATGACAAAACACCACCCAAAAAATAAATAAAACAAAAGAGGAATGCGAACGGGCAGTGAGTAGAGGACTGAGCTCCTCGCCCTAGTTTCCAGTTAAAAGCACAGAGGGGAATAAAACATTGCACTCCTCCCAAAAAATGAAATTTAAAGTAAAACAAACCTTGAACAGGAGATTGGAACCCAGAGTGGAGTGTGATATGAAAAGAAGTTACTTATACAAATATGAATACGACAGACTCAGTATTGAGTCAGTGTGTTTGCGTGGGCCTGACCCCAATAGGTAAATTCATTTAGCATCCAAGGCCACTGCCAAGGGCTATAATGGTTGCTAAAGTGTCTAAGGCTCAAGCCACAAGGAAGGGTCTCTAATGGGGAAGAGGTCATTTAACAATCAGTATAGCCCCAGGCAGAAGGGTATAATGCTATTAGAACATTCCAGCCATTGAGGTAAAATATGCTAAATTTAAATATTTGAAACAAAAAGACCAGTGTTGGAATGTTGAAGCGAACGGTCTGTACCAGCCATTATTGACCCTGAACGACTCCATTGTTTTCAATAAAGGGTTCAATATTCCAGTGTTTTTATACAATAGTCACTAGTCTGTCGATAGCAGTCACACATCCAGAGATGTCAGGTCTCATTTACTCGATGTGTACCTCACCTTTGGGAAACAGCCCCGCTCTTATCGGTGTCATTGCTCTATTGACTTTAGTGCACGAGTGCAACCAAAGACCTCTTCTGTGGAATGTTAGTGTCAAAGAAAGAGTGCCAGAGGCACTAATGCAAGGAAGGAGAATGCCCCCCTAGCTTGTGTATGGGTGGTAAAACCCAGCTTACAGCTTACACCCGTGGCCCTAGTTCCACTGCACTGGCTGCACGTTCATGAGCTACTATGCCCCTGGTATCAGAGCAAGGACTCTGGGAACAAAGAGAAAGTCGATTTGAGCTGGGCCAGGAACCTGTTTTCACTCATTCAGAGAAGTAGGAGCTTATTCAGTATGTAGTTCAGGAGAAAAAACATTTACATTTTCTGCACAAACGTATTCATTATTGGAAAGAAAATGCAAATAAATATTTAAAAAACTAATTTTAACAGCAATTGCTAATAAGAAAGAAAAAACAAAGGGCACAGTTTAAATGTTGAAAATTAGACACGACTGGTCCTAAGAAGCCTGTGATGGATGAGTGCCCTTCCGTCCAGGACTCATTGTTAATCCCATATGCCTCCTGGCCATAGAGTGGGGGATGGCACTGCTTTCTCTGAAGACCAATCCCTGCCCTTCCGCCCAAGCATGAAATGCGTAACGTGCAATAGGACAGGAATTCTTACTTAGCATATTTCCAAATGCCATGTGAAATTTCTTCAGGTCATTTTATCAGAATTTTTTTCTGCATATGTGATAAAGCTCTCCTTCCTTTCTGTGGTGTACTGATATATCACCTTTTACAGCCCAGCAAATTGATAAGAAAAAAAAAGATTCTGAGCATTAATCTAAATGCTCCATTACTTTGAAACGCAATACTGCGCTTGGTAAACGTTAATAGCGACAGATGCATTATTCTCCAGGCACAGTATTACCTCCCCATTCTGCACCTTGGAATAGAGCACAGGGCTGTCCACCTGCATGTTTGCCCCCGTTCGGAACTGTCAATTTTGTCATGTGCAATATTTTTCCCGCTCAAAATCCGTCAGTATTCACCTGAAGAAATGTATGCAAAAAATACAATGTTTGTAATCCCGTTCCCCTTTTGTGCCAGAATTGGGACTTCGGACCCATTTCTAAAGAAATCCATTGCTGATTTGTGTCAATGGAGAAATACCATCCATGTCAGAGCTACCTTGTCCCACCTGAAGAGAAAATCATTAAGTTCCATAGAAAAACTGCTTGGAAAGCAAAAATCAACGTCCATTCCTTGCCTCACCCGTTAACTGCGAGGAAGCAGAGGGTCAAGAACTTTATTCTGCAAATTCCAGCTTCTCTAGACTAACAATCCTAGAAGCAGATACTTGTTACGTCTCTTTGATTCCTCCAGGTCTTCAGTGCTGTGTTATGAACTCCGGAAACCAGGACAATCTCCCATCCCTTCCATAGCAGAACTCATCTGTACCATAGCAGATGTGGCCACAGAACTGTTTGCTAGTGATCTTCTGTGGCCTACAGTCAGTGCCACTGTTGCACGTGTGCCATGCTTCTTCCTCCCCAGGGTCTGTAGACATTGCAGTTGTAACCAGCAGTCTAAGACCAATAAACTAAAGCAGCTCCCCAATATTGTCTCTGAGAATTTTGTATGAGAGCAATGCACAGGAAATGTGGGTGTTTGGGGCAAAATGGTTTCTCTTATGCCACCACCCGAATGAGCGCAAACGTTTTTATATGGATGCAGAAACTCCAGGTTTTCATTTCCTTATTCCTCTTGGTTTTAGATACAGGATTATGACCCAATGTTGGCAACATCAACCCGAAGACAGACCACACTTTGCCATTATCCTGGAGAGAATTGACTACTGCACCCAGGTACGATGTCTAATATGCCATGTTTAATAACTTGCCAACTCGTGTTACAGTTAATCCATGGCAGGGCCCACAAGGGTGAGAATCAAGCCATATTTTCAAGATAACCACAGCCTATGTAAATCAGTTTCTGGTATATTCCATTGCATGCATTTTCTTATGAGGTAGGCGTCCTGAAATGTTTACATTGATCCAGACATCATGGACAGTGCTGGGCCACCCTGATCCCCAATCTGGTAGTAAAAGGGCAAAGACAAACGAGCAGTTTCTTGCATAAAATGTGTGCTCAAGGGACACCATCCAGTACTAACATTTATGTGCAGACTGCAGCCCATGGAAAAATTACATAATATATATCATTTTGTTGAAACCACACGATTTTCCTTTTGCCTTTTGTTTGCACTTGCTTTTGGTTGGCTCTAGGATTTCATGCAAAGCCAGGTCACAATGCATTAGTAGATGTGGCTTTGCGTGGAATCCTAAGGGCTGTTTGCCCTGTTCATACCCTATTACCCCCTTTTGGCATATACAAACAGAAGATCAGCGCTGTCCAACACAAAGCAGTTTAGCGGCATGCTCTTGTCAACTTTTCAGCACAAAAAACTTTGGGCCTCATTTACAAACTTTTGACACACGGCAACGCAGCAGGCTGTCCTGGTGCGCTGCTGTGCGTCAAAAGAAAAGGGCAGGAATGCGCCATATCTGCAAGATACAGCACATTCCTGTCCTTCTCCCCTGCGCCGGTGCACAAATCGCAGCTGTGCACGAACGCAGTCACCCTTGCGTCATGCTGCAAGGATGCCTGCGTTGCAGGGATGTTTGTTTTTGTTCAGGAAGGGACACCTTCCTGCACAAAAACAATTATTGATGGTATTTTCCTCTTTTGAAGCATGAATAGAAAGAGAAAAAACAAGGAGAAATAAAAGTATTTCTCCTCGTTGCGCCACTCCTACGCCTCCACTGGGGAGGCGTAGGATTCTGACGCATTCCCAGGTTTACTATTCCTCGTAATTCTGGGAATGCTTCAGATTCCTTGGGTGTCGCGTGGGAACAGCCACAGCAACACCCATTGAAGGCCCCTTTCACATAGTGTTCTGCGTGAAAGGGGCACCTATTTACGATGCCATGAAAAGCTTCGTAAAGTGGCTCTACGTTGCCTTATAAATATGCTGCGGCTCATTGCACCACCTATTTGTAAAAAAAAGTGACACTCCGGTCAAGCAAAAGTGCCGCTAGGGGCCTTGTAAATGATGCCCGTAGTTTGCAAAAGTTGTACACCAATGAGGCACGAGCGCCTGTGCAACAGTATAGTAAGTCTGAGCCTTGATATCTGAATGCTTAATGTCGCTATATTTGGAAGTTTCTAATAGGACACAGAACATGAGTTGCACTTTGACATTTATTATTTGGTAATATGGGGGTAAATTATCCGATGGCAGTAAAATTACGGAGATGGCCAGAGCAGTGTGTGACTTGGGTTAGTCTAGTTACTGTATGTGTAGGGGGGACTGCCTCCTGTCACCAACTTGGCAGCTTCTCTTATCCCTACAGAGCTTACAAATTCTCAAATTAAAATTCTCGATTAAACACAGTTGTTGCTACCGAATCATTGTGGTCCATGAGCACACAATGTATTTTGCTTCAAGTGAAGATTCCTATCTCCAAAAAATTAAATATAATTGCACTCTAGTTTCCTTAAACGATATTTACAAATAGTTTGCGTCATTTATTTTATGTCACCCTGACTCCTCTATATGCACTAACTTGTATATCTCAGATCTCTCCAATAAAGCTGCTAGGTGCAGCCTATTTATGCACTTTAATTGGCTTCAGTTAACCCCTTCCGCGCTCATGACGAGCTCAGCTCGTCATGAGTTACGACGCTCGTACGCTCATGACGAGCTGAGCTCGTCATGTAACGCGGCTTTTTAAAAACCGCCGCGCACAGCGGGAAAACCGCTAACGCGCATGCGGTTAAGGAACAAAAAGTCATTGTTGTAGTGCTGCTTTTTCCAACATTAATGCACAAGGACCGGATCAGTGGCAGCTTTCCAGGATATCTATTCACTATGTAAGTGATTCCCATATGGATTTAATTGCATGGACACATATTCCATGTGAATATCCTGAAGATGAGGAATGGTTGCAGCTTCAGAGACAAAAAACTGACACTTGAGCATAAGTGTTAGAGTTAGACCCCTGTATGTTTCGCCTATTGGTTGCACAGATCACAGAAGCCATATTTAATATATATGTAGTACTTGTCATGGAAGGATGCCAACATCTCTATGAAAAAAAAAAAAGTCATAATCTAGAAAAAATAACCAAGATCACCATAACCTCAAATGTTGGGGTATGGATGGACCAAACAAGACCTAAACAAGTATGTGACAGACTGGAGTACGCCTCTTGCCTCAAATAAAAATAACAAGGGTGGCAAACATGATATAAAAGAAACGGTGATGCTGTGTTCATGATAATATAAATAACGATACCACTGGGTGCGTTATTTATCAAGCGCGATAAATAGCACCTATTACAAGTTTGTGGGGAATAATGCATCAAAATCTACATGATACTGTAATTGCTGTATTCTTTTCCCCCTTAAATTTTGGCAGGTTGGACCAGCTGTAATTTAAAGTACATTGAGATATTTAACACATCTAATAATCATCAGGTGCTTTAAATACATTCCAACTCGTAATTCCGACCCGTGCGTAAACAAGGGTTTACTCATGAGTACTAGTACTCCGACTCACTCATAATTAGGCTGTTTGCCTGTTTAGACCTAAGGCTAGTAGGCAAATATAAAGATTCTGCAGGGAGGTCCTAAGGCATGCACCAAAGGATGATTGGTCACGGACATCCATCCATGTTGAATGGAAATTCAGGCTGGTGGAGAGCTGTGATGAAGATCAAACGGGTGCGGTTGAACTGGTACATATGCCATCTCTTTAGGTAGGATGGGTCAGAGTCATGGATTTATTTACTGATGAGGCAGCTGAGTTTAAATTAAGATCTCCCACAATATTGTTGACTGTCAGGGCCTAAATCCAACAAGAAGAGCCAGAAACAACCGAGGAAAGGAGATGGTAAGAGCAATACAGATAACCCAAATTCTTCATCGCACGGATATAGAGTGGGGTAAGCGAAAGTAGAAGAAATCACTATAGTCTCCAGTTCAAACCCATGGCTTGATGGTCCGGAAGCTGCATAAGCAAGCCCTGTCATCGTTCTTTCCCCCAGAGAGAAGCACCTGGCAGTGCTACATGAGATTTCAGCATGGGAGACAGACAGTGAGAACAGAAGAAGCAATCCCCACTCCAAACATTCTCCCATGTGGCACTGCAGTAAGAAAGCAGACTTCTCCTTTTCCTGCTGTGGCTTATCTTGCCCAAAGCCATGTTATCTCTTTAATCCTGAATCCTAGCCCTCCCATAAGGCATATTGAAAACAGGTGAGTAAGGTAATTGAAATAATTAAGTCATGGAAAATACAAGTTGAGAAGTTTTATGGTACAACACAAGTGTGTCTCCTGCCTTGCCACACAACTTTCTGACAGGAATTTTCTGACATTCTAAATGAGGTCCACCTGAAGATCCTGAAGGCTTAAACTACAGGTAAGAGGGAATGGGGTGATAAAGGCAAGAGGACCAGAAGAGATAAAGGGAAAGAAATGGTTAAAGCATATTTTAGATGTTACTGTTTCCATCCACTCTGCGGGAAAAAAGGGATCCCTTGGAGCGTATGAGGGATTTTTATGTTTTAGTTATGCCCCCTAGTCTGTTGACTTCTAAGACCTCCCTGGAACCCGGTCAAGCCCACCCTGACTTTTAGGGGTCAGGGTGAACCCGATGATGAATCATGACACTATTAGAGTGTGTGAGGGTTACTTATGAAAAAATGAATTTTTCTATTCCCAACCTAAGTGGGTGGTGTTTAGGTGTGGCGGGCATTTCTTCTCATCACATTAAGTTTCGTGAGATCAGGAGGAATACCCTTTAGGTAATAATAGGTCTAATATATCCCAAGGAATAGAGGGTACTTCCACTGGGATTAATGGGGTCTTCCTAGTGTTTTTTGATTTGGCACTTAAATTATGTGCATGACAGTCTTTGACTATATTTGCCAACAATTAATCCATATTGGGGAATCAATATTCTGCTCTTACTTTGCTTTTAGGGGTTATATCAGCAACGTGTTCCCTAATATCTGCGGGAATACAATTTTACCAGACATCAAGAAGAACTTCCCTTCCAAGGATAACTCTTCCCTTACACTCCAGTATGATTGAAAGTCTGCTGGAAGTTCATTTAATTTTTTGTGCCACCCCTCAATAATCTTTTCTCTAATCGACTTCAAGGTTTCATTTTTAGACATGCACCTTTCCCATTCTGTCTCTAAAATGCCTGGCATGGATACTGTTAATATGGGAGTTGGCGTACTATGGTGTCAGATGTGTTATGTTTGGGTAAACTGGAAAGGAAGTCTGCAGCAAGATTCCTTGCCCCTGGGACATATTCTATGATGACATTAAATTCTTGAAGCCCCAAAGCCCATTTGGCGATTCTAGGTGTGGTTTTTTCTATGTCCCTCTTAGAAAAGAATGACACAAGTGGATTATGGCCCGTTCTGAAGACAAAAGGAGAGAGGATGTGGCTTAAGGGCTAGGGCGGGTCGATCTCAAATATGGGGCACGAACGCGCAACATCCTCTGATTCTGGGCCAATCACTTAGGGCCAGATGTATTAAGCATTTTTCAGTTTGCAAACAGGCCAATTCGCAAAATCGGCACGTTTATGAATGCAAAAAGCCTTTTCTAATGTATGAAAGGCTTCTCATTCGCAATTTAGGTAATCACAAATGTTTGCGATTACCTAAATTGCGAATGTAAATAGGGAATTGCAATTTGCTAATCCCTAATGCACATACCATACAGGAAGCCTTACCTAAATCTGAGCTGTGCATTTAAGAAATGCTAATTGCCATCAACTTCAAGTTGATGATAACCATGTGCAAACTTTGAAAAATGCTCAAGAACGCATTTTTCAAAGTGGCATGTAGCGCACATGTGCCCCTAGGGCATGTGTGTGCTTTACATGTGCACGCTTTCTATTTTTGGGGTGATTCAGGGGGGCACCTTTAGGCCCCCAGGCACCCTTGGCGATGCATTAGCTAATTGCAATTACCAATTTGATAATCGCAAAGGCAAAACCATTCATTCCTAAGGGCCTGTAGGCCCATCAGAATGAATGGATTCATATTACCTAATAGCGATTCACTATTTACCGAATCGCTATTAGGTAATGTTAAGGAATTGCAAAATATTTTGCGATTCCTACATACATTGCATTTTGCGATTCCAAAATAGCGATTCAGTAAAAATCACTATTTCAGAATCGCGAAATGTATGTTTGATACATCTGGCCCTTAATCTCCCCATGCCTAATAAAAATGTATGTGTCCTTGTGTAACGCTACTGGTGCTCATTTAAGGCGCTCTGATACCTGATACCTTCGGGTCAAGTTTGCGCTATATAAAACTCCGAAGGAAAAAAAAGGTAAACCCTACAAGTAAACTTTGAAATGATTAGCTGCCTAAAAACATGCTAGAGCCTCTTCTTTTATTGTGGAATTGTTGATTTCAGAATCTTTGAAGGTTCTTCATTATTCTTGCTTTACCTTCTATTACTTGTGATAAAGTAGGTTCTAAAGTGTTAATGTTAGCATCAATAGTGAGAATGGTTTTGAGGTTAACATAGAGATTTCCTATATTGGAGGAATTTGCAATGGCACCTTTTATGATAGTGAATATGTTTGTATGTTAGGCTTCCCATTCAAAAGATGCTCCTTTTTTGCGTATAGGTCTCATGTGTTGAACTAAATTGGCAAAGGTCTTTTGGAATTTTGACCTATATGCAGACAACCCTAGGAATGACTTTATTTCATCTTTATTGGACAATTCGGGGGCTTTCTTGGCAGACTCCACCTAATCTAATTTAGTTTTAATACCCTTACTGGAAATGGTGTATCCTAATTAATACACAGAGGCTACCCCTATTTTACACTTGCTCTTTTTGATAATAAATCCTGCATCCCTTAATTTATATAATATTATTCTCAAATTGCAGTTATGTTCTTCTTCATTGGAATCGTAAACCAAAATATCATCTTGAAACGCAGCACTTTATTTGTCCCCTTCAAGATGTGTGTTATGATCCCTGGAAAAGCTTTGGTTGCTAAGGCCAGCCCAAACGGTATTCTGACAAATTTGTACATTCCAAAAGGTTTCTGGAGGCTGTAATTCCTGATGACATGCTACTTGATGGGATGCTGAGAACAAGTCCAGAACAGTAAAGTATTTGACATCATGTATGACACCCAACATCTCATGTATTCTGAGGCGGGGATGTCGATCCACCTATATGTTGGAAGTCAAACCTCTCAGATCCACACAATGACTTATATTTTTCCCATATTTTTTGATGTGGTTACTACGGAACAACCATTCTGAATACTCAACTGCTTCAATTACCCTCTTGTTCCACTAATTTATCTAATTCTTCTCTTAATGTTTCTCTCAGTAATAGGGGAATGGTATCTAGTTTTGTGGACCTCTGGAACAGCATTTGACTTTAAAACAACTATGCTGTGTGGTGAGGGTCCCTAATTTAAGCACTTCGTGAGATTCAATTTCTTAGCTGGACAATATTTTTTACTGTTTTTCGACACTCAACTTAGAATGACCCACCACAAAAAGTCAAAGCTACTACAAATAATATACACAACTAAGGAGTATCTATATACACAATTTTAACAATCAGCAGTCATGTGTAGACATAATTCATGCAACAAAAGAGACAACTCTTTATAGCAGGCTTGATTCTTCTTATGTATTTTATTTCCTTTGTTCACTTCAAGCGTGATTGTTCAAATGATATTTCCAAAAGAAGATTTAACGAATTCATCCCATTCAATTGCTGGTTAAATATATCACAAAACAGCCTACGCGTTTCGTCCACATTTGGACATCATCAGATTTTTTGTTCTGTTTCTTTCCGGTCACGTGGGATAGCGGACGTATTAGGAAACTTGGATTCCATAAATAAGATGAGGGTTTTTTGGCGCGCATTTTTTGATACATTCTCATTGGCCCGTGGAGGATTTAAAACATGTGATATCGCAATGTTGGGCCATACATGTCCAACCCACGTTTCTTCATCATGTTCCCTTCGCGGTTCGCATAGCGGTAAAAACGACATTCCGTGACTCAACTTGTCTATAGAGACAGGATATATTTTTAGTATGAATGAAAGCTACTTGTTATTATTAAGATCGATTTTAAACAAAGCAATATTTAACTAGTGAACACAACGGTATACTAGTCACGCACCCGTTGTCTATTCAGTGAATTATTAACGGTACAGTACTAAAGTCCTGATTCTTTATAAGTACAAACCAACTTATCAAAAATTTATTTTATACAAAGTGATGCGTGATGAATAAGATATCGAGCTTATTCACAACGCACAAATTAAGTGTTCAATAAATTTAACATGACTATACTCGTGACTTGGATCCCAACCAATGAAGTTCTATCCAAATTGGTAAAAATAGTTTGATATGGGTAAGTCAAACTAAAAGTAGAGACCACAATAATGATGTCATCTTTAAAATTAAACCAGCTCCAAATACTCAGTACACATTTTATTTTACAGAAAGTGATGCATTTCTGACTCGCTATTAAGCCCCTCCTTTACCGTTTTACAACGACTGATCCAACGTGCCTCTTCCTTCCTAATATTCAGTTCCCAGTCTCCACCTCTCACATGCGGTTCTATTTTCTGGAGACCATGGAACTTGAATTCTTTTGATCCTTCATGTGATCTTTTAATATGTACAAATATGGGTGATTTATGGTCCTCATTTAAAATGGCCCTTCTGTGCTCTTGCATGCGTATCTTGAGGGCTCTCTTCGTGCTCCCAATGTAGACTTTTTTACATGCGCAAATCAATGCATATACCACTCCAGTACTATTGCAATTGATAAACTGTTTGATTTGATAAGTCCTAGTACTATTGTATCTGAATTCCTTAATTTTGTTCACTCCCCAGGGACACATGTTGCATCCGCCGCATGTAAAGAACCCATTGGGGGTTGTGGGCATCCACTCCTTTCTAACTCGTTGAATGGGCTGAATGTAATTACTAGTAACCAAATTACTGATCGTAGGGCTCTGTCTATAGACTATTTTTGGTGTTTCTCCAATTAGTCCTGCCAGACCCGGTACACCCATCAGTAAATGCCAGTTTTTTTTTAAGAATTTAAATTTTTTTGTCTTTATCTGTATTATATGTTGTTATGAACGCTAGAGGCCTATTTGACACTTCACTATCTCTTTTTGTTGATTTAGGTGTCAAAGTCGTGTGTCTAGCTATCTGATTAACTTTTCCTCGTGCTGCCTTCAATAGTTTATCAGAATAGCCACGATTCTTTAACCTGTGGCACAACTTGTCAAGTTCTTCTTTGAAATCCACATCCTTAGTACAATTTCTTCTAATTCTAACCATTTCACCAAATGGAATACCCTTAATCACTGATGCTGGGTGTGAGCTTTCTGCTCTCAAAATAGAATTAGTTGCGGTCTCTTTCCTGAATAATTTACTCTTGATTGAAACTCCCTCTACAAATAACTCCACATCCAGATATTCTATTCTTTGCAGTTGAAAATTCATGGTCAAAGTTACGTTGAACGAATTATTGTTCAAAAACAGTAGATATTCTTCCATTTGTTCCCTCGAACCTCTCCAAAGAATAAGGATGTCGTCTATAAAACGACCCCAAAACAATATGTAATCTGTCCAATTAGCTGCTCTTCGACTCCAGGCATGCTCCCTCTCATACCAGCCCATAAATAGGTTGGCATAAGAGGGGGCAAACCTGGAGCCCATTGCCGTACCCCTGATCTGATGGTACCATTCATTTTGAAAGAAGAAATAGTTATTGTTTAGAATGAGAGAGCTCATGGCTACAATCATTTCTGAGTGTTCCACCAGACTGGCACTTCTCTTGCCTAAAAAGTGTTTCAAAGCTGTTTCTCCTATATCATGATTGATGCATGTATATAATCCTACAACATCCAAAGTTACAAAGCTCATGCCATCTTCCCAAACCACATTCTCCAATTTATTTAGTATATCCATGGTGTCCCTGACGTGGGACGGTAAGTTTACTACTAACGGCTTTAAAAAAACGTCAACGAATTCAGACAGGTGTTCTGTCAAGCTGCCTATGCTTGAAACAATTGGTCTTCCTGGCGGATTTGCTCTTGATTTATGTATTTTTGGCAGAGTATATAGAAAAGGATAGGTAGGATTCAAAATTCTCAAATATTTATACTCCGCCTCGTCCAATAACCCTGCATTTGACTTTAATTTGATTGTATGCCCACAATTTTTGGGCAATCCTAATTTATCAGTGAATATTTCTGGAAATTCTTCACAAATGTTTGCCCCTACCACCCATCTGTCTGCCAATAAAACTGGTTCTTCATTATTGGGATCTAACATAATCCCTAAATCTTTCTGGTGTTTCCAACCCAACAGATTGCAGCCTTGCTTGATGACATATATTTTCCCCACTGTATCCCTATTGTTAAACAAAATATGCATTATGTATCATACCTCCTAAGGCAAAGGATCTCTATTGTATTCTCCAGGGTGAATGTCAGGGTTTTCTAGGGTGTATTCTTCATCTCAGAAATTGGTGTGGAACATTTGGCTGTCAATCAAAGTATATACAGTGAGCATGTTTCAACATACGTTTTTGCCTTTATTCCCTATTAGGATGTCACAAGACAATTTATCACCATCCTCCTGATGGTTAATCTAGAAAATGTGTTTATTTTTGTCCTTTTGCTCATTCCGTTCTGTATTTATGACATGTATATTTTCTTCATATATCTTGCAAACTTTGGCAATATGGCCTCTTTTATTGCACTTCCTACATAACTTGTGATTGACATTTGGGATTATTAGCTCAGAGATGATTGTGATTTCAGCATCCAAAGCATTTCAGTCTCATTCTTGGCTTTTAGTTTTAACAGCATGATCTTCATTGATTTTACAAACCTTTTCCTCATTGGCGAGAACATGTATTTTCCCATTGTCTTTGTGAATCTCTTTGGACAGTTTAATCTCTGACACAGGAGGCAGTGTGCTCAATGCTATATTTATGGCTTCTGCAAGTTCAGAGATTTGCTTCAACAACTTTTCTTGCACCTTGTGATCATTAGTGCAGCGGACCTATTGATCCCTTATTAAGGAGTCTATGAGAGAACAGAAATCACAAGTTGTAGATAACCCCTGTAGAGCAGCAATTTATGTGGCCACTGCTTCATTTCCTTTGTAATCTGTTAAAGAATGTATGCCTTTCAAGCACAGCTTAAATTATTTATTTGAAGTGACTCTGACATCTTTAGTGTGGCCTGAAATACATCTTCCTCCCTATCTTTCTTCTCATTGGCTTAATTGGCATCATATTTAGCTATAACCTCGTAGACTTTTGTTCTCTACAATCCTGAATTCTGTAATAAAATATAGTGCTTGATTATTCATGAAAATATCTCACCCCCATAGCTTTTGTGTACGAATTAAATATCCAACCTGTCCCATGGTATATTGGGTACTTCCTCTTCATTTAAAAATGGAGGTAGTTGATTCATACGGGAAACATCCTTTACAATGCAACTTTTACCACACAGTGCCTTTACGACGCAACTTTTACAACGCAAACCATTACAACGCATTGCGCTGGGGGGCGCTCTAGGATAGGGAATAGGTTTAATTTACTATCCAACACCTTCCCTACTATCCACGGGGACTGGAGTTGGAATAGTAAATTAAACAATTCACTATCCAGCGCCCCAAAGCACTATGCGTTGTAAAGGCATGCGTTGTAAATACCGCGTTGTAAAGGCATGCGTGGTAAAAGCATGCGTTGTAATGTCATACATCCATTCATACTACCTGCAGCCATAAAGGATGATTAAAATACAGAAACTGAGACATAGTTCTACTCTGACAACAAGTGTTAATTAGGAACAGGTAAGTGCGCACCTGGCAAGAATATAGCCTTAAACAGGAACATATTTTTGCACACCTATGAACAATATTTAAAAATGAAGCAGCTCAAGTATCATATTATCTAAGGATTAACTGTAAACACCACCAAAGCTATAGCAATTGTCCTATTTTTCTTTCCATGAGGAAACACTTTGCTGCTTTCCTTTAAGTAATTCTGTGAGGGGTGGTCTGTCACGGGTACCAGATAAGGGAAGATGCTTATTGCCCTGTCCCTTTAAGCAGATCTTGAGAGGCAGAGTTTCCTTAGATGAAAGGAAGACATGCAAAAAAGGGAGGATTAAAGTAAGTAACCTCATTCACCAAGTGCTTTATCGAATTATATATCCCATACAGTCAAACCTCTTCCTAAAACCTGAAGAGTTGGACGATGCTCCACTGCACACTGCTGTCTCACTTGTCGTAGAAACAGAGCTCGCCTTGGCAGGGCCCCGCTTGGCTTGTTAAACCCAGCTGACTCACTCACTGCTCACTCCAGAGGCTGAATGCCATTAACCCTGCCAGTGCGCACTGCCGATGCCGCTTGACCTGTTTGTTCACTGCTATTTTTATCTGTGCACCACTGCAGGTTCCAGCGCCGCAAATTATTACAGAGTTCCACTGTTGATATGGGTTCATGCTAGATGGTAGATCCCCATTAATTTAGACAGTGCACCACTACAGATGCATGTATCTTGGCAGGCACAGACAGACTGAGAACCCACCGCGATTCTCACCTGGCGATAATCGGCTACAAAGAATAAGCACCCACTGCAGGCGGAGCACTTCCCCTGGCGACATTATATTTTTTATTACATTTACTGCGGAGCCAACTAATACAACTCAAACGGGGTTCCCAGCTCCCTGCGTGCACTTACTTACCACACTCTTTACCCATATGCCTTCTTACGCTTGTACAAATGTCTAAAGGCTAATTACTATCAGAGTAGTTCTAAGGGACAGTCTTTAAATCTGCTGAACATAACGCCAGATAGGTGCATGCTCTGCTGTCTAGGCAGGGTTACACCCTTAGTATATGCCAAAATTCACACGACAGCAGCAGCCTGATTCGTCAGTCCCTCACGCACCAAGATGACACAAGTTGACCTACCACATATGAGGGACACCCGTTTTGAACCAAGCATCCAAGTCTTGTCCACTCTTAAGCTTCTACATCAGCGGTCAGCTCATTAAATATGGCAGGTTTAATCTTCACAGTGGCGAAGACCCACTGCTGTCCCCTTCACAACATCCCATCCTCGTCGCCAATTGGAACAACTCAGTTGTAAAAGGTACAAGCTGAGGAGAAGTTTAACAGTACAACACAAGCTTGTCTCCTGTCTTTTCACATACATTTTCTGACTTTCTAAATGAGCTCCACCTGAAGATTCCAAAAGCTAAACCACAGGTAATAGCGGAACCAAGGCAGGAGGACAATATCAACAGGAGTAAAATTACAACAGGAATTCCCAACATTGTAACAGTTCAGTCAATAAGAGGAATTTACCTGTGAAAAATGTGGCATGACCCGTTTTTTCTCTTGAGCTCGGTGATTTTATCTTACAAATATTAGAGGAGGGGGAGAAATGTTGCTGATATTCAAAGTTCAGGACACCTATTAACAATGCTGTCCAGAAGTCTACATGTTATTTCTAACACTCCTTTGTATGCATAAATGAGGCATGCCAGGACTTCTGCCGGAAAGGTGCTATTACCGAAGCAAATATTTCTGGAAGGCCATAAAGTCAAGATTATAATGCACTTAGAGATCTACTCTTGGGTCAAAGAAACCTGCATATCTTTGATAACCCTATCTATATATTATTTTGGATCTTGGTGCGCATTAAAGTGGCACTTCCTGTTTCGGCATTAACATCCCCTCACACCAACAATTCTTCAGAATTATAAATCTTTTATTAAACACATAATCTAAAAAGAAACAGACAAGTGACTTAATGGTCAGCATTCTATTGCAAAGTTCTATTTTAAACAGACTATTATAATAATTAACAACTAATAAGTATCTTCCATGAGGGAAAGTCACCTGCAGAGCCCAGTAATTGATAGAATTATTCCATAGATGCCCAGATTATAAAACCACCTGCATGCTGAGATTGTAATGTGGAACATGTATTTACGAATCTTTCCCTGGTACCACAGTATTGTAATGTTTTGGCTTCCCTGAGATTTCTTTATTGGTTTGTATGTGTGTTTTATGATTTCATAAAAAGATAAACAAAAAAACAAAACAAAAAAAAACCACCTGCATGAAAGCCATGCTCAGACTTTTTTTGGCAAACATAGAAGTTGTGTTACCCGTTACAATTCTTTATAAATTCCAGGCAATTTTCCAACATTTTCATGTAATCCAAATAATCCATTGATAGTAGGGCGTTGAAAAGTTGCAATCGCAACTTGGTGCAGTCTTTAACTTTTTCAAGTCTTTACCTGACAAAGATTTTACTGAAAAAAACAAACGCTAGATGTAAGAGTCGCTGTCCTGCAACGGACATTTCATCACTAGCTGAAGTTCAAAGGTGAGATTTCCAGCTGCAACAAGTCCCAAAATGGGACTTCCAGGAGCTAGTAAAGGAGATACAGCTGCTGAGTGGTGGCAATTTTATTTCTCTGCTGCCACTCAGGTGACATTGGGAAAGTCATGCCCCTCTGTCAGGAACTATGCTGAGAATGGACCTGTAGAACTAACAGGGAAAGCTAGCCCTCTGCAGAGACAATGTAGGTGGGGAGGAGGGGTTTAGCAGATATGAGGGAGTACCTGAAACACGGAAGGAGAAGGAAAGGACAGGAGCTAAAGACCAGAGCAGGTTGGAGGGCACTAGGTCCTGAAGATTAGGAACAGCATAATGCCTGCTTTACAAAAAAGTAGGCGGACAATGCATATATAGTACAATAACCAATGAAAAATGCAATAACATCAACTGTAGGAAAGTAAAAAGTAGATGAATGATAGACTAACACCATAATGTCTAGTTTGTATGTTCCTTGGAAAATTATCTGTCTCTAGCAGTAATGAGATCACAGTAATCCAGGAACAGCTATTCCTTTTTTTTTTAAACTCTTTTTATTAAATCAAACAAAAGACATTACAAAAGGAAATTAACTCTCAGGTGAACTTATACAGTTGCAACACATGGGTCATTGTGGCAAGATGCAGAATCAAATATGACAACGTTTAAAGCGAAGATCTAGGGGATTCCTGTGCATCAAGGTCCGATCTCAATGTAGGTGGTTCACCCCCTAGCCACATACACTTCTTTCTCCCTAAACATACACCAGTCTAAGTCCTCCGCTCATTTGTTGACTCGGGGCGGCTGACTGGCACCCCAGAGTTGAGCTATATTTCGCTTGGCCACCATGTATGCCAGTGTCACCCATTGCTTCTGTTACGCCCTCAAGTCCGTGGGTCCCCATACATTCAACAAACATCTTCGGGCTTCTGGTCTTATCTACGCTCCCAGAACGTCCCCCAGCATATCGTGAATCTTTGTCCAGTATACCTGTACCTCTGCACAGTGCCTCCGGTGTATTGAAGAAAAGGGTGCGAGACCTATACACCACCCGTAAGCGGGCCGGGAAGAGCAGGGCATATTGAATCTTCAGGTCTCGCAGACGCGCCTTGGCCTCCGTAAAGGATTGCCACTGCTGTTGGGCCTGTTTAGTGTAGTCCGGAAATATAAGGATCTTCTGATTGTCGTACATGAGGGGCTCTTTTACACGTGCTTGCCGCAGGATAGTGTCCCGGTCATGGTAGTTGAGGAGTCGAGCTATCACAGATCTTGGGCGGGCGCCCACCGGAGGTTTCTTGAGCAGCGCCCGATGTGCTCGCTCGACTATGAAGCAGCGGGAGAGGGAGTCCACCCGCATCCACCCCTCCGGCCACTGGGTCAGGAAGGCCTCCATGTTATCTTTCTCGCAACCTTCCGGAAAGCCAACAAATCGCAAGTTGTTGCGCCGAGTCCGTCGTTCTGCATCTTCGGCTCGGAGCACCAGGCCCTTTTGGATCCCCTCCATATTGGCCACTTTTTTCTTCAAGCTCGCCATGCCGTCTTCTACCTCCAAGAGTCTGGACTCAGCCTCAGTAATGCGGGTCACAGCATTCCGTAGGTCCTGACGCAAAAGGGTGACATCAGCCCCCACCGCCCCAATCTTGGCGTCCAGCATATCTCTGGACTGCGTGATCGCCCCATAAGGGCCTCATTATCTGGCCCGATGTTTGGGGGCCCCCCGAGGCCCCGGATCCCCCGCTCGGGCCTGTGAACTTGTCCATAGGCCCCTGTTTCGAGGTCCCACCACTATTTCCTCCTCTGGTCATGGTAGTCTCGGTCCCCTGCAGCCGCGAAGGATGTCAGAGTCTGCACTCCCGGCTATGGGCCCACTGCACCCCCACTTAGAGGTCTCTGTTGCCACTAGTCTGGTAGTGGCCACCCAGCTCTGTGTCTAGCATGTGTGCCAGGAACCCATGCAGCACCTCAGCTCCCGCGACTCGGTACAGCCGCCGACCCAGGTGCGTCCCTCTCAAATCCTCGGATGACCCGTAGAGAAGACAGTGCACCGTGGTCAAGGGCCCAACAGACGTCACACTCCCTCGCTGCAGCCCGGGGCGCGAAAGTGGCGGTCCACAGTCCAGAAGGATCCACACTCCCCACCACCGGTAATAACAACTCCACACTCACCCCTCAGGCTGCGTGTCCCACTGTGCCCAGGACACAGCGCCTCGTGGCGGCTCCACCGGAGAGGAGGAGGGGGGGAGGGTGGCGGGGGGCGAAGCGCCGCTCTGGGCCGAGTCATCCACCGGCGCGCACCGCACCACCGGCCTGCCGCTTCCCTGCTGGATGATCTTTAGGGTCCTCGCACCCGGGGGCCAGTATTTCCACAAGGCCTCACCCGGCCCTCAGGGTCGCCAAACTCCAGGTCCCGGCTCCAGCCGTCGCATAGGCCGCACCGTCTAGAGCCCAGTGCCTCCGCTCCACCCAGGGTCGCCGCGCTCAGCTGTCCAGTCGCACGGTACAGCACAGGGCTCCACACACCTGGTCCGATTCTCTCCGGCCAGCCGATCTCGCCGCTCCCGGGTCCGGGCCCGCTCCCTCGCGGGGGGCCCTCTCGCGGCCGCCGGGGCTGCCAAAATCTAGGTCCCGCCTCCGGATGAACACTCAGGCCGCACTGTTCGGAGCTCCGGATCTCCGCTCCCAGCGCTCGCCCGTCACTCGGACTTGCTATGCAATGCAGCGCTGGTCTCCCTGTGAGGAAACCCGTAGTTAGGGCTTTCGGGCATGGGGGAATAGGTAGGATAAATGCAGGATCTCTGATCGGCGGGACGGAGCTGTTTCAAGCCACGTCCGCCATGCTGTCGCGCTAAGCCACGCCCCCGGGCAAATTTAACAACCTTTGTACAAAATATCCTGAATCTACATACCTACGCAGCCATAATTGAATTTTCTGTGCCCCTGCATTGCATGGAATCATCAATCATTGTCAGCCAACCTACTGTATTGTAATGTAGCTTTTAAGGTGTTTGACATCCTTTGCAAGGCCACTAAGGGCTCGGATTAGACTCAAGATCCTGGTGTCTTTTTGGAGTGCCGTTAATATCTCATATCTATTAACAGTTTTGTGATTCTATGTTATTGTCTTTTAGTTAAATTACCTCCTATACGCAAACTTGAAGGAGCAGAGTTAAACAAAGTGATTGTAAAAAAGACGTAAATTCACATCCTTATCTGTTTCATAAATTAGATATACATTTTGTATGTTTCTGCATAGTTAGAACATTTTGTGTTATGTGGTATCTTATTTCACACCCTTGAAAGATTTAGAGTAATAGACAGACAGGTGGATAAGAAGTGAAAGGAAGAAGGAGGAACAGAGGAAACTAGGGAGAGTGGTAAATGGCATGTACCAACAAGGACAGAAAAAGAGGTCTGCTGGCCCAGGCCTGACTAGTTAATTTGAAGTATGAGGAGGAGTACATTTGAGGCATGGTTATATGAAATTCTAGGATTTGGGGAAAACAGATAACATTCATGTTCTCTTGTGTAGGCAAGATATTTGCCTATTTACTCATTTTGGAAAAAGTACTTGTTTTGCACTTGGTTTTAAACTTAATTCCCAAAGCATTGAGAAAACCCATCTTTCAAATATATTCTCAAACTATGAGTGATTTAAAACCCAGTGAAGGCCAAGCTGTCTGGCTATGTTCTTAGTCGTACTTCAACCTCTCCCTTGGCAAGGACGTGATAAACTGCCTTAGCTTGTACTGTTATAGGAGTAATTGTATCTGATGATTTAAAGTGATATAAAATAGTTAAAAATGCATATAAATGTTGTACCTGATTAACCCTTATTATCTCTTGTAGGATCCAGACGTCATCAATACTACTTTGCCTGTTGAATATGGCCCAGCCATAGAGGATGAAGAGAAGGTTCCCATGCGGCCAGAAGACCCAGAAGGGATTCCACCACTTTTAGTCTCCCCTGATCAAGAGGTTAAGGATGCAGAACAGACTCTGCCTTCACCCCATTCTTTGCCGCCCCCTGACTGTAACGGGAACTCTTCTGTGAAATTGCAACCTTGTGATGCCCTAACCCAAGCAAGCAGTGGACCGGAAATTGAACAGGGCCATGTAAACATGGCATACTCTCAGTCTATCCCACCCTATGAGATTCACAAAAATAGGGCATCCGGAAACAAACCCACCAACCTCTGGAATCCCACCTATGGGTCATGGTTTACTGAGAAAGCAACAGCGAAAAAAAAATCTCTTGAAAAACAACTGCCAGAGAAGAAGGCATCAAGCAATGAGGGACTCTGTACTGTCGTTCCTGAAGCGGTGACGCCCAAACTGCCTCCCACCTCCCTACTGTTAGAACCAACTTCACTAACTTCAAATGTACCGGACGTGCCTCTGTTTAGGCTCCGCCATTTTCCATGTGGAAATGTCAACTATGGCTATCAACAGCAAGGTCTACCCCTTGAGGCTTCCTCTGCATCTTGCTCTACCAATGGTGAAGACTCTGGCCTTAGAAACAAAAGCGACACAGCTCAGCAGTGATGCCGAGATCATCTCAAACTGCTTGAGAAGATGTTCAGAACTTTGGGGTTTTGCAAATAACCATTTTCTTTATCACAAACAAGAGACCTATCAAAATGTACCTTCTCACTTAATGTGCCAAACTACAGCAAAAACACCTTTCAGGTGTTAATTCATATGGTTGCAAGCAACAGTGACACAGCTCAGCAGTAATGCGAGATTATCTAAGCCATGACAAGATGTTCAGAACTTGTGGGTTTTGCAGATAATATCCATTTTCCATATCACAAACGTTACCATCTCAGTTATTGTGCCAAACTGCTGTGAAAACACCTTTAAAGTTGTATTTTATATGGTTGCAAGCATCAGGGACCCCCAACAAAGTGTATACTGGAAGGCTGAGTTTTTAGTGCATACGATCCCCTTGAGAACGGCCACTGCCAGTGCTTGTTTTTCTAATCCAAACTCAGTTTGAGAAGAAGCCAGAACTGATGCTTCTTGTTGGTTTGAATCTAGGTGATTTATTTGATAATGTGTGGAACTGACTACTGGAAGCAAACTGAAAGTGCTTTATATTTATTGAACATGTAAGGAGCGATCAGGTGTCAGGAGCTAGAATGATGGGTGCTGGACTTGTACGTCTCCAGGTACCATATCATCAATATTTAATCCAAAGATTTTTGCTTGTAAGAATGTCATGTATGGAAATACTGTTCTTACCTTATCTTCACCCAGGAGGTGCTTCTGGAGCAGACAATATGACGTACATGTGATACAGCTTTATCACAGATCATCAAAACATATTCCCTTTAGGAGACAAGATGGAAATAAAAGAACATTTGGTCCAATTGTGGGTTTCAATTCTGGCCCAGTCAAAACACCTTTGCATGTTTATGAGTGTGTTCCATGAAACCTGCAACATTCAACCATGTAACCTACTTATATACATGTATGTATACAGTATATAAATATGTATACTAATATATGTAAATATGTTATGGAAGCGCTTGCCGTCAAAGCTATTGTAATAATTTCAATAAAGGTTCAATTTAGAATCATTCTTTTTTTCATCAATAAATTTAAAGGTGTGTCTACAATTTAAGACTACAGGCTTAAAAGAATAGGTTCATGTTAAAAAAGTTGAGCAACTTGGTCCACAGTGAATGAATTATATAGAAGCATAAAGGGAATGTTTTCTAAATGTTCTGATAGATATTCTTTAGTGTTTTGTCTCCCTGAATTGAAAATTGACGTATCCATTTTATATCTAAGTTTGCTTTGTCCTAGTACCCTGTGGAGTGCCAATTTGTTTTTCGGTTTCTTAAAATGTGTGTTCACAATTGTTAACAGATTTCAAAAGCGAAGATGCATTTTTATGCAGATGATGTTATAGAAGTTTAGATGCTTTACATGATTTCAAGGTGCATCAGTGTAAAGCAGATCAGTGTTAGTAGACAAAACATGGAATGAGGACACTTCATAGAGAGCAGCACCTCCATTTTTGCATGGATGAGGGTTAGCAAAATAAGTGTTTACTCCAGTATTAGAACTTTCATAGATTCCCATGCTTGAATCATTCCCTGTCGTCGAGATGGGAGTCCCAGTATATATAAAAATAGCAATACAAACCCTTACATATAGAAACTAGGCCTAGGCCTATTCTAGTTTTGTAACATATCCACCTCTTTTTGTAAAAGAGACCAAATAAAATCAACTACCAATCAGAACAGCCTCGCCCTCTAGAACCCTCCTGACAGAACCTCAGACCATCAGATTTTGTACTGTACGTTGTGCTCAGTTTTTTCCTTGTTAGCTTACTCCTAGATTTTTTCAACGGAATTAATCAACAGCTTCTTCAATGGCTTCTTCAGCTACGTGTCACCATGTCTGACAAGGAGAAGAAAGGCCTTTTTAGAGCCTGTTCCACCTGCTCTAAAAAAATGCTTTACATAGATTACTCTCACAAGGACTGCATCTATTGCCTCTACCCAGATCACAAGGCTAAAGATTTCAAGGTTTGCCATACTTTTTCCACAAAAACCTTGAAAGACCATGAGGGACGTCTCCTGACCTGGCTCCAAAAGCTGAAATCCAGAAGGGAACATTTATCCAGTAATGATAGTGATGAGGCCTTATCAGCTTCATCTTCCAAGAGATCTCTGAAGAGGTCGAGATCTGAGTCCTCTTCTTTTGAAGACCGACCTGGTAAAGCCTCTAAAAAGACCTCTCATGGGTCTGACAGGCAAAGTCCAAACAAATCTCCTCACCGAGGTGTAAAGGAGAGGGAAGGACTTTCTAAAGGAAAATCTGGAGTGAGGAAGTAGAGTTCTGTTCCTCCATCTTCTCCTCCTGACAAAAAAAGGACTTCAAAAAGCCCTCCTCTATACTTTCTGAGGGAAAACATACTAAGAAGATTCCACCATCAACGACACTGTTGACGACATCGTTGGCGAAGAAACTGTCATCGTCTTCGTCGACTCGCAGCGAAAAGGTACAGTCTTCTCAGTCTTTTCCTACTCCATTGACGGGATCGTCGATGAGAGTTTCCTTGCCTTCATCGACCACAATGCAGTTTTCGTCGTCGACGCCAGTGACGACGGATGCAACAGTGACGGCGAAGTTGTCGTCAATGGTGTCGTCGACGACTTCGACGATGACGAGGATGATGACGACAGCGACTATTTTGACGATGATGATGACGGTATTGGTGACGGTACCGACGATGACAATAACTACATTGATGACACCGTGGCCAAATTTCTAAGGTAATCATCAGGAAACGTTGCATTACTCCGGAGCTCACTTCTCCCAGCAAAGTGACACCTCTGCTACCTACTCACCTCCTAGAAGAGGAGGATTCAGATGATGAATGTCCATATGGGTATGTACATAGCCCTTCTGAACTGCACATGAAGTGCCAGGACCTAGATTCGGAAGATGGATATGAAGAACAGGAATATGAACCTCCCCACGACTATCATGGAGGTTACCAAGAGGAGATGGTTTGTATGCCATCCTCCTTGCTTTCAGACTTACAGTTCATGCTCTCAGACTATAAAAGGAGATTTCCAACTACACTCCGGCTCAAGAACAGGTTACAACTCTTGCTGTTCTACCTGCATGGCCTTCCACCCCTTGGCTGCCACCACCACCACTGCAATTAATTGTGGATCCAACACCGTTGACTCCAATTGGTCAGGATGACACCTGGATGACGACCAGGAAAATGCAGTTCTCCCGGATCCAGACAGGGAATGGGATGAGTATATTATCCCTACTCCTGCTTCACCTTCACCGGTGCCAGTGGATTCTCCGCCTGGAGATGTAGGCGGTATCCATAATTTGTTGGATAGGGCAGCAAAAAGATTAGAGCTTCCTATGCTGTCAGTACAGTCTGAGTGCTTCCTATATGATTTCAAAGAACCCTTTAAGAATCTGTGAGACCCCCTGAGCAGGCCTAGGGAGTCAGGGTGCTTCTACCCTGCCCCCTTTTTGAGTTCTACACCTTTGTTTTTCTGTTTTCTTGTGCCTCAGTCTACCGAGGCACAAGATGGCTGCCAACAATTTCTGTTTTGGAGTGTTGACAGACAGTGGCAGCCAATCAGCATGCAGCTCGTGCACGCGAAGGTACGCGTACCGTACACGTACGGTACGCGTACGGTGCGCGCGTATGGATATATATATTTTTTCTCTTTTGATTTTCTCAGGAACTACTGGAGGGATTAACACCATTTAAGCAAAAGCGTGATCTGTGAATCAGGCTCTACCATTTTGACAAATTTCTTGAAATTCCGTTCAGCCGTTCGGGCTGTAGCCTTGTGTAAATGTCCTATGGAGAATAACATGGGGAAAACACGTTTTGGGACCCCCCTTTTTTCTCAGCCCCCACTTGACGAATCCCCCCAAAACTTTTAGGGAAGGAGCGGAGCGGGCCATCTCCTTTGAGAAATTTGCGAAGATTCATCTACCGGCGCCAAAGTTATTCCGAATAGAATGTTGCAAATTTCCTATGGAAACTAGGTCCTAGCTATAACTACCTACTGGCGACCGCCAGTAGGTAATATCTATATATATATATATATATATATATATGCAAAAAGGAAGGAGAGAACTCTGGGTAGGTCTCAGTTTAGGTGGAAAGCAGCTCCTGTTAGAGCACTCTCAACACCAGCGACACTCTAGATCTGCTCACCTCAAATGTCTGTTTTTCTATCAAAGTTTTTAAGCATAGGATTAGACAGTGCTATCCATGCCGAGATAGAAAATGACAAAGTCTTTCGCCATTTAAACAGCAAAGTCTTTAAGCATAGGACTAGTACAGTGCAGTCCTTGCCGAGCTGTCAAATAACAAAAGCCATTTATCACTCCAGGCACAATATTACAGCTTTGAATTGGTAAAATACCAACTCAAGCCAACCTGAAATGAATAAAAGCAACCCCTGACACAGTGTTTCGCTCTAATTAGAGCTCTTCAGAGAGGTATAGCTTTGTCCAGACACAAGGGAGCACCCAGTATTAAGTCAAAACAAAACCCTTTCAGGCATAGAGGGACGCATAAATTATGCAAAAAGGAAGGAGAGAACTCTGGGTAGGTCTCAGTTTAGGTGGAAAAGCAGCTCCTGTTAGAGCACTCTCAACACTAGCGACACTCTAGATCTGCTCACCTCAAATGTCTGTTTTTCTATCAAAGTTTTTAAGCATAGGATTAGACAGTGCTATCCATGCCGAGATAGAAAAGGACAAAGTCTTTCGCCATTTAAACAGCAAAGTCTTTAAGCATAGGACTAGTACAGTGCAGTCCTTGCCGAGCTGTCAAATAACGAAAGCCATTTATCACTCCAGGCACAATATTACAGCTTTGAATTGGTAAAATACCAACTCAAGCCAACCTGAAATGAATAAAAGCAACCCCTGACACAGTGTTTCGCTCTAATTAGAGCTCTTCAGAGAGGTATAGCTTTGTCCAGACACAAGGGAGCACCCAGTATTAAGTCAAAACAAAACCCTTTCAGGCATAGAGTGACGCATAAATTATGCAAAAAGGAAGGAGAGAACTCTGGGTAGGTCTCATGCCGAGATAGAAAATGACAAAGTCTTTCGCCATTTAAACAGCAAAGTCTTTAAGCATAGGGCTAGTACAGTGCTCTAACAGGAGCTGCTTTCCACCTAAACTGAGACCTACCCAGAGTTCTCTCCTTCCTTTTTGCATAATTTATGCGTCACTCTATGCCTGAAAGGGTTTTGTTTTGACTTAATACTGGGTGGTCCCTTGTGTCTGGACAAAGCTATACCTCTCTGAAGAGCTCTAATTAGAGCGAAACACTGTGTCAGGGGTTGCTTTTATTCATTTCAGGTTGGCTTGAGTTGGTATTTTACCAATTCAAAGCTGTAATATTGTGCCTGGAGTGATAAATGGCTTTTGTTATTTGACAGCTCGGCAAGGACTGCACTGTACTAGCCCTATGCTTAAAGACTTTGCTGTTTAAATGGCGAAAGACTTTGTCATTTTCTATCTCGGCATGGATAGCACTGTCTAATCCTATGCTTAAAAACTTTGATAGAAAAACAGACATTTGAGGTGAGCAGATCTAGAGTGTCGCTGGTGTTGAGAGTGCTCTAACAGGAGCTGCTTTCCACCTAAACTGAGACCTACCCAGAGTTCTCTCCTTCCTTTTTGCATAATTTATGCGTCACTCTATGCCTGAAAGGGTTTTGTTTTGATATATATATATATATATATATATATATATATATATATATATATATATATATATATATATATATATATATATATTGGATTCGCATTTCAATGTTGGATGATTTCTTTTATTTCACTGTTTTAAAAAAAGATAATGTCTAAACTGTGAGATATGCAATTTCTTTTCTCCTTCTTTAATCTTATTAATGCATTATTGATCTCGCTTGAAAGTAATACAGACAAAGAAATGTGCTCATGACTGCTAGCTACTCTAATTCAAGCATGGGAATCTATGAAAGTTCCAACACTGAGTAAGAAAACAAGTTACTTACCTGTAACTTTAGTTATCCAGTATTGGAAACTTTCATAGATTCACATGCGACTCACCCTCCTCCCCTGGAAAAGCTTGACATTCTGCTTCTTTATGGTTATCCTGTGGCACTACGGCTGCGAAAATCTGATGGTCTGAGGTTCTCACAGCAGGGTTCTAGAGGGTGAGGCTGTTCTGATTGGTTGTTGGTTTTATTTGGTCTCTTTTACAAAAAGAGGTGGATATGTTACAAACTAGAACGGGCCTAGGCCTAGTTTCTATTTGTAAGGGTTTGTATTGCTATTTTTATATATACTGGGACTCCCATTTCGACGACGGGAATGATTCAAGCATGGGAATCTATGAAAGTTTCCAATACTGGAGAACTAAAGTTACAGGTAAGTAACTTGTTTTCTTCTGCTGTGTAAACAGCAGAAGGTACAAAGTTCCCCGGGTAATAGACAAGAAAGTGTGTGTGTTGTACAGAAGGAGAGCAAAGGCAGGGAACAAGTAGTTCCCTTGTTGGAACTGGAAGGCCTCACACACCCAGTGAGCTAGATGTCATGCTTCATCATTGGCCTCCTGCTCCTCGTCAGACTGGCGCTGCAATGTCTGACGGGCGCCTAACAGGCGCTCTTTGTTGGAGTTCTTTTGTTCCAGCCAATGGTTGAGTGCGTGTGAGGGGTCAAGTGAAGGTGTAGTCGTGAGGGGATTGTGGTTAAAAAAGGTGAGTCAGTTCACAAGGACATTTATTCACGTGGCTAACTCCCTTGATTAAAAGAGTGGGAGGGGAGATAGAGACTGTAAGGGGCACAGCGGACTACTTCGAACCCTCTGGTCAGGTCGACATGTTTCTTGCCCAACTGGCAATTCCTCAGGACCACAAGTGCTCAGTACTACACAGTGATGAAAAAACAATAAAGAAAAAAATAAAAGATACAACCTCTCTGGGTCAGTAAGAGGGCAGGCCAAGAGGTCCTGCAGTAGTGTGGTGACCCTAAGGGTGTCCCTAATGGGCCCCGCAGTCTGTTCCCGTGGGGCAGCACGGTAAGGTACGGTACCTCTAGTGCGTGCAGCCAGGGCTCGTAAACCTACCCACACGCATGGCGCTCCTACGGTAGCGCGGAACAGCTGGACCCCGCTAAATATCGTCCAGAATTGGTTCCCCTTTTTTGTATTGAATTCTTCTGCTGTGTCCCAGACATTGGAGAGTGATGTACCTAAATGGGGCCGCACCCACTCCTATGTCTTACTAGAGGAAGACTTTGTTAACATAAATACCATCTTAAGTCCAAATAATTGAGGATAAGGTTTTAAGAAGTAGGTGTAATCTGTTTTTCTGTCAGGATTTCATGGGTTAAGAAGCATGCGGTTACTTGTTTCCGATGTGGCTCTGGAGAACAGCCTCTATGGAACACCGGAATGTGGTGGCTGAGATGTTGGATCAATGCAAAGAGTGTGGTTTGGCGCCCAGTTTGCGAGACAGCCCTTTATGGGTTAAGTTATTTAATTAGCTCCAGGAATTGGGTCTGTCTGCAACTCCCAACACTTTGCACTGATAGTCTTGTCCTATTTCATGCAGTTTGTTTACCGAACTTCGTCCTGCAACTTTTTAGTTTTTTTCCTCCTCAGGTCTCTTCAGGTTACTGCACCAATGCCTTCACCCCTGATTCACTTGCAGCTCCTATCCACTGTCCCCCCCCATCCTCTGGGTCTTGCAGCTTTAGGCTTCCCTTCTAGTGTCCGCTCTGGCAGCCCCTGGGTCCTTGCTTTACGGAAGCTGGTGAGCATTGATAGAAAAGGTGAAGACTGGGTTCAGTAGTCTCATTACTAAAACATATATTTAACTGATATCCTTCCATTTGCTAACAGAAATAGACGATTACTTGCAGACACCTTGTAATACTTTCATTCAATTGTTGAGAGCCCGTGCAACGCAGACCACTGCGCATGTGCTCAATGAAGACAATAATACATGCATACTTATTTTCTATGCAGCCTTTCCAAAACACCATGAGTACAAAAATACTTGCATACAATCACAAAGTAGGGACCCCATATTATGTGTTTTACCTTGCCTTTAGGCCAATGACTAAGGTCAAAGGTCAGCTAAATTTAAGAGGTTATACTCCCAAAGAGGGTCAGAAATTGTAACACCTCCTGTGGATAATAACATTTGTGGTAATTGATGTGTGATGAAAACACCTGAACCTTTTTTATGTTATCTATCTGTTGTATCCTATGTTATGTGCCTGGCTTGCCATCATCTCTGCCTTTCTTCTTGTGAATGTGGTAAAAATGGAATGTGAATGTAGAGTGTTGAGGATGGAACGCAAGATGAGTGAGTGGCAGTTGAAGACGGGAGATGGCAGGCGATGCGGGGACTGGCACGGGACTTTCAACGTACCTGTACGGTGTTTGATAGTATTCATTACTACATGAATATTGGCGACGAGGTGGAAGCTGATTGAAGCCCCGGCTATTGTCATACATACGGCGTAGACTAACTACACTCAAAGGGCAGTGGTTCTGCATTTAATTTTCCGAGTTTCAATGTACCAGTTTGATGTTTGATAGTATTTATTCCCACATGAATATTGGCTACGTAGTGGAAGCTTATTGATGCCCCGGTCATGGTCATACATACGGTGTGGGCTCACTACGCTCAAAGGACAAAGGTTCTGCCTTTAATTTTCCAAGTTTCAACATACCTGTTCGGTGTTTGATAGCATGCATTACCACACTAGCCATTATATCCTTGATCATGTGAAGCAGTGGAGAGGGAAATGTCTTGTAGCTGCTCATCAGTATTCCTCAATGGTGCAGGCAACTGCATGCATTCAGAGTTAGTTTGAAAAAGCACAATAACTTCTTTGAATGTTTCATGACCAAAAAAGGTGCACACACTTAAAAATAACACCTTTATCCTTCAGCAAGAAACAAAAACAAGCTTAATCCAATTTTGAGGTGGTCATACAAATATCAAAAGGTCAATTATCCAGTGTCACCAATTTTTAAAAAAAAAATTTTAACAAATATTTTTATTTGGTTATTCATTCGAAAGACAGGCGACAGCCTTACAATGGCCTGTAGGAGGAAAAGGATTAATAGCGTGAAAATACCAGCATTTATATCAGTTTCAAACACCTGCAGAACATGCAGGTGGTACAACTGAGGCATCATTGAATCCATTATTTCTCTCACAGAAGATGCAGCCATTGAAGAATCAGTTATTTCTTTCACAGAAGATGATAGTCAAAGTGAGCTGTTTTGAGTTGAATCCAAGGAAGCTACCGATGTCGCTAGGAAAATCAGATGAACATTATAAATAGCTTCTCGTTGTCAGTCACTATTACAGATGTGTGCGGTATAGTTACAAACTCTACAGTTTTCAAATGCTTCACACTCATCTCTCATGCATGGTAACACTTGACTTGTTCGAAAAATGTTTCTCAGGAGGAAGTCACCAATGTACCAGAGGCGGCTCCTTCATAGTGGTGGAGGACCGCCGCCCCCTGCTTAAAGAGGAAAAATAAAATTATAATAAAATGATTTTATTATCATTTTATTTTTTCCTGTCTGGCAGCTGATAACGTAAGTCTTTAGCAGGGCGGGCCAGGCAATCCTGTGTGACAGCCAGCCTAGATATTGCCATTGCTATTGGGTAATTTATGCAAAGAGTGAAGGCACTTATTTCTATCCTTTTTTAATGAGTTTTAGCAAAACAATTTACCCTAATTTAGGCAATGGAGGGTTTTATAATTGCATGTGTTTTAAGATGTGTTTTGGTGTATTTGATGATGTGTACTTTTAGATGTATTTTAACAAATATATGTATTGTTTGAGGACCAATGGTCAAAATAAACGTGAATTAAAACTGAAACTGAAACTGACAGCCAGCATTGAAGGGGAAGGAATGGTGGGCACTTGTAAGTGCACATATGACGCCGACCAAACAGACATGCGCACTTAGGTTTCTCCAACCCAGCTGTGTTGCACAGCTGGAGAAACACCACAGGCTCCCAGGCACTGTGTGAGCGGCAAACAAATCCGCTCAGACCATCCCAGGGCTTCTCTCATGCTGGGAATAGAATTCCCAGCATGAGAGAAGCCCTGGGATTGGTATCGGAGCCTACGCAGTGTGCAGTCAGCCCTGGATCGGAGGAGCGAAGCAAGTTGGAAGCCATCGGAGCAGCAGGTAAGTGTAGTTTTAATAATTTTAATTATGTGTGTAGTTTTATTTTTTTTCCACCCCCCACCTCACCACTAAGCAATGATTGCAGCTGCCACTGCAAGGTACCCTACAATCAGAAGTTCACTATGACGTATCAGTGGATTCGCAGACCTCTTTTTCACATGACCATTCGGACTCACAGAAAAGCAACATCCACCGCAGAAATGGTGTCATGGCAGCAAAAAATTTGAACTCCCAAATGCTGTTCCTGAACTTTAAAACACTGTTCTGAAAGCATCTGTTATTCCTGTGCAGTGCTCTTTAAAAAAGCAGACATTCCTGTTGTATGAGATGCTCCAAGGATTTTGAACAGTAAGTCGGGAATGCAGTGTGTTGAAGTGTCGGGTTTCTGCAGCTGTAAGAGAACTTCTTATTGCACATGTCTGTGGCGGAAGTTAGGGTAAAATCACTTCTCGGCAGTACCCCAAGTAACTTGTTAAGTTTAACCAAATGCAAGGTACTTAATCCAATTTTGGGCAACCCAACTCAGTTACTGTTACCGCTGGAGGCTGAGAAAAGTTCATCCAACAAGAGATTAAACCGTCCCATTAAGTGGTATTCCTAACTGCAAGGTAAAAAACATTGCAAATTGTGTGAACCATTTTTCAACAACATTAGAAGTCCTTGCACAAGACTGTGGGTTGTCACTGTCAGTAGGCATTTCCCCCAGTTTAGTCAAATTAAATTAAGGTTATTGCTCTTGAGGGATTTTGGGGGGAAATATGGCCCAAAATGAAGAATCACCCTGGGAATCAGGCCCAGAATTACCAATCTAACCCAAATGAAGCCCTAGTTGGATTTTCTCAATGATCAGTACTGATCAACTAAGGTGTATTGTCGATTAATTATGTCTATTTGTATGTTAAACTCTACTTATGTTCTAAATAACCATTTCCAAACATTTGATCCCTTTCCAAGGAGTCCAGTCTCAAACATCCTACATCCTCATTGCTTGCTAATTGGAAGGTTCTTTGGAAAGTAATTACCCCATTGAGCAATCACACAACTTGAAGCCCATCATCTGTAATGTATGGATCAACGTTAATCCATTGCACTGCTAATATTTCATGAGGCCCCTCTTCATGTCAATGCACATTGGTTTGTATTCAAAGTATATTGCAAAACAGAGCTGTATGATTTATTAGGTTCCAAGGAAGCCTGTACATTCTGAGGTCCTGGGAAACCTATTTTAATTCTTAGTTGTTCAATTTTGCATCCGCTCTTCTGCTTCATTGCTTGGTTTTGTGCTTCATTGCTTATTTGTGTGCTTCAATGCTTATTTCTGTGCAATCCCTCCATCCATTCATCTTAAATGTAAATTGCTCAGCAGTTCAAATTTTCTTCTTCCTTAGAATGAGAGTCCTAGAAGAAAACGTTTTATATTTATGGTTCTCATATTAAGGTATTGTTCCATGTGAATCTTTATATCTACAGTAGACTGTGTTTGTGCCCAGGATTAGTATACTTTGCCTATAAACAATATATTTAGTGAGTCAAGTGTATATCTAGGATCTAGTTTATTTGATAGTGGCCCAGCATGCAAAAAGTCTAACCACTGGAAATCACTCATGGTAGCATTCTAACCCATCATTCTTTTACCCACCATGCCACTTCAGTTAGGGCTCAACCAAATATAAATCGTTTCTCACCCAGCTCTGATAGGAACAATCCAGTCCTGCCCCCGGAACTGGAACACAATCAACTCTAGACCAATTTTGTCCCAGTTGTGACTCTTGATTCCACTGTAGCTTGATTCCAGTGGCACAGGGCACAGTGAGCACCAGACCCATGTCTGGGCATATCTGGAGTTCAGGCCAACACTCTTCCCCTTCTAAAAGCATAATATGCATTTCTAAAAGTTCAGTTAGCTATACTTTCTTTCAGCTCTCTCTTTTTAAGGGCCCTATCCCCGACCAGTTCTTAAGGTACAATTAGTCTCTGTGAGAGACTAATGAAATTGTGGCCACTTCAAGGGTTGCAAACCCTGAATATGTAATTTGCTGAACTGTTTCATTCAAAAGATTGATATTGATATGTAAAGCACGCAAATGCCAGTAGTGTCTTGGAGCTAGTGTTACCATACTAACTAATGCACTCCTGCGGATGAACAGTTTTTTTTCCCTCTCAATTTACGGACTAATGAACAGCGATGTTTTAAGGCATTTTCTGAAGGTCAGAGTTGGGTTGACGTCTCAGCTGTTCCAGTACGTTGGTCTAGAGATGAGATGTGGTGTGGATGAAGCTGCTGCCCCACCAGTTGGATCTCCAAATTTTCCGGACATTGATTGTTCTAGAATTAGTAGATCTTAGTCACCTGCTGGGGTTGTACCATGTGAGAATTTTCTTAAGGTGGTCTGGGGCAGCTCCATAGAGGACTTTGTGGACGAGACAGAGGGCCTTGAATCTAACTCTTTTCTTCACCAGAAACCAGTGAAGCTCTTGTGAACTTCCAGAAACTGACTGAAACTTGGGAATGTTCTTTCAAAGTCTCACTGCAGCATTCTGGAGACATTGCAGATGACATAAGCTGCATGCCTGCAGGGAAGATGTGTATGTAATCCCTTTCTCTGCTAAACCACCTTTCATCAAGGGCTATCTGAGAATTGACGCATTGCTCTTCTTGAAACGTGCTGTCAGGATTGACTCCATGCAAATAGCTGAACAAATTGCTGCATGCTTGTTGTGAGAATAGCAGGTAATTTCTGATCTTTCTGTAAAAAGTAATGTGTATGTGCTCTTCTTGTGAATGGATTCTAAAAGTAAGGAAATTTCACTTTAAAAAAAAATAAAAGGCGCACTGTCTGGATATGGAATTGGGCAATGTTTACTTTTATTGAAAATTATCTATTTTACAACTTCATGCATGTCAGTGGGATTCACTGTGGTGATTATTAATCAAGAAGTTTAGAATGATATGGCTTTAGATACTGTTCTGTATCTTCAGATATAATTTCAGCTCACTCATTATTCTCTTGACAGAATCCGAAGGCACAAAGACAATTCACTCAAACTGGTGCAAAAAATATGAGGTACCTGCACACATTTGGTTGGTCATTGTATGTGACACCTGACCTTTTCCCAGCAGATCTCATCTTTCATGAGAACAGTACATCAGTGATGTTCACTGGTGACACACATCTCTGGGCACAATGACATGAGGAATGTGGTGGCAGTTCTATGAAGATTGTAGTCAGAATAGAAACATCCACTAATTTCTGTTTATATACAATTTGTGTTATTAAAACCACAATTGTAATCCACATAGCAGAAGCCAAAATTGTGATCCAAACATTGGTCCATGGTGGAGGTAGATAATGAGTCTAAGTGACTTGAAAGCATTGGGAGCCTGACGCGCTGCAGTGTCAACGGTTCCTTGAAAATTGAAACTGAAGTGATACTCTGCACGATGGAGACCCCAACAGGATCTGTGTGTTCTGTATCAGTCTCTGGTCTACTACCAATACAGTCTTGGTTTTACAAATCAGATAATGCTGCTGTAGTCATCTTCAGCAACTACCAAAGGTAAGTGACTCACCGTCTCTTGCTGATGTGTCAGTTTACAAATAACCCAGTTCCACTGTGAATATAATTAAAGCCGCTGCATTGCTATAGGCTCATTAAAGAGAATTTGCCACAAGGTAAAGTGTGGTGTAACTAATAAAAGCCTGTTTATTCTTCTTGAACCACACAAACGGTAGCAAAATCATAGTTTATGTACCCGTCTCCCTGACATGCAAACAATATGCATGGTCAAATTAAACTCTGTTCTCATTTTCCACTGGTAATCAATTCTCCCGGTCTGGGAGTCCTGCCAATGACTTTAGCAGCACTGAGGGTGGTTTGCTTAGTTTCATGCACTGTGAAAAATACTCTGGCTTGGCACTGTAGCCTTTGCGGGAGGTCTGGAATATACCATAGCCGCTGATTTCATATGAACTTCAGTTTTGTATTTCTTGGCACATTGCTAATAGCTCTTTGTACATAATATAGTGTCTGAAACTATGTTACACCAAATTAATCAATATCACACAATATCCTGTATGTGCACCCTGTACATATTCTGGCCTCTCAAAAAATTATCAGTTTCCTGTGCAGTCTTGGTGTGTGCACAGTCCCAGGGGACACTACAAACACTGTAACAATTGCTGTTAGTGAGCCCACTTCCCGAGAATCATTAGTTTCGACCCTAGGTTTATGCCAATATCTTGTAAATAATCTGCGAACAAGACTGTTGCTGTTAATTTATTCTTTAATGTCAATTGCAAATCATGATTATCAACAAAGGTAATTTCATGAATCGCGATGGTTTGATTTGATTTTAGATTTATAAAGCACGACGAATGCCCAAAGGAGTCTTGGGGCTGTGCATCTGCAACAAATCCTTTATACCATGCCTAGCCAGAAATAAAGATGAGAGAGTAAAAAGCCAGGTTTTCAACTGTGTCCGGAACTTCTGCAGATACGATTGTCCTCTCAGCATCTCAAGCATGGAATTCCAAAGCTTTGAAGTATGGTACACGAAACCACTGCCGTCCCAAGAGGCTATGTAAATTCTTGGTACTGAAACTTCCTTTCAGGGCGCGGTTCGCAGAGGTAGATACTAGAAAGCCTTAAAACGCTATCTCTGACATCCTTGAAATCACTCTTGATTAGGAATGGTGGAGTCCAATAATATGGTTCATTGGTAGTTGCATGCACCGGTCTCTCTTTTGTGTAAGCTTATTTGATGGCTAAGCATTTACTATCTTGGTCATTCTGTGTGAGTAGTAGTCATAGAGGTGGCAAGGAAGGGTTGATGGGCAGTCCTTCCACACTTTTTAGGTGTGTGGGGGCATTCCTTTTAAGAGGCGGTTGATCTGGAGCACATGCAATCACTTCCCGGCGAATGCATGTGGAGATTCGAATGTTAGGGGATACACGAACACATTGGTGTTCATGGCACTTTATCAGTAGTTTCAGGTAAGTGCCCATATGAGCACATCATTTAAACTTGCCCCTGCATTTTAGTGTTTCAGCAAGATTTTTTTCCTAGTCTCTTGGAATTTAGCAGGCATGCACAAAAGACAAATTGATCTCTTAGCAGACTTAAATGCTACAATCATTTACTTACAGGAGACTTGTTTCATCAAAAAATGTATAATAGAATCCTACAATGTATTAATTGATCATACTACTCAGAATTTTAACAAAGGTCATGATCGAGTGGATCTAGGTATTTTACTTTCAAAAGATTGTTATTGGGTCTTTAATATTTCACCTTTCTCTTGCAAAAATATTCAAGGCATTCAAATAAATCTGTCAAAATCGCAAAATCTCTAGAAAAAAAAATCTTTTTCTGTCTAATGTTTATGTTCCTGCAGGACAGTAAAACAATTGGATACTGATTCAAATTTTTGAGTAGATCGAAATTATTACCGAAAAAGAACAACATTTCAGACTTTGACAGCGGGTGACGTCAACGCCAAGAACTCAAATTTCCTTTTGAGCTCATATCGGATTGAAGAGCTTGAAAAAGTGTGGAATATTTCAGAATCCACATTTCCAAACAATTATAAAGCTGATAAACGAGGTAAACTGCTCCTCGAATCGCTCTTAATTATTAATGGAGTGATAGTTAATGGAAGAGTAGATCCTGATATAAAGGCAACTCCTACAAGAAAAGGCACTACAGGTTCATAACAATAGATTATATTACCTCAAGTCATGATCTTTATGGTAAAATTGCAGAAGTATATGTTAAGTATTCTTGAGAAAGAGATCATTTGATTATTCAAGTCACTCTCAAGTTATAGCTCCATAAAATGTCATACTGATCATTGTAGAGTGACAGTGGCCAAGCATCTGTTGATCTTAAACAAGGTAGAATTCATTGGAGTAGTGGCGTCAAACAATGTCTTAGTGTACGTTTTTAGGGGCTTACATTTTTCACCTTTAAACTTACTGTCCACAGCGCCACATGTAGCAAAATACCTGTTTTATGTGTTAATGGAAGGCTGAACGGGCCAATCTTTGTAAATACAGGATGTTAGACTTCTAATAGCAGTATGTGTGGAGCTAGCGGTATAATCTTCTGGTACACTAAAAACTCTTAGCTCCTGAGTGTGGGATCACACTCAGAATGGAATGCTTTTGAATGTGGGATGCCACTCTTTGTGTTTGTTTCCAGTGCTGGTATGGTCGACATAACAGAGGGGATAATTACTATGGCGGAAAGACTCCGTCCGCCATCGTTTGGTACTTGGGATTGCCCGCCTACAAGATGGCAGTCCTACAGTATGATTTACAAAGCGACTGCCACTGAGGCGGTCGTAATGCCTATGTTTTGCTTTGTGGCGGGTGCTGCACTCTGCAGCACCCGCCACAAAGCAAAAAGGGACTGTTTACATATCCCTGCACTACGTGGCAGGCACCATGCGGTGCCTGCCACATGGTGCAGGGATGTGCCCCCCAGGTCCCATGTCAGGGAGTAAGGGGGGCCGTAATGGGCCCCCAAGGTACCTTTCCGCCTGCTTGTTCATGGCGGGTTAACCCACCACGAACAGGCGGGCGGAAAGGGACATCGTAATCCCTACAGCGGTGGCTGTTGGGCACCGACACCATTGTAGGGACTACGAGCCCCTCCGCCGCACCGGCGAGCAAAAGTAGCAGTTCAGATGCATGGCGGTCGGTGTCACCAACTTGACGTTGAGTACCACGAGCAAGCAAAAAATACCCGCTACGCTACGCGTTTTTGCACTGTGCTACGTGTAATTTGCGTTATGCGTAGTAGCGCAAGCTACGCACACTCTGTGAGCGTAGCGTAGTCCTGTGCCCAGGGTTAAGTGATAGAAGATATGCTTGACATGGATTTTTTTCTAATCTTGTCATTTATACCTAGACATACATTCTATTCTTGCCTTAGTTCTAACTTTAGGTGTCTGTGAGCCAGTCTCAGTGTAAAAGCTAATCTTCCAAAGTTGGACGATGTGGGGTCATCTAACTGGTGCACCTAAAGGGCAATTCTCTTACTTAGTTTGAACTAGACCAAATTACGCTCTACCACCTATAGAGGCACCGTCCTACCTCTACACAACATGAAAGAAAACACAAAATAAAGTAGGAGCATACTATATTAATGTATGAATAAAGTACAATCAAACAAAAATTTTCAATAGCAATCTTTCCGATGAATCTTGTTTTCTTGAATATTCTTTTATTTTCTGTTTTGGTGTAGAAGTCACAACATAAACAACAGCCGACACGTTTCGTCCTATGTCTAGGACGTCATCAGGGCTTATTTTCAAAAAGATCCTTTCAACTTGTTTGTGATGCTTATGAATTCATAGCGCATGAATCCTGAGGGCGACGTGAATGAACGATTGCTCAATATAGGTGAAGTCTTGCCTTGATTATCAAAAGAATTCCTTTCTACAAGCGTTTCTTCTTCGAGGTTTCTATAGCCAATGCTATACAATAATCATTATCTCAAATGCATTTTAGGAGCATGTTAGGAGAAGCTTTATTCTCCCGTGGCATTTCCTTTAAACCCTCTCTGGAATACCATAATGTTTGTTTTCAGTGACTGCTGAAGTTGTGTCACTGGATGGCAGTGAAGGGGGTTGAGGGAAAGGTTGTTGCTGTCATGAAAAGATGAGATAAGGACTGGAATAAGAAAGTTTGAGGCAGTTACTTTATACAGATACATCAGGTCAAGATGAGTCATATCTAGAAGGCAAAAGAAGACTATGGAGTTAACTTAAAGAACTAAAGTGCGCTTAGGGTCAAGGCAGATGACACTGTTTCTGCCTAAATGGAAGCCTAAGAATATATCAAAGGGTATGGTGCAGATATCAGGGGTTGACAGTCACTTTGGTTGTGTAGCACCTCAAATGGCAACCATTTTTTTTCCAATTTGATTTTGAATTTTATTGAGGAAGGGGAGAAGGGTGCACACAGATATGCAACATATTTCTATTTAGTACAAACGGCTGTGTCCCTATTTAAACAAATCATAGACTGCTAGCTGCAACCACCATATGCAACATCAAGTTAGTGTCCACCTGTCACTCGACAGCAACCCCTCCCTGGCTCGAAGAGCATGTTCTCGTTTAGAGTCCCCTTCGGGCCTCCAACTCTGTGCCGCCTGCTCGATTGTCGGTCTCTGGGGTGGGTATCTCACATATGCCTGAGACATGCAACGCTCTTGACATTGTCTGTTGGAATCCTCCATCCTGTGTTCCCAGTTTATATACATGACAGACGAGAGGCATGTTTTCTCAAATTTTGGGAATCTGTCACTAAGGAGAGTCTTTAGTTTTCCCATGGCTTATATCTACCACACCTTACCCCACCATATGTTGAGTGTAGGTGTTGGTTGATTTTTCATTAGCAGGGCAATGCTTAAGCAGACGGCTAGGAGAAGATGAGAGAATAGTTTGCCCATGGGGGTTGTCTTGAGGTAAAGTTGTTGCATCCCTGGACCTCCCAAGAGGATAAGGAGTGGGTCGCGAGGAAAGTCAATATTTGTTATAGCCCGTATGGTGACAAGAGCCTCTTCATAGAAAGCCTAGACTTGCAGGCATGACCAGCAGTCATGTAAAAGTGTGCCCTGTTCACCACAACCCGTCCAACATATCTCGGGTCTGCCAAACATCTTGTGGAGACATACTGGAGTAAGGTACCACCATGTTAATAGTTTAAAACCGCTCTCTTTGTGGCGTATAAACACACAGGACTTCGAAGCCCTTGACCATAAAGCCCTCCACGTTTTGTCAGAGATTTCAAACTCCCGTTCCCTTTCCCATTTTATTGCATATGTATGTTTCTTGGGGGGCGTAAGTGCCAGGGTATAACGGTTGGGCCAGGATATGCCTTTTCATCTAACGGTGTTAAGGTAGAAAGTTTCTATTGGAGTTGCCTCTTGCAGTAGTGTTGCTCTGGCAGACCATCTTCCCTCCCAGTGCCCAGCATGTATGAGTCTGTATGCATCTTGTCTCATTAGAACAAGTCTTATAATTAGTTCCTCCCTCGTACTAGGGTCGCCCTCATCAGTAAAGTCAATCGGATGTATGGGGTGACCTTGACTCTAAGCTGCAAAGTCTGGGTCTGGCTGGAGGCAAGTCTGGGTTGTTGAGTAGACTCATCTGCGGACTACCTTAAGGTTCATCACTCACCCTCTTTGCATACATGATCCATATGGCCAGTGTCATCTGTGCACATGACATCAACATCCTCTTCTTCGTCCATGACACGCAACTCATACTGTCCCTCTCTGACACAAGAAATAAGTTCACCCTCTGATTGACCAAAGTTGCTAACTGAATGAAAGCCTACTGTCTCAAGCTCAACATGACAGACAGTTGTCATAATCTTTGACAAGAACACCTCACCATGGGCTCCAACTGGTGACCAGCAGAACTCAAACCCACACCCACACTAAGGGGTCGATTACGATGGCGGACGGAATGACAACCGCCGGCCTGGAGTAGGCGGAAAACGCCTTTTTACAGTCCGCCAGCCGTGGTCAGTCCGACCGCCATATTAGGATGGGAAACACAGTCAAATGACCGTCCTCTAAATCACGATGGCGGAAAACACACATCAAATCGCTGCGGAAAAACAACCTGCCTGAACACGGCGGATTCACCACAGCGGAGAAACAACACATTGCAGAGATACCCACCACAAGCAGATCGCCGTCATGGACCCAGTGCTACACGCGTTTCCGATACTCTTCGTGCTCCACCACCAGCAAGTCATGGGCCGTCGCCGCCGACGACGCAGGTACGCCAACACACCAATTGCTATCGGAAGATGAGTACCCACCGGGGCCGTGACGTAGGGAGGGGGAGGGTCATGTTGGGGAAACAGCATTTAAGATTAGCGCCAATATATCAACAATGCAAGGAGACAACCAGGAATGACAACGACAAACCGCTACACATGATTTAGTTGCTTTATTACACATAATACGGGTGTAATCCTAGAGTAGCCAAGAGCATGGGCACTGGATAGAACAGAGCAGGTACATCTGAGGCATCACATGAGAGGGCACAATGCAGTATCAGAACAGCAACAGGGCAGTGTTCATAACAGAGCAGGTATATCAGAGGTAGCACATGAGAGGGCACAATGCAGTATCAGAACAGCAACAGGGCAGCGTTCATAACAGAGCAGGTACATCAGAGGCAGCACATGAGAGGGGCTAAGTGCATCAACAGTCCATGGCAGAGAACAGAGCAGGTACATCAGAGGCAGCACATGAGAGGGGCTATGTGCATCAACAGTCCATGGCAAGGCACAGGTACATCTGAGGCAGCACATGAGAGGGGCTAAGTGCATCAACAGTCCATGGCAAGGCACAGGTCCATCAGAGGCAGTACATGAGAGGGCACAATGCAGTATCAGAACAGCAACAGGGCAGCGTTCATAACAGAGCAGGTACATCAGAGGCAGCACATGAGAGGGGCTAAGTGCATCAACAGTCCATGGCAAGGCACGGAGCAGGTACACTGGAGGCAGCACATGAGAGGGGCTAAGTGCATCAACAGTCCATGGCAAGGCCCAGGTACAGCTGAGGCAGCACATGAGAGGGGGAACGAGCATCAACTGTCCATGGCACAGAGCAGGTACATCAGAGTCAGCACATCAGAGGGCAGAATGCAGTATCAGAACAGCAACAGGGCAGCGTTCATAACAGAGCAGGTACATCAGAGGCAGCACATGAGAGGGGCTAAGTGCATCAACAGTCCATGGCAAGGCCCAGGTACAGCTGAGGCAGCACATGAGAGGGGGAACGAGCATCAACTGTCCATGGCACAGAGCAGGTACATCAGAGTCAGCACATCAGAGGGCAGAATGCAGTATCAGAACAGCAACAGGGCAGCGTTCATAACAGAGCAGGTATATCTGAGGCAGCACATGAGAGGGGCTATGTGCATCAACAGTCCATGGCAAGGCACAGGTACATCCTGAGGCAGCACATGAGAGGGGAAACGAGCATCAACAGTCCATGGCAAGGCACAGGTACTTCTGAGGCAGCACATGAGAGGGGCTAGTGCATCAACAGTTCATGGCACAGAGCAGGTACATCAGAGGCAGCACATGAGAGGGGCTATGTGCATCAACAGTCCATGGCAAGGCACAGGTACATCCTGAGGCAGCACATGAGAGGGGAAACGAGCATCAACAGTCCATGGCAAGGCACAGGTACTTCTGAGGCAGCACATGAGAGGGGCTAGTGCATCAACAGTTCATGGCACAGAGCAGGTACATCTGAGGCAGCACATGAGAGGGGCTAAGTGCATCAACAGTCCATGGCACAGAGCAGGTACATCAGAAGCAGCACATAAGAGGGCACAATGCAGTATCAGAACAGCAACAGGGCAGTGTACGTAACAGAGCAGGTACATCCGAGGCAGCACATGAGAGGGGTTAAGTGCATCAACAGTCCATGGCAAGGCACAGGTACATCTGAGGCAGCACATGAGAGGGGCTAAGTGCATCAACAGTCCATGGCAAGGCCCAGGTACAGCTGAGGCAGCACATGAGAGGGGGAACGAGCATCAACAGTCCATGGCAAGGCACAGGTACTTCTGAGGCAGCACATGAGAGGGGCTAAGTGCATCAACAGTCCATGGCACAGAGCAGGTACATCTGAGGCAGCACATGAGAGGGGCTAAGTGCATCAACAGTCCATGGCAAGGCACAGGTCCTTCAGAGGCAGCACATGAGAGGGCACAATGCAGTATCAGAACAGCAACAGGGCAGCGTTCATAACAGAGCAGGTCCTTCAGAGGCAGCACATGAGAGGGCACAATGCAGTATCAGAACAGCAACAGGGCAGCGTTCATAACATAGCAGGTACATCAGAGGCAGCACATGAGAGGGGCTAAGTGCATCAACAGTCCATTGCAAGGCACAGGTACATCAGAGGCAGCACATGAGAGGGGGAACGAGCATCAACTGTCCATGGCACAGAGCAGGTACATCAGAGTCAGCACATCAGAGGGCAGAATGCAGTATCAGAACAGCAACAGGGCAGTGTCCATAACAGAGCAGGTACATCAGAGTCAGCACATCAGAGGGCAGAATGCAGTATCAGAACAGCAACAGGGCAGCGTTCATAACAGAGCAGGTATATCTGAGGCAGCACATGAGAGGGGCTATGTGCATCAACAGTCCATGGCAAGGCACAGGTACATCCTGAGGCAGCACATGAGAGGGGAAACGAGCATCAACAGTCCATGGCAAGGCACAGGTACTTCTGAGGCAGCACATGAGAGGGGCTAAGTGCGTCAACAGTCCATGGCACAGAGCAGGTACATCTGAGGCAGCACATGAGAGGGGCTAAGTGCATCAACAGTCCATTGCAAGGCACAGGTACATCTGAGGCAGCACATGAGAGGGGCTAAGTGCGTCAACAGTCCATGGCACAGAGCAGGTACATCTGAGGCAGCACATGAGAGGGGCTAAGTGCGTCAACAGTCCATGGCAAAGAGCAGGTACATCTGAGGCAACACAAGTACGTGGGTCAAGCGCACCGTACCATGGACATTAATAATGCAAGGGTGGTTACAATGGACAATCTAGACACCAAGTCAAATGACATGTGAGTGATGGGAGCTACACCTCACAGCACAGAATCGGGTGGACTGCTTGACCTAGTCACCTCGGATACACTGCCAGCACCAGAAACAGGAGTGTGAGACACAGCCACAGCTCTAGTGACTGACACATGAGCCATAGACGCAGACACACTGCCAGCACCAGAAACAGGAGTGTGAGACACAGCCACAGATGTAGTGACTGACACATGAGCCTTAGACCCAGACATACTGCCAGCACCAGAAACAGGAGTGTGAGACACAGCCACAGCTCTAGTGACTGACACATGAGCCATAGACCCAGACACACTGCCAGCACCAGAAACAGGAGTGTGAGACACAGCCACAGCTCTAGTGACTGACACATGAGCCATAGACCCAGACACACTGCCAGCACCAGAAACAGGAGTGTGAGACACAGCCACAGATGTAGTGACTGACACATGAGCCTTAGACCCAGACATACTGCCAGCACCAGAAACAGGAGTGTGAGACACAGCCACAGATGTAGTGACTGACACATGAGCCTTAGACCCAGACATACTGCCAGCACCAGAAACAGGAGTGTGAGACACAGCCACAGCTCTAGTGACTGACACATGAGCCATAGACCCAGACACACTGCCAGCACCAGAAACAGGAGTGTGAGACACAGCCACAGCTCTAGTGACTGACACATGAGCCATAGACCCAGACACACTGCCAGCACCAGAAACAGGAGTGTGAGACACAGCCACAGATGTAGTGACTGACACATGAGCCTTAGACCCAGACATACTGCCAGCACCAGAAACAGGAGTGTGAGACACAGCCACAGCTCTAGTGACTGACATATGAGCTATAGACCCAGACACATTGCCACCACCAGAAACAGGAGTGTGAGACACAGCCACACCTCTAGTGACTGACACATGAGCCATAGACCCAGACACACTGTCAGGACATGTCCCTGTACAGTGACCAACAAATACCATGCCAGCATCTGAGACATGAGTGTGGCGGACACACACAGTGCCAGTACCTGAAACAGGAGAGGGCACAACTGACACAGTGCTACTACATGAGGCATGACAGCGAACAACAGACACAGTGCTACTACATGAGGCATGACAGCGAACAACAGACACAGTGCCACTATCTGACACATGAGAGTGAACTGCAGCTGACCCACTAGGACCACTGAAACGATGAGCCACAGGGCTGTATGGGCCAGGAGGCAGGGTGGCTCTGGGAGCTGGGGACAGCTGTACTGGAGCGACATTGGGGTGGTCAGGTGTCACTGGTGTGTGTCTCCGTTTCTTTGGGATATGTAGGGGCACACAGGACACAACTGGACTGGTAAGTGGATTGGCCTCATCAGAAACATCACCCATCAAAGGTTGTTCATGTGCTGGTGGGGGTCTGCTCTTTGGGGACGTGCTGGACCCTGCTTGACGTTTGCTGTGGCCCTGCCTTCTGCCCTCTGCATCATGTGTAATGGGGGATGTAACAACAGTGTACTCCTTCCTCTGCCTCGGCGGGGTGTGGATAGGAGTAGAGGTATGGGGGGACTCCACCGCTGACACATGTGTTTTACGTTCCTTCAACAAAATCAGCCTCAGGGCAGCCAGGGGTGATGTATGCCTGTCCTTGATGGAGCTCGTGTCCATGGGAGAACCCTTGGGCCTGGGATGTGCCTTGGCCATAGGAGGTGTCCTGTCTCTGGTATGTCCCTGATCCCTGGGCGGTGCCCTGTCCCTGGGAGTAGGCTTGTCCTTTGTAGTGTCCCTGTCCATTGTAGTGTACCTGTCCTTTGAAGCAACCTTGTCCTTGGGAGTGTCCCTGGCCTTGGGTGCTGCCCTTTCCTTTGTAGTTTCCTTGTCCTTGGGAGTGTCCCTGGCCTTGGGAGCTGCCCTTTCCTTTGTAGTGTCCTTGTCCTTGGGAGTGTCCCGGGCCTTGGGAGGTACCCTTTCTTTTGTAGTGTCCTTGTCCTTGGGAGTGTCCCTGGGCTTGGGAGCTGCCCTTTACTTTGTAGTGTCCTTGTCCTTGGGAGTGTCCCTGGCCTTGGAAGCTGTCCTTTCCTTTGTAGTGTCCTTGTCCTTGGGAGTGTCCCTGGCCTTGAAAGCTGCCCTTTCCTTTGTAGTGTCCTTGGGAGTGTCCCTGGCCTTGGGAGCTGCCCTTTCCTTTGTAGTGTCCTTGTCCTTGGGAGTGTCCCTGGCCTTGGAGGCTGCCCTTTCCTTTGTAGTGTCCTTGTCCTTGGGAGTGTCCCTGACCTTGGGAGTACCTTTTGAGGGGGATGCTTGTGTTACATGTGAATCCCTGTCCCCCAACACCCCTTGAGGATCCTGTGTGTCAGCTCTAGGGTAGCTGATGTCTTGTTTGGTCATAGATTTCCTTGTCCTAGGGGATGATGTCTGTGTCCTCCGTGCCCTGCCTTGCTCCCTGTGGCTGCTTCTAGTGCAGTAACCCGAAAATAACGCCTGCTCTGAAATGTCACTCTCCCCTGAGACATCAAGTGGTGTGGATAGGGAAACTGAAGTTGAACCTTGTCCATGCGACTGTACAATGGCTGCAGACACTGTGTTTGCTAATGACTGAACTGTTCTGTGGAGACCAGCAACTTCCCCATGCATCCCCTCCATGAATGCTACCACCTGCCCCAACTTCCTATCGTGGTCTTGGAATGCATTGATCATGTTGGTCTGCCCTACACACAGCTGTCGCAGCAGATCAACAGCCTCAGCACAAAGTGCACTTTGTGTCACAGGGGCAGGGGCAGCGGTGCCTGCACCGAAGGCAACTCTGCTCCCCCTACTCTGGCGAGCACGAGCAGTACTTGTTGCAGTTGGTGGCAGTGTGGGCCCTGTGTGCTGTGTACTGACTGAAGGTGTTGATTGCCCACTCCCTGTGTCTACCAACAGTGCTGACTCACCAACACTGTCTGAAGATGAGGACGATGGTGTATTCACATGCGACTCCTCAGGGACAGTTCTGTCCCCCTCTCCGGGGCTGCTCTCTTCAGTCTCAGTCTGCGTGCGTGTGATCTCGGATCCGGAAGCATTGGCACCACTCATCTCAGTCGCCTGTGGTTCAGTGCCCTCTGCCAAATCTGAAAGAAAGAGAAAAGAGGTTTACCTAAGTGCCACACTCACGTACTGAAGGTTACAAAATCACAACTTTCCTCACAGTCGACTAGCATGTAACACCCATCCTGCACACGAACCACCCCTAAAAGACATCCTCATGTCAAAGAACCGTGGGTGCCTGTGAAACATGTACATCAAATAAACAGGGCAAGTGCATGCAGACCACCACACATGTGATGCCATGGGACCACAGACCTCAACGGCATGTCCTGGGACCCTGCACTACAATGCAACTGGTATGTCCACCTGGCGGACATGGATGCCAACGCTCACTCCGCTAATGGCACCAACATGCAATTGCAGCACAACATATACACTACAGATGTCACTACTGTGTCTGAGGAGCAATACATGCATGCACTCACAAGTCACAAACCCATTCAGTGTGCTTACCGGTAGTTTGCTGTTGATCCCCTCTCAGCCGTGCGGACAGGTCAGGATGCGTCACAGCTATGATACGGTGCATTAGAGGGGTCATGGTACGTCGTGCAAGCCGGGTTGATCTTGGAATCAGCCCCAGTGTCATCTCCGCCACATTCTTGCTGAGCCTGGAGATGTCGTCCCAGCACTTGTGGCAGTGTGTGTGTCATCTATTGCACACCCCCACTGCCCGTACATCACGTGCTATGGTCCTCCACACGGCCTTGCGAAGGTGCAGCTTGACCTACCATGATGGGAGACAAGAGGGGAGGGTCAGTGGACAGTTGGACATTCACAGACATAATAGCAACACGTATCTTTCAGCAGCCATGCACAGTACAACACATGTGAAGGTCCCACAGCACACCGCAAAGCTAGCAGAAGCCAGGAGTCACTGACCACCTCATGCACACCAACATGTCCCCCTCTGCACTTACCACCTGTCCGGGGGCACCGTAGAGCCGTTCATAGTGGCGGAGCACACCGTCCACAAGGACATCCAGCTCCGCTGCGTTGAAGGGACGAGACCTGATCTCTCCCAATCTCGACATGGCAAGGTCCGGGACTGTGGCACTACAGCAGCAGTTGTTGGATAGCTCAGCAGCAGCAGGTCGAGGTGATGGGTGCAGGCAGCAGTTGTTGGATAGCTCAGCAGCAGCAGGTCGAGGTGATGGGTGCAGGCAGCAGTTGTTGGATAGCTCAGCAGCAGCAGGTCGAGGTGATGGGTGCAGGCAGCAGTGGCTGGAAGCAGTGAATGTGTGCTGCTGAAATTCACACATTTATAGGGCCCTGAGCTCACATCAATGGCACACGTCTCAGCAATTGGTTTTCCCGGGATGCCTCATTCAAAATGAACTAATGACTGGCCCTGGTGTGGCGGTGCACGGCTTCCGCTAATTTTGAATGCGCTTACGCGGCCCGCGTTACCTGTTCCCATTGGCTACATGTGCACGGACCGTCACGGTCACACACCGGCAACCGCATGTACGCGCTACCGCGATGATGCATCATTTGAAATTTTCACTCACTGGCATCGCTATGGCGGAGCACGCATTCCGCGGGGGCAGGGCAGGCTAACACATACTTTTGAATATGCAATTGGAAATGGCAGTTGGTACCCCCTCTTACAGTCACATTGCAGCACCCACTGCAGACCGCCAGGTGCTGCACGGTCCCCCACCGCCGGGGGCTGGCTGGTCACCCACTGCCGGGTGCTGCCCGGTCACCCACCACCAGCACCCGGCGGTGGGTGACCGGGCAGCACCCGGCGGGGGGTGACCGGCCTGGGCCATCCATGCCAGGGTGACCTCAATGCACAGGGCGCTCACCCACCGCCAGCACCCGGCGGTGGGTGACCGGCCTGGGCCATCCATGCCAGGGTGACCTCAATGCACAGGGCGCTCACCCACCGCCAGCACCCGGCGGTTGGTGACCGGCCTGGGCCATCCATGCCAGGGTGACCTGAATGCACAGGGTGCTCACCCACCGCCAGCACCCGGCGGTGGGTGACCGGCCTGGCCATCCATGCCAGGGTGACCTGAATGCACAGGGCGCTCACCCACCACCAGCACCCAGCGGTGGGTGACCGGCCTGGGCCATCCATGCCAGGGTGACCTCAATGCACAGGGCGCTCACCCACTGCCAGCACCCAGCAGTGGGTGACCGGCCTGGACCATCCATGCCAGGGTGACCTCAATGCACAGGGCGCTTACCCACCACCAGCACCTGGCGGTGTGTGACCGGCCTGGGCCGGCGGTAGGTGACCGTCCTGGGCCGGCGGTATGTGACTGGGCAGCTACCGGCGGTAGGTGACCGGCCTGGGCCGGTGGTGGGTGACCGGCCTGGGCCGGCGGTAGGTGACCGGCCGGGGCTGGCGGTATGTGACCAGGCAGCTACCGGCAGTAGGTGACCGACCTGGGCCGGCGGTAGGTGACCGGCCTTGGCCGGCAGTATGTGACCGGGCAGCTACCGGCGGTAGGTGACCGTCCTGGGCCGGCGGTAGGTGACCGGCCTGCGCCGGCGGTAGGTGACCGGCCTGGGTCGGCGGTAGGTGACTGGCCTGGGCCGGCGGTAAGTGACCGGCCTGGGCCGGCGGTATGTGACCGGGCAGCTACCGGCGGTAGGTGACCGGCCTGGGCCGTTGGTATGTGACCGGGCAGCTACCAGCGGTAGGTGACCGGCCTGGGCCAGTGGTATGTGACCGGGCAGCTACCGGCGGTGGGTGACCGGCCAGCACCCGGCGGTCTGCGATGGGTGCTGCAATGTGACTGTAAGGGGGGGTACCAACTGCCATTTCCACTTGCATATTCAAATGTATGTGTTAGCCTGCACCGCCCCCGCGAAATGCATGCTCTGCCATTGCGATGCCAGTGAGTGATGTTTTTCAAAAGATGCACCGTCGCGGTAGTGCGCACATGCGTTTGGCGGGGTGTGACCGTGATGGTCCTTTACCATGCAGAATATGTCATGCACAATTGCAGTATCAAGGATCATCTTCTGTGTTGGGGGAAGGCGTACCCGGATGGCGTGTGTACACACACTGCATGTCTCCGCACACATGTAAGGTTCATAGTTGTACATGTGTGTCAGGACATGTCCGGAGTGCATCAAGAATCATGATGTGAAGTAAATGGCCCGTGTCCACGTGTGTCATTCATGTCCGTTTGTTGCATGTGTGGTCATACTATTGACCTTGCCAGTGGTTAACAAAGGCCATTGATGTGCACCCAAGTTGCGTCAGATGTGCATGGCGATATGTTGGCGTCTTGGTTTTGCGGACACACGTTTCCATTTGTACACATCTACACAGTACATCAAGGCTGTGTACCCACATTCAGAAGCTGTCGTGAGTGTGTGGTTTGTGTGTGCAAGTAGCAATGATGGGGGTATACATGCATTCTGTGTATGCGTATGTGTGTCGCCTGTTGTGTGTCCATGCATGTCATGTGAGGATGCACAGCATTGAAGGTGGGGTCATGGGTGCATGAAGACAAGGAGGGTGTGTTCCATGTTCGTGTTGTGTGTGTACGTCCATGTGTGTCTGTGGGGACGCTTGTCCACACTAGGGCCCTCAATCATGTGTTGTTGGCAGTTATTTCGACATGTGTGCACGTTAAATTGGACATGTTTGCACACAGGATGTTGTTTGTGGGTGAACATTGTGTGTGTAGTTAGCTGTAGTGCCTTATATATTGCTCACGTCACACATTGAGTCAGTGTCTGAAAGATGCATTATATGTATTGTGTTGGTCAAGATGTGAAAGTGTGGCACAGCTATGCGGTGTTGGTCAATTGACATCTGCTCCCATCTACTCCCACACAGGAGGGCTCCAAATGTGCATCGACCATACACTGTGCTGGAGGACATGGTTAACGAGGAGGTGATCCACAAATTCCGCCTTTCCCGTCGTAGATTACAGGAACTTGTAGCACAATTGGCACCTCATCTGCAGCCACGCAGGACATATCCAGGAGCTATTACACCCACAGCAAAGGTGATGGCTGCACTTCACTTCTTCGCAACAGGCCCTTTCCAGTACACAGTTGGTCATGCCGGGCGGATGTCATAATCCAAGTTCAGCATGGTGCTGCGGGATGTTCTCAATGCCATGATGCATTACAAGGAATTCCCACGTGCGGCAGAGCTGGCTGCAGTGAAAGGTGACTTCTATGCCCTGGCCCGGATACCACACATAGTGGGTTCCATTGATGGCACACATATTGGTCTAATTCGACCCCAGGCACGTGAACCTGTATAACGCAATCGGAAGCACTACCATTCGATCAACGTGCAAGTGGTGTGCCTGTCTGACAACATTATCTCCCATGTGTGTGCCAGATTTCCCGGGTCCGCACATGACTCCCAAATCCTGCGGAGCAGCATTGTCCCCCAACTCATGGCTAATCTGCGTCCGGAACGTGCGTGGCTTGTAGGTGAGTGTGCTGTGAGGACTATTGTGTTGTATGTGTGCCATGCTGTTCCCAACAATCCTGGAAATGATGTATGTGTCTGTTATCCCCCCACCTAGGTGACTCTGCATACCCAAACCTGCCGTGGCTGCTGAGTCCCATACGGAATCCTACTACCCCTGGTGAAATGCGTTATAATGAGTCCCATGGGAGGACACGTCGAGTGGTGGAACGTACTTTTGGACTGCTGAAGTCTAGGTTTCGCTGCCTAAAACCGGAGGGGCCCTGCCATACTCACCAGGCAAAGTATGCCAAATCGTGATTGCCTGCTGCATGCTCCACAACCTGGCCTTGCGCAATAATATTGAACTGATCATGGACCCTGCAGACCAACAGGTTGCTCCGTCTCCCATCCCACCCATGTCCACTGATGAGGATAGTGGGGAGGAAGAAGATGTGGATCAGAGGCGTCAGCTCATTGATCGCTACTTTCCATGAATGTGAGTAACTACCTCTTGTGCTGCTGGTCAATGCATGATGTATGTTTGCTGGTGATGTGTGGGTGTGGATGTGGTGTGTGGATGCTGCCTGTTCTGGTATGTTCTGTTAGCAAATGGGTGTGGGAGATGGTGTACATGCAAAGGTCCCTGATGTGTGTCCTGTGATCCACTTATTTGGTGATGAGTGTGGTTTGTGGGATGTTGCAGTACAGTGTGTTGTGATGGGTGTGAATCACTTTCCTGACCAGTGCTTGTTGTTCTCTCAATATCCCTAGGTCACTCCCACAGAGGCATGATTCTCAAGAACATTGATCCCTGCACCTGGTAATGACAACTTATAAGACAAACATGTGATTAGAACATGGAGGTCACACAGCATTGAGTGTTTACATGGTGTTTATTAACAGGTTGTGGATTGATGTTAGTGCATATTTACAAGTAGGTGTTGGGGGGAAGTGAGAACTGAAGGTCATGGCAGATGAAAACTCTGTGGGGACACCACATTGTGTGATGTACACATAGTCCAACAGACGTGTGACAATGCTTGGCATTGTGGGACAAGATAGTTCGCAGGGTGAATGGCAGGCACAAGGAAGGGTGAAGTCAGTGGCGGCCCCTCTTCGAGCGGGTGGGTGGTGCATTGCCACTGCTCTCAGCTGGATCGTCTTGGAGCCGGAGCGGAGACAGCTGTGGGGGCAGGTTGGTCAGGGACAGCCTCCCTGTCAGTGGCCTCAGGTGATGGTGGCGGTGGTGTTGGTGACCTGTCCCGCTGGGCACTTGGGTGAGGGGGAGATGGTGTGGCGCGGGATAACCACTCCCTCCAAAGAGCATTTTGCTGCCCCATGAGGTCAACAATTTGGCCGATGCGAGTGTCAATGGACCGCAACAGCTGGCATCTCTGTAGCGAGTCTTGGTGGGCCAGATCTGCTTGTGCTTGTGCCTGCGACCGCTCATAGGAGGCATGGACTCTGGCAATGGCATCCAGGGTCTCCGTCCCAGGATGGGGTGGGTCTCGTTCCCCACCACGCCTACCACCTGCACTCCTGCTTGTGAGCTGTGGCCTCACCTGTGTCCTCTCCCGTCCACTCTCCCTGCTAGCCCGAGATGTCGATGGCCCATCATCGGATGAGGGGTCAGGCAGGGTGGCACAGGCAGGAGTGGTGGTGGTGGTGGTGGTAGCTGCATAGCTCACAATGGCAGGTGTTGGTCTTGTGACACTGGCCAAGGTGGTGGAGGCCGGGATGTCCTGGGAGCCTGATGGCACTGGAAGTGTGCTGGGGCCAGCATCGTCCTCTGCACCTGAGGTGTCAATGGAATCCTCATCAGAGAGTCTGGGCTGTGAGGGGGGCGACTGTTGCTGGCGGTTGCTCCTTTCGCCTGTCAAGTTGCGATCACCTGAGGGACAAGAATTTCAGAATCAATGCTGTGGACATGACAGGCTTTTGGTTGTCACATTACAAATCACTATGGTATCAGGACATGGTTGTTGTCATCATGTTGTTGTGGTTGACAGTACAGGCCAATATGGTGGCGTGGAGGTGGGGAGACAATACTTGGATATGTGTGGTCCGTCCCTGCTATTGGATGGTGCCCCTGTGAAGATGTATATGTACCTGTAAGCTTGAAGGAGGAGATGCACTGGTCAGGAAATGGTGGGCGGACTCCATCTTGCTCTGGGATGAGACATGTGGGCCTGTTGGGAGGTGTAGTGCTGGTCTCTCTCACCCCCCACCTACCTCTCTCACACACCCCACACACCTCTCTCACACCCCCCACCCACCAACACCCTCCCTGTAGACATGGGGGCCTGTTGGGAGGTGTAGTGCTGGTCTCTCTCACCCCCACCCACCTCTCTCACCCCCCCACCCACCTTTCACACACCCCCCCACCCACCAACACCCTCCATGTCGACATGGGGGCTGTTGGGAGGTGTAGTGCTGGTCTCTCACAGCCCCCACCCACCACCAACCTCCCTGTCGACAAGGGGGCCTGTTGAGAGGTGTAGTGATAGTCTCTCACACACCCCACCCACCTCTCTCACACCCCCCACCCACCAACACCCTCCCTGTAGACATGGGGGCCTGTTGGGAGGTGTAGTGCTGGTCTCTGACACCCCCCACCCACCTCTCTCACAACCCCCACCCACCTCTCTCACACCCCCCACCCACCTCTCACACACCCCCACCCACCAACACCCTCCCTGTCGACATGGGGGCCTGTTGGGAGTTGTAGTGCTGGTCTCTCACACTCCCACCCACCACCAACCTCCTTGTCGATATGGAGGCCTGTTGGGAGGTGTAGTGCTGGTCTCTCTCACCCTCCACCAACCCCTCTCACACCCCCACCCACCAACATCCTCCCTGTAGACATGGGGGCCTGTTGGGAGGTGTAGTGCTGGTCTCTCTCACCCCCCACCCACCTCTCTCACACCCCCACCCACCAACACCCTCCCTGTAGACATGGGGGCCTGTTGGGAGGTGTAGTGCTGGTCTCTCACACCCCCCACCCACCTCTCTCACAACCCCCACCCACCTCTCTCACACCCCCCCCACCCACCAACACCCTCCCTGTCGACATGTGGGCCTGTTGGGAGTTGTAGTGCTGGTCTCTCACACCCCCCACCCACCTCTCTCACAACCCCCACCCACCTCTCTCACACCCCCCATCCACCTCTCACACACACCCCACCCACCAACACACTCCCTGTAGACATGGGGGCCTGTTGGGAGATGTAGTGCTGGTCTCTCACACCCCCCACCCACCTCTCTCACACCCCCCACCCACCAACACCCTCCCTGTCGACATGGGGGCCTCTTGGGAGTTGTAGTGCTGGTCTCTCACACCCCCCACCCACCACCAACCTCCCTGTTGATATGGGGGCCTGTTGGGAGGTGTAGTGCTGGTCTCTCACACACCCCACCCACCTCTCTCACACCCCCCACCCACCACCACCCTCCCTGTAGACATGTGGGCCTGTTGAGAGTTGTGGTGCTGGCTGCTTTGACAACATGCAAGGCTGGGAACGTAGGAGGAAACATTGGTGTTTGGTCATGGTGGATGCATTTTAGCCCAGGACTTCACATTTGGGTGACTATGTGGCCCACATGCATGGATTGGTGCATGGGGGATGTGTCTTTGCAGTTGTGCAAGGCAGACCATGGCAGTGTGATAGTGGTCATTGGTTTGTACTTACCAGCCTCTGGTCCCTCTTCGATTCCTTCCAGGCTCTCAGGGTGCAGTATGCCCAGCACCTTCTCCTCCCATTCAGCAAATGGTATAGGCTCCGGGGGAGTGCCGCCGCCAGTGTGGTGTGCCCGCAGGTGGTTCTTGGCCCTGATGCCTTTCACCCTTGTCTTGAGGTCGTGCCACCGCCTCTGGATCTCGAGTTTGGTGCGTGGCACGGTCCCTGACGCATTGACTCTGGTCACTATCCTGTCCCACGTGTTTGTTTTGGTTGCCAAGGTGGTCTGCTGGACTAGGGTACCGAACAGATGTGGTTCGACACAGATCATTTCATCCACCATGACCTTCAACTTACTGTCTGTGAACTTGGGGTTTTTCTTGGGTGCCATGGTGTGTGATGTGCAAGGTGTGTGTGTGGTGGGGTGGGGTGTGCAGGTGTGTGGTGTGTAGGGATAGTGTTGTGGGGGTTTGTTTGGTGGGTGTGTTTGTGTGCAGGTTGTATGTGTGTTTGTGTGTGTATGCTGTTTGTGGTATTCTGCCTCTTTCTTGCTGCTATGCTGTGATGCAAAGGATTGTGGTAATGGGAGGGATTCTTTTTATACTCTGTGTGGTGGTTGTGTCCCAATGGTTGTTGCCAGTCAGGTGTTCTGTGGGTGTGGTGACTTGGGTGCATTATTCGGGGCTTGGGAGGGGTTGTCATTGGGGCGTGTAGTTGTTCGGGGTGGGGGTTTCAGGTGGGTGTGTGTCCTGTTTAGTGTGTTTTCTATTTACTTCCGTCAGCCATTTTGGAATTGGTTTGACGGCAGGGATGTTGTTCGTTTGGTACATCCGCAGTCATGCTCCGTTTTTCGTAGCATTGTTTCCGCTGCGGTCGAGGGAGGTGATGAGTTCCGTTGGAATGGCGGTGTTATCCTAATCGTGCGGCCGGAACCTCTGCAGTTATTGCGGCGGTTGGGCCTGTTTCCGCGGTCATGTTCGTCCGCGGCGGAGGGTGTTTCTTTGGTACCGTCCTCTTACGGCGGACTTTGGGGTGATCCGTCCGCCGCGGATGGTGTTTGATGTGATCCGTCCGCCGCGGTCGGTGTTTCTTTACAGAATTATCCTAATTGCTACCGCGGATTATCCGCGGTGCGGTCGGGAGTGTTTTTGCCGCGACCATGGCGGAAGGGACACGTTTCCGTCCGCCATCCTAATGGGCCTCTAAGCGTCCTCACCAGGAATCTCTAAATATTCACCAATAGCAAACTGGGCTTGACCGCACAAGTCAAAGCTATCACTGCATCCTCTTTACACACCCTGAAGATGCTGAAAAAGATCTTTAAATGTCTCCCAAGCAACACCAGAAAACCTATCACTCACACCTTAGTCACCAGAAAGCTGGAGTGCAGGAAACCATGTATGCCAGGATTACCAAGCAAGTCACTAGAAGGCTACAGACCAACCAGAACTCAGCAGCCAGACTCATCCTCTACCTGCAACAGACACTGGCATCACATCACTCCTCAGGGAGCTCCACTGGCTCTCAATACATAAACGTACCCATTTCAGGCTCCTTTACACACATTCAAGGCACTACACAATTTAGGTCACGCTAGCTCAACAGTTGCATCTCCTTCCATCAATCACCCAGACACCTCCGCTCTACAGGACTCCTATTCGCACACATGCCATGCATAGACAGAACCAGATCAGTAGGATGGGTGCGCTCTTAAATTGCTCCTAAAGCGTGGAACAGCCTCCCATTCCACATCAAAGCCTCCACTTGTACTTGAATTCCACAAGAAGCTTACGACCTGGCCCTTCAATTAACCAAACTACCATAGGCATGGCTAGGCACACACATGTGGTCAGTGCCAGGATACCCTTGCAGGTGATTGTGTGCTTTATAAATACACATAACATTAACATGTTTATTTGTTAGTTTTTCTAGAGCAAGCACTGAGAACCTTGGGTAAGTGCAGCATTAAGGGGGGAGGGTTCATGCCAAATCATGCAATATTCACAAGTGGATATTTTTAAAGGTAAAAGGGGAATGTAACTATGCATGAGACATTGATGTTGATTTTTAGCACATTGGAGATAATGTGTAAACAAGTCACAAATGCTGCATAAGAATGGAAACCAAAAGAAAGTTCAAAGGCATGCCTGCAGGGGGAAGAAAGGACTTTTGCACAAATGAGCCATCAATTGACAAGTATTGGGAGAAAATCTGTTGATCAAGTGGCAGTTTAAGCAGAAGACGTATGGCGAAGAGGAGTGTCTTGGACTCTTTCCTGATAGATCAAGAGAGGGGGTAGAAGTTTTAGTTGGGGTGAGGTCTGGACCAGGGGGCATAAGTCCTCTCTTCTCATATTGTCTTGTACTGGTTTTTTATCTTTCAGTAATCATCCTGTTTTAGCAGCAGGTGCGGCCACTAAATTAGATATTTCCAGCCAGATTGTTAGAGCTGTTGGCCTTGTATATTATATATGGTGATCTGAGATTTTATGCATATGTGAACCAGTGCATTTCCTTGCCATACCTAGATCATGCCCAGCAGTCAGGCATGCGTTACATGTATAGTGTTCAGAGCTATTTCTGCCATTGTTACGGAAAGGGTAAGAGATTGCATAGTAAAGCAGAATATGTGAACAAAGATGTAGGATCTGGTTCATACGGGACCATGTCATGCAGGAGTACCCGCATAGCTTTTTGAAAGAAAGAGCCAATGTAAATTCATAGAGAATGGTTTACAAGAGTGTGAAGGAAGCTGTTGAGGTATATGAAATTGGAAGGTTTCTAGGCAGTATCTTAATTGCGAGATATTGTAGATGTAGTGTCTTGTAGATATGAATAGCGGGATCCTTCTGATCCCTGATGGCCTCCGTAGGAGAATGGCGTAATCATTTGGGTGTGTCTGGGTGTGATTAATAATGTTCATGATGCAGTGCATACAGTTAATGGATGCAATCCGAAGAATAAAGATATGTGTGGCATGGTCCTTTGCTTGCCACCGGGCTGGGGTGTATACTACAGTAGGGTAATGACAACTTCATCTAAAATTGTTTGTCACAGACATGCTGATGAAGGGTGTCATGCTCTTTTAGGGGAAATCATGTATTGTTATCATGTATAGATTAGGCACAATCATTGACACCTTCACGCGCAAACATGGTTCCAAGTAATAATTAGCTAAGCATTCACTTTCTAACCATGCTGAGGAAATTGATGCAAACCTTCATCACCAACATGAAATTATATCAAAGCCATATATTGGTGAAGCATTATCTTGATAACTTTACAACCATCCGAAGCCAAGCAAAGAATTACCATACTCCGAAGAAAACAAAAGAGAAATAGCAATATCATTCTGCATACTCACCCATTCACCTTGCTCCAGATCATCCATGCAGGATCCAACTGGTTATTTCCCCTATATGACATTAGTAAACAATACAATAAACCAGTGAATCTGGCAGGCAACTACCCAATGGGATTAGCCACTAGCTTAGAGTGAAACTCAAACACAGCTTCAGCAGACCATTGTGACTTCTGTCAACAATACTCGCAAAATTGTAAAGGTGACCCAGATTCACTTTGGGGCCATACAAATAGATGGGATTCGGCTCTACAAATGTGCTTATAATATGACATAGTATAGCATAACATAATATGTAACATGTATTCTGCCCTTTGACTTCTACGGAGTTCTACGGAGTTCTGCGGAGTACTCCTTACCTCTGATTACCTGACCATATTTGTTCCTGTGCTCCCACAGATTTGCATGATTTCAATCCCTCCTACTCGAGCCAACAATTCATCAATACATGACAAGAGAAAGATTAAGCAATGATTAAGCCAGAACCTTTATAACTTCTCCCACCTGGGGGCCCCACAATAAAGCCTAGTTATGAGAACTTTCTCCTGTTTCCCTACTTAGACCACCCTCCCAGGACATCCACCATCTTGTATCCAGGTGAAGGGCAGAGAAATTAAGAGCATCTCTCAGTGGTATCGCCCCTGCATGGGCCTGTTAAAACTTGGAAGGGGATAAGGGCCAAGGCCAGAGCACCTCCTTGATATCACACCAATCCTTTCTCCCTTGGTGGTTCAACTCTCCTAGTTTAGCGACTTAGATGCATTCCTCCACAAATTCGCAGATGGTCCCTCTCCTCACTTTTCTTAATGCCTCCAACACTGATAGGTTGGCACAGAAACACACCTGTGGACACTATAGCTCATTCAACGCGGCTTAATTATTAATGCCCTTTCCAACCGTGTGTTCCTGCTGCTCCTCAAAGTATTCCCTGGGTGTATTCTATAGCTGGTTGCCCAATTCTTGCTTCTTTATCTCTTCAGGATGTGCTCCTGAATGAATTGTCCTTGTGGCTGAATCAAGCCTCCATAGATGAAGCTTATGTCACTTCTGGGTGAACCCGATGTACTTTCTCTGACTGCTGAACTGTGCCTCAAGGAGTTGGGCTTGTGTCGCTGTTTTGTGGCTCAATATAGTTTCTCTAATTGCTTTAATGTATGCACTGGGGGTTGGATTTCTGGCACTTTTCTTCAGACCCAATATAACTTCTCTGCTTGCTTAACTGTACATTTAGGTGAAGGACTTCTGTCGCTCCTTACAGTGTATTACATGTGTCCCCAGTGATCCACATCAATGCTGGCTTCTACTTGTGTATACATTGCATCCAATGATGATATGTATCCGCATGAGCAACTATACTAGTCCCACCTCTCCTTTCCATGCTTAAGTGTGGCGATGACGCCACACCATCATGGACGTCAATTCATCACAATTGCGATTCTCATATTTACATGACTAGAGAATCTGGATTTCATTAAAGACTCGGAGGCTGACATTATGCATACAACTTTAATGCAGATCTCCCAGCAGCCGCATCACAATACAAAGTTCCGAATGGAATAAAGGCAACAGCTAAATGCCATGAGCCAACAACACACAGCCTCTTTTAAATGAGGACATCAAAGAAGATAAAGTTCAAAGTTCAAATGCTTGAGGAGGAGAAGAATCAAACTTCGGAACATAGGAGAAGGAAAAAACAGCATAACTTGAAACTTGACTGGAGAAGGCAGGAAAGGAAGAATTTCAGGCAGGACGTAGTCTTGAAAAAGGCGTAGTCAAGATCAGGCATTATCTGAAAAGATAAAGAAATTAGTCTAAAAAACTCAATAGACACTATTCAAAACATGTCATGAGAAAAATTCAAATTCAAGGGTCATAAAATCAGAGTACGGAAAAATTAACATTACAATAAATTGTACAAGGTAACAATATCTATTGGAATGCCTCTGGAGGAGGGAGGGAGGGATAATGTCAGCCTCCGAGTCTTTAATGAAATCCAGATTCTCTAGTCATGTAAATATGAGAATCGCAATTTCATTACAAGACCGGAGACTACATTATGCATGTTGGAAGCTTCCTAAAACAGCATCAGACATGTGTTGGATGGGTTTACAATAGTGACGAGCGAAGGTACCTGCATTGGACCAACCAGCAGCTTTCAAAATGTCATCCAACTTACCTCCTGACCAAAGTGATTTGCTAGCCATAGCACCTCTAAGAGAATGAGCCTGAAATTTACTCAAGTCAACTCCAGCTAGGTTCATAGCGATTTTAATCCATCTAGCAATAGAAGAGGAACTAATACCTTTATGAGGTTTAATAAAAGAAATAAGCAATTGATTAACACCAACTGGATGGAGTCCAGACATTCTAAGGTCATATTCCTTCATGCACTCAACGACACAGAGTTTAGGGTGCAGATCGAATCGTGGGTAAAATATGGAGTCAGACATGGTTTTAGTACGACTATGAATATCAAACTTGACGCCAAAAACATTGTAAGAATGATAGGAAATATCAAGAGAACGGATATCTGAGGATCTTCTGCAAGAAACTAGGCATAAAAGAGTAGCCAGTTTACTAGAAAGATTCTTCCTGTTGAGGAGAGAATTAGAGGGCCAATTACTGAAGAGACGAAGAATCAAATTAACATCCCAAAGTATATCATACTTGGGTCTACGGGGTCTCTTAAGACGAATACTCTTCATAACCCTACAAATAATGACATTTTTTCCAATGGTTTTACCATTAACGAGGGTATGCCCTGCAGACATTGACGATCTAAAGCAATTAATGGATCTATAACTAAGTCCCCTTTCAAATTGTTCAACTAGAAAATTAGTCACGTCAACGATAGGGCCTTCCAAGGGATCCAGGTCCCTTTCCAAGCACCAACGAACCCAAAGTTTCCAGATTCTATTGTATCTGTAATGTGTGCCTGGTGCCCAAGACTCCCGGAGGAGAATTGAAGCCGCGTCCGAAAGTCCTGAGATTTCGTTAGATCTCCTGACACCTTCCAGGCAAGAAGGGATAAAGTCTGATTGAGAATAAGGGGATGTATCCGACCGTCTGAATCTGTGAGAAGATCTCCCAGAGAAGGGATCAAGAAAGGAATACTGCAAGTTAGTTCCAGAGCTGTTGGAAACCACGCTTGGGAGGGCCAGAAGGGAGTTATCAAAATGAGGAGACACTGTTCCTGTCTCACCTTCTGAAGCACTCTCTGAATCATCGCAAAGGGGGGAAAGGCATATCCCCGAACATCCCTCCAAGACTGGAAGAAGGAGTTGAATGCCCGAGCACCCGGGTCGGGCATCCAGCTGAAATATTCTGGAAGTTGGGAGGTGAGTCTGCTTGCAAAAAGATCCACCTCCAGAGGGCCCCAAATCTGATTCAAGGTCCTGAAGACAGAAGGGTTCAGCTTCCAATCGCTGAAATCCACAAGGAACCTGGAGTTCCAATCGGCGGACGAGTTCGCAGCGCCCGGAAGGTATTCTGCCTTTAGAGCAATCTTGTGCTCTAGGCAAAACATCCATAGTTTCTTTGCTAAATCCGAGAGGTCTGCAGACCTCGTGCCTCCTAGGCGATTGATATAAGCTACCGCCGACATGTTGTCCATCTTTAAAAGGACAGACCTTCCTTGAAGCGAATTTCTGAAGCTCATATGAGCATAAAGTCCGGCCATCAACTCCAGATAGTTTATGTGGTAGAGAGACTCCTCCTGAGACCAAAGTCCTCCAGTGTTCATATTCGAGAGGCAAGCACCCCAGTCGTGCAGGCTGGCGTCCGACTCCAGTACAAATTCCGGGGATGAGCCAAAAATGGCCTTCCTATTCCAAGCCTCCAGGTTGTTCAGCCACCAAATCAATTCTGAACGTGAGTCTGAGTCCAGAGAAATCTGATCTCCGTACCAAAGGCCTGACCTCAGAGCTCTCGCTTTGACCCTCTGAAGAGCCCGATAATTGAGTGACCCTGGAAAAATTGCTTGAATTGAAGATGAAAGGAGACCTAGCAACCTTGCTAAGTCCCTGAGGGAGAGAGTCTGTCTGCTTAGAGCATGTTTTATTTGTTTCTTTATCTTTGAGATTTTTTTTGAAGGAAGAAGGAGGAGACAACGGGTGGTGTCGACCGTGAAGCCTAGAAACTCTAAGGATTTTGAGGGAATCAGGTAAGATTTCTCCCTGTTTATGATGAAACCTAGACTTTCTATGAGTTCCATCGTAAATTCCAGGTCTCCATTAAGTGTGATTTTTCTTGTGCCATAATTAGAATATCGTCTAGGTAGATAATTAGACGAACGCCCCTTGATCTTAGGTGGGAGGCAACGGCTCTCATCACCTTTGTGAAGCACTATGGTGCGGAAGAGAGACCAAATGGTAGAGCTTGAAACTGGTACAAGCGACCCTTCCATAGAAATTGGAGGAAACGTTGATGAACCTTGGCCATGGGGATAGTAAAATAGACGTCCTTAAGGTCCAGTTTGGCCAACCAGTCCCCTTCTAGGAGTAGATCTCTCAGGAGGTGAATACCCTCCATTTTGAAGTGTCTGTAAGAAATGAATCTGTTTACTTGTCGAAGGTTTATAACCGGCCTCCAACCCTTGTCTTTCTTTTCGACCAAAAAAAGGTTGCTCACAAAACCTATGAGTTCCATAGGAACCTCCAAAATCGCACCTTTTTGAATCATTGAAGAGATTTCCTCTTCTATTATAGCTTGTTGTTCTGGGTACATGGGAATACTTTTTGGGAGAGAAAGCTGAACAGGTTCTTGATTGAAATCTATTGTAAAACCCTTTACAGTGTTTAGAAGCCAAGTATCCTGAGTAATGGATTCCCAATTTTTCAGGAAATACCTCAGTCTCCCGCCCACCTTTGAGGGGAAAGAAAGGGAAGGTAGAGGGGAAACACTCACCTGAGGGGGTACTCAGGATGTTTGATCCACGTGCTCTGAATCCTCTGCCACGCTGTCCTCTGCCCCTTTGAGGGTAGAACTGCGGACTTGTATATTGGTATTGTTGGTATTGCTGGTAGCCTCTGCCACCTCCACGTGATCTAAAATTGGGCCTCTGGGAGAAACGGCCGGAAGGTTGGCCTCGTCTTCCGGCCCTCCCAAAAAGATTATTTCCAGTATTAAAAACTTTGCGCATGTTTTGTTGCGCTCTGTCTAAGGCAGTGAATGTCGAAACATACTTGCCAAGAGATTTAATTAAATCTTCGCCAAAGAGAAGCCCCTTTTGATTATTAGTAGGTTCCTTATCAGCAAGATCGGCGAGTTTAGGGTTAATACGAGTAAGGACCACTCTACGCCTTTCAGCATTAAGGCTTGCATTGGCATTCCCCAAAAGAATAATAGCCCTTTGGCTCCATCCTCTTATTAGTTCAGTATCGAGGTGAGTTCCCTCCAGGTGGGACTCCTCTGCAGAGTCGAGGATTCTCGTAAGAGGGCCAAGGATGTCGAGAAGACAATCCTGACAGGTTTTAAAGGATTTCTCCATACCCTTCCTGGGGTCACGCCCCAATTTAAAAAGAAATTTGATCAAATCAGGATCAAGGTTGGGGGTGTAACAAGTCTTATCACCGACAGAGGGTCTTGTACATTCTGCTCTCAAAATGTTACGAGTTTCTCTCTCCAAGGGATATCTAATCAATTTTTTAACAAATTTGGAAACATGTTCCTGAGGACACCACTCTGAGCTTCGTGGGTGTCTCAAATTTTGAGGCGAGAGCATCTCTTCACCCAAGGGGTTGCAAATCACGTCCTTAGTGGAGGAATTTGTATTCTCTAGACCTTCGCCAAAATCATGGTCTTGGTCATTAAGATCAAGAACATATTCGTCTAGAAACTCAGATTCATCTGAGGTACGATCATCATCATAGTGAGCATTTCTAAAATGCGTGTCGCTTCATACACCATTATTCTTTGTACCGCCAAGGGCACCCAAGCCACTTGAGGTGCGAAGACCTCCCTCGCTCCTTGAGGTACTAGGACCTCTACTGTTTAACGAGGTGCTAAGACCTCCCATGCTCAAACCAACGTTATTGCTCTTCTTTAACCTTTTACCAGAGACTGTGTCATCTTGTTGTGTAGGACGTTTAGAACTCATGACATTAGAAAGTCCTTCTTTTAGACAAGATCTCTTCTCTAATTGGAGTAATTTTTTTAATTTGTCACTGTTGAGATCTTGAGAAGGTGCAGAAGCCTCCTCTGAACCAGAGCTGGACATGGTGTCTATATCAATAGACAGAGCCAATGAGTGAGAAACCAAATCAGTAATAACCTAAGAGGGAAATAATCTCTTAGATTCAGGCAATCAGTGATATTTCAATAAACGAGCTCTTAAGAAAGCTCAAAATGAAAATCCAAACATTTATGTTCCAAAAAACCACTCGCTCGTAAATATGCCAACTGTAAATGTAAATGTAGTTGAGCTTATGTAGCGCACAGCTACCCGCAGTGGGTTTCCCGGCGCTTGCTTAGGGAACCCTTCCTGGTATTCCCCTGTGAGATAGCAGGGTATCCACAAGGTGAAAGTAAGGCATCCCGCCGCGAAGGGCCGTTGTGGAGATTAAGCAAGCTATTGCCCAGAGTCGCAGAGTGTGAACCCGTGAGTCGAGGAGGCACCGGGGCGAGAATTATCGAGTCCGTGGAATTTTTAGCCCAAGACCCCGCCGAGGCGGGGAATTGAACCCTGGTCCAGGACCGATCTCAGCTTCTGGGTCTGCTGCCTCTAACCCCTGAGCCACACTTCTCCTGTCACTTGCCGGTGGACACGAGCGCGTGCTGACAATGAGGGGTTGTCATAGAAACACCCTTCTATCCTGCGCCGATGTGAGGAGTGTAAAGGAAATGCCCTTAGCAACCTGACGACGCCGTGTCGCCGTTGCCTAGGGTCATTCCTTTAATGCGCCCGAGTCTCTGGTTGTGAGCGCGAGGGGAAAGCCGACCAAGAAATAAGGGAAAAGTAAGTAATAGAACGATACTTACTTGATAAGAAACTATGTTTATCGCCAGGTAGAAGACGTGCGAGGCACGAACAAAAGGGAGTCAATGATTTAAATATTTCGACGAGTCGCGGGAGTCGTTAGCGAGAGAGTTATAAGCTTAAGGTAGAAATGTAAAATCAACCAAACCACGTGTAAGCGAGGGGGGGGTTTGCAATGAGGGAATCTCCATATATTGGAGATCGGTAGTGGAAAGGGTGTGTAGGATTACGGGGAAAGGGAACTGCCACACCATAAGCATACACTCATAGCAATATCAAAGAAAACCCCATATATATTACAAATGTAACATATAAAAACCTCTAAAAAACGAGAAAACTGAGATAATCAGAGAAAAGTATAAGGTTAGACTTATCTGCTTGGGAGCCGCATTTAAAAGAGGCTGTGTGTAGTTGGCTCATGGCATTTAGCTGTTGCCTTTATTCCATTTGGAACTTTGTATTGTGATGCGGCTGCTGGGAGATCTGCATTAAAGTTGTATGCATAATGTAGCCTCCAGTCTTGTAATGAAATCCCAGGTATGGCAGATGTAACAAGCCTTGCCCTTCAACCGTCCCCAGTTACATCACAAAAAGTGACATTATGCAAACCTTCACCTAATTTCATCCTAGGTAGTTATGTTACAAGATATTTTACTCTGATGACACCATGAGAAGGATGTTCGTGAGCATCTTGTGTGGTTAAGATATCCTGGATACTTGCGGTTAAGAATTTGCTAGTTGTTAGTTAAGCAAGGATTGGTTGCTTATTGGCGAGAACCAGAAACTCTCTGTCAGATTAATAAGCATAGTCTTAAGAAAGTGTATTGTGGTTTTATTGAAACAGATCTGATAATGAATTGTAATGGATCACTTTCAAATGATTTTATGAATTTTAAACAGACCCTGGTATTTGAGCCTACAATGGATGAAATCGAACCCCCATTAACGAGGAAATTATACTTACAGTTTAGGTACGGCTGCCACCCCTAAATCACTTTAGAAGTAACCGGTGTAAAACAGGAGAGAGCGTCAAAGACTACTGTCCCTGTTACCTAGGGGGGGTTTCCGAGTCACCTGAACATGTTTTATTTTTTTGTCCTTTTTGTACTCTATCACGATTGAAATTGATTACTCCCCCCCTTTGCAGAAATCTGGGAGTTAGGAGATATAAGGAGGCGTACAGAATATTGAAGACGAACACAACACGTATGATTGTATTCTGCATATCCAAGTTTTTAATGGCTATGTGGGTCAGGCGCACTAAGTGCTCCCCTGTCAGTTTCTAGGATCTTGGATGTAGGGTGTACCAATTACCATGGCGCCGTAAAGTTTCTATTGGGGGTTCTGGTTCATCGTACAAGCACATAGCACTTTAATATGTATTTTGGGCAACTTATATTGCTGTACCGTAAATAGGCTGTGAAGGTCTTTTAAATTATTCTATGTTTTGTTTTTAATAAGAGTCTAGTTTTAATCATGTTCCATTCTCTCCCCAAATACACCTTGATGAAGTTTTGAAATTGTAAATAACTAGTCATTTTATTTACTGCTATTGTTATAGTGAACTCCCTTTTTTGCACATACACTGATGCACTTTGACTGATTCATTATATTGTGATTGGATATTGATTGCAAATGGTTATTCATAATGAGATGTTTTACTCGGACTGTATGGCTGTAAGTGTGTAATTATATGGTGTATTTTTCTGATCCACAGTGATCGAAATAAAGTCCTTTTGATTGATTGATTGATAATGGAAATCCCTGCAGTTACAAATCATGCAATAAGTGCAAGGCTGATAAAGAGGTTAGGTACCTACTTACCTGCTTCTCTCATCCAGCTGTTTCTTTCTCATCAATCTGCCTCTTTATCAAAGCACCCACATCTTCCCTTCAGCTCTCTCAACCTGTTCCATTTCTGTTTCTGCTCTCTCCTCTCTTGCAGCTGTCTGTCATCTACATCTCACCTGTCAACCCTACCTACCTCTCTCAGCTATTTGTTTCTAAGCTGCTATCTCTTTATCAGCTCTCACTCTCTCACCTGTCTTCCTCTCGTTAAGGTAGTGCATCAGATTTTCTGTTCCCCTTCCCCTATCTCATACTGTCTGTCTTAAGAAAGCCTTCCAGCCCCCTCTCTGAAGTGTTTTTTTCACCCGTCTCCTTATTATTTCTCTCACTGTTCTCGCACCGCTCACTTCCTCACCTATTTGGCCTCTCTCACGATATCATCTACCTTGCATCAGTCCCTTTGCCCACTTCTCTCTCATCTGCCTGTTACCTCTCTATCACCTCTCTAGATTGCTTTCCTCCTCTCTCAGCAGTCTCTCTATGAATTATTTCCCACCTGCCCATTCCCTCTCCACTCAGTTGTTCCTATTCCCTCCCTCCCAGCTGTACCACCTCTGTCTCCTGGTCTCTCTCTGAGCTCTCTCACACCAGTCTTTCTATCCCACGTTCTTACACCTGCCTCCTACTCTCTACCTTGTCTCTTTAAACTGCTTCCTACTCGACTCCATCTCACCTATCTCTTAGATGCCTCTTTTTCACGCGGTTCCCTCTCGGTAATGTTTTTTGGCCTGTCTCGGTTATAGCCCTTTTCTCACACCTGTCTCCCCTATATTGCACCTTTCTCGTGGAGTGGTGTGGCTCACTGGTTAGAGGCGGCAGACCCGGAAGCAGAGAACAGCCCTGGACCAGGGTTCAATTCCCGACGCAGCAGGGTCGTGGACCAGGGTCAGCGGACTCGATAATTCTTGCCTCGGTGCCTACTCTAACCAGGGATCACACTTGGCAACTCTGGGCATTAGCTTGCCTCATCTCTACAACGGCCCCCCACTTCGCGGGGATGCCTGGTTTCACCTTGGAGATACCCAGTAGGGACCTTCTCACAGGGATAGCCAGGACGGGTTCCCCAGCGGTCTACAGCGCCACGACGCCTCAGGGCAGCAGTGCGCTTTACAAGACACATACATACATACTTTTATATGCATGACACATCTCTGCCTTTATCACAGTCCATCATCTTTTTTACTTCTCTGTTTCCAAAATCGCTTGTTTTTCTTTCTCTCACACCTGTCTGTCTCTATCTCTCCAATTTACATCTCTTCGTCTCTATTGTATCTTTCTCATCTGTCTGTCACATCTCTGTCTTTCCCTCTGTCAGCTGTCTCTGTTTCGTATGTCTGTCTTAAACTTCTCTTTCTTTCACGCCTATCTGGCTCTATCGCTCACCATATATCTCTTTATCTTTCCATCTCTCTTAGTATTTTATTTTTCTTTCTCTGTCTCTTTATCTCTCTCTCGCACACCCACTTTTGTTTCTGTATCTTGCCTATCTGTTGTGTCTTCTTCCTCTCTTCTGGTCCCTCTGCTGCTCCCTCGTTCCTCTCTTAACACATCTTTCCTCTCTTCTCTGCTGTATTTCTCCTCTCCCCTGACATGTCCAGAAATAGCAAAAGACATGGCTGCACTTTTTGCTGGACCTTCTCAATCAGCAACAATAAATTATGTTGCAAAGTTTTGTTATTTTCAGTTTACCACACTGCTAGGTTCTTGTGGAGATGCACGCTGTAAAAGCAGCTCAGCCCATGTACCACAAATGGCAACATTTTGTTTCAATGCTGTGTAGTTTCACTGCTGAATGTTTTTATGGCAGGCAACAAATTAATGTTGGCTGCAAGTTAAAAGAAAAAAGCTCAGGAAATCCCAGTTTAGCATTCCTGACTCTAGTTCAGCGATCATAGGACAGGGGTCGCAAGAGTAGTAACAGGGGTCGCAAGAGGCAAGCTATGTGTTGCAAATGCGACCTCTAAATGACCTCTATGCACACCATGTTTAGATTAAGTATCCAAACTTAATGCACCTTCCCCAGCCAATCCCATATATGCCAATCTAAAACCAACACCCTTTTTAACCATGCACTCCGAAGAGTGCCCTAGGACCTTTGGAAAATTGGAAGGCTCTGCCACCCCATCAATGACCTAAATCACTATATACCCTATATACCTGCCCTTACATAATCTCAGCATCCCAGCCACATTTTAAAACCTTTCCACTTGCAGCTCTGGGAGTGCTCTAGTCCCCCTCACACCCCGTACTGACAATTGCCTTGCATACATGCCAACATTTTCAAGCTGGGAAGTGGGAGATTTTCAAAATAAAATCAGGGGAATGTATTTTGCCCATTGGATTATATTGCAGTAGAGGCAATTTTAGACGGGAGATACCAAAACACAGCCATTTTGGGCTGCAAAAATCGGGAGTCTCCCGCAGGAGTAGCGGCTCTTGGCGTGCTGCTACTATATTTTTCAGAATGTGCTTCCATATTTTATGTACAAGAATTGCAAAAGATTTTACTTGAGGTGTTCCTACCTCATCCATGTATCAGCAGTGGGATCTGAAGTTATAATTTTCAGAACATGTGATCACATTTCAGGCACTCTCATATGTTATGTAATGTCACTACACAAAGGGGGTTTATTTTTTTTATTTTTTAAACTTGTTTTTATTGTTGCATCTTTAAGCATAAAAACAGTATGAGTCATCTGCTGGCGCGGCGTCAACATTCAGCCGCGGTCAGCTATTCGCGCAACTTTTCTGCATATGAACCTAGACAATTTGGCATTTCATCCACTGAACATTACAGGTCACTCAAGCAAGTATTGAGGCTAGGATACAGATAATAATCTCCACATGGGAGAACAGAGAGGAATAGTGGACATGCGAGCCCCCGCTGTGGGGGTCGTTGGATCAGGGCCTGTACAGTTCACATAGTGGTGGCGCCATGTAACTGGGGGGACATAACTGTGGGGGGGAGCATGAAGGCGATAGCAAGAGCTTAGCAGGAGGAGACGGGTGTTAGACGATGGGTAGCAAGGGGGGTTCACAGTGTTCGGTCACAGTGAGGTAGAGCGGTCAGGGGATGGAGCCGTCCCGTACCTAGGGCAGTAGGGTGGTCGGCGTGGGGGGGGGCGTTGTCGACGAGGGGGCACGCGGTGTCGGGATCCGGTACTGGCAGGGAGGGGAATCAGTCGGGGATCATGGGCGCATTCAGGTGGGCGGGAGGGGGGGGGAGGGGGGGGGGATAGGCGTGGGTGGGACATCAGCGCGCAAGGACTGCCGGAAGCTATGGAGGAGCATGGCCCATTCCATAGAAATGGGACGTTTGCGCGCACCCCTGGCTTCTTCCTCCCTGAGGGCATCCTCCTCGGCCGCCGCCCACTTACAGACCGCCCCGTCCATGCCGCTATGGGAGGACCTTCCGGGGATCGCCAATGCATAGCTATACACCTTTTCGCTAATAGCAGCGCTAGGGACACAAAACATCTGTGTGCCGGGGCCCGTTTAGAGATGCGAAAGATGCCCAGTGCACTGGACTCCCAGGATGCTAGGGTCGTAAGGCCTGTGAGATCTGTCAGCGTGTCATGTACCGTTTGCCACAGGGAATGGAGGTTGGGGCAGCTCCAAAACATGTGGCGAAAGTCCGCAGTGGGGGAATGACATCTGGGGCACAGGAAGGACGTTGTGGGATAGAACTGTTGCAGTCGCGCCGGTGTGAGGTAAGCCCTGTGTAGTATGTAGTATTGGATGTTTTTGAAACGGGCGTTACTAAAGACTCGTTTCAGGGCCTCAAGCGCCTTGGTCCATTCCGAATCATGTAGTGCACGACCAATGTCTTCCTCCCATTTGGCCCGTAGGGTCGTTAGCGGGGCGTACGAGAGTTCTCGGATTGATTTATAGAGCCAGGTGACTAAGTGGCGTCCCACACCCATACGCAGGATAGCGTGTATAACTGGATGTGTTACTGGTTCGCCAGTCTGGTAAGGGCGGAAACCCTCTAGCAACTGTCGGTGCTTGAGGAACTGCCCCGGGGGGAGTGCAAACTCAGCGACCAGCCGGTCGAACGACTTCAGCTGACCCTCCTCGAAGAGCGACTCCATGTCCGTGATGCCGCAGCGCGTCCATTCGGCAAGCATAGGAGCCGAGAAACAGAGTTCCCGTTTGGGGCAGCCAACCAGCGGTAGTAACGGGGAGTACGGAATTCTCCCCGGGGAGATCCGGTGGATCCGCATCACGCATCGACGCGCCATCGCGACCTGAAGGGGATATGTACGTCGTGGCTTGGTGCCCGGAAGGAGGAGACGGATAAGCTCCGGGTTTGTGACTCTGCCGGTCGGGGTGCAGGCCTCCCGGATATGTCGATCCGCCGTCCAATATGATAGCCATTGGAGCTGCGCCGCCAGAAAATAGGACTCGAAGGAGGGTGCTCCCAGCCCTCCCTGCGTCGTGGGGAGTTGGAGGGTTTTTAGGGCCACTCTGTGTCTGCCTGAGCCCCAAATAAGGGTACTCAAGAGAGAGTCGAGGTCTCGGAAGAAGGACCTTGGTGGCACCACCGGTAGGTTGGTGAAATGGTAGAGGAGCCGGGGAAGCATTACCATTTTGGCCAGAGCTATCCGCCCTATCGGGGCGAGCGGAAGCTTGGTCCAGAATGCAACAGTCGGGCGAAGGCTAGCTAGCATTCTGCGGTGATTACCGTAGAAGATGTCGGTCGGGGAGTGATACAGGCGGACGCCGAGGTATCGGGGGGCCTCTGCCGACCATACGAGGCTATGGGTCCCCAGTGCAACGTCTCGGGCGGTAATTCCGGGTGGAAGGGGTAGATCGTGGATTTGTCCCAATTCACTCGGAGTCCCGAGGCATCTGCGAATTCAGTGAGCGCCACTCCTATGGGGGTGAGATCGAGGTCGAGGTCTCGTACATAGATGAGGAGGTCATCTGCGTACATTGAGGCACAGTGTGTGACGTCCGCGAGCGGGATGCCCCAGAGTATTCCCTCCTGACGCAGTCTAATCGCCAGCGGTTCGACTGCTAGGGCGAAGAGAAGAGGTGATGGGGGCATCCTTGCCTAGTGCCTCGACGGACCTCAAACACAGGTGAGATGTGTTTCCCAATTTTGACACGTGTCGTCAGATCGGTATACAGAAGGCGTGTGTACGCTGTGAGTGTCGGGCCAACGTTGAGTCGGCTTAGGACCGAGAAAAGGTACGGCCAGATGAGGGTGTCGAACGCCTTTTCCAGATCTAATATGAGGCAGGCGGCACTAGGGAATCTGTCTCGCACCTGATCCTGGATATGGAAGACCCGGCGGATGTTCTGTGAGGTATTTCTCCCCGGAACGAAGCCGCATTGGTCAGGGTGGACCAGAGGACATATGACCTGGGCGTATCTGTCTGCTAGTATCTTCCCGAGTATCTTGCAATCCGCCGATAGGAGCGTGAGGGGGCGATATGAACCCATGTGGTGCGGGTCCCTGTGAGGTTTGGGGAAGGTGACGATCACTGACTCTCGTAATGAACCGGGTAGGACACCCATATCAAGGGCCGCTGCAAACACCTGAGCCAGGCGAGGGGCCAACAGGGGGGAAAATGTCAGGTAGTATTCTAGCGGGAAGCCGTCTAAGCCTGGTGCTTTATTACGAGACAGGTCTCGCAATGCTTGGGTGATATCTGAGGGTGCTATTTTAGCGTCGAGTGTACGCCTGTCAGCATCCGATATCGTGGGTAACGACAGCGGATCGAGGAAACGACAGAGAGGGTCGTGTTGGGACTCCGTATACCTTTGCGTAATAGCGCTGGAACGCCAGGAGGATCTCAGCTTGTGATCGCACTAGTATCCCCTCCAGGTTAACGATGTCAGTGATCGGTTTGATCTCGGTGTCTTGCCTCGCCATCCAGGCCAGCATCGCTCCTGTTTTGTCCCTGTCTTTGTGGACCCTGGCGGCAAAGGCCCTGAAATTATATTTCCGGAGATCAGCACAGGCCGCCTGGTATGCTGACTTCGCCTCAGCTATGAGCGCGGCGTGTTCTTCCGAGTCATCGGCTTGTTTAGTGAGTGCAGCTAGGCGCTGTTCCGTGGATGAGAGTGTCTGTTCCAATGTGCGGCGAACCCCTGCGATCTGTTTGATGCATTCCCCCGCGCCACCACCTTGAACGCATCCCATTCCACTAGTGCTGACGTTGCCGTGTTCGCATTGTGTGTAAAGTAGTCTTGTATGCTGTTTTGATGTGAGTCCCTGAACACCTGATCTGTCAAGCAGTCTTTAGGGAGTCGCCAAGTGGGGACGGGCGGGTGCGGGGGGCGAAAGGTCAAGCGCAGTATGTGGGCGTCATGGTCCGAGATGATCCGACCCAAGTAGTCCGAATAGAGTAGTTTAGGGAGGATCGGTGCAGAGCATAGGAATCTGTCCAGTCAGACTCGGAGGTTGTGGGGAATCGAGTGGATGGAGTAAATGTGGGCATGGGGATATAAGTGTCGCCAAGCGTCAGTAAGCGCCCAGTGCGTGGTCCATGCTTTGAATAGCTCCGCTTGCTGGGGGATTGGGGAACGCGCAGGAGGGGGTGTGAGCGGTCCAAAGAAGGGTCCAACGTGCAGTTGTAATCACCCCCCAAGACCCACGGGACTGCAGTGAACTGGGCTAATACTCCTGTGAGGCGATCCCAAAATTTATCTTGCTCAGTGTTAGGGGCGTAAATGCTTCCAATGAGGATCCCCTGTCCGGCCAAGAGCCCCTCTAGTAGTGCATATCTGCCTTCCTTGTCTACTACTCGTCTAAGTGCTCGGAAGGGGGTTCCTGGCCTAACCCATATCAAGGCGCCACGCGCAAACGCTGAATATGCCGTGGCACAGAAGGTCCCCCGCCATTTGGCCTGTAACCGGCCTAATTCAGTAGCATTTATATGTGTCTCTTGTAAAAGTGCAATATTAGTTGACATTCGCTTTATGTAGGAGTAGACACAGTAACGTTTGCTAGGCGTGTGGAGACCTCGTACATTAAGTGTGAGGACACTAACGTCCGGATGTGGAGCCATCATCACTGAGGGATTGTGCGTGCAAACTGGGCCCCCCTGCAGTCCCCAGGGGCAGTGTGGTTGTGCGTCTCGTGTGTGCTCTTGCGCGCCTTGCTTCCATAAGGACGGTGGGGGAACTGTCGGGAGTAAAAACAGGTAAAACCAAGGGTGGGAAACAGTCCCAATACATGGGGATATATCACCGGGGGTGGCATATCCACACCAAAGTCCCACTAGGGGAGAAATATAGCAAAATTCTGCGGGGGTGGCAGCATGTGTTACCGCTGGGCTTGTGCGCGGATCGGGCCTTTGTAGGAGATGTGTCGATCGCGCGCGAGCGCACACAGTCAATCAATCATGCAGCAGTGGCTCACAAACAGCACATAGAGCGACCAAGAAAAGAGGATACAGCAGTAGTTAGTCCGCCCTTCAGGAGGAGGCGCTTGGTTGTCCAATCAGGGTAGCGTCCACCATGTGCGTGACAATGAGAGGGGAAGAGATCGGGCCGAACCCTGACATTGTTCCATCGCTGTCTCGGTCCTTCTCAGGGGTGAATAGATGCGGTTGGCGTTCAAGGTCCGGCGCAAGGGGGGAGAGGTGTAGATCTGCCACCGCCTTCAGAGCGTCTCGTCTCTCCTGCATGATTTGCGTGAGGTCGGGTGAGCCCGAGGGGGAGGAATTGTGGCTTTTGGATGAGCCCGCCTGGGTGCGTTTCGTGCCCCGTCTTCTGGATCGACGTGAATTGCTAGTGTGTTCCCGTTGGGGCCTGGCCTTGGGGATCAGCGGACAGTGGAACTCAGCCCAGTCCTGTGCCTCATCCGCAGTGTTGAAGAATAGGGCCTTTCCTTTGTGTAGCACCTTGAGACGAGCCGGGAACAGCAGGCAGTATTGGATATCGTTCGCGTGGAGGCGTCTTTTAACGTCCAGAAAGGTAGACCTCCGCTGTTGGACTTCTCGGGCATAGTCCGGGAACACCATGACCTGTTGGTCTTCCACCTGCAGGGGGCCCGCTGCCCGGGCCGCTCGAAGTACCGCATCGCGGTCTCGGAAGTGTAGGAACTTGCCCAGCATGGGGCGTGGAGGAAAACCCGGCTGAGGCTTCCGGGCGGGGACCCTGTGAGCTCTCTCAATGGAGAAGAATGCCGAGCGCTCTGATTCGGGGGTGAAAGAGCTGGTCCATGATTCCATATAAGTCAGGGGATCAGAGTTCTCAATTCCCTCCGGCAGCCCCAGGACGCGGATGTTGCATCTTCTCGAGCGCCCTTCCAAGTCAACCGTACGTTCCTCGAGGGCCGCCACACGACGCAAGACGTCTTGCATGTCCGTCGCCTGAGTCTTCACCTTGGGTAGTAGCTCGGCCACAATCTGCTCCCCTTCCTTCACCCTGTCCGCCAGTTTACGATGGTCATCGCGAATCAGGCTAATGTCTGTCGTTAGGACCCCCAATCGTTCTTCCATCGAGAGCCGGGACAGTTCAATAGCTGCCAGCAACTGGTCCAGTTTCGCCGACAGTGTGGGGTCGGTGTGTGGGGTGTTGACTTGCGTCCAGGCCCGCGTTTGCGGCATGTTCTCAGGGGCCGTTTCAGGGACGGCGGTCGCCTGCTGGCCTCTCGGTTTCCCCATGGGGCCGTAGGGACGGGCACCGCCGTGTATGTAGGGGGGAAATAGCTGGCCGCCGGTTACCAGGTCGCCGGGGCAGACAACAACCTCGTAGGGGCTAGTTACACTGCTTACGTTGGTGCAGGGGTGGTCCGGGGCTCCCTCGGTGTGGTGGCCGAGTCCCAGCGGCGCGCCTAGCAGCAGAAGTGTCAAGAGCGGAGACAGCTGGTGCTCAGACGTGGTCAAGTGATTCCGAGCACTCGACAATCCAGAAACTCAGGGTAGATGAAGACCAGGAGGGCCTGGATCCGGAGCGGGCCGGTGGTCCGCAGCTACTGGTGGCTTCGGAGGGGTGGGAGGGGGTCCGGTGAATGTTCGTCCGTGCAGATGGACTGGAAGGTATATCCTCACAACAGGTCTTTTCCGAGGCAGGGGCCCCTCCCCCTACGTGTTGCAGAGTCCCATCCCCTCCACAGAGTGGTTAATGCACCCATGGCGGGCCGGGGGTCATGTGGTGAGGCCCTAGGGGTCCCCAATGTGGTGGGGGGTGTCCTCTGTGCGGTGGATGGCCGCCGCTGTTCCGAGGGTGCCGCTGTCCTTAAGGTGGGGCCGCGGTAGCTCACATCAAGCCCGGCGCCGGGAACCCCCCGGGCGCCATGTTGAAGTCAGGCAGCACTGACCGGGGAGTCGCCCCCGGGTCCAGGGACGTTCCGGGCAGTCCGCCCTGGAGATGGAGGAGCAGGCGTCCTCCGATGCGCCCTGGAGGGCGTGGGGGGCTGCCAGGACACTGGAGTCAGAACCCCTGGGTAGGGGGAGGGGGCAGGCACTCACCGCCCAGAGGAATCGCGGTTGTCCGTGGGGTCCGGCGCCGGCGAGCACAGTCGGGTCTCGAAGGCAGGCTGGGCTGATGTGGGAGGTAGGTCAGACTCCCGTCCGAGACGAAGCGCAGGCAATGCGGGGTCTCCGTCTTGCGCCCGCCATTTTGCGCTCGAGTGCGGAACTCCGGCAGGGAGCCCGCTCGTGTCCACGTCGCACTGGGCCGGCCGCGTCTCTCGGCCTGTATCTCCTGGGCAGCCAATCGAACGCACCGGTCAGGGCTCCCGAACCGGCAATCCAGGCGGACAGTGGCGCCGGTCTCAACGTAGCGGAGCCGCGACCGCCATTTTGCAATTCGGCGCGCGGCTCCGGCTGGAGGTTGCACCCGGGCTGCTGCACGGCAGTGCTGTCCACTCCACTCCAGGGGGGTATCGCTGGATGTAGGGGCACCCCGGGTGCCGAATTCGGAAGTTGAGGCTCCCGGCGATCTCAGGAACAGGGCAAGATGCTAGCCCGATCGCGGAGCCTCAGCAGAACACAGCCGCCATCGTGGCTTGCCTAGCCACGCCCCCTACACAAAGGGGGTTTATGTTGATTATATCGCCTCCTCCTCATATCTACATCACTGGTTTGCCATTTATGGTTTTGACACCTAAAATGGCTTGTTCCGCCCAAAAAAAGGCCTAGAAAAATAATAGAAAATGCAATCTATTATTTTATGTGACATTGCCTTATTTTTAACGGATATTGATACGTTTGAATTTTTAGGTCGAGCCTAGACAGCGTATCCGCTATCAGGAGACATGCTGTAATCAGTGTATGGGCTTTGGCCACACCCCTCGCTCTTAATTGGTTCCTTGCAGTGCCCCTCCTCTTACTTTCCTATGGTGCCTTAGGTGTCTTTACCCTGCCTTTTGGCTCTTTGTTTACACTCTAGAGACTGACACTGTTGCAAGGATCAGTTCACTTTTGACCATTTGGTAGTTTAATGCACTACTTATTTTGTTTTGACTTGGCTTGCTGTGCCCTCCCTCCAACTACTCCCGCACATCCTACATTTTCTGCCTGTGTTGGCCCCCGTTGCTGCTGCTAATTCGCTTAATGTCGTAGGGAGCATGCAGCGTGTGTGCAGGGCCAGCTTTAGGGCAGTGCAACTGGTGCGGCCGCACTGGGCGCTGACCTGTGGAGGGGGGTGTTGTGACCTCAGGGGGGCACTGGGTTTAGCAATATCTTTTGCAGGTGGTAGGAAGAGAATCCGAGGAGGCGGTCATGGGACACAGGGTGCCAAAAGTAATTATCGAACTGGGCGCCACCAGCGCTAAAACCAACCCTGCACGTGTGGCATGCTTTAATTACACAAACTTTGTTTATTTATATGCTTGAGGAGACCGTTGGGCTTATATTTTATTAGTATGGTGCCCCTTCAGGTCATCAGCGTGGCTATGTGCATGCCCGTCTTGTTTGTCCTGCTCCTGTCGCTGTTTATGGAGGGCAAAGCCTGCCTGAGTGAGGGGCACCCGGAGAGGCTCAGGTACAGGATCAAAGTGGGGAGGAGGGTCATCACGCATTTGTAAGCAAGGCAGCTGCCTTACGCTGCCTGTAACTGTTGTCTGCACTGTTCTTTGCGGCGGCATTTACACGGGATGAACTTTGATTTATTTGTATATTTAGGAGGACGCACTGCACTTCAAGTTGTCAGGGTGGCCATATGCGTGTCTTTATGTTTTTGTTTTCTTCTTTCCTTCACTTCTGCTTTGAAATTGCACTAAAGGACATTACAATAACTGTTTGTAGTGTCTGCTGGTTTACAGAAAATAGGTGTCACTATACACAAGTACTGTGGGGCAGATCTACAAGGAAGTGCCGCAGAGCGTCAACGCCAGCCCTTTGGCTGCACCACGCTGCGACACTTCCGAAGCACAGGAATGTGACATATTTATAATAATATGTTGCATTCCTGTGCTCTCCCCTGCGCTGACGCACAAACTGCCACCATGCGCCGGCGCAGGCTCCCTTTCACCATGGTGCAAGGATGCCTGCGTCATGGGGATATTGTTTTTGTGCAGGAAGGGGCACCTTCCTGCATAAAAACAATCACTACAGGCATTTACCTCTTTCAATGCATGCTGTAGAATGCAGCACGCTTTGAAAGAGGAAAAAACGAGGAGAAATGAAATCATTTCTCCTCGTTGCGGCTCCCTATGCCTCCCACGCCCACAGCAACACCCATGGAATGCCCCTGCCACGCAAAGTGCTGCGTGAGAAGGGGCCATATTTACAAGAGGGGAAAAGTCACGCATGGTGGCTTTTCCTCTCCTTGTAAATATGGAGAAGTGAAATGCGCCTCCAGTATGTCACAATAAGTAACGTACTGGTAGTGCAGGGGGCTTATGAATCTGACCCTGTATCTATTATAAATGGCAAGCTGAGTAGCAAAGGAGCCATTCAGGGTGGTGCACAACAATTGGGGTTTCCCAACTTTGAATTGCAGAAGGACATACTATTTCACACACAGTTTCAGCTTTGGGAACAGTGAGACCAAGCGATGTGCCTAGGATGACACGGTTTTCAGTGACGTGCCTGAGACTTGAATTAGAACCCAGGTCCGGAGTGGAAAGACCAGCCATTCATAACATGGCAGCTTCCTCATTGATCCCATTCTGACGTGAAATAGAAAAGGTTGTGTTACATTATCGAGGCCACGGTTGCGTTAAGTGCATTGTGGAATATTAGACTATATATGACCATTGGAGGGAAAAAAATGAATGTCTACATGTTAAATAAAAACATCAAACTGAGCATTAATCCTTACATTTCACAATAAACCAGAAATCAACTGTAGTTGTATGCATTACACTTCACCTGATGATTACAAAAACATATATCAGCGGTCGGAGGCAACAGAAACTATTCGTAACTGGGGGACTGGATAGTCTACCAGCCACCATAAAGGTAGTTAAGGCTTTAAAAGTAAAGATGGTTAGCTTGGTTGCAGGAGTCCTCTAAGGAAAAGACACCCCCACTGAGCACCGAAATTGTGCTAGAAGGCATTCCCAGGAAGAGGTGAAAATATCCAGAACAAACAGTTGTCGTCAGTTCATAAAATGCTAATTGCTGCAGAAAGACAGGCAATGAAGACATAGGAGTCGGGCGATTGCTACTTTTAGTGTTCACATTTTTTTAATAATTGTACTTTTCTCATGTAATAAACACAATACAGAAAATAACACCGAACTGTAAAGATTTGAAATGTATTACAAATACAAGGAATATAAAAAGCATCCATTTGCATCCAAATATAATATTATAACAATAGTGTTGTAAACTCAATAAATCCAGGATTCCAGACGAGATTCAGATGAGTTTATTGTAGAGTAACAGGTCTACACAGCTAATCATCTGCCAGCAGTCTTCATAAGATCCCAGTTAACAACCCAGCATTGAAATAATAACATTCCAACTGCAGTGACATCACAAACCCAATGACATAAGCTCAGTATAAAATCTACAGCAATACATAGGACATTGAAAGAGCTTTTAACACAAGTAAAACAGCAATCTTAGAATATAACATACCTTCTTTTCTTAAACCATGAAACAAAAGAAAACACCAAAAAAAACAAAAACAAAACAGAAAGGGAGATAGTGAATGAAACATAACTAAACCTATAAATAACTAAACTTATAAATCCCTAAACCTATGTGGAACAACTTTAACTCTTGTGCTCCTCCTATTCTGCATAAGAGAGGTAGATTGATGTGAAACTCTACCCTCAGCACCCTCAAAAACATTACTACTGGAACCACCTACAGAACATGATTTAACTTTGACAACCTTTGACACATTCCACCAATTACCACCTACTACTTGAATAGAATTGTTACCAATTTTGATCACCTCAACAGGATCACTAAACCTACCACTTCCTTTCTTGTTATGTATAGTTTTTTTTATCCTTACAAAATTACCAACACACAACGGAACAACTTTGACATTCCTTTTCTTATCAAACCACACCGTTTCTTTATCTTGCATCACTTCCACATTAGATTTAACCCTGTACATCATGGCTTCAACATCACTCAAAGAGTCAAACCACTTGTTCATCCACCCAGGACAAAAACTGGTATTAGCCTTCCTTCCCCTCAAGACCTCGAAGGGACAACATTTAGTGCTGGAATGAGGAGTGGTTCTGTAAAACCACAACATACTATCTAGCGAAGACAACACATCATGCCTTCCCTTGACAGCCAACTTAATAGATTCTCCCACAACTCTGTTCATCCTTTCCACCAGGCCATTACCCTGTGGATAATATAGCGAACTCCTTAGGTGTTTTATACCACTGGACTTAAGAAAATTTTGAAACTCATTACTCATACACTGGCTTCCATTGTCCGAAACAAGAAATTGAGGAAAACCTTCCCTCAGAAACACTTCCTTCATAAACTAAATGATACTAGAAGCACCTGCTTCTCTAACCACTTTGACCTCAGGCCACTTAGAAGCATAATCTATCATAACAATAATAAACCTCAAGTTCTGAGGTAAAACATCATAAGGACTCATTATATCCACACCCACTTTAAACCATGGCCCAGCCGGACACTCAACAGGAGATAAAGGAGGTGTATTAGCTTTGAGTGTCTTATCAGAAGAAGAATACAACAGGCAATTTTCAACAGAAGTCTTGATTTCATTATCCATACTGGGCCACCAAAAATTCTCTCGAACTCGTCGTATAGTAAGTGAAATGCCCAAATGTCCATCATGAGATTCTTTGACAATGACTGACCTAAGAGAATGTGGGGGAATCAGCTTGTCACACCTCATCAGTAAACCATCCTCTAATGAAATCTCAGACTCAACTTTCCAATAAGGCTGAAGCTCAAAAGAAAGAGCTTTCTCATTCGGCCATCCGTTCCTTACGAACATACACACATCTTGAAGAATCTTGTCTTCTGAAAAAGCCAATCTCCAATCCTCCTCAGACCCAACCGTCAAAACAGGAATGTCAACCGATGCCACAAAACAATCTTCCTCATCCTCATCACACGCTTCTTGAAAACCAGTACCTTCACTCAAATCAGAAGATTGTGGAAAGCATGACAGATAATCAGCTCTAACATTTTTACCCCCAGAAATGTGGGTAATATCAAACTGATACTGTAACATTTTGCTGACCATCCTAGTGATCCTTGGGGTACAACATTTACTTGGACCAGACGATAATATAGACACAAGAGGTTTGTGGTCAGTGACCAAATTGAAATGCCTTCCCCAAACATACGGACAAAACTTGTCAATAGCCCACAAGCAAGCTAGTAGTTCCTTTTCGATTACGGAATAATGTTCTTCAGCACCTCTCAAAACTCTGGACGCAAATGCAATAGTACATTCTTGTTTAAAAGACTTTTACGTGAGAATGCCACCTAAACCACTTTTACATGCATCCACCGTAATAAAGCAAGGTAGTGCTGGGTCAAAAGGCGTCAATGCATTGCTCTCCTGAAGAACCTTTTTAATCTCCCTGAAGGCACAATCACAATCAGATGACCAAACAAATTTTGAGGAGCTCTTAAGGAGATTACTGATAGGTCTAACCATGGACGCATAATTGTACACAAATCTGGAATAATATTCTAACAGCTCCAATAGAGACTTGACTCCCGTCTTGTCACTGGGTACAGGGGCTTCCAATATGGCATCAATAAGACCTTGTCTGGGCTTGATACCATCCTTAGATAAAAGATGGCCTAGATACTATATTTTATCACATGCAAACTTACATTTCTCAATCTTTAATACCACACCGTGTTTTTTGAAAATCTCAAGCACTCTCCTGATAATGTCATCATGAATTACATTATTCTTGGCATAGATAATAACATCATCCTGGAACACTAGAACTCCCTCCACGCCCCTCAACATATTCTGCATAACCCTCTGAAAAACTGATGCCGCGGAGGCTAGCCCGAATGGCATCCTTTTATAATGGAATGTACCAAGAGGGGAGACATAGGCAGTCAAAGAACACGATTCCGGATGAAGCTCTATTTGATGGTAGGCGCTAGCCAAGTCAAGCTTAGAAAAGACAGTAGCACCTTTGATACATGAGAACAAATCAGTTATTTTGGGCAATGGATGTGAGTCGACCCAGATCTCTTTGTTGGGAGACCTGAGATCCACACACACTCTCAGTTTACCATCTCGTTTGCGGGCAACCACTAAGGGAGATAACTAGAGTGAAGAGTCAGTGGGTTCAATGACCCCCTTCTAACATAAAGAAGTAAGTTCCTTATCGAGATCTTCCCTGGCGCTAAACAGGACACTCCTGAGCTTGTGTTTAACAGGAGTGGCGCCCTTTTTAACAATAATTTTGTGCTTAAAACCTGAGATCTTGCCCAACTCAGTGCTGAAGACAGTCGGAAATTCATTGACCCACCTTGTGTTTGCTTCATCACAAGTGATGAGCATAACTTGTTCCTTTGTCCCCGGTCTCAACTACATACCAAACAACCCTTGGTGAAACCACCCTAGGATGTTAAGACCTTTAGCAGCCACATATATCTTCCCCCTGATCTTCCTGCCTTTGAATACCAGAAAATCCTCAATGAAACCCATAAGATCGATCTTTCTTCCTTCGTAGGAGACTGGTGATCGATCAGGAGGAAAGAGATCCCTCTCTCCCCATGTCTCTTGGAATAGTTTTTGGGTTATCATGGTAATCCTCGCCCCAGAGTCAACTAATAAGTTGATTACTTTATCACCGACTTTGATCTCAACAATAGGATCAACACATGTAGAAGGATCCCCAGTGAGTGGAATGGGAGACTCATTCGAATAACTGCGGTCTCTGACAACAGAGACAATCTCATCTTCAGAATCAAAATCATCAGACTCCATAACACAGGCCACAGATTTTTTTTTAAATTTCTTTTTTAAACAAACACTAGCGAAATGACCTGTTTTTTTGCAGTAATTACATGAGAAATTGAGAGCAGGACATTTTTAACCCTTAGTGTGAGGAGAGCTACCACAACGTAGGCAGATGTTTGAAGGTATGGGGCTATCTGACCTTTTTTTTAAAAAATTAGACCCACCTTTTTTAACAAATGGAGTCTTAGATTTTTTTGATTGATCCACATAATTAATAGAATTAGAATCAGCAGGTTTATCTTCCAACTCTTTGAGAGATATATTGGATGTCTCAATGCTCTTGGCTACTTTAATTGTTTCATCGAGGGGAGGGTTGTCCATGGACAGCAACTTTTGTCTGATATGCTTATCCTTGCAGTTCCCAACAAACTGATCACAAATTAACTGTTCCATAAAGTTCTCAAACAGACATACAGACGCAAGTTTTCTGAGAACAGAGACATAGTCATCAACATCCTCGCTATCAGATTGCTTTCTCTTAAAAAACTTGTGCCTTAATACAATCACATTGGGTTGTTTATCAAAGCGTGCTTTGAGTTTAGCAACGGTGCCCAGATACTCATCCAATATTTCACCCCCATCAGGTAGATCTGGTAAGTGCTTAAAAATTGATCAGCCTTCAAACCCCAGAGAATGTAATAACAAACACTTCTTCCTCTCTGGTCGAAACCGTGACGCACCAATAGCACCTAAATATGTTTCAAAAGCATCAAACCAGATGTCCCACTTCACTGCCGGTTCACCAGGAGTTTCAAGGAAAGAAGGAGGGGCATTGATTGATTGCATGGAAGACATAACCAGTAAAATACTATCAATTAGGTGCACATAAGCACACAAATTAAAATAGAATAAACACAGTAAGACACTATTGGAAGAAAAAAGTTGCTTGCAGAAAATCACAACTGTGTGCAAATCACAGAAGACTTGCTTGTAGAGAATATCGAAAGTGTGCGAATCACAGTGGTATTGAGGATATGATTCGCCAAAGAACGCTTTATTGTTGATAACAAAACAAAGAAAAAGTTTTAGTATTGAAAAACCCTTTTTTTTTTTAAGTCTTGAAGAAAAGGAAACAATCCTTTGTGACATGAAAATTAAAAATTAAACCTTTCAGAAAAACACAGTCTTCAAAGCAAAACAAAGGGACAATGTGAATTATGTTCGGAATTCCTCCAAGAATCAGCCTTCTCTCTGCTTTGATTATGACCTCATGGTTGGCAAATATGGCAAGAGACAAAAAAAAAATGGTTGATACACTGTTGGTTGGCAATAATGTGGTCAGAAGAGAAAAAAAACCTCTTTGCGCGTGAACGAGATTCTTGGTTCGAAATCTCGCATTAGTACGCAGCACGTACGTTGCATGTAGCTTAGAACAACAGTAAATGCCAACCGCGTGATTGACAAAACAAGACTTCCAGATTGAGCATGCGCGAGATAGAAACAAAGCCTCACGAGAGCGGTAACTTGTGACTGAAGGAGCAACAACAGTGACGCTGTGAATGCGCGATGTCTCCTGCTCGAGGAGAAGCAACAGTCAGGTAAGGCTAATTTCAAATAAAAACATGCTCAAAGTCTCACTTTAGAAGGCGAAATACTGCTTGAAAGTATTTAAGTTGCAACGTTGAAGTGAAAAACAAGACAAAAATATACTGTAAGGTCCTTGAGTCATTAAAGTCAAATATGGGCAGAGCGATTTTGAATCTTGAAAATAGTTGTGGGTTCAGCTGTGTAGAGTCCTTGTCGCCAAAAATATGTTGTAAACTCAATAAATCCAGGATTCCAGAGGCGATTCAAATGAGTTTATTGTAGAGTAACAGGTTGACACAGCTAATCATCTGCCAGCAGTCTTCATAAGATCCCAGTTAACAACCCAGCATTGAAATAATAACATTCCAACTGCAGTGACATCACAAACCCAATGACATAAGCTCAGTATAAAATCTACAGCAATACATAGGACATTGAAAGAGCTTTTAACATAAGTAAAACAGCAATCTTAGAATATAACAAATAGCTATTGCATAGAAGAGATAAAGAATAAATAAAACAAAAAGGGTACTACACTGAACGTGTATTGACGAATGAAGTCTAAAATAAATGCTCTAAATTGCGGAACTAGCAGTAATATATGAATCTAGGCTAGACCACATGTTAGACCTGGAAGTTGACGATTCATTAGGAGTATGTGGAAATGAGAATTGCCTGTGTTTAAGAAAAATAATCCATTCCCACCAAGCATTAACTGAAAGTAATGTAGCATCTTCCCAATTAAAAGTGGCGGATTTGAGTGTAGTAGGAATAAGGATGTTCAATAGTTTACAATCCATTGGAGATAATGTAGACTTAAGGAAAGATTTAAAGATTAAAGTGGAGAAAGATAAAGGTGTTTGGATTTTAAGGATCTGGGTTATGATATTGCATACATCTGACAAAAACTGAAAGATCATAGGACATTTATAAAATAGATGATTTAAATCTCCAGTCATAGTATTACAATGACAACAGTTTGGAGTATACAATTGTTTATCTTTAAATAGTTTATCCAGAGACCAAAAGCATTGGTATAGCAGATGAATATTAGTTTGTATGAGATTAGCCAGGAGATAACTAGCAGTGTTGGACTTCCAAATATCCTTCCATAACATATTAGAGAGTTGAATATGTATGGATGGTGACCTTTGCTGAGAAAAATATGTAAAGGAGGAAATAGCAGTAGAAAGTTTTTTTATAGACTTTAGAGGCTATATGTCCTGTATGACTGAACATGTTCACACAAAACACCATACTAGAAGATTTGGGTCATAGGTAGCAGTTGGATATATGCATTAAGAACAGTGTTACATAGTAATGTATATTCAGAAAAATCAGATAACGGTCAATTATATTTAGCTTGAAGATAATCAAAGGAATAAAACATATGATCCTGACATATATCAGCAACAAAGAAAATACCAGCAGCGATCCATAAATTCCAAAAAGTAATATGCTTATGATATTGGAGTTTGGGATTAAACCAAAGAGAAACTTTCTTAGTAATTCAATAATGGGCGATCATTTGCCAAATGAACTATTGACCATAGTAGGGAATGCAGGTAATGGATATGGTGTCAATATGTTCTCCTCTCGAGTAAGCCATTTTGGTGAATTAGAAGGAGAAATATTATGAAACCATAATGAACATTATGCCACAAGAAATGCAACATGATATTTTTTTTAATCTGGAAGACCAACCGCTCCCTCACATTTGGGCAGTTCCAATGTTTTAAGAGTAATGTGTGCAGGTCTATTATTCCAGATAAACTTAATAAATAATTTATAAAGTTTAACATAAAAAGTAGATGGAAAAGAAAAGGGCAGTGTGGGGTGATAGACATTTTAATTGCCTCAACCAATTTAAATGAAGATTAGACCATCTATCTAGTTTCTCTTTGGTACTAGCTAAAATGGTGGAACTGTACTTTTAACCGAATCAGTAAATGTTATGCCTCAATATCTGTGTTTTTTTAAGACCATAATATATCAGTATTTGCCAACATTGTAGAATTACAAAAAACATTTAGGGGAAAAACTCTGTCTTATCAACATTCAAGGAGTATCCAGAAACTGCAGCATATTTATGAATAATATTGAGAATGATAGGTAAGGAGATAAGAGGATCATTAAAATATAATATACTTCATCAGCGTACACAGAAACTTTAATGTTAGTATTTTTCAAAACAACACCTGTGTATTTATCACTAATGCGGAGAGCACATAAAAGGGGTTCTATGGCAATAAGAAATAGCAAAGGAGATAGTGGACACCCTTGACGTCTATTTCTATATAAACGGAATGGAGAAGAACAATTACCATTAACAAAAATGGAAGCGAGGGTGGCGAGTACAATGCTTTAATCATGTTGAGAAAAATAGGCACACATTGAAAAACTTCCAAAGTATTAAATAAAAATTGCCAGTTTACATTATCAAATGCCTTTTCCACATCCAAGGCCAACGCACCAACTGGGCAGTTGATGTCTTTATCAAGAGAAAAGGCATGACAAAGCATATGAGTGTTATAGGCTGACAACCTACCCTTCATGAAGCCAGTCTGGTCAGGTTGAATAATGGAGGAAAGTAGGGGAGATAATCTATTAGCTAAAATGTTGGCATATATTTTACAATTCTTATTAATTAAAGATATGGGACGATAATTTGACACTAAAGTAGAATCTTTATTAGGTTTGGGGTGGACAATGATAGTGGTTTCATTAAAAGAGCCCCCCATCATGGAAGTGCGTTGAAAATTAGTAAAAAGAGAGCGTAGGATAGGAGATAATTGGTCCTCAAACCATTTGTAGAATTCAGCCAGAATACCATCAGGGCCAGGTGTTTTATTGGGGTTTAGTGCTTTAATGGCTGTGATTATTTCTTGAATATCGATGGGATTTTCTTAGGCTAGTCTGTCAGTGTCAGAAATGTGAGGTAAGTAATTGGCAAGTATTAAGGAAGTCAATGATGACATTATTTTGAAGAGCGAGAGGTTCATGATATAAAGAGGAGTAAAAGGATAAGAGCTCACTCAGTATTTCCTCAACACCTGTCAATAAAGTACCATTATTTGTTTTGATGGCCGAACTTTGAATTCTATTATGCTTAATGCGTATATAGATAGCCAATAGTTAAAATTAGATTTTTCTTTTGAAATTAGTAATCCTGCTCTTTTACGAAGCATACAATTATATTCATATCTATATTTCTGAGGTTGGCAAATATATTGTAGATCACAAGATGAAATGAAAAGTCTTTACACAGTTGCTATGTGTTTCTCCAATTTGGAGAGGTTGACACAAAAATTATCATGTGCCGTAATAAAATTGTAACTCCTTGAATATCAGCTTTAAAGGCATTCCAGTGAATAATGTTGGAGGTATTACATGATTTATTATGCAATAAATATTCACTGATGGCTGAGGCAAGTTTGTTTTAATTAGTTGGATTAAGAACTCCATCAGAGTTCATTCTCCATCTTTGTTTTGGAAGTGTAAGAGTCAGAAATACATAAGGAAAAAGAGATTAGGGCGTGATCAAAAACTGTAATAGGGTGTATAACAGACTCCTTAATCATATGGCATAAATTATGTGAAATCAATAGGTAATCAATTCTAGAGAAAGAAGATTGGGCATTAGAATAAAAAGTGAAATCTTTGTCTGAAGGATGTTCTAATCTCCAGAAATCAACCAACTTAGTAATGGAATAAAAAGATTTCAAACCAAAAAAAGATTAGTTAGCTCAAAATTTAAATGCTGAGGAACGGTCCAACAAAAAATCTTTGGTGAGATTAAAATCACCACCCACAATAAGGGACGGGTTACCTATATTTAGTGTTTCAGGAGAAACATATGACCTAAAAGCAGGATCATCTGATTTAGGATACATTGACAAAGTTTAAAATATGTTTATCAATTTTGACTTGAGCATAAACAAATCTACCGTCTGAGTCATGGTGGTGAGACATTAGTTGTACTTGAGCTTTAAGGGAAAAAATTATAGGTACCCCATTTTTACGTTTTGCAGCAGAAGATGAAATATAAGTCCTGCCCATCCCTTACACACAGTATGTAACATTTTATCATCCACATGAGTTTCTTGCAAAAAACAAATATCTACATTAGACTTTTTCAAATATTCGAAACTGTTACGCCTTTTAACAGGGTGCCTTAAACCCTTGACATTTAATGAAGCGCCTACTAACTTTTGTGCCGTAGACACAGCAGAAAGAGGATAAAGAAAAAAGAGAAAGAAAAGACGCCCACATAAAAAAAGACAAAACAGGACATGCAACATATAAAGAGGTCAACCTCCAAGACCTCACATCAATAAAACAGTGGAGACAGAGATACAAAGCAAGAGTAACCACCTTATGTGCACCTGCTATATAAAATAGAATATCATCCTGTAATAAGGGGAGTTAACATTAGCCTGTAGATCTGGATGGTTGAGAGCCCATGAGAATAGGGTCATGCTGGTCCAGAAATCGTATTAAGTCTTAAGGTGAGGAGAAAGACTTGGAGACGTGATTTTTCCAAATGTGCATAACCAAAGGATTTAAGAGGTCATACTTGCAGCCTCAGATCTGAAAATTGGCGTTGTATTTTAACTGTTTCCTTTGCAAAATCTTGGCGAATAAAGACTTTATTTCCTTCAATCAAGAGAGAAGAGATCTCTCGCACAACTTTCCTTATAAGTAATAGGTGATGATGTCTCAGAACTTTAAATATGATTTGTCGGGGTTTAACATGATGTGGTTTATGAATAGAGGGAATTCTGTGAGCTTTATCAAGCTCAAAACGATCTGGGAATTTGTTGTTAAAAGTTTAGGTATTAGGTTTTCTATGAAAATATGACTACTTTGTCCCTCGACTTCCTCTGGGCCATTAAATATACGTAGGTTGTACTGTCTATTTCTATTTTCCAAATCAAACAATGAACGTTGGAGGAAAGCAACCTGAGGAATATGTGGAGCCATATTCGTAATAGCGTTAGTATTGTCACAAATTTTTATCTCATTGTCAGCCACTCTCATAGATAGGGAGGTAATATCTCTCTGAATGCTTTTAATATATGAGCAAATGGTATCAGTATTTATATGAATAGCTTGCATTTCCTCCAATTCTTTTTATAGTGAATTGCCTTGTGAATCTATAGCTTTGGACTTCGTAGGAGGTGGCAAAACAGCTTGTTGTTGTTTATCTGAGTGGTTTGACACCAATTTGGACTCCATGTTGTAGTACAGAGTGCACTTAAATAGTTGTAAACAAATAAAAAAAAGTAAATGGCATACAATAAACAAAAATCTTGAAGTATGCTATGGCTTTCATGGTGAAATATTAATTTTGTTGGAGGAAAAACAGAGCAAAAAGTTCTTGAATAGAGATTCAACAAAGTTTCAATGTAGACTTAATGGAAAAATGAAGGAAATCCACTTTAAACTTGGGAAAGTGAAAGAATCCAGGCAGACCAAGTTATAGAAAATCTCTGTAAGGGGGCGGAAAGCTTCTGAAGAAAGGAGGTGCTGGGAAGACATGTCCGACTCCTCCCCTGTACACACAGAGCCCTGCAGGTGAAAGTAGCCCCTCCTGAGGAGAATGAAATTGAGCCTACTGTGCTGCACTGGTTTGGACAAGGGGCCTGAATTTGCACTTGCAGCTTCCCCAAGGAGTGAAGAGGAACTGCTGCGAAAGAGGATCCAAATAAATTCCCCTTTCGTTGGGAAATAGTCGTCAAATATGCAGGTGAGTACAGAGCTTCAGACTCGGCGGCCATCTTGCATCACGCGTGCTGCCGACTGCTACTTTTAGGTGCCCGCTGTATTGGCCAAGGACAATGCAGGGCTATAAAACCTGACCAGGCTGGCCGGAGTTGGTTGCCATCCCTGGGGCTGGTAATCACAAGCTGCGCTGTGGCATCCTGCTAATTACAGACTGCCCAGAGACGTGTGATGGGGAGCAAAAGGCAAGCATGTGGAAGACATCCTGGGACCAGTCGAATATACCCCACCCAGATTTCACCAGGGTTCCTGCTGTCTGAATCCTGACAGGGCAGAAGGGACCAGCCCAACAATCCTTCAGAACCAAACCATCTACTTCTTGCAGTTTGCTTCCCAAGCAAGCTATCACCTATTTAAGCCAAAATATAATACACCACACAAAAATCACTTTTAGCTCTGTTCAAATAGAACAACAGTGGTGGCATTTGTTAACTTTTAAAATCCAGCAAGTGGAAGGTTTGTCACAAACGCTGCGCATTTGAGTAGTCTCTGGTGCGAGTGTGTGCAACAAAGATCGTGGAAATACATAGAGGTCAACATACTCTTCCGGTTTTAACTTAAAAAGTAATTCTGCTTATTGTCATGCGTTTTCAAACAGCTTTCTCCATCACTATGCACCTACATTTTATTTTTCACAGTCCAGCTTGGGCATAATGGCATAACTGCTCAATCCTTTCATCTCATTGAGCATTTTGGTGTGTGTTTTCTGACATGTTGTGTGGTTGTCTGTCATTGAAGGCTAAGGGTTCTCCTGTTTGTTATGCTGTGACTTCATTGCACTGTTTTTAGGTCTGCCCTTTGAAACAGTTCACTATTATTTTTCCAAAAAAAGAATGCATAGATAAGCATAGTGGGGCTTTTAAATAGCAAGCTTAAACCTCTGACTTGTTAAACTGTCATTCAACTTTGTTTCCTCCCATAACAGCGGTTAGCATTGGTCATCTCACTTCTCCCATTGGTTCCCTTCCCTTTGAGTGATTGCAAAAGCCGGTGCACATTGCTCACATCCGCCTTAAAAAAGTCGTTTAGTGTCAAAACCAGTTCAAAGTCTGCTTTTTAAATTATTATTTTTTACAATACCAGCTTTTTATTTTGCCTGTACATTAATGGCTAGTTAGTTGGAGATCAATTTGTGGTCCGCTTATTTGTGTTGCTGTTATATAGTGTGTGGCATTGTAATATGGTGTCTGCCTGAGATGTGAGAGATTCCTTAGGTTGTGGTTGATTCTTGTCTCTGTCGCAAACAATAATACTATAAAATTGCACGGAGTAGTGTTTTTTTTTTTAATCTTTCTTATTAGCACTTTTGACTGGGACTTTCATCCTTATGAAGTTAAGCAGCAACAACCATTGAATGTATTAGTTGCGGCGCCTAATAAAAGCGTATTGAATGCTTCTTTATTTGTGAACCTAGCGGAGCCATCTTACCCAGTAATCTTTTCCAACCTCCCATATAGCAGGCCTGCGATTATCCCAAATATTTTATTAATGCGCCTTCCAGTTTAGTGGCTGATGCCATCATTAATACTTTACTGCTTTTAATCAAGCTTCTATGATTATATATATAATAATCACCGGAAGTCGTTGGGTCCTCCCTGGGTTGTGGTGATTACCTTCACCTGGGGATATCCTTTGTGCTAAAAATACATGTGAGCGAAGCTACTGCAGTAATGTGCTGCATCGCTAAATACTTATAAGGTCACAAAGGCGAGACCGATTGCATTGCAAATGCTTGTTTAGGAATAACGTCGCTGTTTGTTATGATACACGATCGCTAACATATAGTTAAGTACAGAAGGCAATGTTTGAGAGATAATACTGGATGGTGGGTTTTACCAATCTCCTGTTTTGTCATCTGACTTACATTTTGAAGGGTATTCTACGGAGTCAGTACTGCAAAAGAACACTAGATGTCAGTGCAATCCACACAATTACAGGAGCTGCAAACATCCATCGATTGCGTAAATGAAATACGAGAACAAAGACGTCAAGTAAACACTTAAATGCTTGTGGTTTTGCCGATCGAGTCAAGGGTGAGCGGTGCTTCGAAGTCATAAACCAAGGTCAATACGGTGAGATCAAGTAACGTGACCGATGGCTAATGGTTTGTAGCCCGACGGACAGCCCAGAAAAGATGCCACGTCCCGGGCCCTAATTCAAGCATGGAAAATGGGCCACCATTACCAATTGCTAAGTAGTAAAACCATCAGTAACTGGGGTGCAGGGGTCCCTCAAAGCCCTGGGCCCCAGTGTCCCTGCAGCAGCTGCACCACTGACAGCTAGAACAGCCCTGCTAAGTGTCACTCATTCAGCGTTAGAGTAACGCATTTCTATACTTGTCCTCGCATCACCCCTGTGATATGGATTCACTACATTCGCAAGGGAGGCGAGGTGACACTTGTCTGAGAGGACCAGCGAATCCCAGACCTTAAGGGACAACAAGAAGGGCGGTACAGCCAACGAAAAGATCATTTAAATTGCGCCAATGGTCCAGGTGATAGAAACGTTTTAAGGCATGGACAAAGTGGGCAATTGCACAGGGACCCCATCTTCCAAGGGGCCCCATGGGGAAGGATTCACTCTTGCTACCCCCTGTGTCTTTCTTTAACCCAGTTTTTCTCCCTCTCTCTGCCTACCTCTAACTTTGACTCCGTCTCTCTTTGCCCAGTCTAATAAGAATGAATATTATGCCAGCAGAAAGACAAGAAAGACATATTTCAGCTGTTCAAGTTTGTTTGGCATCATGGATAATTCATTTTAGCAGATAATGGGTGATAAAATTCAATGTTTTTACTGGTGCATCACAATTTTGACCATCCTTTACACGTGATGTCACAAATAAGTCACAACTTCATAACAGATACACGACATGAATGTGCATTTAGCACTCAGTTCTTATATGGTCTAACAATATTGAAGTGTTGCACTTGACATTATTATTAAGGTGCTGTTTGCTGGAGTGAATTTCATGAATTTACTCAAACTAAGGGGCAGCTTCACATTTCCTGGAGCATCCCTGCAAATCAGCACAAGGATAAACAGATGCGTGACTCATCCGCCGGCATAGGGTTGGCGCAGTGCTGGAGTTGCGTCGCAGGCGCGACACAACTCCAGCACTGTTCAAAACCTGCCTATGTCCAATATGGTGCGTCAAGCCTCACGCCTGCTTCAAGCAGGCGCAAGGTTTTGACGCAGCGGGGTTGGAAAAGTGACTGAGTGAAGTCTTGTAGATTTCATTCAACCCCTTTTGCGAGGCGTTACTGCGCCGGAACGCCCCCCCCTACTCCGGAATGCCCACATGAAACCTGGCGCAGGTTTCATGTGGCGCAGGGCTTTAGAACCTGCTGCATCTCCCTAGATGCGTCACGTTGTAAATACCACGCGGCATGGCGTTGGCTTTACGCCGCTGTTGCGTCTCAGAAGTGACACAATTGCGGTGCAAAAGTGGTGTACGGGGCTTGTAAATCTGCTCCTATGTGTTTAACTATATTAAATGAGGTATTAATAAACCATCCTTACTTGGTAGATATGCACTCACTATCATGACGAAATTCGACTTTCATAATGTGTGACTTAATACATTGAATAATGTTTGCTTTTTGGATAACTGGATAAGAACCATCCTCATATAAGTAGAATGTGATTACACTAGAAGCGACAAAGAGTTTATGTAATGTGTGCATTAATATTTCATATATTCCATTTAAATGTAGTTCTTAGCCACACTTACACATGATTATTCATAGGATTTAATATATGCTTTATGTAAGGTGAGCCTAATGTACCGATCATTAATATTCATGGGTTATTTACATGTACACACACAATTTAGGCCTATGATTCTTCATGCTGCATGAATATTGGTTTTCATTTTCTGCTAACATGACATTTCTTGCAGGTATTCACACGCATTGTTAGTTGAAGAATAGATACATTACTGTACTGTTGATAAAGAAAGAGCCAGAGAAGAAGACCTTACGAAAGAACATGGGAAGCCACAGTGTGAACTGTAAAGCCTATCAGCATTGTTTCAACCTGGCACGATAAGACAATGCCGTTCCCATGTTCGATTTGGGATATTTGGAAATTGTTGCAGTCTACATCAAAATAGAATAACATACTGTAAATAGGGGAGTTAACGTTAGCCTGTGAGAAGTGGAAAAATACAATAGACCCCTCATGATGCATGGAAAGGGGAGTTGCCCCAAGAAGACTCTTGTGCATTATAATTTAGGGCCCGATTACGATGCAGGCTGAAATGGCTCCGATGCAGGCTGTAATGGCTCCGACCATCGGTCGGAGCCCCTTAGCCCGCATCATGATCGGTTGGTCGGATTCTTTTCCGACCGACCCATTTTGATGGGGTCAGTCGAAAAGGGAATCCAAGTTGGATTTTCAAATGGCTTCCAACGGGCTCAGAGAGCCCGTCCGCCATTTGGAAAGCCTTCAGTAATCACTTGCGCGGCTCTTTCCAGCTGAGGGATTACAATGGCAGATTCCCAAATCCTTTCAGTGCCGCCTTTCCGATATAGAAAGGCTTTGGGAATCTGTCTTTGGAGGCCCCCAGCAGGGCCCCTATGGGTGCAAGGCCACCAAATGGCGGCCTAGGGGGCACCTATGGTGCCCCCCTGTTGATCACTGCACCTGGTGGCAGGCACCTTAAGGTGCCTGCCACCGGGTGCAGGGATGAACTGCACCTCTGCTCTTTACAATGAGAGCATGCATTCCATTTGGAATGCATTCTCCCATTGTAAAGTATAGGAGTGCAACCGAACAGGGTTCGGTCGCATCCTACTTCCTGAGATGGAACTGATGGAGCAGGGTTTCGCGAAAAATTAAACCTGCTCGAATTAGGTACCCCTATAATACGTACTAACTATAAGTAGAAATAGTATACTAATGAGCACCACAAACAAACACGAGAGAAATTGCTTTGCGCATGTCTGTACTAATGTGAATACATTTACGAAATAACTAAACCTCTATTTGCAGTGTGCTTTAAAAGAAACAAGAGATACTGCACGAATAGGTCGCATGTGCACCAGTAGTTGCAGGTTGCATTTTGCTTTGAAATATTAAATAATGCCGCTTTTTGATCAACACTTATACTAGGTAACACTAATGGGGAATTATACACAGGTGGGTGGTAAACAGTGAGGGATGCAGTGTCATATAATTAATGAATGTCTATATTTCATTCGTTTTAGTGGAGTGGATGAAGAACCATTTTCCCTTAAGTTAGCAAATGTAAAGGGAGGGCCTTGTATGGGAGCGAGATGGAGCATGTCAAAGCAGCCAGAAGCGCTGAGCACAGCAGAAGATGCCTAAACTTTGAAGGTCGTGATGCTGACTGCCTGCCAAGGGCCTTGATCGACAGTGTGAAAGGTGACAACTTCCGTGGATGCTCTCTAATTTGAATAAAGAAATGTTTAATTGTAACTTTTGTAAATTTCACGTGAAAGAACTGCGAGTTAGACTATGGGAAAGGAAGTGGAAAAATAGGATAGTCAAAATTTAAGCATAATCACAGTGGTGTGACATCCCGCCCCCCAAACCCAACCAATCCCTTGTCAAGCTTCATAAAATTAGCAACTAATGTGGGACGGACATGTAGGGTTTTAGACTATAATTGATGTACCTTTAAGGGTGTGTTTTTTAGTAGGAGAAGCTTAGGCTGACAGGAGAGAAGAGAGGAGGTGCATCGCTGTTCGTCGGGTTGCTGAGATGCCTAGCTGTTCACTATCTTATCCTGTTCCTGTTAGAGATCTTGCGTTCCTGTATACCTTGGGAAACTCCCGTCATCACGAGATTCCAGGGGTGGTTCCTCCTACAGATCCTTAGGTTTGTGTTTAGCGAATAACGTTGCCAGATAGCAGTTTAATATGTTATCTCTGAATTCTTTTGTCTCTCCTCCAATCCACACCGTCAACAAAGTATTGATATGAATTATTTTAGATGAATCTATTGTCTGTTCATCTGTCCCTCTGTTAGGTATAATATTGATTGGCATACTTATTTGCTGAACTTTTGTCTCTTACTCTATCCCCTCCTTCATTGCACAATGTCATTGCATAGTGAGTCTACATCCATTGTAAACTATTATTTGCCATGAGATTTCGATGTTTGATTGTGACCAAATTGCATCTGAGCATTTAACCTTGGCCGCACTTCTAAGGAAGTATGGGCTCATCCCGATATCATAGGCAGATGACACTCAACTTACTTTTTCCTTTAAGAAATCTCTCCAGACGGCTCAAGCCACCTTCTCCTCCGGCATGCTGGCAATATCTCAATGGATGCGTGACAACTTTTTACAACTAAACGCCGGAAAGACTGAGATCATGCTGTTCGGAGAGGCCCCACTGGTGTGGACCCCAGAGTGGTGGCCAAGAGAGCTGGGGACTAATCTAGTACCTAAGACAATGGTAAAAAACGTATGGGTTCCGATCGAACAGACCCTAACCATGAAGGAACATGTGACCCATACGGTTAGCTCTTGCTTCCACGCGTTAAGCTTGTTAAGGAGAGTCTTCCCTTTCCTTCCTGATTCTACAAGGAAGTCTCTTATTCAGGCTCTAGTGTTGAGCAGGTTGGATTATTGCAACGCCTTGCTGATTGCAGCCAATGAGTCTTCCCTGGATCGCCTACAGGTAGTACAGAATACGGCAGCCCGCTTAACACTGAATGCCCCTTATCGAACTGCCTCTCTCCCCATTCTCCAAAAGCTCCACTGGCTGCCTGTACGCAAACGAATACAATTTAAAGATTGTTCAATTACTCATGATGCAGTGTGGGGTAAATGACCTATCTACCTGGTAGAGAAACGTAACCGTTACATCCCACATTGAGATCTCCGCTCTTGTTGAAATCTCTCCTTAAGATACCGAAGATTAAGAAGTTAAGGACAGGGGGGAAGCATTTTTATATCTTGCACCTCTTTATTGGAATCAGCTCCCTATTGCTTTGAGACAGTGCCCAGACCATCTGCAGTTTAGGAAAATACTGAAAACTGTTCTGTTCTAGCTTTTGCTCCTATGTGTCAGCTTTCTTATTAACGATCTGCAAGCGCTGAGATATCCCTACGGGTATGATTCAAGCGCTATACAAGCACATAAAAAAAAATACACCTTATTTGAGATACATTCATTTATTAACCTTACAGAGAGTCTGTTATTAATGTTGACTAAATGATTTGAGAAAATAGTATTATCATTACTCAACTAATTGGCCCATCGACCAAAGAGAGGAAGAGTTGATATAAAGATTAGATATAAGATAAAGGTCCCAAAAGGATCAATAGAAGAACATTTGACGTAAGGAAACAAATTGACACCGGCGCATCAGGGATTTTGCGTGAAAATGTATGGGCCATTGTTTTATGTTGATGGGTACCGATGTTATTGGTGCTGGATCAGAACCGATAACAGGAGGTCGTTCGGTTCCAGTTTCCACCCGATGATGGACAGACTTCGGTCCGTCAGACATTGGAATCGACTGTTTAGTGTTCATACCGTTATACAACAAATGCTTTCCAGATGCCTTTTCGATTCTTCCCACATCATTGTCATGGAATTTCCTGATTTGTGAGATCCTGTAGATTTTTAGAACCAATCTAGAGCAGTTGACCTCAAAGCTGGGGAACCAGGTTCGAGTCTCAGTAGGGAAACTCAACATGCTGTGTTTCCGGGGAAGTCACTAAATCTTCCTGTGCTCAGCAAAAATGAATATGTCCATCTGTAACGAAACTGGTGCTCTTGGAAAGTGCTCTGATACCTGGTATATTCGGGTCGAGTTCGCGCTATATGAAAGTAAAAAAAAAAATGCTTTTACTTGGGATTTTACTTTGGCGGTTAGATTGATCCATGTATAGACAGCCAAATCTGGAACTTTTTTCTGAGCATCAGATTCTTTTACTGATCTTTTGTATTGCTGTGTCCGAATTCCTTTTTTAACTAATATTGGGCCGCCTCAATTTCTTTTGCAGGTTGGGCCTGCCTGTTGATATTTTGTACTTCTGTAGCAAAGTGTTGTGTATCTCAACTTGATTCTGAATTTGTAATGAACCTTTTGACCCTAGCTATGATTCCTGGTCCTTATTGTGTAGCCAAATGTGTTGCTCTGTTAATTGAATTTAATTGATGTAACTTTGAACTCCCATCACCTCTCAGTTGGATAAAAAGGTCTATCAGAGGACCAATGGTAAGCGAGTCGGCCCAGAAGGCGCTGTATAATTACGAACAGGTGTCCAAAAATATGTCTTGCCCAGGGTCCCAAAATTCCTTAAGATAACACTGCCTGGTGGAGGCAAGAGGACAGGACAGAGGTACATATGCCCCTGTAGTGAGAAAGAATGGTGGCCTAATAAGGGGTGTTGCCTCTAGGGAGGCAGGAGCTACATTTGCTGGCCGTGTAAAAACTTCTTATGCCTAAAAGACGACTCCTTAGCCCTTACAAAACCCACTCATATTGATCAATTGTGTCCAGGCATTATATCACCCATCAGGGAAAAGGGGCACTAAAGAATCGAACCGGCAAGGAGGCAGAAACTAACAGTTGTTGTCCCCATTCTCCCCACCATGGAGGGAGGACGTAACACTATTTTTGATTCAGCATCTCGTGGTCCCCTCTGACCATGGTTCAGTTCGAACAGACTTGGGGCCATATGCATCAAGCATTTTTCTCCTCGCAAACGGGCCGATTCGCAGAATTGGCTCGTTTGCGATCACAAAAAATGCTTTGGCGATGCATCAAACCCAATTTGGTGATTTGTAACCGAATTGCAAAATGGGTTTGCGATACGCTATTTGAAAGAGGCGTATTTAGGGCGTCCCTTCCAAATAGCGAATCCTAACAGTATGCATGAATGTTTTGTTACTGTGAATCCGGGCGCAAAACATTCACATATTACATCCTGGTAAGACATTCAAAAATAGGAAGGGGTCCCTAAGGGACCCCTTCCCCTTTGTGAATGTTTGTAATATCATTTTTAAGAGCAGGCAGTGGTGCGTGGGACCACTGCCTGCTCTTAAAAAATGAAAAGAAAACTTTTAATTTTTCTTTTTATAAAGCATCTCGGGCTGAGCAATCACAGACATGGCGGTCTGCTGATCTCGGCAGGCCACCATCCCTGTGATTTTTGCGATTCCTAGGGGCGCAAATTGCAACTTACCTCATTAATATTCATGAGATAGGTCATTTGCAGCCCCTTAGGAATCGCAGAAAGTGTACTACACACTTTCATGCATGCCGTTTTGCGATTCCCTAATTGCGAATCGCAAAGATTTGCAATTAGGGAATTGCACAACACTTTTTGGCCCTTGCTGCTTCCCCCTGCATAAGACCATGGTCTTGCCATCCAAAATCAGTCTTTGATTTGCTGCATAAAGGTTCTAGGTCTGGCCCTCATTACTTTATGTTTATTTCCTCATTTCCTTGAAATTCTGTTCCTTGCGATTGTTATTGGGTTCAGATTCTGAAAGAGAGATTCTTGATTTCTGACCGGTCAGTTGTCCACTTATTTCTGCATCTTTTTCCTGAAGCATCTAGAAGATAATCCTCCTGCATTTGCCACCTTCCCTTAGTGCCTCGCCAAGAGTTGGCATACCCTTGTCAGTTTGGTCAACTTCTCCTCAAATTCAAGGATTTTCTTTTATAGGACCAAACCTGCAAATGCACAGGTGAGGACGAAATCCTTTTCATTTTTAGGTTCTTGCCACCGATGGTTCCACTTGATTTCGACTACAAACAGAAGTCCGGTCAGAACTCTGGAACCTGGCCACTCCTGATAACCCCATCTGCACCCGATGCATTGACTTCTCATCAGCTTTATGTCCCTCATCTGTGGAGCACATATTTTATCCACCTCCATAATTCTTTGCGGAACTTAGTCCAATTTAGCCTCATTTGCTACTATCCGTTGTTCCATGACCTCCAATTTGTTATGGATTTTCCTAAAAGAAGCCATTAGTCGTTTTACCTCTTCCAGCTCAGGGCTGACAGTCTCCTCATCTGTTAACTTCTTCACTTGTGAGGAAGCTGATTTACTGAGTACGTTCTCTGCTGCGGTTGAAAGCTTTGTTTGCATGGAAAAAGCACCACAGGACTCTGCCTGCAGAGCACAATGAAGACAAAGCCCTTGTGAGTCTACCTCTTTTGAAGTGTACCCAGTAATTGCAAAAATGTGTCGGCACCAGTCCCAGTGTACAGTTGTATCACATGTATTAGCTTCCCCTGGTACTCCTCCAAGTACTCCATCAGGTCCAGTGTACAGCTGGATCACTTTTGTTAAGTTCCCCCAGTACTCCTCCAAGTGCTCCATCAGACCCAGGGGCATGGTCCTGAGGAAGTCAAGCAGCACAGCGCAGCAAGTGACTTTGCTGTGCTGCTCTACGTGGCAGTGAAAGGGCAGGAATGTGCCTTATTTAAAAGAATGCGGACCAATCCTGCCTTTGTCCCTGCACTAGTGCAGTTTTGGCTGCCTAGGGCCAAAGCAGGCTTCCTCACATCATGGCACCAGGGTGCCTGCATTGTAAGGAGGATTGTTGATGTGCAGGAAGGTGGACCTTCCTGCACAAAAATAATCCCCTGATCAATGGCGGCCGGCACAGGTAAAAACGGTGGGGCAGGGCAGGGCAGGGTAGGGTAGGGGAAGTTGACAGATGACGGGATAGGTAAAATTAAATTAAAAAATTAAAATAAAAGCACTTACCTTTCGCATTGCCTAGGCGGCGAAGCGGCGAGCGCAAGGTAAGTGTTTTTTTATTTTTTATTTAACATATCCTGTAATCTGTCAACTCACCACACTCTGCCCTGCCCCCTCCCCACCACCTCACCGCTCTTACCTGTGCCGACCGCCACTGCCCCGAGGCATTTTCCTCTTTCTATGTGTGCTGCAGGATGCAGCATATATAGAAAGAGGAAGTAGTGACGACAAATAAAGATAATTCTCCTCGTTACGCCTCCCTTGAGAAGGTTATCTTTTTGGTGCCTTCCCAGGTATACCGATGATGGTAAATCTAGGAATGCGTTAAAATCCATGGGAGTTGCGCGGGAACTCCCACGCAATGCCCATGGAAAGCCTTCCCAAGGCAGAGTAACACAACGCAGCAATTGCACTGCTCTGAGCTACTCCAGATTTATGAAACCACTCCGGGCCACGCAAGGTGGCCATGTGTTGCTTCGTAAATCACAATTTGGACTAGTGTCGTTCTTGCACCTCATTGTGTGGTGCAAGAGCAACACAATTTCTCTCATAAATATGCCCCACAGTATGCACTGGTGCCACTTTAATTACCTTGCCCGATACTCCTCAAAGTACACCATCAGACCCGGTGTACAGTTGGGTCAGTTTTGCTAACCTCCCCTGATACACCTCCACGTACTCATCGCCACATACTCCATCAGACCCAGTGTACAGTTGGGTCACTTTGTTAACTTCCCCTGGTACTCCTCCAAGTGTTGTGAATCTATCTAGGACCCTAATTAGATATCCCTGATTCATGCCCTTATGTGGTTATAACAAAACATACCCTTATAAAGGCATAAGAATCATGTCCATATTTAGCAATAGCCAATGCAGTCCAAATACGGCAAGGATACTCCCATAGACTCCTAGAAAGTACAACGCGTTCTTTAAACAAACCAAGCCTCCAGCAGCCCGGGAATTCCCCCTGCTTTTGTTTTGATTTGCACAAGAACTCCTGGAGTCCAGAAAGAACTGTTAGTTCTTAGTGACGTCTTATGTCCAACCTTACGTCAAACACGGCACCTTTTAGGTATAAATATACCAACGTTGCCTTAAGCAAACACATGGTGGTTTGGAGCAGAGCGGCTATCTACTTGCCCGACGCCCAGCTGATGCGAGTGCTGAAGGAAGCCGACCCTCCCATTTGACGCACTGAGAGAGACGCTGTCTTTTCTCCTGCCGAGAAATCCAGCTCCGGTGTTTCCAGTCACCCTTGCGGGTTGCTGGGAGATCGAGTCCTGAGAGAGAGATACAAGACCTCCTTCATTCTAGAAACCAAGGTACAGAGCTGACTAAAACCTTAAGAGAATTCTTGATTCAGATTCTTGGCAAAAAACTAACTTAACTTAAACTGCAACTTACTTACTCCTTCCCATGTATTAGGCTTAGCTCAGGTACACCGGGGTAGGCGTATATTAGAAGCACCAGTTGAGTACATTAGTCAATGTTTTTATGTATGTATATATTTTATCCATTTTAAAGTATCATATGGCTAAGAAACCATATCAATGCTTTTACAGTATGTTTTCATAATACTACTTTTACTGTACGCATTTTACTTCATGATAAGTATTGCAATTGTGGCAATTCATTTATCTTGCATGAGAAAGAAGACTGCTCAATAAATAACAACTTTTATTGAAAACGCCCGTCTCTTTATTTCTCTGCACTCCTGGTGACATTAAGCATGCACGATTGACTGAGTGAAATAGCTGTCTATTGTTTTCACACGACTCTAGAGATATACTCTTTATTCTGAGGGAGCAAAGTTGTCATGTTTATGCGGTTGTCAGAAGCTAATCCCTTGTCTATTCAGGGGAGTTAACACCTCCTTGTTTACTCGAGAAAGTTTCTAGTGACCTCTGAGCTAGCTGGCAAACCTAATTAAGTCTAACATAGTCAGTAGAGACCTAGATGACCTCAGTCCTACGTCTAAACTGCTGTTTATGTTATTCCATTGCGCAGAGCCTATTGGGAATATAGGAACTATACTACATGGCGCCCAACGTTTGGTAAGGCGATAATCTAACGCAAGACTCTAGAGTAACTCAGTCGTGCTTTTCACACAGACCCCTTTTTCCCGTAAAAACTCCAATAGACGTCTGGAGTGGGTAAAAGGTTAATATCTGCCGGAACTTAGTAGGAAGAGATTCCTATGTATTAGTTTTTGGTTTAGTCAACGTTGAAGGATACAGTGTTCCAAAATATTGTGCACCTAATCTTTGTTTCCCTTGAAACTTGCTCTGCAAACAAAAACTTTCTGTCAGTAAAATGGGAGAAAGTGAAGACGAAAGGGAGAGAGCTAGAATAGCAGCTCAACTCCTAGCGGATGACACAAGTCTCCGAGAAGAAGACCCGAATGCTATAATCATTCCGGTAAATGTAAGAAGAACTATAACTCTTAAACTTATAGAAAATGGACTATCACCAAGAGGTGGTACAGTCATATTCGTGGTAGAGGCCCATGAATATCGGCAGACCGAGGTATTCTATTCATGGATACATTTTCCAGCAGCACATGCTGTGACACAAGTTTCCACTATTACAAAATAGAGGAACCTCCGGATGAATACGCTCCTTTCGAGGACGTTGAAATCCCACTAACATACCAAGAGCACCTGCTCTGGTTTAATGGCGCCCTAAAACATCAAAATCACATTACCAGGCTCGGTCCACTAGGTAGACCAGGAGCCACGTGGCCGGTTCTAGCCAGCTACACACCACATCCTGACATTGAAAAGATGTCAAGTGAAGAACTTTTAGTTAAACTAAAAGAATTAACAAAGGCATATAGAGAATTAGTTCAATTGGCAATGGACGATATAACATACCTGCAAAAATTGAAAGAAACAGATATAGCAGAACAACCTTTTGAACTTGCCAGAATCATAGAAAAATCCTATGAAGAACTAGGTAGAGATAGTTTGGGTGGGAAACCACTAAAACCCCAACTAATTGAAAATCCTGAAAAAATGTTTATTAAAAATAATCTCAACACTCCAAAAAAGAGTTGGGAGGGTAATAAACAATCCACTCCCAGAGAAAAACGGTTTCAGTCCAGCGGAAGATCTCCTCAACGGAGAGATAGATCTCCAGAATGAGGAGGCAAGTCTCCCCAGAGGGAGCCCTCTGAGAAAAGATACAACCTTAGAGATAGGGATAAATTGAGGAAACCTGAGAGATATCAAGATATTGATACACGTCCCTCTCGATCTTTTCAGACTTCCTCACAGAAATCGGAAAGAAGAGGACGGTCAGAACACAAAGAAGAGCACGTCAAGTCCAAAGACAAGGAACCTGCTCATCAAAGTTAAAAAATACAATTTCCAAAGAAGAAGGTAGCTAGTATTAAAATAAAACATGCCGAAGATTCTGTGGACACAACTGAAAAACGGAGAGTGGGCCCAGACAATGCTAGACAGCGCAACAGAAGTAACCATAGCTCGCAAGATCCTGATGAATCTTCTGGAGACAGTGGACATGAATAAATATATTCAAGTGGAAACTGCAAACACCAGAGTTAGCAAACCCCATAAATTATATGAAATAACATTACATATAGAGGGGGACAAGACTAGGAAAGTAAGGGGTATCTTTTGGGATAACCTTTCGAAAGGCTATGACATCCTGTTAGCTGAGAAAGACTGGCCACCAGAGCTTGTCAGGGAGTGCCCTCATGGCGAAGAAATGATTATGCCTGCCTTCTCAAATCATATTCCAATTCATAAAAAATACACATTTGCTAGAAAATGGGCAGTGGCCCAAGCTCCTGCATTATATAAAAATCATGTAGGATGGGATGAGGATTCTCCTCACCATAAAATCCAGTTAAAAAATCAACCCACTGCACAAAGGCACTATCCTGTTAAGCAAGAAGCTAAAAAACAAGTCAGGGAGATCTTAGATCAACTTGAATATCAAGGGGTGATTGAAACATGCACCTCACAAATGTACAATCCTTTGTTTCCTGTCTCCAAGCCAGACAATTCATATCGTCTAGTTTTGGACTACAGACACCTAAACTCCTGCTGCAAAACATTTGCAGTACAAAACTCACACAATGCAGCACTAATGAATAACATCGTGCGCAAAAAATATAAGACAACATTAGATATCTCAAATGGCTTCTTTTGTCAAAACATTGCACCTGAAAGCAGGTATTTGACCACTTTCTCAACAATGGGAGCGCAAAAACAATTCTGTCGACTCCCACAGGGATTCAAGAATAGCCCAGGATTATTCTCAGCAAGGGTAACAGAGTTACTACAAATGTATGATGATGAGGCATTATCATATGTCGATGACATCTATCTTACAGACGACGACCTGGAGACACACTTGAAAAGAGTGAACACCATAATACTTGGGTTTGCAGCTGAAGGGTATAAATTCAACTTTAAGAAGTCACAAATTTCCCATTTACTGTCCTGTTTTTAGGATATGAATTATCAAGTGAAGGCAAAAGCCTAGCAGACAACTTCTTGGAAAAGTGTACTGTACTCCAAGCTCCAAAAACGCGGAAGAACTTACAATCAATACTAGGTTTCCTGAATTTCGGAAGAACATACATTCTAAATTATGCAGAGTGGGTTAAACCTCTCTATGAATTAATAAAACCTGATTTCAAACCAATTAATTGGACTCAGAAACACACAGAAATTTTAAGATCATTACAAACAGACATGTTAACTAAAACAAAACTGCAAACACGCCAAAACATACGCAACCTTGTAATCCGAGTCATCCCAGGAAGATGCGGATTCACGTACCTGACCTCTAATGAGGGAGAAACGGTACCAATAGCTTACAAATCACACTTGTACACACAAGCTGAAATGAAATTCAGTTCAACTGAAAAAATTCTAACTGCGGTTCAAACTGCTGTAGCAAAAGAAAGAGCCCTAGTCCAAGGGAGAAACATATCTGTTTTGACAGCAGAATCATCCCTTGAGGCAGTAACAAGACCACGCATTCCAAATGCTGTGGCATTAGATCCAAAATGGATACAATGGGAAAATTCTCTTGCTGCAGAAGATGTGAAACACGCTTTTGATCCAAAAATGAAAAAACTAGAAGATCTAGAATACGAACATGAATATCCTCTGCCAATCGAAATTCTGCCTCTAGAACAGTACACCTGTGTAATCTACACGGACAGATTTGCACAACACTACGTTGTGGATAAAAAGTCTTACAATGCAGCGTGCGCGATTGTTAAAGGTCGCTGGGGCTTAGGTAAATTCAGACCGATAATCACCAAAACTGAATCACTCAGAAACTGTACAGCTCATCGAGCTGAAATAAGATCTTTAAAGATGGCGCTCGAAAATGCGGATCGCGAATTCCCCACACTAATAGTGTGCGATTCGCATTACTGTGTCAAATCTTACAATAATGATATGCAGACTTGGGTCAAAAACGGTTACAAAGATGGGACAGGTGCCACAATAAAGCATAAAAAGCTCTGGGAACAAGTAGTTCTTTTGCAGAAAGAACTACAAAAGACTCACGTGATACATACACTGAGTCATCATCGTGATGGCATTCACGTTGCAGCGAATTCATTGGCTAATAGAGCCACAGCGGCAGCGGTTCAACCGGCTTCCGTAGCCACAAAAAAGCGTTCTATAAATCACATAGATGGAGAAACCATGCTGGCAGTAAAATCCTCATTAAAAGGCGACTATGCAGCATTACCTCTCAACTATCCACTCAGTAATACATACATAATTGATACAAACTCCGTTCCTTTTACTCAAATCTCTGGAGTGGGGGACAGAGTAATTCCAAACACGAACCGGAGGGCTTACTTGATTCAAGAAGCACACATGGGACATTGTCTGAGGCACCAAGAGATCGTGAAATCTCTAAAAGAATTACAATCAGAATACTGGTGGCCGGGGATGAGCTTGCAAATTTACAACTTTGCAATGGATTGTCAAGACTGCAACAGAGATCGCAGTTCTGAACGGGACCAGACTACTGCCAGGACACCTTTATTAGAAAGCATCAGGCTATCTAAACGCAGAAATCCAGCCGGAGAAATGCGTTCCCATAAGTATTAAGACTAGATTCACTTAAGATGTGGCCCCAGCGCTCGACTGACGCCAGAACTGTTATAAAAGATTTGCGAGTCTTTATCGGCACATACGCAATTGGCATGCTACATTCTGACCAGGGTCCTGCGTTTAGCTCTCGAGCTTACAAAGAGGCCATGACCAGCATGGGCATTGCATTGCGGTACTCTTCTCCCTTCCATCCTGAGGGAAATGCGGTAGTGGAAAGAAAAAACTGTGACATAAAGCAATCTATAACGGCGAGGGTATTAGGTTCGGGTGATGGGTGGGTCAAACATCTAACAAGTGTACAACGTAGTCTTAACAATCTGCCAAGAAATTCTCTTAAAGGTATCACTCCTTACGAACTATTGTTCGGCACTAGAATGAAAATCCAGGACTTAGATTGTCAGACTTCAGTGGTAAAAGAAGAAGCCTTTGATATCAAAGATCGTTTGGCTGTTTTACAGGACTTAAATGAAACAAGAAGAAGTCTTAGTAATATAAAGTTAAAGCCAACAGCCACTGAAGAGAAACCACCTGTCCCAGCAAGACCTGTCTGGATTCTAAAGATTGGGGATCTAGTCAGAGAAAAGATCGTGGTGAAGAAGGAATTTGGGCCTTCTTACAGAAAAGCAGTACCTGTCTTAGCTGTCAGCGGAACAAGATCAGTAGTACTACCGCCCCTTGCTGGTAAAAAGGAGAATAGAGTTGTATCCATCGACCTGGTAAAACCACAATCATGTGGCCAATAACAAGTAGTAGGCCCAGTGAAAATCCAGGACTTAGATTGTCAGACTTCAGTGGTAAAAGAAAAAGCCTTTGATATAAAAGGTTGTTTGGCTGTTTTACAGGACTTAAATGAAACAAGAAGAAGTCTTAGTAACATAAAGTTAAAGCCAACAGCCACTGAAGAGAAACCATCTGTCCCAGCAAGACCTGTCTGGATTCCAAAGATTGGGGATCTAGTCAGAGAAAAGATCGCGGTGAAGAAGGAATTTGGGCCTTCTTACAGGAAAGCAGTACCTGTCTTAGCTGTCAGCGGAACAAGATCAGTAGTACTACCGCCCCTTGCTGGTAAAAAGGAGAACAGAGTTGTATCCATCGACCTAGTAAAACCACAATCATGTGGCCAATAATAAGTAGTAGGCCCAGTGGACTCCCAAGAAATAGCAGAAGACCAAATCTTGCTACAATCCAAGAGGTTCAAACTGAGAAACTAATCACATTTGATAAACCTGCAGTGAATGAAAAGGACTATGCAACAAACCCATGGAACTTGTGCCTCTTGAAACCCAAATTGCAACAGTTTGTCAAGAAATGCCTGTCTACAACGATGTAGCCTCAGACTATGCTAATGAAACAAAGAAAAATGCAAAGACTAATGAGAATCCGGAAGCAATATCAACAATTGACAGAACTGCATCTGGCTACTTCATCAATTTCAATGACTTTTCTGATAATCCAAGTGAACATGAAGAAACGCCAGCAACAAAAACTTTCAAAGAAAGAATGACTGAACTCTTTCATCAACTCAAAGAAACATATCTGATTTCACCATGGACTGAATTTTGGATTGTGTTAGGTGTACTTTTCCTCCTACTTTGGCTCATCATGGTTTTATGTTTGGGTAGATTTGTTGATGGAAAATATAGTACAATGGACACAGCAAGTCAGAACATCAACTTGGTCCTAAAGCCTCACAGATCATCACACATCGAAAAAAGAGAACTGTCATCAGTAAACATCACAGCCAATCCTATACCCGGTGGGGTAGCATGGGACAAAACGGATTATGAAATCTATGGCCCGATTGAGCTCTTGAAATATCCACATCAATTCAAGGTTTCCTTAAGTGACTTTGTGACACCAAGTACTTTCTCTGATGATTGGGACTTTGAAAATATTAAAAATATGATGTCAGATTTAGTAATGTCAGCAAAATTTACAGAACATGATTATTTGCAGGGTTCATCGAACTATGAAGAAATGTACTGTTTTAACCACTATGGTCATCACTATTTGCATAAATCTGCTCAACCTAGAAATGTTTTAACTTATAATCAATGGGAACATTGTCCAACACCGCCAAAAGGCAGCTCGAAAACATTTTATGAGAAATTCACATACTTCTCAGGGTTTAACAACAGTGATCCAGAAACGTTTTATTTTAAAATGTTAAATAAGACAGGAATGAAAACAATGTTGACAAATACTAAATTGATTTATTCTGAACAATTTTCTGATAAAATGTCTACATTTGGTTTTGAGTTTTGGAAAAACAACATTGAAACAAAAACCATCTGGGGTTCAAAAGACTGGCAGGTACAAGGTCTAGAAGCATTATTTAGAGCCTGCATGATCCCAGAACAGATAATATTCCTGAATGACACCATTCAACAGACAACCTGTCTTGGTTTAGCCAAGATAAAAAACTTAAACAAACCGTCTATTCCGAAGCCCATACCTGATAGTAATAGCACTACAGATGTGGGGATAGACGTATCCCATATTTTACACCAAAACAGAACAAATCCTGATTGGAAAAAATGGTTGATCTGGCCCACAGACACAAATAACTGTCAAGATAGATTCCTGAACAAAACACAAGGGTTCAAACAGAACAGGCCAGACCCAAGATATTCCCAGAGACAACATCCAGGGATAGTTACATCATATAGTGTAGGAAAACTCTGCCTTGAGTGGCTACAGAAATCCACACTGCCAGAAATTAAGCAACACTTGACTTTATTTAAAGAAGGTGCTGACTTGCGAGATTTCATACTGGGACCTCGCAAACAGCGTCAAAAACGTTTCATATACGCCGGTATATACGCTGCTTACAACGAAGCTTGGAAAGTTACGCAAATTGAAACTGCAGAAAAAATACGAGAAATTTCATTGTATAAATTTGGAAAAATCACTTTCTGTAGTGGACAACGGGTTAAAGACTCTGTCCTCCAGAATTTATTCACTGGACAGTATTGTATCATCTGCCATTGATATAGTAGAGCAGGACTTGCTAATGTTACAACATGGTCAGTCCCAATTACGTTCTATTGTACAGCTAGGCTGGACGTTGCAAAACCTGCGTTCAGGCTACGTGCCATGGCGTCTAATCAACTTGGCGTCTAATCAACACAACGTCATTATTTTCTATCTTTAACCTTACTGATAAACAAATCAGTTTGGCACAAACAGGAGCAGACTGTACGATTCTGAGCATTCAAAAGCTTGAGAGATTACCATTGACAATGTCAGAGAGACCTGTCATTGAATGGATAATACATGGAACAATTACAATCCCAATAACAACTTTCCAGTTTAAATATTGCCAAAAGTATATACCAGCAGGCCTGTATGAAAGGTTGGGTAAAGGATACATCAAATCAACCTGGAAATTACCTTATACACATAAATGTTATAGTGAAGGGAAAAAAGAGGTAATCCTTAGTGGTAACAATTGTAAAAAATCGCTAAGCGGTACACTGCTGTGTCAAGGTATTAACTTGCATGGAGCCTGCGAAGGTTCATCAAACAACCTTTCATGTCACCTGCATGGCACTCCTGCAACACAGATAGAGCCTTTTTTCAGACAGCTTTCCAATGGCAGCTGTGTTCTAATAAGTGACCACAGCTGTTGTGGCATGGTGCCAGGAAAAGCCTATCTCGTAACCGTTACTTCCAGAGTCATTTGCTGTATGCAAGTATTGTTTCCAAACGGCAATCCAGACATGGAGGCTGCAATATGGCCTTCTTTGAATATCTCTTCTATTCGAATTGATACTTTAAGCGGAATGAAGTCTATTCTTTTACAGACAACTGCGCCTTTAACCTCGTCCAAAGAGACATATGATCTGCAAGTTGCAAGGACAGCGGCAGAGATACATTCCCTATTATCAACAAATTGCCCCGTACATTTCGTAGAAATGTTAGGTCAAATTTTAAACATGTCTGATACCAGTGGCATCGCACATGTATTTAAGACAATTTTTTCGGGACTGTTAGCACCCTTTGAAACAGTTCTGGGCATCTTCCCGAATTTTGTGCATTCTGTATTCGCCGGCCTGCCTCTTCTTTTGGGACTCGTAGCAGGAATTTTATTTTTGCTCCTTCTGCTCCGATATGGCAAGCCAAGCCACAGACAAAACTCCAGCTAAAATGGAAGAAACGATCCTAGCAATAAGCTACCGAGACGGAATCACTAGAGTCCTCGGATTGGCCCGGCTAAGAGATCTGAGTGCAACCTGGTTTCTTTCATTCACACCAATCTGGCAAGATTGCATCTTACCTGTGCTTTGATGTCTGCTATGCGGAGAAGAATGCGTGTTGGACGTCTGTCTTACACTACCATCAGCAGTACCTATGGATATTGATACTTTGCTTGGTTTGGTAACGGCTCATGCAACGTGTTGTCCCCAGCGGCTACCTATTCTGATGACGGCATTCGTTGAGACTTCACCATTACGATTAGGTGGCGGTGAAGTACGAGATGAAAGCAGCACCACACAGGTACAACCTTCCGTGACCATTGCTGATCCAGACATCGATGATAGCAATGATTCTCACATTTGCACAATTTCAGCTTTTTCGAACTTGGTCGAACTGTCACCTACTGTTGTAGACCAATTTTTCGCAAGCCTGTCTGATATGATGTTCTCCCCTAACAACGAGAATAACTTTTAAAAACAACGAGCACACAGCGTTCCCTGATCTCTGAATTCGGCCTTCAGTTTTTTGATAAACCGCACAACTGAAAACAATTAGAATTATTTTTTCCCATGGAAACGAAATTATTTTTCCATTTCCAAAATATTTACCTTTTTATGGCACATGGTACTCTGCTTAAAGTAGAACTATTCTTAGAGAACAGAACTTCTATTTTGAAACTCTAGAGACATTATTTTGATTCAGCCTCTAGCACATGTACAGTATTGTATAAATATGTGATGAAATGGTCTCGACCTTTTCTGTATTAAGAGCCATTTCATAAATGTAATTTTCGCAATTCATTCAGCCGATATTTATATATGCATTATCTGAATGATATCACTGCTTGAAAAACGTACAGTATAATACTCATTTTTCGTGTATATACCATACACCATTTCAAATGCAATCTATGTATTTTGGGGTGGGTTGGAAAACAAACATGCATCGTTATATGTTTAGTATTACTTAGTATTTAGTAATGATGGACATTAATACCTGTAGTGGGTGTTGTGAATCTATCTAGGACCTTAATTAGATATCCCCGATTCATGCCCTTATGTGGTTATAACAAAACATACCCATATAAAGGCATAAGAATTATGTCCATATTTAGCCATAGCCAATGCAGTCCAAATACGGCAAGGATACTCCCATAGACTCCTAGAAAGTACAACGCGTTCTTTAAACAAACCAAGCCTCCAGCAGCCCGGGAATTCCCCCTGCTTTTGTTTTGATTTGCACAAGAACTCCTGGAATCCAGAAAGAACTGTTAGTTCTTAGTGACGTCTTATGTCCAACCTTACGTCAAACACGGCACCTTTCAGGTATAAATATACCAACGTTGCCTTAAGCAAACACACGGTGGTTTGGAGCAGAGCGGCTATCTACTTGCCCTACGCCCAGCTGATGCGAGTGGTGAAGGAAGCCGACCCTCCCATTTGACGCACTGAGAGAGACGCTGTCTTTTCTCCTGCCGAGAAATCCACCTCCGGTGTTTCCAGTCACCCTTGCGGGTTGCTGGGAGATCGAGTCCTGAGAGAGAGATACAAGACCTCCTTCATTCTAGAAACCAAGGTACGGAGCTGACTAAAACCTTAAGATAATTCTTGATTCAGATTCTTGGCAAAAAACTAACTTAACTTAAACTGCAACTTACTTACTCCTTCCCACGTATTAGGCTTAGGTCAGGTACACCGGGGTAGGCGTATATTAGAAGCACCAGATGAGTACGTTAGTCAATGTTTTTATGTATGTATATATGTTATCCATTTTAAAGTATCATATGGCTAAGAAAACATATCAATGCTTTTACAGTATTATTTCATAATACTACTTTTACTGTACGCATTTTACTTCATGATAAGTATTGCAATTGTGGCAATTCATTTCTCTTGCATGAGAAAGAAGACTGCTCAATAAATAACAACTTTTATTGAAAACGCCCGTCTCTCTATTTCTCTGCACTCCTGGTGAAATTAAGCATGCACGATTGACTGAGTGAAATAGCTGTCTATTGTTTTCACACAACTCTAGAGATATACTCTTTATTCTGAGGGAACAAAGTTGTCATGTTTATGCGGTTGCCAGAAGCTAATCCCTTCTTGTCTATTATGGGGAGCTAACACCTCCTTGTTTACTCGAGAAAGTTTCTAGTGACCTCTGAGCTAGCTGGCAAACCTAATTAAGTCTAACATAGTCAGTAGAGACCTAGATGACCGCAGTCCTACGTCTTAACTGCTGTTTATGTTATTCCAATGCGCAGAGCCTATTGGAAATATAGGACCTACACTACACAAGTACTCCATCAGACTCTGTGTACATTGGGGTCACTTTTGTTCAGTTCCCCTGGTACTCCTCCAAGTACTCCATCATACCCAGTGTACAGTTAGATCACCTTTGTTAGGTTCCTTGGTACTCCTCTAACGACTCCATCAGATGCAGTGTACATTTGTATCACTTTTGTTAATTTCCCTTAGTACGTCTCGGTACTCCTCTAAGTACTTCACCAGGCCCAGTGTACAGTTGAATCACTTCAGTTAAGTTCCTTGGTACTCCTCCAAGTACTCCATCAGACCCAGTGTACAGTTGGGTCACTTTGTTAACTTCTCCTGATACTCCTTCAAGTACTCCCTCAGACTCAGTGTACAGTTGGGTCACTTTGTTAACTTCTCCTGATACTCCTCCAAGTACTCCATCAGACCCAGTGTACAGTTGGGTCACTTTGTTAACTTCTCCTGATACTCCTCCAAGTACTCTCTCAGACTCAGTGTACAGGTGGGTCACTTTGTTAACTGCTCCTGATACTCCTCCAAGTACTCCATCAGACCCAGTGTACAGTTGGGTCACTTTGTTAACTTCTCCTGATACTCCTCCAAGTACTCCCTCAGACTCAGTGTACAGTTGGGTCACTTTGTTAACTTCTCCTGATACTCCTCCAAGTACTCCATCAGACCCAGTGTACAGTTGGGTCACTTTGTTAACTTCTCCTGATACTCCTCCAAGTACTCTCTCAGACTCAGTGTACAGTTGGGTCACTTTGTTAACTGCTCCTGATACTCCTCCAAGTACTCCATCAGACCCTGGGTACATTGGGGTCACTTTTTTTTAAGTTCCCCTGGTACTCAATTAGACCCAGTGTAAAGTTTGGTTACTGCTGTGAAAAATCCCCTGGTACTCCTACCAGTACTTCATAAGACCAAGGGGCAGATTTTCAAGCCACTTGCGCCACTTTTGCGTAATTTTTACCATGTTAAAAAGACGCAAAAGTGGCGCAAGGGACTTGTAAATCTGCCCCTAAGTGTACAGTTGGGTCACTTTTGCTCAGTTCCCCTGGTACTCCTCGGTACTCCTCCAAATACTTCACCTGACCCAGTGTACAGTTGGGTCACTTCTGTTCACTTCCTCCGCTGCTCCTTCAAGTACTCCATCAGACGCAGGGTACAGTTGGATGACATTTGTTAAGTTCCACGTACAAAATCGGGGCTTTCACAGTGTTCTAATCACCAACTTCTTACTTTGTGTGTGAGTGTAATGACCTCAGGAAGCTTTGCCCTGCCAGTGCGAACTGTCGAGTCAACTGCAAGGAAATCTACACATAAAATGCCCCAAAGTTCCCATCGTCCTCCATCATGTGACAGGATGTGCCTGTGAGAAAAGCAGGCCAGCTTTTATGTTGTTCTTTTTGTTATGGAAGTGAGTAAAGGTGTGGTCATTGTACTTTCTCTGCATAGAGCTGCCTTGGGATTTTAATATGCCCAACCCTTCCTACCGGTGCTATTTCCGTTGCTCTTTTTTCGCTGCTCTTTTTTCGCCTGCTGCTTTTTTCCTTTTTTGTCATTTGTTTGGTTATTGTTGTGTTTTCTTTGGTTTCTAATTTTCCCATTTATTCTTGTCAACAGGGCTAGTACTACAGCTTAGCCAGGCACTCACCGATCCACGGGCCACACAAACCTTTTCTATGGGCGAGGATACACTGCTCTTATTTTTAATGAATGAACCAACATCTCCCTTAAGTGCGGTAGGTAGCATCCTGGGAGGGGACATGTACGGAGGAGTATGCACAAAATAACACAAGCTGCACACTCCGAGCGCCAGGTGGTGGACCAATGGGTAGGTTTCATGGGTCAGAAGGGTCACTGCAGCATCACCTCAGGCTCAAGGCGGAGACACACCAAGGCCTAGGGGTAAATATTGTATAATATTTCACAATTATTATTAATTATTTTAATTTCTGTCATTATTTTTCTTGTGGCCTGCTATATTTTATATCGTGTATTTGCTATTGTTGGTAAAATCTTTTGTTGCAAAGCTACAGCTTTACATATTGTGTTGAAACGTGTTGCTGATTCACGAAAGTGCACAGCTGACGACGTTTGAATACAAAATATAAAAGAATCCTGCAAGATTGTGTCAGGGGAAGATAGTTTCCTGCACATAAACAATCTTTAAATGCTGTTTTGTAACTTTTATGTATGCTGCTTAATGCAGCACACACAGAAGTTGCAAAACGGCACTTTTAAAAATGTATTGTTTATGTGCAGGAAGGAGGAGCTTCCTGCACATAAACAATCATTGGCCTTTTGCTGTTTTCATGTGTGCTGCACAACGCAGCACACATGAAACCAGTAAAAACAAGAAGAAATGTAACATTTCTTCTCGTTGCGCCAGGATAATACCAGGTTTTCCCTGGTCTAAACTATGGCACTGCCTCCAATTTATGACTTCCTTGAATATAGGAGGCAGCATCAGAATCAATGGGTGTTGCAGTGGAACGCTCACATGAACACCAATTGCCCTCTCGTTTCACGCTAAGCATAGTGTGAAAGGGGGCCTTATTTACAAGGCAGAGTTAAGCCACATTAAGTGGCTTAACACTGCCTTGTAAATAAGGCGAGGCCCCATCACCATCACAACTTTACACTGAAAGTGACGTTGTGATGGCGAGAGGGGCTTGTAAATATGCCCTTTTCTTTTCTGTTCCGTATGCATTTGTCCGAGGAAAAAGTTTTTGATTCCATTATTACAGAAATATAATTTTAGACAGCATCTTATTGCTTTGTCATTTTTACAGCGACTGGATAATCCCTTCGTATATTATACGCTTGCATCTTTTCTGTGTGGTCATTGTACTTTCTCTGCATAGAGCTGCCTTGGGATTTTAATATGCCCAACCCTTCCTACCGGTGCTATTTCCGTTGCTCTTTTTTCGCTGCTCTTTTTTCGCCTGCTGCTTTTTTCCTTTTTTGTCATTTGTTTGGTTATTGTTGTGTTTTCTTTGGTTTCTAATTTTCCCATTTATTCTTGTCAACAGGGCTAGTACTACAGCTTAGCCAGGCACTCACCGATCCACGGGCCACACAAACCTTTTCTATGGGCGAGGATACACTGCTCTTATTTTTAATGAATGAACCAACATCTCCCTTAAGTGCGGTAGGTAGCATCCTGGGAGGGGACATGTACGGAGGAGTATGCACAAAATAACACAAGCTGCACACTCCCAGCGCCAGGTGGTGGACCAATGGGTAGGTTTCATGGGTCAGAAGGGTCACTGCAGCATCACCTCAGGCTCAAGGCGGAGACACACCAAGGCCTAGGGGTAAATATTGTATAATATTTCACAATTATTATTAATTATTTTAATTTCTGTCATTATTTTTCTTGTGGCCTGCTATATTTTATATCGTGTATTTGCTATTGTTGGTAAAATCTTTTGTTGCAAAGCTACAGCTTTACATATTGTGATGAAACGTGTTGCTGATTCACGAAAGTGCACAGCTGACGACGTTTGAATACAAAATATAAAAGAATCCTGCAAGATTGTGTCAGGGGAAAATAGTTTCCTGCACATAAACAATCTTTAAATGCTGTTTTGTAACTTTTATGTATGCTGCTTAATGCAGCACACACAGAAGTTGCAAAACGGCACTTTTAAAAATGTATTGTTTATGTGCAGGAAGGAGGAGCTTCCTGCACATAAACAATCATTGGCCTTTTGCTGTTTTCATGTGTGCTGCACAACGCAGCACACATGAAACCAGTAAAAACAAGAAGAAATGTAACATTTCTTCTCGTTGCGCCAGGATAATACCAGGTTTTCCCTGGTCTAAACTATGGCACTGCCTCCAATTTATGACTTCCTTGAATATAGGAGGCAGCATCAGAATCAATGGGTGTTGCAGTGGAACGCTCACATGAACACCAATTGCCCTCTCGTTTCACGCTAAGCATAGTGTGAAAGGGGGCCTTATTTACAAGGCAGAGTTAAGCCACATTAAGTGGCTTAACACTGCCTTGTAAATAAGGCGAGGCCCCATCACCATCACAACTTTACACTGAAAGTGACGTTGTGATGGCGAGAGGGGCTTGTAAATATGCCCTTTTCTTTTCTGTTCCGTATGCATTTGTCCGAGGAAAAAGTTTTTGATTCCATTATTACAGAAATATAATTTTAGACAGCATCTTATTGCTTTGTCATTTTTACAGCGACTGGATAATCCCTTCGTATATTATACGCTTGCATCTTTTCTGTGGGCAGCTTTGAAAATCTGACGCACCACATGAGGTTTTTAGGGTCCATGGTTTTTTGTAAGTGGCGGGAGAGGATGAAGAGTAATTCCTAAATCCCCTGTCTTACTTATTAATTTAGATTGTTCATACTTGAACAGCCTAACCACATGTCCATAAACTGTACAGGGACACAGATTTGAAACACAACTATAGCTGCTAATTGGATTTTAGAGGTTAGATCAAGCTATTTATTTGCATCTCTGGGATCATGTATGAATTTTGTGGTATCAAAATCCCCGAGTGTAGTGATTTTAAATAACCAACTAGAGTACAGCTATGGAAAAATTGTAAAAGAATGAGCTCATGTTAGATGAATTTTATCTGGTGTTGTAGGGGGGGGGCAATGTGAAACTATTTATAGATTTTCTGAAACTATTTATAGATTTGCACCAAAAATGAGAAAAATGTTGATTTTTACTGAAGATCATGTATTTTATTAGTTTTACTGTTTATTCTAATTGCTTCTATGTAATTGTTTGCATTTTAATTAACGTGAAATAAGTTTACATGTTAAGTTACCTCTTGATGGCCATGCTTCTGCTTACTATATATTGGAGAAGTGTGGCTCAATGGCTAGAGCGGCAGACCCTAATGCAGAGGTCTAGCCTGGGACCAGGGTTCAATTCCCTGCCTCGGTGGGTCTTGGGCTCATAATTCCACGGACCTGATAATTCTTGCCTCGGTGCCTATTCCAATCATAGAGTCCCACTCTGCAACTCTGGGCAATAGCTTGCCTAATCTCCACAACGGCCCCCACAACGCTAAGGATGCCTGGCCTCCACCTTGGGGGTGCCCAGGAGTGGACACCTCACAGGGAAAGCCAGAATGGGTTCCACAGCGGTATTCGTACAAGTGCCTTGAGACCCTTGCGGGTGAGTAGTGTGCTATACGAGTATCAAGTTACATTTTTATATATTGACCCACAAACATCAAGGTCATATGCAAGCTGTCTTGCCAAACATTACGGCGAGACAGCCAGACGCCGAACATGGAAACGTCCAAATTGAAATTTGATTTTAGGGGTTTTAAAAATAGGTTTTTTTTACAAAAGACGTAGGTGTTAGGTAGGATTGAGCTGGGTGTGTGTTCTTCTGAAATGAATCTCTTGTGTCAGTGATGGTGTGTGTGGAAGATAAATATTTATAATGCTTGTATACCAGTTGACTGAGGAAATTTTGGACTACATGAAGTCAGCCAACATTTCCGGCTCCACGAGATTTGTGACAAAGTGCAGGAAGAATGGCTACCTAGCATAACCTTAATGATTTTCTGTTCTAGAATGTTCTGTGGGTGATATATTATGAAGCAGGAGATTGTCGCCAGAGCTTGCAGTCGTCCTGTTTGGAGGGGAAAAAACTGAGACATGGTCATCAGCCGCCGACATCAGGCCAGCCGGTATCACATGTATGTCTAGGAAATAAGATGACATTTTAAGACAATAAACATTCAAAATTTTTATGCTTAAATCTTTAAATTTGCTTAATGGAATTAGGTGTTTATCCTACTGACTAAAACAGGTTTGTTACTGTTGCCAATGGCCATAGATGACCCACACAGACTCTCAAGAAAGGGTAGACTGTTAGCTAAGCTAAAAGGTAAAAAAAAAACAGGAACACACATATTATATGTATTGCAACATATTAAGCAAAGTAAACTTAGGTGTAATCCACCTCGTGAGTTAGAACTCCAGTGGCAAAGAGTTTGGAGGAGCCGAGTGTAATAATGCACAAGGTAACATATATTCAGTAATCCAGATGACCTGCAATGGGAAGCATGCTCAACACTAGGCTCTAGGCGCCACAGCATATGAAGAACATAATTCCCACAGTCACAAAGAAGACAAGAGCTATGAATGTCAACGGCGCCATCCCATTAAGTCCAAGTGGCTCCAATGATACTGGGACTTGGTCCTCACTTTAGTACCGTGGTAAGTAGATCTTGAAGCACTCAATCAATCAATCAATCATAGCATTTGTAAAGCGCACTACATACCCGTGAGGGTCTCAAGGTGCTTGGGGGGGGGGGATGCTGCTACTGTTCAAAGAGCAGGTCTTGAGGAGTCTCCTGAAGGTAGAAGGGCTTCGGTCTGACGTAGGCGGATGGGGAGGGTGTTCCACGTCTTGGCGGCGAGGTGGGAGAATGATCTGCCGCTGGCGGTCACTCTTCAGATGCGGGGGATGGTGGCGAGGGCGTGGTCTCCGGCGCGGAGCTGGCGGGCGAAGGTGTAGAGGCTGAGTTGTCTGTTGAGGTACGCTGGTCCGGTGTTGTCGAGTGCCTTGTGTGCGTGGTTGAGGAGCTTGAAGGTTATCCTCCTGTTGATGGGGAGCCAGTGCAGGTCTTTCAGGTGGGGTGTGATGTGGCTGCTGCGGGGGATATCCAGGATCAGGCAAGCGGTGGCGTACTGGATGCGTTGGAGTCATTTCAGGAGTTTGGCCGGGGCTCTTGCGTAGAGTGCATTGCCGTTGTCCAGTCTGCTGCTGACGAGGGCCTGGGTGACCGTCCTTCTAGTTTCTGTGGGGATCCACTTGAAGATCCTGCGAAGCATGCGGAGGATGTTGAAACAGGAGGAGGAGACGGCGTTGACATGCTTTGTCATGGAGTGTGTTGGGTCGAGGATGACCCCTAGGTTTCGTGCATGGTTGGTGGGTGTAGGGGGTGCTCCTAGTGCCGTCGGCCACTGGGAGTCGTCCCAGGCTGAGGGGGTGGAGCCGAGGATGAGGACGTGTCCGAATTCAGCTTCAGTTGGCTGTTCCTCATCCAGTCGGCGACAGCCTTCCTTCCTTCGTGGAGGTTAGTTTTGGCGGTGTGGGGGTCTTTGGTGAGTGAGAGGATCAGCGGGTGTCGTCGACATAAGAGATAATGTTTAGGTCGTGCTGCCGGGCGACGTGGGCGAGTCATGCCATGCAGACATTGAACAACGTTGGGCTGAGAGATGAGTCTTGGGGTACGCCGCAGATGATCTCGGTGGCTTCGGAGAAGAAGGGGGGGGAGGAGGACGCTCTGGGTTCTCCCGGAGAGGAAGGAGGTGGTCCAGTCCAGGGCCTTCTCTTGGATTCCGGCATCGTGGAGGTGTGCTCTCAGTGTGCGGTGGCAGACTGTGTCGAAAGCGGCTGACAGGTCCAGGAGGGTGAGGGCCGCGGTTTCTCCGTTTGTCGACCATGATCCTGATGTAGTTGGTGGTGGCGATGAGGGCAGTTTCGGTGCTGTGGTTGCTGCGGAACCCTGACTGGGATGGGTCCAGGATGTTGTTCTCTTCGAGGAAGCTGGTCAGTTGTTTGTTGACGGCCTTTTCGATGACCTTCACCAGGAACGGGAGCAGGGAGATGGGTCGGAAGTTCTTGAGGTCCTTGGGGTCCGCCTTGGGTTTCTTTAGTAAGGCGTTGATCTCTGCGTGCTTCCACCTCTCTGGGAAGGTCGCTGTCTCGAAGGAGATGTTGATGGTTTTCCGGAGGTGGGGTGCGATGGTGCTGCTGGCTTTGTTGAAAATGTGGTGTTGGCAGGGGTCTTCCGGGGATCCGCAGTGGACGGTGTTCATGATCTTGATGGTTTCGTCGTCGTTGATGTTGGTCCAGGCGATCAGGGGGTTGGTGCGGGTGGTGGTTGTGGGAGCGGGGGTGTCGGCTGTTGCCGGGGTGGTGACGGCGTCGAAGCTGTTGTGGATGTCTGCAATCTTGCGATGGAAGAAGGTGGCCAGCGAGTCGCACAGTTCTTGTGACGGTGGGATGTCGTTGGTGTTGGAGAGTTCCTTCACAATGCTGAAGAGCTCTTTGCTGTTGTATGCGTTGTTGTCTAGGCGGTCTCTAAAGGCCGTCCTTTTGGCGGATCTGATGAGTTGGTGGTGTCGGTGTTCGGGGTTCCTGTGGGCTGTGTAGCTTTCCGGTGTTCTTTCGCGGGTCCAGTATTTTTCTAGTTTTCTGCAGGTTCCCTTGGGGGCCTGGAGGTCTTCGGTGAACCAGCTGGCTCTCTTGCTGGTGTGGGTGTTTTTTTTTTGAGCGGGCGAGGGTGTTGGCGCAGTCATTGATCCATTGTTTGAGGTTGCAGGCTGCGGCGTCGGGGTCGGTTGGATCTGTGGGTGGGCTCTGGGTGAGAGCGGCGGTTAGCTGGTCCTTGGTGATCTTGCCCCAGCTGCGGCGAGGAATCTGCTGGGTGCCGTGGTGTGTGGTGGGTTTCCGGAAGGTGAAGTGGATGCAGCAGTGGTCGGTCCAGTGGAGTTCGGTGGTGCGGTCGAAGAAGACGTGGGTGCTCGCTGAGAAGATGGGGTCAAGCGTGTGGCCGGCGGAGTGTGTGGGTGCTGTGAAGAGTTGTCTGAGTCCGAGGTTGCCGAGGTTGTCGATCAGGGTGGAGGAGTTGGCGTCGTTGTTGTTCTTGAGGTGGAAGTTTAGGTCCCCGAGGAGGATGTAGTCCGTGGAGGCGAGGGCGTGTGTGCTGACGAGGTCGGTGATGGAGTCGCTGAACTGGTGTCGGTGCCCGGGGTGTATGTAGATGAGAGTGCCTCTGAGGGTGGTGTTGGGGTCGGTGTGGATCTGTAAGTGCAAGTGTTCGGCGGTGCAGAGGGTGTCGTCCGCGTGTGTCGAGATTTTGAGAGTGTTTCTATGGACGATGGCAATTCCCACTCCTATTCCATTAGTGCGGTCCTTGCGGGTGATCTTGTAGCCTTCGGGATGGCTATGGCGATGTCAGGTGCCGAGGAGGGGGTCAGCCAGGTCTCCAGCACTGATTCTACCTTCAGCATTTCAGCATGGTAATTCAACGTTGCAGCGCTGGGTGTGGCATCTAGTTTCTTAATTGACCTGATGGTGTTTGTCTTTAGTGATAGGAACAAAATATAGAATAGCATGAACAAATGACAGTAGCTCAGGAATCAGTAGTTTCAATTTTAAGAAGCCGGCATCCATAGTAAAGTCTTTAGGGCTTATTATCGGACAGAGTACTCCATCAAAAGTGGTGAATGCCCTGTATGCTGTATTCAGAGTGCAACTTACTACAATGATTTGTAATAAGGAACGTGGGTCAGCTGACACATCTTTGATGGAGTACCCAGTTTGACATACTCTTAATAAGGCCCTGTCTCTTTTTCCTCAGGCTAGAATAACTGTGTCCTTAATAAAATCAGGGAGAAAAATCCACATATATTCGCTGCACATTGAGAACGTTTGGCCATTTTCATAATTTTGAAAGAGGAAATGTTTGCACATAGTATTGGGTATTAGTTGTCATAGTAATTTTTTGTGTTATTTGTTATACATTCGTACACATTTGTTATGTGTTGTATTATCTGTTTCTCTTTTTTACAATCACCATTGTGCTAAACATACCTTTGTGCACTATGTCCCTTTCATCATCACTGGAGGCTGTCTCTGAAGAGTTGGTAATAACATTAGGAAATGTTGTCTATTTCCTATTTTCTACTGACACCATTTCATCTGGAAAAGGACATGCCTGTTCATTCTAATCATGATTGGTATCCCTCTGATTACGACAGTATCTCTATATTTTGAGAAGACAGACTAGTTCTTATTACAGTGGCAGTTGTTTGAGCTGCACTGAAAACATTTTCAGAGGATACGCTGACGTCAGGACACAATTAATAATGTATTGCAAGCCCTCTGGGTTCTAGACACTCCTCCAGTTGCTGTGCCAGTATATCAAAGGTCCTTCCTTTATTGGGTTGTTTTCCTTTGGCCAGGTCTTCCCATCCCATCTTCTCAACTGTCTTTTTTAACATTGACCTGTTAAGTTTCTTCCAACTCCGAGGATGTCACAATTTCTGAAACGTCTATAGACCAACCAAAAAATGATATGGCAGGAGTGATGTACATACTAAAGGTGATTTTTAACTGGATGCTTGAAGTGAAAAAAGTGATCTTCTGTCAGAAACTGAATGCATCAGAGATAGTCGTTGATGTGGTACTAGGGGTGGGCTTTTTCTTTAATCCATAATAAGCGAATGCAACATTTCACCTGTTTCCACTGATTTTGAAACCGCCTGCCCCTGATTTTAAAGAAAAAACTCAAATGCAGGTAGAATTCCCTGCAGCACAAGCCCTAATTGTGTCTCATCACAGTGAGGAATGCACAGAATGAAGAATACCTTTGCGGTCCAGCACTGTAAGATGCAGGCTGAGTAATTAACCTAGTGGCAATTGCATTCAGTTAATCATACCTGGACGCTTGAATGTTCAAACCTCCTTGCAGAAGCAAACAGCTCCAGCGCCTCGAGACCCCGAGGGGAGATTTGCCGCACTCTACAAATGCATGATTGGCTCATTGATTGATACTGATAGCCCCTCGCAGTGCTTGAAAGCAACTTCACTAGCAGCAGAGCCTGTGTGTGGCACATCCCCTCTAGAGTGCCAAGAGGACTTTGCAGGCAGGTGCTGCTGAGGAAGCTGCTTTTAAGAGCACTGTCAGCGGTCTGGGCAATGTAAATACCTTCATGAAATTATTGTTATAGTAATTATATTGCCCGACCACTGACAGGGCACTAAGCAGCAATTGGGTTGCACTTTTTTGGTGGGGTAAACCTTATTCTGCTGAACAGGCACAAAAACCTTCTTAATTTGGTCTGTTTTGAAGCAGGGGTGGAAATGTTTCCCACCTCTGCGTGGCACGAATGTGACACTGCCGGTCCACCGCTTCGCTCTGAATCATCTGATGACGAGGGTACTATTCTTTTTGTCATTCATTGCAGTCTTTTATGTTCATCTGTTTATGTTCAGATGCAGGCACTCACTTGAAAATCTAATTACAGGCATCCTGTGTTTTTAAAAGCGAATCAAAGGAGCCTGCTCAGGTTTGTAGCATGAATCCTGTGCAGTGGCACAGCAGTGCTGCCCAGATGACTTTATATCTGCATTCAAGCCTAAGCCCCTGATAAAAAGCTTGGGAATTTGGCTCGACAAAGCACTGGACTTTTCAGCTCAAGCCAGTAAAACTGCCTCCACCTGCGTCGGGCTGATGAAAATGCTCCGCAAAGTGCTCCCTTTGCTCCCAATCCAGGCGAGAAGGGTCATGGTGCAGGCCCTTGTACTCTCCCGCTTGGACTATGGAAATGTGTTATATCTGGGAGCCCCTGCGGCAGTGGTCAACAGGCTCCAGGTCACCCAAAACTGTGCCGCACGATTGCTGTTTAACATCCCTCGCTGGCAGTCCGCCAGGAAGGCGCTAAAAGATCTCCACTGGCTCCCGGTGGCTGCTCGAGCACAGTTTAAAGCCTTGTGTATCCTACATAAATCTCTTCATCGAACAGGCCCGGCCATTCTACATCCTCTAGTGTCACTCTACACCCCTTCCAGAGCCCTTCGCTCTGGAACACTGCATCTGGCAACTTCGTCCAGAGTTAAGAGGGCCAGATGGGGCGGCCGCTCTTTCAGTCATACAGCGGCAAGGCTCTGGAACTCTCTGCCTGTGACCTTGAGAGAAGATAGTAACTTACAGTCCTTCAGGAAGGCCTTAAAGACCTACCTGTTTGCAAAAGCGTACTAACTACCCGTAGGCCCGATACAGTAATCAGTCTAAAGCGCTGCGAGGCCTCCGGGTAGTTATGCGCTATAGAAATGTAATTTTTCATTTCATTTCATTCAGTTTGTTATCAGTCGCTAGATGAAGGAGTAAGCTGTCAACAAAACCAGCAGCTTCATTATATCCAGTTTAGCATGATGATTTTGTTCTAGCAAATATGCAACTGAGACTTCTGCATTTGCAGTAATGGCTAGGTTATTTGCTCACGGTAGCATTGTCTCTGCAAATCGTCTCTGTGACATCCTCGAAGGATGCAGACATTTTATGATGCACTCTATTGGCCCTTATTGTCAATTACATGGCGGTGACGGATGCGTTATATTTCTTTTACATCACTTATTCATTCAAGGCCTCGTTTTGCTAAAAAAGTCCTTGAGGTGTGAAGAGGTTGGAGTTCCAACAAGTCAGAACCTTCTCTGTGAGGAATGCATGGGAGGTCATCAGAGGCCTCAATGATGCTCACCTGTGTCTGGGCTATACAGGAATGGCTACAATCTGTGCAGATCCTGTGACAGGGGACCAGCATGTCATGGACTGGTGCTTCCTTTTTGAAGACATCCTGCACAATGAGATCCAGGCAATGCTGCTTCCATTGTCAGTGGCAACAAATCCACCACAGAGACCCCAGGCTACAAACCAGTGTGATACCATGACATTTAATGTTTACAGGATGTTAACACTGGTGTCTGATTTTTCCAAGGAGATCATAGCAATCATGAATTACCTGCTATTGAATGTTTTCCACAGAATTAGAGACAGTGGTTATCTTCCAGCCAATATCCTTGAAAATGAACTTTTGGGCAGTGATGCATACAGAGGGAGAGATTTACAGCGCAAAATATTTTTTTCTCAATTTACTTTTCAGCGCGGAACTTGTTTAGTGCTGGAAATAACAGAAAAGTAATGTGAAGCAGCACATAACGCTGCTTCGCATTACTTTGCGGAATGGGGGCTATACCAAGGGTGGAGCATGGGCGTTTCCATGCAACCACCCAAGGTTTCTCAGGCAAAACTCAAATTACTACATACAGTAGATTGTGTTTTTGCGTGAGAAAACTGCACCCTTTTCAAGTAGGCGCAAGGAAGGAGAAATGCTTTAATTTCTCCTTCCTTTTGCGACTTTGCAGGCGTGCTGCACTGTGCAGCACGCATACAAAGCGGGAAACACTTTGCATCCTGTCTGGTTATCATATTTTGTACAAAACCTATGCTAGACTAATGCACACACCCTAGCGCTTTGGCGCAATGGTTTGTGCTTGGCGTACGGCAGCTAAAATCAGTGCCAACGCAAGGGAAAGGGGAGGAGAGAGCCATATCTCTGAAGATATGGCGCTTTCCTGCTCCCTCCCTGTCGCACAACACAGTGCAGCCTCGCAAGGGGCTGCGCTGTGTGAATTTTTTGTAAATCTCCCCCATATTCTTTAGCAAGACTGTGTTCCAACTGTCTGTTATCAGATGGATAGTGTGCAGGAACGTCGCCACAATTACAGTTACAACCAAGGCTAGCATTGCCCTGGGTAGCCCTAGTCACAGAAGTGAAATAGGCTGGGCCCGGTACTTTCCATTATCACAAATGTTCGCCACAAATTCCAGCAACCCCACTCCTTTCACCAACTAACCCAGGAGGAGTTCAGCATCATGTACACACAGAGGAAGTAAGAGGAGTGAACACACATCTGAGCACCAGGCGGGTAGAAACAGGGCTCAGGACATGACAAGGCATTAACCAACAATAACTTAAGGATAATATTGCGAAAGACTGGGTACTTGGTATTGGCAATTATGGAGAACAGACCTTTGACATTTGGGTTCAAAATGAGTGTGTTCTCAGAACTTGTAATTCCAGGCCATCTGGCCCTTTAAGGAAATTTAGGCCACACAGTAGTTGGGAGTCCCACTAGGCAGAAGCAATAAAAGAGGCTGTGAACTTTGACCATGATGCCTGGCAATACTGTTTGGGTTGTTGTAGCTCCTGCCTCTCTCTCTTGTCCACTCCCCTGCTTTGCATTTCTGCACCTGTATTGGTTTGTAACCTTCTTGGTCCCTTGCTTTTCTCATTTCCAAGTTACCACCTGCTCCCTTTTCCTCTTTGTTGCCTGTTGTGTTTGTCCTGTGTTTGGGGTCCACCTTGCAGGCAGGCTCCAGCATCGCTCGGATTCCAGGATGTCACCTGCTCTTTCATGAGGTTTGTCACAGCCTGACCACAGTTCATGCTGGTAAGTGAACCCACGTCCTTCATTTGACTATTACATTATTGACACTTCATGCATGATACCGAAGCCCACTCACCACTCCACAGTGCGCCAATTAACAGATGAGGGGCAGTGAATGGCCACCTCGAGCCAAAAATTGACATCACCCTGAACCAATCGTCAAGCTAGTGTGCCTTCTCTTCTCTTCTCTTCTCTTCTCTTCTCTTCTCTTCTCTTCTCTTCTCTTCTCTTCTCTTCTCTTCTCTTCTCTTCTCTTCTCTTCCATTGTTCCACCCTTTCACCTGAGGCCTGCAGTAGTGAGCTTAACAGTGCTTCACAGCAGCATCTCTTGGAAGACCAGGGGGCATATTATCAAGGAATTTATCTCCGCTTTTTTGGCTTTAAAAGCCAAGAAAGCAGAGATAAAATTATCTCCCTATTACCTAGCTGTCGCTAACACCATTTGGCGACAGCTAGTAGGACATAGCGACCATCTTGGGCCCCGCTTTGCATGTCAGAGATATTTATCACTAATGACATGCAAAGTGGGCGTGCCAAGATGTTAGCGACTGGAAACAGTCGCTAACATCGCTATCTCCTATTACCAACTTTTGTAGATATTAGCGCTAAGCGCGAATATCTCCAAAAGCTAACACCTGCCCTGAGCAGTTCTTAGCCATGTTATCCAATGGGAGGTGGATAACATGGCTAAGAGCATTAGCTCGGTAATGCATGAATATCGCTGACTTTACAGCGATATTCATGCATTTCGGCCGATTTTTATCGCTTAGGAGATAAACCTTGGTAATAGCAAGGCTCCTAAGCGATAAACATCGCCGCAACACGGCGATAAAATTATTGCTGCTAAGCCAACATAGCGATAATTATCGCTAGTTGTTGGTAATATGCCCCCAGGTTTTGCCTCAAATCTGCACAGGGTGACTCCTCCATGAGAGCGGAAGAGAATCACCCCACTTAAATGCCCCCCAAAACCCCAGAGATGAAAAATAAAATGGCAATTAATTACTATTTTATTTTTCATCATCCAACCCTGAACCGAGTGTCAGAACGGGACGAGGCCTGCTGAGTGGCAGCAGTGAGAAGGGGGGGGGGGCGGAGGGCTGCCGTGCCCTGTTTAAAGTGATCATGTCTCTTTGGCCGGCCATCTTGTGACAGCCAGCCACACATGTGCACTTTAAACCTCTCAACCCAGCTGTCTTAAGCCGCTGGGTTTAGAGCAAGTGCAGGCCTCCAGTGTGCTGGGGAGAGCCGAGAGAGGCCGCTCCCTCCAATCAGAGCGCTGATCTCATGCTGGTTAATAGCACGTGAGCAGCCCCAGTATTGGTCAAGGGAGTTTGTGCCTGCAGTCGATGAAAAAAGAGGTTGGAAGTCTGGAGCGAGGATGACATGTTTGGTAAGTGTTTTTTATGTATATATATATATATTTTTTTTTTTATATTTGCCACCCCCTTTCTCCCCATAGATGCCAGCTGCCACTGAATGTGTATACCATTTAACTCATAAACTGCTATTAGTACTGATACCATTTGATAGTTTTGATACTATTTTGTCAATTTGCTGAATATTGCTATCATAATACCTCATTCCAATGTGTGTGCGGATCATAGAGCACTTGAATTAGGATTAGACTCTGGGCACTGATTGGGAACACCACTGTTTTGGACGATCGTGTGGAAAGAGAACACACATTTGAAATTTGCAAACCCATGAATGGTGAATAACAAGTGCAATTAGCGCATTGTTTCGCATTCCAGGGTGCATAAATCTGAATGGGCGCAAATGCTCACTCAGAAAATACAATACCCTGATCTATCAGTATTTATGGGTGCACAGTTCGCAACTGTGCCCAACTTGCAATGATAACAATAGTGCTTTTTTGTTGACAGTGTTACAATGTCTGGGTGAAGAAGACCAGGAGTGACATCCTTGTGTCACAATGTGGTTGTTGATGCTGTGTACAAGCTAGAGGAAGCAGCGTGTGGTGTCCATCTGACAAATGGAGGTGGCACTGGGCCACTATGTGCACCATCATAATCCTCATCTCCTCCTTTGCCTACTATTGATTCTGAAGCTTAATCGCTGTCTTTCCTTATGCATGCATGTCTCTCTCTAGAGTTGAGCATTTGGCCCATGATTCCAAGATGTTTGCCTGGAGTCCCACAAGACAATTCAGCTTCGCAAAGCATGCACACCGCAATATGGCGAAGAGTCTTGTGAATAGAAAAGAAATCACAAAACAGACATAGGTTCTTTGTTACTGTTCCCGAAGTACAGCAGAAAGCTAATGCAGCATCATTGCAGCCAGGCTTGTGAAACAAACAAATAAAATCTAATATTTAGAACTCCAACCTTTTCAGTAATAAGAGCTACTTACATTCAATGAGAACCATAATGAGGTACTAATAAAATTAGTGTTGTAATAGTGATGACATCAGACAAGATTGCAGTAGTAGACACTGTATGTAGGATTGCCAGAAGTGGTCACCTCAGTGCATCTGGCACAGTTGTCGGCAGTAATGTAAAAATGCTTTATCAATGTAGAATACCTCCAAATAGATAACAAATGTATGAATTAATGAATGAAAAAACATAGAGCACAGGACTACTCATGCGAATGTCCCAGCACAGTAATACATAACAGCCATAGTGTAATGCCCCGGAACCAAGTTAATAATATTAGTAATAAGTCTGCCCAATGCAGCATGATTTATCACTCAACTATCAGCTTTAGTTTAAGCATATTTTGGAACTTCAACCATTTTCTACAAAGATCAATTTAGGAGTTTTGAAAAGGCACACATTTTCTTCTCAAGTACAGTTTCAAATTTTGCTATACATATTCAACCAAGCCAAAGCTTCTAATTTAATAGATAAAACAACACAGAGGAGAGCTACTTCCAGTTAGGTGGAGAGCTACAATTAGCTCACAAGCTACTCGTTGGAGGAGCCTGATTTAGAAAAACTCTTAGAACTATCTACAGGCACCTAGCATACTCAGGAAAGCAACAACTAGAGTGGGGCGAAGTTATAAAATCTGGAATAATACATGTGGTTTTAACACAAGCCCATGATACACCAAAAGATTAGCAAACAATTTGAAAGCATGCAATAAAATTGGGATTAATATCTGTGGGTTCAACTAAGATCCAATGACAACAGCAGAAAGACGGGTAAAATGATAAAAATCTAAAATAATAAATGTGGTCTACACACAAGAATGGGCACAAAGACACCAGTTAAAAAGCAGGAAATTTGGAAATAGCAATACTATTAGGATTAACATCTGTGTGAACTCCAAAATTCCCAGACTGCTGCCAGAATCCACCGTAAAAATATGACGAAAGTTGCAGACATTTTAAGAGTTTAGTGAAACTGTGCGTACACACACACACTCCCTCTCTGTCTGCCTCCCCCTGTCGCTCTCTCTCTTTCTCTCACGCTCTCTCTCTCTCTCAATCCTGATAGAAATCTGGAATTATAGTTGTGGTCTTCACACAAGGCCGCAAACACAGAAAGACATGAGCAGCAAATTTGAAAAAAAAATGATATAAGTTGCAGTTAACAGTGGTAGACCCCAAAATGCCACCACTTACCTAAAGTCCCTAGCAGAAAAATTATGAAAGAAATTAATCAAGGATACATACTATTAGAGAAATTGAGGTTTCTGGTTGACAAAGTACACACCCCGTTCAAGCAGGATCCATAATCCTAGTCAGGGTAAGTCAGATACACAACCTAAATTAACCTATGCTCACCAGCTGGAAGCTTGGCACTGAGTAGTCAGGCTTAATTTAAGAGACAATGTGAAAATTATTTGTGCACACTTTAATTACAGTAACACAGTGTAAAAACCACAAAAAGACTCTACACCAGGTTAGAAAAATCAAGAATATTTATCTGAGTAAAACAAGACCAGAACGACAAAAATCCAATTCATAGAAGTCGAAATATTAATTTTTAAAGATTAAATCCCAAAACAGTGCTTAGAAGTCAATAGCACTAAAGGGTTAGTTGAGGTCACGCTAGACCAAAGTCCAAAATTCAGGCCTATCGAGATGAAGAGCAATCTGGCTACAAGACCCATGCAGGGCCCGCCACAAAAGTAGCTTTGTATGGGGCAAGCATTGACATGGAATACTCGATGCATTGGTTCCGATTCACACAGTTGGGTCAATGTGTCGGAGTCGAGCCTTTCAGGCAGTGTAGAAGGATTGGCGCTGTGTCAAAGGCAAGCCTCACAGTGGCATCTTCAGATCGGTGCTGCGTCGTCATCAAACCTCGCAGTCGGGACCCGCGTCGCCAATAAATCAGCCAGAGGGCACTGCGTCAGCTCTGATCCGCGCAAAGGGGTCACTGTGTCGATTTTTGCTGAAAAGGGCTGCAGAACCCACATATGAGGCCCACTAATGGAGGGGGCACCTCCGGCCGGGGTAGGATTTACAGATGGCAAAGTCTAGCAGCAGCAGCAGAGTTGCAAGAAGTCTTTTGTGATCCTGAGACTTCAGAGCATAGGAGGCAAGCCAACAAGCCCTTGGAAAAACTTGGGTTCAAGGATGTAGAGAACAGGTCCAATCCTTCTCACTCCCGGAAAAAAAGCAGACCAACACAGCAGAGCAGGTAGCAAAGTGGCAGTCCATCGTACAGCACAGCAATCAGCAGGCATCAAGTAAAATAAGCAATGCAGATAGCAACGTGGCAGTCCCTTCTACAGCACAGCTTCGTCCAGGCAAAATGTCATTGGTTCCAACAAAGGTCTAATTTGGTGGTGTCAGGGGTTCAGTACTTATACCGAATGTGCTTTTGAAATGGGGTGACTTCAAAGAGTCCTTTGAAGATCATAAAGTCCTGGCCTTTCCTGCCCTGGCTCTCTAGACTCTCTACAGAGGGGTATGCAGCTCTTTGTGTGGGGACAAGCACAACCCTATTCTGGTGCAAGTGGCAGCTCCTCCCACCGAATCTACCTCAGGAAGCCCATCAGTCTGGTGATGGGCCACCAGCTCCCTTAGTGTGAATGTCTAGAGGTAATTCACACAGCCCAGCTGTCACCCAACCCATAAGTGTATTCAGAGACATGCAGAGGCACAGAATGGTTGAAGCAAGAAAATGCCAACTTTCTAAAAGTGGCATTTTCAGACTTACAATGTAAAATCAGACTTCACCATAAGATGTGATTTTAATCCTATACTCAGTGTTTATCAATATGTAAGATATAAAATGCAAATAAAGAAATAAAAAATAAAAGGTTGCCAGGTCTAACATACACTCTCTCTCTTTCACTTACAATCCATCCTCAAAATTATTGCCCAGCCAGAGTACAAAAGCATGAAGAAGACTGTTGGACCGGTCAGCCTTAGGGTGGTCTTCCCCTTGACATTTTTGCCTTGCTCCTCCATTTTATTTGATCTCATTTTTATTGGCATTAGGACTAAGACCATCCACCTTCTCTACCACCCCCTGGACATCAGCAGGATTGCTGGTCAAGCAAAAAAGTAATAATTGGTGTGGCATATGTCACAAATACACCAGGACAAATGTAGAAAACTGGAAACAAATCAATAGAATCGAGAATATATCTGTGGGGTAAACTGGTATCCGGATATTTTCAGAGCATCAGCAGGGAGACTTGTTAAAAAATGATACAATTGAAATGATGGGATGGTGGAATTATATATGTGGCATACATACAAGTCCTTGAACGTGCCAGGACAAAACAAGAATGTTTTTAAATGAATCGTTGAAATCAAGAAAAATGTCTTTGAACCACAAAGCCCCTAACACAGCTAGAATCTCTGATAGAAAACAGACACACACTGTTCACAAAATGGATACCCATTGAACTCAAACCAAGACCTGTTGAGTCTTCACTTGAGGCTGCCCTAACCAGCATGCATCCTATCTCCTCCGACAACAAACAAAAGTACAAACAATTACAAAAATAAAAACATAACAAAACTTTCTTACAAATTAACAAGAACTTACTTGATTTTCCTACTTTATACAGGAGATGATGCAGACAAAGTAGGAAGCTAGCATGTATGATGCATTTAATCCAGAATCTAAATGCAGAATGACTAGCCAGTGAACAAGCACAAGTGTGACATCTGAAGGAAGGGAGGAGGAAATAAGCATTGAAGGCAGAGGAAATACAGTGTTTACTCCTCTCTCTGGTGGTTCTTATATTAAAAAATCATTAACTTAATTGGCAAGTGAAAATTCCCAAAATGTTCTTCACAACAGACAACTACTAATTTCTAAATAAATGTCTGTCAAGAGAAAAATTGTTCTTACGACCATCATTCTATTTGAAGTTGCGAGAAGATTACTAGTGCAGCACATGTGGTGTACATCTATTTTCCAGAGTCATTTTTGTCCCAACTAAGTCTTGCAAAATGAAGACTGTGCAGCAGGCTATGCAGGCATCAAGAAGTCCAAAAAGCAGGAACGTAGCAAAGTTATGCTTGCCTATTAAAGATTTTGCATACCCATTGTGTTGATGTGATTAAAGGACATGTCCTTCATCCTACCCAACCTTGTTGTAGACGTTATCGGCAATTTCTTCCTTTTTCATTAGGTGTTTTGGGTGTTTCATGATAGCTGCAGCTTCTCACCCTGGGGCCAGGTCAGCTTGAACCATTGTCCTGTGGTTTCCGGAGATCTTATGATCAAAAGGTCTGGTTTCACTATAACCACAAATCATGATTGCAAGTTGTCTCCAAGGGGTAGGAGCCAATCAGTGTCTGGTCCCACTGTCTGAACATCAGCCATTTCTAATCTAACAACTCCTAAACGTTGGTGACACCCAGTGCATGTCAACTTTAGCCCACTACTTGACCCTTCGGGTGGGTCTGGAAATCCTATGTTGTTCAACTAGACCACATAGGGCTCAGTATACTTGACAAACGCAACCCAGAGATATTATCCTGTTTCGAAAACTACCCAGAATTCCAGTTTTCAAGCTTCATTGGACACTTGTTGATAGTGCTTGGGCCAGTGCACACCGGCTTTGGCTTGGGGGCCTAACCCAGGCCCCTGCAGCCCCTGTGACACAGGAGTCCCCCAACCCTTCAGGTAGTACCTCAGTTAGACCAAGGCCAATGAGTATCTGTGAGCTATGGCAGACTCATGGTCCCTCTTCACATTCTGCAGTGAGGCTCCATTACATTGCGTTACATCAAAGCATTGGCTCAGGTGAACTGAACTATTCCCCTCTAGAACGATGGGATTCATGTAAGGGCCAGTGGAGTTGCAAGGGTGGAAAACAAGCAAAATGTGCCACCTACCCATAGTTTGGCAAAAACAAAACAGACAGCCATACAGGCCCGCTCCAGGAATTTTCATCTGGATGGGCCAAGGGTGTCTTCGGGTGGGCACGGCGGGCCCAATTTATGGCCCTTCTGGAGGTATTCTACAAGTCTTAGATTACATCATATCTACTTCCAGGCACCAACATACAAATAGGGGATTATGTGTATACACAGAGCAGATAGAGGGTAGAGTAGTGGTAAATTGAGCTAAGGTTTATTTTAGGGTTTAGGGGTGGGTGGTGGTACAGGGATGTAAGCATTTTGTGTGTTGTAGTCTTAGTTTACTTCTATCAAATTAATTAGACAAACACTGAATACCAATGATTTGCGAGTGTGAAGTGTGTGACTGGAAACAATGTCTGTGCGAACATGGAGGGTGTGAGAAGTTGGCCTGGTATATGATGCTCACTAGTTCTAGTGATCACCTTGTACCATGCCAAGCAACCCCCTTGGTGCAGGTTGTAAAGTCAACCTTATAGACAAGCTATCCTAGGGGTAGCATGGACTAAGCAGTCTTAGGCTAAACTCTGTAAAGGCATGTGAAGCAAGCTGTTTTACCATACACAATCCCTTGAATACCAAATGAAAGGACACCACACATATATATATTGAAAATATATATAGATTTATTTCTATAAATATCCCCTATACTCTTTATGAGCACAGAAGCAGATGCGTTAAAACAAAACACAGTTTAAATATACAAAAGTTGCACAATTATGGATGAGCCCTAGGGGCCACCTAAACCATATACTAAAATAGTGGTATAAGAACCACTATGGGGAAAGTGAAGAGGCCTAGGGCCTGGGGAATCGCTGGAGCTGTTCGGGACTAGCAGTGAAGAAGTCGGGAAAGGCCCGCGGGACTCGGGTGCAGTGCGGAAAGTGCACGCATTACCAATGCAATGTCAATGGTGCGTAAAAATTACAAAGTTAGTTATTAAGGAACCCTCCGAGTGACCTAGAAGGATGAAACTTTAGACACAGACACTAGAGGTGTATACCAGTGTGGGAATACCGGCGTTGCTGAGTTACCTCACCCACAGGAAGCGGGTGCACAGGGTCGAAGTAGTGTCGGGTTTCGTCACGCAGGTCGATGGTGCTTGGAGCTGAAGATGCTGCAGGCGGCTCGATGTGAAGAGTTCCGGTGGATCCAAGGGTGGATCTGAAGAGGTGAAAACCTGAAAGCAGAGGCGACAATGTTCAAAGTCACTAGCCAGTGACTACCGTGGAACCAGGAAGGAACCAGGCGATGTCGGGTGCAAACAGGTGATGTTGTGAAGATTGTCTCTGCAGCCACGTGGACACGAAGAGGTCAAGGACGTCCAGGAGTCGGTCACGAGCTGTCCCACGTAGGCTCTCGTTGATGGCGGTGTCGGCAACTTGATTGGAGCAAACAGGCCTTGGCTAAAGCAAGCCACGCAGGAAGTGATTCAAGCTTCTCACACGGACCAGCAAGGTCAGAGCGGGTGCTCCTTTTTAGGGGAGCAAGAGCCAGTCTGGAGCAACCAGACCAGTGGTGTAGTTTGTCGTTTTCGTCACCAAGATGGCCGCTAGCCACGTGGCAAGTGGCCGGGATGGCGCGTCGAGTGGCACAGTGCAAAAGGGCCCCACGCAGATCGTGGAGATGCTGGGGGGCTGATCTTCGGTGCAAGGGTTGCTCGAGGTTGGGGCTTCTCAAACCCCAAAGCACAGCATCGAGGGTGCCTCGGGTGATGCGCAGTCAGCTTCTCGGGGGTCTTTCAAGAGGTCCGGTCCCACGTCTCTCGGTGCCTCCACGGGTCCCTTCTTTGCAGGGACTGTGGATCGGGCTGTGAGAAGTCTGGGAGTCTGGGTCTTGTCAGGCTCTGGGCTCGGGCTTCGACGGCAAAGCAGACGTCGAGTTACTGGATGGTGCCTGTGTTCACAGGGTGGCCACTCCTAGGCCACAAGGGAGATGCTCTTCAGTCTTCTGTGCAGCAGAATGTCGAAGTCCAGTCGTCTTCTTAGTTTCAAGTTGATTCAGGATGATCTGAAGTCTCAGGACACAGCTCCCACTCTTATTCGAATCTGGGGGGCCGGATCACCTACTAGGTCCCTCCTCTGGGTGGGACCAGGAAGGGGAGTGGTTACATCCCCTTTCCTTTGTCCAGTTTCGCGCCAGGACTGGGGCTGGAAAGCCCCAGCACCGGTTTGAACTGGCCTATGCACAGGGACACCTTGTGTGCCCCAGGCATGTCTGATTCTATTCAGCCCTATCCTACCCAATACACAAAATCCTGTCTGGGGTGGTGCTAGCACCTCCCAAGGCAGGAAACCCTTTGTCCAAGCTGCCCTCGCTGGAAGGACTCCCAGCAGCAGGAGGCCAGACTTGTGTCTGTGGTGGCAGCATCCATTTTGTGATGCTGAGGCTCTGTTTAACTTTAACCGGGGTTCAGGTTAGGTACATGTCGTGTCCCTCTAGAAGGGTGGAATGCTACCCCCGTCGCCAGAACTGGCGAGGGGGTAGTATTCCAATTCGTATGACACCTTACTCGACATGTTTTGATAAAGCCAAACCAAAGATAGCATTTAACCGCGAGGTTCATAATGCACTTAAGAGTATATGGTATGGCAGTATCATGAAACAGCTAAAGGACATGGTTCCGAAAGCTGCAGACAGGCTCAGCTCATGCCAGAGCACTATCTCACATATTACCAAGCACTCTGCCTCCAGGATTGATGAGGCCTTCCATAGGAGTGGCTGATAGGGACATATGTGTCCATTTTAGGTTAGGTATAGGCATACTACACCTAAGTAAGGGGTGGTTACACCGACTTACCCCAGCTGAGTGATCAGCCAGTTGTGTCAAATATGGAGGCCAGGCCAGGGGTGGCACAATACGTGCTGCAGCCCCTGGTAGGCCTTGGAAGCACCTATGCCCTGGGTACCTGGGTACACTGTTACAGGGGCCAATAAATTGAACCAGTTCCAATTTCGTTATGCACCTAAAGTGCATGGGTAACAATTTAGAGAGAGAACAGCAGGCTGTGGGTCTGATTAGCAGGCCCACAGCCACATTAAGTCATAAACCAGTGAAGCAAAAATCAAAAATTTGGGGTGACCATAGGATAGCAGACCCTACTTTCCTACAGAGGGAAGTTGTCATCCTACACACACAGGTGAATGCTTCTCGGACCTCCAGAAAGCTTCCTAAATGGAGTGCTGCTTAGACAGAACTGCTGGAATTGGGATTGAAATCCCCAAATCTCCAGGCTGCAATGCTCATGTTCTTTGCACAGGAGTTTGGGGACGCCATATCACATGGAACTGTTAACAACGCAGTTCCACCATCTCGGACAACTGAGTAAGAGGAGTAAGGAAGATAAGCAAGAGTAGGTTGACATAATAGAAATCTACAAGAACTGGAGGCAAAGCAGAGACTCAAAAGGTGAAGGTGTTCAGAAGAAAATCCTCAAGATCAAATGCTGAGGGCCCACAAGAAGTGAATGCACCCAGAGTAACAGAGGTTATAATAGGATGGCCAGGGTGAAATTAGGCCTCTTCAGCCTTTTGGTGCAGGGGGGGCCCTCAAACCTTCAGAGGGCACCAGTCATACCAAGGCCAATGAATATCTGTGAGATAAGGGCAGCTCAGGGATCCCTCATCACATTCTGCAACAGGGCCCCCATCATTTTAGGTTATGCATTGGGAATGATCTGGCTCCATCAGCGTCAAGACGATCCCATCACACCAATTTGCCAACCCCACTGCGCTCTTAAGAAAGGTGCACTGTGTTCTCACGTCACGAGATCTCCCATAGTAGAGTTAGAAGTTACCGTGTTCGGCTATAATATTAATCTCGAAACACAAACATAAAAAAGCCTCACCCACAAGAGCCTTCATCTCTGACTGCTGTCAGTGGCGTTGCCAGTGTGTCATGAGCCCTAGTGCAAGAGCAAAAGTGAGTGTAGGGTTAAAACTGTGCCGATGTGAATGTCGAGTGAGCTGCATGTATGCAATGCGAGAGGTGGGTCAATGTGAGTGTCAGGTGAGAGGAGTGCATTCAGAGTGAGAGGAGTCAGTGCAGGGCGGCGTGAGCAGTGTAAATGCAGGGTGAATGCTGTGCCTGTGTGTGAGTGCATGGAGAGCAGCAAGAGTGAAGGGTGAGCTGTGAGAGTGACTAGTGAGAGCAAGGTGAGAGGAGTTAGTGCAGGGTGAGTGCCCCTATGAGTCCCAGCACCATATTGTGGCTGTGTGCAGGCAAGGTGAACAGAGTGTCTGTATGAGTGCAGGCTGACAGGTGTGTCCGAGTGAGTGCAGGGTGAGAGGAGGGAGTGCAGGGTGAGTGTTGTGACTCCAGAGTGAGTGATGTGCTTGTTTGCTTGGTGTGAATGTAGGGTGAGTGTTGTGCCCATGAGAGAGAAGGGTTTGCTGTGGGAGTGCTTATGTGACTGCTTGGTGAGTGATGTGCCAGTGTGAGAGTAGGGTGAGAGGACTGACTGCAGGCTGAGTGATGTGACCATATGTGTTTGGGTGCAGGTTAAAGTGCAGAGTGGGAAGAATGAATGCATGGTGAGTGATGTGATAGTTTGAGTGAGATTGCAGGGTGAGCAGTGATAGGGACAAGTGAGTGAAGGGTCACATGAGTGCAAGGTGAGTAGTGTGCTTGTGTGACTGCAGGGTGAGTGCAGGGTGAACAGTGTGAGTGCAGGGTGAGCTTTGTGCTCATGTGACCACAGGGTAAGTGGAGGGAGAATGGCATGAGTTTAATGCAAGTGGCGTGAATGCAGTGTGGTCGCTTTGAGTGCAGGGTGACCAGTGTGCTCGTGTGAGCACAGGGTAAGAGGAGTATGAACAGTGTGATTGCAGGGTAACAGCATGAGTGCATGGTGAGCAGTGTGAGTGCAGTTTGATTGGCGTGAGTGCAGGGTGAGTGGTAAAAATGAGGAGTGATTTGTCTGAATGCAGGAGGTATGCCGAGACACTTGGAGTAACTCAGCATGTATTGACTGTTGGCGAGTAGGGTTTCCGATATAAGTTAAAATATTGCCATTATGGCATCAATCGGGGAAAGAAGGTGGGGAAATAAATAATTTGCTGATCCTGCAACAAACAAAAACTGGTGATTAGGGTTGCCAGCTGAAAGGATTTCTACCACCACTGGTATTTTGATGTTCCGGCTAGTACAAAAAGCACCTAAAGCCTGTATTCTTAGCCCTTATCGGTGCATACTTCAAACAGCATATATAAATAGAAAGTATGTTTAAATGTTTTCTAGAGCTGCATTATTGATTCATGACTAATAATTAAAGGAAACAAAGACAGAAAAGTCATGTTACAAATAAATATTTGATATTGTATTTACAGCCCTATTTACTGTCACAGCCAGGCCTTTGCAGACTCTTTAAACAACAAATGGCTGATATTTTTCTCTTGGGAAGGTGGCAACCCGACTCGTGATATGCCTTTTCAAGAAATGCATTCTCCCTCTGTGGCAGTAAAAGTAAAATACAAATTTAAAGAATAGGTAGAGTGGGACCCAAGGAGTACTGTAACCAGTGAAAATAACCCAAAGCCTTGTTAACTAGTTCACAAAGACATGTAAATGGTCTTTGAAAGACCTGTGAAAAACTCGGGTGTGGCTGAGATAGGATGCTAGTAACTGTCCAGCCAAGCCCAGCTCAAGAACACCACAACATTCGACCCGATGACACAAATCAATAGGAATTTAACATTTTGCATTTGATTATTATTTCGTGATTGGGAGGGCCAAGGGTGATGTTTGGGTGGGCCTGGCCCACCCTCTAGAACTGGGTCTGCAGCCATAATTGGGCCCCATCGGGCACTCACATTACTGGGACCCGGTATCACTGCACCTACTGTACCATTGATAGCTACTGTCCTGTCAATGGCAATCTGCAAATTGCAAGGTATTTGTGCTACTCACCACAGACCTGACCTGGACCTTGACTTAAGGCCTGACTTCTCTTTTTGTGCAGGGTCGGTATGGGCAGGGCACACCATCAATAAAGGTACAAGGAAATAAACCAATTTTTATAGAACTCTTTTTTTCTTACAGGTGGGAAAGAACACCTTTTAAGCTGTTGATAAATGACTCCTGATACAGCCTAAATATGGCAGTCTCACAAAATATTGGGCCTCATTTATGAAAAGTGACGCATTGTTGCGTGAAAACAGCGATATGTCACTTTTTATTGCGCCCTCCTTGCGGCATGCTGGATTCATCATATTTACAGTATAATGCACCATGTCGCAAGGAGTTACAGATACGTCAGTATTTTTTACGTATCTGTAGGCGCGAAAATGATGCATTGCTGGAGTGTGTCACAAAAAGGACGCAAATCTAGCAATGGATCATTACACATGGGCAAGTCCCATGTGAAATGTGCCTGTATCAGTCTTATGCCTGATGTTGACGCATTTGCGTCCTAGAAGTAACGCAGTGAAATCTCATAGATTTCACTGTGTGACTTCTACGAAGCATACTTGCGTGAGGACGCCCACCCTACACACATTATACCTGGCGCAGGTATAATGTGGTGCAGAGGTTTACAAAGTGGCGCATCTAATATTATGCAACATGGCACATTTTTTACCCTGCTGGTGCGTCATAAAAAGTGACGCACCGGCGGTGCAAAAGTGACACAAGGGCTCATAAATAAGCCCCATTGTTTCTAGGGGAAGGGCTCTCTGTCTCTTATGGGCTGCAAACATAAGTATTAATCAAACATCCCCGAACTTATTACCAATAATTGTGGACCCATTTTGGAAGGAGTTTTTTCATTCTAAGGCCATCTTAAGATTGTCATAAGCTAGGTAAGAGGTCCTGATTTAAAAAGGGCTTTGCCCTGGATTAAAACAGTCTTATGTCTACCTTGTGTTAAGAAAAACCCTTTGAAAATCAGTTCCAACAGCCTTAGGTTTGCCTTAAGCCACAAAAGCTAATCATAAAACTGTCTCAAGCCATGTCAAAATCCTTCGTAAATCAGGCCTGTTCACTATTGACTTAAATCGGTTAGCCAGTGAATCAAAAACTGTTCTCTTTTCCCAGTCCTGCATCTGTAACAAACACCAAAAGAAGGCATTATAGACCATGGGTACTTGTAAACATTTTCCCGGGGGCTGAAAGTTTGGTCTTAGGTGTGACCGAGGGCTGCACTGATGCCAGCAGGGTGGTGGTCAAAGGGGAAGGGTAATAAATTGGGTGTAGGGGAAGCATGTACATCTAGTTGCTGAACTGAATTGCCCAGAGAACCTGGGATGAATCCTGGATCCCCACTTGAGCAAATTGTGGGATTTTGGGCAATTGTTCTACTTTAATTTCCCTCCTTTTTTCTTCATTATCACATATAAGAGAATCTCGAAATACAAGAATTAAGGATGCGTGCTGTACAAAACCTTTTCCTGTGTTTGGATTTCATCACTAATGATAGTGGGCCCGATTCACAGAACTAAATTAAGACAAAATCCTAAACTTACTAATTTCGGTATTCACAGAAGTTAGGAGTCCTAACTTTTAGGACTCCTAAATGCCTTTTGTGAATACCGAAAGTCTTAAAGTTAGGATTTTTCTCAGTTTAGGAGTAGTAAAGTTAGGACTTCTGTGAATACCAAAATGAGTAAGTGCCTTCTGTGAATACCAAAATGGTAGTAAGTTTAGGATTTTGTCTTAAGTTAGTTCTGTGAATCGGGCCCAGTGTTGTCAGGGTGCCTGAACGTTCCTAAATTCATGTTTGAAAGCTATCACTTAAAAAAAAAAATTCTGGATGCACTGCTATAATCTGATTTACCAAGGTGAAACGGTTCTGCAGGTTGATGAAATACATATTTTTAAACATTTGCTATTTTTAAAAATGAAGGTGTTCCTACAGTTAAGGGGTCAGTATACCTTAATTACTTCCTTTCTTTAACTGCAATTAAGCTTAAAATAATGTGTGCTGGTTGTTTATTTTTTAATGTAATGTTAGTGCTGAGTCAGTAAACACAGCAGCCAAGTGCTACTGTAGCCCCAGGGGGCCGCATGTAAAGGTCAGGAGGGCCGCATGCGGCCCCCGGGCCGTACTTTGAGTGCCACCGTTTGTAGATTATTGCTTTCTGTGATATCCTTGGGTTTTGAAACATATTGTGACATAATTTTCCGGACAGTCCTTTTAAAAGCACTCCTTGTTAAATTGTTGCCAGTGGTCTCAGAGCTTGCCCGAGGGCCTTCCCTCTCGGCTCCTTGACTGTGTCACTTGTGCTCGTTCTGCTGCAGTGCAGCGGTGTTTTGTTTCCACCACCAGACACATTGGCGGACGCCCTTGCACGGCCTGGAGTTATGCAGGATGCAGCCCGTTCATTGTATTAGAATCAGCCCGGCTGCTGCCATTGTCTGCAACAAACGAGCCCGCTCGAGGTCTGACGGCCCCGGGCGAACCCCTCAGCTAGGGCTGTGTCTGGAGGAAATCAGCAGCTGGAAGTCAGCCATACCAGGGCCACCTCAGAACCAGCCATCTCGGGCCACAGAACCAGCCATCCGGGGGCCACCTCAGAACCAGCCATCTCAGGCCACAGAGCCAGCCATCCCGGGGCCACCTCAGAGCCAGCCATCCGAGGGCCACCTCAGAACCAGCCATTTCGAGCCACAGAGCCAGCTATACCGGGCCCCCTCAGAGCCAGCCATCCCAGGGCCACCTCAGAGCCAGCCATTTCGAGCCACAGTCAGCCATCCCGGGGCCACCTCAGAGCCAGCCATCCCGGGGCCACAGAGCCAGCCTTCCAGGGGCCACCTCAGAGCCAGCCGTCCTGGGGCCACCTCAGAGCCAGCCCGGGCCACAGAGCCAGCCATCTCGGGCCACAGAGCCAGCCATCCCAGGGCCACAGAGCCAGCCATCTCGGGCCACAGAGCTAGCCATCCTGGGGCCACAGAGCCAGCCTTTCCGGGGCCACCTCAGAGCCAGCCATCCTGGGCCCCCTCAGAGCCAGCCATCCTGGCCCCCTCAGAGCCATCCCGGGCCACAGAGCCAGCCACCCTGGGGCCACGGAGCCAGCCATCCCGGGGCCACAGAGCCAGCCATCCCGGGGCCACAGAGCCAGCCTTCCCGGGGCCACCTCAGAGCCAGCTATCCTGGGCCAGGCCCCCTCAGAGCCAGCCATCCCGGCCCCCCTCAGAGCCATCCGGCCACAGAGCCAGCCACCCTGGGGCCACAGAGCCAGCCATCCCGAGGACACCTCAGAGCATCCTGGGGCCACAGACCCACCCATACCGGGCCCCCTCAGAGCCAGCCATCCCGGGGCCACCTCAGAACCAGCCATCCCGGGCTCCCTCAGAGCCAGCCACCCTGGGGCCACAGAGCCAGTCATACCGAGGACACCTCAGAGCCAGCCACCCCAGGGCCACAGAGCCAGCCTTCCAGGGGCCACCTCAGAGCCAGCCTTCCTGGGGCCACCTCAGAGCCAGCCATCCCAGGGCCACAGAGCCAGCCTTCCAGGGGCCACCTCAGAGCCAGCCTTCCCGGGGCCACCTCAGAGCCAGCCATCCCAGGGCCACAGAGCCAGCCTTCCAGGGGCCACCTCAGAGCCAGCCTTCCTGGGGCCACCTCAGAGCCAGCCCGGGCCACAGAGCCAGCCATCTCGGGCCACAGAGCCAGCCATCCCAGGGCCACAGAGCCAGCCATCTCGGGCCACAGAGCTAGCCATCCCGGGGCCACAGAGCCAGCCTTTCCGGGGCCACCTCAGAGCCAGCCATCCTGGGCCCCCTCAGAGCCAGCCATCCTGGCCCCCTCAGAGCCATCCCGGGCCACAGAGCCAGCCACCCTGGGGCCACAGAGCCAGCCATCCCGGGGCCACAGAGCCAGCCATCCCGGGGCCACAGAGCCAGCCTTCCCGGGGCCACCTCAGAGCCACCCATACCGGGCCCCCTCAGAGCCAGCCATCCCAGGGCCACCTCAGAACCAGCCATCCCGGGCCCCCTCAGAGCCAGCCACCCTGGGGCCACAGAGCCAGTCATACCGAGGACACCTCAGAGCCATCCTGGGGCCACAGTCAGCCATCCCGGGGCCACCTCAGAGCCAGCCATCCCGGGGCCACAGAGCCAGCCTTCCAGGGGCCACCTCAGAGCCAGCCTTCCTGGGGCCACCTCAGAGCCAGCCCGGGCCACAGAACCAGCCATCTCGGGCCACAGAGCCAGCCATCCCAGGGCCACAGAGCCAGCCATCTCGGGCCACAGAGCCAGCCATCCCGGGGCCACAGAGCCAGCCTTTCCGGGGCCACCTCAGAGACAGCCATCCTGGCCCCCTCAGAGCCATCCCGGGCCACAGAGCCAGCCACCCTGGGGCCACAGAGCCAGCCATCCCGGGGCCACAGAGCCAGCCATCCCGGGGCCACAGAGCCAGCCTTCCCGGGGCCACCTCAGAGCCAGCCATCCTGGGCCCCCTCAGAGCCAGCCATCCCGGCCCCCCTCAGAGCCATCCCGGGCCACAGAGCCAGCCACCCTGGGGCCACAGAGCCAGCCATCCCGAGGACACCTCAGAGCCATCCTGGGGCCACAGAGCCACCCATACCGGGCCCCCTCAGAGCCAGCCATCCCGGGGCCACCTCAGAACCAGCCATCCCGGGCTCCCTCAGAGCCAGCCACCCTGGGGCCACAGAGCCAGTCATACCGAGGACACCTCAGAGCCATCCTGGGGCCACAGTCAGCCATCCCGGGGCCACCTCAGAGCCAGCCATCCCGGGGCCAAAGAGCCAGCCTTCCAGGGGCCACCTCAGAGCCAGCCTTCCTGGGGCCACCTCAGAGCCAGCCCGGGCCACAGAGCCAGCCATCTCGGGCCACAGAGCCAGCCATCCCAGGGCCACAGAGCCAGCCATCACGGGCCACAGAGCTAGCCATCCTGGGGCCACAGAGCCAGCCTTTCCGGGGCCACCTCAGAGCCAGCCATCCTGGGCCCCCTCAGAGCCAGCCATCCTGGCCCCCTCAGAGCCATCCCGGGCCACAGAGCCAGCCACCCTGGGGCCACAGAGCCAGCCATCCCGAGGACACCTCAGAGCCATCCTGGGGCCACAGAGCCACCCATACCGGGCCCCCTCAGAGCCAGCCACCCTGGGGCCACAGAGCCAGTCATACCGAGGACACCTCAGAGCCATCCTGGGGCCACAGAGCCATCCATGCCGGGGCCCCCTCTGTGGTCTCTGGATTGCTGCCTGTCACTCTGGTCGAGCTCGAGGCAAGGTGCGCGCGCCCCCGTCGGAGACAGCGCCGTCTCATTCTCTTGCAGGCGGCGAGGCGACCTCGGCTGCTGCTGAGGACAGATAAGCCCTGCTCGCTTTCATGTCAGTAGCAAAAAGCTGTCGCTGTGTGCTCAATCGGTCTCCTAATGACGTATCTAGGATTTAAGGGACCGCAAGTGTAGATTTTCCGGGGTGGAGTACCCGGTTCAGCGCTTACATAGGGATTACGTTAAACCCAGATACTAGCGCCTTGGTTTCTGAGCGTCCACTGAACTGCTGGGAAGAAAATAAATTCCAGTTCATTCCACTTGCAACTAACAACTGGTTATTTTTCGCGCCTTGGCATGTCTGGATAACCCCGGAGAGAGAAACCTTGACACGTATTTCTGTTTTGAGTGACCAGTTTTTCTGTAAAATTTCATTTCTTTTTTAGGCAAATCATACTTTGTTCTGAATCTTATTTTTTCTTTGTCAGGGAACGCTTGCATTATTTTGAATTAAACCTTTTTAAGGGCATGGACTTTTTCCTGGACTTTTATTTTCTTACTTTCCTTGGCATTTGGGATTTTACAAGGATTATGGGAGCGTTTTCTTGTCACATTGGTAGAGTTTACATTTCTTCTTTGGCATTTCATTTTTTCATTTTTAAATATCTGCACTTTTTTGTTGTTCTCTTTTTTATTCTTTGTGGGATTAGTTCATGTTACATTTCATAGGGATGGTGAGCCGGGCTCATACTCATGTATACTGTCATTATTGCCAGCGGGTACAGTGACTTTGATTGTAGCTGATGTTGTTGTGAATAAGTTGTTATGTTTTGAATAAGGGGATGCAATGCAACTAACCCGTATATAATGAGTCAAACAGAAGGGTCTGGAGTTGCACTGACTCCCGCTGTGATGGTGGAGAAGGTGGAATGGGGGAAGGAGGAGGCTGAGGCAGTGGAGGCCTGCAGAGTCAGCACTTAAATGGCCTACCATACGAACTGAAGGCCATGACAGGCTCAGCAGTGACCAATGAGAGGCTCTCTGGACAAAGATGCAAGAAGGGCCCACAATTCCTGTCTTCCTCAAGTGCCCACTCCCAACCCAAAGTCTTAGATAAGAACAACATGGACCCCCAAAAAGAACCAGACCAGAAACCTGGAGACTGTGGAAGAGCGACAGCGAAGGCTAGGACTGAGGTACAGGGCCCAGTCAGAGAGAGATAAGACTAATCAGAACATAGGAAGGAGTGTAGCTAGGACAATTTAAGCAGCAGTAAAGTGGGAACAAGTCGCCTTCCAACTTCTTGGTTGAGTAGTTCTCGTATACTCAGTTCGATGTTCCCTGCACCTTTGTTTTATTTTCCATGTCTTTCCTTCTTGCTTCTTCTTACTTACGACTAGGAAGAAGGCTCCTTTGCTCCTTTGTCCGGTTCATATCTTCTACACCTGAACCTAATCAGGCGTCGCGTCACTGACTGCATCTCCTGGTGCTACTGAGCTTGTTTGTTATCAGTGCTTCTTATCAGAGCATCATGTGAACTAAATTGGATTGGTCTTTTTCAGTGTTGTTATATATTTTCATATTCAAACTGTCTGTGCCTATGATTATATCTGGACTTGGTGTCCCTCTGGTGTGTATGTTACCCCCGCTGTTCTGTACTCCTTGAGAGAGATATAGAGACGTATGGAATCCTTAGGTCCAGGAGACAAACACCAACCTCCAGTGTCTTCCTATTCTACTTGCCTCTTACAGAACCTGTAGGATTGATTTTATTCAAGTTTCAGCCCACAGCTCTTATTTGGTAGGGAGTTTAGCTTAGCATAAATATCGAGTGACAGAAATTATTGTCGCCCTACCTGCATACATGGGCATCCGCAGACATTTTTCCAGGGGGGGGGGGCAAAATGTTAACGTCATCACCATCCTCCGACTTGATGTGTGCCAGCTGGGGCACAAGAAACACTGGGGCGCAGAACTGGGATACACTAAATTAAATCCCAGGAATCCAGGATATGTGACTGACCCTGCCACCGGCCAACAAACACCACCTGTAGGGAAAACGCTAAACTTTCTGACAAAGTGCTTTATCTCTGTCTGCTAGGTGTGCAGACTTCCGGGTCCTCGATCCAACACCAATCAAGGCTGTCTTCAGCACGATTTGATTTTTATCAGAATACTTTAAAACAGCCTATGATTAAAGCACCAGATTAAATATACTGTATGCACAGTGTATGTTAGGGATTATTTGTAGCACGCATATTTGCCAATATTGGCTTCTTGGTGCTAGAATTCATGATAACTTTCATCCAAAGTTAAAGCACAACGTCAAAGTTAGTAATAAATAATGCATCAATCACACACGCTAGTGATTCGCCAATGGGTGCTCCCTTTACTAGAATTCCCTGGGCATTGCTACATTTTACGCACATTCTATTAATTTATACAAAATAAAATGTATAGGTCCAAATGTTAGCTATATTTTATAAAAGAAACTTAGAGTTCCTCTACATGTAGTCAATGTCAAACTGACAACGTGCCCACGTTTAGGGATACAATAATGGCCAGATCCCTTATGCGGAAGCCCGGCACCGTAAATGTGTGGCACATGCGGCGGCACATCACAGGTCCAGGGATGCTGAGTCTTAGACAGTGGTCGAAGTGGGGGAAAAAAGTAGGGGAACAGTGGGTGGGAATAACCCAAGGATTGGATCTGTGAGTGGAGCCAGAGGTGTGGCCAGAATGCGCAGACATCCCAATTTTTAGTATTTGTTTGGCATTTCACTGCCCAGTTTAATCAACCAATGGATACACATGATTATTTAAGGTTATAATGAGTTATTGACATTAAAATATATTCACAAAGTGGGATATGCTTCTAATCACAGAATGTACCAAATACGATAAAATGTGGAAACACAAGCCATTTTGTCTCCGAGCCATGGAGTTTCTGTCATCAGCACTGCTTCCTTTTTCCACAACAGCAGTTCAAACATGAATGGCAAAATATCCTAGTTTGCAAATGTTTTCTCTAAAATTATGGCTCTGCCATATTTGCCTCATAATGCAAGATCTGCTGCATGATCAGATCATTTAAACTAATAAATTGTTTGTAGCTCAAACATATCAAAAGTTAATATAAAATGTGACTTGTGTTGCTGCGGAGTGGATGGCGTATTGTAAAGGTTGACTGGTCACCTTCCTCACTGCTGCGTTTGTATGTTACACTGGTACTAATAAGGCAAAATCTTTCCAGAGACTGTTAGCATGTGTACACACGTCAAAATAATAAAATATCTGAAAATATACTGAATTACGCTGCAGCCTTTTTTCATGCATAATTTAGTCAACACTACGGCATAATGTTGTCATCCTTTGCTGCATAATTAATTCCAGTGGCCCCACAGCAGGCAGCACATGTTAAAAGTGCTTGTGAATGAAGCCAGGTGACTGTAAGTTTGCAAACTTAGTTTGGTGTGCGTACAAATCGTGCATTGCCAATCCCTGGTGAGTTGCAGCTACTACTGCTGAAACAAGGCCAATGGAGGTACCTATGGGTGAGGCAGACTGGCCTCAAGGGCAGGGCCAGCCATAGCACTGGTGGTGTCCTGTGCATTAATGTTTGTTAGGGCCCCCCAGTGACCACCTCTGCCATGGATTCCCTCACTACCACCCTTTAACTGTGCCCCCCCAAGTTTCCATAACCACTCTCTCTCAGTTGCCTTTAATTTGATTTACAGCGCCACTCATACCATTGAAGGGTGTCAGAGCACTTTACATCACACACATTACACAGAGACAATCAATATGTGTGTAAATCACTGTATAAAAAATGTTACATAAGACTAAGGACTACAAGGTGTAGGAGTCACATGACAACCATACTAGTAGCCCGTATAGTTTTATAGCGTTTGGTCTGGAGAAACACAATACCTGGAATTTAAAATGTAATACCATGGTTGTGGTTTCTCCTTAATAATCAGAATTGATTTCTGTCCAAAAGAACACTTTTTGGGACATTAGGATAATCAAAGACTGGGGGGTGGGGGAGGGGGACATAACGCTCTAATTTGTACCTTGCAGTTTGTATGCAGCTCTTAGATGACAGTTAATAGCTCACTGTTTTAAGTTAGGATTTTAACTTATAAACTGCAAGTAACAAAAGGATCTCTCTGACAAAAGCAGTAGCCCACTGACCTATTTACATTATGTGCACTTTGTGATCTGCATGGCGCATGTTCTTTGCAGCCAGTATATTAACCCTCCGAGCTACCTTTCCAGTCAAAACTTCCACTAGACAAAATTCTGATCTCTCTCTAGGAAGAACATTAATCACCAGAGTCATCATGACATTTTTATTGTTGCCGAAAATTGCTGGAGGCCAGGAAGGAGGCAGCAAGCGTTTTTAAAACCATAATATACTTGCAAACATGATGCCTCCGCCTAAAGTCAGTACCCGGTGCGGTCACAATAGTTGCACCGCCCTAGAGCTGGCCCTTCTCAAGGGTCCTGTGACCTCAGTGACTGTTGTCCTAGGGTGTGCTTCTTCATAGGCCTTCCGCAAGACTGGAGGTGAACTTCAGTATGGATAGTGGTGGACAAGCCTTGAAGGTTAACCTACACTTGTCATGCTAGGGTCCACCTGCTGGTGCGAAGACACCAGGACTTCTAAGGTGTTGCGAAGCCTTCTAAGGTCTAGCATGTGATTGTGCTATCGCAGGAGAGTGGTCTGGTGGACTGGTTATTAAGGGTGAACCTGGTTCCCAGTTTCAAATTCAGCAGCTCTGACCATAGTGCCACATCCTCTCCCCCACTGAACACCGTACTGCCCCACTGAGAAAAACTCCCACTGTCTTCAACTACAACCCAATTGTTGCCCGCTATAAACACCTAGATGCGGCTCAATTTAAATTACGCACTAGACAAGAGCAATATGCGGCCTACAAAAAAAAAGTAACAACATCCTGGAAAAAGCAAACACATAGGGAATGCAAAATTTAGCAAACCATGGGAAATGTAAGCAGGAAAACATGGTTACCTTAATGCTTTTGCACTCACTATTCAGAAATCAGTGAGTGCTTTTGCCTGAAAAGTTAAGGACACGACTACAGGGCCCTCAATGGACCCATTTTAATGGCCATTGCTAATATCCTTACAAAACGTAAGCAGTATGGTAAAAAGACCACATCCCTGGACGCAGAGCCGCAGCACACATTTTGTTTTCCAATCCACACAGTGCAGTACCTCCAGGATTGGTGCACTAGTTCCAAGTCCAGGGAAAACAAAGACAAGAAAACAAAAATAGCGCTTCACTGGCAAACTCTGTTAAAGTGGCACTAATGTGTTTCAGTGTGAATAAAATCAGTTTGGCCAGTTTGCTACCACTCTGTCTTACTTTATTTAGTTATTTATTTATTTTTCATATTTTTAGTCTTGTATTCCCAATGCTGCACTTTGGAATAAAAATTTCTGAAAAATATGACATTTCCAGCAAAAGCGTCTTTCTTTTTTGGATCCATTTCACAGGGAAGCAAGTAAAAGAAAGGGGAGGAAAGAGAGTGAGAACCCCGTCTTGAAGTCACGGTTTTCATGGGCATGCTCAGGGGGGGCAAGGAGGGTCACTCTGGGGGGGGGGCAAACGCCCCTCCGTGCCCCCCCTGCGGACGCCCATGTCTGCATAAAGTAAATAACAAACATATTGTGTCAAAAATACTGTGTATAAGAATATCAACCAAAAACCTGTAAAAATATTGTTTTTTTAGTGTATTAAAAAAAGTGTATCCTTTAAATGTAATCTATTTTATATTTAATAATATGTCAATATTATAAGTATTTTACAAATTGTATATACGTATATATTTTAAATGATGTGTATATATATTTTAAGCATTTTTGATATATATCACTATATATGTATATATCCATACTAATATAATAAAGAGGGAGCCCAAACCTTTGAGGCGGGTAATCTCAGGAACCACAGCACCAATCACAACACCCAATACAGCGTTGGAAAGGGCAGTTGCAGCAGAAGGATATAGGCTATGCAGATGCCCACCATATACATTTAAAAGGTAAAAGAACCGTGCCAGCAAAGTAGTCCCCTGTGGGCGTGTTTGCGTTGTGCTGTGGGCGTGTGCTGGGGGCGTGACAAACGCTGGGGGCGTGTGGTACGTTCCGCCCTTTATGCCATGTCTCATATCATGTGCTGTGGGCGTGTGCTAGGGGCGTCGGCGTGTGCAGGGGGCGGGATTACGGAAAAAAAGCGAGCGTTGTGCCCAATATTTCATTGTTTTTTCTTCCCAGGTTCTGTACATTCCAGCTCCGGGTGTCCACCCTGATCCCTTTAAATACCCCTGCACCCCATAATCATAACCCACCCTTACTCCTTAAAATACCCCAACACCCTTAAACACTAACCCATCTTAACCCTATAAATATACCCTGTACCCCAAAACCCAAACCTATCCCTAAACCCTAAAAATACCCCTGTACCCCAAAACCCAAACCTAGCCCTGAACCCTATAAATACCCCTGTACCTCAAAGCCCAAACCTACCCCTGACCTCTAAAAATACCCCTGTACCCCAAAACCCAAACCTAGCCCTGAACCCTAAAAATACCCCTGTACCCCAAAACCCAAACCTACCCCTGAACCCTAAAATACCCCTGTACCCCAAAACCCAAACCTACCCCTGTACCCCAAAACCCAAATCTCCCCTGAACCCTAAAAAATACCCCTGTACCCCAAAACCCAAACCTAGTCCTGAACCACAAAAATAACCCTGTACCCCAAAACCCAAACCTACCCCTGAACCCTAAAATACCCCTGTACCCCAAAACCTAAACCTAGCCCTGAACCCTAAAAATACCACTGTACCCCAAAACCCAAACCTAGCCCTGAACCCTTAAAATACCCCTGTACCCCAAAACCCAAACCTACCCCTGAACCCTAAAATACCCCTATACCCCAAAACCCAAACCTAGCCCTGAACCCTAAAAATACCCCTGTACCCCAAAACCCATACCTATCCCTAAACCCTAAAACTACCCCTGTACCCCATAACCCCAAACTATATCTGAACCCTTAAAATACCCAAACAATCCAAAACATATACCTAGGTACCCCAAAACATATACCCCTATACCCATACTTACCTTATCCAAACATAAAAAAACATGCTTTTACCATTCATGCATTTACAACGAATTTCGTTGTAAATGTATGCATGGTAAAAGCATATAAAATGTAATGCCATGCGTTATAATGGTATTGCGGAGTCATGGTACTTTCGTAATAAAAGTATGCGGAGGTATGGTATGCGGAAAGAAAGTGGCGGAATAATGGGTGTTTACCCTCCCCCGGTAAGTACATTGGTGGCACGGCGGCCCACATCTCCAGCAACATACTCTTATTTTTTCACCACCGGTTTGAAAAATGCGCAGGTCTCTCTCTTTGATGGCCAGCACCGACATACACTTTTAGACACACCTCCCGCCACAAGTTCTAGAATTGCGAACTTTAGAGCTGGGGAGGTACGTTCGAATCTTGGCATCAGCTCAACATCCTGTGATTCCAGGCAAATCGCTTTGTCTCCCCGTGCCTACCACAAATGAATGTGTTCTTCTGTAATGTAAATTGTGCTCATGCCATGTTGTCGAGTTCGCGCTACATAATATTGCAAGGGAAAATAAAGTAGGGAAACTCGAGTTCACACACTACTGAACGCGCACTCTTAAGTGCATCAGCAGTGCACTGTGAATCGGAGCGTTTCACAGGCCTGTCACAGATAAGAAATGCTATCAAAACGAAATCCTACAAAACAATATACTACTGGACGGCAGCAATTCATACCCGGACAACGTCGGGACGGGCTGCTAGTATTTATATAAATATGTATATATATATATATATATACACATAATAATAAAAATGTCAACAATAAACAAACATTTGATAAAATATTTTAATTTTAAATGTTAACAGTGAAATAATTAAACTAGATAAAATATTAAAACATATAAATAAATATATTAAAACAAATGTTATTTATTTAAACTGTACTATACATTTAATACCCAAAATAATTTGTGTAACATATTTTATAAGACGTTTAATAATTTTACACCTTTTCAAAAATAATATAAAAAGATAATAAAACACTTTATAAAACTTTAATAACAAAATATTAAGTAAAGAAACATTTTTCTAAAGATAATATAAACATTTCCAAATACAAAATGTTAAAACAAAATAATAACAATAAACAACAATACAATATATATTAAAAATCCACTCTAACCAACTGTAAGGAAAAAGTTGGACTTCAGAGGGGATTGATTTACTATTTCCACTCAAGTATAAGAAACAGTAGGGAAGCGCTGGACTTCCGAGGGGTTAGATTTAGGGCCTGATTACCAGTTTGGTGATTTTGCAGAAGGCTGCCACTCCAGCGCCTTGCTGCAAGATGGCCAAACCCATAGTCAGACCGCCCGCCGGATTACTTTAATCCTGTGCAGGCTGTCCTGCTGCATCGGTCCCACGACGGTGCGTATATAAGGCACATAGGTGTGCCTTACACTTGCACTGCTGTGAGACTGCTGCAGCCTGTTCCTACATGGAAAGAAATGCACAGTGTTGTGCATTTATTTCCGTGCAGGAACAGGGGGTGCAAAAATACAGGCGGGCACAACATGTGCCCCTCTGCATGCACCCCCATGCACAGAGGTGGTTTGTGCCCCCTGAGTTTCCTCACTGCCACCCCTTTTTATGACTGGCTCACCACCATGAATAGGAGGGCAGTAAGGAAACTTTTAAAATGCTTGGCACCTGATTGCAGCCTCAGACCGATGCGCCACCGCCATGGGATCCACGATTTCCGGCTGGTGTGGCTGTCTCACTGCCGCACTTGTAATACGGCGGTTGGACTTCCAGTGTGGCGGTGCTCAGACCGCCCGCAGCTACAGCGTCCTTTGTACCGCACGAGTCATAATGAGGCCCTTACTAGTTCCACTCCAGTCTAAGCAACAGTATGGACAGCACTGGACTTCAGAGGGATTAAATTCAATATTCCCACTCCAGTCTAAGCAACAGAAGGCAAAGGGTTGGACTTCAGAGGGGTTACATTTATTATTTCCAATCCCCTCTATGCAACAGTAGGGAAAGAGTTGGACTTTGGTGAGGTTACATTTACTATTCCCTATCCAGTCTAAGCAAAAGTAGAGAATATGTGAGACTTCAGAGGGGTTACATTTACTATTCTCACTCCAGTCTAAGCAACAGTAATTCAATCAATCAATCAATCATAGCATTTGTAAAGCGCACTACATACCCGTGAGGGTCTCAAGGCGCTGGGGGGGGGCTACTGCTACTGTTCGAAGAGCCAGGTTTTGAGGAGTCTCCTGAAGGTTAGAAGGTCTTCAGTCTGCCGTAGGCGGATGGGGAGGGTGTTCCATGTCTTGGCAGCGAGGTGGGAGAATGATCTGCCGCCAGCGGTCACTCTTCGGATGCGAGAGATGGTGGCGAGGGCGTGGTCTGCCGAGCCCTTAAAACATAATAAATGATAGTACATAGAACAAATTAATGCTACTTTACTTAAGAAAAATAAAAACAAGCATTGGAAATGCAATAGGTCTCGCAGCATTAGAGTTTGTGCTTTTAGAATTGTTTATGGGGGTTTTTTTTTAAATCTTTAGCATTTTTGTTTCCTGTAGGCAATGCCACATAAATACAAAATGTGTCATTTACAATACCAATAGGTCAAACTTTCCTAATGCGAGACCTATTGCATTCACCCTCAACCCCTCACCCTCACACAGTGCAATAGGTCTCGGAGCATTTGAGTTAGAGCTTTTAGATTTGTTTATGGCTTTTTTTTCTTTGTAATTCTTTAGCATTGCCTACAGGAAACAAAAATGCTAAAGATTTAAAAAAAAAAACCATAAACAATTCTAAAAGCACAAACTCTAATGCTGCGAGACCTATTGCATTTCCCTGAGTGATGCTGTGGTGGTGCGATAGATAGAGTGAGGGCAATAGATAGATAGATAAATAGATAGAGTGAGGGTGATAGATAGAGAGATAGAGATAGATAGATAGATAGATAGAAATATATAGATAGATATAGAGAGAGAGATAGATAACTAGAGTGAGGGCGATAGATAGAGTGAGGCAAATAGATCGATATATTGATAAATAGATACAGAGTGAGGGCGATAGAGTGTGGGCAATAGATAGAGTGAGTGCGATCGATAGAGTGAGTGCGACATATAGATAGATAGAGTGAGGGCGACAGATTGATGTGTGTGGTGTGTGGTGTGTGTGTGTGTGTGTGTGTGTGGTTGTGTGCGGTTGTGTGTGTGCGGTGTGCGGTTGTGTGTGTGGTTGGTTTTTTGTGTGGTTGTTTTTTTTGTGTGGTTGTGTGCGTGGTGTGGTTGTGTGTGTTTGTGTGGTTATGTGTGTGTGTGCGTGGTTGTATGTGTGTGTGTGCGTGGTTGTATGTATGTGTGTGTGCGGTAGGAGAAGGATACATGTGGAAGAGAGCAGCAGATCTGCACAGAAGAAAAGAACAGGGAGTTGGAGAAGGGGGCGGGGTGGAAGAGAGCAGCAGATCAGCCCCGGGAGAAAAGAACAGGGAGTTAAAGATGGATGCAGGGTGGAAGAGAGCAGCAGATCAGCACAGGACAAGAGAACAGGGAGTTAAATAAGGATGCGGGTGGAAGAGAACAGCAGATCGGCCCAGGAGAAGAGAACTGGGAGTTAAAGAAGGAGGCAGGTGGAAGAGAGCAGCAGATCAGCACAGGAGAAGAGAAAAGGGAGTTAAAGAAGGCGGTGGGGTGGAAGAGAGCAGCAGATCAGCACAGGAGAATAGAACAGGGAGTTAAAGAAGGAGGCGGGTGGAAGATAACAGCAGATCACCACAGGAGAAGAGAACAGGGATTTGAAAAAGGGGCGGGGTAAAAGAGAGCAGCAGATCAGCAGATCAGCACGGGAGAAAAGAACAGGGAGTTAAAGAAGGATGCAGGGTGAAAGAGAGCAGCAGATCAGCACAGGAGAAGAGAACAGGGAGTTAAAGAGGAGGTGGGATGGAAGAGAGCAGCAGATCAGCACTGAGTGGTATTTGGAGTGTATGTTGCATTGAGTGCAGTGTAATTATGTTGTAAATAATGATGTGGCACTGAGTGGTATTGTGTGGAGTGTATGTTGCATTGAGGAGAGTGTAATTATATGGTGTAGTTATGTGGCACTCAGTGGTATTATATGAAGTGTATTTATGTTGCATTGAGTAGAGTAAGTATGTGGCGTGTAATTATGTGGTACTGAGTGGTATTATGTGGAGTGTATTTATGTTGCATTGAGCGCAGTGTAATTATGTGGCTTGTAATTATGTGGCACTGAGTGGTATTTGGAGTGTAAGTTGCATGGAGTGCAGTGTAATTATGTTGCAAATAATGATGTGGCACTGCGGCAGAATGGGTAATGCTGTTACACAGCTGAGCCCATGTACAGAGCCTGGGGCACAATAAGGTGGAATGAGGCACCGTAAGGAACAGTGAGGTGGAGTGAGGCGGAATGAGGCAGAGTGGGGGATGCTGTTTCACAGCTGACCTGGGTCCCTGGTCTCTGGGATGTCAGTCTTGCCAGGACGATTGCTCCATATGGACTTGGTCAAAGATGCAACATACCAAAATGTCTCTGGTTGGATACATATAAAAACTTATTGTTGATAAAACGTTCTGCAATGACGAACAGCACAGTTTCCCTGTGTTTTATTTGGGGCATGGGAAGGAGACCGGAAATTGTGAGAAGTTTGCAAACCGTGTATGGACGCTTTTTTAACAAAATATAATATAGGAAAGTGAAAGGGCGATGTTTATTTTGACTCAGACCGCGGGCGAGGCTTCTCCAGTCACTGATGCAGTTAAAACTCGCAGAGCGGAGTGGTTGAACACGAGAAAGCTCCTCATTCTTTGGCGTCCCACCTCACACGCTGCAACCCAATCCCCGGGAAGAAAAACAACAAAAGTCTGGTTACTCGAGCCTTGGGTTCCCAAGTAGTGCAAAGCAGGCCTTCTAGCGCTTCAAAGTCTAGTCAACACTAGCCATACAATTATAAAAATAATAGCAAAATTAATAGCTTTGTCATTCACAATGCCAATAGCAAATGTGACACCTATAGTATTTGTAATGCAATATGTGTTGTATTTATGTGAGACTTGGATATATTGATATTACAAATAACAATGGCTTTTTTTAAAATAATAATAATAATACTTAAATAAAAGTTGTGTAGAGAGAGAGAGTGCGAGAGAGGTGTGTAGAGAGAGAGAGAGATAGTAAGAGTACGCGAGGTGTGTAGAGAGAGAAAGATATGCATATAGAGAGAGAGAGATGCATATAGAGAGAGAGAGGTGTGTAGAGAAAGAGAGAGAGAGAGGTGTGTGGAGAGAGAGTTAGAGAGAGCGATGTGTAGAGAGAGAGCTTGTGCTCTCCTGGCTCCTCGGGTCGGTTTAGTGTTAACACGTAATTGACAAACCCATCGTCAAGCAGGATGCCTCTGTCTATGTTGTTGCCCACTGGCGCCTGTTGTCTGTTTCAAGCAGAAGAGCTGGAGAAGGCGGATGCACATGCTGCTAAGGGAGAAGGGAGGGGGTACCCCCATAAGAATGGCTCTGTCTGCCTTGTCCCCAGTGGCGCCAGTTGTCGGTTCCAAAGTAACACTTGCTAATTAATAATTGTAGCAGAGAAAATGAAAAAAAACGACACAGATGTGTACCAACAGAGTGTAGAACCGGTATTTCTGTAACAAAATGCACAACCACGCAAATGTTTTTCCCTTCAGTAAATACTTAATGTAATAAAAGCGCTTGTTTTTTGAAAATTACCTTGCACCTCGCAAACAGAATTCCTTAATGCACGCGCTCTATATATTGTGGAACAAGCATACTAAGCCCTGTTGAGTTTTCAAACCACATGTAATATAATTGGGCATGTATGAAAATGAACTGTGCTTCCCTTGTGTACTTGTACACAAATGTAAAGGAGTAGTGCGAAATAATTCCAGGCTGTATCCTGAAAAGCGATCTTTACAGGTTATAGGTTGAATCCCTTCAATCTTGTACGTTTGTTTCGGTACGTTTGTTTCGCTACCAAGTGAAATGTTGGTGGTTTGCATGTAAGAAGGGATAGATGTTATATTTGTCTCAAAATACGTAGCAAAATAATTAGATGTATTAATTTAGTGTAAACTTTTAAAGCTTGTAGAGATTTCCCTGCATTGGGTTCTTCATTATGCGCCGTTAGTTATTGTCACACCTCTCGGTTTTAGTAAAAAAAAAAAAAATTTCATCCACCCCAGAGACTTAATTGCAATTAAATAAAACTTCTAAATTCACCGATGCACAGAGACATACAAACGCGCAAGCACAGATGAAAAAAAAACGTGCAAACACAGACCAGGCACACCTTTGGAAACCCATCCACTTGCAGCCGTATACACTGATGTATGCAACTACACATGCATGCAGCGACCAGCACATACAAACTTACACACGCACATAAATATACACACAAAAAAAGCATGCACAAACATATAGGGCATTAGCAATTTACACACACATAAACAAGCACACATATGCAGGCACTCCTACATACCTACACATATTCACACTCAAACACACATGCATGGAGGCATGCTCCCGCACATATACACGCACACGCTCTTGTCTGTGAAGCGACTTTAATGAAACATTTATTTTAATCCTTCAAAAAATGCAACATTTTAAAGTGCTAATACGGTGGCAGCATGTGGGAATGCCCTCTGTGTGGGAGTACACATACTAAACGTGGTTAGTGGGCATGTGAAGCGTACGCTGTGTGGGAGGCGGGTTCAAATAAAGGCATGGACACATGCTCCCGCACATATATACAAACACTCTCTTGTCTGTCATGCGACTTTAATTAAAAATTTATTTTAGCCCTTTAATAAATGCAAACTTTTACATTGCTAAGACGGTGGCAGTGAGTGGGCATGTCCTCTGTGGGGGAGTACACAAAGTAAACGGGGCAGTGGGCGGGTGGAAGCGTCAGATGTGTGGGAGGTGGGTGCAACTAAAGGCACTGAGGCATGCTCACGCACATATACACTCACACGCTCTCGTCTAAAATGCGTCTTTAAATAAATGTTTATTTTAAGACTTTATAATTTTAAGACTTTAAAATATTTAAACTTTGACAGTGCTAAAACGGTGGCAGCGGGTGTAAATGGCCTCTGTCTGGATGGACGCAGGGGCAGTGGGCGGGTGGAAGCGTCCGCTGTGTGGGAGGCGGGTGCAAGTAAAGACAGGGCAGCTGGTGGAAATAAAACTGCTAAAATGAAATGGAAGAAGGGAGTAGGTGCATGCGAGATGGTAGCGTCCGCTGTGTGGGAGGCGGGTGCAAGTAAAGACAGGGGAGCTGGTGGAAATAAAACTGCTAAAAGGAAATGGAAGAAGGGAGTAGGTGCACGCGAGATGGAAGCGTCCGCGGTGTGGGAGGCGGGTGCGAGTAAAGACGAGAGCTGCTAAAAGGGAAACTGCTGAGAGGGATTGGGATAAAGGAGGGGGTACATGCGAAACAAGACGGAGGGAAGAGAGGGGAGGGGGGAGGAGAAATGCGAGGGGCCAGAGCGGGTAAAATAAACAAGACGGAGGGAAGAGAGGGGAGGGGGGAGGAGAAATGCGACACGGCGGGAAGGGGCAGGCAGGATGACTCAGGGGAGGGGGCGGAGCGGGGCAGAGCGGCATGTGGGTGTGAAGAAGCCGGGCCTTTGAAGTGAAGCTAAGCTTCACTTCAAAGGTGTCGGAGGAATGCGGGCGGCTGTGCACGCGCTTTTAAGCTCAATGCACATGCGCATTGAGCTTAAAAGTCACGGGCACTGCAAGGAATCGCCACGATTCCTTGCAAGTTAGATAAAGAGTCGATGAGCCCCTATAGTCTCGCTTGCTCGATGCGCATGCGCATCGACAGGCGAGACCTAACAAACATAAAATATAATTTAAAAAATTTAAAAAGCAAACAATTAAATTGCTTACCATCACATTGACTTTCCAAAGTAGAAAGAAATTAAATATTTTAAATGAATAAAAAAGTATTTAAATTAATACTTAAAAAACAAGAATGAAATCTTACAACAAGATTCATTCCACAGACATGGGGGGTCATTAGGATGGAGGGCGGACTTTGTCTGCCCGCCATCCTTTCGGGGATTGGGACCACCAGCCGATGCTGCGGGGGTCCCATCGTTGTCATTAGGATGCGCCCACCACAGTGGCAGGTGCATCCTGCATTCCTGACATTGGCCGCCACAGTGCCAGGAAGGCATGGCGTACACTTCCATGCACAACATGGCAGGCACCGCGTGGTGCCTGCCATGTTGTGCATGGAACTGGTACCATAGGTACCCCCCATGTGCACCCCGCACCCCCCCGAATCCCAGGGGGCCTGCTACGGGCCCCCAATGGCAAAAACCACCTGCAACGCCGCCACGGAAAGGCACAACCCCACAGACATGCTAATATGGATGGCAGTGTCTCTCGGACACCGCCACCATGTTATCATCTTTTCCACCCGGTCGACTCTGTGACCGGACGGAAAACCGTCGGACGGTCTTTCCGTCTGCCGGGGTCCCCCCCGCCATGGTAATGTGGCGGGGGGTAAATGCAGAGCGGGCAGAGGTTTTTCATGGACGGATCGCCACGCAATACGGGTGGTGGCAATCCGCCCGCAATCCTAATGGACCCCCTAGCGCCTTATTACAATGTCAGGCGGACCCCGGACACAGGACCGACCGACTTCCGGTCGGCGGTCCCGACCATCAAATTACAATGTGACTACACATGGTGCAGTCGCGGCCGTTAAGCGGCCGCAACACAAGCTGCCATTGAGAAATGGGAGTCTGTGTTCATCTCTGCACCCGTGGCAGGCACCTCAAGGTGTCTGCCACAAGGTGTCGGGATCAACAGGGGGCACTATAAGTGCCCACTCGGTCCCCAACCAGAGGCCAAATACAGAAGGGGGCCCTGCAAGGGGCCCCCAGACATGCTTTCTGAAAGGGTTTCTGATAGACCTGGCAGCCTTGGCCTGGTTTTCCCCTGCATTTTTGCCTTTGCCTCCCGTGGTTTTACTGTGTGATGGATTTCATTTTGCTGGTCTAGATGCTTTGGGCACTTTGCCACTGCTGTTCAGTGCCAAAGTGAAAGTGCTCCCTTAGTAAATTGCTGTTATAGATTGGTGTTTCCATGATTGGGTTATTTGGTTTACTATTAAGTCCCTAGTACAGTCCACCATGTGTGCCCAGGGCCTGTAAACCAAATGCTGCTAGCGGGTGTGCAGCCCTGATTGTGCCACCCACCCAAGCAGCTTTGCACCAAGATCTCAGGCCTGCCATTGCAGTGCCTGTGTGCAGTCTAGTACTGCCATGTCAACCTGGCAAGTGCACCCATTTGCCAGGCCCTCTCCTTACCTTTTCTCACATGTGAGTCACCCCTAAGGTAGGCCAAATGTACCCCTGCGGGCAGGGTGCAGTGCAGTGAAAGGTAGGACATGACCTGATGTGTGTGGCATGTCCTGATAGTGAAATTCTGCCAATTTTGTTTTTCACTATAGTAAGTCTATCTGTCCCCTTAAGATAGAATGGGGAGTTTTCTAATAACATCTTATGAGCATTACTGCCCATGGGGAACAAGATAGGAAAATAACGTTTGCTATGTCTGAACTCAGAGTGTCAAAATGCATTCTTTTAGTGAGGGTGAATTTTACATTCTGTGTTTTAAAATACCACTTTTAGAAAGTAAGTATTTTCTTGCCAAACCATCCAGTATGCCTGTGCTAGGTTGTAGTATGACTGTCTGGCAAGCTGGCTTTGGAGTAGGCGGAGCTGTGGAAGTGCATTCTGTTCAGACAGTCACTTGGGTGGGGGGTGACCTGCCTTTCCAGGGTGAGTCAGGGCTGGGCTGAATAGACGTGGGCTGCATTCAGAGTAGGGGAGGAGATTTCTTTCACACCTGAATTTGCCTGGTCTCCCAATAACAATGCTGTCTCCACCTCCTGCCAGGAAGCCACACCAGTGAGGACAGAACTGGTTTTGGCTGGGCAAAGACACTCTCTGCCTCCAGAGAACAATGGATTTTGTATTATAAAATTAGATGCCCAGACTACAGACTTTTATAAAATTAGATGCCCAGACTACAGACTTTTAGATCATTCTGGGAATCAAGAGGAATCTTTGCCAAGGAGAAGAGATGGAGAAACTGAGGAAGAATACTGCCCCTGTGCTGTTTGCTGTCTGGGGTTGGCCTGCAGTGGCTGTTTCTGCCAAGGAAAGGAGAAAGGATGTGTCAGTGTGTTCCCTGCTAGAACAAGATCTCCAAGGGCTTGAAAGAGAGCTTACCTCCTGTTCTGAAGTCTCAGGGGCACAACAACTTCCCCACCAGCTCCCCTGTACTTCCTTGCTGGGAGTTCTGACCTGCTCAGAGGTGCCTGCTGCTGTTTTGGACCTCTGGGAGTTTGCCACTGGGAGCTGGAAAAGTAACGCCACTTCGAGAAGTGGAACGCATCTGCACCTGATTCCAACGCATTGCCGAAGAAATCTTCACAGCACCTGCCACGGTTTGAGAAGTCGCCACAAGCCAAATCTCGTGCACTGATCTCTGAAGTCCCAAGTCACAGCACCGATTCCGACGCAGGCCCTGCTGTGCGGCTGCAAGAACCAACGCATCGTGGGATTGACGCATTTCTGAACCTCACGCATTGCATTCGGGTGCCACACCTGCAAGAACACCGGGGCCACAGTAAGAAACTGGCGCATCACCTCCCCTTCAGTAAGGAACCGTTGCATCAACGCACCTGCGAGGCAGTAAGGCACCAACGCATCACCTCCCCTGAAGTAAGGTACTGACGCATCACCTTCCCTGGGCGTAAGGAACCGATGCATCACCTTCTCTGCAACAGTTTTTGTTTGTGTGTGCAAGGCATCTAAGGTACTTTGTGTGAAAAGTGTTGAATCTGTAATTTGCTTTGAACAGAACTATTTCCACCATTTAAAAGTAATTTATTTATTACTGTATTGTGGATTTTTGTCGTTTTGGTCTTGTTTGGTTTAAATAAAGATTACTTATTTTCTAAACTAGTGTGGTGTCCATTTTGTGGTGTTTTCACTGTATTACTGTATGTGTTCAGAAATGCTTTACACATTGCCTCTGACATATGGGTGTTTGCTCGTGCCAAGCTACCAAGGGGGTGAGCAGGGTTTATTTTAGAAGTGTATCCCTCTTAACCTGATTAGGCAGAAGTGTCCCTACTTGGACAAAGGTGCAAACCATTACCAACTAGAGACTGCCATTTCTAACAGTTTCCATGTTTTAAAGGCCAGCATGGAAACCCTGCCGGAAACCATGCATCATAATCTAGAAGGTGAAATGCCTTCCATTTGGATTACGGGCCGGTCTCTGACTGGCAGACGGGCTCCTGGAGCCCGTTCAAATCCAGCCGGAATGACCGGCCGGTTCCAATTCCAACCGGCTTTATCATAATCAGACATCGTAATAAGTTCCACAGAGTCAAAACCACTTACAAATTAAATAACTAATAAATAAAAAACTGCACAATAGTTAACAAAACATTTCAGCTGTAAAATTAAGCAAAATCAATTACCAACTGAGCAATCACATAAAAAGTTTTCCTACCCATTACCCCTTCAAAAAAGAAATTATAATGAATGTATTAAAATTAAAATACAGATAAAAAATGAAACACTTCAAAAAGTAATAAAAAGTAGTTTAAAAAATTGATATTCAATTAGATATTTCATTAAAATAAAAAATAACATTAATTTAAAATAATTTTTAGTTTAAGTTGCTTTCCACCCTATTTGCCTACAAACCCAACAACCCAGTACTAAAATATAAAATGCAATTTTATCATAAAATTAAAATATGCATTAAAACAAAATCAATTAAATAAACAATTAAACAAATGTACAATTAACATAATTAATAATCAATTAAAGAGTTAACTTACAATAAAAAATACGTACCAATAAATTTAAATTAATTCTAATTTGAATAACTTCCCACTCTATTTCCATACAAAACCAATAACCCACTACCAAAACATAGCATATTATTAATAATATTAGAACTAAAATATACAATATAAAATATCAAAATAAACTAAAACATATAGGGGGTGATTACGATGTCGGGCGGACTTACGATAACAGGCGGAAACTGGACCATCCGGTCGGTGGTCCTGACCGCCAAATCACTATGCGACCAAACACTGTTCGGTCGCATACTCCCATTTGTCTATGAGAGCTCGTGTTATGGCCATAAACCGACAGTAACGCAAACTCCCATAGAGGAATCGGAGTCTGTGTTCAGCCCTGCAATGTGTGGCAGGCACCTCAGGGTAGGTACCCCCTCGGCCCACAATCGGAGGCTGCAGAGGCAAGGGGGCCCTTCTAAGGACCCCCATACTCGCTCTCCAACAGGCTTTCAATGTCAGAAAGCTTGAAATGGAGAGCCTGCAGGAGACCTAGTATCATAATCCCAAGGGCGGAAAGGCTGCCCTTTGGGATAACGGACCGTCCTCCGACTGGCCGACGGGCTCCTTGAGCTTGTTAGAAGTCAGTCGTAATGACCGTACGGTTTAGTTTTCGACTGCCTGCATTGTAATGCGGGGTAGGAAATTAAACGGATTTGTGACCTCGAAAGGCTCTCACCGACGGTTGAAGCCTTTGCGGACCTCATTATAATAAGGCCCATAATGTAACAATTAAACAATTGACATGATAATCAATTAAATAATTATTTTGTGATAAAAATTACGATAACATTTAAATTAATTATAATTTAAAAACGTCCCACCCTAGTCCCCTACAAACCCAACAACCTGCTACTAAACTTTAAATTACTAATTAAAATAAAAAATAAATTACTAAAACACCTGAAATTACAAACTATGTACCTCATTTTGATGGCGGTCGGACTGCACACCGACTGCCAAAAGCCCTTAGTTCGGACCGCTAACAGTCTTTCGGTCGGACTGCCGATTACAATATACTCATCTGAACTTATCAAAAAACCCTTCCAGGTCCTAACTTAGGGGCCTATTACGATAGCGGTTTTCCCGCATCCTCCGGGCCGGCGGAAGCCACCGCCGGCCCGGTGGATGCGGGAAAAGCGCCGCGGAGCCTTGAAAGACCCACCGCCAAATTAGGATGGCTGGTGGGTCTTGCAATCTGTCCGCAGCTTTTCCGCCGCGGTCGCCTTCCGACCGCGGCGGAAAAGCTTTAACATGGCTGGCGGAGTCTATCAGACACCACCAGCCATATTAGGATGGCGTAGAATGTATGCTTTTCCACGGCGGCTTTTCCGCCGTGGAAAAGCATACGGACATTCACTTTGGGGGCCCATTGCGGGCCCCCTGGGTGAAGGGGGGTGGGGGATGCACATGGGGGGTACCTATGGTACCCCCCTGCATTTGCCTGAATAAAGCAGCAGGCACCGCGCGGTGCCTGCCGCTTTGTGCACGCAAATGCACAACTTTCATTTTTAACATTGCGGCAGGTGCTGCTTCAAGCAGCACCCGCCGCAATGTTAAAAATACAGGATGTGACCGCCAGGGTGGCGGTCACATCCTAATTTGCACGGAGGGACCGCCGCTAATTTGCATGGAGGGACCGCCGCTGCCCCTGCGGACGGTCCCTCCTACTCTATGGTGGCGGCGGACTCAGGTCCGTCCGCCATCATAATCGGCCCCATAGAGTGGCTGATTAGGATGTTGGTAGGAGTTTCCTTTGACCGACATCCCTGCGTTTTAGAGAATGACCAACCTCGGGTCGGCGGGCCAACACCGCAATTACGATGCGACCACACATGGTGCGGTCGCAGAGCCCCATTTCCCTATGGCAGTTTGTGAGGCGGTCAAAAACTGGCCGCAACACAAGCTCCCATTGAGGAATGGGAGTCACTGTAAATCCCTGCACCGTGCACCGGAGGCCACAAAGAGGGGGGCCCTACTTGGAGCCCCCAAAGTCACTTTCTGACAGGCTTTCCATGTCGGCAAGCCATATATGGAAAACCTGTCGGAAACCGACATCATAATCCTGACAGCGGAAATGCCGTACACACAGGATTATATTTGGTTTCCGACTAGCCGACGAGCTAAGCCGGAATGACTGGACGTTTGAATTCTGACAGCTGTAATCCTAATATGGCGGTCGGAATTCAAACCAAGGATGTTGGTCAGAAAGCCTCCGACCTGCCGTCAGAGGTTTACCAACCGACTTCCTAATGAGGGGCCTAAATCGAAAGACAGTGTGATTGCTTGTCCTAACTTCTGGTCTATTAATTTTTTCTTATCTGGTGCATCATGTTTTACTAAACTCAAAAGGTGAACATCTTTACTGGCTCACTAAATCTGCTTCAATCTAGATCAGTAGCAGTTGCTACACTCAAAGTGCATCTCATGTGCGCTTAACAATGTGAAGGAAACCTGAGTTTATCTTTTCAGGTACAATGTCCATACCTCATCAAAGTGTACCATGGAGTCTTCCAGGTTCACCCGCTTTTACCCATACGCCATGTTCCTTCAGATAGATAAACACTTCCGGTATGTGATCCACATAATCCTCTACAGAATTACATTTAACAGAGAAGTACAAAAACATTTTCTGTATTTTGAGGGATTATTTCATGATGGGTTAGCATCACAGTCAATTGTGCCTTCCATCTCTTTTCAGAAGACAGCTGTCTAACCTTCATGGCTAGAATTACTGTTTAAACACCAAACACATTAATTTAAAGTAGCAACTGCTTACTATTTCTAAATGACGTAAAGGACAGTAATCAAAAGAAAGAAACAACAGTGTTCATGTATTTACAGATGTATTAAAAAAAAGTACTTTATCATTTGTGCAGATGATTGGGTTGCAGAGTGCTGTAACTGCTTTATTCATTATAATTCACACAAAGCACCATGAACCATAAACGTGAACACTCCAAGTACAAAGAGGAAAACAATAAACGTAGCCCATGTTTGGTTGTTATTCAAAGTCCTGAAGTAGGAGAAGCTAAATCTATATATCATTGTGGGAGTAGGGTCAGAAATTAATAGATATCTAAAACAGTCAAAACAAAATGTTGTTTCAACTCCAACTGTACTCAATACTGAGGGACTCCATTGGGGAGATGGGTGGTTAGGCTATGGCACCTAAGAATCTACTAGTAATTCGGTCAAATATTGCTGTATCTCAAATGGAAGAAGGTAGGCAGGTGTTATAATCTATCCTCTATCGCTCGGGAGCAATGGCAATTGATCTCACTCCTGCGACTGTGCCAATGGCCATCAGATAAACAAGGTTAGGCAATGTCATGTCCTCTTGGGAAAGAAGACTAAAAAAGATAGATGGGATCTGTCCTCTATAAGGTGTCTCGTTGTGAATTTGGAAACAGCTGCAAATTGATCTGACGATTTAGGGTCCGGCACCAGCACAGAATTTCCTAAGGCACACAGGACAATCAGTTGTAAATAACAGATTAGAAAACAACTCTACATGTTGGAATGAGAATGTGGCATGCATGATTTATAAGCTTACATCCATTTACAGAGCCATACCTAGATGATTCTCTGGTGTATTTTGTCTCTTTGCTTAGGATTCTTTTTAGTTAGTGACATTGTGACCCGAATGGGCGTCTGTGGTCTGGAGGGATACACCCTGCATGTCTGCTTTAGAAAGAGTGACTACTGTCAGTTCTTTGGATTACTTGAGACTGGCAGTGATGGCTGCTTGTAATTGGTAGTAGGAGGTGTTCAACCTTAATATTGTTGTAAAATATTGTGGGGAATACATTTGCAAGATATCCTTTTTTACTTTATTAAAAATATGAAAACTCTTAATATTGTTTTATGTAATATCATTATGTATAATATCAGTGTTTTGTAATGTTGTATTAGTATTATTATTATTATATTATGTCTATGGGATTTATTTGTATTTTCTTTAATAAAGTTAACTTTTTGGGTTTAGCAACATAAGTATAGAATTATTCTTTATTTAAATGTAGTTATTTTATTGATTGGCAGGTTTCGGGGTGTGTAGGGGTATAGGATGGGAACTGTTTTAAAATAAATATATTCCAATTGGTTAAATAGATTAAATATTATTTATTTTAAATAATACGTTTTATATGTACATTTATTTTTTCATTTACTAAATATAATGTTCTGTATTACTATTACTATTTCTGTGTATTGTTTGTGTGTATTTTGCATGTAGTATATTTTGTAATATTTGTTAATATTATTTTGAATTTCTTTTAGTGAGTAGTTGAGTTTGTATTGGAGTAGGATGGAAATCCTTTTACTATATATAATATTACTATTGAGTTTAATTCAGCCATTTGCTTAATAAATATTTAAATTATTATAAATAATTTTATTGACCATTTTCTGAGCATTTGTTTAATAAAACTGTTAAATATGTTTTCAAATTTGCGATTTAGAATTTTTTATTAATATGTTTTATTATTTTTTATTTATTTTTTATTTAGTTTAATGATACATTTTGTTTATGGTTATTATATTTTAAAAGTTATAAGACGTGTATTTAATTACCAAGCACCACTGGACTTGAAGGAAAGTGGAATAGAAGTGTTTTAAATATATATATATATATATTTTATTTTATTAATTTTAAAATGTATTTATTACTTACTAATGGTAAAATGATTTAATATGTAAAATAAGCATTTCAATAATGTATATTGACTTAATACATTTTAGTTTTATTGTTTTCATTTTAAATGTATATATTTTTATAAATACGTATATACAAAAACTCACTCTCCACCACTGTTCAATGACGTGCTTTTAAGAATAAAATGAATAAAGAATAAATGAATACAGACATCTTCTGTACATGCTTTAATTTCACACTGTGTTATGTTTCCATGAAAACTACTGTTACAAGTGAATTGAGATTTGTGCCGAACTCACATGAAACTGATTAAATTTAATTAACACTGTGAGTGCTGAACCATCATCAACTGATATATGTATACCTTTTTCCTTGTAGGCAATCATGGGGTAAACAGCCCAGTGGGTGAGAGGGCACAGATGGCCTTTCAAATGCAAACAGAAGCATAGTGTTGTTAATGGGCTACTATTATCACTTCTTGGAAAACCAGCAGGGCGAATAAGATAATATTTATCAGAATAATATAACTGAAGAGGCAATAAGAAAACAGTGTACTAACACCCCTCTTCATGAGAAGAGTGTGGTGTGATTAGGTAGAACTCCTGTAATACCAACGTGATGCATCCTGCCTTGAACAGGTGCAGCATGTGCTGCAGGTAGGAATCGACAATGTACCACCAGTGCAGCCTCAACTGCATAGGAGAAATGCTTATACATTCGGAACAAGAGTAGAACCAATGGTGATTTCATTGGACTTCAAATATGGAGCCAAACCCCCACCTTAAAAAGGTTTGGTAATAGAAAATTAAGCCTAAATAAGGCCCATCTATGTTAATGGATTCTTGCTTCACAAAGTGAAATGTAACTTTCCTAGAACTGTTCTGCATTGTACTGTAGTGAGAGTTTCACTATCTTAAAGTGGGAGTGCTAAAATGTTACAAATTTAGAAACAAAACCCACATGCCCCATTTTCTGTTGTTATATTTTATGGGGAAGTTAAATGGGGCCATCAGCTGAATGTGCTGTGCAGTGTTAAATATGTTGATTATAATTTGATGTTAATATTTTTATCCATAGAACTCTGGTACAATGCAATTGTGATTGTATTGTAATTGTAAATTGCAAATATATAGCTCTTACTACCCCTGACGAGGTGTTGAAGCGCTCAGCGGCAAGTAGCATGCTTCTCCAGAACCCAAGATTAGTGGTTAGTAGAGTGGTTCATTTTTGTTTCTTTTTCTATTAGTTGTGTTATGTTTGTGGTCTTGATTTGTATGTTTAGTAAAGTTCAGAGTAGGGACAGAATTATTTTTTCAATTCAATTAATCTTTATTTCGGTTAGGAAACCATGAAAGATATACATTTAACAATTTACACATCATAATATTAAAAACATTCATTTAATATCATTATCCACAAGGTACCGCTAGACCAATGCATACTTGCTAGAAATCATATTTCTAATACAAGACCTTTCTTGATTTTTAAAAAGAATAAATATGAGTAAAATATGGGAATTAATAAAACCTAAAACATTGAGGAGTTTCAGATAATATATAGGCAACCAAGGACTATAAAATGTATGTCTGGCATCCCTTAAATATTCCATATATATTTTTCAGAAATATATTTAGAAAAATTAATATAGCAATAATACTCTCCACATACTAGATAAAGTGCAAGTGCGAGAAACATTTTTATAAAAATGTAAAGTTAAAATTTCAAACCTTCCTTTTTTCTTACTAGATCTACACCAAATAGATATCTGCTGACACTAAAAACCACTCTTTGAGATGCATCTGTTCTCAATATTCTTTCTGCCTCATAACAGGATCTAATGCCCAATAGTTGGCAAATGGGCTTGATCCATTTAATTCTATATTTTGTATATGCTGGGCAGAAGAATAATACATGTAAATCATTTTCTTTTATAACTGTGTGACATGGTGCACAACACTCGGTCGATTCCGATTCGGGAAAAAAAACGTCCGTACGATTTGTATCCGGAGCCCTCTTCATACGAATCTTACCCGTCCGTCCGAGTTGCGAAGTACGATCCGTATTCCGTGAATCCGTCCGAATTGTCGCGATCCGTACGTATTGCAAGGCTGAAACCGTGAACCGTACGACTCGTACACATACCGTACGACTCGTACACATGCCGTACGACCCGACGAGTACGATCCGGACCGGGGTATGAGGACGCGATTCGTACGGTCCACGTCAGGTAAGGGCGAGTCGTACGGAAAAGCACACAAACACATACACACCGTACGGTCCGTACCCCCCATAATCGCAGGGGTACGCACCGTACCCCTGTGATCATGGGGTGTACGAGCCATACCCCCATTGTACGATCAGTGTACGAGCTGTACCCCCATTGTACGATGGGTGTACGAGCCGTACCACCATTGTACGATCGGTGTATGAGCCGTACCCCCATTGTACGATGGGTGTACGAGCCGTACCCCCATTGTACGATTGGTGTACGAGCCGTACCCCATGTACTATGGGTGTACGAGACGTACCCCCATGGGGTATGGCTCGTACACCCATCGTACAATGGGGTTACAGCTCGTACACCCATCGTACATGGGGTACGGCTCATACACCCATCGTACAATGGGGGTACGGCCTCGTACACCCATAGTACAATGGGGGTACGGCTTGTACACCCATTGTACAATGGGGGTACGGCTCGTACACCGATCGTACAATGAGGGTACGGCTCGTACACCGATCGTACAATGGGGGTACGGCTCGTACACCCATCGTACAATGGGGGTACGGCTCGTACACCCATCGTACAATGGGGGTACGGCTCGTACACCCATCGTACAATGGGGGTTCGGCTCGTACACCCCATGATCGCAGGGGTACGGTGCGTACCCCTGCGATCATGGGGGGTACGCACCGTGCGCGGGGGGCCGTTCCGTACCTGTTTCGGCACGAACTCTGCTTTTATGGCTGTTTTCAGCTCTTGTAGAAAAAGGGTCGTACGGTGCGTACCCGACACGTATCGTACTTGCTGGGTCGTAAAAATCAGCCGCGAACTGTACAGATGTCGCTTACAGCGGGTTCCAAGGGAGAATCGTACGGAGATTAGAGTCGTGCGGTGTCTTGTACGACTCGTATGGAGTACGGCTCCTGGTACGAAGCGTACTTCATCGTACGTATGGGGGACGTTGCAGGGTACGATTCGTACGGGAAACATGCTCCAAACGGCTATTCGGAGCGTTTTTTCCCTAATCGGAATCGACCCAGTTTTCCTCCCCTTGTTTAGAGGACCATTTTAACATATATGATTTTATATGTAAAACACCATAACGAAATTTCAACTATAATGATTTTGCTAGCTGAGGCTGCAACTCATCTAGAAAAGACTCGAAGCTCCCTGTTGGTTTCATTAAAAGGAATCGTGTTGTTAATGTACCTGTAGCAAGACTATGGGACAAACTATCTTGAATGTACACCCAAAAGGTTAGCGTCAATGTTTTCTTAGAGGCCATTGTTAACTGTGCTGGTTCTTCCCAAAAATGTTTCAATCCCATTTTATGAAACCAACTATAGATGTGCTTAAACCATGGCAAGCCTAGGCCTATTATTAAATCTTAAAATGTCCTCTAGCCCATCTTCATAGTGGGCGAGTTCTTCCGTGGTCCACAGTTGTAACCAATACAATAACGGTCATAAAATTGCCTGATGGTCTATACAACGTATGTTTATATCCATTACAATAGGTGTTATTGGTGTGCCCATTGGAAGGAATAATAGTTTTCTAAAAAACTTGGGGGCACATTAGGATGGCGGGCGGACAAAGTTCGCCCGCCATCCTGTCGTACAGAGGGACCGCCCGCCATAAGGGTAGGGGTCCCGTGCCTGCTATTAGGATGCGCCCGCCACAGTGGCGGGCGCATCCAGCATTCCTTACATTGTGGTGGGCGGTGCACTCAGCACCACCCGCCACAATGTCTGGAAGGCATGTTGTGCACTTCCATGCACCGCGCGGTGCCTGCCATGTTGTGCATTAAACTGCTGGGGGGTACCATAGGTCCCCCCATGTGCACCCCCAACCCCCCTGGAGTCCCTGGGGGCCCGCATGACTCCGCATGCCTTTCCGTGGCGGCAATGCTGCCACAGAAAGGCATTCCCAACAGCACCTTGTAATATGGCTGGTAGTGTCAAACAGACACCTCCACCATATTGCAGCCTTTTCCGCAAGTCGACCGGGGCGGAAATGCGGCGGACGGTCTTTCCATCCGCTGCGGACCCCCCGCCCGTCACCCTAATGAGGCCCTTGTTTTCTCCCACCATGAAAGTTGATTAAGTAAATAGTGGTCACGTGGGCCTGTAGTTGTGTGACCTGGCTAAAAGAGGAGAGGAAAGTTTGAGAAGGATGTTTTGGAGTTCATAGTAGTCAGAAAGGTTTGGGATGCATCAGAGAGAGGAGGGATGGGACACTGGTTAAAAAGGATGGAATTGTTTTTTATATAAAAAAACGAAATTAACTTATACATACCCTTATGCACATGACACTTGGTAAGGTTGTATTTGCTGGAGAAAACCCCTCTATATAAACACATATGTGCACAGAAGTAGTGATATTTACATGGTCTGATGTGCACATTTATCTTGTGGTGAAGTTTGCATATTCGTTTATGACATTTCTTTAAAAGTGATAGTAGCAGGCATAAACTCTTCTGTATATGCACCTATATTTACATAAAAGCAGCAATTATGACATTGTCATACACATGTATCCTGTGGTGTAATATACACATTTCTCCTTATTTGAATGTATCTCCTTATAACGGGAGGCATAGTTTAATGTGCAATGACATGCATAACAACAACTTCATCTCTATAACATGAGAAGCATAATTGTTCATGTCCGGGTATACTGCTGTGGTGTGGTGTTGTGCAGCAAGTATAGTTGTCTGGTGGGGAAGAGCAGTTCTTGAGTGATCTGCTGAAGGTAAGATGGATGTTTGTGAATCTTAGGTGTTGGGGGAGCGAATTCCAAAGTTTGGCTTCTTGCAAGTGATCCAGCGCTATCTTATCAGAGATCGATACTCAATAACAACACAAACATATGGCCCATATACATTTACCTAACTCATGAAATGCCTGGTGCGCTGGGGTTCAAGTTTTGTGACCAAATCAGTTGTTCATCTTACAGGCTTGTATCTGACACACTAAATGCATAACTGAACCTGCATATCAACTCTCTTTCCTCTGGTCGATGGACCTAAAGTTGAGAAGTTGATGGTAATAATAAATACTATCTACCTGCCTAACTGGCTGAATAAATCACAAACTCGCTGTATGGTTTATAATGTTTATCAACTCAAATTAATGTGAAAAATAAATGCTCATCACGTACAGGTTTACAGGGCAAACAAGATAAACCTCATACAGAGAGAAAAATATCAGCGATGCAAATAGTGTCGAACTTCATATCAAATTAACAAAATGTAAATGAAGGAGTGGATAGGAGAAGAGACAGTAGTTTTAGATATAAACTACATTTGAAAATGATTATGTAAAGTACGAATCATATAGCTATACTAACCCAAGAGATTCAGAGAAATACCACCCCCTGGCCACGGAGGTAGTGGGTGTCCCTTGAGACCGAGTCAGGGAACAAAGATTAACAGGATAAGGAATCGGGACAGGAGCAGGAAAACAGCTAGGTCTCTCTCAGCAAACCGATGGACAGCGACGAGCTCCCTCTAGCTTCGGGCAGACACACCTACCTAGGTAACAATGTCAATCTAATGTTAAAACAATTTGAAACTTCAATTGTGGAAACCTTGGATAAAATTATACCTGAAACCAGTGTCTTTTCAAAAAACATTGCCGCCCTGTGGTTCACTGATGCCCAAAAAAAAGACAAACAGGCTAGTAGGATGGCTGAACGCACGTGGAGAAAGACAAAAACCCCCGAGAATCGTACCAAATACAGACAGCTTCATTCAATATATATTGTCAAGATTAAGCTTGCAAAAATAACATATTTTACCGTCAGGATAAATAAAGCCACCAATTCTAGTAAAGAATTGTATAAGATCTTGAAAGAATTTACCTCACCCCAATCAGAATCATCTGAATTTATCCCCTCGCAAGAATGGGTTGACTCACTGTCAACATTCTTTGAGAATAAAATTTAATCTATTTACTCTTCCTTCCCGGCAACCAGTCAATATCTAACATTTCTTGATAGGGACCCTGAGAACAATGCCCTCAATACAGGAAATCCGGGGGGAACATACCTCTTTGAATTTGATCCTATTACCACGAGTGAAGTTCTCGATGGTTTAAAAAAAATAAAGACTCATTCCCCTCTGGACATCTTCTCCCCTCGGAACTGTTCTGAGATCACTCCTCTATTGGTCAATGCTCTTTCCATTATTTTTAACTCTTCATTGGAACAAGCCACTATTCCCTATAGCTGGAAACATGTGCAGGTGAAGCCCATTTTGAAGAAACCAACCAGTGATCCGTCCCTTGCTGTTAATTATCGGCCTATCTCCTTACTTCCCTTTTTTGGGAAAGTACTGGATCACTTGGTAAATAAGCGCCTTACTGCATACGTAGAGGGGCACTCTCTCCTCGATTCTTCACAATCTGGGTTCCGTGCTGCTCACGGGACCAAAACTGCTGTCGTGGAGATAGTCGATAACATTAGACTTGCTTTGGATGGTGGTGATTCTGCTATCCTGATCCTATTGGATTTATCAGCTGCCTTTGATACCATCTCCCACAGCATTTTGAAACATCGGTTGTGGGAGATAGGTGTCAGAGGCAAGGCTTTCCGATGGCTGGAAAACTATCTTATGGACCGGTTTAATACGGTTCAGGTGGAGTCACTAACATCCAATAGATGGCCTGTTAAAGTGGGGGTCCCGCAAGGGTCTATCTTAAGTCCCTTACTGTTTAATGTGTACCTAACCCCTCCATCAAACATCATAAAATCGCACGTCTTTGATACAGTATCTTATGCTGATGATACCCAATTGCTCATTACGTGCAATTCGGACTACAGTGAAAAATTTTGTAAGTTTAAAAAATGTATGTTGGACATCAGCAATTGGATGAGCAATAATAAGCTCCAGTTGAACTATGAAAAAACGGAAATCATCTTGTTTGGCAAGGCGGCTGAATTTTGGTCACAGGACTGGTGGCCCTCAGAATTAGGGACCTGCCATTCTCCTAAAGAGGCTGCACGTGACTTAGGAATCATTCTAGACTGTGACCTCTCCATGAAGCCTCACATTAAGAAAACATTAGGCATGTGCTATGGGATTATGAGCAAGTTACGCAAAATCTTCAGATGGCTACCTATAGAATCCAGAAAGCCTCTGGTGCAGGGCTTAGTCATTAGCCGTATGGATTATGGCAATGTACTGTTTGCCTCATTAAATGTGAATGTTCTGTCCAAGTTGCAGGTGCTGCAGAACACGGCAGCCAGACTGATCTTAGATCTCCCTGCCAGGTCAGCCTCTGCTCCAAATCTAAAAAAACTACACTGGCTACCTGTCCGTCAAAGAATTCACTTCAAAGTATTGAGCTTGACTCATAAAATACTTTATGGCACTGGCCCTATCTACCTTGCAAAAAAATTGGCATGGTATCGGCCTCAAAGATTACTAAGATCCTCCCCTCAATCCCTCTTGATTCAACCTCGTGTGCGCAGTTTGCGCAATGAAGAACGGGCTTTTTCTTATCTTGCCCCTCATCTGTGGAATAAACTCCCGCCCCATTTATTGCGTATCACTGATTATATGTCTTTTTGAAAATAATTAAAAACTTGGCTCTTTCCTAAATAAGCATCTTTAGCTCCCTTTGAAGTCTAGTTGTTGTCCTGTGCTGCATAGCGCCTTGAGACCTTGCGGTGATAAGTGCGCTCTATAAGAACCTTTGACATTTGACATTTGACATTTGACCTACCACCCCCTGGGCACCCCAATAATGCCCTACAATCTACATGTCCAACCCACAGCAGTTGAAACATTTGCAGAAACTCAGTATCCCATTGGCTCATATAGGGGGTGTTCTATCACACCACCATAGTCACATTCATATTTTTCACAGCGTTCTTTGTTTTCTGAGGTTCTCATTACGTGATTCATGACTTGGGAATATGTTTTTTGCAACATATAACATGTTGCTAGTTCTTGTTCGCCTCTACTGGTTTCCACGGAAGAAGTTTATACTTTTGCATTTGGTCCCACGGCCATTCTTTCGTTACTTGAGAGACACACAGGTTTTCTGAAGGTTATTAGCCTTCGCCTTCTCCACTCCACTCTCAAAGCTTTCAGTTCATTTGTCTTTTATTTATTTCAAACCCCAACTGTCATGCAGAGAAATGTAGGTCTTTGCTTGTCCCACTATGATGAATAAAAATAGACATTTATTAATTTCATAAAATGTACTTCTCACTGTTTACCACCCACCATTGAACTATCCCATATTATATTCTTAGCAAGAGCATTAAATGCAGAAATCAGCATATTTTTATGTTAGTTTCAAAGCAGAAATGCAAAATGCGTCCTAGTCATGCATTAGTTCACACATTAGTGCACGCATGAGCAAAGGATATATCTCGTGTATTTCGTGTTTGTGCACATTAATTTCACAGCAAACTGTTAGTAAATGTTACTGGGGATTTAATTCAAGCAGGTTTTATTTTCGCAAAGCCCTGCTCCATCAATTCCCCCCTTACATGGTATTTTCGAGCATTCATACCAATTGCCATCTTTATTTTTATCTATCGTTCTGAATTTCTCTCTTTCTTCATCGTCCTCTCATCTAAATTTTTCATAATTTCATAATAATTTCCTCTCATGTGTTCTAATTCTATTTTACCCCTTTTTTTCTAGCTCTACGTTTGTTATCTGACTTTGTCATCTCTTTCTTTCCACGACGACACTTGCAACATGAATATATAATTATTATTGATAACATCATTACAACTATTGAAATGATCGGCATTAGTATTTTTCCTAATAAGCTACTCCCAAAGGTAGGAAACCATTTACGTACAGAGGACACCGTCAACCTCCAGTTGGGTCAAATCTTCATGTCATTTATTAATATTCTTAATATATCCCTCAATATTTTTACTTTTGTCAGGAAAATAAGTACAGCAGCATTGAATTTTCAACGTGCCACAGACTCCACCCTCTTTTGCTAATAAGATATCAAGGGCAAGTCGATTTTGCATAGCCATCGATCTAATTGCAACCATTCCAGTATCAATAATCAAGAATCCACCAGCAGTTATCTGTTGATATACGATCAACCACTGGAGACATTTTTCGAATTTTATGCGATTCAGAACGACTCCAACTGACGGTATCAGTGCACTAAAAATATCACCTATTATTTCTGAAAAACTCGCTCTTTTTTACATGTTAGTCCATGTTTTATTTAATTAATTCTATTACTTTTATCTATGTGATATACTTAGAGAAATACAATCCCAAAGTAACAACTACCATAACAATGTGCAGGCAACCTACAATAGGCATTCTTACCACACACTTAATAAACTTCTGGGAAAACAGGATCAGTTCCACCTTTTAATCCCCATCCACCAGGAATTAGAATAGTATGTTCACTTTCACTAGTACCAATTAAATAATTATTATAGTCAATTTTTAGTCTGAGCAAACAAATTTTCCCTTTATGATACCAATCCAGGGACATTGCAGCGTATGTCTCGCCTTTCTTATAATTTTCCTCTCTAAAAGCCCATGGTGGTACATGTGACTTCTGTTCAGCAGCTTTTCTTTGAAAATCCTGTGTTCTATCTCCTACCATGTCAATAAATGCATTCTCTTCAGCAAGCAAACTCCAATGTTTGTGTTATATGAAAACATTCTCCCATATAACATGCATTCTTACTACTAGACACCTTATTCAGGTCTTTTCTAATAGGAATTTCTGGAAACACTAAATCCATGCTTGAGTAGTGGTATTCTAACTTCCCCGTCATGTAAAATAAGCTGGTTAAGACACTGCACGATACACCATATGTTAAAGGTAGGTGATGGTAAGTCACCCCCTATGAGACAGACTAAGGTAATTGCATGCACACATAACAATCACTCACATCCATTGTGTCCACATATTCATACAACAATTTAGTAAATACATTTGACGAGAAGTCATTAACTGATTTATCATGATGATAAATATTTTCATTTATCTGTTCTATATTAGTAACAGGTGTTTCTTTAGTAACAGCATTCACTCTTTCACTTATTACATTGTCAGTATTATTTTTGTTATTAGTTACCATTAGAATAGGCACAATGCCAGTAAATAATAACCTCATTAACGTTAGTAATAAGACACTACATAAGCAAGCTTTAATATATCTACATTTTAGACTAGGTTTTTGATATCCAGTCACTGTTGCTTCTGCATTGCAAAAAACCCAAAAACCTAAAAAATATATAAAAATCTATGAAATCTCTATCTACTTTAAAAACATGTCTAAAAATTCTTCCGGGAAATTGTTTATCCTACACTTCAAGGCTTTCTTCTATATCCCTTTTTTCTTTTCTTTATGGAACTTTCAACTTATTTTGACTGAAGTTGTTGCACTTCAAGTTTTCGCAGTTTTTTTGAGGCGGTTCGCGTTTGCTTTCATCAATTTGCTCAGTATCAGTACTAATCTTTTCTTTTCTAGGATCTGTGCTCTCAATTTCTTCCGATGCAAAAGCATCAAGATAGCCTGGCTGATGAGGATTATGAATCCGGAACCGGTCCCAGCATGCTTGTTTCCGGTCCAGGGAAGACATGGCTTGGCAGTTCGGGCTGGACTGTTCCCATGAGGCACAGGGTCAGACTGATTTGCACATGGCCATGTCTGAACTGGGGTGGTGGAGTGAGCTAAAGAATGATGATGGATTAAACCCAGATCAGTTGACTGGGGCTGAGTGTTTGATTTGCTCAAACACCCCGCCCATCATCCCCTTTGGTATCTCAATTTCTTCTGATATCACACATATCCATTCTGGAGTTGTGTATTTCTTGCTTGGCATTCTTATTCTTTTTGTTTTTCACACCAATTCTCCTTCTGACTCTACCTGTTCAGTTTGGCTTGTAACTTCATTTATTTGTTCTGGTTTTCTCTCTAATTTTCTCTTTTTAAGAATGTATTTCAGTCTTTTCACTCCACGTGGCCAATTGTCCCCCTTTCTAGCTCTCTTAACTTGAACCACTTTCTCACCTTCTTTTTCTTTCTCTGCAGTTCATTTATTTGGCCATTACTTGTTCTTGATTTTCAGTCACTTTCTCTTCCTCCTGCTCAACAGCAGTCTCACAAGATCCAGTAGCTGGTGACCACTCTACTTGACTTGTGCTTAGTTGTTCATCATCAGTATACTCTTTAGAATCTGTCACATTAGATTCTTCAGCTTCACAACCTTCAGCTTCTGGTTCTTTTCTTTTCTTTACCAGTTGTTGCTCTTCTTGTCTTTCAAGCAGACTTGGGACTCTTCTTGTATGACTTGCATGAATCCAATTAGGCAAACCACCACACTTCACTTTGTTGTTATCACCAGAATAATCACCAGAATAATCTGATATGGTCCATTCCACCTGGGTTCTAAACACAACTTCCTCACGTGTTTCTTGATAAGAACCCACTCTCCTGTACTCAGATCATGTGCTTAATTCGGCTGCGTTGTGGTTGCAACTTCTCCAACCTGATGAGACACAGAACGCACCAGATCAGCCAATCCTTTGCAATAATCAAGCACGAGACAATCAGAAATATTCATCAGTTTGTTTGCTGGTACAATTGCTTTTCTCATTGCTCTTCCCATCAGGACTTTATGAGGACTCAATCCAGTATTTTATCAGGAATCCTTCTGAGACTCATCAATACCAGGGGTAAAGCGTCAGGCCATTTCAGTGTTGTGGATGCACATACTTTTCCTAACCTAAACTTTATAGTGCCATTGATCTGCTCAACCACTCCAGATGCCTTGGGTCGATAGGCACAATGCAGCTTTTGCTCAATCATCCAAATGAAGTCATTATTGAAGTCTGTTCCCCTATCTGTTGCTAAAGTGACTGGAAATCTGTACCTCAGGATCAACTCTCTCAGAAGCAATTTTGCAACTGTTAGGCTGTCATTCCTTCTCATTGGATAGGCTTCTACCCAGCCAGAAAACAAGCAAATAAAAACTTACACATATTTAGTCCTTTACACACAGGAAGTTTGATGAAATCAAGTTGAAGTCTTATAAATGGTCCTGCTGCTTTTCCAATTTGTCCCCAACTAACAACTGTCTTTCTGCCTGGATTTTGGTGCTGACATATAGCACACCTCTGGCATAGACTCTCTGCAATGGCCCTGAATTTAGGGTTATACCATGACTGCTTGAAGAGCCTGATCATTGCATCTCTTCCAACATGTGCAATTCTATGTTACACCCTTACCATCTGTGAAAGTAAACAATATGGCACGGCCGGTCTTTCATCTGTGTAAACCCACACTTCATTTTCTGCTCTCTTTTTGCAGTCTGATTTTATCCAAATTTCTTTTTCTTTGTCACTTGCCTCTCCCTGCAATGCCTAACTTTATCCCAAGTTTTCAAAGAGGAAAACATTAGGTAACAATTGGTATTTTTCTTTTCCACCCCTCTGTTTATGGCCATTGAATTTCGTGCACAGAAATGCGCTACTTGATCAGCGTATCTTTTGCCATTCATCTCATAATCATTTCCTGACTTATGTGCACAACATTTGACCACTTCAATCCTTTTGGGCAATTGCAAGGCGTCCAACAAATCTTTCACATTTTTGCTATTTCTAATTGGGGAACCTGAAGAAGTCTGAAATCCCCTTTGCATCCATAACTCTCCGAAATCGTGCACTACCCCAAAACCATATAGACTGTCAGTAAATATGGTTATTCTCAAATGTTTAGCAATTTGCATGCTCTAATCAGAGCTAACAATTCAATACACCTCTTCATTCCTCAGACATGAACCGTCAACAAACATCACTTTGTCTGATTCGTCTAGTGGTGTATCCTGGATATCGGACCTTGGTTTCGTGCACAATTCTGTCACATCCAAACAATCATGATCTGCATCATCTCTCACTTCCTCAAAATATGAGTTAGACAACAGGGTTGCCGGATTTACTGTTGTGCATCTTACCATGGTCACATTCTCAGCACCCAAAATCACTCTTTCATACCTAGTCAGATGACTGTAAGTCATGTACTGTGTACGTGTTCTTGTTAAAAGAATCTCAACTGATTTTGGCACATATACTTTGACTGGATATCCCATCACAATCGCTTCACTCTGTTTCAGACTCACACATGTAGCAGCTACTGCTTTCAAACAGCCTGGTAACGCTGCTGGCACTGACTCCAAAGTAGCAGAAAAATATGCCACTGAACTTCGTGCCATTCCGTGTTTTTGAGTTAGAACTGAAAGTGCACACCCATCTCTCTCACAACAGTACAACAAAAAATCCTTGGTATAATCAAGCATTCACAACGCAGGTGCTTGACTCAGACTGTCCCACAACTTAACAAAAGCTTTCCTGCTTTCATCATCCAATTCAATCGGATCAGTCACGTGTCAACTTCTGTAGAGGTTTGGCAATTTGGTCTGCAATATCCAACCATTCCCAAAAACATTCAAACTTGCTTCTGGGTTTTAGGTGGGCTCATTTGTTGAATCACACTGATTCGTTCTGGTGTCACCTTTCTGACTCCCTTCTCTATTTTGTGTCACAAATATTGGACCTCCTGTCTACAAAATTGTAATTTCGCTGGGGACACTTTGTATCCACCTTCTGCTAAATGGTTCAGTAAGGCAATTGTATCTGTCCACATGCCTCTTGTGTTTTTGATGCCACCAGTAGATCATCAATGTACTGGACCAAAATGGAATTTTCTAACATAACCAAAGTCTCCAAACATTTTTCCAGGATCTGATTAATAATCGAGGGACTCTCCGTGTACCCTTGAGGAACTCAGCGTCATGCCAAAACACGGTTGGTGAACCGGAAAGCAAATAAATACTGGCTATCTGGATGTAAAGGAATCGAGAAAAATGCTTGGTACAAATCAATCACTGTGTACCATTCAGCAGCACAGGGAATTGATAAAGGATCACTTCTGGATTTGGCACTATTGGACAACAGGGTACCACAATCTTATTAATCGTTTTCAACTCCTGCACTATACTGTACTTTCCACTTGGCTTTTTAATTTCCATAATAGGCGAATTAAAAGGATTAGTATTTCTTTTAAAATACCTTGCTCAATCATTTGATCAATCACAGGAGTAACTCTTGTTATTGTTTCAGGACTCAATTTGTACTGAGGTGTGTTCGGAAATGTCTCACCATCTTTCCCCATAACCTGAATAGAATCTACATCTTTCATCAGTCCAATTTCTTTTCCTGTAAAATCCCAAACATCAGACCGTACTGTATCTTTTAGTTCTGTAGGCAAATTTTCTTCAGTGAGAAGTGAAAACAACTCATCCACTTCAGTCCCTTGCTTCGCTAGCATCATCTTTAATGCAACATCCTCATCTGGTGTTTGGAAAGCAATACCATCTGGTGTACAATAGATGGTGCAGTACATCTTACAAAGCAAATCCCTTCCCAAAAGATTCACCGGACTCGTATGACCTCTATAGGCTTTGTGACTGCGGTTTTAATAAGCTTATTTGAGACTCCTACAACTTGGATAGTTTCTCCCAAGAGGGGTAGGTTAGGAATTTCTGCTGATCTCACAGTAGAACGGGTAGCACCAGTATCCACTAGGAATGTAATGTCATTACCTTCCATTTTTCCATCAACAAATGGACCTGACTGATCTACCACTAGAGATGCACCAAGCACACACTCTTCCTCCCCCCTCACGCACCATCATTGATATGAGTCTGAATCACTCTCAATACACTGCAACAAGTATTGCGCAAACATTTGCACATTTTGATTCTTACCATTTTGTTTACCCCCGTGAAATCCAGTGTTAGCATTGTACCTCTGTACTTGATCATTCACAATATTTGGCATAGGAGCTTGTGGCACCTGTAACTGTGGAGTAACTATCTGCTGTTGCTGTTGTTGATTCACAACCACCTCATTCCGCATCTGTGGATTTAAATGTTGATTCACTCCATTATTCTTTTGAACAGATCTACACTCATTCTTCCAATATCCAAGCTTTCCACACGCATGACAAGGATATTTCGTGTTCGCCTCATCTTTACTCATTTTACCACTACCTCTACCTCCACTAGATACCTGACCACTTTGATCCTGACCTTTCATCTAATAATCAGTTTGTGAACCACCATTTCCTTCCTGCTGCTCTGCCACTTTCACCTGTGCCACATCATTTTCGACTTTAACTTTTTTTGTCTTGACTCAATATCATCACTACAATATTTAGCATACCTTAAAATCTCGTCAACTATTTTACTTTGCCAGCAAATCAAATGTTGCTGAATCATGTTACTAATCTCTGGTTTTAATCCAAACACAAAACTATACACAAAATATTCCATATCTTTATCTCCAATATTCTCAAACCCACTGTACTGTTTGAATACCTGCAATAACCTCTCATAGTAAGCATGTACCGATTCTTTTGGTTCGTGGGTTATCCTGTCTATTTTAACCCAATCTGTTTCTTTTGGAGACATTTTTCAGGTAAGAGATTACTTGATTATATTTTTTCATCACCTTATCTGAAGGTGCACCTGTTTTCGGATCACTAGGATATTTTTCTTTAGGCCAATCAACCATAATCTTACACTCTGTCCATAAATCAGCTTGAACAACAATCTCAAACAAACCATCTAAGTCCTTCAATAAAACCTTTGAAACTTTCACAAACCTCTCTATCTGTTTGTACCACTCTAGAGGTTTCGCCCTTATTTATTTATTTATTTATAAAGTTTTATATACCTGGGGAAGTCGTTTGTAAAAAATAATATATCCTGTCTAGACCAGGGTACTTGAACATATCCACCACCTGGAACTTCTCTCATCGGACACACCATTTCAGCTTGTCCTGTCTCCCTTAACGGAAAAAAAGACACATTTTTGCTGGCAATCTGCTCTTGTTTCTTTTTCGTCCATCTACCTTTCCACCGTTCTACATCTCCCCATTTCTTCAAGATATTCATCAACTCTTTTATCTGCAATCTTTTGCCAGACGCCTTCAAACTCTTCAAATCCTTTTCAGTATTATTCAGTCTATACGTTTTCTGTAACACCTTTGACTTCTACTCCAAATTCACAAGCAGCTTCTGTTATTTCTCATGAAGATTTCTTGCTTTCCAAGTAATATTTTTGCACATAAATAAAAACTCTTTGTCTCGGTAAGAGCTTAATCTATCTGGACTTATTGTACCAATAATCATTTCTTCCAAATCTACTCTCATTTTACCCACATCTATACTCTGTGGTTGGGGATTCTGTTTTTCCATCCCCCTTATCCAATAATCTAATTCATCTGGCAAAGGACCCATTGAACTCCCTGACACTGGAGTGACATTCTGCAGTGTTCTCCTCGGATCAATTTGTGGGCTTCTCTTAGGGGTTTCGGTTATCAATTCAGAATCCGGAAGATCAATCAATGAAGTACTCATTTCAGCCTGTCTAACCTGATCTGCTACCATCACCACCTCATTCCTGACACCATTCTTCGGAACTGCCAATGCATTTACTTTTGATATATTCTGTTTTTCTCCATACAATGGAACTATAGGACCAATAGTTACCGGCACTGTCAATACTTCCGCATTCAGATTCAACTGATTAATTTTTTGTGTCAGCTCTTCTTTTGCCTTATTTAATAGGTCCATTTCACTCTCTTGTACTATCCCAGTAACCACCGGGGCTTGTGGAACCTGCAGAATTAGTGGGGTTCCCATTAATGGTGCATTTGAAACCGTATCATTTGAGTTTTCCTGATATGATGGAGGTCTTTTAGTCAAAATGTCATCTAACAACTCATCATCAGAGTCATCAAAGTTTAATCCTGCTATCTCTACAGTCTTCTTTTTCTCTTTACATTTGCCTCCTGTCTGTTCTTCAGTAACTAAGACTGGGTATAAACCTTCCTTTATCACAGCTCTTCTCCACCTCTTCATTGTATCATCCCGTCTTTCAAAAGGATATCTAGACATTATACTTCTGTATTTTCTGCTACCTCTAAATTTCTCTCTTTCCAATGCCTCATGTTCCCATTCCTCCAGCGCTTCATCCTGTGTAGGTTTGGGATTTGGCTCTAGTGAATTCATTGGCTGTCTCAAATTCTGTAGAATCCTTACATTAAATGAACCAAGTTCTGGAAAAGCCAAAATACCATCGTCTTCTGTATAGTTCATCCAGTTCTCTAACCAAGTACACGTATGATAACCACATTTAAACATCATAAAAGAAGCAGGCGTTCTTTGAGGCGGAATAGGAATTCCCTCTCTAGTCACTATTGGTTTGTCGTTTTTAAAGAAATTGTTTATTTTATTAATCAACTTCATTTTTCTGACCCTTTATGCTAAAATACCTCAGCAAAACAAACAAGATGCTTTCGTAATTCTACTTATTCTATGCGCTAACACTCGTCCAATGCCAGCGCAACTCACACCAACTAACCAATCACAACGTATCTACTATCTCTACCAATACAAGCACGGCTCACACCAACCGGCCAATCAGAGCGCACCACACGCCCGCTGCCTGACCAATGCCAGCACGGCCTTTTTGTGACGTCAGTATTACTCCTGCTCATGACCCTCCCTTTAAAAAAATAATACGGCTAAATATTCTAGGTTTTCTTCACCCAATTTTTTTTGTTTAAATCAATGCTACCTTGTCTGTGTCACTAATTAAAGAGATAATCTTCACTTTTCAAAAAGAGATTCTTTTACTTCAAGTAAGGATAACGACCTGCAATATTTTACACCCAAACAAGCTACAGGTGGACTTGGTACTCATCTAGGGATAAGGCTAAAGTTTCTCAAGAGGACTTTTTGGTTTAAAAGAGATCTTGGTACTCCCCTGGGGATAAGGTCAGAGTTTCAGAAGTGGACCCTTCACATTGTCAAGCAATCTACATCTGAATAGTCCCTAATATAATACCAGCAGCCTTTCGCCTTTTTGTACTACGACAACAAACAAAGTACTTCTTCAGTGTGATACGTTATCCGCACTCTTCCTCTGCCTACTTCAGGCTAAATAACATTATCCCGGAATCTCAGGTAACTCCGTATCAGCATTTCCAGACAATATAAAACAAAACATTAACTCTTCATGTTAGGAAAACAAATAATCAATAATTATTACCAAACTAATCAATAATTAACCATCCTCTGCTACCAGAAAACAGATCCAGCGCTATCTTATCAGGGATCGATACTCAATAACAACACAAACATATGGACAATACACATTTACCCAACTCATGAAATCCCTGTTGCGCTGGGGTTCAAGTTTTGTGACCAAATCAGTTGTTCATATTACAGGTTTGTATCTGACACACTAAAAACATAACTGAACCTGCATATCAACTCACTTTCCTCTGGTTGATGAACCTAAAGTTGAGAAGTTGATGGTAATAATAAGTACTATCTCTCTGTCTAACTGGCTGAATAAATCACAAACTCGCTGTAAGGTTTATAATGTTTATCAACTCAAAATAATGTGAAAAATAAATGCTCTTCACGTACAGGTTTACAGGGTAAAGAAGATAAACCTCACACAGAGAAAAATATCAGCAATGCAAATAATGTCAAACTTCATATCAAATTAACAAAATGCAAATGAAGGAATAGATAGGAGAAGAGACAGTAGTTTCAGAGATAAAATACATTTGCAAATGATTATGTAAAGTACGAATCATATAGCTATACTAACCCAAGAGATTCAGAGAAATGCCACCCCCGCACCCCCGGCCACGGAGGTAGTGGGGGTCCCCTGACATAGAGTCAGGGAACAAAGATTAACAGGATACTGGAATCGGGACAGGAGCAGGAAAACAGCTAGGCCTCTCACAGCAAACAGACAGACAGAGACAAACTCCTTCTAGCTTTAGGCAGACACACCTACCTACCACCCCCTGGGCACCCCAATTATACCCTAAAACCTGCATGTCCAACCCACAGTAGTTGAAACATTTGCAGAAACTCAGTCTCTCATTGGCTGATTCAGGGGGTGTTCTATCACACCACCAAAGTCACATTCATATTTTTCACAGCGTTCTTTGTTTTCTAAGGTTCTCATTACGTTATTCATGACTTGTGAATACGTCTTTTTCAACATATAACATGATGATAATTCTTGTTCGCCTCAGCTGGTTTCCACAGAAGAAGTTTATACTTTTGCATTTGGTCCCACGGCTGTCCTTCCGTTACTTGGCAGTTACTTATCAGCCTTCGCCTTCTCCACTCCACTCAGAGCTCGATTTCCAGTTCATTTGTCTCTTATTTATTTCAAACCCCAACTGTCATGCAGAAAAATGTAGGCCTTTGCTTTCTCACTACGAATCTATGACAAAATATCGACTACTAAAATATCGAGGTACCAAAATATCGCAACAAAAATATCGAGGACAATAATATCGGGATCCTATCTCTAACAAGGTAAGTACAAAAATATCGAAAAAAATATATCGATGTTAAAAATATCGTTTTTTAGAAAAATATCGTTTTTTAGAAAAATATTGTTTTTTTATTTAAAAAAAATGTAATATTAACAAAATACTACTTATAAATATAATCAACATAGTTAAAAATATATATATAAATAATGTAATAAAAAATAATTATAATATAAATATAATACATAGTATATACTTAATTATTATTAACTGTAAAATAATTATTTTAATAAATTATAAATAAATGAAAATATAATAAATTACAAATAAATTTATATACATAAAATAATAATATAAATAACAATTAATAACAATGTAAAACTAATAAAAAAATGTATTTACATTTTGGATAGCGCGCGGGTAAAAAGGACTATTCCCACTCCAGAGAGTGCAACAGTAGGGAAAGTGTTGGATAGCGTAGGGGTAACAATTACTATTCCCACTCTAGAGAGTGCAACATTAGGGAAAATGTTGGATAGCGTAGGGGTAATAATTACTATTCCAACTCCAAAGAGCGCAACAGTAGGGAAAGTGTTGGATAGCGTAGGCGTAAAAATTACTATTCCCACTCCAGAGAGTGCAACAGTAGGGAAAGTGTTGGATAGCGTAGGGGTAACAATTACTATTCCCACTCCAGAGAGTGCAACAGTAGGGAAAGTGTTGGATAGGGTAGGGGTAAAAATTACTATCCCACTCCAGAGAGTGCAACAGTAGGGAAAGTGTTGGATAGTGTAGGGGTAACATTTACTATTCCAACTCCAGAGAGTGCAACAGTAGGGAAAGTGTTGGATAGCGTAGGGGTAAAAATTACTATTCCCACTCCAGAGAGTGCAACAGTAGGGAAAGTGTTGGATAGCGTAGGGGTAACAATTACTATTCCAACTCCAGAGAGTGCAACAGTAGGGAAAGTGTTGGATAGCGTAAGGGTATAAATTACTATTCCCACTCCAGAGAGAGCAACAGTAGGGAAAGTGTTGGATAGCGTAGGGGTAATAATTACTATTCCAACTCCAAAGAGCACAACAGTAGGGAAAGTGTTGGATAACGTAGGGGTAAAAATTACTATTCCCACTCCAGAGAGTGCAACAGTAGGGAAAGTGTTGGATAGGGTAGGGGTAACAATTACTATTCCCACTCCAGAGAGTGCAACAGTAGGGAAAGTGTTGGATAGCGTAGGGGTAAAAATTACTATTCCCACTCCAGAGAGTGCAACATTAGGGAAAATGTGGGATAGCGTAGTGGTAACAATTACTATTCCAACTCCAGAGAGCGCAACAGTAGGGAAAGTGTTGGATAGCGTAGGGGTATAAATTATTATTCCCACTCCAGAGAGTGCAACAGTAGGGAAAAAGTTGGATAGCGTAGGAGTAAAAATAACATACTTATAAATAAATGTTTTATTTTAAAGAATAAAAATATTAACTATTAAATAGATATAAACTATTTACAAATACCAATACATAATTATTAAAAACATGATGAGCTAAATATATGTAATTTAAAGAATTTATAAAAATACCATTTAATAATATTTAATTAACAATTAATAATTAATTAACAATTAGATAATTAACAAAACAATTAATTAAAGAACATTACTTAATTACATTTAAATTACTTCCCACCCTATTCCCCTATAAACCCACAACCCACTACAGAACATAATTATCAATTAATAAATTAATTAAAAATAATTACCAATTAATTAAAATTATTTACCAATTATTAAAAATTAATTTATAATTCCTACTAATTCCTAATTAATTTAACATAATTAAATTACTTCCCACCCTATTCCCCTATAAACCCACAACCCGCTACAGAACATAATTATCAATTAATCAATTAATTAAAATTAATTACCAATTAATTAAAAATAATTACCAATTAATAATTATTAATTTTTAATTCCTACTAATTAATAATTAATTTAACATAATTAAATTACTTCCCACCCTATTCCCCTATAAACCCACAACCCGCTACAGTACTAAAATACAAAATTTAAATAAATTACATATAATTAAATTAAAAACATAATAAATACATAATATACACAAAAATATTTAAATAATCGATATTAGTAACATCGAAATTATTAACATCGATATTACTTACATCGATATTTTAAACTTCGATATTACTAATATCGATATTAAATATATCGATATTACTTACCTTCTATATTTTGTCCCTTCGATATTAAAACTCCGCTATTAGTGTATGTCAATATTAAAAGTTCGATATTTTGTCTGCATACCCTCACTACGATGAATAAAACATAGACATTTATTCATTTCATGAAATTTACTTCTCACTGTTTACCACCCACCTTTGGACTATCCCATATTATATTCCTTGCAAAAGCATTAAATGCAGAAAGCAGCATATTTTTATTTTAGTTTCAAAGCAGATATGCGAAATGCGGCCTCGTCATGCATTAGTTCACACATTAGTGCACGTATGCGCAAAGCATATATCTCGTGTATTTCGTGTTTGTGTACATTAATTTCAGAGCAAACTGTTAGTAAATGTTACTGGGGATTTAATTCGAGCAGGTTTTATTTTCGCAAAACCCTGCTCCATCACAAGCATGCTACACATGATGAATCTCAGGCCTTTAGTGGAGTGTAAAGATTCGAGCACCCTTTTACAGGCTGCTTTAATGGATTTCAGCACACAAAGACCTTTCTCCTTTTTTTGCCTTCTGTGCCTCTTTGGAAACAGAATATGTCACCACCAGCATTAGGGTTCATTTCACAGTTTCCTCCACTGCAGCTGTGTGCAGTGCACCCAGGCACAGCCAGCTAATGAGAGCCAAGGCCTCCTACAGACCAAGGTGCAGTGGGCCATGGAGGCAGCTTTTCCTCTGCCCCGGCCTGGATGCTCGAAGGTCACTGCTCGCTGGTTTACCCTTTTTCCAGCAGACCCCAAGCCTTGTTTCCCCCATCAGAAGCTAAGCACCCTTCAGTTTAAAGAGCCATGGTGTTAAACCTGACTCGGGTGACGTATGTGTCCGGTTCCTTTGTGACGGAGGTCACGTGCTCCTGGCTGCGGCTCTCTGGAGCTGTCCCTTTGTGCAGCTGTGCTGACGTGAAGCCAGCGTGCGTGAAATGTGACATGCTGGCACGTGAAAAATGACCAGAGGGGAGGGAAATACGCTCTTCTGAGCGATCCACTGCGGCACTAGAGGTAGCAAGACATAAAGCCTGCCCTTGCCCATTTGTGAATGTACCCACACACATCTATCCGCCTATCCATCCAGGGATCCCCCACACCTTGTCATGCATTGACCCCTTTACCCGTACACACCTGCTTCCGACCGGAACCGAACATCCGTCCATCTGTGTGCATCTATTTTCTCTGTCTCTATCCCCCACATGCATCAAGCATTTTTGTATTCGCAAACGGTGCGATTCCTTAAAATCGGCCGTTTGCGAATGCAAAAGTGCTTTTTGGGATGCATGAAGCAATTTTAGAATTCGTAACATGTGTGCGAATTCTAAAATTGCGGGTGCTTTTAAGAAGTCGCAGATGTGCGATTTCTTAAAAGCAATGCATCATTTTTTTTAAAAGTGAAAATTCGCAAATAGGGTGCCAAATTTACCGAGTGGTTGAACCACTCGGTAAATTTGGAAAAAGTGTGTAAAATGTGTAAAATGTTTTTTTTTTCAACATTCATGTTACGGACACACATGTCCTTAGGACATGTGTGTGTGCAACATGATGCGAAAAATACATTTCAGGGGTGCATGGGGGGGTCCTTTGGACCCCCCCCTGCACCCATGAAATTTTCTAAGTGCCACTCGCAATTTCCATTGACTCCTATGGGCCTTTTGGCCCATAGGAATCAATGGGAATTGCGAAAATTAAGTTAAGATATCGGTATTTCTTTGGGATTCGGTAAAAATTGCGATTTTTACCGAATCCCAAAAGAATACCGAAAATATTGATGCATATCATTTTGCATTTCTTAATTTGCGATTCCTTATTTTTCGCAAATTAAGAAATGCAAAAAGACACAATGATGCATGTGGGGGATTGTGTCTTTTTGCATTTCTTAATTTGCGAAAAATAAGGAATCGCAAATTAAGAAATGCAAAATGATATGCATCAATATTTTCGGTATTCTTTTGGGATTCGGTAAAAATCGCAATTTTTACCGAATCCCAAAGAAATACCGATTTCTTAACTTAATTTTCGCAATTCCCATTGATTCCTATGGGCCAAAAGGCCCATAGGAGTCAATGGAAATTGCGAGTGGCACTTAGAAAATTTCATGGGTGCAGGGGGGGGTCCAAAGGACCCCCCCATGCACCCCTGAAATGTATTTTTCGCATCATGTTGCACACACACATGTCCTAAGGACATGTGTGTCCGTAACATGAATGTTGAAAAAAAAACATTTTACACATTTTACACACTTTTTCCAAATTTACCGAGTGGTTCAACCACTCGGTAAATTTGGCACCCTATTTGCGAATTTTCACTTTTTAAAAAAATGATGCATTGCTTTTAAGAAATCGCACATCTGCGACTTCTTAAAAGCACCCGCAATTTTAGAATTCGCACACATGTTACGAATTCTAAAATTGCTTCATGCATCCCAAAAAGCACTTTTGCATTCGCAAACGGCCGATTTTAAGGAATCGCACCGTTTGCGAATACAAAAATGCTTGATGCATGTGGGGGAATGATGCATGTGGGGATATGTGTGTTTGTGTTGCCTTTGTGGGCATTGTTGCCTGTATCTATGTTGGTGTCTTTACGTATATTGTTTTCGGGGGCATGGTCGTCTGCTTCTGTTATTCATGTGTGTTGTCTGTGTATGTTTTTTGTGTGTCTGTATTATCCTTGTCTACGTGAGTACTCTGTGTATGTTGGCTGCGTATATAGGTGTTCTATGTCTGTTTTGTGTGTACATGAGTATCTTTATGTGGGCTGTGTGTTAAAATAAAAAATGAATACATGAATTGTTGTCTCTAGGCGTGCATGCTTGGGTATCTATTTGTCTGTGCAAGACTGCCTTGAGGTTTGTTGTCCTATGCATAATGCACACACTTCTTGCATGTGTTTTACAATGACTCTGTGTGTGCAGGTACGTTAAATGGATGTCAGAGCATCCGCTATTGAAAATTTAGGCCTATTGACATTTTATTTTTTCATAACAAATTGTATTGGGCTTTTGCCAACAAGAAGGCCCAACCGGGCCTTATACATACACATGAATCCTCAAGATAGGTTTTATATTTTTATCCCCAATAAGCATGTAGAGCATAAACGTATGCACAGTAAGCCCCCGGCACCCTCCCTTTCACCCCAATGCAGTGTTTAAGAATTTATGCATTTGCGGTGGGCCTATTGACTTTGCCAATGACTTTTTTTAAATATTAATTTAGTAAGCATAAAATGTGACTTAGAAGGGGGAATTATATGTTAAGAGATGAAGCACAGGGAAGCAAAAGTGCAAGAGTCAATTCAATTCAATACTCTACTTTATTTCTCATTATTTCAACGCATAAAGAGTACCAAATACAGGTTACAGCGCAAGAGTCTTTGCCTGAATGTTGCTGAGAAGGCAACGCATTTTACCACGATCTTTTTTTGCCAGGTCACGGAGGCAGCATTTGTACCCCAGGGGCTCCCATTCAATTACTGCCTAGGAATGAGACCTTACTACCTAGGCCCTATAGACACGAGTGGGAACATAGGCATAGATGCATCAAGGTAAAATCCGCTCGCAAAGGGGCAGATTATTAGAATCTGCCCCTTTGCGACCGGTATTTTTTGCATTTGGGATGCATCATCCCAAATGCAAACATCGCAAATTAAGAAATCGCAAAATTGCGATTACTTGCATTTAAGGAATCTCAAATTGAGATTCCTTAAATGCAATGCATTAAAGTTTAAAAAATAGCGATTTCGCTAATAGGGATCGCAAATTACCATGAAGTTGAACTTCATGGTAATTTGCAAAAACTTTGAAAAATGCACTAAAGTGCATTTTTCAAATTCATTCCTATGGGCCTCTAGGCCCAAAGGAATGAATGGGGAGGTGTTCCTTAATTGCGTTTTGCAATTTGCGAGTCGCAATTAAGGAATTTTAAGAAATCGCAATTTTTTTGTGATTTCTTCATGCATTGCATTTTGCTATTCTTTAATAGTGAATCGTTATTTTTCGCTATTAAGGAATAGCAAAATGGCTTCTTGATGCATCTGGGGGATATTGTTTGGTACCCATTACAATCAAACTGGTAATCCTGATTCAGGTTCAAATGCGAATTTGCACCTGAATTAGGATTACTAGATGTATACAAATCTCACACAGACACAGCAGTTATTCCAAACGGTGTATTCTGGAACAATTAAGACATGCACTTGGGAAGAATTGGGAAACATGCAATTGTGATAGTAGTTTCAGCGATGGGTGTATCTGTTATTGCAAAGCACATTTACCCTGTTATTTCTCCATTCTGACCCTTGGAGGGATGAGATAATACCACACAGGGAAAAACGGATCATTCTGGTTTGTAATTTTTTTCCAGGTGGAATTACCACCGCACAAGCAGCGAGGGCCTTGGGCCCTCATTTTGAGAACCCCAATAGTATGCATCCAAATCAAGATTACAAGTAGTGAACACATTTTGCACTGACCCAGTGTTTTTTCCCTGCACAAATCTCTGAATGTGAAACCTGGCACCATTTTGGCAGGGTAAACCACAATATACCAGATTTTTCAGAGTGATATGGAGGAAAACATGCATTATCACCATGTTATGCCTATTTCAAATTTGGGAACTCAGAGCAGGGGTAATGCAGCATCAGGCCAGGTCTAAACTGGGGTGGCATGGTGAGCAAAAGAATGATGGATTTAACCCAGAAATCTTGACTGGGGGTGAATTGTTTGATTTGTTCTGCATTCCGTCCATCAATTGTGTGTCTTGCAAGTTTATATATAGGCAGACGGCCCATTTCTCCGTCAGGGAGACAAAGTAAATTACTCCGTCGCCCTCAGGGAGGATTGCCCACCTAATTTAGAAATTACTTCCGAGCTGGCAGTTGTAGGAAATTCATCCTTTTTGCCCTGATCACCCCATTTTGTTACTGATGCTGGTGGTTACTGACTCCGAAAGTGCCCTGTGCTCTGCTAACCAGGCCCATAGCTAGTGCTCTGTCTTCTAAAAGTATGTGGTAATTGGTATTATTCAAATTGGCCAAGACAACCTACCTGTAGGTCCCTAGAATATGGTAGGGCATGTTAGGTTTAGAAACCCCAGTGGATTTAATGCACTTAAGCATGGCTTCGCAGGTAGCTTCTTCCAGGTCTATTGTACCTGTTGCTGCTCATTGAGTCCACTCATTGTCCTTTGAGTCAGACACAGTTATTTCTTTGAGGAGCCTTGTGAGTGCAGCAGGTGCAGTCCTTCTGTGTTCAAGCCTTCTGTATGCAGTCCAAAGGTCCAACAGGGCAATCCTTCTTCTGATGTTCCTGGCAGTGATCGGAAGCTCCTGCAGCCCTCCCATGTTTATCCTCTATTCTGGGCTGGCAAGAGGAGGGGACACCCCAACCAATAGAAGTTTAGTTACCATCCTCTGCTATGACCACTTCCTTCGAATTGTGCCATATTTTCTGACCCAGAATGCACTGTTCTCACAAAAATCAAAATGGAGAAAATCTCTCCTTTGTGTGTGTCTATGTAACCCAACCCAAAGGTGTGGCTAACAACTCACTACACTCCCCTTTCAGCCCCTCTCTTAATCTAATTAGGGGGCTCCCATCTGGCTTGGGATCATGGAATGGGGGTCTGGCCTGCGTCCTGTGATATCTGTTCTTCTGCCTTTAAAGTCCAACTTATCTCCACAATCCCTTCTTCTCCTTGGCTTCTCCAGGAAGCAGGTCTCATCCCACCAAATGGCTGTATTGTTTCTGCCCCAGTCCTCTTCACACTTACTCAGGGAGCAGATTGGCTCAGGCTGTTAAAGTTTGGCCAATCAGAAGAGGCTGCTACAGAGCAGCTTTAGGTAACTGCAGGATAGTAAGTTCTAAAAATACATTCCTGTAAAAGTGACATCAAATCTAACCTTGGCAAGTTGTTGGATTTAATGTGGCCATTAATTTGAGACTTTGAAAGATATTGCTAGCCAGGTCTAAAACATAGATAGACTTCATTAAGTTAAAGATAGAAATATTCTCTATTTTTATAAATTGATGTTTATGTATTTACTGTTTTGGTGATATTAAATGTTTTACACAGATCTGTCTCCCAAGTTAAACCTGACTGCTTGTTTGCCAAGCTACCAAGATTTGAGCAAGGATACTGTGAGAAGTTGGCCTGATGTGCAGTGTTCACTATTCTAGTGATCACTATATATCAGTCCAAACAACCCTTTTTGATGATTGGTTGTAAGTCAACCTTATAGACCAGCTATCCTAGTAGCATGGATACGAGCAGTCTAAGGCTGAGACTCTAGAGGGCGTGTTAAGCCAGCTGTTTTACCATCACATTACCCCTTGAACACCCAGTGAAAGGACACCACACAAGTTGTTATGAAAATAAACAGTGTATTTATTTATAACAAGACTACCCTGGCTCTTTATGAGACAGGGAGCTAAGCACACAACAAAACTCTTACGAAAATACTTAAGTTAGCACGTTATACACAAATGCCCGAGGGGCACGAAAAACCATATACTTTAAAAGAGGAATGCGAATTACTAGCAGGTAAGTAACAGTTCTAATAGGCTTTGGAATCGCTAGGACTTGACTATAGAATCGTTAGATTACTTCTAGGAGACCTAGGGGACTCGGGTGCAGAGTGTGCACTCTCACGCGGGATGCGGGACAAAGTCTATGGGAGCTAGTAAAGGCAAAGTTAGTGTTCACGGGCGAACCCGACCTGGTAGGAAGAAAACGACAGTGGATCCTGACCCTAGGATAGTGAGGCTATGCTGGGACACCGAAGTGCCGAAGTTACCTAGCCCAGGGGCTGCAGCTGCATAGGTCTGAAAAGACGTCGGGGATCTCGTTGCCGGACCAGGAGCCTGGAAGGAAGAAGTTGCTGGCAGGCGACCAGTGAAGAAAAGTTCGATGGATCCAAGCCTGGATCAAGGAAGAAGAAAACCTGAAAGCAGAGGGGACCAAGTTCTTGAATCACTAGCCAGTGATTAAGTGGGCACCAGGATGGCACCGGGCGAAGTCACCGCAGTCAGGTGAGTGGGCGCTGCTGGGCTCTGCAGTCTCTCGGACCAGGAGGCGTTGTCGGCGACCAGGATGGAGGTGCGAGCTGTCCCACGACGGTTCTTGCTGTCGACGTCGCTGGACCCAGGATTGGGCAACAAGTCTTGGCAAATGCAAGGCCCACGCGGTGGACCTAAAATGGCGTCTTGGGCGGACCAGGAGGGTCCAGGGTACTTCTCCGATGGAGGGAAGCAAGGGCCAGTCTGGAGCAACCAGACCAGCAGCAGAAATGTCGTCGGGCGTCGTCAGGAAGGCCACAAGCCAGCGGGCTAGTAGCCAAACAACGCGGTGAGCAGCAAAAAGCAGAAGGGCCCCACGCAGATCGTGGAGATGTTGGGGGGCTGTACTTCGGTGCTGGAGCTGCTCAGGGTGGGGGCTTCTCGGACCCCAAAGCACTCACCAGGAATTCACTCGGCGGGCTTGCTGGAAAGAAGTCGTGCAGTCTTGAAGATGGCCGGTCCCTCGAGGTCTCGTCACACCCACGAATCTCAGCGTGACTGATGATGCAGGTAGAGGTCAGAGGTGCCAGGGAAGCCGGTTCTCGTCGAGCTGGGCAGTCTTGATCCGGAGGAGAGACTTGCAGCAGACCGCAGTGTTCTTAAGATGGTGCCTGCGGATGCAGGGTGACTACTCCTTAGTCACAAGGGAGAAATCTTAGGAAGAAGTCTTGAGTTCCTTTCGTGGAAAGTAGTTTCAGGATTCAAAGATGATCTGATTTGGAAGGGGGCCAGTCTCTACCTTTATCCTGTAAAAAGGGGCTGGCACGCGACTAAGTCCTGCCCTAGGGGTGGGACTAGGAGGGGGGTGGTTACACCCACTTCCTTGGCGGGCTTTTCCCCAGCACAGGGTCTGGAGTGACCCTGGAACTGGTTCCAGCCAGCCTATGCACAGTGAGCACCGGGGTGCCACGTGCAGTCACCTTCCTCTAAAGCCCTGCCTACCTACAATACACAAAACCCTGTCTGGGACGGTGCTGGCACCGCCCCTGGCAGGAAACCCTTTGTCCTTATCTCCTGCTCTGGGAGGACTCCCAGCAGCAGGAGGGCAGACTTGTGTCTCGGTGGCAGCATCCATTTTGTGGAGCTGAGGCTCTGTTTGACTTTAACCAGGGTTAGGGGTTACATACATGTCGTGTCCCTCTAGAAGGGTGGAATGCTAACCCCGTCGCCAGAATTGGCGAGGGGTTAGTATTCCAATTCGTATGACACCTTACTCGACATGTTTTGATAAAGCGATACCAGAGTTGGCATATAACCGCGAGGATTATAATGCACTTAAGAGTATATGGTATGCGATATCATGGAAACGGCTAAGGGATGGATCCCGAAAGCCGCAGACAGGCTCAGCTCATGCCAGAGCACCATCTCACACGATTCCAAGCACTCTGCCTTCAGGATTGTTAAGGCCTGCCATAGGAGTGACTGATAGGAGATCTGTGTGTCCATTTTAGGGTTAGATATAGGTATACTATATCTAAAGCAAAGGGTGATTACACCACCTTGCCCCAGCTGTCGTGCAGCCAGTTGCGCCAGATTTGGATGGCCAGCCAGGGGTGGCATAATACATGCTGCAGCCCCTGGTAGGCCCTGGGTACACCTATGCCCTGGGTACCTAAGGTACACTGTACAGGGACTGATAAGGTGACTCAGTATCCAATTAGATATGTACCTAGGGTACATGGAATCCATTTTACAGAGAGAGCAGTAGGCCTGGGGTCCTGAATAGCAGGGCCCCAGGTCAACTAAGTCAGAAAACCAGCAAAACACCAGGCAAAAAGTTGGGGGCAACCATAGTCAGGGATCTACCTTCCTACATAACCCCCCCCCAAACGAAAGGAGATAAGGCTAGCCTTGCCAGGTAAGCCTATATTGCCTGAGTGGCCATATAAGGAAGTACCAGCACTGGCATGGTTACCCCCTATCTCATGGTCCACTAAGCAATCCCTCACCCTAAGGGTGTCTGAGGGTCTCCACCATAGGGAATCTCTACCTGTGGTGTGTTTTGGCAAAGTAAAAGGCTGGTGTTGAAATGGAGTACTGAAGTGAGGCTCCACTAATTTTGGGCTCAGCTTCCTCCAATCATTTTCCACCATAGAGGCCTTTCTTTCCAAGACTGAGTTGTTTTGGGCTCTCAGGGTCAACCTCTGGCTACCTACAGCTGGAGGTTGGGTCCCTCTGTTTGGCTTACTGGAGGGACAGGTCAGGTCTGGGGCCCTCAGGTCCCAAGTTTGGCTGTGCCCAACAGTGTCCATCTGTGGGAGGTCCCTAACTATTTTTAAGGGGGATCTCTCAGGAGTATGTTTTCTTTTCACTTGGCTAGGACTACTAGCTTCAGTGCCCTTAATCTGCTGATTGGGAAATTCTTTTGGACAGGGGGCCCCTTGGGGTCCAACACTGGCCTCCCTGACCTCTACAGCCCTGGGCTGACTGAGGCAGGGTAGAGAGGGGCAGGTTACCTGCTCCAGACTGGGTCCCACCTTGGAAGGGTCCACTGACATCAGGGGTTCTGCCAGGCTAGGCCTGACTACCTCTGTGGCAGTTTCTTCACAAGGGGTCAGATCAGTTCCCTGGGGAGGCTGACCCTTTCCTAAAGTCTGGTGGGAGGGAGATTTCTCTTCCTCCTCAATGCTCTCTGTCTGAGTGGAGTGATCCATAGTTTCAGGCTTCACAACACTATCATCTGTCTGAGTTTGAGCTGTGGCCATCACAACTCTCCCAACCTTTTCAGGAGGGGGCTCAGTTTGGGTGTGGGCTGTTACCATGACAGCCTTGACAACCTGTTCTGGGAAGGAAGTTGTCTGAGATTGGGTTGTGACTGGCACAACCCTCCTGACCTGTTCAGGGAGGACATCTTGGACTAGGGCTGTGGCTATCACTGCCCCACTAACCTTACCATGGGTGTTTACCATTTTAGAATGGGTTTCTTGCTCAACTTCAGCCCAGGCTGAGAGCTCTAAATCATTCCCCAGTAGGCAATCTACAGGCAAGTTTGGTGACACTGCCACTCTCTTGTGGCCAGTGACACCTCCCCAGCTGAGATTGACCACTGCCATGGGATGATCTCTCTGTACTCCATCAATATTGGTCACCTGGTATGTGGCACCAGGTAAAAGTTGCCTTGAGGGGACTAGACTCTCAGTCACCATAGTGATGCTAGCCCCTGTATCTCTATAGGCCTCAACTTTTATACCATTGATGAGGGGCTCCTGTCTGTACTTGCCCAAAGTGTTGGGACAAGTTGTGAAGTTGGCAAACCCCATGCCAGTCTCACAGACAAGAGTATCTAAGTCAGGGGACCTGGTTAGGCCAGAGTCCCCAGGAACTCCCAAAGTAAATGCACCCAAATTCTTGGGGGCACTCCCACCACTTGGGGGATTACTACTAGTAGTAACAGGAGGTTTGGGAATGTTACTTGGGGGTATGTTTTCCTTATTGTTATTCTTTGGGCAACTGCTGTCAGTTTTTAAATGACCCACCTGTTTACAGGGATAACAATAAGGTTTCTTCTGGTGGTTGGAAGGATTCTGGGACCCACCCCCCTCAGAGGATTTTTGGGGCCCTGATGTGGTTTGATCTGTAGATTTATTCCCACCCTTCTCTTGAGGCTTGGTTGATTCCTTTTTCTGGTCACCACCTTGGTTCTTGGGCCTAATCCTGGTTCTGACCCATTTGTCTGCCCTCTTACCCAATTCTTGTGGAGAGGTCAGATCAGAGTCTACCAGGTGCTGGTGTAATAACTGGTTCTGACAATTATTTAAGACTTGCTCTCTCATAATTAGATTATACAATCCCTTGAAATCAGTAACCTTACTACCCAGTAGCCAGCCTTCCAAAGCCTTAGTGGCACAATCAACAAAGTCAGACCAGTCCTGAGACTGAGTTTTCTGGGTGTCTCTGAACAGCAACCTGTACTGCTCAGTGGTTAAACCAAACCCATCAACCAGTGCATTTTTTAGGACCTGGTAATCATTAGCATCCTCCACTCTTGTAGTGAGGAGCTTATCTCTACCTTTACCATCAAAGGAGAGCCACAGTATAGCTGCCCACTGACTCTGGGGAATGCACTGCACAGTGCAGGCCCTCTCCAAAGCAGCCATCCATTTCTGGATGTCATCCCCTTGCTTAAAGGGGGGCACTATTTTAGTCAGGTGTTTAGTATCTAAACCCTTCTCTCTATCTCTTGGGAGATTGCTGCCACCAGTGGGTGCTAACCCACTCATCTGCTGCTCTCTAGCAAAGGCAAGCTTCTCTTTGGCCAGGGCAAGTTCTTCCCTTTCAATCCTTAGTTCAGCTTGTCTCATCCTAGCTTCATGCTCTCTTCTCTGAGGGGAAGTAAATCTCCTCTGTGGAGGATTCCTTCTCCCCTGAGAAGAGGCATTAGAGTGCAGAGATCTATTGGAGTCCCTAGAAAGAGATCTATCTCTCCTAACTCCAAGGTTAGGCCCACTTCGGGTTAGTACTGGGGGGCCCCCAGATCCTAGCCCAAGTAAGTCTAAGTTGGTCCTAGTTAGCCTTCTGACTACCTCAAGACCTTTGTCTACCTCATCCCCAGAGAGTTCCTCCTGATCCTCCTCCTCCTCAACCGCAGTAGCAGTGTTGGGGAGGTCTGGATCCCCAGAGGTTCCCTCTAAGGCTGGCATGTTCTCATGTAACTGAGAAAGCTTTCTGGCATCATATGTCTCTAAGAGACCTATCAGAAAGGGAATGGTGGGGTTAGACCCCTGCTTCAGTTTTCTGGAGACACAGATCTGTCTCATCTCCTGGAAACTGAGAGCTGCATATCTTGAAGTGACCTGTGGAGGGTCAACACTGACCAGGGGAGTCTCAGTAGAATCTCCCTGGGTAGACATGCTTTTCTAGTGAGGTGTAAGTGGTGCACTTACCTACACTATATGTTTGCCTACTGATCCCTTGCTAGAGTTGTAGTTTAGGGTGTGCTAGGCCCTAGGAGCTACAACAGCTGGTTCAGTAGAACTCAGAGTATTCTAAGCTAAGTTATATGTACCTTTAGTACTTATGTGATCTTTCACAAGATATTCTTAGGGCATGTGTGGTAAAACAACAGCAAGCTCAAATCCCAACCGCTGCTCACCAATGTGAGAAGTTGGCCTGATGTGCAGTGTTCACTATTCTAGTGATCACTATATATCAGTCCAAACAACCCTTATTGATGATTGGTTGTAAGTCAACCTTATAGACCAGCTATCCTAGTAGCATGGATACGAGCAGTCTAAGGCTAAGACTCTAGAGGGCGTGTTAAGCCAGCTGTTTTACCATCACATTACCCCTTGAACACCCAGTGAAAGGACACCACACAAGTTGTTATGAAAATAAACAGTGTATTTATTTATAACAAGACTACCCTGGCTCTTTATGAGACAGGGAGCTAAGCACACAACAAAACTCTTACGAAAATACTTAAGTTAGCACGTTATACACAAATGCCCGAGGGGCACGAAAAACCATATACTTTAAAAGTGGAATGCGAATTACTAGCAGGTAAGTAACAGTTCTAATAGGCTTTGGAATCGCTAGGACTTGACTATAGAATCGTTAGATTACTTCTAGGAGACCTAGGGGACTCGGGTGCAGAGTGTGCACTCTCACGCGGGATGCGGGACAAAGTCTATGGGAGCTAGTAAAGGCAAAGTTAGTGTTCACGGGCGAACCCGACCTGGTAGGAAGAAAACGACAGTGGATCCTGACCCTAGGATAGTGAGGCTATGCTGGGACACCAAAGTGCTGAAGTTACCTAGCCCAGGGGCTGCAGCTGCATAGGTCTGAAAAGACGTCGGGGATCTCGTTGCCGGACCAGGAGCCTGGAAGGAAGAAGTTGCTGGCAGGCGACCAGTGAAGAAAAGTTCGATGGATCCAAGCCTGGATCAAGGAAGAAGAAAACCTGAAAGCAGAGGGGACCAAGTTCTTGAATCACTAGCCAGTGATTAAGTGGGCACCAGGATGGCACCGGGCGAAGTCACCGCAGTCAGGTGAGTGGGCGCTGCTGGGCTCTGCAGTCTCTCGGACCAGGAGGCGTTGTCGGCGACCAGGATGGAGGTGCGAGCTGTCCCACGACGGTTCTTGCTGTCGACGTCGCTGGACCCAGGATTGGGCAACAAGTCTTGGCAAATGCAAGGCCCACGCGGTGGACCTAAAATGGCGTCTTGGGCGGACCAGGAGGGTCCAGGGTACTTCTCCGATGGAGGGAAGCAAGGGCCAGTCTGGAGCAACCAGACCAGCAGCAGAAATGTCGTCGGGCGTCGTCAGGAAGGCCACAAGCCAGCGGGCTAGTAGCCAAACAACGCGGTGAGCAGCAAAAAGCAGAAGGGCCCCACGCAGATCGTGGAGATGTTGGGGGGCTGTACTTCGGTGCTGGAGCTGCTCAGGGTGGGGGCTTCTCGGACCCCAAAGCACTCACCAGGAATTCACTCGGCGGGCTTGCTGGAAAGAAGTCGTGCAGTCTTGAAGATGGCCGGTCCCTCGAGGTCTCGTCACACCCACGAATCTCAGCGTGACTGATGATGCAGGTAGAGGTCAGAGGTGCCAGGGAAGCCGGTTCTCGTCGAGCTGGGCAGTCTTGATCCGGAGGAGAGACTTGCAGCAGACCGCAGTGTTCTTAAGATGGTGCCTGCGGATGCAGGGTGACTACTCCTTAGTCACAAGGGAGAAATCTTAGGAAGAAGTCTTGAGTTCCTTTCGTGGAAAGTAGTTTCAGGATTCAAAGATGATCTGATTTGGAAGGGGGCCAGTCTCTACCTTTATCCTGTAAAAAGGGGCTGGCACGCGACTAAGTCCTGCCCTAGGGGTGGGACTAGGAGGGGGGTGGTTACACCCACTTCCTTGGCGGGCTTTTCCCCAGCACAGGGTCTGGAGTGACCCTGGAACTGGTTCCAGCCAGCCTATGCACAGTGAGCACCGGGGTGCCACGTGCAGTCACCTTCCTCTAAAGCCCTGCCTACCTACAATACACAAAACCCTGTCTGGGACGGTGCTGGCACCGCCCCTGGCAGGAAACCCTTTGTCCTTATCTCCTGCTCTGGGAGGACTCCCAGCAGCAGGAGGGCAGACTTGTGTCTCGGTGGCAGCATCCATTTTGTGGAGCTGAGGCTCTGTTTGACTTTAACCGGGGTTAGGGGTTACATACATGTCGTGTCCCTCTAGAAGGGTGGAATGCTAACCCCGTCGCCAGAACTGGCGAGGGGTTAGTATTCCAATTCGTATGACACCTTACTCGACATGTTTTGATAAAGCGATACCAGAGTTGGCATATAACCGCGAGGATTATAATGCACTTAAGAGTATATGGTATGCGATATCATGGAAACGGCTAAGGGATGGATCCCGAAAGCCGCAGACAGGCTCAGCTCATGCCAGAGCACCATCTCACACGATTCCAAGCACTCTGCCTTCAGGATTGTTAAGGCCTGCCATAGGAGTGACTGATAGGAGATCTGTGTGTCCATTTTAGGGTTAGATATAGGTATACTATATCTAAAGCAAAGGGTGATTACACCACCTTGCCCCAGCTGTCGTGCAGCCAGTTGTGCCAGATTTGGATGGCCAGCCAGGGGTGGCATAATACATGCTGCAGCCCCTGGTAGGCCCTGGGTACACCTATGCCCTGGGTACCTAAGGTACACTGTACAGGGACTGATAAGGTGACTCAGTATCCAATTAGATATGTACCTAGGGTACATGGAATCCATTTTACAGAGAGAGCAGTAGGCCTGGGGTCCCGAATAGCAGGGCCCCAGGTCAACTAAGTCAGAAAACCAGCAAAACACCAGGCAAAAAGTTGGGGGCAACCATAGTCAGGGATCTACCTTCCTACAGATACATTTATTGAGACTAGGCTGGACATGTTAGTGATTGTGGTATAATTACTAGCTGAAGGTGAATACCCCAACCTACTAATAATCCACTTTCCTACAGCAGTTATTTCTAAAACAATGGCAGGGACCAAGCTGTTTAGTGTTTGGTGTAGGGTTCCATCAACAAGGCGAAGCCCTGCACCAAAATGTTTTATTTTTTATTTTCAAAAAGAGAATTGTGAAGTGGACTGTTCCCACAAGGAACAGGGTTAAGACTGGGGCGGTGCGGTGAACAAAAGAATGATGGATCTAACACAGATCCATGTGACTGGGGTTGAATGTTTGCATTGTCCAGCATTCCGTCCATCAATTGTTTCTTTTGCATATGTCGCCCTAATTGGGGAGGGTATGCTCAGACGTGGGTCGCGTGCTCACTACACCACTGGATTCAAGCTAGCCTGGCTGATGAAGGGTGATGCCCTGAAACTGGTCCCAGGATACTTGTTTGCGGTACAGGGAGGACCTGGCTTTGCAGTTCGGGCTGGACTGTTCCCACAAGGAACAAGATCAAGACTGATTTGCATATGCCTGGGTCCAAACTGGGGTGGTGTGGTGAGCAAAATAATGAGGGCTTTAAGCCAGATCCTTGTGACTGGGGGTGAATGTGTGCATTGTCCAGCATTCCGTCCATCAATTGTTTCTTTTGCGTAACTTTCTAAAAGTGACATTGTCAGAATTGTGACTAAAATTTACTTTACCATTTAAGAGCGTTTTTAATTTGCAGTTCTTTATACTCTAAACATGATGTTCCTACCTTCTCCCAAGTGAAAGATATCACTTTTTAAATGTAATAAGTCCATCCAATGTTATCCCATGGGAGAGGTAGGCATTGCAGTAGTGGAAAACAAATATAAGAGTTTTTCATGAAACTGGGCTGGACCAAGGGCTGCTGAAGGACTGAATTAACCCTAGCTCCAGCATTTTAGTGAATTCATCCTTTATGCTGGCTTTCATCTTATCAGATAGCCTGTAGATCTTATTCTTCACAAGAATTCTGTCCCCAGTGTCAATACTATGGGTATACCATGATGTGAGCCCTGGGGTTAAGGAGGAGAGAGGGCAGATTGCCCCAATACTTGACGGCAGTCTCTCTGTTGCTCTAGAGTCAGAGTAGAGAAAAGAAAATCGGGGAGAGGTTCACTCTCCTCCTCCACTCCATCATCAGTGACCAGGCGCATGGTAACCTTGGACCTCTCAACGTGGGGTTTTAGGGGATTGACATGCAGGACCCATAACGGGTTCCTTGAAGTCTTAAGGTCCACCAGATAGGTGATATCCCCCTTGCAATCCTTCACCTCGTAAAGCCCAGACCATCGGTCTTGATGGGCCCTGGTATCAAAGGGGTCCATTACCCATACTTTTTGGCCAGGCTGAAACTTGACTAAAGTGACCTTCTTGTCATACCAGAGCTTCATGACCTCCTGGCTGTCTTCCAGATTCAAGCGCAACAAGATCCTTCCATGCTATGAAAGTACCCATCAGTTATCATCCGGTTACGCCCTTATCATCATCTGGGCCTCCTCACACCAAGGAGAATATTCTTGCAGCCACTTGGAAACTATAAAGTGGATGGCCCAGTGTGTTGAGGATATGCGGAAGGTGACCGTGTAGTGATAACTGAAAAACTAGTGCGTAAGGAAAAATAATAATGAGTGTGTAAGCAACGTAAAGAATATAAAATTGAAGAACAAGGAGGAAAAGAATTTATTCTGTACCTCCCATGTTTCCAATATTTAAAAACCAGTGCGGGAACATAGTAGGTTGAACAAATAGCTACTATTTAAATCGTAACGGTTGACATGTTTCTGCAGTCTATGGACCCAACAAGGTATCCGCTGCTTTCATCAGGACCACGTTGCTTACACACTCATTATTATTTTTCCTTACGCACTGCTGTTGCGGTCCGATCGCCATCTGCTGCTGCGGTCTGACCAGTGCAGTACAATGCATGCGGTCAGAGGCAGCAGGCAGAAGAACCATCCGTCTCTTTCTAATGGGGATCAAAGAGCCCGTCGGACCATCAGAAACAGTTCATAATACCTTAATGACGACAGCTCTGCCGTCGGGATTATGATGTTGGTTTCCGACAGTCATTCCATGTTGGCCTTTCCGACAAGAAAAGGCTTTCTGAAAGTGACATGTGGGGCCCTTGGCTTGGCCCCCTTCCCTCCTAGCCCTCCACATTTGTGCCTGGGGGCACTTATGGTGTCCCCCTAAACATCCCTGCGCAGTGTGGCAGACTGCAGGCACCAAATTAGTAGGAAAAGAAAATGGCCTTGCAGTAGGGAAAAATGAAAACTACCACAAAATGTTAAAGGTAAAAGTACATATTCAATACGGTTGTGAAAAAAAAAAAGTACATATTCAACTTTTTAAATATACTGCACCCTGACCTATTTACGGCCTACCCTAGGGGTGACTTATATGTATGAAATAAAGAAGGTTTAGGACGGGCAGAAGGTTTATTTTGCCAGGTTGAAATTGCAGTTTAAAATTGTATACACAGGCTGTGATGGCAGGCCTGCGACATGTTTACAAGGCTACTTATGTGGGTGGCACAATAAGTGCCGCAGGCCCACGATTAGCATTTAATTTACAGGATTTAGAACCACTTTACTAGGGACTTACAAGCAAATTAAATGTGCCAATTGGGTGTAAGCCAATGTTACCATGTTTAAAGGAGAGAACACAGGCACTTTAGCATTGGTTAGCAGTGGTAAAGTGCACATAATCCTAAGGCCAACAGAAATGAATTCAGCAAAAATGGAGACGTGAAGGTAAAAAGTCAGGGGATGATCATGCAAAAAGGGCCAGGTCCAACAGAGGTGTATTGTGGTATAATGCTATACTCACTAGATTGTCATTTCTTCATTATTTTGCAGATTTATTTACTTTTCCAGCTGTGCCTCCTGCATGCTTTGTGCTGTTCCATTTTGTGTTTCCACAGTGGCCTGCTTGTGACCACAATCCACTTTCAGTCCTATTTCTGTCTTGCCTTTGGTGGGCCAGATCCCACCCCCACACGGCCTCCGTGCACTCATGAGAGCTGCACAGAGCCAATAATTCTCTCGGGACTTACCTGAGCCTTTTTTCCCCATCAGCGAGGGACTGGGTCAGTGCTTCTCAGGAATGCAATGCTGCATTTATTCCCCATCAAGTTCCATGCCAGATTCGGCCTGATTTTCATGCTACATGCTCCTCCCGTGTACTATTGACTCAGCTGATTGCCTAGCCCCGAGGGGCTCTGAATTTGTGGAAAACACAGGACACTTGTAGAGACGAGGCGCTGACCTCTAGACAATCCACTGGACTGGGGAAGCTGTGCGACTACGTGATTGTATCTGGTACATACACCCCCTCTCCTCTACCCCTATATTTCTGGGGTGATTTTATCTTCAGCTATGCATCAATTTGGCTCTGCCCAAGACCCATTTGAGCCCTATGCTGCAGAGGAGTTTCCACGGGGAAAAGACACCCTGAGGCCCTTGATTCCTCTGTCCAACACTCAGTTAACAAAGCCCTGGCATGGGCCTTCCAACACTTACCCCAACAATCATACTTTATCACTGACTGAGTCCCCATCACACCTCCCCATATCCCTGTGGATCTTCTTGCCCCTACTCCGGGCCCCTCCAAGGACCCACCCAGGCAGCAGGAGGACAAAGGGCCCCACTCCAACACATTTACCCACCTCTCACACTCATTTATGATAGACCATATTTACAGCAATCCCAGGAGTTGAATCCTCCTACCACCTCTTCTGTACCTACCTTTAATCAACAGGATGACAACTTCCCTCCATTGGACCCATCGTTCTCTTCTTCCCCTGACCACCTCCCTCCCAAGAAGTGATAAACAGTCCTGCACAATCCTCCCTAGCACCCATCTGAGATAGACCGCCTTGATTTTGAACCTGATAACATTGTCCAGCCCAGATCCAGTGACTGAACTCCTTGCTCTGAGGTGGCTACGTACATGAATGCTCCACAAAGGACTGGACAAAGAAGGTGCATACGAGACTCCGCACTACCTGCACTACTTTGGTAGACAAGACAACAGACACTCCGGAGGTGGATGCCAACATGAAGACTTTCCTTAAAAAGTATTCTAAAGACACTAAGAAGAGCATCAACAAAGCCTGGCATTCATGTCAAGACCATTTCTTAGACGTCACTGGTTAGCTGGCTAAAATTCTAGAGCTGGCAGTCGATGCCAAAGAGTCTGGCACCCCAATTGACCACGAGGTTCTGGCAGGGTGGGTCCAACATGCCATCTGCCAAGTCAGAAACACCAACTGCCCCCTCTCCACAAAGCTCAGGAAGTCCACCCTGACATGCAACAATCCGAAACTATAAGAGAGGGTCTTTGCTGAGTCCGGTTCCATGGCTAATGGGTTTCTGTTTGGTGGTCCCTTTATTAAGGACCTGTGTAAATCTGTTCACACTTTCACCCCATTTGCCAAGGCTCAGCTGTCTCCAAGAAAAGTATTCCAAAAGGGCCTATTATACCGGGGGCGGGTGGGCGTTATCAAGTCCGCTCGCCCAGCCGTGCCTTCCTGAGAGGCCACCAGTGTTAAATACGATGATTGCCGCCATTCCTCCTGGAAGGACGCTAGAAGCAGATCTCTCTTCTACCCCATTCACTCTTTCTTCCTTAGAGCCAGACACAGCAGAGGCGGCACCCGCTCTGGTGCCTACACTGAAAATCAGCTTACTATCACATGTGAGACTGATTTCTCCTTCAGAGATTTTTTTGGTTGCGTTTGATTCACTTCTTCCTTCAAAATTGGGCTCAGCTCACTCAGGATGCCTGGATCCTCCAGAAGGTGCAGGGGTGTCAGATAGAGTTCTATGAGGCCCTTTCTCAGCAAGTTCCTCCCCGACCGCTATCTTTTTTCCTTGAAGACCAAACTGTCATAGATGAGGACATTTGAGATCTTCTAAAGAAAGGGGCCATTTCCCCTACTCAACATCACCCAAGGGGGTTCTGTAGTACCATTTTTCTGGTTCCCCAATGGAGAGGAGGTCACAGGTTGATTCTGCATCTCCGGGAGTTCAAAGGTTGAGCTTTCTACTGCCAGTCCAAGAAGGAGGGTATTTATCAGGGTCAGGAGGGAAACTGGATTTTCTGGGTGGACTTAAAGGATACTTAAATAAAAATCCCAATTTATTGTCTTCATCGTAGCTTCCTCCAGTTACAATGGTGGAACCTTTGGTTTGAGTGTTCAGTACTTCCTTTCGGCTGTCATCCACCCCTTGGCGCTTCACCACATTGAATAAGTCCATTGTGGAGTCTCTACATGCTCACACTGTGAAGCTCATCATTTAACTGGATGACCTTCGGATCCTCGCCCTGGAGGGGACCTCCTTCTATCTCACCTGGATTGGAAGTTTTCCATCCTCCATCAGTTGGGGTTTCTCATAAATGTGAAGAAGTCCATGTTGATTCCTTCCCGTTTTGTAGAATTCCTGGGTGTCCAAATACTTTTGATGATGATCCAATTATTGTTGCCCTCTCAGAAAATGCGAGATGTCAACCAGGAACTGAGATCCCTTCTTAACAAGATGCTGGTCTTTTTTGTGTCAAATAGCTGGAATCATGGGTCTCAGCCTCTTCCATGCATCCACATTCCTGTGCCCTCTACACTACCGTGCTTTTTAACAGCTCAAAATCCATCACCTCTTCAGAAGCTTATCCTACTCGTATTAGGTTTCCCTGACCCAGGAGACCCAGGAAGAGATGGAATGGTGGTTGTAGCACATGGAGGCATGGATCATTAGGGCGATCTTTGAGTTTCAGCCAGACATTATAATGAAATTGGATGCATGCAGGTAGGACTGGGGAGCCTGTTGTGGCCCGTTGGTTGGTTAGCAACTTTCGCTCAGACATCTCCACCTGCAATCTTCCTTTTGATGGTAAACCTATTGGGGAGTACCCGTTGCTCTGCAAGGTTATGCGGAGCATTCGCAAATTAAATATATCTGTTCCTTGCTACTGTCATCTTTGAGATGTTGATGTCGTGCTTAGATTTCTGCAGAATTGGCCAGAGAATCCACTGTTGTCTCCTAATTAATTGTCGTCCAAGTTGACTCATCTTCTGTACCTTATTTCTTGCTGCAGAGTTTCGGATGTGAAGGCTCTCGACGTTGCAGATAGAGTTTTTACTACCTAGGGAGTTTCTTTCACTATTGCCAGGCATACAAAGAATTTCACCAAATGCATTTTTACCCCAGTTTTCCTGAAAATTCTCAACTGGGTGTTGTTCAGTGTCTCAAAGCGTACAATTTAGTGACCCATTCGATTAGGTGTGATCCTGCCGGACAATTGTTGATTACGTCACAGAAACCTTTTGCGCCCATGGCGGCTGCGGTCTTAAGGAGGTGTGGATGTCAATGTGTTTGGTGCCCACTCTGTCAGGGAGGCCATGGCATCAAAGTCTTTTGTTTTGGGTTCCCGTCTGGAGGACATCATGAGAGCTGCTGATTGGCCTTCCGACTCCACTTTTAAACATTTCTATTGTAAGCCTATTGCGAATATGGCTTCTGTGGTGGTGGATCAGCTTTGAACAAGCATAATCTGAGCCTCCAATCTGATATGGAATGAAACATTTTCAAGTATTCACGTCAAGAATATTCAATTCTTTTAAGGGAATGAAGGCGAGGATTATCCCACCCTTACTTATTGTTACTTGAATTGCTCTGTCTTATTATCCTTGTTCCCTCCTTGTAAAGATACTGTGTGGTGTATAGAGGAAGTTATCCGCTTTTTATTTTTGTCCTACAGATTCAGAGCAGAAGCAGGCCTGATCGTTCCCAGGACTGAGTTTCTGAAGTTCCAGTTCTAGTTTTTGGCTCAGGGCCTCTCTCGTTTGTTCGGGTTTGAGGCACTTTGTTCCAGGTTCCAGAGGAGTGGTTGGCCATATCTGGAGGTTTGTTTGTTGAATGGACAAATGTTGTCAACAGAATGTAATGCCTTTTTCGCAAAGATAGAGGATTAGTTGGGCAAGTCAATGACCTTGAAGAGGCCCACAACTGCAGAGGGAAACACAAGATAAGGAGATAGCTGGCGCTAGCTAGGAAACAACGAAGAGATTTGGGCCTCATTAGGATGGCGGGCGGGCTTTACCCGCCTGCCACCCTATCGGAAAACGGTGTTGCAGGGTTTCTGTTCTCACACAGAACTGTGCACAGAGAAGTGGAACCTCGGCAAATTAGGATGTCCCAAAACTTACCTTAGCAACCAACTCACCCCTTACCGAGCTAGCTACAGTGTCTCATTGGACATATCAAACTCCCAATGTTTAGACAAACCAGAACATGAACTTACAGTACCTCAGGGTACGTGGAACTCATGAACACTCTTTTGTTATATTATCATTACAAACCAGAACATGGAGTAAAGAAGACACATGTGCATTTAAAATGTTTATTTACTAATGCCGTCTTCTCAGGCGCAGTATCTTAGATAATACAAGTATACTTATTATCAGTATCAAAATTATCAGCATAGTTACTAAGACATAAAAAGCGAATGGTGACAGCATGTTAACATGCTGTAATGAATAAGAGTTAACAACACTTATATCTCACCCTCCCTAACACATATACTATATTATTAGCTAAGAAGGTCTCTTTGGGTTGTTTTAGGGCGGGCCCATACCTTAGTGTCCTAGCATGAAGGAATCACATCAGCATACACCAGCTCTCTCTGCATGTGCACCGCATCAAGTGTGTTAACAATTCTCGTGCAAAGCCATATCAATCCCGCCTCAAGCCCAAGTTGGCAAAGGCTGCACTTGTGTTATGACTATGAAGGCGTGGAGATCAGACCTCATAACAATTCCATATCGTGTTGCTCCTGAAACTTCAGCACTCTCCGTGCAGACATGGTTTATTAAACAAAACTGATATCAGAGCAATAACATATTATTCTCACATACACCACGGCAAACCACTAGGTTGAAAGCTAAGTCAACAATTAAGGGTCGTGTGCAGAAGTTGCAAGAAAGGAAAAATGTCGTTTAAATCTCAAATGTACCTATGCTAACTTAACATGATATAAGGATATATAGGAGCTATATAACACCCCCCCATGATCCGAGAACGGACTAAATAAGATAACAGAAGTGCCATCACATGAGAGCAGAATCCAACAATAAACGAGCATGAATAAAAATTCAATTATAAAAACTAACGCTAAAAAATAGCCCACAAGTATAATGTGGCTCAAGCCAATAGGCAAGCAAAAATAAAATGTCTTGACCGAAAGTCAATAAAATCAAGGAAACGCTATTAATCAGCATGTCAATTCGAGGCAGTGTTCATGATAAGACTGTATATGAAAAGTAAGCTGCAACAGCCTCCAGGAGGAAGTCACTGTCCTCATCCGAAAACAGTTCAGCCATCCAATTTAACAGATGAAAAGAACATACGTGATCTCCCAGCACCGGATCCTCTATAACCATCAGAGGACAGCTCGGTGGGTTTTCAAGAAAACTTCGTTCCAAGAAATTTTGCGCTGCCGACAATACATCCCAGGGACCCATTAGTCCATGTGCCACCGCCAAGGCCATAATCCTTTCGTCAGAACAAACCAACTCGTGAGCAATGATAGGACTCATCAGTTGATCAAAATCGACGTCAGAAGAAAGCGGTCCGCAGAGACACAAATCAATGGCCCAAAGGAAATCACAGGTCAGGCAGCGAAATACAGGCTGGACACAGGTGAAATAGGAGAACCGAAAAGATAATCCAAACGCCGTGCTTAGAGTCGCCAACGGCAGTGTGCCATAATAATCAAGCATGCGGTTGCGAAACCGCGTCAGTAGCAGTTGAGCGTGGTCTTGCACAGGAAGGGCATCCATATTTAAAAAGGCAGAAAACCACCAAAGCGCCAGCCGCTAATGCAAGAAAAAACGGGAACCCTCCAAATAAGGATGAAAAAATAGAATGGAAGAAGGCAGGGATGACTCCAAAAATCTTCTCAAAGGAAGTCACGAGACCACTGCTAACAACTTTAAAAAAATGTGCTAGGCCCGTTGTGGAGGATGCGTTAAAGATAGAACGAACCATGGCTCCGAAATGCAAAGGCAAATCAGTATTTAAAAGAGCCTGAACCTCCGTACGGGTGTTAGCAATGTGAAGCACGAAAGTTTCACGGGCCGAGCTCAAGGCCACCTCTTTCTGGGACAAAAGAGCTCTTATTCTAGCCATGCCGCTGAATTCTGCTCCCAAGGTCGGTATCTGTGGCCAAATGGAAGACTCCCTATGTTCACGTGTGGGAGGATAAAGAACATTTCTGCAGCAAATAACTCGCTCACTTACTGTTACTATGAAAGCTATACCTTTAATTAACCCACAACAGTTTTCATTATTGAGCATTAAGTAACTACCATTCTCTAACAATTTAAACGTGGGGATGATAGCAGGAACAGGCGTGCCCTGTAAAACGCAAGCCATATTCGGTCGGTCCTTCTTACATGAACCGTGTAACTGTATGTGTCTGCACATTAAAGAATGATCTGGCGTCTCAGTACACTCATCCCCTGTTAGATAAACCTCCTGTTTATCCTTGAAACATCTGTATGTGTATGGGAGTGACCAGACCTCATGAAGAAAACCGCTACCTAAGGGTTCAAAACGACCTATTGGCACATATTTCATACAATTTGAAAACTTATATAAAGCAAAAGGCAGTGTTATTAAACCGTGGATAAGCCACGTAGCAGCAGTGGCTTCTGCCACAGAAAAAGGTAAAGATTCCAACCTTTCAATATGTAGCATAGAAAAGGAAGCATCACGCATTGAAAGCAAGCGTTGTTTGTCTGTCAAATTAAACGGTGCAAATAAAGAGGAAACGTTCATGTATCCCCAGGGAACTTTACCCATTTTCAGAGTCTGAAGTGTCCATGCAAACTGCATGATTGACCGTAATTGATTTTGACCATGGTATAATACTGACACTTCATCATGCACAATATCAACAACAGACGACACAATATTATCTAATGTGTAAATTCTAGAGGAAAGCACGTTAATGCTATTGTCAACAACTGCAAGCACTTTCTCAAGATTCGCCTGATCAATAGCCCTAAGGCGTGAAGCAGCCTCAATCTGTGACAGTTTCCAAATTTCATTGTAAACCCCATATAACCACCTTTTCGACCTGCCACTAGCTGGGCCTTTAATGAAATCATTCAAATCCATGTCTGCATTCAGTTTGGAAAGGTGATACTTAACCGCAGGTAAAGTTGAATGTTTCAGCCAAGCTTGACACAACTTGCCCACAGAGTAAGAGGTGACAGTATGACTCAAATCAAACCGGGGATCAGATCTAACAGTCTTAAAACCGTCAGTTATATTTAAAAATCTTTTTTGGCAAGAATCAGCACTACGGTGCCAAAGCAGCCAACCCTTAGAATTCATACTGGAAATGTTAAAGGAGGAATTAAGAAGCAGAGCCTGTATATCTTTAATGGACAATTGAGTAAAATTACTCCAATCCTCATATTCCTCCAACTCCGGGAAAGACGGGGTATTTAACCTTTTAGATGTAGCCAATCCAAAGCATGTGGTCTGGGAAATGGTTTCATTTAAAAACAACATATGATTCGGGATGAGACATGCACGGTGCAAAGCCTCAGTGCCTCGTACCTGCCAGTCCCTTGAACCCCAAACCGATTTAAGGTCTATTGTTTCCTTCCATAACTCATAGCCCCCAGTAACTAATTGATCTAGGAAGGCCTTCGAATACAACAATTTTGTATCGGTAAGTCTAACTTTGGACAGTGGCTGTTTGTGAAATTTAAAATAAAAGGACTCGGGATTGGACTGATTAAAGTCAGTGAAATAAGTATACTTTTTAAGAAACGTTTCTGAACTCCCTTGTGTAGGTGCCGGGCAATGTTCCCACTGAGTAAAATTAACAGCATCCCTTCGGGAAGATGTTTTGTGTAAGAAGTGATTGCCATAATGTTGGTAACAGAACAATTCACCATAATTAGCAGATTCTAAATATAAATCCTCAGCATCAAAAGCAGCATAGTATTTCAAATCAGAAAACAAACTTTCCACAGCATTAACATCCCAAACATCAGAACGAATGTTTTGTTTCACCACATCCCCCATATTCACTCTAAGTACATTAGGAACATTAACGACTTCCGTTGGGCCATGAATTTGAAACCGAACTGCATCCCACGCGATTCCATCCAGAACAGGCCATGCTGTGATGTTAACCAAAGTCAAGTCTCTTTTTAATCTGTGTGTAGAATGTGAAGAGGAAAGTGGGGCCAAAGTTCCATTTAAATGAGTAATGCAAGTTCTCTCCTCGACATAGTGTCCATTCATAATTCGAAAAAAATAAAACACAAAACCAATTGACATAAAAAGGTAAACCGAAAAAAGGACCAGCCAAATGTATGTCCAAGGAGGTATCAAAAAATGTTTTTTAAACAGACTAGCATAAACTGCAATTTGAGAGGGTTTTTTCGAGGCAAGGGAAGCAGAGTCAAATGAAAATCTGGATTCCGTGGCTAAACGAGCTTGCAGGTCAGGCATGGACAAATCAGTGGGGTATGCATAGTCCAACTCATCAACGTTAGTTCCGGGTAAATTATTTAATAATGGACTGGAAACAGTAGGTAATTTGATGGCCACTTCAGGGTCAATATTAGAAGCAGTGGGCATAACTGAATTTCTCACAATGGAAGGACAGGAAACAGCCGGTGTCATGCTAAGAAGAATCGGCCACTCTGTGTATCTTGACATTGTCAATTGAAATAAACCTGTTTTCCTTACGACCAGGAAGTGGTGGTAAAATGACTGTTCTTGTGCCCTTCACTCCAAGGACGGGAACCGGAGCTCGATAGGAAGGACCAAATTCTTTCTTGTTATCGATCTTCTCTCGAACCAGTTCTCCAACTTGAGGTAACCAGCCAGCTACCGGGATCTGCAACGCATCATCCGACGTGGAGGGCAAATGTTCCTTTGCAAGACTGTCTCTGGTCTTTTGTAGATTCTGTAAAACATTGCAATGTTCATCTGCGTCAAAGCAAGTGGCGCGAACCACCAAGTCTAGACCGTCAAGGTCAGGGACGTACATCTTGATGCCAAAGAGCATTTCGTATGGGGTCCGCCCACCCAGAGACCTTCTAGGGAGATTATTAAGAGCACGCTGCACGCCATAGAGGTGAGCCAGCCAGTTTCTGCCAGTGCCTATAACTCGGGCTGTCAAAGATTGCTTTAAATCACGGTTCATTCGCTCAACTACACTATTACCCTCAGGTCTGTAGGGAGACGAAAACTTGACTTGGACCCCCAACGAAGTCATGGCATCCTTATACGCCTTAGAGGCGAAAGCCGGACCCTGATCCGAATGGAAGGTACCACAGGCAAAAATCCCTATAAAGATACGCAAATCTCTAATGACAGTCCGTGAATCAGCGCTGCGATGTGGCCATACCCACACAAAGCGTGTGCATGAGTCAACTGCTACTAAGATGTACTTATATGCAGTATCAGATGAAAAAGGACCGCAGTGATCTAAATAAACACAGCCCAGCGGTTTATTAGAAATGTACAACTGAGTCTGTGGCGGACGCGTAGCAGTTGAAGGTTTAATCTGCTGGCATATGTCACAAAGAAGGACATAATCACGCGTCTGTTTGTACAGGCCCCGCCACCAGAAACGTAGTTGTAATTGCGTTACAGTGGCCGAGACGCCCGCATGCGCAGACGCCACACCTTCATGAGCCGCTGTAATCAAGTCTGTTCTGCGATCCGAGTTGGGAATCAGCCGTTCCCCAACATCAGGAATTGTCACAAAAGGAACCTTTTCGGGACTTAAGTGGTATTTATACTTCGAAGGGAATCCCGCAGGATGTTTACTTCCCTTCTCAGAGGCAGCAATCGCTGCCAAGATGTCGCTATCAATCTTGGTTTTAGACCTAGTAACTGCTGCAACTAAGTATGTAGATACTGCTGATTTCGCTGCTTCATCAGCAAGCGAGTTGCCAACAGCGTGAACTCCTACGCGCTGATGACCGAGAGTATGAATAACAAAAACGAGTGGCAACTTAGCCTTAAGCTCTGCCACTCGAACCCAGATCATTTTATGTTTTATTGTGCTACCCTTGGAATCATGAAAATCATTTTGAATCCAAAAGAACAAGTTTTCATTGTAAGACTGGACACAGTAGTAAGAATCACTTACAATCAGAGTTGTAACACTTGGATCCGCGTACTCTAACGCTAGTAATAGAGCACGAAGCTCTGCCAATTGTGCGGTGCAATCGCCCAGGGGCATAGTGTGCACCTCCCTGGAAATGAACTCATCATTCAACATAGCACCGACCACAATGGCGCATGCGGAAACGTAGGCATGTTTAGAGCCATGCGCAACCTGCGCCGACCCATCAGTGTAAATGATGCAATGGAAGTCCTCCAAAGGTCGCATAGCCAGAGGAGCAGGATGAATGAATTCATACTGCAAGTACTCTTGCGACCGTAAGGAGGCGTCAAAAATAAACATGACATCCGTGGATGACAACGACGCAGCCCACTGAATCCACCGAGGGTGCAAAGCTTTTGAATTTGGTACACTGGCTTTCGTGACTGCCTCCAAATGAGGACAGGGTGTTACCACTAGCATGCGTTTCCCCTGAGACAGTGCTCGTTCCTTAAGAATTGCCATCTGTACAGCAGTTAAAACCTTTTCCACTGTGGGAAACCGCAACTCAGCCGAAGTGTACAAGTGCGACTTGTAAGCAATAGGTACTGTGTCACCTTCATTAAAAGTGAGGTATGTGAAACCCACCGTCCCAGGAATTATTCTTATTACTAGGTTGGTGTGGTTATCACGAGTCAGTAAATATTTAGAAGCGAGCAGATCAGCCTGCAAGGATTGCAAAATGGCTGAATGCTCAGGCAGCCAGCATGATTTTGAGAAAGTTGGTTGTATCAAAGCATACAACGGCTTGATACGCTGGGCATATTCCGGAATGTAAGTTCTGCCGAAATTCAAAAAGCCCAGCAAAGACTGTAATTTTTTCAGTGTTGTAGGAGCGCGCAATTGTGCGCATTTCTCCAAGAAGTGAGGAGCCAAACCTCTACCTTCATTGTTCAGCTCATAGCCGAGGAACAACACTGTGTGTTCTGCAATGTGCGATTTTGCAAAATTAAATTTGTAACCCATATCAGCAAAGGTACAAATTATGGAATTCACTCGACACAGATGCATCCAAATCTCGTCGTCTGTGAGATAAATGTCATCCACATAAGAACATGCATCGGGATCGATACCCTCCAATAGAGTGACTATTCTGGAGGTGAACACTCCAGGACTATTTTTGTAGCCCATAGGGAGTCGCCGGAAGCATTTTTGCACACCAGCGGACGTAAAACTTGTCCATTGGGAGCTAAAGCCATCCAGTCTGTGGGCATAAAAACCATTGGAAATGTCAAGCGTTGTCTTGAAACGCTTACGCACTAGACTATCCACTAACGCAGAGCCGTGAGTATTCTGTACTGCACAGTTACGGCAATGCGAGTTCAAATGCCGGTAATCCAATACCAAACGATATGATCCGTCAGGTTTGGTCACAGTAAAAAGGGGATTATTCATTGGAGACACACACGTTTCAATAACTCCCTGATATTCCAATTGTTCAAGGATTTCCGCGACGGCTGCTTTTGCTTCACGTCGTATGGGATATTGAGGCTGAGGCTGCGGCTCAGACCGCAAAGGAATTTCGTGGCAAGGGGACAATTTGTCCCAACCACATTGGTTGCGGTAGAGAGCCGGTGCAAGAGCCCGAGCCCACTCTTCTGCAAAATGCTGCGCATGCTCAGTGGAGACAGTGTGCGCGAAACTGGGAAGGATTACCTCCTCCCCTCGCGGCGCTGCGAGCACAAAAGGTGGGGGCCAGTCAGCCTCAGAAAGCAAAATGTCGTACGTAGACGACATGTTCTCCCAAAATACCCCTCTGACCGTACGCTGTATGTCACCTTCAATTAACAGGACAATTTCAAAAAGTCTTTCAGGAGGAGCTAATCTCGTATCGGCTGTTTCTATGACAACAAACACATCAGTCGCTGTCACCTTCAGTAGTGGACGGAGCGCCTCTCTGACTATGGTAATCTCCGCCGCGCTGTCCAGCAAGGTCAGAGCCCACGTCAGATTCCGAAGCCGCGTTCTCACTATCTGTGGCATATCTATGCGCTGTTAAGGCTGCGACTTTCTTTTTCGCAAACTGCGAACGCTTAGGCGTAGAATCTTCCTGCTTCACTGCGCCGTCCGTCTGGCGGGACTGACCACGTCCTTGTTGGCCACCACGTCCACGTCCACCCCCTCCTCCTCCACCGGTCTTCGGGGCCGATGTTTCCTGAAAGGAACGAGGAGAGCGTTGATCAGAACCCTGAAATCGATCAGGTGATTTAATCATCGCGCGATCGCGCAAATCATAAACTTTCTCTGTCGGCGCAGGTGCTTGTACTGCAGGAAAAGAATCCTGAGTCTGTGTATTTTTCTTCCCCTGTGTCGGTTTCTTAGGCCAATTTTGTTTCTTGGACTTGGGCTGGACATCCGTCACTGCAGATTGTCCCTGAGGTTGTTTTCTCTCCTTAACTGGAAAATATTTCAGACCTCTACTTGTGCGGCCAATTGTCTTATAAGCGGCCACCACAATCTTTGCTAACTGGCGGGGTTTGTCGGCATCGGGCAGAGCAGCCAAAGCATTCGACACCTGAAAGTTAACTGCATCTCCTTTAACATTGGAGAGAATGAGATCACTTACAATCTCAAAAGAACCACACAGGCGCATACCCAATTCAACCGCTGCCTCTGGACCGTGATCATTCTGAACACGTCTAATGATTTCAGGCAGGGCAGTCATAGACGGGGTGCCGAAGCACCTTGTATAAACTGCCGCAAATGTTTTTCCCCAGCTTTCACAGTCAACAAGTTCAGGAGTTATATCCTTCGGTAGAGTAATCGTTAACATTCTATGTTTATCAGCAGGAGTAGAATTCGGAAAAACAGCCTCCAGTTGATCAAACTTCTCAGCTAGCCAGAATGGGAAGTCATCGTTGTCAACTGGACGCGCACCAAAAACCGAATTAACCATCACTGGATTGAGACGCATTCCGCCTCGATCCACGGGAGCGGCCGCACCCCCCTGGGGACCACCAGGTAGATGTCGACCGATGTATTGCACTAAAGCACGAATCACGGAAATGGAAACAACATGTAGCCTGCGAATTTCTGCTAGGGTACAAGCCCCGTGATTCGGGTGCGGGGTAAAGCCACCCAACGCAGGCCAATTTGTACCTGGAATTGAGAGTGGACCTAACCTCGCAGCGGACAAAGAGTGGGGGAGGGCGCCATCAAACCAAACACGATGCTGCCAATGATCAATAGGTATTTCCAATGCCCTGTACGGTGTATACTCAGCCGGGACAGCCGAGGCGGTGTAGGAGTGGAACAAACCAGAATTGGCGTCCACAGCCGGAAACGTAACCCAAGAGTAAAACAACTCATAAGGGAACGCCGGATCTGCACACACCACGAAAATCACAGCCATCCCATCCACCGGTACTTGGTACGTCTGAAGATGGTTGCGCACCGCTACGCGACTATGCCGCGCAATAGCCACCGCCGCCATGACAACAATGGAAACAAGAAAACACAAAGAATACTTTGTAGCACAACTGGGTAGTAATTCAAAGAAACCGTTTAAGAAAGAATCAAGCTTGAATAAAGACCTATTCCAAAAAATAGGTAGGTTTCACCGACACCCCGTTTTCCGGAAACGGATGTGAAGGGGTTAAGGCATGAACGATAAACTACTCGAGTGTCATGATATAAGACCACCGAAACCGTTGGGCGCCATGTTGCAGGGTTTCTGTTCTCACACAGAACTGTGCACAGAGGAGTGGAACCTCGGCAAATTAGGATGTCCCAAAACTTACCTTAGCAACCAACTCACCCCTTACCGAGCTAGCTACAGTGTCTCATTGGACATATCAAACTCCCAATGTTTAGACAAACCAGAACATGAACTTACAGTACCTCAGGGTACGTGGAACTCATGAACACTCTTTTGTTATATTATCATTACAAACCAGAACATGGAGTAAAGAAGACACATGTGCATTTAAAATGTTTATTTACTAATGCCGTCTTCTCAGGCGCAGTATCTTAGATAATACAAGTATACTTATTATCAGTATCAAAATTATCAGCATAGTTACTAAGACATAAAAAGCGAATGGTGACAGCATGTTAACATGCTGTAATGAATAAGAGTTAACAACACTTATATCTCACCCTCCCTAACACATATACTATATTATTAGCTAAGAAGGTCTCTTTGGGTTGTTTTAGGGCGGGCCCATACCTTAGTGTCCTAGCATGAAGGAATCACATCAGCATACACCAGCTCTCTCTGCATGTGCACCGCATCAAGTGTGTTAACAATTCTCGTGCAAAGCCATATCAATCCCGCCTCAAGCCCAAGTTGGCAAAGGCTGCACTTGTGTTATGACTATGAAGGCGTGGAGATCAGACCTCATAACAATTCCATATCGTGTTGCTCCTGAAACTTCAGCACTCTCCGTGCAGACATGGTTTATTAAACAAAACTGATATCAGAGCAATAACATATTATTCTCACATACACCACGGCAAACCACTAGGTTGAAAGCTAAGTCAACAATTAAGGGTCGTGTGCAGAAGTTGCAAGAAAGGAAAAATGTCGTTTAAATCTCAAATGTACCTATGCTAACTTAACACGATATAAGGATATATAGGAGCTATATAACAACGGGACCGCCCGCCTTAAGGGCGGGGGTCCCGGGGGTGCCATTAGGATGTGCCAGCCACAGTGGCGGGCACATCCTGTATTCTCAGCATTGTGGCGGATGGTGCTCTCTGCACCGCCCGCTACAATGCTGACAATACATCACAGCATTTTAATTTCCAAAGCGGCAGGCACCGCGCGGTGCTTGCCGCTTTGGAAATGAAAATGAAGGTACCCCCCGTGTGCACCCCCCCACTCACCTTCACTCTGGGGGCCCCCAGGGGGCCCCCAGAGTGAAGACCACCTGCCTTTCCGTGGCGGCATTGCCACCACGGAAAGGCATTGCACTCTTGCCATTGTAATATGGCTGGTGGTGTCTCATAGACACCGCCACCATATTCAACATTTTCCGCCCCGGTCGCCTTGCGGGCGGTGTTTTCTTCCGCCGTGGTCCCCCCCGCCATACTAATATGGCGGGGGGGAATTCAGGGAAGGATGTCGGGCGGATTGCCCCCACCAAGCTGGCGGTGGCTACCGCCAGCCTGGCAGGGGCAATCCGCCCAACATCCTAATGGGCCCCTTAAACTACGGCAAGGCAGAATATGCCCTACTCTGCACCAGACAAAAACACTATGCTATGTAGTAGAAAATAAGGCAGAGCAGCTGTTGGCATGTAAACTATGGGGGATATTTATAAAGAAGTGGCGGAGTAAGGCGTTAGCCGTCATGGCCTAACCCCGCACTCCGCCACTTCAGAAATGCAAGGCTGCACCATATTTATAAGAATATGGTGCAGCCCTGCATATCTCCCTGCACTGGCGCTACACTTAGCAGTATAGCACCAACGCAGGCGACCTTGCACCATAGTCTGCATGCAGGGGAAGATTGTTTATGTTCAGGAAGGTGACCTTTCCTGCACATAAACAATCTTTAAATGCCATTTTGTCACTTCTATGTGTACTGCTTAATGTCATTTAAAAAAAAAAGATTTTTTATGTGCAGGAAGGGTCACCTTCCTAAACATAAACAATCCAAGGCATTTTGCTCTTTTCATGTGTTCTGCACAGGGCATCACACATGGAAAAAGCAAAAACAAGGAGAAATAAAGCATTTCTTCTCATTTCACCAAGTTAATACCAGGTTTTCCCTGGTCTTAATTTTGGGCGCTGCCTCCTATTTATGCTGACCTTGTAAATAGGGGGCAGCGTCAAAATTAATTGGTGTAGCGGTGGAACGCCCACCGCAACACCCACAGCCCACCCCTTTCATGCTAAGCATAGCGTGGGAGGGAGCCTTATTTAAAAGGCAGCGTTAAGCCTTGTATATAAGGCTAAGCCTAATGTCAGTTGTCCGGGGTTCCTTGACTTGAAGGTCACATGAACACCTCCCAGTGAACTCCTGTTTGCCTCCTACCTATACCAACCAGAGAAAGACTTGTCTTAACTGTTTAAAGAAGTGTGTCACAAGGGGTCCCGGAATGTTAATAAATAAATATAGGAATTTCGGTAACACTACCATTTTGATTAGGAAAATCTGCCCTCTCTTAGAAAGGGGTAGGTGGATCTATCTATTGATGTACACATTCAAATCGTTCAAACGCCATGCTAAAATGGCCATTTATAAGATCATCAAGGTCCCAGGTGGCCCATATTCCCAAGTATTTGAAGTTTTAGCACTGGGAACTCTTACCATGGGGGAAGTATACAATAGGGTGATCAGTAACAGGAAATAGTTCCCAAAGCCCATTCTTCAGAGGACTGCCATCATGAAGGGCTCTTTGAGTAAGTCAAATGCTTTTTCAGCGTCCAGGGGCACTGCTGTCGATGCCCGCAGTGGATCTACTCTGTGGAGGATGGCCATCAGCATTCTAAGGTTAAAGGCAGTAGATCTCTGTGGGATGAATCCAGATTACTCTGGTAAGACAAGGAATTGCATAAATGATTGGAGGTGCTGAGCCAATAGTTTTGCCAGGATTCTATTATCAATATTTTGAAAAGATAGTAGTCTATGGGAGGAGCAGGCACTGAGGTCTCTGATTGGTTTCAACAGTGCTGTAATAACAGCCTCCATGTTGGAGGAGGGCAGAGAGCTCTTAGCCAGTACTGCGTTATACATAACCAAGAGGTGCAGTGCCAGCAGGTCAATATATTCTTTGTAGAAATCTACGGGGAGCCCGTACCCACTCAGGGCCTTGCCACTAGGGAGACTTATTATTGTCTGTTTCACAACTTTGAGAGTTGTTATTGGAGAGTTTAATATGGCTGGACCATCAAGCCAAGCAAGCACAAGTCGACAGATCAGGGTTGTCATAGTGTACTAGTGGGGTATATAGACAGGCTTAGGACTGTCAGAACTCCTCTAAGATGTCAGTAAGGTATAAAGTGATTTCTGCACTCTTGGGACAGATATATTTAATACTCTTGGATGTTCATTCCCTTTTAGTTACCCAAGCAGGTGTTTTGTCTGACCTTTCTCCCTCACCAAAATGACGGCAGGGGCATCTCGGCTCAAGTATAGGACTTTCCGCTCCAGCTCCTCTCTATATATAGACATTGTCTCCTGCACTCGGGCAAGAATCGCCTTTTCCCTAGAGGACACATATGTGTTTTCTAGTAATCTAAGATTGGACTTCAAGCAGTCACGTAGAAAAATGAATCAATTTGAGAACACCAGCACTTTTAGCTATGCATATTCCCCTTATGTATGCTTTAAAGCCTTCCCATAATGTAGCCACGTCATCAAAAAGAGTTTTCATTTATTTAGAAAAACCCACTATATATATAGCATCCCTAATTTCAGTCGCACAGTTCAATGCCTTTTAGGCACAAGGCTTAGTATCATGGAGGAGGGGTAGGACATTCAGCCGTCACTGAATCGTGATCCAATAAGATACGGGGGAGTATCTCAGTGCTATTTACCATGGACATTTGTGCCTCTGACACCAGCCACATAGCAAGATTAGAGGGCACATCATGCACAGGGGAGTATTTAGTATGCTCAAAAACATGTGGATGTAATGTATGCCAGGCATGTAACAAATCACATAACTGCATTATAAGAGCAAGCGCGTTGCATGCTCGAGAGGTTGAGTCGGGCATCTCAGAAGCACTGGCAATTGATGCAGGGAATGTCAAATTGAAATAAACCCCTCTCCCCCCTATATCATTGGCCACTTCTTGTAATTGGAACATAAGCATAAGACATCATCAAAATGGTTGGGGTCATCAGTATTTGGGCCATACATTCAAAAGCAATAATCGTCTACCCTCCAACATGCCAACAACCGCACCCATCCTGCCAGACAGATCTTTAACATGTTCTACTACAGTGAAATGAAGATTTTTCCTAATGAGGATCACCACCCCACAAGAGTAAGTGGAGTAGGAGGAAAAATAGTATTTACGGGCCCCAAGCCGATTCAAAGCGGGGAGTTCCCATTGGGAAGCAATACGTCTCCTCTAACATGGCTGTGTCTATTTTGTTGTAGTCAAGGTATGTGAGCAACTGGCAAGCTTTACGAATGTAAAGTAACAAATTTAACCATAGGGGCTCACACATGAGACAGTGATAGCTGCCCTCACTAATAGTTTCCACTTCGACCAGGAGAGATGTGGTGCCGCTAGCTGTGACTTGTTCATATCCATTGGGAGAACTGTGGTAGTGCAAACAGAAAACAACAATAGTAAAGAAACCCTTCCCTCTTATGCCAACATCCAACGTTAGTGATTATCCCTACCCTAGTAACTGACAAAAAAGTTACAAACTACATGATAAACCTAGACCACATATGTGCGCTAAATGCGTGGGGGGACCAGGGACCACTGCAAAGCCCTGGGCATAGCTCCCATTACTGCTGTTACAAGTCAACCATTTTATCTTATGGCAACTGCATGTAAATGTAGTAGACAGCCTACAACAACAATAGTGTGCATTCAGTTAGAAAGTTTGAACAGTTTTAGCAAACATTGCTGTATACATAGTATCCAATGTTTATACATTAGTGTACCACACAAAGAGAGAACATAATTCTAATAGTAAACTCGAGCAGAGATGGAGCATGAGCCAATGAGAAGCAGGCATGAGAAGTTAATCATTGACACTTAGAGCAGATGCACCAGGCAACCTGCCACTTCTGGTGGAAGCCGGGCTAGTTGGTTCTGGCTACATAGCTTTCCGGGGTATCATGATTTGGTCAATTAACTTAAGTGCCGCCTTCAGATGTGTAAAAAACTGAGTTTTTCCATTACAGTCCAGGCATACTTTGGCTGGGGACAACTTTGAGTTTTTAATTGCTTTGGAACTAAGGGGTCTCTTTGCCTCTGAAAAAGAGTGTTGGGCTTCCTCCACTGCCTGAGTAAAATTGTGATAGAAAGATATGCGTGAGCCTTCATATTGTAAATCAGGTGTTGCTCTATTTAGTCTCAGTATTAGGTCCCTGTCCCTATAGTTAAGGAGTCTTGCAGTGATAGGCCTAGTGTTTTGGGCAGGCTTGGGAGTGGAAGCTAAGATGAGATGTACTCTGTCCACGATGAGGACATTCAAGAACTTTTTGTGGCCAAACAGTTTATTCAGTAATTCTGCTACAAAGATTTCCATATTGCCTCCCATAGCTGATTCAGGAATACCCATCATCATTTTACTTTGTTCGATTTTAAGAATAAAATCATACAAGTCACAACAGAAAGATGATCAGTATCACAACTGCACAGTAAAACATACACAAATCTAAATACTAATGTAAGCTTACATAAAAATATCAAGAGCCACATCTCTAATTTTTAAACTTCCCCTATTGACCTGCTCTGTAAACTCACAAAAAGAAACATTGACACATTGTGACAAATTTCATTGGATGTTAAAAGTTGAAAATATAAAATGGCAGGCCTAGCCTGATAAAAATCAAAAGTTAAAAAAGTTTTTAAAACTTGTGCCAAAGAGATTTATAAAAGGGACATATCAATACAATGTGCAGAGTATCGCATTTGGAGAGAACATCACAAGTACATCAGAGTACTTTTGCCAAATTCCCTCAGGATAGATCAACTGATGGAACAAACCCAGCTTAAAAAAATCAAAAAACGTTGCTGGTGGGTAAGCATTTTAAAAAGAAGATTCGGCTCTATCCAGGAAACTATTTTAACCATAACAAATTTCCAGAATAATGACTTGGCTAATGCTAAGGATTCCCTCTCCGCTGTCATTCTTAAGTTAAAAGACTCCTTTAACCATACAACATCTTTTTTAGTAATAATTTGAGGATTAAAATATAGCTACGGTCTCCCTAAAACTCTTAGACTCTCTCCAATATATGCCAACCAGGTAATATTACACATGTTGTCTAGTTTAATGCAGTCTAACATAACAAATCTGTTCAGACTTGGAGCATCCTTTAGCCAGACAGCACACCACAAGAAAAGAGGTGGCAACTGAATGTAATCTACAAAGTAACTCATGCCTAGCTCTTCATGTAATATTTCAGTGGGGGTATTGTCTAGCAATACCACAAAAGAACCCCTGGGTCTACAGAAGAGGATAAAAGTGTCCCTTTTAACCCCTTCGCTGCGGGGGTAATTCCCCCGCTGTGCTGGGGGTGAGGGGGGGCGCTCACAGCGCCCCCATGCTCATGACGAGCTGAGCTCGTCATGAGCCACGGCGCTCCTGTGCTCATGACGAGCTGAGCTCGTCACAGGTGCACCGGCTCCCGTGGAACGCTCAGCACAGCGGGGGAATTCTCCCAGCACCTGAGCGTTCCACGGGCCATGACGAGCTGAGCTCGTCATGAGCACCGGAGCGCCGTGGCTCATGACGAGCTCAGCTCGTCATGAGCATGGGAGGGGTTAAAGGACGGTTTCCCTCACCCACTGAAGGTGGCATACTTCACCATAAGGTAACCTCCTCGCATTATAATCGTAGTCATAGTGCAGGCTACAACCCCCTCCCAATGAGGGAGCAGGCCACGGATGTTTTTAGGAAGGAAAGGTACACCAAATACCTCAGAATTGGATTAGAGTTAGACTGCTGCGAGAGCAAGGTAAGTGGTTTTCATTTTTTTTAATTTAATTTTTCCTCAATGTCGTCAGTCGACCCCCACCCCACCACTCTTACCTGCACTGACCCCGGCTGGTAACAAGTATAGGTCTGAATCCATAGTTAACTCTCATTTCTGACTTCTCTTGATATTGTTGTAGGGGGTCTCATGTTCTTTAGCCCACATGGTAGCAGGCTGGTATTGCCATTGACTGAAACTCACAACATGCTTCTTTGCGGTATTGAGCTTTCAATGGTTATTCATCATCCATGTGTTTATGGTCCAAAGGCAGTCATCAAGTTTTTAATTGTAGAGGTCTTCCAAACCATCTATTTTTTAAATGATTTTTTGTGTCATCTGCATAGTTGTAACAGGTGAGGGGTTAACTTGTTTGATCAGGTTTAGTAAGGGGATCAGGTAGGTTTTGAATAATAGAGGGGATGTGATAGACCCCTGAGGGACCCCACAGAGTTGTGTGAGGAGCTGATGTGAAAGGTGGTACAAACACTAGTTCTCAGTCACAGCTAAGAGGCCAAGAATCCAATGGGCATTAGCTGAACTCCCTTTTCATTTTTCACATATGGTATGCCAAACAAGAATTAGCTGTGTTAAAATATTGCACAACTGTGCAGCACATTCAGTCATGTGGTTCTTAAGCCAGCAATTTCCATGACCTTTCGTATCCCAGATACATAACTGGTTGCCACTACTTAAACCTATCAGCCTTCAGAAGTAATGTCCAATCAGTACATCTGTCTGTCAATATGGCATAGTACTTCCCTTAGCCCTATTGGGCTGGGACAGAGTCATCACAGGTCAGGTACAACTTACATTTGATTGACATTACTCTACTCTACAGCCTTTCTAGGAGCAACATCTTGTTGTGTAAAATAGCCTGGTGAGATAATGTGTGCTCTAGAGACCTTTTGTTGTTGTTGCAGGAGTCAGATAGTTTGGTAAGTTAACGTGCCTGATGCAGAGGGTTGCACATTTCCTAACTAGTAGTAGTGTAAAACTGAAATGATCCAATATTGCCTGCCATGCCACAAAGGGGTGCTATAAAGAACTATCTATTTTTCAGAAATGGTTATTATCTAGATAACCCTGCCAGGGTCAACCTGCTGATGATTCATCTCCATGAACTAAATATTGTGGCAACTATAAACAGGGCACCTGAGGCTGAAAGCATTTGGATTATTTATAATTCACTTCTCTAGACATCTCCACACAACATCGACTAACATTTTCTGATTTATAAATATTGTAATCTCAGATCTATGTAGCATGAATCTGCTTTTAGGAATGTATTGACTCCTTTGAAATTCTGCTTTATATTGATCTAATGTATGGTTATAGCAAATAAATTGCTGTTATGAGGTCAATTGTAATTAATGCACTAAATGCATAAAACTTGGCAAATATTTGGGGTACCATTTTTATTAGAAGTAGTGTGGGAACGCTGATTGGTAGACTTTTCTTTTAATTTGGTGTTTGCAGTTCATTCTGGGTAAGAAAGGTATTAGGATCCACGCACGCCACAGCACCCTAACTACCCTTAGTGCATTTTGTTTCAGAAATGTCTGAGCTTGGCACGTTTCCCTGGGTGACGACCGAGCCCTGGCCTAAATACTGCAGCTACCCACATTGCCAAAATTGGCAATTTGCACAATCTTGATGTTTTCTTGTTGTATTTGGGACCTTTCCAGCCACACGAGTGGGGTACCATTGGTATTCAGAAAAGAGTAGCAATGCTGTGTGGTAGGACAATTGTGGATCATGTAGATTCCATAAGCGTGGTCTGATTTCACTTTTATTTTGCTGTGACATCAGCATGCACAGTGTGCTACGCAAAACAGCAAAACAAAAGAAATATCGGGACTCGAGGGAAAATTTCCCTTGCGTCATGACTTTCAATTTGGAAAAGTCAATTTTTCTGGTGTTTTTACCTGAAATATTTTCTTTTTAAGTGCTGTGCACAACCTGCTGAAGTCCACCACTCTGTGAAGGTATTGCAGTGGACGTCACCGGGCTCTCCTCTGCCCTAAAGCAGTGCAACCCTCCAAATAAATGTAGCCTAAAGTCCTGTCCAACAAGAATGGACAACGAGCTGCTGGGATTTGATGGTCAGATTGTACTAAATTCTTTGTTCCATGGTTGTAGGGGACTTCTCCAGTCCCAGAGGGCTCCCACAATGGAAGTCTGCTGGGAAGTCTACTGCATGTGAAAGAGAGGAGAATGTCCATAATTCCAGAAATGGAGAGCTCTGTAGCATCCAAATGGAAGGCACCATGCAAGCAGCAAGAAAGAGGTTATCACAGAGCAGGATCCTAGATTCAACCTGTGAAACCACCAACCAAAGCCTCAGAGGCAAAGCTACAGCCTGCCCATCTATATCTCTTCTAACTCGAGATGGAACTAGTGTCCTCAGCCAAGCCACAGGCCTCAAATGGACCCATCCTAAGGTCACACAATCACCTATCCCTATCATTTTACAAAGTGTCATTTTGTACAGCACCTTTCGCACAAACTGCCTGTAACTGCGAGGGGTTTATGCCAATATTGAAGCCTACTTCAAGTCCATGCAGTTTTGACTGATGCTTTAGATCAAACTAACTGAACTACCCATGATTTGTCACAACCTTATAGTGAAATTAATGTTGAGACCTCCCCAAATTTTCCTGTAAAATGACATTTAAATTCTATTCGTTTTCATTATTGTTGCAACCCTAAAATGTTTAAAACACACTGTTTGCAACTTCTTTCCCAAAATATCCCTGATGGATGTGCTTCAAGCTATTTTTGAAGTTATTTTACATTAGTGGCGAGTTAAATTAAAACTTCACTTCCGAAGTTGGGCTGAATTAGGAAACTCCACACTTTATGAAGCAGATTAACTTTCTCAACTTTACATCACGTAAAGTTTATCCCATTGGGCCTTCCAAATGTGATGATTTCCTGATGCAGAATGTCCTAGGAAGGGCATCCCCCAGCAAAAATGTTGTGCGCAAGCTGCACATCCACCACCTCAGGTAAGAGGTGCTGGAGGGAGGGCTCTCATCAGAAGCCAGCTTATTTTTTAATAAAAAAGAAATTCAGAAGCTTTGCATTTCACAAAGGTCGAACATTTTAGAAAATATACAAAGTTGCAAGTCAGATGACTTTACAACTTTACACCCCTCTACTTTAAATCACATCTAATTAATAGGGTTTAAGTTAAAGTATGAAAAGCTGATTGAGTGTGATTTAAGAAGCATCTTAAAAATTCACAATTTCCTTCACATTGTATCACACGATGTGCACCCTGAATATCGAAACCAGAATATTGATGGCACAGAACATTGAGGACAGAATATGAAACCCAATATATTGACCGGTAGGTAACCCAATATATTGACAGGTAGGTAAGCATACATTTTCTTTACCTCACTCCACATTTACGTACCTACTCAATATACATATCTTCAAGCTACATAGATGTGGAGTTAGGAATTGTAAATCTATACTTCCCTATGTGCACTTACCTTTCAATATTCTGCCCTCAATATTCTTGTACCCCGATATTCTGGGGTCAATATTTAGAAGTACATCGAATCAAACCAATAATAATCCAAAATTACCAAAACGTAGTCTGTGCTTTGAAACCTTGCATACTGTACTTTTTTCCCAACACGTATTTAGGAAAGAATGCACCTGTAGTGCACAGCTTTAATGTTTGGTGATAGCTGAGGGCTGTGCGCCCCTCCACCCAAAATATATTCTTTTGGCCACAGGCCTAATTAAGCACTCATCGTGGTGATCCAGCATTCATTCGGAATCCTCTTGACTCGCACTCAAACTCAATACATAACGAGTAGCCACCTTATTTTGTATGAGCAGATGAGTTTTGCAGCTGAAAATGTGTCCTTAAGGTGATGTAATGTAGGTGACCCCGCCCCCCCTTTTGCCCATTCCTGACAGTGATTCTGAAAAGGATGAGTTCGACCGTAGTTGTGTCAATGTAACAGAGTTGTGAGATAAGCCGAGACCAGACATTCTGGATGTTCCACTCGAAGCATCTGTTTGCGCACTATTTCTAGATGACTCTTGTTTAAAGAGCAGTCTGTGCCATTTGCACAACGAATGGTGTTGTGGAACCATCTTACTTATAATATAACCTCGGCACAAGTAGTTGTAATAATTGTATTGACAAGGGCATGCTACATGTTTGATCGGCTGAGGGTTACCATTTATACTGACAGCCAGTATGGATTCAGCATGCTGCACGACTTCGGGCAGCTGTGGTCGCAGAGAGGTTTTTTGACCTTCAATGTTTCCCTTATACAAACAGCATGTATTTATTAAATGCACTTCAGTCACCCTGGTAAATAGCAGTTGTGAAGTGTGCTGTCCACAAACTACTGATAATTTTGGTGCGACTTGTAATCGTTACACTGTTGAAAATTGCAGGTATTGTGCCCTGAGTCCAGCACATTTCAATTGGAGGAACCATACAATGATGAAAATTAAATTATCCCAAACATGTTATTAAACACTGTGCTGACCTTTGGTGAGCTCTGAGAGCTTCAAAACGAGGTCCCTGAGATTGAGAAAGAAAAATGAGAAAGGGAAGGTTGTGTGAGACATGCCAGCAAGATCTGGGTGTCTAGTGATGGGAAACCAGTTCAATATTGGCAGCTATGTTTCAACATTTACATGGCTCAACCCACACCAGCAGCAATGGAATGGTGCAGATCTTCAAATGGTATTAGTACAACCCACAATTTTGTACCATGGCTGTGGATTTATGTCAAAGATGTACTTAGTGTCAGAAAGTAAATGCAGGGAGAAAGGCTATTGTGTCCATGAGTCACATAGGCAAATCAGATGGCCGATTTAACCACATTTAGATTGATTTCCTGGAAATGCACCACTAGTCTCTTTCTCTTTCTAGTAGTTGTGTGCTTGTTCTCACATTCGGTTGAGGCATACCTGAAGAGATGTGATAGTCTGACTGAGGCCAAACAACTTTTGTGTTGACAGGTTTGTCAGGCCTGTTTGTTTTGAGTCAGATCAAGGCAGTCATTTTAAAAGTGAGGTGCTATGCAAAGCTTTAGCCATCTGTGGTAAATAATAATTACCGGGACTATTTTTCTATGCATTAAATGAAAAGGATAGCTCAATAAATGAGAGGCAGAGTCCGTGGTATCTGAGTCATACGGGCTTTAATTAAGTGGCTCGAGCCAATGGACATCGTGTTCCATCACCTACTAAGGTTCAGGAAGGGACATTCAACATTTCATTAACATCATACAATATATATAGTAGAACTGTACAGTTGTATTGAATACAGTAGGCGTAACAAGTGAAAAAAGAAAGATAAGAACATATGGGCGTAAAAGAAGGCGTGCACAGGGCGTGCACGGAGGTGTGTGATGTAGACGTCACAGAAGTGTCATAGGTGGGTGGACACATGGAGGGGGTGTCATGGGCAGCTGGAACCTTTAACCTACTGGTGCGCGCAAAACAAGTCATGACGTGTAACTGGGGAGGGCTGGGGAGCGCTGACTTCTAGCACTAGTAGAGGAGACTGAAGTCTGGGATGTCAGAACGACCTGTACCTATAGCGTATCTGATATCTTGTATTTGGAGTACATGTTGCTTGATTCTAAAAGTCATCAGGGCAAAGGCTACTTGTCACTAAAGGCTAGTGTATGCATATATTTCTTCATGTATTGCGTGAGCTATGGATCTTCTATGGATATTAATTCAGTAAATCACTTGCATGGAGACAGAAAGACTAGACTGTAGATGGATATGTTTATGCTGTTCGTTAGCTAGGAATGTGACTCCGGGGAGCTGAACAGATAACTGTAGGCATAACATATTCTTGGCAGGCAGGCCAGGCCGAGCCGGGCACCGCGTTGCTTGGTAGGAAGTAAGGGAAGGGTCAGGGATGCGGGCGGGGCTGCTTCTCTCGGAACGGTTCAGGAGGCCTGAGGCCTGAATCTGGTGTCCGGGCCCTGTGGGGCCTTAGAAACGTGTGCATCTCGATGATTTAACGTGCACCATGTAAATACGTTGGCAACATAGGCCTAAAAGCCTAATTCACGTTGCTTTCACGGAGGACTGGATAACTGACATACTAACGTTGGACGCAACTGTAAATGCGTCTTTATTTTCGGCCATGGAAGAAACATGTATAGAAATCATGCATATATATATTACATGTTGGGGAACACGTAGGGGACACATAGCAGGGCAAAATTCAATTTTCCTCATTCCCTCCTTGTTCCCTACGTTCCCTTCAGGAAACATCAATATTCATGAGGCCGTCTATCTGTTCATACAGCATCATTTGCTCGTCTTTTTTCATTTGGGTATGGGATCGTGGACGTGGAATACAGGCTGTAGCGCACAAGCCGCAAATCGCCGGGCCACATTGTAAACAGAGACAACAACTGAATATGATCATTACTATTACTCCCAGGAATGACAGTACTCTCCATCCCCATGCAGATATTACACTCCAGAGCCAGCCGGACCAAGTCCAGGTGCCTGGATTCTGGTGTAGCTGATGAGCTATTTTATGAAGTCTAGTTATTGCTGAATACACAGACGGTGCGTTATTAGGAATGAAAACGCAACAACTAGATCCGATGACTCTACAAGCCCCGCCCCTATCGGCCAGGATGACGTCAAGGACAAGGCGGTTCTGAAGAACAACAAATCTCATAGCAGACTGCTCTTCTGTTAAGTTACCTAGGGCAGAAGTAGTCTCATTCACTACTGCTTCAAGGGTTCTGGTTAACCTGCGTATTAATTTACTATTCTGGACAGGACCTATGAAGAAAAAGAAACCTTTATTGAAATCCGTATACTGTTCCAATGCAGTTTCAGTCTGATCGACAATTGGGGACTCGATCTCCCTCCTATGTCTGACGTGTACTAGATGGGTATTTCGGTGATAATCGGATGGTGCTAGGAAAACTGGTGGCAGTAGGAATGCAATGTAACATGTTCCATCCCAATCTAGGGGCAAACGTACATAAGCGGTCTGACCACATATAAAATAGGAATGACGTGAGGCTTTGAAAGTAGACTTCCCACTGTCACTGTATTCGACCACAGTAGTACAATCACTGTGTCCTAGGTGTACTGAACCATTCTTTCTAACACATAATTCGCCTTTTACTGGTAGAACTGTTATAGAAGGCAAGTCTGAATTAGTCTCGGACTGAACATTCAAAACCATGAGGTTAAAGGAAAAATTGCCTAGATCATATACTTCATTTTCTAGATCTATCCCTGTCCTATGGGGAAGACCGTCCTTGTCTGGGAAACAGGTTTTATTCATAACTGTATTCAGAAGGGAAACCGTGGACTTATCGTCTAAAGATGACGTCAATGTAAACCATGCTCCACACGAACCATTGTGTGAAAACGGATAGGGAAAGAGTGGCAGAGCTCCCTTCACTGTCTGGTAAGGGGGGAGTCGGCCACATACCCAGCAATTAGTGGCATTGCTGGTCTGATGCGAATAGTGTAACATACGAATAAAAGTATTGTTGCGCATTGCAAGTCGATAGGATAACTCGTGAGGGGGTAGTTCACTAAATGTGTGCTCTACAGTATCATTAGAGGAAAGGTGTGAATGTGAACCAAGAGGAGGAAAAAATACATGTAACATACAACTTATACATGTGATCGCAAGACTCAGAATAAACATAAACAATAATGTAACGATGCATCTGCTTCGGAGATTTTTACAATATTTCATTTTCTTGAAGTTTCATCTATCTCTCTCACTATGTGGGTCTATCTCATACATGTCAGAAAACCTGTCTAACCGCTTCATCCGAGGGGGACTTAAACAATTAAACGCTGTCTGACTTACTAGACCTCAGTTTGACTTTATACTCCTGTTGCGGAGTTTTCTCTAACAGGGGAAGTTTAGAGTCAGTATCGGGGCAGTCCTTGAAAAAAGTCTTTGGACACGGTCCATGGAAACGCTTGATATGACTGGAATGGAGCCAGCCTTTTCTTCCTTCTAGTTTTACGGCGGTCCTTGTTGTCATCAGAACGAGTTTTGGCTCCTTCCAGCGGGGCTCCAGAGGGCTTGAGCGATCAAAATTTCGAACCAGAACTAGATCTCCAGGAACGATCTCGTGCGGTTTCACCTGGGTGTTGTCCGGGAAGGCAGCCGCGACCTGTGAACGACAAGAGAGTAGTGCAGACATCAAGGAAGCTAGGTAATCTGTCAGCATGTTAATGTCAACATCGGTGATTTTACGAGGCATAGGTGTACCCCACATGTTTGGGGGACGACCAAAAACAATTTTGTATGGTGACAAACCAGATCTAGAATGGGCGACCATTCGCATATAGAAGAGGGCAACCGGCAGGGCTACCATCCAATCTACACCTTTTTCTGCACAGACCTTCGCTAATCGTGTTTTCAGAGTTTGATTGTGTCGCTCGACGAGGCCAGCTGCCTCGGGGTGTCGTGCGCAGTGGAATTTCCACTGGTACCCTAACAGAAGTGATACCTGTTTCATGAGTTCGGACGAGAATGGCTGTCCATTATCTGAATACACGACACGGGGCAAACCATATCGAGGGAAAAACTCACGAACCAGCTGCTTGGCAGTGGTCACGGCAGTATAATCTGGGACTGGATATGCTTCTGTCCATCTGGACAGAGCGCATACAACTACGAGGACATACTTGAATCCTCGACATCGATCCATCTGAATATAATCCATCTGGAGGACTTCAAAAGGATGGTCAGGAGGATGAAATCCACCTTGTTCCACGGGAACACCTTTTCCTGGATTGAACTGACAACAGATCATGCAGGTACGCACTTTCTGCTTCGCTGCTGCTCGTAAATGCTTGTTAAACCAGAGGTTCTGGATGCTGTCTAACATGGCTTTTTCTCCTAAGTGTGCTGGACTATGTGCTGTATTAATAATGACTTGAACCATAGAGTCGGGGAGAAACCATGTGGCTTTTCCCTTCGTCAACCATCCCTGATCTGTCTGGACCCCTCCTTGTTCAGTCCATTTCCTGATTTCGTCTGAAGTAGCATGTGTCTGTATGTCTAGTACGTCTTGTGTAGGATCCTTGACTGTCATGCAAGTCGTCAGGACTGAAACGTCTGTCTTTGTCGTGTCAGCTGGAATGTCTGGAGTCTGGGCTGTAAGCTTGGCTGTTCGATCTGCCAGGTCGTTACCCTGGGAAATGGTGTCAGTGACTCTCGTATGTGCTTTGCACTTCATGATGGCTATAGCTGTAGGTAAATGTATTGCTTCTAACAAAACTTGAATGAGGGGGCCATGCTGAATCTTGGCTCCATGAGAGGTCATAAAACCTCTTTCTTGCCAGAGGACTCCAAAGTCGTGAACGACTCCGAATGCATAACCTGAATCTGTATATATGTTTACTTTCAGGTTCTTGGCTCGTAGGCAGGCTTGGGTCAGAGCGATGAGCTCTGCTGCTTGAGCAGACAGGGTGTCAATACGATGTGTTTCTATAACTTCAGTTTCAGTAGTCACTGCATATGCTGCCACTAACTCTCCTGTACTTGTTCTCATACATGAACCATCCACATAAAGTGTCAGGTCTGGGTCAGGTAATGCAATGTCCGTCAAGTCTTGTCTTGGCTTCGTCATGGTGTTAATAACTTCCACACAGTCATGTGTTGCAGGGTTTGAGGTAATCGAGGGTAACAGTGTAGCAGGGTTTAATATGTTGCATCGTCTGATCTCTATGTGTGGCTGAAACAGTGTCAGTTCATATCCTGTCAATCGTGCAATTGTCAAGTGCTGAGTCTGTGTTCGGTTTAAAAGAACTTCCACGGAGTGTGGAACCTGTACTGTCAGGGAGTGTCCTAACACTATGGAATCACTTTGTCTGATAGCTAAAGCTGTGGCTGCAACTGATTTGAGGCACGCAGGCAAAGCCTGGGCTACTGGATCCAATGTGCTAGAAAAATAAGTACAAGGCTTGTGTTGTCCTGCTTGATCTTGTGTGAGAACAGATAATGCTGTACCATCACGTTCAGTGACAAAAAGTGTAAAAGGTTTATTGTAGCATGGCGTCGCTAAGACAGGTGCTTGACATAAAGCTTTCTTTAATTCGTCGAAAACAAGTGTATGTTCCTGGGTCCAAGGGAGGACAGTCGATGTCGCTGCCTCCTGTGTTGTCAACTGTATCAGTGGCTTGGCTAGATATGCGTACTGAGGGATCCATTGTCTGCAGTAAGAAGTGAGGCCGATAAAAGCTCGTACCTCCTTCTGTGTCTTGGGCTGTGGAAGATGTGCAATTAACTGGATACGGTCAGGTGTCAGCTGTCTACCCCTCTTGGACAGTAAGTGACCAAGGTATACCACTTGCTGGACACAGAATTGCAGTTTCGAAGGGGATACCTTGTGTCCCATTTCTGCCAGAAAATACAAGACTGTTAGTGACGCACATTCGCAGTCACGTTCTGTACGGGCTGTAATCAATAGGTCATCAACGTACTGGAGCAGGGCAGTGTCAGTTGGCATGTGAATACTATCTAGCTGTCGTTTCAGTGCTTGACTGTAAATACTAGGACTTTCTGTGAACCCTTGAGGTGCACGTGTAAATTTATAACTTCGTCCATTTAAACAGAATCCGAAAAGGAACTGGCTGTCCGGATGAATGGGTACACTAAAGAAGGCGTTCTTGAGATCGATAACAGTAAAGAACGCAGTTTCGGAATCAATGGCAGTCAATAGGGAAGAGATATCTGGAACCGCTGGGTACTGGGGTATGATACATTTATTAAGTTCTCGAAGGTCAATCACTAGTCGATAAACTGGAGGTGCATTTGGGTCAGTACGTTTAAGAATCGGAATGATAGGAGAATTACATACATTGGAGTCAGTTTCTACAACCACTCCTTGAGCAATGAGCTCGTCAATGATTTTCGATAGGGCTGCTACAGCCTCAGGTGGCAATTTGTATTGTCGGATTCGCGGTAGTATAATTCCTTGTTTCAGAGTGACACGATATGGTGTAATGTGCATATAACCTACATCAGTTGGACCTTGCGCCCATAAATGCTGTGGTACATTCAATAATCTTGGATCGAAATCTCTTAACACATAATGTCCTTTAAAATCACGTAAAAACAATCTCACTCCTTCTGGAGAACAACAAATCACTGCTCCCAATTCTTTCAATGTTTTAATACCAAGTAAGTTTTCTGGACATGATTTCGTAAGTAACAAGTCTGTAGTTCGATACAATGGACCAACTTCTAGGGAAACTGGTTTCGATATTTCATTAACAATAGGCTTTCCTGAAAATCCCAGGGAAACATTTCTTGAGCCTGAGAGAGGGGCCCCTGGAACCTCGTCATGACTGATGGTAGTTCTACTTGCCCCTGTATCAATCAGAAATTTTCTGTCTTTCCCTAATACCTGACTGTGTACATAGGGACCCTCTTGATCTACAGGAACCTCGATAAGAGGCAAGCCAACCTCCCTCTCCAGGCTGTTTCATGAATACTGCTGATAATCTGGATAATCTGACTGTGCGTACTGGTACATCTGCTGTGTGACTTGTTGTGTGGCAGCTATAGGCTGCGGTACTGTTACTGTCTGTTGTGCGTTCTGTGGTGGTTGCGTGTTTTGTGGAACATGTTCCTGTCTAGGAGGACGCGGTCTTTCTTTCGTCTTACCAGTAGCTATGTTGTGTTTCAGAACAGCACATTCGTTTATATAGTGACCTGGCTGTTTACAGTAATTGCATGTCCCTTTTACAGGAGCTGCAGAGTGACTGGTCTGATTCGTACCCCTCTTCTGACTATCCACCGGAACAGACTGTGCAACTAGTACTTTCATTTTCGTGTCTTTCATACGTCTCCTTTCATGTTCCTGCTCTTCTCTGATTCGGTTCTGGTGATACTGTAACATTTGTAACATTTGGGACGGGGTATTAGCTTGCCAGGTACTCTCAACTTTCAGTACTCGATTTTTAACTTGTGATAAGGAATTCTCTACTAATTTGGTAACAAAAAGATGTGGATACGACTCACTACTTGTTTTCAAGCCGCTATTAATAATGAAACATTTCTCAAATCTGGAATAAAAATCACTAGTGTCTTCGTCTTGTTTCTGTTTACAGGCTGAGATGGCATCCCAGTCTTCCTTTTTCGTGGCTAGTAATCTTGGCAAGACTTGTATTAACAACTCAGGCAATGCTTTGGCTTTTTCCCCGAGACCAGTACCAGGAACTCGTGTTTTATCTTCGTTCTCTAATTCTGCCCAGTCAATCTTTTTCTCTCCCACCTCCCATTCTTTTTCTTTAAGTTTTTCATATATGCCTGCAGGCAACAGGACCTTTAACATTTTAATGATATCGGGATACGTGTATTCTCCCATACGGAGCATGTCTTTTAATTCACGGTGGAACCCTGCTGGATCTTTATCGTGACAGGGCACTAACTTTTTCATTTCCAGTAGTTCTATTTTCGTTAAAGGGGTGTAAACAAATACTCGTTCGAGCGCACCTCCCCCTGTCCGAACAGGATGGACTTCTCGCAAGGGATTCTGTCTGTCTATGTAAAATGTCTTCCTTACTGGGGGTGGAACAGGAACGAAATGTGGAGTCAGGAACGTTCTGTATTTGTGGCGTTGTTCTAAAATGACATTAATCAAATCGGTACCTAGGCCTTTCCATTTGTTTAGGAGTAACTCGTCCAATACATTATATAGGGGTCCTGGGTCAGAATGCTGACTTTCGTACAGTGTAATGAGGTGCTGGATCATGTACATACCCACCAGTCGCTGTTCGTCTGGGGAAAGTTTCAGAAACGTTTGAGCCACTACTTCGTCTGAAAGTGTGCTAGAATCACTAGTCCATTGAACTGCTGATCGGGCTAGTTCCTGTTCATGCATGGTACTACGCTCACTGTAACCTATTCGTTGTTTCAAAACTCTATCGGTAGCTTGGAATAAATGCTCAAGAGAACACTGTTCTGGTACGGGAGGAAGAAAAGTTTTCTTGCATTCTAGGCGTGTGTGTCTGTCAAAAGGTCTCGTCCTTCCTACGTATGCTATTCTATCTGGGTTCTCTGTGTCTACATCTTCGTCTGAGGTGTCATTCTCTTTCTCGGTTTCTCTCGTTGCTTTCTCCCTTTCATGTATGCCTAGAATTTCCTTACGAATCTTTCTATACATGGATTCTATACAACCTTGTTTACTGTGTTTTCCGTCTGCTATGTTGTCACTCCATTTTATCAGGACTTTCATCTCGTCTTTGTTTTTACCTGGCTGGTCTTGTTCTCTTATTAAACAATTTATCAAAAACTGCAAGATCATATTTTGAGTCTCGACTTTCCTGTGTGCCATAGCCTCGTGAATACTTTCTGGTCTTTCCCCTGTCCTGATGAAATGATATATGTTGTCTAAATGTTCCCTCATTTCTGGTATGATAGTCAAATAGCTTGCAACTCGTTGTAGACGTATGGAATATAATATCATCTGATCTTCGCCTGGCACTGGGTCATATCTACAATCAGTAAGGTATTGTTTGAGGGCTGCGTATGTAGCCACTTTTGGCGTGCGTTGTAATGCTGCGTCTCTCAGCGTCATTCGTTTTACTTGAGGCGGGGTAATAGGGATACCTCCCCCTGCTCCTCCTGAACTAGAATCGGCAACTAATACTGGATGTGCCGTTGCTGGTAATGTGACTGGTAAAGTAGGCAAGCGTAATGTGGGTTGGTCCTGGGTTACTGGTGGATTAAAAGGATTCCCGGGACCAGTGGCTGGAGGAACAGTAATTGCGTTATTAACAGGGTTGTGAGGTTGAGCAGGCGGAGGAGGATTCGGATTTGTATATTCTGGGACAGTGTCGTCTAAATAGGAAGAAAGGAAAATTTCAGCTGCGGTCGGTTTATGACGTAGCTTAGTCGGGACCAATGGTGGCGGTAAATTACAGGGTGTTTCCGGGGTCGCCTTAGGCAGGCCCTCGGCGAGAAGGGGATACATGCCTTTAATAAGGGCATTTCTTTGTCTGTCTAACTGTTCTGCTCTAACTCGTTCACCTTCTTCTAGTAGTTCCCTTTCTTGGGCTTTTTCTGATGATTCCCTACTTAGTTCTGCTTTTCTGATTTCTTTTTCTGTTCTTTTATGCGATTCTTTACGCCACAATTCTATGGCATCTTTCTGGGATTGTCTGGCTTTCTTTTTCCATAATGCTTCTTCTACTCTCATGATGCACTCAGCATCCCAGGTTCCTGAAACAGGCCATCTATATTTCTCTTCCAGATTTTTGGTATAATCTACCCATAAGTCTAAGTACAGTATGGCATCTAAGCCATGTTTATGATACATGAAATGTCCAGGACTGTCCCTAGGTGGGACAGGAACTGATTCTTCGAGTATCCCTTTTCTGGTTCCTATCTGACGTAACTTTGAAAACAGAGGCATATTTGAACGTACTTGAACTTGAACACAATGAACACAGTAATGAAATAGCAAACAAATCATTCATACCACGACATCAAAACACATTAAAAAAACAGTTCGAACAGATACTACCTAGTACATTGGAAACATAATACTGGAAATCTCGAGAGACTATACTAGAAAACAGAATTACTGGATGCACTGCTAAAACAGTACAGAACATACCGGTCTCATAAAGAGACACGTCATACCGTATCCACCTAGGTGAACACGTCGGACCGGATCTGTGTACCCAGACCCGTCTGGACCGGGCACAAATTAATGAACCCGTCTAGATGCGTTCCCAGCAATGGTACTCACCGGGAAGCAATACTGAAGGCCTCGGACTGGACTGGACTGGACTGGACTGCTACGACGTCTGGTTACTGCTACGCACTACGCATGCGCTTCGGGCTTCGGAAACAGGTGGGCCTCCAGATACCTCGGACCTTGCTCTCTCGGCTTGGGCTCTGGTCGGGACTCTCCGCCTTCCTCACCGCCTCGTCTGGATGCTGGACCGCAGTCTCCGTCTCCTCCGTGGGCCTGAGGGAGTTTAGCAGGAAAACCTGCAGGTGCGCAGAAGGGGTCCGTCACGGCTGTAGAAGGGGTCAGGGGGCCTGCGTTACATCGCCGGCGCGTGGGGAAGGGGACGTCCCTGTTCGGGCGCCATTATGTGGTAAATAATAATTACCGGGACTATTTTTCTATGCATTAAATGAAAAGGATAGCTCAATAAATGAGAGGCAGAGTCCGTGGTATCTGAGTCATACGGGCTTTAATTAAGTGGCTCGAGCCAATGGACATCGTGTTCCATCACCTACTAAGGTTCAGGAAGGGACATTCAACATTTCATTAACATCATACAATATATATAGTAGAACTGTACAGTTGTATTGAATACAGTAGGCGTAACAAGTGAAAAAAGAAAGATAAGAACATATGGGCGTAAAAGAAGGCGTGCACAGGGATTGCACGGAGGTGTGTGATGTAGACGTCACAGAAGTGTCATAGGTGGGTGGACACATGGAGGGGGTGTCATGGGCAGCTGGAACCTTTAACCTACTGGTGCGCGCAAAACGAGTCATGACGTGTAACTGGGGAGGGCTGGGGAGCGCTGACTTCTAGCACTAGTAGAGGAGACTGAAGTCTGGGATGTCAGAACGACCTGTACTTATAGCGTATCTGATATCTTGTGTTTGGAGTACATGTTGCTTGATTCTAAAAGTCATCAGGGCAAAGGCTACTTGTCACTAAAGGCTAGTGTATGCATATATTTCTTCATGTATTGCGTGAGCTATGGATCTTCTATGGATATTAATTCAGTAAATCACTTGCATGGAGACAGAAAGACTAGACTGTGATGGATATGTTTATGCTGTTCGTTAGCTAGGAATGTGACTCCGGGGAGCTGAACAGATAACTGTAGGCATAACATATTCTTGGCAGGCAGGCCAGGCCGAGCCGGGCACCGCGTTGCTTGGTAGGAAGTAAGGGAAGGGTCAGGGATGCGGGCGGGGCTGCTTCTCTCGGAACGGTTCAGGAGGCCTGAGGCCTGAATCTGGTGTCCGGGCCCTGTGGGGCCTTAGAAACGGGTGCATCTCGATGATTTAACGTGCACCATGTAAATACGTTGGCAACATAGGCCTAAAAGCCTAATTCACGTTGCTTTCACGGACTGGATAACTGACATACTAACGTTGGACGCAACTGTAAATGCGTCTTTATTTTCGGCCATGGAAGAAACATGCATAGAAATCATGCATATATATATTACATGTTGGGGAACACGTAGGGGACACATAGCAGGGCAAAATTCAATTTTCCTCACATCAATAAGACGTTTCACTGCAGTTATAAGCCAGAAGCATCCAGAATGATGGTGAGGGTCAACAGGATGATTAAACTAAGCTGATTCTTATGAGCATCTGGAGTAACCCGTACAAAAGAATAGGACTTTCCACCTACAAAATCCTGATGGTAACGCCTTAAGAATTCCTTCTGTGCCTGCAGCTGCCCTTGTGAATATTGCAGATGACATAGTTCTCAACTATTGCAAAGGGCTGGCTAATGTGGTACATTCTATCTCTCATGAGGTTGACTTGGTGACTCCAGCAATGAGGCCCGAACCTTCCCACGGTCTGAACCCAGACGAGTAGGTTCTCCTGAAGAAGCATGTGCACATGCCATGTCTCGAAGCGCAACGGACAGGACTTCATCAAGTAATCCTTGTGATGAACACTGCCATGAAATATGCAGGCCTACCAAATTGCATACATACCTCGAATATACAGAGCAAAGAAGAATTGGGGGAAACACTCGCTGATTCTCTGAGTCCAGTTCAGTTCAACGTTTCTGAAGAATCAGAGGAGCGAGGGGAAGAAGAGGTGACACCTGAGAGTCTGCAGCACCACCTGCCTAAAAAGTAGCCAGAGTGAAGCCCAGAATAAGTACCAGAGTCTTTAGCTCAGGGAGAAACTCAGAGACTATTACTGAAACGTCGCATCTGCTGAGTACCTGTTGGGCTCTGGAAAGCAGAAAGCCACCAACCAGGAATCTGTGCACAGCCAGTTGAAGATGATGAAGAAGGAGCATGGGTAAATTCAGACTCTGTAGGTGAAAATATGCACCATGAATCAGAAGTTGCAAGCACCTCTGTGGAAAGAACTACATCCATGGAATGGATTTATGAGTAGAGTGCTGACAAGATCAAGAAGGCCAGAGACCATTAGTGAGGAAAAAGAGACCAAGAGGATGCAGAATAGGTAGAGCTTAGAGGTAGTGTGTTGTGTCCTACACCAGTAGACACAGGTAGGAATGTTAAGTTTCCAAGTCTTCTTTATTAGTTCCAATGTCCAAGTAACAACAATCTTAACTCCAGCCAGCTCTGGTCAAGTACCACCCTAACCAGGAGCAGCCTGCCTCGCTGCTAGGCCCATCTCTAACTGCCAACACCCATCCACTCAGGCACCCAGGCATTCCACGCATCAAAGTCACACCTACATTCGGTAACCGACTCACACACTGGCTGATCAGCTAGGGGGACTAAGGCTGGTGTACATGTAAATGCAATATAGAGAATATAACATTATCCCTTTCCTTTAAATTAAAACAAAAATAACAAAACTTCAAGAGAAGAACTATTCACAATAAAGTAGTATTGTTCTAAACTCAGGGATGCAACATATAGCAAAACATCACGAGAGAGGGAACAATAAAAAACAAGAAAGGATGGATAAAATACAACATACATAAGTATCAATATCCCCCATCCTCCCCCATGAAACCCATGAAAAATTATTAAGACATTTCGAAGCGTAAACACATTGTAACAACTTGTAGCGAAAACCATTTGCAAAATTTTGCAGAGTAACATATTGCAACATCAAGAAAAGTGATGCAAAGGGTAACACACCCCGCAACACTAATCCCAACTGCAAGGGAACTAACAAGTATATGGGACAGTGACCCATGGAACCTGTGTATGGGGCTAGCACCCATAACACCCACTCTATGAAGGGTTGTACCTTTGTACATGTAAGTGGGGTTGACACCCACAACCCAACCCTGTGTAAGGGTTAATACCATATCCAGGTACAAGGGAGCTCATCCATATACCTTCCCCCATGTAAGGGTCACAGACTGTGAAATTAAAATGGGACTGTTACCCAAACCCATCCCACATGTAAGGGAATAAACTGACTGTGATAACCACCCATAAAACCCATGGACCACCCATCCTTTGATAAGCATAAAACTGCGGCATCACAACATACGTAATCCATTGTGCTTTGCATGCGTGGGTTCGTATCCCATCCTCGTCACCAAAATAATGTTGTGTCTTACACCAGTAGACACAGGTAGCCATGTTAAGTGCCCAAGTCTTCTTTATTAGTTCCATGTCCAAGTAACAACAATCTTAACTCGAGCCAGCTCTGGTCAAGTACCAGCCCCACCAGGAGCAGCCTACCTAGCTGCTCAGCCCATCTCTAACTGCCAACACCCATCCACTCAGGCACCCAGGCATTTCACGCATCACAGTCACCAACATTCCATAATAAACTCACGCTCTGGCTGATCAGCTAGGAGGGCTACGGCTGGTTTACATGTAAATGCAATATAGAGGATATATATCGTAGTGACAGTGAGCATCCAGAAGTCAAGAGACCAAGAAGACTCGGAAAACCGAACAAGAAGTACTCAGGCCCTGAATGAACTTACCTTGTGAGAAGTGATGCTGACTTAAATGACTTTCAGATTATCTTTGGATAGCCCCCGTGAAATGTAGAGATTGTAGTCAAGGGGAAAGAATTATGTCAAATGATTTATTAACATGTAAAACCTCACTGAAAGGAGAAAAGATTTTTAAAATGGTACCTTAGGCCAACAGTTGAAAGACTCTAGAACCCATAGGTATCCAGCTGCAGAAGGCGACTGCCAATTTAGATATCTTGATAGAAAAAGGTCTGTAGCATAGAATGTGGTGGAACTGATACAACCAAAGAACTGAACTGATACTGAACACTAATGAGATCAAAGTACAAGTTATCATTTTTCCTGCCTTGGTGTCCCCAGTACACCATCAAGCTGATTTATTCTGATTATGAATCACCTTTAACCCTTTCCGTGCTCGTACAACTCCGTCACGAGCCACGGACCCGCTGTGCTGGTGACAGAATGGTTCCGTCACGGCGCGGCCGCCCCACCCACGCTGATGGAATTCCGCGCCTGCGCGGCATGTTCTATTGAGCAGGCGGGCCGTGATGGCGACCACTCCGTCGCAAGCACAGCGCGCCCGTGGCTCGTGACGGAGTGGTTCCGTCACGAGCATGGTGGCGCCGCGCGGCACCCCTTACCCCTAGCGCCGCGGCGGAATTACCGCCGCGGCCAAGGGGTTAACGTACTTATCACTAAAGGCCTGATTTAGATCCTGTCTGTCGAAATATAAATCCCATAATTTCCAATGGGATTTCTATTTCAGCTTATGGGATATCTGTCACTGTTGTGACGTAGTAACCCGTCCACTGAAATTAAAATCAGGCCCTAAGGGCCAGATGTAGGTGTCCAAATACCGGTCGGAAACGGCCGAAAATACCGATTTTCGGCCGTTTCCGACCGGTATTTGGACATTGGTATGTAGGGGTGTGAAAAACCTACAGATTCGGTAATTTTAACGAATCGGTAATTAATCGGTAAAATTACAGAATCTGTAAATTTACAGATTCTGTAAAATTACCGATCGGTAAAAATACCGAATCTGTAATTTGCTATGTAAGTAGCACTGTTAACAGGCCATTCAGGATTCGGTATTTACCATTTAATACTATTACACGAATTCCTGTGTACATGCACATCTGTGCATGTACACCTGTGCCATGTGGCACACAGACATGCCCTAAGGGCATGTACGTGTGTCACATGGCACACAAGCCTGAAACAGGGGTGCAACAGGGTGTCAAAGTGACACCATGTCCCCCTTGTAAAATCGGTAAATTTACCGATTCGGTAATTACCGATTCGGTATTTGCTATGGAATCCTATGGGCTTCGAGGTCCATAGGATTCCATAGCAAATACCGATTCGGTAATTACCGAATCGGTAATTACCGAATCTTACCGATTCGGTATTTTTACCGAATATTTTACCTACATAGCAATTACCGAATAGTAAATACCAAATCGGTAAAATTCGGTATTCACCATTCGGTAATTTGCTATTACCTACATCTGGGCCTATGTCTTCAAACATATACATCTGGGCGACCAAGCCTATTTCTCGATTCTCAAAAGCATATGAAAGGGGGTGGGACAAATTGTGAGAAGACGAAGCTGTCCTCAACAAGCAGAAGAAAAAGGAAAGGGAGTGCCATCAAATTTGAGGAACTCAAAAGTCAAGTTTATGATGAGACAAGGAAACTAGAAGAATCCAGGCGCAAAAATCCCAAGCTGACAACTTCTAATTGTGAAAGCTCTGTTTAGAAGGTCAAGATGTTATGATTCTAGTGAATCATCAGAGGAGGATTTGTTAACTTTGTTTTTCAAAAAATAAATGAGAAAAAAGCTAACACTGCAATTGTAAGCCTCATATTCAATTTGCTTTGTGATGTTTGCTACCAGTGTTCTGTATCACGTGGACAAACTCGTATTTTCATCTCTCTGTAAAATAATGTTGAATGTGTTTTCACAGGCACGACGCTGACCTTCCCAAGATAATAAAACGTTGTTTCAGCAGATTGTACATGTTCAAGGTTTCACCTAGCTGCCTTTAGCAGAATCACATAAAATGTAGCAATATGTGTTATACCTACAGGTGTTGTCCCTGAGAAGCTCTATGTTGTAGAATTATGACAGCTATTCTAAATGTATTTTCTCGCAACTGTTTCTCTCTAGTTAATTCGAATTTGTTTATTTTCTTGGAACCGCATTGTTTAAGAAATGTAGCAACAAAGGATGCTTTATAAGTGGCATTTTATTATTAACATTGCTAAAGCTTGTTAGTTTGAATACTGTAATACAAGAATTGTTTTAGGGTTCTATTTCACACATATGAAAAATGTTAGGTACAGGGAGATGAAGTGATTTGTCCAGTATCATGCTGTTTCCCGGCGTACAGTGTAGCTGGGATTTGAACCTAGGGCACAGGCTCAAAAATCAGCAACTTAGCCAGCAGACCACTATGGGCTACAGGGGCATGCTGAAATACAATAACGTAAAAAAATTTCAAAGCGTACTCAAGTTACCATAAGTATGTTAAATTATTCTTATTTATAGTGTCCATATCAGCCCTGGGGGTATCTCCGCTACACCCAGGACAAACATCGAGTCCTAAGCGCAATACCTGCTAACCAGATGTAAATTCAAGCGACTCAAACGAAATTGGAAACTCAGGGGAGCAGAACGACATCAGAGATACAGAACAACAACTACGACTCAACGAACAAAATCGGTGTAAGAAAATAAACCCCGACAGAAGGAAAACAAAAACAAAATGGCGGCGACTGAGTAAAAGGAAAAACAAATCGGCGATACGACGAAGGCACTTGCGCAAGTAGTCTACCTCGGAAAATTGCCAACAAGAGGTCAGTACTCGCATCATCTCCTCCCCAGGTAGTATACCCCACTCCCCTGATCCCTGGCAAGGGCCGTGTTCACCACTGGCGCGCAGAAAGTGAAACTAAACGTAAACGTAACTGCAGGGTGCAGCCATCTTGAGAAGCCAGACAGCCGGGGCGCATCCTGGGGGGTAAAGGCGGTATCCAGCGGCCTGATCAGCCCTAACTATCCTTACAGCTTCCACTAACCACCCGACCTGCTAAAAGAAGATACCAATACAATTGGACACAGCGTCAGCGCCCACAGAGTCAGCGTCAGCGCCCAACCCAAAAAAGCAGAGGTGAAACCGAAACCGACCAAGGGCGCCGCCATCTTGTGCTGACACACCCAAAGAGGAACGGCGTGCAACAATCGCCTCCCACTGAGACACCCCAGCAGCTGCGGACGGCGCGACTAAGGCTAGTGGGCAACAAACAAAGTCCTCTATAGGGATAACTTCAACTCACTACTGGGGAGGTGGAGACAGAAGGAACGAAAATTAACAGTGCCCAGCCCAGATCTGCGTAGGGAGAATCTGACAACAACCAAGGGAACCTCCATCTTTGTGCTGACCAACCAAGCGAGGAGCCCATTTCGGACAAGGGGGAAAAACCGAAACAATAAGCAGACCCACCCGAGGAGAAACAGGGCTGGCGCGGCTGGAACAATCATCAATGAGGCTCATGTAAAAAGCATAAGCTGCACCAGTACATACAGCCAGCCACCAACTGCGTGAAAGGAACAACTGGCCACTAACTAGAAGGCCAAGCACGGAGATAAAGCGCAACCCACACCAGTGCAACCCACACCACCGAGGAGCACAACCGAAAGGGTCAAGAAAACACCACGCAGGGTGCGCAAACGCGAACGAGACAAACCATCACAAGTCACCAAAGAAAGAAAAGGGGGGATAACAGAAACAAAGTGGGCCTGAGAACAACGCTATCTTTTTTTTTTAAACTCTGTTTATTAATTTTCCGAATACAAACAACATACATACTGACCAATAATATCTACAACAAGCATAATATTCTAAGGCACTTGGAGAATCGTGTGTTATGTAATGCTACATTCAGGGCAGAATACCTGATAGACAAACCATGGTGTCAATAACCTTGTAATCAGTGAATTGTTCAATATTAATACCAGGATAGTCATGCACAACTGTCTACGTATGTTGCAAGGCCTTATTTAACAGGACTACTTATGTTACCTTCCCTCAACCCTCCCGCCCCCCAACCACTCACCGGCGTGTCAACTATAATAGCAAAGTTCAACAAAATGGCAAATTATATAGTTGGAATCTAGACATAATACCTTATATATAGCGATGTTAAATATTATGACTATTGCAGGATGGGGAAAAACAAAAAATATAAAAAAAATAAAAAATTCACCCACGCTTTCCCATTTTTTGCTTATGCCAGTCCCTTTACGAGTCCCCATCCCCGGTAAGGGCACTCGATTCGGAGTCGGAGTCCATATCTGTGGCCCTCAACTCTACAACCAGGGCCTCCCATGCTCATGCTGCTTCTAATGCCTTATCATTATGGGACCTTTGAGCCTGCTGTAGGCGAATCGTGCTCTCACTCCCCGCCCACGTGAGTAGCGCAGCCTTCCATCTGGGAAAGCTGGGCCCCTCTACTGCTTTCCAACGGGACGTAATTTGCCTTTTGGCAAGCATTAACCCCAAATCTAGGAATTTACTCGTCAATTTAGTCTTACTGGTATGTGGAAACCAATGTAGTAAGCAGGTTCCCTTGTCTGGACTAAGCTGTCACTCTGTTATACTACAAAGTAAGGTACTGATATCATCCCAGTATGTACCCAGATGCGGTCAATCCCATAGCATATGTAACAGGTCCGCGTCTTGCAACTTACAGCGGGGGCATAGTGCTGTGTCTACATGAAAATATTGGTTGATCTTCGCCGGCGTAAGATATGCCCTGTGCAGTATGAAAAAATGGACCAATTGGAATCTGGCATTTCTAGTGCCTTTCCACGCCCTTTTAATTATTTGCGACCAGGCCGAGTCAGGAATTTCTTTATCTACATCCCCCTCCCATTGGGCGCGCAACCTCTGCAGAGGTGACATCCCCTCCCCGAGCATCCGACTATATAAGCAGGTGACAGCTTATAAGTGCCCGCCGCCATCACTACGTACTTATTAAGGTCAAGGGGTGCTACAAGGGACTTGAATCTGAAAGCAAATGTACTCAGTTGGGAGTCGTATTAACCCCTTCCACGCTGATGACGAGCTGGGCTCGTCATGAGGTAGCCTCTTGCTACGCTGATGACGAGCCCAGCTCGTCACGTAACATGCGCTTTTAAAAATCTCCGCGTACGAGCGGAATTCCGCCCGCACGCATGCGGTTAAATTATCGCACTCCAATGTATCAACAAGATATCACGTTTTTTTTAAAAATCAGAGAGTAGAGTAAATCAGTGGCAGGAGAAGGATACACGGAGAGAATAAAAATGTATTCAAAAGAAATTTTATATGTTTAGTAATACAGTTTCAAATGAAATGTAGGGAGACAAGAGAAAGTGAATTCAAGCAAACGAAGTTATGAACAGAGGTATAAGTAACATAAACACATCAGTTCACAACTAAACATCAACTCCTGACAGTTATAACAGACAACCAGATCAATTAATTAACAGTGGTTGTGTGCTTGTGCCAACGCAACGTTGCTGGAGATGATGGGAGTGTCGACGTTTCGGTCTATTATGCTGCCATAATGCAGACCATCATCAGGACCAAACAATTCATTGCTGGGAAAAAAAAACTAAATTAAAACAATAAATCAACAATTATTCTTTATACAGGTGAAAATATATCTCATCAGTTTGCTAAAAAATGTTCCGTGTATCAGGTAAAAGGATAGTAACCAAAATTGTAAAGCATAATACCCCTTCCTGGTACTGCTTGGTTAAGAAAAGACGCATCACAATTTATGAATAGATTCAAATTAATGCAAAACCATAAAAATGAGGCTACATTGAGATAACAATAGATGAAAATTAATTGTAAACATAACAAAGATAAGTCATAATTCTATCTTTGAGAAACAACATAATTAAACAATACTATAGAAATTGACATTGGTAAACATAAACATTGAGCTTTAATATGGATATGGTTCCTCAAAGTTAACAGATACAAAATTTAAGACATTCTGATTGTCAGAGGCCCATTTAGAATCATATTGAGACAAATACCTATTTGTTGAAAAAATTATTCATGTCTACTAAATAAGAAATGATCTCGAGTGTCACCTGAAAATTCACAATGGAAAGCTTCTCTTTGAAATGAGAAGTAAAGGTCGTTGAAACCGGGAGAGGAGCTGGATCTACAAATGAATAAAACAAAGTGGTAGCTCATGTCTGAATAGAACAAAGGCATCGGGGGAGGAAGGGGAAGGAAGGAAGACCTACCTGATCTACGGCGTGTGAGTTAACGCTGAGATGTGCAACGCTATCTGAAAGTCGTCAAAGGCAGAATGCCGTATGGAATCTGCAACAGTGTAACAAAGCGTCCGTGTCAAGCTATGTATAAGTTCAAGGTATCTAAACACGCGATAACTGACAAATAAGGGTCGGCTACTAAATGAGCATAGAGAAAAGGGGGTCTATCTACGTTACGCTAAAAACCGACATGACTTGGTGTAGATACTATACTATCTCATGACGTGGGAGCAACAGTGAGAAAGAGAAATGCTTCTAAACCAATCTAGTGGCACGGGACTAAGTCGGGGAGTTGGACACAGTAATGCAATCTAATCGTGTCGAGTTAATAAAATAACAATAACAAGGCTATAGAACACTCGCAGGTCAAACAACAGTATCGTAGACATAAGCGCAAGACGATGATGACTACTTACTGAATTCCTTGTTGTTCAGCAAATCTGTGTACATCAACCGGAAACAGGGTCCAAGAGTAACAAAGTTTGTCAAATGTGTTTGTAATTGCGCGGTTTTTAAAGCCAGCGCAGATGGTACCGCTAAGAGGTAGACAGAGGACTGACTTCCTTCAGTTACCCTATCTAAAAATGTAGTAACGCGGCCGCCATTTTAGGGTGGAGAAAGTACATTAACTACATTCTTGCTCTAGGAAAAGCCGAAGAAAGATCAGGATACCAGGTTAAGGGATTATTCAACTAAACCCCAACTGTGGCACACCAAATTCATGTGTAAATGATCGTGGGGTATATAGTGTTATTGATGACCATCCAAGTGATAGAAAATGTCCGGTAAACCTCAATCGTACACATAACAACAGCCGCCATGATGGAATGGGGGCACTCCCAAAACAAGGAGTTCAAAAGCATATAATAATGTTAATTGGCGTTCCTAATATCAGAAAATTTAAAAGATCCCTCAGAAACAAACAGCCAAGGTGTGTCGTCCACAGTTAGTGTGAAGGACTACCTCGAAAGTGTGGAAGGGGCAGGGTCTACGTGGAGTATAAGGTGACAGACGAATATCATTGGTTAACAAAAACAATAATGCTAGCTAGTTCCATCTGGTTATCACAACAGATTACATCTATATATATAAAAAAGTTTAAGAGTTAGACATATCATAATGACAAATTGGGAAAGTCTATGTGGCTGTAGATTTTATTTATGCAGAAAAAAATTGGCCTAACCCAGGCACGCCAACGCATGCCATTCTGTACTGGAGTTAAGACCAAATTTGACAGACTCAGCCAAACAAATCCAACGCTGTTCTTTAAGAGTCAATAAGTGGTCCACGTTGGGTTGCCTAATTGAAGGTTTGACAACCTCCACGACCCACCAGAATAATTCGTTCTCGCTGTGTTTTTTGGCAGAATAATGGTCCACAAGTGGAGCATTTTCAGTCCGACAGCGGATCCTAGATTGGTGTTGGAGGATTCGTTTTTTGATGGGCTGAGATGTCTTGCCAAAGTATTTAAGGCCACAAGGGCACTCAATACAATAAACAACGTTGGTTGTGTTGCAATTCGAGAACGTTTTGAGAAGGAAATTTTTGTTGTTTAAGGTGAACTGTTTAATATTGCTAGTGGTGTTACAAGCTGTACAATGATTACATTTATAGTGACCCTGTAGTGGACTCAATTGTCTCATATTACCCACTAGGTGAGTTTCTTTGTTCTTTTACGCATGTACCAGCCTATCTCTCAGAACCAATTCGGGTAGATCTGAGAGCAGAGACCAATGCTTTGAAATAGATTTTTTAATAGAGTTACTATATGTGCCAAATGTCGTCACACATACAAGTTTTGGTTCAGTTGTTCTCGCCTTAACCTGAAGTAGTGACTCTCGGTCATTGTACCAAGCTTGCTTCAAAGAGCGTTTTAAAAGTCTATTAGGATAACCACGTGCGAGCAGTTTGATTTTAAGAAGTTGTGCTTCTCGAAAGTAGTCAATCCGTCTGGAACAATTTCTACGTAAACGTAGAAACTGTCCAAACGGGAGCCCATCGCGTAAAGCTTGTGGGTGACAGCTGTTGTACTTCAAGAGAGTGTTTTTAGCAGTGGGTTTGGTGAATAAAGTGGTGTAGAGGGTCTTATCTTCATTGACTTTGATCGAAATATCAAGAAAGTCAATACTGTATTTATTGGAGACCATGGTGAACTGTAAGTTGTTGTTTCTAGAGTTTATCCAATTGTGAAAATCATTAAGTTCTTCACAGTTACCCTGCCAAATATAGAAAATATCGTCTATATAACGCAGCCAACATCTAAGATGGGCTGCGAAAGGATTATTCATGTTATAGACATATTTCTCTTCAAAATCCGCGACATGAATATTCGCAATGTCTGGTGCAAAAATTGCACCCATGGCTACACCTTTCAGTTGTTGGAAAAAGGTTCTGTCATAGATGAAAAAGTTCTCGCATAAAGGAATGCGAATACAGTCAATGATGAACTCAGAGGGAACTGAGTGAGGTCTGGGTCTACTCTCGAGTAAAGACAGCAAGATGTTTAATGCGTCGTTCTGAGGAATGTTAGTGTAGAGACTTTCGATGTCCATGGACACCAAAGGTTCTCTCTCACTATCAAAATCAATGTTCTCAACGCTGTTGATAACTGCCATAGTGTCTCTAATATAGTTCTTATTTTCTGTGGCGAAAGGTCTGATAAAGAAATCCGCATATTGTGCCAGGGGTTTTAGGATGGAGTTACACCCTGACACAATAGGGCGCCCGGGGGGACAAGTCAGATGTTTACGGACTTTAGGCAGTATATAGATTGCTGGCACCGTAGGTGCCTTGTTAATAAGGAAGGCTGCCTCCTTTTCACTCAACCAACCACCCTCCAATCCTCTGTTAGAGAGAGCTAGAATCCTCATCGCCAACTGAGTGGTTGGATTACAAGGTAATTTGCGGTAGTTGGATTCGACCGACAATTGTTTTTGTAATTCTAGGTTATACGCTGTTTCATCCCAGAGTACTATCCCAGCACCCTTATCGGCTGGTTTGATAATGGTGTCTGGGAGGGATTGTAGATGGAATAGAGCCTGTTGTTGTTCCTTGGTGAGGTTATATGGAGCCCATTTGGGTTGTTTGAGAAGATGTTCAATCTCAGTCAAAACCACATTTTCAAAAGTGATGATTTATTTGGCTACCAAGTTATTTGGGGGAAAGAAGGTTGAATTGGGGCATAGACCAGTAGCGTCTAGGCATGGAATTGTGGTTTTGTTGGCAAAGAAGTTCTTAAGACGAATTGCTCTGAAGAATCTATATAACTCTAACTTGGTGGAAAAGAGTTCATTCTTAAAAGTAGGCACAAAGGATAGTCCTTGAGAGAGCGTGGCTCAATGGTGGAGAAGCGTGGCTCAATGGTTAGAGCGGCAGACCCTGATGCAGAGGTCTGGCCCGGGATCAGGGTTCAATTCCCGCCTCAGCGGCTCTTGGACTCAATTTCCCCGGACCTGATAATTCTCGCCTCGGTGCCTAGTCTAATCATGGGTCCCACTCTGTGACTCTGGGAAATAGCTTGCTTAATCTCCACTACGGCCCCAGCAGCGCTTGGATGCCTGGCTTCACCTTGGGGGTGCCCAGGAGTGGACATTTCACAGGAAAGCCAGGATGGGTTCCACAGCGGTATGAATACAGCGCTACGAGGCCTCCGGGTAGAAGTGCGCTATATAAATACTATACATTTATTTCAATAGTGGTTAAAGTGTGTTTGGATAAATTAAAAATAGGTAAACTCACATTCTCTTCTACCACTCGTAGTACTGGTTCCTTGTACGTCGGAACCCAGGGGTGTAGTTGTTCCGTCCCCATCCTCTGTGTGGTTGTCTCTGTTGCCCTCTGGGAGGAGGCCCCTGTCCTCTCTGTCCCTGTCCTAAAAAAGATTGCTTGGAAGTGGATGGTATAGTATCTACACCAAGTCATGTCGGTTTTTAGCGTAACGTAGATAGACCCCCTTTTCTCTATGCTCATTTAGTAGCCGACCCTTATTTGTCAGTTATCGCGTGTTTAGATACCTTGAACTTATACGTAGCTTGACACGGACGCTTTGTTACACTGTTGCAGATTCCATACGCCATTCTGCCTATGACGACTTTCAGATAGCGTTGCACATCTCAGCGTTAACTCACACGCCGTAGATCAGGTAGGTCTTCCTTCCTTCCCCTTCCTCCCCCGATGCCTCTGTTCTATTCAGACATGAGCTACCACTCTGTTTTATTCATTTGTAGATCCAGCTCCTCTCCCGGTTTCAACGACCTTTACTTCTCATTTCAAAGAGAAGCTTTCCATTGTGAATTTTCAGGTGACACTCGAGATCATTTCTTATTTAGTAGACATCAATAATTTTTTGAACAAATAGGTATTTGTCTCAATATGATTCTAAATGGGCCTCTGACAATCAGAATGTCTTACATTTTGTATCTGTTAACTTTGAGGAACCTAATACATTTTCTGCACTACTGTTAGGCATCATTATGGTTTTATCCATATTAAGGCTCAATGTTTATGTTTACCAATGTCAATTTCTATAGTATTGTTTAATTATGTTGTTTCTCAAAGATAGAATTATGACTTATCGTTGTTATGTTTACAATTAATTTTCATCTATTGTTATCTCAATGTAGCCTCATTTTGATGGTTTTGCATTAATTTTGAATCTATTCATAAATTGTGATGCGTCTTTTCTTAACCAAGCAGTACCAGGAAGGGGTATTATGCTTTACAGTTTTGGTTACTATCCTTTTACCTGATACACGGAACAATTTTTAACAAACTGATGAGATATATTTTAACCTGTATAAAGAATAATTGTTGATTTATTGTTTTAATTTAGGTTTTTTTTCCCAGCAATGAATTGTTTGGTCCTGATGATGGTCTGCATGACGGCAGCATAATAGACCAAAACGTCGACACTCCCATCATCTCCAGCAACGTTGCGTTGGCACAAGCACACAACCACTGTTAATTAATTGATCTGGTTGTCTGTTATAACTGTCAGGAGTTGATGTTTAGTTGTGAACTGATGTGTTTATGTTACTTATACCTCTGTTCATAACTTCGTTTGCTTGAATTCACTTTCTCTTGTCTCCCTACATTTCATTTGAAACTGTATTACTAAACATATAAAATTTCTTTTGAATACATTTTTATTCTCTCTGTGTATCCTTCTCCTTCCACTGATTTACTCTAGTCTCTGATTTAAAAAAAAAACGTGATATCTTGTTGATACATTGGAGTGCGATAATTTAATACGACTCCCAACTGAGTACATTTGCTTTCAGAATCAAGTCCCTTGTAGCACCCCTTGACCTTAATGATCTAGTGCCCAAGCCTACAAGGGTAAATTGGGTTTCCCCTGCCTTAATCACATCACTACGTACTGGCACGCCGCACTCACCGGTGGCTCCAATAGGCCCGTGCCCCAGTATTTATGAATGGCAGCAACTAGAGCCGTATGCATTAAGTAGTGTCCTCGCGGGAGCCCAAAGCTCTCCTGGATCGCACTATAGGGCAATAAGACCCCATCTCCATACAAGTCTCCCACCACTTGCAATCCTAAGGACTCCCATTCGCAAGGACCGACCAATCTCCACCATGCCGAAGGGCTGCACACATGCCCAGTGGTATCTCTGGGGCGTAGGGTCGCTGCATCCCGACCCTGTTGTGGTAACGTTTCCAGCAATGCCGCAGAGTGCTCTCTTCAATGGATAGGGAGTCTGCATGCAGCTTTTGTTGTATAATCACAAAGGACAGCACATGTCATGGCACATCCGGCTCGAAACTCCCTCTGGCCCCCAAAATTCCTGCGCCACCGCCTGGGTAAGGCCCTGGAACTGTACAGCCAGGTGGTATAACTCAAAATCCGGGACAGCAAGTCCCCCCTGAGCTCTTGGGTGCAATAGTGTGTCCAGCGCCACCCGTCGTCTCCCCTTCCCCCAGACAAAGCTGCTCACCATTGAACGGAGCCGCCTAAAAATTGCAACAGGTATCCGTATTGGCAATGTTCGGAAAAAATAAAGTAGCCGGGGAAGTGCCACCATATTCAACAGAGCCACCCGGCCCGCCACCAACAATGGCAAAGATCCCCAAAACAGCATGCTACACTGAAGTCCTCTCATTGGCCTGCCGATATTACCATCGAGCAAGTCGTCCTGGGCGTGATAAATGTGCGTCCCTAAGTAAGGGAGGCAACTGGGCTCCCATGCAATACCATGCATAGGCACAGGTGGATCGCATGTCCAGACCACTGGGAAGGTGCAAGTCTTTGCCCAGTTGACTCTTAAACCAGAGATGTCCCCAAATCTGCGAAGGAGAGCACGCGCTACCTCTAATGCCTCTCAGGCATCCTCCAAAAACAGCAAGAGGTCGTCCGCATATAATGAAATAAAATGCTTCCGGCCGCAGAGCTGCAGGCCCCGAAACGCCCTTCCCAGTCTGGCGTGTATTGCCAGTGGTTCTATGGCAAGTGCGAATAAAAATGGGGAAAGCGGGCACCTCTGCCGGGTGCCGCGCCCCACCGGGTAAGAGGAGGAAACGACCGTACCCACCCTCACCCTAGCACTCGCCGAGGAATACAATATTTCAGTCCATCGAACATATCCCTCTCCAAGCCCAAAGGCTCTCATAACAAAAAACAAGTAGGGCCACTCCAAGCTATCAAATGCTTTTGCAATGTCCACTGAGAGGACCATCGCCCTACAGTCCTCGCCGTGGTCTCCACCCATTATGCGTATCAGCCTGCGTATATTACCGGCGGTGTTGCGAGTAGGAATGAAGCCGGCCTGGTCGGGATGAACCAGTCGCAACATCTGGAGGAGGAGCTGAGTAGCCAGAATACGACTCAGAATTATATAGTCAGTGGTGAGCATAGATAGTGGCCGATACACAGATGGGTCCATAGGGGCTTTCCCCGGTTTAAGTAGAGGGACGATGATGGCTTCCATAGTCGAGGACGGCAGTACCCCCAGCTGTTGGGCTTCCTTAAAAACCGATAGCAGCCTAGGAGCCAGGATATCAACGTAAGCCGAGTAGAACTCGATGGGTAGTCCATCAATTCCCGGAGTTTTGTTGCGTGCCATTTGTTTTATAGCGCAACAAATTTCAGCAAGCGTGATATCTTGGCCGAGGGAGTCTGCCTGTTCCGCATCCACCGTAGGCAGCTCCAAATCCTCCACGAACACTAGCATATCTGCTTCTACGGCCTGTAAGTGGCTATCATATAAATCAGCGTAATAGTTACGAAATCGGGTATTTATCTGAAGTTGAGTGTATTCTAGGCGCCCCGATGAGGAGGTCAGTGCTAAAATAGGAGCGCATTTTGGGAGGGGGTTGGCCAACCATGCCAGAAGAGTCCCCACTTTATCCCTCTCAGTGTGTGCACGGGCCAAATAGGCCCTGTGGTCAAAGCACCTCAAGCGTTCCACAACCACTGCTACAGCCTCTTTCAATTTCAGAACCATTTCCCGCACCTCAGAGTTAGGGGAGTGGGCCCGCTCGGCCTCTCTAAGGTTCTCTGCAGTGTCTATTTCTCGCAAGAGCAGTTTGCGCACACCCACCTGTTTAGTTATGCAAAACCCACGGATCACCACTTTAAAGGCGTCCCATTCCAAGGCGGTCGTCGTAGCCGTGCCTTCATTCTCACTAAAATACTGCCCTATCCCCGTTTCCAACTCAGCGCGGAAGACCGGGTCTTCCAGCAATTCCGGACACAGTCTCCAGGACGGGACAGTTGGGCGCTCCAGGGCCCAGCAGAAACTCACCAGCAGTGGATCATGGTCCGAGATGGTGCGCGATAGATATTCACTACCAGCTACCATCGTGGCAAGGCCAGAGCTACATAAAACCGCATCGAGCCGCACATGCAAATCATGCAGAGTTCAGAAGTAAGAGTAACCTCGTTCATCAGGGTGTTGCGCCCACCAGACATCTATAAATCCCCACCTCTCTTGCCATTGGGTTCTAATGTTTGACAGTTTATGAATTGGGGCGGTAGATAACGTAGGGTGGGATCTATCCATGGTTACATCTGCAATGGAGTTGAAGTCTCCTCCTAATAGTACCGGGTTCGTGAAGTAAACTGCCAGGGTGTCCGATAAGTGTGCAAAGAAAGTCACCTGTTCCACATTAGGGGCGTAAATACTACATAGGGTTACATCCCACCCATATAAGCATCCCCTAACTGCTACATAGCAGCCCTCAGGGTCTATCAGTTGGTCAGTCATCTGGAAGGGGACCCCTGCCCTTACCCAAATCAACACTCGAAAGCTGAATAAGTGGTATAATAGAGCTGCCCCCGCCATCTGCGCTGCAGTGCTAGCCCCTCCGCCTTAATCAAATGTGTCTCCTGCAGAAACACTATCTGCGCGCCCCTGCCTACTAAATATGAATGAATTTTATATCTGCGCTGCATAGAGTGCAATCCCCGCACATTCCAAGTCATACACTTTACATCAGGTAATGGACCCATCGTACAATTGCAACCAACACAGGAGTTCAATGTTCCTCTCTAGACACGTCGGTGAGTGCCATCCCCTAGTCAAGGTATCCCTTTTCCCCTCCAACAATCCCATCCCACCCTCAACGTTACCCTCCCTCCCTAGAACAGGCACTAACATAGTGAATCCCATCCAAACTGACCCAACAATCGCCCCACAAGGTGTTAAGGCATACTAACTGGGAACCATCCGGTGGGGGCTGGATAGAGCCTAGTAATTAAACAACAATCAGTCCAAACAGCACCTATTTACCGCCTCAGAAACCCCGCAGGAGCATAGCATTCCCAGTTCCCCCCACATATAATCCCATGTCCCTTTAGCACTCGGCCATCATTCAAGTGTGCCCTTAGAGAGCCAGGCCCGGGGTTCCACCCTTCAATATTGCCCTCTATTTAGGCATCAATAAAGGCCATCTGCGACGTTTACAACTGGTGCAAAATGCTGCTTCCAGGCTGGTGATGGACATTCCAAAACGTCATTCGGTCTCGTCCTCCCTTAGGGCGTTACATTGGCTCCCGGTGGATCGTAGAATCATGTTTAAAACTCTTTGCCTTACCCATAACGCATACTATGGCCGGGGCCCTTTGGGTTTAAAGACCATTTTTAAACAGTATGTGCCCTCCAGAAATCTGCGGTCTGCAACAAAGAATTTCCTTGTTGTTCCTCGGGTTAAAAAGATGAGATGGGGCGGGACGGCCTTCTCACTTGCTGCTGCAGGTGCTTGGAATTCTTTGCTGAACTCTCTCTTTGGGCAACAGGAACACTCACTGTTCCGTAAAGCCCTCAAGACATGGCTGTTCCCCCGAGGATCGGCTTGAGTGAGAATCGGTTTTGCCTGCATGATGTCTGCTCTCAGCGCCTTGATGCCCTTGGGCTAAGTTCGTGCTTTAAAAGTTGCACATTCATTCATTCATTCAATATTTCGGGGTAGCGTCATATTGAGTCAGCAGTAATGACCTCACTTCCATCCCCAACCCCAACAGACACATCCCTTCACATATTACAGATTCTACTCATCCAGTAGTCCATCCGCCGTTCTCGGTGTGACTAGCGGTAAGTGCACACTATCCGAACCCGAGGAGTCAGCCTCCGATTGATCCTTGTCCTTCTCGGGTCTGAGTCTCTCAGCGAAGTCACCGACAATTCACCAGAAATCGCCGACACCGCATCCAGCGCTCCTCTGCGTTCCAACTCTGTCTGTGAGGTGGATGGCTTCTTCAATCCCCGCCGTGGGTGTCTTATCCGTTGTGATTTACGGAACTTAGGGTTTACAGCAAGTTCTCTGGACCCCCATCTCAGTCCATCTTTACCAGCTCTATAAGATTCCAGCCATGTCCATGCATCCTCTGGTGTTTCATGGAAGCAAGTTTTCCCATCTAGAATTATGTGCAGTTTGGCCGGGAATAATAAGGAGTACTGGAGCCCTTCCACTCGTAGTTCCTTTTTGACTGATTGGTTGGTAGGACGTGCCGCGCCGCTGAGTCCACGTGGAATGGGCCATCAGTACGGGCCTTCTGGAGCAGCAAGTCTCTATCCCTGAAATGCAATAGACGCGCTACCACCGGTCGGGGGCGTCCCTGCTGCGGAGGTTTCGCGGGGACTCGGTGCGCACGTTCTAGGATGTAGAAGGTAGACAAACCTTCAGGAGCTATCACTGTTTTCAGCCAGTCCTCCAAGTAGTGCACCATGTCCGGTCCCTCTGCTTTTTCAGGTAGACCCACTACGCGGATGTTGTTCCGTCGGTTTCTACCTTCAGCGTCCTCAGCACGCTTCTCCAGCGCCGCAATTTGGTCCAGGGCACTTGTCACTTTCGCAGCCAGCATAGTCTGTGCAGGCGCCACCTCCTGGACCACCCCTTCCACATGCTTTACCCTGTCCGCCAACTTCGAGTGGTCCGCCCGCAGGAGGCCAAGACCCCTTGCCACTTGCGCGATGTCCTGTTGCAGGGCAGCACAAGAGTCTGCGATGGCTGTCAGTATCCTATCAAGTTGTTGCTGTAGACCAGAGTCCTGAGGGTGTTCCCGTGTATCTTGCCTAGTTTGAGATGGGGACTCAGTATCTGAGAGTTGGTACGCCTCCTCCTTTTTTCCTCTCGGCTTGCCCATATTAAAGTTTGCCAGCTCGTGCCCGATGGGCCTGCAGTGCCAGATCACCTGTTACCTATTAGTCAGCTGCAGGGAATGAACACCAGCAAAGTGACTTCAAATATTGGTCTGTCAGTTGGAGCTAGCCTCCGCAGTCGGTGTCATCTATATCATCGTCTCTAGATAGGTCCGCTTGACAACTGCGCTGTCAGGGTGGGCCAGAGCAGGGCAGGCTCAGCAGCATTGTTCAATCCAGTGTGCACTGGGCCATAGGCACCACGTCACTCCCTGCCAGTTGTAAATGCACAGGTACATGGCTCTCCGTTTACCCCCTGCTGTTGTGGTGGTACCAGCCCTAGTCTCAATGGTCCCGTCTGTTATTGCCTCTCCAGCACCCAGTTGTGTTCTCTGCCCTTCAGAAGCATTCCAGGCCCTGGAAGTCTCCCCGGTTTAGCGCTCAGTCCTGCTCGGAAAGCAGACCTCCCTCCGCCGCCACCTCAGGCCTCACTGTGCAGCACAGCACCTCCAGGGTTCACTCCCAGGCATAACCGGGCAAGGCCCCACCAGTCGCGGCCACTTCCCTCTACCTTCAGGTGCCGGTACAGGTCTCAGGTCTCAGGTCAGCGACTACCACCCGTGCCCTGGTTCGCAGGCAGCGGCGTCCCCAGGGTCACACGTTCTCCTCCGCGGCCCGCAGTCCCAGCTCCCACCGCTCCCCACTCACCAGTGCAGGGCCTCCAAGCAGCTCCCGGTCACCAACAGCTGTCCCGTTGGCCCCACCGCGCCACTCAGCCTCTGGGGGGGGTAAACCTTCGCCGGGCGCCGGGTGAAGCCGCAGCGGGCTCCGGAGCGGCGGTCCATGCGGGTCGCTCTCCACTGTCGCAGCCTCGTATTGCAGCCCGGAAAATAGTGCAGTATTGTGCCCAGATTCGATCCTGCACTGCCTCGGGCTTCGAGGCTGCGGTCCGCAGCTCCAGCGGCATAGCCCGGGAGCCTCTCGTCAGGGCAGCGCCGCTATTTTGAGGGCGCCGCTACCAGCCAGTTCAGCCCTGGAAACCGCTATTAGAGTCCCAGAACTCGCCGTTTTGGAGCGAAAGTGCTCCAATGCAACATCCCCTCGCCATCCAACCCTCGGCTGTTGCTTGGGTGGGTTAGGGGATCGTTAAATCAGGATATTGCGGGGATCCCTTAGCGGAGATCGGTGCTCCTGCTGCCGATCACATCGGCTTCTAAGCCACGCCGAGAACAACGCTATCTTGAGCACAAACAAGATACGAAGGGGAAAGGTCAAGACCCACAAAACCATCAGCCCACCCGGAACAGGACAAACAAGCCAGCCCAACCACGGAGGCATCTGCAAACGAAGCAAGCAGGGCATACAACAAGGTCAGCGAATCAGGGAGTCTGGAGCTAAGAAAATCCAAGCGGCATTCTCAACAGCTACCGAATAAACATACAAGAGCAAACCCACAAGAGATCAACGACTCACAAAGCGGCAGCGCACAGAGAAATAAAGCTCCTCCATCTCCACAACGAGGAGGTAAGAGAGTCGATAGCCTACTAAAAAAAAAAAGGGGCAGAGTCAAAATGGCCGGTAATGATGGTAAGCAAATGCCGAAAAAGACGAAACCAGAAGGAGTCTCGGAGTCACCAATAAAGCAAAAATCAGATATCAGTAGCACCGTAGACAGCATCCTTAAAAAACTTGTGGAAGTCCACGACCTAGCAAAGACTACAAAAAAAATGACAGACGTGATCCAGCTCGAACTGGCAGCTGTTAGGGCAGACATTCACACAGTGAACAGTAAGCTCTCCGAAGTAGAACAGAGAGTCAGTGATATTGAGGACAGATCAAAGCTCACTGGAAAGGCGATCGGAAACATAGCTAAAGCGACCACAGACCTACACAAACAGGCGGCAGAGTTCGAAGAGAGAACCAGAAAAGGTAATATAAAAATTCAGGGAATACCAGAGGGCGAAGAAGACAAGGCTGGCTCGTGCGTGTCACTCCTGCAAAACCTCATTACCAAGCCGACCAACCTCAGGTTCGAGAACCCATTTGAACTGGACAAAGCATACAGAGTCCCGGCCATAAGACATTCAAACAGAACAGGACCAAGACCAATAATATGCAAACCACTACGATCACATCAAACTGAAGCTATTTTCGTAGTGGCAAGGAAGAATCACAACCTGCAGTGGAAAGGAAACAAAATCATCCTCACACAGGACTACTCAAAAACCACAGTCTACATCAGAAAGGGCTTCCTAGCCCAAAGAGAGAGGTTAAAGAAAGAGAACATCACCTGCTCATTCGCCGGTCCGACAAGATTCAGAATAATAAACAAAGGAGTCATACTAACCTTCGAAGAACCCATGGATCTAGCTCGCTACCTAGATGATCCAACCACTCAAGTAATGGAGACGTCAGTACCCACTAGCATGAGAAGTGCCTCACCAGACCATTCCACAGACTAATCAAACGCACAGGATGCAACTCGTTAATTCCACAGAACAAAACCAAAGCACAAGAACGTAGATCCCAAGATACTCTCACGGAACAAATGGACATGCGATAAGACCACTTGACTTTATGAGAAATCTACCTCACAAACGCACCAAGAATCAGTTGCACAACAAAATCTACCTCATGGAAGGCCCGCTAAAGACATGGCAGAGCCCAAACCTACACTACGATGCACAAGAAGCGAACAGAGACGCGACACGAACCACATGAATGACTATATCCTTTAATTTTCATATGAGGGGGGTCATTGTAGCGACAACTAACAATGGGAAGACAACTTTAAAATACAGACCCAACCCCGATAGTCGCACAGCCAAGGTTATGCGCAGTACATAACGAACACTGACAATCCTGGGGAAAGTAGCGTGGGGGGGACCTTGCTGTCACACGTCTACTGTACGACTAAGTTGCAGGGAGGGGGGAAAGGGAGAGGGGGGAGGAGGTAGGGCTCTGTGTACATATTGTCCGTCCCGTACTTATCGTCGTTTCGTGTTGTTTTGTCCACGTCCCTGTCTTAGTCACTAACAAATGCCCAGTTAGATCACATGTACCTAAACAACCACCTCAACTAACCCGCAAACCATGATGCCAAACATCAACAACACACTGCAGACTGACCTGAAGATAGTCTCCCTCAACGTCAAGAGCCTCAACCACCCGGTTAAGAGAAAGAAAATACTAGACTACCTAGCTAAGACCAAAGGGGACATCATCCTCTTACAAGAAACCAACTTGGCCAGAGAAGACGTAATCAAGCTCAAAGCAAGATGGATAGGTCAGGTATCCTGATCACCGGAGGTAGGAAAAAAGAGGGGCGTCATCACCCTGATAAATAGCAGATCCAAGTTAACTATTGAGAGAGAACAGTGTGACGACCAGGGTAGACTACTGATCACCCAACTGAAAAGAGGAGATAAGACCATACTGATAACCAACACCTACGCTCCTAACACAGACGACACTAGTTACTGGGAAGGGGTAACAAGATGAATAGAGGCTCATCAGAGGTGCGACATGAATGTGCTGGCAGGCGACTTCAACCTAGCCCTGGACCACACCCTAGACAGACAATCAGGGTCACAAACCTGACCCCCGGCATCCTTCAATACTCTGAAAAACCTATGCATAAAGTTTAACCTAGAGGATCCATGGTGCCTTCAACACCCCGATACAAGGGATTACACCTTTTACTCTATCCCACACAACTCATACAGTAGAATAGACCTCATCCTCATCTCAGCCTCACACACACACAATAGAACACACAGACATCCCGGCTAGAGCAATCTCAGATCACTCGTGCATCAGCCTACATCTCACGGGCAAACACAACGAGCATATCACACGCAAATGGAGATTTAACAACATAACCATGGCAAAAAAGGAGGTCAAAGACAAAATAGAGAAAGCCATAAAGGACTACATCGCAGAAAACAATACAACTGACACAGACCCAAAGTGCCTATGGGACGCCCTTAAGGCAACCATCAAGGGGGACGTTAATAGAAATCAAGGCCAGGAAAGATAGAGAAACTAAGGCGCAGCTAAACCAATTAGAACAAAACATCAAAGAACTTGAAAGGAAACACATTAGTGATACCTCGAACGCAGCAGCCCTCGTAGGACTCACAAGGGAAAAATACGAATTCAACAGAATTCTGAGCGAGCGGGCGGGTCTTTGGATAAGGAAATACAAACAAATCAACCTATGTGAGGCTAACAAAGTGGGTAAAACACTTGCATCATACCTCAAATACAAACAAAGACAGCAATGCATCTCTACAATCACGGACACAAACAACAAGCCACACACCAGAAACAAAGAAATCATACACACATTCATGGAATTCTACAAAGAACTCTACAAAAAAGATGACAACCTAGACCAGGAGGGCTGCTCAGCCTATTTGGACAGCCTTAACCCACCCAAGATAAAAAAAGAGAAAGCCAAGGCTTTAGGTCAGGACATAAAATCTAGCAAGATCATTACAGCCATCAAGGCACTAAAAGACGGTAAAGCCCCAGGACCAGACGGATACACCGCGCCCTTTTACAAAACCTTCCAAGACCAATTAGCTCCGGCTTTGAGAAAAGTCTTCAACCACTGCGGGAAAGAGGGGGCAGTGACAGAATCCATGTCACAAGCCAATATAATTGTCATACCCAAGGAAGGCAAGGACCCACGTTGGCCCAAAAACTACCGCCCTGTTTCACTCATAAACCTAGACTGCAAGCTATACGCCAAAATCCTAGCCACAAGATTAAATAAAGTGCTCCCACAGTTTATCGGGAACTCACAAGTAGGCTATCTAAAAACTTGCATGTCCCATGACAACACAAGACTCCTCTGCCAGATCATAGAACACTCCTCCAAAACACTTAACCCAACTGTAGCCATCACGCTAGACGCGGAAAAAGCCTTCGATGGGGTATCCTGGCACTTCCTAGAGAAAAGCTTGCAGGCGCATAGCCTGGGCGAACGCTTCACACGGAAAATCATGGCATTATACAAATCCCCCAAAGCCCAGATAGCAATCAATGGAGCGACTTTACCCCCTTTTAATCTCGAAGGGGGGATGAGACAAGGGTGTCCCTTATCCCCTTTACTGTTCCTTCTTGCCCTCGAACCCCTGATCAGAAATATCAAAGACAACAGCAACATAGAGGGAGTAAACATTAACAACACCACAGCCAAACTTGCAGCCTACACAGACGACATACTCATGATAACGGAGAAGCCCGTTCACTCCATGCCAACACTCATGCACACCATCGAACTTTACGCCAAGCACTCAGAGACAAATCGGAATGTATGCCCCTCAACATACACACAACCAGAGATGTATTGGGCTCCTCCGGGCTAGCATGGCAACCCAGTTCTGTCAAATACCTAGGTGTCCACTTTTGTAAAACGCTTAGATCAACCCTGGAACAGAATGAGAAAACCACTCTAGAAAAGATAAAAGATCTGCTAGATACCTGGTCGCCCAAGTTCATCACTTGGTGGGGCAGAATAGACACTGTTAAGATGTTGGTCACTCCCATAGTAAACTACCTAGCGGGCATGCTCCCCTTGGCTCTCACAGATGAATTCCACACAAAAATTGACCGAATACTAAACAAATTTATATGGCGTGACAAAAAACCCAGAATCAGCCTCCAAAAGCTCAGACTAGGTAAGAAGCTAGGAGGTCTTAATGTTGCGGACCTGAAAACCTTCCAGACAGCCTTCATAGCCAGACAAGGAATGCACTGGGTACTGACCAAACAGCCCTACACACCAACCTGGCTCTCTATAGAGAAAGCCATCCTAAATAATGCAGACCCCTTAACTCTCCTCACAGTCAACAAGCAAGCACATAAGAACAACCCGATCTTCAAGATCACAAGGCAAGCTCTGCTCAAAGTAGACCAGAAGCTCGAAGTTAGCATCAAGAACTCACTCTGGGAATCACTTTGGGATAACCCAAAGATTAAGTACAGAGGGAAGACCCTCGATATGCACACATGGAAAAAAGCAGGTCTCTCTTATCCAGCTCAGCTAGAGGAGAAAGGATCGCCCCAAACTTTCAATAGCCTGAGAACTCGTCACGACCTACCCGACATAGAACTATACAACTTCTTAGCTATCAAGACAGCTCTAACAAAATCTAAACTAACTAAACACAAGCCCTCAATCTTCCAGTACATGGGAAACATAAACAAGACAGGTCACCAGGTCTCGCACTTGTACAAGCTCCTCCGCCCAGGATCCTCCAAACTAAACGCTAAGACCAGCAGATACAGGGCAACGCAACTTGGCTCCAATCTCACTGAACAAGAACTACAAATGTTCTGGGCGGCCCCATCAAAAAACATGATATCCCCAGTGCTAGCACAAACTAAATTCTGGCTTTTACACCATGCATTCTGGACACCTGCTCGCCTAGCAGCTTTAGGCCTGAGAGACAACGACAGCTGCTGGAACTGTGGCGCAGCTGGGGGAGACCATGCACACCTCATCTTCCAATGTAGGAAGGTAGGCACATTCTGGGGGAAGGTGCTCAGCTTCATCAGCGAAGCCCTAGGATGAACTCAAGAACACTTGTTTGCCACAACAACCACCGCTCATATCACAACAGATCTAGCCACACAGCATGACAGGTCCCTACTGGACTTCCTCCTGACGACAGCAGTCAAAACAGTACTAGCCAAGTGGAAAGACACCACCAAAGCCACATTCAAGGGGTGGCTAAATTGAGTCACATTCCTAAGAGGGGCAGACATCACCGCACTAAGACCGACACCATGGAGAAACCCAAACCGAGGAATGTGGTCAACACTAGACAAGTTCCTCGGCTCATACAAACCTCCATAAAACAACAGTACACGCCTGACCAGCTACTAATAACCCAGCGTAGGGAGTGTAATCTAACACTAAACAGCCGCCAAACACATCCATGTTTTGTCTTTACGCCACACCAAGCGCCCACATGCATACACCTACATGTTCAATGTTAAATGTTTAATGTCGCTAGCAGAAATGTATGGGCAGACACAAGTGTAAATCATGCAACCCTACTGGCACGCCCGTGTAACTCCCTATTTGTTAAATGTCACAACGTTTTATATGTTTGTACTATGCAAAATACCAATAAAAATATATATTTTTTAAAAGAACAACCATGTTTTAGTAGTGTTCTGAACAATGTAGTTCTCTTAACCCAATGGAGATACTGAGGAGAGAATCCTAGCTGCCACCTGCTTATGCCCAAATAATTCCATGAGTATATGGTAAAGCCTGATTAGCAGGTCTTGAGGGTCTGGTTGGTCTATAAAACTAGATTCCGTGGCACAGATATAGACAGGGCCACTGGATTTATGCGGCAGGAGAGGGCCAAATTATGCGGCAGAGTGGACAAAATTATGCGACAAGAAAAGGCAAATTATGCAGTATAATACAGCACATTTTCTGATTGTATCACTTCATCATTTTGTAATTTTTACACTTGACACTGTCTGGGAAAATGTTGCACCTCCTTAGTAACAGTTTAACACCCGAACATAGAAATAAGCAGCTGAAAGATGACCAGTCAACTTTTGCAACTTTAGTCACGGTTCCTGCAACTCCTGAGGCGAAAAGCCGGGAGGTTTTTAAAACTGTATTTTAGAGCTTTGTGTGTAAAATCTTTGTGCTTTTAACAAATACCTTGCTGCTATCACGGGCACTTTCCCTACGAGCCGACTGAGCGCTCAGGAGGGATCTTGACACACCGGCGCTGGGTGAGGGGAAGACTGCGGCCACGCCTACCCCCTCCAGGCCACGCCCCCTTTTCCCGCTGCTATATAAGTGCGCGCTGACTCACTAGCGCGGTCACGGTTCCTGCAACTCCTGAGGCGAAAAGCCGGGAGGTTTTTAAAACTGTATTTTAGAGCTTTGTGTGTAAAATCTTTGTGCTTTTAACAAATACCTTGCTGCTATCACGGGCACTTTCCCTACGAGCCGACTGAGCGCTCAGGAGGGATCTTGACACACCGGCGCTGGGTGAGGGGAAGACTGCGGCCACGCCCACCCCCTCCAGGCCACACCCCCCCCTCCCAACATAAAAATATGTGCTTCCCTCGGAAGCGCAGCGGACAGGCGCAGCGGGCGCGCCGTTTGCGCGCCAAAGGCGCGCCTAAGGCAAGCCCGTCTGCGCCCGTCCGCGACCGGATCGCGTCCAGCGCCAGCCATGCTGTCCGTGTCCATTCACACAATCACAGGATTATTTGGTCTAGTGCGGAGCTACAGTCTCTGAACGCCGCCACTCCCTGTCAATTGCCTGAGCTCAATCTGATGACTCAGGATCTTCCGCCTCATTGCCCACACTGCCTAAAGTCGCTTGGCACTGTCTCTCCCCAAATAGTTCGACCTCTCATAAAAACAAGTAAACCATCTCGCACTACCTCCTCTACCCAACTTAGGATCGGTCTACTGAACTGCAGATCCCTTCCCAAGCATGCTGATGATTTATGCTTATTTATAGCGGATTCTAATTGGGACGCCTTGTGCCTTACGGAGACTTGGCTTAATGAGGACAACATGGCATCCATCTCACTAGCAATCCCACCAGGTTTTAAATTGAGCTTTTCTAATAGAAAGGAAGGCCGTAGAGGTGGAGGAGTGGCTTTCATCTACAACGAAAAATACTCGTTGCTGTCTTCCACTCCCACTACTTTCCCAGGTACAGAGGGGTTACACTTCTGCCTTCAAATTACTCCCCAACTGTCTCTTACAGGCCTAATTATTTATAGACCCCCGGACTGCCCGGCATCATCTTTGAGTGAGCTTATGGACTTTATAGTCCTAAACTCCCTAGCCCACCCGCATTATATCGTAGCCGGTGATTTTAATCTTCACGCCGACAATCTTGACTGTCCACAGGCCACTCACCTCATTTCTACCCTGCAATCGGCCAATCTAACTCAAGCTATTGTAGGCCCTACGCATCGGGCGGGGCATATGCTGGATCTTTTCTTTTCCAACATATCAAACACAAAAGCTAATCCGCCGATACCACTGCTTTGGTCCGATCACTACTTAATCACTCTGTCCATTTCAATCTCCTCTCAGTCTCAGATCACAGGGAAACGCTCCTATGTGCGAAGAAAATGGGATAATTTAACAACGGACACTCTTTGCCAGGCACTACGAGCTAACTCCCTTCCCCTTACCTCGGATGCTAATTCCGATGCTGTATCATTGAACGCGTGGATTGGCAATGTAGTAGACTCTATCGCTCTGGCCAGAATCGCTACGTCACGCAGAGAATCTCCCTCTGCCCCGTGGTTCTCCCCTGAGCTGATGGCCGAAAAAAGTAAATGCAAAAAACTGGAGCGCCTTTGGCGAGCGAATTATGGCGATACAGCCAAAACCAGTTATAAAAAGGCCCTCCATGCCTTACATTTATCTATAAAAAAAGCTAAAAAAATCTTTTTTGCAACCTCCATCCAGCAGGCGGAACAATCGAGTAAAGAGGTTTTTAAGATTGTTAAATCTTTTTTTAAACCAAGAGCCATCGAAACGGATATTATCCCATCCGCAAGACTCTGTGAAACCATCTCCGATTTCTTTGACACCAAAATATTAAAAGTATATGACACCTTTACTAACCCCGAGCCGACATTTATGGCTGAGCCCGGAGTTTCCGAGCCATCCGCTTCCTCCTTAAATCAATTTCAGCCCATCACCCTCTCCGAGGCATTGAAAGAAATAAAAAAATGCAAATCGGGGGCACCTGATGATCCTTGCCCACCTAAACTGTGGAAATTAATGTCTGACGAAATCGCAGTTCCCCTCTTACATATATGGAACACGTCCATCACTACAGGTATGTTCCCTGACTGCTGGAAACAGGCCACTCCATCTCCCTTTTGGCAGCCCCTGGCAAAATGCTCGAAAAATTAATCCAACGGCAGCTTAACAGCTTTGTTGAAGAAAGCGGTGCCCTACACGAAACTCAATCCGGTTTTAGGGCCGGCTTTAGCACCGAGACGGCCCTCATTGAGGTGGCCGAGTCAATCAGGTGGTCCTTAGATTCAGGGGCATCAGCTATGCTGGTGCTCCTGGATCTATCCGCCGCTTTTGACACGGTAGATCACAGCATACTGCTGATTCGACTTAAGGACATTGGCCTTGGAGACAAAGCACTTAACTGGCTACACTCCTACCTTACAGATCGGTCCCAGAAAGTGGCTCTGGGCCCCTTCTCCTCTGAACCTAAAAGCCTCAGGTGCGGTGTCCCACAGGGGTCGGCACTCAGCCCTCTGCTGTTCAATGTCTATCTGGCCCCGCTCTTTACCTTGATTGCTAAATGGGGGGTTAAGGCTATATCATACGCGGATGACACTCAATTGGTCTTCCCCTATACAGACACGTCAGAGACAGCTTTTAGTAAAATCAAGGGATGTCTTCGTGACGTGGCCAAATGAATGAACACTAATAAACTCAAAATGAACGCGAGCAAAACAGAGGTGTTATTCTTTGGAAAACTCAAACACCCCCCTCCGGACCTTTGGTGGCCAACGGAAATGGGCTCTGCCCCATCTCCTGGGACGCATGCAAAAAACCTAGGAGTAAGATGGGATGAGAATCTGTCTTTCCTGCCGCACATACAACAGCTTACCGCTGGTTGCCTACACAAGCTCAGAAATGTACGTAAATTTTTGCCCCTGCTACCAGTCGAGTGTCGAAAAACGGTTGTTCATGCAACAATCACATCTCGCCTTGACTATTCCAATGGCCTCTTTCTCGGTCTGCCCAGTTATGCGGTGCAACGCTTACAGATCGTGCAGAATGCGGCTGCGAGATTGATAAAACATATCCCTTTTAGGCAGCATATCTCTCCGCATCTGCACGAGCTGCATTGGCTGCCAGTAGCAAGCAGAATTAAGTTCAAGGTGCTTACCCTGGCTTTCAGAGCACTAAAAGGCACGTGCCCCAACTATCTTAAACTTCGACTTCCCCGTTACCACCAAAAACGAGAGCTCCGCTCAAACTCCCTGCTCAAGCTAACCACTCCACGTGTGAGGAAAGCTAGACTTGGAGGCAGGTCCTTCTCTGCTGGCACTGCTAAGCTATGGAATATTTTGCCCCCTGCCATCCAATCTGCCACTACAGAAGCTAGTTTTAGGAAGCTTCTAAAAACCTGGCTCTTTATGCAATAATCTTGAACTCCCCCTGTCTACTCGCCCTGGGCCGTTGGACTCGCTAGCGCCGGGACACCTCATCTGAGGTAGCTGTTCGCGCTCTACAAGCATCTGTATTATTATTATTATTCACTGCGCGGCAACACGTGTTGCTGCATTTTTTGTAACTTTTGGACCCATTGAGCTAGAAACTATTTCCTTTTTGCTAAAATCTGCAGATTATGTAGCAGGTGATGTATTATGTTGCAAATGCAGCAGACCCATAACTATGCGACAAAACGTCGCAGCCCCACACTGACATAATTACAGTGACCCTGGATATAGAGGGCCAAAAAGGTGAAAGGCTTTGTACGTGTAGATTAGAAGCTTAAAGCTAGTTCGCCGTACTCACATACAGTGCATTACCACAATCCAATCTGCTTGGGATGAGAACCTGTGTAATAGATTTTTGAAGTTGCATTGGAAACAAGTATAGATTTTGTGCAGCATGCAAAAAATACCACAGCAAGTTCCACATACTGATGCAATCTGCTCTTTCATGGACAGAGAATTGTTAACAATAAACAGTGTAAAAGGTCATCTCAAGGTCAATAGCAAATCAATTAATTGGAGTATTGGAAACAGGTTTGTAAAGCCTAAACATGCATGGTGTTTCCTGCATTGAGTCAGTGCATTTTCAAGGTTGAAACATGGCAACCCATCCTTGTAATTCAGGTCAAGTACTTCCAAATTGTTAGTAGGCTGGCACCAATTTTGATACAACTTTCGAGGCACTAGTTTTCATATTGCATGTGTTAACCTACTCATCTTTGCAAGCTCCCAAAATGCGCCTAGTATGCACTCTTGCCAAACTCCGTAGTGACCCTGGTAGTTTATTTTAGGACATTATAATTGCATCTGCATAGGCAGCACTTTACAAGTTTCGGGAGGGCCCCTGTTCACTACTTGTGCCAGCAATTCCATTTTAGTGGTCTCCATAAAACTGCTGGTAAGCACACGTTCCAAATTTCTTAATGCTACAATAAACGGAATGCATAATGTTTCCCTTGCTGCTAGGCCTTGACTCACTAAATGCCTTTGCAGAACCACATGCAGATGTTAATTCAGAGGGTGATAAAGAGTGTAGGGAAAATTGAGTAATAAGTCATGATGTTTACATTCTATCAGAGATACTGTCTTTTCTGTATCATTGTATGTTCATATTATTTTGTAAACAGAAATATGAAAGAGAATTGCATAGTTCTTCAAAAGCACCTTTACATTGTTTCAGTGTTTGTGTAATATTAACACAATTTTGCGATTCCTTATTTTGCACGCAGATTTCTGTGATACATACCATTTTGCACTAATGCGTTCACAAATGCCGAATTTCTGCGAATTTCTGCGTTTGCGAACGCATTAGTGCTTAATATATATGGCCCTAGGATCCTTATTAGTGGTGAATTTTATTGAATGTCCAAATAGAGTGAACTAGAGAAAATATTCCACTGGTTTTCGCTGCTTGTCTTGTAAATGGTTTTAATATTTATGTTTAGCCTACAGACCACTTTTATCTATCTGCTGTTAAAGACCAATTTTGGGCAATAACAATGCCAGCCAGCCCATTGTGTAGGATTGGTTGGCCCTTCGTGTCAATCTCATTGCTACATCCTATTTGTCCTTCCCAGAGCAAAAGCCGCGTTATCATCTGTTTCATTGTAGGACTTGTATCCTTCCACTGTTTAGCACTCCATTTATTTACTGCTCCTTCTGCCATTTTTGAACAGTAATAAAGCATTGGCAAAGCCAGTAGGTCTCGCCTATGTGAGATCTATTGGCTTTGACGGGGTTGGACAGAGTGGCCCTGTAGCGTTCTAATGTCTGGTGATATATAGAGGCAATTATAATACAACTATACTATTCCTCTTCCAAAATATCCCTTCCTCTACTTTCTCACTCACCTCAAACTTCTTTTACTACTATGGACTCCCAAACAACTCGTTCCAAACTCTTCTCTCCTCTGTCCATCCTTTATCCTATTCATCCAACTTACAGGCTCTCTGACTCGTCCTAAACCTCTTTTACTACAGTGAACTCCCAAATAATCTTTTCTAAACTTTCTAAGGCTCTCCTATGAGCCTTAGAAAGGTACCTCCATGGAACTGCCACGGCAGTACCACCCGCCAGGATTACAACTCATAATCTAGTGGGCGGACAGACTATAGGTTTGGAAGTTTTGTAGCTGGGCGCTGGCATGGCGGCCTGCTCCCGGAACGGAAAACTCGTAATCAGGCCTGAATAATATTCTGAAAAAAATTATTCCATAATTTCTTTAACTAATCTAAAGGAGACAGACCTTTGTTGTGTGCAATGAACACATTGTGTATTTACCTTTTGTGTCTCATGATTTAAAGAAGTACTGTCTGTTTCCCAGGGGAAACCAATTTATTATTCATACTCACCAAAATGCTCACTTTTACTTTGTCTGGTACAGTTTTTTTCCCATGGACTGTTTTTCTAAATATTTTCACCATTCACTTCATTATAAATACGATGAGAATCAATTTTTCATGCATTTCTACATAACAATTTGGCTGAATCGAGTTGGATAAAGAAATGATGGAATACTGACTGGCAGAATATTATTCGAACTTGTAAAAAGATTAACTGCACAGAAGTCAGTGTAATCACACTGTGTTTGAAAATGAGTTCCAGGTGAACACCTGTGCTTAGTTACTACGCTTTTACCCAAGTTCATGTGTATATATTGGGTTGCTCTTGTTTCTTCTGCACTACTCTCAGTGGAGACAATTTTGACCCAAAGAGGGTCCAAAATTTGACCCATGGAAGGTTAAAAAAGCATGAACTAATAATTCTCTCAGTCCCAAATGTGGCAATAAGAATATGTCGTACTTTAAATCCTGCTATTCTTTTACCAGTTCAGAAAGTAGAAAATGATATTGACAATGATGATGAAAGAACATGATACTTTGGACGTCACAGAATTGTGCATGAAACCCAGTGTCTTTTGCTTTCTCGCCCAAAGTGTGTCCTGGGCTTACTGTGCCACTGGAATCAAGCTATCCTGGCTGAAGAGGGGTTAAATCCGGAAACCGGTCCTAGGATGCTTGTTTCTGGTCCAGGGAGGACCTGGCTTGGCAGTTCGGGCTGGACTGTTCCCATGAGGCACAGGGTCAAGACTGATTTGCATATGGCCAGGTCTAAACTGGGGTGGCATGGTGAGCAAAAGAATGATGGGTTTAACCCAGCTCTCTTGACTGGGGCTGAATGTTTTGATTTGTTTTTCATTCCGTCCATCAAGTGTGTGTCTTTTGCTTTCTCGCCCAAAGTGCAACAGGTATGCCCAGACGTGGGTCCTGGGCTCACTGTGCCACTAGAATCAAGCTATCCTGGCTGAAGAGGGGTGAAACCCCAAAACCGGTCCTAAGATGCTTGTTTCCGGTCCAGGGAGGACCTGGCTTAGCAGTTCGGGCTGGACTGTTCCCATGAGGCTCAGGGTCAGGACTGATTTGCATATGGCCAGGTCTAAACTGGGGTGGCATGGTCAGCAAAAGAATGATGGGTTTAACCCAGCTCTCTTGACTGGGGCTGAATGTTTTGATTTGTTTTTCATTCCGTCCATCAAGAGTGTGTCTTTTGCTTTCTCGCCCAGAGTGCAACAGGTATGCCCAGACGTGGGTCCTGGGCTCACTGTGCCACTGAAATCAAGCTATCCTGGCTGAAGATGGGTGAAACCCCAAAACCGGTCCTAAGATGCTTGTTTCCGGTCCAGGGAGGACCTGGCTTAGCAGTTCAGGCTGGACTGTTCCCATGAGGCTCAGGGTCAAGACTGATTTGCATATGGTCAGGTCTAAACTGGGGTAGAATGATGAGCAAAAGAATGATGGATTTAACCCAGATCTCTTGACTGGGGTGAATGTTTTGATTTGTTCTGCATTCCGTCCATCAAGTGTGTGTCTTTTAAAACCCAGACCTGGCACGCAAGATGTGTAATTGAATTAAGCTAATTTGGTTCTGTTTGCTGATGGCTCTAGTCTAAAACACATTGAAGAAAATGTGTGTGCAACAGATAATGTTTGCAGATATTTTTTAAGTATTGTATGTGTGCAATGTGTTTTCTGCCCAGGTTGCCAAGCTGACTGGTCCTATTAGAGCCTATTGTATTGATCGCGCACCAAGTATTTCAATTTAGACTGACAGTCAATATACCTTTGGATTTGTGCATGATTTTGGAGAATTGTGGTCAAGGTGTGGTCTCATGACTTCTCTTGGGACACCAATTTGAAATGGACCACAAATGATGCTGAGGCACGTTGATGTGGGAGTGATGATGTCACTAAAAGACATAATTATGCAGATGCAGTTGCACGTTTATTATGCAGCACTAGGTAATGAATTGGCAATGCGGGTTGATGTTTACCCAGCACTTGTTCTCACTTGGGTGTCAATACAAACATTGGATGAGTTGCAGGAAGTGCAAGATAAGGAAAAGAAAGAGTGGGGAATATGCTGATTGTAAACAAGGACAATGTGGCTCCTTGAAAAACAAAGATGAAAGATTTATCTTGCCAAATTCACTTTCAGCACAAATAGTGAAATTTTTCATAGAACTAATCATGTTGGAAAAGATGGTATGAATAATACATTTCATCGCTGCTGCTGAAATCCCCACTTTAGTAATAATGCAGAAAGTCATTGCCAGAGGTGTGCACTCTATCAGCCAAATAATGTTGGAAATAAAGCACATTCAGTGATGAGCCATATAGGAAAGGCATGTGGTACTAGATTTCAGGCTGGTTTTATGGAAATGCCATCATTTAATTATCTAAAGTATATTTTAGTAGTGGTGTGCATGTTTCAAAGTGTATTGAGGCATACCTGACAAGGAGGAATCTATGACAGAATATCGAGGGTCAGAATATCGACAGACAAAATATCGACGCTGGAATATCGATGGCAAGTATATCGACACCCTATCTACAACATGGTAAGTACAAAAATATCGAAAATAAAATATCGATGTTAAAAATATCGTAATTAAAAATATTGTTTTTTTTTAAATAAAAAAAGTTAAATTAAGTTAATAATACTTATATATAATTTAAACTTATTTAAAAATATGTTATAATGTTTAACATGATTAAATAATACATATTTAATATTAAACATTTAATTAAAATTAAACATACAATATTTAATATATGGCTAATTAATAATATATATATATATATTTTAATTAATCTAAAAAAATAAAAAATACTATAAATTACAAATACATCAACACTCATAAAATAATAACATAAATATTAATAAATACTTATATTTAATAAATAAAAACAATTAAATATACTTTCAATATTTAAAAAATTAATTAAATACTACATTATGTAACATATTAAATACATAAATAAATATAAATAATATTGGATAGCGTAAGGGTAAAAATTACTATTCAAACTCCAGAGGGTGCAACATTAGGGAAAGCGTTGGATAGCGTCAGAGTAAAAATTACTATTCCAACTCCAAATGATTCAACAGTAGGGAAAGGGTTGGATAGTGTAGGGGGAAAAATTACTAGTCCCTCTCCAGAGAGTGCAACAGTAGGAAAAGCGTTGCAAAGCGGGTGGGTAAAAATTACTATTCCCACTCCAGTGAGTGCAACAGTAGGGAAAGCGTTGGATAGCGTATGGGTAAAAATTACTATTCCAACTCCAGAGGGTGCAACAGTAAAAAAAGCATTGGATAGCGTGAAAAGAAAAATTACTATTCCAAATCCAAAAGGTGCAACAGTAGGGAAAGCGTTGGATAGCGTATGTGGAAAAATTACTATTCCAAATCCAGAGGGTGCAACAGTAGAGAAAACGTTGGATAGCGTAGGGGAAAAATTACTATTCCCACTCAAGTGAGTGCAACAGTAGGGAAAGCGTTGGATAGCGTATGGGTAAAAATTAATATTCCAACTCCAGAGGGTACAACAGTAGGGAAAACGTTAGATAGCGTACGGGTAAAAATTACTATTCCAACTCCAGAGGGTGCAACAGTAGGGAAATCGTTGGATAGCGTAGGGGTACAATTACTATTCCAACTCCAAAGAGTGCAACAGTAGGGAAAGCATTGGATAGCGTAGGTGGAAAAATTACTATTCCAACTCCAGAGGGTGCAACAGTAGGGAAAACGTTGGATAGCGTATGGGGAAAATTACTATTCCCACTCCAGAGAGTGCAACAGTAGGGAAAGCATTGGATAGCGTAGGGAGAAAAATTACTATTCCCACTCCAATGAGTGCAACATTAGGGAAAAGGTTGGATAGCGTAAGGGTAAAAATTACTATTCCAACTCCAAAGGGTGCAACAGTAGGGAAAGAGTTGGATAGCGTAGTGTCAGGACCCAAATCATAGGTTCAGCCCTCTACTATCCGACCACAATGAACATGGAACAAAATGTTTGGACGAAAAGGGTGCGCTCCTGGAGACTCAAGATGGCCGCCGCTGTGGCCATGGAAGAGGCTCAGTAGGCGCGCTAGTCTCTCTGACCCCGAGCTTCGTGAACGCAATGTGAAGCGCGAGCTCCGGCGGAAATGCGCACTTCACCAAAGTCTATCGCCCATGGAGGTTCGTTTTCGTGACCATCAGTAAATTTCTGTCAGAGTAGTGAAGGTCGTAATAGGAGTTCCTGTCATACCCCCGCATACTCAGAAAGAATTCGTTGCACTTCGGAACCCGGCGTGAGATTCAAACGCGGGTTGCCGAGGTTTCCAGGAGAGCGTCAGTTGAAGTACCTCATTTCTCCTTCGGTACCCGGCTCTAGAGCAAGCGCGGGTTGCCGAGGCTTTTCCCAGAAGAACGGCAGTTGAAGGTGGCAGTTATCGAGCGCCTGACTGAGGAAGAGATGTCAATGCCTAGAGACAGTTCCAAGACGGCGAAGGAAAGCGCTGGAACACAGACCCGAAAATAGAGCTAAGTGAAGAAGAGAATTAATAGACTTTAATCACAAGCATAATCTTTAGTACTTACCGTGTGTTTTTCTGAAAGAAAGAAAATACAGTTTTGTTGGTCATACCTGAAGAAGGAAAAGAGAAATATACCATGAGTAAATATGAACAATACGCAGTCCTACCAAAAGCAATGTAAATACAATGTAAATATGTTTAAGAACTCACCAAAAAGTCAGGAGTGTTAATTACTCAGCTATCTGTGGAAAGAAGACAAAGGCAAGGTTAGAAAACAGGAAAAGAGATCTAATGAATACACCAAGATACCAGAAACCCAAATAGAAGGCATTCTCCGTTATTAGTGAAGTAAGTGCACTTACATAGAGCTCAATATTAAGTCAGTTAGGAATCCTAGGAATACATATATAAATAAATCAATCCTTGTTCCTTTCTCTCTCACTAGTGACAACTAATACAGGAGAACAGAAAACACCACACACATAAGAAGAGGAGCTAAGGTTCAGCTGCATAGTGGTGGGTGAGAGGAAATAACAGAATAGAATCCAATAGAGAGAGCAGGAGGTTAGGATTGTAACGATGTGTTATTGCTTTTAGGTTTCCATCTGCAAGACAGCACCGAGGGTAGCTGATTGAGGAAGCCATTGCAGGACCAATCTCTTCTCTGTTTATTATTTTATCCAATTCCCCCGTCCTTTGAGGTAATGATGGAGGGTTCTATGTAAAGACCCACCAGCATTGCCAAGAGGGGCTTGGGTTCTAGCATCTCTGTTCCTGTGCAGTAGCTGGAGAGTCAAGAGTAAGTTCTAAGGTTCTGACAGAGTGAAGTGCCCAAGTTGCCTTCGCACCAGAACAGAGATGGCGGAAGGAATTGATGTCCATTCTTTAGGAACAATCCTAGACGCAATACAAAAAGAATTGGGAGCAGTTAGGGAGGAGAATCGAAACCTGAGACAAGAGGTAGTTAGTGCCAGAAAAGAAACAGCTGAATTGGCGCTAAGGTTACGTCAACCCAGTAGTTTTGAGAGGGAGGCCATGAATCCAGTATTAGAGACCACCAATAGGACGATCACACAAGTAATACACTCCCTCTCCCCAGTTATACCATTGGCAGCTCCAGAGAGATTTAGCGGGGACCCACAGAAGGCGCAGATATTCCTCTCCCAATGCTCATTACACTTCATGTGCCGCCCTTCAATCTTCCCAGACGCGCAGTCTAGAGTGGCCTTCATACTCTCTTATCTAAGTGGGGATGCAGCTTCGTGGTCCATGCCATTAGTCACACGGGATGATCCTTTGTTAAGGAATTTTGAAGATTTCAAACGAGAATTCTTACGGATATTCGACCGACGGAGAATTTCTCAAGTGGTGGATAACGAATTGCTTGACTTGCGACAAGGAAATCGAGACTTAATCGCCTATCTGGCTCAGTTCAATAAGTTAGTGGTGGAGACTGATTGGCCAGAGAGCAAGAGAGCGGCGATATTCTACCGTGGATTGAGAGATGAATTAAAAGACACCTTGGCTCAGATTCCTAATCGGCCTACTGAGGTATCAGCACTCATAGATTTGGTATTGGAGATAGATTTCCGCCAGGGGGAGAGACGAGGAAAAAGGAAAAAAGATTTCAAGGTGATACCCCCGCGGTTTGACCGGGTTCGGTCAGATGGAGCTAGAACCTCAGAGACTCACTCGGGAGCCGAACCAATGGAGATCGGAACAATAAGAGGCCCATTGACCAAGGAAGAGAAGGAGAAAAGGAGGGCAAATAATCAATGCATGTATTGTGGATCTGGGAATCACTTTGTTCGAGATTGCCCAAAGAAGCCTAAGAGTACCTTCAAGCCGAAGGAAAACTAACGGCACCACCTGTGGGAGGAGTTGAGCAGGTGGGTGCGATTCAAAGAATAACTCCGCATGAGTATCAAGTAGCAAATACACTACAGTCAGTGGCTCCGCATTTAGTCATGACCATGGAAGTGAAGTTTGGGCAAACCACCTTAACGGAAGTATCGGTCATGATAGATTCGGGAGCTACAGGAAATTTCTGTGATTTGAGATTTGCCGCTAAGGTGGGAATCCAAGCAATCCGGAAGTTGAAGAGCGAGCCTGTTTGGGCCGTGGATGGGACGAATCTTTCTTCAGGACCAATCGTGAGCCACACGGAAGTAATCCAATTGACGGCCAATGACGGTCATCAGGAAAAGATCCAGTTTAATTTAATTGACACTCCCCAGTTTCAGCTGATCCTTGGTCTTCCGTGGCTTACGGAGCATAATCCTACAATCAACTGGAGTTCCAGAACTGTAGTAATGGATTCGAGTTATTGTCGAGAGAATTGTTTAAATTCAAAAACCGAATGGGTAAGGAACAACCCAGCCTTGTCCTTGTGCTCCATTGAGCATTCAATGTGCGTGATTAACGTTCAGGAGATTCCCGAAGAATATAAAGAGTTTGCGGACGTCTTTGACGAAGTGGAAGCAGAACAGTTACCTCCACATCGAGTCTACGACTGCAAAATTGAACTGGAGCCGGGATCCAACTTACCATGTAGTCGTGTCTATGCCTTGACCGAGAGGGAGCACCAACATCTAAAGGAGTACCTGGATAAATACCTTGCCAATGGTTTCATCCGACCGTCCCAGTCTCCTGTTTCTTCTCCCTTATTTTTCGTGCCGAAGAAGGATGGAGAATTGCGGATGTGTATTGACTACAGAGCCATTAACAAGATAACCAAGAAGAACCGGTACCCATTGCCATTGATTTCGGTGCTTCTGGACCAAGTGAAGGGAGCGCAAGTCAACACTAAGCTTGATTTGAGAGGAGCCTATCATCTGGTTCGTATGCGTGAGGGAGATGAGTGGAAGACAGCATTTCGGACTAGATTTGGGCTTTTCGAATATCAAGTGATGCCCTATGGACTGTGTAATGCTCCTGCAGCCTTTCAGCACTTCATCAACGACGTCCTGAAGGAATTTATAGACCAGTGTGCGATAGTGTACATTGATGATATCCTCATTTATTCCTCGGACGTGGAGAAGCATCATGACCAAGTGAAGGGAGTGTTACGGAAACTGCAGGAGAACAAGTTGTTTGTGAAATTAGAAAAATGCGCATTTGATGTATCACAGGTGGAGTTATTGGGGTTCGTGTTGTCGCCTTCGGGAGTTCTGATGGATCAACGTAAGGTGGAGGCAGTTAAGAGCTGGGAATCTCCGAGAAGTGTAAAAGAAGTCCAAAGTTTCATAGGATTCGGCAATTTCTACCGAAGATTTATTAGCGAGTTGTCCAGGAAGATTCTTCCCCTCACGAAACTGTTGAGGAAAGGAACCAAGTTTGAGTGGTCAACGGAGTCGGAGGAGGCCTTTCAATCCCTAAAGCAGGACTTCACCACAGCGCCTGTCTTGTTGCATGCTGACCCATCAGAGCCTTTTTATGTAGAGACCGATGCATCAGATCTAGCTGTGGGAGGAGTTTTATCGCAGCGACATAAGACCACAGGCCAACTACACCCAGTGGCCTATCGATCAAGAAAGTTGACTCAGGCGGAGGTAAACTACACGATCACTGAGAAAGAGTTGTTGGCAATTAAGGATGCCTTTAAGGAGTGGAGACACTACTTGATGGGAGCCCGGCACCAAGTAACGGTGTTTACCGATCATCGTAATCTAAAATTTCTGAAAACAGCCAGGACTCTTACACCACGACAACTACGATGGTCTTTGTATTTCGCTGACTACGATTTCGTGATCACGTTTCGTCCAGGAGCTCAAAATGGAAAGGCAGATGCCTTGTCCAGGATTGGTACAGAATCACAGAAGACCGTCACTGACATTCAGCCAATCATTCCCAGTGATAAAATCATAGGAGCCATCACCTCCATCCGACTACAAGAATCGATTACTGACATCATGACCCCGGAGGCTATGCAAAGTAGGGCGGAGAAGGATGCCAGCAGAAAAATCATTCAACAAATGCCTTATCATCAAGACGCCTTGTACCTTCCGACCACAGAGTTACAACAGCAAGTTATGCGTGAATGCCATGATGACAGATTGGCTGGTCACAAAGGAGAAGCTAAGACCGAAGAGATAATTAAAAGACATTACTGGTGGCCAAGGATGACAACAGATATAGAGAAGTATGTCAAGTCTTGTGAGATTTGTGCGCAGGGGAAGTCTGAACGGCAGGCTCCAAAGGGGTTTTTGCAACCCCTACCCACACCTCCCCACCCATGGCATACAGTTACACTAGACCTTATCACAGATCTACCAATTAGTCAAGGGTACGACACCATCCTAGTGGTGGTGGACGCCTTTTCAAAGATGGCCCACTTTACAGCTTCAAAAGGGGTTCCTTCAGCTAAACAGTTTGCCGCCCATTTTAGTTCCCAAATTGTCAAGTTACATGGGATCCCTAAAATTGTCATCTCGGATAGGGGCTCCCAATTCGTGTCCCATTTTTGGAGGGCCTTTATGGAGGGTTTAGGGTCGGAAGTCAGATTCTCCACTAGTTATCACCCAGAAACAGATGGGTAGACAGAAAGGGTGAAGCAAGAAATGAAATGAAATGAAATGAAATGAAATGAAAAAGGGATTTATAGAGCGCTCTGTGGCCAAGCGGCTTCCTGGCGCTGGGGAACACATCAGCATCTGCCTAACAGATAGGGGGAGGAATTAGTCCGGGAAAGCCTGAAGGAAGAGAAAAGTTTTGAGGGCTTTCCGAAAGTGAGAAAAGATGGGGATGGAACGGATAGAGAGGGGGAGGGAGTTCCAGATCTGCGGCGCGCGCACAGAGAAGCGGGTGCCCCCTGTGCGAGACTTTCGGAAGCGGGGAACGTGAAGGAGAGAGAGGGAGGAGGAACGGAGGGAGCGGGGAGGGGCATGAGAGAAGATGAGGGAGTTGATGAAGAAAGGAGCGGAACGGGCTTGCGCCCGAAAGGCCAGGCAAGCAAGTTTAAACTGGGACCTGTACTGAACAGGGAGCCAGTGAAGGGTTTTAAGGGCGGGAGTGGTATGGGAGAACTTGGGAAGACGAAGGACAAGACGGGCCGCCTGGTTCTGGATGGCCTGGAGACGACGAGTCTCGTAGGCAGGGATGCCTACAAACAGGCCATTGCCATAATCCAGGCGGGATGTAATGAGGGCAGTGATAATAACTTTGAGTGCATCAACAGAAAAAAACCGGGAGATCTTGCGGATAAGACGAAGGGAAAGAAAACAAGAGGATACAACAGAACTAATATGCGCCTGCATCGAAAGATCATTGCTGACCTTGATGCCCAGAGTCCTAACAGAGGAAACCGGGGAAGGAGGGGGACCAAAGGAAAGGGGCCAATGAGCAGAGGACCAGGGATTAGAGGGGCCACCAGTGAGGACGAGCTCTGTCTTGTCAGGGTTGAGCTTCAAATGATTGAGGCTCATCCACTGGGAAATAAAGACAAGAGTCGACCTGAGCTTAGGAAGAGAGTGAGTGGGGGAAGACAGATCGAAGACGAGCTGGAGGTCGTCAGCGTAGTTATACACCGAGACCCCCAGCTCTAGAAGCGAAGAAATAAGGGGGCGGATATAGAGGTTGAAAAGAAGGGGAGAGAGGGAGGAGCCCTGGGGTACCCCACACATGACCGGGAGGGGGGGGGCAGAGAAGGTGGAGAGGTGGACTGCCTGTGAGCGTCCCTGCAAAAAAGAGGCGATCCAGGAGAGGGCAACGCCCTGGATGCCCGCTGCGCTGACACGGTCAAGAAGAATAGCATGGTCGACCGTGTCAAACGCAGCGGACAAATCCAAAAGGACCAAGGCCTGAGGGAGATTACCATCGGCCCTGCCCTTCAGTTCGTCAAGGACCGTGAGGACCATGCCCTCAGTGGAGTGGCCCGGTCGAAAGCCAGCCTGGTGGGAGGCCAAGATGTTATTCTCCTCGATGTAGGATGAGAGACAGGATGTTACGTGGCTCTCAAGAATCTTCCCAAGATAGGGAAGGAGGGAGATTGGCCTAAAATTAGATGGAAGAGAGGGGTCCAGGCCGGCTTTCTTCAAAATGGGAAGCACAATGGCAGACTTAAAGAAGGAAGGGACAGAACCCAGAGCCAGGCAGGAATTAAGGAAGGAAAGGGGAGGGGTGGGACAACTGGTAAATAGAGTTCTGAGGATGCGAGCAGGTGCGCAATCCGCCGGGGAGCCGGACTTGACCTTGACGAGGAGGTCAAGGAAAAGCTCGGGTGAGATGGGTGCGAAGTGATCAAAAACAGAGGAAGAGGAAGGGGGGTGGGCCGGGAGGTCAGGGTGAGGCACAGTCGGAATGTTGGCCTTAATGGTGATTATTTTATTAATAAAAAAGGTGTTCAACGAAAGACAAAGAGATTGCGAAGGAGCAGGGGAAAGTCCAGTACGGTCAGAGGTGGCAAGGCTACGGACCAGAGAAAAGATCTCGCGAGTTTTGTTAGCCGAAAGGGCAACGCGGTCCGAGAAGTATTTAGATTTGGCCGCTAGAATGGCCGATTTATAGTTATTAAGAAGAGCCCTATACTTCAGGCGGAGAGTGGGACAATAGGTACGACGCCAGCGACGTTCCGACCGTCTGAGCTCAAGCTTCAGGGATCTGAGGTCGTTGGAGAACCACCTGTGGGCATCGTGATGGTGGGCCAATCTAATCTTTTTGAGAGGGGCGGCCTGATCACAAGCCGAGGAAAGCCAAGTGCGAATAGCATCCGCCTGGTGTTCCACAGGGAGATCAGTCAGGCCGAGAGCCGATAGAGAAAGAGAAGAGGAAAGGTCGTTAAGATCAACATTCTTCCAGCACCGAGCCCAGATGTTCTTGGGCAAGGTAGCTTTCTCGGGCTGACCCAGGGGGATGGAGAAGGAGATCAGAAAATGATCCGACCAGCCACAAGGAGAAATAGAAGACACCAGGGGTTTGCAGCGGAGAGACCAGATCTGGTCAAGAATGTGACCGTGGGTATGAGTGGGGGTCAAGACGTGAGATGAAAAGTTGAGGCAGCGGAGAGTAGCGGAAAAGTCTTTCGAGAGGGGGCCCTCCTGCGGATCGCCCGGCCAAAAATTAAAATCCCCGAGTAGAATTAGAGAGGAATTATCTACAGCCAGGGTGGCCAAGAGATCCTGCAGAGAGTACACAAAAGAAGACATATACTGAGGGGGACGGTACAGAAGAATCACCGTGAGGGGAACCGGAAGGTTGAGAGAACGGGCCACCAGAAAGTCAACATTGGTAATGCCAGGATGCGAAAGGAGCTGGAACTGCAAGGATCGGTGAACTATCAGCGCCACGCCACCGCCAGATCTACCATCTGGGCGGTCAGCACGGAGGGCGTAATGGGTTGCCGGGAGAATAGCGAGAAGATCAGGAAGAGAGTGGGAGGAAAACCAGGTTTCAGTGAGAAAGAGGAAATCCGGGGGGTCAGTGTCCAGTAGATTAAAGAGAGCAGTTTGATTTTTTACAGCCGAACGTGTGTTCAAGAGAATGGCAGAGGCGTAAAGCGAACCGGGGGACACACAAAGGGGAAGGGGGAGAACTGGAACAATATTTGCGACTGTTTCTTTTGAAAGAGGAAGGTAATTGGTCGGATTATTTGTGGACAGCGGAATTCGCCCACAATAATGCGAAGAACAATTTGACCGGTTATTCCCCTTTTTTCCTGAACAATGGCAGGCACCCAAATGCTACCATTCGACAAATGGAAACAGCAGTCCCAGCAGTTAAGGAAGTTATGTCGCACCTGCTTCTAATTCAACAAAGAGCAGTAGCCAATCTACGAGTAGCCAAGGAAAAGTACAAAAAATACGCTGATCGGAAAAGACGCAAGGGGCCATCCTTGACTAATGGAGACCAGGTTTGGTTGAGCACCAGAAATTTGAGGTTGAGGGGAAACAGGAAGTTTCAACCTTGATTCATCGGTCCTTATCCTATCGAGGAGCAAATCAATCAGGTAACTTATCAGCTAAAGTTGCCACCCAAGTTCAAGATACATCCAGTCTTCCATGTTTCATTATTAAAGAAGGCCCCTGCAAGCCTGCGACGCCAATCACCCCCAAAGCCAATTCAGCTAGAAACAGGAACTGAGTACGAAGTGAAAGAAATTTTGGATTCCAAAAGATCCAGAGGAAAGCTGTACTATTTAATAGACTGGAAGGGTTACGGTCCAGAAGAACGGTCCTGGGAAAGAGTGGAGGATGTAAATGCACCCAGGTTAATTAGATCCTTTCATCAACGATTTCCCTCCAAGCCAGGAAAGGAAGGACCTGCCTTGTTGGGGGGTACTGTCAGGACTCAAATCATAGGTTCAGCCCTCTACTATCCGACCACAATGAACATGGAACGACATGTTTGGACGAAAAGGGTGCGCTCCTGGAGACTCAAGATGGCCGCCGCTGCGGCCATGGAAGAGGCTCAGTAGGCACGCTAGTCTCTCTGACCCCGAGCTTCGTGAACGCAATGTGAAGCGTGAGCTCCGGCGGAAATGCGCACTTCACCAAAGTCTATCGCCCATGGAGGTTCGTTTTCGTGACCATCAGTAAATTTCTGTCAGAGTAGTGAAGGTCGTAATAGGAGTTCCTGTCATACCCCCGCATACTCAGAAAGAATTAGTTGCACTTCGGAACCCGGCGTGAGATTCAAACGCGGGTTGCCGAGGTTTCCAGGAGAGCGTCAGTTGAAGTACCTCATTTCTCCTTCGGTACCCGGCTCTAGAGCAAGCGCGGGTTGCCGAGGCTTTTCCCAGAAGAACGGCAGTTGAAGGTGGCCGTTATCGAGCGCCTGACTGAGGAAGAGATGTCAGTGCCTAGAGACAGTTCCAAGACGGCGAAGGAAAGCGCTGGAACACAGACCCGAAAATAGAGCTAAGTGAAGAAGAGAATTAATAGACTTTAATCGCAAGCATAATCTTCAGTACTTACCGTGTGTTTTTCTGAAAGAAAGAAAATACAGTTTTGTTGGTCATACCTGAAGAAGGAAAAGAGAAATATACCATGAGTAAATATGAACAATACGCAGTCCTACCAAAAGCAATGTAAATACAATGTAAATATGTTTAAGAACTCACCAAAAAGTCAGGAGTGTTAATAACTCAGCTATCTGTGGAAAGAAGAAAAAGGCAAGGTTAGAAAACAGGAAAAGTGATCTAATGAATACACCAAGATACCAGAAACCCAAATAGAAGGCATTCTCCGTTATTAGTGAAGTAAGTGCACTTACATAGAGCTCAATGTTAAGTCAGTTAGGAATCCTAGGAATACATATATAAATAAATCAATCCTTGTTCCTTTCTCTCTCACTAGTGACAACTAATAGAGGAGAACAGAAAACATCACACACATAAGAAGAGGAGCTACGGTTCAGCTGCATAGTGGTGGATGAGAGGAAATAACAGAATAGAATCCAATAGAGAGAGCAGGAGGTTAGGATTGTAACGATGTGTTATTGCTTTTAGGTTTCCATCTGCAAGACAGCACCGAGGGTAGCTGATTGAGGAAGCCATTGCAGGACCAATCTCTTCTCTGTTTATTATTTTATCCAATTCCCCCGTCCCTTGAGGTAATGATGGAGGGTTCTATGTAAAGACCCACCAGCATTGCCAAGAGGGGCTTGGGTTCTAGCATCTCTGTTCCTGTGCAGTAGCTGGAGAGTCAAGAGTAAGTTCTAAGGTTCTGATACGTAGGGGGAAAAATTACTATTCCCATACCAGAGAGTGCAACAGTAGGGAAAGCGTTGGATAGCGAGTGGGTAAAAATGACTATTCTCACTCCAGTGAGTGCAACAGTAGGGAAATCATTGGATAGCATACGGGTAAAAATTACTATTCTAACTCCAGAGGGTGCAACAGTAGAGAAATCATTGGATAGCGTATGGGTAAAATTACTATTCCAACTCCAAAGAGTGCAACAGTAGGAAAAGAGTTGGATAGCGTAGGGGGAAAAATTACTATTCCCACTCCAGAGAGTGCAACAGTAGGGAAAGCGTTGGATAGCGGGTGGGTAAAAATTACTATTCCCACTCCAGTGAGTGCAACAGTAGGGAAAGCGTTGAATAGCGTACGGGTAAAAATTACTATTCCAACTCCAGAGGGTGCAACAGTAGGGAAAACGTTGAATAGCGTAGGGGGAAAAATTACTATTCCAACTCCAGAGGGTGCAACAGTAGGGAAAACTTTGGATAGCGTAGGGGGAAAAATTACTATTCCCACTCAAGTGAGTGCAACAGTAGGGAAAGCGTTGGATAGCGTACGGGTAAAAATTAATATTCCAACTCCAGAGGGTACAACAGTAGGGAAAACGTTGGATAGCGTACGGGTAAAAATTACTATTCCAACTCCAGAGGGTGCAACAGTAGGGAAATCGTTGGATAGCGTAGGGGTAAAATTACTATTCCAACTCCAAAGAGTGCAACAGTAGGGAAAGCTTTGGATAGCGTAGGGTGAAAAATTACTATTCCAACTCCAAATGGTGCAACAGTAGGGAAAGCGTTCAATAGCGTAGAATTTTATTTTAACATACTTATAATTAATGTTTATATTTGAAATAATGTATAATTATTTTTTTTAATACATCAACATCAATAAAAAACTATTAATAATTAATAAAACCAATAACATTTGAATCATTAATTGACAATAAATTAACAACAAACACCAATAAATAATAATGATTAAATATTACTCACCAAATAATAAATATAAAAAAAACTATTTATCATAAAAATAATATATATTTTTTAAATTTAAATCACAATTAAAAAACAATAAAGAAACAATATACAAAATTTTAAAAAAATTAAAAAATGTTTACTAATTTATTGACGAATTTTTCTACTAATTAAAATATAATTACAAATTAAAAATATTAATTGCCAATTAAATAAATTAATTATGTATTCAAATAATTAATAATAATTAATACATTAATTATCCATAACAAAAAATGTATAAATAATTAAATATTTACAATTAAATTACTTCCCACCCAATACCCCTATAAACTCACAACACGCTCCGGTACTAAAACATAACATTTAATTTAATTTAACATTAATTACCAATTAAATAATAAATTTATCAATTAAAAAAATTAATTGCCAATTAATAAGTAATTACAAAATAAATTATACATAAAAAATAAATATTTAATTACAATTAAATTACTTCCCACCCTATTCCCCTATAAACCCACAACCCGCTCCGGTACTAAAACATAACATTTAATAAAAATGTACATAAATTACCAATTAAATAATTAATTTATCAATTAAAATAATAAATTGCCAATTAATAATTAAATAAAAAAAATGTTATACATAAAAAAATCATTATTTATTTACAATTAAATTACTTCCCACCCTATTCCCCTATAAACCCACAACCCGCTCCGGTACTAAAACATATAATTTACTTAAAAATAAATGTATTAATATATAAAAATAATACACATATAATATAAATTAATTTAAATATTTAACAGAAACATATAACACATACATAATAAAAAACATGAAAATAATACAAATATCGATATTAGTGACATCGAAATTAGTTACATCGATATATATGCTATCGATATTACTAACTTCGATATTACTTCCATCGATATAAATAAATTCGATATTACTTACCTTAGGGTCGATATTCTGTCCTACGATATTCTTGACATCGATATTCTGGACCTTCGAAATTTCAAACACGATATTTTGGTAGGTCGAAATGTTAAACTCGATATTTTGACTGTGTACCGACAAGGAGATGTGATGCACTGACAGTTTCAAAATTATAGCTCACTGAGTTGATCCCTAGGTATGGAATGTCATTGAGTATCAAATTGGATTGAGGTGTCATGAAGTGGATCTACGCTGCTTTAGACATTGATCATATGGTTTTTTTGCAGTTACATATACATAATTATATAAATATAGCAATTAACAACAGGAAAGGTGATCCGACAAGCTGTGCAAAGGTGCAGCAACACATGCTGCTGTGTTTGTAATAACTTTTGAAGCAGTTGAGCAAGAAACAAATTGTTTTGTTAACATCTGCATATTATGCAGCAGTTGATGGATTATGTGGCAAATAAGGCAAGTTACTAACTATGCACAATCTCATAATACCAGTGGCCATGTCTTGGATTCATGCTTCACACACTCCGAGAGTGTGGGTACCAAAAACACTTTATCTCGAGTTGTTGAGTCAGAGAGCCAGAACCAAAACTTGGATATAGAGGGGGTGTTGACAGAAGAGACAAGCAAACACAGTGAAAACCAAAGTGCAAAAGCAAACAATGAAAACAGAACTTTGAGTGGAAGCTCAGTCTCACAAATAGAACTCAAGGAAAACAAGTTCAAATTGAAAGTGAGAGTTCACATGAAGCATTGCACAAAGTCGTCAATTTGCAATTGGTGGTTCAAAAGTAACTGAACAAATGAGAGAAAATCATACTAGTGATCCTGAAGAATTCTCAGAGGCAGGTGCAACACGTAAATCAAAGGGACAAGAAAGCCAAACAAGAAGCACACAGCCCCTGGCTGAGTGGAGGTATTTGGGAAGAACTGTGCCAGAGAGACATCAACTTGAAAGGTCTTCAGTTTTTGTTTGAAGATCCCAAAGAGCCATTGAAAATTAAAGACAGACTGACAAAACCCTTGGGTGCTGAATAAAATTCCCTAAAATACAGTGACCTGTTGAAAAACATTTTATAGATTTTTGAAGAACTTTCTTATTGTCACGGAACAGACGGGTAGGAACCCCAACAAGTACGGAGTTGCCACTAACCTGTCTTTTCTTGCCCGCGGGGACCACAGTCTGAAGTGAGACCTCCCAATTCCCTTAAATGCCAACCCTCCCAATGTTACAAACACACTGGAGACAGCTAGCACTCCGGGGGAAAAGGGAAGGGGACAGGATAAGGAAGATGCTGTCTCTGGGGCACCCTCTAGGTCTGGTCTCACGTGGTTCTGCGCAGCTAGGAAAACAAAGGACACTGTTACTTCTGCACAGAAGACGAGGCTTAGACAAATACGTATAAGGTGTACTTATGGAAACACTCACTGGATGCCCCACAGCGTTCGATGCTGGATCTTCGGTGGAAGGGTAAGGAACACAAGCGAAGATCCTCTGGCTGTTACTGCACAGAGCTCAGAGGACTGCTCGGTAATTCGGGCGTAGGCAAGGAGTCACTGTGCTTACTGGGAGCACCTCAGTGCCGAATTAGTTTCTTGCCGGGCGGGGTTGGTAGACCGGGAAAAGTACACCCGTACTTATAAACAAACAGGGTCAAAGGAAACTAAATAATAGTAACAGTGCTTTTAGCATGGCCGTGCTAGGCTAGGTCTTACCTCCGAATGTCAGCGGGAAGGCAAGCGTCCACGGTCTCAGCTGTGTGTATCCAAAGTAGCGGGAAGGCAAGCGTCCGCGGTCTCAGCTGGTAGTCCAAAGTAGCGGGAAGGCAAGCGTCCGCGGTCTCAGCAGGTAGTCCAAAGTAGCGGGGAGTCGGGTTCTGGCTCGGAATCTGGAACGATTGACAAGCACCTCATACTTCCTGGGAGGCGCTTAAATACCACTCCCCCATTCGCCGGTTCCGGACTGCTAGAGCCCAGGGCGTTATGGGAGTTGTAGTGTTGTTGCGTCTTCGACGCCCCGCCTTATGCCTGCTGCTCAGAATCGCTACAGAACCCCCTCTCAAGGACTGCCGACTTGGCGGTCGACCAGGTTTGCCCGGATGGGCCTGATGGAATCGAGCCAATAAATCAGGGCAATGGAGATTCCGTTCCGGCTCCCAGGACCTGTCCTCAACTCCAAATCCCTTCCAACTCACTAGGTACTGGACCCTTCCCCGATGTATCCTGGAATCCAACAATTCCTGTACTTCGTACTCCTCTAAACCCTCCACTAGCACAGGCGGTGGATGGATGGGCATTCTAGTGTCTAAGGGACAAGGTTGGAGCAGAGACACATGGAAAACAGGGTGGACGTGCCACGAGTGGGGGATAGCCAGTCTCAGACCTACGGGATTGACGATTTCCACCACGCCATAGGGGCCAATGTATTTAGGCTTTAGCTTGTTGATGCCTTTAAGGTGGATATTTTTGGTGGACAACCACACCTTGTCTCCTACTTGGTATTCTGGTTCTGGACTGCGTTTCTTGTCTGCGTAAAGTTTCTGTGTCTCTTGAGCAGCTGATAAATGGCGTTGTGCATCGAGTCTGATCGCCTGTATCTGTGCATGATGTTCCTGAATGCTGGGAAGATTGGAGTTAACAGGCCATTCGAAGGGAAGGATGTTTGGGTGGTAGCCCAAAAGGCAGAAGAACGGTGAACAACCCAGGGTCGAATGGTCAGAGTTATTATAAGTGAACTCAGCCAACCATAAGAGTGTGACCCAATCTGTAGTGTTTTGTAAGGAAAAACAACGCAGGTATTGCTCCACCGTCTGATTGAGGCGTTCTGTTTTGCCGTCTGTTTGTGGATGGTAACTCGTTGAGAGCCTGGCGTCGACGTTCATAGTCTCGCATAGGCCCTTCCAGAAACGGGAAGTGAATTGCGCCCCCCTGTCGGTTATGAAGACACTCGGTACACCATGGGCCCTGACTAGATGTTGTAGTAGCACCATTGCAAGTTCTGCTGATGTTGGTACCTTGTCTAGCGGTACGAAATGTCCCATTTTGGTCAAGTGGTCTACTATGACTAGGATCACTGTTTTTCCTTGACACAAGGGTATTTCTACTATGAAGTCCATGGAGACGGTATGCCATGGTTTGGGTGAAATGGGTATGGGACGGAGGAGCCCTGTCGGCCTGCTGTGTCGCGCCTTACCCTGAGCACACACCGAACAGTTCCTGATGTATTTCTTTGTGTCGTCTCTCACGGATGGCCACCAGAAGGAGCGTTCTATGGTGGCGATGGTTTTGTACACACCCCAGTGGCCTCCTAACACAGAGTCATGAGCCCAATTCAACACTTGTATCTGTAGCCCTGGGTCAGGTACATACATGGCATGACGATAGTACAGGAGTCTATCGTTCACTGATCGCCACTGGGGTTCTTCTTGGAGCCAGGTTTTGTCGTCAATCTCTGCCACCGACACCTTGAGATCCTCGAGGAAATCAGAGGTCGTGAGCATGGCTATCTTGAGGTCTGGAAAGGCTTTTTCGGACAAGATGGATGGCGGCTCAGCGTCTTCAGCTGTCTGTTGTGGTTGAATGTCCTGATTCCGGGAGAGAGCATCGGCCTTCCCATTTTGAGGACCTGGGCGGTACCTGATGATAAAATCATAGTCCGAGAAAAAGAGAGTCCAGCGGAGCTGTCGCGGTGTCAGCGCCTTGGCTGTTTTGAGGAACAGTAGGTTTCGATGGTCCGTGTAGATTTCAAAGGGGTGACGGGCTCCCAACAAGTAATGTCTCCACTCTTCGCACCCCCTCTTTATAGCCAATAGCTCTTTGTCTGTGATCGAGTAATTGTGTTCGCTAGGGCTACGTTTTTTCGAGTAGTACGCCACTGGGTGGATTTGTCCTGTCGTGGGATGTCTTTGAGACAGGACCCCTCCCAAAGCGTATTGGGACGCATCGGTTTCCAGTATGTAGGGGAGTCGTGCATCAGGATGTCGCAAAATCGGTGCCTGGGTGAATCTTTCTTTTAAGTACCGGAACAAATGTTCGGCTTCCTCTCCCCAGTGAAAAGGAACGTTCTTCCTCAACAGTCTGGACAAGGGATGGATGATCTTGGAGAAGTCTTTGATGAACCGCCGATAATAATTTGCAAATCCCAGAAAGCTTTGTATGGATTTGACACACTGAGGGGTTTTCCATCTTGTGATGGCTTCCACCTTCCCATTCTCCATTTCAAAACCGTTAGCGTTAATCACATATCCTAGAAAGAACACTTCCTGTGTATGAAAGAGGCATTTATCTAGTTTGGCATACAAGTCATGCTGCTGCAGTCGACCCAGTACTTCCCTGACGTATTCTACATGTTCCTGTAAAGTACGAGAGTAGACGAGGATATCGTCAATATAAACCATGCAAATGGTATCTAGCAATCCTCTCAATACTTCGTCCATAAAATACTGGAAGGCTGCCGGGGCGTTGCAAAGCCCAAGCGGCATGACCCTGTACTCAAAAAGACCAAACTTTGTCCGGATGGCCGTCTTCCATTCATCTCCTCTTTTGACTCTGACTAAATGGTAGGCCCCTCTTAAATCTAACTTCGTGAAGTAGCGTGCTCCGTGTAACTGGTCCATCAACACCGAGATCAAAGGAAGGGGATACCTGTTTTTAACCGTGATGTTATTCAGGGCCCTGTAGTCAATACACGTTCTTAGTTCGGCACAATCCTTCTTCGGAATGAAAAACAGGGGCGAAGAAGCAGGGGACGTGGAGTGACGAATGAAACCAGAGGCCAAGTTGTCGTCTATATAGTTTCTCAAATATATGTTTTCTTTTTCAGTGAGGGCATAGACTCTACTGCAGGGAATGGCCGCACCAGGTAGTAGTTTTATGCAGCAGTCATAGACCCGATGAGGTGGTAAACGAGTGGCTTTCTGTTTATTAAACAGAGGTCGGAACTCCGCATAGTCGTCTGGCAGGGTGGTGGCGCTACACGTCAGTTCTGTTGCGCCAGCTGCGGCCAGGAAGTGTGCACTGGAGGTTTCTCCTTCCTTTGCCTCTGAAGAGAAGGGGAGAGGATGACTGCAATGTTCCTTACAATAAGCAGAGTCCAGGGATACCGTGCGCGCCGCCCAGCTCACAGTGGGATTATGTAAGGTCAGCCATGGCATACGAAGGATGAGACGGAATTGCGGAGCAGCGATTAGATCAAACTGGATGTACTCAGAATGTTCTGTTTGGATGTGCATTTGAAGAGGCAGAGTATGCCTTACTACGGGTCCAGAGGATAACGCGGAGCCGTCCACCGCTTTCACGTACTCAGGTTCCTCTTTCTTTCCCCATGCGATCCCCAAGGAGCGTGCATACTCGATATCTATATAGTTATCGGTAGCCCCGGAATCCAATAGGGCATCCACTATGGTGGCTTCCTCTGCCGTAACCCACAATGATACGGTTAGGTTGAGGTGGGCCACAGCTGGCATCAACGTATTAGCAAGTAATGAGGAGATCGGTGTGTGTCTTACGTCCAACCCAGTGATCTCGGTCTGGTTCGGACTCTTCAGTTTTCCGATGCCTCTTTCTGTCCCAGAGCAGCGGTTCTGCGCGGAGCCGGATTTCTGTCTGGTTGTTGGGCCCTTGCCTTGCACTCTCTTATGAAGTGACCGCTCTTGCCGCAGTATAAACATAGCTTCAGCTTCCTCCTACGTTCACGTTCTTCCGTAGTAAGGGGGCCTCGAATACCCCCGATCTGCATAGGCTCGGTTCCGTCGGTAGGCTTGGGGTTTTTGTCCGTAAGGGGTTTCGGTTTGGGATACCAACCTCTTATCTCGCCCTATTCCGATCCCCTCGTCTTTCCAACAACCTATGGTCCAACTGTACCGTAAGATCGATCACCTCCTCACAGGTGGCTGGTAGCTGGACCACTTGGGAAAGCACGTCTTTCAGTTCTCCTCTTAGGCCCTGGTAGAACAAAGAGGTTCTCTTTTGCTGTGGCCAATCTGTTTCAACCACGAGACGATTGAAGGAAGTGATATAGGATAACAGGTCCTGTGATCCTTGTCGCAGTGTAAGCAGTTCCTTATCCAGGGTCAACATGTGGGACTTGCGGTCAAACAGTTTCCGCAAGGCTGTACAGAAGTCAGTGAATTGGTGTAACACCGGATCGTTTCTTTCCATCAGAGGTATGGTCCATCTGGCCGCATTCCCACCCATATAGGACATCATGAAAGCGGTTTTCGCCGCATCGTCCCTAAACACAGTGGGTTTACAAAGGAAATGGAGCCTACACTGGTTCAGGAAAGTCTCGAACTTCTTAGGATCCCCAAAAAACCGTTCTGGAGGGGCTAGCGCAATGCCCTGGTTTTGTATGACATGGACCGTAGGGGTTTGGTCCGTGGAGGTCGAGGGACCTGCAGCGGAAGCAAAGAACCCACCTCCTGTTGCTCTCGGGGAAGAGGGAGGAGTGTTGGGTGCCCTGGTGGAGGGAGCATGGCCTCCCGAATGTAGGACCCTGCTCCAGGGCCTTTGCGCGCTAGATCTGCGAATACCCTGCGCATGGTGTTCATTTTTTAAAATTTTTTTTTTTTAAAAAGACCTTTATTATTGGAAATATACAGTACACAGCGTTCAGATGTAAGGAAGAACTCAGTGTATTGGGAGTACGCATCAGCGACCGTATGTAAGCCATGGATCGTCAAAACACTTGCGAGGCACGTGGAGGGTAGTAAGACATCTCGCTCCCTAGAAGGGCGCGAGATTGCATGAGGGAGAGATGTTGTAGCACAGTGCCGCAAGCGTGGCGGTAAGTGGAGGGTAGATGATACGGTCAGCTTGTCGGTGGTGCTAGGCACTCATTGTCGAAGCTGGATAGTCAAGCTGTAGCCCTGACATGCGGCCTCTAAGACCCCAAGGCGTGATGCGTATGATAGGCAGCTGGGAAGATTGTGGTCTGGGGGTTGGGGGTTCCAAAAGGTAAAAAAAACAGTTGTAACGGTAACTAGGGAAGCGCGTATGTAAGGATGAGGGGGAGTGTGATAGAGGTAGCCATGTGGTGAGGGGGGAGGTATCTCCTGTATGTAAGTAGCAAAGTAGTGGGGTGAGCAGAAGGAGGGGGCTCGTCTGCGCGTCAGATCTGTGAGGGCAGTCACTTCCGGGTACTATCGTTCCGCCCGTAGGCGGCAGGAAGACTCCCATCTGTGGTAGCGTGTGTGGGGGCACTGGTGTGGAAAATACTGCGTACTCGGCAATACAGGGCAGTCGCGCGCATAGCGTGTAGCAATTGTGACCTAGGATCCCTAGGGGAGTGGTGAGCGTTGTAGCAGCAGTTATATCTCAGTATCGCAGCAGGACCTGGGAGGAAGGGAATAGGCACATGGAAAAGGCTCCCTAGAAGTGAGCACAGCTCGTGCTGTTCAACGCTGCGTGGGGATGGTGGGGTGGTCCATAGTCCGTCATGTGATCCCTTGTTCTATACATTTCTGCTGGAAGGACTGGAGGATAGTGTCCCAGTGTTGTGCAATTGGGAATTTTCGTAGGCCAGCTGTTTCCTCGCGTCGTAGCGCTGTGCTCTCCGCCCGGGCCCAGTTTGCCAGTGAAAGGCTCCAGTGCCGGATGTGCGGAGGCGCATCGGCTTTCCACCGCTTGGTGAGTAGTCGTTTTGCCGTGATGAGTCCAAGGTCCCAGTACCGGGCCTGAACTTTATTAAGGCGTGTGCGTTTGTACAACCCCAACAAACAGGCCTCCCACGTTTTCGGTACTCGTTCGTCTGTGCAATGCGTCAGCATCGTGGTCACCCCGTCCCAATACTGTTGAAGGGTAGGACAATGCCAGAGCATGTGCAAAAGGTCCGCTCCAATTTGGGAACAGCGGTTGCAGGCTGCGTCCCCGACTGAGAAGTACCTGTTAATCTTGTCCGGGGTGAGGTAGGCACGGTGCAGTATGTATAGTTGTATAATTTTAAAGCGGGGGTTGCGGGGGACATTAATCGGACCAGCTAAAATCATTGCCCACTCCTTATCTGTCCAGTCCCGTCCTCTGTCAGTTGCCCATTTTCCCCTCAATTGCGCCGTGGCAGGATGCGTATGGAGAAAGGGAGCTTGTGCTAGCCAGTGAATTATGTGTGTGCCATTACTCATGACGTGTAGGTATTGTAGGAAGTTATGGGTGGGTAATTCATCAGCGACGTCACCCCAGGCCGTGGTCAGCGTGTGTGTGAGGGTCGCGTGTAATAGGAACTGTCCAGCCGGTAAAGATGTGTCGTCGGCAAGGGTGGCGAAGGGGAGTAGAGCGCCGTCGGAGTAAAGGTCCCCCAGTGTTTCCACTCCTGCTGCGGTCCAGCTATCAAGCTGTGCGGCTGTGAGTGCCCCCGTCGCAGTCGGGTGCCCAGTAAGGGGAGCACCGGAGCATATGGTGTGGTCGCCCGCGTTAGGCGCAGACAGCAGAGGAAGCACCTGCGCGCCGTCGCGAGATGAAGCTGCGACGGACTTGGTGTCTTGGTCAGAGGGTGGAAGAGTACCTGGACCTGTAACTGAGTCCAGATCATAACATCCGTGGCCGTGTCTCCCAGGTCCTTCCCTCCCAGCCATCCCGACACCCACTGCATTTGCGCTGCCAGGTAGTACAGCTCCAGTTGGGGAACAGCCAGGCCTCCCGCTTCAGTTGGCATGTATAGTTTCGCCAGTGCGATGCGTGGGCGGCCCTTGTTCCAAAGTAGGTCCCGCAATAATGCCTCTAGGTCCCGAAATACCCGGTTAGGGACATATGTGGGAATATTTGCAAAGTAGTACAGAAGGCGCGGCAGCACGATCATTTTCATCAGGGCTACACGACTGGGAACATTCAGCGGCAGCGTTTTCCAGAATCCAATCTGCGAGCGGATGGATGCGACCGCCCGCAGCAGATTCCCGTCTAGGATATCTGCGGGTTCCCGGTAGATATGTATCCCCAGGTACCGGAACGTCGTGGGATACCACTGTAGGGTCACACCGCTGATGGTTATCTCACTCTCCGGTGTGCTTGGATCAAAGGAGTAGGCTCCTGATTTAGCCCAGTTAACTCTCAAGCCCGACATCGCCTCAAAAGTGTCAAAGATGCCAGTAAGGGACTCTGGAACATCACTAAGGTCTTTTACATAAAGGAGAAGGTCGTCGGCATATAGCGACACCACATGTAGGCCATCTGCCATCGGAATTCCCCATCTCTCCCCATGGGATCTAAGAATTTCAGCCAGGGGTTCCACCGCTAATGAGAAAAGCAGGGGCGACAGTGGGCAGCCCTGCCTGGTGCCTCTCCGCACAGGGATCGGGTCAGAAAGGAGAGCACCAGTGCGGACTCTAACAGTGGGCTCTCGGTACAAGAGGCCTACCATGGTCAGAAAGTCGTCGCCTAGTTCGAATTTATCCATGACCGCTCGGAGGTAGGGCCATTCCACAGAATCAAACGCCTTTTCCAGATCTAGCACCAGACAACCAGCGCGCGGCCATTGTCGTGGAGCATATTCCTGAAGTCGGAAAAACCGACGGATATTGTGGGAGGTATGTCGTGTCAGTACAAACCCGTTCTGGTCTCGATGTACCAGCGTGGGCACGAAAGGGGCCAGTCTGCGAGCGAGCGAGGAGGCGAGTATTTTATAGTCCGTGTTTAGGAGGGCTAGGGGGCGGTAGGATCCCATCAGCTCACCGTCCTTGCCAGGTTTAAGCAGTGACACCAGGGTGGCCTCGTTAAGAGTCGGGGGCAGGCGGAAATCGTCTGTGGCTGCCGTGTACATCTTCGCCAGCTGGGGAATAAGGACGTCCGAAGCAGCCTTGTAAAATTCGGCCGGCAAGCCATCTGGCCCCGGAGACTTGCCATTCGAAAGGTGGTATATGGCGTCTCGGAGTTCCTCTGGGTCTAAGGACCCCCCTAGGTCATCTCGCTGCGTTGCTGTTAACGCGGGCAGGGGTATCGGCAGGAGATATTCAATTATGTCAGTCATCGAGGCACGCAGTCGGGAACGATACAGAATCGAGTAATGACTGGTGAACGCCTCATGTATGTGACTTTGAGTGTAGAGTAAGTCACCTCCTTCCGCCCGTATTGCCGAGATGGGGGACGAGCGGGCCTCCTGCGCGATCAGCCAGGTCAGCAATTTACCAGGTCTGTCACCCTGGCGATGCATTCGGGCAGAATGTGCCGCAAAGTTAATGGTGCGCAATCGTTCCAGGTGTCGATCATGGTCCGTCCTGGCCTCTGTCAGTCTGGCGTCTGCGTCCCCCCCTGTTGCTTTCTCAAGGGCTAGCAATTCCGTCTCGATACGCGTCAGTTCGGCTTTCAGTTGTCTCTTAATGTGTCCCTGTGTACCCAAGCAGATTCCCCGGGTCACTACCTTGAAGGCGTCCCACTCAATCTGGGGGGAGGACGCTGTGTTAGCATTAAATTCAAAGTATTGGGCTGTTTGTGCGAGTAGGGATTCGCGAAAGGGCGAATCTAGTAAGAGGTCTGGTTGCAGGCGCCATTGTGGGGACAGGTGGGCGTGGGTTCTCCCAGGCTATCGCTAGTGTATGTGGGTTGTGGTCCGAGTGTGTTCGGCCCATATACTGGGTATCTGTGACCAGTGGGAGAAGTTCAGTAGAGATCATGTACCTGTCTAACCTGACATGTAGCGCGTGGGCCCCAGACCAGTAGGAGTACGTCCGCGTAGTGGGGTTGCGAGCTCTACAAACGTCGCGGAGGTCCCATTGCATGGCCCAGGTGAGGAGCGCTTTCGTGGTGGTGTGTGTCAGTGCTGTGGCCGTGGGCGCGGTGGATCTGTCCAGATTAACATCTAGGACGTTGTTGTAGTCACCCCCAAGTATCCACGGGACCCCATGCCAAGGCGCCAGTTTCAGGGAGAGGCTATCTAAGAATTTACCCTGTTCAATGTTTGGGGAGTATATAGAGGCGATTACAATTGGGCGCCCGTCTAGTTTGCCCCTAACTATCACGTATCTGCCCTCTGTGTCAATCTGTGTGTCCATAACCACCCACGGGGTGCCTGGCCGAACCCGTATGAGCGTCCCTCTAGCAAAGGAGGAATACCCAGTAGCGTAAAGTTGTCCACGCCATCTGCGGCGCAGCGCAAGTATTTCTGGTGTGTTTAAATGGGTTTCTTGCAGTAACGCCACCTGAAACTTGTGACGTCTCAAGTAGGAATAAATTTGGTAGCGCCTTGACGGCGTGTGCATGCCCCTAACGTTCCAGGTGCAGATCTTGATTTCAGCCATAATCGCAGTGTAGACATGAGGCGTCCGCCCCAGCCGCCCTCCACCCCTCAGGTGCGCAACCCCCTGGATCTCCCAGCCCTCCCCCCTCACTCACTCCAATGCCTGGCACCCATTCATTAAGGAACAGGGGGGGTAAGCTTCCGAGGGCAAGGGTAGGGGAAAATACAGAATATTCAAACAATGTAAAACTACAACGAATACCATAAGGTCGGCCACGGAACATGTCGCCGTCCAAACACACCAAAAGGGTAAAAGTTCAACAATCAAGTCTAGGGGGTGTCATGTGCTGATCACAGTATCTGCGGTGTAAATGAACAAAAGTATAGAATGAGGGATGGTGGCCCTTCCCTGGGCCCTATGTCAAGTTTGTCCTGTGTGTAGATTCAGTGTCCGGAGAACCATTGTTGTCTCCATAGCGCTCGGACCTCTGCTGGGCCAACAATGTAGGAGGAGTGCAAGCAGTCCTTAGTCCCCACTCGGCCAGCAGGGACCAGTCCTGAGACGGGAAGGGCAGGAATCACGGAAGTGTGACGGGGAGGGAAAGTGTAATGGAACACATCTGCACCACCTCCTTACCTGTTCTGTGTCTACTAGTCCAGGAGGCATACTCACTATAGGAAGGTCTCTCCATCTAGTACCAGAGCAGGGTGAATCTTCTAGTATGGCAGCCAGCAGCGATAGCGTCCAACAGTCATCGCGTCCTCAGTTCCATCCCCTGCAGCTCGACAGGGTCCGGTCTCGATGGTGAAATGCCTTTAATGTAGCATGTCCGCCGTTTGTGGTGTGACGTCAGGCAGTTCCACCGATGCCTGGGAGTCTGGCAGGCCATAGATGGCTCAATCAGTCAGAAAGGGATGCAAGGGGAAAAAAAGGCTATATAGGGCAGCCCCCCACTCAACAAGTCTCAAACAAGGAGCCCTATTCAGCCTGCATGCTATAGATCTCAGACTCCGTAACTCAAGGGGCCATACCTCATATTGGCTCACCAAGCGGCCAGATCAAGCCAGTGCTGCGTTACAGGTCCAGACATGCCTTGAGACATACAAAAAAATGTGCACAGGGTACAACACATAAAGAAAATATGTGTGAGAACAAGGAAAGTACCTCACGGACGTGACACCCGAGGGGGTTCCCTGGTCTGTAAATGACCGGTCTACCCACTTCTCATCATCGGTTACTTTCCTTGCTGGGAGGATGAAAAAAGTGCAAGAAGCAAGTGCACAAAACAGAATAGAGAGGCAAAGAGGGAGTGTGCAGATACACTACCTAGTAGGACAGAGAAAAGTATTCAGGGAAAAATTGACAAGTACCTACACCCAACACCCACAAACATAAAATATAAAATAGTGAGGTTTGGCTGGCTGAATCGATTTTATTCTGGTGCTGCCAAACCAAACCTCACTATTTTACATTTTATGTTTGTTGGTGTTGGGTGTAGTTACTTGTCAATTTTTCCCTGAATACTTTTCTCTGTCCTACTAGGTAGTGTATCTGCACACTCCCTCTTTGCCTCTCTATTCTGTTTTGTGCACTTGCTTCTTGCACTTTTTTCATCCTCCCAGCAAGGAAAGTAACCGATGATGAGAAGTGGGTAGACCGGTCATTTACAGACCAGGGAACCCCCTCGGGTGTCACGTCCGTGAGGTACTTTCCTTGTTCTCACACATATTTTCTTTATGTGTTGTACCCTGTGCACATTTTTTTGTATGTCTCAAGGCATGTCCGGACCTGTAACGCAGCACTGGCTTGATCTGGCCGCTTGGTGAGCCAATATGAGGTATGGCCCCTTGAGTTACGGAGTCTTAGATCTATAGCATGCAGGCTGAATAGGGCTTCTTGTTTCAGGCCATAGATGGCGTCATCATCGCTGGGGATCGTCTGTGGACCGTCTTCTAGGATAGCGTCGGACAAGGGCGAATTGCTCAGCTGCGTGACCCTCCGGAGCGCGCCCCGCTGTTCTTGGAGTATTTGATCCGCTGGTGGGGAGTGTCTTGACACGTCCTCCGGGCGGCGAGTCTGTTGGCCTCTGTGTCTATGACGGCGGCGCGGCCCCCTTGTGCGCGGCTGCGCCTCGCTCCCTTGCGTCTGTCTGGGCGTCGTTTCCGTGCCGCTGTCAAGCCACTCGCTGACTTCCTCGGGGGTGTCGAAGAAATAGGTTTTGTCCCGTGCCACCACTCTCAATTTCGCAGGAAAGAGAAGCGAATATTTCAGGCCAGCTGTGCGGAGACGTCGTTTCACCTCCAAGAAGTCGTGTCTTTGACGTTGCACTTGAACGGTGTAGTCCGGAAAGAACATTATGGTAGCATTGTCTATGCGGATTTCTCCAAGCCGTCTAGTTTCCCGCAACACCGTGTCCCTGTCTCTGTAGTTCAATATCCGGAAAAGGAGTGGCCGTGGGTTGGCGCCCGTGGCGCGGGGTCTCGTGGGAACTCGGTGTGCCCTCTCCACCACAAAGTACGGCGAAAGCGTGCCTTCAGGCAGTAAGGTTCTGAGCCATTCCTCCACATTTTGGGCAGGATAATTCCCTTCCCATTTTTCCGGAACTCCCACGAGTCTGATGTTGTTGCGTCTCGCCCTCCCTTCCGCGTCCTCAGCTCGGTCCTCCAGGAATTCAACTCTGCTCAGGAGGTCTTGTAACTGTTTATCCGTCTGGGTGACTGCGGGTTCAAGGTCCCTGACTGTCCCCTCCAACGACTTAGTTCGATCAGCCAGCTTCTTGTGGTTGTCTCGTAGACGAGTGAGATCGATGGCGACGCTGTCTATTTTGGACTCCAACGATGTTCTTGTTAGCTGGAGAGATTGCTCCATGCGTTCCATGGCTTCCAGTACACTGTCCAATCTCGCGGCTACTTGGTCGGTAGCCATCTTGCCCTTTGATTTTTCTGATTTACCCTTCGGTGGGGCTCCGCCAGTCCCAGTACGAGTTCGTACCCCTCCGGACATGTGCGGGTCGCCCAATGGACAGTACAATCCGCGCAGTTGTTGGGGAATGTAGCAACCAACTGGCTATGCAGGCTATGGCTTCAATCGATAGGTCCGCCTTCGGTATCTCCAGGTCCCACGCCAACTGCCAACTCGCGCCACCTGCGCTGCGCGTTCCCGGTCTGTAGGTATGGCGGAGCAGTAGTACCCACCGTCAGCGCGGCTAGTGATGGCCGCCAAGTAGGACCCCTTCTCTCAACTGCGCAGGGCCTCCGCGTTGCTTGGGCTGTGGCAGGGCACTAGGGCCAAAACCGTATGCAGTCTCTCCGGGCCCGCGTGTGAAAAGGCAGGGAGGCAAGGAGGCAGGGCAACGTCGTCAGTGGGTCTCAGCTGAGGGCCCAGGCATCAGGTCCAACCCGCGGCCATGCCCGCAGTGCGTCGTCGGGTAGGTGGCAGTCAGGTCCGTGGATGGCGCGCAGGAGGGTCTGGTGCAGAGGGGGACTCCGCAGATCTTCAGCGCGAGGAGCGGCCAATTCGCCACTTGCGCCCGTGGGCCAGTCAGTACTTCTGTCCGAGCAGCGCCGCCGCAGGCCGGGTGGGAGGCAAGAGATGGGTCAACAGTGCCAGCGGGCGATGAGCGGGCGCCCCGCGCCTGATGCCCGTGCTAGCAACATGTCCCCAGGAGCACTCGTCGCAGCAGCTCGAATTCTCAGGAAGGGGGTCCCACCAGTCAGGTCCAATCCCCAGGCAAAGTTCAGAGCGGGGGGGGGGTGGTCCACCATCCGGCCCTACCGTTCCGCCGGTGTGTCGTCGGCCCAGGAGCTGCCTCGTCCTTGGTCGTTGCGTCAGAGGGCCAGACAGCCGCGTCCTCCGTCCGGGCAACAGCAGTGTGTCTTCTAGCGTCGGGCTCTCCGTTGGTGGTTGGTATCGTGGAGGAGAGGGGCACAGGACCGCTAGAGGTCCCCCGCAGGCTGGCGCCGGCCGGCCGGTTGACTGTGTCCGTTCGGGCGCGCAATCTGGAAGCGGCCTGCCTGCTGGGCCCGATCCGCGGCCTCGCGTGAATGCGCCTGCCGCGCAGGAAGCGCTAGAGCCCGCAGGTGGGCCGTAGGGGAGGCCGGTGCTCGCCGCTTCGGGGCTTTGGAGTCAAAGTCGGCGAGAATGCCGAACACTGTGCCCGGAAGGTCCGCTTACAATTTCGGCCGGCTGCAAGCTATTATGGCGGAGAATCGGCCCAGGGAAGGGGAGCTCAGTGCGGAGCTCTACCCTGTTGCGACCTCCGCCATTGCGTGCTCAGCCACGCCCCCCTGCGCATGGTGTTCATGTCTCTTTTCATCTCTTGGTTTTCTACTCTGGAGGCATGCACCTCTTGCTGTAGAACGTTAAAGCTTTCAAGTAATGAGGCCAGTACTGCGCCGGTATCCATGGTCCGGGCTGGGCAACTGTCGTGGGCTTGTCAATCTGTCACGGAACAGACGGGTAGGAACCCCAAAAAGTACGGAGTTGCCACTAACCTGTCTTTTCTTGTCCGCGGGGACCACAGTCTGAAGAGAGACCTCCCAATTCCCTTAAATGCCAACCCTCCCAATGTTACAAACACACTGGAGACAGCTAGCACTCCGGGGGAAAAGGGAAGGGGACAGGAAAAGGAAGATGCTGTCTCTGGGGCACCCTCTAGGTCTGGTCTCACGTGGTTCTGCGCAGCTAGGAAAACAAAGGACACTGTTACTTCTGCACAGAAGACGAGGCTTAGACAAATACGTATAAGGTGTACTTATGGAAACACTCACTGGATGCCCCACAGCGTTCGATGCTGGATCTTCGGTGGAAGGGTAAGGAACACGAGCGAAGATCCTCTGGCTGTTACTGCACAGAGCTCAGAGGACTGCTCGGTAATTCTGGCGTAGGCAAGGCGTCACTGTGCTTACTGGGAGCACCTCAGTGCCGAATTAGTTTCTTGCCGGGCGGGGTTGGTAGACCGGGAAAAGTACACCCGTACTTATAAACAAACAGGGTCAAAGGAAACTAAATAATAGTAACAGTGCTTTTAGCACGGCCGTGCTAGGCTAGGTCTTACCTACGAATGTCAGCGGGAAGGCAAGCGTCCGCGGTCTCAGCTGTGTGTATCCAAAGTAGCGGGAATGCAAGCGTCCGCGGTCTCAGCTGTGTGTATCCAAAGTAGCGGGAAGGCAAGCGTCCGCGGTCTCAGCTGGTAGTCCAAAGTAGCGGGAAGGCAAGCGTCCGCGGTCTCAGCAGGTAGTCCAAAGTAGCGGGGAGTCGGGTTCAGGCTCGGAATCTGGAACGATTGACAAGCACCTCATACTTCCTGGGAGGCGCTTAAATACCACTCCCCCATTTGCCGGTTCCGGACTGCTAGAGCCCAGGGCGTTATGGGAGTTGTAGTGTTGTTGCGTCTTCGACGCCCCGCCTTATGCCTGCTGCTCAGAATCGCTACACTTATTTAAATCATTTTGGAAGGGCCCATGCTTTTTGAATTTTTTAAAAGACTTTGAGTTTTTGAAAGACAGTTCAGAGAAGGAAATGTCCACATGAAGAAGAAGCAGAAGAGAAAATATTTGCATGGCTCCCAAAGTAGTTTTAGTAGTTTTCATTTTGGCTGTTGTTATTAAACTACTAGTGTACACATTTATTCCTGTGTGATATATCTCAAACACTGCTAATAAAAATAGTACTGAACATAATGATTTAGATGTTAATAATAATTATGAAAATGATTATTAAAAAATACCCACTTGTTACTGATTGTTATATCTGTGTGCATCTCCCTACTTCTGTTTTTGAAGCTATAGCTTACATGCAATTAAATGTATCCTATGCTCCATCCTGTTCAGTATATTACCCAATAATAATGCATCAAAGTCTCTTAGATGAAGTTAATACATATTGTAATGTTCCAAAAGATTAGTTGCCTGCTATGGCAAATCTTGGGGGATTGAGTTCATGTCAATTCCTATAAAGATTCAAAGAGCCAATATAAAAAGTAATATTGTCAAGAATGTTTCTTTGCCAGATGTAGGTGTTTGCACACTAATAGAAGTGGAGCGTTGTTTTATTAGAGAATATAATAATCAAAACAGAATGTTAAACTTGCAGGTTCTTGAATGTCCAGATTTAATTGTAAAGAAAAGGTTGTGAATAAGAAATCACAAATAAATCCTATTCTTAGGATTTGGAAAGAAGGACTTGTAATGAGGAAAATGGTAAAGTAAAAGTGAAAATTGTATATTTACCTATATTTATGATGTAAACAGGCATTATATTTTAGGTATTGGTCCTATGTTTAGAAGTATTTATCACATATGTAACAAGACTGCTTATTTCACACCTCCAGTGTGCTGGACAGATTCATGTTATTTAGTGTTGGTGTTTCCTAAAATCTATCATGAGAATAATTTACAAGATGTGCACTATAGTAGAGTGAAGGTTGACATTGGAGGGCAAAAGATTCAGGATGTTTTCTTTCCTATGATTCCTCCTATAGTGATTACTATAATTGATGTAAAGATCAGAAGGCTGTCTACTTTAACAGAACATTTAACGTATATCATAGTGGGTTGGTTTGCTAGTATTATTTAAAAGATGCTTGCAATTAGGAGCATGGTAATTCAGAATAAAATAGCTTTAAATATGTTTTTTGCTGAAAGAGGGAAGTATGTTTAAGATGATTAAGGCTCAATACAGTACATACGTGCCAGATAATGATCAGAATATGAATAGGTATATTCAGAAATTAGCTAATATTGCACAAGGAGTTCGCCCATTTGCAGATCCTGGGATCACATTGGCTCATGGTTAGGTGGTTGGGGTAAATGGTTGTTAGAAATATAGTAATGTTAGTTGTATAGGTGGTTATCTAACCTTTACATTTTGTTGAATTACTTTCAGCATGTGTTTGAAAATAAAGTGCAGAAACAAGAAGAAGAATCATCACAGAAGAAATTAAATATGACCGTAGAAAAGCTGAACAATGCAATAGATTGAAATGTTTAATTATGAAAGAGTCCAAAGGGTCAGATATGATAACAACGATTGTAGGAGAGTAGGGTCTGCTTCCTATGGTCACCCCCACTTTTTGCTCTGATTCACTGGTTTTTCGACTTTAGTGTGGCTGTGGGCCTGCTAATTAGACCCACAGCCCAGCTGTTCTCTCTCTAAATTCATACCATGTACTTTAGGTACATATCTAATTGGGTATTGGGTCACCTTTGTGAGCCCCTGTATAGTGTACCATAGGTACCCAGGGCATAAGTGCATCCAAGGCCTACCAGGGGCTGCAGCATGTATTATTCCACCCCTGGCTGGCCATCCAAACTGACACCACAGGCTGAACACTCAGCTTGGGCAAGGTCGTGTAATCACCCATTGCTTAGATATAGTATACCTATATCTACCCTTATATATAGACACATATATACCTGTAAGTCACTCCTATGGCAGGCCTTAACAATCCTGGAGGCATAGTGCTTGGTTTTATGTGAGATGGTGCTCTAGCATGAGCTGAGCCTGTCTGCAGCTTTTGGAACCATGTCCTTATAGCTGTTCTATGATATAGCCATACCAAATACTCTTAAGTGCATTATAATCCTCGCTGTTATTGCTAACTTTGGTTTGGCTTTATCAAAACATGTCTTGCAAGGTGTCATATGCTTTGGAATACTACCCCCCGCCCCCCCCCCCCCGCCAGTTCTGGCGGCGGGGGTAGCATTCCATCCTTCTAGAGGGAGAAGACATATAGTTACTACTCTAACCGGTTAAAGTTAAACAGAGCCTCAGCATCACAAAATGGATGCTGCTGCCCCAGATACGAGTCTGACCTCCTGCTGCTGGATGAAACTCCGGCAGGGGAGGCCTGGACAATAGGTTTCCTGCATTGGGAGGTGCTCCCCAGACAGACTTTTAGTGTATTGGGGCAGGGAGGGCTGCAAAATGAGACACTGCCTGGGGCGCACAAGGTGCTCCATGCATAGCCCGGTTCAAACCAGTTGCTGAAGCACTCCAGCCCCAGCTCTGGCGCAAAACTGGACAAAGGGAAAGGGGTGTAACCACCCCCTTCCCAGGTTCCACCCACAGGAGGGACCTAGCAGGTAATCCAGCCCCTTAGTTTAGTATAAAGATAGGAGCTGAGTCTAGAGACTTTAGATTTATCCTGTAAAGAAACTCTCACACGAACTCTTGGATCTTCGACGTTCCATATCGACTGGAAGACTGAAGACATCTCCCTTGTGGTCAAGGAGTGACCACCCTGTGCAAACAGGCACCAACAGTAACTTGCCGGTTGCTTTGTCAATGCTCCAGCCGGATCCCGAAGACTTAGCGACCCAGGAACTGGGGGGAACATCGTTTACAACAAAACTTTTACCACGCACTACCATTACAACGCAGGAATTACAACGAAAGTCGTTACAACGACTTTCGCTGGAGGGCGCTGTTGGATAGGGAATAGTTTAATTTTCTATCCAACACCTTCCCTACTATCCACGGAGACTGGAGTTGGAATAGAAAATTAAACTATTCCACTATCCAGCGCCCCCCAAACGCAAGTCGTTGTAACGACTTGCATTGTAATACCTGCGTTGTAAAGGCATGCGTGGTAAAAGCATGCGTTGAAACGTCATACATCTGGAACTGGACTCCCAGACTTCTCCGACTCCGACCCTCATCCACAGCAAAGATGAGACCCGTGGCGGACACGAGCGACGTGGGACCGGACATCCTGAACTACTTGATGTTTGCTACCTGTGCAGCTCCTGAGGTACCCTCGAAGTTGTGCATTGGGGATTGAGAAGCCCCAGACCCGACCAGCATTTGCACCAAAGCTCAGCCCTCCACACTCCACGAGTACCGCGTGGGACCGGCGCCTGCATTTCAGCTCACCGCGTCTTCCCGGTTGCTAGCCCGTTGGCTAGTTAGCCCTACGAAGACCATCCTTTCAATTTGCAATGCTTGCCTGGTTGCTCCAGTTTTGCTCCAGCTTTCTTGTGAAAGAAAAGCACCCCAGACCTTGCTGGTCTGAACAGAAGCCCATCTTCACTTCCTGCATGGGTTGCGGTTACCAAGGCTTGTTGGGTCCAATCCGGATACCGACACCGCAGTCACTGAGAGCCTTCATGGGACAGCTCGTATCCAGTGCCTGGTCATCGTTGACGCCTCCTGGTCCACGTGGCTACAGAGACAAGCTTCACTTTACCTGATTGCATCTCAACATCGCCTGGTTCCTTCCTGGTTCCTTCCTGGTCACTGGCTAGTGACCCAGACTCTGTCCGCTCTGCTTTCAGGTTCTTCTCGACTCCGATCCGCCCTTAGATCCATACGGACACTTTCCTCCTGGTCGCCTGCAGCACTTTCTTGCAGCTCTCCATAGGATTCAGCGACGAAACCCGACACGAAAGAACACCTATGCACCCGGCTTCCCTGGGTGAGGTAACTCGAGTACTCCGGTGATCCCGTGGGTAACAACTATCCAAGTGTCCTAGTTTAACAGGGTTTTCCCGTAGTCCACCCGGAAGTGTCCGAAATCAACTACTTTGTAACTTTTACGTTCCCATTGAATCTCTATGGTAACTCGCGTGTGTGTTTAGACACTTCACATGCATCCTGTGGGTCTCCTACTTCCAATCCTTTGGTTGATCAGTGTTGCCAGTTCTTATACCTCTTCTTTAGTATATGGTTCGTGAGGCCCCTAGGGCAGAATTGTATTTGTGCAACTTATAGTATGCTTATTGAGTAACTTGTGCTGTATCTCGAACTCTGACCTCATAAAGAGTGCAGAGGGGTTGTGTTAGTAATAAATGCATATATATTTGATATATACCTTGAGTGGTGTCCTTTCATTTGGTATTCAAGGAATTATAATTGGTAAAACAATTGGCTTCACATGCTCTCTGAAGTATTAGCCTAAGACTGCTTTGTCCATGCTACCACTAAGATAGCTGGTATATAAGGTTGACTTTACAACCATCACCATAAGGTTGTTTGGACTGGTGCAAGGTGCTCACTAGAATAGTGAACATCATATACCATGCCAACTTCTCACATTGGTGTGCAGTGGTTGGGATAAGAGCTTGCTGGTTGTTTTACCATATAATCTTGAAATATCATTTGAAAGATCACATCAAGGTACCTAGAGGTACATATAAATCAAGTCTTAAATACTTAAGTTCTACTGAACTTAGTTGTTGTAAAGTAAAGGGCCGAGCACACCCTGACTACAACTCCTAGAGAGGTTTAGTAGGTAACACTTAGTGTAGGTAGGTGCACACACCACACCTCACTAGATCATGTCTCTGAGAGCAGAACCTAGTGGATCTCTCCCAGTAGAAGTTGACCCTACCAGGGAAACTTCTAGATATGATACCCTAACCTTGGTGCACAGACATAATATCGAATCCAAAATATCGTTTGGACAGAATATCGAGGAAAAAATATCGTTTGGACAAAATATCGACTGGACAGAATATCGACAGCCAAAATATCGTTTTTAAGGTAAGTGCAGTAATATCGACTGTAAATAATATAGAAAGTGAAAATATGTAAGTATATACTATAGATAGTAAAATAAATTGTTTTTATTTTTAGGGTTCAGGGTCAGTTTTGGGTTTTTGGGTAAAGGGGTATTTTTAGGGTTCAGAGTCAGTTTGGGGTTTTTGGGTAAAGGGGTATTTTTAGGGTTCAGGGTCAGTTTTCAGTTTTTGGGTAAAGGGATATTTTTAGGGTTCAGGGTCAGTTTTCAGTTTTTGGGTAAAGGGGTATTTTTAGGGTTCAGGGTCAGTTTTCAGTTTTTGGGTAAAGGGGTATTTTTAGGGTTCAGGGTCAGTTTTCAGTTTTTGGGTAAAGGGGTATTTTTAGGGTTCAGGGTCAGTTTTCAGTTTTTGGGTAAAGGGGTATTTTTAGGGTTCAGGGTCAGTTTTCAGTTTTTGGGTAAAGGGGTATTTTTAGGGTTCAGAGTCAGTTTTCAGTTTTTGGGTAAAGGGGTATTTTTAGGGTTCAGGGTCAGTTTTCAGTTTTTGGGTATTATTTTATTATATTTTATTACTATATATATATGTTTAATAAATATGAAATAAAAAAATATTTATTTAACTTTCATTAATTATTTAATTATTATAAGTTAATTTAAGTAATTTTAAGTATATTTTAGTAATTAATTATTAATATTAATTTAATTTAACACTGTTTTTAGTAAATAAGATATTTTTTACAACTATATTTTTGTAAACGATATTTTGTACTCGATATTTTTGTACTTACCTGTTTGTACATACAAACTCGATATTTTTGCTGTAGATATTTTTTCCTCGATATTTTGGGTAGTCGATATTTTGGCAGTCGATATTCTTTCAGTGATCCCCTAACCTTCCATGAGTTAAGGCACTTCTGCACAACTAGGAAGTTAAAGCAGGGTTCAAACCCTACCCTTAAGCACCTGATAGAAATAATTGAAGAGTATGATGCCAAGAAAGCATCTAACCAAGGTCCATCAGGCAGTGCAGAAGAGGGTCACCCCTCAGCAGAAGATTCCCCTGATCACAATCTAGTTGATGATAGTGAAGAGGAGGAGGATGCTGAAGAGGATGATGAAACTGATCAGGTCCATGTTTTAGAACTTAACCAGGCCAACCTAAGCTTGCATGGGGCTGTAGAGGGCATAGCCCCCTTCAGACCTACAAATAGGCTTAACTCTGGGCTCAGAAGGAGGAGATCCCTGTCCAGGGAATCTCACCATTCTAATGCCTCAATAGGATCTGATACCTCTTCTCAGAGGAGAATGACTTCCCCTCAGAGGAGAGAGCACCAGGCCAGAATGAAGGACGTCAATCTGAGGATTGAGAGGCAAGAACTTGCCCTGGCCAAAAAGAGACTTGCTTTTGCAAGAGAGCAAAAGTTAAGTGGGTTAGAACCCTCTGGTATCAGCATTATTCCTAAGGATAGAGAAAGGTCTTATGACCATAAAAACCTAAATAAGATTGCCCCGCCCTACAAGAGTAGGGATGACATCCACAGTGGAAAACTGCTTTGGAGATGGCCTGCAAAGTATAGCTGGTACCCCAAAGTCAGTGGGCAGCAATCTTCTGGCTCTCCTTTTCAGAAAAAGGAAGAGACAACCTCCTCACAGTTAGTGATGAGGATGCTGACAACTACACTGTCTTGAAGAGTGCTCTGATTGACGGGTTTGGCTTAACCACTGAACAGTATAGGTTGCTGTTCAGAGATACCCAGAAGGCACAGACTCGGGACTGGACTGACTTTGTAGATTGTGCCACTAAGGCTCTGGAAGGCTGATTACTGGGCAGTAAAGTTAAGGACTATACAGGATTGTATAATTTGATCATGAGAGAACAAATACTTAATAATTGTCAGAACCAGTTGTTGCACCAGCACCTGATTGACTCTGATCTGACCTCTCCCCAAGAATTGGGAAAGAAGGCGGACAAATGGGTCAGAACCAGGGTGAGGCAGAAAACCCAGAACCAAGGTGGTGATCAGAAGAAGCAAGACCAAAAGGGTGGGGATCAGAAAGCAAAAGACCAGACGTCTTCACCAGGTCCCCAAAAAGCTTCTAATGAGGGGGGTTCCAAGAAATCCAAGAAGAAAGAAGGTCCAAAGAAACCCTGGTGCAATTTTTGTAATTGTAATACTCACTGGACCAGTGATTCCACCAAAAAAGAGACAGCTCCAACCACCATTGCCCCTAAGGCAACTGTTCCCCCTAGTACAGCTAATAGCGGCGGTTCCTAACAGAAGGGTGTAGTAGGGTTAACCCTGGGAACTGAGATGGACTCTGGCCTAGTCAGAATAACAACTCAAGCTGTCGTTGTCTGTGATGTGGACATGGCTATGTCCTCTACTGTGAGCCCCAGTAACCTGGGCAAATACAGATAGACACCTTTAATCAATGATAAAGTGGCTCAGGCCTACAGGGACACATGTGCCAGTGTCACCATGGTGACGCCTAACTTTGTGGACTCTGGACAGATAATACTAAGTGATAATTACCTAGTGACCAATGCTAGCAATGTCACTACTACCCATAGTATGGCAGTTGTTAAGGGGAGGGGTAACTGGCCTCAAAAGAGTTGTGGTAAGTTCAGACCTCCCTGTAGAATGTCTGTTGGGCAATGATCTAGAATCTTCAGTCTGGTCTGAAGTGGAGTATAGGACTCATGCAGAGATGCTGGACATATCAGCACATGTCCTTGCTGAGACCAGGTCACAGGCCAAAAAGTGCCAAAGTGAACAGGCACTGGATCCTGAAACTATGGACCAGTTGCCTACCAAGAGAAAGAGCAGTAGGGTTAAGGCAGTGCCTTCCCCCTGCCTCAGAGTGAAGATCAGCCTTCTGAGGACGCTGACAGTGAGAACCAAGAGGGAACTGTCCTAGAAGAGCTTGAGCCTGATCAGGTTGAGTTTCTTGGGACAGGGGGACCTTCAAGGGCAGATCTGAGGCAGGCACAGCTGGACTGCCCCTCTCTTGAACCCCTCAGACAGCAAGCTGCTGCTGAGGCTGCTGGGAATACTACAGGTAGCCATAGAGTGTATTGGGATAAAGGGCTCCTTTATTCAGAGGCTAGAGACCCCAATCCTGGTGCTTTCAGGAGGTTTGTCATACCTCTGGCATTCAGGGGCTTCCTTCTTACCTTAGCCCATGATATTCCCCTAGCAGGACATCTTGGCCAGAACAAGACTTGGGACAGGCTTGTCCCTCACTTTCACTGGCCACACATGTCAGAAGATACCAAGGATTTCTGTCGCTCCTGTGTCACCTGTCAAGCCAGTGGCAAATCAGGTGGCACCACAAAGGCCCCCCTTATACCTCTACCTGTGGTGGGGGTTCCCTTTGAAAGAGTTGGGATTGACATTGTTGGTCCAATGGATCTCCAAACAGCCTCTGGGCACAGGTTTATTCTGGTGGTAGTGGATCATGCCACCAGATACCCAGAAGCTATTCCCTTAAGGACCACAACAGCCCCTGTTGTGGCAAGAGCCCTCCTGGGAGTTTTCTTAAGAGTGGGCTTTCCGAAAGAGGGTGTCTCAGACAGAGGTGCACACTTCATATGTGGATATTTGACTGCTATGTGGAAGGAGTGTGGAGTGACCTATAAGTTCACCACACCCTATCACCCACAATGCAGTGGTCTTGTGGAGAGATTCAACAAGACCTTAAAGGGCATGATCAAGGGTTTACCTGAAAAGCTTAGGCGAAGATAGGACATCCTTCTGCCTTGCCTTTTGTTAGCTTACAGAGAGGTCCCACAGAAGGGGGTTGGCTACAGCCCTTTTGAACTTTTGTTTGGGCATCCTGTAAGAGGACCCCTCTGTCTGGTGAAGGAAGGATGGGAGTTACCTCTCAAAAAGTCTAAGCAAGACATAGTGGATTATGTACTTGGTCTCCACTCCAGGATGGTCGAATACATGAAAAAGGCTTCTAAAAACCTTGAGGCTAGCCAGGAACTTCAAAAAGCCTGGCATGACCAAAAGGCTGTGCTGACTGTGTACCAGCCAGGACAGAAAGTATGGGTGTTGGAGCCAGTGGCCCCAGCAGCACTCCAAGACAAATGGTCTGGGCCCCACACAATTGTTGAACAAAAGGGAGAGGTAACCTACTTGGTTGACCTTGGAACTCCCAGGATCCCCCACAGGGTGTTTCATGTCAACACAGACTGAAGGCATATGTTGACAGGACAGACATGGGCTTGCTTATGGCTACAGATGAGGGACAGGAGTAGGAGAGTGACCCTCTCCCAGACCTGCTTTCTCAGAACCCTGATGAGGGCTCAGTTGATGGAGTAGCCTTGGCAGGCAGCCTCACTGACCAGCAGCAATAGGACTGGAGACAAGTTCCACAGGCCTAAAGACATATGTTTTCCTTGACTCCTAGTCAGACAAACTGGTGCACCCATGAGGTGGACATTGGTGACAGTCTGCCTGTGAAGAGTAAAATCTACAGGCAACCTTACCATGTCAGGGACTGTATCAGGACAGAGGTCCAAAAGATGTTGGAGTTGGGAGTTATTGAGCCCTCAGAGAGCACCTGGGCCAGTCCAGTAGTCCTTGTGCCAAAGCCTCACACCCAAGATGGTAAGAGAGAGATGAGGTTTTGTGTGGACTACAGAGGTCTCAATGCTGTCACTAGGACAGATGCCCATCCAATACCCAGGGCAGATGAGCTCATTGACAGATTGGCTTCTGCCAAGTTTTTGAGCACATTTGACCTGACAGCAGGCTACTGGCAGATCAGACTAGCTGATGATGCGAAAGCCAAAACAGCATTTTCGACCCCAGGAGGTCATTACCAATTTGTGGTGATGCCCTTTGGCTTGAACAATGCACCTGCCACTTTCCAAAGGTTGGTGAACGAAGTCCTCTCAGGTCTGGATGACTTTTGTGCAGCTTATCTAGATAATATTGCTGTATTTAGCTCCACCTGGGAAGATCACCTGATCCACCTGAAGAAGGTTTTGGAGGCCCTGCAGAAGGCAGGCCTAACTATCAAGGCTATTAAGTGCCAGATAGGGCAGAGTAAGGTTGTGTACCTGGGTCACCTTGTAGGTGGAGGTCAGGTTCAACCACTGGAGAGCAAGGTCCAGACCATAAAGGACTGGACTCCTCCAACCACCCAGACACATGTCAGAGCTTTCTTGGGCCTGTCTAGTTATTACAGAAAGTTTGTTAAGAATTATGGGTCCATTGTGACACCACTTAATGACTTAACCTCAAAGAAAATGCCAAAGAAAGTTCAGTGGACAGTAAGCTGTCAAAAGGCATTTGATGACCTGAAGCAGGCTATGTGCTCAGCACCTATTCTGAAAAGTCCAGATTACTCCAAAGAATTCATTGTCCAAACAGATGCTTCTGAGTTGGGTGTGGAAGCAGTTCTTTCACAACTGAATATAGATGGTCAAGACCAGCCCATTGCTTTTATTTGCAGAAGGCTGGCCCCTAGAGTGAAACGTTGGTCAGCTATTGAGAGGGAGGCCTTTGCTGTGGTTTGTGCCCTGAAGAAGCTGAGGCCATACTTGTTTGGTACTCACTTCAAGATTCAGACAGACCATAAGCCCCTCTTGTGGCTAAATCAGATGAAGGGTGAAAATCCCAAACTACTCAGGTGGTCCATTTCCCTACAGGGTATGGACTTTACAGTGGAACATAGACCTGGAACTGACCATGGCAATGCAGATGGACTCTCCAGATATTTCCACTTATAACATGAAGACTCAACTGGTCAAGGTTAGTTTAATGTCCCTGCGTTTGGGGGGGGGGGTGTAGGAGAGTAGGTTCTGCTTCCTATGGTCACCCCCACTTTTTGCTCTGATTCACTGGTTTTTCGACTTTAATGTGGCTGTGGGCCTGCTTATCAGACCCACAGCCCAGCTGTTCTCCCTCTAAATTCATACCATGTACTTTAGGTACATATCTAATTGGGTATTGGGTCACCTTTGTGAGCCCCTGTAGAGTGTACCATAGGTACCCAGGGCAAAGGTGCATCCAAGGCCTACCAGGGGCTGCAGCATGTATTATGCCACCCCTGGCTGGCCATCCAAACTGACACCACAGGCTGAACACTCAGCTTGGGCAAGGGCGTGTAATCACCCCCATGCTTAGATATAGTATACCTATATCTACCCTTATATATAGACACATATATACCTGTAAGTCACTCCTATGGCAGGCCTTAACAATCCTGGAGGCAGAGTGCTTGGTTTTATGTGAGATGGTGATCTAGCATGAGCTGAGCCTGTCTGCAGCTTTCGGAACCATGTCCTTATAGCTGTTCTATGATATAGCCATACCATATACTCTTAAGTGCGTTATAATCCTCGCGGTTATTGCTAACTTTGATTTGGCTTTATCAAAACCTGTCGTGTAAGGTGTCATACGCTTTGGAATACTACCCCCGCCAGTTCTGGCAGCGGGGATACCATTCCACCCTTCTAGAGGGAGAAGACATGTAGTTACTACTGATGAAGCAAGGTGCAGAACAATATTTTGTTCAAACTTGCGAAGTTAATCTCCCATAATTATAATTGAATTAATATGCTTGTGGTGAAAAATACTAATCAACATAGTATAAGAGTTTTTGCATCAAGTACACGCGGGATAACTAATGTGCTTTATGTCGCAAAAGCGAAGAAGAAATAATAAATTAACCATGTCTATTGTCTTTGTCAGTATTAAATGCGGCTGTTTAACTAATGGCATGTGCTTATTTTGTGTGCTTATCTTATGTCTTTTCTGTGACAAAATGCATAAAAGAGTTCCTGCAGTTCCTTAAGGAATGGTAGATATAATGCTGCTTATATGTGCTTCAGCTAGGTAACATAATTAACAGGATTAATTAGTAAAGGGGGTGGGTAACAGAATGGGTTTCAATTCCTTAATTAATTGATGTCTTGTGTTTGTTTAATAATAGTTTCCGAAGTGAGGCCTAGAAGTGATTAAAAAGTATGGCTGACAGAGTTGCAGATGAAAACTTGTCCAGAGTAATGCCTTGCACATGCGCAGCTGTGAATACTTTTACTGCACGAACTTCACATAATTTGGAAAAGCAGTTCTTCAGATGAGATGAACGTGCACTCGGAGAAAGGCTCAAGGACAGGATCTTGTTATGTCTGCCAAGGCTAGGAAGCAAATGTTTAAAACTCATGGAAAAAAGTATCTTTTCTGAGGAAGTCGGAAGATGTGGTAATGAGAGACAATAGGGCTTATGTATAAGCCCGGGCCTGGTCAAGTAAAGGACGTGATCTAATATTTTATCGTGGACTGACTCAGAACAGCCAATGGAGAGCTCAGAATCGCTCTAAATTATGTAAAATGTAGTAAGTTTAGCTAGAAAGAAAGGTATAAAACCTGACACTTGGAGCAGAGAAAAAACTCTCTTCTTTCCGATTCCTGATTGACGTGAGATGCTGTTGGACTTTTGGCGCACGTAAGGACAGCAGATTTTAAATGATTTTTCCTTTCTAGGCGAAGTGAGAATCAGACAGGGAAATAGATTTAGGGAATGGAAACTGTTATTTTGCTAATAATTCATGATACTGAATTTGCTTTAAAAATATCAGTTTATTAATTCATTTCCTCAGCAAGGGGGTCATTAGGATGGCGGGCGGACTTTGCCCGCCCGCCATCCTCGTGGTAATCGGGACCGCCTGTCATAAGGGCGGGGGTCCCGTGGGGAGCATTAGGATGTGCCCGCCACAGTGGCGGGCACATCCTGTATTTTTAACATTGTGGCGGGCGGTGCTCTCTGCACCGCGCGCCACAATGCTAAAAAAGCATTTCAGCATTTGCATAATCAAAGCAGCAGGCACCGCGCGGTGCCTGCCGCTTTGATTATGCTAATGTAGGGGCGTACCACAGGTACTCCCCGTGTGCACCCCGTACTCTCCTTCACTCTGGGGGCCCGCACGGGGCCCCCAGAGTGAAGTCCGCCTGCCTTTCCGTGGGGGCATTGCCGCCATGGAAATGCAGCTGCAGACGCCCATCCAAATATGGCTGGCGGTGTCTGATAGACACCGCCACCATATGAACCCTTTTCCGCACCGGCCGCAAGGCGACCGTGGCGGAAAAGTGGCGGGCGCTGTTTGCCTCCGCTGCGGTCCCCCCCGCCATTGTAATGGCGGGGGGGAAAAGGGTGGCGGGCGGGCCTTTATGTCGGGCGGATCGCCACCGCCACCATGGCGGTGGCGATCCGCCCGACATTGTAATGGACCCCTAAAATGCTGCTTTGTTGATTACTTAAATAATAAAGATTTTTAAAACGTAAATGCTTCAGACCACATGATTCAGTCGCTCAGAAATTGTCTCATTGGTGTTATGGGCCTTTATAAATGTTACATGATTAATGGTGAGTATTGAGGCGATAGGTAGTGTTATTGAGACAGTTTTTCAATAGGAGCGCTGGATCAATTTCTTGGTAGCAGAGTTCGGTTACTATGGTAACTGACATGTTACATGGTAAATACATAGGATCAATGTCTAACATATGTTAAGTTAAGTTTAAGTCTGTTCAGTTGTTATGTAGTCTAAAGTTTTTTTTCCAGCAGTGTGGAAATTCCTGGTTCGTGCCGGCAAGAGAAGTGTGACAGGTGAAGTTACACAGTGCATTTGTTCTGTTTCAAAATAGTGGTATTGTCGTATATCACTAGTGTTGTGGATGTACAGCACAAGTTTAGGGATTTTAGGTGTGTAAGGTAGAATGTATAGTAAGGATTGTCTATGAAATCGTAGCTTTCGAGTATAGGGTCTTGGAGCCTGTTTTAAAACTCACTGTGAAAAGAGTAGTAGAATTTATCCAAGCTTGAGTGAAGGGTAAGGAAGCGTCGTCTATCTTACTGGCGAGTGAGGATTTCTATTGGTGGGTTAGAGTCCTACTAAAGATTTTATGTATGCATGGTTAGGGATTTTTCTGTATGGATGTGCGTAAATGAATTTGTAATATTCGATCGAGTTAAACTGAATTGTCTCTAAGGAGGTGTAAAATATCTCTGTATGTGCATTTAGAGAGAAACAAGTTCGTTATTACTTGCTAGAAGGGTAGAGAAGCCTTACTTTATCGACAAATTTAAAATATTCTGTGAAAATAGCGTCGTCTATTTCACGCAAAAGAATACTTGAATGACTGGAAAAGCTATCACTTTATTTAGCGAAACAGACAAATGGTTTGTTTATTTGTGGAGTTACTAACTGAATTCAATGGTAAGGATTTGTAAATATGGCGCTTTGAAAATAAATTGTAAAGGAGGTGTCAGTTTAAGGAGCGGCGCGAGAGACAGAGAAGCTGTAGCGGCAGCATACGTCACAAGTGTCGCGCTGTGATTGGCTAACATACGTCACAGAGTTCGCGCACAGATTGGTTCACGTGACTAAGGCAAGCTTACAGCTGATTGGCTTATCCTGAAAAGCAGTAATTTTATTGGTTGAGCAGAATATTGACGTAGCTTAACCCGATTGGCTTGTTGGTGAGTTTCGCGCACAGATTGGTTGGTGTTGCGGAATAACAACTTTCTTGTTATAAGTTGTTACGATCTTTACCAAAGTAAGGGAAATTGTTCAAAAACATGGATTATTATTTCAAGAAAGAGAAAAAGAAGCTTTCATGGTTTCAGAAGTTTAAAAATAAACTTAAACCTGACAAGAAAATTGCAACGCGAGGTGGAAGATTAATTCATAAGTACAAAACAACTGCAGCGTATATGTTGGGTGAATATGGTTATCATACTTGTATTTGGATTGAGAATTGGATGGAGTATACTAAAAATGATGGTGTGTTAGCATGGCCGGAAGACGGATCTTTTAACATGGCAGTTTTGAAAAACTTAAGAGAAAAAATGTTGAAACTTGGACCAAAGCCTAGACCTACTCAATTTGAAGCACTAGTTGAATGGGAGGATGAAATGTTTGAATTACAACGAGAAAGTAGAGGAATATCAGGGGGAACAGGACTAGGGCCCAGATGTAGGTAAATCATATTTACCGACTCTTAAATACCGAATTTTACCGATTCGGTATTTAAGAGTCGGTAAATATGAAGGGGGGAGATGTAGGTATTACAGATTCTGTAAATACCGAATCTTTAAGATTCGGTATTTACCGAATCTGTAAATAACGATTCGGTATTGCCCATTGATTCCTATGGGCTTTGAAGCCCATAGGAATCAATGGGCAATACCGATTCTGTAATTACAGAATCGGTAAATACCGAATTTGGCAAGGGTGCAGGGGGTGTCACTTTGACACCCTCTGGCACCCCAAAAATAGGCATGTGCGCCATGTGGCACACAGACATGCCCTAGGGGCATGTCTGTCTGTCACATGGCTAGGTGTGCATGCACACATGTGCATGCACACCTGAATTCAGTATTTTAACACCCAATTGGATTGTGTGTTAAAATACCGAATTTGTAGGGCCTTTGGGACTCAGAAGAGTCCCACCTACATTTGGATTTTCCGAATCGGTAAAATTACCAATTCGGTATTTTACAGAATCGGTAAATTTACCGAATCGGTAAATTTACCGATTCTGTAAAATAAAGACCCCCTACATACTGAATAGCCATTTACCGGTCGGTAACGGCCGAAATCGGCCGTTACCGGTCAGTAAATGGCCACCTACATCTGGCCCTAGCTCTTAATAGAGAAACACATCAGGATAGAATGCGTCGATGGAGAAGTGCAGACATGTGTGATGGTTTGTACCCAGTGAGACTAATTAGTGAGGTTTCTGGACAAAAGTGTACTCAAAAGAAAAATAACATTATTGAAGAAAATGAGACGGAAGATGCAGTATTAGTAAGCATGGGCGGATTTTGCGGATTGGCAATCCGCGAACTTGCGTATTTACGGATTCGCAATCCGCGAAGATCCGCGAACTCTAGCGGACTTGCGGATTTTTCCGTTTTTTGTGTTGGCGCGTGTTCGCGCCGATTTTGGGACAAGTTCGCAATTGCGAACTTACTTTTCGGCTTGCAACGGCCGCGACTATGTTGTTTCTACGTCTGGTTTATCATCACAGGTTCACAGCACCCTCTGTTTCACCACTGCCACCCTCTGGGACACCCATGCCACCCTCTAGTACATCCTCACAGGCACCTATTAGGTTTATTTATTACTGTAGATTATGGTGGTTGAAAAAAGCTAGCACACCTGCCCTTCTTCAACTGCCATCAATTAATTTGTGTTTCATTAATGTGTCAGTAATTTTGAAAGTTCCAGTCTGGCTGGCACCTGCTTCCTTCCTTATCTGTAATTTGCTTTTTGTTGCAGTGAAATTTTTTTTTTACAGGACCTTTATGGTGCTATTCTATGAGCCTGCTGTTTGGGTCATAGCAGGGTCATAGAATTGTTGCAAACTCTGGAGGGGCCCATCAGGAAGCACTACCTTGAATGTTACTAATGTTAAGTTTGAACTTTTGCACCTGCTCATTGCTTTCATTTTAGCTAAAATCGTTTTTTTTGCAATTTCGCGCGTTATTTGGGGCGCGAATCCGTGCGAGATCGATTTCGGAAGCCGCGAATACGTGCGAATACAAAATTGTTTTTGTTGCGACGTGTATGTTCGCGTGATCTTGCGCGTGTTCGCGAGGCGCTTCTAGCTATTCGTTTGCCAAGTTACCCTATCGGTCGTACACGGGCGCGGCCATCTTGTTGGCGTGACGTAATTCCGTTTCCGCCCGCTATGTGTAATCTCGCAAAGTGTGCTGCTCGCGAGTACAAGTTCGCGCGTACTCGCAAGGAAAATCTCGCGCGAACTTACCCACGCGGTCGTGAACGGGCGCGGCCATCTTGTTTCTCATTCATTGCTATGGTTCTGGGCATGCTTTCTCTATCCTCTCTCAATCTCTGCCATCCTTTGCTTGTTTGAAGTTTTTTTGATCTAATTTTACTTATTATCTAACCCTCTATTTTTCTAGCTCTATATTTTTGTGTTTTCTGCAGCTTTTAGTTACTTTTAAACTACTTTTTTAAACTCTTTTATTTTCTTCTTCACTATTCTATTTCTTCTTTATCATTTAAGTTTATTTCTGCCCAGACCATGGTAAAGGGAGCCGGGAAGCACCCTGAGAAGGGGAAGGGTCCCGCACCCCGTGCCCGGCTCCCGTGCGGGCGTTTAAGGGGGGAGCAAGTGGTCCCGAGGGAGATCTTTAGCGCGGAGGAAGTGGCGGCACTGATCTTCCATGTCCAGCGCCGCCTCCCCAAGACGATCCTGGGAGGCGGCAAGATCGCGACCGGCTATGGCATCCGGGAGCGCCGCCAGCGGTGGGAGAAGGTGTGCCGGGCCATGTACAAGATCTCTGGGGTCCGGCGCACATATAACCAGGCCACCCACCGCTGGACCGATGTCATGGACCGGGAGCGGGACTTGCTGGACGCGCTCGGCGTAGAGGTCCCCGGGCTTGGTGAGTAGTAGTAGTAGTACATTTACTACTCTGTTTTATCCTGCTCTGTTATTTGCAAATCTTTGTTCTTTACCAAGAGCAATAATGCTGCCGATTACATTGAGGTAAATTATATTTCAAAATCTTCTATGCATTTCATTTTCAGGTGCACTGCTCTCCTTCTCAGTAGCCTTGCTTGCTACTATGCTTCTTTGTTTTGTATGTTGTGTTCAGAAGCATTTCATTGGCCTGAGAAATTATGTATCAGTGTACTGTAAAGAAAAGAACTGCGTAATGCTAGACAGTAAGGGTCATATTTTCAATTACCGGCGCATCCCTGCAAAGTAGCAGGGATGCGGCAGTAATTGTGTGCCATGCCACCACCACCCATTGGCCCAAAACGTCACAGAAGCCTTACGCATCTGTGCCGTAAAGGCAGCGCATTGCTGGAGTTGCGTGCCAACGATGGCGCAGCTCCAGCAATGCTCTGGGGTACCCTATCTCCCCAATGCTGCATCAAGCCGTACGTCGGCTTCAAGCGCGCAGGGTTTGAGTCATGCATCATTGTCATAAAAATGACGGATTGACATCTTGTAGATTTCCCTCAGCCACTTTTAGGATTCGTTCCTGCGCAGGTACGCCCTCCCTTGCGCCGGAACGCCCCCTGATGGCGCAGGGCTTTACAACGTGATGCATCGCCCATATGCCCATATGTGTTTTTTTTTTTAATATATACGCCGCACCAACACCATGGCGAGTCTTTTGTTCTGCCGCTGCGTCAGAAAAGGCACGCAACAATGGAGGAAAATCAGCCGCAACTTCCGCAAGGGACTTATAAATCAGCCCCAACAGACTGAAGTCCAGTGTCCTTCCTTTAGACAGTCACATGGCTATCAGAAGAAATAGTGGCGGTGGTGGCGGGTGGATTGATAGTTTGAGTATTCACTGATCTGCAAGCAGGATGGACTTTGTCTGTCACGTGTTGTGCACTACTGCCTGCAGTGCCAGGCCTAGGCAAACCTCTTTAGTAGTCTGTTTATTGAGTTACATAGGAACTTTCTAAGTCAACGTTCCGCAAATCAGGCAATACGAATAACGTAGTATACCACATGAGATAGATCCCGTGGAATAGTTGTCTATCTATTTGCTATTTTTCCAAAATATGTTGTTATTGTTCTTTTGAAATGTTTGATTTGGTTGAAAAATCTCATCCATGTTTTATGGTTTTTCTTTCTTTCATGTTGTACATCAGCTCCCCCCAAGGGCAAGAGGACACAGGAGGAGGGTGCTGAGGATGCAGGCCAGGATCGGGCAGGCGAGGGCTCCTTTGCTGGCCCCAGTAAGTTTACATTTTACTAAACAGTACCTATTTTTTCCTAGCGTTCCTCATTCGATTTTTTCTAAATCGTCTTTGATCTTCTTGTAGACTGGATATAAATTCTTATCCTGCCTCGAATATGATGACTCCCTGTGGTATTACTAGACTATTCTTATTAGTCTGTCTGTGTAGCTAACTAAGATTGGACATTTGGCAATTCCATTGGACTCCCATTATATTCAGCAATACCTCTATGCACTGTCTCCTTACTGACTAGATAGTGTGGCAGAGTCATTCAGCTCCCGAAGTCACCGATTATAGATCCCCAATGATCTCTAGATTATCGTACGCAGGACAAGAGAGTAGTACGGAGTCACAGCACAGTCAAGAAGTGTCAGAGGCACTCATGCTTGCAAAAATTCCAAAACCTTTAGCTCATCCACTCTAGTCTAGAGGAACAAAAACCACAGAGTCTATTTAAGTGTAAAAGCTTTATTAAAAGTAAACACATTTATTGAAATCTACTTTGTCATAAAACTATTTAACTGTAAACGGAAAAGTGGTTAGTGCTGACGATTAATTGGACACATTTCTTGTGGTCGAGCCGAACTCTCACCTACTTTGAACTTGATCCTGGTCGTGTTCTTAGGACTCAGGAGTCAAGCTTCTGTCTGTTAGGAGAAAAAGTGGTGCGTGTTAAAAATCAAAAGCAAGCATTCATCAGTTGTGCATAAAAGTGCAGCAAGACAACAGCCTTCCCTGGAAAATGGGACATTTTTACTATGGAGTAGACAGTCACAAATTATTACATTGTATTCTGTTTTTTTAACATTTCTCCTAGACCAAATATTATATAGTAGTGAGTGGTGTATTCTAACTTTCTTAAATGTACTTTGTAGGTGTAACATCTGGTGACGGGGCCAGCGCGGAGGTGGCTGATGTGTTGGACTTGGACTCGGAGGCCTCTGGGGAGGATGCGGCGGTAGAAGAGCTGGTGGCCGTTCCTGTGGGGGATCAAACGGTGGTGGCGGAAACAGGTAAGCTATATATTCCTTACTTATTGAGATTGAAGACTGCATAGTGTGCTTTCTGCACGGGTGTATTACAATTACAAATCAACCAGGTAGTAGCCTCCTCGAAATGTACTTCGACTTAGCTGTGAAGTTTTTGGTGAGAAGAATCCCAATAAGTTCTTAGACGAACGTGATGGATGGGATGAACGAAAAGCGAAAGAAGGGTGTAAGTAAGTGGGACGCGAACTTGTATGATGGCTGGCAAAGAAGAACGATATGTGTTTGCTTGGACCCAGAGGTGGCTGGGAAGGAAAGAATATGGTATGGTGCATGGCTGGGTCAATGATGAAGCAAGGATGGGTGGAAGGACAGCAGCCTGGGTGGGTGAAACAGAAACTGTATGTGTGCGTATACTTTGAATGAATGGATGCCTGGAGCATGGTATTCTCTGACTCTTACATAGCAAATGTGTATCTAGAGAGAGTAGATGGTCGCCAGGTGAAGTAAGTGTTACCTTGAAGAGCATGTACCACCGCACCCGCACGTCCGTCCCAGTGCAGGGAAGGCAAGGAAAAGAAATTGTAAATGTGTCCAATACTTCCATGAATAGTAGCAGTACTTTGTATTGCGTTTGCATTCACAGCATATATCTGGTTATTACGGTGGACACTCCGTACCTCTCTTAATAACTTTAGTTTACTTGTAGTACGTCATTCATGTGTGGGTGTATCACTGTGTTCACTCAATATTAAGCAAAGCACCTAAAGTCATCTCATCTGTCATTAAATACGTCCCATGTGAAGTGATAGATAATCAAATTAGTTAGCTTCTTCAGTTTCCTTTTCTAGTACTCATTTGCACTGTAGGGTGAAAGGTAAATTAATTAAGCAGTAGCCCTTGTAACAGAGTATTCTCAGTGCCACCCGTAATAGAAAAGTAATAGCTTCACCACCTGCATGTACTGGACCGGTACAGTAACGCAAGTCTGTCTCCATCATCATGGTGTGCAACTTTTTTTCTCGGGTGCAACTTCACTGTGCTGTGTCCATGTCATTCTGCCGGCTTGCATAAGATAACGTACCCATTTCCCTAAACAAGAGAGAAGAAGAAGAATAAGACTGGTGTACTGTCATAGTCGACTGTAATGGAAGTCCATAGTGGTCGTAGAATTAGTTCATTAAACTACCACTACTGTTAGAGCAAGGATGCAGAAGTGGGAGGGTTACATAGATACTGTCCTCAATAGTTATGTACTGTGCTTTCAATTTGCTACTTGTACTCTGTGACCCAACTTTCGGCTCAATCACTTTGTGTTATTAATAAGGAGCATTGGTTACAGACTATGTCTTTCTTTCTTCATATAGTTGCTCCTTCTTCCAAATCAACAACAAGGAGGGAGCAGGCTAGATTGGCCCGGCAACGGAGGCTGGAGGCCACAGTCGCCGAGTATCGGCGGCTGGTGGCCCTGGAGGAGGAGGAGGACACGCAGTCGAGCGGGGCAACATCTTCGACTGCATCCTCCTCCGTGACTAAACCAGCGGGACCGAGCCGGGCTAAGAAAGCCGACCGCCACCGCCAAGCACCGGAAACACCAGCTGCCCCCCACAGGAGCTGCAAGGAACGCCAACACCGCCTACGAGTCCGCATGTCCAACCTGGAGCAGGAGGTCCTGAGGTATAAGACCTTGGTTAAGGGCCTCCGCTCCGAGCTTGCCACCCTCCGCAAGGAGTATGATGCCCATGCCGCATCATGCACCAGCACCAGCACCCTCCAGTAGTGGAGTGTCCCTTGCCCTTTTTTTATAGACTTTTGGGGGGTGGGATTTGGGAGTTGGGATCGTTTTGGGACGTTTCAGAGACAATCGTTGGGGTTAGGGTGGGTGAGGGAGATTATTTTGATAGGGATAAATAAATATATTTTTCAACTACTTTATCTGACCATACCTGTTTTTTACTGCTTTTCAGTCTGGTGGGTGGGGGGCGGGGGTGTAACAGTAACTTTGTTTTCCTGAACAGTCGTAGGACTTTAGTAGTACAACCGTCAAACTCTTGTCTACTCCGAAATAATACTCCATTATACTACCTCCCACCAAACGCTTATCTTACCTGTAATTTGTGTTAGAAATTAGGGCTAGGCCCAGGGCTGGCTCCAGGTGAAATGGGGATTAACGTTGTCATTCCTGGGCGGGTGACATTTCCTCATTGCGGTGTTACTAGTGGTGTGACACAGTGGCAGTTGCATGCCTATGGAAAAAAAGAAAACGAAACCTTGTTTGTACTCCTTACTGTAGCATTACAACGGTTACGGTACGATCGAGAAAATAGCAGGTGACAGTACACTAGAACAGTGCCATAATGTAGCCTAACAAATGGTAAAGTATTGCAAGTATAACTAGTACTTGCGTTGAATTTATTTGACATTGGCTACTACTACTAGAAGATATAGTACTGAAGCTGAGTAAGTCTAGAAGATATCCTCGTATTCCTTCACCAGCCTGTTGCTGCTATCACCTTATCCTCCCCAGCAAGTGTGTGGAATTATTGATGTCATTTTAGTCAGACATCAAGCAAAACAACACAGCCCGGGGGAAGAGGGTTAGGGTTTGTAAAATGGATGGGAATGGGGGTTTCTTTTTGGGTAGGTTTTGTTGAGAGAAGAAAAAAAAAGCAGAGCATGGACAAACAATAATTGAAGATACAGAGTTTACAGACAATCTTTGGTTACAAAGTAAAGGTAAGCACATGCAGTCACACTCATAGAATAAAAGACAACAATGGATACTGTATCTGTATTGCGTATGTTGTTGGAGTTGTCCTGTTGAAATTGGTAAGTAAGTTGCATGCAGCAAACAATTCCTCTTATTGGCGGCACTCCTCCATTCCAGCTGACGCTTCGTCCATCAATGTGGTGGTGACCACTGACAGAAGAGACACCCTGTCCACTGCCTGCCTGGCGGATGTTGACTGAAACCCGGCCTGTAATTATTGAACGGAAAACAGGAAGTGCTATTACAATACCACTGATAAATAAATAAAAGGTATGTACGCTGTGTGGTTCAAAAAGTCACACTTTGATGATGCCTAGCAGAAAAATGGTTACAAAACGTACTTTGAAAGTAACAGTAGACCCAAATACAGACCGTGGATTGTATTCAAACCACTTGCCTGCAAGCAAAAGTATCCATAGCCAGCATCGCTCCAACAGTGCTCTACAACAACAGAACCGCGTTGCAATAGAACCCCCCTAAACACATGCAATCCTGCTGCTAGGGCTAACCCTAACGAACCCTAACTTACAAAGTGCCAAAACTGGTGTTTCCTTATGGATTTTGTCCAACTAACTTCTAGCCGGTATTAGACCTTCCCAGGAATGCCCCAGGCAAGACCCGCCAACCCACCCGCAAAAAAACACCCGACACAACACCACCAAACAGCGAAAAAGCTAAATCTCATACTTACAATGTCTCTCGGCCTTCGGTCCAAACGCGGCGCTGTGCAGCTAGGTCGTCATCATCATCATCAATCATCATAACTCCTGTTTTCCACCACGGATTTCCTGAAAAGCAAATGCAATCAAGATTAGACTGTCGCAGCAGTGCTTCGACAGAGACCCCGGCCGCAACCCACCCACGAACAGCAGGAAGCCCCCCAAAACGCTACATTGAGCAAGATGTCTGAAGAAATGGCAAAAAAAAGGCTGTTCCTTATGGATTTTGTCCAAAACACTTGTATCCGGTATTAGACCTTCCCAGGAAAGCCCCAGGCAAGACCCGCCGGCGCCAACCCACCCGCAAAAAAACACGCGACACAACACCACCAAACAGCGAAAAAGCTAAATCTCATACTTACAATGTCTCTCGGCCTTCGGTCCAAACGCGGCGCTGTGCAGCTAGGTCGTCATCATCATCAATCATCATAACTCCTGTTTTCCACCACGGATTTCCTGAAAAGCAAATGCAATCAAGATTAGACTGTCGCAGCAGTGCTTCGACAGAGACCCCGGCCGCAACCCACCCACGAACAGCAGGAAGCCCCCCAAAAGCTACATTGAGCAAGATGTCTGAAGAAATGGCAAAAAAAAGGCTGTTCCTTATGGATTTTGTCCAAAATACTTGTATCCGGTATTAGACCTTCCCAGGAATGCCCCAGGCAAGACCCGCCGGCGCCAACCCACCCGCAAAAAAACACCCGACAACACCCCCAAACAGCGAAAAAGCTAAATCTCATACTTACAATATCTCTCGGCCTTCGGTCCAAAGTAACGCGCTGTGCAGCTAGGTCATCATCAATCATCATAACTCCTGTTTTCCACCACGGATTTCCTGAAAAGCAAATGCAATCAAGATTAGACTGTCGCAGCAGTGCTTCGACAGACACCAAAAATTACACACAAACCCCCGGAACCCCGCCAAAGAGCACCTCAAAGGCAAGCAAGTCAGCAAAAACGGCAAGAAATTTTCACCTCATATTTGGTCCAAAACACTTTTGTCCATTATTAGAGCTTCACAGCAATGGGCCCAAAACCGTCAACTCACCCGCAAAGAAGTACAACACCCCCACAAGTGCTGAGTCTTTCTTCATTGTGCGTAATCCAGCACTCTGCTTGGAGGGAAATCGCAGTCTGGAGGAGGAGGATAGAGGAGCATGTTCCTCAGAACTTGTGAACCTGAGGAATGTAGACTGCGGCACCTTCAAATCAATAAGCAAACAAGTGAAGACAGTTCTGATGATGGTCTTCTTTTTGGGATTAGGTGATTAAAGTTTGAATTAAATTAACTGTGCAAAACAAAGAAAGAGAGACACAAAGCACACAGGAATAAAAGTGAATAAGGACGAAAAAGAAAGTTCTTGATTGATTGTCTCATTTTCAGGGCTCGGTGTCAGGGAATAAGAACAAGATTTCGTCATCATACTCTGCGAATTCAGGCTGGATGAGGTCAGTGGCACCGAACAGAGAAAAAATCCCCTCATCTACGTTGCTGTCCTCATCGTCTTCATGTGGCGTGCTTTCTCGCACTTTGTAATCTGGTGGTATGAGGTGCTGATTCATCTTGATCATTGTCAGCCGCTCCACATTTTTGGGCGATAGGCGGCTCCGTTTGGCAGTTACAATGCCACCAGCAGCACTGAAAACACGTTCAGAAGACACACTTGCGAGTGGGCAAGACAAATAGTTTATAGCCAGGTTGTAGAGCTGTGGCCACAATTGTTTTTTGCCATGCCAATACTGCAATGGCTCCTCATTAAGAAAGACCACTGTTGAGTCATTCAGATAGTCCTGCACCATCGACTCAAGGTCATCAACTGTTCCTCCACTTTGCTTACTTTTTGCTGTGCCTGTGACATTTTTTAGAGAACCATACCCCATCAAACTTAGCCAATCCTCCTCCCCAGCCACTGTTAGTGTTGTCATTGTGTGTGGTGCAGATGATCCAGTTGCCGGTGTCTTTAACGGCTGAGAGGTCACTTGTGCCCCAGCCACAGGTGCAGAAGTGGATTCTTGTGACTGCGGATGGCCTGCTGATGCTGATGCTGATGTACTGGCTTCTCCTTCAATAACCTGCCGTTCTTTTTCAAACCTCTTGGCTGACCAGGCTAACCAATGTTTGTACTTTTGAACATCTGCATCAGCGAAAGGAAAGAATGCGTTGTCTGCCAGCGCCTTTTTGTAGCGTGGATCCAGAATAGTAGCACAAATGTAATGCTGATCTGAGTTGATGTTTTTAAGACGTTCATCACCACGTAGGCGATGTAATAATTTCTCAGACAAAATGAAATGGTTTTTTTTTTTTTCATCTTTTTCAAACTCAGAAGAAACCGCCATCAGTTGGTGCTCCAGTATGCACAACAATGGGATAGCTTTTCCCAAATTACAGTCCTCCTGGCTGACTGCACGCGTGAAGAACTCAAAAGGACGAAGCATGTCTGTCAGGCTTTTAACTATGGCCCATTGCGCCTTACTCATCCGCAGGTCCTCCTTCTGAGATGTAGCCTCTGTCAAGAAATAGTGATCGAGTACCGTATACTGCTCATGCAGACGCTCAAGCATGTAGAAGGTTGAGTTCCAACGTGTTGCCACCTCCTGGATGAGTGCTTTCACTGGCATTCCACGTTGAAGTAGCAGTCTCCGCAGATGCTTCCGGGCCTTAAAAGAATGGCTGAAATGGTTGCACATTTTGCGGCAGGTGGCCATTACCTCGAACGCTGGACTCTCTTTATCACTCAAGAATTTTTGAACTACCAGGTTGATACAGTGCGCCAAACACGGCACTCTAACATGGTGACCCTGTGACATGGCCTTAACTACATTGGCGCCATTATCCGTGGAAACATAACCAATCTTGCGTTTTAGGGGGGATAGCATTGACAACACCTTTTTGTCAAACTCTTCCAAAAGGTTTTCTGCTGTGTGACTTTTCTCCAAGGCAAACATGGCTAGTGTTGCATGTTTCCGAGCAGCTTTGAAAACTTGGTCCGGGTCAACACCTGCGTTTAGCTTTGCTATAACACCTGAAAAAGAGACCCAGTGTGCAGTGATGCACATGTAATCATCGCCTGGGCCACTGGTCCACATGTCTGTTGTCAGATGTATTGTGTGAACAGCACTCTTCTGCAAAGCTGCCCCAATCGCCTGCAGCACATCTTCATGTAGTGCTGGAACCGCAACTCTGGCAAAATAGAACCGGCTCGGAACCTTCCATTTAGGGCAGAGCGTTGCAACTAATTCAAGAAAACCTACCGCTTCTACAAAAGAAAAAGGTAGAAGGTCCACAGCTAGCATTTTAGCCAGCTTAGTGTTATACAGACGCGTCAGTGGGTGGTTGCGTTCATATGGCACGTCTGAAGTAAGCATTGTTCTAATGTTGGCCTGGACCAAGCATTTACGGGCTGATAATGACTTCGTTGACCCAATTTTGCTCGCTGGTGAACTTTTGTGCGTTGGTGTCTCACTCGCTCCAACACTCTTAGTGTGCCTCACATTGGGTGTGCTGCTGAGAGGGGTACTGGGTGTAAGGGAAGTGTTTGACACGTCTTCTTCCTGCTCGTCAACATCAGATGAAACATCAACGTTTCCTTGATTTTGGCCTTTCTTGATCGCAGCTAGGTGCGCAAACCATTGGACACCGTGCTTTCTGTCAAGATGACCACTCTGGCCGCCGGTACCATAGTTGCTACCTGGCTTACCACGACTAACTGCAAGCTTACAAAGGGTACAAATGGCAAACCTTGGATTTTTGGGACAAACAGTAAAGAAGTCCCAAACTGGGGACTTGAAGTGTCTGTGGGACCTGGAGGAGGCGGCGATACTGGTGGTGGTGGTGGTCATGAAGCTAATGCCAGATGAAGTGGAGGATCTGGATTGGCCAACTTTTGTACGTTTTCCACTTTCACCGCCACTAATTAAGGTCGAGGTTGACGCAGGTCTCTTCTTGCCAGAAAGAAATATGGAAGCGGGACGAGTTGGTGTACTACTTAACTCCAATGATTGTGGTGTTTCCACTGCCTCCTCATCGACAACATCATCATCATCATCATCACGCGCAGCAGCTCTTCGGGCTAGGGTCAAAATGTCTGTTTGCTGCATGCCCGCTGGGGCTGCAGTGACCTTTATGATGACTGGGTCGTCGTTGGCAGAGTCTTCATCAGCAGCAGTATCCGCCACTTCTTGTTGAGCCTCATCACACTCCATAAGTCTGAGACTTTGGACGAGCTTCCTTTTACGCTTAAGTACCTTTGTTGGATCATGGTGTGCCTCACTCTCAGACGGCTGTGGTGCTGGTTCCCAAGTTTGATCCGTATCATCAGAAGGAGGTGTGCTTGAAGAGGATGTAGACACCACCCTTGATCTCTTCCTTGCTAGGGTTGTGGAAGACAATGAAGGATCATCAGGAGGAGTGGCTTCCTCAAATGATACCTCGCCTTGATTGTCGATTTCCTGATGTGCCCCTACTTCGGGAGGAACAACTATTGTGGGCACTTGTTGTGACCCTCCATGCACCTCTGCATGCGCATCTCCTTGCGCTGCCTCTCCTTCCACATGTACTTGGGCTTGTACTTGCACATGTGATTGTTGTTGCCGCTGTGGTTGTTCAACACTCGTCAGATGAGCTACAACAACCTGTGTTGATTGAGGGACATTGCTGCTGCTTTCTTGCGATGAGCCAACATCACTGGTCGATGGTGATTGAAGAAGTATACTGGCTGCCTCTGCAGCACTCAAGGGCTTGGACTTAAGTTGGCGTGGTGGTGGTGGTGGCACTGAGCCCAATGGAGCGGGGGTGCTGCTGCCAGCTTGGTCCCCAGCAGATCCCGCTGCAGCTGCTGCAGGCATACTTTTTTTTTTACTCACAAAAAAAGGGGCGGGCGGCACACCAGTGTCCTTGGTAACTTGCTTCTTCTGCTCCTTACTGGCACCTTTCTTGCTAGAGGAGCTACGGGTTACTTTTTTTGGGGCCATCTTCTTCAGAGCAGGTCAGCAGGCAGCAGTTGCACGAGTTGCAGAGGGTTCTGTGTCCAGACGTGACGTCGCGTGACGTTATGCTGCACACACCGCTGCAGGACTTCTTCCTGGCACTGGTGGTTCTATTGAGTCTTCTTGTGCACCTAAAAGCAATGGAAGACAGAGGAACATCAGTTCAGTTATACACCCCAAAAAATCGACAAAACACAGAAAAATGAGCACAATCCCATGCCATCCATGATGTTTACATTGAAGACACCCCACAGAAAGACTAGGGACATGCAAGTATGCAACACTCACTACCCCTGGGCATAAGGGATGAAAAGTAGGCAAAATAAGTGCAGGCCTCAGACACTGCCTCTCCTCAAAATGGCCCCCTTACACCCCAAGCACATGTTGCTGCCTGTACCAGCCAGCACTCAAGATGGCCACCACCACCACCCACATGGCCAGTCCACATCAACAGTACACCCCCAAAAAACAGAAAAACAGCCAGAAATCACCACAATCCAATGCCATCCATGATGTTTACATCAAAGAGAGTGAGACAACACCACAGGCACACTCAGTCCATGCACCACCACCACCCCTGGGCAAGCAAAAGGCCACACCAGCAGCCCCCCAAAAACGACAAAAAAAAAATAAAATAAGCACAATCCCAGCCCATCCATGGCCTCAATTATGTTTAAATTCAAGAAGACACCCCACAGAAAGACTAGGCCCATGCAACACTCACCACCCCTGGGCAAAGGGCCACACCAGCAGGCCCAAAAAAACGACAAAAAAACAATAAAATCTGCACAATCCCAGCCCATCCATGGCCTCAATGGTGTTTAAATTCAAGAAGACACCCCACAGAAAGACTAGGCCCATGCAACACTCACCACCCCTGGGCAAAGGGCCACACCAGCAGGCCCAAAAAAACGACAAAAACCAATAAAATCTGCACATTCCCAGTCCATCCATGACCTCAATGGTGTTTAAATTCAAGAAGACACCCCTCAGAAACACTAGGCCCATGCAACACTCACTACCCCTGGGCATAAGGGATGAAAAGTAGGCAAAATAAGTGCAGGCCTCAGACACTGCCTCTCCTCAAAATGGCCCCCTTACACCCCAAGCACATGTTGCTGCCTGTACCAGCCAGCACTCAAGATGGCCACCACCACCACCCACATGGCCCGTCCACATCAACAGTACACCCCCAAAAAACAGAAAAACAGCCAGAAATCACCACAATCCAATGCCATCCATGATGTTTACATCAAAGAGAGTGAGACAACACCACAGGCACACTCAGTCCATGCACCACCACCACCCCTGGGCAAGCAAAAGGCCACACCAGCAGACCCCCAAAAACGACAAAAAACAATAAAATAAGCACAATCCCAGCCCATCCATGGCCTCAATTATGTTTAAATTCAAGAAGACACCCCACAGAAAGACTAGGCCCATGCAACACTCACCACCCCTGGGCAAAGGGCCACACCAGCAGGCCCAAAAAAACGACAAAAAACAATAAAATCTGCACAATCCCAGCCCATCCATGGCCTCAATGGTGTTTAAATTCAAGAAGACACCCCACAGAAAGACTAGGCCCATGCAACACTCACCACCCCTGGGCAAAGGGCCACACCAGCAGGCCCAAAAAAACGACAAAAACCAATAAAATCTGCACATTCCCAGTCCATCCATGACCTCAATGGTGTTTAAATTCAAGAAGACACCCCTCAGAAACACTAGGCCCATGCAACACTCACTACCCCTGGGCATAAGGGATGAAAAGTAGGCAAAATAAGTGCAGGCCTCAGACACTGCCTCTCCTCAAAATGGCCCCCTTACACCCCAAGCACATGTTGCCTGTACCAGCCAGCACTCAAGATGGCCACCACCACCACCCACATGGCCAGTCCACATCAACAGTACACCCCCAAAAAACAGAAAAACAGCCAGAAATCACCACAATCCAATGCCATCCATGATGTTTACATCAAAAAGAGTGAGACAACACCACAGGCACACTCAGTCCATGCAACACTCACCACCCCTGGGCAAAGGGCCACACCAGCAGGCCCAAAAAAACGACAAAAAACAATAAAATCTGCACAATCCCAGCCCATCCATGGCCTCAATGGTGTTTAAATTCAAGAAGACACCCCACAGAAAGACTAGGCCCATGCAACACTCACCACCCCTGGGCAAAGGGCCACACCAGCAGGCCCAAAAAAACGACAAAAAACAATAAAATCTGCACAATCCCAGCCCATCCATGGCCTCAATGGTGTTTAAATTCAAGAAGACACCCCACAGAAAGACTAGGCCCATGCAACACTCACCACCCCTGGGCAAAGGGCCACACCAGCAGGCCCAAAAAAACGACAAAAAACAATAAAATCTGCACAATCCCAGCCCATCCATGGCCTCAATGGTGTTTAAATTCAAGAAGACACCCCTCAGAAACACTAGGCCCATGCAACACTCACTACCCCTGGGCATAAGGGATGAAAAGTAGGCAAAATAAGTGCAGGCCTCAGACACTGCCTCTCCTCAAAATGGCCCCCTTACACCCCAAGCACATGTTGCCTGTACCAGCCAGCACTCAAGATGGCCACCACCACCACCCACATGGCCAGACCACATCAACAGTACACCCCCAAAAAACAGAAAAACAGCCAGAAATCACCACAATCCAATGCCATCCATGATGTTTACATCAAAGAGAGTGAGACAACACCACAGGCACACTCAGTCCATGCACCACCACCACCCCTGGGCAAGCAAAAGGCCACACCAGCAGACCCCCAAAAACGACAAAAAACAATAAAATAAGCACAATCCCAGCCCATCCATGGCCTCAATTATGTTTAAATTCAAGAAGACACCCCACAGAAACACTAGGCCCATGCAACACTCACTACCCCTGGGCATAAGGGATGAAAAGTAGGCAAAATAAGTGCAGGCCTCAGACACTGCCTCTCCTCAAAATGGCCCCCTTACACCCCAAGCACATGTTGCCTGTACCAGCCAGCACTCAAGATGGCCACCACCACCACCCACATGGCCAGACCACATCAACAGTACACCCCCAAAAAACAGAAAAACAGCCAGAAATCACCACAATCCAATGCCATCCATGATGTTTACATCAAAGAGAGTGAGACAACACCACAGGCACACTCAGTCCATGCACCACCACCACCCCTGGGCAAGCAAAAGGCCACACCAGCAGCCCCCCAAAAACGACAAAAAACAATAAAATAAGCACAATCCCAGCCCATCCATGGCCTCAATTATGTTTAAATTCAAGAAGACACCCCACAGAAAGACTAGGCCCATGCAACACTCACCACCCCTGGGCAAAGGGCCACACCAGCAGGCCCAAAAAAACGACAAAAAACAATAAAATCTGCACAATCCCAGCCCATCCATGGCCTCAATGGTGTTTAAATTCAACAAAACAGTTGTATCATGCACCCATAACCAACCCTGGTCCTACTGGATACTGTGGCTACCCACAATATAATTTATTTAATTTTCTGAAAAAGTTCCAAAATTGTACTTGCAGCAACTGTAATGCCCCAAACAAACTTACTTGTGAAAGTTGATTTCTAATCCAAAAGTGATCCAAAGACAGTCAAAAAGGCCTCAAATCCAAATATCCAGCAGCACCCACAAAAAGTAATCCTTCCAGCTCCAGATCCAAATGAAAGTGACCAGGAGATGGACAAAGCACTGGGAGGAGCCTGCTGGACAGGAACAGGAAGTTGGAGACTGTGGGGCACTTCCTTCCTCCCCCCCCCCCCCCAAAATGGACTCCTTGCAAAAAAAAAGGCCATGCAAATGTCAACCTGAGGAGTGATTCTGATAAAAATCATAATTTTCTGAAGGTTTATCCTGTTTGCTGGTGATTTTCTTGTGCGAAATTGCAAAATCTCTATTTCGCAAGTGCGAGATTGTTCCTTTCCGCCGCAACTACATGTTCGCAATTGCGAACTCTCGCGAGGTGTGCTGTGCAAGGTGGCAAGCCGCGAGTACGTATTCGCGGGCGACAAACTCCCGCGGGAACACGCAGCAAGATCTAAAATGGCGCGTCACTCGCAAAGAAAAACAACTCGGCAAACGCTAAAATGACGGAAAGTGAACGCCGTGCACCACGCCGCGCGCCGCAACCAAGCAAAAAATCCGCCGCGAGCGGATTCACGGATTTTCGACAAATTCGCGAGCGTTCGCGGATTGCGGATTTGCCGAAAATCCGAAAAATCCGCGAGCGGAGCGGATTTTACGCCCATGCTTAAGTATTAGAAGATATTTATACTAGAAAACCGCCACCTTATCAACCAGTTTGTTCATGGACTTCTCCTAGTGCTCCTCCAAGAGAAATTATTGATGAGTCGTCTCCTAAAATAAATTCAAATAATGGAAAAACACCTGAAAGAGTAGAAACAAGATGTAGTTCAAATCGGAAGAGAATAGAAATTATGCTGAAACACCAGTACATAGAAATGAAACCCCAGTCCAGAGAAATGTAACCCCAAATGGAAAAAGAACAGAAAGGTATGAGGAATTACAGAGTACCTCAGAAAATATTCGTTCTACGAATGAATTAATACAGCAATTAACTAAAAGCATGGAAGCAGTAACAGTACCTGTAACAATTGGACCTGTTCTTCCAGTATTTGATCAAAAAGAAATTAGACATTCAGCTTTAACTGTACCACTAAATTCAGAAATACAGAAAGTGACTGAACATTTTTACTCAGAAATACATCGAGAGAAAATGATGATGCCTGACTTAACTTTTAATCAGAGTTTGAGAAGTAAAACACCATCTGGTGCAGAATCAGACTCTGGAACTCCGGGAAAGAGTCCGAATAAAATAGATTTAACACAAACCCCGGAATGTAAATTACTTGATGTTGCAAAATTGAAAGCAGATATTGAGGAATTAATAATTGTAACAATTGGAACTGACAGTTTGAAGCTATATCAGGATGATGAATTATTGTTTATTTGCAAAAGCATAACTTGGAAAACTAAAAACAAATATGATCAATTAGAGGAAATGGCTGCTGAATTAGAAGTAGATTTGAGTAAGCAAAAGAATTTGCAGAAACATTACAGGGTGGATTTCTCTGAAAAAGATATTGAGAATATGAATGCCACATGAAGAATCATTCATATAAAAGACTTAATTGTGATATTGAGAAAATTGGGCGAATTAAGTAAATGGAGAGTGAAATGGACAAAGAAAAGAGATGAAGACAGAACAAGCTTAGCTTTTCCTGTCAGAGAAAAGAAAGAGGAAGTGGAAGTGGTAAATGCATTACCAATGAGACAAATACCGGGAGGTGGGTATGTGCATGTCCCATGGACAAGACAGGACATTTTAATGTTCACAAATGATTTTCCACGATTAAGAGAAAAGCCTGTGGAATGGTATCGACAGGTAGACAGATTTGTGAAAGTTTCAAAAGTTTTGTGGATTGATCTTGATGGATTATTTGACATAGTTGTCCCATCAGATCTTTGGGCAGAATGTAAAATTACTATAAATTGGCCTAAAGAAGAATATCCTCGACATGTGGTAACAGGTGCTCCTTCACCAGAGGTAATGAGAAAATACGATCAGGTAATTGTGTTCTTGAAAAACAAGATTCCCCCAAAAGAAATAGATTGGGTTAAAATAGATAGAACAACCCAAGAGCCAAAAGAATCAGTACATTCATTCTATGAGAGACTGCTGCTGGTATTCAAACAATACAGTGGTTATGAGAATTTAAGTGAAAAGGATATGAGCCATTTTATATACAGATTTGTATATGGCTTGAGACCTGAAATTGGTGAAATGATAAGAACTGGAATAGTTGGTTGGCAATCAAACTCAGTAGATGAGATTTTGAGAAAAGCAAAATACTGCAGTGATGAAATAGATGCTAAACAAAAGAAGCTAAAAGAAAAAGCGATGTGGGCACAGGTAAAAGTGGCTGAGCAACAAATGGCAAATCTAGGAAATAAAAATGTTGACCAGAATCAAGGAAAATATAAAGGTAATTATAATAAGCCAAAATTGATGGGAAATATAGAAGAGCTAAAACAGAAACTTCCATGTTTTAATTGTGGCGAAATTGGACACTGGAAGCGCGAGTGTAAGAATCCGCCCAGAAATTATTTTAAAAATGCATCATTAAATCCACAGATGCAGAATGAGATAAATCAGCAGCAACAGCTACAGCGACAGGTAATGAATCAGCAAAGTCAGATACCACAACCGCCACTTCCAAACTGTGTAAATGTGTAGAGATACAGTGCAGAAACAGGATTCAGCGGAGGTGAACAGGTAAACAGACCACCAAGAGTAAAAGTGTCGAATGTGTCACAACAATATTGGTTGGAAGAAGATGGTGGGAGTGAATCTGATGATTACTTCTGACGGTGCCTGAGAGAGGAGGAAGAGTGTGTGCTTGGAGCCACTCTTGAGGTAGATCAGTCTGGTCCATTTGTAAATGGTAAAGTGAATGATGTAGAAATTACTTTCCCAGTGGATACAGGTGCTACCCGTTCTACTGTTAGATCAGTGGAAATAGAAAACCTCCCTCTCTCTGGTGAAAAGATCCAAGTAGTAGGTGTAGCTAATCAACAAATTAAAACAGATCTAACTGAACCAGTTGAAGTTGAAATAGGTAAATTTAAAAACATGCATACATTTATAGTTTGCAATAGCAGTCCTGTAAATCTTTTGGGTAGGGATATTCTTTGTAAGATGAATTGTAAAATATATTGCTCACCGGATGGTATTGAGCTACAAACTCCAGAAGAAGATGGGCTTTACACATTAACAATGTCAATGGTTGAGGCAGAAGAAAGTAAACAATTTCCTGTGTTTGATAAGGATAATTTACCTGAAGAATTAAAAGATACAGTGAATGTTAAAATTTGGGATTTCACTGGAGATGAAATGGGTTTGATGAAAAATGTAGACCCAATAAAAATATCAGTAAAACAAGGAGCAGATTATCCAAATATTCCACAGTATAAAATGAAAGCAGAAGTGATTGAAGGAGTTATTCCTGTAATAGATAAATTCATAAAACAAGGTGTTCTAAAAGAAATTGAGAGCAGCCCATGTAATTCACCGATTATGGGAATTAAAAAGCCAAACGGTACTTTCAGGATTGTTCAAGACCTGAGAAAGGTTAACAAAATTGTTGTTCCATGTTGCCCTGTTGTACCAAACCCAGCAGTAATTTTATATCAGATTCCGCATGATGCAGAATGGTATACGGTTATTGATTCTTTACTGTTCCATTGCATCCAGAAAGCCAACAAATTTTTGCGTTCAGGTTCAAAGAGCGTATTTTAGCATGGTGTCGAATCCCTCAAGGGTACACAGAAAGTCCATCTATTTTTAATCAGTTGCTAAAGAGATCCTTGGAGAATCTAGATTTAACTGGAAAAGTGCAATATATTGATGATCTGCTTGTGGCTGCAAAAACAAGATATAATTGTGTAACAGATACCATTACTCTTTTAAATCATCTGGCAGATGAGGGACATAAAGTGTCTCCTGCAAAATTACAGTTTTGCAAACAAGAAGTAAAATATCTTGGTCACATAATTGCAAAGGGAGTCAGACAAGTGACAACAGAAAGAATAAAAATGATTCAAGCAATGCAACCTCCAAAAACACAGAGACAGGTTAGAATGTTTCTGGGAATGGTTGGTTATTGTCGCCAATGGATTAGTGGATTTTCAGTAATTGCAAAGCCACTGCAGAGACTGAAAAAAGCAGACATAAAAGACCCGATTAGTCTAACAGATACTGAGTTACAAGCTTTTGAACAGTTAAAAAGAAGTCTGTGTGAAGCTCCAGCATTGGGAATGCCTGACTACGAAAAAGAGTTTGAGCTGTATTGCAGTGAAAGAGAAGGATGTGCATTATCAGTTCTGATTCAGAGACATGGAAGAATGAGAAAGCCAATAGCATATTTCTCAGCTGTTCATGACCCAGTTGCAAAAGCATTACCAGGTTGCTTAAAAGCAGTAGCTGCAACTAGTGTGAGTTTGGAACAAAGTGAAGGAATAATAATGGGATTTCCTGTAAAAGTATATGTACCACACTCAGTTGATATTCTCCTCACAAGAAGCAGAACACAACATTTGACAAACAGTAGGCTAACAAAATATGAAAAGGTGATCCTTGGTTCAGATAATGTTTCGATTGCGATATGTGTGAATCTAAATCCTTCCACATTATTACCTGACACTTCTGAAACAGAAATCAGAGATGAGGGTGTTGATCATGAATGCCTTGATGTATTAGAATATTGCACAAAACCCAGACAGGACATAAAAGATGTCCCATTAGCTGAATCAGATTATGTTTTATTTGTTGATGGTTCATGCTTGAGAACAGATGAAGGTGTTCTGAATGCAGCATATTCAGTTTGTACAGTTGCAGATGTATTTGAAGCATCTTGTCTCAAAGGAATTCGTTCAGCTCAAGTAGCAGAATTGATTGCTTTGATTCGTGCATGTGAATTGGGAAAAGAGCAAAAGATCACCATAGTGACTGATAGTCAGTATGGATATGGCGTAGTCCATGACTATGGCCACCTCTGGTCTCAAAGAGGTTATCAGAAATGCACAGTTGATCAAGAGACTAATCGATGGAATTCAGTTGCCAGAAAAGATTGCAGTTGTAAAGTGCACAGCACATAAAAAGGGAGAGGATTACATAACAAAAGGAAATTCATATGCTGATGAAGTGGCAAAATTCTGTGCGAAAAATAATGTGTCAATTAATCGGGAAAAAGCAAATGAACATGTTTTGAACTCACTTATGCTAACATCTGTAGTTGAGACTTGGCAGGGAATAAAACAGTTGCAAGATGAGGCAGATGAAGAAGAGAAAAACACATGGCTAAAAGCAGGATGCAGACAGAGAGAAGAAGATGAGATTTGGGTTTACAAAGATGACAGAGTAGTAATGCCAGACAGCATGATTTCTGACATGGCACGCATGTATCATGATCCAGGACATATTGGCAGAGATTCAATGATTAGATTATTTAGGCAAACATGGTACAATCCAAAATTCAGAATAATTGCAGAATCCCTTTGTCAGAGGTGTTTTATCTGCCAACAGATCAATCCAAACAGAAAAACTGTTGTGAGCATGGGAACCATAGGACGGGAGGGTGGTCCTTTTACCAGATTACAGCTTGACTTCATTGACATGCCACCTCACAACAAACTCAGATATGTCTTGGTGATAGTCTGTTTGTTTTCAAGATGGGTGGAAGCATTCCCAACACGCCGCAATGATTCAATTACTGTGGCAAAATTGCTTTTGAGAGAAATCATACCAAGGTATGGATTTCCTGTGACGGTCGAGACAGATCGTGGCACACATTTTGAAAACAGATTGCTACAATTGCTTTGTGAAGCTCTGGACAGAAAGCAAAAACTACATTGTGCTTACAGACCAGAAGCATCAGGTGTTGTTGAGCAAGTGAATGGTACAATAAAAAACAGAATAGCAAAAATGTGTTTAGCAACAGGAATGAAGTGGACAGACGCACTTCCACTTGTTTTGATGTCTTTGAGAAGCATTCCAGATAGAAAAACAGGTTTGAGCCCTCATGAAATACTAATGGGTAGGGTCATGAGGCAAGCATTTGTTCCAGTTGATAAACTGTTGACTAATAATGATAGCATCATAATAGAGTACTGTAAAAATCTATCTGATGTGGTGACTTCTGTGTTCCATCAGGTGGGAACTGAAGTAATTACAAAAGAGAAGGAACAAGCTCATGATCTGTTACCTGGAGACTGGGTGAGGACAAAAGTTCACCGAAGAAGAAACTGCCTAGTACCAAGGTGGCAGAAGGCAAGACAGGTGATATTAGTCACAACAAATGCAGTTAAGTGTAGGGGATTGAAGAGATGGATTCATGCTAGCCATACCATACGAGTCCCAACACCTGAGAATCCTGACGAAGGTGAAACTACTGCTGATTCAGATTCAGAAGAAGAACCTGAAAGAAATAAAAATCCAGATCCTGAAGATCGACAAGAAAGTCGACATCTGGAAGATTCAAAGGCGAATGAGGCATTGAATGAAGAAATCGTGATACAAGATTCTGAAGAAAATGAAAATGATGAAGATCTGCTAGATCAAGAAGCAGAAAAGCAAACTGAAGAAGTAGTGATTCAAGATCAAGATCAGGAGAGTATTGAAAAGCAGATTGGAAGCTCTTGGAGCAGGAACGAAAGTTCTGAAACTGGGAAATTGGAAGTAATTGAAGAAGAAGAAGAAGAAGAAGTTTCAAGTACCAGTTATAAGGATGATGTTCCTAACAGAGTGAAACTGCAGAGTAAAGAAGTTCGTGAATCTGAAAAAGAATCGGACAAAGTAAAACTGATTATCAATGAATCAGCTGATAACACAGAAAGTGAAACAGATGAAAGTGGAGATGAATCGAAAGTGAAAAGATGAAGGAAAAGAGCTTGGAGAGTGGAATATAATTCAGTGGAACCGAAAAAGAAATTATCAAGAAAGGGAGATAATTGGCCAAATGAAAACAAAAGCCTAAAGTTTAAATTAGCAAAGGAGCAGTTTAACGAAATCACAAGTCAAGAAGACGAAGTCTCAAATAAGAAAGTTCAAGCAGGCAAAAGAATAGAAGTGATAAACAGCAGAGCAAAAAGAGTAATAAAGCCAAATCAGAAGTACAAGTCACCTGAGTGGACTTATATAATTATTCCTCCAGTAGTAGAGGTAAATAGTCAAAATAATGTTGATGATGCAAGTGATAATGATTGATTTCATTCATTAGGTGACACAAGGTTGAAGAAATTGTGTTAGGTGACACAAGGTCGAAGAAATTGTGTTAGCTGGAAAATATATTGATGTCTGACATAAGGTCGAAGAAAAGCTGTTAGGAAATAAAATTATTTGTCAAAAAAAAAAAAGAAAAAAGAGGGGAGTAAATTCATATATTCAGTATGATATATTCAGTAATTTTTAATTTTTATTTTTAGGGCTCTTGTTTGTTCTTGTTTGTAAGAAAAGATGCCTTATTATAATAATAATTCGAGATGCTCAATTTTCAAGAGGTGCTGCAAATTGTCTGCATATAATTCTAGTTTGGTTAATTTTAGCTGTCATTTTTCCTTTTGGAATCGATAAAGAAATATATAAATCTAATATGACTAGTAAAGTTGTGGTTAATCATGATGAAATTGTTAAAACTAATAGAATCATTGTACACAAACCAGAAATTCATCAAGATAGATCTGTAGGAGATTTTTCTAGTAATACCTTTTCAAGACTTTTATCTGAATATGTTAAGGTGATGGATGCAAACGATTGCTACATTTGTGTAAAATTACCTACTTCTGTGTCTGAAGGTGTAACTTATAATATGCTTCCTCTTACTTATGGCATTACTTGTAGTGTAATAGCTAGTTTGTTTTATCAAACTGGACGTTTGGAGTATTAATATTCTAACTATGATGACATTTTTGCAAATTTAAAAGTTGTAGATAGCTTGAATAAAGTGATACATGCCAAACAGATGAGGGAATTTTTCCTAGTAACTAATGAACTCACTTATGAGTATGCTTTTAGAAATAATTTAACATGTAAATTGAGAGCAGAAGAAAAGTCGTTCTTAAATTTGGTGGAAGAGAGAAGGGAAATTTACAAGCGAAATGAGATGATGAAACATACACAGTCTAAATTTTGGCAAATGGAAGATGAAAAACTCAATGGTAAAATTGGGAATGTTGCAATTAATATAGATACACATGTTAGTGGAAAATTCTGTATTAGAAGAGATAATACTGTGTTTGATAATTATTTTGTTGGTGCAAGTCAATGTGAAGACACTTATCGTATAATAGGGGGTTGGGAATTCAAAGGGGGCAAAGATCCAATTTTTCCTGGAATATATTTTGTGTGTGGGAACAAAGCTTATTACAATCTCCCAGACCACTGGTATGGGACATGTTATATAAGTTTAGTTTTTCCCAACATTTTTCATGTTGATAGAAATGCAAAAGGTTCATTTGAAATTAGCAATCACCTGAATAGATTTAGAAGGGAAAGTTTTTCAGAAATATTGGGAGACATAAGTGGTGCAGTAATACCTATGGTGGGTATAACCCTGAATGCAGTTAAGATCAGAAAAATGTCTACAATTGTTGATAGATTGTCAACTGATACTGCAAATGGTTGTCAATTAGTGAATATAGAGCTTATTGCCATGAGGACTATGGTAATGCAAAATCGTCTTGCTTTAGACATTTTGCTAGCACAAGAGGATGGAGTCTGTGGAATTTTGCATGTTCAACATTGCTGTACATATATCCCAGATAAGAGTCAGAATATAGAAATGTACATTAGAAACATAACAGAATTACATAATGATGTTGAACTTTAGAAGATGATAGTTTTTCAGAACGTTTAAGTAAAAGATTTGCAGCAATTAGACACTGGTTTCAAGAGATTGGTAGTTCAATTATAGGTAAAATAGTTTATCCTTTAATAGTCATAGCGATAGTTATACTTTTGTTAAGAATTAGTTGCATGATACAAAAGAGAAGAAAACATGTAATTGAAAAGAAAAGAATTTGCAAACTTAGAAAGGAGAAAGAAAAAGAAATAGAATTAGAAGAGTTTCGGAGAACTCAATATGAACGTTGCAGAAAATTAAATGAATCTAAACTCTAGAAATACTAATATTAAGAAAGTCCAAAACATGTTCAAGGGTTCAAAATTCATAAATTTTTTGGTATGGTTTGGTGATTTTAATATCACCAGATGAGGGAGTTGATGAAGCAAGGTGCAGAACAATATTTTGTTCAAACTTGCGAAGTTAATCTCCCATAATTATAATTGAATTAATATGCTTGTGGTGAAAAATACTAATCAACATAGTATAAGAGTTTTTGCATCAAGTACACGCGGGATAACTAATGTGCTTTATGTCGCAAAAGCGAAGAAGAAATAATAAATTAACCATGTCTATTGTCTTTGTCAGTATTAAATGCGGCTGTTTAACTAATGGCATGTGCTTATTTTGTGTGCTTATCTTATGTCTTTTCTGTGACAAAATGCATAAAAGAGTTCCTGCAGTTCCTTAAGGAATGGTAGATATAATGCTGCTTATATGTGCTTCAGCTAGGTAACATAATTAACAGGATTAATTAGTAAAGGGGGTGGGTAACAGAATGGGTTTCAATTCCTTAATTAATTGATGTCTTGTGTTTGTTTAATAATAGTTTCCGAAGTGAGGCCTAGAAGTGATTCAAAAAAGAGTTGCATATGAAAACTTGTCCAGAGTAATGCCTTGCACATGCGCAGCTGTGAAGACTTTTACTGCACGAACTTCACATAATTTGGAAAAGCAGTTCTTCAGCTGAGATGAACGTGCACTCGGAAAAAGGCTCAAGGACAGGATCTTGTTATGTCTGCCAAGGCTAGGAAGCAAATGTTTAAAACTCATGGAAAAAGTATCTTTTCTGAGGAAGTCGGAAGATGTGGTAATGAGAGACAATAGGGTTTATGTATAAGCCCGGGCCTGGTCAAGTAACGGACGTGATCTAACATTTTATCGTGGACTGACTCAGATCAGCCAATGGAGAGCTCAGAATCGCTCTAAGTTATGTAAAATGTAGTAAGTTTAGCTAGAAAGAAAGGTATAAAACCTGACACTTGGAGCGGAGAAAAAACTCTCTTCTTTCCGATTCCTGATTGACGTGTGATGCTGTTGGACTTTTGGCGCACGTAAGGACAGCAGACTTTAAATGATTTTTCCTTTCTAGGCGGAGTGAGAATCAGACAGGGAAATAGATTTAGGGAATGGAAACTGTTATTTTGCTAATAATTCATGATACTGAACTTGCTTTAAAAATGTCAGTTTATTAATTCATTTCCTCACTAAAATGCTGCTTTCTTGATTACTTAATTAATAAAGATTTTTAAAATGTAAATGCTTTTTCCTTATGAAAATGAAGATAATAAAAATTAGATTTGAAATGAGAAGCTGGTCTTGTTTATTCATGATCTAGTTACCATCAGTTGATTCAATCGCCTTAGTGGCCTGATTATTGATTTATAAATGTTTAAAAAACCATGGTGAATACAGATAAACTGCAGTTGTATATAATAGTGTAAATAATAGGAAAGTAGTGTTTATTAATCAGACCACATGATTCAGTCGCTCAGAAATTGTCTCATTGGTGTTATGGGCCTTTATAAATGTTACATGATTAATGGTGAGTATTGAGGTGATAGGTAGTGTTATTGAGACAGTTTTTCAATAGGAGCGCTGGATCACTACTTTACCCGGTTAAAGTTAAACAGAGCCTCAGCATCACAAAATGGATGCTGCTGCCACAGACACGAGTCTGACCTCCTGCTGCTGGACGAAACTCCAGCAGGGGAGGCCTGGGCAATAGGTTTCCTGCCTTGGGAGGTGCTAGCACCACCCCAGACAGACTTTAGTGTATTGGGGCAGGGTGGGTTGAAAGAAATGAGACACTGCCTGGGGCACACAAGGTGCTCCACGCATAGCCCGGGTTCAAACCAGTTGCTGGGGCACTCCAGCCCCAGCTCTGGCATGAAACTGGACAAGGGAAAGGGGTGTAACCACCCCCTTCCCAGGTTCCACCCACAGGAGGGACCTAGCAGGTAATCCAGCCCCTTAGTTTAGTATAAAGATAGGAGCTGAGTCTAGAGACTTTAGATTTATTCTGGAAAGAAACTATCACACGAACTCTTGGACCTTCGACATTCCATATCGACTGGAAGACTGAAGACATCTCCCTTGTGGTCAAGGAGTGACCACCCTGTGCAAACAGGCACCAACAGTAACTTGCCGGTTTGCTTTGTCGATGCTCCAGCCGGATCCCGAAGACTTAGCGACCCAGGAACTGGACTCCCAGACTTCTCCGACTCCGACCCACATCCACAGCAAAGCTGAGACCCGTGGCGGATACGAGCGACGTGGGACCGGACATCCTGAACTACCTGCTTTTTGCTACCTGTGCAGCTCCTGAGGTACACTCGAAGTTGTGCATTGGGGATTGAGAAGCCCCAGACCCGAGCAGCATTTGCACTGAAGCCTGCGCCTGCATTTCAGCTCACTGCGTCTTCCCGGTTGCTAGGCCATTGGCTAGTAAGCCCTACGAAGACTATCCTTTGAATTTACAATGCTTGCCTGGTTGCTCCAGCCTTGCTCCAGCTTCCCTGTGAAAGAGAAGCACCCCAGACCTTGCTGGTCTGAACAAGATGCCCATCTTCACTTCCTGCGTAGGTTGCGGTTACCAAGGCTTGTTGGGTCCAATCCGGATACCGACACCGCAGTCACCGAGAGCCTTTGTGGGACAGCTCGTATCCAGTGACTGGTTGTCATCGACGCCTCCTGGTCCACGTGGCTGCAGAGACAAGCTTCACTTCTTCATCTGATTGCATCTCGACATCGCCTGGTTCCTTCCTGGTTCCTTCCTGGTTCCTTCCTGGTCACTGGCTAGTGACCCAGACTCTGTCCCCTCTGCTTTCAGGTTCTTCTTGACTCCGATCCGCCCTTGGATCCATCCGGACACCTTCCTCCTGGTCGCCTGCAGCACTTTCTTGCAGCTCTCCATAGGATTCAGCGACAAAACCCGACACGAAGGAACACCTATGCACCCGGCTTCCCTGGGTGAGGTAACTCGAGTACTCCGGTGCTCCCGTGGGTAACAACTATCCAAGTGTCCTAGTTTAACAGGGTTTTCCCGTAGTCCACCCGGAAGTGTCCGAAATCAACTACTTTGTAACTTTTATGTTCCCATTGAATCTCTATGGTAACTTGCGTGTGTGTTTAGACACTGCACACGCATCCTGTGGGTCTCCTACTTCCAATCCTTTGGTTGATCAGCATAGCCCCAGCGATTTCCTAGGCCCTAGGCCGACTCACCGTTCCTGAAGTGGTTCGTATACCACTTCTTTAGTATAAGGTTCGTGAGGCCCCTAGGGTAGAATTGTATTTGTGCAACTTATAGTATGCTTATTGAGTAACTTGTGCTGTATCTCGAACTCTGACCTCATAAAGAGTGCAGATGGGTTGTTTTAGTAATAAATACATATATATTTGATATATACCTTGTGTGGTGTCCTTTCATTTGATATTCAAGGGATTATAATTGGTAAGTTAACAGAAAACAAAGGGAGATAGAGGGAAATGCTTAGGCTCACCCTCCACAGTTTGTACAAGTCATGAAAACCTCTGAACCAGAGATCAAGAGCCTAGCTATGTTACTATAATCATATTCACAACACTCATTGGGGTTGGAATAATGTGTATAGTAGGAGAAAAGGAAAAAAAATCTTTTTCTTAGTGTCCCCTCACTCACCAGGGTTGCCCCACGGTGACATGCTTCATTATGGGGGCCATCCCAGTCCTCTACGGGCTGGGACGTGCTACGACTTGTGAACTACGTAGGAGCACTTAAATTTGACTATGTGTGGTGCGAGAACTGTGATGTGATGGAGTGGGATATGTGTAAGTGATTTAAAATACCTGCCTAGTAAGCTATAAATGATTTATTCTTGGTCCTAGGTGGTAGAATTAAAAACGGGGTAGAATAAATAGGGTGCCTAAAGAACAATGAGTTTAGGTGTACCTATTAGTTCCTATCTGTCAACATGTTTCGAGCGTCCCCCAAGCTCTTCCTCAGGACTACACAGGGACCAGCCCTGTGTTCGCCACTCCTAATAATGCCCAAATGAGCTAATAATGAAAAAATAGAAAATAAATCAATTCAATGCTGCAAGGAAATAAAGCATGCATCCAGTACCTACGTAAGAAAATAATCACATGGTATATGTTGCAGGGCCTAACTTTGCCCCATGGACTCGGAGGAATTGTATCCCATAAATTTGCTTACAGGATACTACTGGCCGATCACCTACTATCTAGCCTCCGGACCGAATGTATTCGCTCATTTGGGCATATGAATGGAGATTTATGGGAGGAACGTGTCGATTAGGAAGGTTTTAGCATCCTTTTTAAAGATTGACAGAGAAGTTATTCTTCTGATGAACGACAGTAACGAGTTCCAGATTCTTGGTGCGGCCACAGAGAAGGCCAGGTTGTACGTTTTTTCCTTACGGAAGCATGGTGGCTGGAGCACAAAGTCTCTGGCGGTCTGGGAGTTTCTGGCTTCTCCAGAAACTATAATTTTCTGGACAAGATGTGCAGGGGATTTCGCATGCAGCGCTTTGTGCTTGATACAAGCCAGTTTGAGTTGGACTCCGGCTTCAAGAGGAAGCCAGTTCAACACCTTTAGGTGCGGTGAGATGTGGTTGCATTTTTTTAGCCTGTTTAGGGGGCCATGGAGATCTTGGGTAGGCCAGATAGGGTTGAGCAACCGTATTCAATTCTGTAGACAACGCCTGAACTGCCATTTTTAGGTCTGAAGCATCAAGGAAAGGTTTTAGTTTCCCCAAGTAGCTCAGGTGAAACCTGGCAGTTTTGGCCATCGATTTGATGTGATCTCACATATTCAGGTTCCTGTCCAGGGTTGTACCAAGAGATTTGGCAGATTCCACTATGGTCGGTGTGCAGTTTAGGGCTGTGTTCGACTTAGTCCATTCCAGAATGTGAGTGGTACTTTTAGCGGGGGGGGAGAGAAATTAGAAGGAACTCCATTTTTTGTGCATTTAGTTTGAGCTTTTTGCTGGCGAGCCATTGAACAGTCAACTTCAGAGCCTCGTTCAAAGAGTTGACTTCCTCCAGTGATGAGATTTTGATGTAGATCTGAGTATCATTGGCATACATGTGGAAGGAGATATTGGTGGTACGAAGTATTTCAGCTAACGGTTCAAGGTAGAGATTGAAGAGGGTTGGGGAAAGAGTTGAGCCTTGGGGGACTCCGATTGTTATCGGGGAAGGAGCAGATAGATTACTGTTGACTAAGAATCTTTGGGAGCGGTTCTAAAGGAAGGATCCAAACCATTTGAGAACGGTTCCCCCTATTCTCATCCTGTGTTTGAGGCATTCAAGTAGTTTCTCGTGGTTGACTTGTCAAATGCTGAGGATAAATCCAGTAGAATTAAGAGACATGTTTTGCCTTGATCAAGGGCTTGAAGAGCGTTGTCTACAATATGGCGTATAGTAGTTTCCGTGCTGTGCCCAGGCCTGAACCCAGATTGGAATTTGTCTAACAGGTTGAAATTGGTAATGTGTTGGCTCAGTTGAAGTTGCACACATTTCTTCAGAACTTTGGCAAGAAGTGGACTATTGGATATTGGTCTGTAACTGTCTGGAATAGCAGAATTCAAAGTGGGTTTTTTTAAGATGGGGATGACTTGACTGGTTTTTAGAGAGTCAGGTATGGACCCATGTAGTAGGGAATCGTTGATTATGATAAATGGGGAGGTCGCGGCCAAGCAGTTGGAGGGGAGTGGGTCATTAAAATGGGTATTCAGTTTTAAGGATGATAGAATTTTCGAGATGGAATGGTCATCATATAACCTGAAGTTGGACCAGTGTGCTTGGTTTTTGGGTGTTGACTGGAGGGGATGAGAAGAGAGATTGGTCCCGGCAGGAGGAGATGGGATGTTGGTGGCAGAGTTAAGTTTGTTTCCTAGAGAGTTCATTTTGGCTGTAAAGAAGGAGGAGAACTCCTCACAGGTTATCTGGGATTTTGGCGTTTCTTCAGAGGTTTTAGCCAGTTTGTTTGATTGGTGTTTAACCATTTCAAAGAGCCTACGAGGTCTCTCCTTAGTGTTTTCCAATTCCGATCTGAAGAACTCTTTTTTGGATTTGTAGATGTTCCCGTTGTATGCATTTCTGGTCTGTCGGAGAAGTTTTAGTTGGGAAGCTGAGGGGTGCTGTCTCCAGTTTCTTTCTGTTAGCCGGAGAGTACTCCTTTCATTGTTGAGGGATCTGTTGAACCAGTGGGTTTTGTCTTTGAATTGGGATCTTTTTAGCTTTAGCGATAATCAATTATGTCAGACATAGTCAGGTTGTAGTGCTCTGTCAAGTCGTAGACCTTTGATAGATTTTGAGGGGGGTGGAGGTCATTCTCACAACTTGCAGCCAGCTTCTCTAGATCTAGGCTCTTACTGTCTCTGAGCCAGTGTTTTGGTTTCAAAGGTTGTGCTGGCCTTTTCTTGTGAATACCAGGCATTAGGAAGGTAATGGCGTGGTGGTCTGACCAGTCGCATTGATCTACTCAGTTAAGCTTGATCGCTGTTGCCTTAGCAATGATCCAACCCAGCGTGGAGCCTTTCATGTGAGTTGGTAGTGTGCAGGTTTGAGTAAGTGATTGGTCAGCAAGGAAGTCTTTGGGAGGGATGTACGTTGTTACAACGCATGCTTTTACCACGCATGCTGTTACAACGCAAGTTTTACAACGCAAGCCTTTACAACGCATTGCTTTGGGGGGTGCTGGATAGTGAATAGTTTTATTTACTATTCCAACTCCAGTCCCCGTGGATAGTAGGGAAGGTGTTGGATAGTAAATTAAAACTATTCCCTATCTTAGAGCGCCCCCAGTGCAATGTGTTGTAATGGTTTTCGTTGTAAAACCTGCGTTGTAAAGGCCCTGCGTGGTAAAAGTTGCGTGGTAAAGGATGTTTCCCCTTTGGGAGCATTGACCTGAGGATCATTGAGGTAATTCCAGTGCAGATTAAAGTCACTGAGGAAAATGTCATCGGAGTGGGGGGAAAATCATAGCTGTAATGATTTCCATGAGGTGGTCGATGAATGTGTTGTTCTTGCCTGGGGGTGGTAAAAGGTTTGTGCAGCTTGCAAAACTGATTAGCGGTGTTACATATGGAGAACGCAAGATATTCGCAGGAATCGGTGGGGTTCTGTAACGAGGAGGTAGATGCAAGCAAAGCCTCCCCCTTTTTTTATTTGCCTGTTAAGCCTTACAATGTTATAATTTGGCAGGACTAATAAATCTAGGTAAGGTGACGATGATACGTTGAGCCATGATTCGGTTAGGACTGCTACGTCAGTTTTTTAGCTCAGGATGAGTGCGGCGATGTCAGAGGCATGCTTCGCTGCTGATCGGCAGTTAAGTAGGAGGCCCGAGAGTGGAGGGTTGGGGCATGTGTTGTAAGTAGGGGAGGAGAAAGGTACTTGCGCTAAGTTGTTGCTGTTTACTCCTCTGTTACGGAGAGTTGATGATCTATTCTTGTTGATTGGGACCGTATGAATTAAGTATTCATCTTTCTTGTCAAGAGGACTAGTGGCATCATGAAAGATCTTATAGGATACGAGGAGGGCTAGAGTTTCATCCTCCAAGAGTTAGTTGGGATGCTTTTGAGGGCAAAGGTGTCTATTGGCCAGTGGCATGGGTTGGAGGAAGGCCTTGGTGAGTGGGGGAAGAACTGAGTTATGGGAGAGCTTGATATTCGAGATAGCTTATTCAATGAGGTGAAGGATGCTCTTCAAATCGAGAACAGATTTATGGATGCTCTGAGCTATCTTGGCTGCTCTGAGGTTCAGAGTTTCAAGGCCCATTAGTGATGGTTGTACAGGGGACCTGTGGGTCAGGGCTAGTTCTGCTGGCATGAACGGGTAGCCTGGTAGAGGAGCTCAACCACCCTGAGTCTGGGTTTCTGAGACGAGGGGTGTGAGGAGGGCTAGGCGTGCTCAGCAGGGTGGTCACAGGCCTATTGGGGCAGGTGTTCGGTGAGCTGTGAGCGACTTGTGTGTTAGACATTAAGAGTATAGGAGAGGAGCAAGGAGCGGAAGAGGGGGGCAGTGGCGTTGCCTTATTGTAAGATGAGGTTGGGGAGGTTGGGGGGAGTGGATGGAAGTTCTCTAACAGATCTAGGGGAGATGCAGCCCAGACAGTGGTTTTGAGTGGGAAACACAGTGGGGAGAGTCGTGCCAGTCCGACCTTTAGTAGAGAGTGAAGGGGTGCATGGGGGAGTAGCTGCAGCTTTGGTAGACATAAATGGGTGGCCCTTACCCTTGGCCTTTGAGCTGTATTTAACGGAGCTACGATAAGAGTCAGATGGCGACAGCGGGCACTGGGGGTGCGTAGCGGGATAGGAGTCATGTATTGCTTTTTAAGGATGGTGAAGAAGTCGGCAAATTTACTGAGATCTTTGTCTGGCGCTTGAATCACAACTGTGCTATTTTTATATAAGGTAATGGTAAGGTCAGCTTTAAGATTTTGGGAGGACATAATCATGAGTTTGGAATGTTTCTAGATTCATGTACACTAAGTAGGTTTGATATGGCTGCACGCCATGATAGTGCTGTTTTTCTTGAGTGGTAAATAAGTAATGATGCCTTTGTCGGCGTTGAAGTACAGGTTGGAGATCAGAGTCTCAGGCTGCCTTCCCAGGAGGGTATGTTTGAAGGTTGTATCAGCGGTCCTGGAGAGGTTAGGAGGGTATACAATGGTGTAAGAGTAGCCCCATGTTGATTCAGGCAAGAGGCTGCCATACTGGAGAGAGAAGGGGATCTAGGTAAAGCCAGGAGGACGAACTGGTAAGTTGCAGGAGTGGTTCAAGCGTTAATTCAGAGAGATTGTTGATACGAAGCACAATTAGAGATGGTCTCTGAGTTGCAGGGCGTCAGGAGTGGAGGAACCTACATTAGATTCTGAGCCCAGGCAGCATGTGCACTACCCGTTCAAGGTCCTGGCAAGAGAGAGACAAATTCTGCATGCAGGCAAGGCAGAAAGGCGGCTCCTCAGGAGGTGGTTCGGGCGCTGAGGCTCACCATGGTGGAAGCCAAGCAGGAGCTCCTGGGAAGGTGCAGGCAAGCAAAATTAGTGGAGTAAGTGAGGCAAAAGGGCAGTGAGGCGTGCACAGTGGGCGGTGGCCTCTGATGGAAGAACACTAGGGGGGCCTCTGAGCGCCTCAGGCAAGGGGAAGGCAGGCACTCGCCATCACAATCAGCGGTACGGTAGCAGGTGGTGGGGAGCAGGTCTTACTCCAAGGATGAGGGGAGCATCACTCGCTCTAAGGTTGTGGAAGGCAGGGATCCGGCTTCACTCCAGGGCTGAAGGTGGGGGCTAAGGTCCGCCCCTGAGCTAGCGGACGGCATCCAAAGATGATTGTTATTTTTAGATAATAGCAATATTTGAGGAGGCGTGGTAGCCAGCGGCGGGTAGCAGCAGTTGGCGGGGGAAGAGGCCTTGTTGCAGGGCAGCAGTAAACAGGGCCACCCTCAAGGCAGGAGACCAGGAAGGGTGAAAGGCGAGGCCTCACTGAGGCAGTGATCCCAGATTCGGCAACAAGGATCAACGCAGTGGCCAGTGGGGGGGCAGCAGGAGATGGAAAGAGGCAGCCTTGCTACGACCTCTCTCTGGGGTTGAAGGGATCAGGGCCCCCACCAAGGGAGGCGACCAGGCTGGGGCGAAAGATGGCCTCACTCCGTCTGTAGGCTCGCTGGATGCCCCCACTGGAGTCAATCAGACTGGGCCTCAGTCCCGGGCCGCAGGATTCACTACAGCAGCCAGCGAAGGGGAAGGATGGCCTCGTACCGGGCCGCTGGAAACAGGGCCGCCCTCATGGCAGGCGACAGGCTGGTGCGAACGGTGGCCTCGCTCCGGCTGTGGGAGTAAAGGCCACCACCAAAGCAGTCAAACAGGCCAGGGTGAAAAAGGCCTCATTCCGGGTCGGCAGGACGCAATGGAGTCGAGGGTGAAGATGGTCTCGATCTGGGGCCACAGGACATACCTCAGCAGCCGGCGGCAGGCAGCAGGCGACGGGGAGGAACGGTCTCGCTACGGACTCACTCCAGGCCGGCCTCGCTCCGGGCCGCAGGAATCAGGGCCGCCCTCGATGCAGGCGACCAGGCTGAGATGAGAGGCAGGGACTCTCTGTGGGAGGTCTTCACCGCAGACCAGGCATCAGGGCTCCCACGCAGCAGGTCCGAAAGTAACAGAGTAGACCCGACTGGTCTTACCCCCGGGTCCAATGATCATCACACTCCACTCAGTGGGCACCAGAGCAGAGGACCCGGCAGTCAGAGCCAGATCAGAGGAGCGCAGGCCAAATCCAGGGAAATCGCATCGGCCAAGCCCGTGGGTAAGTAGAGGCTTCAAAGATGAAAATTCCAGTTGGGGTGAGCTGTAGATAGCCAGGGCAGGACGAAGGAGGGCGGATGGCAGGGTTTAAGCAGGGATAACTACCGATGGGGTAATCCCCAAACTGGGAGGTCTCAGGAGGGCTCCTACTGGGCGGCCATCTTGCATCTAGTCTAATGCTTTGTAAAGACCAAGTGAGTACTTTTGGTAGAATTCTTTGGCTGTGAAGTTTCTGAGTCTAATTTACCTCCCATTGATATCGGCCACTCTTGGCAAGACAGAAGTCTTGCCAAGAAGTCGACACCGACAACCTGCTATTTAAGCCGCTGAGAGGACAAAAAACTAAAATATAATTGAGGCAATGGTCGTAGATTTTGTTGCAATAAATATGGGGATTGACCCTTGTAAGAAAAATTAAGGTTGGGGAACTTTTAATGAACAAGAAGAAAGGAAGACCCTTGTTAACCATTGATTATTGTTTGATTTGTGTGGGTTAGAAAAACGTGGACTTCTTGCATCATGCCACACTTCATTTCTTTAACTAAAAAACTTTTTTAAATTTTAGATATGGAGGCCAGGTTGATGGCTACCACAGTGAAAGTGTGTTTACTTTACAACAGTAATACATGCAAGACTTACAACAATGGAACAATATATATGTGAGAAATTGGGTTGTTGGTTGAAGGGGGATGAAACCCTACTCAAGCAACAGTCACAGTCCTTCTCCTTGTCAGGGTAAAAAAATAATTGATACTTGTATAGAGCACTACTCACCCGCAAGGGTCTCAAGGCGCTTGTACGAATACCGCTGTGGAACCCATCCTGGCTTTCCCTGTGAGGTGTCAACTCCTGGGCACCCCCAAGGTGGAGGCCAGGCATCCTTAGCGTTGTGGGGGCCGTTGTGGAGATTAAGCAAGCTATTGCCCAGAGTTGCAGAGCGGGACTCCATGATTGGAATAGGCACCGAGGCGAGAATTATCAGGTCCGTGCAATTTTTGAGCCCAAGACCCGCCGAGGCGGGGAATTGAACCCTGGTCCCGGGCTAGACCTCTGCATCAGGGTATGCCGCTCTAACCATTGAGCCACACTTCTCCACAAAAAGTCACTAAATTCACCTGTGCTTAATAATATGGTAGCTTGGCACAAAAGCAGAAGGCTTATGTGTAAAGTATTTATGCAGCGCATAAACAGTAATAAGGTAACAACACAACACAGAAAAAATTACACACCAATGTAGAAAAATAGAGTGAATATTAATTAATTATTTGACACTAAAACAACAAAAATTCAATCAGTAGAGCCGGAATTATGATTTTTTTAAAGTTTTAAGTGAAAAATAGCACTGAAAAGATCAGAGCGGCAACGGCGGGCATCTGGCCCCGTGAGACCACGGCAACGTTGACAGCAGTGGCCGACAGTGATGGAGCGCAGTACAGATAGATTAAATGGATTGAACCGTCTCCACTTACCTCTGGACTTAGAAGATTTTTATACCTGGTGCCAGTTTTAAAGTGGAAGAAACCTCTATAGGTTACCCCTCCACCTCCCATAGGTAGTGTTAGAATTTCTTTCCTCCCTGCCCTTGTCCCAGAAAGTCTGGGGGCACAAAAGCTTTGTTTGAAGTTCTTTGTGTGTGGGATGAGGCAGCTGTTTTGAAGTACAAGTGGAGTTGTGCACAGCTTCGTACCTGCTAACACCAGTCCGCCTGTTGTGCCAAGTGCCACCTACACCTAGGGGTTTATTTAGCCAGGCTGAATTGTCAGTTTAAAACTGCACACAAGCTACAATGGAAGGCCTGAGACATGTTTTAAGGGGCTAAGTAAGTGGGTGGAACAATACGTGTTGCAGGCTCACTACTAGCATTTATTTAACCAACTTTGGATAGATGGTATACCAGGCACTTATAAGTAAATTAAATATGCCAATAAGGTGTAAGCCAATGTTAACATGTTTTAGGGAGAGAATACAAGCCCTTTAACACTGGTTAGCAGTGGTAATATTCAGAGTCCTATGGTCAACAAAAACAAATTCAGCTGAACAGGAGGGAAGAAGGCAAAAGGTTTGGGGGAAAACCAACCAAAAGCTGACACATCTAACAATATACATTTTGCAAGACTGGTTTCATATATTTTAAAAAAGGGTACAAATCCAGTGAGTCTTATTCCTGGCTTTTGTTTTTCAAGGGGTTGCAACGCAAAAAATGTCCATTATGGTGTGCCCCCATGCTTGGGTGCTTTCCGGTGTTCTTGGGTCTAAAGTATGGTCGCGCCAAACCCTTCCATAGCAATGGCAACAAGTTTCGATCTTATAGGGGCTATAAATTTACAAAACCTTCTTCAGGGCATATGTAGGCTTTATGACAAATCGGATGTATCTGAAATGAATCAAAAAGTCACCTTTTATAGACACCTACATTTTTGTAGACTGTACATGCCTTTAGGTATGCATATCTATCTACCAGCAACTTAGGCCCACATGCATCAAAGCAAAAACCGGTCGCAAACCGGCAGATTCTCAGATTCTGCCCCTTTGCTACCGGTATTTTTGCATTTGGGATGCATCATCCCAAATGTAAAAATCGCAATTTAACTAATCTCTAAATTGCGATTACTTAAATTGCCATTGTATGTAAGGAATCTCAAATTGAGATTCCTTAAATGCAATGCATTAAAGTAAAACTAATTGCGATTTGGCTAATAGAGGGAGCAAATTACCATGAATTTGAACTTCATAGTAATTTGGAAAAACGTTGAAAAATGCACTAAAGTGCATTTTTCAAAATTCCATTTTACACACACACATGCCCTTGGGGCATGTTTGTGTGCAAGATGTACTCTGTTGCAGATTTCAGGGGTGCAACAGGGTGTCCTTTTGATACACTGGCACCCTTGAATTTGCATTCTCAATTTGTGATTCTCTAATTGAGAACCGCAAATGGAGAATGTCTTCTCATTCATTCCTATGGGCCTCTAGGCCCATAGGAATGAATGGGGAGGTATTCCTTAATTGCGACTCGCAATTTGCGAGTCGCAATTAAGGTATGTTTAGAAATCGCTATTTTTTAAGCGATTTCTACATGCATAGCCTTTTGCTATTCCTTATTAGCGAATCCTTATTTTTCGCTAATAAGGAATCGCAAATGGCATTGTTGATGCATGTGCCAGTCAGTTGTTTACTGGATATTCCTAAGGGGTGGAGGAATAATAAAAGAAATAGAATTGTAATTTATGTCAGTTTTCTTAATGTGAAACCTAACCCTTTACATGTATCGCCTCACCTGCTGACTATTGCTTAAGTCAAACGTGAGAGCTAAAAATAGAGAGAAATGAGAGTCAGTCCTATCGGGCGTTTACGCTTTAAAGCGATACCAAAGGGGATGATGGACGGAGCGTTTGAGCAAATCAAACACTCACCCCCACTCAATTGATCTGGGTTCAATCCATCATCATTCTTTCGCTCACTTCGCCACCCCGGTTCAGACATGGCCATATGCAAATCAGTCTGACCCTGTGCCTCATGGGAACAGTCCAGCCCGAACTGCCAAGCCATGTCTTCCCTGGACCGGAAACAAGCATCCTGGGATGGGTTTACGCTTTAAAGGCACACATCAGGTTCCCTATGTCTGTACATAAGTTATGGCCTTACTTGTAGCTTTTCTGGGTTTCTATGCCACTGCACCGTATAGTAGTATGATAGCCAGTCATCCACGGATGGCGCCTTCACTGCTATCGTCATTCTCTCTTCCATTCAATAGTCGGAGCCGTCTCTTCCTTACTGCTTTTGTCCCAGGCGGGCGCTTCCTTCCTTCAGCCTCACACTGCTAGTGCATGTAAGCATCCTATGCTTTTTTGGAGTCTGTTGGGTCCAATCACAAGGTCTTGAGGATCTATGGGAAATGTGGATTTGTTTTCTCAAGTATGGGGGATTAAACTTATTTACTTCCACTTTTGCCACTTTTTCCAATGTCAGCCTTACACATGTCATTACATAAATTGCAATGTATTGCTGTATCCCGCCGATATTTTTTGCTGTAGCCCAATATATAATTACACAGTCGTGTGCTCAGATTTCTGGTATTTGTAGTCATTGATGTAGAGCTTTGTGTCTGTTTTGCTGCTTGTTTTTGACAGTTCATCACATCATCTATAGCCTTTTCCAGTTTATTAGGACTGTTGGGGTGCATTGCTGGTCACTTCAGTTAGTTATTGGGAAATGGAGTGCTGCAAAGCCAGTCACTCAAATTTTTGGACGTTGTGATCAAGTGCTTTATGTATATGTGATGATGTATTTGCTTGTTTACATTCAACTTTTAAGATAGGAATAACATTCCCGAAATCCTGTGGTGTAACATCATGCTCAGAGTACTCTCACATTTTCTTGTGCTTGGTTTTCGCATGTGTACTAATATTAGCTCAATTGTGTTGTCTGACCTGTGTGTTCTATCCATATATTGTATATTTCTGACATTTCTTTGAGACCAATCTCTGCTGTTCAACGTTTTAAGGATCATCCTGGCTTCAAGTCTAAGAGGGGTTGTTTCAATATCATCGCCTCTTGATACCACATGCTTTATTATACTCCACGACTCATTGTTTTCAGAATGGTTGTGTTCCATTTAGTGTTACAATAGTGGGGCAGTCAGAATTCTTTCATGAATTAAAGTTTTATGATGAATTAGCTGTTTTCTGACTTCCTGCAATGTTTTCTCAGCATATGCTTTGCTGCAGGGACATTTAATGAGATATAACGCGTTTTTGATATTGCAATTTGCAAATTCTAGGGGTTTGATTTTGAATTGGTTGTATACTGTTTCTTTACCCTCCATTATTAACGAGCATACCAAGCAATACCCATATTTGTGCTGTTCTTTCATTGATTGAAGGTCTGTCATGAATCGCAGTGTAGAAGTTTCTTTTCTTTTTTCTCATCCATGATGTTCCTGTTTCGGTCAGGTACCAAATATGTAGGTCAAAAGTGAGACAAAAGAGAGAAATTATTAGAATTATGGGCCATTTTCATAGGGCCAAGAGCGATAGCCCTACAATGCCATTAGCAAATAAAATGTCAGCACCTCTCAACTGTCATGTAGTTCCTATAGAAAATATACAGCATCTGCGCGTTTAGACAACATACACTGTAGGATTGGGGTCAGATGAACTCTGATCACACTCACTGGGTATTCTGACTCTTTTGTACCAACTAGCTCACAGTACCACTAGAACCTCCTCTTACCAAGGAGAGAATAGTTCCAGGCAACCATCGAACATGACAAACCTGATCCCTCAGGACCGTAGAAACAATATACTACTTTTTGCTCAGTCACTCGTGCTTACTTAGTTTGTCTCAGAGAAGTTCACAGAATAAAACAAGCTGGGCGTTTTCAATAATCATTTATTGAACAGTTGTTATTCTGGTGTAGAATAGATGTGCTGCAACAGCTGTTAGACAGTATAAGATATAAATGATTAACAGTACGGTAAAAGTAAAAGGATGGTAGAGTTCTACCATCTTACTAAAATCATGAATACATTAGAGTATATAGAACACATGATAAAAGGTGTGTACTCCTACGATGCCTTCCTATCTAGATGTACCTAAGTGTACTAACATGGGTGTAGGTGTTAAGCAAAGAATCCCTTCAAGATTTAGTCAACCCCATTACCTTAAGTGAGACTGTGGGACCCCGTCCTAGTCTCGAGCTGGACACCCTGCGAGGGATGTTAGACCACTGCAAGCTGCAGTGTCTGTATGCAGGAACCTCAGCTTCTTTGGTCAGATTGTCGGCCAGGAAGTCTCGATCTCGTCTATCTGTCTTAGCAAAATGTGATGTATATATACCCAGAGGTCTCCCCAGGGGTCCTACCTTGCTGTATTACTGTGTCGGCCTAAGGATAACGTTGGGCATGAACTTTATACATAGATTTTATACAGGAGATGGTGGTCCTGCTGTGCTTCCAAGAATCCTCATGCATAATGTATGAGATTTCGAACTAGGAAAAACGCGCTTTCTGAATGCAGTGTAATATCTAGGTAAAAGGTCAGTCCTTGTGTACTGTGACAAGTGTAATGTAGGGAGAGAATATAAGTGAAGGGTAACAAGTTTACCGAGGCCTATATTATAGTACCTATATGGAATATAACACCTGCTCCTCTTCCTAATGGATGACATAGTTTAAATTCTAGACGTCCTACTAGGTGTCCTAGATATGTGTACGCAAATATATAAAACATTAGTTTATTATTGTGTTAAAAAAATTGTTTAAAAAACATTTTTCTAAAAGAATTTGTTAAAAAACAGAAAGTATTAAAAATTGACAGATAGGCTACTGCTCTAATATGTCCGTAGGTATAGTCCGAACTACTACAAGCATTTTGAAAGCCATACATGCGCAAAAAGAATGTCAATTTTGATATAGAGATCTACTTCTGTTTTTTATTTTTCAAAAGGCAAATTACTTCCCAGCACACGACGGGCCAAATGAGTCAAATGTTTATGTGTGCTGGCTGGTAGATGCAACATTCTTGTTGCTTGCTTCCGCAGTTGGCGGCCCCTGCAACACCTCGCAGATTATGTCTATTGAGCACAGATGAATTTCCGTACAGACCACAGCCCGTGCTGGGGCAGACTGTGCAGTCTGTGTGTCATCCATGGCCTGGGTGTCAGAGGAGGAGCCAGTGTCTGTACCAACAGGTGCTGATACTACCTGTGGTGGCTCTAAGAATGCCGACATCAACATGGGAATATGCCAGGGACATTGCAGAACATCGACCGTTATTGGGTCCATTAAAGCATCAACTTCCGGTCTCGTACATGATGGGAGTGTCAGACAGAGTTCCAACATGCATTCTTCTTCGCAAAACAGGCATCGAAGGACAGGTAAGATGCAGTCCATCCAGACTGGTCTAAATGACAAGAACCAGAAGCACTTAGTTCCCTTAGGCGAGGTATGCCTAGAAGTTGTACCATGCGATCACGGTATTTTCGCTCCAGGAGTACTGTTTCCATCTCCTTGGTGACTGGGACGTCCATTGCGTAGCAGAGATACGACGATCAGGAAACCTGCTATTAGAAACAGCTCCATCTGCTACCCTTCAAAAATGCTTCCAAATACGCAGTCTATAAAATTTGGAATAACTCCGAGGACCATCTGAAAGGTGCTTAACAGTCCAGAACCTATGGTCTTAAATAGGTGGACAATGGCTGTCGTATTAGACATGTTAAAGATATGATTTACCATTTAACCATTCTGTGGACGGTGATTCTACCACTATAAAGGTTAATCTGTCCAGTTTTTCAATACGCAGCATTGTATACTTTGCTCCCCTCTGTGCCATTTCTATCTGTTTTTCTGTCAGATTGTATGAGGAAAACAGAGACGTGCTGTTTATAAAACGCAATGGCACATAGCCTGCGTGCAAAAATTACAGCATCCTGCTTAACAACATAATAGAACGCAATTGTGATTGTCCGTGTTGTAATATGGACAAATCATGTTCTAGTACATTGATAGCAGAAGATACAATGTTGCCCAGTGAATATATCCTGGATGTTAATGTTGTTAACCCATTATTTACCACTGCTAGTGCTTTTTCCAGATTAATATGGTCTATTTCTCATAATCTTTCTGCAGCCTCCTGTTGTGAAATCTTCCAAATCTCATTGTAGACAGCATAATAGAAACGTTTGTAATGTGGTTTCCTAGGACCTAATAAAAAATCCTGTTGGTCCACATCTCCTGTAAGTAAGGATAAGTGTTGTTTCACCTGTGTGAGTGTTGAGGTTTTTAGCCAACCAAGGCATAACCTCCCAACACTGTACGATGTCACTACCCCTGGGTGTTGTCTTTTTACATAACGTGGATCTGGCCTATTGATACTAAATCCTTTAGTTTTACCCAAGAATCTTTCTTGACAGTTATTGGTGTCTGTGGGCCAAATCAACCATCCCTTCCAACCAGGGTCTGATCTATTGTATTGCATGATGTCATCAAGTGTAACCTCTTTTTGTGATGTTTTTTACCCTCAGGCTGTAATGGTACAGGCAACCGAGGTGTATTCAAATCCATATTTCTGGCTAATCGAAGGCAGTTTGTCTGTTGCACTGGTTCATTCAAAAACATTATTTGCTGAGGAATCAGGCATGCTCTAAATAGTGCCTCGGTTCCCTGGACTTGCGAGTCTCTAGTACCCCAGATAGATTATAGGTCTATGGTGTCTTTCCATAAGTTGAAACCTTGTTCAGGCAACTGGGCAATAAAGACAGCAGAATAGATCTGTTTGGTATCTGTCAACATATTTTTCTGTGCTGGTGTTGGTGCACCTTATAATAATATGAGGTGGGTCTGATGTGTAAAACCCTGAAAAATATGGAAATTTTTGTACAAATGTTTTTGTACTGCTTTTCGGCGGTATCGGGCAATGTTACCATTGGTGATATGTAAAAACATTCCTAGGATTAGCAGATTTATTTATTTTCAATTTTTTTTTAATTTTCTTTTTTTAATTGAAGACCAACATTGAGATTACAGTTACGCTTACAGTCTACAACCATATATTGGCTGGTATAGCGACATTGCGAATATGCAGGGATGATGCATTATGAGGGCAGGGGAGTACACAGCAAGCCGCCTACAACCCCGCCGGGCTGGCCGCGTTGGCAAGTGTCTGGCTATGAAGGCAGGATTATCATTGCATGTATAATATAACACAATCAGTAACAAACAACTGAGGCATCTAATAGGCAAAAGAAAATACAGCTCCACTTTTGTGTTGTATACTAAAGAAGTATGGCCACAAAAGAGGGGTATTGCGGCCTATGAACATTATGAAGGTGACACATATCGTCCCAAGTCTACCAGTGCGCGGTGGATGTATGCTCTGCTGGGGAGTATTATCCGGGGGCGGTTAATATTTCTCATGAGGGTTCTACATCATTGTCTGTGGCATGTTCCAATAAATATGTTTGCAACGGGCCCCAGATATCCTTAGGGCATGAGGAGGGGGGTTGGAGCTCTGCATAGATATGTAGCGGCTCTTGGCAATATGTTTGATCCCGGAGCTAGTCCTTAAATTCCGGCGCTCTCCCCCTCCCCCATCGACAGGCAATTTTCCTCTTGGCGAGTAGTAGTGCTATGGAAGTGTACTTCCGCATTTTTGCGGCAATGGGTTCAGTGTAACCTAACAAGGCAGTAAGTGGGTCCGTAGGGACATGTAATCCTTTCATGAGATGTAGTGCAGCAAATACCACCACCCAGTAATGTTGTATCGGTGGACAATACCATGCTAAGTGTCGAAAGTCCCTCCCCCACCCCCGCAACGGTCACAGCGACCGTTGGCCCGCAATTTCAACCTGTGCAGTCGTGCTGGCGTGTAATACAAACGATGCAGGTATTTGTAATGTATTATCCTGAATCTGATGCTGGCAGAAATTTCCCCTGTTTGTGCATAGCAAAATGCCCACTGTTCTTCGGTTATGAGATGGCCGAGCTCCTCCTCCCACCTGCCCTGGGCCGATGGCGGGTCGTATTCCCTAGTGGTTTGGACAGTGTGGTACAGTTTCGATAGTACATGTGCAGGGGTATCTTGTTGCAGCAGAATGTGTAATGGGGGCATCACTAGGGGTTCCATAGGAAAATTGGGTGTGGCAGTTTTCATATCTTGTCGGAGCCTGAGTAGTAAAAGCGATCCAGTGGTGTAGGGTCGACATTTTTAAAAAATACGGCACTGGTACTGAACTTCCCATTAGTGTATAGATGTCCCCAGGTGTGTATGGAGAGTTTGTAGAAGAGCTGTTTACAGCTACCTTCTAGCGTGACTGGGAGGTCCCGTCGCCCGTGCAGCGGAAGGAGAGGAGAGTGTAATGGTGTGCATTTGGTTGCTTTGGCTATGTTGTGCCATGCGCTGACGGTACATTGCACGGTTGTAGATGCTATGTCTGGGAACCGCGGGGGCACTGAGAAGGAGGTGCTAGAGATGGGGCGCATGTAACCATCTTCAATCGCCAGATGGGGCATGTAGGGGGGGCTTCATCCAGTATGTTGCATAGTGTGCCTGTGCACAGCTGAAGTATAATTCGATGTCTGGCACGGAGAACCTGCCCACATTAAAAGGGCCGTAAGTGTGCCCCATCTGAGCCTGGCTTGTTTCCCTCCCCATATCAGTCGTTTTAGTTGAGTCTTCATGGCAGAGAAAAAATGAAGGCTGGGGCATATGGGATGTTGACGAATAAGTACAAAATTTTGATAGCAATACATTTTCTTAAAGTCTGATGTGTCCTCTAACATTTCATTATTAGAAAAAGCAGCAGATTTTTCTAAATCAAACAACATATTATTTACAGTTTAATAATCCCAATCATCGGAAAAAGTACTTGAGGTAATGATATCGCTCAATCATATTTTAAATAAACGTGGTATTTTTAAAAGCTTAGAGCCAGATGTAGGAAGCCAAATAGCGACCGCAAGCGCTGAAATTCGCAGAATTTCGGCCTTCGCGATCGCAATTTGGCTTTGAGCAATGTAGGTAAGAATAAATCTACTCACAAAATAAGGAATCGCAAAAATTGTGATTCCTTATTTTGTGATTGTATTTAAGGAATCGCAAATTGCGATTCCTTAAATGCAATGAAAGTAGCACAAAAGAAAGTGCACTTTAGCCTTAAGGAATCACTAATTACCACCAACTTCAAGTTGGAGGTAGTTAGCGATTTCCTTTAAAAAAGCACTTTTTTAAAGTGCCATGTGGCACACATTCTTGCCCTTAGGGAATGTATGTGCGCCACATGTGCACACATGCACATTTCAGGGGTGCAACAGGGTGTCCTTTTGGAACCCTTGCACCCTTGAAATTGCGCCCGTAATTTGCGAGTGCCTCTTGGTTACTCGCAAATTGAGGGCGCAAATCCTATTCATTCCTATGGGCCTCTTGGCCCATAGGAATGAATGGGATGGTATTCCTTGATTACGAATCTCAATTTACGATTCGCAACTAAGGAATATTAAGGAATCGGAAATAATTTTTCGATTCCTACCTACATTCAATGTAGTGAGTCCTTAATAGCGATTTGGTAAAAATCGCAATTAAGGACTCGCTAAATTGAATTTACCTACATCTGGCCCTAAGTCAGGCAAAATATATTGAATTCAACCTTGTCCCATACTATACCATCAGGTACTGTGATGTATTCCTATAGGTTCTGAATCGATCCCCCTATTCCTGACCCTATTCTGGTTAAACAAAGCAACAAGTTAACTAGCAGTCAGCCCATGAGGCAGAAAACCCCCATGATGCAGATACCGTTATCTGACGCAGTCACACTACGGCACAGGAACGTGTTATCTGATTGAGTCATAACGCTTGCGATCTAATTAGACAAGCGATATTCCTCCAGCCCCTGATAAGGCATACGGAGTTCTCATAACAAATCAAACCTATGACAACCTGGGCAAAACCCTGCGGCCATTGTTTTGATTTCACCGAGAACTTCAGCAAAAGAATGTGCTAACGAGCAAGTCGTATGACATCCTTATTGACGTATCTATGTCCATCCTTACGTCAATCTCTGCACCTTAAAGGTATAAATATTACCGATCTTGCCCTATGCAAACACACGCGTGGTGACGAGACGGAGCAGCCATACTTGCCGAAGCGAAGAGCAGAGCAGACCCCGCTGGCGCAGCCCCGCCTTCCTGACGCGCTGAGAGAAGCTGCTTTCTCCTGCCGAGAAATCCAGCACCGGCGTTTCTGGGTAGCCCTCGCAGGCAGCCTGGAATATCGAGACCAGAGACGAGAGATACCATCCCTCATTCAACCTAGATTCCAGGTACAGAACTGAATAACCCCTCGCAGAGAATTCCTTAGGTATTCACTTGGCAAAAACAAACTTAACTTAAACTGTAACTTTCTATTCCCGCCCACGTATTAGACTTAGGTCAGGTACACGGGGTAAGCGTATTTAGAAACACCAGTTGAGTACGTTTAGTCAAATGTATATGTGTATGTAATATATTTTATTCATTTTAAAACATCTTATGGCTTAGAAACCATATCAATGTTTTTACAGTATTACTTTATACTATTGCTTTTAATGTATGCACTTTACTTAACTATAAGTATTGCAATAATATCGATCCATTTCTCTTGTATGAGAAAAGAGACTGATCAATAAATAACACCTTTTTATTGAACACGCCCGTCTCTTCCTTTTCTCTACAATCTGATGAGACTAAGAATGCACGTACTGACTGAGTAAAATAATTTGCCTTTTGTTCACACGACTCTCGAGATTTACTCTTGATTAGGGGAGAGCAAAGTTGTCATGTTCTATGGTTGTCAGAAACTAAATCCCTTCTTGTCTAATCAGGGAAGTTAATTCTTTCCTGAACATTCGAGAAAGTTTCTAGTGAACTCTGAGCTAAGCTGGCAAACCCAAAACTTTAAGTCTAGTATCGACAGTAGTAGACCTAGTTAACGTCTGGTCTAGGCCTTTACTGCTGTAGGTATTATTCCAATGCGCAGAGCCTATTGGGATGATAGGAGCTACACTACATGGCGCCCAACGCGTTTGGAAAGGGCGATAAAACTAACGTAAGACATTTAGAGTAACTCAGTCGTGCTTTCTCACTCAGACCCCTTTTCCCAAATACTCAAAAGACGTCTGGAGTGGGTGAAAGGTTATATCCGCCAGACCTCGCAGGAGGGAACTCCTATGTATGGTTCTTGGTACAAGTCAACGTTGAAGGATACACTGTTCCAAAATATTGTGCATCTAATCTTTGTTTCCATAAGAAACCTGATCTGCAAACAAAAGAAATAACCTTTTGGACAGTAAAATGTCAGACAATGAGGATGAAAGAGAGGCAGTTAGATTAGCAACTGAACTCGCAGCAGCTGATGCTACCATGCAAGCAGCAGACGAGGATATAATACTCATCCCGGTCATCAAAAGGAGATCTATAACTCTAAAACTTATAGAAAATGGACTGACACCTAGAGGTGGCACAGTCATATTCGTAATTGAGGCACACGAATATCGGCAGACAGAGGTATACTATTCATGGATACATTTTCCAGCAGCAAATCCTGTAACAAAGTACTTCCACTATTACAAAATAGAGGAACCTCCTGAAACGTACACTCCCTTCGAGGAGGTGGAAGTACCACTCAAATTTCAAGAGCATTTGCTCTTATTTGATGGCGCCCTAAAACATAATAATCACATCACCAGGCTCGGTCCTTTAGGTAGACCAGGAGCAACGTGGCCGGTCCTAGCCGGATACACACTACATCCAGACATCGATGGGATGTCTGCACCAAACCTTTTAACACAGCTAAAACAACTAATAAAAATACACAGACAATTAGTCCAATATGTGATGCGGACTTCAACAATTCAGCCAGCGATTAAACTCCCACAGCTGACCGCTCACCAGGGGAACACAAATAAAATTACACCACAGAACATCCAGTCCTGCCTAGGTAAAGTACCGGCTAAACGGGAACAAATACCATTCTGGCTAGCGCAGAAAATCACCCAAATAGAGGCGGTGTTTCCGGACACCACCCCGCTAGAAAAGCACAGGATTCTGACTATCTGTCTTCCAATGGGAATCGCACCACACATTGAGGACTGTGACACTTGGGGTACAGTCTTTGCTTCCATCTACACAAAAACGCACGGTGTTCCATCCATTTCGGTAATACCAGATGTGCTAAAACAAATTCAAGATGAATATGGTCCTGAAACCGCTTTAACTCTTGGTATGAAATTACTAAAAGACTTCAAGCAGGTCTCGGCTATACTATTAGCCAACATAAAAGGTGAAGCAGCAAACGTGGCGATCCGCCAGAGGTTAAAAGAGACAGATATAGCAGACCAACCAGCTGAAATTGCAAGAATCATAGAAAAATCCTATGAGGAACTAGGCAGAGATAGTTTAGGTGGAATACCAGTAAAACCGCAACTAATTGAAAGTCCTGAAAAGATATTTTTTAATAATAAATCTACATCACCAAAAAAGAACTGGGATGGAAACAAACAATCCAATCCTAAAGAAAAGAAATTCCAGTCCAGAGGAAGGTCTCCTAGGCGAAGAGAAAAATCTCCGAACCAAAGACACAGGTCACCCCAGAGTGACCCCTCTGGGAATAGATATAACCTTAGAAATAGGGATAATATAAAAAAGCCTGATAGATATCAAGACATTGATACCCGTCCCTCTCAATCTTTTCAGAATTCCTCGCAGAAATCGGAAAGAAGAGGACGATCAGAACAAAGAGAAGAGCACGCCAAGTCCAAAGACAAGGAACCTGCTCAACTAAAAAAGAAATTACAATTTCCAAAGAAGAAGGTAGCCAGCATTAAAATAGTTAACAATGCCGAGAATACTGAGGACACAACTGAAAAACGGGGAATGGGCTCAGACAATGCTAGACAGCGCAGCAGAAGTGAGCATAGCTCGCAAAGTCCTTATGAATCATCTGGAGACAGTGGACACGAATGAATATCTTCAAGTGGAAACTGCGGACACCAGAGTTAGCAAACCTCACAAAATATACGAAATAACATTGCGTATAGAGGGAGATAAGACTAGGAAAATAAGGGGACTATTTTGGGATAATCTCTCCAAGGGCTATGATATCCTTCTAGCTGAAAAAGACTGGCCACCAGAGTTTGTCAGGGAGTGCCCTCACGGCGAAGAAATAATTATGCCTGCCTTCTCAAATCAAATTCCAATTCATAAAAAATACACACTTGCCAGAAAATGGGCAGTGGCTCTAGCTCCTGCTTTATATAAAAATCACGTGGGATGGGATGAGGACTCTCCTCCTCACAAAATCCAGTTAAAATCACAACCTACTGCACAAAGGCAGTACCCAATTAAGCAAGAAGCTAAAAAACAGGTAAATGAAATACTAGATCAGCTAGAATACCAGGGGGTGATTGAAACTTGCACCTCACAAATGAACAACCCTTTGTTTCCGGTCTCCAAACCAGACAATTCATATCGTCTAGTTTTGGATTACCGACACCTTAACACATGTTGCAAAACTTTTGCAGTGCAAAACTCACATAGTGCTGCACTAATGAATAACATAGTGCGCAAAAAATACAAAACAACATTAGACATCTCTAATGGATTCTTTTGTCAAAACATAGCACCAGAGAGCAGATATTTAACTGCATTCTCAATAAATGGCACTCAAAAACAATTCTGTCGGTTAGCCCAGGGGTACAAGAACAGCCCGGGGGTATTCTCAGCAAGAGTAACAGAATTACTACAACTATATGATGATGAAGCATTATCTTATGTCGATGACATTTACTTAACAGATGATGACTTGGAGACTCACTTGAAAAGAGTGAACACCATAATACTTGGGTTCGCAGCAGAGGGTTACAAATTCAACTTTAAAAAATCCAGAATTGCCCATCTGACAGTCCTGTTCTTGGGATATGAATTATCAAGTGAAGGCAAAAGCCTGGCTGACAATTTCCTAAAGAAATGTGCCGTACTCCAAGCACCTAGAACACTAAAAAACTTACAGTCGATTCTAGGCTTCCTAAATTTCGGAAGAACATACATTGCAAATTACGCAGAAAGGGTCAAACCCCTTTATGATCTGATAAAACCAGATTTTAAAAGATCCAATTGGACTCAAATACACACAGAAATTTTGAGATCCCTACAAACAGACATGCTAATTAAAACAAAATTAGAAACACGTGATAACACACGCAATCTTGTGATTCGAGTCATCCCAGGGAGATGCAGATTCACATACCTGACCTCTAATGAGGGAGAAAAGGTACCAATTGCATTCAAATCACACTTGTACACTAAGGCTGAAATGAAATTTAGCCCAACGGAAAAGATTCTTACGGCAACACAGACAGCTATAGCAAAAGAACGAGCCCTGGCACAAGGTAAACGAATAATAATCGTGACACCAATACCAGCCCTAGAGGCGGTGACAAAGGCAAGCATTCCAAATGCTAAAGCACTCCATCCGAGATGGATACAATGGGCTAATTCTCTTGCTGCAACAGACGTGGCGTACGAATTTGATCCTTACTTAAAAACACAAGAATTTCACCAATATGAATTTGAATGTCCTCCGCCGACCGAAATTCTGCCTCTAGACCACTACGGCTGTATAATATATACAGACGGATCAGCACAACCCGCAGTGGGGGGTAAGCAAGCTTACAGTGCTGCGTGCGCGATCGTTAAAGGTCGCTGGCACGAAGGAAAATTTAAACCAGCAATCACTAAAACACAATCTTTAGGAGATTGTACAGCTCAGCGAGCTGAACTACTGGCGTTCAAGATGGCGCTTGAAAATACCGATCGAGAATTCCCCACACTCATAGTGTGCGATTCGTATTATTGCGTTCAGTCTTACAATGAATACTTGCAGATCTGGCTTCAGAATGGTTTCAAGGATGCGAAAGGTGGCACAATCAAGCATAAAATGCTCTGGGAACAAGTAGTTCTTTTACAAAAAGAACTACCAAAGACTCACGTGATCCATACGCTGAGTCATCAACTTGATGGCGTTCACGTTGCAGGGAATTCATTGGCTGATGAGGCCGCGAAGGCAGCTGTGCAAACGGCTTCCGTAGCTGCCATCACCCGGTCAAAAACAAAAATAGACAGCGAAATATTACAAGCTGTCAGCGCTTCAGAAAAGGATTCGATAGAAACACTCCCGAAAGGCTTTCCAGTAAAATACTCATACATAACTGATGCAAACAATGTTCCTTTTGCTCGAATCCCTGGAGTGGGGGATAGGGCAATTCCAAACATGGAACATAGGTTAGGACTAATAATAGCGGCACACGAAGGGCTTGCGTCTATCCATGCTGGCGTCTCTGCCACAGTATCATTATTAAAACAGAGATACTGGTGGCCACAAATGAGAAGACAAACAAGGAACTATGTTCTAGAATGTGAAATATGTCAAAAGATGAAAGTATCAACGGTGAGACGTCCAGCTCAGACGCCCCTTCTAATCTCGGATAAACCATTAGCCTGTGTTTATCTAGATCACTGCGGTCCCTTACAAAGGGACGGTAACTATAAATATATCTTGGTCGCAGTGGATTCATGCACGAGATTCATATGGATGTGGCCCCAGCGAACGGCTGACGCCAGAACTGTTATAAAAGATTTGTGAGTCTTTATCGGCACATACGCAATTGGCATGCTGCATTCGGACCACGGTCCTGCTTTTAGCTCTAGAGCTTATAAGGAGGCCATGGTCAGCATGGGCGTGGCATTGCGGTACTCTTGTCCATTTCACCCTGAGGGGAACGGAATTGTTGAAAGAAAAAAACGTGACATAAAGCAATCTATAACGGCAAAGGTATTAGGTTCGGGAGCTGGGTGGGTCAAACATCTAATAAGTGTCCAACGTAGTCTAAATAACTTGCCAAGAAATTCTCTGAAGGGATTCAGTGCGTACGAATTATTATTTGGAACTAGGATGTTGATCTCTGACATTGATAGTCAGACTTCAGTGGTGAAAGAAAAAAGCTTTGATATCAAAGACTGTTTGGCTATTTTGCAGGACTTAAACAAAACAAGAAGAGACCTGAGCAACATAAAGTTGAAACAACAGCCAACAACCACTGAAGAACCACCACCTGTCCCAGCAAGACCTGTCTGGATTCCAAAAGTCGGGGATCTAGTCAGGGAAAAGATCGCGGTAAAGAAGGAATTTGGGCCTTCTTACAGAAAAGCAGTTCCTGTCTTGTCTGTCAACGGGACAAGATCAGTTGTACTACCGCCACTTGCTGGTAAAAAGGAGAACCGAGTTGTATCCATCGACCTGGTAAAACCACAATCATGTGGCCGATAACAAACAGTAGGCCAAGTGGACTCCCAATAAGTAGCAGAATACCAAGGTTTGCTACCAGTACAGAGGTCCTAACAAAGAGGCTCATCACATTCGAAACGCCTACAGAAGAACAACAAGGACTATGCAACAATGCAATAGAACTTAGACCTCTGAAAACCCAAATAAAAACATTTAGCAGAGACACACCAATCTATAATGAAGTACCAAGCGAAAATGCAAGAAACAGTAATCCTGAAGCAATTGGAACAATTGACAGAACTGCATCCGGCTACTTCATAAACTTCGATGATTCCTCTGAAGGCTTCAGTGAAGCAAAGACACAGCCATCATCAAAAACCTTTAAAGATAAAGCTAAAGAACTTTTGAAACAACTGAAAGAAACATATCTGATTTCTCCATGGATCGAATTTTGGGTGGGTTTTGGTTCATTTATCCTCATACTTTGGCTCATCATGGTACTAACTTTGGGACGCTTCATTGAGGGAAAATATGCTAAAATGGACACAGCAAGTCAGAAAATCAACTTGATCCTCAAACCACACACATCCTCACACGTCGAGAAAAGAGAACTTTCTTCAGGCAACTTCACAGCCAATCCTATACCTGGTGGGGTAGCCTGGGACAACACTGACTATGAAATTTATGGTCCGGTCGAAATCCTGAAATATCCACACCAAATTAAGATCTCATTGAGTGACTTTGTAAAACCAAACTCATTTGCTGATGATTGGGACTTCGAAAGCATTAATAATATGATGTCTGACTTAGTAATGTCTGCTAAATTTACCAAACATGATTATTTGCAGGGTTCTACAAATTATGATAGTATGTACTGTTATAACCACTATGGTAACCATTTTCTACATAAATCTGCACAACCTAGAAATGTTTTAAATTATAATCAATGGGAACATTGTGCAACCCCTCCAAAAGGAAGCTCAAGAACCTTCTATGACAAATATTCATACTTTTCAGGTTTTAACACAAGTAATGCTGAAGCATTTTATTTCAAATTGTCAAACAAGACAGGAACTAAGACCATGATAACCAACACAAAATTGTTATATTCAGACTCATTTTTTGAAAAAATGAATACTTTTGGTTTTGATTATTGGGACAAAAATGTTGAATTGAAAAGCGTTTGGGGTACAAACGATTGGCAAGTGCAGGGTATAGAATCTTTGTTTAGAACCTGCATGATCCCAGAACAAATGATATTTTATTTATTTATTTATTTATTTTTTTTAAAACCTTTATTGTACAAAGAAAGCTCACAAATACGGGCCTACAACCCCACGGGCTGGCCACCACACGGTAAAAAACGTAGCAAAGGAGAATAGGTTCTTCACAGGATATGGCACCAGGAGCACAGGAGAAACCACAAAGGCCATCGAGCAATCAGCACAAACAGGATAACAAAAGGTTAATTTTCTAATACGGGGCGGGGGAACAGAAGAATAACGGGCCGTGGAAGAAACAACAAGGGAGGGGCCGCGGCAAGCCGCCATTTTATGAACACAGGATGAAACAATAAGCCATACAAACATAGCTACCAAAGAATATACACATAATCGGAGTACAAAGAAGCTACAATGGCATCAGTCAAACCGCGCTCACCCTTCACCGCCCCCACCCAAAATGAGGAGACAGAACCAAAAAGGCCCCCATTGCAAAATACAATACGATACGCACCCCAACGGAAATAAAGAGACCCCCATAAAGGAGGAAGGGGAAGAGGGAAAAAGGGGACAAAAGAAGGGACTCCCACCAAATCACGCACCCCCAGGAGACAAGACAGAACAACATGACCCGGCAAGTGATATACCAAAAAGTCGATACCAAAATAACCAGCGTGCCACAATCAGACACACACCGGAATACGAACGCCACAGTAACTCCCCAGGGGGACACATGAGGAGAAGAGTCCCGAAAAGGTGAATACACAAGAGCCATAGAACAAAAAAAGGAAGAAATAAGGGGGGGAAAAGGACCCCCCAATAGAGACAGACCCCCCCCACCCACCCCTAAGCCCACCCTGCACCCCTGCAGAAGGCTACGGCCTACCCCCCCGCAGCGTGCCTGTCGCCCTAATTAGAACCCGAAATATAGCGGAGCAAAGTGAAGTCGGAAACAGAAGACAAAAACGGGAAGGGCAAGGGAAGGGAACACGGGATGGGAGACACATACATACACATACACGGGGGAGGGCCGGGAAACAGGAGGAAACGCACCCGGCCACCCGCCTGAGTCGAAGGTCCAAGACCCCGGGAAGCCAAAGATTGTCAGGTTACAGTCCAAGAGCACCAAACAGTCACACATAACCATACCAGGACACGTTGACCATCCAAACCAGTACAAGACTACCGCACGCAGATGCCAGTGCACATCAGCCCTGTCCCTGTTTGTCCAAAGTGGGAACAGTCCGATCCAGCGAGGTCCAGGCCACGAAGAACAGAAGGCAGACAGCAGGAAAATCCAACGGCAGTCCAGAAAATACACGTGAAGGACAACACGGAAGATCCAGGAAAGTCACAAAGTGTAGCAAACGATGCAGGCACAGGTCCAAGGATATGTCCAAAGAAACCGACCCATCTGGGCCAGCACAGGAGAGATCGCCGGGCAGCGGCGGCAAAAAGGAACCGGGAGAGTCATGAAGATCAGGCCGAGCAAAATCCAGCTCCCGGGCCAGAGGCAAAGGAGGCAGAGCCGGAGGAGGAGGCACCATCAAGTTCCGCACACCCACGGACGCGGTCGTAGCCGGGGCCAATTCTGCCAGGATAATTCCAGCCGCACCCCGCAACGGCAAAGCCACATCCGGCCGTGGGGGCCCGGGAGGCCCGTAGCGAGGAACCATCTCCGAAGTAATGACAGGCGCGGCCACCAAGAGTCGCCAGGAGAGCAGGGCATCCAGGACCTCTTTAAGTGTAGGAAAACCTTTACAGTATTCGTCACCCGGGCCATGCGGCCGGCCTCCAGCGCTCGTCCAGGCCCGGCCAAGACAATTGGGGTCGGTCACCATTTGAGAGCCCAACAAGGCCGCGCGGCCGCCAACCTCCGCCGGGGCGACGGCAAGGAAAGTGTAGTCGCGCCGACCAGCGGCAGAGCACCCCGGGCAGGAAGGGGGGCCACCAGAAGAAAAGGACCTCACCGGCCACCCAACGCCGCTGGTCCCGTTCTCCGAGTCCGGACGGCAAAATCAAAATGGCCGGGCCGGAGAACAAAGGGGGAGCAAGCCGGATACACGAGGAGCTCCGGCAATGGAAGGCAGCGCCTCCACCAAAGGCCTCCTCCCCACGGGAATCAGCCAGGAAGGACCTCCGGCCCACACGAACAACGGCCTTCCGACCACCTCCACCGCGTCCCGAAGGGCAGCACCGCAGGCTCCGTCCGGCCCGGGAGCCGGCAAGAAGATCCAGGCCAGTCCGCCTCCGACGCCCCAATACAATCGGGGGCACTGCACCGGATCCACAGCAGCCAGGATAACCGAAACAAGAGGTAAGTGCCTGCAGGGCGTCGTAGCACTACCACACAGCAAAGAGGGCTTCCCGGGGCAGGATAACAGCAGGATAAATGTGAAAATACAGGCGGGCGAACGGAGCCGAGCTAAAGCGCGGCCATCTCGGTCGCGAGCTAGGCTCCTCCCCCCTATACACAACAAATGATATTTTTAAATGACACTGTTCAACAAACTACCTGTCTTGGATTAGCCAAAATCAAAGACTTAAACAAACCGTCTATTCCAAAGCCAACAATGAGCAGCAATAGCTCTATAGATGAAGAGATAGACGTAAATTATGTATTAAACCAAAACAGAACACATCCTGATTGGAAACAGTGGTTGATCTGGCCCACAGATACAAATAACTGTCAAGACAGATTCCTGAATAAAACACAGGGGTTCAAAATGACCAGGCCAGACCCTAGATATCCTCAAAGACATCACCCAGGGATAATAACCACCTACAGTGTGGGCAAATTATGCCTTCAGTGGCTACAAACTTCCACACTGGCAGAAATTAAGCAACACCTAACTTTACTTACTGATGGTGCTGACTTGCGTGATTTCACTATGGGACCACGCAAACAGCGTCAAAAGCGTTTCATAGCAGCCTCTGTATATGCAGCATACAATGAGGCCTGGAAGGTTACTCAAATTGAAACAGCAGAGAGAATACGGGAAATTGACCGTATTAATTTGGAAAAATCACTTTCTGTAGTGGACAATGGGTTAATGACTCTGTCCTCCAGAATTTTTTCTTTGGACAGCATTGTGTCTTCAGCAATCGACATATTATCGCAAGACTTACTGTTATTACAACACGGTCAGTCTCAATTGCGTTCTATTGTACAGCTTGGCTGGACGTTACAAAATCTGCGTTCAGGCTATGTGCCTTGGCGTTTAATCAACACAACGTCACTATTCCAAATCTTTAACCTTACTGATAGACAAATCAGTATGGCACAAAAGGGTGCTGATTATACAATCTTGAGCATTGAAAAACTCGAAAGATTACCAGTGACAATGTCAGAACGACCTGTCAGTGAATGGATAATACATGGGATAATAAATATTCCAATCTCAACCTTCAGGTTTCAATACTGCCAAAAATATATACAGGCTGGCATGTACGAGAAATTGGGAAAGGGGTACCTTAAAACAACATGGAACCTGCCCTATTCACATTCATGTGTCAGTAATAAAGGACAGAAAGTGTTTCTTAGTGGCAACAATTGTGCAATGTCACTAAGTGGCACACTTCTGTGTAACGGAATTAGTTTGCATAGAGCCTGTGAAGGGAATTCATACAACCTTTCATGTCACCAGCAAGGCGCACCTGCAACAGAAATAGAACCATTCTTTCAAAGACTCTATAATGGGAGTTACATTCTAATTGTAGACCGCAGATGTTGTAGTCTTATGCCCGGGACTCCTTATCTAGTAACTACGACTGCGAAGGTCAAGTGCTGTGGACGCTCATTGTTCCCCAGCTCCTTTCCAGACAGGGAGGCAAGGGCATGGCCCAATTTGAAAATTACTTCTATTTGAATAGATACTTTAAGCAGAATGAAAACAGTGCTTCTTCAGACGCCTACAAGGCTCACGTCATCAAAAGAAACGTATGATCTACAAGTCGCAAGGACGACTGCAGAGATACATTCATTGTTATCAACTAATTCCCCCATACATTTCGCGGAAATTCTAAACGAAATCTTAAATATTTCTGATACCAATGGGGTCTCAAAGGTATTTAAGACAGTATTTTCGATGGCAATAACACCATTCAAAGCCATACTGGGTATTTTTCCAGATTTCGTCCATTCGATTTTTGGCGGACTTCCCCTGATCTTGGGACTAATTGCAGGAATCCTATTCTTAGTCCTTATTTTTCGTTATGGCAACCCATGTCACAGACAAAACTCTTGCGACAAGGGAAGAAACAATCCTAGCCATTGGATACCGGGACCGGATATCAAAAATCCTGGGACTCTCCCGGCTAAGAGACCTGAACATGACTTGGTTTCTATCACTTCGACCAATGTGGCAAAGATGTGTTTTACCTGTATTAAGGTGTCTGCTATGCGGAGAAGAATGCGTGTTAGACACCTGTCTGACGCTACAATCGGATGCGCCAATGAATGCAGAAACATTGTTGAGCCCAATCAAGGTTCACGCTTTGTGCTGCCCTCAAAGGCTACCAATCCTGATGACGGCATTCGTGGAAGCTTCACCACTACGATTGATGGGTAGTGAAGTTCAAGATGAAAGCAGCATCGATCAGGTACGACCTTCTGTCAGCAATGCGAATCAGAATGTCAATGGAGACAATCATGCGCACGAATGCATGATTACACCTATATCCGAGTTAGTGGAACTTTCCCAGGAAGCTGTTGACAGTTTTTTCGAAAGCCTAAATGATATGATGTTCTCTCCAGAACAGAAATAGAGACTTTTGAGCAAGCTCGCACACGGCGTTCCCTGAATTCGGCCTTCAACTTTAAAAATAAAGTCACATGAACAATTTTCGCTCCAGTTCACGGACAGCAATTTTTCAGCAGCCCCAAAATATTTTTGCATATTTTTCGGGACACTATCTTCTGCTTAAAGTAAGAACTATTCTTAGAGAACTAAGATTTCTAAAATTTAATTAGCTTATAGTCATTAGCTGCCCGCTGGTATGTTCATTGTTATTATATTCTGTGATGGAATGGTCTCGAACTTTTTTTCTGTATTAAGAGCCATTTCATGTGTAATTCTCATATACCAAATAGCAATAATGTATACTAATGCGATTACTTTGGCATTATTCTACAGCTTGAGTGCATACAATACATATGTCTGCAATTTTTCAGTATATTTGAAAATTTCAAAATGCATTTATGTATTTTGGGGTGGTAAGGTATACACTATACTCTATAGTATGTTTTACTATGCATAGATTAGTAAATATGTACATAGTTAGCGTGGAGTGGGTGTGATGTATTCCTATAGGTTCTGAATCGATCCCCCTATTCCTGACCCTATTCTGGTTAAACAAACCAACAAGTTAACTAGCAGTCAGCCCATGAGGCAGAAAACCCCCATGATGCAGATACCGTTATCTGACGCAGTCACACTACGGCACAGGAACGTGTTATCTGATTAGGTCATAACGCTTGCGATCTAATTAGACAAGCGATATTCCTCCAGCCCCTGATAAGGCATACGGAGTTCTCAAAACAAATCAAACCTATGACAACCTGGGCAAAACCCTGCGGCCATTGTTTTGATTTCACCGAGAACTTCAGCAAAAGAATGTGCTAACGAGCAAGTCGTATGACATCCTTATTGACGTATCTATGTCCATCCTTACGTCAATCTCTGCACCTTAAAGGTATAAATATTACCGATCTTGCCCTATGCAAACACACGCGTGGTGACGAGACGGAGCAGCCATACTTGCCGAAGCGAAGAGCAGAGCAAACCCCGCTGGCGCAGCCCCGCCTTCCTGACGCGCTGAGAGAAGCTGCTTTCTCCTGCCGAGAAATCCAGCACCGGCGTTTCTGGGTAGCCCTCGCAGGCAGCCTGGAATATCGAGACCAGAGACGAGAGATACCATCCCTCATTCAACCTAGATTCCAGGTACAGAACTGAATAACCCCTCGCAGAGAATTCCTTAGGTATTCACTTGGCAAAAACAAACTTAACTTAAACTGTAACTTTCTATTCCCGCCCACGTATTAGACTTAGGTCAGGTACACGGGGTAGGCGTATTTAGAAACACCAGTTGAGTACGTTTAGTCAAATGTATATGTGTATGTAATATATTTTATTCATTTTAAAACATCTTATGGCTTAGAAACCATATCAATGTTTTTACAGTATTACTTTATACTATTGCTTTTAATGTATGCACTTTACTTAACTATAAGTATTGCAATAATATCGATCCATTTCTCTTGTATGAGAAAAGAGACTGATCAATAAATAACACCTTTTTATTGAACACGCCCGTCTCTTCCTTTTCTCTACAATCTGATGAGACTAAGAATGCACGTACTGACTGAGTAAAATAATTTGCCTTTTGTTCACACGACTCTCGAGATTTACTCTTGATTAGGGGAGAGCAAAGTTGTCATGTTCTATGGTTGTCAGAAACTAAATCCCTTCTTGTCTAATCAGGGAAGTTAATTCTTTCCTGAACATTCGAGAAAGTTTCTAGTGAACTCTGAGCTAAGCTGGCAAACCCAAAACTTTAAGTGTAGTATCGACAGTAGTAGACCTAGTTAACGTCTGGTCTAGGCCTTTACTGCTGTAGGTATTATTCCAATGCGCAGAGCCTATTGGGATGATAGGAGCTACACTACAGTACAGGAACTGCTGTAATGTTCACTGTTGACAGGTCTCTTCTTTCACAATGTGATGATAGGAGCGGTTTCAGAACCATATTCAGTTTTTGTGCCGCAGAGCTTTCTCGAAGATAAGTTCCATTAATGAGCATACTAAAAACAATTACTAGGCCTATCCAGAAAAGAAAGCAAAGTATTCCTGAAGATACCCAGAGTTCCACCCAAGGTGGTACCAGGTAAGTCTTTTTAAGAAATTTCAGAAAGTCTTTAAATCGCTGTAGACAAGTTCTTTGGGATGGCGTTGTTTCAGGTTCGCTTGGATCTAACAAAAAGGTGTCAAAGTCAATGAAATAGCCAGATGCGGTTCGATCAATTTTCAGTAGTTCTGCAGGTTTTGTGGAAACTGTAGCTTGCTCTTGTTGGGGCATGTTGATGTAGATATCTGTGTTTCCCATTTTGTATTTGTCTTAATACGTTTGGTAATACTGCTAATGACGGGATACCATGAGTCCTGGTATATATGGCAGCGAAAACTGTACCCCATGAGGTACAATCCTCTAGTTGTGGTGTAATCCCCAAGGGCAAGCAGATTGTTAGCATTCTGTGTTTTTCATAAGGGCTAGTATTTGGGAATACTGCTTCTAGCTATGTTATTTTCTGAGCTACCCAGAATGGCGTTTGTTCATGTTTTGCGGGCCATTTACCCATTACTGCATGTAACGTTTGTGGTGTAATTTTAGTTGTTGTGCTTTGAACTGGAGTTGTATTTGTTGTTACCATTGCTGGCTGGATTGTAAATGTCCTCATGACATATTGTGTCAGGTTTCTGTAAAGTTTTATAAATTCTTTTTGAAGTATTAGTAAGTCTGGTTCTGGCATTGTTTCAATGTTAGGATATGGCGTGTAGGCCACTAATATTGCCCATGTTGCTTCTTCTCTACCGAGCGGACCGAGTCTTACTCTTCTTCTTATATGGGGTAGGCCGCCTTTAAACCAGTATAAGTGTTCCTGGTACGTGAGCAGAACGTCAATGTCCTCAAATGGACAATATTCCGCTGGTACATCACCTTCTATGTAGAAGTGAAATGTTTTTTTCATTGCATTAGCTGCTGGAACTGTAACCCACGAAAAAAACACCTCAGTTCCGTATGATTCGTGTGCCTCAATCATGAAAACTACTATGCTACCCCTGGGTCTTAGACCATCCGCAAGCAGTTTCAAGGTGACTGCATTTCTAAAATTCTCTGCAATTGGAATTGCATTTTATCTTCCTCGTCTGCTGAGAGATGTGGGGCCATATGTATCAACATACCCTTTTGCGATTTCTTAATAGCGATTTTTAAGGAATCGCTATTTAGAAATCGCAAAATGGTATGTATGTAGAAAATCGCTATTTTTTAGCGATTCCTTAAAATTCCTTAATTGCGATTAGCAAATTGCTAATCGCAATTAAGGAATAATTTCCCATTCATTTCTATGGGCCAGGAGGCCCATAGGAATGAATGTGAAATTATTCTCAATTTGCGATTCGCAATTTGCTAATCGCAAATTGAGATTAATTTCAAGGGTGCAGGGGTGTCCAAAGGACACCCTGTTGCACCCTTGAAATAAGCATGGGTGCATATGTGGTGCACATACATGGCCTAAGGGCATGTATGTGCATCACATGGCACTTTGAAAAATGCAAAAATTGGCATTTTTCATGAAAATTGCAAATTACCACCAACTTGAAGTTGGTGGTAATGTGCGATTCCTTAGGGACAAGTAGCAATTTTATTTTGCATCATACATTGCTTTAAGGAATCGCAAAATGTGCGATTTCTTAAATGCAATTGCAAAATAAGGAATCGCAAATATTGCGATTCCTTATTTTTCCCCACATTTCGCTTAATACATTCCATTTTGCGAATTTGCATTCGCAAAGGCCGAAATTCTGCGAATTTCGGCCTTTGCGAATGCGAATTTCAATGATACATATGGCCCTTAGTTCTTGCACTACTCTATCCCCTTCCTCAGTCATTGTTTAAAAAAAAAAAAGAAAGAAAGGAAGAGCTGTGCAAGGAAACTAAGATAAGGTGTTTTGCACAATTTTAGGAACACTGTGTCCTTCAAGCTTGATTAACCAACAGCCAATAAATAGGATATTTGCCTACTCAGCTGTGGCGGAATTTAGCCTACCCACTCCAGACGTCTCTGGTGTTTTCTGAATAGGGATTTCCAAGAATAGCACGGCTGAACTACTCAGATTCTACTGTTAAATAAATACCCAACCAGCGTTGGGCGCTATGCTGTGTACTTCCTATAGAAAATATACAGCATCTGCGCGTTTAGACAACATACACTGTAGGATTGGGGTCAGATGAACTCTGATCACACTCACTGGGTATTCTGACCCTTTTGTACCAACTAGCTCACAGTACCACTAGAACCTCCTCTAACCAAGGAGAGAATAGTTCTAGGCAACCATCTAACATGACAACCCTGATCCCTCAGGACAGTGGAAACAATATACTACTTTTCGCTCAGTCACTCGTGCTCACTTAGTTTGTCTCAGAGAGATACACCGAATAAAACAAGCTGGGCGTTTTCAATATTCATTTATTGAACAGTTGTTATTCTGGTGTAGAATAGATGTGCTGCAACAACCGTTAGACAGTATAAGATATAAATGATTAACAGTACTATAAAGGTAAAAGGATGGTAGAGTTCTACCATCTTACTAAAATCATGAATACATTGGAGTATACAGAACACATGATAAAAGGTGTGTACTCCTACGGTACCTCCTTATCTAGATGTACCTATGTGTACTTAGCATGGGTGTAGGTGTTGAGCCAAGAATCCCTTTAGGATTTAGACAACCCCATTACCTTAAGTGAGACTGTGGGACCCCGTCCTAGTCTCGAGCTGGACACCCTGCGAGGGATGTTAGACCACTGCAAGCTGCAGTGTCTGCATGCAGGAACCTCAGCGTCTCTGGTCAGTGTGTCGGTTGGGAAGTCTCGATCTCCTCTATCTGTCTTAGCAAGATGTGATGTATATATACCCACAGGTCTCCCCATGGGTCCTACCTTGCTGTATTACTGTGTCGGCCTAAGGATGACATTGGGCATGAACTTTATACATAGATTTTATACAGGAGATGGTGGTCCTGCTGTGCTTCCAAGAATCCTCATGCATAATGTATGAGATTTTGAACTAGGGAAAACCTGCGTTCTGAATGCAGTGTAATATCTAGGTAAAAGGTCAGTCCCTGTAAACCGTGACAAGTGTAATGTAAGGAGAGAATATAGGTGAAGGGTAACGAGTTTAGCGAGTCCTATATTATAGTACCTATATGGAATATAACACCACCATATGCAGGTATGGACGTGCTCACATCCGCTCCCCCTGCATTAGGATACTCTAACCTAGCAGTGATAAAAGTTGACAAGTCCCCCACAAAATGAAGGTCAGTCAGATCTAAGTCCAAGAGAAGCAAAACTAAGTGGGCCCAGATACTTCCAGCACAACCCAAGTTCGTAGGGAATGTCCCCAAAAGCTTGACTCCTTATCCACCACTCATGACATGTGACACCTCAAGAGCAGGTAGGATACGCATTCCCACTGGGTCAGGTGAGCATAAGCATGGGTCAGGGAAGTTTGTGGTGGTTCTCGACAGGTATTCCGTGAGCTTAGGTGAGAAAGGGAGCCCCAGTTCCCTGATGGGGTGGGGTTACAGGACTTGCCCAGGTAGCTGAGGAGGAAATGGATGGTGAACTCGAAAGCGAAGCCAGGTCAACAACAGCATTAAGTAGTTCAGAGCAAAAGAGACAGGCCAGATGACATGAGGAAGAGAGGTGTGATCTCATGCTGGAGAGAAAGGGCATGCAACCGAGAATCAAACCAAGAGAACAGGACTGCGCACTCCACTCACGAGGGAATCGGAGATAGGTATAGAGGGCAGAGATGGGACGAAATGGAGGTAGATGAAAGGCTACTAGCAGGGCTTAGAGTCACATCGTCCACTCGTCAAAGAAGAAGAACTGACCAAGAAATCAGGGATCAAGGCAATCTGGTGGTCACACACCTGCGACATAGGAAAAACAAGATGGCACCTTTACGTGCACAAAAGGGAAGCTGTGACAAGGACACTCACTGCTCCACACAGGTGCACCGCAAAGATAGACATACCCCTAGGAAGAAAATAGCAAAGGAGGAAGGCAAGAGTTTTGTGTACCCATTTTGTGATACTGGACTAAGAATAGGGACCAGTATGGCTGGTCTTGGCATAGGGAAGGATCCTTTGAGCCCGAGGACATGGCAGTAGCGGAAGATTGCATGAGACATGAAGGAGGAAATCCCAACTGGAACATCCCCTACATGCTGCAATGCCTAGCAAGGTGGGAAGGTATGGTGCGGATAACTAGCAGGGCCATCCATGTCCAGAATGTGCCCAGTACTATAGAAGTGTGCGGTGGAGGTCATATACGTGCTGTGGGCCCACATGGACAAAGAGGGACTAAGACCAAAGTTACCATCGTTGCTGGATGGGGCAGGGAAATGGATTACGTGTTTCGAGAAGAACACAACAGGTATCAACCTAGCGGTATGTGACATTAAGTGCCGGTTGAGCAGCAATTACCAATAGACCAGGATGGACTGGGAGGCCTATCGTTCAAAGCATATTTTTAAGCGGCTCAACGCCAGTGTCTATTGCGCTGGATGGCAGGACGTACTCTGGGAGAGACGTACTCAGTGATCCGACATCTACTCTTACCAGGCTTCTGACCAACACCGACCTACCCATTACAAGTGACAATGGCACGGTCCTGTATTTCACATATCCACCAGTTGTCACAAAACACCCCACTATATACCCCTTTGCTACCCCTGCAGGCCTACCCTGGGGTCGCAAGCGATACACCACACGATCCCTCCAGATTTAGGCAGACCACACAATCCTAGAGGTGGGATCCCTCTTTGCAGATGATTAGCTCCTTCCATTTGATGATCTGGTAGAGGAGACTGGACTCGCTTGGGATCAGTTTCTTCTCCACCCACAACTGGTGTTGGATTGCTACCGAAAATGGTTTATGACCGAAAGCGAACCAGTGACACACCTGTCCTCCACGCTATACTACAAATAGGCCTCGGGTGACACATAATCACATGGATATATAAAGCTGTACATAAACTCACGGCCTTATCACTTACCCCACTATGCCACAAATGGAAAAAGGAGTTCCAAAGACCACCACATGACAAGGAGTGGGAGCAAGCATCAGAGTTCCCAAAGAAGGTATCCCGATTCCCGCAATTCCCAGCTTAAAAATATACAATTCTTCTTCCTACATCGCGCATATTTAGCGCCTGAGCGACTCCAACAAACTACCCGAACTCACAGTTCTCTTTCCCCTGCTGCCAAGTAACATTCCCCTACATGTTCTAGAGTTGCCCTACATTACAACCCTACTGGAACACAATTCATGGCACGGTACGAGAGGTAACAGGGCTCACGACATATCTTCATGGGAGGCCTGAGCGCTCTGTATATTCCGATGCCTTAAACACTGTAAAGTCCAAGCACGATTTGCATCCCTGATCCTCCTGTTAGCAAAAGGTGGAATCACCAAGCACTGGCGAGAGCCAACAGGCCCTCAATTAGTGGCCTAGACAGGTGTTGACAACAAATGGGGAATGTCTGAAGAAGACGCGCTCCGACAAGAAGAGGTCCGGGAAATACGCAAACGACACATCTCCATGCAGTGGGCAGCGCTCCTCTAGGACTTCAAGCATATCACCAAAAACACTACATCCCCTTGCTTTTGCCGCAAGTGTCTCAAGCACCAATAGGCACATCCACGCCCATAGATACACACAGAACCCCCCCTCACCAGAGCAATGCACAGAACTTAACGGAGGAGCTGCCACAGACAACCTCCTTCAAGACCCAGTCAAAGCAATCCTAATGTATACTCGCTTCTCCATGAACACAAACATGTCAGAAACGCCCCCATCTACCTATACCATCCATACCCCAAAACACCCTTAGTGTACCCCCAGTTAACAACCGATTATTCTCACTCAATAAGAGTTACGTTGGGGTAAATTCACACACATAGTAGACCATACCATACATAACATACCCAGTACCAATAAGATATCTGATTGTAATAAGACTGTCCACTCACCAGTGATACTGCAAATGTGGAACTAACAGCATGTATCTGTTTATGTGATTATTATAATCCACAATGATGTATTGTTTGTCCCTAAAAAATGTTGAAAATCAAATAAAAGTTTTTTTTTTTAAAACTGTTTAGCAGCCTAATTGGGGAATTGGGTATTTGCCCAAGCCAACATTCCAGCAATAATGTTAACAGAGACACAGCATGACTGTGCCACATTTAACCCGTACCAGCACTGGATATGGGCCGCCCTGAGAGAAATATTCCCTGACCGCCCAGATGTAGGGGGGCTAATGGTAGAGACCATGCAACTGGAGGAAAGCATATGCGACTTCCTGAATAGAATGAGCGAACGATGGGGACAAGAGACAGGACAGCCGTGGACGATAGAGGCCCACAAGTCACATTTTTCTACAACATTCTTGAAAAGGGGCTACCCACTGAGATACAGAGTGGGCTGGACAGTGTAGTGGGTTTAGATACAAAACCCTGGTGGGACATACAGGCTCACATCCTCCACTACCACCAAAAAGAGCAAGAAATGGATAGAGAAAAACTGGAGAAAGGTCAAAGAGAAACCGCATAATTGGGTCAACACAAACTGAAAAAGATTACCCTCGAAGGAGCAGTGATGGCCACAACTGTGGGATGGAACCAGTCTCAATGGGGGCCTCCATTGCAAAACCCTAGAGGGTTCCAAACAAGCTATGGCAGTGGAGGCCAGGGTGGTTGGCAGCAACCAGACCCTAGGGAGTGGTACTACTGTCATAGGCCGGGGCATCTGGCAGAGAGATGCGGTTAAAGGCATACCATGAGCAGCAAAAGCAGCAGAGACCAATGACCCAGGGCCAGCCACCACAAAACCCTATGGATGTCCCCCCTCAGCATCAAGCACAGGGGAATCAGAATGCACACTGCATCCAATTGCAAGAAGGACCACAATAGGGATCCAGCAATTGGGAGAGTCCGTGGCAGCAGCAGCCACAGACAAAGAATCCAATGCATCAGGGAGTGGAGCCATAACACCTGCATGGAGGGGTGACAGTGTGGGAAGATAGCACCTTCACGCAATCACAGAGCCATACTATGCAGTAAAAAAAACACCCAGCACAAGAAGGAATTAAAACAACAACTTAAAACTCAGTGGTTAATAATTAGCACCCACCCGCCCTCTTCCCCCAAGCTACTGTCAAAAAAGGACTGAAAGACAACAGTAGGAGTTAAATTTTTTTTACTTACGTCCAGAAATTCAGAATGACTGAGAGCTGTGTCAATTGGGAGCCCGCACCAAGTTCGTCATCAAGGGGTGATCCCAAGGGGCCCCACTCTGCTGCTGATCCCCAGGGTGTGGTTGGCTGGCCATGTCCCAGAGGCAGGGCAGTCTGACGAGGGGGCATAATAGAGAATGGTTTTAAAGAGCCACCCAGGTCAGGCATCCAAAGTCAAATAGGACTCATTCCGATGACCAAGTCAAAAGGTCCCCATTCCCGAGCACCATGTCCGGGGCAAATGTTTCCTTCATGGTGCAGAGTCCCACCAGCGCCCCAAAAAGCCAGAAGCCTCAGCACCAATGGAGGCCCCCTTTCAGTTCTAAAATTAAGATATCCTCTGTGGTAGGAAACAGGATTCCCATGCGCCTGGGATGGTAATACCCTAATAGACTCCACAGCACACACACAAGGTGCCAATAAGCGGTGAGGCCTCCGTATGCTGTCGAGCCGAAGCCTCTAGCTGGGGAGTTCACCAGGGTGACCAGGCATCCCAGATATTCAAAGGCCATTCCATTTTCTCATTTTCACCCGCATTTCTTTGGAATTTCAGGGCCAAAACTTCTGGGGTTTACGTTTTTGGTGTCACAAGGCGAATACTAGCTTAGCCAGCCTTATTCTATGTTTTGTGAACTGTCCCGTTTTTTGATTTCCGAAGTCCGGTCACCTTGCCAAATCCTTCCAAAATTCGACAAGAGATGCACCAGTTCATTAGGTAACATACGACTGTAGAGACCCCAGCCACAATCTAGGGACACTCTTACTAAAATATACTCAACAGGGGGTCACCTTCTGGTTCATCACTAGATCGTAACAAGTGAAGAGGAAATTACACCCCTAGTGCAAAAATACAGGGACTCCGAAAACAATCAAATACAGAGCATATGTAATGTTTCTGAGTTAACAACCAACAAAATTCTCTCCAAACCAGGTAACAGAGAAGACAACAGAGTGCACCAACGCAACGGGTCGTCAACTTTCATAAGCAAGAAAAAGAAAGAGGACAATTTCCACACTTACGCCAATGGAAGGAGGAAAAACCTACAGCCTGCTTAACACCCAAATGGGTGCACTGTTCCTTCATGTAGTCAAGCCCTTCCATGATGATGACATCCATGAACTTAACTCTGCATACATTTTCCAATAGTGCAGAAGAACCACAGCCACCATAAGGGCACAGACGCCTCTGAAGAGACTCACACCTCAAACGACAATATCACAATAAAAGTTATGTTTATTTCTGTTCATGCCCTCTGTCTACTATGGATAATCCCACGCTTACTTACCATTGTGGAACTGGCGAGTCAAAAGAGACTCACTAATGGGGAAATACAACGCTTGCGCACAGACTTCTCGTATGTCACTTATAATTGCACTAAACTGAACACAAGCATCCGACACGCACTACATAGCACCCTCTTACATAACACTTGGTAACAGCACATGGCACATGCCCTCAGTTGGCTCCCAATCATCAGCCAGGTCATGTTATGTCTGTTCACTGATCCCATAGGAGGTAGGCCCAGATAGGCTTTACCTGTCCCAAGAGGTAGCAACCGAAAAAGTAAAGTGTCTAATTTACCTTTGCTTAATAAGGGCCAAGATCCAGTCCAAAAAGTTAGAAGCCCACAGGGTAGTTGTGAACCTGACTCGATATGACATTAACCCAACAGCGTTATACCTCTTCACTGAACCCAGTGATATCCAAACCAAGCTGAACAGGATGCATAGAAAGGAGACAATATAGGAGGATACTGTTTGGCCCTGAGACTTCCCAGAGAACAGATACTTAGAGGTAGCAAAACCACCCAACTCAATGCACAAAAATACCAGCTCCTGCATCATTCTGTGGACCGAGGGTTGCCCTCTGCATGTCTGGGGTGATCTTCTTTAACAACGAGTGGTCTCCCGACATGGATTTCCTGTGTAGGGCCGTCCAGCTCAGAGATAAGAGGGGGAATGAGTCACACGGGTGTGTTCAACGAAAGTATGGCTAATCCATGTCAGGAATTCTTGAACACCAAAGTGGGTGGATACACTTGGCTTGAAGGGAAAGGTCAACCCCTGATTGTGCAGAAACTTATCCTGTATTCCTTATGTTTCAGAGCAAAAGAAACACTTCCAATGGGCATGAATGTCAATTGAGTGATGTTGCAAATTCCGGATATGCAATAGGGCACCTCCACACTTATGGATATATACTGGCAGTGCGGTGAACATGCCTACACCCAACTGGTTCCCAGTTAGAGGGGACTGTACTCCCAGGTGATCATGCACACCCTACCCTGGTCATTCCTGGAGAAGAACTAACACAGTTATACCAGCACCCATTAAAGAAAAAGACCACCTTGCTGCACAAAGCTTGTGAAAAGAGAGCTGCAGACTATTTTGGCTGGGCTCAGTTCATGGACATCCCAGAAGAGTTTAGACTCTTCGGAGAGACACAGCTGTGGGCAGTGTGGGTTGATACCCTTCTTCGCCCTAGAGACAAAAGTGAATACCCGCGGGTTGCAGATAACCAGTGGGAAATGCTCAAGATGATGAACAGCACTGAGCTAAGCCTCAATTTGATCAAGAAAGAAAGAGAGCCATCCGCCTCATGGTAAAGCAGCATCGGTATGTGCTGGACTTAATGACCGTGATGGAGGGAGGGGTCTGTGCCAAGATCTGCACTGCCTGCTGTACTTTCATCCCAGGGAATGACATGGACAATAGAACTTTGACACTTGCCAGCCAAGCACTGCATAACCTACAGCAAAGCATGTGTGAAGAAGGAGGTGCCCCTGAGCAGGAGTGGTTTTATAATTGGTTCTCCTGGTTCCCACAATAGATCTCCGGTCTGTGCCAATCACTGTTCCCAGTTGTTATTGTGTTCCTGATTGTTTGCGGGGTTGTACAATTGGGGATCACCTGCTGTAAAAATGCAGTCCTCAAATTAGGTAGAATGCAAATGATTAGAAAGCTTGTCGTAGTTTAAAAGTGAGCAAAGGGATCAGCAGGAACTTAATAAAGTAATCGTACAAATGCATGAGTTAGATAGTGTAATTTATGAATAAACTAGAGGGGAGAATGTTAACATGGATATTGATGCATTTATCGACAAAAATTAACTATCATCCTTCTTAATAGAATCACCGGTCCAGAACTCTACATCTACCTTAACACGCAAGTATGTAGTCAGGCAGGCCCTGCAACATAGGCCTGAATTACTGATTGATGGGTCACAGATGGAAGGGTGCATAGCTGGCAGGCAAACAAATGGGCAGGATCCGTCCCACAGATGGGCGCTGCGACATCACAATGGTCAGGGCAGATTGCACCCAATAAAGCACACATCCCGAGGTGGTACACGACATTTGAAAAACACCATGAAGTCAGATGCCACATGAGTTAGGAACACATAGCCAACCAGGGCCAAACACATGTAGTGATCATGTGCTCCCCACGCCAGACATCTGGACACATTCATCACTGGCCACACTGTGGCCCTGCAAGGTCGAAACTCAACTGCAGTAACCGTCGACCATTAATTTATGACTCTAAGGCAGCAACCAACATTCCTCACCATATACGGTTCACCGGATACGTTTATTGCTTGATGTCAAACTTCATAAAAGACTAACGCGAACCCAATGTAGATTGAGACCATTCTCAGGTCTCGTGCCTGTAACTGTTCACCAGGCCAAATTGTTTGATTAAACGAAACTGTTCCTGTTTTGCCAAATGCCTCTTGTCTTCTGTTTTATTTAAGGAATTCAAACTTGAGTAACAATGTTATGACATGCACCAGGGCCCTGATATCTCCTTATTTTAATTCACTCACGACACTCAGGAGTTGGCCTAACGGCTAAGGCGCTCGACCTCGGACCTGGGGATCTGGGTTCGAGTCTCGGTAACGACGCCGAAACCTCCTGTGATTCTGGACAAATCACTTAATCTCCCCGTGCCTAAAAAAGAAAGTGTGGGTCCTCACGTAAAGTGCTCTGATACCTGATTCGGTTTGGGTTTAGTTCGCGCTATATAAAACTCTACACACATGCTCACCTGCAATTGTTTGCAATTCTTTTATCTTCTCTTGTGACAGAAATTATTATTAATGCAGATGACACCCAAATTCTTTTTCAAATGTGCAGTAGCAAAAATATAGACCATAATTCCCCTGCATGCATTCCAGTGGTGCTTCCAACTATGAGATACTGGAGGACCAAGACTTTCTAAAGCTAAACCTGGCCAAACCTGTATTCATCATATCATTGTCCATCTGTGTTAGAAATTGTTGATTCTCTACTAAAAGTGCACTAAACATGGTCTTACCATTAATTATGTCAGTTTGTGTAATGTAACAGGGTCAAAGCACATGCTAAATCATGTCCAGGAAATATTGGAGTTGGAAGTCATATGATGTCGCTTCCTGTGATGTTACTTGCTTTACCCATTGCATTAAGATGAATCAACATCCATGAAGAAAGAAGGAAGGAAGGAAAGTGAGTAGGAATGAAAACGTGAGGAAAAGAGAGGTTAGGAAAGATGAGAGCACCAGGGATAAATGCTAGCAGGGGTCATATGTGTGTGACAGACCGCTTGGTTGGGACCAAGGTGAGGTTACAACAAATGATAGGAGAAGGTGGAGATGTTCCGTGGAAAGTTGTTAGAATGGAAAAGGATAAATTGGAGTTAAGTGGAACCAATATCGTAAAAGTTGAGGTGGATTTTTTTTTTGACACCTTACACGGAGGCTACTTGTCGAGACAGTCTGTCTCTGCCGAATACCGCGGGCACCAGATGCGGTGGCCTACATTGGCCTGAAATACTCTGACGAAACACTTTTGAAGTTCTGGAATTGACAGCCATTAGCCTATTGAGAAGAGCAAGAGTTTTATCTTTTTATACACCAGAGTCGATAAATCACATTCAGGAATTCTGTACACGATTGAGCCCTGAAGAAGTCTTGAGATGGGACGAGACGCGTTGGCTACATCTTGAAGATTTAAAAAGAATAAAGAATTTGTAAGTTTAACAATATGTCTCCAGGAAACTTTTTGTGATTAATTGGAACGAGAAAGACAAATCTAATTACTTAACTCGAGTCTTTGAATACAGCATGTGCTGATTATCCTGTTGTGACTGTCTGGTACTGAGTGGTTGTATGTCATCACAATGCGGGCTTTTACCCCGCATGCCATTACAACGCGGGGATTACAACGAAAGTCGTTACAACGACTTTCGCTGGAGGGCGCTGGATAGTGGAATAGTTAAATTTTCTATTCCAACTCCAGCCCACGTTGACAGTAGGGAAGGTGTTGGATAGAAAATTAAACTATTCCCTATCCAACAGCGCACTCCAGCGAAAGTCGTTGTAACGACTTTCGTTGTAATCCCCGCGTTGTAATGGTAGTGCGGGGTAATCCCCACGTTGTAATGGCTGTTCTCCGTACTGAGTACATGCACTTTTCTAATCTGAAAAGGAGAGTACCTGCATGTCTCAGCACTACAGCAATGCATATAATGTGAGATTAACGTGATTTCCTGTCAGACCGAGAGAGAGACAACGGTGCTGCGGGACGCCGATGCGGTGTTGCCTGCTAATCCCTCTGGAGACCGCGAGGTGATTCGCCCCCCCTTCCTGCTCTTGGCTGCACCTTTTATTAAACTATGCTCCGAGTGATAGCGTGTATGCCATGTGAGGGCATTATTAAGATCTAGAGCACTCTGCAGTCTGTGAACAGCGAGAAGATCCGTGGAAGGGTCTGTGCCATACTGCAGTTTTTGACAGCACGCCTGCCTAGTCCCTCTAGAGACCGTGAGGTGATTCACGCCCGCTTCCTCCCCGCATCCTGCAGTTTTGCACAGCACGCTGGGTTGGGGAGGACGTCCCTGCCTTCCGGTGTTGGAAATATTTCCCCCAGGATCAGGGACCAGGCGCAGAGGCCGGGCAAGGTATGCTCCCATAGCCACTCATCCTACGGCCATGCCCATCCCCTCACAGAGGCGGCAGAAGCTGCAGGACTGCAGGACTAGAGCCTCAAGCTTGAGGTACGGGCGCAGGAACTCGGACCACCAAGGCCGCCTTTACACGGAGGTGAGGTGGGGAGAGGGAGGAGCGGAAGAGAGAGCTGGGGTCCGATACCTATTTCAGCTTGGTTTTGGCCCCTTGTTCAGCCCTCGCCTGATCCCCGCTTGTCTCCCTTCTGGCCCCCGCGATCCTCTTGATCCTCGCTCACCCCAGCCTCTCCAAAACCGGTGTTTATCCATCGGCGTCACTTGCACTTGCACTCCATCAACCACGGCTCTTGCGCCAATCAGGTAAGCCCTTGTATCTTTTGAGGTGACTCTTATTCCAACTGAGAGTTCACCAAGCCGTCAAATCAAAATCTTGCGGATTGGCTGGACAAGCCTAGGAACGTGGCTGCAGCGGGGCTGAGCAGGGGGGATCTTTTGATGATAATAGGGTGAGGGAGAATGGATTGCAAGGATCCGGCCAACCACCACAATTGCCCCACGGACAGAACTTTGTTACATGCTGCCAAAAACTGCTGAGTGGAATTTCAGGTCAAGAGCAGGCCCGGAGTGGCGAGGCAGTGAGGCAGCAAGGGAAAAGGTTGGTTGGTGGTGAGTTCAGAACATTGAAACACTGAAGACAAGTGATCTACAAGCGCTGTCGCTGGAAAATCGAACTCGTCTTTCCCGATTAAGTGATCAAGTGCCAAAATCTCGAACTCTGCCTCGGGTATTAATGCCAATACAGACAAAGAGGAAATTTGCTACATTCCCGAGATTTTATTACCAAATAAAGTAAAAAACAGATAAGCAGGGGTTTCATTTGCTTGATAGCATCAGAAGCCTAGATCTTGTTATTTTAAATGGGAGAGTGCCTGCTGACAAAACAGCACCTTTTACCTTTCACTCACAACACACTCAGAGCCTTTTAGACTAAGTGATTGTTTCCTACCAAATGTTTGGGGCTTGTAATAATTTCTTTGTCTACCCATCGATATGGAGCGATCATAGCATAGTGGGTATGACAGTGGCTTTTGATCTACCCACACTGGATTCAGGAAATGCTTGTCAGGGCATGGCAACCTTTAATAAAGCAAATGGTCGGTCCTTTTGGACGCAAAAAAAATCTTTGAAGTAGGTTCAATTGTGAAGATGGCCCATGTAGAACCGCAGGGTTTAATTCACTCTAATATTATATCCTTCTTTGAGACCCGAATGGAGAAGATTTGTAATTTAAGTTCTGCATCTTCTGAACCTCACCTGTAAAAACAGGAAACGTCCCATATGACTTATTTAAAACAAGGAATTAACCATCTCGTCCGAAAACAACATATACATTTCCTTACTGGCCGGCAGCAGGAAATCAATCGTCTAAGCGAGTGAAAAGACGTTTTATGCTCAGTAAAAAATAAGGGAGCTTGATGCTAAGTGGATTGGGCTGAGGGAAGCTGCAAGGGCCAAAGACTCAAGAAAGTATTGGCACTTGATCGCGGAATACTGCGACTCAAGGTAGAGGGCTCTACCCATACCAATTCCAGAAAAGGACTGGGTGGAGTACATCTCCCTATTATATGGAAACAATAGCCCATTTTCTTCCGTGATAACTGATGGGGTTAAACCCGCGTCTATTGAATTTACTGAATTTGGCCCCCGTCAGGAAAGGAAGTGGTAAGTTATATAAAGAATGCAAGACCCTCCGGCGCACAAGGGCCGGATGGAATCCCGATAGCACTAATTAAAAAGGAGCCAGAAGCGTGGGATGATTTTTTAGAGCCACTTTTTAAATATTGCTTTCTTATGAATAAAATCCCCCCCTCTTGGAAGGAGAGCATTATAGTCCCCCTGTACAAAAAAGGACCGAAAATGGTGCTGACTCGCTTTAGACAGATTGTCCTCCTGGATGCCTCAGGCAAATTATTTGCAAAAAGCATATTATGCCATCTTCAACAATGGATTTATGACCAGAATATTCTTCCTCCAGAACAAGTTGGTTTTAGAATGAACCATGGCACCTTGGATAACATAGCGGTTGTTCAGACAATTGTAGAGAATTATGTTTTCTCCCGAGGAATGCCAATACATACAGCTTTTATTGATTTCTCCACGGTGTTTGACAAAGTGGACCTCCAGACGCTGTGGAGAAAACTTGTCCTCCTTGGCATACCTTATCATCTTTTGGGTCTGATTATGGAATTGCATAGAGACACCTGGTGCCGGGTTCTGATGGGAGGTTTGCGGGGGTTATTATGTAAAATTAGAATGCATAATGGACTCAAGCAGGGTTGCCTATTGGCACCACTCCTACTTTCTTTGTATATTGCTGATCTTTCCGGCACTCTGAATTCGGTAAGGGGGGATGCCCCAAAAATTGTTTCAATGTCCGTTGGCTCTCTATTATATGCAGACGATGTTGCAATATTTGATCTAACGCCTATTGGCCTGCAACGTCTGCTAGATGCCTTAAGTAAATATGCAGAGGCTCACTTCTTGAAAATTAATATCGCAAAAAAGCAAGATTTTGTTATTTCGTAAGAAGGGGCTTAAAAAAAAGGAGATGTCTAAGATGGATGCTTGGTTATGAAAAATGTGAACTGGTTGACTTGTACCTATATCTAGGGAAGGTTTTTTCCACAACTGGCTGACATTTGGAGTATATTAAACACTTTGTTAGTAAAGCTGTCTCCCATGCAAGTGCATTAAACAGATTTTATAAAACTTGCGGGAGATGCCATTTTGGTTATGCTTGATCTGTTTTTAAGGTCAAAATCCCTCCCTCGTTAATAAATGCTGCCGAGGTGCTGGACATGAATTATTGACTTTCTTTCGATAAGGCGGAAGGACAAATCCTACGTCAAATTTGCAATTTAAACTTTTTGGCAGCCCCACATGTACTGCGCCTCGAATATGGATTAGTCTCATCCTTTACCCTATCCCTGGCTAGCGGTTCTTAGGTGGGATAACTCCCTCCTTTTGGGGGAGGAGGGTACACTTAGGGCTGCCCTGAGAATAGAATTTTTTGACACGCTAAAAGAACAATCAACTTTTTTAGGTCCTTTGTACGTGAAAATGATACATTCCGTCTTACTTTGAATTCCGCTTCTCCTATGTACTGAAAATACTTCTAAAGAAGTCTAGATCCCCTATCAGTTTGGCGAGAGACACAGCCTCCAGCCAGTCCAGGTCCAGTAATGAGGGGGTCAGGGGGAGTGCTTTGGGGAATAAACCACAGCCTTATTTAACCTCGGAATATCCCTCACTGGATTAAGAGGCTGATACTCCTACTGAGATTTAATCTGCTGCCTCTAAGAGATGTCACTGGTATCTGGGATAAAACACCTAGAGAGAAGAGAATTTGTGGATTGTGCCAGCTGCAAATCCAAGATCTAGATCATGTGTTATTTTTATGCTCAAAGCTGCAAAGTGCCAGGCGAGTGTATTTAAAGTCAGTTTTTATAGTATGTAATATCCACTCTGCCCAGGAGGCACGATCTTTGGTTCTGTCCCCTCCTCCGAATGAAATTGTTTGTTTTAAGATATATCAATTTTTAAAAACATTTCTGCCTATTTATTAGGAATTTTCTTTTTTCCTTATAGCACCATTTGCACATCTTTCAATATGTCGATAAAATAATTTTATTGGTTGGTTACTTGACTGCATCATGTATTTTTAGCACTATTTGCACACCTTTTAGTATGTTTGATATAAGAATTTTTCCTAGCAATGTATAAGGAAGAATTTTTGTATTGTATGTAAAGTTTGTCTCTTTTTTTTTATCTGATGGTGTGTTTTTGTGGACCTCCGTAGGAGTTCCATAACAAAATAAATAAATTGAATTGAGAGTACCACTTTGTTAGGAGCAAAGAGGTACTCTGAAGAGTGAGTACCTGCACTTGTATATGTCCATTTAAAGCTGTGAGTATATCAATAAAATAATAATGTGTATGAAATATTATGAGGGAAACGTTAGCAGGATCCCTCTTCCAAGAGAGAGGTATCCCTAAGTCTTGCTAATCAAGTAACAGCGTTTACACCACTTGCTGCTCTGGATATTTTATTATCATTTTTGTCTACACAAAGCAGTGGAATTTCAGGTTTGCCTTTCCCAATGATAGTTTTTTTTAAAAATCACATCACAATTGTGTTTGCCGTGCAAAGTAGTGCCCCTAGCGTTGCTGAGGCGAGGGGTCAAAAGTGACGGAGGAGGGTGACAGCGCGTGACAGCCATTGGCCGGGTGTGACGGCTCACAGACGACCCCCTCTGACACCGGTCTGTTTACATAGCGCCTACTGCAAGCACTACCTGCCACCGGAAGTGAGCGCAAGACAGTGCAGGAATTTCCGGTGACGTCGCCGTCTGGACTCCATTAGGGCTGCAGCTGAGCAGAACCGACTCACAGTAGAGTACGGGCAGCGGAGTCAGGAGCAGCTGATCGCCCCCCCCCCCACCGGCTCCACCGAAGCCGAGGGGCGCCCCCTCCCCCTGCACACCCCGCGCCCCCACCCCTCTCCCTCCCCAGCCCCGCCGTCTCCCACCACGGCCGCTCTCGGCGAGGAAACTCTGGCCTCTGCTTCCTCCTCCTCCTCATCGGACTCGGACACCGGCGGCGCCTCCCCGCCCCCGCGCAAGAAGCTGCGAGCCTCGGCGGCGGCGGAGGGCGCAGGAGAGCCCGGGGCTTCGGCAGCAGCAGCAGGCCCAGCCGCCCAGGCCGCCGGCCCCGGCCCGCTCCCCCCCTCCCGCGGCGGCCCCCGCAGCCTCAGCCCGCAGAGCGCCGCAGCCGCCATGCAGGCCAACGGGGCCCAGGTGCCGGGGGGACAGGGGGCGCAGGAGCCGGGGACGCAGAACGGCGAGGCTCCACCGGAGCCGGCGCACGCCAACGGGCTGCTGAGCCTCAACAACAGCAACAACCTGAACCTCAACAACAACGGAGTCACCCCGGCCGCCTCGTCCTCGGGCAGCGCCTCCACCGCCGCCCCTGATCTGGGGGCCGCTCTGAAGAAGAAGAAGCAGCGACTGTCTCAGTCCGACGAGGATGTCATCCGCCTCATCGGGCAGCACCTCAACGGGCTGGGGCTCAAGTGAGTGCCCAGGCTGGGGGTCGTTAAGACTGGGCAGTGTGTCACCGAGCAGACAGCCGTGGCAGTGGTTGTGGGAATGAGGGAGATGAAGGGATCCATGTATGCTCCAGGTGCAGCTAGCTGGTGAGGTGTCAGTCTTGGGGCTCCCAAGAGCCTCCTCAGAGAGATCGGATTATTTGAACAGCTGGTTGTAGGCAGTGGTGGTTTATTCTCATGGCAGTTTAATCGCCGTGGTGACAGTGCCATTCCTCCTGGGTGTAACAGGGAGAAGTGTGCCTAACGTGTACGGAAAGGCCGAATCACTGAGCCCCCTAGGGCAGAAAGGCAAGTCTCGGGGAGCTGACTCCCCACCCCTTAACGCAGCCTTCGATGTACTTCTCTAGTGTCGGTCCTGGTCTCGCCTCCCCGGTGGTCTTTAGGATAAGTGTGGCCTGTAGCAAATCACACAGGCTCTTGTTTACATCCTGAGCGAGAAGGCCGCTCCTCCCATTTTGGTAGACCTGGATGTTGAAAACTCGGAGGCCATTTTTCGATTTGTTTTGATCAATCTCTGGGGATTGTTTTGGTTTTGAAACTCTCCAAGACGTGTCTCTACGTGGGTTCTGGAGTAGCCCGCATCCCCAATACACCAGGTTATTGATGGTTACCGGACCCACTGTGTGTTTCTTCATCGTTCTCTGGCTGCACAAGTGTACTAAGCGAGGAGACCATTCAGAGACTTGAGAGCAGAGCTGGTTTAGGTTCTCTCGCTTCATGGAGTGGGTCCGGCAGCCTCTGTATCCTTGACTGACTGCCTGAGCCTTGCATGAAAAACAGTGCGGAATCCGATCAAAGGCCTGCTTATCTCTATTTACGATTAAAACCGCATTGTTGCTGCTTTGTGTAGTGTGACACTGGGTCTTATATTTACTGGATTCACATGGCGATCGTTGTTTGAGTTTACGATTGACTTTGCGTTTGAAATATCTAGCAGTCTGTTGCAGAGGCAAATCTTCGTAGTCCGCTGTGTGTGATTGAATTCTGCGCTCGAAAATAACGTAGTGTGTTGAAACCGAGGGCTGTGAACTTCATCGGGTTAACATGGCATCCCTCTCTTTCCCTCTGCAGCCAGACCGTTGATCTTCTTATGCAAGAGTCGGGATGTCGTTTGGAACATCCTTCTGCCACCAAGTTCCGCAATCATGTCATGGAAGGAGAGTGGGATAAGGTAACAGCAGACTGCAGATTCCAGAGGGTGGATGGGGCCTGTATTTTAAATACCCAAATTTCTGATCTTTATTTTAAATTTTGTCTTTATAGGCAGAAAACGACCTAAACGAACTTAAATCCCTAGTCCACTCACCTCATGCAATTGTGGTAAGAGGCCCACTAGAAACGTCTCAAATATTCATTAAAAAGGTGTGCAATTAATTTGTCATGCTTCTAAAACTAATGGGCGTTTTTTGCCTTTCTATCCTAATTGAAGTAAATATTGTGTTTGACTGCTGCTGTACAATCGACTGTTTAAATATTTTGAGTGACTAAACCTGCGTTTCAAGTAATAACATTGTTAGAATTGAAAATGGTTGGTACCGGTGCATCACTGGAGGGGCACGTATATTCTGGAACGGGGCCTGACATTGCAGATCCCTTGCACAACTGAATGTTCACGGTCATGTCACACAGCTTGCTGTGCGCACGCGTTAACAATGACTGTTTTATTTCCAGAAGGGTTGGAAAGAGGGTTTGTTTATCGAGTCCTTTGTATTTATGCATGTATGTATGTTGTTGTTTGCAGTGGTCTTTGTGCTTGGTTTGTGGAGGTGCGGTGCCCCAGTTTGCCTGCCCCCAGCTCACTGAGTTTGACAGGGAAACCTCAGTGGTGTGCGCGGCTGTCAGTCAGCACCGCTCGCTGCCTGGAGGGATCGCCCGGCCTGAGTGTAAACAATGCCTGATCAGCTGATGGCTGCTCTCCTTCAAGCTGATTCATTTGTTGTCAAACGGGCAGCTTCCTGCCAGAGAGGAGGGCGGGAGATCCTGCAGGAAGTGAAGCCGCACTAACAGATGTCTTGTCGATCAGAGCTGTTCGCTCGGCTGCTGCATCTGTTGACTAGGCCGGGCTGAGCGTGTCCAAGATGTTTTTAATCTTTCGCCTTGGCTGCGCTTGCTTGGCTGCGTTTGCTTTGAGACACGCCAGACTTAAAAGCGACCTTTACGGGCGCATAAAATGAAAAAGAACAGAGGGTACCCCGCCCCGAAACTTCATCCCGTTTCACGCCTTTCTGTTTTTTTTTCTTTTGGAACTTGTTGGAAGCACTGTAATTTGTATTATGCAATACATCTTAATTGGTGTGCCTTGTTTTTAGTATCCTTTGGATAAACAAGTTTATCGATGTTAGCAAAATATGCGCAGACAACATGAAATAGCTGAACCTTGTGTTTTTTTGTTTTGTTTACATTGTGTCTATCAGAGTATTCATAACATAATGGCTAAAGTGCGTATAACTGTTATTGGTTAAATATCAAACGTACCTCAAAGACGAATGCTTGAAATGGGCAAATAAAAGTTGCAGGGTACTTTTTTTGCTACAGAGACATACTCTTCCTTTCAAATTAAATGAGGGGCAGGCACTCGATAAAGACGGATGACTGCTCCACAAAAACACTGCAATCGACCTAGAAACTCAAGACTTAGTTGTGAAGGACACCAGTCAAGTCGCCCATTATGATTATCTAAAAGTAGGTTATGTTCAGACTTCTAGTTTCGGTTTTCTCCATTTGCTCGCATGGGCCTACAAGTTCCAAAATGCGGAATGATGATGTAGAAAAATTGTGGATTGGTTACCGGGCTAGGTTGTACACAACAGATGTATTTCTGAATACTTGCAGAAACTTGAGTGGCATAATATATGCATGAAAAGTGCTGGTATTGGTTGACCCTGTACTCGGCTACACTATTTCCGTTGACAACCAGTGCTGTAGCACGCATAGTTGAATTCGCAACTAAATTGTTTCTTTTATTTTAACTTAGGTTATAGTTTAAAGTAATAGTATTGTGCACTTTCAGATGTTGGTATTCAAGAGGTGGAATACGAAAGCATAAATATATTTTTAAATTTCCTTCTTTTGCTGCGTTTTCTAGTTTGTGTTTTTAAACATAAATTCATGTCATTGTAATACATGTGTTGTGTGTTACTCTGTTCAGGTCTGGCAGTTCGGATTGGACTTTACAAAACTGATTGCGCCTGTCTGGTTTCCGGCTACAGTGGCATAGTAGGAGAAAAATGATGGACTGGGGCACAACCCTAAGGGACAGCCAATGGCTGAGGCCAATTTATTCGTTCCTTCCTGTACCTGGTTCTTTATTCTATGTTTAGGACTTTATCTCGAATAACTGTAAATGCTGAGTTTATTTTCATCTTTACTCCCTTGTTACCAGGCTTCTTCCCACTCTGGCTGCTCTGGGCAAAGAGTGGCACAGTAGTGCTAGGGAATGCCCAATGGAATTGCAGATTGTGAAGAGGCATAGTAATCCTCTTTTGCCAGCAGTGGAGCAGCTGTTTAAAGGTTAGCCTTTCTGTCCCAAAGAATATCACACGTCGCTAACTCCAAAACACGCATATATTGTGGAAATGGTTTTGGTTTAAAATTCTAATTTGTGAAATCAGAGCAAATTAAGTGTCCATTAATTTCTCTAGTTTGTAAAATGGTTCATCTTTTTATTATTGGCGGTAGCCTTACATTTTTTTTGTGCATCAATTTTTGTTGTTGTCATCTTGTAATGGCATGTTTGTCCAATAACACATTGGTGGTGTCCTTATTGAATAACATTTACAAGTTTAATGCGCTCAAATGATGCTACAACTTTGTTCAGCATATTGGGGTTTGCTCTCCAAGTTTCTGCTTGAAAAAACGTAGTTTCAGGAATTCTGTATACCTATTAGAAGGGCCGTGTTCGAAAGAATACTAGTCAGGTATGTGTTTGTATAATTGTGATCGCACCCTTTGTCTCCTATGAGTAAGTCACAAGAGAGATGTCTTGAGCTAACACAATTGTGATCTGAACATGTGGCAATCCATGCCGTTGATCGTTTGTCAAGCTGGTACTGGTATATAAAATCTTTGTGACAGTGGTTATTTATTTATTTTTTTATGATCCTTTACTACATTCTGTGACCAAGAGTCTTGACTGGATTGTCCGCATCTTCATTTCGTCGCTATCTCTACTTAAAATTCAGTCTGGGGGCATTACATTTGAAAAGATTTACTGTGAAATGGAAAGAACTTCTCCCAACTGTGTCTGTGCCGAAAAATTCTTAGTGAAGCACACTTAGTTTACACATGTTCTCTAACTTGACGTGCAGTGTAAAAGGGGATTATGTGTCACAATCATCCAAGGGAGCACTTAACATCTATAAGGAACAACCTTCATTTAAATGCAGTTCTGTGTCACTTAAGCAGTATTGCAACCATAGACCGATGTTGTTGCGCCGTCTGCTTTAATTATAACCATTCTTTTTTGTTTATTATCTTGGCATGATACGTTGAGAACCAGGCAAACTCAATAAGATGGTGGACGGAGTGCGGAAACTTTTCATATTGCTGGGTCCAAACTGGGGTGAGCTGGCAAGCAAGATAGCAATGGATTATACCCAGATCTATGACTGGGGGTGATAGTTTGAAAAGTTTCGATACTCCATCCATTTTATTTTGTGATAGTACACTGGGATAACCAGCCAGTAAGTGTATATATAGTTTGAGTTTCTAATTGTTTGTAAATTTGGGTCAATTTAAATTGTTTTTAAACATAACTATTCTTTAAATTTGAGGTGACTTTTATTTGGATCGGATTTAGTATTACTGCATCTCAGTCTGGCTTTGGGCTGCTACTTAACCCTGAAACTGCCTTGGTGAAGGTCAACAATTTAAGATTCATTGTTATCTAGGAAGGATCCGCTGTCTTTGTTCTTGATTTCTGCTTGTCAAGTCGGGGGGCATTTATATAGCGCACATCACATCTGGGGAGTCTCATGGCGCTTGCAGATGGCTCTGACAGGAGAGACAGGACGGCTAGTTTGCAAAAAGCCAGGTCTTTAGCTTCTTACGGAAACAGCTGTGTTCTGGGATAATGCGGAGGTGTAGATGCATTTTATTCCATGAGGCAGGAGCTAGAAAAGAAAATGCGCTACCGCCGTTGCTGGAAGTTTGTATTCTTAGAGGTATCAGTAGGGATTCATTGCTAGATCTGAGCTTTCTTTGAGGCTGATACCATCTTAGTTTTTTTGACCAGTATCTAGGGCCTCTTTCATACATGTGTCTGAGCCAGGCATAGTTTTAAAAAGGATTCACTTTTTCACCAGAAGCCAATGCAGACTTCTCAGGCATGTGGCTGATTAAGTTCTTCGCAGAAGGTTAAGAACTAACAGAGCTGCCGTGTTCTGAAGAACCTGAAGCCTGCTCAAATGATGTTCATTTATGAAGGCTAGGAGCACGTTCCGTAATCCATTCTGTTTATAATTAGACCCTGAACTAGGGGTTTCCGGGCCTGAATGGGAATCCACTTGAAAATCTTCCTTAAGCTACGCATTAGTCCGAAACATGTACCTATAATGTGGTTTATTTGGTTTTCCATGGACAGTTTATTGTCCATGTAGAAGCCCACATTTCGAACTGATTCCTTCGGCACTGGACAGCTGCCTAACTTTGTTGGCCACCAATCATGTGTCCAATGTTCAGCCGCTTTGCCGAAAAGCATAATTTCTGATTTGCTGGCATTTAACTGGAGGTGATTAGTATTCATCCATTCCTCAACGTGAGTCAGGCAGTTTTTGAAATGTTGTTTGGTTTCATTCGGATCAGGGCCCAGTGTGACTAAGATCTGGGTATCGTCAGCATAGGACAGTGGGGTCATATAGATATTGAAAGCGTTGGGCTCAAAATAGAGCCTTGTGGAACGCCCATCTTAACAGGTCTTTCGTCTGCTCTGTTTTTATCAATCTGGACCGCTGTTGTGCGATTGGATAGGTAGCTGAAAATCATTCTAGGGCATTTCCTCTGACACCAATGCCCCCACAGCCGTTGAATTAGGATATGGTGGGAGATGGTGTCAAAGGCCGCGGATAGGTCGGGCAGGACGAGGATGGTTGACTGGCATTTATCCAATGCCAGTCTGAAATTATCAGCAACCTCGACCAGCGTGGTTTCCGTGCTGTGTAGTGCCCTAAAACCAGATTGCGAAGGGTCCATGAGTCCGTGATTTTCGAGGTGGCTCACAAGCTGTTTATTGACAAAGGATTCGAGCATTTTTCCAAAATATGGAAGTAATGAGATGGGCCGATAATTTAGACAAACCCTGGGGTCGGCATGGGCTTTTTCAGAATAGGTCTAATTTTTGCTGCTTTCCATATTGCGGGGAAGTCTGCATTCGCAAATGACTTATTGAAAAGATTGGTGAGATTTTCCACTAGTGCCGGCGCAAGTATAGAAAAAAGTTTGGGGGAGATGTGATCAGAAGGAGACCCAGACTTTATTTTCAGCCCGGCAGACATGGTCGCATCACAATCAAATTTAGTAAATTCATCCATTATATAGGGAAGGTCAGGTAGCAATGTTGCCAGGGCATCGGACTGAATTTGGATTTGATTGGGAGGAAAGGAAAGGTGAATAGTAGTGATTATGTCCTCAAATAACTTAGAAAGAGAATTGGCCCACTCTAGGGAATTTGGAGTTGCTAACGGACTGCTAGAGATAGTAAATTCTTTCATGATTTGGAAGCGTTCTTTGGAGGAGTTTTGAGCTTTGTTTATATGCTCCGTGAGGAATGCTCTCTTTGTCGACTTTATCTCCCTCATATAACTGGTGTGCAGTAGTTTGTATGTTTTCCGGTCTATCTGATCTTTACTTTTCTGCCATTTTTTCTCAGCGGTTCTGAATTTAGATTTCATGATTTTCAATTGCTCTGAACCAGGGAGCAATTCTGGTCTTGCGCTTGACTTTGCTCAGAGGAGCAGTTTTATCCAGTGCTATCTCAATGGCTTTATCAAATTGAAGTGCTGCAATAGTAGCATTTGAAGTAAAAAATTGTGTATCAAGATGAAAGTTTTTTAGAAACATGGGTAGGGTAATTTTTTTTCAGGGTTCTGCATAATGTAGATTCTTTTTCTAATACCGTTTTTGTTGTGGTCGTGGGGAAAAGAACATTTTAACTGATAGTGGTCTGTCCAGAGCAATGGGATTGGAAGGTCTGCTGTTATATCAGGGGAATTTGAAAAGAGGAGGTCCAACGTATGGCCGGCTTGATGTGTGGGACCAATGATCTTCTGATCAAGACCCTGAGTGTTCATGTTGGAGATTAGCTTTCCGGTGTCCGAGTCAGATTGTATTTCTGCCTGATCGTTAAAATCGCATACTAGAAGGAATCTATCAGAGGCTAGAACATGTGGTGCAGTAATTTCAAGTAGCTTATTTGCAAAGTTTCCTTTGGCACCAGGGGGCCCGTATATTAAGGCTACTTTCCAAACATTATTCGGATTTCCCTCAAACTTAAATATGATAATTTTTAGATAGCTGAAGACACAATTTTCCAAACTAGTCACATTTATGTTTGTTTTAGTTGCAATCAGTAATCCCACCCCCCCTCTAGTTTCTTTCCTGTCGAGTCGTGTTATTTTATACTCTGGCGGGAAAGCGGTGTGTATATCGGGAGTGGCATGTTCGTGCAACCAAGTCTCAGCGACAAAACAAATGTCTGGGGCTGCTAAGTCTAAGAGCCCACATTTCCCGTGCATGTCTGGGGATAGAGCGAGCATTAAAATAAATGGCATTACATTTTTCAACGGGTATGCTCATATTAGAAAAATTAAGGGAAGGGGGTACGGAAGTCTCCGTCTGATTAAATGGACAGGCGAATCGAGATTTGAGGACATCTGGCTATCTCAGCTGCCAGAGTCCCAGTGGGTTTAATCAGAGCGATGTTTTAATTTTTTAATTTCTTCACTTGAGTATCTAAAGATAGTCATGTTTTCAGCAGTGTCAAGGTTAGGGTAGGGGATATGTTACCGGAGAAAAAAAGAGATGCAGGGGTCTTGGCGTCATTCCAGTGGGACGGGCGCAGATGGGCTTGCCTTTGGCGCGCCGCTGCACGCGTCCACGACCTGCTCCTGTTGAAATAGGGAGTGAGCAGGGAAAAGACTGAAACTCCAATCTAGACTGCCAGTGATCCCACCGGAAGTGTAATAGTGCCAGAAGCGGACCCTCCGTACAAACGGCACAAGCCGTGACAGACCGGGGTCGGTGGCAGCAGATGGGAGGAGAAACAAAGTACACGGCGCAGTTTAAAAAACAGTGAGTTAAAAGCACGATTCAGTGTTATTATGCAAGCAGCATCAGATTTGGCAGATTAACAAATGGCGTATACCTTTGATCAGAGGCGCCACAGGCATTTGACACCGTGCTCATAGTGCAGCAATCTCGAATTTGCCATTCTTCTTAGCTGACATAAGGCATACTCCCCCTGCCCCCTTTTTATATTTCTCAGTTATCTTAACTTTTAATTACAATGTGGAATACCGCAGAGTTTAGTCCTGAATCAAACTTGGTTTAAATATTTCCATCTCCCTGCTAGCTACATTGGTTAGATTTTAGTTTCTGCGTTGTGCCTATGCTTACAAATTGTCTTCCATTTGGAAGATCTTAATTCAACTTCACCCAGCTTCCCTCAATGCATGCCTGCATGCAACATTTGTTATGCATGATGGAGACAAGACCTGTTCGGTAACTATTCATTACCCTGGGCACCTACCTAGTAGCCAGAGAGGTAGTGTTTGCCCTGATGCAGTTTAGTTCAGCTAAAAACTGGGTCACTTTATTTTTTATTTTTTTAATGAAAACAAGCGTTCTCTCCAAGTTCAAGTTAGTTGGATGGCTGCCACTTGTCTCCACATCTTACAAATGCTTCCACGGTTTCTTCCTACTACCTGTAACTTCCTGGAAAACTAATTCCGGACCTCATCTCATGCCAGAATTACTGGAACTCGCTGTATCCTGGAGTCCCACAATATCTCTGTTGGTGCCTACAAGTACTGCATAATGAAACATGTTTGAATAGTCTTCAATTGAAGTTCTAGGGTCCTTCTATGTAGATAAAGTTATAGATCCGATTATTTTCCTGCAGCCAGGTTATGTAAAATCAAAAGCACTTCAACGTCTGTCTGAGGCGTTCAAGTAGTTTTTCATGGTTGACCGTGTCGAAGGCCGAGGATAGATCTAGGAGGATAAGGAGACAGGCTTTGCCTTGGTCAAGGGCTTAGAGGGCATCATCAACGATGTGGAGCATGGTGGTTTCAGTGCTGTGCCCAGGTCTAAATCCGGATTGGAAGTCGAGTAGGTGGAAGTTGTTGATGTGTTGACTTAGCTGCTGCTGTTGCACACACTTCTCCAGCACTTTGGCTAGGAGGGGGATGTTGGAGATGAGTCTGAAGTTGTCAGGGGAAGCAGGATCTAGCGACTGTTTTTTCAAAATGGGGAGGACTTGGCCGGCTTTCAGAGAGTCGGGCATCTATCCCTGCCGGAGAGTGGCGTTAACTATTGCAGTCCAGCTAGGAATAATGGATTGGACAACGACAGCTAGGCAGTTGGAGGGGAGCGGGTCATTAAAATGGTTGTTCGAGTTTAAGGTAGATACGATTTTAGAGATGGAGTCTTCGTCATAGACTTTGAAGTCGGTCCAGTGAGCTTGATTTTTAAGTGAAATTTGGGGGGGCGTTGGGGCAAGAGGAGGCAGGTCCGGAAGGAGTGGAGTATGTGGCGGGACTGAGTTTGTTTTCTAAGGCTAGGATTTGGTCAGCAAAGGAGGAGGATATTAGGGACTTGGGGGTTTCCTTCGATGTTTTGACCAATTTATTAGATTGGTGTTTAATCAGTTCGCAGAGCTTGAGGGTCTGTTCTTGGCCTTCCCTAGTTCAGATCTGAAGAATTCTTTTTTTTGAGTTGAGGATGTACCTGTTGTAGGCATTTCTGGCCTGGCGGAGAAGATTTAGATGTGCAGTAGAGGGGTGCTGCCTCCACGTTCTTTCAGATTGCCGGAGAGATCTCTCATTGTTGAGGGATCCAGTGAACATGGGGTTTCTGTTTTTGATTTGGGTTCTTTTCAGTTTTAGTGGGGCTAGATCATCCAGCATGTTCGCAGAGTAGTGATCGTTGAGGTCACTGACCGTTGTGATATGCGAGAGGTGGGGGGTGCCCTTGCCTTGTGGGTGCCAGGTAGTAGGAAGGTGATGGCGGAGTGAACAGGTTTGGATCAGGGCTTGATCGGCCAGGAGGTCTTTGATGGCGTTGACATGTGGATTCTTGGGATCGTTCCAGTGGAGGTTAAAATCACCAAGGAAAATATCTTTAGTGTTGGAGGAAATATTAGCTGTGATGATTTCCATGAGGTGGGCAGTGGAAGAGTCGTTCATGCCTGGGGGGTGGTAAAAGATGTCCAGGTTGTACAGTTGGGTGGAATTGCTGCAAATAGTGAGGACTAGGTATTCGCAGGATTCAGTGGTATCCGCCAGGAGTTCAGTGACAATAAGATTAGAGCAGTAGATGCAGGCGATGCCTTCTCCTTTCTTGTTAGATTGCCTTGCAATGTTATAGTTGGGAGGGACTAGGAGGTCCAGGCATGGAGATGAGGATTAGTTGAGCCGTGATTCTGTTAGGATAGCTAAGTCAATATTATTATTTTTCAGGATGAGATACTCAATATCCGTGGCGTGCTTAGCTGCCGATCGGCAGTTGATTAAGAGACCAGACAGAGAGGGGTCGGAATGAGTGTCTGGAGTCTGGGCGGACAGGTGAACAGGCGCTCGATTACTTTTGACCACAGTTCTGTTATGGAGTGTAGCTGGTCTGTTTGGTTGATAGTGACGTGCAGATAGCATGTTCGGCACTCACTTCAAGTGGATAAGGGGTAGCTGGGGCAGCGTTGTAGTGGGGGGGGGGGTAAAACCAGAGTGTATGAATTTTCCCCAGTAGCGGTCAGACCAGGACTTGGGTGGGTCCCTCCAGGAACGAAAAGGGTCAGTTACGGAGCAGAGGGGGTGGGTCTCTGCATACATGCAGGGGCCCAAACGTACTTGAGATGGTCGGAAGCGGCCGTCTTCGAGGGTAGGGCAGCGGTCGGGGCTGAGAGGCCGTGCCAGATGACATTACATCTCCCAACCAGTGTCAGTGTGAGGTTATCTATGCGGTTAAGGTCTGCCTTAAATTTTGGGAGCAATGGATCTTAATTAATTTGAACAATTTTCGACACATCTGCCATTATTTCCACCCTAAGGTAAGTTTCCTTCCGTATGACCCTAGGATCACTAATCTGAAGTTCTTTGCCAATGGCAACCAATGTTTTGTTAGCGTTCAGTCGATAGCCCGAGATGTGTCCAAAAATCTGTGCCTCTTCTTCAATTTCGGCTAAAGCTGTAAGGGGGCTAGGGGTCACAATAGCCAGATCATCGGCATACGCCAGGATCTTAGTAATCCCCCCCCCCATATTACTATGTATTGCTAAGATCTGATTATTGTCCCCAATTTTCCTAACCAGAGGATCAATGTACAAAGCAAATAATAGGGGTGAGCATGGACACCCCTGAATGGTCCCCCGGCTGACCGAGACCAAGCCTGACAATTCCCCCATAATAGCGACTCTGGCCACCGGCTTGTTATACATTATAGAGATAGCCTTAATAAAGCCTGGCCCTAACTCTCTACTCCAGTATTGCCCACAGAAATGGCCAGAAGACCCTATCAAAGGCTTTCTCTGCGTCCAGCAGGATTAACCCGATAGGATCTCCTGACCCCTGCCTCATCAAAGAGAGCAATCGCCCTCTGAACATGGTCAATGGTAATTAGTCGCAAGGCAGTTTGCCAAAATCTTGGCATATACCTTTGCATCGCTATTGATTAAAGTTATTGGTCGACAAGACTCCAGCTCCTTAACAGATTTCCCTTTTTTGGGCAAGACCACGACATTGGCCGATCCCCAAGAATCAGGAGCTCCCGTCCAGCTTGAGCCGCTAAAAAACATCTACCATCAGTTTGAGTAGGCAGGGAGCCAGCTTTTTATAGAATTCCCCCGGGAGAGAATCAGTACCAGTAGCTTTCCTATTAGCCAAAGATCCTATAACCCCTGCCACTTCTTCGTCCGTAATGGGTACCTCCTAGTGCCTCTCTTTCTTCCCCAGTTAGCTTTTCTCCTGGGAGCCCTGCAAGATAGTCCTGTATTTCCTTTGTGCTTCAAGTGCTTTCTTCTGTGTAAAGCTGTTGATAAAATCGCTGAAAGGCAGCCCGGATATCAGAAGCCTCTGAGACTAACCCAATTTGGTGATCATTGATTGCCAAGATTGCCCCCTGAGTCACTCGCTGCCTAGTGCGCAACGCAAGCAGATGTCCCACTCTCTCACTACATTCATACATTTTGGATCTCCAGGATGCATATTTCCCTGCTGCTTTGCAAGTAGAGATTTCTAAGATTTTCGACTTGCCTAAAGCCAACCATGTTTGTGCTTCACCCACAACCCCCCTGCTCATAATGACATCAGCTAAGTGTGTCTCTGCCTCAGCCAGCTTACTATAGAGTTCCTGCATGTAGACTTTACCCTGCTTCTGAAGCCACTAGCCATTCTTAGAGGTTTCCCCTCTAATCCCAGCTTTCAACGCGTCCCATACTATATCCACCTGTGTAATATCCCTGTTCTCAGATATAAATCTGGGGATCCATGCTCTCATATGTGCTATATACTCTTCATCATACAGTAGTGCTCTGTCCAAAGTCCAGCGTGGTACCTCCCCCTTTGAATCGGGGAGTGGAATCTCTAGAACTAGCGGATTGTGATCCGACATGACCCGTGGAAAACTATAAATCCAACATTTTGTCGAGAGACTGAAACACAAAGAAATAATCAAGCCTGGCGTGTGATTGATGTGGGGCAGAAAAAAAGGTAAAGCTCGGGTCTTGTGAGGCCCAAACATCAGTAAGTCCGTGAGTCCTACATAAATTCATCCAAGATTTAAAACTTTAGGTTTACGGCCGTTATAAAACCTAGGCCCAAGTTTGATAGCACTGGTGTTTAAATTTAAATCCCCCCAGATAATTAAGGGCAGTGGCCACCCGGCAAGTTCAATGTTTAACCAATTGGAAAGATCGGGTCATCCAGCACTGAGCCATAGACTAAACAAAGCGTGAAAGAATAATTACCCACATTGCATAAAGTAATGACCCATCTGCACAAATGATCAGCTTTAGTCCGTAGACAACTAAAGGTTTTCCTGCGGGCCATAATAGCAACCCCTTTCGTGTGTGTGCGCCGTGGGTCGTGGAGGAAAATAGCTGATACCCTGCTAATTCTGCCATCTTCTGTCTCCCAACTTCAATATGTGTCTCTTGTAGACATATGTTGGCGTTCAAATGCTGGTTGTCTACATTAACCCTGCGTTTTTTATGAGGACTATTTAACCCAGAAATATTGCCAGATGCAATTCTAATCTTGCCCTTAGCCTTTTGTCATAGTCTAACTCCCCTTTGTCTGTATCCAGAGCTCAGGGAAACCTGAAAAAGATCGAATTACAATCCATACTACTACACAACTTTTTACCCATTGGACCAGTCTGAGCACCAGAAGCCCTCCTTCCCCACCTGCCTCAAAAAGGCAAAAAAGGTCCATAGACCCTTGTGATGCCTCCTGCATTTCACTGTGCCCCAAGTCGCTCCCCGCCTATTTTTCCACCAGAGAAGATTAAAAAAAAAAAGAACGAAAACCCGAGCAAGCAAAAAAAGAGAAAGTCCTATTGAACCTATTAGTCCTGTTGAAACGTATACCCCCAGACCTCCTAAATTTAGAAAATAATAAGAGTTCGGTTCTTCGATTATTCCCTTGGCCAGGTGATAGTTCCTGCAAGTACTGTTAGGTTTGAATCTCTGAAGTAAATACTCTTGTTGATCCTTTATGGATGACCTTTAATCGGGCAGGATCAATCGGAAACACCTCACAGCCTATCTTCTGCAAGGCTGTGATCAGCTGCCGGAGCCTCCATCTTCTCTCTACCATCGTGTGGCAAACATCCGGTTGCACAAAGGAGTGCCCCTCAGCTGCACGTCTTGCATCAAGTCTCACCTTTTCAAATATTGCCTGCTGCAGGAGGAAATTCCCGAAGTATATCAGGATTGCTCTGGGTTTCTCGTTATAGCCTGCACTCTTTTTCCTCATCAGAGCGAATCTGTGAACCCTCTGCACTTCCGCTTCCCAGTTCCACTGAGAAAGTTCCGGGAAGGCCCCCTTAAATAGCCTTATAACAAATCCGCAAATATCTTCCCTTTCCATGTTTTCTTCCATTCCTAGAAGTCGCAGGTTATTTCTCCGTTGTCTATTATCGAAATCCTCCAGTTTCCAGAGTACATCAGTCATTCTGGCCTCGTTTGCCGCAATTTGTTGACCTGTGTTCTCCGCGCCAGCCTCTAGCTCTACAATACGCTTCTCTAGGACCATAGTGCGCTCCGAAATCTCTGAACACATGTTATTTACTTTACGAATAGCCCCCTGAAGTGTCTTTGTTGCCAGGTGGGCCCTCTTGTGCTCGAGTCGAGCCGCCGGCTGGTTCTGTTTGAGTGTAGAATAAATTAACCCCATGGAAGAGGGTGATTCTGTATTTGGTTTAGATTCCGTCAGAAATTGGGGCACATCCTCCTCATCCCCCGTTTCAAATCCCAGATGTGTGGTAGAGCAATCCTATTTTAACTGACTTATCTGGCTATTATCGGAGTCTTAATCTTTATCTTTCCCCGCACCTCTAGTGATTTTCCTTTTCGTAAGAAACAGAACAGAGGCAGCACCAAGGATGAAGTAGCCAGGACCATGTAGTATCAATAAATAAATTATTTTATTTTCTCATTTATAGGACAGCCAACGCGTTTCGCTCCCCAACCATGGGAGCTTCGTCAGGGCAAGTGTGTTGGTCAGAACTTGAAGCGACGAAAATAACGTCAATGGAGTCGTTCGATCCAAACAGTACAGAAGCCTATGGCAAACTTTCAATATCTGGATAATATTATAGCCACGTCAAGGGTATATATTTAAAAGACACAATTCGTCCAAGAAGTTCCAAAAATTAGTGTAAAATTTCTGGTATCCAAAGAACAGTAAATGCGCAGACCATAATAAGCTGCCACCAAAATTGCTGAAGAGCCCCTTTTCAGAGCGGTGTCCCCATGACGGATTCAATCGGATCAATTCAAGCCGATTGAATCCGTCATGGGGACACCGCTCTGAAAAGGGTCTCTTCAGCAATTTTGGTGGCAGCTTATTATGGTCTGCGCATTTACTGTTCTTTGGATACCAGAAATTTTACACTAATTTTTGGAACTTCTTGGACGAATTGTGTCTTTTAAATATATACCCTTGACGTGGCTATAATATTATCCAGATATTGAAAGTTTGCCATAGGCTTCTGTACTGTTTGGATCGAACGACTCCATTGACGTTATTTTCGTCGCTTCAAGTTCTGACCAACACACTTGCCCTGACGAAGCTCCCATGGTTGGGGAGCGAAACGCGTTGGCTGTCCTATAAATGAGAAAATAAAAGAATTTATTTATTGATACTACATGGTCCTGGCTACTTCATCCTTGGTGCTGCCTCTGTTCTGTTTCTTAAGTCTTTGTCTGGATTTCCAGTAGGACCAAAACCGCAGCAGGTCCTGGAGGTTATCAGCACAACACCAAATTGGATATTAGAGGGACATCGGAAAATAGAGGTGCTGTCTACAAGATCCGCTGTGGAACATTTTTCTTTTGATTTTCCTTTTCGCACAATTAGGTACACGCCTTTGGGTTTCGGGCCGCAGGAGGGCACTTCCACTATCCTCCCCTGTGAGCTCTGGGTCCGTGCCCTTACTTCCACTGTTATTAGTGAGTTCCGACTCGTCTGTCAGGGAATAGAATTTATCACCATTATTAATACTGACCTTAGTAGTATTGGGATCAAGAGTTTGTCCTGCTCTGAGCATCTGACACCATTAAGCTCATTTGTGAACCATTGTCTCCATTACTTAACTTGGTGTCAGAAGTAGCATTTAAATCCGTGATAATGGTATTTGTGTTGGCCAAGTTCGTTCTTGTTGTTTGTTAGTGTTGTACTGCAGAGTAATAAGAGAGGGGCTGAGTTTGTTGCCATTACGGGCTTACCAGCAGTGCCCCCATCACTATTCTCCAGGTCCTTACAACCTTTTAGTGACTTGTTGAAGTTTTGACATTGTATCGTTGTTTTTGTCTGTTCCAATGAGACCCGACCACAGAACATCCCAGGAACTGTAGTTTTAGTTCTGGTTGCCGGGTCGACAGGAGGCTGCTCTCTGCCGGGCTCCCTGCTGTCTATCTCCTCCTCTATCAAACCGGGCGTGTGAGCAGCGTCTTCGCTTCTCTCTGCAGTAGTCTTCCGGGTTGCTGAGCCCCCCCTTTATCCTGGCCGTGGCCGCTGCACCTTCCCTCACAGATGGCTTCGCTTCAGGGGGCATACTGGAGTCCGACTCCGTCCAGACCCGCCGCTCAGAAAATAAAACCGCAGAGTACTCCAAAAGAGCAAACATGCTCTCCGTTCAATCTTCTGCTCTGACCTCATCTTGTAAGTCTCTTATCAATATTGAAAGATCGGGGGTACACTGTCTTTATTATACCATTATGCCGTTGTTCGCACCACAACCTTGATTTTGCCTGCTTGCTGGGTTTTCACTGCGGCGAGGAGAGTGGCTTCCAACAGCAATCACACAGCCGCCATCTTGCCCTCAAACAGATATCCTTATTTGTTTTTGATGTGCTGGAAATTTTCAGTTCCAATTCCTAATGTTTCTCCTTAAGGCATTTTCATTAGAGAGGATGATTATCACCCTACACTGCTGGGGTGTGCTGTACAAGAAGGTGCAAGAAGTATACAGCACTGCAGTGTAGGTGTTTGTGATAGCAGTGGATACAGTCTTCAAAAACCATTGTTATCAATATTCATATGCATTTTGAACATGGTTTTGAGTTTAGAATAAGACCATGTGGTTTTGTATATGCATGTTCTCTAGGTCGGCTACTCGACTAGGGCTGGCTGAAGGTATGATTATATATTTGAAACACCTTATGGCAGCAATTGTTAAAAAATGTACAAGCAAAGCAAGTGTTATTTGGGACACCTAGACCCCCGTCCCCCCCTCCACACACACCTAATTAGTATTGGCTATATTGACTTTTTGGGAGAATGATTGGTTTATTTCCAGTTTTTCGCATCCATTGATTTTGTTTTGTGGAAGTCTATGGTAAGGTTATTATAAATGTATGGTGTCTTATCTGGAAAGGAGAGATCCTCGTATTATCAAATGGTCTCTTACTCTTGTGGAGTCAGTAACTTGATTTGTGGTTATGTCGTGCACCATTTCCTGTATTTGTACTCTCTTAAAAACATTTTTTAGGCATTTCACTTGTTGACAGTAGTTTTGACCTCGTAAGCACCTTTTTAGATTGGAGGGCTTTATTCTGTGTGTGTGTGTATATATATATATATATATATATATATATATATATATATATATATATATATATATATATATATATTTTTTTTTTTTTTTTGGGTGGGGTGGATGATAATCACTCCACTTAACTGTTTGGATTATTCTTTATACACAGTCAAGAAGTCAGTCAAGCAGAGGAAACATTCGCTAGAAATAGTGTATATTTTTAGTAAATCTTTTCCTGTCTTTGAACTGCTGTCTCTGTCAACTCCCGTGTTTCGGAATAAGATTACGTTTTCAGGCATGTTGGTTTAACAGTGGTTTGGAGTTGTAAAAATGTTATTCTGTTCTTTAGTAATTCTGTGTCTGTTTTGCATTGTACTTGTGCTTAGACATGGGTAAAATGTGCACTACAGTGGCATATTTTCAGTACCTTTATGGTACTCTTGTTATGCACAATTATGCTGTTACTTAACGTCCTGTAATTACGTGTTTTACGTGTCTGTTCCGTTTTCTTACTCCCTTTTGAAGCACACAATGCATGCTTGTGTCCAAAATGAATGCAAGGACTCATTCACGCTAAAAGGCAGCATCGAACGCCAATCTTGCAATTAAGTGGAATTTTCGTGAAAATGTCGCAAAAGCAAATAGCCTTAATTTCGTGTACCCCTACTTAAACTTTTTAAAATTTTTGTAAACTTAGCGGCATATCACCATGCAGGCCTCAAAATTCTACTAGCCCTCTCCTATGGCCCCTTCGTTTTTTTTTGGGGGACAAGCTATTTTCAGGTCCTACAGGTCCTTTCTGACAAGCGCTGGAGCTGACAAAGAACTGGTGTTCTGTTCATTCAGAAAATGAATGAGCAATAAATATGCCTTTAAATCATTTTTTTTTTTTTTTTACCTAGCCACATTTGCTGTGCATTCAAAGACGGAGGTCAAATGTCAGTTTATCTTTTTACAAATTTCTGCTTATTTCATCCGCGAGAGTTATGTTTCTTTATATATTTAACTCCAAAGTTAGAGGATTTATTAAAGTGAATTGTCTGCTAAGGGAGTGTGAATCCATAAAGGTCATTAAATGTCTGCAATTGGTTCTGTGTACACGTTAAATAACCGGGTTAGTATGTAGTCCAGCAGGATGACGCAGGGAGTGATGGTGCCAGACATCTACCGGCCATCTGCATCCGCTATTGCAGACGTGGCTCTAGCTGCTGCTGACTGTCTTCTGTGAGGGCCCTTAGATCTATGCAGATCTGGGGATTCAACGCAATTAAAATCGCCGCCCATAAGTTTGGGCATATCTGTGAATTTGTGAATCCCTGAAGCCCTCTAATCACCTCACAGACCCTCTACCTGCTAATGCTGTAAAAGACTTCATCCCCTTGCTCCTCCCTCTCTGGACCAAAATAATCAACTGCTCCCTGCAACAAGGCCTCATTCCAGACGCCCTCAAGGTGGGGCAAGCCACGCCTATACTCAAGAAACCTACAGCCGATCCGTCTGACCTAAACAATTACCGGCCCATCACCAATATCCCCACCCTGGCCAAACTGCTGGAGAAATGTGTCCAACTCCAACTAACAAGACACATTGATGAGAGTTGAGGAGGTCAAATTGGTCAATCAGGCTTCCGAGCGAAACATAGCACGGAAACAGCTATGACACACAAAATTGATGACGCCCTCCAAATTCTTGATCACAATGAGTCCTGCCTCCTCATCCTTCTTGACCTCTCGTCAGCATTTGACACGGTCAAACATGAGAACTTGCTGGAGCTGCTAAGCACTAGAATGGGTCTATCGGGAACGGTTCTCAAATGGTTTTCGTCCTTCCTGCATAACCGGACTCAGAAGTTCAGGATCGACAATGTGCTATCTGCACCTGTGCCTGCAGATCTAGGTGTTCCACAAGGATCCTCCCTCTCCCCCACATTGTTCAACCTCGTCATGGAACCGCTCGCCACCTTGCTCCAAGCTTCTAATGTCCAATTCCATATGTACGCCGACGACACACAACTGTACCTAAAGCTTCAATCCCCGGAAGATATCAAACATCTGAATTCCACGCTTATTAACACTCAATCTTGGCTAGCTGATAATCACCTCAAACTAAATGCTCTGAAAACTGAGTTCCTTCTCATCTCACCCCCGGCGAAAATTTCCACCACCCAAACATGGCTAAACAACCTAACAGCACTCACTGTCCAACCAACCATCGTGGACTCAGCGAAATCCCTGGGCATCACACTGGACGCCAAGCTCAACATGCAGCAGCACGTCAGCAAAGCCACAAAAACAGTTAATTTCCAAATCAACACACTGAGGAAAATCAAACCCTTCCTCCCTGCTGAAGACTTCCAAACTGCTGTACAAGCGTTAGTCATCCCTCGAATAGACTACGGAATTGTGGCCCTCAGCGGACTCCCGCTATCCACAACAGCACCCTTAAGAGCCTCCCTGAACGCTGCCGCAAGACTCATCACTGGCTCAAGAAAACATTCGCATATTTCCCCAGACTTAAAGTCCCTAAAATGGTTGCCTTTTGAAGCCAGAATACAACTAAAAATTGCAGTTATGACACACGCGGCCGTGCACCACAATGCACCCAACTACCTCGCTCAAAAGTTGTCTATATCAGGAGGTTCGAGATCCAATAGAAGCTCAAAAAATCTACTCCTGAAACCCCGTAGATTCCGGAAAGAGAGAACCTACAAGCGCTCCTTCTCAGGAATGGCACCCAGGATCTGGAATGCGCTCCCTCCTGAAACAAGGCGTATCTCCTCCACTGCACTCTTCAAGAAAGAGGTGAAAACCATCCTTCTGGCCAAGATCTCCTGAACCTTATAGGTGTTGGATCAGAGACTCTGCATTGCCTTGTGTCAATGCTCACCTTGTCCTTTGGCACTGTACCCTACTTGATGACTATACTAAAACACTGGTATAAGCCTTCCACACACCCAAGTTGTACCTGAACACCTCTGTATTGGGATCAATGACTTGTGCCGTCTCATATTACTTGTTTACCTGACTGTATATTGATATGTTTTATGTATGTTATTATGATCCCTTCATGTTGGTGACTACTACATTGTTCCCACTACCTCTGTTCATTCCTAATGCCCCTACCTTGTCATTGTGAAGCGCTCTGATATCTGTAAAGATCTGTTCACGCTATATAAAACTTTGAATAAATAAATAAATAAATAAATGTTGTGAGTTTATAGTGCAAGGAGCGATAAAATTAAGGGTTGTCATAGTTAGGCCCATAAATACCTACCACTAGCGCATCGGATATCTTTGCGGCAGTGGTTTATTACATATCTTCCCCCAGGGTCGCCATCTACTTCATGAATTTGTAAGCCTGTGCCTTGGCGCACCCACACCATAACTCCTCGTGCATGTGTTGTGAATCTTGCTGCAATATAAGTACCTTTCATTCCATGTTGTGACCGCAGCCCAGAATGGAGTGCTAAGTGTGTTTCTTGCAATATGGCAACATCTATGTGATGTCTCTAAATTAATACTACCTTGTGAATTTTCCACTGGTTGTTTAGCCCCCTAACATTCCAAGATAGAAAACTTATTGAAGCACTGCCCTGTACTGGCGGTGCAATTTGATCTTTACATTCGCTTATATTATATTTTCGAAATTCCAACATCAACAATGCTACTCAAGATCCTCCTGCTTCCGTCATCTTGGCTACTTATGTCATGTGTTTGTGTGTGTGTGTGTATATATGTATGTGTATATGTATGTATATATATATATATATATATATATATATATATATATATATATATATATATATTTCAACAGCTCTCCGTCCCGGGTGCTCACTCCGGCGGTGGTGAGCCGCCAATATTGAAAGCACACCCGAAAGATGGTTAAGCAAAGTGCTTTATTGTGCAGACCCCCCCTGCACTGACAGGCGCGTTTCGCCTACTGGCGTTTTCAATGTCTGTTGCTTTTTGTGCTAACACAAAAGTATTTAAAATTTCAATACATGGGGGCGTGGCTACGAGCGCGGCAATGGCGGTCGCAGCTTCCTAGAGCTCCCGCTTGCCCGAGCCTTATCCGCCCATTTATCCTGTCCCCGAGCCTCTGCCACACTCCCTAAGCGAGGTGATTGCTGCGGGGAGCTCTGGTCATCCTCCGGTGCGGTCACTGGAGACGTCGGCGCCTTGACTGCTGCGGGGCGCTTGAAGACGGAGAGCGGCCTGGTGCGGCGCTGAAGCCGGGTCCTCAATTTTGGCGCCCCCCGCCCGGGAGACACCTGAGTGGCGCGGCGGCCTTGCCGCAGTCCTGGGCTGCTAACGACCCTGCAAGACGAGCGGGGGCGGGTTCGTTCCCCCCCCCCGTGTCCCGACTGCGGTGCCACTGCCTTGAAGGGGCGAGGGTCGCCCACGGCCTACGAGGGGCCTAGCGGACCCGGCGGAGCCGGGGCCTCAATTTTCGCGGCTCCCGCCCGGGGTTGGCTGGGTGCAGCTCCTGACCGTGGAGGACGCCTGGCTGCTGCCTCTCTGCGTTGGAGGCTCACTTCACGGCGGGGTGTCGGTCGGCGGACCCTGTGGCGGGCGGAGAGTTGTGGACGCCCCCTCCTGGACCCCCAGACAACGCTGGCAGTGACAACTGGCCCCGGGTGGGCAGCAAGTGGTCGGGCCCCATCGATTGCCCTGGGGCCACGAGTGGTGAGGGGGTGTTTCCCGGTGCCTGCTATACCTTGCCTGGACTGAGACGTGAAGGGGGACGCCGACTGCCCGCTTCTGGTGGAGGGTCGTGCCTGGTGGACGGAGTCCCCACTGGAGTGGAAGAAGAGCGTGGGGATCCCCATTGCCACGGCTGTGTCGATTGTTGGAGGCCCGTGGACAGGCGGCGATCATGACCTGAGGTGGGGGCGGCAGCCAATCTAAGCAACCGACCATCGACAAATACACGGGGCCAACTGGGGGACCGGGCCCGTCGGGGGGGGGGGGGGTCAGCATCCGCCGCCCCCCCCGGATAATACCGCGCTCATGGCCGCCATCACCCAATCCCGGGACACGCTGGACGCTAAAATTGGCGCGGTGGGCGCAGATGTTACCCTGATCCGCCAAGACCTGCGGAATGCGGTGGCGCGGATTACTGAGGCGGAGTCCAGAATATCTGTCGTGGAGGACGATGTTGGGTCCCTGAAGAAACGGCTGGCGGTGGTGGAATCGGTGCAGAAGAATCTGGCGCTGCGAGCGGAGGATGCTGAAGGTCGCGCCCGCCGCAACAACCTCCGATTTGTTGGTTTTCCGGAACGGTGCGAGAAGGGGGACATGGCGCAATTCCTTACCCAGTGGCTGCTGAGCTGGATGCCTCCGGAGGGCCTGTCCTCGTGCTTCATCATTGAGCGCGCCCATCGCGCCTTGACCCAACGGCCGCCGGAGGGTGAGCGGCCCAGGGCGGTGATCGCTCGGATACTGAACTACCACGATCGCGACGCTATCCTGAGGGAGGCGAGGTCCAAAGATGCCATCCTCTATGAAAATCACAAGATCATGGTGTTCCCCGACTATACCAGAATCGTACAGCAGAAACGTCAATCCTTCATGAATGCCAAGGCGAAGCTCCGCGGTCTGGGTCTCCAATACTCCCTGCTGTACCCGGCCCGTCTGAGAGTGATGTTCCAGTCCAAGACATTGTGTTTTGATACTCCGGAGGAGTTGTTTCGTTGGACGGATGAAACTGTGGCGCTGCGGCCGCATGACCAGCCGGGATTGAATCCTGGGTCCTCGAGGGGTTCCTCACCGGAATGCAGAGATCACCCTTCCAAGGGCAAGAGAAACCGGAGATCTAGATCGCGGAAGCGTTCGGCCTCTGCCGCTGGTGCGCCGGGAGGCCACAGACCCGAGGACTCTGACGTATCCGGGAAGTGACACTGCTGCCTTCAGGTACTCTGTGCTCCTGGCTGGGTAGCGTGGCTACTGAGACTGAGTGGAATGGGGGCAGTGGCCCGGCGCCTTGGACGCTTTCCTGATGCCTCGATGTCTTCTTGTTACTAAGTTCGTGAGATTGAGTGGGGTGGTGGGTACTGGCTCGGGTACAGCCGATTGTCCCACTCCTACCTTGTAGGAGTTTGTTTTTTGGGGGGGGGGGGGGTAGTGAAGATGGGCCTGAGGGAGTTGGGATCCATTGGCATGGTAGGTCCTGTGCCCTCTGTTTTGGGCTCGGGATCGCCCATGCCGCGACAGATGCTTCATGGTTCTGTGAGGTGTAGGGGAGGGGGGTTGGGGGTGTGGGGAGTTGGAAGGGGACTGGCTTTAGCAGCCCCTACAGTTTTTGGGTGTTTGGGTGGCAAGGGGGGGATGCACATGCTTTTTATGAATATGCGACTACTGTTGAGTGGTGGGTGGTGTGGACACGAGGGGCCCTCCTGGCGGACTCCATCAGACTATGGTTGATACTATGCACAGACTCCCTGTGGAGTCCCTAAGAGTTGTCACGTGGAATGTCAGGGGGTTGTTAGACAAGGTGAAACGGGGGGCGGTCTTGCGCTGGGGGAAGAGGGCCTCTGCCGATGTGCTTCTGCTTCAGGAGACTCATATGATGGGGTCGAAAGCACTCAGTTTGCAGCGATTGGGCTATCACCAGGTGTACCATGCTGGCTTTACCCGGGGGTCCAGAGGGGTGGCTGTGCTGATCCACCGCAGGGTGCACTTCGTACATGCGAAGACGTGGGCGGACCCGCAGGGTCGCTATTTGTTTGTCAGGGGCACGGTGGGTACAGAGCCCGTAATTCTTGGGAGTGTGTATGCCCCCCCCCCCCTGCAATGGGCCCTGGCTGAGAGGATTTTCCAAGTATGGGGGGATGTCCAAGAGTCCCTGGCGGTGGTTGGGGGTGACTGGAACGAGGTGATGGATGCTTGCATGGACCGCAGGGGGCGCCGAGGACCGGGAGGGCTAGACCCCCCTCTTCCCGTCTCCCCTCCCTCTACGAAGCTGCGAGCGATGTGTGATGACCTGGGCTGGATGGATGCTTGGCGACATATGCACCCTACTGCACGTGAATATACGTTTGTGTCAGCGGTGCATGGTTCCTTTTCTCGCCTAGATTACTTGTTTGTTCCCCGAGTGTGCATGAGCAGAGTGCGTGCGGTGGAGATTTTGCCTAGGGGGCTGTCTGATCATTCCCCGGTTTCGCTCGACGTAGAACTTTTCAAGCCACGACAGCCCTTTCGATGGAGGATGTCCTCTTGGCATCTCCAGCAACCTGGCTATGTTAAGCACCTCCGGGAAGCTATTGATCACTACTGGCGGGAGAACCTGGTTGATGATATCGACGCGGTCGTAGTGTGGGAGGCCTTGAAGCCCACGATGAGAGGGGTGGATATCGCTTGGGCCTCGGCGGCTCGTCGGGATCGTCGCGAGGCGATCGTGGCAGCTGCGGCACAAGTGGAGTCTTTGGAACGGCGGAGTCGTGGGGGGGGTGACGATACCGGGGTGCGACTGCTACTCCAAGCGCAACAATCCTACGCGTCAGTCCTGCTGGACGAGGCCAGACAGGCGTGGCTGGCCACACGGAGCAGGATTTGCCAGTGGGGTGACAAGTCGAGTTCTATGCTTTATAGACTCTGCCAATATAACATCAACCCTGTCACCCTGCCCGGTCTTCTGGCGGAAGATGGCACAGCCATTACTGACCCTGTCCGCCTAGCGGCGAGTTTTGCCGCCTACTTCGGAGCACAGTATGCCCCATGTGATAAGTTGACGGGTGAGGATGTTGCCAAGTTCATCGATGACCTACCTCCTAAAATGGTGTCGGATGATGTCAGGGAATCTCTGGATGCTCCTCTCACGGCGGAGGAACTTGGGGAGGCCCTGGGACAGCTCAATGCGGGTAAAGCCCCCGGGCCGAGCGGTTATCCCTGTGAATTTTATAAGAAATTCTACACGCAATTGGGACCCCATTTTCGGTGTGCCCTGGAAGCGGCACGTACTCGGGGCAGGCTACCACCTGATTGGCGCCATGCTGAAATCGTGGTTTTTCCGAAGCCAGGTAAGCCCCCTGATAGTCACGACTCGTATCGCCCCATCTCGCTGCTCAATATAGAAGCCAAGATACTGGCTAAAGCCCTGGCGAATCGGTTGCTTCCTTACATAGTGGACCTGGTACACCCCGACCAAGCGGGCTTCATGCCCGGCAGGGCTACACGCCATAATATTCGGCGAGCGTGGGCTGCGATCGGGGCCATGGGAGCCATGGGTGAGCAGGCTGCTCTGTTGCTTGCAGACATTAATAAGGCGTTCGACTCGGTGAGCTGGACTTACCTGTTTGCGCTCCTACCCCGTCTCAACCTCGGCCCTGTTTTTCTATCCTATATTAAACTACTGTACACAGACATCACGGCCACTGTGCGTGTTGCAGGGGCTGTCTCGGAGACATTCCGTATTGGCCGGGGTACCCGACAGGGATGCCCTCTCTCCCCCTATCTTTTCGCCCTGGCTATGGAGCCGTTGGCCGCCTGGGTGCGTATAGATGCGCAACTCCGAGGATTTATGTGGCCCCAGGGCCTCTCCGATAGGATCGCGTTGTACGCGGATGACGTCCTTTTCTTCCTGACCGACCTGCGTCGCTCTGGGCCGCGGGTATTGGAAATAATGCGGGTTTTTGGTGACGTATCCGGCTTATACCTCAACCTCAGCAAATCCACCTTGTGGGTCCTGGGTGGTGGTGCAGTATCGGACCCCTGGACGCTGGACCTGCAAGTGGCCACTGGAGGCCTGCAGTACCTAGGGGTGTTCCTGTCTGAATCCGCGACCGTCGCGTGGGAACGCTCGGTGCTGCCGGTATGGGAGCGGGTGCAGACCGACGTTAAAACATGGTCCCGGATGCCTCTTAACATCTTTGGCCGGTCCGCCATCTTTAAGATGGTGGCGCTTCCACGCCTTTTATACCAATTGCAAAATTATCCCCACTCGGTGCCGGCTTCCTGGTTTCGGCGAGTGAACTCGGTCCTGGGGCAATTCCTGTGGGCCGGGGGTTCGGCCAGGGTGGCGTTACGCACGTGCTTCCTCTCTACATACTGTGGGGGACTCGCCACCTCGGACCTTCTGTCCTACTACCAGGCAGCTCATCTCCTCGTCCTTAATGACTGGTGGTATGGTGATAGAGGCGACCCGGCATATGCATTAGAGCGTGCACTTATGGGCGATAATACCCTCCATATGCTTCTCTACTCCGCCCGGCTGCGTCGGGGCTTGCCTAGTGTTACGAAGACAGTCTTCCTTGTTTGGCGTCAGGCATTGCGACGCATGGGCTGGTGGGGTAGGCTGACGGCGGAAACGCCGCTGTGGCGTAATGGCAGGTTGCCAGCCCTGGCCTCCTTGCCGGGTTTTGGTGGCTGGGATGCAATCGGGATATCGTCGCTGGGTGATGTGCTGTCTGGTGCTGCTCTTAAGTCGTTCCAGGTCCTAAGTGAGGAGTTCCACTTGCCGCGGACTCAGTTCTTCCGTTACCTACAGCTGCGGCATGCACTCACACCGTACATTGCCGACCTGGAGTCGCTCCCCGACTTTAGCCCCATTGAGGCGAAGCTGTTCATGGGGGAACTTGGGGAAAAAAAGGTGTCCCGCATTTACCAGACTATGGTCACCCACTGCGCCTCCGACCTTCTTCCCCTGCGGACGGCATGGGAAGCTGATGTCGGGTCACTGGACGAAGATGACTGGCGAGAGGCCCTGGAATCCCCGCGTGGGACGGCGATCGCGATGAGGCTCAGGTTCATCCAATTTAAGGTCCTCCACAGGGCCTACTTTACGCGTGAACGCCTCTGGAAGGCTGGACTGATTGCATCGCCGGAATGCTTGCGTTTTGGTGCGGAGGTTGGCTCGCTGCTCCATACCCTGTGGCTGTGTCCTAGGCTTGCTGGCTTTTGGAGAGGTGTGTGGAGCTGTTTGTCTGAAGTGTTAGGATGGGACTTGCCCCGAACACATCGCTTAGGTTTGCTTCATATTCTCGAGGGGGTGGGAGGGAATCGCTATAAGCGCCACCTCCTGCTGTTGGGGTTGGTACTGGCCAAGAGAGACCTAGCGCGGGCGTGGAAGGATGAACGGGCTCCCCCCCTGTGTGTTTGGAGGGCGGGTCTGGACTTTTGCATGGGCCTGGAGCGCCCTATCTTTGAAGCGCGTGGGTGCCCCCGCAAACACTTTCGGATTTGGAAAAGATGGGCTGAGTATAGAGACTTGCCGCTTGACCCCCCCGTTGACCCATAGGAAGAACTCTGAGCTTCCCCCTTAGTGTAGGCCTGTGTCTGGTGCCGGACCGACCACTCCATACGTCTTTACAGCTGTTTCTTCTTCGCATGTGCATGGGGTTAGGGAGGGATTGCGGGGTGGGATTGGTTGAGGGCGGTTGGGTGTTGGGGATGGGAATGGGTGGGAGTGGGTTGCTTAAAAGCGATTGCAATATGTTTGACTCAGATTCCAATCCTGTTTTATGTGATGTCTTCATCTGCGTGGTGGTTTCTCCTGACTGTGGGGTACCACATTCATTGCCTTGCTTGATTATTCAATAAAATCTGTTGTGAAAAAAAAAAAAAAATTTCAATACATCACATGTTATTAATAAACATTAAAGACCGACTTATGCAACATTACAAGTAAATTCATGGCAGCCATCTTTAAATGTCCTATGCACAATTTTTGCTGTCCCTGTGAATTAATGAAGTGCAAATGTGCAGAGTTAAAACCAATTTTCGCAATTCATTCATTGTCTGAGCAAACAAAAGGTGAACTGTTTTTCAGGTTCTCATATATTAAATATATGTAATATATATATATATATATATATATATATCCCACAACTTGGCTCCGCTTGGTCGACCCCTGGCGCTCTCTCACCGGTGCGTTTTCCTCGGCAGAGCCCTGCCGAATTACAATTCCAAAACACCTTTGCAGGTAATAAAAACGCACTCGAGCGATCTTTTTCCTTTTTCAGTTGTTTATTGCACCACAGTTTCTTGCAGCTACTATATATATATATATATATATATATATATATATATATATATATATATATATATATATATATATCTCTCCTACATCCTACTGGCGGTCGCCAGTAGGTGTATATATAGTTAGGATTTTTTCTCTATGGGATTTTTGAAAATTCTATGTCTAATAACTTTGGCGTTTGTGGACGGAATTGGCTGAAATTTTCAGGAAAATGGAACATTTTGTTTCTGATCAGCCACTGAAAATTTGGGGGGGGTTCGTCAAGGGGGGGCCGAGAAAAAAGGGGGGTCCCAAAACGCGTTTTTCCCATGTTAATTTCCATAGGGCGGTTGGCCTCACTTTTAGCCCGAACGGCTGAATGGATTTGCACGAAACTTGGCAAAATTGTAGGGACTGTTAGCCCGATGTGCCTTTGCTAGGTCTCAATATATGTGCTCCAGTGGATTTTGAGAAATTAACGTTCAAAAAAAGATATATATCTGTAACAGCGCTCCGGTTCGCGTACTTGACGCGTAACGGAACTTCGCGAAGCGAAGCTGATTGGCTCTCCGGTGTCTGTCAACATTCTAAACAGTCCGAAGCGGCCGCCATCTTGTCTCTCGGTAGGATCGAGAGACAAGAGGAGGCCAAAACAAAGGGGGAAATGACCATAAGGGGGCATAGTAGATCCTCCCTGACCCCCTAGGTTTGATGTGGAGGCTTTAAAAGGGCCCGGCGGGGCAAAAAATAAAATAAAAAAAATCTTTTTTTTTTCGTGGGGTGCGCCCGGTACGCGTAACGGAAAGCGGACTGGGGAGCGTACTACAAGGAAACAAGAATGATTGACTTTTAACTTATTGTATGTTTATAGACTTTTTTTTTTCTTCTGATGAGTGACGTCTCGGCCTATCTCCACGGGATGCAGTCCCTACCATCTCGGCGTTTAAGCCCAGGGGGACCGGTAGTGTGGGAGAGATAACGTCTGTTAACGTTCGATTCGAAGGAAATCAGGAAGTGTTGAAAAACATTGTCTGCGCCATCTTGCCTTTTTTCAAATGCCACACTTTTGTCGTGCACGGCAGCCATTTTAGATGCCTTGACCAGACCCACTCTCTGCACGCTGTCGATCCTTAGCATGGCTCCCCACACTCGCAAGCATCTCCCCCAGGCACTGGTCACCCCCGCTCTCTGTCTTATGCATGGGCAATAAACCTCCCCCCATCTGCGCTGCTCTTCCTTGAGAATCACACCCTGTGCCCGCCCGACACCTCCCTTTCGCCCTATTCACTACCGCACCCTCTGACACTCCTCTTCCTCTGTGTCCGATTGTCCAGGCCGGTCCCAGGCTATCACCTAGCCTTGCAGATGTAGTTTATGGCCCCAGCTGTAAAGAATCACCCCTCTTCAAAGGAGTTACAGTAGATCAAGGCCCCCACCCGATGAGATCCGTCACACCACACGCGTTCCTACTATCTGAAAACCATCCTGTATTGTGATTGGGGAGGGGACCGAGCCTGAAGCGGAAGATTCCAGGGATGCCTCTTTGTACATCAAAGTTTTTACAATTATGTGTCACATTAAAAATATATAGCACTCCAACAAAGTAGTAGGATTATAAAACTTTAATAACTTATAAATATATACAACGCAACAAAAACAGTAAATACATTTAAACATTTTTTTGAAAAAAGAAGCAACAATGGTCAGTAGCTGTGTTTTGTGCGAATAGTCCCAAGGCAGCACAACGTGATGAGTTCTGGACGACACCCAGGTGATGTTACCTGGGTGCCGCACTGGTTTTTGGTATCCTACAATGCAGCTCCGAAAAACGGCGTGGGGCGTCCCGGGGGGTGCGGGGGGAGGCCTCGTCAGTAGCGGTCTGTTGTGCGAATAGTCCCAAGGCAGCAGAACGCGCTGAGATGTGGATGGCACCCAGGTGATGTCCAGTAAGTTGCCGCACTGGTTTTGGTATCCTACAATGCTGCTCCGAATAACGGCGTGGGGCGCCCCGGGGGGGGGGGTGCGGCGGCGTGAACGGGCCTCCCCAGGTGGAGGCTCGTCTGCTGTAGTGGGGCGCCCTTTACCGTTTCAGTTGCCATTCCGCCCGCTTTTGGTACACTGTGCCAAAATCCGCCATTCAGCTGAGTTGCGCCCACTCTTGCGGTGCAGCGATAGGCGGCTGCCACAGGACTCTCAAAATGGCGGCAGGCTCTTTCCTTTTTGGGCCTGGTCCACTGAAATGGCCCTGGGACACCTTGGAACTCGGACGCTTGTCTGCTAGGTCTTGGACCCCATTCTCGAAAGCGTCCCCTCAGCCTTGAAGATTCTACAAAAGTCTTGGGGGCCCCCGACTCCTGCAGGCTTCCGGTGGGGAGCGGCTGCCATGATTGCTCGCGGAATGACCACGACGGAGCCACGAGATGGTGGTGCTTTCATGCTGACGCCAGCTTCAGTCTGAAACATCCAGAAACAAGGTGGGGCTTTCATCGTTTGGGAAAAAAAAATGTTTTAATCCAATGAAAAGTGTTATTTTTAGGTCATATGATCAAGCCTTCCATCATTAGGAAACCAAAAGTAAAATGAACCAATGAAAAGTTTTATAAACAAGTCACATGACCTGTTATGCGGCATAGGGCTATAAAAAGCGTAGAAAAACCGTTGGCACGTGAGGCGGCGTCAGTAGCGGACCGATGTGCGAATAGGCCGAAGGCAGCACAACGCGCCAAGATCCGGATGGCACCGAGGTGGTGTCCAGCAAGTTGCTGCACTGGTGTGGCCATCCTACAATGCTGCGCCGAAAGTCGGCGTGGGGCGCCCCGTTGGCCTGTGAGTTCGCGTCAGTCAGTGGGGGCTGTTTGAGGATCTGACTGCATTGGAAAGCAATGTGATGCTGTGCGTCGCCCCCAAGATGGAGGTTCCTCGGCTGCAGTGGGGCGCCCCTTGGTGTTTCACTCGCTATGCAGCTGAGTTGCGTGCGCACTTGCGGCGAATAGGCCGAAGGCAGCACAACGCGCCGAGATCTGGATGGCACCGAGGTGGTGTCCAGCAAGTTGCCGCACTGGTGTGGCCATCCTACAATGCTGCGCCGAAAGTCGGCGTGGGGTGCCCCGTTGGCCTGTGAGGTGGTGTCAGTAGCGGACCGATGTGTGAATAGGCCGGAACCAGCACAAGGCGCCAAGATCCGGATGGCACCGAGGTGGTGTCATAGTTGAGAGTTCTGAGCAGCGCTTGTAACACTGTCTGAAGCTTATTTGCACCTGCTGCAGCTTCACTATTGCCCTGGTGTGGCCTAAGATCGCCCATGACATAGGCGGCCGCCTCCCGGGGTCCGGCGGAACTTTTTTCCTTTTCCTTTGTGCATCTTGTCCCACAATCCGTTTGACCTGAAGACACGACCAGGTCCCTGAATGTGTGCAGGGGGACGCTATTGATTGAATCAAAATGGCGGCTTCACACAAAGCTGACTCAAGCGTTGCTGCTGATGCTATACAGACAAAAACTGGTTTTCAGTTTGTACATTCTTCAGGATTTTTCCATCCAAGGCTGGTTGAGAGTTTGTAGAACAATGGCTTCAGATTTTCAACATACTACTCTTCAACATTCTTCCTAAATGTAACAATGTGAGACTCACTAGGAGAACGGTGTAGTGAGGGCCACAAACGGCTGTTTATCTTTCCTTTCAAAATGCTGCCAACAATATTTTCGGAATGGAAGACACCACAAGGCGCTGAGATTCGGTTGGCACCGAGGTGGTGTCCAGCAAGTTGCCGCACTGGTGTGGCCATCCTACAATGCTGCGCCGAAAGACGGCGTGGGGTGCCCGAAGGGGGGCGGGGGGAGGCGGCGCAAACGAGCCTCTCCCGCCTCTCCAGGTTGAGGCACTTCATCTGCAGTGGAGCGCCGTCTAGCTGAGTTTCGCCCGCTCTTGCTGCTACAGCGACAGGCGGCTGCAACAGGACTCTCAAAATGGCGGCCTGTTCTTTGGATTTGGGCCTGGTCCACTAAAATGGCCCTGGGACACCTTAGAACTCGGACGCTCGAATTTTTTTTTCCTTTCCTCTACATGCAAAAAAGGTAAATGCCCGGTACGTTACCTGCCTCATCTGCCACAATGTACTCTCCAGAAGAACCGAAAAAAAATATAGTTATGGTAATTATACCATGCATCGTCATATAGAGAGGTGGCACCGATTAATTATAGTGCTGCACAAAAGAGATTTGGAGGACAACCCCCGACCTGCCAGTACATTCACCAAAGAAGTGGCACTGACAGCATCAGAGGCAAGGGAAACGGTCCCAAATATTCAGAAGAACTTTGGAAAGATTAAAATGACATGTTTAGATTGTGGCAAATTAATTTCATGTGGACAGATGAGTGTTACTCTAATAAATACAGCATATGAACATCATCATAGTCGATGGTTGGTGGAGACATTTTGACTATATCCTGGACCTTCCCGTCCTCGCCCAAAATGGCGCCGGAATAAATGGGATTCGTAACTCCTTGTTGTGTACTGGTTGCACAACCTTGATATCACGAGATACGTATGCAGTTTTGAAGCACATGGCGGGCGGGGACGAGAATTGATTGAATATTTCGACATGTCTATTGATATTAAGTTCTGATGTGTTATTGATTACTGTACTATTGAAAGTTCGAATTAACGTCACCCATGGTACTTGCCCGCAAATGTATATCTAGATAATTTTATTGTAACTGGCCCTGTCGTATTTTAATTATAAAATGTACGTCCACCGATTCTGCAACTGTTAGACACCTTAGTTCTTGCAACCTAATGGCCCGCCCGTTACGTTCCTCTACAGTGTAAATGTCTCCTCATCATATACGATTACAGTTTGCTCCGTGGCCGGCCCACGTGGTTATAGGCCCGTATTTATATACTGACATTTTCACAATAAAGGTTTTTAAAAGAAAACATGGTAGTAGTATTTACATTGGTAAAGTTTTTAATAATAGTCACTGTTTTCGAATCAGTAAAAGGCAAGTGAAATAAAGCAGTCCAATTACATGAAGGGTAAAAGGTATAATACGCAGGAACGCAGTAAAGATAAATGGTCAAGGGCTCTTGTGTTCTACTCCTGCAACATAAAGTGATCAATAAGAATCTGATATTCAGGCGTATCGGCGACTAAGACAGCAGGCCGAGCCTCTTTTGCTCAACGGCTCCGTCATGGGACGAAGAAACGCCCTTTTTCTCGAAAAAGGAATATATTTTACTTGCAGGACAGTTGTAAATTTTCCGGGAAAGTACATTAGCTTGGAACATTATAACATATATGTTTAAGAAAAAATAATGTTCAAAGTAATAAAAAGTGTAATTTTTAGGTCATATGACCAAGCCTTTCATCATTAGAATAAGAAAAGTAAAATGAACCAATGAAAAGTTTTATTAACAAGTCACATGACCTGTTATGCTTACGTTACGCGCTGCGCCCCGGATCGCTTCCGGGAAGCTGCGCTTCGCGCACCGGAGCACTTCCGGATGCGCTAACGCGGCGCGTCATATGACGCATTACGCGACAAAGCAGGTCCAGAATATAGTCAAAATGTCTCCACCAACCAGCGGTCGGAACACAACCCCTTTCAGCAGGCTAAATAGTTCTGTTAAATGACAACAGAAGGGACAGGCAACAAGAACCATCAGTCAAAGAGGGGAGGGCAAGTTCTTCTCTACCGGGTCACGTTGGGGCGCTACCGGAACTGATCGAATTGGTAGTCTACAGTGTTTCTGGATGTTTCAGACTGAAGCTGGCGTCAGCATGAGAGCACCACCATCTCGTAGCTCCGTCGTGGCCATTCCACGAGTAATCATGGCAGCCGCTCCCCACCAGAAGCCTGCGGGAGTCGGGGGCCCCCAAGACTTTTGTAGAATCTTCAAGGCTGAGGGGACGCTTTCGAGAATGGAGCCCAAGCCCTAGCAGACAAGCGTCCGAGTTCCAAGGTGTCGCAGGGCCATTTTAGTGGACCACGCCCAAATCTGAAGAGCCGGCTGCCATTTTGAGAGTCCTGTGTCAGCCGCCTATCGCTGCACCGCAAGAGCGGGAGCAACTCAACTACATGGTGAGCGAGACGCTGTAGTCGCAAGAGCGGGCGGTAAACAGCTGAATAGCGGAAGAGGCACAGTGTAGCAAAAGCGGGCGGAATGGCAAGTGAAACGGTAAAGGGGCGCCCCACTACAGCGTGTCTTTAGGTCAAACGGATTGTGGGACAAGGTCAAGAATGGAAGAGTCACCAAAAGGCAAAAAGTTCCGCTTGACCCCGGGAGCCGGCCACCTATGTCGGGGGCGATCTCAGGCCACACCAGGGCAACACGACTTTGGGAGGGGGCCGGAGCCAAGCGCCCCCTCCGAGTCCGCGCCATCACACCGTCCCTCGGGGGCCTCCGTCAAGCGGTTCAGGGAGGCACCGCATCACATTGTTTTCAAATGCAGTCACGTCCTCAAACAGCCCCCACTTACATTGAGAATAGTGAAGCTGTAGCAGGTGCAAATAAGCTTCAGACAGTCTAACAAGCACTCCTCAAAACTTTGAACTATCAGAGTGCATGAGTTTCATGCTCGATCGATTGAGCTAGCCGGATCGGGCAACAAAAAGTATAAAATAGTTATGTAAATAGTTATTTAATAAAATGTTTTACCCTGTTACTTTGCTGGTGTGTTGTATATATTTGTAATATTTGCATAGAGTTTATCGTTATTTTGGGCGGGGTGGGTGGCGGAGCAGAGCTGTCTTGCAGCCATCATGGTGTGGAGCTCAGGTCATCTCACTAGTTTCGTATTTCTCATGAGGGGTTGTTCCTAATGTTTCTATTTTAGCGAGGTCAAAAAGAGATCCCATTAGTGGCCTACTGATTTTGCTCGATTCCTTTTTGTTTTTTTACACGATTTTTCACTATCTGCAAAGACTAAACAGAGTATTGCGACTCTGTGCTTGTTTGTAAATAGAGAATGAACCAAAGAGAACCAATTCTAAAACAGTAAATGCTTGGATAACAATCAATCAAATGGAGAGAGAAGCAGGCACGACGGATTACAACGGGGGCAAAGTCCTGCGTTAACTACCCTTCACTATCTGCAAAGAGAGAGTACTCCTAATAGAAATGAGGGGGGGGGGGGGGCAGCATTCAAAGCAGATCAGTGTGCATAAACATGAAAATATTTTTACTTACCACGTACTTGACATTCGACAGCTTTTGATATTTGCTATTAAAAAAACATTGAAATTCACTGAAAAAACCATAGGTTATAGACCATATATAGTTAGGAATTAGCATTTAAAAAACCTTATTTTACTCGCACAAAACCATTGAAATTCCATATATAGTTAGTTGCACTAACTATATATCGCGCACCCGCAATCCACTGCTGATGATGTCACATATTACATCATTCATGACATGGTCAGTGACATCACTGATGACATCTCATTTGACATCAATGACCACATCACTGATGATATCATTCATGTGACAATACAATGCATCTCCTCACATTTTAATATAACCTCTGTTACACCCAGTGTTAAATACAGAGTATAATTTTTGAAACCATTGACACACCAATACTAGTTACTACATACGCACTCACTGATTCCTACGTCTACACACACATTCACTCATTCACCCATACAATCACTCATCTTTACAACACTATCATATGCACTCATACACCTATACGGACACTCACACTCTGCCACTCATCCATGGAGTTACTCACACACCTAGTCAGTCCTGTAAAGAATCAATCACACTTCCATTTTCTAATCTATACAGTTAAACATAGAGCACCTTACATTTTCAAACATATACTAACACATACTTACTCTCTTATACAATCATTGATACAAGTACACATTGATCTGCACAGAGTCGCACACCTCCCAGCCAGCCACACACACACTGTCTCCCATACAAATACTTGGGCAATCAATCAATAACCCATATAGTTACTCATATAGCTACTGATCAACACATGCAGCAGTTTACAGAACAACAGACATAATGATGCACAAATTAAGACAGTTTAGTCACTAACCCATACACTCAGTGAGACACATTTAATCACTCACTCATACATTCAGTCATGCACCTACTAAATCCTTCATCCAGACACTTATACATCCACTCATTCTTCAATATGTAAGACATATTTTAACTTTACAGAAACATACAGTCACTGGATGTTGTCATCAGTGATGTCATCAGTGATGTCATTTGAGATGTCATCAGTGATGTCATCAGTGATGTCACTGACCATGTCATGAATGATGTAATATGTGACATCATCAGCAGTGGATTGCGGGTGCGCGATATATAGTTAGTGCAACTAACTATATATGGAATTTCAATGGTTTTGTGTGAGTAAAATAAGGCTTTTTAAATGCTAATTCCTAACTATATATGGTCTATAACCTATGGTTTTTTCAGTGAATATATATATATATATATATATATATATATGCACCTGTTAACAACTGATGAGGTCACTATGGAACATTATTGAATTCATACATATTGTTCAAGACAAGGCATTTTATTATTTCAAAAATGTCAACTTTTTTTGTTCAAAAACCATTTGGCAGCTATAATACCGTCTTGATGGTTTATACAGGTATATAAACTGGTAATGTCCAGAGTAATGAGGTGCATATCTTGTTTCCAAGTGACACCCTCGATCAGTCTCAGAAAATCCTGGGTATCCCTGACCAGTGGTGCTAAGAAAGTCTGGCCTTGGAGGATTGGTCAAGTCTTTGTGTACTTTTGGGAGATGATAAAACGTCGGTAAAATTGGTGTTTCGCAGTACAAAAGTAGATATTTGTTTTGGCTCAATAAGACCTCATTGTTCCAATGGGGTCATAAATCATGATCATCATTAATGCATTCCAGGTAGTCCTTTCTTTGTATTGGCACATAACACTCCCTTTCGTTCAGCTGTTTCATTGCTGCTTTATGATACTATTCTTTGTTGAAGATGACCACATTTCCCCCCTTAATCCAAGGGTTTAATCTCAATAGTTTAGTCTTCTACCAAGGAGTTCATCGCCTCCCATTGCTTTCTAGGGATGTTATACTGACGATTTTTAAAATCCTTTTGATTGGCCAATTTTTTTAGATCAAAGATGACTGCTTCACTGAACACATCTATGGCGTCGAAGGGTATCTTTGGGACCACTCGTGATTTTCTCTTAAAGTTACTTAACATCCTTGATTGGTTGATGCCTGCAGCTTCCAGGCACTCGTCCAAGTTGTTTCGTCCTTCACTTGGAAACGATGTGGAATTCAGGGTGTATAGGGTCATTAGAGCCTCAAAGTCATGGCCTATCAGGACTTCTGATTCGTCTCCCTCCACACCAAGTTCGTCCGATGGTCTCTCGGTTTGTGGATGGAGTAGGAAAATCTTCTGTAGTTTTAACTTCCTGATCTATCTAAAAAGGGCAATCCGAGTCCGTGCGTAATCAAATCCTGATGTTGGTCAGAAGGTAGGACTCAGCTGTAGTACTTTGATTTGGTCTTGAGTAAGCGTCTTATTGGATAAATTAATAACTGTCTTCTCCTTTCCCAAATCTACCACTTGCCTTTCTTCCCCCCTGCTGCGTGTCACTCTCGGAGTTAGTGCCTCTTCTCCTTTTTTTACCCCTCTCAAGTTTTGCGTTGGTTGAGTTTGCTGAGGGGGATGGGTTCTCGGTGAGGGTCTTTGACAAGTTTCCCTTATGAGTTGATGTTCCTTATAATAAGGAGATTCCGTATTGGCACTTTCTTCCTCCGGATTTGTGACTTGTTCGCTTTCAGAAGTTTCCACCTTTGATTCTGAGGTATCAGTCAGTCAAAATACTTTATTTTGATAAATCAATATCATAAAAAGACAATAGCACTATACAAATGTTCACACAATAAGAAATGCATAATTTATACAGGGTAAAAACATGATTCAATGATACAATCTATATATTTACAGCTGAAGTATAAAAAATATTTCCCTTTATAAATACATGTTAAAAATAGATTAAAATACCATAAAAAGAGGTCAGTTTGATGGGGCATCATAATCACATACAAATTACAGTTACACGAAACAATTTCATAAAAATAGGCATTTCCTATATTATAGACAATATTCAATTTCATTAATTAAAAAACCATGGTAGAAGAATTATTTTTCATATTTCTCTTCTTAATCCTAACAGCCCCCACTAGGAAACTGGCAACATGGAACATAATCTTTGGGGTCTGCAATAGCTGTAAAAACAGGAGAGCTGGCTTAACCTGAATAAACCCTGCCTCTTTTAAAATAGGGATCAGGTATTTCGTTCTTACTGCCGTGTAGTGTCCACAGAACATCAAAAAATGCAATGTGTTCTGGGTAGAAAAATTATCACAAGTACACGGCATTGCATTATCTGGGGTGCACCAGGTTGGAAAATGTCCGAGGTTCAAATGGATCAAATTAAAACGAAATCGGGTTAAAAGAAAACGGTGATAAGGTTTATTCACAATTGTTAAATACAGTTCGGGGCCAGCTTGGGTGCTCATAATAATGCTAGCCCTCACCGTTGGTTTCTCTAATTCCATTTGTTCCCTCTCCAAACTTAGCAGTTCACCCATCATACCTTTAATCATAGCAATATCCTTAGTTGTTATGGAGGACGGGGAAAAAAAGAGCTCTGGTCTCCCTAGCTTAACAAGACTGTCTTTAATGTAGGCTAGCCACGGAATTTTATTTGCTCTATCTAGCTGTAAGCAGTCTTTTAAAATACTGTGGTTAAGGGGGATTTCTTGGTTCAGCCAAGTCTTTAGCCATGCTAGAACAGGAGCCATTTTAATCAAGTCTGTAATATATCCTACTCCTAATTGAGTGTGGATTGTATATGTTGGAGTGGACTGTGGGACTGAGAGAACAGCTCTTAAAAATTTATTCTCAGTGATCTGAATACTGTCCGGGGAGCAATATCCCCAAATTGCACTCCCGTATGTGGCCACAGCAAGACATTTCGCTTTATAGATTTTAATTAATGTTGCTATTGGCCTAGCTCCCAATTTTTTCGCAAAACCCTGTAGTGCAGAGGCTGATCTTGCAAGGGAAATATTTCTATTTTTTAACTGTGGACCCCAAGTGCCTCTCTCGTCAAAGGTGATCCCCCAAGTATGGAAAGGTGGCTACTCTACATAGCTCTTGCTTGCCACATGTAAATGTTTTTAAAAACTTATTCTTGTTACCCTTGCCCGTTATCATAATTTGAGACTTCCTTGCATTGATCTTTAGGTCCAAGGAACCCATAAAGTCTTCGAAAGCATCCAGGAGACGTTGGAGTCCAATACCAGTCCGTGAAAGCAAAACGGCGTCATCCGCGTATAAGAGAACTGGAATTCCAAGTTCACCTATACGAGGGACGTCGAGAGTTGCCTCCTTTAGAGCTGGTTCCAGGGCATTTATATAGATGGTAAATAGGAGGGGTGCCAATATGCACCCCTGCCTAACCCCTCTTTCAGATTTAAAATGACTCGTACAACGACCCTCCGAGGTAACTCTAACTGATGCTATAAGATCAGTATGCAAGTCCGCTAAGAGATTAACAAGGGCCCTATCCAGACCCATCTCGACTAGGATTTGCCACAATTTTGAACGATTTACAAGGTCAAAAGCAGACGAGAGGTCCATGAACCCCAGGTACATGGACCCCTCCTTAGCCCTAGTATATTTATCTATCAATAGATGCAGATTAAGACCTTGGTCTATCGTACTCCTTTTTGGTCTAAAACCATACTGAACATTTGATAAGACCCCTTTCTCAGTTAACCAATCATTCAGTTTGGATAAAATAACCCGCCCCAGTATTTTCACCGATGAATCAATCAGTGAGATGGGTCTATAACAGGAGAGGTCTTGCCTATTAACCTTTTTTAAAGACCGGTATGATAATAGATTTTTCCCAAAAGGCCGGGATATTATCCTTTTTAAGAACATTAAAAACATTGCATAGAACTTTAGACCAAAATTTCGGGGCACATTTAAAGACCTCTCCTGGTACCCCGTCGGGGCCCGGTGCCTCGTTTTTCAAAGTCAACTCTATTGCCCTTTCCACTTCTGCTACCTCAAAAATAGCGGCAGGGACCTCTACATTACGTAGTTCCACTACCTCTACCTCAGGGGTTACAGTAGGGGCGTCTGCGTTGCTAAAACCAGCATAAATCTGTTCAAAGTGGTGAATCCAGCCCTCATCTGGGATATTCGCATCAAGGGGGGTATTCTCATCATCAGAGAAAAGTGGCTGATTTATGATTTTCCAAAATAAGCCACTATTCTTTAATGTTCCAGGGTCGAGAAGTTGGGCCCATGCTATATCTTTCAAATCCCTTTTTCTTTCTAAAATAGCTTTTTTGTATGCAATCCTTGCTCTAGTTATGTCAACACGATTTTTGGGCATGGCTTTCAGTGCTTTAAGTAACTCCCCATGCATCTTCGTGCATTTTCTGTCGAACCATCTTTTACCCGAGAGCGGCTTCTGCATAGATTCAGTCTGTAGACTATGGTTTATTTCTGTGCAGATATTATCAAACGCCAGTATAACTTCTTTATTTTCAATTCGATTCGCTAGGCATATTGCAACTTCATCCTCCACTTTAGACAAAACCTCGGGAAGGAATGTTTCAGGGATTATTTTTGTCCATTTTAACCTACGCTTCTGTTCTTTAACGGCAACATCTAGTCCCCCTCTATGTGTCACCGTTTTTAGTGAAAGTAAGTCTGTGTGCCTCACTTCAAGTAAAACAGGATTATGATCACTAAACACTGATACCTCTGTGTAATAATTTATCACAATATTTAACAAAAAGGAAGACATAAAAATATAATCTATAATAGTGCCATCATCATTTCCTTTAAAGGTAGGGGACCTGCTTGTACCCTCCCCGCAGCCTGTCTCATATAGGTTCCATCTCGCAAGAAAGATTTCAAGTTGCTCTCCTCGCCTGGTGTGTTCCAAGTGAGTGGGTAAGGAGAGCGGAGGACCTTCATCATCCTGACTCATACATGGCAGGGTGCAAGGATGGATATTAAAGTCCCCTAATAATATTAATTCAAAAGAATTTACATTTGCACTGTAGACTGACAGGAATTTGTCCAGTACTTCCAAATTTTGACTGGTACATTCGTTCGCATTAGAATTATAAAAATTGACAAAAAGAATCTTGGCCTTATCCTGAACGGAAAGTTCAACAATCAAACAGTTTTCACATCCAGAGAAACACTCAACTAATTTGCCTTTTATATCCAGTTTAAAAAGGGTTAATAAGCCTCCCTTGGCTCTTCCTGCAGCACTGCCAATTGCAGGATTGCAGAAGTGGCTATAGCCATCCAAAGAGAAACTATTAGATTGATCCCATGTCTCTTGTAAGGCAATAATATCAAAGGATTTCAAAGTCTTTAACCAATCAGCGTTTCCAATTTTATTCTTTATACCGGCGACATTCCATGTAGCAATTTTTAATGACGGTACCGGTGGTTGGTCAGTGCTCCCCAGAGAAATAGGCAGTCAATCGTTTTCCTCTAACGAGGATAAAGCAGTGTAACGATTATATAACGGTAGGGTATGATCAAATTGCCTATTTGTTAACTGATAACAATACATTTCCCCATAATTTTGACAATGTTGAGCATTTGGAACATTTAAAACATTTAGAACATTTTGATCACGACCCACCGCCCCCCTTCTGTGTCCATTAGCTGAGTACCTATGCTGGAATGGTGTTGGACATTGCGTGTTATCCAAGTGATTATAGAAGAAACCAAGGGGTCTAGCACATACAGAGTTTTCCTCAGTTGATAAAGAGGCTGCTCTGAGGAGGACTGTAGCCACGTGTTGGGGATACTTAAAATTTACAATAATACAGTCCCCTCTCGAACTCTTTCTTGCGTTGCCAATCCAGCTGACTCTGCGAGTAGATATTATATCCTTTGAAAAAGCGAGCGGAAAACCACAGTTCCTGTTTAGCCACGCAAGTGTTTTGTTTTTTAAAGCAGCATGGGTTTCTAGTCTAGAATCAGTCAAACAGGAGTCAACCTCTGGGACATTTATTAATACCACAGTATATGGGACGCACTCCGGAGGGAGATTTACAGAATTTTTCCTCCTGGGCCTACTTCTCCCACCCAGTTCTTCCCCAGCTACGGAATTTTGATTTACAGTATTAGATGTAGCTAACTGTGCTGATGAAGGTGGAATTTTCTGTGATCGTAAAGCAGGGGGATTCTGTGCACGTATAGCTGGAGGATTCTGTGCAGTAACAATACCCCTGTATCCTTTGTGCTACCCAATGTACCAGATGTACCAACAGGGGCAGGCGCTACGGCCCCGGCTGTGGTATTACCGGTAAAAATAAAGGGACCAGAAGGGGGGCACGTAGGTATATGAGGCCGAGTCATATGGGAATCTAAGAGGCCCCCTAATCTAGAGACCTCTTGAACGACCTGCTCTAGTTTAGCCACCAATGGTCTAATCATTGCTTCTAGTTTTGACTCAAAGACGGTTGCCAGAAGCTCTATATGGTCAGGGTGTAAAATATTTTCCTCAACTTATTTATAGGTTTTAATGTACTTCCACCGCTGTTTGATGTAATAGGTGGAGTACCTGCCTTTTTTGACTTCCGGCCCACCACCTTTTTAGCAGGAACCTTCCTACATGCCCGCACCATTCTCCGAACCGGCGAATGAGTTCGAGATTGCACTGGGGAGGGTGTTGGACTCAAACTAAGGATAGAATCAGTTGTGATTACCTGCTCGTCTGGTGTCACCGTGGTGGGTACATCACTGAAGACATTAACAATAGGGTCATCCACCCAACAATCTGAGTGAAGCAATGGGGTGGTGGTCGAGCTCATCCCTAACTTTTCTGGGCTTGCCCTATTTAGTGACAGTCGCCTCTCTTGGTTTATTTTATTAACTACCTTAACAAGATAGTTATCTATTGTTCTTATGTCATTGGGGGCCGCCGGTTTTGCTACTCTAGACTTTGACATGTTAGACCCACAGATACTATACTCAAATAAGAATGAATAACAGTGTCTCTGCTAGAGGGAGTATATGTTCTATATAGTGGTTAGAGGCCAAGAAACAAATATCACTTAAAAACCAAAAAATAGTATAATTTCTTACAAATAGTCCTGAAACCAGGGAGAAATACCAAATGCCGTGGCCCAGCCTCCTCTGGCCTCTGACGGCCGCAGACGGCCCCGCCCTTGTCCCGGGCTTCTCCGAGGAGGCGAGGGGTACTTTATGCGCCTCCAGGCGCTTCCTGATTACGAGGGCGGCGTCCTTGCCGTGATGAGGATGAGGCTGCTGGGAGTTGTGGTCTTCAACGGCCCCCGGCGGAGCCAAGCCCGGCCAGGAGCACCACAGCGAGGAAACAGGGGTTGGCGGAGCCAAGCCCGGCCAGGAACACCACAGCGAGGAACAGGGGTAGGCCAGGAACACCACAGCGAGGAACAGGGGTTGGCGGAGCCAAGCCCGGCCAGGAACACCACAGCGGAGCCGTGCCCGGCCGTGTGCAGCAACCGGTTAGTCAAAAAACGCCTCCCCCTGGACTCAGTGGCGAGGGGTCCTTTATGCGCCTCCAGGCGCTTCCTGATTACGAGGGCGGCGTCCTTGCCGCGATGAGGATGAGGTTGCTGGGAGTTGTGGTCTTCAACGGCCCCCGGCGGAGCCAAGCCCGGCCAGGAGCACCACAGCGAGGAAACAGGGGTTGGCGGAGCCAAGCCCGGCCAGGAACACCACAGCGAGGAACAGGGGTAGGCCAGGAACACCACAGCGAGGAACAGGGGTTGGCGGAGCCAAGCCCGGCCAGGAACACCACAGCGGAGCCGTGCCCGGCCGTGTGCAGCAACCGGTTAGTCAAAAAACGCCTCCCCCTGGACTCAGTGGCGAGGGGTCCTTTATGCGCCTCCAGGCGCTTCCTGATTACGAGGGCGGCGTCCTTGCCGCGATGAGGATGAGGTTGCTGGGAGTTGTGGTCTTCAACGGCCCCCGGCGGAGCCAAGCCCAGCCAGGAGCACCACTGCGAGGAAACCGGGGTTGGCGGAGCCAAGCCCGGCCAGGAGCACCATAGCGAGGAAACAGGGGTTGGCGGAGCCAAGCCCGGCCAGGAACACCACAGCGAGGAACGGGTTGGCGGAGCCAAGCCCGGCCAGGAACACCACAGCGGAGCCGAGCCCGGCCGTGTGCAGCAACCGGTTAGTCAAAAAACTTGGGGCCACTTGCAGTCGCCCCAAGTTGATTCATCTTCCTCCTTGGCCCATCAAATTTCCGGGCGAAGGTCAGGATGCGGCCTGTGGCATAATCTTGTTAGTCCCTCAGGAATTTTGTTTGTTTACGCTTTCGTATGATAGTTTTGTAATCTCAGAGATGCTTCATCATCCCGTTCTTGAGTTCCTCACTCTGTTTCACATCTTTTTCTAGGCTGATCAGTTCTTCTAGTTTTTTAATTTCTGCTAGAAATTTGTCACGATAGCTCCAGGCATATTTTATTAAGATTCTCACCATTCCTTTTGCTGACTCTGTATGTTCTGCCCAATTCTTGAGGGGGATCTGGGTTTTCATAGGCCGGGACCGAGAAAATTCGCAAGGGATTCTATCGCAGTCGATATAACTTTCCAATGAGGTGGCTTCCCACCACCTCATTGCCACGTAACTCTCTTCGTGTGCTTTCTCTAATGCTTGGGACAGAATTGCGACATTGCTTGTGGAAGAACCCATGGCTGCATAATTTTTTGATTTAGGTTTTCTTACCCCGGATCCCGATTTTAAAAATGTCAACTGCCGCTTCTTCCCTGTCAATTAAGCTCGACATTCGCGAGCTATAATGCACAGTTCTGTTAGCTTTCACGGGGGTCTGCACACCTTTTTTAATTTCTCCGGACTGAGGTTCAAAAATCTATTATCGGTTATGGAAAGGATCAACGGAGTTCACTCACCGGTGAAACGACCACAGCGGTTTCTGAGTGGTGAGCTCCGATCCATGTTACGTCATCACCGGCAAGGAATCCCCAGTCCCCTCCACCAAATCCGATTACCTCTGTCTCGTGCCGAAAGTCACTGCAACGTCTTCATTCCTAAGCCTCGGGGCTGGTGGCCATATAAAGTCTTCAACAGCGCGTCACCGCCGCCGCTCCGTCTCCGTCCCGGGTGCTCACTCCTGCTGTGGTGAGCCGCCAATATTCAAACAACCAGGTACGCTTTTCCATGACCATTGGAAAGCACACACGAAAGATGGTTAAGCAAAGTGCTTTATTGTGCAGACCCCCCTGCAGTGACAGATGCGTTTCGCCTACTAGCTTTTTCAATGTCAGTTGCTTTGTGCTAACACGAGAGTATTTAAAATTTCAATACATCACGTTATTAATCAACACTCAAAGACTGACTTATGCAACATTACAAGTAAATTAATGGCGGCCATTTTTAAACGTCCTATACACAATTTGTGCTGTCCCTGTGAATTAATAAAGTGCAAATGTGCAGAGGTAAAACTAATTGTCGCAATTCGCTCATTGTCTGAGCAAACAAAAGAGGAACTGTTTTCAGGATCTCATATATAAAATATATACACTATATATACACAAGCACTAGTTAACTGATATGGTCGCTATGGAACATTATTGAATTCATACATATTGTTCAAGACTATTTACATGCTATCTATATTAACGCAGCTTGTATATGATCCCCTTTGTTTTGTGTGTATATGTGTGTGTATATATATATATATATATATATATATATATATATATATATATATATATATATATATATCCAGCTCACGGTTTCTGCCAGACTTGTCCGAAGAAAAGAAACCACGCACTCCGGGGGTCGTTTTCAATAGTTTATTTTGCAGTTTGTAACAGACGCGTTTCGGCGCTCCGCCTTCCTCAATGTCACAAACATTGATGGTGAGCGCCATGTTTTTGTTAGCGTGCACACGTGATTTTTGGGCGAAACAAACAAGGGACAATTATTCATTCCTCCATATTGGAGATGTTAACAATGAACGACATGTTGCGAGTCACATTACACTACAAGGGCTATCCTGCTTGATTACGCCCCCGAAATGCTAACATTAAATCCCAGCATGTTGTTGACATTTGTGATTGAATGCCGCTAGAATTACGCGCTAGTTCGCTATCATGTTTGATTATATCTCGCCGTGAATCGGCAGAGAACCTCTATGTACTGGCACATATTAAAGTACCATACTTAGATCACAATGTCAACAATTAAAAAATCAATGTGCTGAACCGCAAACAATGCCGATTAAAAATACCTGCAGGGTTTCGAGCTCGATATATATATATATATATATATATATATATATATATATATATATATATATATATATATATATATATATATATATATATATATATATAATCTCTCTTCATGTGCAAACGTATCCATTAAATATATTCATACAATTAAAAGAAAAAATATATCCCATAATATATAACAAGCATTTACAATGCAATCGTCTCGGCATTATTAAAGGTAGAGCTATTGGCATTGCTCATGGTTTTAAAAAATGTTTTAATCATAAATAAATGGCATTGTCATTTACATTGCCAATAGCTTAATCGATTGCATATGCGAGACCTATTGCATTAGCACCCACACACAGAGTAAGTAGTAGAGTAGTAGAGTGAGTAGGAGAGAGTTATTAGTAAAGAGTATTAGAGAGCGAGTAGTAAAAAGTGAAAGAGTGCGTATTATATAGTGAGAGAGTGAGTAGAAAAGAGTCCTAGAGACACGCACGTTTACATGCACAGCCACACCTTTACATATAAATAGTGTATTTTTATTTTTAGTAGTAAAGAGTGAGTAGTATAGTGACTCATTATGAGTGAGTAATGTTGAGTAGTAGAGTGTAGCAGAGTGTGTAGTACAGTATTACGAGCAACAGGGGGGGCAGGGGAGCAAGCACAAGCAACGAGGGGGGCAGGACAGCAAGCACAAGCAACAGGGGGCAGGACAGCAAGCACAAGCAACAGGGGGCAGTACAGCAAGCACAAGCAACGTTGTACCATTGCTTATAGAATATCACTCTAATGGCGGCAATGTTTTTCTAAACAATATTTCAGATGCAATATTTCTCTCAGACAATATTTTGGTTAGGAGATTATAGTATACTACAGAAGTCTGTAAAGAGAACTGAGCAGCCACTTTTACCATCATGTGTTTTTCTGCAAATAAAATAACGTGTTGTGGTATTTTAACAGGTGCAAAAAAATCATTGGACAGCAAAATGACTGTGCAAACACAAAGTCATTACAAGGCAATGGAACCAGCAAAAAGCAGGTCAGTTTAGCACCATATATGAACCAATCCCAATTTCAGGTAGTACAGTGTGACAAACAACATAAAGTTGCGTCCATTTAGAAAGTACCACCACAAAATAGTGTATTTATGTCCTAATAACACATACACAAACAAAAGAATGAAAAGCTACATCTTCAAAAATGATCATTGGGACATGCAGAATGACCTAAGAGCGCTGTCAACATATGCCAGTTAGGATAAAAAGCAACACTAGATTGACAAACACCATAAGCACTGACACAATCAACCCCACATAGGTCAATGAACAACACCTACGAAAAAGAGGTGAAGAGCATTACTCCATCACACATAAAAGATGCTTAAGGCAAAAACCCTTAGGAGTCTACATGCAGGCTGCTCCGGGACACCTCATTCTGCTTCGGCAGTTGCCAGTGGTATTACAACATGCCCTTGTGGAAGGGATGGATGATATGGAGGTACAGACGTGATATTTAAATTTCAACTTTGACATCATCATTTCAGGCATTGAAAGCTCTTGGACGTATTGTTGGCCCGAACCAAACGCATGTCGGATATAAACGGCAATCATTCTCACAGTGAACAATATTTGAATTGTCAACTTATTTATCAGCTCAAAGAAGCATACTAGGTCTCTAGGTGGGGAAGTCACCACCAGCTGAGACCTAAGCACCAATAACATACTGTAGAGCCTCTCAACTCGGACATTAAAGACCAAATCAATCAATCAATCAATCATGGCATTTATATAGCGCGCTACTCACCCGGGAGGGTCTCAAGGCGCTGGGGGTGAGGGGTATGTTACTGCTCGAACAGCCAGGTCTTGAGTTGCTTCCTGAAGGAGAGATGGTCTTGAGTTCGCCAAAGGTGGGTGGGGAGGGAGTTCCAAGTCTTGGCTGCCAGGTAGGAGAAGGATCTTCCTCCGGCGGTGGCTTTGCGGATGCGTGGTACGGTGGCGAGTACGAGGCTGGTAGATCGTAGCTGGCGGGTGGGCATGTAGAGGGTCATGCGGTCCTTGAGGTACTTGGGGCCCAGGTCGTGGAGGGCCTTGTGTGCGTGGGTGAGGAGTCGGAACGTTATCCTCTTGCTGACAGGGAGCCAGTGCAGGTCTCTCAGGTGTCCGGTGATGTGGCTGTGTCGGGGGATGTCCAGGATGAGTCGTGCGGAGGCGTTCTGGATGCGTTGGAGTCTTCTCTGGAGTTTGGCTGTGGTTCCGGCGTAGAGGGCGTTCCCGTAGTCCAGTCGGCTGGTGACGAGTGCCTGGGTGATGGTCTTCCTGGTTTCAGTGGGTGACGGTCTTCCTGGTTTCAGTGGGGATCCATCTGAAGATCTTGCGGGGCATGCGCAGGGTGTTGAAGCACGAGGAAGAAACGGCGTTGACTTGTCTGGTCATTGACGGGGAGGAGTCCAGGATGAAGCCCAGGTTGCGTGCGTGGTCCGTTGGTTTGGGAGCTGTGCCCGGGGCCGGGGGCCACCAGGAGTCGTCCCAGGCGGAGGGTGATGATCCCAGGATGAGGACTTCTGTCTTGTCTGAGTTCAGTTTAAGGCGGCTGTTCCTCATCCAGTCGGCGACGTCTTTCATCCCTTCGTGTAGGTTGGCTTTGGCGGTGGTGGGGTCGTTGGTGAGGGAGAGGATCAGTTGGGTGTCGTCAGCATAGGAGATGATGTTGAGGTTGTGTTGGCGTGCGATGGCTGCGAGGGAGCTCATGTAGACGTTGAAGAGGGTCGGGCTGAGAGAGGATCCCTGTGGTACGCCGCAGATGACTTCGGTGGCCTCGGATCTGAACGGGTGGAGGCGGTCGCTCTGGGTTCTTCCGGTGAGGAACGAGATGATCCATTCCAGCGCTTTCTCTCGGATTCCGATGTTGCTGAGGCGCTTCACTAGGGTTCGGTGGCAGACCGTGTCGAACGCTGCGGAGAGGTCCAGGAGGATGAGGGCCGCTGTTTCCCCGTTGTCGATCAGGGTTCTGATGTCGTCGGTGGCGGCGATCTGGCGGTTTCGGTGCTGTGGTTGGCCCGAAAACCAGACTGCGAGGGGTCGAGGGATCCGTTCGTCTCGAGGAAGGCGGCAAGCTGTTTGTTGACAGTCTTCTCGATGACTTTGGCCGGAAACGGAAGGAGCGAGATGGGACGGTAGTTCTTGAGGTCGGTGGGGTCCGCCGTTGGTTTCTTCAGGAGGGCGGTCAGCTCGGCATGCTTCCAGCTCTCCGGGAAGGTGGCGGTGTGGAAGGAGGAGTTGATGGTGTCTCGGAGATGGGGTGCGATGGTGGCGTCGGCTTTGTTGAAGATGTGGTGTGGGCACGGGTCGGTTGGTGATCCTGAGTGGATGGAGTTCATCGTGCGGGTGGTGTCTTCGGTGGTGATCGGGGTCCAGTTGCAGAGGGTGGTGGTGGCGGGCGTTGGTTCGGTGGTAGGGTGCGTGGTCTGTGCGTCGAAGCGGTTGTGTATGTCGGCGATCTTGCGGTGGAAGAACGAGGCGAGTGAGTCGCAGAGGCTTTGCGAGGGGGTGATGTCGTTGCACCGGCGCTGGGGTTGGAGAACTCTTTTACGATGCTGAAGAGTTCCTTGCTGTCGTGGGCGTTGTTGTCCAGTCGTTCTTTGAGTGCCGTCTTCTTGGTGGCGCGGATCAGCTGGTGGTGTTTGCGGGTGGCGTGTTTGAGGGCAGTCCAGTTGTCTGTGGTGTGGTCGAGCCGCCAGGCTTTCTCGAGGGTGCGGCAGTTCTTCTTGGATTCCTTGAGTTCGTCGGTGAACCAGGGGTTTTTCTTGCTGCCGGGTCTGCTGGGAGGGTTCTTTAGTGGAGCGAGGTCATCGGCGCAGGCGGTCAGCCACTTGGTGAGGTTGCTGGCTGCTTCGTTGGGGTCCGTTGTGCTGGTGGGAGTCTTCTGGCTGAGGGAGGAGGTGAGCTGCTCGGCGGTGATCTTGCTGCGGCGGGGGACTCGTTGCGGTTGGTGGTGGGTCGTAGTCCTATTGAAGCTGAAGTGGACGCAGCTGTGGTCTGTCCAGTGGAGTCCGGTGGCGTGGCTGAAGGAGACGTGTTTGCTGGAAGAGAAGACTGGGTCAAGCGTGTGTCCGGCGTAGTGGGTGGGGGAGTTCACCAGTTGCCTGAGTCCGAGGTTGGCAAGGTTGTCCAGCAGGGTGGTGGTGTTTCTGTCGTTGTTGTTCTCCAGGTGGAAGTTGAGGTCCCCTAGGAGGATGTAGTCGGCGGAGGGGAGGGCGTGCGGGCTGATGAAGTCTGCGATGTCTTCGCTGAACTGTGTGCGTGGTCCCGGTGGTCTGTAGACGAGGGTGCCTCGGAGGGTGGTCTTGGAGTCGGTGTGTATCTGGAAGTGCAGGTGTTCAGCGGCGGTGAAGGTTGCGTCGGAGTTGGTCGAGATGCGGATGGCGTTCTTGTGTACGATGGCGATGCCTCCTCCCGTCTGGTTGACGCGGTCCTTCCGGGTGATCTTGTATCCTTCCGGGATGGCTGTGGCGATGTCGGGCGCTGAGGAGGCGTTCATCCAGGTATCGGTGAGGAAGGCGACGTCCGGTGCTGTCGCGTCGAGCAGGTCCCAGAGGTCTACGGCGTTCCTGTGGACGGAGCGGGTGTTCAGCAGGATGCACTTCAGGTGGTTGCTGGTTGTGTTGGACTCGGCGGGAGCGGTGCAGGTCCGGTAGCAGGTGAAGCGGCAGGTTTTGCAGGCGAAGGGTCCGTGGGTGCGTCTCGGTAGCATGCAGGGTTCCGGCCGGTATTGAGTGCGTTGAGAGTGGCGGCGTCGTAGGTCTGTCTTGAAGTCTTGCATCGGCGGTGGGGACCAGGGGTCATGGCACTGGGCGCGGTCCAGGCGCGGACGGGCTTGCCTTTGGCGCACAATCGGCGCTCCTGCTGCGCGTGACCGCTGCACGTGCGTGAGGGCAGCATAAGAAGGGAGCCGGGTGGGCGGAACAGCTGGTTGGCGGGAGCGGGGCGGCGAATGGGCTTGCGGGGGGCGGGGCCGCAGGGAGGCGGCGGCGGGAAGAAGCGGGTGCGGGCGGGCGGCTCAGCGGCGGCTGGGTCAGCCGAGCACGAAGAACCAGGAAGCGGCAGCAGGCAGGAAGCGGCAGCAGGTAGGTAGGTAGGTAGGCAGGCAGGAGCAGCAAGGAGCATGGGGGCAACTGGGCCTGATCACAGGCACTGTAGTCGCTCCTGACCCGGTGGCGAGGTCCCCTTAAAAAGGGAGCCGGGTGGGCGGAACAGCTGGTTGGCGGGAGCGGGGCGGCGAATGGGCTTGCGGGGGGCGGGGCCGCAGGCCGCGGCGGGAAGAAGCTGGTGCGGGCGGCTCAGCGGCGGCTGGGTCGCCCGAGCACGAAGAACCAGGAAGCGGCAGCAGGCAGGAAGCGTCAGCAGGTAGGAGCAGCAAGGAGCGTGGGGGCAACTGGGCCTGATCACAGGCACTGTAGTCGCCCAAACACTACTGTAACCCTGCCATAATTCCCGGGTATTTCTAGGATTTAAAGGGCCTAGATGCACTTATTGGTGCTTTTTCCATGTAACTCTGGGTTTGGTTGAAAAGGGCACACATCCCTCCCCTACATTTTGTGGCACACTTCACCTTGGGGTTCGCTGCTAGCCACCAATGAATGTTGCAAGCTCTTTGTGCACCAGTGTGTTTATAAAGAAAACACACAAGTAGCCGCTGCCTGCAATAAAAATGGTTAATGGTTCACCTTTTACCCTATTAACGTTGCTTGCCTGACCTTGGATGCAGGGCTAAGAAGACAGCTCAGTGGGTTTTTAGCACCTGCTGCTTGCATGTTTGTGCCTTAGCTACAGGTTCGAAACCATAGCAGCTACATTTGGAGTACATATACGTCGATAACCGAGCACAACTGATATAGGTAGTATCAGTCAGTATACATTCTGCACGAAGGAGCAATTGCTTATGTGAGGTGAAGACCCCACCCCATATTACCCTGCATTGCTATTTGGGGGTCTTCCAGCTTGACGTACTGCTGCGTGGCACCGCACACTCACCTGACACAGAATGTCCTGCACGTGGGCTGCGCAGAAGGCGTGCAGGGAGTGCTCGAGACGCCCCAGCACCCTGTAGTAGCGGTCCATGAGGTCCGGTCGCGAGCCGAATCGCAGCAGCCGAACTCCCTGTACTGAACGCTGAAAACCAGCTCGCGGCAGGGCCGGAAGGGGGGCTTGAAGTCGAGGCACTGCGGGTGGGACTCAGTCAAGCCAGGACATGCTGCGAGCAGCAGAGCCCAGGCCAGACCCAGCTCTGCCGCGCTCCGAGTGACGTCGCTGCTTCTCATCTCAGTCGGGGTTCACTTTCTCGTTCGGTCGCTGTGGGCTTTTAGGGCTGGAAACTATCTGTGAAGTCAAAGCCCTTCCGAAGAATTGTCGTTGTTTTGCAGTTCCTGACTGACTCTCTCGCCGTCATCCTCCCCCAGCCGTGGTGTATGGTCTGAGACCAGCTGCCTCCGCTTGGCAGGCGGTGCGTGCACGTTGTCCACAACTGTGCGCACGCTCTTTCTTCATCTGTAATTGCTTTGTGGAGCGAGAGTCCCAATCCCGACCAAACTGCTGCTGCTGTGTTCTTTTTATTACTTGCAAATATTTACTACAGTTTCCGACATTCAGCAGTCAGTCTACATTTAAAATCGAGAACATTAAGATTTTTAAGGTGTCTTGCAGAGCTGCTTCAGTTGAAATCCAGCTTAATGGTGCTTACAGATTTATTGAATTCGTTAAAATTGTTAAAAGTGTGTACGCCGTAACTTTCTATCATGTATATTATCATTTTCGTTCATATCTCCGCTACATTTATATTATTAATATGTGGAATACCGTTCACTTACCCTGCTCAAATTAACACATCTCTAAAGGCTTGGCAGAGGCAAGTGATGTTTTCCTTGTGGTGGCTCACACCTAAGGCGCGATCAGGGAAATCTCGGACTGCGGCAGGCTCCGACTGAGGGAGGGGGAGGCACCGTGAGCGGGGTGACGCGGTATCCATATGCCTGTTGTCTGCTCACGCTGCCTGCACGCGCCAGTCAGCCCTCTGATTGGTTAATAAGGAAGACCAATGGTAGTGTCTTTGGGGAGTTGTAGACCAATCAGAGAGCCGACTTGAGCGTGCAGGCAGCGTGATGAGGGGCGTGCTCTCTCCCGATGACGTCGGGGAGAGAAAGAAGACAAAAAACGCCCCCGAATCGGGAAAAGACGGGGCTTAAAGGGAGTGATGCCCCTCTCCTCCAATGGCTGGCCAGCATTTACGAGGCCAGCCAATGGAGAAGAGGGGCGGGTTCAAGCCCCATTCTAAGAAACATTAAATCTTCGGACCGAACTGCGCAAGCATTTCATACAACTAAAACATCATAAAATATAAAAAGCAGAACAAATTGACAAAACTCTTGGGGCAAAGCTATACACATCCTCGCGCTAAAAGAACTTTACCAATGCAGGCCACACTGGCTCGGTCAATTCTAGAGAGCCTAGATCTGTAAGCGACCCAAAGAAAACATATCACTGCACAGTGTGTAAAGTGGTTAGGTAACCACTAAAAGTGCAAGTTTAAGCCTGCCTAAACTTCAGACATTTTAAAAGGGCCGGAGGAATCGTTTTCTTGGCAATGAAAACCTTTTATACAGTAAAACAAAATGTAACGTGTCCGGAGATCGACGATCGCAGCCACAGGGACCTCTTTGGTCTGACATAGGTAAAAAAGCCAACCGAAGATGCTAAAAAATGGTGGCGCTGATTGAATCTGAAACGTGTGATTAAGAATCTGTCATGAGCACTAGCTAGAGCCAAAAGGTATGGTTCAATTCCACGGAACCAACTTTAACATTACATATGCCCTCACTGACGGTTTACTCACCTCAGTGTTTTCACGATTCACGGTAAAGAATTTATGGTGTAGGTCTTTTATAATATTAATGTCCCCGAAACTTAGTGTTGTGTGCAAAGAAAATGTCTGGCCTTTCTATAGCCTGGAAAGACTCCTTTACCTATCGTATCCAAGGGATTTTGTTAGCATGATCCATTGCCAGACAATCTGATAGGATCGTTTGGTTTAAACCCTTATGCTCACATGCTCATATCGTTATCCAGCACACTAAAGGTTTGATTGCCACTTGATACGCCAGATAACCAACCCCTAACTCTTCATGCACAGACCAGGCTGGTATGGCTCTAGGGACTCGCAGGATCCGGCGCAAAAATGTATTCCCCGCTACTAGTAACCTTTGTGGAGGCACATACCCCCAGATTTCACTACCGTATTAAACTCTAGAAATGCCTTTAGATTTATACAGTTTTAAGATCACCTCCCGGGCTCATGAACCCAATCTACTTCCAAAGCTAATGATGGCTCCCAAGGGTTTATTCAGCTCGCTCTGCTTCCCTTCTTGGAGGACTTTCCACTGTAATTAGTCATCAAATAACACACCCAGGTAGGGAAAAGCCGGGACCTTAACAAAGATATGGTTACCAGCTTTAAAACATTTAGTCTGAAGCCCCCGGGGACCCACCACTAAAACGTAGGACTTGGTAAAATTAACTAACCGGTCCAGCCAGTTCATAAATGCCACAAAACCATCTATCAAAATCTGCAGGATTAAAAAAGAAACTAAGATACAACCTTGGCGCACTCCCCATATAAAGTTAAAATGATTGGTAAGATCTCACTCATGAGAGAATCTCACGGTCACCGTCGAGTGGGCATTAAATGATATGAGTAGATGGGACAATACAGGGGTCCACTCCGAAAGAGGTTAATATGTCCCACAATTTAGTCTGGTTTACCTGGTCAAAAGCGGACGTAAGGTCCATAAAAGTTAGATACAGAGCACCTAGTTGAGCCACTGTGTATTTAGATATCCAGAGGTAAAGGTTAAGACATTGGTCCGTAGTTGACAAGCCTTCCCGGAAGCCATGTTGTAAATCCGATTATCTGTGGCCCACAAGGACAATCTGGATTAAAAGTACCCAGCCCAAAACCTTGACTACGGCATCAATGAGGGATTTTGGACGGTAGGATTGTGGGTTATCCTTGTCTCCTTTTTAAAAAAAATTGGTGCTATAATAGCAGTGGACTAGGAATCCCCTTCGAGGCTGCCGCATTTAAGACTTGGGTCAATATAGGGGCTCACACCTCGATGTTATGGCGGAAAAGGTCGGGAGATAAACAGTCAGGGCCCGGTTCCTTATTTAATGCCAACAACTCGATGCTTGAATATACCTCCTCCAGATAAAAGCTAATGGGGTGGAACCGCCAAGCTGGGAGATATCTCTCTGCATTGCTTGCCCTGGAAACCTACGTTGTAGACTTTTTCATAGTGAGCCACCCACTGATCTGGTGTGATATGGTGTCACACAGTCGGATTGACTGGTTCTGCGATGCAAGTGCTGTTAATAATTTTCCAGAATAAGGTTGTATCCCTCAATTCGCCCGCTTTAGTTAAGTCCTCCCAAGCCTGCTTTTGGAGTTGAAGCCCGCCACCTTTCAGCAACTCTTTATAAAGGCTTCGGCACAAAGACACTCTTATCTTTCTCCCGGGGCACCTGTTTCAAGGCTACTTTTAGCTTCCGTCAAGCCCGCAAGCACTTGTGGTCAAACCATGAAGGGGAAGTCTGAGCATGACCCACTGCCTATCTGGTTAGAAGACCAGAGACTACCTGGTCGATGGAGGAGAACCTCGCTCGGTATGTAAAGATCCAGACATATATCTATTTCTTTCTGGCACAAAGCAAAACGTTTATGGCTAAAGGACTTTACATCTATGCTCGCCCAACGAAGGCGCCTGCCCTGATCAATGGGGGTTAGAAGTGCCGAAGCTTTCGGGGACCTAATGAAGAGTAGCCCAGCCCTGCCAGCACGAGTGTCAATGGGTTATGATCACTTAAAGCATTGTGCTCTATGTTAAATGAACCAGAAACCACTCCCAAAGGTGCTGACACGAATATAAAATCTGTGATAGTGTCAAACCCCTTCCTTTATAGGACGTAGGCAATTGAGAAGTAGGCCCAGAGTCAGGGCCAGACTGACTACCGGGGGTTTTGGAATGCTGCCGAGCTGGGGGCTGATTTCATTGCGGTGAGGGCTGATTTAGTTGATGGAGACCTGTGTGTGCTTTGAAATAAACAAAGCAAAACGAATTTTGTTCAGCACACGCAGGTCCCCATCAACGAGTGTGTACCAGATTATGAGTAAGGAAAAAGTCATTTAACACCTTCTCTTCCGTGGTATGTCCATGTGGAGGGCAACTAAAAGCAGGCAAGGCTGAGCAGTCTACTGATTATTCATAAAGGATGGACCCAAATGACAATTAAAATTCCCCCACTAGAATAAGACTCATGTGCCCACAACCATCCTCCTTTAGGGAGTCTAGGGCGCAATTTACGGCATTAAAATTGGAAGACCCGCCCTCCCTCCACATGGCATTATAAAAATTGATTATAACAAGTGTGAGTGCTCTTACCCCATATGCAATTTTATACCCTGAAATACCTGAGAAACCCACTTTAAAATCTTTGCATAATTCTAGATCCACAAAAATAATGAGGCCCCCAATAGCATGTCCCATGATTGAATCTGTCGCTGGGCAGAAGATAGTGTTCTACCCGTACATAACAAAATTATTCTTAGTCTCCCAGGTTTCCTGTAAGCATATGATTTTATGACCTAACATACAGTAGTCCTCTATCATTGGTAAACTTGGGAGACCAACCTGCCACGTTCCAGGAGATGAGACCAAATTCTCTCCCGGGGTTGTAGTTCGTTACCAGGAGAAGCTAATGGAGAAAGAGGTAGGTGAAGCCTCACCTGGGGCTTGTGGTTAATCACGGGATGCTCATAAGGGAGGGGATCGAATGAAATCTCATTTGGACTCGAAATAGGTGGGGCGCTAGCTTCCTAAACACTATGGCTCAAAGAACCTTGTTGTTGAGGTAAATAGGTGTCTCCTCAACCTCCTGAAGTCAATCCAACTCATTCAGATTCGCAAGGGGGGCATAAGAATTTGAGAGTGGGAATGGCTGTCGGCTGTCCGATGCCTCCTTCCTACTGCATATGTAGGAATCCCCCACCCACACCACATCAAATGACATAGCCTTTTAGTCCCCATCTATTTTTCCTCCCTCCCAAAACTGTGTGTTACACATATGGGCGGTGATTACCCGGGGGCTCCTCTCGGCTCTGGTACCTATTTCACAGTCTGTCAACATATATATCATATCCAAGGCGTTCAACTGCTAATTTACTAACCTAATTATGGGCTCTAGCCCCAACCACTGTATGCTAACCATTCATTTTTATAACTTTTTTATACATCCTGAGAATGACACAATTCAATGTGTATTGCCTGCTCCTCCTTTCTCCACACGGTCTTGTTGAGAAATTCAGCAAGGTTTGATGTAACATTCTACACTGCTTCTGTAGGCATGTTCCTAAATTTCTTAAGATATAAAATTCATAATGGCCTTTTGACGTTAATTACCACTTAAATAGTTACATGACAAAAGTAATGCATGACTCTGTCCTGCTAATCCAATTCACTGAGAGTGGTGGTGTCCTCTAAGGTGGGGTCCTACTCATGTCTTGGGGGGGGGGGGGGGGGCTTAGTCTTCGTGTATGCCTTTTGAGAGACTGTTGCAGATTGTTAGGGTCTGTGTACATCTTCGATTTGCCATCCATCTTCACTCTCTGGGTGCTGGGTAGAGCATGGCATAGTCCGCTTTAGTGGTGCAAACTGTCTCTGTGCCTCCTGCTCCTGGGGAGTGAAGTCAGGGTAGAGAGAAAGTTCGGTGCCCTCATAACCAAGTGTCTGGAGCACTCTGGCACGCCACAATGCTGCGTCCCTGTTTTATAATTAAGGAGCCAGGATATCCGAGGCCGTGGGGGGGGGGGCTCCAGGGGGCAGCCGGGGGGCCAGAAAGCGATGTGTGCTCTCCACTATAAATACGGGGGAGAAGGTGTCACAGCCCAGCAAGGTTGCAAGTAGCTGCTCCACAAAGAGCTCCATATTCCCAGTATTTGTATTTGTTAAGAGCAACACTCGTCCCAAGGGATATCACGATGCTAGGCAGCGTTTTCCTGAAAAAGAGATGTCGGTAGTGGAGAACTCATCAAGGAGCAGAGGGAGCTATGTTAAGGGCTGCAGGTGCTAGTATCTATATTCTGGGAAACAGCCATGTTTTCAGCTACTTCCTGAAAGGTAATTCTTTTTAGTTCGATAAAGGTCTAAAGAAAGTTCATTTCAATGGACAGCTGCCAGATTGCAAATGGAACAGCCCCCTGCCCTAGCTTTCTTGATGCGCTTAGTTTTGGCCAGGGCATGGTAGCAGGACCTAAATTTTTATGTGGGAAAGTAAAAATCGATTTTGTCCTGCAATATTCGTGGACCGCTTTGTGTAGCGCTCTGTGTGCAAAACACAGAAGCTTAAACTTTGCCCTTTGACACTCGGGTAACCAGTGGAGTACCCTCAAACATTCTGATGCTGAACTGGATTTGCTTTTGTTGCAAACCAGCTTGGCAGCGGCATTTTGTATCGCCTGCAGTTGAGAGAGAAAAGGTACTCTGGCATGCCCACATAAAGAGCATTATCGTAGTCCAGTTTACTAGAGAGTAATGCCTGGGTGATAGTCTTTGTGTAGGTTAGGGGATCCATAAGACAAGTCTTCGCAAAAGGTTGCCATTTCTGAGAGGCAGTTGACTAGGTTATCTAAGGTGTCTTCATACTACAAAGGCAACTAGTAGCTGTGTATCGTCTGTATAGGAGCAGAAGCTGAAGCCCCATTTCTTGCCGATCTTAGCGAATGAGGAGACATAGACATTAAAGAGAGTTGGGCTTAGAGGCTCCCTGCGGGATACCATAATTAATATTTGTTAGAGCTGGAAGAAAAAAAGCACATTTAAATTTTTTATCTCCGATTGCAGAGGAAGGACTTGAACCATTGAAGGGCTTTTGAGTGTAGTCCCTTTTCGTGCAGGATTTTCAGCAGAAGATCATGGCATACAGTATCGAAAGCTGCCAACAAGTCCAAGAGGATCAGAGCGGCAGCTTGCCCTGGTCCACCAAGGATCGGATGTTATCGGATCGTGCATGTAGGGTGGCTTCTGTACTATTCGAGGCTCTGAAGCCAGTCTGGGATGGATCCAAAAGTTCATTGGTTTCTAGAAAGTTAATCAATTGTTTGTTGACCAGTTTCTCCAATACTTTTGACAAGTATGGCAGTTGGGAAAGTGGTCGGTAGTTTACTGAGTTATGGATATCCGTACCAGCTTTTTTTTAGTAGTTGAAATATAATAGTTTACTTCCATAAGTCCGGGAATACTGCAGTATCAGCGGATTTATTAAAAATTTGTGGGACGAATAGGCTTGGGACTAATGTAAGTTGAGAAAATGTGAAGTGGGGACATGGGTCAAGCGGGGATCCTGATTTTACCTCCGTCATGGCTTCTGTGGCCTACTCTTCGGTGAAAGGGGCTAAGGTGCTTCAGTGGACCTGTGCTTCAGGGTTTGGAGCTAAAGTTTCCCAATCTTTTTTGTCAAAGATGGCCTGGGTTTTAAAAGAGGAGTAGATTTTAGAGATTTTTAGTGAAGAAGTTATTTGTTCCGCTGTTGTCATTTGAAGGGGCCATCGTGTGGGGGGGCCCACAGGTAGGTTTGCATAGTTCTTTCACAATTTTATATATCTTCTTAGGTGAGTTATGATTGTCATCTATTCATTTTGCTTAGTATTGTTTTTTCTCGCTATTAGGAGCATTATGATCGACTGCTCTTCAAACGGGAGCAGTATATGTATCTTTGGCTTCTTTAGTCAGTCTCCATTTATGTTCTAATACTTTACACTTTACATTTCCTTTTCATTTGTCTCAATTGAGGCGAATACCATTTCTCAGATGGTGTTTTTCTGTTAGGTTTGCATCCTATCTTGGGAGCGCACTGATCCAGTGCATGAGTGATTTCAGAGTGTAGTAATTCAACCTCTGCCTGGGCAGAGAGTGCCCTAGCAGTATTTAGGTTATTTGGGGAGAAGTGCGAGGCGAAGGAGACCGGGGGTAATATGATTCCACACCCTTTTTAGGTCGAGCCTAGAGCAGCGCCCATGCGCTGCTCTGCGAGACTTCTTGTAAGGGGCTTCAGAAAGCTCACCACACGCTCGTGCATGTGTGGCCTATTGCTTGCGGTTACCCGCACGGCGCCATATGTTTTGAATTATCGTGCCCAGACGCGTGCGCGATAATTCGAAACACATGGCTTGCTGTGGCGCGGGTGCACCACTTGCGTGCTTGTCCTCAGTTTCCCCTGAAGTGCTGTTTTTTTTCTTGTTTTATTTTAACGCTTTGTGTGTTCTTACGCAGTAAAATGTGCTTTCCTCAGCAAAACCCTCTGGTGATGAAGGATGATAAGTATATCCCACCGTGTGATTTAAGATTTCCCTTATTCAAGTTGGCACATGAGGGACACCTTGGGCAGTCTCTTACTAAGAAAAGAGTGAGGGAGCAATTTTGGTGGCCGGGAATGGATCAGCAGATATCTAAGTGGGTTGAAAGGTGTGTAGATTGTTTAGAGTGTAAGAAGCGATTGAAGGTGGGCAGTCAGGGTAATCATGGTGAAATAGAGGATCCAGGGTTACCTTGGCACACTGTCCCCTCTGGGTTTCGCTTTCCTTTCCTGTGCCTCGTCTATGCTTGTGTGATTTCTGGAGGCAACCCCAGCGGTGCGCCAAGTGCCTGTGAGATACCTCATAAACTGTAGAGTGGTAGTTAACCCTTCCCTCGCCCGCCATCCTTTCCCCAAGGTCACGCGCTAGGGAAATTAATTCCGGCCCTATTTAGGATACTAAATATTTTGCTCGTTTCTGCAGTCGGCCGTAATGGCGTGAAATAAGACGTGCACTTTCGAATGCGCGTCTACCTGTTTATACTTCTTTACCACTCGATAGACATGGTTCAAGTAATGACACCGGGTCTCTTCCTCAATGGCCACCGGTGAGTTCCAATCAGTGCATTATTAACTGCTTTCACCTTTTTGTGCTTAATGTGTAGATTGTTTTGGACTGTTAAAACCAGTGTACGTTTGGCTTCCGCTCAGAAAAAGGCAAACTAACCCTTTACAAATAAAACATGAGATTGCATTGACTTGAGTTTTTAAAAAGTCCAGCCTGCTGAACAGAGTCGGATTTTCTGCAGAGCCCGACACATTTGTAATTTGTGTGATGCGAGTTAGTGGGTAAAGGATGTTTTTACAGAAAAAATTCACTTCGCATGGTCAGCACAGCAACAACAATCACAGCATTTTTCTTTTCTGGCCGGGGCACGTGATCAAATAGCACAGAACTGAAGCATACTGTGCACCCTAATGCGAAAACGGCACTCTTTTGCAGTTTTCGACTCTGAATGTTTCAATTTTATCAGGTGAGGCTTTTTTTTGTTGTTGCTCGAACTACTCGGCCAGGGGGCTTTGGAGCGCTTCATAAAGTAGGTGCTAGATTGCAGCGAATTGACTAAAAAAATAAGTGCATTGCTGTGGGAAAGGGAGCAGCCAAATTGCACAGTATCATTTTGCCCATGGCTTTTAAAATTCTTGCACTGCCCTATCTGAATCAGTCCAAAGGGAAACTCCCCACCTCTGCCACCATGAAATCTCTGCAGCAGCATGGGGTGGTTCACCCACTTATCCAGCAAAACAAGTACAGTTAGACAGCCTGAATTTAACATGTGTTCAGTGTTTTCCGATATATCCAGCAATGTGGTTTTGGTACTCTGATCTGGTTGTAACCCCAATAGTCTGGTGATCAGCGAGGCGTAACCATCTAAAGCTTGAATGAGAGTCATCCAGAGTAGTGTGTTTTTATCCCATGTAGTAAATACTGATACAGTATAGTGAAGTGATGTATTTACTGAGTAAGGCAAATACCGTCTATTTGAGTTTTGAGGCACAAGTGGGAAGCTCCCCATGGAATTGGTGTCTATTGTACATAATTTGATATGTATTTGAGACTTCACACACTTCTTCCTCTGTTAAATTTCGACAGGTTTTGACCTGCTCCGTTCATCAGGTGAAAATTGCACGGGGTTCGGTGTTAACCACAAAACTTGTAATTCCGATTGCTGCACAAATTCTTTTTTGTACTGGGGTCGTCATTTTTCATCCTCACATTATTTTGTCTTCCAGGACAGCTGTACCATGCTGTTTTAAAGAAATAAATGGCTGCCTTCATGGTTTAGCCTCCTGAGGACGCTGTCTGCATATTACTTGCTTTGGCAGCACCAATTGGAAAACAAGCATTGGCATAGCCAATAGGTCTCGCCTTTGGGACCTTATAAGTGTTTAGTTATCCAGCACAATATCCTTGGTGCAACAACATCAAGTATTGCATGGCTAAACACTTATAAGGTCCCAAAAGCGAAACCTATTGGCTATGCCAATGCTTGTTTCGCAAATGGGGCTTTAAGCCCGTTGGCTTGAGTGACGGGTTGAAAGAAAAGCTGATCAGAGTGGTCAGTCCAGGGCAGGGGTGTAATCTTGGAGATATTGATGGATTCGATATTTGAGAATAGCAGGTCAAGCATGTGCCCTGCAATGTGTGTTGGACTTTTAATCCATTGTTTTAACTGCAGTATCTAAATGTCATTGTCTATATGTTTAGCCGCAGAGTCATCAGCGTTTTTTTCAAAATGAACATTGAAGTCGCCTATGCCTAGAAAACTGCTATGTTTTTGGCAGGATGGGAATAATTGAGACAGTAGTTTAGTACTAAAATCAAGCTTGTATCACGGCGGGTTGAAAATGACTGCTCCCCCTAGTAGTCTTTGGTCGCGAATTAACATTTGAAATGCCAGAATCTCATGTTCGCCTATGGAAGCCACTGACTGAGGAAGACAAGTGAAGCAGTCTTTGAATAAAATAGCTATCCCCCCGCCCCCCGTTCGTCCCGTTTTTATAAGTTTATAGCCTGCTGGTAGGACAGTAGCAATGTCGGGAGTTGTTATCATCCATCCAAGTTTCAGTAATGAAGGCTAGATCAGGTTTTAAGTCCTTTAAAATGTCCCAGATCTCAAGGCAGTGTTTGGGCATAGACCTAGAATTAAAATAGATGCAATTTAGCTGAGATCCAGGCTGTTTGAAAACATTCCTAGCTTGCAGATCTAGTAATGCTTGACTAACCCATTTACAAAAAGCATGAAAAACGGCCCTCCGTATTCTCTGGTGAGGCTTTCATGCATGGTACATCGTTATACTGCTGCGGTTAGGCCAGCTTGAGGACCATCTCCTTAGAGTATTGGTGGTGGATACTGGGAGCTGGTGTAAAAGGGGCAGGTTTCCTGGCCCCTGGTTCAATTCGGGCGTGGACGGGTGCAGACTGGCTTGCCTTTGGCGTGCTAGCAGCCTCGCTTATGTAGTCACCCGTTACCAAGAAGCTATAGCGCTGCCCCGCCTACTGCACTGCTTCCAGTGACGTCCTGTTGCGCAATACCTCACTAGCGCTATGGCATCTTCACACCCTTCCGATTTCTCTCCAGTGCAAGTAAGTGTAGCAAGATTTCTAGTTTTGCTTTCTTTTAAAAATACGGATTCAGGACAATTCAGTAACACTTAAGATTCAATAAATCAGTTAAGCAGTTCTATTTTTAAATTTCTAAGGGTGATGCTCCATTTTAAATGGCAATAGTGCAGAATCAACTTTCATCAGTAATCGACAGCCAGTTACTGTGAATTTGGGCAGCCCCACTATGCGTAGGTTGTTACGCCTTGAACGCTCTTCAAGGTCTTCGGCTTTGTTCTGCAGCGCCGCCATTATTTTCCCCATTGGTGCCTTTGCTTCTGTGGTCTCCAGCTGTAAATCTGCTGCCTCAGACACCCTTCTCGACACCATATCCAGCCTTTCTGAGTGTTAATCTATACGTTCTGGCATACCATCCATACGGTAGGAAAGAGTCCATCTTCCCATCTGTTGTAGTCGGACTTTGCTGCATGTTTTTTTCTTTGTTTAAATTTGTTTATTGAGGTTTTTTCATAAAGATAAGAAAACAGAATAACAATTCATTACTCATTGCACTTTCGTTTTACATCTTATTACAGTTGTTGTAGGACATATATCTGGCGCAGGCCAGTAGTTTAACATGCCATCAACATTCAATTAGTATAGTCCCTTTATGGTGAGGCGCGTCATGCGGGGGGTGGGTAGCCCCCGTGTTGCTCCGTTCATACTTGTTACAATTGCAGTTGCGCTTGTTGTCGTTGGACTTGTGACCCCACTAGCAATGTATACCTGCATGTGCCGTGTGCTATGTGTCTGTGCTTGAGTGTGTTTGTGTCCCCAATAAGTGAACAGTAACATCATAACTTCATAACGTCTGGTGCATAACTGTAGACTTTGCTGCATGGTTACTAGCATTTGGCGTAGATCACCCCCTAGCTCAGTGACACTGGCCCCCCTGGTCTAGTGTTGCTGTCTGTGTCATCCTCCCTCGTTCTGGTGGATTTGCGCTGTTCAAACTGCAATTTCAGCGGATTCTTAAATAATAATAGGCAAGCTTGTAACCAAACTACTGAATGGATTTACACCACCTCACCAAAAGCATGCTTGCTGACCAAGATCTAGCTTTCTTCCAGATCTGGCATAATCCGTTAAGTTGTTTTGGCTGTAGCTAATTCTCCTATGGCAAGTTACATGGAGAAATCGTTAAACAGTGACTGTCATTAGTGTGTATGTATATGTGTATGTGTGTATGTATATGTATATGTATATATATATGTATATATATATATATATATATATATATATATATATATATATATATATATATATATATATATATATATATATATATATATTATTATCCTCACTGTTTAGGTCCACTTTGACGCTGGCGCTCTGTTGTAGTGTGGTGCCTGCTTCAGTCGACAGGACCAGTCGATAATTATTTTGCAGGTCCGACACACGGTCGGTAGATGAAAGAGGCACTCACTCAGGATTTGTTGCTCAAAACAGCATATTTATTTTTTGTCTGCTTCTCATAACTATCCCAACGCGTTTCGCCTTGCCCTGAAGGCTTGATCATGGGATGTTGAGCTCTAACATGAGCCTTCTTTTATGTTTAGTGCTTAAATTAAACAAGCATTTGCAATGCAATAGGTCTCGCATTTACGCGTTTGAGCTATTGGTATTGTAAATGACAATGCCTTTTATTTATGAAAAATAAAGCATAAATAAAAGCATTGCCATTTACAATGCTAATAGCTCAAACTCGCTTAAATGCGAGACCTATTGCATTGAAAATGCTTGTTCATTTTGTGGTGAAACTCTCTGCTGCGGGAACGAGGTGTGCTATGGCATGAAATGTACCCGAGTTCGGGCCAAAATCTATTGGTAAATGGCGCAAATCGTCTGTTTTTGTGTGAAACACACATGCTGGTTATTTACCAGCCCCTTGCGCCACCCGTACGTCACTTTTCCCAGTGGCACAAGGGGCTTGTAAATAGGCCCCAAGGTCTTTAAACTTGAAGCACCGGCGTAGGGCCGCAAATAATCTACTATCCCTGGAAATATACCTTGATTTCAGAGTGAACTCCAATCCAATGCATGAACACCTCCCTACTCCCCACCCAACACACCTCTCACCCACCTCCCCCGGCTGCGAAGGGCTGCAGTGAGTGTTTTCACGGGAGATGCCCCTTCATTTGGGGTGAACGCCATCTCACACCAGTTGGGTAAGTGACGCAGCGAGCCTGTTAGCACGTGAAAATCAAGCACCTTATTTTCGGGATACCCTCCCCCACCCCCCTAGTTAAAGGGCAGCAATGGAGAACCCCCCCCCCCCCTTTCTACCGCGGGGGAGTCGGGAGAATGGGCAGTAATTCTTCACACCACCCCAGAACTCGTGGGAGAGTGAGAGCCCCAGCTGAGCCCTTTGGGAGAGCGGCGTCGCCCAGTCTGGGCCGGGGTGACTCGTTGCGGCCTGCCCCAGCCGAGGCTCCCATGCCAGCCGAGCCGGCAAAGGGGAACAAATCGTGAACAAAAGCAGCGCCGCCTTCAATGCGGCCGCGTCGTTAGGGCAACCCCCAACTATTTGTGCCACAATGAGCCGCACTTCAAAGAGTCCCCGTCCAGCGGTGACTCTCCTCTCTTCCTTCTGCCGACGCCCCCACCCCTTTCCCCTGCCCTCCATTTGGGGGGAAATTCATCGGCAATGTGTTTTTTTTTTTTTTTTTGCCCTGTTAATTTTTAAACAATCGGGCCGCTCTTGTACCAAGTAAACAACTCCTTCAGACGAGTGGCGCTTCGGTTTCAAGTGGGGGAAAAGGCATCGGGATTTAATGGGGTTTAGTAAAGTCAGCTCCGCGCCCCTACCACGCACCCAAAAATGGGACACAGGCCAAATAAAAATGAGCTGCCCTGATGAAGTGAAAATAGACTGAACTAACTTGCCATGAAACGAAAGGTCAGCGCAAACGTGTCTTAATAGAGTGTCGCGAATCGGGTGCGCCCTGTGAATGCAGCCGGCCTGTGCAGCGCCCATTGCCATGGCAATGCCAGCAACCCGTGAGGGCGCACCATGCGGGCAGAGGCTGGCCTGCCAGGGACAGGGCTTTGAAGTCCTTGCAGGTCGGGTAGGGGCGCTGTGGGCGGAGTCTACCCTGTTTGTGTTTATACACAAGGACATGCTGTGTGGGAGGACTTTAAAGGTGGGGGAGCCCGTAGGAGTAAGTTGTGAGGTCACCTGTGTGTGCGTTATGTAATGGCTTTTTGTGAAGTGCACTTCTACCATTTGATTGTAGGCACTTGTGCGAGTCTCCGTGGGTCTCCGGGGTGTTAGATCCTTGCAGGCGCTGCCTGGGTGAGGAGCGAAGCAGCCCCGCCCGGCGTCGACGAGTCTTCCGTTTCCAGGCAACGGCCCCACTGGCACCAATCCCAGCGCGGCTCCTCCTCTGACGTCAGAGGAGCTGCGCTCGGGATTTCTGAGGCTCCCGAAGTTCCCGGTCTGCGGCGGTGTTTACGGGGAGGCAACTTAGAATTTCCCTACAATGCCGCTGTGGGAGTCTATACCACGCTGCCTTCCTCAATATGTGCTGGCACAGAGCTCCACAGTGCCTTCCCATGCGTAAGGGGAGAGGAGCCCGGTGAGTGGGGTTGAGGGTGGGGGTGTACGCGCGTGTGTCTGTTTGAGTGTGTCTGTGCGTGCGTCTGTCTGTGTGCGCGTGTGTCTGTTTAAGGGGGGGTGCGTGTGTGTATGCAGTGTGTGTGTGCCTGTGTATGGCTGTGTATGTGCGCATGCGTGAGTGTGGCTTTGTTTGGAATGGGAATATGAGGCACGGCGACGAGCGCGCTCCCGAGGTCAAATCTCGGCCTGAAAAAGCGCGTGGCACTTTGCTGTCCACATTCCCCCAAAAGTAACAACATAAGTTGTCTCGCCCTAGACAGCAAAAAGCTTCGCTATTTGCTTTCGTCTAGGCGAGACCTAAAAAAACATATATGTATAAGTGCATTATGGCTAATCAAGTTTTTTATATGTCTTTCGATATTACCACTTTAATTAAAGAAGGTAAAAGGTGCTCTTAATGTAATGTCTTTCATTTAGGAAGAATTTTGTGAAGCGTTTTATCAGAATATTATCACATTTTTAGTGAGTTCATTGCCGAGTGTTCTTTAAACTCTCTGGTGAGTTTGTGTGTTTCCACAGTTTTTATCACAGTTATTCTTTAAAAGGGTTTTCCAAGGCTTGATATGCAGCTGGTTAAGTGTTAGATTTGCTTCTGTTCCTTCACCATTTTTTTGCCGTTTTACAATTCTCTGGTGCATATGTCTCTTGGCTGGTGAATCGATTTATTGTATTCTTACAGATGAACATGCAATTCTTCACTTTGATTCAGACCCCGCGGGTCTAAGGTCCTAAAGCTGATGATATGTTTGGATTCCTTTTGTCTAAGTGCTTTTCTGCGATTGCCTCCTCTTTCTGATTCAGATAGTTGATCAATGGCACAATACTTTAAAAATTCCCAGTTATTGTCATGGCATTTGTCCATATGTTTTGCAATGGCATTTGAGTGGTCTCTGTGTGGTGGCTCTCGTGTGTTCTAATATCCTCTTTTTTACCTAAAAAATTGTGCTGCCGATATATTTCTTTTCACAAGGGCACGTGACCATATACACTGTATATATACTTTTGCATGTTAAGTGTTGGCGTATCTTCCAATTCTTTCCATTGTGCATTTCAATTTCCTTTTGTGGCAGTTGCGATTCTATACACTTTACACTGTTGGCACGGCCAAAAGCCAGATCTGTGTAGCCAAGTAGTTTTGGGTTGGTCTTTAAAATGGCTGTGAACTAATTGATCTCCAATGTTCTTGGCTCTTCGGAAGGTGAATTGAGGATGATCTCCAAGTATTTTGGCTAAGGTTTGATCTGATTTCAGGATTCCCCAGTGTTTCGTGATTATTTTGGTAAGTTGTTGTTTTTCTGCACTGTAGGTAGTAATTAATCTGATTGTGTTGTCTTTGTTCTTGTCTTCTTGTTCTTTATGCAAGATTGCTTTTCGATCTTGTTCAATGACTTTTTTGAGACAATTCGCTACCACCTTGGCTGGATATTTTCTTTTTAGCAATCTTTCTGTGGCTTCTTTGCTATGTTTTTCAAATTCCTGCTGGTTTGAACAATTTCTTTTTAATCGCAAAAATTCCCCGTAGGGGATACTCCATTTCAGCTTTTCGTTATGGAAACTCTGTCCATGTAGAATTGAGTTGGTCGCTGTTTTTTTGCGATGTAGTGTGGTTTGTAGTTGGTTTTTTTCGACGTAAATCTCTGTGTCTAAAAACACAAACCTTTGAGCTCAATTCAAAAGTGAATTTTAGATTGGTCGGAGTATTGTTTAATTTTGTAAAGTATAGTTCAAATTCAGTCTGTGCCATTCCAACAGCTAGTCAATAAACATTAGCCATAAGACGATTTTTTGCTTCCACTCATAATTTTCTGTTTTCCAGGCTTTATTCTGTTCATACCAACCCATGGTAAGATTAGCGTAATTTGGTGAAAAAGAAAAGCCCATGGCACATCCTCGCGTTTGTTTGTAGATCTTCTTGTTAAATAAAAAAATATTAGTGTGTAGGCATAACAAAATCATTTGGTTCAGCATTTTGTTGTGCTCTCTATTTTTTATGTTTCTTTTGCCCAAATAATATTTACATGCATCCATGCCAATTTGATGTTCGATACTGGTGTACAGTGAAATTGCGTCCATTGTAATCAATTTGTAGGACGGTTGCCAGTCCACATTTTCTAGTTTTTTTAAGAGGTCAGTCGTGTCCTTCAAATAGGATTTTAGATTTGTTACTAGTGGAGCCAGGAATTGATCTATGTAGTTTGAAATTCCTTCTAGGAGTGAGTTATTGACCGACACAATCGGCCTCCCAGGTGGTTTGTTTTGGTTCTTGTGAACTTTTGGTAAATAATAAAAGGTAGGTAAAGTTGGAAATTTGTTAGTTATATGTTTGTGCTCTTCTTCACTTATTAGACCCTGATGAAGCCATTCTCCTAGATGGGTTGAGATTTTATTTTGTAAAGCCTTTGTTGGATCTTGATCCAGTAGTTGATAACAATTTTCATCCTTTAGTTGGCGTAGGGCTTCCTCTACATAATCTGTTTTGTTGATGATCACAATATTCCCTCCTTTATCTGCAGGTTTTATTTTTATGTTTTTGTCTTCTGCCAGTTGTTTTTAAAATTCCCTTTTCTTTTCTAGTTAAATGTTGGTGTTTTTTCTGTTTGTTTATTTTGTATAATTCTTCCACTACTAGTTCTTGGAATACATCTATTTTGTTTCCTGGTGGTAATGTTGGATTGAATCTGGATTTTTGTTTCAAACCACTTTCATTGGCTCCCTCTGTCTCCATCGTGTCTTCTATAGCTATTAAGGTTTTTTTCCTCTTGTGTGTGAGTGTTGTTGTGCCCATAGTCATTAGAGTGTTCAAGCCTTTCATATCTTCCACATTAAGTGCTGTGTCTAGTTTTCTACTTGATTGTTTTATTTCGGTGGGTTTCTCCGCATAGATTTTGGCCAATTTGTTTGCGTGTGTATTTATATAGATCAACTCTTGTTTCTGCAAGATTCATATTGGCAGTGGGACAAAAATGTAATCCTTTTTTCAATATGTCATTTTCAGTGGTGGTTAATGTCCTTGTTGAGAGGTTAATGATGATCAATTCTTGTGAATTTTGTTCAGAGTCCCTTATCGTCTCGGTTGTCTTAGTCTGTCCTTCGACCATGAGTCTTCCTTCGACTCTTCTCTGGCCTCTCTGGCTTCGTCTTGTTTTCTTTGGCCTCCTCTGGGTCGCCCCCTGCCTCTGCCTCTGTTTGGCTGTCCACCTTTGTGTTGTTGTTCTAATGCTTGTTGCATTTCTGTTAAAAAATTGGATTTTTTTGTCGTTTGTTCGGAGGTCTTAGCGGTGTTTTCCTCTGTTTCACTTAGCTCTAAACTGGAGAGGGAATCGAAGCTGGAGGTTTCATCGCCTCTTTTGTTAGTTGTCGGGTTATTTTTTCTCTGTTGGCATTGTTTTCCAAAAGTGAAGATACGACCTTCTTCGAAATCAGCTTTGTCTCTTTGCAATTTTATACTGCTTGCGGGATTTGACACGCGCCTCGTGTTTTTCCAAGGTTTTTAAAATTTCTGATTTCAATTTTTGTTCATCGGTGAGTGATTATTTATTTCTTCTTCTACCATCTTCAATTCACTTTTTATTTCCTTCAGGACTTTTTCGATATGTTTTATCAAGATTATCCTAAGGCCCATTGAGGAGTCCAGTAAATGCTCTCCTCCTCCTCCCCCCCCCCCCCCCCCCCCCTCCCCACTCCTGGAGCAATTCCCCGATAGTTTCTTGATGGCTTGGCATAAGTGTTAGGCGCAAGCCCCGTGGGATGAATTTTACTTCGACATATTTCTGTAGGGATAGACGTTCCCACCATTTGTTTATTTCTCTTTTAGAAAGACGTTCCCAATATTTTAATTTCTCCTTGTTGGTATTTGTTACCATTGCAGTTTGTCCCCTCTCCGTCTGTGGGGTTTCGGTGGTTGTGAATAAATCACCTAGTTCAGCAATCCGTTTCGCTTCTCTTTCTTCCATGACGAAAGATTTATTATGTGAGATTAGCTTGACAGTTAATTTTAAATGTAACTGTTGTTGAGATGCCTGAGTCCTTTTCGAAGTGGTAACTACTCTTGTTGAGTTAATTGCTGTTGTTTAATAAAGTTTTGAAGATTTCCAATACTCATGTGTTAACTCAACTTCGATAAAAATATTGTTTTTTGCAATATTTAAAGGACACTTTTTATCGCGATGTGCTTGCACTTTAGTTTCTCGCGTTTACACCGAGAGGCGCTGTTTGGAATAGATCGTTGCTGCTTTTAAAAGCTCTTACCGGAATTCAGGTGACGGCGAAGTTCCAGACCCTCCGGTTCGGCTCCTCACCAGACGCTGTCTTCCTATGAGCATTCGTAATCCGCAGCTCGTTGGTGCGTTCCTTGTTCCAATTACACAGCTTCTCGGACGCTACAAAGTGCAATTACAATGGCGACGGCAGCCTCGTGTCTTCTTCAAAATCCTCACTGTTTAGGTCCACTTTGACGCTGGCGCTCTGTTGTAGTGCGGTGCCTCCTTCAGTCGACAGGACCAGTCGATAATTATTTTGCAGGCCAGACACGGTCGGTAGATGAAAGAGGCACTCACTCAGGATTTGTTGCTCAAAACAGCAGTTTTATTTTTTGTCTGCTTCTCATAACTAACCCAACGCGTTTCGCCTTGCCCTGAAGGGTTGATCACGGGATGTTGAGCTCTAACATGAGCCTTCTTTTATGTTTAGTGCTTAAATTGAAAAAAACATATATGTATAAGTGCATTATGGGTAATCAAGTTTTTTATGTCTTTCGATATTACCACTTTAATTAAAGAATGTAAAAAAGTGAAAGGTGCTCGTAATGTAATGTCATTCATTTAGGAAGGATTTTGTGAAGCGTTTTATCAGAAGATTATCACATTTTTAGTGAGTTCATTGCTGAGTGTTCTTTAAACTCTCTGAGTTTGTGTGTTACCACAGTTTTTATCAGTTATTCTTTAAAAGGGTTTCCCCCCCCAAAATTATATATATATTGTGAGGACATTGTCCTAGCAGTGGGTGACATACACGGTGATGATTACCCCCGCGAAGTATTGAACTTGAGCATTGGGGTTGAAGCGGTTCTGGGGCACAAGGAGACATTTTACTTACCACTACAAGGCAGATTGGACCCCATCTGCGCAATCTTGCTTCGCCATCCGACCACTGTGTCGAAATTCCGCTCCACCGATTCCTGCATGCAAGGCTTTGCATGCTGGTACTTGCAGTTCTGGACTACTCCCGGATTGTGTTACAGGTGGGGAGAATCACATCTTGGGCGGAGCCTGAGCCACTGGGCTACAGAAAGCAGCAGCACAACTTTGCAGCGCAAGATGGAGGGTTCCCAATCGCTTGTGGCGCTGAGGAAGGCTAAAGAAGTGCCGAAATGCATTCGCCTGTGATCTGTGGAAAATAAATGCCTCCAACAATGTCCCCAGGTGTGGTCTTCGCTCTTTCTTCAGGAGGAGTTGGCAGTGATATTTTATGCGCGTGTCAGAGGCGCATTACGAAGACTCCCGCTTCACCAATGTGGCCCGGACATTCTGTGACAACGCTTCGGCAAAGTAACCTCCAAGGTATTGGACTCTGCCTGGGCCCGCCTCGGTGCACAATGAGAGAAAGAGCGGTTGTGAGGACATTGTCCTAGCAGTGGGTGACATACACGGTGATGATTACCCCCGCGAAGTATTGAACTTGCGCATTGGGGTTGAAGCGGTTCTGGGGCACAAGGAGACATTTTACTTACCACTACAAGGCAGATTGGACCCCATCTGCGCAATCTTGCTTCGCCATCCGACCACTGTGTCGAAATTCCGCTCCACCGATTCCTGCATGCAAGGCTTTGCATGCTGGTACTTGCAGTTCTGGACTACTCCCGGATTGTGTTACAGGTGGGGAGAATCACATCTTGGGCGGAGCCTGAGCCACTGGGCTACAGAAAGCAGCAGCACAACTTTGCAGCGCAAGATGGAGGGTTCCCAATCGCTTGTGGCGCTGAGGAAGGCTAAAGAAGTGCCGAAATGCATTCGCCTGTGATCTGTGGAAAATAAATGCCTCCAACAATGTCCCCAGGTGTGGTCTTCGCTCTTTCTTCAGGAGGAGTTGGCAGTGATATTTTATGCGCGTGTCAGAGGCGCATTACGAAGACTCCCGCTTCACCAATGTGGCCCGGACATTCTGTGACAACGCTTCGGCAAAGTAACCTCCAAGGTATTGGATTCTGCCTGGGCCCGCCTCGGTGCACAATGAGAGAAAGAGCGGTTGTGAGGACATTGTCCTAGCAGTGGGTGACATACACGGTGATGATTACCCCCGCGAAGTATTGAACTTGAGCATTGGGGTTGAAGCGGTTCTGGGGCACAAGGAGACATTTTACTTACCACTACAAGGCAGATTGGACCCCATCTGCGCAATCTTGCTTCGCCATCCGACCACTGTGTCGAAATTCCGCTCCACCGATTCCTGCATGCAAGGCTTTGCATGCTGGTACTTGCAGTTCTGGACTACTCCCGGATTGTGTTACAGGTGGGGAGAATCACATCTTGGGCGGAGCCTGAGCCACTGGGCTACAGAAAGCAGCAGCACAACTTTGCAGCGCAAGATGGAGGGTTCCCAATCGCTTGTGGCGCTGAGGAAGGCTAAAGAAGTGCCGAAATGCATTCGCCTGTGATCTGTGGAAAATAAATGCCTCCAACAATGTCCCCAGGTGTGGTCTTCGCTCTTTCTTCAGGAGGAGTTGGCAGTGATATTTTATGCGCGTGTCAGAGGCGCATTACGAAGACTCCCGCTTCACCAATGTGGCCCGGACATTCTGTGACAACGCTTCGGCAAAGTAACCTCCAAGGTATTGGATTCTGCCTGGGCCCGCCTCGGTGCACAATGAGAGAAAGAGCGGTTGTGAGGACATTGTCCTAGCAGTGGGTGACATACACGGTGATGATTACCCCCGCGAAGTATTGAACTTGAGCATTGGGGTTGAAGCGGTTCTGGGGCACAAGGAGACATTTTACTTACCACTACAAGGCAGATTGGACCCCATCTGCGCAATCTTGCTTCGCCATCCGACCACTGTGTCGAAATTCCGCTCCACCGATTCCTGCATGCAAGGCTTTGCATGCTGGTACTTGCAGTTCTGGACTACTCCCGGATTGTGTTACAGGTGGGGAGAATCACATCTTGGGCGGAGCCTGAGCCACTGGGCTACAGAAAGCAGCAGCACAACTTTGCAGCGCAAGATGGAGGGTTCCCAATCGCTTGTGGCGCTGAGGAAGGCTAAAGAAGTGCCGAAATGCATTCACCTGTGATCTGTGGAAAATAAATGCCTCCAACAATGTCCCCAGGTGTGGTCTTCGCTCTTTCTTCAGGAGGAGTTGGCAGTGATATTTTATGCGCGTGTCAGAGGCGCATTACGAAGACTCCCGCTTCACCAATGTGGCCCGGACATTCTGTGACAACGCTTCGGCAAAGTAACCTCCAAGGTATTGGATTCTGCCTGGGCCCGCCTCGGTGCACAATGAGAGAAAGAGCGGTTGTGAGGACATTGTCCTAGCAGTGGGTGACATACACGGTGATGATTACCCCCGCGAAGTATTGAACTTGAGCATTGGGGTTGAAGCGGTTCTGGGGCACAAGGAGACATTTTACTTACCACTACAAGGCAGATTGGACCCCATCTGCGCAATCTTGCTTCGCCATCCGACCACTGTGTCGAAATTCCGCTCCACCGATTCCTGCATGCAAGGCTTTGCATGCTGGTACTTGCAGTTCTGGACTACTCCCGGATTGTGTTACAGGTGGGGAGAATCACATCTTGGGCGGAGCCTGAGCCACTGGGCTACAGAAAGCAGCAGCACAACTTTGCAGCGCAAGATGGAGGGTTCCCAATCGCTTGTGGCGCTGAGGAAGGCTAAAGAAGTGCCGAAATGCATTCGCCTGTGATCTGTGGAAAATAAATGCCTCCAACAATGTCCCCAGGTGTGGTCTTCGCTCTTTCTTCAGGAGGAGTTGGCAGTGATATTTTATGCGCGTGTCAGAGGCGCATTACGAAGACTCCCGCTTCACCGATGTGGCCCGGACATTCTGTGACAACGCTTCGGCAAAGTAACCTCCAAGGTATTGGATTCTGCCTGGGCCCGCCTCGGTGCACAATGAGAGAGAGAGAGCGGTTGTGAGGACATTGTCCTAGCAGTGGGTGACATACACGGTGATGATTACCCCCGCGAAGTATTGAACTTGAGCATTGGGGTTGAAGCGGTTCTGGGGCACAAGGAGACATTTTACTTACCACTACAAGGCAGATTGGACCCCATCTGCGCAATCTTGCTTCGCCATCCGACCACTGTGTCGAAATTCCGCTCCACCGATTCCTGCATGCAAGGCTTTGCATGCTGGTACTTGCAGTTCTGGACTACTCCCGGATTGTGTTACAGGTGGGGAGAATCACATCTTGGGCGGAGCCTGAGCCACTGGGCTACAGAAAGCAGCAGCACAACTTTGCAGCGCAAGATGGAGGGTTCCCAATCGCTTGTGGCGCTGAGGAAGGCTAAAGAAGTGCCGAAATGCATTCGCCTGTGATCTGTGGAAAATAAATGCCTCCAACAATGTCCCCAGGTGTGGTCTTCGCTCTTTCTTCAGGAGGAGTTGGCAGTGATATTTTATGCGCGTGTCAGAGGCGCATTACGAAGACTCCCGCTTCACCAATGTGGCCCGGACATTCTGTGACAACGCTTCGGCAAAGTAACCTCCAAGGTATTGGATTCTGCCTGGGCCCGCCTCGGTGCACAATGAGAGAAAGAGCGGTTGTGAGGACATTGTCCTAGCAGTGGGTGACATACACGGTGATGATTACCCCCGCGAAGTATTGAACTTGAGCATTGGGGTTGAAGCGGTTCTGGGGCACAAGGAGACATTTTACTTACCACTACAAGGCAGATTGGACCCCATCTGCGCAATCTTGCTTCGCCATCCGACCACTGTGTCGAAATTCCGCTCCACCGATTCCTGCATGCAAGGCTTTGCATGCTGGTACTTGCAGTTCTGGACTACTCCCGGATTGTGTTACAGGTGGGGAGAATCACATCTTGGGCGGAGCCTGAGCCACTGGGCTACAGAAAGCAGCAGCACAACTTTGCAGCGCAAGATGGAGGGTTCCCAATCGCTTGTGGCGCTGAGGAAGGCTAAAGAAGTGCCGAAATGCATTCGCCTGTGATCTGTGGAAAATAAATGCCTCCAACAATGTCCCCAGGTGTGGTCTTCGCTCTTTCTTCAGGAGGAGTTGGCAGTGATATTTTATGCGCGTGTCAGAGGCGCATTACGAAGACTCCCGCTTCACCAATGTGGCCCGGACATTCTGTGACAACGCTTCGGCAAAGTAACCTCCAAGGTATTGGATTCTGCCTGGGCCCGCCTCGGTGCACAATGAGAGAAAGAGCGGTTGTGAGGACATTGTCCTAGCAGTGGGTGACATACACGGTGATGATTACCCCCGCGAAGTATTGAACTTGAGCATTGGGGTTGAAGCGGTTCTGGGGCACAAGGAGACATTTTACTTACCACTACAAGGCAGATTGGACCCCATCTGCGCAATCTTGCTTCGCCATCCGACCACTGTGTCGAAATTCCGCTCCACCGATTCCTGCATGCAAGGCTTTGCATGCTGGTACTTGCAGTTCTGGACTACTCCCGGATTGTGTTACAGGTGGGGAGAATCACATCTTGGGCGGAGCCTGAGCCACTGGGCTACAGAAAGCAGCAGCACAACTTTGCAGCGCAAGATGGAGGGTTCCCAATCGCTTGTGGCGCTGAGGAAGGCTAAAGAAGTGCCGAAATGCATTCGCCTGTGATCTGTGGAAAATAAATGCCTCCAACAATGTCCCCAGGTGTGGTCTTCGCTCTTTCTTCAGGAGGAGTTGGCAGTGATATATATATATATATATATATATATATATATATATATATATATATATATATACATACACATGTTACAACTTCTCCTCCAACGAAAAGAAAAGGGCCACAGCAGGGGAACATTCGGAGGCCAATTTATTCACATTTGGGCGTATGCATTTCGGCTTCAGTTAAGCCTCGTCAGCGCCGGGTGAAAGGAGCAATGAAGCAAGTCTGCGGTACACTGAAGATTTTGAAGTGTCCTGCCTTTACCGCATTGGGTGAATGTTGCCGGTTCCGCCCCTCAATTGATACCAGGGTCCATCTGCTTCACATGGTAGAAGCAAGGATGAACTAACTTGCCCAGAATGCAATGTCGATCCCAGGTAAGTTCAGGTTAGGCAAGGGTGGATAACCGGCATACTGGGCTCCGCAGGGTTGAATGTTTGCCGCTCTCTGCTTGTGAATGTCACCTCCTCCAGTCCCCAAAACCGCAACAACCACCATCTAAGTGCGGGAGTCCAATTTACGGGGGCTATAGTGAAAGTTCACCTAAGCCCAATGGGGAGCCGAATGGCGCCCACACCGCTGCTTTCTTCCAGGCTTGGAGGTGGTGAGACACAGCCATTCCAGAAACCTGGACAAACAAACGTTCACCGAAGCAAACAAACCAGCAGGGCTGAGTCCACTTTGTGTTGCGGGGGTCCTTCACAGCGCGTCACTGGCATCCGCGCATAATGTCTGTTACAACTTCTCCTCCAACGAAAAGAAAAGGGCCACAGCAGGGGAACATTCGGAGGCCAATTTATTCACATTTGGGCGTATGCATTTCGGCTTCAGTTAAGCCTCGTCAGCGCCGGGTGAAAACAGGAGCAATGAAGCAAGTCTGCGGTACACTGAAGATTTTGAAGTGTCCTGCCTTTACCGCATTGGGTGAATGTTGCCGGTTCCGCCCCTCAAAATATATATATATATATATATATATATATATATCAGGCTCGAAACTCCGTTTCATTCATAAACAAAGTGCAGCACTCAGGGGGGTAAGGGCAAGATTTTCTTTATTCCGCCGCTTTCAGCAAAAACAAACGCGTTTCGGACGTAAGTCCTTCGTCAGTGTGTATATGTATGTGTGTGTATATATATATATATATATATATATATATATATATATATATATATATATATTCACTGAAAAACCATAGGTTTCACACCAGTTATAGTTAGGTGGAAATTTTACTCTCATAAAACCATTGAAATTCCCACGTTATAGTTAGTTGGACTCACTATAACTTGCGCGTGCAATGCCCTGCTGATGACGTCACATATTACATCACTCATGACAACATCCTTGTGACAAAGTGGCAGACCTCCTATCAGCATAAAATAACCTTTGACACACACATTCAAAAATAGAAACTAACATTTTCTTAAAGGAGAAACCAATACCAATTACAACAACTTATTAGGTAATTCCAACATCTACATACACATCCACTCATTCACCAACAGTTCTATATAGTCACTCATGCATGTACTTACTCATCATATGTACTCATACACCTATACATCCTGTTACACACTAATACTCATCCATATAGTTACTCACACACAAATTCACACATTCAAATAACTATCAAAAAACATTTACTTGATTATACTGCTATATACACACCATATACACACCACTACACATACTCTCTTAAACAATCAATTATAAAAACACATACTCACTAACCCACCTATACACACAATCATCCACCCATACAGTCTTGCACACATGCTGTCTTCAAAATACATACAAATAGTGAGTCACTCATTCATGCATCTGTGCTCTAAGTAATATCCCCCACCGAACCATACAGACACTGATACTCAAAAAAAAACTAATAACCCATATACACTCATGTAGCTACTCACCAAACCATGCAGCCACTTATACACAAAGTGAGACACAGATACAGATATTTAAATATTTAAACATTACTCGCTAATATATGTATTCACTAAGATACATTTAATAAGTCAGTTAACCAATCAATTTTACACAAAAAACATCCATTTAGACATTTATTTACCCATTTATTCTTCCATCAACCTTTAGATATACATATATAAAAAATATTTATTTTTCAGAAAGATACACATTCACTGGATGATGTCATCAGTGATGTCATTTGATATGTCATGAGTGATGTCACTGACCATGTCATGAGTGATGTAATATGTGACGTCATCAGCAGTGCATTGCGCGCGCAAGTTATAGTGAGTCCAACTAACTATAACGTGGGAATTTCAATGGTTTTATGCGAGTAAAATTTCCACATAACTATAACTGGTGTGAAACCTATGTTTTTTTCAGTGAATTTAATAGGTTTTTTAAATGCTAATTCCTAACTATAACTGGTGTGAAACCTATGGTTTTTTCAGTGAGAAAAAAAATAAATAAAAAATAAATATATATATAGGGAGGGGCAGAACAAAGCCCAACTGGAACAACCGGACGCGAGGCAACAAGAAGTGAGACAAGCAGCAGAGACCACCGGGCAAAATCTTACGGTGGTGAACCTGACAGAAAGGATCCTAACAGACTCTGAAACCAGCTTATTGAGCCTCGGTCTTACCTTCTGCCCTAGTACTCCACTCGAATATACCCAAACGAGGATAGACCTCTTTAGATTCACACGCAAGCTAAAGCTACATAAATATTTTAAGTTGCGACCCCACTTAAAAGAAAAAAGCGGGATGGCCTCAAGATTAACAGCCACAGATGCTCTTGTGGGCAGAGATATGGAAGCTTTAGAAGATCTAGAAAATCTGCGTGAAGAGGGCTATATACAAGACATAACTGACATCCAGGATAGGGGACAAAGAGCACTCGCGTTGGGTATTCAGCAAGATCGAGAGGAAAGTGGGTATAGACCCAAATCTATATTTGTTCCACAAATGCCTTGGGACTCTATAGATGCATTCTCGGAAGCCATGACTCAAGATCTGATGAGGTACAGGAAAGAAGATCATCCTGTACAGCATAATATCACACAGCAACAAAAAGTGGCCCTTCAAAGTCTTATGAAGGATGAAAAAATCATTATCAAACCTTCAGACAAAGGGGGCAATGTCGTTATCCTCACTAGGGAGTACTATAGATCTGAAGCATTGCGCCAACTATCTGATACCAAATTCTACGTCAAGTGCACCAATGAGGTGTATTTGGAGAGTATCCGGAACTATGATAAACTTATAGGGAAATGGCACAATCAAAATATGCTCAGCAAAGATGAATTTCTCTATCTCCGGACATCTCAACCCCTCATACCCACCTTCTACCACCTGCCAAAACTCCATAAGGACAGCCTCCATCCTCCAGGCCGTCCTATCGTGTCATCGATTGGCAGTCTCACTGAAAGTATGTCCCGTTTGATCGACAAATTTTTGTTTCCTTTGGTCCTGACATTGCCCTCCTATGTACGGGACACAAAGGATTTTTTGAATTCCATCAGGAATATCAACTGGGACAATGAATGCCTGCTAATCGTACTTGACATTACGAGCTTGTACACCGTCATTGATCATCGACAGGGCCTTGAGGCTGTTCAACACTTTCTGAACTTGAGACAATTGAGGTTCACAACCCATAATGACATGATTATCGAGTTCATTGAGTTCTGTTTGAACAATAACATTTTTCTATTCGAAGATCAATTGTTTAGACAGGTGTCGGGTACGGCGATGGGTACCTGCTTCGCTCCCAGCTACGCGAACCTTTTCGTGGGTTGGTGGGAGGAGCAGGTACCCAGGAGTTGTACGGTGGATGGGGTGGTTGGTAAAGCAGAGGAGTGGTACAGATATATAGATGATCTGTTTATTGTGTGGCGGGGCTCCGTTGAAACAGCACAAGCCTTTATTAATCAAATGAATGAGAATACTTACAATTTACACTTCTCAGGGACCATAAGTGACTCATCTGCAGAATATTTAGACCTAAAAGTCTTTGCAGAAGACCATCAGATCCATACGGCCCTACATAGGAAGTCTACTGCAGGCAATTCTACCTTGTTTGCAAGCAGCAGTCACCCCCCTCAACTAATCAAGAGCATTCCTTACGGGGAGCTACTTCGGCTACGTAGGAATTGCTCAAGATTAGAAGACTTTGATAAGGCAGCACAGGATTGTGTAAAAAGGTTTGAAGTGAGAGGGTATGGAGAAGCCATTTTGAAAAACACCTTAAAAAGAGTAAGGGCTATCCCTAGAGACTCCCTAATCACTCCGAAGCCTGCCATCAAGGAAAGGGATGATGAGAAAGGGAAATTTAGACTTATAACTCCCTTCTCCGCTGGAGCACAGGACCTTAGGTCTATGATGCGAAAAAATTGGCGTATTCTCACCACTGACAGTATCATCAAAGATGATTTACCGATCCACCCACTCATAACATTTAACAAAACGAGATCCCTTCGAGATTATTTAGTGACCAGCCACCTAGAAAAACCACTCCCGAAAAGTAATACCCTAAGATCAATGAGTGGGTTTTTCCCCTGCGGTAAATGCAAAGCGTGCGCAGGAAGCAGGAGAGTTCTTGCAGTGGAGAATACAGAGACAGGTAAAAAACTGCATATAAAACAGTTTATAACTTGCAGCACTCCCCTAGCAGTGTATTGTCTAGTTTGCCCCTGTGGTCTCCGCTATATTGGGAGTACCATTAATATGCTCAAACTGCGGATCCTTGAACATCTAAGGGCCATTGACAAGGCCGACCAGGCTTATCCGGTCGCTCGGCATTTTGCCGAAAAGCATAACAGGGACCGTAGTCAGCTTCAATATTTCGGGCTAGACACCATCAAGACCAATGCTAGAGGGGGTGACCAATTACGACGTCTCCGTAGATTAGAGTCACGTTACATCATAGACCTCTCCACTAAGTGGCCTAAAGGGATGAATAGTGGTGAAGAAATGATCTTTCATCTGGGCAATGCATAATGGATGACTGTGATATCTATTAGTACGCAATTTCTGTTGATCTGCTCTGTACTTTGAATTTGAATTCGAATTTTTGTATGTATAGCACTGTATATATTGTCACTTACATATAGGGGAGTGTACATAAAGTACATGTAGGTATATACCTATAGGAGGATTTATTTAGATTGAACTTGGAAAAATCCCTAACCCCGCCAATGGTCCCATTGCTTTCACTTCGGCGGTGGGAAGGAACCAATGTATATAAATACCCTTATTATCATACAAGTGGCAATCTAATGAGTCAGGGGGCTCTCTGATTCATTTGAGCTATGCTAAGATTACATTAACTGGACAGTCTTAGTGGGACACCTATGTTCTGGGGCACCTCGCGCCAAACGTTGATTGCTTGAACATGGCTATGTCTGAGTAAATATAGTGTAAATATGTTGTACATAGGCTGTATATAACAGGTTACCTCTCATCAGTGTAAGAGGACCATTGCCGATCCACGGCTGTATTGACATTATATGTATAATAGATGTGATAACACACAAACTCCCACCCACATGCACGCACATCCACCTATCTGTAGGGTGATTATGCAATATGAGGTGTCGATAATGTGTAAATAGACATATATGTATATATGTATATAGTGACCATTACAAGATGGCGCGTGTTTGGGAGGAGTGTAGTCCTCTGTTGATATCAACTGAGAGGCAGGACCTATGTATGTAATTACCTATTTAAAATGCACCGGTTTCTCGATGTGTAAACACACTGACGAAGGCCTAGTGCTGAAACGCGTCTGTGGCGTACTTGTAGTCAATAAAACTACCGTGTGAGCAGTATACCCCCGAGTGCTGTCGTTTCTTTCCCGGGATCCTGGGATAGTAAAGAGCGCAATATATATATATATATATATATATATATATATATATATATATATATATATATATATATATATATATATATATATATATATATATATATTCACTGAAAAAACCATAGGTTATAGACCATATATTGTTAGGAATTTGCATTTACAAAACCTTGAAAATTCACTGAAAAAACCATAGGTTAGAGACCATATATAGTTAGCTGGACATTTTATTGACATAAAACCAATGAAATTCCATATATAGTTAGTTGCACTAACTATATATCGCGCACCCGCAATCCACTGCTGATGATGTCACATATTACATCATTCATGACATGGTCAGTGACATCACTGATGACATCACTGATATCACTGATGACATCTCAGATGACATCTCAAATGACATCACTGATGACATCACTGATGACATCATCTAGTGTCTGTGTGTTTTTGTAAAGTTTAAATATGTTTTACATATTGAAGAATGAGTGGATGTATGGAAGACTGAGTGTGTGTGTGGCTGGCTGGGAGGTGTGTGACTCTGTGCATATCAATGTGTACTTGTATCAGTGATTGTATAAGAGAGTAAGTATGTGTTAGTATATGTGTGAAAAAGTATGGTGTTCTGTGTTTAACTGTATAGATGAGGAAATCGAAGTGTGATTGATTCTTCACAGGACTGACTAGGTGTATGAGTGCATATGATAGTGTTGTAATAATGAGTGACTGTATGTATGAGTGATTGTATGGGTGAATGAGTGAATGTGTGTGTAGACGTAGGAATCAGTGAGTGCGTATGTAGTAACTGGTATTGGTGAGTCATGATGTCATCAGTGAGGTCATTTGAGATGTCATCAGTGATGTCATTTGAGATGTCATCAGTGATGTCATCAGTGATGTCACTGACCATGTCATGAATGATGTAATATGTGACATCATCAGCAGTGGATTGCGGGTGCGCGATATATAGTTAGTGCAACTAACTATATATGGAATTTCATTGGTTTTATGTCAATAAAATGTCCAGCTAACTATATATGGTCTCTAACCTATGGTTTTTTCAGTGAATTTTCAAGGTTTTGTAAATGCAAATTCCTAACTATATATGGTCTATAACCTATGGTTTTTTCAGTGAATTTCATTGTTTTTTTAAAAGCTAATATCTATAGCTGTAAAATATATTCCTTATTACGTGACGTATCACGTAGCCACGTGAGACGCCTCATGACGCGTCGCATAACCGTGACGTATCGGCTCTGCAGCGCAAACAAAACCCGTAACGTAAGCGTGCCGGAGCACGCTTACAGATATATATATTTTTTTTAACCTTAATTAGACAAAATCCACACGTGCACATATCTTGAGGCCTTGCAAAGGCACATCAAACAAACAGTCCCTACAATTTTGCCAAGTTTGCTGGAAATCTATTCCCTTAATTTTTTTTTACTGTTTCTCTTGGTTTTCCCCTTGTTACGCTTACCGGGACGCTACCCGGTACGCGAACCGGACGCTCCAAAAACACAAGATGGCGGACTCCCGTTACGCTGCCGGTTAGCTGCCCGGTTCGCGTGGGACTTTAATATCCCCCTCATCAATCCTAGGGGGTCAGGAGGGGTTTACCTTGCCCCCTTCCCTTCATTTCCCCCTTTTTTTTTCACCACATCTTATCTCTCGATCCTACCGAGAGACAAGATGGCGGCCGCTCCGGACTGTTTAGAATGTTGACAGACACCGGAGAGCCAATCAGCTTTGCTTCGCGAAGTTCCGTTACGCGTCAGGTACGCGAACCGGGGCGCTAACCGGAGCGCTGTCACAGATATATATATTTTTTTAAACGTTAATTTCTTAAAATCCGCTGGAGCACATATATTGAGACATAGCAAAGGCACGTCGGGCAAACCATATCTACAATTTTGCCAAGTTTCATGTAAATCTATTCAGCCGTTCGAGCTAAAAGTGAGTCCAACCGCCCTATGGAAAAATGAATGGGAAAAACGCGTTTTGGGACCCCCCTTTTTTCTCGGCCCCTCCTTGACGAAACCCCCCCAAATTTTCAGGGGCTGCTCAGAAACAAAATGTGCCATTTTCCTGACAATTTCAGCCAATTTCGTCCACAAACGCCAAAGTTATTAGACATAGAAGTTTCAGAAATCCCATAGAGAAAAAATCCTAACTATATATACCCACTGGCTATCGCCAGTAGGTAATATACATATATAAACATATATAATCTGCATATCTATATAAATGCATGCATGCATACATATACATATATGCATACATATGCATGTTATTTACATGAAAGGTTTAAAAACACTAATAAAAGCAAAGCTAAAAAGCCACCTCATTACAAACAGAATGGCTTTAACTTAAATGAGGGCGAGATCTATTGCATTTTCAATGCTTGTTTACTTTGGTTCTATCAAGAAGGCATTCAGATGTGTCACACATTTGCCATAAATTCTGAATGTTAGCACTCTAGTTGCTCATTAGATCACTGTAGTAAAGCTAGTGCTCACCAGGGAAGTCTGCTGTTAATCATGGTTTGCAGCCATTTTCCCGCATTTTTTATCCCGCAGACTTTCAGTCCGCATACCATTATCCCGCAAGGTCATTGACCTCGCATACCATTATCCCGCATTTTTTCAAAACGCATGTGCATTTATCGCGCATGCCTTTACAAAGAATTACGTTTTAAAGGCATGTATGGTAAATGCATTTGCGTTGTGAAAACCACGATGACGAGAGAGGTAAGTGGGTTTGTGTTAATTTTTTCGTGGGTTAGTGATTGTGTAGTGTAGTGTTGTGTAGTGTAGTGTTGTGTTAGTGTAGTGTAGAGTTGTGGTGGTTGTTTAGTGTAGGGTCATGCGGGGGGTAGTGTTTTAGGGTTTAGGGCAGTGTTGTAGTGTTTGCGTAGTGTAGGGTCATGCTGGGGTGTAGTGTTTTAGGGTTTAGGGTTGTGTTGTAGTGTAGGGTCAAGCTGGGGGTAGTGTTTTAGGGTAGTGTTGTAGTGTTTGCGTAGTGTACGGTCATGCTGGGGTGTAGTGTTTTAGGGTTTTGGGTAGTGTTTGCGTAGTGTAGGGTCATGCTGGTGGTAGTGTTTTAGGGCTTAGGGTAATGTTGTAGTGTTTGCGTAGTGTAGGGTCATGCTGGGGGTAGTGTTTTAGGGTTTAGGGTAGTGTTGTAGTGTTTGCGTAGTGTAGGGTCATGCTGGGGGTAGTGTTTTAGGGTTTAGGGTAGTGTTGTAGTGTTTGCGTAGTGTAGGGTCATGCTGGGGGTAGTGTTTTAGGGTTTAGGGTAGTGTTGTAGTGTTTGCCTAGTGTAGGGTCATGCTGGGGGTAGTGTTTTAGGGTTTAGGGTAGTGTTGTAGTGTTTGCGTAGTGTAGGGTCATGCTGGGGGTAGTGTTTTAGGGTTTAGGGTAGTGTTGTAGTGTTTGCGTAGTGTAGGGTCATGCTGAGGTGTAGTGTTTTAGGGTTTAGGGTTGTGTTGTAGTGTTTGCGTAGTGTAGGGTCATGCTGGGGGTAGTGTTTTAGGGTAGTGTTGTAGTGTTTGTGTAGTGTAGGGTCATGCTGGGGGTAGTGTTTTAGGGTTTAGGGTAGTGTTGTACTGTTTGTGTAGTGTAGGGTCATGCTGGGGGTAGTGTTTTAGGGTTTAGGGTAGTTTAGTTGTTTAGTGTATGCTAAAGGCATATTCGTTCTAAAAGTTTTTGTTATTTTAATTTGCGGCCTAATAGTACATGCGAGATTTTTTTTGCGGACTGATGGTATGCGGGATTTCGTCATATATTCGCTAATCATACTTTCTATGGCAAAATGAACCCCCTCATTTTGTTCCTTTTTAAATTAAATGTATTAAGTGTTACCACTTTATTCCAAACAATATGACTTCAGGTGTGCCATACTTTTGTCATAAGTAAGACTGTTAGCGTTCTAGTTGTTCTTTAGAACACTCTGGGACATTCTGTCATTGGGCTATAGTTGGGCTACATCTGGCTGATATTTGGGCTACATTTGGGCTCTTTTGTCTCTGGTGGCCATCTTGGGAGACTGCATATCAGAATTTTTTTAATGAAATATAAGAGGATTTGTGAAGTCACTCAAAATGTGCCCTAATTTTTCTTTCTTCAGCACTAATCATAATTTCTATGGCAAAATGAACCCCCTCATTTTGTTCCTTTGCAAATTAAATGTTTTAAGTGTTAACACTTTATTCCAATCAAGATGACTTCAGGTGTGCCATACTTTTATCATAAGTAACACTGTTAGCGCTCTAGTTGTTCTTTAGAACACTCTGGGACATTCTGTCATTGGGCTATAGGTGGGCTACATCTGGCTGATATTTGGGCTACATTTGTTTTTTTTTTGCCTCTGGTGGCCATCTTTGGGCTACATTGGGCTACATTTGGGCTCTAACATATATATAGCCCAATGTAGCCCAATATATATTTTTTCAAAGTTAATTTTCGTAAAAACCACTGGAGCATATATCTTGAGACATAGCAAAGGCACATCGGGGTACCAGTCCCTACAATTTTGCCAAGTTTGGTGGAAATCCATTCAGCCGTTCGGGCTAAAAGTGAGTCCAACCGCCCTATGGAAATTAACATGGGGAAAACACGTTTTGGGACCCCCCCTTTTATCCCGGCCCCCGCTTGACGGATCCCCCCGAAACTTTCAGGGAAGAAGCTGAGCGCAGCGAGGCAAAGTTAAGGAAAATTACAGGCAGATCCCTCATTCGGCGCCAAAGTTATTCCCAATAGAATGTTGTGGATTTCCTATGGAAAACGATCCTAACTATAACTACCTACTGGCGACCGCCAGTAGGTAATATATATATTTCACACACACACAGAGGGCCTTTGCATCTGCTCTCTTCTGTTGTTAGTCTGTCGGAGTGTCATTTACACAGTGCTTCCATCCATGAGAGCGTACTGCATGAGGTTATGGTTCAGTCCACATCAGTCATTGGCTCTCTTGCCCAAGATGCTAAAAGAAGTCTGAGCTTGTAGAGTTTGTTAGTCCTTGCCCCCCATAATCATCCAGAAGTTTGGGTTCCCTAATCAATGTGGAGTAGCTGACTCAGCGCATCTAAAGCCCCCTAGTAGGTAGAGGACGCCTGTTTGTACGACTAGCACCACCAACCCCAAATCTAGGCGGTAGGTTTGTGAGAGACCAAGGGTATATTTCTAGCCTAAGCTACATGGGTGCACTCTGGCTGCCCCTTTAACATAAAATGTATACACAGTGATAAAACATGCATTTAAGAATGTTTTGCTTAGATGTAAGGATTCAAAACCAGTGGAATTAGATAATAGTGCTTCCTAAAATACCAAAAATGAAAGCTTCTTTGCACTTTAGTAGTTCTGGCCACTTTGACCATAATTGGCCAATTGAATTTTTATCAACACTTGGATTTTTTAGGCGTTTTATTATGATAGGTTTGTGCTATACTCAAACTGGTATTTTTCTCTTCTAATCATGCTATTTTGGTATTAGAGAAACACTGCAGACTAAGAAATAACGTTCTAAATATTTCAGTGTAAAACGATGTGAGCAAGTCTTTTAATCTAATTTGATAGTGACTGCCATTTACAGCTTTCTTTTGATGTATGCTGCTTTTTAAAAAAAAATTTATTTAATTTTTTTTTAATAAAAACGTAGCAGTGGTTATTTTTAGCTTTTTTTAGTGTAGTGGCTGGAATTTTTCCAGCGGTCTCTGTAATGGAATGCTATTCCAAATGGCCACACAGTGCAAGGTTTACTGGTACCCCTGGAATGGTTGGTGCAAAGTATATAATTGATTTTCCATTTCTATATAGCAGACACATTTGTGTCTAAATGCGGAAAACAATAAAGTAGTGGGTGGATTTCTTGACTTAATCACTGGTAATTACTCTGTCCATCAGTCAATCATTGTTTTGCCCGTTATTCCACCTCCAACAGGAACCGGTCATTTGCACATCAGGCTTGTCCCTGCTTCAGTAGCAACAGTTCAAGCTGAACTGCCAGGCCAGGTCCCCTCTGACAGACACAAGGAACCCCAGACCTGTTTCACCTGGCTGGTCATCTCCTGTATGGTGCAACTCGAGGGCTGTCATGGAGTGAGCACGGGACCCACATCTAGCCATATCAGTCATCTTTAGAGCATTACAGTGAGGAAAACAAACGGTGATGGGTGGATTGCTTGAATTAATTCTGGTTCTTTTTAATGTCGCCATGTTTGAACTTTAAAGTGTATGGGTGTGTGTGTAAGTACATGCCTACCACGTTTATGCAGAGGCATTTTGTTTTCTCTTTATTCTTTACATTTATCTTGTATATGCTTGTTGAGTTGTATATTTTTTTTTTTATTGTGAGTGAATGCAATGAGTTGGTGAGTAAGTGGATGAATGGACGCATGGTTGTAAGGATGTGACTGTGCACTTATTATGAGTATTTAGTACCGAAACTAGATGACTGGAGGATATCCGTAAACCCAGTTGAAACATGGGTGATTAGTATATATCAAATACAAGGAGATGATGGATAGAGCGCGGAAACTTTTCAGACACCCACCCCAGTCACAGATCTGGGTTGAATCAGTCATCGTTCTTTAGCTCTCTTCGCAACCCCAGTTCAGATACAGCTTTATGCAAATCAGTCTTGACCCCGGTCCTCATGGGAACAGTCCAGTATGTATACCAAACAACGTCTCAACAGGTAATATTTAAAGGCAGTTTTGGAAAAATGCACGCTAATTGCAAAAAGGAGACTGAGACATTAATGGTTGTAGCAACAAATGCAAAGAGCGGTCTGTGTTTAAACAAAGAAACTGGACGGGTTTGGCGATAAGCACAGTAAGGCTGCGCCACTACGTAATAAACAAGAAAAATGCCAGTACTGTGCACGAGTTTACAACTATTTAGATAAGACACTCCTAGTCGTTGCCTAAAAAAAGACCACTTTTTCAGTCAAGATTCTTCATGAAAAATTCAAAAATTCTTTATTTATATTTTTCTTATAGCTTGTGGTTTAGTTTGTTTTTTTTGGATTTCAAACAAGAAATTTATACATGTGAATATCTGTACATCTATTTACAAAAACACACTATCAACATGATTAATGATATACGAAAAAAGGGTTCTTTGGGGGGCAAGAGGGCAAAAAATGTGTGAAAGTGATTTATCACAATAACAACGACACAAATAGACATAGACACGTGTACACAGGACAGTGAACATATATCAGAACATTTCAAATACGTGGTGGTAATTGATGTCAAGTTGTTCTCAAAAAATTCACCAAAGTTGGATTGCTGACTTTTATGGTGGAACTAGAGCCAAACCTATTTACAATCATAGGAGTGGTATAGTACAATCAGTGAGCTCCATGGATCAACACAGTAGTAAAGACCAAAAATCTATTTCACAATCGTTACTAATCACTCTAAATTATCAATGAATCTATTTAAAGCCAAAACTTGGCACCACACACAACTACCACCTCGGTGGTTTGGCTCTAGTTCCACCATAAAAGTCAGCAATCCAACTTTGGTGAATTTTTTGAGAACAACTTGACATCAATTACCACCACGTATTTGAAATGTTCTGATATATGTTCACTGTCCTGTGTACACGTGTCTATGTCTATTTGTGTCGTTGTTATTGTGATAAATCACTTTCACACATTTTTTGCCCTCTTGCCCCCCAAAGAACCCTTTTTTCGTATATCATTAATCATGTTGATAGTGTGTTTTTGTAAATAGATGTACAGATATTCACATGTATAAATTTCTTGTTTGAAATCCAAAAAAAACAAACTAAACCACAAGCTATAAGAAAAATATAAATAAATAATTTTTGAATTTTTCATGAAGAATCTTGACTGAAAAAGTGGTCTTTTTTTAGGCAACGACTAGGAGTGTCTTATCTAAATAGTTGTAAACTCGTGCACAGTACTGGCATTTTTGTGTTTAAACAAGGCAGAGAAAAGCAATGACTGCACTCTATTACACTGAATGGACAAACTTGGGCACGTTTGTGCTTGTGAAAAGCAAGGTGAACGGTACTAAGGTGTGCCAGTTGTGGTGCCAGATTTTCATAAGACCGGGTCGCATCAGCTATCGCGTACACCCCCATATATTTAAATCCATGTTGGAGGACTTTTATCTCGGTCGTCCACGATAAGGTCACAGGACACTGCCCGGCATTCAATACCAATACCAAGCCAGAGTGTGAGCTGAATACGGACAGATCTCAAGCACCTAGGGCCAGACACGTCCGGATGAGACAAAAGCACATCATCCGCATACAATGATATCTTGTTGCATACCCTGTCTGGCCACTGAAAGCGTTCCAAGGCATCATCCACCCTCACCTAGGCCGCCAGAGGTTCTATCACTAACACAAAGAGCAGAGGTGAGAGAGGGAAGCCCTGACTGGTTCCCCCTCTCCACTGGGACCCAAGCTGACACATCCCCTCCCACTCTCGCCACCAGACCCGTATAGAGAAGCCATACATAACTCACCAATTTGGGGCCAAAGCCTATTCTGGGCAGGAGTGCAATTGATGTTCCACAATCTGCCGCGTCAAAAGCTTTGTGGAAATCGATGGACAGAAGGCCCCTATGTTCAGATTGTAACTCCCTCGAGGCAGTTGCATTATGCACCCTGCGAAGGTTGTGCCGGGTAACTCACTAAGACCTGAGCTGGCCCAGATGAACCAAACTAGAGATGACTCCCTCCATTTGAGTAGCCAACACCTTGTCCACTGTATTCAAAAGCGAAATCAGACTGAAATTTCCACACTTAGTACCCTTCATGTGCGGTTTCAGTAGCACCACTGTTTTCATTGATCGAGGGTAATACCCCCCCCCCCCACTAAGCCCTCCCTAAACAAATCTATTAACAAAGAGGCTGTCTGGAGCCACACCAGGTGCCAGAACTCCGGCGGAAAACCGTTATGCCCGGGTGCCTTTCCTGCATTCAGCTGAGCCAGCGCAGCCTTCAGCTAGTCCGCACCCAATGCTGAATGATAGACTGGGCAGCGGAATATCAGACTAAAAATCGGTGCAAGTCGGCTTGAGGGCACAGAGGGTCTGCGCTGTAACCAGAATGATAATATGCCGCAAAGGCGTTGGCAATGGGCCCACTGCCCTAGACCCTCGTACTATCCTCTGCCCCCTGGTAAGCCACCAGGGCACCCCTCTTCCTAGGTCTACCCAGCCAGTCCAATGTCTTACTTGCCTTGTTTCCCCCCCGCCCCCCCCCCCCCCCACACACATTGGTATACCTTACTACGTGTGGCGAGCCAGGCTTCTCTTGCTTCCTGAGTAAGCTCCTGCCGGAGCAAGGTTTGAGTGTACAGGGAGTCGTGCAGGCCTGAGGCCTGGCGGGTGGTCAAAAATTGTTGTTCTAGCTCCATCGCCCTGCCCTCCAAGTCTTTTATCCGTTCCTCTCCCCAAACTTCTGTCCCTTAGCATAGCTAATCATATACCCCGAAGAGTAGTTTTTTGATCCTCCTTAAGTGAAATGGTGGATATTACGAAACCTCTATCAGTAACATATTGTTGACGGGTACCTTGACACATCTCGTAAACTCTTTTTAGGTCTCGGCTAGTAACGCGCTGATAGTGCGTTCCTCCCAGAGAACTATAGTCGGTGTCTCAGCAGTCTGAGAACGCCGAAGTGACACAAGACCTGGCTGCGCGCAGCGTTTCCCCATAGGATAATGTTGTGCGCGCGGCCAGGTCTTGTCTCCACAGCATGCATGGCAGGCCGGATCGCGATGCGCGCCTCTCTGGAATGCAGGGGGAGTCTGCAGATGGGCGTGCGTCGGAATCTACTGCCTTTCCCCGCCCCCCGAGACAACCGGCCCAAAAGCAGCGTGAGTCTCCGTACACCCGGACCGCACTAGCGCTTTGTGCCACTTGTCTTGTTGCGGTCTTTATAAGTCGGTGAGCCCTCGCGGTCCGCTAACTTTAGCGGCTGCGCTTTGTTTATTTACTTATTTTCAATGGTTTTATTTGCCGTTTTCATCAAGTGTGGCGCCTCAGTGCTCTTGCCACATCTCATACACAAGAGTGAAAATGTTTTCACCTCTGCTGGTGATCCGTGTGAGCTGGCACTGCAGAGACTCCTAGGAGCGCCTTCTGGATTCAAGGCACAGTTGACAGCTCAGTGTGCAGGGAGGGTGTGGGGCAGGGCATCGAGACACCCTCTCTCTGCTCGGCAGGTTGGCAGCCTGGGGCGCGCCGCTGTCTTCTAAGCCCTTGCAGAGCGTGGCTCCACTGGACACTGATTTCTTGGCGCTACATTGTCCTGTGGCCTGTGTCTGGCCAGTGTGACAGCCTCCGTTCCTCGGGGTAAAGTGTTCGGCGGAGGGTGACGGCTGGTACCCTCCATTCTCACCCCCACCTTCCGCCCCAGACAACTTTAGAGACACTGAAGAAGTGCCCTCTCACTCAGTCCCCATAGGACCACCCCTCGCTGTGACCCCCTACCTTTCCAGCCCCCATCGCTACCAGTTTCCAGCATTGGGAACTCTATAATGTTGCTCTGTTTGATGACGGGTTTAGCAGCTACTGTGACATTATTCACCCGTGACCCCTTATTATCAGGACAATATGTCAAGCCCTGCACCCCCCCCCCCCTCACACACACTTGTGCAATGGCACTTTTATTCGTACCTGGCTGACTTGTGCACGCAGGGGCTTTTAGTGTCGGATGGACAGGTCGGGCCCTGATCTACGCTGATGTATGTGCCTGCTGACGTGTGTGGAGACAGGCCCACTCGAGAACCCGGGTCCCTCGGAGGATGCTCCCGCTGACAAGGCAAGGCTCTGACTGCCCCTCTCCGGTGAAGACTCCATGGCAGGGGATGCTGCAGCCAGTGAGGAGCAGGTCCGCCGAGGGGGCTGGGGGAGGCTGTGAGAGGAGGGGGTGATGCGGCTGCACCGGCTCTGGCGCTCACGGATGGAGCGAGCAGAGCAGGATCACTGTTAGCACGGCGGGGGAGGGATGGCTATGCCGCGGTTCCAGCTCCCGCCCCTCCCCGCAGGTGTCTCTGTTCCGCACTCTGCCGTGCACCAGTTTTGTGGTGTAATAAGAAAACAGAGCGGTGGTGTGCACAACCGTGGACATTAGCCGTAATAAGAAACCAGCGCTGTGGTGTGCACATACGAGTACATCGGTGTTATGGTGTGCACAGCCGTGCACATCAGCTGTAATAAGAAACCAGTGTCCTGGTGTGCACAACCGTGAACATCCCATGTAATAAGAAACCAGCGCTGCGGTGTGCACAGCTGTGGACATTACCCGTAATAAAAACACTGTGTTCTAGTGTGCACATACATGGACATAACCTGTAATTACAAATCAGTGTTATGGTGTGCAAAGCTGTGGGCATCCCAGTAATAAGAAACCAGTGTTGTGATGTGTGCACCGCATTTGACATCAGGTGTAATAAGCAAGACTAGCACTCTATATTACTGCCAACTTAGCTTAGCATAAGCAACAGCTAACCATTCACAAACAATGTTTATATACCAATTGCAAATAATTTTTTTTTTATGCAAAGCATTGTCATTTACCATGCCAGTAACTCAAACTTTAATGCTGCGAGACCTATTGCATTGCAAATGCTTGTTTGAAGAAGCAAGCGATCCAGATGCCATCCCGTTTTCAATCCCCTCGAGCTCCACTCTACCTTCAGCCAGACATGCGATTGGTCAGAGAGCCCACAAGCCAATATCTCCGCCTCGACCACCCTGTACCCAGCTCTGCATAAAAAAATAAGGTAGTCGAGAGAAGGATCGGTGAGCACCTGAATAAAAAGTAGAACTCGCTCCACTGGATGGTGCGCTTACCACACATCTGTCAGACCACAGTCCAGTGTAAAGGAGGACAGGATCTTGACCCCAGGACTGTTCCTCATAACCGATGATGCTCTTGCACAACTCCTTATGCCAATACTCAACACACGGCCCACCACTGTGTCCAGATCGCCACCGGTCTTCATTAATGTACAATTTTTGGGGGGGGGGGGTGTGTGTGTGTGTGTGTGTGTGTATGTGTGTGTGTGTGTATGTGTGTGTGTGTGTGTGTGTGTATGTTAGATAACTGATGTTTGCAGTCATTTAGTATTTTTCAAGGTGCATACATAGAAATGACTCATGCGAACTCTCATCCCTAACCATGCTCTAGGTTCATTAATCAGTTGTTATTGGACATTTAAGTATACATGCACATAGCGCTAATACATGCACACTAGATAACTTTTAGTTCCCACCAGGACTGAAATTCACCAAAGAAAGAAAAGGCACTTGAATCGTGAAAATGCTGTAGTGCGGCATGTTTAAATCCTTTGACCAATTTGTTCTAAATTTCGAAATTTGGCATGCCCCAGGTACATTTTGAAAGCAGTTTCTCTTGGCGTGGTGGAAATTGGCTGACAAAAGTTATAATTGGTGCATACATTTACATTTCATATTTGGTGGGCTGGTAAACTTGACTGTAATAGATAAAAAAATAAATAAACCTGAATCGGTTAAATGGACACATACAATGAGCTCACTAGTCTATCTAGGTTAAAATGGGCTGGTTATGATCTAAAACCTCAATTCGTCAGTCTCCCAAATCCGCTCTTGCTCCCATGCATTACTCTTAACCTTAGAATTCTTAGAAGTTATATAGTTGGTAGTGCATCACATGCAGACCTATATGCTGCCGTTCCACACGTTCCGTTGCGTTACCTACCTAGCGTATAACCAGCATTGGAAATGCAATAGATCTCGCATTAGAAAAGTTGGAGCTATTGGTCTTGTAAATGACAAATATTTTATTTATTTGTTAGTTTTTAAAACCGCTAAATTGATAGCTTTGTCATTTACAATGCCAATAGTTATAACTTTCGCGAATGTGACACCTATAGTATTTGGAATGCAACACTGATTAAGAATTCTATTTTCAGACTGCCATATGATGCTAAAAAGAAAGAAAATTAACGTTATCAGGTAATTCGAAATAAAGGGAGACACGGCCTGGCGGCCGTGAGAGAGAGGGGAGGTGCGAAAACAAACAGAGCCGCTCCTATGGTGGTAAACAGAGAGAAACCAGCATGCTAAAAAGCCGCTCCTATGGTGGTAAACAGAGACACTGTAGCCCTTAGGAATGCTCAAGCGCACAGATAAACAAAGTCCGAGAAGCAATGTGCTAAACGTGCCATGCTGCAATTTACTGTTCTTGCGTTCTGTGCTGAACCAGCCACTTCATCAGAAATGTATCTTTAAATATATTCCTCACAGACATACAGGCATGTCGTCCCTTTGTTCGATAAATGCCATAGCAATGTGGGGCCGTTAATCCAACTGTTTGTCAAACTGACAAGTGGCGGCAGGATTACACAAGCTCTCAGCATTGCGGGGGTGGGGGGCGCATTCCTGAGTCACGGCCTGGTGGCCATGAAGTGTGAAGCAGTGGGCGGGGAAGCAGATCCCTTTGAAGCTCTCGGAGGCAGGAGCAAATGGTAGACTGGATGTAGCTCTACTGCCGACTTTGGAACTGGGGCACCAGATTCTAGTCTTGGCGTCCACTGAACATCCTGTGATTGTGGGCAAATCACTTAATGTCCTTGTGGCCTGTGCCTGAAAACAACAAAACAAAATCAATGTGTCCTTGTATAATGTAAACGGTGCTTGTGTAAAGCGCTCCTATAACATTGGGTCCAGATTGGGCAATATAAAACTAAATCAACAAACAAAAGGGATGAAAACAAGTACATGACATAAAGGGGCGGGGATGGTATGTCAGTGGCAGAAAGAGGCAGAGGTGAAATATGACCTTAATATTTGGCAACGCACGACATTTGGCATCGCACTAGTATGCTTCTGAGAAAAAGTGGGCGCCGACAGAGAATATTCTTAAAATTAGGCACAGCCTGTAGAGCCATTAGGCATCAACAGTCTGCTCCAAGAGGCCACTGGACTTAACCGGAAGTTTCTCCACAGCAGAACGGTACATGCCCAACACCCCCTGCAGCAGCGCTCGGATCAAAGCGAAATTAACTGTAACTGCAAATGGCGTTTTCACCCGGGTGAATATAGATCTGCCGTTTCTCTGTAGTGAGATTCAGCCTGTAATATCCCGGTAATCTGATCTCGCGTGAAAGAAAGTGCGCACATGCCATAGCAATGTGGGGCAGTTAATCCATCAGAGTACAACAAGGCAAGTCGCAGTGAATGCCATAGCAATGTGGGGCCGTTAATCCATCAGAGTACAACAAGGCAAGTCGCAGTGATGGTTAGCACACAGACTGTGCACTCCCTAAAGAAGGCACGGACGCCAATCTGATAACAACAACAACAACAACAACAACAAAAAAACACAAAAGAAGAAAAAAAACTAGCAAAAAATAAAATAAAACGAGACACGGCCTGCCGGCCGTGAAAGTACAGCCGGCCGGCCGTGAATAATTAGGGGAGGAGCAGCCAGGAGAGAGCAGGAGCGGAGGCGCCAAGCTGGGGAAAAGATGGCTGGCGATTTGATAATGTGCACGCGCATTTTAGCTCAATGCGCTTGCGCATTGACCTAAAAGCGCACGGGCACATCATCAAATCGCCAGTCTAGTTAAACTCTGTTTAAGCCCCTATAGTCTCGCTCCGCTCAATGCGCATTCGCATTGACAGGCGAGACCTAAAAAAGGGTGTTTTACTTCTGCCTCCCTCCAAAACAAGCATTGGCAAATCTGCTAGGCATAGCTCGTGTGACTTTGCCACCAATTATCTTAGAAAAAAGACTGCATAATTAAGAAAAATGTTTAAAACAGTATGGAAGTTGAGTAAGACCACTTTGCTAAACAGACTGCATTAACCAATTTACACTATACGTACCCTGAAGGACGAGTGGAATGAAAAGGGGTAGGAAAATAGTTTGCTTTGAAAGTGATTAACTTAAAAGGCATGCAAAGAAATGTTTCATAATATGCAAATTGCCAGTATTTTTAAGAAAATAGTTTAAGTAGCGTTCAGAAAGCGGACGTGTGCAAGCCTTTTCTTTGTGAACAAAAAAAAAAACGATAAATGCAACATAGGACCGCAAAATAAAACAAATGAACTGGTAGGTGGCAAGTAGTGCCGCCTCCTTTTGGCATGTTATGGCATCTAAACAGCAGCACTTCCTAAACAAAAAAAGATTCCTTGGCTATCAGTAAATACGTGACACAGTAAACCAATACAATGACATTGGGTGTCAGTTACAAGCTTTGCTTCATGTTTCATCTGCAGTGTAACAAAAGAGCTGCAGGATGCCTCTTCACCAAAACTGATCAAAGTAAACACTCCTGTAACAACTTGACTGAAGGACAGCCCCTTTGAGCAATGCACACCAAGAAAACCCGCATGAAGCCAATGGCTCAAGGCCGCTGACGGAACTCCATTTTATCTCTGCGCTACTCCTTTATCGTTTTTTCAGAATTAATGGTCTGATTTCCTTCAGTCCAGTATAACTGAAACCAGAAGGTAGTTTTATTCCCCAATAGGGCCTTCAAATGCCCACTTGGGTCTGTCTCATTTCTTAGCTGGTAGCAGTTACGCATGTCACAAGCTAGGTAAGAGGAGGTTCAACTTAAGTCTTCTGCTTGGCCTTCTAGCTGCACCATTTAGCCATATGAATATAAGAGGTGCAGACAAAACAAATAATAAAATGTACAGTGGTGGCTGTTGCCACTCTGGAAGCTCACGGGAGAGACCATGCACTAGTATCCCAGATCCATCCCCAAGCAAAAAGGAGGAGCATACCATGGCTGATGCTACAAAGCCAACATAATAACCAGGGTTGCCCCCAGACTGTTCTCCAGAAGGATGTCCTACTCCCCAGAAGCCTAAAAAAATAACCACCCAATGCTGGAAGTGCCTTTTCTATTAAAATGATCACTTCCAGACATGCAACGGTCATGTGAGCGGATGCAGACACTGCGGTTTCAACCTGTTAGGCCTCATTTTCATTAATGCAAATAAAGAGCTATAATAGCAAAAAGGCTGTCCCTACGTAAAAGTATGCAGCTGGGGCCACTTCGTTTTATAAAAATGTTTAAGAATGTACGTATGCAAGATAAGTAAATTACAGTTATTTTGAAAGCGCAAGTGCTGACAGCAATTTGCTGCCTAGCCCTCCAGAATAAATATAAATGGGACAAGGGTGTAGGGGACATTTGTGGAGTGGACATTGGTGGAGTGTGTGGGGAAGAAAATTATTAAGTAGGGTAGGAGTGCGGAGGAGAGAAGCATGCTGGTTGGCATGCTGGTTGGAGAGCAACTTGGAGCTCGGGGGAGAGTCGCACACAAGGGAGACTACTACAAAACTCATGCCCTCTCGTGAGTGCTTAAGCAAAATGAGAAAAAATGGTGTTCCCTAGAAGGACACTAAGAGGATATGCTCCAGGGAAAGGATAAACGCAATATGTACTAGCAGGCCCTCGAATAAGAAGCAAAAAAATGACTGACCGTAAAGCAAACCAGTAGTAAGCAATGTGTGAGCTTTAAGCCAGATGCAAGTTCTTGGATGGCGGACCATAGGCTCGACCTACAAAAAGTCGCTTGCTAAAGTCTGGTGAAATAATTGTAAATTAAACTATATTCCATGGGAGGGACAAAAACAAGCAAAGTCCTAGAATAAGAATTAAGCAAATGAGATTAACAAAACCATTATTATTCAATGGGCTGACCCAAAGCGCACAAGTATTGGTATTGTACAAAATAGGCCTTTTGACACCAGTTAAAGCTGGCTGTAGGAGGGACCTATTGAGATTCCGCTAAAAAGTAGAAGTTAATAGATTTACGTTATCTCAGCTGCTGTTTAATAAGGTCTCCTAACATACCACTGTTTTTTAAAGTTATGTTGCGTGTTAATATTCCGTGCACTTTGATTTCAGTCATCTCTTAAAATATTGGATTGTTTATAAATTGTTTGCTATTGACTGTAGTTCAGTGCTTTACCTTTTTTTTCAACATTTAAGTGTGCTAGAGGTTTAAATTTGAGACTTGCATGTAAATGTTTAGGCTGGGTCATGTTCTGAAACTTCAGTCGTCCTTTTACCCTGATTGCTGCTTTCTATCATGGCAGAGGATGAAATTTCTACTGCTGCAGCAGAAGTATCTAGAATATCTGGAGGATGGCAAGGTTTTGGAGGCTCTTCAAGTTCTACGCGGAGAATTGACGCCACTGAAATACAATACAGAACGTATTCATATCCTCAGTGGGTAAGAATCTACTTCTGCTTTCTCAAACTTGGAGCTCTAAATGTTTTGCTGTATTGGATATTTTTCTTATTCGAACAACCTTCTGCTTTTGTAGTTTGAAGTAAGAAATCTGCTGTACTACTATATTTGTGACTTTTCACGTGTGCTAGAGCGCAGAGGGAAAAGGTGTGTATTTTTTTTATTTTTAAATACATAGAACCCTTGACTGGGTATCCCTTTGTATTATCTTCATTGTCTGATCTTTCATTTCTTTGACTGGCATCATTACACTTGTCATTTTCAAACATTTTTGAAGAATTTGTTGTGGAGATTCAAACTGTTTTACTGCATCATCAGGTAAAGTTACTCTGTATTCTTTGCCTGTCTCATCATGCTTTTATAGTGTTGTTGTCTTCTCCAGTCTTTTTATGTACTTGTCAAGCCATTGTGTTAACCTTTACTTTTCATTTGTGAGTTGCTGTTAGTGAGAAGTCTGGTCCCTGTTAGCCATTTTACAAAGGTTTAAATCTAAGCTATCTGGCACATTCTGAGTAAATCTGTGAATCCTGTATGAATTATGAGTGAGGAGCCCATCAGTATTCCAAAGCTGCCATGAGCTTGGTTAAATTACCATCAATTTCCTGACTCTAGCTAGCAAACCACGCCGATGTATGGTTCTGGTGTAGATGAGTGAGGAGTCAGATGTAGCTGTTACTATGGTACCTGTCCCCCTTGAACTTGAACATCAGATCACAGTGATTCATGATCTTGTACAATTTAGGTATAAATGCTTCAGCTTGGGGTGGAGGGGCAGATGAAGAAAGAGCTTCTTCAAATGGGCGATGTAGCTGAGGAGGCAGCAGCATAAAGCTCAAATACGAAGATTGGATGTGTACCATAGACCATAACGATGCATATTGTCAAATTCTAATTGCCTGGGAATCTGCACCATTGTTTTTTTGCATATGGGAGAACCCGGTTTGCTCCGTGCATAACACTCTTACCAAGACTGCAGTGATGTATGGTTCTCTCGTAGGATGAAAAGACTACAATGGCCCTCTCCAGGTTCACGTGTCCGAAGGAGGTGTCTTACTATTCCAGTCCTAAACTTTCCACCTAAACCCCAAGTCTAAATAATGATTAAGTACGGTGTCTGTTTCATGAACTGAAGTTAGCACGTATGCTTTGGAAATTTCTTAGCTTTTTTCATATTCATGCCACTATTTTAGTCAACCTTAATTTAGTATTTTTTAACCAAATTTAGTTTTACATGTTTATTTTTATTCTTTCAATGATGGTAAAACACTCAATAGTAACATGTATTCTGTTGGATACATCTGCCTGTGGATTCCTCACCTTATGATTCCGCACCTTATGAATACCCCCCGCGCCAGCATTCCACGGAAATTCTTTCCTAGCTTTCCCACGTCGATGAGGACGTCCCAATACCAAGGCTCCGCTCGCGAGACCGTATGACATCATCTGAGCCATAAGAGGACCTCGTCGGCGTGCTGATGTCAGTTCCCTTTTTTCTGCGCTGTCTACGCGTAACGGTTTTTCTAGGGGCTCTCCATTTTCTTTGAAGAAAACTTTGTTTCCTTGTTGATTTATGATGGCTACTTCCAGGAAGACTGGGTTTAAACCCTGCAGAGAGTGTGGCGGGCATATGTCGATTACGGACCCACATGAAGATTGCTTCTGGTGCTTATCCTCTGATCAGGACGTCTAAGAATGCCGAAGCTGGGGGGCGGAGCTAGCAGCCGCGGAAAATGGCCGCATAGTCCCGGAGCTCCGTCGACACCATCGTACTATCCTTTAATATCCTGCAGTTACCCACGATCTGCGTCCCCCCTTCCCTCCCTCAGTGTCGCGGAACATCAGGGGACCTGATTGCCCGACGTGAAACGGATCCATCCAACCCCGGCGGAGCGGGCGGGCTGCCTCCGCTGGGACCCCTGGAAGGCCTGCGATCCACGGCCTCAAGTTGCTACGTGCCCGCGTTGCGTGCTGCGACGTGCGGCAGAGTCTGAGCAGCAGCGCCGCCGGCTGTCGGGGCCCTCTGCCGGGCTCAGGGAGGTGTCAGAGGCGTGGACGAGGGGAGCGCGGCCAACATCGCCTACACAGCGGACCCGACCTTCGCCATCCCCCACGGTGAGAAGTCGGGTGGGGACGGAGCGCAGGCGCGACCTACCCTGTTCCGGGGGCGCCAGGGACACACACAGCGGACTTCGCGGACTTTGTTTGCGGGGGGAGGAGTGTAGTAACTCGCTTTCTCCCCCCCTCCTCCTACCCATCCAAGGTGCCCTGGTCAGCTCACTCAACCCGAACTCGGCCCCTCTCCTTGGGCCCGCGCACCTCCCCCGCTCTCCCGCTGCTCCTTCACCGCGAGGCCTGGGCCTCGCAGCATTACTAGCGGCGGTTGTACTGTCTGGTGGTTGCTGACCTGCCGCTTTGGCCTCTCTCCTGAAACTCCCTGAAGGGCTGCTCCAGTGGCTTACAGACGGCGGACTTTGGTTTGGCGGCCACCATCCCCTTCGCGCAAAGGCGGGAGCATAGCAGGAACCTGCACACCATGGGGAAGGGAGACAGGACTCAGAGCAAACTCCCCTTCTCACAACGGAGAGTCCAGGTGCTGAGCCCTCAGGCACACCAGGATGAGGTTCCGCCTGCGGGTGAACGCCCAGAGGACCACTCGGAGATCAAAACAATGCTCCGCTCCATGGAACTGAATATTCAGACGAATATTACGGCGCTGGGGACCAAAATGGACGCCATGTCATACAGGATGGACCGCATGGCGGAGCGCCTCGACAAACACACCGAGAGGCACGACATGGCGGAAAGGCGCATCACGGAGGTGGAGGAGGCCCAGACAGACTTGGATACCGCGAGACGCCGGGCGGATGAGTTGATCAAGACCCTTCAAGACAAGACGGAGGATTTAGAGGCACGGACACGTCGCTGCAACCTTCGCATCCTTGGCCTGCCGGAGACCACTCAGACTGGGAGAATGGAGCTGTTTGTGGAAAACCTGCTAACTAACCTGCTCGGAGAAGGAGTGTTCTCATCCATGTTTGTGGTCGAACGTGCTCATAGGTCGCTAGCCCCACGTCCTAACCCGGGTCTTCCTCCGCGGCCAATTATTGCAAAGCTGTTGAATTACAGAGACAGGGACACGGCACTTCGGTTGGCACGGTCCAAGGGAGTTCTACAATACGAGGGCTCGACGATTTCCATCTTCCCTGACTTCACGGCCCGGGTTCAGGAGGCGCGCAAGCACTTTGCGCCACACAAGAAACGACTCAGGGACATGGGCCTGGATTATGCCATGCTGTACCCGGCCAAGCTGCGTGTGAATAGGCAGGGACACTCGCACATCTTTACGGACCCTGCAGAGCTGCAAAAGGCGTTGAAGAAATGGGCTCGAGACAAGCCGGCAGAGCAGGTGGACGTTCAGGAAGAAGACGATCAGCAACGTGGGGACAACCAGGAGTAACCCGGCTATGGCCGCACTATGGTACTGTGCTCTACCATCTGATCCTTTTTTGAGGTTGAGTTGACTCGGGGTGATCCTGATTCGATGACACTGTTCACTGCCGAGTTGCTGCGGATAAGAGGGTGTGGGCGGCGGGTACGATTATGGTTCACTGTTGTGGTTAGACTGCACCCACTGTGACTGTTGCTCTCTCTGCTCATTATTGCTGGATGGGTGATGGTTGCGACAATGGGGGTGTGGGTGGGGGGGGGGGGAGATGTCCCTGGCATTGCTGGGGATATGTAGACTGTTTATCATTGATTTGACGGGGTGATCCATGCTTGATGGTGTGCGGCGGGGGGTGGGGACTCAGGAAAACAGAGTTTGGTCTTCCTAGACAAGCCTGTAGTGGCTAGCTACCTTTCGCCCACGAGCCGTAGGCTATGGGGTTTCTGGACTTGTGGTTGGGGAGGGGCGGGTGGGATGGGGACCTGAGTGACCGAGTTGGGGGGGGTCAGCTGTGGGAGGAGGGTGGATTGTTGGGGTTTGTTTTTGTCTTTGTATGGTTCTTTTTGTTTTCGATTGAACATGTGCTTTGCCATTCTGTGCGGGAACCTCCCTATATGCACGCGGATATTGCTCCCCTTCCGTTTCTCCGGCTTGATTGTATAGCTGCAGTTACTGCAAATCTATTCTGTGACTTTATTATCTTCTGCCATGGCGGGTGGGGCTGACACTTCCGAGCTCGCGGCACTGAGCGAGCCGGAACCTGCACACTTAAGAGTCTTAACTTGGAATGTACGGGGCCTAAATGACTTCAGGAAGCTTCGTAAAGTCCTCAGTTACCTGCGCAGACATCATATAGATCTTGCATTGTTACAGGAAACACACTTGCCTTTGACTAGCAAAATGCTTCTTCATAAGGGTCTTGTGGATTGCAGTGTAGCTTCTGGGTTCACAACTCACTCGAGGGGGACTCTTATCTGGGTTAACCCAGGCTCCAAACTAACACTGACACCCCTGGAAGTTGACACCGAGGGCAGATATGTCCTCTGCAGATGCAAGGGCAGGGGTCTTGATTGTATGGTAGTTAATGTGTATGGCCCTAACTTTGACTCCCCGGAGTTCTACACGACATTGGTACAGAAATGCGAGCAGTATGAATGCACAGGGATGCTCTGGGGTGGGGATTTCAATCTGGTTCTTGACCCGATGTTGGATAGGTCTGCGGGACCACATAGAAACCCGTCGGCAGCGGCAGAGGTGCTGCAGACTGCAATGACGCGCCTGGATTTACTTGATGTTTGGCGGCATAGGCACCATTCCAGAGGGGGCTACACGCACTATTCCTCGTACCACGAAATACATACAAGAATTGATTACTGGCTAGCGTCGCGACCTCTGGCTTGCAGGGTAAGGGACTGTCTGATTCTGCCCCGCACACTTTCGGATCACTCTCCTCTCCTCATGCTTCTCGAACTGCCGACGCCCCGTCTCCCCCCTTTCACGTGGCGCTTTCCCCCCTATTCTTTACTAGACGAAGTTTTTCGGGGTGAACTCGCAGAGGAGATCCAAAACTTCTTCGACATCAACTTGGGCTCCGTGGATGACTTCCAAACGCTGTGGGAGACATTCAAGGTATATGTGCGCGGTGTTGCCATGGCCAAACACTCCAGCGTCCTAAAATCCATCAGGCAGCGGCTCCAACTCCTGGAAACACGCCTGACAGAGCTGGAGCAGAGGCTGCAGGCTAGCCCTGACGAGGAAACACTAGTCACTATTAAACAGCTAGTAACGGAATACAATGAGGAAGCCGATAGGGAGGTCAAACACTTGGGCAAATATGCTACTGCTCGCGCTTATGGCGAGGGTGGGAGACCCGGATCCCTTCTGGCCAACATGGTTCGCAGCGAAAGGCGACAGCTTGCAGTTGGCGAGTTGCTGTCAAGTACGGGTGAGCTCCTGACTGACGAAGAGAAGATTCTAGAAGAGTTTCGACTGTTCTATTCAGCTCTTTATGAGGCTAAAACCACCGGCATGGATGGGGCAATAGATGACTATTTAGACTTTGTCGAAATGCCACAGCTATCAAACACGCAGAGAGAGTTTCTGATGATGCCTATTCAGAGGGAGGAGATCGTTGATGCCCTGAATAGCATGAGCACGGGCAGTGCTCCGGGAGCCGATGGGCTTACGGTCGGCTTCTACAAGGCCTTCGGGGACCTGTTGGTTCCCTACCTGTCGACTCTGTTCGACGGCATATGTCAGGACGGCTGTATGCCGCCGACCATGCGAGAGGCACTCATTATTACCCTCCTTAAACCGGGAAAGCCCCCGACAGAACGGAGCTCATACCGCCCGCTCTCGTTGATAAACGTCGATGCCAAGCTATACGCCAAAGTCCTGGCGACACGTCTTGCTCTCTTAATCCCGGAACTAGTTGCTCCCGAGCAGGCTGGCTTCATCCCCACCAGGAGTCTTACCTACAATATACGCACTGTACTGGGGACAATGCAACATGTAAAACCGGAGAGTAGGGCGCTAGCTGTATTTCTTGACATGGAAAAGGCGTTCGACTCTGTTGAGTGGCCCTTCATGATCAGAGTGCTGCGGAAGCTGGGCCTGGGAGAACCCTTCCTGCAGATGATAGGTGCGTTATATTATGAACCATCGGCTAGAATTCGCCTAGGCAACAGAGTGTCGGACGCCTTCGCAATACGCAGAGGCACCAGGCAGGGCTGCCCTCTATCACCACTGCTGTATGCACTCGTGGCTGAACCTCTAGCGTGCGCACTGAGGGAATACCATAGTCTCGAGGGAATCAGTTTCCCTACGTACAAGATCTGCATATCCACGTATGCTGACGATACCCTCCTCTATGTTAGGGACCCAGAGCTCAATCTTTCTTCTGTGTTGCGGGAGGTAGTCCAGTTCGGAGCGTTATCGGGACTGAAAGTTAACTGGAGCAAATCCGTCGCGTTTCCGCTGACCCCGGCTACGAGTAAGTTCGAGATGGACTATCCGCTACAGTGGTCGGAAGATCCGGTTCGGTATCTGGGCATACAGTTGCACCCGGACCCAGACGTACTAGTGAGGGAAAACTATGGGGTGGCCTATTCCAAACTGTCTGACGATATCGAAAGGTGGTGCAAATTACCGTTCTCCCTCTCAGACCGCATTGCCCTGATGAAAATGATAGTGCTGCCCCGGTTCCTGTTTTTGTTCAACACCATCCCGGTGACTTTACCGAAGGTTTTCTTTAAGACGCTGACCCAGGCTCTCACGCGGTTGGCCTGGGGGGGCAAGCAACCGAGGATACAGTGGCAAATCCTAACACTCCCATTTGAACAAGGAGGATTAGGTGCGCCTGACCTAGAGAGATACTATAGGGTTGCGCAAGCAACACATTTGCACACATGGACTCACGGGGATCGTAACATCCCCCACGTGATACTTGAAACCCTTTTCGCCGCCCCTCTCCCCACTCCGGCCACAGTGTTTGAACCGACCTCGCGCCGGGTTGGTGCATTGGATTCGATAACAGCGACTAATCATGCGTGGCACTCTTTGGCTCGGAGTCACGGACAGGATCTTTTGTATTCCCCACTGGTCCCAATTGACTGGGCCGTGTGGCTCTCACCTCTACGGGAGAAGGGGGTCCTATGCGCGCTTCGACAATTGGGCATCCTCAAACTGGGAGACCTTTTCAAAGAGGGCACAGCGATCACCTGGACACAGCTGGCGCAGTCAAGGCCGCCTGCCACGCTACTGCAGCGCTTCCATTTCCACAGACTTCGCGCGGCATTACGGGACATGTTGGGCGCGACCATGCAGGAGCCTCCGGAAACCCCGGAACTGACGTACGTTATCAAGACGCCATCCCCTAGTCACCTGGTGTCCAGGCTGTATCGAATAGGCCAGCGTAGCGGCCAACACGCTATCTCCAAAGCCCGATCGGCATGGCAACGGGATCTGCAGACAGAAATAAGCGACTCTATGTGGGAATACTGCTGCCGCAATACCAGAAAGGTTTCCATGAACGCTCGACATAGACTTATTCATTTTAAATTCCTCCAAAGAGTGTATTACACCCCTGAACGCCTACATAGGTATGGCCTCCGACAATCAGCGGAGTGCGAGCGCTGCCACTCCCCAGTAGCGGATTTCATGCATCTTGCGTGGACATGCCCGGGCATCAACAGATTCTGGGCTGACGTTTTTGGGGAGCTGTGCACCATACTGGAGACTGAGTTACCGGTAGACCCGGCGCTGGCGCTCCTGGGACATTCTAAAATTCTCCCACCGGCGATGCGCCGCCTTGCAGACCTGGGACTCATAATGGCCCGTCGACTGGTGGCGCGTTGTTGGATGCGAGGTCCTCTCCCGACCAAAGATGGATGGTCCAGAGATATGCTATACGGGTGCACTCAGTCACAGCTTTATAGCGAGCTTCTACCCCCTCGCAGCAGACCGAAAAATTTCTGGGACCAGTACCTAACACATTCTACCAAAAAGTCTGACGCGGATTCGGGGCATGAGGAGGAGGAGAATCCGATAGGAGAGGAGGACACTGAGGCTCAGGGCTCTATACTTGGTGTTTAAGTGCTTAGTGGAGATCTGGACGAGTAGCCGGCTGAATCTCCGGGGGCGATGGGAAGAACTTCCTAGTGTGTCCTTTCACCGCTGTTTCCAGTGTGTTACTTGCAGGGCGGGTTGCCACAGTACACAGGGGGCTCAGAGGTTTGGAGCGGGGGGAGGGTATGTCACGTCTGGGAGGGCGGGTAGGGTGGAGGCATAGGTTTGGAACTCACGCAGAGGCAAGCACAGGGGTAGTTAGGGGGGGTAGGGGGTAAGTTCAGGAGGGGTGGTTGTGAGAGAAGTTATACGCTAGTTTTCAGGGGACGGACAGACATTCCACACCAACACACATGTCACACAATGGGACTGGGTGGGCTCCAAAAGAGGGGGCGAGGTTAGGGAGGGTAGGTCATGGAACTTAGGGTATGTGTGCTCAAACAGTGGAGAAGGGGCAGGGTGTCCATTGTTCTCTGTGGAGCCCCTGCTCCGTTGACCTGCCGATTCTACCATGATGATCTTGTATTTTCCTTACATTGCTGCCGGCCTCCGGGTTGTAGGCATGGAGCTGTGTGTATGTACTGTCACTGAATAAAAGTTTATAACCCCAAAAAAAAAAAAAAAAAAAAAAAAAAAAAAAGAATGCCGAAGCTGCAGGAAAATGAATCTTAAGGCTATTAAAGAGCGTGAAGCTAGGCTGTTTATGGCCAAAGCCAAAAAGGAGAAGAGGGGTCTAAAGAGGGCAAAGTCTTAGTCTTCCCATACATCGAAGTCCAGTAAACATAAGAAGTCTAAGAGGAGACATGGCTCTCGGCACCGTTCTTCGAAGGCCAGGGCTTCGAGATTGCGGTCGCCGACCCCAGCTGAGAAGTTACGAAGAAAGGACTTTGTTTCTCCATCTCCTCGGGTCACGCAGGTTCCATCTCCGGGGTCGCCTGCTTCGAAAGGTTCTGCGCTGCATGAAGGCTCTCCGACTCTAGCGATGTCTCCGGCGCCTAGGGAGTCGCCACCAGTCCGGGTGGCTTCACCTGTGCGGGCGCCGTACCCGGCTCTGCAGCCTCCAGTTAGACCTCGGGTGGTTCCACTTCAGGAAGGTACGGATCCATATCCTGCTTTTCCTGCTCCTGGGTCAGACTCTTTGCATTTTCTTAATGCGATGTTTATGCATTTTCTTAATGCGATGTTTAGCATGTTCGCCAGGGCCTCTGCTCCATCCGGTGCGCCTTTGGGCTCTGTGGGTCCTTTGGCCTTTAACTTGGGTGTTCCTCACCTGCACCCTTTCTGCCATTCTTGCCGTCGACTCTGGCTTGGCATTTTCTGGCACGAGGTCCTCCACTCCGGCTCCTTTGACTCCTTCGATTGTTTAGTCCGCTCCGCCTCGAGTTCGATCGACATCGAGATTCGAAGCTGAGGCTCCTCCGACGTCGTTGATGTCTTCAACGGCGCCGCGTGTGGCACGGCCAACGTCGATTCCTAAACAACTCTCTAGAGAGAGGCGCAGAGGCTCTTTGAAGAGGAGGAATATGTACAGAATCAGGAGGAAGGACAGATTGAGGAGTGTATGGATGAGTTTGAGGGCCTACATGAGGCCAGTGATTTGGATACTTCTCCCGAGTATAATCTCCCATCTGCGAAGGCTGGGGTTGTGCAAGACATTGCTCCTTATCATGTGGTCATAAGGAAAATAGCTGATTTGCTTGGTCTGCAGCTTCCCTCAGCTGAGGTGTAATCTAATATCCTTACGTTGCTTCCCTTTACAGATGCTTTGACGGAACCAATAATGGAGGTGTGGCAGAAGCCTTTGTCTGCTCCTGCGGTTTCTCGTTCCATTTCTAGAAGGTACAGGCCTGTTCCTGGGGTCCAGCTTTTTTGTCTTCACATCCTACACTGGAAAGTTTGGTTGTCCAGGCTTTTTGTTCGAAGCAATCTTCTGGTGCTTTCCCTACCATTCTTGGTGATAGGGATTCTGAAAAAATGGAGCAGGCGGCAAAGAAGGTGTTCTCTTCTGCAAGTATGGCTCTTAAATCCACTAATGCAACCTGTCTTCTTTGAAGGTATATCCATGCTTTGATGGACTCAGTCATGCAGCTAGCTCCGAAGTTGCCTGAGGAGGATCGATCTAATTTCTTGGAAGTCCTGTCTGATTTTCAGGCTGCGGAGCGTCAGGTGATTCAATTGGGTCTGGACACTGCTAACTCCGTGGCTCGTGTGATGTGGTCTTCTGTATGGGCAAGGAGACAGGCCTGGCTTCGGTCGTCTGGTTTCTCACTTGATGTTCTGGCGACTTTGCTGGATTTGCCCTTTGATGGGCCAAAACTCTTTGGTTCAAAGGCGGAATGGACTCAGCCTTGGAGTGTTTTAAGGACAGCAGGGCTACTGCAAGGTCTGTGGGCCTCCAGGTGCAGTCCAGAGGATACGGCTACAAGCGGTATCATGGATTTGGGAGATCTGCTTCCTTTCGTGGCTGCCAGCAATCTCTACAGGGCCAGGAACAGCAGAATCCATTGTACAAGTCGTACAGAGGGAAGACTAAGAGGCCTCAGGGGAGCAGCTTTACAACAATCCTCCTCTACTTCCCCCTCCCCCCAACGTTGGTACATCAGGAAAGCAGTTCTAGATCTCCCATCTTGGAACATGTTGGTCCGGTTGGAGGTCAGGTGTCCCTCTTTCTACAAGAATGGAGACTGATCATGTCAGATCGTTGGGTCTTGAATCTTGTAGAGAATGGGTACGCCCTTCCATTTTTGGAGTTTCCTCCTCCTTACCCTCCTCTCAGGGTTGTTGCTCAGAGGACCACTTACTGCTTTTACAGCAGGAGGTTCTTACCTTGCTACAGAAAGGTGCGATAGAGGTGGTTCAGGAGCAGGAAAGGGGTCCGGGTTGCTACTCCCGGTATTTCCTGTTCCCCAAAAAGGATGGTCGCTTAATGCCAATCCTGGGCCTCAGGATTTTGAACTTTTACCTCAGACAGGAGAAGTTCAAAATGTTGACCTTGGCTCAGGTTCTTTTTGCGCTGCAACAGGAAGACTGGATGGTATCCATCGATCAACAGGATGCGTATTTTCATCTTCCCATCCTGAGGTCGCATCTGGAGTATCTCCGGTTTACTGTAGGGTCGCAACATTATCAGTTTGCGGTTCTTCTGTTTGGTCTCACTTCCGCACCTCGAGTCTTTACAAAGGTGACGGTGGTGGTAGCGGCTAATCTCAGAAGGTCGGGGGTTCCTGTTTTTCCCTACCTGGACACCTGGCTGTTGAAAGAGGAGTCTCCAGAGTTTGTTTCGTGCCACTTGCAGGTGACGGCTCATCTGTTGTTCAAATTGGGTTTCTCAATAAATGTACCCAAATGTCACCTGGTTTCTTCTCAGCGCCGCCTGTTCATAAGCAATACTGGACACTTCTGTGTGTCAGGCATACCCTCCTCCGCAGAGGATTCTCAACATTCAGGAAAGGAATCCTTTATTTCACGATGGAGCGGTTGTTCCAGTCTTGAACGTCCTTTACCTGCTCGGTCTGTTAGCTTCCTGCATACTGTTGGTCAACCATGCACACTGGCACATGAGGGCACTCCAGTGGTGCCTTGGCAGGCAGTGGTATCAGTACAACTGAGATCTTGGGAAGAAGATCAGAATCTCCAGAGAAGCTGCAGTGGAGCTGACTTGGTGGAGTGTGCAGGGTAACCTGCCTCAAGGAAAGCCCTTTCAGTCTCCTCCGCCGGTGGCCACAGTGAGCACAGATGCCTCCACTCTAGGGTGGGGTGCTCATCTGGGGGATCTGGAGGTCATAGGTCTTTGATCTCCAGAGGAAAGGTTGCGTCATATCAACCTGCTGGAATTGCGGTCAGTTTGTTCAGGTCCTGACTGACAACACTACTGCGATGTGGTACATCAACAAACCGGTAGGTGTAGGGCCGTATTGGCTCTGTCGAGAGGCTCTGCGTCTCTGGTCCTGGGCTCAGGACCATCAGATTTGTGTGTTTGCCAATCATCTGGCCGGTGTGCTAAATGTACGTGCGGACAGACTCAATCTGTGTTACTCGGGCCGATCACAAGTGGCGGCTTCATCCGGAGGTGGTCCATCGCATCTTTCAGATGTGGGGGTCTCCTCAGTTGGACCTGTTTGCTACTCACGAGAACGTGCACTGCCCGTTGTTCTGCAGTATCCGAGGCAGGGAGCGTTGGGTGACGCGTTTCAGATAGATTGGAGCTCTCAACTCCTTTACGCCTTTCCTCCCATACCCTTAATTCCTCGGGTTCTGAGGAAGATTCGCCAAGACTGGGCCCAAGTTATATTGATCACCCTGAATTGGCCAAGAAGGGTGTGGTACACAGATCTACTTCACCTCTCATAGCACCCGCTGCTCCGTCTCCCTTTCAGGGCAGACCTCCTCTCGCAGGGGCAGGTTCTACACCCCCACCTATAGAGCTTGTACCATCATGCCTGGAGATTGAACGAGGCAACCTGAGTTCCTTCTCTCTCCTGCCGGATGTAGTGGATGTTATCTCATCGTCCAGGCGACACTCCACTAAGTCGGTTTACTCTTCCAAATGGTCCAAGTTTAAGTGGTGCGGAGAGAGCGAGAGACCATGACCCTTTGAAGACCTGTTTGTTTAAATTCTGGAGTTTTCACTTTCTGTAAAAAACAAAGAAAAGATTCCTTTCTGGGTAATTATTTCACAAGGTGACCATGAGGCCTATCCGTAGCAATTAGCTATATTTGACATTTGAAATTGACAAATTCAAGAAGTCAAGATTTAAGTCTCCACACTAGGTTATTTCTACTTTTTACTCAGTTTATTTTATAGAAATTCATATTTAGGCATACATTTTAAATACACATTGTAATTTAGCACTGTGGTGGTACTCTGGTACAGATATATATCTAATGGCTAACAATTCCGTGTTACGGTTATCTAACACAGAGTCACCACTATTATAGTATGCATTCAATATTTAATATACAGTAATACAACGAATCAAATAAAAGACATTTTTTCACAATTTAAAATAGTCCAAAGAGTCGACGCGTTTCGGTGCGTATATTATACTTGGTGAACCTTCATCAGGACAGAATAAGTTAAAAACAGGTTTACATCTTCTTTCTGAAAAAATGAATAGAATGCATATTATTAGTGCGGAATTCCTAGTTTGAGATTTTAACCTAGTGGTGGGCTTAATACTTCATATTTACAAGCGAATTTCCTTACTTTAAATTTAAGAAAAGGGTGTCCTTCGAGTGGTTTTCTGGGACGTGTTGTTCTTTAGTTTGTCTGGTAGCACGTGTTTATCAATTCACGGCCGTCAGTGATCTATAATCATAATTTCCTTTTAGTTATTTTTTACATTATTTATATTATCAATTCTCGGGTCAGTTACAATATGCTATGCTGCACTTACTTGTATAGTTTATTAAAAGCATATAATCAATGATGCGATATTGATGATGTCATCTCCAAGTGCCGTACTTTTCGTGAGGTCTGTGCTCCTCTATGTAGTCACGTGACAATACTCTTAAGTGGAGAGAATATAATGTATTTTTAGGAGCTGAGACATATTTAGGGAAATATTAGTATCCAACATGCCAGATTTATGCCTACCGATCTTGTAAATCGTGTCAGTTTTCAAGGCTTTTTGCTCATTGAGTTGGTAGTCCTGACGTTTCTAGAGTTTGTTGTCACTGCGCTTGCTTGCCTGAGACCAGCCTCGCTCCTTTTTTGATTTTTGAGAGCTATTCATGGGGCATAACAAACGTAAGGCATAGATATTAGTTTAGTATGGGCAGTTAGACGCTGTCTTATCCTCACAAACAATATTGACAGGTAGACACAGGCCATTATTGCCTGATGGTCTAATTCAAACTTTGGTCGCATTTATTTTAACCATTTAAAGCTGGGAAATGCGTGGGTATCCCCTTATGCTCCTTGTTCCCCATTTAAATTATCAGTGTCCTAATTCCTCATTTCAATTATGCAGGCACTCCTTAAGCTGTTTACTCTAAGAGTTGCCCCTGACATCTCGCTAACACTGCGAGCTCACTCCTCTACTAAACGGGAATGCTTTCATTACCCTCACTCGACTCCGCTACGTCTAACAGGGTGTTTCGGACGTTCTTACCTCTATTCTGGCTCGTAATCCCTTCGTGTGGTTGGCGTCCGCTTCACTGGAAATGACAACCACACGGAGGCTACTGAGTGCTATATATACCGTTGTTAATTGAATTATTGAATATTGGCGGCATTAATTAGATTTAAAGTGTGTCTGGTGTCAAACATCGCGGCCATTATTGTAGTTTTTTCATTATCGTTTACTTATCCCGGGTAAAAACTGACGGTGCACCGGAAGGGCTGAGTATTCACGGTGCACGGTGGCCATATTTGTAGTTTGTTGTCATTGCGCAACAACTACAAAAGCAAAGTTACTGGATACGAGGCTAGAAACATTGGAAGCCAAATTTATGTTGATTTCACGACGGCCATCGTTGTAGTTTGTTGTCAATGCGTAACTACAAGGATAAAATTCAGAAAACGGGATCGATAATTTTAAAAGCCAAAACCTAATTAAATAAGAACGGCCCATTTTGATATACCTGTGCACCTGCGCAAGTAATATATGTGTTTATCTTTTGTGCTCAAATTCTATGCGAAGCTAATCGCGCTCCGTGGTTTTCATTAATTATGGTTCGAAATTGCCATCGCATTTAGTGCTACCCTAGTAATACCGGGATGTATTGTATACAATACCTGGTGCCGGCGATTCTATGCGCACCATCTTGGAGGTATTTTTAATAATTATTTCTGCACATAGTATTAACCTTCATTTGTTACACTACCTGGTGCCAGCGATTCTATGCGCACCATCTTGGAGGTATTTTAATAATTATTTCTGCACATAGTATTAACCTTCATTTGTTGCACTGCGCATGCTGTGACAAGTATAATCACATTCACATTCTCTATGCAAAGCATTCTACTGTGATTCTGTATTCATTTCTAAAGCAGTAAATCTCAGTTTAACAAAAAAGGGCATACATGCATTTCATGAATGTTGTCAATGCAGATTTAGATACAGTTCATTTTTATACATCACTCATTTTGAAGAAGCGAAGAGAAAGGGCATGTGTCCTATACATTATTGCTGTCAAAAATAGATATCTATTGCTGTAATTATAGATGTCTATACCGTTTTAATGGCTGTTATACATGACTAATGTATCTGAGTCTAAACAATCAAGGCGTATATTACACAGTGCTATGCCATTAATACATCAATAACTCGAGCTGCAGCTTATAACCACGTTAGGCTATCAGCTCTGGAAATTCTTAACTGTCATCGAATACCTAGCAGTATCAGTTTATCCTGGTCATTATCTGATTATTTTCTCCCACTCTTCACGGTTGTTGAGCCCTTGGTAATAAGATTTAAATTTTGACATGTAGAACTGTTCTCTCAGTTTGCGCTTTTTGTTAGCATCTCCACCTCTCACAGAGACTTTGATTTTTTCAAGTATAAACCACTTTAGATCGTCTAGTTTGTGGTTTTCACTTTCTGTGGCACAGCAAGGTTGTGCTGTGGCCACTGTTAAGGGCTATTTGTTGGCTTTGTCGGCCTTTCTATGTTTGCCATGAGTTTCATTAAGGGTCTTACAAATAAGTTCCCTCCCACGCCTTTCATTATGCCTCAGTGGGATTTGAATCTCGTTCTTACCTTTTTAATGGATTTGAGCCTCTTCATACTTGCCAGTTGAGGCTTCTTTCTTTTAAAGCGTTTTTCTTGATTGCCATTACCTCGGCTAGGAGGGTAAGTGAGCTTCAGGCTCTTGGTTCGAAACCTCCTTTCTTGACCATTCATGCGGATAAGTTGGTTTTAAGGACCAAGGCTGCTTTCCTTCCCAAGGTGGTTACCCCTTTTCATATGGGACAGTCCATTACTTTACCTACCTTCTATCCTCCCCCCTCACCCTTCCAAGGAGGAGGAGAGACTGCATTGTTTGGGCCCTAAGCGCTGTCTGCTTTTACTTGGACCGGACAAGAGATCTGAGGATGGATGATCAGCTCTTTTGCGGACGCTTTCCAGATGGATCATCTTGTACATTAAGATTTGCTATGCCTTGGCCAAGAAGGAACCACCTAAAGGTATCGGAGCTCATTCCACCAGAGCTAAGTCTACTTCTTCTGCTTTGGCTAGAGGTGTTCCTGTTCTTTATCTGTAAAGCAGCAACTTGGGCCTCCCTCCACACCTTTGAAAAGCATTACTGCGTGGACTCTGAGGTTAGGAGGGATGGCCATTTTACTTGTTCTGTTTTGCAAGATTTTTTGGTCTAGTCAGGTGGACACCCTCCTCCAGGAAAGGTACAGCTTTGGGAATCTATTCAAAAGGTGAGGCATTCACAGGCAGATGTATCCATCAGAAGAACAAGTTACTTACCTTGGGTAACACTTTTTCTGGTGGATACAGTATCTGCCTGTGGATTCCTCACTGTCCCGCCCGCATCCACCTGTTTCTACTTTTTTTTTTTTTTGACATGGTGTCTTAATCATGTTTATATTTTAATAATGAGAAATGCTAATTCGGTTGCTATTTCTCTATTCCTTCATTGATTATGTATTTGTGGATTTATATATGGGTTTATATTTGGTATGCTATTTATGAAAATGTCTGTCTGCCCGTTTACCACGGTGGCACGGAAAAACTTGGTGGAACTGACGTCCGCGCGCCAACTAGGTCCTCTTATGGCTCAGATGACGTCCTACGATTTCGCGAGCTGAGCCTTGCTATTGTGACGTCCTCGTCGGCATGGGAGAGCTAGGAAAGAATTTCCACGGAATGCTGGTGCAGGGGGTATTCATAAGGTGAGGAATCCACAGGCAGATGCTGTATCCATCCAAGTAACTTGTTTGTTGCATTATTAAATAGTTTGTAACGTTTTTGTTTTGAACATTTTAAGGTGCGTTATAAGTAAAACGTTGTAAAACAATGTATTAAATTACTGTATGTAAGTATTTTTTCTAAATATATAATTTATTTTCTATTTTAAAAGTTCGTGAACATTCGTTTAATCTGTGCATTTTTTATTTTTTAAATGCATGGTTCAACTGTTATTGCTGACAAGCATCTTCTCTTAGCACATACCTCCAATTATGTAGTATCCTCGTTTGGAGAGATTTGATATTGTTAGTTAGTGACATACAGGCTTTAAACTAGTGTAGTAAGCTGGCTCTGTATATGATATATCAAAATGATATACATCATGCAAAGAATCCAGGTGTTCCCTTATGAGTGGACATGGGCTTGCTAAAGCAATCCAAGGTGCTCTTCTAGTGGGTAGTGTTGTCGCACAGCCTTAGGCTTATCAGAGGGGACTGTTGGGCATCTGCAAATACACACAATAGTCAATAAATGACACCTACGACTCCAGGAGAGCCACACAAATTCATAAAAATAACACATCTTTATATATGTTTAGGCACCAGAACCAATTCGATCAGGTAAGTAGGTTTTGCAATAGAAATACGTTTGTATTCAAAAGGTTAGCACTTGGTGCAATTTTTAGAAGCTGCAATGTTATTCTAAGGGAGGAAGAACCAGTACGGTGTTCAGGTGCAGTACAGTGACTTATGGGAACATCCCCCAGGAGTTAAGGTGGGTGGTGGGCAAGGTCCAAGGCAGCACCAGCAGAACACCACCATCGGCACTTGGGCTGCTGGGTGCAGGGATGCAAAATGGCGTTCGGCACCCAATGCAAGTATATGGAGAACAGTCTTCTCGTAAAGAAGCTGCAGGCTTTGACGGGGGTGGGGCAGTTGGGCTTCTTCACGGCCCAGGGGGGACGGGTGCATAGAGATGTCTTTAAGCGTCTGGTTTTACTTACCGGTGGCAGTCCAAGTAGATTAGGTATTTCACACTTCATTGCATTAGCAATCTGAGGGGGTTGTGGTCAGTTTGAACAAGGAAGTGAGTCCTACAAGTAGGGCCTCCGCTTCTTCAGTGACCAAACCACAGCAAAGGCTTCCCTTTCAATAGAACTCCCAACACTGCTCACTGGGTAGTAACCTCCTGCTAATGTAAGCAACAGTTTGGTCATGGCCATCTTTATTGGTTTGGAATAGGACCACTCCTATCCTGTTCAGAGCCATCTGTCTGCACTATGAACTGCTTTGTAAAATCTGGAGCTTTCAGAATGGGTGCTTTCTTCAGTGTCAAAAGACTTTTGACAGCTAACTGTCCAGTTCACCTTCTTCTTCTTGGAGGTCCGTTCTGTGAGGGGGAAGGCACAATGGACACATATCCCCTCACAAACATCCTGTAGTACCCAGTCAAGCCAAGGAGTGCCCTGACTTTAGTCTAGGTAGTTAGAGCTACCCAGTCCACAATTGTCTGAATCTTGAGTTGTAAGGGTTGAACTTGACCTTCACCTAGAAGGTGGCCCAAGTATACAACCCAGCCCTATCTGGCTTTTGCTTTTCTTGATAGTGAGTTCTGCACTTTGCAGAGCCTTAGAATCTCTCCAGGGTGGCTCAGATGATCCTGCCAGGTGGAACTATAGACAGCAATATCGTCAATATAAGCTGCACTAAAAGATTTCAACCTGGGGCGTGACTTCGCCGCGGTGCAGGATGGCTGCACCTTAGAAGAGCTCTGACCGGCTGAGCGCTACATCCGCCATGAGACAGCCGATATAGGGGCCATCTGTTCCTGCCACTAAACCACGACACGGACACCAGTGGCACTGACAGGGCAAGGAAAATCCTGATACCAGAGCACCATCGGGTGCGACTGCTGATCCGGTGGGCGCCAGTGGAGGGGGCAGCTTTTTTATACAACGTATTCTGCTTTTTCTAGGGGTGCACTGGTTTGGGTGAGGGTGGGTGTTCCCTTCCATCCGACTCGATAGATTGTGGATCCTGAAGGGAGGTTTGTGGCTGTTATGGGGAGTTTGGATGGGAGGGACGTGACATTATGCAGTGTGTATGCCCCTAACGTGGAATAGATGGCTTATTTTGCTCGGCTATCGGGGAAATTGGCTTAATTCCTGACCGGTTCAGTGTTCTTAGGGGCGATTTCAACTTTGTCACAGATACTAAGATGGATAGGTCACATCCACCGCTACCCCAGGTACCCATACATAAGTTCTCGAAACTCCGGAGGGATTGGCAGGCCGAGTGGGGGCTGATAGATACATGGCGAGCGCAACATATAGGGGAGCGGGACTGTTCTTACTATTCTGCCCTACATGACTTGCATGTGCGGCTAGATGCGGTGTTGTGTTTCCCGGATGTTCATGTTCGGGACGGCCTGCTATTCCTACCTGGCGATTACACCTGGAGGCTTTGGAAGACCAGGTGTTTCACACAGAGGTGCAGAAGGGTCTAGAGCATTATTTCCTCGAGAATGAGAGGAAGGCTTCGACCCTGGCCCTGGAGTGGGATACTTTTACGGTGATGATGCGGGGCTTATGTATTGCTAAAACAGCAGGAGTGCGGAGAATGCTTTTGCAAGATATAGAGCGGGAGGAACTGCGGCTGCGTCAGGTGAAGAGGGCCAACCCTGTGGACTCGAGGGCACAGGCCGAAGTCTTAGCTGTGTGGGAGGGAGTGGTGACGCAGGTTGAGAGGTTGCGCTGCTATGCCCACAGAGTATTTGGTATGGGCGCACGCTGAGAGGGATAAGGTGGGTTCCCTCCTGGCATGGTTGGCCAACCCGTCCCCAAGAGGTACACCCATCCTGTCTTTGATCACCCCAGCTGGTGTACTGGACTATACCCAATAAGGGATTAACGAGATGTTCTTGGCATTCTACGTGGACCTGTCCGAGAGTAACTTGCGGGGTGCATGTGATGGATTGGATGAGTTCTTGGCCGAGATACGACTGCCGTGCCTTAAGGGCGACCAGGGAGACACGTTGGGGCAGGAGATCACAGTGGGAGAAATACGTAGTGCAATAAAACATATGGCGCGTAAGGAAACCCCGGGAGCAGGTGGTCTACTGATTGAATTTTACTCGACATATGTCGATATCCTGGCCCCCAAATTGCTGGTGGTTTATCGGGAAGCCTGTGATTTAGGGAGATTGCCAGTTTCCTTTCGCGAGGCTATCATTATCCCGTTGCTGAAACCAGGTAAGGACTCGTTGTCTAGATCAGCCTACCGCCCATTATCTATCTTAACAACTGACTAAGATTTTGAGTAGGATTCTTGCGACCCAGCTTCTTCCCTATATGACGCAACTGGTCCATTCTGTCCAGGCGGGCTTTATCCCAAAGCGCAATACCGCGACTAATGTGTGATGCCTTCTGCGGATATTGGGAGAGGACCATAGTGAGACCCCTGCCACGGCTTTTCTCTCAGTTGACATTGAAAAGGCGTTCGACAGCCTAGAGTGGCCGTATTTGTACCGGATCCTACATGCGTTCGGACTTGGGGACTCCTTTGTAGGGTGGAGGGAGCTCCTTTATAAGTCGGTGACGGCGCGTGTGCGGACGGGTGTGACGATCTCATCAGCCTTCCAGGTCGGTGGGGCACGTGACAGGGATGCCCGCTCTCTCCGTTGTTGTTTGCCCTAGCCTCTGGCCTCTCATGCCCAGTTGGGGAGGCATTATCCATGTTTATACCTCCGCTGGGACATGCAGTTTATCTCCCTCTATGCGGATGACTTGTTGTTTTTTTCTCGCGAACACGGATACAGCTTTGGAGGGAGCGCGGCACTTGCTCCATGTGTTTGGGCAGTACTAGGGGCTGAAGGTGAAATGGATAAAGACCTGCTTGTTACCGGTGGCGCCGGCTGTGATGAACCCTTCGCAGGTGGCGGGCACCACTGTTTACCTTACTTAGGCACCAACATTTATCATACCCTCGAGGATTTGCTGGAGGGTAATTTGGGTCGGACCATACACGGACTTGGGGGCAGTTTTGGGTTTTGGAGTACGCTGCTGCTATCGTTAGCGGGTCGGGTGGTGCTCCTGAAGAAGGTGGCGCTCCCGCGATTATTGTATTATTTTCGGACGTTGCCTATCTGGGTGCCGGGATCCATCTTCTGACAGCTCTGCTCCATGGCTGGAGGATTTATCTGGGCGTCGGGCAGACGGCGGGTTGCTATGGCTACAATGATACGCCCGAGAGTTGAAAGGGGAATGGAGTGCCGGACTTCGAGTGGTACTATTTAGCAGCACCATTGCAGTGGCTCACCCAGGCTGCAGCTCGGGAGTTCGGGGCCCGGATGGCCCTACAGGGTGGTGGATACCGCACTATAGCTTGTCCTTTTATAGTGCTTCAGCAAAGATGCATCTTGAACCGCTCACTGCTGAGGAGAGGACGCTGCGGTTGTGCTGGAATCTGAGCAAGCTTCGGGCTGGGTTCCCTCGCCTGTATGCCCCGGAGATACCGCTGGGTATGTGCACGACCTTCCCGCATGGCGGGGATTGGACGGCACTGGCTAACTGGGAAGAATTGGGAATACAAGTGATAGGAGAATTCTACGAAAACGAAACCCTGTTGACATTTCAGGCCCTTCAACATAAATACGATCTTCCGTGAGGGGATTATTTGCTGCATTCAGAGCTTGTTTCGGCAATGCGGCACTATTGGGGGATGGGTGTGTCGGAACTGCTGACCTCAATGGTGTGCCAATATGTGGTAATGGCGGCGGGGACTGTTAAGGCCATTACAGGCGCATGCTGACTAAGGCTCTGGAACCACTGCGAACGTTGCAGGGGAAGTGGGATGTGGACCTTGGCAGGGAAATTCCTGAAAAAACATGGGCTCAGTTGGTTAGAGCCTGGAAGAGCCGAGGAATGCTAGATTTCAATTGGTGCATGTTAGAGGCATGTGGGCTTCTGAATTCATATCTGTGCATAGATCGCCGCCTAGTGTTGGCGATCTATGCACAGATATGAATGTCAGCATCCCTACATGCCAAGAACAGATGCATACTGGTAAGTGGCATATTCCTTCAATGTCCTGCCTAGGGCGTACTTTACACCAGCTAAGCTTAATCAATATTTCAATGCAGTGGACGCGCAGTGCCCAAGATGTAGGTCCGAGGGAGCAGACTTCCAGCATATGATGTGGGGATGTACGAGTTTGGGGAACATATTGGGAGTTAGTGCTGGGCCTGCTGTGTAGTATAACCAATCGTACGATGGAACTAGACCTGGGCACTTGTTTACTGCTCTGGTTCCCGCATACCTCTAAAACAAAAGTGACAGTAAATTTATAGACCTGGGCCACGTACTAGCTAAGAGGGAAATCACAATGCATTGGAAATCAGCGAGGGGGCCAGGTGTGGGGAGATAGCGGGCAGAATTGCTCAAGTGGGCGCAGAGTGAAGGTACACTTAGGCTACAACAGGCCCTACGAACTAATAATGACAAGGCACAGGAGGCGGCAAGGGTGTGGGAGGCCTTAGTTGCAATATTGCAAGCTCCAAAAACAGGGTTGGAGGAGGGTTCGGACTTGGTGGACTGGAGGGAGCCGACAAGTACTTTGGCACAAGGAGAATGAACCAAAGTGTGATCAGTGGGACAAGTGGTGACCTCTAATGAAAATGTATGGCCTGTCCTGCATTAATGTTGTTGATTATTGCTATTGTATTGGATTCTGATTCACCCTCATTGTTTATAGACTATACCTTTAAGGTGCACCGGTGGCCGGGGAGGGATGTGGGCGGGGGACACAGCGAGAAGCGGCTTGAGAATATTATGCTGTCATTTATCCATTTGATATTACATTCCTGCTCACTGTCGTTGGTTGTTTGAAAATCAATAACAAATAGTTCGAGGCATATGGGCTGCAGATGGTACATTTATGAATAGATCGCCATCTGGTGTTGGGCTCGGATGATTGCACTTTGTTTTTCTTCTGGAGAAGTCTTTGTCGTCATAGGTGACTCCTCCTCTCGGTGTTAGTGCGCATGGGCATCGGCTCCATCCTTAGATTGTTTTTTTCCGCCATCGGGTTCGGATGAGGATCGAAGCGCTCCGGACCGACTTCAACAAAGAAGGTTATAACCGGCGCGTATTCCTTTCCAAATCGACGGTATCGTTATCGAACGCGACTTCACCCCATACCGACGCGATTCGAAGGACGACGACTACGAGAAACTCGACGTAGTCCAGGCCGGGGTCCATGGAAAGGACTCCATTCAAAAAATGTCCAACGTGTGGTGCTAAGTTCCCACACAAGGACCTACACGAAGTGTGCAACCTCTGCTTGTCCCCTGAACACGAATCCAGGGACTGTGAGGCCTGTGCAGCGTTCTCGTCAAAGTCGACGATTAGAAACCGTCGAGCCCGAAGACACGAGGTATCGAGAATGCAGTCACAAGCAATCCCGGAGCTGTTCGAGGACCAGCACCCAGAAGAGGAGGAAGAAGAGGCCGACGAGGCGGGGTCAGAAGCGGACGAGTCCGACGTCGAGGAAATCGACGTCCAACAAACCGTGAGTGACGACGTCCCTTTACCGAAAAACAGACCCCGCACGGTGTCGACCCCGCCCTCGAGCCCGGTCAGACAACCGAAAAAAGTTTCCAACGCCCCGCCTTCGAGCCCGGCAACGAAACAGAAACCGAAACACTCGGTCCCCCATCATAGTGGTTCCGGTTCCGATAAACCAACCACATCGACACCGAAGCACCAGGTCAAGGAAAGCTCGAAGTCGAAGCAGTCCATGTCGACACCGAAGCACGCTTCGGCGCCGAAAACACCCTCGACACCGGGGACATCTTCGATACCGAAGAAGTCGGATCCGAACAAAACTTCGGCACCGAAAATACAAATGGACATTTCAAAGAAAAAACACCTTTCGGAACCGAAAACTGCGGTACCGACACAGGAACACGGAACGGATCCTAAACAAAAGACTTTGTTTATTGACCCAAAGACTGGCAAGGTAGTCACAGGACTACCTAAAAAGAGGAAACATGAACATTTGGACGACAAGGCTCATCCAAAGAAGAGAACAATGGGGACGAATACAACTCCTCCCCCTTCTCCCAAACCTCACACACCATCTTCGCCTATTCCTCACAATAGGCCAGATATTCCTCCCACACGTCCATCTACACCTACAACAGATGGAGAGAGTGACACAGGGGAGGGGGGACACCCTGGGGATGATGAGGACACAATCCCAGAGGAGGCAGACCCATGGGAGGAGTATAATGTGGGATCAGGTAATGATACCGACCTTGAGTCATATCCCTCAAAACCTTCACCTCCTGATGACAATACTGGGTTTGCACAACTCATTACTAGAGCAGCAACATTTCATAAGGTAGACCTACATACAGAACCTCTAGTACAGGACTTCTTATTAGAGACACTACCTACTGCACAAAAAACATCAGGAACACTACCAATGCTAAAAGGCCTTCTCAGTCATACATCAGAGATATTCAAAGACCCAGTGAGGGCTAGGGTATTGAACCCAAGAATTGATAAAAAATATAGGGCAGCTCCAAAAGACCCAATATACATTAAGGGACAAATTCCTCTAGACTCACTAGTGGTCACAAACGCTCGCAAGAGAGCAAACTCTTTATCTACAGGAGAAGCGCCACCTCCTGACAAAGAGTCTAAACTAATAGATGCCTCTGGCAAGAGAGTAGCATCTCAAGCGGCAAACAGTTGGCGCATAGCTAATACGCAAGCACTACTTGCAAGGTATGACAGAGCGCATTATGATGAGTTAGAAACACTCATCAAACATCTCCCTAAAGAACATCAAAAGAGAGCTGATCAACTTATACAAGAAGGGAAGTTAATTACTAACACTTCAATAAAGTGCGCCCTAGACGCGGCAGAAACTGCGGCAAGGTCGACAAATACAAGCATCATGCTAAGGAGACATGCATGGCTCAGAGTGTCAGGATTCAAACAAGAGGTACAAACCTCGTTACTTAATCAACCTTTTGATGGGAAAACACTTTTTGGCACAGGGACAGATGAGGCCCTAGAAAAAATGAAAGGATACAGAAACGGCTAAATCAATGGGAGCATTGCAGCAGCCGACACAGAGGTTCCTTTCGTAGATCCACCTATAGAGGAGGATCCAAAAGTACAGGTACAAACCAACAGCAAACCTCTTTTACACCTACATCACCCAGAGGTAATTCTAGAGGTGGATACAGGGGTAACAACAACAAGGGTAGAGGTCGCGGAAACAACAACAACCGCAACTCTCCAACCCCAAAACAGTGACTTCATAGAGCTTCCCCCAGACCATATAACACCGGTAGGGGGACGCCTATCACAGTTCCTACCTGTCTGGGAAAACATCACATCAGACAAGTGGGTAAGACAAATTATCCAACATGGTTATTGCCTAGAACTCACAGCTACCCCACCAAACATCCCCCCCAAACAGCGTCCAATGAAACAAGATCACCTGACACTGTTAAAACAGGAAGTAATATCACTGCTAGAAAAGCATGCCATAGAGAAGGTTCCACAGCACCAACAGGGAACAGGAGTATACTCCCTATACTTCCTAATCCCCAAAAAGGACGGGTCTCTAAGGCCAATACTGGACCTAAGACCTCTCAACGCATACATAAATTCGGAACATTTCCACATGGTCACGCTCCAACAAGTACTTCCTTTACTGAAGAAAGGGGACTTTCTTTCTACACTGGATCTAAAAGACGCTTACTTTCATATCCCTATTCACAAAGCCCACAGGAAATACCTCAGGTTTGTGGTAGAAGGACAACATTATCAGTTCAAAGTCCTCCCATTTGGTGTCACGACGGCACCAAGGGTGTTCACAAAATGCCTGGCAGTGGTAGCAGCTCACCTAAGAAGACAACAAATTCATGTCTTCCCATACTTGGACGACTGGCTAATAAAAGCCAGGTCGCAAGAGGAGTGTCTGCAACACACACAAAAGACAATTCAGCTACTACACCAGCTAGGGTTCACGGTGAACTACACAAAGTCACACCTACAACCAAACAAAGTTCAACAATATCTGGGGGCTACCATAGACACAGAAAAAGCCAAAGTGTACCCCAACCCAATCAGAGTCCAAGCAATGCTTACAATCATTCAGAGATTTCAGCCACAACACTCACTAACAGCAAGAGTGTTCATGCAGCTATTAGGCATGATGTCATCCTGCATACTGCTAATATCATATGCAAAACTACAAATGCGTCCGCTACAAGAATGCTTAGCGACACAGTGGAATCAGGCTCAAGGACAGATTACGGATCTGGTGTTGGTAGACGACCGCACACACCGCTCTCTGAAGTGGTGGAACAGAACAAACATTACCAAGGGGCGGTCGTTCCTAGAGCCAATTCCACAGGTGACAATAACAGCAGACGCATCGCTCACCGGATGGGGAGCACATATGGACAAATACACAGTACAAGGAAGGTGGAGTGTGCAGGAAAAAACACTGCACATCAACTATCTAGAACTACTGGCAGTGTTTCTAGCATTGAAAGCCTTTCAGATACATGTTATCCACAAAGCAGTCCTGATCAGAACAGACAACATGACAGCAATGTATTATATTCAAAAACAGGGGGGGACGCACTCTCTCCAATTATCCAGACTAGCACAGGAAATTTGGAGATGGGCCATTCCTCAAAACATCTATCTGTTAGCCGAACACCTACCAGGAGTTCAAAACCAGATAGCAGACATCTTAAGCAGACAGTCGGAACAAATACACGAATGGGAACTGCACCAACAAATACTGCAGCCATTCTTCCAAAGATGGGGACAACCAGAGATAGACCTATTTGCCACTCATCAGAACGCAAAATGCCAAAGCTTCGCGTCCAGGTACCCACATCACCTGTCGCAGGGCAATGCGTTATGGATAAATTCGTCCAACAAATTTGCATACGCTTTTCCCCCTCTCCCACTAATCCCATTAGTGGTCAGGAAACTGCAACAACATTCAATGACTATGATACTGGTAGCACCCACGTGGGCAAGACAGCCGTGGTTCACCACGCTCCTGCAACTCTCACAAGTGCCACATCAAAAGCTACGAATTCTACCCATGCACCTTACACAGAACCATGGAGAAATAATGCACCCAGATCCAACTCAATTGAACTTAGCGATCTGGCTCCTGAAATCCTAGAATTTGGGTACTTAGATCTCCCCCCAAATTGCATGGAAATAATTAAACAAGCGAGACGTCCAACCACCAGAGCATGCTATGCAGCTAAGTGGAAGAGGTTTGCTATACACTGTACTAATAACAATATCAACCCTCTAGACGTATCAACAAGGGAGATTATTTGCTACTTGTTACACTTACAGCAATGTAATCTAGCGTACACATCTATCAGAGTACATCTAGCAGCTATAGCAGCATACCTACAAAACAGGCAGCGCATATCACTGTTCAGAGTACCAGCGATAAAAGCATTCATGGAAGGTCTTAAAAGAGTCATTCCACCAAGATTACCACCTTCCCCAGTCTGGAACCTCAACGTAGTACTCACCAGACTAATGGGGCCACCCTTCGAACCTATGCATAGGTGCGAAATACAATTCCTTACATGGAAGGTGGCATTCCTTATAGCCATTACCTCACTCAGAAGAGTAAGCGAGTTACAGGCATTAACAATACAAGAACCATTCCTACAGATACACCAGAATAAAGTGGTTCTTAGAACAAACCCAAAGTTCTTGCCTAAAGTAATTTCAGCATTCCACATCAATCAGCCAGTGGAATTACCAGTCTTCTTTCCAAAGCCACAGACGGTGGCAGAAAGGGCTCTACATACACTAGATGTTAAAAGAGCCATTTCGTACTACATAGAAAGAACACAAGACTTCAGGAAAACTAAACAACTATTTGTAGCATTTTCCCCAACACATAAGGGCAATCCTATCTCTAAAGCAGGCATCGCAAGATGGATTGTAAGATGTATACAAATATGTTACATTAAAGCAAAGAGAACATTAACTGTTCCTCCTAGAGCTCATTCCACAAGAAAACTAGGAGCATCTATGGCATTCTTAGGGAACATTCCCCTAGATGACATATGTAGAGCAGCAACTTGGTCTACACCACATACATTCACAAAGCACTACTGTGTTGATGTACAGGCTGCACAACAAGCCAGAGTGGGCCAAGCTGTATTAAAAACTCTATTTCAGACAGTTGAGACAGACACTGGTGACCACCGCTAGGGAGGTAACTGCTGTACAATCTATTCATAAATGTACCATCTGCAGCCCATATGCCTCGAACGGAATATGCTACTTACCAGTATGCATCTGTTCTTGGCATAGAGGGCTGCAGAGTGGTACATGCCCTCCCTGCCTCCCCGGAAACCTGTGTCTGTCCCAACATTATCTTATTTAGATACATTTACATGGGCATATCTTTATGTACTACACTACACTACTCCATCTAACCCTACTATGGCAAAACAATCTAAGGATGGAGCCGATGCCCATGCGCACTAACACCGAGAGGAGGAGTCACCTATGACGACAAAGACTTCTCCAGAAGAAAAACAAAGTGCAATCATCCGAGCCCAACACCAGATGGCGATCTATTCATAAATGTACCACTCTGCAGCCCTCTATGCCAAGAACAGATGCATACTGGTAAGTAGCATATTCCTTTTTTTTAAAACTGTATGAGGGATGCGCCAGTTGGTTTGACCAGGGGTAAGGGAAAATAGGTCAACATACTGCTCCCAAGACATGCCTACAGTCAGCTTGCTGTTTGGCAGAGAGGGTGTCTGACAAGATCACTCCGTCCACTGACCCATCTTTGGGATGATGGGGTGGAGGTCATGGAGAGGCTCACTCTCTTCTTTGTAATCCTCATCAATTACTATCAGCATGGCTACATCAGCCCTTTCGTGATGGGGTTTAAAGCAATTTACATTGATGAATGGGGTTACTGCAAGAGTCCAGGTCCACATCTAGATGACCTCCCCTTTTCTATCTAGGGAGGGTACATTCCATTTGTCCTGGCGGGCTGTAGGTGCCACAGGCTCCAAAACTCGCACCTTCTGACCTGGTTGGAACTCCACCAGTGCAGCCGTTTGGTCATATCTGAGCTTCTGGAGCTCTTGGATGGCCGCAAGGTTTTTGATGCTTTTTCCATGTTCACAGCCATCCTGGAACTAATGCCAAGCACATAGTCCCTAATGTCCTGTTTGGGTTGTCTGTGAGATCTCTCCCAGCCTTCCTTCACTAGACAGTGTTCCCCTTCCAGGATGACCAAATAGAAGTTCGAAAGGTGAAAATCCTACTTCCTTCTGTGGCACTTCCCTGTAGGCGAAAAACAGGTATCGTAGTAAGACATCCCATCTCCTTGTGAGTTTTTCAGGGAGTCCACCAGACATACCTTTCATGGTCTTGTTGAACCTCTCAACAAGACAAATTTGTGAATGGTATGGGATAGTGAACTTACAAGTAACTCGACATTCTACCCACGTGTGTTTTGGGTAGTCAGACATGAAGTTTGTACCTCTGTCGGACACCACCTCCTTAGGAAAACCTACCCTTGTAAAGCTACCAATAAGGGCTTTTCCCACTGCAGACAGCAGTTGTAGTCTTTGGGGGAATTGCTTCAAGGTACCTGGTGAAATGATCCACTACTACCAATATGAATCTGTTCCCTGATACAGTTGGAGGGTCTAGGGGGACCGACCATGTAAATCCCTACCTTTTTCAAAGGGAACCTCAACCACTGGAAGTAAGATTTGGGGGACCTTTGGGTGGCCACCTGTCTTGTCACTGGCTTGACAGGCGGCATAGGAGTTAGAAAAATTCTTCATCTTCTGTGACCTACCTGGCCAGTAGAAGTGGGTGAATAACCTACTCCAAGCTTTGTACTGGCCGAGATGCCCAGCTAGGGGCATGTTTTGAGCCAATGTGAGCAGGAACTCTCTGTACTGCTGAGGCACTACCACTCTCCTAGTGGCACCAGGTTTGGGGTCTCTGACCCCCAGTGTAAAGGAGTCCCACATCCCAGTAGGTTCTGTGGGAGCCACTGACCTCTCCCTTTTCCTGATCAACAGCTTGCTGTCTCAGGCTTTAACGAGCGGGAAAGGTCCTCTGTCCCTGGTACAGATCTTTCCTAGCGGGTTTCCCATGGCCCATGAGCTCTGCTGTGTAAGGCCCAAGTTCCCAGGGCTCCGTTCCCACTGGGGCTGACAGGTCTTCTCCCTTGGGATAGCTGACCTGAGGTGATGTCTGTTTGGAGGCTAATTTCCCAGTCTCTTGCCTTTTTCTCTAGGAAGGTTGGGACATTAATCAAGGCTCCAACTCTTCCTTTTCACCCCGGGCTCTGCATTGTGCTCTTGCTTTTACACACACCCATTTAGGTATAACCAGCATAGGGTCATAGGCAGTATGTATGCCCCGAACGTAAAGTCTGCAAGGCCCTCTTTCTTTCTGACATCACCTTAACCCGTTTTTGTAATTGCGATTGTGCATTTGATTATTATTATAGATTAGCCTAACTTTCCGCTGGAACCGTTGTTTCTGTTACACATGACATACCCTGGTTCCTAGTGAGTAGGGTGCCCCCTGTTCTTGTTTCCGCCTTGCGGTGAGCCAGAAGAACAAATACCCATGTTACCACTCAGGAGGGGTGAAACCCCGAAGCTGGTCCTAGGATGTTTGTTTTCGGCCCAGGGAGCACCTGGCTTGGCAGTTCGGGCTGGACTGTTCCCATGAGGCACAAGGTCAAGACTGATTTGCATATGGCTAGGTCTAAACTGGGGTAGCATGGTGAGCAAAAGAAAGAAGGATTTAACCCAGATCTCTTTACTTAACTTCAATATCAGGCCATCAACACACAGTTGTGTTAGCAAAGGTGGAAGCTTTATTTCAGTAACGTAGGACAGATGTCCTCCATGACGCGTTTCGCTCCGCGGACGGAGCTTGATATATATATATA